>NC_051257.2:19169945-21684918 GCF_015237465.2 Chelonia mydas | reverse complement strand
ATCACCCACCGATGGGTGATGCTGAATGCGTCTCTTGACATGGGTCAGAGAGACGCTTCTCTTGGTGCCTCCTGAGCTGCTGTCCATGCTGGTTGCCCCCTCTCCATGGGAACCTGCAGGCCACTGGGTTCTGTCTGCACAGGAATGGGATGGAGCCTGCAGAGCGGAGGGACCTCCTGGTGGGCCAGAGCCTGCTCACAGCCCTCCCAAGGCTTGCCGTGCTGCATGAGAACAGTTCCAGAGCAATGGGGAGCCAGTGCCAGCTGGCCACTGCCTGCTCGTGCCCCGGGGAAAGATCTGGCAGATGCTGCCTCCTTGCAGTGAAGCTTTTGGTGCTTGGGTCCTTGCTTTGGCCCCTGCCCTGGATGGACTAGAGGGTGGGGATCTGGGAGGCTCAGGACAGATCTCCAAGCTACGGGTGGAGGTGGAACCAGAGAGCCTGGTGCCTGTCTGCATGTGATACTGTCGGAGTGCGTGCCTTCCCGTGTGTCACTCTGTTCACACACCTACACCTACACCATGTGCAGTCCTAGTGCTTTGTGAGTAATCAACCCCACACCATCCCTCCCCACTAGCCAAAATCGCCACGGACAGCTGCTGTAGTCCTGCCATGGGATATTTCGAAGCATGGAATATAGTGGTGGAAGTAGATTTCCTAAGCCAGGCTGTGAAAAATCTTAGGGCCCCAATGTTTCCTAGGAATAGACAGTTAAAAGCTGCAAAAACTGAATAAACAAATGTCACAACAACATTGCCACTGACATAGCCCAGGTGACACAGTGCAGCTCTTTGCGCCCCTAGGGACTGCGGTGTTGGGGACGGTGCCATAGGCACTGAATTTTTCTTTTTCACAGTGGTGCTCCACCCCCGCTCTGCCCTGAGGCCCCATCCCCACTTCACCTCCTCCCCTGAGACCCCACCCTCACTCTGCCTCTTCCACCCCCACTCTGCTCCCTCCCCTAAGGCCCCCCTTGCTTCACCTCTTCCAGGCCCTGCTCCGCCCCCTCCCTGAGGCCCCACCTGCTCGCTGCTCTCCGCCCTCCCCCAAGTCCCTTCCCCAGCCTCCAATCAGCTGTTTGGCAGCACCCTGATCAGATAAGCAGGGGCGCCGCCGAGCAGCTGTGGCTGGTGGGTGCTGAGCACCCCACTATTTTTTTTCTGGCGCACCCACGGAATCTGCGCCTATGGGAGAGGTGGAAGTGTTTAGAGGCAGAGCTCCCAGGCTCAGGGCCTTCAGAGGACCCTTCCAAGGAAAGACAAACTCTCCATGGTTGCTGTCACAGTTCAGGGCAACTGCCCCTGTATCTCCCCTCAGTAGTTCAGCAAGGCACCCCTCTCAGCATCCAGCTCTTGCCTCTCCTGGGTGGAGGCAGACATCTCTCTCCCTTCCAAGTGGGTATTTCCAGGCTGTACCTGTCACTGCGTATTTCCCAGCAGAGACGGACCCGCTCGCTTTCTGTTCAGAATCTGAAAATGGCGTGATTGCTGCTCCTATGACCACCACCCAGCTCTCTAAGCGAGCCGCCTTTATTCCTAAGGTAAAAAGCACCACAGAGAAAACATATTTAAAACCAATCAAAGAACCTACACACACGCTAATAAGCTTACCAGGAACCCCAGCCTTAAGTTGGATAACTTCAACCCTCCTACTCTAGGGAAGAGTCCCTGTGACTCCCAGTTCATCACAGCTTCTGCTCAGAACAAGCACACTCATGACCAGTTTAGCTCACTCTTTGTACAGATCAGGGGTCTTGGATACGGAGTTCCCCGAAGGCAGTATTTAGCATGCACTGGGTCTCTCTCTGCAAAAGGCTGGCTTGTGAGGGGAGAATCTGCATATCCCTCACCTCAAGGGATTTCCTAAGGAAATCCACTTCACATGTAGGCCGTGTCTACACTACCCACTCATGTCTTCCTGCTAAAGAAGTTGCAAACCACCTTGCAATAGCACATAAACGCTTGCCTTTCTAGTACAATGTACCTAGAGGTATTAACCCTAATTCAGTGAGGATATGGTGGGGTGTTGTCAGCATGTCCCAGTTACGCTTTCTAATCCACGACTCTGCAGGTGTCCAGGAGTCTCGGAGACCTGACTCCAGTCGGGGGCTAAGGAGATTCCACTCCCACCCAGCTCCTGTTCTCTTGCGCCCAAGAGTTTGACACGAGGACAGAGCTCAGTGTAAGAGACCCTGCGTCCTTGGCTGGTGGGAGTCTGCATTGCGCTGCAGTTTGATCCTCAGATATCTACAGCTCAACTGGGCTATGAAAGACAGAACAGAGGTTGTTATAAGGAAATCTGCCTTTCCCCACCTGTAACTAGGGCTTAGAGATGGAGGGAGAGAGATTATGTGTCCAGAGAAAGAATGAGAGAAACTGGACACATGTGGACTAGCAGAGGCCTGGGAGCAGAAAGCAGATGAGGGGAACGGCAAGGACAGCCATGGTGCAAAGAGCTGCAGGAGCAGAACCAGGTCAGGGACCAAAGCAGAATACATCTCTCTGAAATACTCCTTCATCTTGCTCTGAGCCCTGGGCTCTTACCCTCTATTTGTAGGATGAAATTTCATGGATGAAGAATTTCAAGGGATGAGTTGGGAGATTTCCTTGCAGAAAGATGCTGGGCATGAGAAATTCTGCTGAACCAAGAAGACTGAAATGCTGCTTATGAGTGGGCAGGGGAAGTGCTGAGACATATGACTCCACAGTGACGCAAGCCCCACGCTCTGGCTGTCCCTAAGCCACTGATTGCCAGAAGCTGGGAGTGGGCAACAGGGGATGGACCACTTGATAATTGCTCTGTTCTGTTCATTCCCCCGAAGCACCTGGCATTGGCCACTGTCGGAAGACAGGATGCTGGGCTAGATGGACCTTTGGTCTGACCCAGTCTGGCCATTCTTGTGTTTTGATGTTCACAATTCAATTCTGATGCTGCAAGTGAGAAGAAATAGAACAAATGATTTAACAATAGAGGATATGAACTCATCATGCTGTGTTGCAATGTTGTTGATTTCCTAGAAATCATAAACACGACTTTGCTAGGAAACAAGTCAGGAGTTTGAATATCTCATGGATTGGTCATGGCATATGGAGCAAGGAGTGGGCTGGATAATTCTGTATCTGGTGCATTTTTGGTATTAGCTGCAGCCCTGACTCTTGTGGTGAACTGATGCAATTTGAATACATATACACATGTCCCCTGTGGAGGTCCTGCCCCAAAATGTTGGAATTTGTCTGACTAGGTGCTTACGTGTAGTTATGGGAAAGCAACACCCTCAGCAGCTCAGAAACCCAGAGACATTCAATCTGTAGATACTCTGCTGCCTTAAGGAGAAATGCATGGAATTTAAGGCAAGAAGGGACCATTAGACTATCTAGTCTGGCCTCCTGCATAGCACAGGTTATTGCTTTTTACCCCAGTATTGTTCCCTATAACTTCTGTTTGACCAAAGCATCTCTTTCAGGAAGGCCTCCAGCCTTGATTTAAGATGTCAGGAGAGGGGCAATCCACCACAACCCTTGGGAGTTGGTACCAATGGTTAATTACTCTCACTGAAAAATTGATGCCTAATTTCTTATTTGATTTTGTCTGGCTTCAGTTTCGGGTCACAGATCTGTTCTGCTTTTCTCTGCTAGCTTAAAGAGCCCTTGGGTACCCGGTGTTTTCATCCCATGAAGGTACTTATAGCTCTACCCACTTGTTCACGATCACCCTAAATTCTTGTCAAAGCCATAGAATCTCAGAACCATGGAACCTTCGAGTTAGAAGGGTCAGCTAGTCTAACCCCCTGCCTCGATGCAGGATTTGTCGTGTCTAAAGCATCCCAGACAGATGGCTCCAGCCTCCTTTTGAAATCCTCCAGTGAAGGAGCTTCCACAACCACCCTAGGCTCCACTGAACTACTGCCCTTACACTTAGCAAGTTTTTCCTGAGATTTAATTAAATCTGCTCTGCTGTAGTTTGAACCCGTCGCCTCTTGTCCTGTCTGTGGCAAGAGAGAACAAATTTTCTCCATCTTTTTTACGGCGGCCTTTCAAGTCTTTGAAGACCATTCATGTCTCTGCTCAATCTCCTATTTTCCAAATGAAACATACCCCATTCATTCAGCCTTTGCTCCTATGGCTTTGATCATTTTTGTCACTTGCCTCTGGATCCTTTTCAGCTTCTCTACATCCTTTCTATATGTTGGTGACCAAGACTGGACACAGGACTCCAGCTGAGGCCTAACCAGTACCAAGGAGATTGGTACAATCACCTCCCATGACTTGCACTGTTTCCAGGACACCGTCCCCCATTCTGTAAGTAAGGCTTGCATTCCTCGTTCCTTGATGTATCACTTTGCATTTAGGTGTATTAAAGCACATTTTGTTCAAGTGGGCCCATGTTACCAGGCAAACCAGATTGCTCTGTACGACTGCCCGGTCCTCATCATTGTTTACCACTCTGCCAATCTTTGGGTCATCCATAAATTTTACCAGCAGTGATTTTACATTTACTTCCAGATCATTAGTGTAGATATTGAATAGCATCTGGCCTAGAACCAGTCCCTGTGGAATCCCACTAGAAACATCCCCATTTCATGGTGATTCCCCAGTGATGACTATGTTTTGAAATCTGTCAGTTAGCTACTTCTTAATCCCTTTAACAAGTGCATCCTTGAAATTGTGTAATAGCAATTTGTGACAAAGTTCCTCCTCTACCTTGATGGGTCTTGCGCTTATTGGTGGATTTGCTCACCTCGGAGATTCACAGTCGCCCTCAGTTTGGCCGTTTTCGTGAACCCACAGTCTAGGTTGACTCCTCCTGTGTCTGACCAGGAGTTGGGAGGATTTGTGGGGAACCCAGGCCCGCCCCCTACTCTGGGTTCCAGCCCAGGCCCCGGGGAATGCAGCTGTCTAGAGTGCCTCCTGGAACAGCTGTGCGACAGCTACAACTCCCTGGGCTACTTCCCCATGGCCTCCTCCCAACACCTTCTTTATCCTCACCATAGGACCTTCCTCCTGGTGTCTGATAATGCTTGTACTCCTCAGTCCTCCAACAGTCCACATTCTCACTCTCAGCTCTTAGCGCCTCTTGCTCCCAGCTCCTCGCACGCACACCACAAACTGAAGTGAGCTCCTTTTTAAACCCAGGTGGCCCTGATTAGCTTGCCTGTCTTAATTGATTCTGGCAGCTTCTTGACTGGCTGCAGGTGTTCTAATCAGCCTATCTACCTTAATTGTTTCCAGAAAGTTCCTGATTGTTCTGGAACCTTCCCTGTTACCTTACCCAGGGAAAAGGACCCTACTTAACCTGGGGCTAATATATCTGCCTTCTATCACTCTCCTGTAGCCATCTGGCCTGACCCTGTCACATTTTATTTAATCAGAATGTCAAGTGGTCCTGACTTCAAACACCTCACAAAAATCTAAGTATATTACATCTATGCAGTGACTTTATCAACCAAATTTGTAGTCACCTCAAAGAATAATCATTTTGTTTGATAAAAGCTATTTTCCATAAAACCATAGTGACTGGCATTAATTATATTCATATTCTTTTAATTCTTTGTCAGTTGAAGACCATGTTGACTTTTCCATTATTTTCCTGGGATTGAGGTGAGCTAAATGGTCTATGGTTACCTGGGTTATCCTGCTTGCTCCTCTTTTGAATAGAGGAATAACATTATCACTCTTCCAGTCTTCTGGAATGTTCCTGGTATTCCAAGATATATTAAAAATTAACATCAGCAGGCCAAAGATCTCCTCAGCCAGCTCTTTTAAAACTCTTGGCTGTGAAACTATCCAGGACTAATTATTTAAAAATGTTTATCCCTAGTAGATGCTCTTTAACATCTTCCTTGGTTACCATCAGGAATCAGGGCCTGTAGCTGAGCCTGGGATCAGCTAGCTGCCCTGGAGCTGAACGCTCTGATTGACCAAACCACCTGACTGGCTGAGAGGTGTCACCAGACCTGCCCTTAAGTCCAGCAGCAGCATTAGGCCAGTGGATGCTCACTGCTTACACCTGCAGCTGTGATCATTCCTGTGCCAGCCTTGCTCCAACCGTGCTCTTCAGTTTGGTTCCCGATTCTGCCTCTGACCCTTGGCTCTGACCCCAGCTGTGACCACTGGGCCTGACTGCCCACATCATAGAATCATAGAATCTCAGGGTGGGAAGGGACCTCAGGAGGTCATCTAGTCCAACTCCCTACTCTAAGCAGGAACAATCCCCAATTTTTGCCCCAGATCCCTAAATGGCCCCCTCAAGGATTGAGCTCACAACCCTGGGTTAGCAGGCCAATGCTCAAACCACTGAGCTATCCGTCCCCCAACATGGTCCATGAGTTATTAATTAACTCTAAAGTATTTCATCATCCTCACATGATACAAGAGCATCATCCTGCTTCTTTCCAAATACAGAGGAGAAACATTTATGGAACAATTCTGCCTTTCCTACATCAGTATTAACAATTTTACCATCTCCATCTACCCTGAGCTCTGTCCCAGGCCCTGCCCCCGCCCCAACCCTTCCCTCAAGGCCACACCCCCACCCTGCCTCTTCCCACTCCCGCTACACCCCCACCCAACCTCTTCCCGCCCTGTTCCGCCCTCTCCCCCAAGCGCGCTGCGTCCTCACTCCTGCCCCCTCCTCCCCCAGCCTCCTGCACACAGCGAAACAGCTGATTGCGGCGGGCGGGAGGCACGGGGAGGGAGGGGGAAGCACTGATCGGCAGGGCCTGCCAGTGGGCAGGAAGCTCTGGGGGAGGAGGAGGAGGTGCTGATGGGGGGCTGCCAGTGGGTGCTCAGCACCCACCTTTTTTTTCCCCATGGGTGCTCCAGCCCCGGAGCACCCACGCAATTGGTGCCTATGACTTAAATACTCCTTATAGTTCTTATACCTGCCAGTCATGGATTTTTCCCCAATGTCTTTAGTGTTCCTTATCAATTTTCTGCACTTCATAAATCCTAATTTATGTCGATTGCTATCTAGTCTCCCTTTTACCATTTATCAGTTGACCCGAACAGCCAGTCAACATTCAGGGCCCTGGGGATGTTCCAGCTGGAAGTAGAAATTGCAGGAGTCTGGTATTTTCTTTGCTGGAGTCTTGTTTCATTACAGTAATTTACGAAGTTCTGCATCTGCCAATTCAGGAGGAAACAAAAACAAAAGGAGCAATTTCTTTGCTTTCATCCCCAAGCCTCTTCAGCCAACACCAGACCCAAAAATTCTCTCTAACTTTTCCCAGGGTCATGTGATCCCAGTCTGCCGCTGGGCTCTCTTGCTTATTGCCTCTGCTCTGTCTTCCCTAACTCACACACACTTGACCTACAGCAATACTGGGCAAAAGCCCCTTCACCTGCCCAGCGAGCCCCTTTTGTCTGAGGGATGTGTGCGTGGGGGGCGGGGAGGTTGTTACGAATGACAGTTATGTTAATTGAGGGGTGTGTACACGCCCAATGTCAAAGAGCTTTGTGACCCATGCAGTCACCAGCGCCTCTTAGCAAAACATTGTATATCACTTTTTTATGTCTAATTGCTCCCCTCAGTTCACCACTGGACTAGACTGGCTTCTAGTCAAAGTTGTTCTCTAAACTGATTTGGGAATTGTGACTTTTGACCATCTAATAAACTCTTCTTAAAGAACTCCTAACTGGCATTCAGGTTTTTCAGGCTAAAACTTTATTCCCAATGAATTTTGCTCATAACTTTCTCAGCTTTGGGAAATTGGCCCTTCTGAAGCCACAAGTAAGGGGTGAAGGACTTGTTAATTCAGACCCTGGGGTCTCTGAGCTACACACAGTCACTGGGGAGACAAAGCCAATGTCTCTGAATGCAATATGCAAAACTACACAGTATGGCCAACTTTGTTTTTAAATGAACCATGAGATTCTCCTGCCATCATGTGACTCCAGGAGGTGGGACTTTAAGAAAAGCATCAAATGCCACAAGAATAGATGGTGACAACAACACAAAACCCTGAGTATGGGGACTGTGTATAAGCCTCTGAAATTGGTTACAATCACAGACAGACACTTCTGCTCACATCACTGTCTGTCCCTGTTCCCCCTGCTCCTCTCCCACACCTGCCTGTCTGCTGCCCCTCTCTTCCCCCGCATTCTACTCCTGCCCCTCCTACCTTCTGCCTGTCCCCTGCCATCTGCGCCTGTCATCCCACCTCTGCCCTGCCCCCTGCTCCTCACCCAGCTACCATGGAGTCAGGCTGCCTCCTCTTTCTCCTCCTCCCTTTCTGGGTGCTGTTGTGGGGGGTCACTAAGGGCCTGGAGGAGACAGTCTCCCAGTCTCCAGCAGAAGAGGCTGGGCAGAAGATGGCAGCACTGAGACCTCTGTGTTCCTGTCAGGTGGGATGCCAGGCAGGAACAGAACCAGAACAGGGACCAAAGTAGAGCTCGACTTTCCATCACTCCTTCCTCATCTTGCTCTGAGCCAGGCTCTTCTCCTCTCCCTGTAGGATGGAGGTGCAGTAGAGTTTCATGGCTGAAGAATCTCCAGGAAAGAAATAGGAAAGGTGATGGGCATGACACCAATTCTGTTGAGCAGAGAATATTGACAAGCGGCTCGGGAAGTGGCAGCAGGAAGTGCAGAGATTGTGGCCTGTGATTGCACAGTTCAATTCTGCCATGGTGGGAAAGTGGGCGAAGATAGAAGAAAGGATTAGCTGACACTGCTTTCCAGAAGACAGTCCTCCCTTCTGTAGGTGTGGTCTGTAGTCCTCATTCCTTTGCATTTGGCTGTGTTAAAATGACTTTTGTTTGAATGGGTCTAAGTTACCAGGAAAACCCGATTGCTCTGTGTGACTGCCCTGTCCACAACATTATTTACCACTGCATCAGTCTTCTCGAATTTCCTCAATATTCCAAGATTTATTAAAAATTAAGATCAGTGGACCTCCTCAGCCAGCTCTTTTAAGACTCTTGGGTGCAAGTAATCTAGGTTTGCTGATTTAAAAATCTAGCTGATTTAAAAACCTACCATATGTTGTCCAGCATCTTCCTCAGTGACTAATACAATGGAAAATGCTTTGTCATCCTCAGCTGATATAATGCATCATCCTGCTTCTTTCCAATACAGAACAGAAATATTTGTAGCACACTACTGCTATTTCTGCATCATTATTAATAATTTTACAATCTCTATTTAGTAATGGGTCTGCTAAGATTCCCACCCCTCTCCCCCCAATATATAGTAAAAACTCCTCCTTGTTTTCCTTAGCTCTACCAGGCATGGATTTTTCCCTGATGCCTTTAGCTTTCCTTTTCAATTTTATGCCCTTCACAACTTCTAGTTTATATCAGTTGTGATCTGTTTTCCCCCTTTTCCATGTGTAATATATTGAATTTTTATTTCTAATTTCTGTCCTTACTTTGCCACTGACCCACGACAGACTTTTACCCAAAGTTGATCTCTTTCTTCTCTGTTGAACCATGGCTTTTTGGCCATCAAATACATTCTTCTTAAAGAACTGCCTATTTTCATTCGCATTTTTTAAGTCTAAATTGTTCCTCCCAACCAATTTTATTCCTAAATTTCCTCATCTTTGGGAATTAGCTTTCTGAAGAGCCAGGTTGGGGTGAGGGACTCATTAACTCAGATCTGGAGTGTGTGAGCAGCACCCTAAACAGTCATTGGGGTGACAAAGCCAATGTCTTTGAATGCAATAAGCAAAACTACCCAGCATGGCCAACTTACTTTTTTTTAAATGAAAGGTGAGATTCTCCTGTCATCACGTGACTCCAGGAGGTGGGGTTTTAAGAAAAACACCAAATACCATAAGCCTAGACTGGTGATGACAAAACAAGAGTTGGAAACCCTGAGTATGGGGATTGTATGTATGCCTCTGAAATTGGTCACAATCACAGACAGACATTTCTACTCACATCACTGTCTGTCCCTGTTCCCCCTGCTCCTCTCCCGCACCTGCCTGGCTCCTGCCCCTCTCCTTCCCTGTATTCTACTCTTGCCCCTCCTAGCTTCTGCCTGTCCCCTGCCATCTGCGCCTGTCCCGTGCCATCTGCGCCTGTCCCGTGCCATCTGCACCCGTCATCCCTCCTCTGCCCTGCCCCCTGCTCCTCACCCAGCTACAGTGGAGTCAGGCTGCCTCCTCTTTCTCCTCCTCCCGTTCTGGGTGCTAATGAGGGGGTCACTGAGGGAATGGAGGAGACAGTCTCCCTGCTCTCATTTTGAGTGCCCGGTGCCCCAGTCACCACCATTAGCTCTGCAGATCAGTTGCAAGAAAAGCCCTGCTCCCTCCCTGCAGCCTGGAACTGGAGTACGCTCAGTACAGATGAAATGTTCAGAGAGTTTAGCTGCCAAAGTCTATCTAGTTGTTACTGAGCCTGTGTGAACTGCGATCTTTCCAAGGCTTAAAACTGGGCCAGATTTGGATAGGTTTTCATGAGGGCAGCAAAAGGCACCTCCCTGACACTAGGGTGTCCCACCTGCCAAATTTCCATTCCCTTCTCCAAAGCATGGAAGTTCTAAAGTTGATGATCGTAAATTGCTATCACCCTTGTCTTTCTCAGACCTCACTCCCCCACTGCCTGTCTTCACCTCACTTTGTGTAAGATCAGACATATATTTGTAAATTGCTTTTAGTTTTCTTGGCCTAGAAAGGGGCATGGACCCTTATAAAGCAATATCATTATTAATAATAAGAGGTGTCTTTCCCAAAAAGGATCCAAATTAACAAATAGGCAAACACAGGACATTCATATAAAAATATTTATTCTTCATAATCTACGTTCAACATTCCATCAAATCATAGAGCTCAGTATGACGGGAAATGTTCCATGTGATATAAAATATATTAAATAATCTTCACATTTGAGTTGTGAATGGAGCCACGTCGTGTGACCTGCCCCCAAACCCACATGTACTAATCTATAAATAGTACACTATTTAGCTCAGGTTTCAGTGCAAATTAAATTTTTTAAATAGATTGAAATAATATTTTAAATACATTTCTATACGTCGGGTTATTTCCACTAACTCAGGCAGTGGCAACAACACTAGATGCATGTGACCTTTGATCATTAACACTTTCATTGCTGGGCAAGGCGTGGTCCCTGGTCTGTCCCCTGCTCTGCTTAGTTCAGTTCCAAACTGGTCATGTATTCCTGAACCCAGCCCTCTTCGGGGTTAGCACAGACTTCACGGCCCTTCTTGGTGATAAATCTGCAGAACGAAAAACATTTGGATTAGAACAAGGGGAACTTTGTGAGTGGAAAGAACCAAATGTCTCCCTTTAAAACCTCTCCTCTCACTAATACCAGTTACACCCAGATCCCGTAGATTAGGGGAACATTTTCCAAAACACCTATGTGATTTAGCTGCCAAAGGCCCATTCTCAAAAGTGATCTAGCCACATCGGAGCACAAGGTCCATTGACTTTCAATGAGACTCAGCTCCTATGTGTCTCAATCACTTCCAATAATGGGACTTCAATGTCTCAGCAGCCTCGCGCTTTTGAAAATTGCACACCCGTCACTTCTCTTTCTCTGGTGGAGTCTCCGCCAGAGCCCGCCCTCCTTTCTACGTTCCATGGGTCTTAAGAAACCTTCCTAGGCCAGTAACTAGGGGACACAAAAAATCTCTCTCTCTGTCTCAGGGTCTGACATTTGTACTTACACTATGGCTGTCTGGGAGCACATGCTGTTGGTGTCATAATAATCCACCACCAAGCCGCGTGGGATCTTCCGGGATGTGTAGGTAAAGCAGCAGGCAGTCGGGGGATCGGAGCCAACTGAGAGAGACGGAGACAACAAACATGAGTGTGTGCTGAACTGTATGCAAAGCAAAGCCTCTCTAGCAGCCTGGGGGACGTGGGACAGGGCAGGAAGACAAGACTTCCAGCTCTAAGGAGTTGGGATAAGGAAAGGAGGTGAAGGAAGGAGGGAAATGGGAGAGATTTTCCTCCAATAATTCCTTCCATCCTTTCCTCTTTCCTGGACACACCCAGATCTGAAAGTTCTCGTCAGATCTTTGGTGGGCTGCTGGCTGCAGCCCGGGCACCACCAGGGCTCTCCCCTTCCCAGAAGAAAGCTCCTTGCCCTGCCTCAACCACCGAGAACCTGCTGGCTAGGAGCTGGCAGGAGGAACCATCTCCAGGCTATGACATTTCTCCTTCCTTCTCTGAAGGGAAACACTGAAAGAGAGGAGGGAAGCTGGACTTACTTGGGGCAGAGGAGGCCAGGGAGCAGAAGGCAGTGATGAGGAGAATGGCAAGGGCAGCCACCGAGACCTTCATGTTGCTGTCGGGTGAGGATAAGCGTCAGGAGCAGAAGCAGACCAGGGACTCTCGAACGCTCCTTCTCTGTCTGATGCTGCATCCAAGGACAATCTGTCTTTTTATAGGCGCTCAGGGGGCAGAGCGGAGCGTGATTGTGAGGGAATTTCCAGCACGTCATGGTGCCACTGTGCTGACAGCAGGGGAAACTGAGTGGCTGTAAGCCAAGTCATAACTCTGTTTCTTCACCAGCGAAGGGGAGGAGCTGTCTTGAGCACGATTCTTTCATACCCTATCTCTTGCAAATACGCCTCAAAATACAACACCGGGCCTTTTGATCTTCTCACAACAATGACAATCACCCGAAGAGACCCACAGGCCCAGCTGGGTTCCAAATAACCATGTTCGCTGAATATACACAAAACTGCCATACTCCAGAAATACAGAACACTGTGAGTATTCCTAGACGGCTCCCAAACTATTTAAGGGACACTCCCCAATTCCTCCTAAAGTAAAGGACATAAAAGCTATGATTATTGTTATTTTTCTATTAACTTTTTTTTAATTTTAAAAATAATATATATAGAAAAAAACCAACATAAAATATACACAAACTTCTCATGACACATGCACTTCTCATACTATATTAACCATGTGCTATATATGCTGAGCTATGCTTTAAACATTTAATTATATATAACATCAATGATTAGCATATAAATCAGTGATTTGTGTTGCACAATTTACAAACACATTTTGCTTATAAAAGTTCAATAGTTAAAGAAGAATTATTAAAATCAGATGGAGAATAGAAGCAAAATTCAGAGGAGGGGGCTGGAGACAGAGAGGGAAGGAAATGGGTAGAGAAGAGGGAGGCCCATACATTTCCATGGTGGCCACCCTTATGACCTCTGTGCGCTAGTCTCCCATTGTTGGTTGCTTTTTGGATTTCCATTTTTGGAGGATTAGTCTTTTAGCCATTATTAGTGGTCTGCTGAGCCAAAGTTTTCCAGATTTATTCAGCTTCCAATGACCATCCATTGGGTTTACAGGTACGTGCAATACCATTGCAGTTGATAGGAAAAAAATTAACTCTGCAGTTTAGTCCTGCCCAAACCACAGGTCTAGGTTCATTCCCACCAGCTGCATCACGGCACCAACATCCGTCTGACTTAGCAGCACCTGTTTTGAAGATGGGTCCAATGCATCCTCCATGTGATTTTCTGCTGGATTAATCGAACCAAGAGGTCAAAGGAGCAGTTCAGAACACTGGCTAAAATGTGTTCCCATTGGTTAGCCGAAAGTAATTGGCCTAGTTCCTCTTCCTATTGTTGGTGTTGTTGTTTTTTTCTGGCCCGGTGTGTATACAGTGTTGCCATAGCTGTTGGAGAAAGGAAAGCAGTTTCTGTGGGTCAGCGGTACCGAAGACATCGGGCCAAACAGCTGGGAGATGGCATGTTTACACTGGATATATTGCCACTCCTTCTTAGGCTCTAGATTGAACCTTGCTATAAATTGACTCCCAATAAATTCAAAAAAGAAAAGGAGTACTTGTGGCACCTTCGAGACTAATCAATTTCATAGAATCATAGAATATCAGGGTTGGAAGGGACCTCAGGAGGTCATCTAGTCCAACCCCCTGCTCAAAGCAGGACCAATCCCCAATCAAATCATCCCAGCCAAGGCTTTGTCAAGCCTGACCTTAAAAACTTCCAAGGAAGGAGATTCTACCACCTCCCTAGGTAACGCATTCCAGTGTTTCACCACCCTCTTAGTGAAAAAGTTTTTCCTAATATCCAACCTAAACCTCCCCCACTGCAACTTGAGACCATCACTCCTTGTCCTGTCCTCTTCTACCACTGAGAATAGTCTAGAACCATCCTCTCTGGAACCACCTGTCAGGTAGTTGAAAGCAGCTATCAAATCCCCCCTCATTCTTCTCTTCCGCAGATTAAACAATCCCAGTTCCCTCAGCCTCTCCTCAGAAGTCATGTGTTCCAGACCCCTAATCATTTTTGTTGCCCTTCGCTGGACTCTCTCCAATTTATCCACATCCTTCTTGTAGTGTGGGGCCCAAAACTGGACACAGTACTCCAGATGAGGCCTCACCTGTAGCTCACGAAAGCTTATGCTCAAATAAATTGGTTAGTCTCTAAGGTGCCACAAGTCCTCCTTTTCTTTTTGTGAATACAGACTAACACGGCTGTTACTCTGAAACCTGTCAATAAATTCAAAATCCCTTCCCTAATCCGATCTGGCTGTTGATGGGGTTGCCAGCTGTTCAGTGTTTCGAGTTATCGCAGACAGAGGGCCTTGGTGTATACAAGGGGGTCATGTTTCAATGTAGTAGACATAGTATGCCAAGTATTCCTGACTGCCACAAGGGTTGGTAATTGCTCTTTAGGGAATCTGCAGTGTGTTGGGAAGGGTAAAGGAGCAACCAATTCTGCTTCCAGCTGGAGCCAGCCTGTGGCTCTGCAGCAAGAGGGAATGAGCTGGGGTTTGGAACAGGGCCTATATGAGGAGAGGTTAAGAGACTAGGACTTTTCAGCTGGGAAAAGAGGAGACTAAGGGGGGATACGATAGAGGTCTATAAAATCATGAGTGGTGTGGAGAAAGTGAATAAGGAAAAGTTATTTACTTGTTCCCATAATATAAGAACTAGGGGCCACCAAATGAAATTAATGGGTAGCAGGTTTAAAACAAATAAAAGGAAGTTCTTCTTCACGCAGCGCACAGTGGAACTCCTTGCCTGAGGAGGTTGTGAAGGCTAGGACTGTAACAGGGTTTAAAATAGAACTGGATAAATTCATGGAGGTTAAGTCCATTAATGGCTATTAGCCAGGATGGGTCAGGAATGGTGTCCCTAGCCTCTGTTTGTCAGAGGGTGGAGATGGATGGCAGGAGAGAGATCACTTGATCATTACCTGTTAGGTTCACTTCCTCTGGGGCACCTGGCATTGGCCACTGTCGGCAGACAGGATACTGGGCTGGATGGACCTTTGGTCTGACCCAGTGTGGTCATTCTTATGTTCTTATGACCTGTGTTTCCCCACCATGGAGCTTCCATGGTTTGAGAATGGAGCAAATATTTCAGATGGTGTGACTTCATCCTGGAGTCAGGGAGAGACACAGAGCTGCGTTGATATGCCACATTTTGATTGTTTGGGCAGATGCAGCACCATTCATTAAAATGGAGGGATGGAGAAGGAGGTGGTGTTCAGTGACTTGGGCATTATACTGGGATGTGGGAGACACAAATTCAAGTCTCCATATCAGGCAAAGTGGGGATCAAGCCCAGGTCTCCACATCTGAAGTAGGTTCCCACATGTTGGCCCAGAGGTTACCAGGAGGCCTGGGCACCACCACCACCTCTGGTGTTTTTGTGACTCTTCCTTGTCTTTTCCTTTGTTTTTAGCAAAAAGGTTAAAAAGATGTCAAATGAAGCACTTAGTTCAACCCAAAATGAAATTTCACCAATTCTTTTGATTTGCTGAACAGTCAGAAGATTTTTGGTTTCTTTGCGTTGAACTGATTGTTTTTTGTTTTTTGTTTGGAATTGCCAACGACTAAAAAACCAGCTATTCACACAGCTATAATTTCACGAGCAGGAATGTTTGCAGAAACCGAAGCAAAAGAGTGTGTGAGCACAATCGACTCCATGTCGTAATTAGAAGTCACTGAAATAATTGCAAATAATTTTTGTCATCCTTTGCCCTGCTCCAGTTGTGACACAGCGTGAAACTCGGGGGTGCCACTTTCACAGTTTTTAATCAAGAAACGGTGTGCGAATCTCAGCTTTTACTGAAAAAAAAAAAAGAAAAGAAAAAGTACGTTTCTAGCCCTCAGGATTGCAGAGAAAAGATTGAAGATGTCAAGTGAGTGTATCCGAGAGGCTCAGGCAAAGAAAAAGAAACCAACATTGATTATTTTAAATCTTTGGGTCTGACTCCTGACTGTTGAATACCTGATTTTGGCACTGCTGTTAACTGAAACCAAATAGAAACAGAAAGAAGCTCGGAGAATGAATAATCAGGTCAAAAGAACTATCACATCATGAAAAGCGAAAAGCAACTCCCAAGGTTCTGCCGTAATCCCATGACTTTACTGAGGGAACTCCTTCAAAATTTGCAATTTCAATAAATTCAAAGTTGCGTTTCAGTCCCAGCCCAGTCTGCACTAGATACTGTGTCTGATCTGGAGATTTTTGAACCACTAACCCCATTAGTTAGTTAGCAGTTGCATAGTGCTTTGAAGTGTGCCTTATGGAGAAAGGATGATCATGTGTTTAAGGCACTGGAATGGAATTTAGAAGATCTAGGTTCAATTCCCGACTCTGCCACTGATTCCCTGGGTGATCTGGGCCACTTCAAAGGCATTTTGGCTATTAACTTCTATTAAGCACAAATACCAGTGAGAATCTGGGCCCTGATTTCTCTGGGCCCCAGTTCCTCATTTGTCAGGTGGGGATGGTAACATGGCCCTACCTCACAGGAGGGAGGGGAGGACACATGAATGAATGTTTGGGAGGTCCTCAGATACTACACCGACTGGGCCAGGGAAGTGCTAGAAGTGCTAAATGGAGCTGGCTGGAACTCCACCATGGGTGGCAGGTATCCAAGGCCAGGGGAGGCTAACCCTCCCCTAACCCGGGCAGTGGCCCTGCCCACACTCGTCCCCGAGGTCCCGCCCTCGCTCCCTCTCTCCCTGGAAGCTGGTGGGGGCTCAGCTCGGGCTGGCAGCCTGGAGCTCAGGGCTCAGGCTGGTGACCAGGGGCTGGGGTGGCCCCAAGGTGGCCAGGGGGTCGGGACAACTGGTGTGGCTGGGGAAGACCGGCT
The DNA here is from genome assembly GCF_015237465.2 of Chelonia mydas. NCBI lineage: Eukaryota > Metazoa > Chordata > Testudines > Cheloniidae > Chelonia > Chelonia mydas. Next base: position 21,667,856 of record NC_051257.2, on the reverse strand, counting down.
GGGGCTCCTCCGGGGGGTGGGCACGCTTGGATCTCTGGCCATGGAGGGAGGGAGGGAGGCACTCGGGGGTACGATGGGCAAGCGGATGGGGCCTTGGGTGGAAGGGGCGCGGCCGGGGGGCTAGCTTCCCCAAGGGCGGGGTTCACCCGCTGCCCATGAATTCCACTGACATTCTCAATGAATGATGTTATTGTTTTTCAATTTAAAACAGTTTTTTTTTCATATTTGGCAAAGAATTGATTTCCCCCTATTTCAATCAGCTTTGGTGCTGAATGTCTGCAAGCAAATCCTGTGCTCAGCTCAGAGCCTGCACCTGCTTCTGCCCAGCACCGGGGGCGTTTTCAAAGGAGGCAGGCCCAGGCCCTCCGACCTTGCACTGGCGAGATTCCCGCTGGCATTGGATAAAGGCAGGATAACACTGATGTCCCGCTGATGATCTGGCCATTGGTGATTTGCATGCAGTGTCAGAGTTCTGCTGTTTTGTAGGCTCCAAAACCTCTAAAATAAAAAGCAAAGAAAAACAAATGCCCAAGATAAATGTGGCTGGACAAAAAAGGGGAAGTTTTTAGTGTGTTTCACTGAGATGGGTGAATTGAAGAAGCTGCGGAAGAAGGATATGAGATCGCTCTGTTATTTATAGCAGGTTTCAATGTAAGGGGATGAGAATTGCTCTGAAGGGAAAAAGCCAAAAAACTCCCCGGATTCTGAAGCAGATTCTACCATGAGATGTGTCTGAGGCCTGCTGTATTAATTTACATGGACTATATGGACCCGAAGAGTCAAAGGTGTTCCCATGACGCTGAAACTGTCCAACACCAAACACTTTAAACAAGGTTTGGGGTTCGGTAGACAGAAACCTCAGTCTGCTCAGTGCCCTGGCAAACTCACTATTTAACATTTTTTTAACCTTTTATTGAAGATACAGCAAAGAAGAAAAACCAGTTAAAACCTTTGAACCAAAGTAAAGCTGTCATGTTAGCACTAGCCCTTCTTCCCTTTCCTTTACATAACGAGCGTCTGTAGAAGGAAAAAAAGCCAGTGTCTGATGGTCCCTGATGGTATCAAGGATGGTCATAACTGTCCTTTTTGGGGCAAACAGAGGGCATTAGTTGAGACGGGTGCCTAAAGCAGTTGTTATTGCTGCAGTTGTGGAAGACTGATCCAATTTCCTAGAAGACAAATCAGGACAAACCTACACACAAAAAGGGAATGAAAAAGCGAAGATAGAAAATGCAGCTTCTGTCTCTGGTGTTGACTCACACTTGTGTAAACGGGGTCTGGATGAGCTCTCCCCTGCCATCCAAACTGGGGGGAAAAGATTTCGGAGGCAGATTGTATTTGCATAGACATGTCCACTTTGCCTAGGGGCTCAGCAGATGGAGCTGCTTTCCCAAAGTGATCCATTGTGGCTGGTGCGGGGTTACAACCTACCTTAGTGTTGAGTGCGGGGTTGATGAAATGCTGTTATCCCTATTGTATGAGTAAAGGGAGGCAGAACTGTGCTTAACCTGCCCTGAATGAGGGGGTCGCCCTTAACGGGCTAACTCTCTTGCTAAGCAGTGGTAGGGATGCCAAATCCCAGTGAAAGAGACGGGGGTAAAGAAAGGTGTTCTTACCCAATGGCGTGTTAAAAAAAAGAACTAGATAAATTCATGGAGGACAGGTCCACCAATGGCTGTTAGCCAGGATGGGCAGGGATGTGTCCCTAGCCTCTGTTTGCCAGAAAGTAGGAATGGGTGACAGGGGATGCATCGCTTGATGATGATCTGTTCTGTTCATTCCCTCTGGGGCACCTGGCGTTGACCACTGTCGGCAGACAGGACACTGGGCTAGATGGACCTTTGGTCTGAGCCAGTCTGGCCATTCTTATGTTCTTACGTGGATTCCACTTTAAGAGTCCTGGACAGCATTCGACCCTCGCTGCTCCAGTGTTTAAAGAGAGAGCTGATTGGACTCCGTCCAGGGTCCTTGTTTCTGCTTCGTGATGACTAGATCTGAAATCACTAGTGAACAGGTCTAGGAGCTAAGTCTGAGACCTGCTATGGGGACCGTGTTGCAATAAAAGGCAACGAAGAGGCAGTTACACAGAGGTTCCCCACTGGTGCAATCACTAAGAACTGGGCTAAGAGGGGGACATCGCAGAAGTGGCAGGGAGTGGCAAGCAGCAGCAGAGGTGGGAGGGAGCAGCCGGGGGTGGCAACGATGCAAGTGGCAAGCAGTGGCAGACATAGCAGCAGCTACAGAGGTGTTGCTTGTTGTCCCCCCACACCCTTTTCAGGGGTGGGAGGTGAACACCCATCTGAACGCATCGCTGAACTCTGGGTCTGCACTGACTAAGGCCAACCAATTGTGAGTGGGGTGCAGCAGAGGGAAAGAGGTGCGGCCTATTAAAAGGGACATTCATTCATTGACTTTTCCTACCACGAAGTGGGAAACGGAGGCAAAGGCCACTGTCCAACGTACGGTGGGGTGGGTGTTTGCTTAGGGTTAGATGCTCTGAATAGTGGTTGTGGTGTTTTTCCAAATAAAAGCTCGGTTCCCTTTCCCTTTTAACACACGGTTTATTTTTTTGTACACAGACTCAGTGCTAGTGAGAGGGGAAGTGTGGCCTCTGAGAGGTGCCCAGGGGTGGTGTGTAATTTCCCCAGGTTCCTGGGGGCAGGCTCAAGCTGGTTCTGTTTTGTATTGTTAAGAGGAACTCCCAGATGCTGAACCCTGCCCTTGTTGCTGCTGGCTCCACCTGGCAGAAGGGTTATGCTTGCAAACATTGCTGCTGGAAAAACACAGGCCTGGCACACGGTCTTCCTAGCCACGCCAAAACCTGGCAAATTTGTACCTGCCTTGGGCTGTTGAGGGCATTGCTTTTAGCTGCCTGTTTCCAGTCACAGGCTTACAGCAGTGTTGCAACATATACTGTCTTGGCCAGCTAAACCAGACACTCATAGAATCTCAGGGTTGGAAGGGACCTCAGGAGGTCATCTAGTCCAACCCGCTGCCTAAAGCAGGACCAGTCCCCAGTGTTTGCCCCAGATCCCTAAATGGCCCCCTCGAGGATTGAACTCACAACCCTGGGTTTAGCAGGCCAATGGTCAAACCACTGAGCTATCCCTCCCCCCCTTAGACAAAGAAAACAGGGAAAGAGAGGAGATAAGATAGGGAGGGAAAAAGAGACAAATGGGGGACTCCCAGCTGGCCAAACCTGGCGTGACGCAGTTTATAAGAAATCTGATAAAGGACCAATTGTGTAAGAGTGCAAGCACTGTTCATTGCTCACCATGGAGGAGATTGCAGGATGGCTGTGTTCTCCCCTTCACTTCCAACCCTCACCTCTTCCTGTGTCCCAGATTCTCCACCTCACAGATGCCTGATCACCCCTGGTTGTGATTGTGAAGAAGCAAAGAGGTGGGGGGGAGGGGATACACAATCTGATTTCCTTCGCCTTTGTAGGTCGCAACTGTGTCTGTGCCAGAGAGCGCAGAGGAGTGTGAAAACCACGCACCGACACTCTGACTGTGTTATGATGCTGTGCGGGTGTGAACAAGAGTGGCGCAAATGAGCTGAGTGCAGCAGGATGTGAGCTGGGCGGGTGTGCGTGTGTGTGTATGTGGGGGGGGGGGGTTGGCCCTCTCCGGCCTCTGAGAGGGAAGAAGGCACGTTTGCCTCCTTGGCGTTTGGCGTGGCCGTACTCAAAGTGGGTCAAAGTCACCCTGGAGAGGCTGGGAGGTTTCTCCTGGCTCCAGAACATCCCCCAGGTGTGTAAAGGGGCCACAGAATCACAGCCAGAGTCAGTGCTCCTAGGTCGGAACTTTCCAGCCAGGAAACCTCTTGTCCCACAGTCTTGGAGACTGTGATCCTCAGCGTCCTAGTGAGGGCCAGAGAGCGGAGGAGATGCTATTATAAGGTTTGATCCTCAGATCCAGCTTAGTCCCACTCAGGACAAGACAAAGGTGGCTTTAAATGGCTTTTACATGCCCCAATCAAGGTCAGCTCACACCAGCTGGCAACGGCCCCTTATGACAACCCCAGATCCCATGGTTGTTCCACTCAGACTATCCATGTAGGTACTTACCTGTCCCCATCGGAGTGCCTCACAATTGTCAGTGTATTGTCACTCCCCACCCACCCCATGAGGCAGCTCAGTGCCGTTATCCCCATTATACAGATGGGACTGAGGCATAGGAAGGCCAAGTGTCTTGCCCAAGGTCACACAGAATGTGGAAGAGCAGGAAACTGAGCCCAGGTTCCCCAAGTCCCAGGCTAGCCCCATAACCCCAGGGCTGTTCTTTCACTCTGCGAGCTCACCTTGGCAAAGCTGGCCACTGAGGGCTGGAACTGGGCCGGCTGCCCCGTGCAGGCGGGGCTGGCCCAGGAAATCCCAAGGGGTCATGGGAGCCTTGTGCAGGGTGAGTCTCCAGCAGCACTGGGGGAGCTTCCTGGAAGCAGACACCTAAGAGCAGAGCCAGGCCAGCTGTGGGTGGCTAGTTTGGTTCAGGCTGCTACATGTTTCCCATCTCTGGGGCAGCTTGTAAGTCAAGCTGCTTTGCTGTTGTTGTTCTCTCTGAAGCGGATGGAGCCCAGCTCACCCCGTGCCTGACTCCAGCTCTCAGCCTTGGCTCTCATGAATGTTTTCACTCCCCTCAAAGGGCTCATTGTCCAGACTGAGCTGTAACTGTCCACTTCAGATCTGTCTGCACAGACACTTGGAAAGCAGAGGGACCCCACTGTCCGGGCACCAAGGGAAAGGCACCGGGAGCCATGGGCCCTGCACATCCCAAGGGTGTTGCAGCCTAGAGGTCTAATACTTCTCCTGCTCAGCATGCACCAGGCTGGAGGCCCTGCAACTGGTGCACCCGCATCCCCTCTGGGATCTTGCAGTCCGAAGAATGGGGCTGCTCAGGGTGACCCTGGTGACCCCAGCCGCCAGGCTCTGCAGAGAGATCGCATCACCTCCTGGTCAGTGATAGCAAAGGTGCTGGGATACCGCAGGTGCAGGATGGGCACCAGACCATTGCTAGCAGGAGGCTGCAGCCAATGGAAGACTCTGCTGTCGCCAGGTGGGAACCTGCATTTCCTGCTCTATCACACCCTGAAAGGGGGCCAGGGAGCCAGAGGGCTCCGTGTATTGCAGGCACACCTCACCACATCCTGCTCAGCTGTGAGACAGTTCTGACAAGTCCCTCGGTGCCCGAGATGAGTCCTCGAGCTGGAACCTGACAAAGTATTAAACCTGAAATCTGAGTGAGAAACAGCCTGGAGCTTCCCACCATTAACCGACCTCAAACCCCTGGTTCAGGACAGACCACTGGGCTGCCAAGCATCTCACAGAGCATGTCCCTCGACCTCTGAGCCTCACATAACCTGAGCCCTTTCCCATCACTGAGGCCACGCTAGCTAGTCCATACCCACTGGCTGGGGACAGGAACGGCCCTAAAAAACCAACCAACCAACCAAGCCCACCATCGGCCAAGTGAAGCAAAAATGGCTGACCAATCACAGTAGAACAACAAGAGTCCCTTGCCCCTGGTAAGGTGCCCACCTGGGTGACCGACCTGCTCGCCCACCCCTGGACCCAGCCCTGGGTGGGGTCATAAGGAAGGACAGAAAACTTATAGGAACAAATCTCTAAGCCCTGCTGTAGTGCAGAGGAATAGGGTAGTATCCCTTTAAATAGCATTTGAGCCCTGTAGTGGTGCACACTGTGCTCTATGTTTTAGAAGCTGCCCCAGCCTAGCCAGAGCAGCCAAGTACACGTAGCTAGGCCTGATGTGTTTGGTGGCTATTTGGGACCCAATGATGCAGGTGTGGTTTCTTCGCATTATTTGTGTGTAAAGAGCAAAAGACACAATCCTTTCCTCCAGGAGATACCTCTTCCCCTCCATGCCAACTAAACATTCCTGTGAGCAAAACGTATAATACCACAATGCACCCTATTTTAAGGGATTAACACTCAACCCCCCCATTAAATCCTGATAGAATCATAGACTATCAGGGTTGGAAGGGACCTCAGGAGGTCATCTAGTCCAACCCCCTGCTCAAAGCAGGACCAACCCCAACTAAATCATCCCAGCCAGGGCTTTGTCAAGCTGGGCCTTAAAAACCTCTCAAGATGGAGTTTCCACCACCTCCCTAGGGAACCCATTCCAGTGCTTCACCACCCTCCTAGTGAAATAATGTTTCCTAATATCCAACCTAGACCTCCCCCACTGCAACTTGAGACCATTGCTCCTTGTTCTGTCATCTGCTACCACTGAGAACAGCCGAGCTCCATCCTCTTTGGAACCACCCTTCAGGTAGTTGAAGGCTGCTATCAAATCCCCCCTCATTCTTCTCTTCTGCGGACTAAATAACCCCAGTTCCCTCAGCCTCTCCTCGTAAGTCATGTGCCCTAGCCCCCTAATCATTTTCGTTGCCCTCTGCTGGAATCTCTCCAATTTGTCCACACCCTCAATATCCACTTGCCCTTTTAAATAATTTCTCACTTTTCCTTTCTATTCTCTCATCCCCCCAAACACCCCTGCCTCAGTTATAAAGTTATAAAGTGCCCCTTCAACCCAGGAATAAGAGAAGGTTAAGGGGAGACTTGATCATGGGATATCAGTACCTACATGGGGAGAAGATTGCAAGGACTGGATTAGAATTCAAAACAACCTTGACTATTTCAGAGCAGCTCTCCAATGTAACAAAATGAAATTCAGTAAAGGCAAATGCAAAGTGCTACACTTCATTTGGAAAGAAAAAAGCGAATCCACAGCTACAAAATGGGGAATAACTGGCTAGGCCATAGCACGGCTGAAAAGGATCTGGAGGTTACAGTGGATCACAAATTGAACCGGAGCAAACAATGTGATGCTGTCGGAAAAAGGCAAATATTCCGGGGTGTATGAACAGGAGTGTCATACCTAAGACACGGGAGGTAATTGACCCACTCTGCTTGGCATTGGTGAGGCCTCAGCTGGAGCACTCGGTCTGGTTTTGGGCACTACACTTTAAGAAAGATGTGGACAAACTGGAGAGAGTCCACAGGAGATTAACCAAAATAATAAAAGGTTTAGAAAACGTGCCCTGTGAGGAAAGGTTAAAAAAAGCTGGGCATGTCTAGTCTTACAAAAAGGAGCCGGAGGGGGAACTTGTAACAGTTTTCAGATGCGTGAAGGACTGTTACAAAGAGGACAGTGATCAACTATTCTCCATGTCTACAGAGGATAGCACAAGAGGCAACGGGCTTAATCATCAGCAAGGGAGATTTGCATTAGATATTGGGGGAAAAATCCTTTCTAACCCTCAGGGTTGTGAAGCTCTGGGAGGCTTCCAAGGGAGGGTGTGGAAACCCTGTCTCTGGAGGTTTTTAAGAACAGGTTAGACAAACACCTGTCAGGGATGGTCTCGGGAGACCTGGTCCTAGGTGACCTCTTGAGGTCCCTTCCGTCCTTATAGTTTTATGATTGTATTCCTGGCTTGGCCACAGCCCTGCTGGGTGACCTTGAGCTAGTCCCTTCCTCGCCCTGTGCCTCAGTTTCCCCAGATAACAATGCTTATTTCCTTTGTAAAGCACTTTGAGCCCGACTGATGAAGAAGGGTGCTATATAAGAGCTGAGAATCATTATTAATAATGATACACACTGGGGCCCAGAGGCAACAGCTACACCCAGAAGAACGATTTGGAGTCTCACTATGTCTACACTACAAGCACTACCGTGGCCCAGTTGCAGCATTGCAACTAGGCTGCTGTGGCACTGTCGTGTAGATGCTTCCTACGTCAGCTGAAGGTTTTGTTCCGCCAGGGTAGTTAATCCGCCTCTCTGAGAGGAGGAAACAGGTTGATGGAAGAATTTTTCTACCCACCTAGCTGAGTCTACACTAGGGTTGGGTTGACCTAACTTTGGCACTCAGAGTGCGAAATTTTTCACAGTCCTGAGCAACATAGCTAGGTTGATCTAATTTTTAACGGTAGACCGGGCCTCAGAGGGGTACAGGAAGGGTACCAACTTTATTGGTGATATGCTAAGATTCTAAAGAGAACTGCACCGGAGTTGACAATAAGCATTTCGCCAAGCTTTGGATTCCTTGACCATGGGATGGTGTTCCATGAAGGAGGAGTGCTGGGCAGAGACGGGCTCCACCTAACGAAGAGAGGGAAGAGCATCTTCGCGAGCAGGCTGGCTAACCTAGCGAGGAGGGCTTTAAACTAGGTTCACCGGGGGAAGGAGACCAAAGCCCTGAGGTAAGTGGGAAAGCGGGATACCGGGAAGAAGCACAGGCAGGAATGTCTGTGAGGGGAGGGCTCCTGCCTCATACTGAGAATGAGGGGCGATCAGCAGGTTATCTCAAGTGCTTATATACGAATGCACAAAGCCTTGGAAACAAGCAGGGAGAACTGGAGGTCCTGGTGATGTCAAGGAATTATGACGTGATTGGAATAACAGAGACTTGGTGGGATAACTCACATGACTGGAGTACTGTCATGGATGGCTATAAACTGTTCAGGAAGGACAGGCAGGGCAGAAAAGGTGGGGGAGTAGCACTGTATGTAAGGGAGCAGTATGACTGCTCAGAGCTCAAGTATGAAACTGTGGAAAAACCTGAGTGTCTCTGGATTAAGTTTAGAAGTGTGAGCAACAAGAGTGATGTAGTGGTAGGAGTCTGCTATAGACCACCGGACCAGGGGGATGAGGTGGATGAGGCTTTCTTCCGGCAACTCGCAGAAGCTACTAGATCGCACGTCCTGGTTCTCATGGGTGACTTTAATTTTCCTGATATCTGCTGGGAGAGCAATACAGCGGTGCATAGACAATCCAGGAAGTTTTTGGAAAGCGTAGGGGACAATTTCCTGGTGCAAGTGCTAGACGAGCCAACTAGGGGGGGAGCTTTTCTTGACCTGCTGCTCACAAACAGGGAAGAATTAGTGGGGGAAGCAAAAGTGGACGGGAATCTGGGAGGCAGTGACCATGAGATGGTAGAGTTCAGGATCCTGACACAGGGAAGAAAGGTAAGCAGCAGGATACGGACCCTGGACTTCAGGAAAGCAGACTTTGACTCCCTCAGGGAGCGGATGGGTAGGATCCCCTGGGGGACTAACATGAAGGGGAAAGGAGTCCAGGAGAGCAGGCTGTTTCTTTCAAGGAATCCCTGTTGAGGTTACAGGGACAAACCATCCCGATGAGTCGAAAGAATAGTAAATATGGCAGGCGACCAGCTTGGCTTAACGGTGAAATCCTAGTGGATCTTAAACATAAAAAAGAAGCTTACAAGAAGTGGAAGGTTGGACATATGACCAGGGAAGAGTATAAAAATATTGCTCGGGCATGTAGGAATGAAATCAGGAGGGCCAAATCGCACCTGGAGCTGCAGCTAGCAAGAGATGTCAAGAGTAACAAGAAGGGTTTCTTCAGGTATGTTGGCAACAAGAAGAAAGCCAAGGAAAGTGTGGGCCCCTTACTGAATGAGGGAGGCAACCTAGTGACAGAGGATGTGGAAAAAGCTAATGTACTCAATGCTTTTTTTGCCTCTGTCTTCACTAACAAGGACAGCTCCCAGACTGCTGCACTGGGCATCACAACATGGGGAGTAGATGGCCAGCCCTCTGTGGAGAAAGAGGTGGTTAGGGACTATTTAGAAAAGCTGGACGTGCACAAGTCCACGGGGCCGGACGAGTTGCATCCGAGAGTGCTAAAGGAATCGGCGGATGTGATTGCAGAGCCATTGGCCATTATCTTTGAAAACTCGTGGCGAACGGGGGAAGTCCCAGATGACTGGAAAAAGGCTAATGTAGTGCCAATCTTTAAAAAAGGGAAGAAGGAGGATCCTGGGAACTACAGGCCAGTCAGCCTCACCTCAGTCCCCTGAAAAATCATGGAGCAGGTCCTCAAGGAATCAATCCTGAAGCACTTACATGAGAGGAAAGTGATCAGGAACAGTCAGCATGGATTCACCAAGGGCAAGTCATGCCTGACTAATCTAATCGCCTTCTATGATGAGATTACTGGTTCTGTGGATGAAGGGAAAACAGTGGATGTATTGTTTCTTGACTTTAGCAAAGTTTTTGACACGGTCTCCCACAGTATTCTTGTCAGCAAGTTAAAGAAGTATGGGCTGGATGAATGCACTATAAGGTGGGTAGAAAGTTGGCTAGATTGTCGGGCTCAATGGGTAGTGATCAATGGCTCCATGTCTAGTTGGCAGCCGGTGTCAAGTGGAGTGCCCCAGGGGTCGGTCCTGGGGCCAGTTTTGTTCAATATCTTCATAAATGATCTGGAGGATGGTGTGGATTGCACTCTCAGCAAATTTGCGGATGATACTAAACTGGGAGGAGTGGTAGATACGCTGGAGGGCAGGGATAGGATACAGAGGGACCTAGACAAATTGGAGGATTGGGCCAAAAGAAATCTGATGAGGTTCAATAAGGATAAGTGCAGGGTCCTGCACTTAGGACGGAAGAACCCAATGCACAGCTACAGACTAGGGACCGAATGGCTCGGCAGCAGTTCTGCGGAAAAGGACCTAGGGGTTACAGTGGACGAGAAGCTGGCTATGAGTCAGCAATGTGCCCTTGTTGCCAAGAAGGCCAATGGCATTTTGGGATGTATAAGTAGGGGCATAGCGAGCAGATCGAGGGACGTGATCGTTCCCCTCTATTCGACATTGGTGAGGCCTCATCTGGAGTACTGTGTCCAGTTTTGGGCCCCACACTACAAGAAGGATGTGGATAAATTGGAGAGAGTCCAGCGAAGGGCAACAAAAATGATTAGGGGATTGGAACACATGACTTATGAGGAGAGGCTGAGGGAACTGGGATTGTTTAGTCTGCAGAAGAGAAGAATGAGGGGGGATTTGATAGCTGCTTTCAACTATCTGAGAGGTGGTTCCGGAGAGGATGGTTCTAGACTATTCTCAGTGGTAGAAGAGGACAGGACAAGGAGTAATGGTCTCAAGTTGCAATGGGGGAGGTTTAGGTTGGATATTAGGAAAAACTTTTTCACGAGGAGGGTGGTGAAACACTGGAATGCGTTACCTAGGGAGGTGGTAGAATTTCCTTCCTTGAAGTTTTTAAGGTCAGGCTTGACAAAGCCCTGGCTGGGATGATTTGATTGGGGATTGGTCCTGCTTTGAGCAGGGGGTTGGACTAGATGACCTCCTGAGGTCCCTTCCAACCCTGATATTCTATGATTCTAAGCGCTAACTGGTTTATGCTGATACATACAATTAGGCAAAACCATCTGCAATATCACTAATAATGTCACATCCTTTCTGAAAGGAAAGAAAAAGAAATCAGATCAAATTCATTTGTAATATGAATTCCATTTCCCCCTCCTCTACTAAATATTTCAGAACCTGGTTGTTCAGGTTTGAATTGCATTAATCAAGCTGTTTTACAACATAGCTAACATGGATAGCATACCGGTAGGATTATCACTGGGCCATATGCTTTGGTCAAAGGCACTGTAAGGCCCCTGTTGAATAAAACTGTCATCTAGCCTGTGTTTAGCCACCGTATTGTATTTCTGCAGCCACAGCTTCTTTCTTTGTAGCCTGGGTGGTGCTCCAGCAAGGAGTTTTGTTATGACTGTCTGCAAAGAGGTCAGGTTTCTCCCATGCACGTATGGGCGGTAAGCATAACCCATCGCCAGACAATGGGCAGGGCTCTCCTTTTTGAGCTGTGCACAATTTCTTTCCTTGGATGTATGGAATCCCCAAGCCCACATTTAGATGTGTCGGAGAAAAACACAGGTCTCACTCTCAGGTTGGGTGCAGCAAGTCAGATACACTTTATTATCTCAAGCAATTGCACAGCGGGAGAGAGTGCACTAGGACACAGGGTTTCCCCCACCTAGGCAGGTCTCTCCAAGATAAACAATTAGAGCAAGAATTTATACCTTTATTACAGACAATAATAAGCAACAGCTGCATATTGGTTATACATATTCCTTCACGATCTCTTATTTTTCTTACCATTTCTCTTGTCGTCGGCATTCTCTTCTTATCTCATACAAGGTCACACCGCCTCTTTCACAATTGTTTTCCACTCGCTTCGCACTATCCCTGCTTCTACAAATCTCGGGTTATTAAAGCTAGAGTTAGCCTGACTCCTGCTCAATACAGAGGCCTGCATCCAAATTCCCTTTATCTACTTCCACAGATGCATCCACTTCTTCATTTATACCACAGTGTGCAAACGAGCTTGCACTGGAGATGAGATGGTTCACTCTGGTGAAGACAGAATCTCACTGGGCAACCCAGTGGAACACTGAGTCTTTCTTTAGGTGATCTTTTAGTCATGCCAAGACTTCAGAAACGCATGGTACAAACCTGGCAAGGTAAATCATAGAATCATAGAATCATAGAATATCAGGGTTGGAAGGGACCCCAGAAGGTCATCTAGTCCAACCCCCTGCTCGAAGCAGGACCAAGTCCCAGTTAAATCATCCCAGCCAGGGCTTTGTCAAGCCTGACCTTAAAAACCTCTAAGGAAGGAGATTCTACCACCTCCCTAGGTAACGCATTCCAGTGTTTCACCACCCTCTTAGTGAAAAAGTTTTTCCTAATATCCAATCTAAACCTCCCCCATTGCAACTTGAGACCATTACTCCTCGTTCTGTCATCTGCTACCATTGAGAACAGTCTAGAGCCATCCTCTTTGGAACCCCCTTTCAGGTAGTTGAAAGCAGCTATCAAATCCCCCCTCATTCTTCTCTTCTGCAGACTAAACAATCCCAGCTCCCTCAGCCTCTCCTCATAAGTCATGTGCTCTAGACCCCTAATCATTTTTGTTGCCCTTTGCTGGACTCTCTCCAATTTATCCACATCCTTCTTGTAGTGTGGGGCCCAAAACTGGACACAGTACTCCAGATGAGGCCTCACCAGTGTCGAATAGAGGGGAACGATCACGTCCCTCGATCTGCTCGCTATGCCCCTACTTATACATCCCAAAATGCCATTGGCCTTCTTGGCAACAAGGGCACACTGCTGACTCATATCCAGCTTCTCGTCCACTGTCACCCCTAGGTCCTTTTCCGCAGAACTGCTGCCTAGCCATTCGGTCCCTAGTCTGTAGCGGTGCATTGGATTCTTCCATCCTAAGTGCAGGACCCTGCACTTATCCTTATTGAACCTCATCAGATTTCTTTTGGCCCAAACCTCCAATTTGTCTAGGTCCTTCTGTATCCTATCCCTCCCCTCCAGCGTATCTACCACTCCTCCCAGTTTAGTATCATCCGCAAATTTGCTGAGAGTGCAATCCACACCATCCTCCAGATCATTTATGAAGATATTGAACAAAACCGGCCCCAGGACCGACCCCTGGGGCACTCCACTTGACACCGGCTGCCAACTAGACATGGAGCCATTGAAGACTACCCGTTGAGCCCGACAATCTAGCCAGCTTTCTACCCACCTTATAGTGCATTCATCCAGCCCATACTTCCTTAACTTGCTGACAAGAATACTGTGGGAGACCGTGTCAAAAGCTTTGCTAAAGTCAAGAAACAATACATCCACTGCTTTCCCTTCATCCACAGAACCAGTAATCTCATCATAAAAGGCGATTAGATTAGTCAGGCATGACCTTCCCTTGGTGAATCCATGCTGACTGTTCCTGATCACTTTCCTCTCATGTAAGTGCTTCAGGATTGATTCTTTGAGGACCTGCTCCATGATTTTTCCAGGGACTGAGGTGAGGCTGACTGGCCTGTAGTTCCCACGATCCTCCTTCTTCCCCATCCCCATCCCCATCCTGATGACTTCTCCAGCTTAGCATCATTCTCTAGTGACCTCATTTCAGCAACTGTTGCTACTTTTGCAGGCTTGAGCTTTATATTGTCAGCTGAGGGGGCGTGACCAAAACCCTTTGTTTCGATTGGTCTAACATTGGCTTTGTCCAGATTGAACTTGACCCTTTTCTCCCTTAGCTCCTTGGAGTATGGCTTGTAGATTGCAGCGACCATCCAGGAACATGATGCCAAACACCAATATCTGGAGTTATAACAATAAATAGGAAAGAAACAAACAAAAGTCAGACATTTTTAAATCAGCAGATCCAGATAACTTTCATTCAAGAGTTGTAAAAGAGCTGGCAGAGGAGCTCACTGGACCATTAATGTTGATTTTCAGTAAGTCTTGGAGCACTGGGGAAGGTACAGAAGACTGGAAGAAAGCTAATGTTGTACCAATTTTTAAAAAGCGTAAACAGGCATAGGTGCTGGAACTAGGGGTGCTGGGGGTGGTTTCCATTATATACAGTTTTGTTCAATGGCTCTCAGCACCCCCACTATAAAAATTGTTCCAGAACCTCTGTAAACAGGATGACTAAAAGAGGGTAATGTAAGTAGTGAAAATTAACATGGATTTACTGAAAATAGATGCTGTCAAACTAATTTGATATCTTTTTTTGATGTGATTAGAAGTTTAGTAGATAAAGGTAAGAGTGTTGCCATAATATACTTAGATTTCTGTAAGGCATTTGACTTGGTACTGTATGACATTTTGATTAAAAAACTAGAATATAAATTAACACGGCACACATTAAATGGAGTAAACTGGCTAACTGATAGGGCTCAAAATGAACTGTCAAACAGTCCTGTTTCCAGTGGGGCCCTGCAGGGATCAGTTCTTGGCCCTGTGCTATTTAACATTTTTATCAGTGACCTGGAGGAAAACATAAAATCATCACTGAAGGTTTGCAGATGACACAAAAATTGGGGGAGTGGTAAATAATGAAGAATACAGGTCACTGATTCAGAGCTATCTGGATCACTTGCTAAATTGGTGCAAGCAAACAATGTGTGTTTTACTATAGCAAATGTAAATGTGCACATCTAGGAACAAAGAATGCAGGGCTTCCTTACAGGGTGGGAGACTCTATCCTGGGAAGCAGTGACTCTGAAAAAGATTTGGAGGTCATGGTGGATAATCAGCAGAGTGTGAGTGTCGAAAAGAGCAAATGTGGTCCTGGGATGCATAAACAGGGGACTCTCAAGTAGCAGTACAGAGGTTGTTTTACCTCTGTATTCGGCACTGGTGTGACCACTGCTGGCATACTGTGCCCAGTTCTGGTGCCCACAATTCAAGAAGGATGCTGATAAATTGGAGAGGGATCAGAGAAGAGCCATGAGAATGATTAAAGGATTAGAAAACCTGCCTTATAGTGAGAGATTCAAGGAGTTCAATCTCTTCACTTTAACAAAAAGAGAAGGTTAAGGGGTGACCTGATCACAGTCTGTAACTACCTGGGGAACCAATATTTAATAATGGCTGTTCAATCCAGTAGAGAGAGGTCTAACACCGTCCAATGGCTGGAAGTTGAAGCTAGACATATTCCAACTGGAAATAAGGTGTACATTTTAGTGGTGAGAGTAATTAATCATTAGAACAATTTACAAAGGGTCGTGGTGGAGTCTCCATCACTGACAATTTTTAAATCAAGATGGGATGATTTTCTATAAGCGCTGTTCCAGGAATTATTTAGGGGCAGGTCTCTGGCCTGTGCTCTACATGAGGTCAGACTAGATGATCACAATGGTCCCTTCCGGCCTTGGAGTCCATGAGTTTGGAAGGGATCTAACCCCTCCTGCTTCAAGACACAAACCAATCTGTAGCTGGGGGCAGATTATCTCCTTACCTTCCACTGTGGATTTCTTGCACCTTCTGAAGCAGCTGGTACTGGCCGCTGTTGAAGGCAGGAGATTGGCTGGGTCTGATTGATATATTAGCAACACAGGAATTGCTCTAGCACAGGGGTGGCCAACCTGAGTCTGAGAAGGAGCCAGAATTTACCAATGTACATGGCCAAACAGCCACAGCAATATGTCAGCAGCCCCCCCTCGCAGCGCCCCCTGCCTGCCGACAGCCCCCACCAACCAGCACCAACTCCTCCCTCCCCGCTCCCCCAGCAATCAGCTGTTTCATGTGCGCAGGAGGCTCTGGGGGAGGAGGGGGGAAAAGCGAGGGCACGGCAGGCTCAGGGGAGGGGGCTGGAAGGGGTGGAGTGGGGGCAGGGCCTGTGGCAGAGCCAGGGGCAGAGCAGTGAGCGCCCCCCCCCCGGCACACTGGAAAGTTGGCGCCTGTCGCTCCAGCCTCGGAGTCGGTGTCGGTGTCGGTGCCTGTACAAGGAGCTGCATATTAACCTCTGAAGAGCCTCATGCAGCTCTGGAGCCACGGGTTGGCCACCCCTGGTCTATCAGATCAGACCATAGTCCAGTGTTTCTAACATATCGTCCGACGTAGCTACAGCCCCACGAAGCCTGTGTCACCAATTTCTTCTTGGCTGGAATGACCTCCCGTTGGAATGGACACCAAAGGGCAGGGGGGTGAATCTGTCTCTCCCTCCTAGCGGATTTAATGTGGTTAAGGGTTTCTCACCTGTGTGACAGCTGCCATCTTCAACACACCGAGGGCTGACCTGGGGACCTCCAGAGCTAAAAGCACATACTGCAGCAGCTTGAGCTAACAAACCCACACACGGTAATGGGGTGTGTGTGTCACAACTCCTATCCTCTGCAGATTGGCAGACAGGGACCTGTAACACACACTCCCCCGTGGATTAACATCTGATTTTACCTGCCAACACTCTGATCTTGCATCCGGGACTAAATCCTGCTTGCCTGACTCCAGTGACTACAGGCACTGAATCAAAACAAAGCCATTGAGTTTCATATGAAGAACAAAACCCTGTCCACGGCTGTGTTCCGGCAGCTTGGCAGAGTGGCCCTAGATCCGGAGAAGCCAGCTCTGGCAGGATCGTCCTAGGGCGGAGGGATCTGCAGATGGCACACCAACAGTGGAATAGCTCCTAGGGCACCTCTTCCCCCACCCGCTCTTAATCTCTCATTCATACGACGCTCTGGCTCATGAGAGAAGCAGTATATCCCAGATGCCTCCTATCTGTCCAGACTTGCACAACTTGCATGGCCAGGGAAAAGTCCCTCTCTTTGTCCCAAAGGATAAATCCTCCCCACCCCATGTGACTTACAGGCACCGTTCTGTTTTCCTTGGGGCCTGATGGTATGAAGTAAACGTGCTGAGTAAGAGCTTGGCACGCTCAGCCCCTCACTTGTTATTAATTCCTGAGGTTTGGCTGCAAGTTTCCTTTTCTCCCATCTGCACAGCTCATGCTGTGATATCCGCTCTGGAAATTCCATTCTGCTTCGCTTTGTCTCTCCGCCTCTGGAATTCCCTATAAAGGGAGAGGAGACTAGCCTCTCAGTGTCACAGCTGGTGTTTGCCGTCCTCCCTGGCCCGGCTCCGCTCAGCCTCTCTCCACAGCAACATGAAGGTCTGCGTGGTTGCCCTCGCCGTTCTCACCAGCGCTGCCTTCTGCTCCCTGGCCTCCTCTGCCCCACGTGAGTCCAGCTTCTCTCTCTGAAAGTGTCCATTTCTGAAGGAAACCTATTTATTGCTCTTTGGATGGGAGATGGGGGGAGGAACCCTTCCCCTGATAACGGGTGGTATTTTCCCTTGCATGGAATTCAAGCCACGCTCACGCTGTCTGTTTCCATCTTTCAGTGGGATCGGACATGCCCATCTCCTGCTGCTTCTCCCACACGGCCCGCCAGATCCCGCGCAGCCTGGTGGTGGATTACTATGAAACCAGCAGCAAGTGTTCCTTACCTGCTATAGTGTAAGTGCAAACTCCCGACGCCGGAGACAGGCGGGAGCCGATGTGCAGAGACAACTTCTGCTTCAATACATGCTCGTGTTGCGAGCATTACAGTGTATTCAAGCACTGCAATGGAATAGTTTGCTCTATGTCAGCAGTTCTCAGACTGTGGGTCGGGACCCCAAAGTGGGTTGTGATCCTATTTTAATGGGGTGGCCAGGGTTGGCTTAGACTTGCTGGGGCCTGGGGCCAAAGCCTGAGCCTCACTACCCAGGACCGAAGTCCAAGGGCTTCAGCCCTGGGCGACAGGGGTCAGGTAACAGGCCCCCTGCCTCAGGTTGAAGTCCTTGGGGTTTGGCTTTGACCCCCCGCCCCCCATCCAGCGCAGTGGGGCTCGGGCTTTGGCGGGATTAGGGCAGGCTCAGGCTTCGGTCCCTCCGGGATCGTGTAGTAATTTTTGTTGTGAGAAGGGGGTCGCAGTGCAATTAAGCCTGAGAACCCCTGCTCTACGTCTACATGGCAGTTAAACACCCGTGGCTGGTCCGCGTCAGTTGACTTGGGTTTGCGGGTCTCAGCTGAGGGGCTGTAAAATTGCGGTGTAGACATTCAGGCTCGGGGTAGAGCCCGAGCTCTGGGATTCTGCAAGGCGGGAGGATCCCAGAGCCTGGGTTTCAGCCCAAGCCCGAATGTCTACATGGCAATGTTTAGCCCCACAACCTGAGCCTGAGTCAGCTGACCCAGGCCAGCCATGGGTATTTTATTCCAGTGTAGACAGACCTTGGTGTCTGGCTGCTGCTTCTGGTTGCTAGCATGAGGCAAATTCAGTTGTCAAAGGCCTGAGGTTAATGACTAGAGAGCCCACTGCACCAGCACAGACTCTGAGAGCCAAGTATTCGCAGCCTGAAGAAAAGGTCACCTAGAAGGGATTCCCCCATGGCTCCTCTAGGGTCCTGGGGTGGGACCTGCTCACCCCTGGGGGTAATGGGGTGTGGAGGTGGGGCAGGAAGTGAGGCTGGGGGAGGGCAGCCCACAGAAGGCTTTAATATGTAGAACAGGCAGCCGAATGGGAGGAGGGGCAGACCAGGTGGCCCAGACCAGCATCAGGTTCTGGTGGAGGATCCTTCAGGGACAGGACAGAACTGACTGTCCTAAGCTGACTGCACTGAGCTCTGGAAGTGGGGTGACCCGGGAGGGTGGGGGAGAGACACAACGTTTCTCTCACTCTAACCCATCTCCTTCCTGTCCCACAGGTTTATTACGAAGAAAGGCAGGGCCCTCTGTGCCAACCCCAGCAACTCCTGGGTCCAAGCCTATGTGACCCACCTGGATCTGAACTGAGCAGAGCTGGGGACAGAGAATTATTCCTATTTATTACATGTATTACAGTAGCACTTCGCAGCCCCATTGTGCAAGGTGCTGTCACATGGGACAAACAGGCGATTCCTGACCCCGAGCCCTGGCCACCTAAGGACAGAGTTCAATGGGCCCCGGAAGGATCTCACCTCACTTCTGCTGACACATGCCAGGATGCTGCGACCAACCCACTTTTCAAACAACTGACAAACGCTGGACTTTTAACATATCATGTGAAGCTATTTCAGACATGCAGCTGGGACCACATTCGTTGTATTGCTAATTATATTATTTATGGAATGCATGCAGGTGAGTCACATGACTCCCCGTGCATCGCAGTGACTGATACAAAAACACGCCAGGCTGTTGAATGTGTTGGGTTCTTTGTGCTGTAATATTAGGCGACGACCAGGGATTGGGTAGAGCGATGATTTTGGAAAATAAAATGTTTTGTAGAAAAACACCCTGGTTTTTTCCTTACTGTAATTCCCGACTGGAAGGATCTCCAGGCCTAGAAACATAATCTGACCACTGTGCCTGCCTGTCTCACTAGGAGAGGATCTGGAACAAACCCTACCAGCTCAGCACCACCAGAGTCAGGGGATAATTTGGCCCTGTTTGCAGTTCACAGCTCAGACCTATCCCTCACGCACATCTACATCCAGAGCATCCACCTCTGCATGCCCTATCTACAATGCACACACCCAGCTGCCCATTATGTACATGCAGGAAACAAGAATAGTGATGGGGCATATAGTTCCCCCCATAAACTGAGAGGACAAAGGGTTAAATCTCTTACCCTGAGCTGAGGACAGCACCAGGTTTGCAGAGACTGCAGTGAGGGAATGAGCTCAGTTGGCGGGGGGGGGGGGGGGGGGGGGGGAGGAAGCGAGGGAAGGGCAGGACTGTTTCCTCTTGTAGAGGGTAAGGTGGGGAGTCCAGAGTTGGGGAAGATCTGTGTGTGTGTGTGTGGGGAATCTCCCCGGGAGCAGGGGAGTTACCCAGCCTGCCCAAGGGAGACACAGCCACTGCCCCAAGGAGCTGAACTGAGTATTTTCCCTTCCTGTAGAGACACTTTACAGAGCCCTGAAGCTGGATAGGAACCAGGTTGGTTAAATGCCCTGGAGAAGGAGGCTTGTTGTTCCACTTGCCGCTTCTATCAGCTGTGGCCTGTTGTTTCTGGGCACAGAGCCAGTGTATACATGCTGCATGGATCCACTCAGCCCTGCATGCGCCTTAATGCCTTGGACACACCTCATCCCTCCCTTGCGGTCCCTCGCTGCGTACACCCGGAGAGACACGGCTAGGGATTTGCTCACCCCCTCCTGCAGAGCAGCTGAGATGAGTGAGTGTTGTCCAGGGATGGGAGATGGATACTGGTGGTGAGCAACCTTGGCTCTATTTCTGACCAGTTCATCTTGCACATGTCACTTCCCTGCTCTCTGCCTCGGTTTCCCTATCTGTAAAATGGGGGTGATGCTGCCCACCCTTCTAAAATGCTTTGAAAGTGATAAAATTACATCAGCCCCCCGAGCGACACACACTAACTCCCATCACATACTTCTCTGATACTCCCCCTTCACTGACTCACCCTTCACTGACACACTGATATGCACTTGCTTTGACTCCACTCTTAATCCAGAGTGACACTCCATTTACTGATTTATTCCACCCCTTACTCATGGGACCGTGACCTCGCCATGCTTACTGAAGAAGGGGCTTTCTCCACACTCAGCTCCAATTACTGCATCGCTTTCTCTCTCCGCCCTGAATCCACATCCGCTTCCTCCAAACCTCTACAAACCCCTCATTTCCTAAAGTTCACGGGTGAAATAAAATACAAACGAGATTTTTACTATTAATAAGAAATGTCTTGCATCCCAACAGCAGAAATAGCTCCCGTAAAGCCATTCAAAAACAGAACTCTGTGAAAGAACCACATGAGGCAAAAAAGGCCAGATTCTACTGTCACTCACACTGGTATAAATCTGGAGTAACTTCACTGACCTCACTGGAGTGACTCTGGATTTGTACCAGTGTAAATGAAAGCAGAATTAGGCCGAGTGTATTTCAATAAGATTTTCGATTGGCAGAAGGCCAGGGTCACTGTTCACGATAACAGAAGGTCCATGTTATTTCAGGGGTTCGGGTGGCAAGGCTGGCACCTGAGCTGCACACAGGCTTATTGTCTGATGAAAGGTCGAGCAAGGCCTGACCCTATATGAATGTGTCAATGGGGGTGTCACAGCGGTACCTGCCCCACAGCACCTGCTGCTGGCCAAGAGTGGCACTGCAGGTGCTCCCTGGCTTCATTTCTCCTCACTGGAATTTTCTGTCTCTCCCAGACATTCATGTGGCTCAGGTCTCTTGCAAAGTCACTGACTAAAAACGTAACCCCTCCCAGGGTAAAAAAAATGTCTAAAAAACCAAAAGTTTCTTCTCTCCCTGTTAGGTGCCCGCCTAGGCTCAATTGCCAGCCCCTTCTGGGCTACCTTTAAATCTGTCCTTTACGACAGAGCCCTGGCTCCTGGCTGCTTCCCTGGAGTCCTTCCAGACCCTCCTTCACAACCTGCCCCAGGAACCCAATTTGCTCTCTGTGGTTCCTCCCCAAGTGGGGCTCTTTGCCTTTTTACCAGGCCCAGCTGTTTCAGGCTCTCACCTGACCCCAATTAGTCTAGCCCCTTTATGATGGGAGGCCGCTAATTCTGGTGCAGGCACATATGATTGAAAGGGGCAGGCCAGCCCCAGCCATCCTGACCCTTTAAGGTTACAGTGAATCTCAGAGCCGGGTCAACAGGCTTGGGCTCGGGCTAGTGTAGATGCTACAGCTGGGGCTGGAGCCAGAGCCCGGGCTCTAAAGCCAAGGGATGGGGGTGGGCTTAGCCTGGGCCCCACTTGCTTGAGTCTGTTAGCCCGGGCTCAGAGAATCACTGCTTCCTGTGTAGACACACCCCAAAGGGCAGGCCACCCTGTGGCAGGGTGTTTTGCCATTGTCTATGACTGCAGTTCTCAAACTGTGGGTCGTGACCCCATTTTAATGGGGTTGCCAGGGCTGGTGTTAGACTTGTTGGGGCCCAGGGTCAAAGCTGAAGCCCGAGTCCCACTGAGCGGCAGGGTTGAGGTTACAGGCCCCTGCCTGGGGCAGTGGGGCCTGGGCTTCAGCTTTGGCCCCGCTTCCCGGGGCAGCAGCGCTTGGGTGGGCTCAGACTTCAGTCCCCCCGCCTGGGGTCATGTAGTAATTTTAGTTATCAGAATGGGGTCATGACGCAATGAAGTTTGAGAACCCCTGGTCTATGATTACCTAGGGAGGTGGTGGAATCTCCTTTCTTAGAGGTTTCTAAGGTGAGGCTCGACAAAGCCCTGGCTGGGATGATTTAGTTGGGGATTGGTCCTGCTTTGAGCAGGGGGTTGGACTAGATGACCTCCTGAGGTCCCTTCCAACCCTGATATTCTATGATCCTATGATATGATGGTGCAGGGCTGAGCCCCTGATAAGTCTGATTTTGGCGGGTGTGACTCACACCGGGGTGCTCACACACTAGGGTTGGGCAGGAAATGACATTTTTTCCCCCCAGGAAAAACTGCAGGAAATGGCTTCCCTCTCCACCCCCCCACCCTCTACCCAGTTGTTGAAACTGCTCCATGAAAACTATTGGGATTTGGTCAAAAAACATGAAACCCTGAAAACTGGAAAAGGTCGGATTTCTGTTGCCACGTTTGGGGGTTTGGTTTATCTGCAACCCCCACAAAAATTCTCAGTGAAAATGGATTTTTTCTGGTGAATTTCTGTTTAGTTGAAAAGGTCATTTTTCCACCAAAAGAATGGAACACGTCGTAACTTGTGGGGATATTTGACTGCTGAGCCCTGGGGCTCCAGACTGGCTTTGTCCTCATGAGCTCTGTTCATAACAGTGGAAGCTCATGTATTTTCACCCTGCAGCATCCCCTGAGGTCTGGGGAGAGGCTGACACCGCCTAGTCATTGCGTCCTGCAGTGACATGCTGACGATAATTTGTTCCAGCCAGCATGAAATGCAACGTGGACTCGAACTGTTCTGGCCATTAGCTCTAGGGCAGCGACGTAAATGCAGCCCTCCCCGGCACGCTGCATGGCAGAGTGGGGTGCAGATGAGGCTAGTTCCCATCTCTGCTCCTCATTCTGTCACCTCCTCCCCTTCTTAAGCAAGACTCCCAACAGCTGCTAGTCAGTGGGAGACTCCCGCTCTGCTGTGGGTGCCCTGGCCCTGCAACTCCCTGCCCGCAGGCCCTGTTGTTGGAGCCATGGGGCCAGGTGGGAGGATGCGGTTGGTTCCAGGCAAGGGGAGTCAGGACTTAGGGTCTGCAAGGGTCCCTGTTGGGCTCTGCCTGCCAGGGATCTGGCAAGGAAAGATGTGGAGAAGCTGGAGAAAGTCCAGAGGAGAGCAACACGTGATGGAAGGGCTAGAAAACGTGAGCTGTGAGGGAAGCCTGAAAAAATTGGGTTGGAGAAGAGAAGGCTGAGAGGGGACATGAAAGTACACAAAAGGTTGTTACAAGGAGGAGGGTGATAAATTGTTCTTTTTAAACTCTGAGGACAGGACTAGAAGCAATGGGCTTACATTGCAGCAAGGGAGACTTAGGTTGGACACTAGGAAAAACTTCCTGTCAGGGTAAGTAAGCACTTTGCCTAGGAAGGCTGTGGAACCTCCGTCACTGGAGATTTTTAAGAGGAGGTTAGACCATCACCTCTCAGGGATGATCTAAAATAATAGTGAGTCCTGCCTCAATGCAGGGGACTGGACCAGACGACCTCTTGAGGTCCCTTCCAGTCCGACCCTTCTATGATTCTGTGACTCTCTCCCCCAGTCCCCAGGTGGGATTTCCTTCATTCCCAAGGATTAACCAGCCTCCAGGGTCCAGGAGCTCTCCACTGGTAAGAGGAAGTCCTGCCCCTGGATTCAGAGGCCCCTTTACACACAGAGGCCAGGTCTGAGCTCAGGAGGAAGCTCTCAGTCACTCTGTGGTGACTTTAACGTTATCCGGCCATGTTGAAACTTGCACGGGGGGAGCGGCTTCCTCCTTGTGCCAGCTCAGAGGGTGGCACACACGCACACAGCCCCATGACCTCAGATCCAGTCCTGCTCAGCTCCCTCCTGGTTCCACTCGCAGCACCCTACCAGAACCAGCCCCCGGCTGTGGCCTTCACACTCCCCACTCTGCCCTTCCCTGCTTTGGGCACCCAATTCCTGTTATTCCAGACACATTTCAACCCTTCCCATCAGGAGGTGGGTAGCTGAGGGAGGCTAGTCATGGGGATAAAGCGCTGAAGCAGGGCACTGATCTTCCCTGATTTCTGAGCTTTGTGTTTTAAAATATATTTTTTGTAAAATCCAAAGTTTTTCCTATGAGCCTTTGAGTTTGTACCATGAGCTAAAATGTGACCCTTTCCACCATCGCTCCCTTCAGTCCCTAATCCCACCAGATCTGAGCACTGCCCAGTCTTTAGTGTATTCCTCCTCCCAACGCCCCCGTGAGGCAGGACAGGGCTATTATTCCCAAGGCGCCACAGAGAAACTGAGGCCCAGATCTTTAAAAGTTTTTAGGGGTCCAACAACAACAACATGCTTGGACAGTGAAGGTCCGTAGCGCTGAGTGTCCATGTTCACATTGTAGGGCTTTATTCCAGGCCGCTAGAAGCTCTGTGGGGTTATTGCTAACCTGGGGCAGCCAGGTTAATTGTGGGTGAGCATATGGCCGCTCCTAGCCCATGACCTCAAGTGTGATCTTCAGGGCTCAATGTTCAGGGACTTTGTCTCCGAGATTGTCAGCCGTTGGTGGCCAGTGCTGACTTCTGTTCTCTCGAGGCCAGTTCTCAATAATACATCCCTATTAGCGATCCCTAATACATCCCTCATACATCCCTAATACATCCCTATTAGTGATAAAATCAAACCAACTTACTCCCAGTAGTCACTGCCTCCCACCTCCTGCTGTCTTGTTTGAGCAATATCCTGTGTCAGCTCTGTATAAGAGGATCGGAAATACACAGATTGGCTAAAGCTGTACTTTTGTATATTTAAAGGTCCAACTCCCATTGATTTCCTGTTGACTTCAGAACTGCAGAATGGAGCCTTAGTCTGCTCATCATTACCACGTGTAGCCTGGCAGTGCCCCTGGTCGTGCCGTATGCTGCTCCACATGCAGGGAGACACTGCCCCTGCCCTCAAGATCTCAGACTCTCCCCTTGCCCCATTGTCCTGTATCTCTTTAGGCACAAGGCTTGGTACTTTGACGTTTATATTCTCCCTTGCACCTCCCGGTTTTGGGCTCCCTGGAGCTTCTCCCCAGGAGTCAGACATTGCTTCTGGACTGTGGCTGTCCCCCACAGACTTTGCTTTCCCCTCACAATGGGACTGTACATTTGGCTGGGTGCAACACAAATCCACCCAGCAAGGGACTGTCTTAATTGTTCCTGTGCATTGGGGTGACGGGACCCACGGGCAGTCCAAGCCCCCTCCCTTGGGACATTTAAAACTGCATTGGACAAGGCTGCAGGGAATGAAATATAGGGAACAATCCTTCAGTGCCTCCAGGGACGGACTTAATGCCTGACCTACTAGGCATTTTGCAGTGCCTATTTGCTGTATAGTGTTAGTGTGTGTGCACCTGTGTGTGAGTGCAGATGTGTATTTGGAGGCAGTGTGCGTACGCACGTGGCTGTGTCTGGGAGCTGCTGCATCTGTATGCAGGCGTGTCTCTGGGAGTGAATGTGTGCGTACAACCGTGCGTGTGGGGTGCGTCAAGGTCCATCAGTGCATCTTTGTGGGTGAACCTGTGTATGCAGGGCTGGGGGTGCATGTGACTCTGTGGGGGTGTATGGTGGGTTGTGGAGAGCTGGGGAGGTGTAAATAGCTGTGTGTATGTGAGTTGTATTTCTGTTCAGGGATGGGGGCGGGGTGCGTAGAGGTATGCCGCTGAGGAGTGTACTGGTGTATATGTGTGCGTGTGTTTCACAGAAAAAGTGTAACCTGGATTGAAACCCTCCTGTTATTAGTTTTGTGAAACACAACATCTAGCTGATGAAGTTTAAGCAGATTCGTTGAGTTTAAGGCCAGAAGGCCCTACAGATCATTCAGCCTGACCCCCTGTACAGCCCAGGCCGTCACATGAGTGTGTGTGTGCAGGGATGGTGAGGTATGTACGCTGGTATGTTTGTGTGTGGGCACTTGACAGCTCGGTGTTTTCCCGGAGGTGGCTATTTCCTTCCAAGGATGGGTGAGTGTTGGATTTGTGACATGAGTGCTATTCAGGAAAAGTGCCAGAACTCACCTTAAAACAGAACCAAGGGGTTGATATAAAAATATTTATTCTATAAAGGCAGTGTTTCGTTTTCTGCCAAAAACACCCCAGCCACTGCTCAGCGTACAGCAGACACAGCCAGGGCTAAACACCAAATATATTAAACAATCTTCTGCGCGTCTGTGATGTGAAGAGAGCCGGCCCAGCGGCTTGCCCCCACAGTTCACAGCAAGGATTCTATAAATAACATAATTAACAGTATAATTAGTACATTTTTCACTGATCCAGGATTTTAAATAGCTGTACATGACGTTTACAAATTCTTGGTTTTATCAGGGTTTGGGGCAAATTCAGCTCCTGTTCCTTGGCAGAAAATGATGTCGTCACCCTGTCCTTTGAGGATTTACACTCCCACTGCCGGGGGCGGCCCATTGCCCAGTCTGGCCCCCGCTCCGCTCAGTTCAGTTCCAAGTCATTCATGTACTCTCGAACCCAGGATTCACTGGGGTTGGCACAGAGCTCACGGCCCTTCTTCGTGATGAACCTGGGGGGCGGGAAAGAGACGGACAGAGTCAGAGGAAAGGAGGGGATATTTCTCGCAGGTGCCCACCCCTCGCAAGTGTCAGCTGCTTCCTCATCCCTATCAGGTCTGTTCTCGCTCCCTGAAGGAGTCTCCATCAGCCCCTCGTGGTCCCGAGGCTGCCGGGTGGCTGCCTGTTCCACACACTGGTGCCCTCCTGAGATCTTTCCTCTCCCAGCCTCCAGCCTGGCCTCACCTCACGCCATTATGCCTTGAGTGCAGGGCTTAAATTCTCATAGATTATTTCCCTGAGCCCCCCATTCTCCCACCGTGCTGTCCAGCTCGGTACTGTCTGAGCTGCTGCAATGGCCTGTAAGTGTTGGAGCCCCAGCTACGTTCCCCCAGTATCTGCCTGTCCTTCTCTATACCAGGAAACGGAGGCCCCAGCCTGTGTGTTGCCCGGCCGCAGGCGGTCGCTCCAACCCATGTCAGTGCAATATACCGATGTATGAAAAGCAGGGGGGCGCCTCAGCATACCCGCCGCATGTCGCTAGGAGTCTGCCAGTGGCACTTACACTGTTCCCGGCTGGGAGCACATGCTGCTGGTGCTGTAATAATCCTTCACGAAGTTGCGGGGGATCTGCCAGGCTGTGTAGGAGAAGCAGCAGGCAGTCGGGGGGTCAGAGCCAACTGCAAGAGACAGAAATGAGTTCAAACCGGTGTCAGGGAAAACCTTGCCTGGTTCTCCAGAGGAGTCCCATGGGAGAGGTTTGCATTAGCGGGATTTTTAAATTAGTCTGGGATTTCAGTGGTGCCAAGACATGACGATGATTGAGCGTTAGTATGTACGCAGTGATCTGCAGACAGCGAATTATTTACAATCCTCATTTCACAGATGGGATCATTGAGGGACAGAGTGGAGGAGACCTGTCTACAGCCACAGCACAGGGCCCTGGCAGAGTCGGGACCTGAAGTTAGGAAAGGGCTCACAACCCCATGAGCTAATCACTAGCCACACTGCCTCTTTCAGCCTTGCCCAGGGGCTCTCTGAGCCCGCTGAGTTAATCTGCTCTGAGGATGCTCAGTATCTGGCAGGACTGGGTCCTTGGTGCCAGTTTATTCACAGACAGATGCAGCAATGCCAGCTTCTGTCAGCCCACCATGACTTGGACAATCCCTTGGCGGGTGAGCGGAATACCCATGCCCCACTCGGCCCTTGGCCTCTCTGCTAGGCTCATCAGCCAGGGTACCAAATGATGCCCATCGCAAGGGTAGTTTTGGTGATGTGGACCCTTGATCTCTAAGGAGTGAGACCACAGATGCATTTCACCTGGCTCACCAGACAGCCAACAGATGGGCAGGGCTTTTGGTCACGTCCTGTAGAGGCTGCATTTGAACCGGTAACCTAGGGATGGAAGTCCCTAAGCCAGCCAGCCCCTCTCCCACATTGTCTGCGGCGTGCATCTCACTGGAGAGATGTGCCTTTTACCGGAGAGAGACAACTCGCCTGCATCACTCTGAAGCGCCCCAGAAAAGCACAGCAGCGTGACAGCACCAACATGCCATGGCTGGCTAGCGCAGAGCTAATTGGGATCTTCTTCCTTCACTACATGGCCAAAGTGGCTCTGAGAAGACAGACACAGAACTTACTTGGTGCGGAGGAGGCCAGGGAGCAGAAGACAGCGATGAGGAGAACGGTGAGGGCAGCCACTGAGACCTTCATGTTGCTGTCGGGTGGGGAAGAGCTGCAGCAGCTGAGCCAGTGCTTGGACTCCTTCAAACTCTTTGCCGTCTGATGCTGAATCTCTGGGCTCTCACCCTTCTTATAGGAGACTGGAAACCGAAAGGACGGCGAACCCCCAGGAACTGTGGAAATTCCAGCGCATTCAGGAGGTGACGACACGGTGCAATTGTGCTATTTGTGGAAAAGCGAAGCAGTCCCCGCAATGGAGGAAATCCCTGAATAGTTTGTGTGAAGGGCCGAAGGGCCAAGGCCTCAAGTTCTTACTCATCAATTTGATTTCAACATCACAGGGAAAAACTGAAGAAAATGTGTCATTCGTGTTTCTGCAAGCGCGAACTGCAGCGATCTCTCCAGCATGCGGGTTCAAACCTTGGGCAGCATTGGTCAGCGGGAGGGACTGGGCTCGCAGTGGAGCTGTGGGAAAAGTATTTTTAATTCTATTTTTTTTTAAATGAAAAGAAATCGGCTTAAAATTAGATGTAAAATCTAGTTGGGGGGTGGGGCAGAGAAGTGAAATGTTTATTTTCAGACTGGAATGGGTTCAATCCATTGTTTAAAATCAATTCTTATAAAATACCCACCTACTCTATAGATCCATCACTTGTGTTATTTCTAGCATGTGTGGTGTACAATCTAGCTGCCCCACCATGATAGCGGCCCAATCTTGGAAGGTTTGAGCACCCCCAATTCCCATTCCCTTCCCTGGGAGATTAAGGGGCTCGACATCTCACAGCACATGCTCAGCACTTGACCTTATCTTTTAGGAGGGTCAGTGTGTTCCTGTTATCCTTGGGGAATGTTTTTGTACCATCCTTGATATCCGGATGTTCTGGTATCACTTGATATCGGATTTGTTTGAGTGACCACTCTGTGCTTAACGCTAGTTCCCTGCTGCACGTTCCAGAAGACTGCTCTGAAAATTGCCCTGTAAAGCTGCACAGGAGAATGTGAATTCTTTTCCTGGTGGTTCTGACCAAACAGCTTGAAGGAGGTCACCACACACAAGGTAAAGGGCTTGTATCTTGCTATCCTCAAGTCATTCGCTCCAGTCCTCCTTGTGCCCCTGGGTAATTTTTCAGCCAAAGCTTTTTTCCAGAAAAATACAGACTCGGGGATACTGAAAGGTCTCACGAATCCAGAGTGAAGTCACCAAATTGGTTTGGTCGACACCAAACCCAACTGGCCAACCAACTGGAAACATCTCAAAAAATTGAAATATTTTGTTTCGACATTGTCAAAATGAGTCATCTCAGTGTTTTGGTTTGAAAACAAATTGTTGTCGGAAATTCCCTTCAATTTTATTAAACAAATTGAAAACCTTAAAAATGCTCAAAATGGAAGTGAAACATTTTGCCCAAAACAATTTTTTTCCAACTTTTTTGATTTGCTGAAAATTTCAAAAAAATGTCAGTTTTGGGTGGATCCCAAATGGTTTTTGCTTTAATTTTGCAAAGTTGCCAGAGAATGGAAGAATCTATTATTTGCACAGCCCTACATGTAGCATCTTAGCAAAGCTCCTGAGACCCAGACCCTGCCTTTCTCCACTCCGTTTCTCTCCTTACCTGGACAATATGTGCTTTTCTGTCTCTGCCGTGGGCAGGGTTTTCTTGAAGAGGAACTTTCTGGTCCATTGTTACCAACGTGTTTCGTAAAAGGGGTGTGCTCGGACACCCAGCATTGTCATGGCTAGATTGCACAACTGGTTCTTCGAAGAATAAGATTTCCAGTGACTGACATGGTATGTGCGCACTTCGAGCTGGGGCTTTGAACATACTTGCACTAAAAATAGAATATAGGGGTGGGAAGGGTTAGCTGCCCCGAGGATGTGCCCAGGGTCTCGGATGGGTACGTACCTGGCGAGGTTAGCCTATCCTGCAGCTCATACTGCTGCAGCTATGCTCTATCTTTAGCCTATTAGCTCGATATGAGCTAGGGAGCGGGTATGTCTCCTCTAGCTGGGAATTACCCCCTCAGTTCCAGGTGTAGACAGACCCTGAGCTGTAAAATGAGCTAACAGTGTAGCACCGTAAGTCTATTTCACCGTACTTGTACACAAGCACATAGACAACACATGCCCACACGGTGTTTTCAAGAAGGCCTTTCACCTTCCCTTCCTAACCTTTTGTTAGGGGTGAGTCACTGGTCTGAGCCCCTGGAGAAACACAGATCTCCCTTACACCCTGTGTAAATCAGGTGTAACCCCAGTGAAGGCAATGGAGTTTCATCAGTGTACATTATGATTAGGACTTATTAAGTGTCCTGCGGTAGCACTCCAGAGCCCGAGGCCTGGATCAGGCCCCATGGTGCTAGGTGCCGTATGAACACCGAACAAAAAGCTGGTCTTTGCCCCCTAGAGCTTATGATCTCAGAATCAGATAAGAGACAACAGATGGATATGGACAGACATATAGGGAGCACGAAGAACCAGTGAGACAGTACGGTCAGCGTGATGGGCAGCGGTCTCACCTCACCAACTGCCTAACCACTGTCAAGTTTTTTGTATGCCTGATGGCAAAGGAGGGTGTTAATGCATGAGGGGCAGGATGGGAGAAAGCACAAAGGTGCTTGTTTGAAAAGTTAACAAGTGGCGATGGAGGCCACGTCATGGGCCGATGGAAGGTGGGAGTCGACCTTTCCGTATTGAAGGAGAGATACAGGCAAGGTGGGGAACGGCCGTGAAAGTAAAGACAAGTAGCTCATGTTTGACACCATAGAAAAGGGGGAGCCAGCAGAGGGATGCAAAGAGCGGGGTGCTGGGGCCAAAGTGATGAGCTACGAGACTGATCTTTACAGCAGCATTCTGAATACATATGAGCAGTGCAAGAGTGCATTTGCCAAGGCTGGAGAAGAGGAGGTTGTAGTAAACAAGATGTGAGTTGCTGAGGGTTTTAGCTGTGTGGCTGGATAGGAAAGGTCATATTTTAGGGATGTTCTGTAGCAAGAATCAGCAAGACTTAGACACAGCCTGGATGGGAGGGTCTAGAGAGAATCTGAGTTGAAGATGGTGCCCAGGTGACAGGCCTGAGTGACAGGCAGGATGGTGGTGTTGTCCACAGTGACAGAGAAGGGAGGTAGTGAGAAGGGCTTGTGGCGGGATATTAAGAACTCTGCTTTAGCCATGTTTAGCTTGAGCCAACGGCTAGACATCCATGAGGAAATATCAGAGAGACCGGCCAAGACTGTAGTGTGGAGAGAAGGAGGCAGGTCTGGAGTAGAAAGGTTGGTCTGTGAGTCATTGTCAGAGATAACAGCTGAACTTGTGTTTGTGAAGGAGATCGCCCAGAGGTAAGTGTTAGAGGGAGAAGAGAAGGGGACCTAGGATGGATCCCTGTAGAACCCCCACAGAAAGCTGGAGGGGGACAAGGAGAACCCTCCAGAGGACACACCGAAGGAACGATTAGAGAGGTAGGAGGAGAACCAGGAGAAGACAGAGTCATGGCAGCCCAGGAGGGAGAAGATTTCAAGAAGAAGAATGTGGCTGATGGTGTCAAAGGTAGCTGACAGATGAAGAAGGATAAACATAAGAACGGCCATACTGGGTCAGACCAAAGGTCCATCTCATGCAGTATCCTGTCTTCCGACAGCGGTCACCACCAAGTGATCCATCCTCTGTCACCCATTCCCAGCTTCTGGCAAACAGAGGCTAGGGACACCATTGCTGCCCATGATAGCTAATAGCCACTGATGGACCTATCCTCCATGAATTTATCTAGTTCTTTTTTGAACCCTATTATAGTCTTGGCCTTCACAACATCCTGTGGCAAGGAATTCCACAGGTTGACTATGCAGTGTGTGAAAAAATACTTTCTTTTATTTGTTTTAAACCTGCTGCCTATTAATTTCATTTGGTGGCCCCTAGTTCTTGTGTTATGAGAAGGAGTAAATAACATTTCCTTATTTACTTTAATAGAATCATAGAATATCATAGAATATTGGAAGGGACGTCAGGAGGTCATCTAGTCCAACCCCCTGCTCAAAGCAGGACCAATCCCCAACTAAATCATCCCAGCTAGGGCTTTGTCAAGCCTGATCTTAAAAACATCTAAGGAAGAAGATTCCACCACCTCCCTAGGGAATCCATTCCAGTGCTTCACCACCCTCCTAGTGAAAACGTTTTTCCTAATATCCAACCTAAACCTCCCCCACTGCAACTTGAGACCATTACTCCTTTTTCTGTCATCTGCTGCCACTGAGAACAGTCTAGATCTATCCTCTTTGGAACCCCCTTTCAGGTAGTTGAAAGCAGCTATCAAATCCCCCCTCATTCTTCTCTTCTGCAGACTAAACAATCCCAGTTCCCTCAGCCTCTCCTCGTAAGTCATGTGCTCCAGCTGCCTGATCATTTTTGTTGCCCTCCGCTCGACTCTTTCCAGTTTTTCCACATCCTTCTTGTAGTGTGGGGCCCAAAACTGGACACAGTACTCCAGATGAGGCCTCACCAATGTCGAATAGAGGGGAATGATCATGTCCCTCGATCTGCTGGCAATGCTCCTACTTATACAGTCCAAAATGCCATTGGCCTTCTTGGCAACAAGACTCATATGTTGACTCATATCCAGCTTCTCGTCCACTGTAACCCCTAGGTCCTTTTCTGCAGAACTGCTGCCTAGCCACTCGGTCCCTAGTCTGTAGCGGTGCATTGGATTCTTCCATCCTAAGTGCAGGACTCTGCACTTGTCCTTGTTGAACCTCATCAGATTTCTTTTGGCCCAATCCTCCAATTTGTTTAGGTCTGTCTGTATCCTATCCCTACCCTCCAGCGTATCTACCTCTCCTCTCAGTTTAATGTCATCTGCAAATTTGCTGAGAGTGCAATCCACACCATCCTCCAGATCATTTATGAAGATATTGAACAAAACCGGCCCCAGGACTGACCCTTGGGGCACTCTGCTTGATACCGGCTGTCAACTAGACATGGAGCCATTGATCACTACCCGTTGAGCCCGATGATCTAGCCAGCTTTCTATCCACTTTATAGTGCATTCATCCAGCCCAAACTTCTTTAACTTGCTGGCAAGAATACTGTGGGAGACCATATCAAAAGCTTTGCTAAAGTCAAGGAATAACACATCCACTGCTTTCCCCTCATCCACAGAGCCAGTTATCTCATCATAGAAGGCAATTAGGTTAGTCAGGCATAACTTGCCCTTGGTGAATCCATGCTGACTGTTCCTGATCACTTTCCTCTCCTCTAAGTGCTTCAAAATGGATTCCTTGAGGACCTGCTCCATGATTTTTCCAGGGACTGAGGTGAGGCTGACTGGCCTGTTGTTCCTAGGATCCTCCTTCTTCCCATTT
Organism: Chelonia mydas; assembly: GCF_015237465.2. NCBI lineage: Eukaryota > Metazoa > Chordata > Testudines > Cheloniidae > Chelonia > Chelonia mydas. The sequence goes on along the minus strand of NC_051257.2, from coordinate 21,634,077 downwards.
TTAAAGGTAGGCACTATAATAGCCTTTTTCCAGTCAGCCGGGACCTTCCCCGATCGCCATGAGTTTTCAAAGATAATGGCCAATGGCTCCGCAATCACATCCGCCAACTCCTTTAGCACTTTTGGATGCAGTGCATCCGGCCCCATGGACATGTGCTCATCCAGTTTTTCTAAATAGTCCCAAACCACTTCTTTCCCCACAGAGGGCTGGTCACCTCCTCCCCATGCTGTGCTGCCCAGTGCAGTAGTCTGGGAGCTGACCACATCAGTCATGATTTTATAGACCTCTATCATATCCCGCCTTAGTCGTCTCTTTTCCAAGCTGAAAAGTCCCAGTCTTGTTAATCTCTCCTCATACGGAAGCCGTTCCATACCCCTAATAATTTTTGTTGCCCTTTTCTGAACCTTTTCCAATTCCATTATATCTTTCTTTGGATGGGGCGACCACATCTGCACGCAGTATTCAAGGTGTGCACGTACCATGGATTTATATAGAGGCAACGTGATATTTTCTGTCTTATTATCTATCCCTTTCTTTAATGCTTCCCGACATTCTGTTGGCTTTTTTGATGGCCACTGCACATTGAGTGGCTGTTTTCAGAGAACTATCCGCAATGACTCCAAGATCTCTTTCTTGAGTGGTAACAGCTAATTTAGACCCCATCATTTTATATGTATAGTTGGGATGATGTTTTCCAATGTGCATTACTTTGCATTTATCAACATTGAATTTCATCTGCCATTTTGTTGCCCAGTCACCCACTACAGATCCCTTTGTAGCTCTTCGCAGTCTGCCTGGGACTTGAGTAGTTTTGTATCATCTGCAAATTTTGCCACCTCACTGTTTAACCCTTTTTCCAGGTCATTTATGAATATGTTGACTAGGACTGGTCCCAGTACAGACCCCTGGGGGACACCACTATTTAACCTCTCTCCATTCTGAAAACTGACCATTTATTCCTACCCTTTGTTTCCTACCTTTTAACCAGTTACCAATCCATGAGAGGACCGTCCCTCTTATCCCATAACAGCTTACTTTGCTTAAGAGCCTTTGGTGAGGGACCCTGTCAAAGGCTTTCTGAAAATCTAAATACAATCCAAGGAGCACTTCAACCCGAAGAGAAGCAACCAACAGGACAGCAAGAGCGGCGCAGGACTTACGGCCAAGGAGAGGGAAAGTTGATTCTTCTCTGAGGTGACACAGTCTATTGTTAAGTAATCTCTTTTGTTCTTCTTAATAACAATGCAGTTGGTCCTAATGGTGCAGAGTGAGGAACAGTAGCGTGTGCAAACTCGCAAAAGTTACTGAGTTGGTAATCTATAGTTTATTATTGTAAGCAGTATGTCTTCGGCGATGTTCTGTATTATTTATGCTCCTGGTACAATTTTGGGGTTTTTCCTTTAGAAAGTTCTAAAAGCTTAAAATGATCCCTTGTGTCTTGGTTTGTCTCTGCCTCTCCTCCCAGTTGGCATAGCCTCACCTAGTCGGGTCACCACACAGACAGACTGTGAGAGGCTGCAGTTTCTCTGTTGCTTCTGCGTGGGAGTCTCCTTGGCCAGGAGCCCAGGACAATTAGACATCCAGAAAACCCAGATCGTTTGTTTCAACATTTTTGCTAGCGCCAGTATTTCTGGTTTTGGTTTCATTTCTGAAGCTTGTAGTGGGACAATTGGCCAGTTCCAGCCCCAGGCTGTTCTGAAGGAGTCCTGCTGTCCTCCTTGAGGGGGAAATTCACCCCACATTCACATTCTCCAGTCCGTCACACCTCTGAAATCCTGCCGACTTCACTTGGGCTAGTGCAGGCCCCCTGCGCTGGGCTGAATGACCCACTGAGAGTGCACAAAGTCATAGAGAGCCCACTGAGTACCCCTTTTGACCCAAGGGATTAGCCACACCCAGGGCGCTGTGGGTTGTTCCATTCTGGTGGAGAAACTGATGATACAGTCAGGTATTTTTTTTGATGCAATCCTGTTTATTTATAAAAGTTATACATACTTTACTGCCTCCCTGAACACAGCAGGAATCAAACCACAGGGGACAGTCCCTTTGCTTGCTGTTCCAAGCCTGCCTTTCCAGACAGCACTGTGTGCCCCAAACGCTTCCTCTTTAGCTTTCTCCCAGGGCCAGATTACCAGCACTTCGGTTACTGTAACATATTGTTTGCTTGTCTTTCGCCCCCCACCCCTCTAAACAACACTCAGCAAAGCTCTTTGCCCACATAGTTCTAATTCCTGGGTGAACTTCCATATGTCTGTGTTTTATGTGGGGGGCTTTTTAACTATCTCTCACAGCTATCTTCAATGAGTAAATGAGGTTTAACTCAACCCACAACATTATTGTTTAGCATGTATATTGCCATGATGCCTACACCCCACAGCTAGCTTGGGCCCCATTGCACTAGGCGCTGTACCTACATACAGCCCCTGCCCCAAAGCAATTTGGGTGAGATCCTTACTCCTAAGCCTGGTGCCCAGGGCATGTCAGGGGCAAAGCTGGGATTGGGGAGGCAGGGTGTGGGCGAGGCCACAGTATACAGCACTCTGGAGAACCTGGCAGTGCTGAAACCCCTACAGCAGCCCGGGGAGGAGGCTGACACATAGACAGGTACCCTGGGGTTGTCTGTGTTACACTGGGGGCCATTCCAGTCTCCAGAGCAGCCCAGGACTGGGAGGATGCACAGACCTGGTCTTAAAGGTGGGCTCTGAACTGGGACCCCTTTGAATTTCGGCATTAAAGGGTCAGTGTAGAGACTCTGGTAATAAACTGACCCCGGGGATATTGGTGCCAGGCTGGGTCAGCACATGGAAAGGTCTATTTTTGGTTCTGGTTCGGATGCTGCCAAAATCATGAAGAAACTAGTGTGCTCTTGAAATTCCACCTCCTGGCCAGAGGACACACCCTGGCCAAGCCAGAGGAGCTGGGCCATTTGGGCGAGACCTTTGCCTGTTGAGTCCTGTGAGCACAACAGCTGCATCGAGCAAAGCTCCCTGTGGGAGACAGTGCTCGCTCTGCAGGAGCGCGCCGGCAGCCCTGAGACGTGCAGCTGTGAAGACCCTGCCTGAAGGGGCTGGGGAATCTCTGCAGAAGCAGGGACTTTCCTTTTCATGGTCTATTTCCATTACAGCTGGCTGGAAAATGTGGTGTTGGTTTTTTTCCTGTGGAAAATTTCAACTTCTTGTTGAAAAGCCAAAACTCGAAAAGTTTTTGCCCAAACTTGACATTTTGGGGGGTTTTGACCAAAAACTTTTCAGTTTCAGGTTTTCGTTTTTTTGATGAAAAGTTGGAATTTTCCACAAAAAATTTCATTTTGTTGAAAACCCAACTTTTCATCCAAAAACAATTTCGACAGAAAACTTTTGACTGGCTCCAATTGCAATTTCTATGGTGTTCTTCACCCCGGTAAAACAGAGAACCTGACTGTCTTACCAGAGAATCAAGATTCTTGTTATAATCCTTATTTGACACCCCTCTCCCATAACCTAACACAGAGCAACAAACTCCAAGGCAGGTGTTTTGCCTACTCTTCTTCCACCAGAGGTCTCCATGAGAAAACCAAGGACAGTGAAGCTAAACTTCCAACCAATGTAAAGTACCGAAGGGAGTTACGACAAGTTTATTCTTGGAAATCTGCCAGCAAAACCGTTTATTGCACCCTGTTGTCTAGGACGGGGCAGACGTTTTTCATCCAAACTGTTTTTTGGATGGAAAATGGGTTTTTGATTAAACTCGTTGTTTTACAGAAAGTGTCTGCTGTCCACAGAAATTTTCAACTTTTCATTTAAAGACCAAGAACTGACATTTTTTTTCCACACACCCCCTATTTTCCAACCAGCGTTCCTGTCAGCTGTTCTGACGGATGACACTTACTGTAAAATAAGCACTTCCGGGGTGGTATGTGCAGATTGTCAGGTATCTCCTCACACATGAAAAGCAAATAGACACTTTCAGTCTGAATTAATTGGATTTAAAGTAACACAAACAAGAAAATAAAAAAGTGAAGTATTTAAAAGAGAGAAAGTACAGTGTGTGTATCTCTTATACAACAGTCTGCACTGAACTAAAGGGACATCACATTGTCCTTAGAGAATTCAAGATGCAGGCCACAGAAACAGAGTCATACATTATTTGGTTAGATACACAGGACCGATAACTTCTTCTAAAGCGTGCACATTTGTTCATGGTTTGGGATTGCAGCTAAACCTAGAGACTGGGGACTGCTGTAAATTGACATTTTTTCCGTTGGTAAAGCCAGCCCTGGGAGGCTATGAATTGCATTCATGCTTCTGCTGCCGCTCTACAGCACTTTCCTGAGCAGGTCACTTAACCTCTCTGTGCCTCAGTTTCCAATCTGAAAAGTGAGGATATTTATTATTTGAATTATGATAGCTCCTAGAGGCCCCAGTTGAGAGCAAGGCCCTGTTGTGCTGAGTGGAGCTCAGACACAGAGCTAGGTGCTAAATGATTTAAAATCTAAACAATGTAACTATCAATGATTATTCCGACCCTATTCCCAAGCTGTCAGACTTTGCAATGGTCCTCCCTTGCCTTCTCTTCCTTTGTTATCCAGGCAGTCAGGGCTCTAGGCTTGCCCAGCCATCATGCCACTTCAGCTCCGTGAGGGGTCCTTCCTCGCGCTGTCGGGGCTGATGCCCTGCTGACCCATCTCCCGGGGCAGAAGCATGTGTGGGAATTGACGAATGTCTGCGAGGTGCTTGCAGCTCTTTGGATGGAAGGTGCTAGCGAGGCAAAGTGTGATGATGAAAGTGTCTGGGCTGCTGAAGCCCTTCGAAAAGTGGTTTGCAAACTTTTTCTGTTGGCTACCGCTCTCACACAGCAAGCCCCCCCGACAGCGCGTGACCCCCAGGTAATGACCTCGTGACCCCCTGAGAGGTCACAACCTCAGTTTGAGAACCCCTGCCTTAGACACAACTGCCCTAAAGGGAGTGGGGAGGACAGAGCGGGAAGAGGCAGGTGCAGTCATGGGCAGGCCCGTGGAGATGCCTAGAGCCAGGTCTCAGTGAGTTAAAAGGCATTGCTGAAAAAGCACTGACAGCTCTCGACTTGGGCTCTGTTTCACACTCTTGGGGGAGCTCTGTGGTTTCCCTTCTGGGCTGTTTCCATCCACTCTGTACTGACACCACTATAAATAGCCAGGCTAGCTGTCATTCTTCCTCCTATGCTCACTGTCTCCAGCCCACACTCAGCTACACCCGACAGGGCTTTCCCCTTCTCTGCTGCATTTCCCTGGCGTCCCTGTCTTGCCGCTGAGCCACGGGATGAGATGATGCAACAAGGAGATGGGGCCAACCATCAGTGGTGCTTTGTATGCACCTGGGGCTGGCTTGCTTCCATCGGCACCCAGAGGAGAAATCCCTGATTTCCCAATGGACATGCTCCGTTCTATAGCGTAACCTCACTGCTGGCCTGACAGTAAAAAAGCCAATTGGCGAACAGACCACCAGCCTCTTTAGAACAGTCCTTAACATCTTTGTTATCAGGTCCCCCCTCACCCTTTTCCTCTCCAGACTAAACATGCCCAGTTTATTTAACCTTTCCTCACTGGTCAGGTTCTCTGAACCTTTGATCATTTTTATTGCTCTCAGGGATTCTCCCCAATTTGTTCACATCTTTCCTAAACTGTGGTACCCAGAACTGGACAGAGGACCCGAGCAGAGGCCTGCCCAGCGCCGAGTAGAGAGGAACAATTGCCTCCCATGTCTTACACACACTCCCATTAATACACCCCAGAATGACATTTGTCTGTTTCATAACAGCATTGCAAATGCATTGCAAATGGGGGAGGGATAGCTCAGTGGTTTGAGCATTGGCCTGCTAAACCCAGGATTGTAAGTTCAATCCTTGAGGGGGCCGTTTAGGGATCTGGGGCCAAAATTAGGGATTGGTCCTGCTTTGAGCAGCAGGTTGGACTAGATGACCACCTGAGGTCCCTTCCAACCCTGAGATTCTATGAATGTCTGGGTTGCTTTTCTCACAGTTAATCTCCTATACAGGAATCCACTATAATCTCCAGATCTATTTCGGAGTACTGATGTCTACCCAGTTCTTCCCCATTTTGTATTTTTGTACAATGCTATGGCCCAGGACTTTCAGCTAATTCCAGCTGGGTATTAGAGCAGTGGATCTCAACAAGGGGTACATGTGCCCCTGGGGGTACCCAGAGGTCTTCCAGGGGGGTATATCAATTCATCTAGATATTTGTCTGGTTTTACAACAGGTTACATAAAAAGCACTAGCAAAGTCAGTACAAACTAAAATTTCATACAATGACTTGTTTATACAGCTTTATATACTAAACACTGAAACGTAAGTACAATATTTATATTCCAACTGATTTATTTTAGAATTATATGGTAAAAATGAGAAAGTCAGCAATTTGTCAGTACTAGTGTGGCTGTGACACTTTTGTATTTTTATGTCTGATTTTGTAAGCAAGTCATCTTTAAACGAGGTGAAACTTGGGGGTACACAAGACCAAGGAGACTCCCGAAAGTGGTACAATAATCTGGACAGGGTGAGAGCCACTGGCTTAGAGGGACTGCATTTGGTAGCAGTTCCCTTTTAACTTGATTGCGACAGACTTTTGGGGCTTGAGTCTTTTCCTGCTAACTCTGGTGTAAATCAGGAGTAACTTCACTGAAGTCAATGGTGTTGCGGAGGGGATAAAACTCTTTGTGTCTACTGACTTCAGTGGAGTTACTGCTGGCTCACCCCAAGTGTAACTGAGATCAGGATCAGGCCTGATCGACAAGTGGTAGATCTAGCCCAGATTCTGTTCCACATTTGAGGGCAGAGCCTGGGCTGGTGCAAATTGTCATAGCTGCCCTGACTGCAGTGCCCTGGTGACAATTTCTGCTGGCTGAGGATCCTTGTTTCCCTTTGCTCCTTGTTAGATCATGGCCAATAGCAGTTTCCTTTTCGCAGTGTTTTGGAGCACAGCCAGCTCACTCTCTAGGCTAGTCAGCAGGGAATCGGCAGCTCACTTTCGATTTCTGGGAGTGTTCCTCATGCTTGTTTCCAGGCCAGAATATTGTGTCATGTCTGCTTCCAGTGGAGGGGACTATCCAGCATCTGCTCTGGGGAGTTTCCCTCTCTGCTCCCTGAATGATAAGAATTCCCCTTCCTCAACCAGCTGTCCCCCTCTGCAGCCAGCCCACACCACTGCGCAATTGGGTTTGGGCTCTCATGCAAACTGGGAGCCAAAGAGCAGCCCAGAAACTGTCTGTAACAGGGTGACTTACCCCACCCCAGCCTGGAGAGCCCCAGGCTAAGCCAAGATGCCCCACCTGGGAGAAATCAGATGATTCCTGTATGAAAGGAGACTGCAGCTATGGCTGCAGAGACTCCAGGGAGACAAAGACTTCTGCAGGGCCCTGAGTTAGCAAGGACAAAAGGTCAGAGCAGGGAAGGAAGCTGTGGGGAAGAGGGGGAGGAAGAAACACTCTCCAGACAGGAAGGTGTGGGAGGGACTAGGAGACTCCCCAGGGGGAACTTGAGAAGAGAGGGAGGAAGTGGCCCAGGGGAAACCACAGAACAGGTAAAGGAGCAGACCTGCTTATTAGGTGCAGGGCCCTGGGCTGGAACCCAAAGCAGAGGGGGGTTCCCTACTGGCCCACAGGCAGGGTGTCCAAGCCCCTTGCCCAGGTCATTGAGCCCAGGAAGGGGGCACCAGGCAGAGTTGAAAGGTGGCTGAGGAAGAGCCCCAGAGCCGGGGACAGGATTTTTGTTTCTGGTTTGTGGACTGCTAGTGGTGCCAATGGGGTCTCTGAAAGGGGCGGAGAAAAGACAGTGACCCAGCTTGGGGGTCAAGTTACTAGGGTGATCAGCAGGGGCTAGCCCAGGGAGAAAGCAGCAAGGCCAGGACTGGGCACCTAGCAGTGAGTGACCTCTGGTGCTGTCCTTTCTCTCTCTTCCAGCTCTCCTCTGTGCTCAGCTTTAGTCTCTATGCACCGATGCTAACTGCCCGGCCATGTCTGGGCAAATCAGACCCTCACCCCAGGGCAAGCCGTTCGCCTTCCTTATAAGGAAGTTTTGAAGTCAGACCAAACATCTGTCATTGCTCTAATTTTCCGTCTCTTTCTCAATCTTTCATCTTCTCTGCATTACCGAGCTATGTGGTAGGAGTGGGTTTCTCACCCTTTTGGAGCAGGGCCTGACAGCTCAGCGGTGATGGCTATGAACAGCCTGCTGGGTTTGCGTCCTCCCCTCCCCGGTCCTCTGTTCCACTCCTGCTCATTTATTTTCAGCATCTTCATAGAACTGGGAAACCACAGACAGAAGGCTTCACACTTCCCCCTCCTGCACCCTGAGCCTCTTGCGTGATGACCAGCTGCAGAGAAGTGAATAATTCTTTCCACAGGCAGAAGATTATTGTGTTTTACGGAAATGACCCCACTGAGAGAGATATTCCCTGCTGTGAAGGGCCAACAGTCTGAATAGATAAGACCAATAATGAGGAAACTGAGGCATAGACATGCCCAAGGTCCCCAGAACCCAGGTCTCCTGATGCCCAGCCCAGTGTGCTATCCACTTAACCATCCTGTCTCTCTGTGGAGCTGGTGACTTCCTAGCACGCATTTAATACTCATATTTATTCAGCGAATTTTTGGAGCCTTTTTTTTTACCCTGTGGGTTGGCCCCACATAATTTTCTGTGAATGTTTGCTACGTGAGCTGTGTTGCTTAGCTTTTTCCAAATGACAAGTGGGTCCCCAACCTCAGACACTTAGATGGGGCTTTTTTTCAGCAAGCGGTGAGCTCCCACCTTTTGAAAATCCGGCTCCCTTTCGAAGTGACTCAAACTGGGCTCCCTCCCCCCGCAAAACCAAAACAAACGAAGGCACTGATCAGTCTGGAAAACCTTGGGGACAATGACTAGACTATGTCTACCTACCTCACATATGTGCCATGACCCCATTTAGAATATAGACAAGGAAGAGGCAGAAATACCTTCCACTCCAAAATCAAGGTCTTTGGCTATGCACAAACTTGGCCCAGTTTCCAAATTACAATTGGGATGATGCCCATTGTGGATGGGGAGCCTGTCTCCTGCATGACAGACTAGTTAGACTACTTGGGGGCAGCTACCCAAAGGGGAGGGTGCTCAGGGAGTAAACGCAGTGCAGATACAGAAAGATGTATCTCTGACTCAAGGTTACCAGGAATGTAAACGCTCAAGGTGTCCAAGGAAATAGAAGGAGGGAATGCTTTAATTGCCCAGATAAAAAAGAGGAATTAGAAACTGGCATTACAGAAACCTGGTGGGAGGATTCACATGAGTGGAACGCTACACTCGCTCGATGGACTCTATTTAGTCTACATTACTACCATCGTCTGCTTTTATGTTTAGAAATGCAGGCTGCGGAATGCAGATGGACCACAGCTGTTGCCAAGAGAAATGGTGGAAGTGTCTGTTACAGACTGTCCAATCAGACTAGCGAACAGGGCAAACAGCTCTTAATCATGGGCATTGCGTCGCATAGGCTGGGGAAGGCTGTGCCTCCCCGAACAGCCACGCTCCTCCCCGAACCCCTGCTTGCCCTTGGCCCCGGCCCAGGCAGGCTGCTCCTCTTCAGGGAAGTGGGCTGGGGCTGGGGCTAGGGTGACCAGGACTTGGGGTGGTTGGGGCTGCCCAGCACTGGGGGCCCAGGTGCTGGGGCTGTGCAGCCTGGCGTTCGAGCCGGGGGGAAGGGCTGGAGGTGCTGGAGCTGCCTGCTCTGTGCTTGGGGGGAGGAAGGGGGCTGTGTACCACCCGCCCGCCCTGCGTTCGGGGGCTGGGGGCGGGGCTGGCAGCTGCAGGGAGGGATGGCTCTGGCGGGGGAAGAGGGGCAGGTTCTCAGGTGGGGGGGGCGCGGCTGGCTGGGGGTTAGCCTCACCCACCCAGCAGTTCACCCACTGCCCATGCTCTTAATGTCTATCAGAAATGTGCAGGAAGAAAAACCATTACAATGCTGGAGGTTTCATGCTGCCACTAGTAAAATGTCTTGGAGAATTAGAAAATTATCATCAATAATTTTTGACCACAAGAAGTATTACACCATAGCTGGGCCAATTCTCTGAAACCTTGTTGTGACAAAGATAAAGTAATGACTGAACTAAATATTAGTGATTGCCTGTCCTAGGTACAAGTGATCATGACCTAATTACACAGGCTATGTACAATCAGAATACAGTCCTGACTGGTAATATATATACTGGGGCTTTAAATGGGCCAAATTCCTAAAGTTGAAAATGATCAGGAGCAAACTTGAGTGGGAGGAAATATTTAAACAAAACAAGGTGAATAAGCATCTAGTAACGTACTATCAAACAACTCACAAATCTGCAATTTCAAAAGACTGCCCGTTAAACCATCCTGGTTAAGAAAGAAGGTGAAAATAGCAATTATAGATATGCACAAATGGAAGTTCGTTAGCAATGGTTATAAATTAGCTGTCATGAAATGAAGAGAAGCTAAAGGTATATGTGAAAAATCTATGGCCAATAGAGCTAAGGACAATAAGAAGGAATTTTTAAATACATCAGGAACAAAAGAGAACCTAGAAGTGGTATCAGTCTACTAAATATAGATCATAAAGTCGTCAGTAGCGATGCAGAAAAGGCAGAGTTCAATTAATGTTTCTTTCCTGTGTTCAGGCACAAGCTGAATGACATAGTCACAACATACATGATGAAACACTCTCCATTGTGACAGTAGCTAAAGAGGATGTTAAGGACCAACTGTTTAAGCTAAACATTTGCAGATCTGTAGTATCTTTATCAATGATCTGAAAGAACGTATGCAATCTTTGCTTGTAAAGTTTGCAGATGAGACAAAAATTGGTGGAGTGATAAAGAATAAGAACTGGTTAATTCCACAGAGTGATGTGAATCAGATGTTAAGCTTGGTTCATTTGAACCACATGTGTTTTAACACAGCTAAAACAAGGCCAGTGTTTCTGATCAACTTAAGCTAAATCAAAATAAGCCACTTGTAAACTCCAGAAGAGGCTGGAGAGCCATGGCATGGTTCAGACACACCCCCTGCCAAACTACAGGATTTGTTAAGACTAGATGGCCCTTATGGTCACTTCTAACTCTATGATTCTATGAAACTGAAATAAGAATGTCTACACAAATATGCAGCAATTTAATCAGATCAGTTTGGCACTGGTTGAGCTAAAGGTATTAGTCTCCAGGTAGACAAGTCCTAGTTTCCTGTCAAAAATATCATTGGCTATTCCAAAAATATCTAGAAGGAATGAGAACCAATGTGCAAAGATATCCAGAGGATGCAAAGATTGCGAAGTAAAAATGAAAGGCTCCTGCAGACATGGCTCCGAATGAGGCTCTGGAGAAGAGCATTTAATCGTGGGCCTTTGTGGGGAGTGGTGAGGATGAAATTAAATCGGACGGCAGAGACCGAAGAAGGCAATGGAGCATGAGCCAGCTTGGTCTAGGGGACATTCCAGCAGTTAGTCTGGCAAATGCATTTCCAGCTTACCCTCTCCAGCCATCTCTGGCAGTTACTTAGGGTTGCTAGTTGTATGGTCCCAGGCAAGGCAAGCGCTGCTCATGCTCACTCGCTCCTAGGCTGACCAGACGTCCCGATAAAATCGGGACTGTCCCGATATTGAGTTGTTTGTCCCGCGTCCCAACCGATGTACGGTGGGGGTGCCATTTGTCCTGATATTTGGGCTTGGGGCTGGAGGAGTACACTGGCAAGTGCTCACCTGGGGTCCCGGTGGTGCTTATTTGGGGCGGCTCCCAGGAAACGGCTGGCAGCAGGACCCTGCGGCCCCTAGGCACAGGGGCGGCCGGGGGGGGTGTGTGTCTCTGCGTGCTGCACCTACCCCGAGCGCTGGCTCCATCGCAGCCAACGGGAGCTGCGGGCAGACAGGGCGCAGCCCCCCCCCGGCTGCCCTGACCCTGGGGCGCTGCGTACTACTCATGTCCCCAAGTAAGTCCCGCCCCCACAGCTTCCAGCCAGTGGCAGCTGGAGCCCGTGCTTGGGGCAGGCGCAGCACGTGGCGTGGAGACCCCACTGGCCGCTGCTGACCCGAGGGGCCAGAGGAACCTGCCAGGGGCTTGCCAGTGGGTGGGAACCGTCCCCCCGGTAAGCGGTGGGGCTGCTGCGGAGCAGGGGCCATGCACCCCCAACCCACGACTTCTTCAGGCCGTGTATCCCCCTTCCCCCATGGCTGCAGTGGGGTGGGGGCTGTGAGCCTGTGTCTGCCCTCCCCCATGTGTCCCGATATTTTACTCTTGTCATCTGGTCACCCTACTCGCTCCACCTCAGAATGACTTTCCTTGGCCCTTCACTCCCCCAGCGGAGAGATGCAAGAGGCCGAAGTCTCTGCCGCTGTGACACGGCCCAGCTCCACGGACTGCACCAGGGCACTGCCAGCTGACACCAGCAGAGATCTGGCCCCAGGGTCTCCTGTCTCTGTGGGAGTCTCCGGGAGCCCAGGATACTTGCTCAGAAAACATCATGTGAAAAACAGCCCTTTGGCCTTGGTTTCTCGCCCTCCCCTCCCGGCACGCTAAGGCCCCGGGCGCTAGGACTCTGTCTGTTTGCCTACAAGGGGACGTTGTGCTTGAGGCCACCCTTGGCCAATTTGTGCTGCACTTGTAAGGGGAGTGTTGGCCCCTCACTAAAACTCAGTGTGTGTGTGTGTGGGGGGGTGGGGGGGTTTGGTTGCTAGCTCCCAGTACCGAAAGAAAGGGGAAGGGTCGATGGGAAATCAGGACCCTGAGACTGAGTCCCCAGGAACAATGGGGAGAGGCCAACGCCGGACTGACATGGGGGCCAGGATAATCAGAGAGTCAGGAGGCCAGGGGGGTCCCGTCGTCCGTGTGAGCTGGATTTGCCTGGGACAGACAGAGTGGGGCCGAGGTAAGGAGCGAGCCGGGGCCCGAGCTGAGCGGGGGAACAGGGCCGTGCCAGCCAGAGGGGCCAGAGAAGCAGCCCAGGGAGCTGGAGGCAGAGCGGCAGCAGCAGCCGGGCTGAGGCCGAGTGGAGCTGGAGCTGCGGCTGGGGCTGGGGCAGTCTGGAGCTGGGTGTGGTGAGCAGCTGGGGAGAGTGAGGGGGACTCTGGGCAGTGGGCCCAGGTCAGGGAGACACCCCTGGCCAAGAGGCTCTGCAAGCCATACTTGGAGGGGGCTCGTAACCCTGACCCGGGGGGGAGGGGAAGGGCTGACATTGGGAAGAAGGATCCTGCCACCTAGAGCCTGAGAGCGTGTGGCCACCACCAGAGCAAGTATCCGACCAGCAACATCCCTGCAGCACAGTCAGGGCCTGGGCAGAAGGCCTGGGACATGTGAGGGACAGACTGAACTGCCCTGACGTCCCAGAAACACTGGTTGGGACGTCCCCAGGCCACAGAGCGGGGTGATGGGTTTTCCTTTAACCTTTCCCATTTTTTCCTTATTTTTTTTAATTGATTGCTGTTTAATAAGTTGTATTTGCTTTGTATGTAATGATCAGTGGGTCAGGGAAGTGCCCAGTGCAGAGAGAGCACCCCAGAGTGGGGACACCCTAGCCCGTGCCTAAGTGACCACGACAAGGTTGGGGGTCGAGCCTCCCAGGAATCCAGGGCCCAGCCTTGTTGGGGTTATGAGGACTCTGCCAGACATGAGAGTGGAAGGGGAGACCTTGAGGTCAGGCAGGCCTCTGGGTAAAGGGAATGGGAGCTAGGACTCAGATCCTTTCACTGGCCCATTTCATCAGGGTAATGTATAAGCCAGGAAAGTTCCCCACAATAGTGGGACCATTCCCCCGCTTACACACTGACCAACTCTGAGAGCTTTTGCCAGAGGATGTTGTGAAGGCTGAGACGATAACAGAGTTCAAAAAAGAACTAGCTAAGTTCCTGGAGGATCGGTCCATCAACGGCTATTAGGCAGGATGGGCAGGGATGGTGTCCCTAGCCTCTGTTTGCCAGAAGCTAGGAATGGATCACTTGATTACCTGATCTGTTCACTCCCTTTGGGGCACCTGGCATTGGCCACTGTCGGAAGACAGGACACTGGGCTAGATGGACCTTTGGTCTGACCCAGTGTGGATGTTCTTATGTTCTTAAGGAGTGACTCTTCTGTTTTAAGGTATGCTCGATGCAGGACCTGTGGTGATACATACGGTGATTGCTTCATATCCTTTCCCCTCAACGTCCCTCCTGCTGCTGTGTTGAAACTGACCTCAGCTCGTTGCAAGGACTATTCTTGTATATCCTGAGGTGAGGCATAGCTGTTGTCACTCCTTCACCAGTGACTGGTGGCCATGCAGCTGATGTCATGGAACAGGCAGGAAACCTCACTGTTCCCCTATAAAAACAGGGGCTTGTCCCGGGGGTCAGTATCAGAGGTTAGAAAGTGACAGGCTTTCTACGGTTCATCCCTCACCTGACAGCAACATGAAGGTCTCTGTGGCTGCTCTCGCCATTCTCCTCATTGCTGCCTTCTGCTCCCTGGCTTCCTCTGCCCCACGTGAGTCCAGCTTCTCTCTGTCCTTGCAGGGTTCTTCTGCTGAAAGGCGGCAACTTTGCAGCTCAGCCTTTAAAGGTGACCCGTAAGGATTTAATACAACAGGGCTTTATGGCCTCTTCTGCTTCTTTGGGATAGAGGGAAGCCATCTGGAAGGTCTGCTGGTAATATTGTCTTAGAAATATTGGGATTATCAATTTGGATCTTCCCAGGTTTCGCTGGAGGACTTTGAGAGGGCGCCTGGAGATGGTGCTTGTGAGCTCTCACCTTACATGAAGGAATGGGGCAAATGGGTGTTGAATCTTTAGCAAAGATGTCCTTTGTCACTAGGGTTCATTAGGTGTCGGGGTTAAAGGGAAATTAATGAAAAGAAACCCAGACCTGTAAAGGCTCTGGCCAGGACCCCTCCCGCTCTCACTTGCTCCCTCTTCAGTGTGATGCTGTCACTTCATCACAGAGATAATCCGAGCCTGTCGCTGCGCTGAATGGAAACAAATCCGACGAGGTCTCCAGACTTGTTAAGGAGGAAAAGCCGCAGATCGCTAGTGCAGGGGGCGACTGTCACTGGCTAGGCCGTGCCTCCGCGAGGAATCATGGACGCTCACCTCCAGCTTTTCAATCTCTTTCAGTTGGTTCAGACACGACCGTCTGCTGCTTCAGCTACGCCTCCCGGAAGCTGCCCCAGCGCCACCTGAAGGACTATTTCTACACCAGTGGGAAGTGCTCCCAGCCGGCTGTCGTGTGAGTACTGCGGAAGGTCTGGGCAGAGGTCTCCGTCAGCCTTTAATCTCTCCCCCATCGCCTCAGGCTGTGTTAGCTTAGGGCGTGTCTACATGGGACAGTTCTCCTAGTATAAGCAACTCTGTGAATTTAAGCCACTGTAATTATCCTGGTTTAACTCCCTGTGTGGACGCTCTGATTCTGGTGTAAGAGGCTTTTTCAGGGTAGATTATGTTGCCTGGGAAGGGGTTTAATATAAACTGGAAAAGGGCCACTCTGATGCTGGAATAGGAGTATCTACATTGGGAGCGGTGGTTATACTAGGGTAACTATATGGGTCTAACTGGTAAAGCCTTCCCATGTAGACAAACCCTAGGAAAACTTTGCTAATGTGTTATGTTTTAAACGCCATTTTACACCTAGTGTAGACAAAGGCAACTGTGTTTAATGTCAGTGATTTCTGGAGTCACGTACATTGCTTTGGAGTGCCTTAAGGCTATATCTACACTGCAGCCTATGTCGGCAAAATGTATGTCGCGCAGGGGTGTGAATATTCCACCCCTCTAGTGACATAAGTTACACTGACATAAGCACTTGTGGGGACAGCGCTGTCGGCGGGAGAGCTTCTCTGGCCAACCTAGCTTCTTTTGCTCGCACGGGGGATTTTATTGTGCTGACGGGAGAGCTCTCTCCCGTTGGCATAGAATGTCTTCATCAGACGCTCTGCAGCGGGGCAGCTGTCTTGGTACAACTGCAGCGCTCTCTGTGTAGACATGGACTTAAGCTAAACTCGAATTAGTGTCCATGCCGCGGTTACACTGGGAACACGACTGGGGATAACTAACTTTCTGTGTAAACAAGCCCTTCGCTAGGGTTCACCCAGACCAGCTAACACTCTAAACACAGCTGCGCAAGGTGCTAAATTTTGCACAGAAACGTGGGAATCAGTTACTCAACACACTGCATTTCCCTAGTCTAGACAGAGCCCATGGGGGAGAGCATGGTGTGTGACTCCCCTCTGCAGCATCCTGCAGCCAAATGCACCAAACGGAGGCTGTTACTGTGTCCGGGTGGGGGCTCCTGTCACTGAGAGGTGCAGTAGGCACAAAACTAGGCTGAACTAATACAAGCCACCATTTCCAGTCTCATTCCCACACTAATTGGATCAGTGAGCAGCTGGTCATGCAGGTGTCTCTCTGAATAGACCTCTGAGGTTCTCCAGGCCCTCGCGTGGTTTAATAGGCCACGGTGCAGTCAGGTAGCATGAGGCCTGGGATTTGTAGGCTTGGGAGTCTGGGCTGAGGCTATTCTCCCCTTTGAATGGTCCTAAACAGGGAGCAGTGAACAAAGGGCCCCCAGGGGTCGTCCCGTGGCCCCAGACCCACCAGGCCCACTTTATTACAGCAGGAAATTCCATCCCTGCATCAGTGTTCTAAGCCCCGGGTCTCTCTCGTGCTACACAGATTTGTCACCAGAAAGAACCAACAAGTCTGCGCCAATCCGGACACCAAATGGGTCAAGGACTACGTGAATTACCTAGAAATGAAATGAGACGGCTGGGAGCTGATGGAGACCCTGCGCGCTTCCCTTTGCAGCGCTAGCACCAGTGTCCACGGAACACCCAGCCCCTAGCAAAGGCCGTCGCTGCGCTTTAAGGGCTTGCTGGCACTTTAAAGACATTTTAAGCTATTTTATTTGTATTGTAAAAGAATCACTTCTGTTCTAGATTATCCACCTTTATGGTACAAACCAGGCCCTGAACACCTGTGGTCATTA
Source organism: Chelonia mydas (assembly GCF_015237465.2). NCBI lineage: Eukaryota > Metazoa > Chordata > Testudines > Cheloniidae > Chelonia > Chelonia mydas. Next base: position 21,617,104 of record NC_051257.2, on the reverse strand, counting down.
AAAATCCTATGGCCCTTAAAGGTAGCAGCCTATGAGGCAGTGTGGCCTAGTAGCTAGAGCACTGGACTGGGACTCAGGAGACCTGGGATCTATGGGCAAGTCACTTCCCTGCTTGGTACCTCAGTTTTCCCACCTGTAAAATAGGGATAATGATTCCAATCTCTTTGGTAAAGAGCTTTGAGATCTACTGATGGGAAGTGTTATATAGAAGTTAGGTGTCATTCTTCATCTCCTGGCTAAATTCCAGTTCAGTTAATTCAATTTCATATCCCTAACTTCCTCCTGTGGTTTCAACTGTTTATGGGACTTCCCCTTCCCTTCCTGCCCTAAGTTCTGTGCAGCTGTGGAACCGTTGATGTGCGTTACCCAGAGGTGGCTGCATTCCAGTAACAGGTGAAGTAACTCCTGGCTTGCACCTGTGTGAAGCTATCTGCCAAGTTTGAGAAGCACCTTGGGATCCTTCGGGATGACAGACAGTGAGCAGCAAATAAGCTAATGCTGTAATATTATTGGTCTCTCATTTATCAGAGGGTTGCTGTGGACCAGCAGACCATGCCTTTATGTTTGACACACTGTCACTTGCTGATTTCAAGAAATAAAGATGTTTTTCTCTCTGTGAAGTGCCTGGCTGTCTCTCCCTGAGCTCGGAGGTGCTCCAGGTGCGTCCCCGAGTGGCCTGCGTGGCATCCTGTCAGCTACTTGTGCCCAGTCCCATAGATGCATAGATCTGTAAAGCCAGAAAGGACCAGTAATCTAGCCTGACCTCCAGATTGCACAGGGACTCCTCATTGAGGCAGCCAGGTGGACGCAGGCAGGCGGAGACCATAAGTGGGAGGGGAGAGCCAGGCTGACTCGAACAGGCTACCTTGCACGTGGGGTGGTGTGTGTGGATGCATCGGGGAAGCCCCACAGAATGCCCAGCTCAAGGGATTCAGCTGCCCCAGTCCTTCTCCCTCCCATAAAGAGAAGCGAAGGGGAAGGTGTATTGCTGTTTAGCTCTTAGGCTGGCATAGAGGCCACCTAGAGGCTGCATGCCAGCCCGGCAAGGTGACAGCACGTGACCTCCATGCCCAGCCCCTAGACTCCCCCCATATGAAGCCTAATTGTGTAAGGGGGAGCGGGCATGAATATTTCACCCACTGTCAGGAAAGGGTTATTAGCTGAAACCCCCTGCTTCGGAGTTTAATCTAATCTCGAACAACCAGGGCAGGATGAGACCCGCTGCAGGGGCAGATTATCCAGCATCTGCTATGGCTGGGTTCTTCAACACTCCCACGAAGCATCTGGCTCCAGCCACTGTCAGAGACAAGAGATGGGCTGGACGGACCTTGGCACTGGTCCAGTCTGCCCCTTCCCAAGTTCCTACATGTTTCTCTGATACTCAGTGCCACTGTCCCTTTCTTACTCCCAGCAATTTAAATCCCTTCCCTCCTCGCCCTTCTGTCTCCACCAACCCCATAACTCTCTCCTCCTTCACTGCAGAAAGCCCCAGACTGTCCTCCTTGCCCCATATCACCCATGTCTCCTCATTCCTCCCACGTGCCCCATCCCTCCGCCCTCTGCCCCTGAGGTCTCCCAGGAATCTTATACCCATAATCCCCTTCCCCTCTAGGCTCAGACTCTGACCCCTACCTTGCAGTGCCCCTCTCATGGCTCCCTATCTCCCCTCATCTCTGTCTCTCCAAGATGCCTCCTCTAACATCTCTGCCTCCCCACTCCCCATCCCTCTCAAAAGCTCCTTGTACCAGCCCCCACATTCCCCAGCCCCATGCACTGCTCCACAGCTCCCATCTTGTCTCTCCAGTGCTACCAGTACTCACTTAGAGGTCTGTGCTGGGAATCTAAATTGACCCGTCCTGCTGGTGACCGTGTGGGAAGTCAAAATGGTTCCGCAGGGATGGAATTGCTGCTCCCGCCCCCCCTTGTAGTTAAACCCAGGAAATGACATAAAACTAAAAGAACATTAAAGCTGCAAAGTCAAACACTCAGAAGTTAGGAAATGGCGAAACGAAGGATGCCTCTGAAACCTTAATTCACACCCCTTTGTGCATGTGCATCATGGTGCAGACTTTAATGGCCTGAGGACACAGTATTTTTCCACAGGCCCTGCTGCGGTCAATGCACAGGATGGCCAGGGCTTGGGACCTGAATCAGGGCTGTGCAGTGAATGAGATGATGCCTGCGGGACCGTTGCCTCGTTTGTTGCAGCAGCAGGAAATGAATGGGTCGACAGGTTGCAGGGGATCATGGTTAAGACAACTGAATGCTGCCTTGGAGACTTGGATTCTCTCCCTGCCTGTGCCCCAGAGCTCCTGTGTGACGCTGGCCAAGTCACTCAACTCAGACTTTTCATAGGTGTCCATTAGCTGTGTGTGACTGAGTGGGATATGTCAGGGTCTAACTGTGAACTCCATTTGGGACGGGAGCCTCCCTTTGGTGTTATGTGGGGCACTCCTACGCGAGGTTATCACAGTGTGTTCCATTCAGCTTCCCTGCCCAGCAAAGGTGCTTGACGCTTTGTGGAAGGACAGGCTCTAAGAAGCCAACAAGGAAACACGCTAGGGCCATCTCTGCACAGGGAGGGGAGGGAACCAGGATGCCAGGGGAGCACATGGCAAAAGGGACAGGGACTCTATTAAAGGAGCAGTGCCTCTCTGTGAGGGGCCATCCATCACTACCTGCATAAGCCAGGTGGGAGTCTGCGGGAGCAGGTGTAAGCGACTGGGGGCTCGGGAGGTCGGGTCACTGGGTTCGTGAACTAGAGGGGCTGGACTGCAGAGTTCCAGGTCCCTCCCAAGGAAGGGCTTGGACAACAAATGTGTTCCTGGGAGTGAGCCCTGGACACCCAGAGCTAGACACAGTGACTAGACTCAGCCCAGGCCCAGGGGGGTTGGGAGCACATGGGATCCAGCAGTTGGGTCCACTTACAACAGACTGGGGACCATACAGAGGCGGCCTGGGCACTGTGTCCTCATTTCCTGGGTACCCAACTTGAGACAACTGGGGTCCCATTGGCAGAAGTGGTGAGCACTCGCAGCAGTAAAGAGGTGTGTGGGAGCTGTAGGCTGAGCAGAGCCAGTGCTATAGGATGCGAAGTTCTCTGCTGGCGGTGGTCTGTGATGTAGAGGTCAGATGACAATCTGGTGGTCCCTTCTGACCATCAGCTCTCTGACTCTAAATCAGGTCCCAGGCCTCTCAAACTGGGCACTCCAAATTAGTGGCCCTTAGGCAACTTTGGCCTTAAGCTTGCCAGGTTATTGTTTCCACAGTGTAAAGTGCAGATAAGAGCACGCCCTGGTCTCACAGGAGGACTTGGAAGATAAGTTTAGTAGGGGTCACTCGAAAGCAGTGCTTCTCAAACCGACCACCTGAAAATTTCTGAGGGTCTCGGCGGACCACGTAATGATCTTTCCAAATGTTAAGTGTCAGCGGGGGAGCCGTGTTAGTCTGGATCTGTAAAAGCGGCAAAGAGTCCCGTGGCACCTGATAGACTAACAGACCTATTGGAGCATCCGACGAAGTGGGTATTCCCCCGCGAAAGCTTATGCTCCAATACGTCTGTTAGTCTACAAGGTGCCACAGGACTCTGCCACTTTTCCAAATGTTGTTTGTGCTGTTAGCTAACTATTGTAACGAGCTTTGGATAAAAGCACTATATAAAAAAACCGTTAATAATAAATTAACGTTTTTTGTTCTACAAATAAAAGTACACAACTCATAGTTTAATATCAGTGGTCTTGCCTTTCCAATGGGATGGATGTGCCCTCTCTCCCCCGTCGTGGCAGCTCCCAGGCAGGGGCTGAGAAGGAGGGGGGTCTCTCCCTTTCTTCTCCGCATCAGCAGCCACAGAGCTGGGGCTGGGGAGGAGGGGGGTCTTTCCCCGGCAGCCCCAGCCCTGGAGCTGGGGAAAGTCACCTCTTTCTCTGGCCACCGCAGCCCTGCACATCCCAAATTCCCCCCCCTTCTCACCCCCCTCCCCCCTCCCACCTACTCCCTATTCCCCGCAAGGCCACTGTCATAATATAAAGGGAAGGGTAAACACCTTTAAAATCTCTCCTGGCCAGAGGAAAAACCCTTTCACCTGTAAAGGGTTAAGAAGCTAGGATAACCTCACTGGCACCTGACCAAAATGATCAATGAGGAGACAAGATACTTTCAAAAGCTGGGAGGAGGGAGAAAAACAAAGGGTCTGGGTCTGTCTAGGTGATGCTTTTGCCAGAGACAGAACAGGAATGGAGTCTTAGAACTTTTAGTAAGTAATCTAGCTAGAGATGCGTTAGATTCTGATTTCTTTAAATGGCTGAGAAATTAAGTTGTGCTGAATAGAATGAATATTCCTGTCTGTGTGTCTTTTTGTAACTTAAGGTTTTGCCTAGAGGGATTCTCTATGTTCTGAATCTAATTACCCTGTAAGGTATTTACCATCCTGATCTTACAGAGGTGATTCTTTTTACTGTTTCTTCTATTAAAATGTTTCCTTTCAAGAACTGAATGCTTTTTTTCATTGTTCTAAGATCCAAGGGTTCGGGGCTGTGGTCACCTATGCAAATTGGTGAGGATTTTTACCAAACCTTCCCCAGGAAGTGGGGTGCAACGGTTGGGAGGATTTTGGGGGGAAAGACGTTTCCCAACGACGTTTTCCCAATAAACCCAGATAAACGTTTGGTGGTGGCAGTGGAAGTCCAAGGGCAAAGGGTAAAATAGTTTGTACCTTGGGGAAGTTTTAACCTAAGCTGGTAAAAGTAAGCTTAGGAGGTTTTCATGCAGGTCCCCACATCTGTACCCTAGAGTTCAGAGTGGGGAAGGAACCTTGACATGAAAACCTCCTAGTTCCTTCCCCACTCTGAACCTCTGCTCTAAAGCGATGAGCACCTTAGACAAGCCCCCGAGGAGATTAACAACTGTCTTCAGAGCAAAGCGTGAATCGCCTGTGGTAAATAGGGCCTCAGGCCACATCCTGAACAACGAGGGTAAAACAGAATATTGAATAGCTGCTCAGGAAGTGGGCACCATCTACCCTGGCAGGGCTTAAATTCTCAAAGAGTATTTCCTGGACACTCCCCCCAACCCCAACAGGCTATAAAAACTCCAGAGGGGTTGAAAATATTGACTGACAGCCATGGGTGGCATGACCCTGGGGAGGCTAGACCCTGGCTCCGACCTCACGCCCCTCCCGTATGGCCAGAGCCACGAGCTCCCCCAGTCCCTCGCCTGGAGTCCTGAGAGCCCTCGCCCTTGGCCGGAGGAGCCCGGGCTGGCCGAAGCCCCGAGCCCCCCCACCTCCCTGGAGGTGCCTTGAGCCCCCCCACCTGCCAGGAGGTGCCCTGGGCCAGCTGTGCCGTGCCTCCCGTCCCCAGACCCCAAGCCAGCCAGGAAAAGCCGCAGAGTGACAGTGGCTCTTTCCGAAGAAGAACCTGAGCTTTTGCTATGCCCCATGCAGATTCTGGGGCAACCGAGGAAGTGGGTTTTGCTACTCAGCTTCCTGGGTTCCTCAGTAATCTCTCTGGATTCCAGAAAAGTTACTGATGAACCCAGAAAGCTGAAAAGCACATACCGCCTCCAGAACCTGCATGGGGCATAATAAAGAAAAACCTTCCCCCCAAATCCCACAACTAGGGGTCCAGCCTGAGCCTCCCCTGGCCTATTATACCTGTGCCCACGCTCCAGATGAATTTAAGTCCTGTACCCTGGGCACTGAAGGAGGCAGGGTGTGTGTGTGTGTGTGTGTGTGTGTGTGTGATCTTGTCATTAAAGATTATCATAATGCAAGATACAGGCAAGGGGGCTAAATTTAGGTTGCACATGCAGCTTCACTACTGGCATTTCCTAACTTTTGCAAACTTAACATTCTTCTAATAAGCCTTTTTGTGTGTAATTATAGAGGAGACCCTCCCCCTCTTGCGCCATCCCACCTCCCAGTGGCTCCTCCTGCCCTCGCGCAAAGCTCACGTGTCCCCAGCAGCCTTACTCTGCTCTCGATGCGTAGACTATTGTAAATACAGAGCTGCACCAGTGTCAGTGCATTGCACAAGGCGTCTGACCAGGAGGAGGTCTCCAAGCGGTCTGTGGCTAGAACAGAGAGGGTTGCCGCCCTGTCACACTTCCCCACAATAATTCCTAGAGCAGATCTTCCAGAAAAACGGCCAATCCTAATTTAAAAATGGGCAGTGATGGGGAATCCACCATGGCCCGTGGTAAATTCCCCTCTATTCGACATTGGTGAGGCCTCATCTGGAGTACTGTGTCCAGTTTTGGGCCCCACACTACAAGAAGGATGTGGAAAAATTGGAAAGAGTCCAGCGGAGGGCAACAAAAATGATTAGGGGTCTGGAACACATGAGTTTTATGAGGAGAGGCTGAGGGAACTGGGATTGTTTAGTCTGCAGAAGAGAAGAATGAGGGGGGATTTGATAGCTGCTTTCAACTACCTGAAAGGGGGTTCCAAAGAGGATGGATCTAGACTGTTCTCAATGGTAGCTGATGACAGAACCAGGAGTAATGGTCTCAAGTTGCAGTGGGGGAGGTTTAGGTTGGATATTTAGGAAAAACTTTTTCACGAGGAGGGTGGTGAAACACTGGAATGCGTTACCTAGGGAGGTGGTGGAATCTCCTTCCTTAGATATTTTTAAGGTCAGGCTTGACAAAGCCCTGGCTGGGATGATTTAGTTGGGGATTGGTCCTGCTTTGAGCAGGGGGTTGGGCTAGATGACCTCCTGAGGTCCCTTCCAACCCTATATTCTATGATTCTATGAAATTGTTCCAGTGGTTAATTACTCTGAATGCTAAAAATGTTCACCGTACTGCCAAACGGCACATCCATGAGCTCCTCTGTGCACATCACACATGGGCGTAAGAGGACACTGATCATGGTCTACTAGAACCTACATCAGAGCTGGGCAAATTACGGCCCGGGGGGCCACGTCCAGCCTGCATGACCGTCCTGCCCGGCCCCTGAGCTCCTGGCCAGGGAGGCTCACCCCCGGCCCCTCCCCTGTTGTCCTCCCCTCCCCCGCAGCCACGCTGCTGTGTGATGCAATGCTCTGGGCGGGGGGGCTGCAGAGCCCGGTCTGACTCGGTGCTCTGTGCTGTGCGGCGCGGCTGTCTGTCCTGGTGCAGCCGCGCTGCCAGCCACCGGTGCTCCAGGCAGCGTGGTCAGGGGGCAGGGAGCGGGGCGGGGGTTGGATAGAGGGCAGGGGAGTTTCGGGGGTAGTCAGGGGTGTGGATAGGGGTTGGGGGGGTCAGAGGGCAGGGAACAGGGGGGTTGAATGGGGGTAGAGGTCCCGGGGGGAGCAGTCAGGAAGGAGAGGGAGCATTGGAAGGGGCAGCGGGGGGCAGTTAGGGGTGGGGGGGGGTCTGGAGCTGGTCAGGGGACCGAGAGCAGGGGAGGGTGGATGGGGCAGGAGTCCCTGGGGGGCCATCAGGGAATCGGGGGGGTTGGATGGGGCAGGAGTTCTGGGAGGGCCTTCAGGGGTTGAGAAGCAGGGGGCGGGGGTTGGATAGGGGGCAGGGGCCGGCCCATGCCTGGCTGTTTGGGTTGGCACATCCTCCCCTAACCAGCCCTCCATACAATTTCAGAAACCTGATGCAGCCCTCAGGCCAAAAAGTTTGCTCGCCCCGACCTACATGGAGAGACGATATTTGCATTTGGGAAGCTCTTGAGTCCCGTAGACAGAGGCAGCGCAAGGTCCGATGGCTGGGAGCGGATGTTAGACAATTCGAACTGGAGAGAAGCTGCAACTGTTGATCAGTACAGCAGATTGGCCACGGGAGCTGCTCCCCATGGGGTGTGGCTATTCATCACCACTTGGGGGCTTTACACTGAGACTGGGGACCCTCTACACCAGGGGGTCTCAACTTTTTTCTCTTTGAGGCCCCCCTTGAAATGCTATAAAAACTCCAGGGTCCAGCAGGGGTGAGGAGGGGAGGACTTGGGGCTCCGGGCTGATGGGGGGCAGGGCCTTGGGCATAGGCATAGTTTGACTTTTATTTTGGGGGGGGGCAAGGGCCAGCGGGGCTCAGGCCAGCTCCACACAATGCTGTCCAGGGAGGGAGTGCCACCTGCACTCCCTGACTCACCGCAGCAGGCCACGCAGGGTGGACCGCAACCAAAAAATATAACTCAAAGGGGAGACTCAGTTCAAAAAGTTTGAAAACCACTCAGGGTGCAGGAAACCACTCAGAGAGGGGGGTAGCTAGGGGCTGTGTGTGGGCAGGGGGGTAGCTCAGGGTGGAGGGAGAGGGGTAGCTAGGGGCTGTGTGCGGGCAGGGGCATAGCTCAGCGTGGAGGGAGGGGGGTAGCTAGGGGCTGTGTGTGGGCAGGGGGGTAGCTCAGGATGGAGGGAGGGGGGTAGCTAGGGGCTGTGTGTGGCAGGGGGGTAATTCAGGGTGCAGGGACGGGGTAGCTAGGGGCTGTGTACGGGCAGGGGGGTAGCTCAGGATGGAGGGAGCGGGGTAGCTAGGGGCTGTGTGTGGCAGGGGGGTAATTCAGGGTGCAGGCAAGGAGTACCTAGGGGCTGTGTGTGGGCGGGGGTCGCTCAGGGTGCAGGCAAGGAGTACCTAGGGGCTGTGTGTGGGCGGGGGTAGTTCAGGGTGCAGGGAGGGGGTACCTAGGGGCTGTGTGTGGGCGGGGGTCGCTCAGGGTGCAGGGAGGGGGGTAGCTAGGGGTTGTGTGTGGGCGGGGGTAGTTCAGGGTGCAGGCAAGGAGTACCTAGGGGCTGTGTGTGGGCGGGGGTTGCTCAGAGTGCAGGGAGGGGGTACCTAGGGGCTGTGTGTGGGCGGGGGTAGTTCAGGGTGCAGGGAGGGGGTAGCTAGGGGCTGTGTGCGGGCGGGGGTCGCTCAGGGTGCAGGGAGGGGGGTAGCTAGGGGTTGTGTGTGGGCGGGGGTAGTTCAGGGTGCAGGCAAGGAGTACCTAGGGGCTGTGTGTGGGCGGGGGTCGTTCAGGGTGCAGGGAGGGGGTACCTAGGGGCTGTGTGCGGGCGGGGGTCGCTCAGGGTGCAGGGAGGGGGGTAGCTAGGGGTTGTGTGTGGGCGGGGGTAGTTCAGGGTGCAGGCAAGGAGTACCTAGGGGCTGTGTGTGGGCGGGGGTTGCTCAGAGTGCAGGGAGGGGGTAGCTAGGGGCTGTGTGCCAGAAGGGTTCTCCCTGCGGTTGCTACTCCCCGAGGGCTCTGCCGCCCCAGAACCAGGTCTCCCCACCCAGGCAGCTCTTACCGGCTGCGTGAGCAGTTAAAGGGGGCTGGGAGCTGGGGAGCAGCCGCATACCTGGGCACCAGCAGCCAACTGGGGAATGCCATGGCTGCCCGCTCCATGGCACCACCAGCCAGAGGAGTAGCTGCCCCACACTGCCTGTCTCTGGCTTCCCACCTACAACCTGGCCAGAAGGCGGGGCCTGAGGGGAACTGGGGGAGATGAGGAGGGAGAGGGGGGCTGGAGCTGCCCCCGGGGCTACCCATTCTCGGTAAGGCACTGCAGTACCTCCCCCTTGTGCCCCCCCAACTCTGCCGATGGGCTCAGGGCTTCTGCACATGGGCAGGGATTTCCCTACACCCCCCTGAATTTCCCCAACACCCCCCAGTTGTCAACTAGTTACATGATTGCCAACTTAGTCATTAGTTGGAAATTTGAGTTGAAATCAAAACATTAATACACACTTTAAAAGCATGATGATGATGGGTGATCACTCGTTACTGAGTATGATCATCCTCCATGGGAGTTATGGGTCCTCAGGTGGCTAATAAGGCCAATCCTTAAACCACAAGTTCTATTACAATGAGGAAGATGTTTTCAAGCTCAGCAGGAGGCTGTTGACCATGACTGGAAACCAGTCTCTCATTCCTCCTGCACCTCTTGTCCTCTGCAGCTTGTCAGCGAGCAAGTTCAAAATGCAGGGGACTATCATGTAGGACTTCACTCCATTTTAAGCGATCTTGGGCAAGTGTCTCCCAAGTGTCAATGTCAATATTATGCTTTTGGAGGTTGTCCTTCAGCAAGTCCTTATAATGCTTCCGCTGTCCATCCATGTTACGATGCCCTTCTTTCAGCTGAAAGAAAAGGACCTGTTTTGGGAGGTGATGATCTGGCATCCGGACAACGTGACCAGTCCAGCGGAATTGCTGACGGATGATCATTGCCTCGATACTGGTGGTCTTTGCCTCTTCCAGGACACTAATATTGGTGCGCCTGTCTTCCCATTTGATCTTCAGAATCTTACGAAGGCAGCATTGATCCTGCCTCTCAAGGACTTTCAAGTGGTGTCTATAGTTTGTCCAAGTTTTGGACCCATAGTGTTGGGAGCATAACGGCTTGATAAACGAGAATCTCGGTGTCTGTTCGAATGTCGTAATCTTCAAAACCCTGCGCCGCAAACGAGAAAAAGCTATGCTGGCACAGCTCCGGTGATGTTGGATTCTTGCATCAACATCTGCCTTGGATGAGAGAGGACTTCCAAGGCAGAGGAAACGATCAACATTCTCCAGTGCCACTCCCTTGATTCTAATAGATGGGGCATGCAAGACCTCATTTGGAGAGGGCTGATAGGGCACTTTAGTCTTCTTGATATTAAGAGTGAAACCAAGACACGCGTAAGCATCGGCAAACACGTTCAAGATAATTTGAAGATCTTTCTCAGAGTGGGCAAAGATTGCGTTGTCATCAGCATCCTGAAGGTCCACTATAGATGTTGTGGAAATCTTACTCTTGGCTTTCAGCCTGCTAAGCCTGGACAGCTTTCCATCTGTAACCCTTCTGCCCGTCAGAGTTGGCAGCAACAAGGGCCGGGTTCAATATCTAGGGGATCCATTCCAATAACACAATGCAAACCGGCTCGAGCCCCCACCCAGTGACCTGAGACAAATATATACCACCCCTGCTGGGCGCCTCCAAGAGGCAATACTTCCCCTCTCACAAGCACATAGTCTGAGTGTAGCAAAAAGCCTTTTAATAACAGAGAGAAACAATGTGGCATTATGTTGGGGAAACACCACCAACAGGATTCATAATACAACCCATGAGCAAAAACCCACCCCAAGCAAATTGGGGCATGCCCCTTTCCCTTTGGTTCTTGAGTCCAGCAACCCCAAATCACCCAAAGTCCCAAAAGTCCAATGACCCAAAAGTCTCTGTCCCTGGTCAGGGCAGCCCCAGAGTTCGAAAGTTTATCTGCGGAGCTTTACCTCCCAACCTGGGTGGAGATGGGACGGGGGTAAGAGGCACCTTACATGATCTCAAGCTGACCGCCCCACAGCTCCATAGGCCTTCACTCCGCTCCGCTCCGCTCCGCCAACCGCCCCACAAACTCCTTCGCTCAGCTCAGCTCTGCTCCGCGGCCCACAAGCAGCTCCCGCCGTCCCATGAACTGCTCCACCAGCCGGTCCACAAACTGCTCCGCGTCCCACCAGCAGCTCCCACCATCCTACGAACTGCTCCACCAGCCTGTCCACAAGGCACTCCAGCAGTCCCACAAACTGCTCCACAATATATCTTCAGGCTCCCCCACTACTTAACACAAAGCTCAGTGATTTCAGTTCTTAGTCAGTTCAGCTCTTTGGTGAATTCAGCTTGTAGTAGGGGAGCCTCAGTGCTGGTGCACTGTTAGCACAAAGTGAGCTCAGCAGCCTGTAACTAGACTTCTAATGAAATCAAAATTAGCTCTGATATTCCACAGTGGAGAGAGGAGGAAGTGCAATTAGCATGTAAGGCCCTCACCAAAGGGCCCATACCACCAAGTATTAATACTTGTCCCCAGCCTCTCTCAATTCACAGAGTTTTGGAACCCATGACCCTTGCCTAGCGAGTGCCACTTAGTTGATGGTGAGTCCCTCCATCATAACAAAAGGCCAAGTACAGTTCCAAGCACAGTTCCCATAATCAGGGTAATAACAATTTATTCTTCCTGCCCCAATAACAGAGACACTGGGGATCCCACAGCAGCCAAAGTGACCATTTGGGCAGCTATGGCCTCATTCTAGGCGGGGTGGGTGTGCCTATGCAAATGAGATCGGCCCCTGAAGTTCTTTTCCACAACTTGCCACACCTCACCACTAGATGTCAGGATGGAGCTCATCCTGACACTGCTTACACATCCATTCTGTAAGTGATGGAATTAGGTAAAGAACGATGGCAATAAAAATCGCAAACATGGTTGGAGCAATGATACAGCCCTGTTTAACTCCTGTCTGTACTTTGAAAGGTTCACTCTGGGAGCCAGTGCTGATCAGAACAGTGGCTTTCATGTTAGCATGAAGCAATTTTAGGACATTGATGTATTTATCAGGACATCCAGTCTTAGAGAGTACAGTCCGGAGGGCACGGCGGTTCACTGAATCAAAGGCTTTAGTTAGATCAATAAAAGCCAGGTACAGTGGTCGGTTTTGCTCCTGACACATTTCTGGCAGCTTCCATGCTGTGAAGATCATGTCCACAGTTCCACGACATGGTCGGAAACCACTCTGTGACGCCGGTAAAATTTCTTCTGACAGGGCAGAAGGCAGGTTGCGTGGATCCATGCCAGAACTTTGCCTGCAATAGCTAAGAGGGAGATACCACGATAATTTCCACCATCCACTTTATCCCCTTTCTTGAAGAGGGTGACAATCAGGGCACCCCTCATTTCATCTCCTCCTTTATCCAGATTTTAAGGATAAGCAGGTAAAGCTGCCGACTTAGCTCTGGTCCACCGTTTTTAAAGATTTCAGCGGGGATCCCATCTAGACCTGCTGCCTTGTTGTTCTTCATCTGCTTGGTGGTATTGTGTACCTCATACAAATTGGGAGAGTCTCTGAGCTCATCCCTAAATGGTCATTGAGGGATTTGCTCAAGGACTTCATCTGCTACCATAGAACTACGGTTAAGGAGATCTTCAAAATGATCTTTCCAGCGAGAACTGATGGCTTCACTGACCTTCAAAAATGTGGTTCCGTCCTTAGAGCGAAAAGGATTCATACTATGACAAATTGGCCCACAAACAGCCTTGGTGGCACTAAAGAAACCACATGTGTTGTGGATGTCTGCGAGATTCATAGATTCATAGATATTAAGGTCAGAAGGGACCATTATAATCATCTAGTCTGACCTCCTGCACAACGCAGGCCACAGAATCTCACCCACCCACTCCTGCGAAAAACCTCTGACCTATGTCTGAGCTATTGAAGTCCTCAAATCATGGTTTAAAGACTTCAAGGATCAGAGAATCCTCCAGCAAGTGACCCGTGCCCCATGTTGGAGTTGTTGAGCTTTCTCAGTCCACCATTTATTCTTGAATTCTCTGGTTTTACATTGTACTTCCGCCCTTGCCTTGGCATGGGCTTCTCTCTTCATATTACAATTTATGTTGTTCTGCCAAGCACGAAATGCCATTCTCTTCTCATTGATGAGTTGCTCAATTTCAGCATCATTCTCGTCAAACCAGTCCTGATGTTTTCTGGTTTGGTAGCCTATGGTTTCCCCACAGGCACTGATGATTACTGCTTTCAACTGGGTCCAGTGTTCCTCAAGAAAGCATACACAGTATATGAGAAAATATCTGTACCTGAGAAAGCATAAAAGGTTTGAAAAGTCTGAACAAAGACTAGCTTCCTCATACAGCTGTTGTTTTTTCTGACAACGTCGGCTCATTCGTTTCGGCAATGTTGGCCAACCTAATAATTTTAAATGATGATTTGTAAGCAAGTTCTGAATGAGCTCTCCCCAAAAGGCTTCAGGACCAGACTGTATTTACATGAACTCACCTACCCTGCCTAGGTATCTAGCAGACAGAGCTGTGCTGCCCAAGTGATCAATTTTGGCTAGTGTTGGGTTACAAATCATAATAGTATTGAATGCAGGGGTAATGACATGTTGTTATCCTTACTGTATGAGTAAAGAGCAGCAGAACTGTACTTAGCTTGTCCTGATTGAGGGCGTCACCCTCAATGCTTATTTTTTGCCAAGTCTGAGCCTCGGCACATCTAGGCTCGGTAGTTCATAGCTCAGCCTCCGGGACCTCTGGACTTGCCACATCCGTTATGAAAGTAACAAACTTGCTTGAGCCCCGGCACCTCTTTCATTACCATTTAAGCACTGATCACCCTCAACTGAGCTGCACTTGCTAAGCAAGGGGTTTGGATGGCAGATCCCAGTGGAGAGAGAGAGAGAGAGAGAGAGAGAGAGGGTGGGAACAGGTGTTTTGCTTGGTGGTGTGGGCTCTGCATAAGAGTCACAGACACTATTTGACCTGCCACACTCCCATGTTTAGAGAGAGAGCTGATTAGGCTCTGTTAAGTGACCACAAGGGCTGAAATAATTGATAATCAGGTCTAAGTGCTTAGATCTGCTGTGGGACAGTGTTTCTGTGGAAGAGACAGCCCAGCCTGCACTGCTGTGAGGTTCCTCCATTGAGAGGTGAAATCACTGAGAGCTGGTGGAACCTCAAGAGATCAGTTCACAGAGGTCACAGTGGCAGGTGGCAGCATCCCTGCCCATCCTGCTTATAGCCACTGATGGACCTATCCTCCATGAACTTAAATCTAGTTCTTTTTTGAACCCTGTTACAGTTTTGGCCTTCACAACATCCTCTGGCAAGGAGTTCCACAGATTGACTGTGCGTTGTATGAAGAAATACTTCCTTTTGTTTGTTTTAAGCCTGCTGCCTATTAATTTCATTGGGTGACCCCTAGTTCTTGTGTCATGTGAAGGAGTAAATAACATTTCCATATTCACTTTCTCCACATCAGTCAAGATTTTATAGACCTCTATCATATCCCCTCTTAGTCCTCTTCAAGCTGAAAAGTCCCAGTCTTATTAATCTCTCCTCATAGGAAAGCTGTTCCATACCCCTAATCATTTTTGTTGCCCTTCTTTTTTCCAACTCCAATATATCTTTTTAGAGATGGGGTGACCAGGACTGCACGCAGTATTCAAGATGTGAGCGTACCATGGATTTATATAGTAAAAGTGGAGGAGCTTGGTTTGCCAGACTGATCAGCAAACCAATGCTGACAACCTACGTGAAAAGGCTGAAAAACACCAAGCCTCTGGCCTGCAACATGCAGAAAGCCTTATAAGCCAGACGCTCTCAAAGCCAATTTTAGAAGTACTTAATGAGGCTGTTAAGAATGCTGGAGAGACAACACAGTTTATGCAAACAAATATGGCTGTCGAATCCTACTTTCTATTTAAGCAAGAGACACCGCACACTACAGACTGGGGGCCAATGTTAAGTGCATTGTTCATCCTGAAGTTGGACTGACTGGTGAGAACATGTGGTGCAACAGTGAAAGACTCAGCAGTTGAAAAAGTGAAGAACTCTCACCGCATTCAGAAATTGGGGACACCTGGCTGATGAATGCACCGATACAAATGGGTGTCAAGTATTAAGTCATTGCGTATGTTAACTTGATGTCAGTGATAGGCCAGGAGATGCATTTCTAGATGTTCAAGTTATAGAAGACACATCGGCTGCACCTGTGATAACCCACATCTTAGAAGAGTTAAATGCTTGTCAACTGAACGCCAAACAGATGGCTGCTTGTGCATTTGATGGAGGTGCAAACTTCTCTGGAAGACATAGTGGAGTACAAGCTCTAATCTCTCCTATACACACTGCAGAGGCCATCTACTCCAACTAGCGCTAGTACGAGCTGCAGAATCTTCAAAAGACGATAAAAAAAGCCATACATTTAATGTCTTCATTATACTCCTTTTTTCCAGCAAGATTTCAAAAGGACTGAACATCTTGGAAAAAATAGAAGATACACTGGGCCTGAAGTTCAAATTACTCCAACCTGGGAAAACCCGCTGGCTTTCTCATAAGCAATTCTTGGCTGTTGTCTTAAAATTACTGCAACCATTATTATTGGCTTTGGAAAGTATCTAACAAGATAGGACAGATCTAAGTAGTGAGGCTGGTGAGCTACTTTTGCTACTAAGTTCAGAGAAGACTATTGCCATTCTCTCTCTTGTAAATCTACTGTTGAAACCATTTGGGTCATTAAACAATGCCATCCAGGCATCTGCTACAACAGTAGTAGATCTCTGTCCATCAATAGAAGTTACACTTGGATCAATCACAGAGATATCTATTGAAAACGTTCTGGAAGAAGCAAAGACTTCAGTTCAGAAGCTGACTAATTAAGGCACTTATATTGACTACTTAAGTGAAGAGGACAAGAAGTCTTTGTTAAGCCAGCTGAAAAAGCACACAGACTTGATCCTTACAAATCGACAACAGCGACTTCTGGATTCTACTCAACCTCCACGTAGCTTCTACAGATGCCTGTCCCATAAAACACCGACAGCTGAGTGGAGTGAGGCACGACCAGCAACGGGGCTGCCGTGTCATCAGGGCAGAATAGAGAATTTGAACACAGAGTGGAATATCATACGACGAACAAAGGAAGATTTGACTTCAACTTCTTCTTTATCATCACTACTGGTTCGACCCGATCTTTGTGCTGTTTCCTGGGATGACAGAAGTAGGAATTCATCTCTTGCTACTCCCAGTCACAACAGCTACAGTTGAGCGTTCTTCTTCCTCATTGAATAGAATTTTGTGTGTAGTGCCCCCTCTCTACCTGGTTACCTTCTTTAATGCCAATCTGCTGACAGGTTTTGATGGACAGGTCTGGGTTCTTTTGGATCCCGCCACCTACTCAACAGGGTGTATCTTCTTTATTTTTCCCTATGAATTTATTTTGCAGTGTGTCCATGCCCCGCGCTCCATCCTGGCAGGGTCACCAGGGCAGCTGGGGAGGAAAATTCCAACCACAGGGTAACCCCCACTTACTTGCCAGATAGTTGGAGACTCCCAAGAAATAACACAAACACATACAATATATTCAACACAGTAATTATATTAAACAGGAGACAAATATAACAGGGTAAAATACTATTCTTAGGGTCACCAGTGCCCACGCTGATAATACCCTTGACTGGGTACAGTCATGGGACCTGATGTAGCAAATGTAAGATTAGTGTCCCATTGGTACGCCCTTGATGACCTATGACCACGAGATCTTCTCTGCAGTGGTTTAGCCGCGTGGCTGACTGGGTTCAGTACAGCCCAAAGGACTCACAAGTGGGAGGAGGTGGTAAGTCCCTCCACAGGTTTAATATGCAGCAGGTTATAAAATCCCCAAACCTGAACTCCCTGGCTTGAGGACACTGTTCAGGGAGTAAGGGGACCCCGAAACAATTTCCCTGACTGATTGACTAAAAGATGGTGCACTCACAAAGTCCATGAATGATCCTCAGGTTCAGAGCTGACTCTGGACTCCTCGGTCACTGCAGAGGGGCTGATCTCTGCTGGCAGGGAGCCTCTTCAGGCAGGAATCAGGCTGCTTCTGGTCCCAGGATTTCCTCTCACCCCAAAGGGGTGCAGGGCTCAAGGTGCAGATTACACAACTACACTAAACTCCAAACTGTAGCCTCCTAGCCCAGCGTCCAGACACACTCACAGCAGGCCAGCTCTGGACTAGCAGCCAGAGCAGAGCTGACCGTGTGGTGACTGGTCTCACCCAGGGAGCTGGAGGCTAACTCAGTCTGGCTGGGGAAGTTTCCCAACAAAACTCTACAAAGTGGGAATCATCAGTGGAGAGGGAAAAGCCCAGCAGAGGGATCTTGCTGTCAGGTCCCTAGAGGCCAGTTCTCAGGCGGAACCCTGCATGCTCTGGCTGGCTCCAGACTGCTTAAAAAAATGGCTTCTCCCCTTTCCTGAGCTCCCTGGGAGGGGCATCTCACTCCATATTGGTTGCTGGGCAGACTCTGAGTCTGTCTTGGCTCCCCGTCCCAACCAGGGACAGCGTGCCTCTCTTTGAGCTGCCAGCAGACAGAGCCCCTGGAATCTAGCTCATCTCCTTGGGGGTTACGCATGTCCTCAAAGGAGTCGCCTTCTGCCTGATCATGAGCATATCATGAAGGACTGGAAGTACCGGACACATGAGAAGCCAACAAAGATGAACGCACTGCATTCGAGAAGTTCATTAAGAGTTGTGCAAAGGATGTAGATGTACCATGTAGTGCTTCCTAGTAGGCTTAAGTAGCCAACTTTAATTTGTATGATGATTTTTAAACATGAGTTAAATGTAATAAAATGGTCATGAAACTTTTTCTGTTTTTACTGTCATGCAATACAGTCCACCTTCGACCTCATGGTCTCACCTAATCAGCCAGCACCCCTCCCCCCGTATATTCAAACACCCCCACCCCACTTTCAATTCCTGGGGAAAACACTGCCTGCAGGGAGCACCACAGCTCGGCCCTTCAGCCCTGCACTGCTCCCAGCTTCAGACCGGGGGCACCCTGACGGGTGGGGTGCTGGGGCTCCCCCGCTGCTCCCAGCTTCCGTGTGGGTGGGGGGCTCCCCTGCTGTTCCTGACTTCAGCTCTTGAGGGGAGGCTCCCAGCTTCAGCTCCAAGCTACTCCTGGCTTCAGACTGTGGGGGGACACTGGGGCTCCCAGCTTCTGCCCTGTGCTGCTGCCGGCTTCAGCTCTGCGCCTCTGCCGGCTTTGGGGGTCGGGGGGGAGGGGTGCCAGAGCTCAGGGCGCTGGGTTTCAGCCAGGACACCCCGCAGCCCCCCCAAAAGGTCTCGTGGACCCCTAGAGGGCCGTGCAACCCTGGGTGAGAACCGCTGTTCTAAACGAGATGTTATAGTAACTCCCTCCACTGCAGAGTTTGCTGCATGATGATCTCCGGCCTGGGCGATGCAGGAGATCAGACGAGATGATCAGAATGGACCTTTCTGGCCTTTAAATCTCTGGGATGGTCATGAAACTCTGATGCACCAAGTTCACTCCAGGGACACAAGGCAGCTGTAGACTGACCCTGGAAAATCACCATCCTGGGTGCAGGCCTCCTGTGATCTATCTGCTGCCCAGGTCCTCCCCACCTTGTGCTGGAAGACCACTCGCAGCATAAGAAGAGGCAGAGGGCAGGGAGAGCGCGAGAGGCTGGCTCAGGTGCTCAGAGGGAAGCCTGAGCTTTGACTGAGGGAAGGACGAGCCCCTGGGAGCTAGGATGGTGCAAGAGGGGGGTCTCATTAATTAAATCTTCACATGTGTGATGGGAATGGGGCCAGGTCACCTGACTCCTCCTGCCCCAGAAAACAGCCCCTAAATAACACAACTCAGCTCAGGTTTCTGTACAAGCAACATTGCTTTAACAGTTGTAAATGATATTTCAAACATTGCCGATCGTTCAGTGCTCTGAGGCAGTCAGTGACAATTGCCCTGGGTGCACCAGTGGGACAGAGAGTGGCTTTCACCACTGTCTGTCCCTGGAGATGCTCCGTTTCAGGTCATTCACATACTGTTGAACCCAGGCATCTTTGGGGTTGGTGCAAATTTCACGGCCTTTCTTCGTGATAAATCTGCAGAGCGTGAAACATATGGGTTAGAATGAGAGGAACTTTGGGTGTGGAGAGAACCAAATGCTCCTTCTCCCAAATCTGCCCCCTGCTTAATTCCAGCTGCTGCCAGATCCCAGTCGATTTACTCCATTTTGGTCTCTCTCCTTGAAGGATTCTCTGTCAGAGCCCCCACACGCCAATCTTCTGTAGTGCCTCCTTTGGCAACAGGTCCCACATATTGGTGCCCACCTGTCCTGAGAGGTCCTTTGCCCCAGCTTCACTTCCTGACCCTGCCTCACAGCCCATGACCGGAACGCTGCTGGAATCTCAATACTTTTTGCAACAGTTTTTCTGCTCAGAGTCAAGGGGCTGCATTTGTTTCCCTTCTTAACCTCACCTGCCTCACCCTGGAACTCCCTCTGGGCAAGGAAAGCTGGGTGAGGAACTGAGCGAAACTGGGGATTTCCAGCCCATGTGAAATTCCATTTGTTTTCATCCAAAATCGGAACGAAAAGTTGAAATTTCAAAGTTTTTCATGGAACAGAAATTCCAAAAAAACTCCATTTGCAAATATCAAAATGGTTTTATTTCAATTTTCCAGACAGAGAACCAAATGAGTTCAACCTGGGGAAACCCGCTGGCTTTCTCATGAGCAGTTCTTGGCTGTTGTCTTAAAATTACTGCAGCTGTTATTATTGGCTTTGGAAAGTATCTAACAAGATGGGATGTATCTAAGTAGGCCGAGTGCATCAGCTTGTGGGTTAAGAACATCCAGTGTTTTATCAGTTTAGTATCTGATTGACTCTGTGATCTAATAAGTTTCTGCCCTTCTGACCCCTACGTTGACATGAGCACAGATGTGTCAGTGTTTGTGGTCCTTACTCCCAAGGCACGCCATGCTGACAGACCCATAGGGGGAGAAGTTGAGCCAGGGCTGATGGGAGGAAAGGGTATAGAAATGCCTCTCTTTCCTGGGTAGAAACCCTCGTCCAGCCATGGTCAAGAAAGACACACCCAGCTGCAGCTGGTCAGGAATGTTCCAGCGGAATGATTTTCCAACAGAAAATGAAGTTTCCACAAAAATTGAAATTTTCTCTGGGAAAACTTCCGGGTAATATGACATGAATACACCGTTTTCAATAAATTCATGTCTGATGGTCCTCTTTCTATACCTGACCTGGGGCAGTTCCATGCTCTGCAGCGAGACTCGATGAAGTACCTAGTGAAGTAATAGAACTTGGAGACTCCAGGCCAGAAGGGTCCACTGTGATTATCTAGTTGGCTCTCCTGCATAGCACAGGCCAGAGAACTTCCCTAAAAGCATTTCTAGAGCAGATCTTTTAGAAAAACATCCATCCTTGATTTAAAAATTGTCAGGGACGGAAAATCTACAGTGGCCTTTGGCAAGCTGTTCCAGTGGTTAATTACTCTCGCCGTTAAAAATTTACACCTTATTTCCAGTCTGAAATTGTCTGGCTTCAGTTTCCAGCCACTGGATCATGTTAGACCTTCCTCTGTTAGACTGTAGAGCCCATTATTAAATATTTGTTCCCCATGTGGATACTTACAGATTGTGATCAAGTCACCCCTCAACCTTCTCTTTGTTAAGCTAAACAGACTGAGCTCCTTGAGTCTATCACTAGAAGGCAGGGTTTCTAATCCTTTCCTTATTCTCATGGCTCTTCTGACCCCTCTCCAGTTAAGAGGCCTGCATTCCCAGTGGGTGTGAGCCTGCCTTGCTCCGGTGCAGGCCATAGAAGTTCTCTGATTTACAGCTGCTGAGGACCTGAGCAATATATCAGCTAGGCCCACTCTGATCACCTCCTCTGGCCTCCAGCCTCGCACAGGCCAGAGAACACCATCCAGCGATTGCTGCATCAAATGGGCCTTAAGAAATCTCCAAGGCCAGCAACTGGAGACACAAAAATCTCCCTCTCTCAGGCTTGGAAGTCTGTACTTACACTACAGCTGGTTGGGAGCACATGCTGCTGGTGACAAATACTCAGTGCTGGTGACACTACGCTGCGTGGGATCTTCTGGAATCTGTAGCTGAAGCAGCAGATGGTCGTCATATGAGGGCCCACTGAAAGGGAAGGAAGTTCTGTGCATTGAACACAATGTAGGTAAAGACAAGCACCGCCTGCCTCTATACCCCTTGGGCATTGGGACGGAGCAGGGAGAGGAGACCTCCAGCAGCGGGGTGTTGGGATTGGGGGAGGAGGAGGAAGGGAACAGGCAGGGAGAGCTATTCCTCCTCCATTGATTCCCTCCATCCTTTTCTCATCTCTGGTGCTCAGGGCAACACACCCAGGTTTGAAAGTTCTACTCAGATATTTGGCACCTTGCTGGGCTTGTGGTTGAACCCCCAAGGCTCTCCCCTCTGCAGGAAAGAGACCCCCCCATCCTGCCCAGACCAAAGAGAAGCTGCTGGCTACGGATCTGACGTGGGAAGGGAGCCCAAAGTCTGGGAGGAGCTGGCAGGAAAAGCCACCTTACAGCTACAACCTTTCTCCTTCCACCCCCAAAAGGAAACACAGAGACTCACATGCCAAACCCTCGTCACTGGAGGCCTGGGAGGAGCAGGCCGTGCTGAGGACAAAGGCGAGGGCAGCCACAGAGACCTTCATGTTGCTGTCAGCTGGGGATGAGCTGCAGGAGCAGAGGCAGAGCAGGACTCCTTGAAACCCTTCTCTGTCTGACTCTGAACCCTGTTCCCTCTCTCGTACAGGGCGATGCAGGGGAGGGATAGCTTTTCGGGGAAGTAAGATCAGATTTCATTCCAGAGAAGTGATGACGGTGGCCCAAATTCTTCTGAACTGAGAAATCCAAACTCCTTTTCAGAAATTGATGGAGGAAGTCCAAAGCCTGTTGTCTGTGATGGCCAGTGTGCATCCTGGAAACAACCAGAGGAAGGGAGGGAAGAGCCCATTCTGTTCTGTGTGGCTGGCTAGTTTTGTTTGAACTAACCTGCCTTTGAATGGAGAGCGACCAGTGGAGTAGGTGAGACAGGACTGAGAATGGACTCGGGAGCCTTTCACCTCCAAATCCCTGGTTCAAATCCAGGTCAGGAGTGAGCAAAAGTCATTGCTCTGAGTTCTCTGGGGATGTCTCTATCTCCTGACATGTCTGAGAAGCAGTCAGCATAGGTTAAGTGTTGTTTAGTGACCCTTCAAACACAACACACCTCTAAACCTACCTGACAACGTGTGCCCAACTCCATCAAACGCACATTCCTGTGCAATGCCCTGACAGAGACCTCAGTGTTGTGGCCGAATGACTTGCCGAGTGTGTGACGGACAGATCTGCCAATACAGGAGCATCTGAGGACCCCCTTACAATTAATGCCTTGAGGGGGGCACAGAGACAATGGGATTTCTTCTTAGGCAGAGATGATGGCCCCACTTCCTTGTGAGATATCATTTCAAAACTCATAACTGGCTGATCAAGAACATCATGGCAAAGTGCATGGAGCAGAGTTCCATGTCAAGTTATAATCATAAGCTGAGATCATGACTAAAAGTGTGTTTTCCAGGGAGCCTGGGGAGCAGCCAAACCAGTTTCTCAGAGACAAAGGGAAACTGATGCCTCAGCCAGGTGTAAATAAGGCGGATGGGCCTGCTAAGTGGCCACTGTTTGGTAGGAAAGGGGGCAGGGGCGAAAAAATCTACATCATGGCAAAGAAACAGCATGGGGTTCCCATCCACACAGCCTGCCTCGAGCCATGCTCCCAGCTGGAAATGCTTCTCAAAGGGGGGACAGGACTATAAAAAGAATGGGCAGACACCCCAATGGACCCCTCATCCTCTCTGACTCTGTCCATGGATTCACTGTAGGAGAAGGGACAAAGGGAGCAGCCACTAAACAGAAGAAGGGGTACCGGCCAGTAGCCTGTTGACAGCATGTGGTGAGAAAAACTTTGCTTCGAATTTAACATCATTTGTTAAGTTAGGCAGTAGCTGAGTTTAATCTCTATCTTTCTTGTAACCATTTCTGACTTTGATGCCTCATGACTCACTTAAAATGTATCTCTTTGTAGTTAATAAACTTGTTTTATTGGTTTATCTAATCCAGTGCTTTTGTATTGAAGCCTTTAGAAAACTAGTTTGGGAGAACAGGATTTGTGCATATAATTTCTATTAATAACATGATGGACTTTATATAAGCTTGTATTGTCCAGGAGAGGGCTGGACAGCACACAACATACATTTCTGGGGAGGCCTGGGGTGTGTTGGGGTCACCCTGCAGTATAGCCAAGGCTGGTGAGAGCCAGAGTGCAACCCAGGTGTGGCTGGCAGGCGGCAGTTACACACAGAGATGCTCAGGGTGTGGCTCTCATACTGGAAGATTGTTTGTTAGCGATCCAGGTGGGAAATCCTTCAGCAAGGCATTGTAAGACACCCAAAGTTACAGGGCAGGGGTGACATCTACTCATCAGTCTAGATTGTACCCTAGTATGTTACCGTTAATTGCCATTAATCATCTCCTGTGGCACAGGACTGTGACTCTTGGCAATGTGCGGGACATAGTGGATGGATTTGCAGCAGTGGGGTTCCCAAAGTGCGGTGGGGCAATAAACAGCCCGCACCTCCCTGTTCTGGCACCAGCCCACCTGGCTGGGAGTAGATCAGCAGAAAGTTTTGTCGAACTTGCTGAAATGGCTCAAATGGACATTCTCATTCAGATAGACAAAGTACTCCGCCTGGTGCCCTCTACCTAGCCCAACAAACTAAAGAACCGAAAAGTGGACACAGACTCTACCTCCGCCTGAACTCAGGACGCTGATCGGATGTGACTGGGTAACGGGGCTGCTACACTCCTGGTTCTGAATTTATTCTCTCACATTTTAGTTTCTAACATTGTACAAGTGAAGTAAGCACCCAGCAGTCATGCCTGTGCTATCTAAAATGGTGGGTGGGACGGCCATTTTAAATATGGAAGAAGGGCCGGGCGGGGGCAGAGTGAGAGGGAGATGAGGTTTCAGGTAATGAAAAGGAAAGAGAGATGGATTCATGCACATACACACTTAGCCAAGCTCCCTCCCCCATCATCGGGACCTCCCCCCAGTCCGACATCATGCCATTCATAGTGACAGTTAGCGGTTGTTTAACCACTCAATGGTAGTTCTGCCGAGCCCATGTTGCTCCATCTTACTTATCAGAATGTCACGTGGGACTGGCCGCAATGCGATGCTGTTGCAAAAAAAGTACATGCCATTTCAGGGTGCATTAATACAGGCAGAGCATGCGAGTCCCAGGAGGTGACAGTCCCACTCTACTCGGCCCTGGTTAGGCCTCAGCTGGAGTCCTGTGTCCAGTCTTGGTCCCCAATGTGTAGAAAGGATGTAGAGAACCTGGAAGGGATCCAGGGCTGAGTGACCATCCCACACTACACAGCCCTGCTGCTTTCACGGGCCCGCTGTGCTGCAGCAAGGGAGCACAGGGGGACGGGCGTTTGAGCAGGGCTGCAGGCTGTGTGTAGTCAGGCGTGTGTTCCCCCCGCTGCCCCTCTCTGATCCTCTCTTTCCCAAGGCACATGTCACCCTCACCACTCTCTGCTCCATTTCCTCGATTCACTCCCTTCGCCCTTTTTGCCCCCTTCCGCCACAGTCGCCCCTAAAGGGAACGTGGCCCCATGATAATCCCTTTGATTTGGGTTAGATGTCTGAACAGATCCCCAGGGAGCCCGCCCGTCCCTGCTCCTCACTGGTCATGTCAGCGCTGCGTGCCTGAGGCTTTTGTGGCACCAGCTGCGGAGGGCCAGCAACTAGGCCAGGTGGCCAGAGAATATGCAGAGACCTTTTCCCAGGGAGCAGCTGCTGCACACAGCCAGAGCTTGAGTCTCCTGGAAGATGGGAAGTGAGCGGGGATCTGCAGGCGTTTCCTAGAACTACCCAAACCCAGCTCCCGGGGGTGACTGCTGGGCAGGTTTGAGTCATTGGGATTCAGAGCTGCTGCTCTGGGTTAAAATGTAAGCCGTGTCCCTGGGAAGACGCTTTCCAGTAAAGCCTGACTCGGGCTGGAGGTCAGGGCTGGGACAGGAGGATGCTCGGTTACAATCAGGGGGGCAGGGCTAAGAGAAGCATCAGGAGTCTTCCCAGCTTCTGCTTGGACCCTGAGCAGATGACACCTCTCCCTTCTGACAGCTTCTTGGGGAGCTGGGTGGGAGAAACAGCTCTGAGCCCTGGGCTGCAGAGAGACCTTGTCTATTGCACCGACGACAGATGTTATTTCATTCTATTTATGTCCAGGACATATATCCAATAGGTTGAGGGAGGGTTTGTTTGTTTGTTTGCTGATGGTCTTTGTCACAGAGCCTGGACTCAATGGCTTTTCTTACAGAAAGCAGTTTTGCTGTTTTTAATGTCCAGGAACAGCAGGCAAGAGGATAAAGGATAAGGGCTGGAGCATGGCAAGCCAGAAGTCTGAAATCCAAATCCTTCCTGTTGTGACTCCAATCCTGCCACCTGCTATTCCGCTCTGGAAATTACATTCTTCTGAAAAAGTAGACGTGGGTTCTGAGTCTGGCTCTACTCCTGGCCTGCTATGTGACCTTCCCCTCTGTGGGCCCTTAGTTCCCCTCCCAGCCTTTGTCCAGCTGGACTGCAAGGGCCAGGCTTTCAAAGGTATTTAGGCTCCTTAGATGCAGATAGGCACCTGGGGGCATTTGCAAAAAGCACCTTAGGTGCTAGGTGCCTAAATACCTTTGAAAACCTGGCCCTTAATTCTTTGGGGGCAAGGAGTCAGGGCTGGATTAACCTTTTGTGGGCCCTGGCGCCAAACATCTTTGTGGGCCCCCATGTAGTCGTTGTGGGCTCCGAGTGTGGGCCTGGTGTGGCAGCCCCATCGGCACCATAGTGTACCCAGTACTGAGTCTCGGAGACATTTTTCATTTTGATCACACACCTCTGCTTAACTATATGTATTGCCATACCCAGCTTCCCCAGCCCCCAGGTTTTCTCATTGAGCTGTACCCATGTGGGTTTACCAGTCTCCACATTGAGCTGTACCCATGTGGGTTTACCAGTCTCCACAGTGAGCAGAACTTTCATAGTGATCTGGGGAAACTCCCCACAGATTTATCTCCTTCCTCATTCAGACCTTCTACAGCCATGTCTCCAGTGCCACCCTCGTCACCAGCCACTGTACGTGGTCCTGGCCTCAGCCCAGTAAAGTCCCACAGCCAGCAGATACCCGATCAATTCTGACAAATTCCTTCCCCAGCGCCCATCCTGCCATCTGAGCAAGCCGCTTGCAGACACCATTTCCCCAACCCTGCCTCAGTGAGCGCTTAGTCCCTGGGAACCTTCAGTCACCAGCCTTCTTTACTACCTGGTCACCACCACCTCCCCCCATGCTCGTTTCCCTTCTACCTTGGACATGCTCCCCAGACAGCTGGTCCTATTCTCCCCCTGCAAACCTGACCTGCTTCCACTTTCCCTGCTCCCCTTGACATTCCTTTCCTCAAGGTGACCTCTGTTCCTTGAGGTTAACTCCAGTTTCTTTATCTGCTCTTAGCTTAATGGCCCCCAGTAGTCACAGAGCCACCTGTAGCTTCTCTGGCTACAGCCATGGGGCCAATTGCCAGAGGCCAGCCTTAGACAGGTGCACCTACTCACTGCAGGAGGGGTGGCAATTCCAAGACTGAGCATGCTTGAACCTTGCAACGGCAGCACTAGGGACTCTCAGTCCTCAGTGCTGGCCTTAGGCAGCTGTAGACTCTGCAGTTAGGTGCTTCCCTACTCCAGGCCAAGGCTTTAAGTACTTGAGATGCCCATCACCTGCAGCAGGGGCCCGCAATTCCTATGCACCCAACAGCTAACACAGTAGTGAAGAAGGTGCAGCCTGGATGATTTCCGAGGCTGGGGCACCAGGAGATTCCCCACCCCTGAGCAGCAGCTCTGCTACACACTCACACCGCCCCCTCCGCTGTGGGACTGGGACCCTATGAAGACAGTGGAGTTATCCCATGTTTCCACCCAAAGCCTGTTGAAGTCAGTGGGAGTCTTTTCATTGTCTTTAATGGGCTGGGTACAGAAGCAAAGGACCTAATCCTAGACTCTAGGAGCACAGTGTAGTCTAAACCTATGCTGCACTTGTTTACTAGTGTAATCAGGAGGGTCTCACATTACACAGTGAACAATCAACACCTCCTGCAGCACCGAACGGTTTCTGAGAGGCCTCCCGCCCAGTTACTAAATGTAAACCTGCTTCGCTTACAAGGTCTGCAAATATCCGGTGGTATGCTTACAAAAGCCAGGCACTTCTGAATTCAGTAGGAATTCTGGATGTGCACAGAATGCAGGACTGGTTCCTGCACGGTTACAGAATGGCAGTAAAGTGGAACCATTTCCAGTTGTGTGACTGGAGGGTATCGGGATCCATATTGTAAGACTGTCCCACATAATGAGGAAAAGTTGAGGTGCCTTTGCTGTTCTCTTGTTCCACTCTTAGTTTCTGTGGGAACTTGCCAATGCAATATTACTGTCATCTTTTTAAACAAAAAAAACGAAAAACCCCACACAGAACCGGCAATGGTTGCTGAAAATAGCAATTCCAGTCCTAGTTAACATTGGGCAGATGCCAACATTTGTTGCTCAATTTTATCCTACTTTTTTTTATAGCAATTTACAGTGGCTCAGTATTTGATTTGGGAGAAATGAAGTAACAGAGAGCGGCCCAAACTGAACCTGAGTGCTGTTGGGTTATGTCCATTTTGTATGTTTTGTATAATTTGAGGATCCCATATTGATGTTCAAAATGGAGTTTGTGCCCATGTGATCCAGCTGGTCACAGTTTTTCCGCCTTTTATTTCTCCTCAGAAGTGTAAACAACTTCTGGATAGAACTGGTTTTTACCGCCTTTTCCACAGGGTTTCCCAGAAGGGGTTTTCTGCTCCTTCTGCGGGTTTCCCAGGCCAGATTATATAGGTCTGCCCCCAGCACT
Organism: Chelonia mydas; assembly: GCF_015237465.2. NCBI lineage: Eukaryota > Metazoa > Chordata > Testudines > Cheloniidae > Chelonia > Chelonia mydas. The sequence continues at coordinate 21,588,847 of NC_051257.2, read as the reverse complement.
GCTCAGCTGCTGTCCATCTGAGTGACTGTCGCGGGTCTGACTTGCGCTCACCTCCCCATCCTCGTGGTAGAGGGGGCTCGGGTTTTCCTTCCACAGCTCTGCTTCTCCTTTGTCATCACCTGCCAGGAGAAGAGACGGACAGGCAGCCACATCCCACTTACCATCAGCCACCTTCAGGTGCTGTCCCCCGACGGACCATCTGCTCTTCTGCAGCCCCAGAGGAACATCAAGGGACTCCCTGGAGCTCCTCTCCAATGGCTTTCAACTAGCCGGAGGGCTGAGGTCCTAGGCAACAATCCACGCTTGATCTATAGACGGAGGTTTCTATTCAGGGGTTTACTTACCTGTTTATGGGGTTTATTTTGGGTAAATCACAATATTGCATAATTTTACTGTTTACTCCCTCCTTTTCTTTGACCCATTCATTGTACACCAATCCCTCGATACACTTCATTTGTTTTTCACCTTATCACGACTGACACCTCGTTATTCAAGGTGGGAGGGACCCTTTATGGGAAGATCAAATCTACCGGATGACAGATGCTGGTTAGGGAGGGTTGAATCTAAGGACACCGGAAGCATCGGAATCTCTTGCCTTATCCCACATATATTTCTTTGCCTTTCTGTCCTTTCCGATAACAGAGCTCCTGAATGTTGAAGGTGTTCAAATCTGGAAGGCAGGTGCTAGATTCCCTTTCTGAATATTAGATAAATCTGGAATGGAAAAGTCAATTTCTGCTTCTGTGTCTCTTAAGTGCAAATGGAGTCACATCCTCCTGCGTGCCTGGTACTGTACCTAACGCTGCCCAGGTCCTCTAGTAGAGCCCCCCCCCCTTACTTATCATGTGGGTCCACAGACGCCCCCTTGCCAGGCTTCAGACAGAGGCACATTGTCCATTCATTCCACCCAGTTCCTTCTTTGGGGGCTGCCAGCCGAGGAAGTCTTCTGAGGGTCATGTCTGGGCCAAAGCCTTCTACTCCTTGTGCCTACACGGTCCCCATTCACAGCGCCACCCCCTTCTAGCAGCCAGCTCCCCATTCACAGCAAGCCAGTGCATCGGCTCTCACCGGCCGGGGCAGCTTCCCTGCTCCCTCCCCCTCCCTTTCCCGTTGATAGCGGCCAAGGGAATGCTGGGAAATGTAGGTTTCAGAGTAACAGCCGTGTTCGTCTGTATTCGCAAAAAGAAAAGGAGGACTTGTGGCACCTTAGAGACTAACCAATTTATTTGAGCATGAGCTTTCGTGAGCTACAGCTCACTTCCTTCCCTGCTCCAGGGCCAACTCTCCAGGCAGGGAGCTGGCCAAGGAACTACAGCTCCGGGGTCCCCTGGGCTCTCGGCTCCTAGGCTGGATCCCTGCAAACAGAGGATGCGAGTTGGAGCTTTGTTGCCTGTCTCTGGGCAGGGTGCGGGTGATACAATGTAGCAGGGCCCTGGTACAGTGTACAGTATATCCTGGGAGGGGGGTGGTTGGCAGTGTGCTTGCCCCAGGGGCTGACCGGGCCTGTGGGGGAGTAAGTGTCCTCTGGGGCTGGAGGCTGGGTGCTGTGATAACCAGGGTGCTGCTCCTTGCTCTCTCTCAGGGCCTCTCGCAGTGCTGCGGGAGGGGAGGAAGCGGGTGTTAGGGGCCCTTCTGAGCGTGGGCCCAGCGCCACGGAGCCACAGGTGCCATGGTAAACCCGGTGCTGCAAGGAGTGTGCACAGCTCCCCGCAGCTCCCATTGGCCGAGAACGGCGAAGCGCAGCCACGGGGAGCTGTGGGTGGCCGTGCAAAAGTCAACAAATGGTCTGGCGGCCCGCCAGCGGATTACCCTGACGGGCAGCGTGCGACCCGCAGGTTGCCCACCACTGCTGTAGAGAAATGGCCCTTCTTAGCCACTTCACCGGCCCCTCTCATGCAGCGCAGACACAGAGCTGCAGACTGTGGGGGCTCAGATAAGCTTTTGCTGCCCCTTACTCCCCCCACCTGCGAGGGAGGTGGCTTCTGGTCTTTCATGGGCATCAGCAGCAGAACAGCTGGCCATGGTGCAATGAGCTGCACAGATTCCTGGGGAGACAATGGGGCTGCAGGTGCCACAGAGCGACTGATCTGGCCTGTTGAACCTGTATTGCAGCCCAGAGTGACCCCTAGCTCCGAGGGGGATTTGCAGGGCTGGCAGTTAGCAGAGCCACCTTTTGGCTTGTGCACTGAGTGCAGCTGCTGCAGACTCTCTAGGGGCCAGATTTTTAAAGGTTCTTAGAAATCTAATTCCCACTAAAATTAGTGGGGGTTAGGTGGCTAAATACCTTAAAAATCTGGCCCTATGACTGAACACATCAGAGCGGGCCTCTAAGCGGCAAACACATGCATTTTATAACTGAATCGCCCCCAAAGAAGCTCTGTGGTTTAAAATACAGGAATAGAAGTTCTGAGAACTCAGATGAGTTTGGGGAACAGGCAAATGGGTGAGATTTCAGAACGCAGCACGTCAAAACCGGTCCCAATTCCCCTTGTGGGAGCTGTGTTTGATGGAGCGACTCCACAGCACCACCTGCTGGCTGCTCAGTGGAGTACATAGTGACTTTGCCAGAGCCTCAGCGTTGGCAGCGTTGCCAATTCTTAAAACGCTCAAACCTCAAAGGCCCCAAAATAATCGTGAGATTGACTTAAAAACATGGCATTTAAAAAAACACCAGATCTGGCTTCTTTCTGTTTGCCAGCTGGTGTCGTAGCGTTTAGGGGGTCACGTTTCCATCACTGAGGGTTAGAAACGCCCTTTTTAAAAAAATGAAAGCTGGGGCTTTAAGAAAAAACACTAAAGAGACTTGTGAAAAAAATAATCATGAGCGCTGGTGCAATGCTGGCAGAACCTGGTCGGTGGTGGCTGGGATAGACCTTGGGATGTCTGGAGCTTAATGCGTGAGGCTCTACTGTAGGAGCTAAAAGAGGCGGCTCTTAGCCCAGGCTGTAGCAGACACATCAATCGCTAGCTGACCTCACTGCCACCAGATGGGGATAGAGCATCACACCAAGCAGGCATGGGTTACTCTGGGAACGGTGAAATACAGCTGTCACCGTTCAGGGCAACTGCACCCGTATTTCCCCTCTGGGGCCCCTCAAGGACACCCACAGTCGGCTCCTGCCTCTCCAGCCATCCCCTCTCTTGGATGGAGACCCGCGTCGCTCCTGCCTGATCAGGGTGTTTCCAGGCTGCCCAGCTCCCTGCCTACACTGTGATATTCCCAGCCAGCCAGGCCCCCCAACTGGGCCAGCGTCTGTGCTTTGCTTACTCTTTCGAGGTGATGAACAGCTGTAATTGCCCAGTTATCATAGAATCATAGAATCATAAAATAACAGAGTTGGAAGGGACCTCTGGAGGCCATCTAGTCCAAACCCCTGCCCAGAGCAGGACCAATCCCAACTAAATCATCCCAGCCAGGGCTTTGCCAAGCCTGACCTTAAAAACTTCTAAGGAAGGGGATTCCACCACCTCCCTAGGTAACGCATTCCAGTGTTTCACCACCCTCCTAGTGAAAAAGTTTTTCCTAATATCCAACCTAAATCTCCCCCACTGCAACTTGAGACCATTACTCCTTGTCCTGTCATCTGCTATCACTGAGAATAGTCTAGATCCATCCTCTTTGGATCCACCTTTCAGGTAGTTGAAAGCAGCTATCAAATCCCCCTCATTCTTCTCTTCCGTAGACTAAACAATCCCAGTTCCCTCAGCCTCTTCTCATAAGTCATGTGTTCCAGACCCCTAATCATTTTTGTTGCCCTTCGCTGGACTCTCTCCAATTTCTCCACATCCTTCTTGTAGTGTGGGGCCCAAAACTGGACACACTACTCCAGATGAGGCCTCACCAGTGTCGAATTGAGGGGAACGATCACGTCCCCCGATCTGCTGGCAATGCCCCTACTTATACACCCCAAAACGCCATTGGCCTTCTTGGCAACAAGGGCACACTGTTGACTCATATCCAGCTTCTCGTCCACTGTCACCCCTAGGTCCTTCTCTGCAGAACTGCTGCCGAGCCATTCGGTCCCTAGTCTGTAGCGGTGCATTGGATTCTTCCGTCCTAAGTGCAGGACTCTGCACTTGTCCTTGTTGAACTTCATCAGATTTCTTTTGGCCCAATCCTCTAATTTTTCTAGGCCCCTCTGTATCCTATCCCTACCCTCCAGTGTATCTACCACTCCTCCCAGTTTAGTGTCATCCGCAAACTTGCTGAGGGTGCAATCCACACCATCCTCCAGATCATTAATGAAGATATTAAACAAAACCGGCCCCAGGACCCACCCTTGGGGCACTCCGCTAGATACCGGCTGCCAACTAGACATGGAGCCATTGATCACTACCTGTTGAGCCCGACAATCTAGCCAACTTTCTACCCACCTTGTAGTGCATCCATCCAGCCCATACTTCTTTAACTTGCTGACAAGAATACTGTGGGAGACCGTGTCAAAAGCTTTGCTAAAGTCGAGGAATAACATGTCCCCTGCTTTTCCTTCATCCACAGAACCAGTTATCTCATCATAGAAGGCAATTAGATTAGTCAGGCATGACTTTCCCTTGGTGAATCCATGCTGACTGTTCCTGATCACTTTCCTCTCGTCTAAGTGCTTCAGAATTGATTCCTTGAGGACATGCTCCATGATTTTTCTGGGGACTGAGGTGAGGCTGACCGTCCTGTAGTTCCCAGGATCCTCCTTCTTCCCTTTTTTAAAGATTGGCACTACATTAGCCTTTTTCCAGTCTTCTGGGACTTCCCCGGATCGCCATGAGTTTTCAAAGATAACGGCCAATGGCTCTGCAATCACATCCGCCAATTCCTTTAGCACTCTTGGATGCAACGCATCCGGCCCCATGGACTTGTGCACGTCCAGTTTTTCTAAATAGTCCCGAACCACTTCTTCCTTCACAGAGGGCTGGCCACCTCCTCCCCATGCTGTGCTGCCCAGAGCAGTAGTCTGGGAGCTGACCTTGTTTGTGAAGACAGAGGCAAAAAAAGCATTGAGTACATTAGCTTTTTCCACATCCTCTGTCACTAGGTTGCCTCCCTCACTCAGTAAGGGGCCCACACTTTCCTTGGCTTTCTTCTTATTGCCAACATACCTGAAGAAACCCTTCTTGTTACTCTTAACATCCCTCGCTAGCTGCAACTCCAGGTGTGATTTAGCCTTCCTGATTTCATTCCTACATGCCCGAGCAATATTTATATACTCATCCCTGGTCATTTGTCCAATCTTCCACTTCTTGTAAGCCTCTTTTTTGTGTTTAAGATCAGCAAGAATTTCACTGTTAAGCCAAGCTGGTCGCCTGCCACATTTACTATTCTTTCTACACATCGGGATGGTTTGTCCCTGTAACCTCAATAAGGATTCTTTAAAATACAGCCAGCTCTCCTGGACTCCTTTCCCCCTCGTGTTATTCTCCCAGGGGATCTTGCCCATCAGTTCCCTGAGGGAGTCAAAATCTGCTTTTCTGAAGTCCAGGGTCCGTATTCTGCTGCTTTCCTTTCTTCCTTGTGTCAGGATCCTGAACTCGACCATCTCATGGTCACTGCCTCCCAGGTTCCCATCCACTTTTGCTTCCCCTACTAATTCTTCCCGATTTGTGAGCAGCAGGTCAAGAAGAGCTCTGCCCCTAGTTGGTTTCTCCAGCACTTGCGCCAGGAAATTGTCCCCTACAGTTTCCAGAAACTTCCTGGATTGTCTGTGCACCGCTGTATTGCTCTCCCAGCAGATATCAGGATGATTGAAGTCACCCATGAGAACCAGGGCGTGCGATCTAGTAGCTTCTGCGAGTTGCCGGAAGAAAGCCTCGTCCACCTCATCCCCCTGGTCCGGTGGTCGATAGCAGACTCCCACCACAACATCACCCTTGTTGCTCACGCTTCTAAACTTAATCCAGAGACTCTCAGGTTTTTCTGCAGTTTCATACTTGAGCTCTGAGCAGTCATAGTCAAAGTACCACACGGCTCTTTCCAAGCAAGCACATTTATTCTTAATGCAACATCATTACAGAGATAACATTAAAGCAATAAAAGAACCTACATGTATGCTAATAAGCTTATCAGAGATCACCCCCAGCTCCAGCAAGGGCTTTGGGAGGAGTCAGTTCTTCCAACCCCACCAAAGAGTTTTTCTGTGGTTACGTGTTCATAACAGCTTTTGCTCCGAACAAGTACAACCATGAATAAGTTTGCTCTCTTCTTTATAAAGCTGAGGGCTTTGATCTTCAGAATCCTGGACTAGATGATGAGCAGACAATGTTTCTGTCCTCAGAGCGTAGCTGCGAAAGGTTGCATCTTTCCATAACCGGAGGTAGAATTTTGCACTCCCCTGCCCCCAGATATTTCCTAGGAAACCCACTTAACTTTGTCCCAAAAGGTCATTCTCTTCTGGCACATTGTTTAAAATAGCGCTATGAAGCTCATGACACTTCCCAGAATTCACAATGGTCATGTCTCCTCCTTTGAGGAGTTACATACAATCCCACAATGATACATACATTTAGTATTTTTAATACACTGGATTCCAAAGCTACACTTCATTCATAAAGTTTTCAAGGGTATTGTCCCGTCACAATGGAAAAAAAGAGTTACTGTCAATGTTCCGTTGTGGTTTTAAACACATGCTTTGTCTGAGTCTGCATCTTCCTTTTGCGGTCACCGTCTGCAAATATTCAATGAATGAGCAGCCTGGCGGGATTCTTGAAGGAAGCAGAAAATTTAAAGCACATTGTGCAACTGAGTGGAATGATAGGCTTGGAAGGAAGAACTTATCAATAGAATGTCAGGCAATGTTTATTTCACTCACATGCACAAACTGGCAGAAAATGGGTTCCATTGCTCATTGAAATTGACAGACAGGCAAAGGAAGGAAAATGCTGCATTTGATTTAAGGAGATGTACTTTGTATATTTTGATATGTGACATTGGCAATTTGTATTTTAAGGTTGTTAAAGCTTTATCTTCTTGAATAGAAATGTCTACGGTCATTAAATAATTGTCTAACTGCCCCCCCATCATTTTCCACAACATTTAAATTGATTAATTAAAAGAGCTTAAAATAAAACACCAATATTATCAACCACAATTATAAAAAAAATAAAAACCAGAGGACTGTGTCTGAGCTTTGCTCTGCCCCTGACCTGCTGGGTGACCTTGGGCAATCACAGCCCCTCTCTGTGCCTCAGTTTCCCCATCTTACAATGGAGATAATGACACTGACCTGCTCTGTAAAGTGCTTTGAGTTCTACAGATATAAAGGGTGGTCAAAATAGCTAGGTGGGAATATTATTATTGTAGAACATTTGCAGAAACTCAGTTTCAAATGTGTACTTGCATGGATTTGTATGTATCCAAGGTACTTTTATGGCTCAGTTACTGTCATATATGGGGGTTTCAGTATTTATTCTCACCACCCCAGTGGGACAGGGCATTTGTAAAATGTGGAAGTGAGCCATAGACATTAGGCAGTGGAGTTCCTTTAGCTGAAGGGCTGGAAACCTGTGTTTTGGGAGTGGAAAGTGCCCGGTTGTGTCCCTGCTGACCTGTATTGGGAATTGTTTAAGATAAATTCATTCCTTCATATGCCAGGAGCTTGCCTGCTCTCCCCAGGCATTGGAAAGCAGAGAGCATCCTTTGAGCTATCCCATCACACAAAATCCAGTTCCTTGTACAGCCCATTCAACAGGCAAGTGATTGCAATATATTCACAATGGCTTATTACATATGCTGCGCCCGTGGCCCTGTCTCTGCAAATGGCTTTATCTCTGCTAATACCTTGTCCTGTCACCTGATTATTCACCCCTGGCAGCATCTCTTACATTTCAGAACTATGCTGTCACCAGCTAATGTCTCATGCACTGTAGGGCAATTAGGGTTGAGTGAATAGTGCAACAGATAATTGAGCCTACCATGGAGAAAAACACTTGCAACACATGTTTATCTCTAATTACACACTTATATCTCTCCCTATTCAGCAAAGCACTTATACCATGTGCTAATGTCCTACTGAAATCTTTATGGTTCCCACTCAAAGCGTAAGTACTCGGCTTAACTACTTGCTGAATTCGGGCCATCCATTAGTCAATGAATTTCTCCTCATTTTCTGCTCACGAAATGTCGGTGAACAGACGGGGATTTCCTCCATTGTGTCATTATTTGCTGCATGCCAATAATTCTTGGTCTGTAGCTCACTGAGAAGATGTGAAGAAATTTGAGCTCATTTGATCGGATGCATTTGTCCCCTGTCTCTTGCTCCTTGACTGAAAGGGAGTAGTTTGCAGGTGTGAGTGGTCCTGGATAGCTCAGGGTGTTTGGCATCAGCATTTCAATCTGAGGTGCCAGGGTTCAGGTGCCAGTGCTATTTGATTGGGATTGTCCAGTGGTTATTGTGCTAGCCTAGGACCTGGGTTGAATTCCCTGCCGTGCCACAGACTGGGTATGTGACAGGAGTGCCAGGAGCTCCCTAGAAGAGGGGGGCCAACCAGAAGAAAGGAGAGCAGCAGAATACGGACCCTGGACTTCAGAAAAGCAGACTTGGACTCCCTCAGGGAGCTGATGGGCAGGATCCCCTGGGAGGCTAATATGAGGGGGAAAGGAGTCCGGGAGAGCTGGATGTATTTTAAAGAAGCCTTATTGAGGATGCAGGAACAAACCATCCCAATGTGCAGAAAGAATAGCAAATATGGCAGGCAACCAGCTTGGCTTAACAGAGAAATCTTCAGTGATCTTAAACATAAAAAGGAAGCTTACAAGAAGTGGAAGCTTGGACAGATGACTAGGGAGGAGAAGAAATATATTGCTTGAGCATGCAGGGGTGTAATCAGGAAGACCAAGGCACAATTGGAGTTGCAGCTGGCAAGGGATGTGAAGGGTAACAAGAAGGGTTTCTGGACGTGCACAAGTCCATGGGTCCAGATCTAATGCCTCCAAGGGTGCTGAGGGAGTTGGCTGATGTGATTGCAGAGCCACCGGCCATTATCTTTGATTGGGGGAGGTCCCAGACGATTGGAAAAAGGCTAATGTAGTGCCCATCTTTAGAAAAGGGAAAAAGGAGAATCTGGGAAACTACAGACCGGTCAGCCTCACCTCAGTCCCTGGATAAATCATGGAGCAGGTCCTCAAGGAATCCATTTTGAAGCTCTTGGAGGAGAGGAAAGTGATCAGGAACAGTCAACATGGATTCATTCACCAAGGGCAAGTCATGCCTGGTCAACCTGATTGCCTTCTATGATGAGATAACTGGTTCTGTGGAATAAAGGAAAAGCAGGGGACGTGTTATTCCTCGACTTTAGCAAAGCTTTTGACACGGTCTCCCACAGTATTCTTGTCAGCAAGTTAAAGAAGTATGGGCTGGATGGATGCACTACAAGGTGGGTAGAAAGTTGGCTAGATTGTCGGGCTCAACAGGTAGTGATCAATGGCTCCATGTCTAGTTGGCAGCCGGTATCTAGCGGAGTGCCCCAAGGGTGGGTCCTGGGGCCGGTTTTGTTCAATATCTTCATTAATGATCTGGAGGATGGTGTGGATTGCACCCTCAGCAAGTTTGCGGATGACACTAAACTGGGAGGAGTGGTAGATACGCTGGAGGGTAGGGATAGGATACAGAGGGACCTAGAAAAATTAGAGGATTGGGCCAAAAGAAATCTGATGAAGTTCAACAAGGACAAGTGCAGAGTCCTGCACTTAGGACGGAAGAATCCAATGCACCGCTACAGACTAGGGACCGAATGGCTAGGCAGCAGTTCTGCAGAGAAGGACCTAGGGGTGACAGTGGACGAGAAGCTGGATATGAATCAACAGTGTGCCCTTGTTGCCAAGAAGGCCAATGGCATTTTGGGCTCTATAAGTAGGGGCATTGACAGCAGATTGAGGGACGTGGTCGTTCCCCTCTATTCGACATTGGTGAGGCCTCATCTGGAGTAGTGTCCAGTTTTGGGCCCCACACTACAAAAAGGATGTGGACAAATTGGAAAGCGTCCAGCAGAGGGCAAGAAAAATGATTAGGGGACTGGAACACATGATTTATGAGGAGAGGCTGAGGGAACTGGGATTATTTAGTCTGCGGAAGAGAAGAATGAGGGGGGATTTGATAGCTGCTTTCAACTACCTGAAAGGGGGTTCCAAAGAGGATGGATCTAGACTGTTCTCAGTGGTAGCTGATGACAGAACAAGGAGCAATGGTCTCAAGTTGCAGTGGGGGAGATTTAGGTTGGATATTAGGAAAAACCTTTTCACTAGGAGGGTGGTGAAGCACTGGAATGGGTTCCCTAGGGAGGTGGTGGAATCTCCTTCCTTAGATGTTTTTTAAGGCTTGGCTTGACAAAGCCCTGGCTGAGATGATTTAGTTGGGGTTGGTCCTGCTTTGAGCAGGGGGTTGGACTAGATGACCTCCTGAGGTCCCTTCCAACCCTGATAGTCTATGATTCTAAATAGCTTTACAATTCTTACAGATGCTGGAGCAATTGCACTCTGCACAAGCGAAAAGACGTCTCATTGAATGGCTGGACCTGCAATCTCACCCTCAGATCTGGGAATCAAGCTGGCATCTTTCCTTCTACCAGCAGCCAAATCACTGGCCACATCAGCTCCTCAGTGACACTGGCATAGCGCCATTGCCTCCCCAGGAATCTGCATTGCAACTTGGTCAGACATTCTGCTGCTGGTGCCCAAGAAGGACCAGAATCCAGCTGCCTCTTGCACACGCTGAGTAAAGAGCCGTAAAGGCTTATTTGAGCCCCTACAGTCTGCAGCTGTGACTGATCACATGGGGAGCAGGTGAGGTGGCGAAGAGGCCATTTCTCCTCAGTCCTTTTTTATTATTAATTATTTATATTACAACAGCACCTCAAGGCCGCTGTTGGCACCAGAGCTCCATTTTGTGAGGTGCTGGGCCCAGGAGAATGTAGGGCCGGATTTTCAAAGGGATTAGGCTCCTAAAGTTGCATATAGGCCCCTAAAGGGATCTTGAAGAGTATGAATACCTGAGAATTGCTGCTGTGAATGAGAATGGATAGTCATTGGGCCATGGACTGCAAGTAAGACTCTCCATAGCTTAGTAGTTGGGGCATTCCCCTAGAATGTGGGAGATTCCAATCCCTTCTCCAATAACTGTGTAGCTCAGGGGTTCTCAAGCCTTATTGCACTGTGACCACCTTCTGACAACAAAAATTACTACCCGGCCTCAGGTTGCGGGGTGCGGGTGCTGGCAAACCTGAAGCCCAAGGGCTTCAGTCCCAGGCGGGGGGCCTGTAACACTGAGCCTTGCCACCCAGGGCTGGAGCCCTCAGCCCCGGAGTGGTCCAGTAAGTCTTACGCCACTCTGGGGTCCCAACCCTCAGTTTGAGAATCGCTGGTGTAGCTTATACACAGGGTTTTTTGGAATTGCCAGTGATCCAAAAAATCCATCATTCTTTTTCAAGTGATTTTTCATGTCCATTCCAAGCAGGTGTGTGTGCGCCGCGTGCATGCCAGCCGGAAGATTTTTCCCCTAGCAGCGTCCGTAGGGTCAGCCTGGGCGCCCCCTGGAGAGGCGCCTTCATGGCATCCAATATCGGGCCCCGCCGACCCCTCACCCCCTCAGTTCCTTCTTTACTGCCCGTGACGGCTAGGTGGAACTTCGCTCTTACAGCAAGCGCCTTAGCAGTGTCTTTCTTCTTACTGTACATAGTTCAATAGTTATTCCCTACAGTTATACTTTTTCATATAGCTAGTAGTGGTTTGTTAGCTAGTTCGTTTCCCCTTCGGGGGTATGCCCGGGTCTCTGGGGTTTAAACTCTGTGAGTCCTGTGGAAAGTTTATGCCCAAGAGCGATCCTCACTCCTCTTGCCTGCGGTGCCTTGGTGAGACTCACCAAAAGGACATTATACAGAACCTCAGACAGTTCTCCACGACGTTGGCAAGAAACTGTCTAAATCTGCTGGGACACGTGGCCTCCTGCACATATGAGATGCAGCATGCCAGGCTCAGGCTGCGCCCACTCCAGTCTTGGCTGGTGTCAGTGTACTGAGCAGCCAGAGATGCGTTGGACAGAGTCATACACCTGCCCCGCCTGGTACTGGGCTCCCTCCTATGGTGGCTCAACCCCCAAATGGTTTGTGCAGGGGTGCCTTTTGCCAGCCCTCAGCCCTCGCTCACCTTGGTGTAAGACGCCTCAGATCTGGGTTGGGAGGGCTCACCTAGGGGACCTCAAGACCCAAGGCCTCTGGTCTCTGGTGGACCTCGCTCTTCACATCAGTGTCAAAGAGCTGAGGCCAGTGTGTCTGGCCTGCCACACTTTCAAAACGCACATAATGGACAGATGTGTTTCAATCCTCATGGACAACACCTCGTCGATGTTTTATATCAACAAACAGGGGGGTGCACGCTCCTCTCCCCTGTGCCGAGAAGCCCTTGCGCTATGGGACTTCTGCATAGAGCACTCAATCTACCTGCAGGCTTCATACCTCCCGGGGGTGCGAAACACACTGGTGGACAGCCTCAGCCGGACCTTCAATGGCCACGAGTGGTCCCTTCAGCCAGATGTGGTAAGCTCATTCTTCCAGTTCTGGGGCTCTCCCCAGATAGACTTGTTCGCCACTCCGGGCAACAGAAAATGCCGGACATTCTGTTCCCTCAGGAGCCACAGCTTGGGGTCCATTGGGGACGCCTTCCTCCTGTCTTGGGAGGGCCGCCTGCTATATGCTTTCCTACCCATCCCCCTAGTCCACAGGGTGCTCCTCAAGATCCGCAGGGACTGGGCCCGAGTCATACTAATAGTGCCGGCATGGCCGCGTCAGCACTGGTTCACCTCACTCCTGGAAATGTCCATAGCGGCCCCTCTCACCTTACTGCTGGTCCCCGACCTGATCACGCCACAGAGCTGTCTTGTTCGGACCAGGTCAGACAAGTCCTCCTGGGTAGTAGAAAGCCCTCCACCAGGGCTACTTACCTGGCCAAGTGGAAAAGGTTTTCCATCTGGGCAGAGCAATGTAATCAGTCACCGCTTCTTGCCTCCATACTGTTTATACTGGACTACCTCCTTCACCTAAAGCATCAAACATCCTTCTGGGATGTGTTAGCAGGAGTGTTGTAAGCAAGACACGAGAAGTAATTCTTCCGCTCTAGTTGGCGCTGATATGGCCTCAGCTGGAGCGCTGTGTCCAGTTCTGGGCGCCACATTTCAGGAAAGTTGTGGACAAATTGGAGAGAGTCCAGAGAAGAGCAACACAAATGAAGAAAGGTCTAGAAAACATATGATCTATGAGGGAAGATTGTAACATTGTGCGTGCGCATGAGAAAAGCTCACTTTTGAATACTTTTATGCTGACTCTGATTGTGTTGGGTGTTCTAGCTACAGAGTCATCAAAAATGACTCCGAAACAGCCTCTTTTCCCTTGTTGTGCAGGGTAACTGAAATTGTTAGAATTCAAGCTGCAACCTTAGACACTACTTGCTTAAACTGTTCCTAGCTTTCACAATTTCCAAACTTTAGCCTATTAACTCCACCATCACAGTCACTACATGTGTCGCTATTTGCTTTCCATGTTGTTATGGTAACACACTTCAGCTAGGCACGTGTAGCTTAATGCTGCTTAATTTTAACTGTGCTGGTCATATGACTGTGAACTGGCCTTAAGACTCACGCTTAGCTTCAGGAAAGCATACTGCTTTCTTACATCACAAGTCAAAAGTAGTAATGTTTTTTTGTTCCCTCTTGGTTTAAATTGACTAATTTCAATTATATTGTGCTATCTAGTTGCATTCTCAATTGTTCTTTAGTTTAAAAGTTTTTCGATCAAATTGAATTTTAACTGTTTTAATCTAGTTACTTCATTCAGTTTATACTAAATTATATGATACGATTTCTTTAATTTTAGCTGTTGAATTGTGTTAACATTTAGCTACTACTTAATCTTAACTATGGTAAACAACCTGTTGACGCTGTTAGGATACTGTAACCTACCTCAGGGTATGGTTACACTCAAAATGCTACAACAGAACATTTGCCTTCGATGGGCACATCTTGTGTGCAGGACAAGCACTTTACAATAATTAATGCGTCTTCTCCAGTTTGGTGAGCTACACCATTGCAGAGGTTTACAATGCAAACAAACACTCAATGTCACTTTATACCATGGGCTACAGATATTAGAAGTAAGATTAATACGTGTAGCATCCCACAAGCATTCCATAAAATCTGAACACTGAACACATTCTTATAAACACTGATATCTATTTTCACTACACTAACCCCCAGGTGAGCTCAATTGGTTTCCGGCTCTGCATTTGTCAGTGGTCAATGAAGCCTTGGGCCTGGGCACAAGCTGGCACTTAGTCTGCCAGTGTCATAGGGTGTTCTCAGGGAGGTCTTGCAGAAATTGCTCCAGAATTATGGAGTCCGTGGTTTCACCCACACTCTGTATATCAGGCTTTAACCAGCAGGTAGCCCAATCTTTGGGTGAATGTCCTGGGCCATACAACTCCTGCTACCTGGCAGCCTGCAACTTCCGCCTGTACTTTTCTGTAGACAGGCCCATTCGGTCTAACATGGCCGCCTTCACACTGTCATCCTTACTGGCCTGTCACCTCATGACACCAGTCGTGTTAAATGTAGTGAATGTGTGAGGCCTGACAAGAGTTGCTGACACAGCAGTGACTCACCGATGGGCCTCTGTGTTACACCCATCACTAACACCAGTGCAGTGCCATGCAGCCAGGCATTCACAGTGCTTCTCTACTTTCCCACAGAGCCAGAGGCCTCCTCCCTTGAGAGCTCTGAAAAACACTGGCCTCAGTTAGCCCAGCTCCTCCCACTCCTTGTCCTTCCTGCATCTTTCTTATACCCCGCAGCTGTTCATCCATCCTCCCAGCCTGATTAGCTAATTAGCTGCATATTCCCCCCTCAGCCTTCTCCAGGGGAGCTGAGACAGTGAGCAGAGAGCTCTCCTGCTAGCTCCCTGCACTCTGTCACAGTTGGGTTAAAACCTGTTGAAAATGGGGGAGTGGGGGGATTGCCAGCCTTGCTCTAAGCTAGTTGTAAGAAGCCAGTATGCTTCTTTATAGAAGCAGGTAGGTGAAACAAAAGGGGGCCCCAACCAAAACGCAGGCATTTGTCGCCAGCCAAAACAAAGAGACGTGCAAGGCAACTCAGCAATTTGAACTAAGTGGGCAGATGGCTTTGCTGGGTATTGCTTTAGTAGGGGTACGTGTGAAAGAGAGAAAAATAGACAACAAAGAGAAGGAGCAGAAAAACAAGTCTGGTCAGGCCCTGGGAGAATGGACTTAAGAAAAAGCCTAGATAGAGAATTTTTGGGGCAGAGTGCTGGCTGGAAAGGGGCTTGGAACTGTGTGCAAAGGAACTGTCTCCTGCTGTTTTTATTCTAGCTGGGTTCAGGGAAACAGGACTTTTTCCATTCTTTGTTAATAAACAGGACTGCATCAAAGAAATACTTGACTCCATGACCGATTCCTCCTTCTAACTGATACAATCTGCTAGACCTCAAACTTTGGTTACCTGCTGGGGTCTAAAAGGGATACCAATACTATACAGCACTGATGCTATTCCAGCTCCTGGAGGCTCTTCCATCCCCAGAAATTCCCCTCTCCAAAGTGACTCAGTAAACGTGCCTTGTATTACTCAGCAGACCCACTCCCTGTGTGAGTCAGAGCTTCTGACAGTAGTGAAAACAGCCAAGCTTTCCCTGGGTTTTGCTCCTATTACCAGTGGTAACAAACCAGCTCAGAGCATATCAGCTGGATTCCCTTCTGGCTCATAACTCGGCAACTGACGTGTTAGCTAAGCTCCAATTGCCAAGTGCTTCTTGGAGTGACACCTTTCTACCCTGTGCAGGATTTCCCTCCCCCTGAATTTCCCCAACACCCCCCCCCCCCCAGTGGTCACCTAGTTACATGCAGTGTTGCCAATTTAGTCATTGTTTGGAAATTTGAATTGAAACTGAAACATTAATACACACTTTAAAAGCATACACAGTGTATGATGAAATACTTGTACCTGAAAAAGGACAATAGGTTTGAAAAGTCTGAACAAAGACTAACTTCCTCACACAGCTGTTGTTTTTGCTGACAATACTGGCACATTCGTTTCGGCAATGTTGGCCAACCTTAAAATTTCAAATGATGATTTGTAAGCAAGGGCTGAATGAGGTCTCCCCTGACAGCTAGTGATGAGCCAGGGAGGGGGGGGAGGAAGGTTTCAGGACCAGATTGTAGTTACATGAACTCACTTACTCTGCCTAGGTATCCAGCGGACAGAGCTGTGCTGCCCAAGTGATCAGTTTTGGCTGGTGCTGGGTTACAAATCACTTTGTGGGGGTCATGACATGTTGTTATCCTTATTGTAAGAGTAAAGGGCAGCAGAACTGAGCTTAGCCTGTCCTGATTGAGGGGGGGTCACCCTCAGTGCTTAATTTTTGCCAGGGCTGAGCCCCAGCACCTCTAGGCTCGGCAGTTCATAGCCCCGGCACCTCTGGGCTTGCCACATCCGTTATGAAAGTAACAAACTTGCTTGAGCCCCGGCACCTCTTACATTACAACTTAAGCCCTGGTCACCCTCAACTGAGCTGCACTCACTAAGCAAGGGGTTTGGATGGCAGATCCCAGTGGAGGGGTGGAGGGGGACAGGGGTTTTGCTTGGTGATGTGGGCTCTGCCAAAGAGTCACAGACACTATTTGACCTGCCCCTCTCCCCTGTTTAAAAATAGAGCTTATTAGGCTTCATAGAGAGTCTTTTGGTTTGTTAAGTGGTCCCTCCAGCTGAAATCACAGATAATCAGGTCTAAGTGCTTGGATCTGCTGTGGGACAGTGTTTCTGTGGAAGAGACAGCCCAGCCTGCACTGCTGTGAGGTTCTCCCACTCAGAGCTGAAATCACTGAGAGCTGGTGTAACCACGAGAGACCGACTCACAGAGGTCACAGTGGCAGGTGGCAGCAGAAGGTGATGGTGCAGGGCCATCGGTGATGGAGTGGTGGAGTGAATGGTGGCACGACAAAAAACAGCGGCCAGAGTGAGTGGCGAGCAGCTGGAGGAACAAGCAAGGTGTCTTCTTCCCCACACCCTCCAGGGTGGAAGGTGACCTCATGCGAAAGCACCTTTGAACTCTGGGTCTTCATAGAATCATAGAATATCAGGGTTGGAAGGGACCTCAGGAGGTCATCTAGTCCAATCCCCTGCTCAAAGCAGAACCAATCCCCAACTAAATCATCCCAGCCAGGGCTTTGTCAAGCCTGACCTTAAAAATATCTAAGGAAGGAGATTCCACCACCTCCCTAGGTAACGCATTCCAGTGTTTCACCACCCTCCTAGTGAAAAAGTTTTTCCTAATATCCAACCTAAATCTCCCCCACTGCAACTTGAGACCATTACTCCTTGTTCTGTCATCAGCTAACACTGAGAACAGTCTAGATCCATCCTCTTTGGAACCCCCTTTCAGGTAGTTGAAAGCAGCTATCAAATCCCCCCTCTTTCTTCTCTTCCGCAGACTAAACAATCCCAGTTCCCTCAGCCTCTCCTCATAACTCATGTGTTCCAGTCCCCTAATCATTTTTGTTGCCCTCTGCTGGACTCTTTCCAATTTGTCCACATCCTTCTTGTAGTGTGGGGCCCAAAACTGGACACAGTACTCCAGATGAGGCCTCACCAATGTCGAATAGAGGGGGACGATCACCTCCCTCGATCTGCTGGCAATGCCCCTACTTATAGAGCCCAAACTGCCATTGGCCTTCCTGGCAACAAGGGCACACTGTTGACTCATATCCATCTTCTCGTCCAGTGTAACCCCTAGGTCCTTTTCTGCAGAACTGCTGCCGAGCCATTTGGTCCCCAGTCTGTAGCGGTGCATGGGGTTCTTCCGTCCTAAGTGCAGGACTCTGCACTTGTCCTTGTTGAACCTCATCAGATTTCTTTTGCCCAATCCTCTAATTTGTCTAGGTCCCTCTGTATCCTATCCCTACCCTCCAGCGTATCTACCTCTCCTCCCAGTTTAGTGTCATCTGCAAACTTGCTGAGGGTGCAGTCCATGCCATCCTCCAGATCATTTATGAAGATATTGGTCTTCACTGACCTAGGCCAACAACTATGAGTGGGGTGTGGTGGAGTGAGAAGGGAGGGGCACGTTAAAGGAACATTTGTTTGTTGGAGTACGTTTTAGTGACTTTGCTCCAGAATGCTAGATCTGTGACTAAGAAACTTATAAAAATATACATTTCCTAGTAAGCTAAGATTTTTAAAACGCATTATTTGCCAAGGTCATTATCGCATGTTGTTGCTATCTCGAAAGGTTGTTATCTTGGGGAGTTTCTCTACTAAACATTTTTATTATATTATAATTAATTTTTACATACGAACATAAGAATAGCCATATTGGGTCACACCAATGGTCCATCTAGCCCAGTATCCTGTCTTCCAATAGTGACCAATGCCAGGTGCCCCAGAGGGAATGTACAGAATAGGCACTTATCATCTGTCATCCACTCCCAGCTTCTGGCAAGAAGAGGCTCTCAGAGCATGGTGTTGCACCCCTGCCCTTCCTGACTAATAGCCATTGTTGGACATTCTTCCATGAACTTATCTAGTTCTTTTTTGAACCCTATTATAGTTTTGGCCTTCACAACATCCCCTGGCAAAAAGTTCCACAGGTTGACTGTGCATTGTGTGTGGAAACATTTCCTTTTCTTTGTTTTAAACCTGCTGCCTGTTAATTTCATTGGATGACGCTTAGTTCTTGTGCTATGTGAAGGAGTGTATTCACTTTCTCCACACCAGTCGAGATTTTATAGACCTCTATCATATCCCCTCTTAGTCCTCTCTTGTCTAAGATGAAAAGTCCCAGTTTTATTAATCTTTCCTCATGCAGAAGCTGTTCCATACCCCTACTCATTTTAGTTGCCCTTTTCTGAACCTTTTCCAACTCCAGTATATCTTTTTTGAGATGGGGCGACCAGGACTGCACGCAGTATTCAAGATGCGAGTGTACCATGGATTTATATAATAAAAGTGGAGGAGCTTGGTTTGCCAGACCAATCAGCAAAGCCAATACTGACAACCTATGTAGAAAGGCTGCAAAACACCAATCCTCTGGACTGCATTGACATGCAGAAAGCCTTATAAGCCAGTCGTTGTCAAAGCCAATTTTAGAAGTACTTAACAAGGCTGTTAAAAATGCTGGAGACACAACACAGTTTATTCAAACAAACATGGCTGTCACATAATACTTTCTCTTTAAGCAGCAGATACCACACACTACAAACTGGAGGCCAATGTTAAGTGCATTGTCATTTGTTAATCCTGAAGTTATATGTCTTCAGCAAGAGTCCAAAAGGACTGAATGTCAAATTAGTCCAGCTGGGAAAACCTGCTGGCTTTCTCATGAGCGATCCTTGGCTGTTGTCTTAAAATTACGGCAACCATTATTATTGGCTCTGGCAAGTATTTACCAAGATGGGACGGATCTAAGTAGTGAGGATGGTGGACTACTTTTACTAATAAGTGCAGAGAAGACAATCGCCATTCTCTCTCTTGTAAGTCTACTGTTGAAACCTCTTGGGTCATTAAACAGTGCCATCCAGGCATCTGCTACAACAGTAGTAGATCTTTGTCCAGCAATGGAAGCTACACTTGGATCAATCAGAGAGATATCCATTGAAAATGTACTGGAAGAAGCAAAGACTTCAGTTGCAAAGACTTCAGTGCAGAAGTTGACTAATTAGGGCACTTATATTGACTCCTTAAATTAAGAGGACAAGAAGCGTTTGTTAAGCCAGCGGAAAAAGTAAAGTACACAGACTTGATTCTCACATCTCTACAACAGCAACTTCTGGATTCTAACAATCTCTACGTAGCTTTTACAGATGCCTGTCTTATAAAACACCAACAGTTAAGAGGAGTGAGGCACGACCAGCAATGGGGCTGCCATGTGCTCAGGGCAGAATAGAGAATTTGAACACAGAGTGGAATATCATACTACGAATGAATGAAGATTTGACTTCAACTTCTTTATCATCACTAGTGGTTTGACCCAATTTTTGTGCTATACCTCCTGGGATGAAAGAAGTAGGAATTAATCTCTTTCTAGGCCCAGTCACAACAGCTACAGTTGAGCGTTCTTTTTCCTCACTGAATAGAATTTTGTGTTCTGAAAGAAGTCGCCTTCTGCATGATCATGAGCTTGAAGGACTGGAAATATCGGACACATGAGAAGCCACCAAAAATGAATGCTCGGCATTCGAGAAGTTCATTAACAGAGTTGTGCAAAATTACAAGAAAAAAACAAGAAGGATGTAGGCATACCATGTAGTGTTTCATAGTAGGCTTGAGTAGCCAACTTTAATTTCTGTGATGATTTAAAAACATGAGTTAAATCTAATAAAATGGTTGTGAAACATTTTTCAGTTTTTACTATGGTGCCATACAGCCCACCTTCACCCTAGTGGTCTCACCCCTCATTGGTCTTCACCCCCCCCCCCGGATTTTTGAACACCCCTCCCCACAATTTCAATTCCTGCGGAAAACACTGACCCCGTGCCTCTCAGGGCACCACAGGTGTGACTGAGGGCAGAACTTCAAGACAATGGAAGTGGTACAGGTGTGTGCCCCGGTGCGTACCACTGCTGGGTCTCTGAAAGGCACAACCCCCTGCAGTGGAACCAACCAGCTAACAAACAGAATGAATGGTGCACGGGATAAGTGTAGGGTCCTGTTCACAGAGTGACAAAGTTGTGTGCCTTGCTCCGTGCGTCTCCTATGACTGCAGTCCTTCCAGGATCACAGAGCCCGGTGTAAATATATGTACAATGGAGATAGAGCTATATGGTCACAGGACACATGTGGGCTGTACATTTAGGGCTTAAAACAAGGGTAAGCAGCACCGATGCAAGGCACTTTTTACATCAGTGCAATGCATCTGTGGTAGGGGTTTGGAGCATCATGGCTGCAGTGATGTAGCTGCCTGGGTGGCTAAAGTGCTCATGTAGGCAAGGCCTCAGGAAAGAGTCAGTCCAGGCTAACCCTGAATGCACAAGGGAATCCATGCCCCATGCAGACAGCACAGGTTGTAATTCGCAAGGGTCTCTGCCTCGGTAATGAAGAAATGGCTTGACTCACCTGACAGAGACCCAACGACTGTGAGCCTTGCCCCGCTCCCCGCTCTGGAGCCTGGGGCATTCGGTGTGATCTCCAGGGACAGGAATTCTGTACAGTCACAAAGTGACCCTAATTCTACACTGACCTCTGTGATCACAGGAGACCCAGAGCCCACCTCTGGGCCTAGAATAACTCTCTTGTAGCAGAGAAAGTCATTAGCCAAAGGTAGTGACCTGTATTTGGACCTGAGCTGGTCTTGTACTGTCCCATCCCATCCCATCCCCCTGCTCAAGAGCCCACCTCCTGCCATTCCTACTTCAACCCCCAAGCTCTCTCAGTTCTTTATAAGCATCACCTTACCCCTTCCTGTCTGGGTCTGATAAACTGGCCAGGGCTGGCTGGCCCCAGGTCACCTGGCAGGCCACCCGGTTACTGGCCTTTGTCCTCCTGCTGGGCAGGTGCCCCTCCTGACACATTTGGCTTGGTTTTCTCCCATATGCTGGGCACAACTTGTTATCTGGTGTGATGGAGGATTCCGTGCAGGAAGTTCTCTATTGTGGGGGGATGCTGTGAGGCAGGTAGTGAGAGCTGATGCCTCCTGATGCCGGGCATTGGTGGGGAGGGTCCCCTCTCCTGTGTGTGGGGTTTGTGTTTATACAAGGGCCACTAATATTTCTGTTTGGTTAAGGAACATGCCCAGTGGTGAGTGGCTCCCGGTGGATTTCAGCACTGGCTGGCCTGCAGGCTTTCTTGGGCATGAATTTGTCATGCTTTGGGAAGAGAATCTACCCTTCCCCCGTCAGCTCTGCGCTTTGCAGCCCTTGCTGGGGGGAGAGCCCAGGGAGTTACCCCTCTCCTGTGTAGGGGTCTGACTGTGGGCCATGGAGAGGGAAGGGTCCAGGGTTTGCTGTTGCTGGGGCTCACTAGAAGGAGGGAGAGGGACTGGCAGAGAAGGGAGGGTGTGACACTACACCCTGTATTCTTCATAGAAATATTGTTCTGATATGATTACTGTATATCTAAGATATATTTTATGCAAAATGGATCTTGTGAGATATCATTTGAAAGGTTATGATTTACTGAATAAGATTATCCTGTTTGTATGCATGTATTATTTTTGTATCTAAAGTTAGGAATATTGACTATATATCAATTACAAAAGTGTTTGCACCTGGGGAACGCCCACCAAACAAAATGCAATCAGTCTGGCTGGCTAGCTGGGGACAAGTCACTGGACCATTTGAGAGAACAATAGAACAATTGGGTGTGACATTCTATACCTTGGAGGAGCATACTGTAACCCCCATATTCCTCATTTTCATATAATCATGATCTTATGTATAAGGCATGCCTTCTAAGGTATCAGGGGAAAGGTCATGATCTGCTGAAAGTCATTTCTCAATCCATATATGTGTATCATTAATGCATATGAAGTTATGAGAATTGTGTTGTATGGTGGTCACTAAAATATGCTGTAAATTGGGGAATCAGCCAGATACTAGCTCCCCAGAGGCAACAGCAAGGAAAGTAACCAACACTCAGGTGGGGTGTCAAACAACCCATCAACAGCCATTGTCCAGCAAGGGAGCTACAATGAAATGACTCACCTGCATGAGGCCCCACGAGGGGAATTGGTCAACCTTGATTGCAGAGACTCAGCAATGCCCCCCAGCCATGCCTGGACTTGTGCTCCCCAAGTACATGGACTAAGGATATAAAACAGACAGAGTGTACACATACTGGGCCCTTCTCCTGCCTCCACCGATGCTGAAAGCAACTAAGACACTGAGAAGAAAACAAGGCTCCAACAGAGGAGATTGGCCTAGGTTTAAGGAACAAACCTGTATATTAAGGACTGAAATATCCAGTGGGGTGAGGAAAAACTGCTTAATCTAGATGTTGCCCAGTGTAATAGGGTTGAGAGTTTAGACTGAGTGCTTATATTTTAGTTTCTTTTGGTAACCACGCTGACTTTTTGACTATCACTTAATATCACTTAAAATCTACCTTTTATCGTCAATACATTTGTTTAATTGTTTATCTTTACCAGTGAGTTTAGTTTAGTGTATGAAGTGTGGGGCAAATCTGCTCAGGTTTGCAAAGGCTGGTGTATGTCCACTTTATATTGTTGAAGCGATGAACCAATTAATAAATGTGCATTGCCCACCTGAGCAGTGCAAGACTGTATATTCTGGGGTACAGTGCTGGGAGCTGTAGGGATTTGGCTCTGGTGCCTTTCTCTGTGTGATTCATGAGTGGCTCTGGGAGCATTTATGCAAGCCAGCTGGGTGTGGGGCGCCACATGCTGTTGTGCTGAGTGATCACAACGCCCGGAGGGGTTTGCTGCTGGTCACTAGCAGGGCATTGTGAGAGACAGCCCAGGCTGGAGAGAATTCAGGGGGCACAGCGGTCCCACTGTCCCAGGCTGCACCCCAGGGGGATCCCGTCATATTGAGAGTTGGCTGATGTGATTGCAGAGCCACTGGCCATTATCTTTGAAAACTCATGGTGATGGAGCTAGGTCCCGGATGACTGGAAAAAGGCAAATATAGTGCCCATCTTTAAAAAAGGGAAGAAGGAGAACCTGGGAAACTACAGCCTCACCTCAGCCCCAGGAAAAATCATGGAGAAGGTCCACAAGGAATCCATTTTGAAGCACTTGGAGGAGAGGAAGGTGATCAGAAACAGTCAACATGGATTCACCAAGGGCAAGTCATGCCTGACCAACGTGATTGTCTTCTATGATGACATAACTGGCTCTGTGGATATGGGGAAAGCAGTGCACATGATATACCTTGACTTTAGTAAAGCTTTTGATACGGTCTCCCACAGTATTCTTGCCAGCAAGTTAAAGAAGTATGGATTGGATGAATGGACTATGAGGTGGATAGAAAGCTGGCTAGATCGTCGGGCTCAACAGGTAGTGATCAATGGCTCAATGTCTAGTTGGCAGCTGGTATCAAGAGGAGTGCCCCAGTGGTGGTCCTGGGCCAGTTTTGTTCAACATCTTTATTAATGATCTGGATGATGGGATGGATTGCACCCTCTGCAAGTTCGCAGATGACACTAAACTGGGGGGGAGAGGTAAATAAGCTGGAGGGTAGAGATAGGGTCCAGAGTGACCTAGACAAATGAGAGGATTGGGCCAAAAGAAATCTGATGAGGTTCAACAAGGACAAGTGCAGAGTCCTGCACTTAGGACGGAAGAATCCCATCCACTGCTACAGGCTGGGGATAGACTGGCTAAGCGGCAGTTCTGCAGAAAAGGACCTGGGGATTACAGTGGACGAGAAGCTGGATATGAGTCAACAGTGTGCCCTTGTTTCCAAGAAGGCTAACGGCATATTGGGCTGCATCTCCCAGCAGATCGAGGGAAGTGATTATTCCCCTCTATTCAGCACTGGTGAGGCCACACCTGGAGTATTGCATCCAGTTTTGGGCCCCCCACTACAGAAGGGATGTGGACAAATTGGAGAGAGTCCAGCGGAGGGCAATGAAAATGATTAGGGGGCTGGGGCACATGACTTCTGAGGAGAGGCTGAGGGGACTGGGGTTATTTAGTCTGCAGAAGAGTCAAGTGAGGGGGGATTTGATAGCAGCCTTCAGCTACCTGAAGGGGGGTTCCAAAGAGGATGGAGCTCGGCTGTTCTCAGTGGTGGCAGATGACAGAACAAGGAGTAATGGTCTCAAGTTGCAGTGCGGGAGGTCTGGGTTGGATATTAGGAAATACATTTTCGCTAGGAGGGTGGTGAAGCACTGGAATGGGTTACCTAGGGAGGTGGTGGAATCTCCTTTCTTAGAGGTTTTTAAGGTCGGGCTTGACAAATCCCTGGCTGGGATGATTTAGTTGGGGTTGGTCCTTCTTTGAACAGGGGGTTGGACTAGATGGCCTCCTGAGGTCTCTTTCAACCGTATGATTTGATGACTTTGAAGATGCTAATCTCCCACCTTTCTGCGAAGCTTCCTGGGATGCTACAAACAACTTTTGACTCATGGCTTCTTTGACACTGCAGGGTCATGTGATTAAGTCACCTAGTACTGGATTCCATGATAGAATACCAGTATCCTTCCACTGATCGGGGAGTGGGGAAGTCACACTGGCAAACAAAAGGTTCCCGCTATATATAAAACCTATTTAAGACAGGGAGTGACTTCATTCCTCACTGAATCCCCACCCAGGATAACTACTGGAAACATCTAAGAAACAAAGACAAAATGGGGGAAAAGAGCTGAGCCCAGACTGTAAAAGGTGTCTGGCCTGTGAAAGAAGTGCCGAAAATAACATTTAGGGTGAGAAATTACTACTTGTAACCAGTTTCTTCAGTGTATTAAGTTTCATTGCAGTTTTTATTTTATTTGCTGGGTAATCTGGTTTGATCTGTTTGCTATCCCTTCTAATCGCTTAAAATCTATCTTGTGTAGTTAATAAACTTGTTCTGGTTTTCTCTAAAACCAGTTTGTGGAATTCATAACTGGGGGGCAAAAAGCTGTGCCTATCTTCCTCCACTTTGAGGGAGGAGGAGAATTTCGTGAGCTTACATTGTACAGTTCTCTGTGCAGCGCAAGACAATACAATTTGGGGTTTACACCCCAGAGGGGGTGTGCACTTGAGCGCTGGGCAATTCCACAGCTGACTATTCCCATGCAGAGCTGATTTCAGTGTCTGTGTCTTTCTGCAGCTGGGTGTCTCCCTACCTGTGTGTGTGATGGAGGATGCTTGAGGGCCTGGCTCAGCATGACAGTGTAAGGGAGCACAAGGTTGGTGGAATAGGTGGGCTTAGTGGTACCCCAATACATCAGGTGGCACCCTGGAAAGGGGGGGCAATCCATCACAGGGGAAGCCCCAGAAATTTTCACTGAGAGGCTGATTGGAGCTGAGACCCTTGAGGCAAACCCAAAGCCTCCGACCGAGCCTCTGACCCCGCTGGTGGTTCTGAGGTCTCTTTCCACCCTATGCCTCTGATCTCATGAGGAGCCCCTCTGTCACTGTGGTGTCTCCAGCCTTCTGAGAATCCCGCCACTCTGAGAACTTGGCACCTTACCTTCCCCTAGCATGGGTACAATGTCAAAGGCAGGTGCTGAATTGTCCATCGCTGAGCTCAGAGCCCTGCAGCCCCAAGCCAGGCAGAGCAGAGGCTTGGACACTAAGTTGCCCAAGGTAACAAAAGTCCAACTCAGCTCATTCCATAAAATTGTTCATAAATGTCAGCAAAAGTTAAAGACAGAAAGATGGGACTGGTCCAAACCAAAAGGTCTTTTGTTGCTACTGGGAACCTGTGTTCAGATCATGTGTGGTAAACAAAAGGAGAATGGAATTGGAGATCAAGAAGCCAAAATAGGTGGGTCAGAAATTAGACCTGATTGGTGAACAAAGTAATGAGGGATTGGGCTATTCCACCCAGTGCTCCCCTTTTGGGGTCCTTAACAAGAAATTTTGAGGGGGAGGATCAAAATGGCTGGTGGCCTGGAAGGAGCAAGCTTCACCATCATGGCTGCCGCCACCACCACCAGCTCCTAGGGCCCAGGATCCACCATGGAGGAAGCACGAGCAGGAGAGCACAAGAGGGGAGGACTCCTGCCTCATAATGAGAAAGCAGGACGATCAGCGAGTTATCTTAAGTGCCTATACACAAATGCAAGAAGCCTGGGAAACAAGCAGTTCTGGAAGTCCTGGAACAGTCAAGGAATTATGATGTGATTGGAATAACAGCAGCTTCGTGGGATAACTCACATGACTGGAGTACTGTCATGGATGGATATACACTGTTCAGGAAGGACAGGCAGGGCAGAAAAGGTGGGGGAGTTCCATTGTATGTAAGAGAGCAGTATGACTGCTCAGAGCTCCGGTATGACACTGCAGAAAAACCTGAGAGTCTCTGGATTAAGTTTAGAAGTGTGAGCAACAAGGGTGATGTTGTGGTGGGAGTCTGCTATAGACCACCAGACCAGGGGGATGAGGTGGATGAAGCTTTCTTCAGGCAACTAACAGATGTTACTAGATCACAGGCCCTGGTTCTCATGGGGGACTTCAATCACCCTGATATCTGCTGGGAGAGTAATACAGCGGTGCACAGACAATCCAGGAAGTTTTTGGCAAGTGTTGGGGACAATTTCCTGGTGCAAGTGCTGGAGGAACCAATTGGGGGCAGAGCTCTTGACTTGCCGCTCACAAACTGGGAAGAATTAGTAGGGGAAGCAAAAGTGGATGGGAACCTGGGAAGCATGGACCATGAGATGGTCGAGTTCACGATCCTGACACAGGGAAGGAAGGAGAGCAGCAGAATACGGACCCTGGACTTCAGAAAAGCAGACTTTGAGTCCCTCAGGGAACTGATGGGCAGGATCCCCTGGGAGAATAACATGAGGGGGAAAGGAGTCCAGGAGAGCTGGCTGTATTTTAAAGAATCCTTATTGAGGTTGCAGGAACAAACCATCCCAATATGTAGAAAGAATAGTAAATATGGCAGGCGACCAGCTTGGCTTAACAGTGAAATCCTTGCTGATATTAAACACAAAAAAGAAGCTTACAAGAAGTGGAAGATTTGACAAATGACCATCGAGAAGTATAAAAATATTGCTCAGGCATGCAGAAGTGAAATCAGGAAGGCAAAATCACACTTGGAGTTGCAGCTAGCAAGAGATGTTAAGAGTAACAAGAAGGGTTTCTACAGGTATGTTAACAACAAGAAGTAGGTGAAGGAAACTGTGGGCCCCTTACTAAATGGGGGAGGCAACCTAGTGACAGAGGATGTGGAAAAAGCTAATGTACTCAATGCTTTTTTTGCCTCTGTCTTCAAGAACAAGGTCAGCTCCCAGACAACTGCACTGAGCAGGACAGCATGGGGAGGAGGTGACCAGCTCTCTGTGGAGAAAGAGGTGGTTAGGGACTATTTAGAAAAGCTGGACGAGCACAAGTCCATGGGGCTGGATGCGCTGCATCCGAGAGTGCTAAAGGAGTTGGCGGATGTGATTGCAGAACCATTGGCCATTATCTCTGAAAACTCATGGCAATCGAGCGAGGTCCAGGACGACTGGAAAAAGGCTAATGTGGTGCCCATCTTTAAAAAAGGGAAGAAGGAGGATTCTGGGAACTACAGGCCAGTCAGCCTCACCTCAGTCCCTGGAAAAATCATGAAGCAGGTCCTCAAGGAATCAATTCTGAAGCACCTAGAGGAGAGGAAGGTGATCAGGAACAGTCAGCATGGATTCACCAAGAGCAAGTCACGCTTGACTAACCTAATCACCTTCCATGACAAGATAACTGGCTCTGTGGATGAGGGGAAAGCAGTGGACGTGTTGTTCCTAGACTTTAGCAAAGCTTTTGACACGGTCTCCCACAGTATTCTTGCCAGCAAGTTGAAGAAGTATGGGCTGGATGAATGGATTATAAGGTGTTGTGACAAAGTTCCTGCTCTACCTTGGTGGGTCTTGCGCTTATTGGCGAATTTGCTCGCCTTGGAGCTCACGGCAGCCATCAGCTTGGCCATTTCTCTGAACCCACAGTCCAGGTTGACTCCTCCTGTGTCTGATCAGGAGTTGGGAGGTTTGGGGGGAACCCGGGCCTGCCCTCTACTCCGGGTTCCAGCCCAGGGCCCTGTGGAATGCAGCTGTCTAGAGTGCCTCCTGGAACAGCTGTGCAACAGCTACAACTCCCTGGGCTACTTCCCCATGGCCTCCTCCCAACATCTTCTTTATTCTCACCATAGGACCTTCCTCCTGGTGTCTGACAATGCTTGTACATCTCAGTCCTCCAACAGTCCGCATTCTCACTCTCAGCTTCTAGTGCCTCTTGCTTCCAACTCCTCACATGCACACCACAAACTGAAGTGAGCGCCTTTTTAAAAACCAAGTGCCCTGATTAGCCTGCCTTAATTGATTCTAGCAGCTTCTTGGTTGGCTGCAGGTGTTCTAATCAGCCTGTCTTAATTGTCTCCAGAAGGTTCTTGATTGTTCTGGAACCTTCCCTGTTACCTTACCCAGGGAAAATGGACCTAATTAGCCTGGGGCTAATATATCTGCCTTCTATTACTCTCCTATAGCCATCTGGCCCGACCCTGTCACAGTGGATAGAAAGCTGGCTAGATCATCAGGCTCAACGGGTAGTGATCAATGGCTCCATGTCTAGTTAGCAGCCGGTATCAAGTGAAGTGCCCCTAGGGTCGGTCCTGGGGACAGTTTTGTTCAATATCTTTATTAATGATCTGGAGGATGGTGTGGACTGCACCCTCAGCAAGTTTGCAGATGACACTAAACTGGGAGGAGTGGTAGATACGCTGGAGGCTAGAGAAAGGATACAGAAGGCCCTAGACAAATTAGAGGATTGGGCCAAAAGAAATCTGCTGAGGTTCAACAAGGACAAGTGTAGAGTCCTGCACTTAGGACGGAAGAATCCCATGCACTGCTACAGACTAGGGACCGAGTGGCTAGGCAGCAGTTCTGCAGAAAAGGACCTAGGGGTGACAGTGGACGAGAAGCTGGATATGAGTCAACATATGAGTCTTGTTGCCAAGAAGGCTAATGGCATTTTGGGCTGTATAAGTAGGAGCATTGCCAGGAGATTGAGGGACGTGATCATTCCCCTATGTTCGGCACTGGTGAGGCCTCATCTGGAGTATTGTGTCCAGTTTGGGGCCCCCCACTACAAGCAGGATGTGGGAAAAATTGGAAAGAGTCCAGCAGAAGGCAACAAAAATGATTAGGGGGCTGGAGCACATGATTTATGAGGAGAGGCTGAGGGAACTGGGAGTATTTAGTCTGCAGAAGAGAAGAATGAGGGGGGATTTGATAGCTGCTTTCAACTACCTGAAAGGAGGTTCCAAAGAGGATGGCTCTAGACTGTTCTTAGTGGTAGCAGATGACAGAACAAGGAGTAATGGTCTCAATTTCCACTGGGAGAGGTTTAGGTTGGACATTAAGAAAAATGTTTTCACTAGGAGGGTGGTGAAGCCCTGAAATGGGTTCCCTAGGGAGGTGGTGGAATCTCCTTCTTTAGAGTTTTTAAGATCAGGCTTGACAAAGCCCTGGCTGGGATGATTTAGTTGGGGATTGGTCCTGCTTTGAGCAGGGGGTTTGACTAGATGACCTCCTGAGGACCTTTCCAACCCTGATATTCTTTGATCCTATGACACTGCTGGACTTTCCTCAGCCTGAGAGATGTCCTGACCACACTGGGCCAAACAGAGGGCCCCAGCTGACTTTGCCACCTCCACCTGTACTGGCTAAATCCCAACCACCACCTGTGACGTGCGACTTTGGTTCATTCTGTCACCCTTCCACCCCTGCTGTGTGTTATTTTCTTCCCCACTTTATTTCTTCTCTTTCTTGTCTTCCTCTTTCTGCCTTCTGTCTGGCTTAGCTGGCCAAGACCGTCTCTTTCACAACAGTGCTGTGAGTCTGTGACCATTACGGCAACTAAAGGCAATGTCTTAAAGAGCCCAAAGCTGGTATGAGTTTCCCAGGTCTCAGAGTGGGTGATCAGGCTGTGTGCTTGGCCTGTGTTTCTCCAGCAGTGAAACTGTCTGTGAAAGTTAGCAACAGAGATAGCAGCGGCATTTTCACTCTTTGCTGTTCTTTTCTCTCCCCTTCTGCATGTTTTTGTCTTGATTCGCCTTAAAGAAAACAGGATCGGACTTCAACAACAGCAGCAACTCCAGCCCATCTCAGCTAACTTCTCTTTTCCCCGCAAAGGACAGTTATGTTATCTTCACTACCCTCTGAAAAGAAATAGTATTTTTCAATTCACCTAATACAAGTACTGTAGTGCCATCTCTTTATCATGAAAGTTGAACTTACAAATGTAGAATTATGTAAAAAAAATTAACTGCATTCAAAAATAAAAGAATGTAAAACTTTAGATCCTACAAGTTCACTCAGTCCTACTTCAGCCAATAACTCAGACAAACAAATTTGGTTACAATTTGCAGGAGAGAATGCTGCCCGCTTCTTGTTTACAATGTCACCTGAAAGTGAGAACAGGCATTCGCATGGCATTTTGTAGCCAGCATTGCAAAGTATTTACATTCCAGATATGGTAAACATTCGTATGCCCTTTCATTCTTCAGTGACCATTCCAGAGGACATGCTTCCATGCTGATGATGCTTGTTAAAAAAGTAATGCATTAATTACATTTGTGACAGAACTCTTTGGGGGAGAATTGTCTCCTGTTCTGTTTTACCTGCATTCTGTCATATATTTCATGTTCTAGCAGTCTCAGATGATGACCCAGCTTACGGTCATTTTAAGAACACTTTCACAGCAGTTTTGACAAAACGCAAAGAAGGTACCAATATGAGATTTCTAAAAATAGCTACAGCACTTGACCCAAGGTTTAAGAATCTGAAGGGCCACCCAAAATCAGAGAGGGATGAAGTGTGGAGCATGTTTTCAGAAGTCTTAAAAGAGCAACACTCAGATATGGGAACTACAGAACCCGAACCATCAAAAAAGAAAATCAACCTTCTGCTGGTGCCATCTGACTCAGATGATGAAAATGAACATGCGTCGGTCTGCTCTGCTTTGGATCGTTATCGAGCAGAACCCGTCGTCAGCGTGGACGCGTGTCCCCTGGAATGGTGGTTGAAGCATGAAGGGACATATGAATCTTTAGCACGTCTGGCATGTAAATATCTTGTGACACCGGCTACAACAGTGCCATGCGAATGACTGTTCTCACTTTCAGGTGATACTGTAAACAAGAAGCGGGCAGTATTATCTCCTGCGAATTGTAACCAAACTTGTTTGTCTGAGCGATTGGCTGAAGTAGGACTGAGTGGACTTGCAGGCTCTAAAATTTTACATTCTTTTATTTTTGAATGCAGTTATTTTTTTTGTACATAATTCTACATTTTTGAGTTCAACGTTCATGATAAAGAGATGGCACTACAGTACTTGTGTGAGGTGAATTGAAAAATACTATTTTTTTTTTTTTTTACAGTGCAAATACTTGTCAACAAAAATAAATATAAAGCGAGCACTGTGCACTTTGTATTCTGTGTTGTAATTGAAATCAATATATTTGAAAATGTAGAAAACATCCAAAAATATTTCAGTAAATGGTATTCTGTTATTTTTTAACAGTGCCATTAACTGCACAATTAATTTTTTTTAAATGCGCGATTAATCGCAATTATTTTTTACAATTGTTTGACAGCCCTAGTTATAATATTTTTTAATGGTGCCTTTGCCGGGGACTAACTAACCAGGCCAAGGTCTCTGCACTCGAACCCCCAAACAACGTTTAACTGTTTAGTGTTGTACCTTGAGAGGGTCCCGTTAACACCTTTGACTCTCTGGGGCCATTTGTCCCATGGAAAGTAACACACCAGTAGGCACCACCAGACTGCAGGGGCCTCTCAATCCTTGGCAGGAAGGGGGCAGGGCTGAGAGAGTAGATCAGTCCCCAGGGCCTCCTCCATCATGGGCCTCTCTGTACAGACAGTCCCCCAGAGGCCACTCGGCTTCCCCTCTGATGGCACTGTCTGTGCTGTGGATACCCGCCCCTAGTGACTGTACTGAGAGCCCTAACCCATTTCACAGAGGGCAGGAAACAGAAATCAGGTCAGTCCCAAAGGGTATGTCCACCCTGCGAGTTGGGAGCCCACACATCCATGCTACAATTGAACAGCGCTGCAGCCTGAGTCCTGGGAGCTCGAGTCAGTCAGCACAGGCCAGCCACATGTAATTGCAGAGTAGACATACCCCGTCAACCTGGGCTGGTTTAATCCACAGGCCTGGAGGTGAAGGGCTCTGACTCACTTGACTAGTCCCTGAGTCATCTCGTCCACTGACTTTTTCCCCTTCAAAGGCAGACCCAGCATTCCAAAGAAAGCAGATTCTTGCTGTTCTCAGAAGTGCTGACAAACTGCACCCTGCCTGCCTCCCCATCCCTGGCTCCCCATCCCAGAAAGTTTTAGCTAGAGATGGGTCAATTTTTCATCCAAAATGTTTTTTTGTGAAACATGCAGATTCAGGATCACTGAAACACTGAACACTGAAACGTTGGTTTTTTTTGCTCTTTTCAAACAATTCAGTGAAACTGACACAAATTCACCCAAGAGCAGCACCAAAGTCCCCCAAAGGCAAAATGCTTCGATGTTTCATTTTGCAAGTCCCTTCACATTTATTTTCAAAAAATTCAAAAGTATCACTTCCATGTTGAGCTTTTTTTAAATTTTACATTTTAGTTTGGGTCAAAATGATTTTTTTGTAAAGTGTTTGATTCGTCAGACATTTCAAAACATTTCATTTTTGGTTCAACCTGAAACAATCCCCTTCCCCCTCGGATTTTTCAGAATTAACAGTGAACCGATAAATCCATTCTTTGCCCAGCTCTAGTTTTAGTGTTTTCATAGGGTATGTCTACATGGCAATGAAACAGTGGGGAAAGAAGGAAGGGATGTGGCTATCATCATACAGGACCCAGCCTGTAACTATGCGGACATCTTCACTGCACGAAAACACCCACAACTGGCCCATGTCAGCTGACTCGGGCTCGCGGGGCTCAGGCTGCAGGGTTATAAAATTGCAATGGAGATGTCTGGGCTCAGGCTGGCAGCCGGGCTCTGGGACCCTCCCCCTAGCAGGGTCCAGAACCCAGGCTGTCACTTGAGCCTCAAAGTCTACATTACAATTTTATAGCCCTGTTGCCTGAGCCCGAGTCAGCTGCCATGGGCCAGTTGCGGGTGTTTTATACCCATAGTTACATGCTGGGTCCTTTATGATTATTGCCATGGCCTGTCCCTCTTTCCCCACACACCCATAATTCCCTGCTTGAGTCCCTTGATTCTGTCACTGCCTCTGGGCTGGAGTTTATTCACTGCCCAAAAGCTTTGTTCTCGCAGAGATAAAGTTGCCCAGGGCTGTCCTGTGCCCTTCCAGAACATCGAATGCACCGGTATTCTGACAACCAGGGAACACGGAGGTAAGGTTCACGCCAGCCCTAACCCATACCCTGCCCTCTGCTCGCTGTGAGTGACATGCCAGCCTGGCCTCCTGACAGAAATGCTAGCACTCTTTGTTAGATGATACGGAGCCTGGCTGGGACACAGCCCATGGGGACAGCAGGAGAAACTCTCAGGCCATGTCCTCACTAAGGCAGAGTCCCATGTAGGGTAGGTTTAGTGAGCACCAGCTGGCTCTGCCTGGCTAGACAACCAGTTCACCTGCTCTGCTCCGTCTACCCCTGAGTCACCAGACATTATCACCCAGGATCCTTGTCCTAAGGAGCCCCCTGGGACATCACCCACATCCGCCTGACCTGTAGGGCACTGTCATGTCTGCTACCAGACTGCTTCCCCACATGGCCAGCACAGTGTGCTCCTGCACTACCCACATAACTCAATGCAGAGTCAGCGGGGCCCACAGTCCTTTGGGGGCAGGTCCCTTGCCTCGTATCGCAGTGTGAGCTATGGCAACCCACTGCAAGTAATCCTGCAGCAGTCCACAGAGCCTCCATGTGAGTATGTTAAATGCTCCAAAACGTCATTAATGCAGAGCTCGGATTGCCCTTTCCAAAGGTGGAGAATGGCTACATGTAACCGTCTGAAAATCAGGGCATGAAGAGGTGAGGTACATGCCACCCTCACTACACACCCTCCCCTCTGCCCTCTGTGAGTGATACCCAACACCTCAATAGCACACACACGCTCCTCCTATCCTTGCAGACACTACTGAAAACATTGGGGGTTGAGTATATGAGCAGCTTCAAATGATGTGTGTATGTGTGTGGGGGGATAACGTGGGGCTGAGACCCGCCCTCCCCCAGGCAGAAAGGACAATACTGTAATATTTGTAGGGTTACAAATCCTGAGCCATAAGAATTAGTGATCAATGGCTTGATGTCTAGTTGGCAGCCGGAATCAAGCAGAGTGCCCCAGGGGTCTGTCCTGGGGCCGGTTTTGTTCAACATCTTTATCAATGATCTGGATGATGGGATGGATTGCACCCTCAGCAAGTTCACAGATGACACTGAGCTGGGGGGAGAGGTAGATATGCTGGAGGGTAGGGAAAGGGTCCAGAGTGACCTAGACAAATTAGAGGATTGGGCCAAAAGAAATCTGATGAGGTTCAACAAGGACAAGTGCAGAGTCCTGCACTTAGGACGGAAGAATCCCATGCACCGCTACAGTGGAGAGAAACAAAAATGATTAGGGGACTGGGGCATATGACTTATGAGGAGAGGCTGAGGGAACTGAGGTTGTTTAGTCTGCAGAAGAGAAACGTGACGGGGGATTTGATAGCAGCCTTCAACTACCTGAAGGGGGTTCCAAAGAGGATGGAGCTCGGCTGTTCTCAGTGGTGGCAGATGACAGAACAAGGAGCAATGGTCTCAAGTTGTAGCGGGGGAGGTCTAGGATGGATATTCAGAAACACTATTTCACTAGGAGGGTGGTGAAACACTGGAATGGGTTCCCTAAGGAGGTGGTGGAGTCTCCATCCTTAGAGGTTTTTAAGGCCTGGCTTGAGAAAGCCCAGGCTGGGATGATTTAGTTGGTGTTGGTCCTGCTTTGAGCAGGAGATTGCATTCAATGACCTCCTGAGATCTCTTCCAACCCTAATATTCCATGATTCTATGATTCTACCGGTGTACGAGTGGGGTTATGCTACTGGCCTCCACATCAGGAACTGGCTACTGAGTAGAATTGGGTTATGCCAGAAGGTGCTAGTGGCTGCCATCAAATGAGTCTTTGATCCAAACCAAACACAGAACTCGTTAAAGCCAAAGCTGTGCAGGGTGCTCTCTTTCAGGCTGAGTGGAAGGAGCAATTAAGCTTCTTTATCTTGTAAAGATAGTTGGAAACAATGGGGTGCAATTACCCAAGACAATAGGGCTGTATGGCAGTTCAGAGCTAAGCCATGTGGGCAGGGGCTAGGAGTTTGGGATTGCAGGCTCTGAGTGTTGGAAGCAAAAGCCTGAAGAAAGCCTGGAGAAGGAGTTGTGAGTAGGACCCTGAGAAGATGCAGAGAGATGGGGCTTCTTGGGCACAGAGCTGGCTGTAGGGGCAGACTTGAGGCGTTCTGAGCACAGAAACTGCCTACTGCTATTTGTTTCTACTGTCTCCGTGGAAACAGGGCTGTGGGTACATTCGTTGTAAATGGGCAAGATTCCACCAAGTCAAGACCTGACTCGTCTCATCAATTTGTCCTCCTAACGGAAAGAACGCGGCGAGGCCCCAAATATTGGCTAACACACTTGTGCCAAAGAGACAACAATACTGACAGAGTTGAAAGGGGAAGTTTAGTCTAATAACACAGAAATCCTGGGGGGACATCAACAGCCTGTGTACAGACAGATAATGTCACAAAAGAGGAAGGTTTAGGGACACAATTATGCAACAGCTTAATGATCGCTTCTTGGAAGTTTAGCTCACAAGAGAAGGGCTGTTACTGAAAGTGACCGATGCAACACAGGGAAAACTACAGCTGAACCAGTATGTCACGCTGAACCCAAAATATAATTCAGCTCAGCATCCTGGGCGGAGGAAAGATACCAAACCACAGAACTGTGTCAGTAAATTCAGAAGGGGAGATTCCAGGAAAAGGAGGAAGTTAATTCAAAAGACCTGAAAGTGCAATTATGACATTAGAATTGGCATGGAAGTTTCTTAGGCAGCTGGCAAGGATCCACAGGGCATGCTGCGCCTCCAATCTTTACACAGTCTCCTTGGGAGGGTACCCCTTCAGTCCTAGGCCCTGGACTACACTCTTTATAAGGGTGAGCTCTGCAACTCCCCTACCCTGTGACTAGGTCCCTGGCGTTAGCACCCCTGCTTCTCAGCTTGGCTCCTTCAGCTGGGTCCAAAAGAGGATGAACCTCTGTTGGAGACTTACCTTTCCTGGGAGCAATGCAGCCAGCAGACATTTTCAGTGACCCCAGGGCACCCTTTCCAAACCAAGCCAGCATTTGTTAGCCAACTGGGATGCAGTGATGTCATAAATATAAAGGGAAGGGTAACAACCTTTATGTATGTGGTAACATCAAATCCCTCCTGGCCGGATGTATTGAATCACTTTACCTGTAAGGGGTTAAGAAGCTCAGATAACCTGGTTGGCACCTGACCAAAAGGACCAATAAGGAAAGAAGATACTTTCAAATCTGGGTGCGGGGGAGGTTTTGTTTGTGCTCTCTTTGGTTGTTCCCTCTCTGGACGGAGAGAGAGACCAGGCAGGTAAAACATCTCCTGAAAACATACCTGAAATGATACATCTAAGATTACAAAAATTGTAAGTAAGGCAAGGAAATGTGTTAGATTATCTTTTGTTTTTAGCTTGTGCATTTTCCCTATGCTGAGAGGTAGTTTCATTCCTGTTTTGTAACTGGGAAGCAGAGTCAAAGGGGAATCCTCTGTGTTTTAAATCTTTTTATTTACCCTGTAAAGTTACTTTCAATCCAGATTTTGCAGGTGTGACTCTCTTACTTTTTTTTTATAAATAAAATTCTTCTTTTAAGAACCTGATTGATTCTCAATGTCAATGAAAGGTTCGTATATTCTTCTCAAGCCTCCCTGGAAAGGGGGTGAAGGGGTTTGGGGAGATATTTTGGGGGAATGGGGACTCCAAGTGACTCTTTTCTGAATTTTTGTGTGAATCACTTGGTGGTGGCAGCAATACCGTTCAAGGACAAGGAAAGGAATTTGTACCTTGGGGAACTTTTTAACCTAAACTGTAAAATATAAGCTTAGGGAGTCTTTCATGCAGGCCCCCACCTCTGTATCTCAGAGTTCAGAATGGGGAGGGAACCCTGACAGGTGGGTAGGTTCCTCAGCTTACACTGGAAAAGCAAAGCTTATCCACATGTCCATGCTGGTAGCAGTACCTGCCTCTCTCACCCAAAGTGGTCTCAAGTTGCAGTGGGGGAGGTTTAGGTTGGATATTAGGAAAAACTTTTTCACTAAGAGGGTGGTGAAACACTGGAATGTGTTACCTAGGGAGGTGGTAGAATCTCCTTCCTTGGAAGTTTTTAAGGTCAGGCTTGACAAAGCCTTGGCTGGGATGATTTGATTGGGGATTGGTCCTGCTTTGAGCAGGGGGTTGGACTAGATGACCTCCTGAGGTCCCTTCCAACCCTGATATTCTATGATTCTATGATTCTAAGTGTCCAGGATTCCATCTCCCCCTGCCTTGGGCAGCCAAATTCTTACTGCCTGTTCTGACACTTCAGTCCTCTGTTCCCACTGTGTTCACCCATTCTGCCTCCCTTGGCTGCCAGATGCTAAAGTTACTGTCCAATCATTGGTCCTTCATTGTATTCTAAGGTAGCTCCATCCATATGTTGCCAGTTCTTGCTAGTTCACTCATGTCAACGCAGTCATTTCTGCACCTACCTCTCATTCCTGCACTTAGAGATGAAATTAACCCTTCCAGTCCTAGTAGGTCACAATGCAAAGGTGAGTGGGTAAACTGAGTCATGCATATGCTTCATAAAAATAATATAGACATCCCCGAAGTTCTCCACAGCAACCATGACAGCCTCGCACAAGGCAAACCTAGACACAGAGGAAATAGGAAGGTAAGGGGGAAAAAACCCCAGTATGATTCAAGAAATTATTCGAGCCAACCAGGTATCTCTTCAAAAATGGAGATCCTACCCTAGTGGAGTCAATAAAAGGAAAATAAAGTGTGACTGGTAAGATGTTAAATGGAAATATGGAGGGCTGAGGGAATTTGAAGAGCAAAGAACCAAGGACACAAAAACAAATCAGAAATTCTTTATATATATCAGAAGCAGAAAGTTTCACAAGAGAATCAGTGGGTGCCCTGAGCTATGAGGCAGTATTGTCCGCACATTGAGAAAGAGATGAGTGATTTATTCCCATCTGTCTTCACCATGGAGGACCTTAGAATCATAGACTATCAGGGTTGGAAGGAACCTCAGGAGGTCATCTAGTCCAACCCCCTGTTCAACGCAGGACCAATCCCCAATTTTTGCCCCAGATCCCAAATGTCCCCCTCAAGGATTGAACTCACAACACTGGGTTTAGCAGGCCAGTGCTCAAACCTCTGAGCTATCTCTCCCCCCTTTGGGAGATACCTTCCTCAGACTTGCTCTTTTCTGGACATAAAGAAGAGGAGCTATCAGAGAGTGAGGTTGTGGAGGAAACCGATAAAACTACAGAGCAACAGGTCACCCAAGTGTTTTGAAGGACTTTCAGAACTAAGTGGCTGAGCAGGTATCAAAAACACGCAGTCATTAAACCCAGCTATTATATTCAAAGTTCCCCTAGCCAATGGTTCATCAGTTCCATAGCCAACATGCACAAGGGAGTATTGTGGCCAGCATCACATCTGCCTGCTTTCAACTGCCCTAACCTGGGGGACCAGGAGTCCATTTTGCAGCTGGGTGAACTGGCCATGA
The DNA here is from genome assembly GCF_015237465.2 of Chelonia mydas. Taxonomy (NCBI): domain Eukaryota; kingdom Metazoa; phylum Chordata; order Testudines; family Cheloniidae; genus Chelonia; species Chelonia mydas. The sequence goes on along the minus strand of NC_051257.2, from coordinate 21,549,426 downwards.
CCTATGTCAGTGTGAGATTGAACCCCACAATCTTCAGGAAGGTAGGTAAGCGCCTTAACCACTCCATCACCACACCTCTTACAAGTGGAGGGCAGCAAATGTTATATTACAGCAGAGTGTCGGGTTTGGTATAGTTAAGGTTAAAACCAGCTTTCTGTTAAAATCTAGTTTGTAAAAAGGGGCTTGGGTGATCTCAGGAATTACAGAACAGTGAGTCTTGATACATTACCAGGAGAACTGGGTGAAACATTAGAAAGTAGCACTCTAAAGGACCCGTGTGAACATGCTACTGTAAGGACTAACTAGCTGGGCTTCTGAAAAGGAAAATCATACCTCTCTAATCTGCTAGGGTTCTTTGAGCGTGCCAACAAAACAGCGAATAAAGGGGAATGAGCAGACATAATTTAATGGACTTTTGAAAGACTTTGACGAGTGGCCTCCAAAGAGAACAAACCTGTGACAGTCGTGAGCCACGTCATTTCATGTGCAACTGAAAGGCACTCAGACACTCTGGGATAAGCACCTAAGAACAGGATAGACTAGAGCAGGGGTCTCAAACATGCGGCCCATGGGGTTATTTTCTGAGGCCTGTCAGCTCCCCGTGGTCCCCTCTGCCCAGCATTTACCTAGAGCGGCTCCGGCCTGGCATGCACCGGGGCAGGGCAGGCTCCCTGCCGGCCTGCCCTGTCCCCGCGCCACTCCGGGAAGCGGCCAGAACCTGGGGTGGGGGGCACAGGGGTCTGTGTGTTGCCCTGGCCACTCCTCAAGGTACCTCCCCCGAAGGTCCCATTGGCCGGAGTTCCCCGTTCCCGGCCAATGGGAGCTTTGGGGGACGTATCTGGAGGCGCAACACACAGACCCCTGTGCCCCCCCCCACAGGTCCCGGCTGCTTCCCAGAGTGGCGCACCTCACACCCCTCCTGCACCCCAACCCCCTGCTCTGAGCCCCCTGCCGCACCCTGCACCCCCTGGGGGCAGGGAGGGGACAGAGATGGGGTGGGGATTTCGGGGAAGGGGTTGGAATGGGGGCAGGGAAGGGGTGGGAAGAGGCGGGGCAGGGGCAGGGCCTCGTGGAAGGGATGGAGTGGGGGTGGGGCCGGGGCAGCGGGTGTGGGGGTGGTCAGTGGTGCCGCTCTCGGGCCAATGTACTAGTCCTCATGTGGCCCTCGTGGTCATTTGAGTTTGAGACCCCTGGAATAGAGGCTTATAAGGGAATAATGTAGCCATGGAGAGAATGTATGTAGCCATGGAGTTCATTTGTAAATCAGAAACAGACTAGGAGACAGAAAACAAAGATTAGGAATAAATCATCATTTTTAACATGGCACAAGGTTAACAGCAGGTGCCACTAGAACCCATGCTAGGACCCCTGTGGTTTGATACATTTATCAGTGATCTGGAAAAAAGAGAGTAAACGGTGAAGGGCAAAGATCTGCCAATGACACAGAATTATTTAGGTTAATCAAGACTGGAGAAGACTGAAGAACTTCAGAGAGATCTAACTGAGAGATCATAGAATCAAATCGTAGAATCATAGAATATCAGGGTTGGAAGGGACCTCAGGAGGTCATCTCATTCAACCCCCTGCTCAAAGCAGGACCAACCCAACTAAATCATCCTAGCCAGGGCTGACCTTAAAAACCTCTAAGGAAGGAGATTCCACCACCTCCCTAGGTAACCCATTCCAGTGCTTCACCACCCTCCTAGTGAAAAAGTTTTTCTTAATGTCCAACCTAAACCTCCCCCACTGCAACTTGAGACCATTACTCCTTGTTCTGGCATCTGCTACCACTGAGAACAGTCTATACCCATCCTCTTTGGAACCCCCTTTCAAGTATATCCCACCACCTTAATTAGTTTACACCCAGCAAAATTAATTATACAGCAGACAGAAACAGTCACAGAACCAGACAGAGACCATGCAAATAAACGATAACAAAGTGAGAACTATAATGACAAAACAATACAGAAGTGAGGATTTTACAACTACATCTATAAAAACATAAGGGTTTTTCAGCTGTGTCTATTGATAAGTGAGTTTTTACCAAACAGAAAACTATCAAACTAAATTTCCTTTTACATCTTCTAGGCTCTTCCCTTTCTCTGGAGGTGATAGATCGGATCACCTTTCTAACAGCCCCAGATTGCCTTATTTCAGTGTGACTAGTCTGGAATGTGAGGATGTGACCGTTCACTTCCCAGCTTATGGCTGCTCCCACTGCTTAGCCAAAGGCCTTAGCTTAAGGACAGGGTCTCTGTGACAGTCCGGTTCTTTGATTGTTTCTGTCTGCTGTATAATTAATTTTGCTGGGTGTAAACTAATTAAGGTGGTGGAATATAATTGGTTAGCTAATCATGTTACAATATGTTAGAATTGGTTAGGTAAATTTCAGTAAAATGATTGGTTAAGGTACAGCTGAGAATATTACTATATAAGTTAGGGGCAAACAGGAAGCAAATTGGGATTCGAAAACAAGGAAAAAGGAACTTGGATCTTGGAGCTTGCTGGAAGGTCACCCCAATAAACATAGAATTGTTTGCACCTTCGGACTTTGGGTATTGTTGCTCTCTGTTCATGCGAGAAGGACCAGGGAAGTGAGAGGGTGAAGAAATAAGCCCCCTAACAGTGTGGGGCCCAAAACTGGACACAGTACTCCAGATGAGGCCTCACCAATGCCGAACAGAGGGGAATGATCATGTCCCTCCATCTGCTGGCAATGCTCCTACTTATACAGCCCAAAATGCTGTTAGTCTTCTTGGCAACAAGGGCACACTGTTGACTCATATCCAGCTTCTCGTCCACTGTCATCCCTAGTTCCTTTTCTGCAGAACTGCTGCCTAGCCATTCGGTCCCTAGTCTGTAGCGGTGCATTGGATTCTTCCGTCCTAAGTGCAGAACTCTGCACTTGTCCTTGTTGAACCTCATCAGGTTTCTTTTGGCCCAATCCTCTAATTTGTCTAGGTCCCTCTGTATCCTATCCCTACCCTCCAGCGTATCTACCACTCCTCCCAGTTTAGTGTCATCTGCAAACTTGCTGAGGGTGCAATCCACACCATCTTCCAGATCATTAATGAAGATATTGAACAAAACCGGCCCCAGGACTGACCCTTGGGGCACTCCACTTGATACCATCTGGACATGGAGCCATTGATCACTACCCGTTGAGCCCGACAATCTAGCCAGCTTTCTATCCACCTTATCGTCCATTCATCCAGCCTATACTTCTTTAACTTGCTGGCAAGAATACTGTGGGAGACCGTGTCAAAAGCTTTGCTACCTGATTTAGTTGGGGATCGGTCCTGCTTTGAGCAGGGGGTGGGACTCGATGACCTCCTGAGGTCCCTTCCAACCCTGAGATTCTGTGATTCTGAGCTAGGTGAGCGGGCAGCACAGTAATCAATGAAATCCAGTGCTGGCAAGTACACACTGGAAGGAAATATTTGAATTACTCATCTGTATAGCTGGGTTATAAATGAACTATAACCACTCAGGAAAAAAAGCTGGGGTAATATTTTCAAAAGAGCATAAGGCTCAGATCCCATGGGTGTTAGGCACCTAAATACCTTGGAAGAGCTGAGCCCAAGTGGCTTAGGTGCCTAAGTCCCATTGACGTTCAATGACATTTAGAGAATGGAGATACGATGCTAAAGCACTCAGGCATTTTTGAAATTTTTCCCTGGTCACCCTAGAAAACAGATCTGTGATGGAGAGTAAAAACCCTGCACTGGAAAGGAAGGGGTTAAGTCGTGACTTTGGGCTCAGGCAGCCCCACCCTGCTGCACCTGCAAAGCATGCAGGGGCTGAAGAAGGAGGTGGACAGGGGACCAGAACTCCTCAGAAGGCAGCCTGTGCAGGTGAGTAGATCTACGCCCTTAGTTCCTTGGAGGGAGCCCTATGGGAGGTCCAGCTACCTGGGACCTGTGGCTCCGGGGACTTTACAAGACCTGCTGTGGAGAAAGGGCTCAGGACACTCAGAAGGTCTGTGATTTACCTAAAAAGAAAAGGAGTACTTGTGGCACCTTAGAGACTAGCCACAAGTCCTCCTTTTCTTCTTGCGAATACAGACTAACATGGCTGTTACTCTGAAACCTGTGATTTACCTTTGATTTATTTTAATGCCTTCCCTGGCTCTGTTGGAGAAGAGGACTGGGAGGAAGCAATCCAGGGAAGCGGTGGTATTGGTAAAGCACTTTGGGTGCAGACCTTCGCTGTCTGCTGCAGGGCATGGGGTTGGAACCCAGTGGAGAGGGTGGGCCCAGGCTCCCCTACCAACTCCTAAGGGGAGTCAGGATCCACAGGCTGAGTAGGGACCTCAAGACATGGACTCACGGGAAGCCAGGAGACCCCCTTGGCTGATCCTAGGTCTATTGACTGCTGGGCTCTTTGCTTCTCTCGAGAGGGGTAAGGCACTATCTGACCCTCTGGAGCTAGCCTCCCTCATGCAAGGATTGAACCCACCAGCAGGCAAATGACTCGCCGCATCGCTGCACCCAGACGCAAGGGGGCACCATGGCAGCGAGTGACCTGCCCCAGGGGCTTAGAGTCCCGAGTCACTGAGGCATGTTACCCCCGGGCATCACCGTGGGCAGCTCAGCGAAAACCTTCGCTCAGTGGGCGGCAGTGGGCGGAAGAGGAAACAGATTACGAGGTGTCATAAAGAATGGGAGAGAAAATAATACTGACAATACCATAATGCCATTCTGTCAATCAGCGTGACGTTCTCTGACCATCGTATCTCGCTTCAGTCCCCTCGTCTCAGGAAAGGCTGGTGCAGCGAGAGAGAGATGGGGTCAGGGACAGGTAGTGAAAGTGATTAGAGATTTCCCTGAGAAGAAAGACTGAAAAGACAGGCCCTGCTTAGTTTACAGAGCAGACAAGCAGGGAATGGTAGTGGTAATTCAAACAATAAAGAGCCTCGTGCAGGTAAATGAGGCCCTCTTTTTTTCCTTCTATGTAATAATAGAGCAAAGGAGCAGTCAATGAAATTTAAAGCCAACACATTTAAAACAGATAGAAAAACGTAAGTTTTGTACATGGGGCATAAGTAGCCTGCAGAACTCCTTGCCACAAGATATCAACTGAAGGTAAGAACTTAACACATAGACATTTACATGGACAATGAGACTAGCCTCACTTACATAAAGTAGGTGAATGCTTATTTTATTTTTTAAACGGGAGAAACCCTCCTGCTTCCGGGTAGAAACCAGCCACTAACTGTAGGGTCGGGAAAGAATTTCCCCTGGGTCAGGTTCTTACACAATTGCCAATGAGGGTGGGCTTACAACTGTCTCTGAACGCTCTGGTGCTGCCCCTCTGGGAGACTGGATACCGGGCTAGCTGGACCCCTGATTGGATCCCGTCTGGCTGTGCCTGTGTAGTTGGCATTGGCATGGTGGTTGTGGTTGCAGGGAGAAAGGCTCAGTGGGAACTGTCAGGGATAAGGGTACAACATGTGGGGCTTGCATGGCAGGTGCTTGGTGGGAAGTGGCAGATGGCATTGTCAGAAAGCAGCAGGGATAAAGTATGGGGGTAACGGGCACTGGCAAGGGACATGGCACAGAGTAAGTAGGAGGCACCTACAGTCAGCAGGGGCAGGGCATGCACAGCATGGACAACAGAGACACTGTTCAATTCATTCATAAACTGATGATGAGTCTCTTGTCCAAAGCACTTTCAGTTCCCAGGGAATACTAGGCTTTTCCCTAATGAGCTTTTCTTGTTTCTCCTCACCGAAACCTGCTATATATAATCGCAGTGGCTCATATCTTCCCTGACTCAGTTCAGCCCAGGGTTCCCCCTTTGGTCACTTATGTGGTTAAAGAAAAGTATCTGATCAGCACAAAAAGCGGAAAGGATGTGGGTTCAGGCAGCAAAGATCACTGCGCAAAATGCAACAGTCCGAAAGAAAAAATTTCTCTAGGGACTGATCCTGCTCTGACTGCATGAGGAGCATCCCCCAACCCCAGCACTCTCCATGGTATTAACAGTACCGTCGGTGGGGTGCAGGGATCACTCAGTGCTCAAAGCGCATGCAAAATCTCTCCTTTATTCTGTATTCAGGATGAGCTAACAACAGCAGCTTCACTGTGCCCTGCTCAGACTCTCTGTCTGGGAAGCTCAGCCCTTAATTGTGCAGTCCCCACTACCAGACCACAGGTGTTAGCCATAGGCAGGCACTGCCTCCCTTAGCAGTGATCGGCCCCAGCACAGGGATACAAAGTGTGGGTGAAAGATCCCCCTCTTCTGCACCTGCATGAAGCAAATGCACGATTTGCCCCTTTATGCTGCAATTTTTGCCACCTCCAGAATATCACCTCCCCCACACACTGATCAGTGGGGATAGGAAACTGATATCACAATGACTCCGGTTCCCCTTTCATCACCGTAGTATTTGTCCTCTGGGCACCGTCAGGAGAAAGTACGAAATCTTTGGCTCTGCCACAATGCCATCAAATGACACCAACTAGCTCTGGGCCTGTGTACCCAGTAGGCCACAAAATAAATGTCCTGCTGAAATAGTGCCAACTTTCCATCCCATGAAAGATCTTTGAATGTGATCTCTCAACATTCTGGCATAACTTCTGCACAGGCTATGCATCTCTGCCCTGTTTTATTTTTAATTCACCTGGTCACCACATATGCCATCAAATATTGATAGGTATCGGACTAAATCTGTAGCTGGCAACAGAGGAGGAAATGCTTTAGAGAGGGCTCCAGTTGAGTAAGTCTTTCACAGCATGGTATATCTAGATGATAACTGCTATGACCTTGTTTTCTGTGAGCTGTACCTTTAAATTCTAAAGAGCTGCCAGTTGGTGAGACAGAGGAGACACATACTCTGTGCTCTCTCTCCTGGAGCATTTATTTTTTTGTGCTGGTTTAATTGTTTCTTTCACTTAGACTGAGGGTACAGGGCTCTTCTTGATATAGGGTCAAGTTAATGAGCCTGTCCTGAAACATGTGTATCTCTTGTCCAGTGGGAATCCCCTCATGGGGCAGGGATCCCTTCTTCATGGTGCACACACATTTAGGTGTCTAAATTAAAAGGCAGCAAGAAGTTTGGTGGAGGGTTCTCCTGTTCTAGACAGCCACCTTGATGGTTTATGAGAAATCATAGCATAGAATCATAGAATATCAGGGTTGGAAGGGACCTCAGGAGGTCATCTAGGCCAACCCCCTGTTCAAAGCAGGACCAACCCCAACTAAATCATCCCAGCCAGGGCTTTGTCAAGCCTGACCTTAAAAAACCTTTAAGGAAGGAGATTCCACCACCTCCCTGGGGAACCCATTCCAGTGGCATGGAAGCTGAAACTCAGCACCAAAGTGCAAAAGTTTTAATGACATTCTGCGGGATGAGCCTGCGGTGACTTTGCTTAGCTGGTCTCTGCTCTCTGGGGAAAGGCAATCATGAGGCCCTGGCTTCCTTTTTGTGAATGATCAGAGTCAGTTACCAGCTGGTCACATTGTGCAAGGCCCGTGCGGTAACTAACTCAGCAGTTTCACTTCTCAGGCGCGTCTCTGCTTTCACTCTGCGGAGAGTCTGTACTGATCGAGATCATTGAGTGTCTTCTGGTTTCATGTCAATACATTTTAAGGGTGGCAGGGACAATGATGATCATCTAGTGTGGGGTTCTCAAACTGGGGGTCACGACCTCTCAGGGGGTCATGAAGTTATTATGGGTGGGGGCTGCCCAGCTCTGAAGGCAGCAGTGCAGAAGCAAGGGTTGCAACGGAGTGCAAAGTCTGCTGTGAACAGTGAGATTGGCCAAGTTTCTTCACACTCCCTGTATTAAACAGTAACTATTTAAAACCCCCTGTTCTGCTTATAACAATAATTCAGTAAAAATGTGGTTTAGTTTTAATTTAAAAGTGATGAGAAAAGTAAATTCATATAAACAACAGAGTTATAAATTTAGCTATTAAAATAGTGTTAAATATAAAATATGATTTTAATTTATAAGGGGGGGGTGCACTCAGAGGCTTGCTTTAGGAAAGGGGTCGCCAGTACAAAAGCTTGAGAACCACTGAGTTTGACTTCCTGCGGAGCACAGGCCCAAGAATTTCACCTAGTGATTCCTGCACTGAATCCAGTATCTGTTTGTTGCACCGGTTTTAGAAAGGCGTCCATCCTTGATTTAAAGACACCAAGTGAGGGAGAATCTACCACGTTCCCTGGGAAGCTGTTTCAATGATTAATTCCCTTCATCGTTAACATGCTGAGTTTTATTCCTTATTTGACTTTTTCTAATTTCAGCTTCCAGACACTGGACCTTGTTCTGCCTTTGTCTGCTAGATTAAAGAGCCCTCGGCTGTCAGAAATCATCACCATGTGGAGGCACTTATAGACCATGAACAAGTCACCTCTGCGACTTCTCTTTGGACAGCCAAATACTTTGAGCTGCTTTAAACGTCCAACTCCTTTAAATCTCTTGCTTGTAAATGTGGCGTGCAGAGATCACAGCCTATCGTGCTGACTGATAATGTCTCCTTGTTGGCTTGTACTCCCCTGTCTGTCTGTATCCATATGGTGTCTTTATACTTAGATTGTGAGTTCCTCGAGGCAGAGAATGTCTTTTGTTCTGTGTTTGTCCTGCACCTAGCACACTGGGACCTAGTCCACATGGGGGTCCCCAGGTGATACAGCACGACCGATAATAAATACTTATCCATGGCTGCTGATTTGAAAATGTTTAACTTTCGTAGAAGCTGTCCAACATTAGTTACTCAGTTACTATTCGGTTGGAAAATATTTCGTCATCGTTATATGAGACACATACACTATCCAGCTTTATTCCAGATGCAGAACAGAAATCTTTAGTGAAAAATATCACTAGAAACAATTTTACCATCTCTGTCTGGCTAGGGACCTTTACAGTTAGGATTCCTTTTGTTCCTGACAGATTTTAAAAACTTCCTCCCCCTTGTCCTTAGCCCACTTGGCCATTTATATCTTACTGATACTTACAATCCCTTACTGCCTGCCTGCTCTTCCTAACTTCTAATGCATATTCATTGCCACTAACCTCCCTGTTTTTCCATGTGTGTACTGATTTCTTATCTTTGATCGCTGCCCCACATCCCCTCTGAACCAGAGTCACTCGTGACTCATGCCCCAGAGTTCGTAGCCTCCTGGCGTGAATTCTGAGTTTGTAATTAAACATCGGGTGAGACTGGGACTGTCTCTAGCACACTGGGATTCTGGTCCTTGACTAGGCTCCGCTGAGCCATTGTGATAAGACTAATAAATAAATAATTAGGGTGGTTTTACTTTCCTAACTCTGTCTGCTGCCTCTCTCATGCCCCCTTGCACAGTTACTCACCTGGAAAAGCTGGGTCCTCTTGCAGACCCGGGGGAGACCAGCGGTCCGATTCAGACCTGGTGTTACGCCATGGACGGCCCTAGCTGCGAGGGGCACATGGGGAACTGCTGCTGTCAGCAAGGTGACTAACGGTGACCTGCGACCCACAGGGGCGGCGAGTTGAATGGACCCGTGGTGCCCGGGCTCCAGGAATATTCAGGGCCTGGGGGCCCGGCTCCACCAATATTTGAAGCCCGGTCTTTCCCCTAGCCCTGCCTGCCTCCCACGTGCGCCTCCCCCGGGCCCCAGAGCATCCCTGCCTCAAGCGGGCGGCTGCCCTGCAGCTCTGCTCTGCGCTCCCTTGCCGGTGGCCGCGGTGGACACTGCTGCCTACAGCACAAAAGCGGAGGGGGGGGGAAGGCGCACACATGATCCCCTCCCCCGCACCCACCGGGAGGCAATGCTGGGGGGGCTTCCGGGGGATGGAGTCTGGACCTCACCTGAGCAGCTACTGGGGCTTGGGTGACTGTCTGACCATGTGATCCGCGTTCCCTCCCCCCCGCCCCCCGCAGCCACCACTCCTGCCCCACACTGGGAAGGGGCAGCCCCATCTCCCGTGAGGCTACCGTGAGGGGCAGCAAGCTGCAGCAGGGGCGGAGGCCACATGTGATGGTAGCCCCCTCCCCCTCCTGCACCCACTACAGGGGAGGCAAGGGGGCTTTGGGGTCCTGAGAGGGGCCCGGCCCCGAGGAGCACGTGCAGTGATGGTGCCGGGTGAGTGTGCTGCTGGGGGGGAGAGGGCAGGGGGATTGTGGAGTCCTCCTCTCTGGCCCCAGCCCCGTGGCAGCCTGCCTGCACCCCAAACTCCTCATCCCCAGCCCCGCCCCACCCCACCCGAGAGCCCGCACCCCCAGCCAGAGCCCTCATCCCACCCCCACTCCCACATTGTGCAATATAGGGAAACTGTTAAATGCTTCCTGTTTCCAGTCCACGTTTTCATTATTTTAAAATATATATATCGGTTTACAAGGCAGGTGTGGGGCGAGGCGAGACTTGGACCCGTTCTGGGCACCTCTAAAAATTAAACCTGCTGCCCCTGCCGCCCCACCCCCATCACAGGGAGCAGTGACTCTGTGCCAGCCAGAGAGCTGTCCGCGTGGCAGCGACGGGGCAGACCTGCGCCGGTTTGGGGCACTCCCCGTGGAGGCTGGGGAGAACTTCTGCTCAGCCTGGAGTAGGGGGGTGGGGAGACCATGACCATGGATGCTGCCTGGGTCACTCTGTCTGAGCGCGAGGCTCAGTGCCAGATGAGGCTGGATATCCTGCCCCTTCTGAGCGGAAACCATCGCAGTTTGAGGAAGCCTGAGTCACATCCGTGGGGGCTAAGGCGGGGCTTTGAGACGGCAGAGCTACGGGCGGCATCAGCCATCGCCATGGCTTTCACTGTTGCCCCCCCCAGCTCCCAAGACTCTGCTCTCCTGCAGCCATGCCAGAGGGGCAGAGGCCTTTGTGATGGACGGTGCTCGCTGGGGGTGCTGCCTCGTGGTTAGGGGGTTAGGCCCCTGGTGGCCATGTCTCTACGCTTTCCCCTGGACCAACTTCACAACCAGCTGCCTCCAGCCAGTACACATGGCAGGGTCTCCTTCCCCCCCCATGAACGCAGCTGCCCCCCCCGCAACGTGAAATGGTTACACGCCTCTCCCAAGAGATGCTCCCTGCCCTCCAAGTGCGAGCGTTTGCTCCACGTGCTCTTCTGCGCTCTAGGAACACCAAAAGCACCAGCATGTCCCCGTCCCAGTGGGAGCACTGGCTACCAGCCCTGAGTGGGTGATAGGACAGGGCTGTCTGCAATAGCAATGACCCAGGAGATCCCTTTCAGTCCTGCGTTCCTGTGAGATCCTTTGGGACAATGGCTCTGCACCAGCTACCTGACATTCCCCGCACTGCTGAATGAGCCTCGCATGAGACCATCCTCCTCCACCCAGCCACGGAATGGGTCTGGGAACCACAGGCCCATCTTTTCTGCTCCAGGGGCCTCCCTAGGCAGGGATGGGTCTTGAACGGGAGAGATGCAGCACTTGGCCTGTACGTGTCGGAGAGTCGCCCAACCTTTGATGATCCTGGCATGGGGCTTGGCTCTGGGGCCCTGGCTGGCTTTGGGAACTCCCTAGCCAGGGCTGTGTCGTGCTCAGGGAGACCCCAAAGCGTGTCAGATGTGAAGGGAGAAGAACAAGGCCGGGCTCCCTGCCCATCACTTACTCAGTCGCACACAGTCCCGCCCCACTCCCCACCTGCCTGCCGACCCGTCCCCAGAGAGAAAGAGTCCTTCTCTCCCCTCGTGAGAGCTCAGGCCCAGTCAGGCTGCTCAGATTTCCTGCACGGTTTCCCAGCCATGAGCATCCCAGCTTTTGGTGGGACTCAACCAGCTCTGCTCTTGCTGAGTGGCCCTGGAGTCGGTGCTGCCATGGCCGCTCCCTCGCCCTGCTGTAATCGACATGCGTGAAGCTGGCTCTGGGGAAAGCAGGGGGGGCCTGGAAATGGGACAAGGACAGGCCGAGGCAGCAATGAGATGTTCTCCTGCCCAAACCTCTGCGGGTCTTGGCACCTGGCGAGCTGCCTCCTGTCCTCAGAGCTGGTTAGCCAGGAGCTCAGGAGAGGTTATTTGAAAAGCGTGTGAGGTTTCCTTAGCCTAAAGCGCAGATCCTGCCTGCGATTCCCGTGCCTGTTTGGTTGCACGCAGAGGAAGTTCTGAGGTCAGGAGAAATCTCTCAGTGACTCTGCGCTCATTTTAACCTTCCAAGAATTCACAGAGAACTGCCCCAAAATAGCTCCTAGAGCCGAGCTTTTAGAAAAACATCCAGTCTTGATTTACAAGTTGTCCCAGTGGTTAATTACTCTTGCTGGTAAAAATTTACGCCTTATTTCCAGTCTGAATTTGTCTAGCTTCAACTTCCAGCCTCTGGATCAAATTTAGCCACATTTAAAGCCCAGCTGAGAAACTCAGCTCCTTACCTTCCTCTGTTCTTTATCTGGTGTAATTTTATTAGCACAGAGCATTTACTATTGACAAATTCCCCCCACCCCCAAACTCCCCAGAACTGAACCCCAAATCAGAACTCCGCCGCAATCAAATACAAATTGTATCATTAACGATACCAAGCTCATAAGAAGAGACTGGCTGAAATAGAAATGACCAACCACACACTTAAAGCGACAGTGCATGGGGCCCTTTCTTGCCTGGCAGATCTGGTGGTGTATCAGACTCAGACCAGGGATGGGTCAGTGACTAACATGAGTTGTTTCTGCTTTTCACTCTAGTTAACCCCTCCAATGAAATACAACTGCGAGAGAGAGACCAGCATGGCAACAGAATGGGGTACTCAGTTCCACAGAGTTACCCCTCTGCCCTCTGTACTGAAGGCAATCGTGTGCCACAGAGGGCAGAGTTGATGACAGGACCTTTATTACCGAGGATGCTGAAGCATTGCTGATGGCTAAAATGGAAAGAACCAATTATCAGTGTCACTAAACAGCCTAGCAGCTCCAGTCCTGGACCAGGACTCCAGTGTGCAAGGTGCTGTACAAACACAGAACAAAAGACAGTCCCTGCCCTAAGTACAAGACAAGAGACAATGGATGGATACAGACAGACAGGGGAGTAAAAGGCAACAAGAAGACAATATTTGTTAGCATGGTAGGCAGTGATCTCTGCACACCGGCAGCCCCACACTTCTCTTGGATCTCAGGCTGAGTTTGCAAGGCCGGCACTCAGAAAACTCTTTGTGCTCCAAGAGACACTAAGCTGGGAAGGCGGGAATGTGGATTTTTGCAGAGGCCCTTTTCAGAGCCAAGCTACACATTACAATACAGCGGATAATTCAAAGGTGTCAAATCCATCGGTGTGTCTCCATATAAAAAGGTCAGGAATTGGCATGAAAGCCGGAAAGCCCTAAATGCAATCAAAGCCCAAGCACTCCGAATCCTTAGCTCCATGCTGTCAGCCAGCAGAGCAGAGCGGGTCACAGCCATTGAGTTCCACAGCTCAAGGGTCAAAAGCCAGGCGATGGAAGCCAGCGGGTTCACGTGTTAGTTCGAAGCCCGCCAATCGGCCTCTCATTCCAACAGCAGTGCACCAAAGGGACAGAAAAGCAGGGATGGTGCCAGTCTCCTAGCTCTTGTCCATTTAATCAGCCGGCACCCACGGCATCCAGCCATTATCCTCTGTCATCACTGATGGCCTCAGTAGAACTCATAGGCAAGTAAAGTCTATTAATGTCCCTTGCATTTCATTCAGATGTTTAATTAAATTACAAATAAAGGTGCTGGACCGATAGCCCTAAATCCTCTGCTTTTGCCTAGAATAGTCCCAGAACTGCCTCACCAATGAGCCTTTGACCCTGATCAGCAGAAAGTGCATCTTGGGCTGGGAGGAGAACCAGTCTACGTGGCCGATTCAGTCCTCAGCTTCTCTGCAGAACCTGCCATCAAGAAAGTGTGAATTGTGAGAGTATTTCCTGCGATACAGGCTCTTGTCCACCAGGAATGGGGCTGGGCCCCTCCCCTAACTCATTTCACACAAGGGTCACCAGGCAGCCATCGGAATATCACTGTTCCATACTGAAGCGTGATTGGTAGAGCTCGCTGGGAAACAGCTTTTGTTCCCTTCCCCCTTGCAAACAAATTCAGAGTTTTGGTTTTTCAATGAAAACTTGAAAATTTTCAGTGAAAACAGAGTATTTTTCAATTCAACATTGTCATCGAAAACTCGGACAATGGAGGGACAGTTTGCTTTCTAAAATTCTAAAAGTCCACTGCATGCATCCGATGAAGTGAGCTGTAGCTCACAAAAGCTTATGCTCAAATAAATTTGTTAGTCTCTAAGGTGCCACAGGTACTCCTTTTCTTTTTGCTGATACAGACTAACACGGCTGTTACTCTGAAACCTTTCTAAAATTTGCAATGACACCAAGTCGGGAAGGATTGCAAGCACTTTGGAGGATAGGATTAGAATTCAAAAAGATCTTCAGAAGTTGGAAAAGTCTGATATCAATAAGATGAAATGTAGTAAAGACAAGTGCCAAGTACTACACCTCAGGAGGAAAAATCAAATGCACAACTACAAAATAGGGACTAACTCTTAGGTGCCAGGACTGCTGAAAAGGATCTGGGGGTGAGAGTGGATCACAAATTGAATAAGAGTCAGCAATGTGAAGCAGTTGCAAAAAAGGCTAATATCATTCTGAGCTGTATTAAGAGGAGTGTTGTCTGTAAGACAGAGGAGGTAATTGTCCCGCTCTGCTCGGGACTCGTGAGACCTCAGCTGGAGTCGTGTGTCCATTGTTGGGCACTGCACTTTAAGAAAGATGGCTTAGAAAATGTGATGGATGAGGAAAGGTTTTAAAAACTGGGTACGTTTAGCCTTGAGAAAAGAAATCTGAGGGTGGATGCGATAACAGTCGTGAAATATGTGAAGGGTTGTTACAAAGAGGACAGTGACCAGTTGTTCTCCAGGTCTGCTGGAGGTAGGACAAGAAGCAACAGGCTTAATCTGCAGCAAGGGAGATTTACGTTCGATATCAGGAAAGATTTTCTAGCTATAAGGGTAGTTAAGCTCTGGAACACGTTTCCAAGGGAGGTTGTGGAATCCCCATCAGTGGAGAAGAAAAAGATGCCCCCTACCCCAAAGAGCTTCACACAGACAGTAGGTTCCTGTCCCCAGAAGCTTATTGTAATGACCTTCAATTATCAATAACCTGGGCTGGATTTGAATTAGGGACTCAAGACTTCAGATTTCATTTTGAGTCTTGTGTCACACCTCGTCCCCGCCAAAGGCAGGTCCGTTAGTTCAAAGACAAACCTGCCACCATTACCACAATGGACTCATGTCCTCGCTTCTTTTGTCCTTTTTCCAGGACTCTTGATGACCTAAACTCCAAAATGGAATTTGAGAGTCACTCTAGATTTCAACTTCCTCTTTGATTTCTCAACTCAGCAAAATTTGGCTCTGTGTGTCATCATTGACTTGGCATGATGTGTGCGTTTCCCTAAAACGCCGCTGTATAAAGCTGGCACAAGGGCCTGTGGTTCAGCATCAGAGACAGGAGGAGAACTTGAAAAAATCCCAGCTCTGATTCTGCTGCTGCCGCTCCTCCTCGCCCAGCAGAAGCATGAAGGTCTGTGTGGCTGCTTTCGCGGTTCTCCTCATTGCTGCCCTCTGCTCCCAGGTCCATTCTCAGCTTGGTAAGTCCTGTTTCTTTTCTGCCTTTCTGCAGCGCTCGGAGCTCTCACTTTCACAGGGGTTCAGACTACGTCAAGGTGGGTTCAGGTGTAGGAAGGTGCGTCCCCCATTCTGACACTGCGGCTTGTAGTGACCCAGCCTGGTTGGGAGGGAGCCCATGAAACAGCCATAAACTTCAGTTGGTCGAGATGAACAATCTCAGGGGTCTTCCTGCTCTCAGATGCCCGGGAACAGTGACAGCGAGGGGTGGAGCTGAGGGTCAGTTAACCCGATTGGAACTGCAGGAGAAGCCTTCAGATCCTCAGACATGTTCAGCGAGGGGTTAGAGAGAATTGTCAGGCAAGTCTCTTCTTTCCTTCCAGATGGCGTCAACACCCCAACTTCCTGCTGCTTCAGCCATGTTGCCAAGCCAATCCCACGGAGCCTTGTGGTGAAGTACCGGCACACCAGCAGCAAGTGCTCCTTGCCGGCTGTAATGTGAGTATGATTTCCGGCCAGACGTTCTATGTTCATGCAGAGAAACAACCCCATAGGATGAACGGATGCGGGAGGGAATCTGCAGGGTTCTCGTGAAACAAATGTCAAAGGCATTTTTAATCCTGGGGTGAAAGACAATTATGCAAAAGTTCTCCACATTCCCCTGTGACCCTTGGATGCCACAATTCTAGAGGCCTTCAAAATACCTACAATAGGTATGTATAGAGAGCAAGGCGGGATTGATGCAGACCCACGGAGAAGGTTCATGCTTGAGCCCTTGCTCTGGGTTCTTGTATCAGGGACTGACACAGCTTTCAGTTCCCCGAGTAACTCAGTAGCAGGAGTTTGGGAAAGCATTCTCCTGCAGCTCTCTTTGAGCAGAAAGCAGGGCCTCAGAGGGCAGCAAGAAAGCTGGGGTATCTTGAGCATTCCAGTCGGGGCAGATGGGGCCAGAGCCACAGCTGGGGTAAATGGGCATAGCCACACCTGCTGCGGCTCTAACCTGCAAGCACACCACTAGTGAGAGTAACAAAGGGTGGGCAGGGGACAGACTGAGGAAGAAGAAGGGTTGCAGCAGTGATCCCCCGGGTCACTCAGATTCGGGATATGCACTATTTTAGATGATCACTGATACTCATTGCATGGGCATGGAGGAAGAAATGAGTCAGCAGAAGGGATATGCATGGAGCCAGGGTAGTGGCTCAGTGGGACCAGAATTGAGGAGGATGTCCCTTATGTCAAGAGCTGGACATTGCACCAGGGAAAGGTCACCTGCTGGGGTGAGCCCAGGTGGTAACGTCAAAGCTGGAGACGCTGATCCAGTGACAGTGGTGCAGCCAGGCACAGCTCAGCTTCTCTGCAGTAAGGTGCTGCGAAGGTTTCACCTTTATAAAAGCGGAGTCCTCACTGGCTGACTATTCTTAACAATGCTCAGTCTTGTTGGCTAACACAGAACCCATCTGGTCTCCACGACCTGCTCGGCCGTAGCTTGTGTCCCAGGGGATCCACTTTCCTTCTTCTCCCTGTGAAGATTCTGAATCGAGTTTTTATCTCTGCAGCTTTACCACGAAAAAAGGCCGGGAAGTCTGCTCTGATCCCAACGCACGATGGGTCCAGGAGCATGTCAAGCACGTGAAACAAAACTGACCAGCCCCTGACGGCAATAGCTGCTGGCGACCGTCCCGAAAGTCCTCGGGGGTCGCGGGAGGCAATTGCTCCTCCCACAAAGAATTTATTTTAATATATTATTTGTAATGTTTATTTCTGAACTGGAACAACAATTTATTATATTTAAATTATTTGTGCTTAAGTTAAATCAATGTCAATTTCTTTTGATCGAACAAAATACAAAATGCAATTGAAATATTCGGCTGTGCCTGTTAATGAGGATTTAGGATTCAAAATCATAAAATGTGACGTGTTAAGAACGATGTCTGGGCCTACACACCTTTGAATGCTCTGGGCTGTCTCTCTGAAGCTTTTGCAGGAGTGATCCCTGATCTGGGGGCTGAGGGTCTCAGCAGCATGCCTCTGGCGATATCAGTTCCAAATGAAAATAATCCAACCCCAGCCCTTTGCAGCTGGAAGTAAAAGGGAGAAGGCTGAAAAACCACGTTATGTTTGTAAAGCAAGGGTGAGATGCGTGGGCAGTGGAGCAGAGTGGGGCAGGGCTTGGAGTCACGCGTGAACCGCTCTAGTCAAGGATGGGGGAGGGAGTATGGCCTGGGGGTTAGAACCCTGGGGCTCAACCTTTCCAATACTGGGCCCCTGCCTGACTTAGCAACGTGGAAGGAGAGGGCGGTTGTGACCCCCTGATTCCTGTTCATGACCCCCCCGCTCCCAAGACTCAGGACCCCCCAGTTGAGAACCAGCAGGGGGGGGATCCACAGGTCTGGAAGCCAGGTTGGTGGCTCCTCGGCAGCTGCTGAGTTCATACTGCCACCTCTGGCAAATGGGAGAACTGCAACCTGTGAGTCCTATTGGCTCAAGCCCCACTGGATGTCCCGCCCACAGAGGCCCTGAGTGGCAGTGCCCACGGTGTTTCCTGATTGGCCCAGGCATGCTATTTAAGGCATAGGGAAAACACCTGGAGGCTGCTGTGCGACTAGGGGGATCTCTGGCTTGGTGCTGCAACGGACCCTTCTGTGTGCTCCTGCCACCTTGCCTTGTTCCTGGCCCCAGCCCTGCTCCTGGGTCCTGGCCCCAGCTCTCCTTCTGACACCTGGCCTTGCTCCTCCTTCCTGATTCTTGGCCCCTCTCTGCTCCTGACACCTTGCCCTGCCTTGGCTGACCTACTTGGCTCGAACCTGGTGCGGTTCATCAGCTCTGAATGGTTCCTGTGATGTGACGCTAGCCTGGATGGCTGCTTCTGGCCTTAGCCCTCTGGACTGACCTTGTACCTTACCTTCTTCTGTAACTTGTCGGCTAGACCTATGGGCTGGCAGCCCGGACTCCTGGTTCTAGTCCTGGCAGTGGGGTGGGTTTTATTGCCAGTCTATCACTGACTCCCTGGGTGACGCTGGCTAGTTTATAACGGTTCATTGCTCTCTACAGGGCTGAATCACAGCTGCTTGACTGTGTGTCCTTGACTCCTCACTGCTACTAGCTCTGGAATATTTTCCTTTGGCGCCAGTGGTAGGGGCTGGTGCTTTTGCAGCAGGAGGCTCTGAGTTTTCGCTCCTCTGTTGCTGTGAAGTTCTGTGTGGCCCCGGCACACAGCATCCAGAAATCCACCATGTCTAAGACACAGTGGGCCGGATCAGTCACAGAGTAATTCCACTGAAGTTACTGGCATTATCCTGGGGATGAATTTGCCCTGGTATAAATATAATCTGTGGCTACCTAGGAACTACGCAGCTGTCCCCATGCTGCACGGCTTGTAACTTCCTGGGGACAGGAACCGGATTGCCCTGCTCTAAAAGCATAGGCCCTCGCCGCTGGAGTGAAAGGCAAATCTTCACTGCCTGTCATGAGGCCAGCAGTGTGACATGCAGCTGAGTAGCTCTGGTCCCATCCAGTAGGGGGCAGTTTGAACCTGGATTCCTGCCTAGGTCACTGGTGACATGTCAATGGGCTGTGTATTTACCTGGTTGCTATGGCGATTGCAGTCCACAGGAGTTGTGCATGACAACACTTAACCCTTGCAAGAGCAGGCTCCCAGAAGGCAGCAGGTGAGTGTTCAGGGATGTGTAATTCTACACCCCTGTGGCAGGCATTGAACTTGAGACCTGTGAGTCCAAACACGTGACCTTCTATTGTGTGAGCTAAAAGACCCACCTCTGGTAGTCCAGGCTGTAGTAGGCTCATCAAGCTCTATATGGGGCCCAACCACGGTGAGACGGCCGGGGTGCTGGCACCAGGGAAGCTGGAACTAGGGGTGCTGGGGGTGTGGCCGTACCCCCTGGCTTAAAGTGGTTTCCATCATACACAGGGTTTACAGTTCTGTTCAGTGGCTTTCAGCACCCCCACTATAAAACCTATTCCAACGCCCCTGTGAGACGGGGACAGAGCCCCCTGCTGATTGGGTTACACATGCAAAGGGCTGGAGTCCTGCTGAGTGTCCGCCATGAATTTGGATCCAGATCCATTGGGCACAGACATGAATCTTTCCCCGGAGGAGATCTAGCGTGAGACTCAGCAATAGACACTTCCCTTATAGACACCAACGTGTCTCCCCCCTCGCCCGTGAGGATCCAGCTAGCGCCTGCCTGGCGCCTCCAGGAGACAGAGAACAAAGGGTTCAGAACCCGGGGGTGCAGGTTTAGTGGAGTGCTGGGTGGAGCGCTCCATGGGGACACCACTGCGAGGAACCTGCGGTAGCCCCGTTGCTGGGGAAGGCGGATTTGCTGAGCCCCGGGATGCACGCAGTGGTGTTGCATCCCCATTGTGTGGTGTGGGCTCTGGGAGTTGTGCTCTTGCTGGGTATAATCCCAAATGAGTCTCTGCAGGTGCTTGCCCTCCAGCCCTGGACGTCACAGCCTCATGGAGTCCCCTGTAGTCACTGGTGGGTCATAGAGACAACGGGCTATTTGTGAGTCTGTTTTCACTGATTGGAGACTCTTGGGGTCTGCAGCCTTTGGCCTCCTGTCAGCTGTGTCTTAGAATTATTATTCTGGCAGCTGCCTGGTCTTTGAGCTCCTTGCTTTGTTTCATTACCTCTTAGAAGCCAATTGGTTTCTATCGCACAACGTTTGTTCCTTGTCTGCCCAGGGACTGAAAGGTTGGCTCTTTCTGTTAAGAAAGAAATAGGGCAGATTTGTTTTGCCGTCCCTGGATTGGGGTGTGATGTTTTAAAAATTTATTTAGAGAAATCGTAAGTAAATATTGCTTTTTCCCTCGGTAAGACGGAGGTCTGGGCCCCTGCCTCTGCCCTTCCCACCATCGAAGGCAAAGCCCCAGCTATGCAGCTACCGTGTCACAGTGACCAATGAAATGACACGCCACAGCCGGACAGCACTGGTCAGCTACCAGGAGCCGGGGGAGAGCAGATCACAGACCAGTCTCAAGTGAGTAGGTGATATCTTAATAAGGCCACAGCCCCTGTCAGATCTACCTATCTGAGGTATTTATCTGGCCGCTCTCACCACCCTGTCTGAGCACCTCACATGCCTTCGTTTAGCCTCACAACCTCGCACGGCGGGGCAGTGCTAAAATCCCCACTGTGCAGACGGGGAGCCAAAGCTCAGAAAGACTAAGTGACTTGGCCAAGGTCAGATAAGAAGTCTGTGGGAAAGCAGGGACTTGAACCTGTCTCCTGAGAGCCACGTGAGGGGCCTAACCACAGGACGAACCTTCTCCCTATGGGCAAGGGAGTGGGGAGAATGTGTAGGGAGCAGGAAAGGGGGACTGTACCAAAGGGTCTTTTCTCACTCGTGTAACACCAGCACAGCTGGGTGGGTTGTCAGCCACGGGGATCAAACCTGGGGCCTCTGGATGAGAACTGAATGAGCCTTTACCGCCTGAGCTAAAGGATGTGGCTCTCGTAGCTCCGGCTGTAGCAGGCTTATCGATCTCCGGCTGGCCTAGACACTGCTAGATGGGGAGAGAGCTCACGCCAGGTGGACGTGGCTTACGCTAGTAAAAGGAAAAAGATTCGACTCTATTGACCAGCCAGAACAGGACTATTATTTGTATTACCGTAGAGCCTTTTGCTAGGCGCTGCAGAATGGTCCCTGCCCCGAGGAGCTCACAGTCCAAGTAAACCACCCAATAACTCCTCCCGCAGGAGGGCCTGCCAGTGACGCGTGGATTCTGGCACACGGGGTACGGGAGGGACCAGAAACGACCATCAGGAGCCCTCCAGCCCCAGAGGAGAGACCTTTCCCCAGACATCACCAAAATCACACCAGATAAGGCCCCTCCTGTCTTTGTGTGGGGTGGAGACTAACGACGTCTGGGGTAAATGTGGAGGAATGTGGCCAGTCCCGGTCAAGGAAGCCTCTTCCTACAATAACCAGCTTGAGGGTGATTTCAGAACGGGGCCTAGTTGAAGTTGCAGGAACCTCCACGGGAAAGGTGGGAGTTTTCAATTGTCCAGACTGGACTCATTCCTCACATGCAGCAGCACCTTGAGAGCTCAGGGTCCCATTGCGCTAGGCACTGTACAAACAAACTGCGAGAGACAGGCCCTGCCCTGTAGAGTGCACAGTCTGAAGAAGCAAAGGGTGGAAGGAGTATGAGCTCCCTTTTACAGGTGGGAGAAATGAAGGGATTAATGGATTTGCCCAAAAACTCAGATGCCGTCTGTTGGAGAGGCAGGAATTGAACCCACCTCCCAGCCTAGCTCTTTAAGCTAGGACTAGCTGGCTCATGAAAGCTACTGCTATGAACCCAACTAAAATCCAATAGTGTAGTCACAGCACAGTGGCTTCTCAGGAGCTGACTGAAAGCAGCCTTCAACTGCCTGAAGGGGGTTCCAAAGAGGCTGGAGCTCGGCTGTTCTCAGTGGTGGCAGATGACAGAACAAGGAGCAATGGTCTCAAGTTGCAGTGGGGGAGGTTTAGGTTGGATATTAGGGAACACTATTTCACTCGGAGGGTGGTGAAGCACTGGAATGGGTTCCCTAGGGAGGTGGTGGAATCTCCATCCTTAGAGGTTTTTCAGGGCCGTCCTGACAAAGCTCTGGCTGGGATGATTTAGTTGGGGTTAGCCCTGCTTTGAGCAGGGGGTTGGACTTGATGACCTCCTGAGTTCTTTCAACCCTAAACTTCTACGATTCTATGAGTTGCTCTTTGTGAAGGTAGAAAGGGAACCGACCTGTCAGGGATTTTGATGCCCATTCGAAACATCTCTCTTTGGAATGTCCCCATGTCCCGGCACCTGGGGCATCGGAAATGGTACAAGGCAGCACGGAGAGCGTGTCCCTGCGGGATAGACACAAGCAGGGGAGCAGAGATCACATTCCTGCAGGGGAAGAGAGGTAATGCCAGCTTGGGGAGGCAGGGCTGTGAATGAGCCATTGACTAGCAAAGAGCAAAAACAACACGCAACGAGCTCGCGGCGGCAAGTGCTGCTCGCGGAGGAAGTGAGACCGGGAATGAGAAAGCCCCCCGGAGGAGGAGGTGGGGGTGCGGGTGCCCAGCCCCAGGAGTTGTGCGCAAGGGCAGTAAATGGGCTGCGAGAAGGGTAGAAAATGGCCCTGGAAGTTACCTTCCAAGTAGGGGACCTGGCTCTGCCCCTCCTCTACCAGCGCTACACCCCATAGCCCGCAGAGCAGTGGGGCCTGATTCACACAGCGTAGGCACCACCCAGCGCAGGGAGAGGAGCTGCCGCTCAGGGTGGATATGGGGTGACAGTAGGCTGCTGCCGGAAGGAAGGGGTCACTCTGGGTCCTAGGTGGCTTTCACCCCACCCTTGCTCTGGCCCTTTGCCAAAGTGTTTCTCCAGATAGGGGTTCTAGACTCCCCTACTGCTGGACTTTGTGGGGGCCCAGGGACCCTGAATGGGGCTTGTGATCCTAGAACTGCTCCATAAATACTCGCTGAGCCCTCCCCTGCTGTGTCTGTCCCTGCAGCAGCCAGGCAGATACCTCAGGCTGCGCCCCCAGGGACTGTCCTCAAACATTCATAACAGTGCGGGAACATCTAACAGCTGCAGCCTGCGTATGGGTTGGCTCGAAGGTTTTCGTGGCCAGGGGGTTCCGGCCCACCCCCAGGAACCAGCGCGGAAAGGGGATTCGCACCTGGATGCAGCCTCGGTGGAACCAGGCGTGCTTGCACGCCGGGCACACCAGGGTGCTGTAGGAGGGTTTCCCCGGCATGGACTCCAAGCAGACGACGCAGATGGTTTCGGCCTGCTGCTGCCACCGTCTCACTCGCTGCACAGGCCGGTGGGTCCAGCAGAAGGATCTGGGGGAGGGACAGTATGAGGGCAGAGCCGATAGGCACGACAGTCATTAGCTCATGCCTGGGGCTGCAGAGGCCACGGGCCACGTGGAAGCTCCAATGCTCTGGGAGTAGGGTGCCCAACTTTCTATTGGCAGGAAACCGAACACCCTTGTGCCGCCCTCTGCCCCACCCCTTTCCTGAGGCCCCCGCTCACTCCACCCCCCTCCCTCCATCGCTCGCTCTCCCCCACCCTTGCTCATTTTCACCAGGGCGGGGCAGGAGGCTGGGGTGCGGCAGGGAGTGCCGGTGAGGACTCCGGCTGCGGGTACAGGTAGGGGCTCCGGGATGGGGCTGGAGATGAGGGGGTTGGGGTGCAGGAGAGGGCTCCGTGATGAGGCAGGGTATTTGGGTGTGGGAGGGGGTACAGACTCTGGCTGGGGGATGCAGGCTCCGGAGTGGAGCCAGAAATGAGGGGTTCAGGGTGCAGGAGAGGGATCTGGGCTGGCACAGGGGGTTGAGGTGCAGGAGGGGGTGCAGGGTGCAGGTTCCAGGCAGCGTTTACCTCAGGTGGCTCCCGGGAAGCTGCCGGCATCTCTCTCCGGATCCCAAGCGGAGGCGCGACCATGTGGCTCTCCGCGCTGCCGTGGCTGCAGGCACCGCCCCCTCAGCTCCCGTTGGCCACGGTTCCTGGCCAATGGGAGCAGCTGATCTGGCACTGGGGGCAGGGGCAGCGTGCAGAGCCCCAGTGACCATCCCTCTGCCTAGGAGCCGGAGGGAGATGCCAGCAGCTTTCCGGGAGTCACGCGGAGCTGGGTAGGGAGCCTGCCTGCGCCGCCAACCGGATTTTTCGCGGCCCAGTCAGCAGTGCTGACCGGAACTGCCAGGGTCCCTTTACGTCCGGGCGTTCTGCTTGAAAACCGGACACCTGGCAACTGGGAGGGGTTGCAGCATGCACTCCCCTCTGAGAGCTCTTATCTCCCCTGTGCCTCTGGGGCAGCGACAGGTGCCAAGAACCCACACACCCAGGGAGTTGGGCTGCAATTGTATTCTTTTGGAAAAGAGAAAAAAAAGAACCAAAGATTTTCCAACCCCTAAACTCGGAATCCGTGCCGGGCCTTTGAAGGCTGCTCCTGATATCAGAGTCTCTCAGCACTGGGGCCATCCCTTGGTTTGCCCCTGTTATGCCAGCTATGGGGCTCTGTCACCAGCATTTTCACAAGACACCCGCTACCCCAGGGGTGTTTTTGACCGGTGTATTGTGTCCCCTGCAAACGCTGACAGAGCCCTTTGCTCCAAGAGGTGCTAAGTAGGCTTCCCATCAGAGACTTTGCAGCCACGCTTACTTAAACTCCCCGAAGAACTGATAGACGCAGCCTCTCTCGGAGCCGCAGGGGAAGTGGAAGTTCTTGGTGCACTTGCTGCCCTGGCAGGCGATGGATGCCCCTTTGCAGCCGCACACACAGCAGGTCTGGAAACAACGGGACGATGAGCAGAACAGGCAGCAGCTCCCAAGGTCGCCGCCACAGCCCTTTGGAGGCGAAGGGAATCCTCCCACCAGCTTCATGTCCTACATCCGCCCCCGGTGGATCACTGTCCCTGCCGTGCTAGGGCTTCCGTGGAGATCACAACAAGTCTCGGGGTGGGAATGTCACACAGAGCTGATGGGAAGCCACTGACCCCTCCCACCGGGAATGCGGAGATTTCAAAACGGCATTTTCTCCCAGATTGGGAGGGGGGGTAGAAATCTCAGAATTGTTCGCAAAACAAAATCTCCCTTAAAGATTTCCTTGCCACTCGTAGATTATATTGTAGGCTCTCAGAAATATAGGACTGGAAGGGAGCTCCCCAGCCCAGATTAGCCATTAACAAAAGTCAAACCAGGAGACTCGAAAGGGAACGTTTGGATAATTGCCCATCCAACATCTGGGTGACATGGAGACGTTCCCACCAAACATTGTGGTTTTGTCAACTCAGCATTTTTCAACCAACAAACGTGTTGTAGGACAACGTTCGCTTGGCTCGCATCACACTAGCTCCCGTGCTGGCAGGAGGGGTGGGAGCCAGTGGCCCATGTCCTACCTCAGGCTCTCTGCACACCTGCCCCTCACAACTAGGGTTGCCAACTTTCTAATCACACAAAACCGAACACGCTAGCTCCGCCCCCTGCCCTGCCCCTTCTCCGAGGCCTCGCCCCTGCTCGCTCCATCTCCCCTGCCTCTGGCGCTCGCTCTCCCCCACCCTCACTCACTCGCTCATTTTCACCGGGCTGAGGCAGGGGGTTGGGGCGCGGGAGGGGGTGAGGTCTCTGGGAGGCGCTCACCTCAGGCGACTCCCAGAAGCGGCGACAGGTCCCACGGCTCCTAGGCGGAGGCGTGGCCAGGCCCCCGTCCATAGGCACTGCCCCCACAGCTCCCATTGGCCGCGGTTCCCGGCCAATAGGAGATGTGGAGCCAGCACTCGGGGAAGGGGCAGCACATGGAGCCCCCCTGGCTGCCCCTGCACCTAGGGGCCGCAGGGACATGCCAGCTGCCTCCAGGAGCCATGTGGAGCCAGGTAGGGAGCCTACCAGCCCCACCAACCGGACTTTTAATGGTGCCGTCAGCGGTGCTGACTGGAGCCGCCAGAGTCCCTTTTCAACCGGGTGTTCTGGTCGAAAACCAGACACCTGGCAACCCTACTCACAACCTCCTCGTCTTCCCCTGCTCGGACCCCCCACCTCTCTCCCTTCCCTGTGTAGATAATCCCCTCCCAACTAACTCCAGCCCCCACCACATTTGCCACCATCACATTGTTCTCTCGGCTTGTGTGTGATCCCCTTTCCCCACACCCTGGGCCTGGCCTGTCTAGTTAGTCGGTACACTCCTGGGGACTGGCTACTCCCCTGGGTCTGTACAGCACCCAGACAACAGGGTCCTGCTCTTGGATGGTCTCTGGGCACTACTGTAATCAACATATCAGATAATAATAATACAGCACGGCTCGGCCTCACCTTCTGAACTGCCCGCTTTAATTCCTGCCTGATGTCCGGATACAGGAACCCGTAAAATCCCTCCTCGTCCTGCCCCCTCTGGAGCAGCCCGCTGGGGTGGTACTGGAACACAGGAGCGTGGGCACACTGTAACCTCTCTCCCCACCAGAAATTCCATCCCGGACCTCAGAAACCTCCGTGACCAAATTTTCACCCCAAAAAGTCGCCCCAAAAAGTTTCCATTTCAACAAATCAGTGTTTTCTGATGAATTTTGGTTTTGGTCAGAATCAATCCCCACCAGCTCGAATTAACGATTCTAAATGAGCTGAGCTGCTTAATGGCTAGTAAGCCTGGGATTTGCAAGGGGTCTAAGGGCGTCACTCCAGCAACTTCTGTACACGTCAGAAGCTCAGCACCAACGAGCTGTGCTGGATGGGAGAACAGGGAGGAAAAGGAGCCGTGGCGAGGGGGCTTCTCCCAGGTGAGCCAGGACACCGAACAATCTGCTGCTGTTTAACTTCGTTATAATAAGGTCCAGGCTCTCTGGATCTCATTCTATATATTTTAATACAACGGTGTATTCAACTGAAAATGCGACGTCCTTCATTTCGAGGGGTGCTGTCCCTCCTTCTGAGAATCTCTGCCCTTCGGGGCCCATTTCAGAGTCCCGGGATTGAGAGCTCTGGAGCTGCCACAGTCTGAAGCCTGGAGGAAAGCAAAGGTGGTGCTGGTTGGACTGGAAGGCTCACCTGTGAGAGACTGGGACATACCTTCTCGAGGGCTAACCTCAGCTAGACCTGCCTGAGCATGAAAGGGTTGTCCAGCGAGCACCGCTGGTGTCTCTCTGAGAAGGAAGCTCTGGCCTCAGGCTATATCTGGCGCAGGAGCCTGACATGTAGTAGCAGCCCTGCCATCTGCCATGTGCAAGGGGAAAGGGTAGCCAGAGCAACCCTTACCGTTTCTCTGTGGTAAATCTCATTTAAATCCCCCATTGTCCAAGAGGGCAAATGTGAGGAAGTTGGTAAATGTCAAGAGGACAGATGCAACCACGAGCAATAAGCAGCTTTGGGTGTCCCTGAGGAACAAATCAGGAGGTTTTGTTGCTTTCAGTGTAATTCGCGAGGCAGTGAAGAGAAGGGGTTGCTGTCCTAGCTTGCATTCGACAAATCCTTTGATTCGGTGCCTCGCCATTATGGGTCTGTAATGCATGTTTCCAAGGACAGTACCAGCTGCACCTAGAAACTCACGGGATAGACACGTCTGAGCAATGCCGCTAATGAGGACAAGGAAGGTCTAGGAGGGACAGTGAGGTGCATGAGCTGAGCAGGAGAAGCCAGCCAGAATTACACAAAGGTCTGGGCTCACGGCACAAAGAGATGGTCGTTCCTTTCCCGACAGCCACAGTGAGATCACAACTGGAATGCAACAGCCAGGTCTGGGCAGCCCAGCATCAGGAAGACAGAGGCAAACTGGGGGTGATGCAGAGAAAAGCAACCAATGGGCTGGATGAATTCGTGCGGAAAGGTGAACAGAGCTTGGCTGAATGATACCGACAGGGGACTTAAGATACTGGGCTCTTCAGTCTAGCAGAGAAAGGCCTGAGCCCACACAATGGCTGGTAGTTGAAGCTAGACAACTTCAGACTGGAAAAAAAAGATGCAAAAATTTTAAATGAGGGTAATTAGCCATTGGAGCGACTTCCCAGGCTCTGGGATGGACTCTCCTTCCCCGGGAATTTTAAAGCCAAGATTGGACATGTTTCTACAAGATCTGCTCTAGTTCAAAAAGGGATTAACTCCAGGACGTTCTCTGGCACACAGGAGGGCAGCCTGGAGACGACCACGAGGGTCCCGCAGAAAGGAGCAAGCATCTCTCTGTGCTGCGGGATCGAGGAAAGGGCTGAATGCACCCAAGCAGGAGCGTTGAGCGGTGGCCCAAGGAGCTGCACTATAATAATAGCCGGTGAAATCTTGGCTCATGGACTTGAGTGGGGCCAGGACTCCACCCAGGGACCCTGCAAAGGGGGTGGTGGGAGTCTCATTGAGTGGGTCACTGAGATGCAGGCGGGTCGGCCCGACCCCTCAGGAGAACCATCAGCCCCCGGGGAAAGGGAGAGTCACTCACCAGGCAGTTCTCGTGCACACACAGCTTACCCCACTGGCATTTCTGCCCGTAGGTGTCGGGGTCAGAGTCAGCCCGGTGGCAGAGCCCGCACTCTGCAGGGGAGGGAGAGGAAACGTCACTGAATCAGACAGGCTGCTCCTGGCACAGCAGCCCTAGCACAGCCATCCTGGGGCGGGGAGCAGCTACCAGGGACCAACAGCGACTCCCGCCAGCCAACGGGGGAATGACGCTGATGGGTTGCCAAGGGGAGGCCTGCCCGCTCCCCAGCTGGCTGTGACGCAGGGTCTCCGAGGGGCTGTCAGAGGGAGTCATACAGCAGCTTGGAAAGAGCGGCAGGCTGTGTTGATAGGAATGTGAAGAGGTAAACTCACCGGTAGCCAGGCGTGAGCTGTGCACAGGGTGCGATCCACGTCCCGTGCGGGATTGTTACTTATCCGTGCTAACACGGGCGCTGGGTGCAGTACATCATGGACTCACATCCAACCCAGAGCCCCCCAGATCCCGCCAGTGGATCCAGAGCTCCCCCAACACCCATCCACACCAGATCTGGGTCCCCTCCTCACAAGCAACCCAGAGCCCCATGGCCACCCCCAACGGCTCTGGAGTTCCCCCAGCACCGCCACATACCAGATCTAGGTCCCCGCCTCTCACAGAGGGAATAATCTGGCCCGTTTGGGGGCTCCCGAAATCACTGTCTCTGGGCTCTGCAGCCACTGCTCTGCACTGGAACGTGCCTTCCCCTTGCTTCACCCTCTGCTCCCCCTGCCCCATCCCTTTGTTCACTGTCACCCACGGACTGCACCCTTCCCTTCCCCTGCATGGGCTCTGTTACAACAGCGGTTCCCTCCCAGAGGGGGAGGCCGGCCCCACCCATGGACCCCTTCCTCTGGCTCCCCTGCATCGCTCGCAGCTAACAGCATTGGGACGGCGAGTGCCACTGCCCAGGGATGCGCTCGTGTTGCTACAGCCCACCGCAAGGTAGTTTATTCTCACCTTCCTCCTTCAGCTTCAGGGCCTGGCGCTTCATTTCAGGAGCGCTGCAAACAACAAGAGGGTTTCATAGAATTCATAGAGTGTGAGGACATCGTGGGGCCCCCATTAGCCTCCCAGCCAGGGACCCCGGCCACGGGGGGAAGAGCCCACCACAGCACAGCCTGGGAAGCAGGAACGGGCCTGGGTGTGGAGTTTGAGTGTGGCCAGGCCATGCTGTTTGGGGAGACACATCCTCCCCTTGCCTTTGATACCCACTGACCACGGCCCCGGGCCCTATCAAATCGTGCGGGCGGGCCACAGGGCTCCTGGGCGCGCGCGGGGTGGGACCGCGGCAGGGAAGGCAGCCGGGCGGGCATGTGGAAGCCCTGGCCGAGCTGGAAGAGCGCGCCCAGCAGCGCAGCCGGCAGCATCGCCGGGGGGGGACGCAGGACTGACGTCCGGGGCCGTTTCCCTTGGTGGGCATCGGTGAGGAGAACGGCACGGGGCGCCCCCAGGATTGGAGACGCGGGCCCCTTGGGCGTGGGGCGTGGAGATGGCACGTGCTAGTGCTCAGCGCATGGCTGGTCACACACGTGCCTGGCCGCCCGCCTGAGGGGTCCAGTTAGAAACGCGTGTCCACCTGCCCTGGGGAGTGGGCAGCGCTGGGCCAGATCACCCCCCCAGCACCACGCCCATGAGAGACAACTTGTTAGAGAGCTTATTCCTTCACTCTCCCACTTCCCTGGTCCTTCTCGCATGAACAGAGAGCAACAATACCCGAAGTCCGAAGGTGCAAACAATTTGATGTTTATTGGGGTGAACTTCCAGCAAGCATGATTCCAGTTTCCTTCCTTAGTATTCCCCTTCCCAGCTCTGACACCACAGAGCCTTACACCTGTGTCCCTGTTCCCATTCCTGCCCTTAGGAAAACATGATTCCAATTTCCTTACCCCTATTCCCTGTTCCCATTTCCCCAGTTAGCAAAACATGATTCCAATTTCCTTACTCCCATTCCCTGTTCCCATTTCCCCCTTTAGCAAAACATGGTTCCAATTTCCTTACCCCATTCCCTGTTCCCATCTCCCCCACACGCACCCACCCCCTTCCACCCACACCCACTCACTTCCTCATTGACTACAGATTATATAGTAAAACTTGGTTTCAGAGTAACAGCCGTGTTAGTCTGTATTCGTAAAAAGAAAAGGAGTACTTGTGGCACCTTAGAGACTAACCAGTTTATTTGAGCATGAGCTTTCGTGAGCTACAGCTCACTTCATCGGATGCATAGCATATCGTGGAAACTGCAGAAGACATTATATACACACAGAGACCATGAAACAAAACTTCCTCCCACCCCACTCCCCCGCTGGCAACAGCTTATCTAAAGTGACCCTCAAGTAGAGCCATTTCCAGCACAAATCCAGGTTTTCTCACCCTTCCCCCCCCCCACACACACACATACAAACTCACTCTCCTGCTGGCAACAGCCCATCCCCCTTTGAAACCCCTCTTTATAATGCGCATGATAATCAAGGTGGGGTCACCTCCAGCACTAATCCAGGTTTTCTCACCCCCCCCCCCACACACAGCCCCCCCTTCAAAAACCACACACACAAACTCATTCTCCTGCTGGCAACAGCTCATCTTACAATGTGCACAGGTTAAATTGCTGTGCACATTGTAAGATGAGCTGTTGCCAGCAGGAGAATGAGTTTGTGTGTGTGGTTTTTGAAGGGGGGGCTGTGTGTGTGGGGGGGGGTGAGAAAACCTGGATTAGTGCTGGAGGTGACCCCACCTTGATTATCATGCGCATTATAAAGAGGGGTTTCAAAGGGGGATGGGCTGTTGCCAGCAGGAGAGTGAGTTTGTATGTGTGTGTGTGGGGGGGGGGAAGGGTGAGAAAACCTGGATTTGTGCTGGAAATGGCTCTACTTGATGGTCACTTTAGATAAGCTGTTGCCAGCGGGGAAGTGGGGTGGGAGGAAGTTTTGTTTCATGGTCTCTGTGTGTATATAATGTCTTCTGCAGTTTCCATGATATGCTATGCATCCGATGAAGTGAGCTGTAGCTCACGAAAGCTCATGCTCAAATAAACTGGTTAGTCTCTAAGGTGCCACAAGTCCTCCTTTTCTTTTTATAGTAAAACTTGAGTTCTGCTTAGCTATACCTTAACCAATCATTTTCCTGAAATTTAACTACCCAATCCTAACATATTGTAACATGATTGTGTAACCGATTATATCCCACCACCTTAATTAGTTTACACCTAGCAAAATTAATTATACAGCAGACAGGAACAATCACAGAACCAGACAGAGATTATACAGACAAACAATAACAAAGTGGGAACTATAATGACAAAACAATACAGAAGTGAGGATTTCACATCCCAGTATTGATAAGTGAGTTCTTGCCAGACAGGATGCTGTTTCCTTTTACATTTTCTAGGCACTTCCCTTTCTCTGGAGGTGATAGGCACTATCAGGACAGGAGTGTATCCTAACAGCCCAATAGCACCCTCTTTCAATGGGACTAGTTTGGGATGTGAGGAGGTGACCGGTCACTTCCCAGCTTATGGCAGCCTCTGCTGCTTAGCCAAAAGCCTTAGCCTAAGCACAGGGCCTCAGCCTGTCACAGTAAGAAAAGGCCCTTACACCGACAGACAGTGATTTTGATTCTCTTTTGTACCTCTATAACTAGCCAAGTGATAAGAATACACCTAAATTCTTAGAGTATAGGCCTTTACAGACAGACCTGAATATCTATATCCTAACACAACTCCTGACCTGCTCTGTCGGGGCACGGTTAGCACCCTCCAAGGGACAGTCCCAGCAGCTCCTGGGTTCCTGTGGGACACTGGGGTCATCTGCACTGGGGCCCTGCACCCGGGCACCGGCTCTGGGGCACCAGCACCCCCACTTCCACAGAAGCCTGTCTTCAGCACCCCTTTAAAGGGGTTTGTGGGAAGCTAGCGCTGCATGGGAGAGGGACGAACCCCATGCACAGGGGTGCCTGCCCCTGTGGAGAAGTGGGGGGCATGACTGACCCAGTGTTGGCCAGGAAGCGTTCCCCACGTCCCCAATCCACTGCTGCTGCTGTGGTGTCCTGCCTTTCATCCCCCTGCTCTACCTCACTCGGGGAGGTGAAAGGGATGGGACCCGACGCTGTACGATACACACCCTTACAGAACACTATCAACTCGCTGGGGATGGTCAGTGTTGCCCCTGGTGTCTGAGAGGGAGAGCAAGTCACAGTGCGGCGCTTCCCCGCGGTTCAGAGGTTCCCTCGATGCCAGCTCCGAGTCCCTCGGCCTGCCGTGGCCCCTCTTAGTGCAGGGAGCAGAGCCATTTTTAATTCCTGGGCACGATTGGCTCAGACAGCCCAGCCAAGACTTTCAAAAGTGCCCAGGGATTCGGGTCCCTCGAGTTCTGGGCCCCACCTCGACACAGTTTAAAGAGGCCTGATTTTCAGAGGGTGCGGGCTCAGCACTGAAAAGAAGGCCTCTTGCATGTGTCTGAAGATGGGCCCTCAAAATCGCTAGTCACTGTAGGAAATTTTGACCTCCTCCTCCTCAGCTGTGGGCGCAGCCTGTCTCATCTAACCCTCAGTGCCACCGTTTGCTCATGGTCCCATCATCCTCCAGGCCTCCACACGTGATTTCTGCCACTATCTTACTGGAAATCCAACCTCGATTTTCCAGGAGGGACTTTAAGGATCTCTCATTACTGTATTTGAAGACTGGCAGCTCATTTGCTTTTATCTTGGGCCTTGTCTACACAGGAAAATTAATCAGGATCCAGTAAAGGTGTGAATTAAAACTGGATTAGTTAAACTGGATTAACCCCCTATGTTCACACTCTAATTTGGAATAAAATTGGCTTTAATTCAGTTTAGTTCAATTCACACCCTGATCCAGAATATGTATACTGGTAGGAGAATGCCGGTAACTCTCCCCCTGCAGACAAGCTCCAGGACTTTAGTTCCCCTATGGCTTTTCAAAGCCACATGCCAGTGGGTTGATAAAGTCATTAGCTAATCTTGAAACATGCCGGGATGCCCTGGCGAGACATGCTGATTCATATGTAATCACAGCTTCCACATGGTTCCTCTCGCTGGCCTTTTGCCAGCCGTTGGTTGACGCGACACAGTCCCAGTGGCGGTTTTCAAGGGTTTGGGACGTCCCTTTTGAGGCGGAAGAGTGGCCCAGTGGCTTAGCCGCATTCGCCTCACCTGAATCCCTGTTGCGTGTTACAGAAATGTCCCCGCGAGCTCTCACAGCGTGAGCGACGCCAGCAGGAGTGAGAACAGGGTCGCCCGCTCAGGTGATCCCCTCAGCGTGCCGCAGATCGCCCCGGGAGCACCAGTGGAATTGTCTGCTAGAAAGGGGACTGATTTATGGCTGCTAATCAGGGGCTGGATTGGGGTTCGCCCCCCGGGGGGTTGGGAGAGGAGGAGGCTGCCAGGAACAATGGCTTAGGGCAGCAGATTGTTCTCCTAGCAGCACATGGACGAAGTGGCCAGCCCCCAGCTCGCGTGGGGAAGGGACAGGGTCCCGGCTGTACCCGCTGCTCTGCAGAGGGGCACAGTGGGCAGCTGCCCGGTGCAGGGAGCGTGCTGCGTGCCAGGCTGTATGGGAGGGCTTTGGTTCCGGAGTCACCGTCACCCCGGCCCTGCACAGCCCCAAGGAAGCGCAGGGCCCCAGTGCAGGACCCAGCCTGTCGCAAGGGGTAAAAATGAATCTCTGGCCAAGTGCAACTTGCTTTGGGCAACAGGCTCAAGGCAACAGCACAATGGCGCCAGCGCCCTCTAGTGACTGCCTGGGGAAATACAAAAGGAGGACTTGTGGCACCTTAGAGACTAACCAATTTATTTGAGCATAAGCTTTCGTGAGCTACAGCTCACTTCATCGGATGCATCCTGTGGAAAGTGTAGAAGATCTTTTTATATACACACAAAGCATGAAAAAATACCTCCTCCCACCCCACTCTCCTGCTGGTAATAGCTTATCTAAAGTGACCACTCTCCTTACAATGTGTATGATAATCAAGGTGGGCCATTTCCAGCACAAATCCAGGGTTTAACAAGAACGTCTGGGGGGCGGGGGGGCAGGGGTAGGAAAAAACAAGGGGAAATAGGTTACCTTGCATAATGACTTAGCCATTCCCAGTCTCTATTCAAGCCTAAGTTAATTGATTCAAATTTGCAAATGAATTCCAATTCAACAGTTTCTCGCTGGAGTCTGGATTTGAAGTTTTTTTGTTGTAATATCACAACTTTCATGTCTGTAATCGCGTGACCAGAGAGATTGACGTGTTCTCTGACTGGTTTATGAATGTTATAATTCTTGACATCTGATTTGTGTCCATTTATTCTTTTATGTAGAGACTGTCCAGTTTGGCCAATGTACATGGCAGAGGGGCATTGCTGGCACATGATGGCATATATCACATTGGTGGATGTGCAGGTGAACGAGCCTCTGATAGTGTGGCTGATGTTATTAGGCCCTGTGATGGTGTCCCCTGAATAGATATGTGGGCACAGTTGGCAACGGGCTTTGTTGCAAGGATAGGTTCCTGGGTTAGTGGTTCTGGTGTGTGGTATGTGGTTGCTGGTGAGTATTTGCTTCAGGTTGGGGGGCTGTCTGTAGGCAAGGACTGGCCTGTCTCCCAAGATTTGTGAGGGTGTTGGGTCATCCTTCAGGAACCCCCCGCTCCCAAGACTCAGGACCCCCCAGTTGAGAACCAGCAGGGGGGGGATCCACAGGTCTGGAAGCCAGGTTGGGTGGCTGCTCGGCAGCTGCTGAGTCCATACTGCCACCTCTGGCAAATGGGAGAACTGCAACCTGTGAGTCCTATTGGCTCATGCCCCACTGGATGTCCCGCCCACAGAGGCCCTGAGTGGCAGTGCCCACGGTGTTTCCTGATTGGCCCAGGCATGCTATTTAAGGCATAGGGAAAACACCTGGAGGCTGCTGTGCGACTAGGGGGATCTCTGGCTTGGTGCTGCAACGGACCCTTCTGTGTGCTCCTGCTACCTTGCCTTGTTCCTGGCCCCAGCCCTGCTCCTGGGTCCTGGCCTCAGCTCTCCTTCTGACACCTGGCCTTGCTCCTCCTTCCTGATTCTTGGCCCCTCTCTGCTCCGGCCACCTTGCCCTGCCTTGGCTGACCTACTTGGCTCGGACCTGGTGCTGTTCATCAGCTCTGAATGGTTCCTGTGATGTGACGCTAGCCTGGATTGGCAGCCGGCATCAAGTGGAGTGCCCCAAGGGTCGGTCCTGGGGCCAGTTTTGTTCAATATCTTCATAAATGATCTGGAGGATGGTATGGATTGCACTCTCAGCAAATCTGCGGCTGATACTAAACTGGGAGAAGTGGTAGATATGGTTGCAGGTAGGGTTAGGATACAGAGGGACCTAGACAAATTGGAGGATTGGGCTAAAAGAAATCTGATGAGGTTCAACAAGGATAAGTGCAGGGTCCTGCACTTAGGACCGAAGAATCCAATGCATCGCTACAGACGAGGGACCGAATGGCTAGGCAGCAGTTCTGCGGAAAAGGACGGAGGGGTGACAGTGGATGACAAGCTGGATATGAGTCAGCAGTGTGCCCTTGTTGCCAAGCAGGCCAATGGCATTTTGGGATGTATAAGTAGGGGCAAAGCCAGCAGATCGAGGGACGTGATCGTTCCCCTCTATTCGACATTGGTGAGGCCTCATCTGGAGTACTGTGTCCAGTTTTGGGCCCCACACTACAAGAAGGATGTGGAAAAATTGGAGAGAGTCCAGCGAAGGGCAACAAAAATTATTAGGGGTCTGGAACACATGACTTCTGAGGAGAGGCTGAGGGAACTGGGATTGTTTAGTCTGCAGAAGAGAAGAATGAGGGGGGATTTGATAGCTGCTTTCAACTACCTGAGAGGTGGTTCTAAAGAGGATGGTTCTAGACTGTTCTCAATGGTAGCAGATGACAGAACGAGGAGTAATGGTCTCAAGTTGCAGTGGGGGAGGTTTAGGTTGGATATTAGGAAAAGCTTTTTCACTAGGAGGGTGGTGAAACACTGGAATGCGTTACCTAGGGAGGTGGTAGAATCTCCTTCCTTAGAAGTTTTTAAGGTCAGGCTTGACAAAGCCCTGGCTGGGATGATTTAATTGGGGATCGGTCCTGCTTTGAGCAGGGGTTGGACTAGATGACCTCCTGAGGTCCCTTCCAACCCTGATATTCTATGATTCTATGATTCTGGCCTTAGCCCTCTGGACTGACCTTGTACCTTACCTTCTTCTGTAACTTGTAGGCTAGACCTATGAGCTGGCAGCCCGGACTCCTGGTTCTAGTCCTGGCAGTGGGGTGGGTTTTATTGCCAGTCTATCACTGACTCCCTGGGTGACCCTGGCTAGTTTATAACGGTTCATTGCTCTCTACAGGGCTGAATCACAGCTGCTTGACTGTGTGTCCTCGACTCCTCACTGCTCGTAGCTCTGGAATATTTTCCTTTGGCGCCAGTGGTAGGGGCTGGTGCTTTTGCAGCAGGAGGCTCTGAGTTTTCGCTCCTCTGTTGCTGTGAATTTCTGTGTGGCCCCGGCACACAGCATCCAGAAATCCACCATGTCTAAGACACAGTGGGCCGGATCAGTCACAGAGGAATTCCACTGAAGTTACTGGCATTATCCTGGGGATGAATTTGCCCTGGTATAAATATAATCTGTGGCTACCTAGGAACTACGCAGCTGTCCCCATGCTGCACGGCTTGTAACTTCCTGGGGACAGAAACCGGATTGCCCTGCTCCAAAAGCATAGGCCCTCGCTGCTGAAGTGAAAGGCAAATCTTCACTGCCTGTCATGAGGCCAGCGCTGTGACATGCAGCTGAGTAGCTCTGGCCCCATCCAGTAGGGGGCAGTTTGAACCTGGATTCCTGCCTAGGTCACTGGTGACATGTCAATGGGCTGTGTATTTACCTGGTTGCTGTGGCGATTGCAGTCCACAGGAGTTGTGCATGACAACACTTAACCCTTGCAAGACCAGGCTCCCAGAGGGCAGCAGGTGAGTGTTCAGGGATGTGTAATTCTACACCCCTGTGGCAGGCATTGAACTTGAGACCTGTGAGTCCAAACACGTGACCTTCTATTGTGTGAGCTAAAAGACCCACCTCTGGTAGTCCAGGCTGTAGTAGGCTCATCAAGCTCTATATGGGGCCCAACCACGGTGAGACGGCCGGGGTGCTGGCATCAGGGAAGCTGGAACTAGGGGTGCTGGGGGTGTGGCCGTACCCCCTGGCTTAAAGTGGTTTCCATCATACACAGGGTTTACAGTTCTGTTCAGTGGCTTTTAGCACCCCCACTATAAAACCTGTTCCAACGCCCCTGTGAGACAGGGACAGAGCCCCCCGCTGATTGGGTTACACATGCAAAGGGCTGGAGTCCTGCTGAGTGTCCGCCATGAATTTGGATCCAGATCCATTGGGCACAGACATGAATCTTTCCCCGGAGGAGACCTAGCGTGAGACTCAGAAATAGACACTTCCCTTATAGACACCAACGTGTCTCCCCCCTTGCCCGTAAGGATCCAGCTACCGCCTGCCTGGTGCCTCCAGGAGACAGAGAACAAAGCGCTCAGAACCCGGGGGTGCAGGTTTAGTGGAGTGCTGGGTGGAGCGCTCCATGGGGACACCACTGCCAGGGACCTGCGGTAGCCCCGTTGCTGGGGAAGGCGGATTTGCTGAGCCCCGGGATGCACGCAGTGGTGTTGCATCCCCATTGTGTGGTGTGGGCTCTGGGAGTTGTGCTCTTGCTGGGTATAATCCCTAATGAGTCTCGGCAGGTGCTTGCCCTCCAGCCCTGGACGTCACAGCCTCATGGAGTCCCCTGTAGTCTCTGGTGGGTCATAGAGACAACGGGCTATTTGTGAGTCTGTTTTCACTGATTGGAGACTCTTGGGGTCCGCAGCGTTTGGCCTCCTGTCAGCTGTGTCTTAGAATTATTATTCTGGCAGCTGCCTGGTCTTTGAGCTCCTTGCTGTGTTTCATTACCTGTTAGAAGCCAATTGGTTTCTATCGCACAACGTTTGTTCCTTGTCTGCCCAGGGACTGAAAGGTGGGCTCTTTCTGTTAAGAAAGAAAAAGGGCAGATTTGTTTTGCCGTCCCTGGATTGGGGTGTGATGTTTTAAAAATTTATTTAGAGAAATCATAAGTAAATATTGTTTTTTCCTTTGGTAAGACGGGGGTCTGGGCCCCTGCCTCTGCCCTTCCCACCATCGAATGCAAAGCCCCAGCTATGCAGCTACCGTGTCACAGTGACCAATGAAATGACACGCCACAGCCGGACAGCGCTGGTCAGCTACCAGGAGCAGGGGGAGAGCAGATCACAGACCAGTCTCAAGTGAGTAGGTGATATCTTAATAAGGCCACAGCCCCTGTCAGATCTACCTATCTGAGGTATTTATCTGGCCCCTCTCACCACCCTGTCTGAGCACCTCACATGCCTTCGTTTAGCCTCACAACCTCGCACGGCAGGGCAGTGCTAAAATCCCCACTGTGCAGACGGGGAACCAAAGCTCAGAAAGACTAAGTGACTTGGCCAAGGTCAGATAAGAAGTCTGTGGGAAAGCAGGGACTTGAACCTGTCTCCTGAGAGCCAAGTGAGGGGCCTAACCACAGGACGAACCTTCTCCCTATGGGCAAGGGAGTGGGGAGAATGTGTAGGGAGCAGGAAAGGGGGACTGTACCTAAGGGTCTTTTCTCACTTGTGTAACACCAGCACAGCTGGATGGGTTGTCAGCCACGGGGATCAAACCTGGGGCCTCTGGATCAGAACTGAATGAGCCTCTACCGCCTGAGCTAAAGGATGTGGCTCTCGTAGCTCCGGCTGTAGCAGGCTCATTGATCTCCGGCTGGCCTCGCCACTGCTAGATGGGGACAGATCTCACGCCAGGTGGACGTGGCTTATGCTAGTAAAAGGAAAAAGATTCGACTCTATTGACCAGCCAGAACAGGACTATTATTTGTATTACCGTAGAGCCTTTTGCTAGGCGCTGCAGGATGGTCCCTGCCCCGAGGAGCTCACAGTCCAAGTAAACCACCCAATAACTCCTCCCGCAGGAGGGCCTGCCAGTGACGCGTGGATTGTGGCACACGGGGTACGGGAGGGACCAGAAATGACCATCAGGAGCCCTCCAGCCCCAGAGGAGAGACCTTTCCCCAGACATCACCAAAATCACACCAGATAAGGCCCCTCCTGTCTTTGTGTGGGGTGGAGACTAACGACGTCTGGGGTAAATGTGGAGGAATGTGGCCAGTCCCGGTCAAGGAAGCCTCTTCCTCCAATAAGCAGCTTGAGGGTGATTTCAGAACGGGGCCTAGTTGGAGTTGCAGGAACGCCCACGGGAAAGGTAAGAGTTTTCAATTGTCCAGACTGGGCTCATTCCTCACATGCAGCAGCACCTTGAGAGCTCAGGGTCCCATTGCGCTAGGCACTGTACAAACAAACTGCGAGAGACAGGCCCTGCCCTGTAGAGTGCACAGTCTGAAGAAGCAAAGGGTGGAAGGAGTATGAGCTCCCTTTTACAGGTGGGAGAAACGAAGGGATTCACGGATTTGCCCAAAGACACAGACGCCATCTGTTGCAGAGGCAGGAATTGAACCCACCTTCCAGCCTAGCTCTTTAAGCTAGGACTAGCTGGCTCATGAAAGCTACCGCTATGAACCCAACTAGAATCCAATAGTGTAGTCACAGCACAATGGCTTCTCAGGAGCTGATTGAAAGCAGCCTTCAACTGCCTGAAGGGGGTTGCAAAGAGGCTGGAGCTCAGCTGTTCTCAGTGGTGGCAGATGACAGAACGAGGAGCAATGGTCTCAGTTGCAGTGGGGGAGGTCTAGGTTGGATATTAGGAAACACTATTTTACGAGGAGGGTGGTGAAGCACTGGAATGGGTTCCCTAGGGAGGTGGTGGAACCTCCATCCTTAGAGGTTTTTAAGGTCAGGCTTGACAAAGCCCTGGCTGGGATGATGTAGTTGGGGTTGGTCCTGCTTGGAGCAGGGGGTTGGACTAGATGACCTCCTGAGGTCTCTTCCAACCCTAATCTTCATGATTCTA
The DNA here is from genome assembly GCF_015237465.2 of Chelonia mydas. Lineage (NCBI taxonomy): Eukaryota > Metazoa > Chordata > Testudines > Cheloniidae > Chelonia > Chelonia mydas. The sequence continues at coordinate 21,508,936 of NC_051257.2, read as the reverse complement.
TGAAACCCTCTTGTTGTTTGCAGCGCTCCTGAAATGAAGCGCCAGGCCCTGAAGCTGAAGGAGGAAGGTGAGAATAAACTACCTTGCGGTGGGCTGTAGCAGGGGCAACGCGAGCGCATCCCTGGGCAGTGGCACTCGCCGTCCCAATGCTGTTAGCTGCGAGCGATGCAGGGGAGCCAGGGGAAGGGGTCCATGGGTGGGGCCGGCCTCCCCCTCTGGGAGGGAACCGCTGTTGTAACAGAGCCCATGCAGGGGAAGGGAAGGGTGCAGTCCGTGGGTGACAGTGAACAAAGGGACGGGGCAGGGGGAGCAGAGGGTGAAGCAAGGGGAAGGCACGTTCCAGTGCAGAGCAGTGGCTGCAGAGCCCAGAGACAGTGATTTCGGGAGCCCCCAAACGGGCCAGATTATTCCCTCTGTGAGAGGCGGGGACCTAGATCTGGTATGTGGCGGTGCTGGGGGAACTCCAGAGCCGTTGGGGGTGGCCATGGGGCTCTGGGTTGGCTGTGAGGAGGGGACCCAGATCTGGTGTGGATGGGTGTTGGGGGAGCTCTGGATCCACTGGCGGGATCTGGGGGGCTCTGGGTTGGATGTGAGTCCATGATGTACTGCACCCAGCGCCCGTGTTAACACGGATAAGTAACAATCCCGCACGGGACGTGGATCTCACCCTGTACACAGCACACGCCTGGCTACCGGTGAGTTTACCTCTTCACATTCCTATCAACACAGCCTGCCGCTCTTTCCAAGCTGCTGTATGACTCCCTCTGACAGCCCCTCGGAGACCCTGCGTCACAGCCAGCTGGGGAGCGGGCAGGCCTCCCCTTGGCAACCCGTCAGCGTCATTCCCCCGTTGGCCGGCGGGAGTCGCTGTTGGTCCCTGGTAGCTGCTCCCGCCCCAGGATGGCTGTGCCAGGGCTGCTGTGCCAGGAGCAGCCTGTCTGATTCAGTGACGTCTCCTCTCCCTCCCCTGCAGAGTGCGGGCTCTGCCACCGGGCTGACTCTGACCCCGACACCTACGGGCAGAAATGCCAGCGGGGTAAGCTGTGTGTGCACGAGAACTGCCTGGTGAGTAACTCTCCCTTTCCCCGGGGGCTGATGGTTCTCCTGAGGGGTCGGGCCGACCCGCCTGCATCTCAGTGACCCACTCAATGAGACTCCCACCACCCCCTTTGCAGGGTCCCTGGGTGGAGTCCTGGCCCCACTCAAGTCCATGAGCCAAGATTTCACCTGCTATTATTATAGTGCAGCTCCTTGGGCCACCGCTCAACGCTCCTGCTTGGGTGCATTCAGCCCTTTCCTCGATCCCGCAGCACAGAGAGATGCTTGCTCCTCTCTGCGGGACCCTCGTGGTCGTCTCCAGGCTGCCCTCCTGTGTGCCAGAGAACGTCCTGGAGTGAATCCCTTTTTGAACTAGAGCAGATCTTGTAGAAACATGTCCAATCTTGGCTTTAAAATTCCCGGGGAAGGAGAGTCCATCCCAGAGCCTGGGAAGTCGCTCCAATGGCTAATTACCCTCACTTAAAATTTTTGCATCTTTTTTTTCCAGTCTGAAGTTGTCTAGCTTCAACTACCAGCCATTGTGTGGGCTCAGGCCTTTCTCTGCTAGACTAAAGAGCCCAGTATCTTAAGTCCCCTGTCGGTATCATTCAGCCAAGCTCTGTTCACCTTTCCGCACGAATTCATGCAGCCCGTTGGTTGCTTTTCTCTGCATCACCCCCAGTTTGCCTCTCTCTGCCTGATGCTGGGCTGCCCAGACCTGGCTGTTGCATTCCAGTTGTGATCTCACTGTGGCTGTCGGGAAAGGAACGACCATCTCTTTGTGCCGTGAGCCCAGACCTTTGTGTAATTCTGGCTGGCTTCTCCTGCTGAGCTCATGCACCTCACTGTCCCTCCTAGACCTTCATTGTCCTCCTTAGCGGCATTGCTCAGACGTGTCTATCCCGTGAGTTTCTAGGTGCAGCTGGTACTGTCCTTGGAGACATGCATTACAGACCCATAATGGCGAGGCACCGAATCAAAGGATTTGTCGAATGCAAGCTAGGACAGCAACCCCTTCTCTTCACTGCCTCGCGAATTACACTGAAAGCAACAAAACCTCCTGATTTGTTCCTCACGGGCACCCAAAGCTGCTTATTGCTCGTGGTTGCATCTGTCCTCTTGACATTTACCAACTTCCTCACATTTGCCCTCTTGGAAAACGGGGGATTTAAATGAGATTTACCACAGAGAAACGGTCAGGGTTGCTCTGGCTACCCTTTCCCCTTGTACATGGCAGATGGCAGGGCTGCTACTACATGTCAGGCTCCTGCGCCAGATATAGCCTGAGGCCAGAGCTTCCTTCTCAGAGAGACACCAGCGGTGCTCGCTGGACGACCCTTTCATGCTCAGGCAGGTCTGGCAGGAAGGACGTCGCATTTTCAGTTGAACACACCGTTGTATTAAAATATATAGAATGAGATCCAGAGAGCCTGGACCTTATTATAACGAAGTTAAACAGCAGCAGATTGTTCGGTGTCCTGGCTCACCTGGGAGAAGCCCCCTCGCCACGGCTCCTTTTCCTCCCTGTTCTCCCATCCAGCACAGCTCGTTGGTGCTGAGCTTCTGACGTGTACAGAAGTTGCTGGAGTGACGCCCTTAGACCCCTTGCAAATCCCAGGTAACTAGCCATTAAGCAGCTCAGCTCATTTAGAATCGTCAATTTGAGCTGGTGGGGATTTATTCTGACCAAAACCAAAATTCATCAGAAAATGCTGATTTGTTGAAATGGAAACTTTTTGGGGCGACTTTTTGGGGTGAAAATTTGGTCACTGAGGTTTCTGAGGTCCGGGATGGAATTTCTGGTGGGGAGAGAGGTTACAGTGTGCCCACGCTCCTGTGTTCCAGTACCACGCCAGCGGGCTGCTCCAGAGGGGGCAGGACGAGGAGGGATTTTACGGGTTCCTGTATCCGGACATCAGGCAGGAATTAAAGCGGGCAGTTCAGAAGGTGAGGCCGAGCCGTGCTGTATTATTATTATCTGATATGTTGATTACAGTAGTGCCCAGAGACCATCCAAGAGCAGGACCCTGTTGTCTGGGTGCTGTACAGACCCAGGGGAGTAGCCAGTCCCCAGGAGTGTACCGACTAACTAGACAGGCCAGGCCCAGGGTGTGGGGAAGGGGGATCACACACAAGCCGAGAGAACAATGTGATGGTGGCAAATGTGGTGGGGGCTGGAGTTAGTTGGGAGGGGATTATCTACACAGGGAAGGGAGAGAGGTGTGGGGTCCGAGCAGGGGAAGACGAGGAGGTTGTGAGTAGGGTTGCCAGGTGTCTGGTTTTCGACCAGAACACCCGGTTGAAAAGGGACTCTGGCGGCTCCAGTCAGCACCGCTGACCGCGCCATTAAAAGTCCGGTTGGTGGGGCTGGTAGGCTCCCTACCTGGCTCCACATGGCTCCTGGAGGCAGCTGGCATGTCCCTGCGGCCCCTAGGTGCAGGGGCAGCCAGGGGGGCTCCATGTGCTGCCCCTTCCCCGATTGCTGGCTCCACATCTCCTATTGGCCGGGAACCGCGGCCAATGGAAGCTGTGGGGGCAGCGCCTATGGACGGGGGCCTGGCCACACCTCCGCCTAGGAGCCATGGGACATGTCGCCGCTTCTGGGAGCCGCCTGAGGTGAGCACCTCCCAGAGACCTCACCCCCTCCCGCGCCCCAACCCCCTGCCTCAGCCCGGTGAAAATGAGCGAGTGAGTGAGGGTGGGGGAGAGCGAGCGCCAGAGGCAGGGGAGATGGAGCGAGCAGGGGCGGGGCCTCGGAGAAGGGGCAGGGCAGGGGGCGGAGCAAGTGTGTTCGGTTTTGTGTGATTAGAAAGTTGGCAAGCCTAGTTGTGAGGGGCAGGTGTGCAGAGAGACTGAGGTAGGACATGGGCCACTGGCTCCCCCCCCTCCTGCCAGCACAGGAGCTAGTGTGATGCGAGCCAAGCGAACGTTGTCCTGCAACACGTTTGTTGGTTGGAAAATGCTGAGTTGACAAAACCACAATGTTTGGTGGGAACGTCTCCATGTCACCCAGATGTTGGATGGGCAATTATCCAAACGTTCCCTTTCGAGTCTCCTGGTTTGACTTTTGTTAATGGCTAATCTGGGCTGGGGAAGTCCCTTCCAGTCCTATATTTCTGAGAGCCTACAATCTAATCTACGAGTGGCAAGGAAATCTTTAAGGGAGATTTTGTTTTGCGAACAATTCTGAGATTTCTACCCCCACCCACATTCTGGGAGAAAAAGCCGTTTTGAAATCTCCGCATTCCCGGTGGGAGGGGTCAGTGGCTTCCCATCAGCTCTGTGTGACATTCCCACCCCGAGACTCGTTGTGATCTCCACGGAAGGCCTAGCACGGCAGGGACAGTGATCCACCGGGGGCGGATGTAGGACATGAAGCTGGTGGGAGGATTCCCTTCTCCTCCAAAGGGCTGTGGCGGGGACCTTGGGAGCTGCTGCCTGTTCTGCTCATCGTCCCGTTGTCTCCAGACCTGCTGTGTGTGCGGCTGCAAAGGGGCATCCATCGCCTGCCAGGGCAGCAAGTGCAGCAAGAACTTCCACTTCCCCTGCGGCTCGGAGAGAGGCTGCGTCTATCAGTTCTTCGGGGAGTTTAAGTAAGCGTGGCTGCAAAGTCTCTGATGGGAAGCCTACTTAGCACCTCTTGGAGCAAAGGGCTCTGTCAGCGTTTGCAGGGGACACAATACACCGGTCAAAAGCACCCCTGGGGTAGCGGGTGTCTTGTGAAAATGCTGGTGACAGAGCCCCATAGCTGGCATTACAGGGGCAAACCAAGGGATGGCCCCAGTGCTGAGAGACTCTGATATCAGGAGCAGCCTTCAAAGGCCCGGCACGGATTCCGAGTTTAGGGGTTGGAAAATCTTTGGTTCTTTTTTTCCTCTTTTCCAAAAGAATACAATTGCAGCCCAACTCCCTGGGTGTGTGGGTTCTTGGCACCTGTCGCTGCCCCAGAGGCACAGGGGAGATAAGAGCTCTCAGAGGGGAGTGCATGCTGCAACCCCTCCCAGTTGCCAGGTGTCCGGTTTTCAAGCAGAACGCCCGGACGTAAAGGGACCCTGGCAGTTCCGGTCAGCATTGCTGACTGGGCCGCGAAAAATCCGGTTGGCGGCGCAGGCAGGCTCCCTACCCAGCTCCGCGTGACTCCCGGAAAGCTGCTGGCATCTCCCTCCGGCTCCTAGGCAGAGGGATGGTCACTGGGGCTCTGCACGCTGCCCCTACCCCCAGCGCCAGATCAGTTGCTCCCATTGGCCAGGAACTCTGGCCAATGGGAGCTGAGGGGGCGGTGCCTGCAGCCACGGCAGCGCGGAGAGCCACATGGTCGCGCCTCCACTTGGGAGCCGGAGAGAGATGCCGGCAGCTTCCCGGGAGCCACCTGAGGTAAACGCTGCCTGGAACCTGTACCCTGCACCCCCTCCTGCACCTCAACCCCCTGCGCCAGCCCAGATTCCTCTCCTGCACCCGGAACCCCTGATTTCTAGCCCCACCCCGGAGCCTGCACCCCCCAGCCAGAGCCTGTACCCCCTCCCACACCCCAACCCCCTGCCTCAGCACGGATCCCTCTCCTGCACCCCAACCCCCTCATCTCCAGCCCCACCCCGGAGCCCCTACCTGTACCCGCAGCCGGAGTCCTCACCGGCACTCCCTGCCGCACCCCAACCTCCAGCCCCACCCTGGTGAAAATGAGCGAGGGTGGGGGAGAGCGAGCGATGGAGGGAGGGGGGTGGAGTGAGCGGGGGCCTCAGAAAAGGGGGGGGCAGGGGGCGGGGTAAGGGTGTTCGGTTTCCTGCCAATAGAAAGTTGGGCACCCTACTCCCAGAGCATTGGAGTTTCCACGTGGCCCGTGGCCTCTGCAGCCCCAGGCATGAGCTAGTGACTGTCGTGCCTATCGGCTCTGCCCTCATGCTGTCCCTCCCCCAGATCCTTCTGCTGGACCCACCGGCCTGTGCAGCGAGTGAGACGGTGGCAGCAGCAGGCCGAAACCATCTGCGTCGTCTGCTTGGAGTCCATGCCGGGGAAACCCTCCTACAGCGCCCTGGTGTGCCCGGCGTGCAAGCACGCCTGGTTCCACCGAGGCTGCATCCAGGTGCGAATCCCCTTTCCGCGCTGGTTCCTGGGGGTGGGCCGGAACCCCCTGGCCACGAAAACCTTCGAGCCAACCCACGCGCAGGCTGCAGCTGTTAGATGTTCCCGCACTGATATGAATGTTTGAGGACAGTCCCTGGGGGCGCAGCCTGAGGTATCTGCCTGGCTGCTGCGGGGACAGACACAGCAGGGAAGGGCTCAGCGAGTATTTATGGAGCAGTTCTAGGATCACAAGCCCCATTCAGGGTCCCTGGGCCCCCACAAAGTCCAGCAGTAGGGGAGTCTAGAACCCCTATCTGGAGAAACACTTTGGCAAACAGCCAGAGCAAGGGTCGGGTGAAAGCCACCTAGGACCCAGAGTGACCCCTTCCTTCCGGCAGCAGCCTACTGTCACCCCATATCCACCCTGAGCGGCAGCTCCTCTCCCTGCGCTGGGTGGTGCCTACGCTGTGTGAATCAGGCCCCACTGCTCTGCGGGCTATGGGGTGAATCGCTGGTACAGGAGGGGCAGAGCCAGGTCCCCTACTTGGAAGGTAACTTCCAGGGCCATTTTCTACCCTTCTCGCAGCCCATTTACTGCCCTCGCGCACGACTCCTGGGGCTGGGCACCCGCACCCCCACCTCCTCCTCCGGGGGGCTTTCTCATTCCCGGTCTCACTTCCTCCGCGAGCAGCACTTGCCGCCGCGAGCTCGTTGCGTGTTGTTTTTGCTCTTTGCTAGTCAATGGCTCATTCACAGCCCTGCCTCCCCAAGCTGGCATTACCTCTCTCCCCCTGCAGGAATGTGATCTCTGCTCCCCTGCTTGTGTCTATCCCGCAGGGACACACTCTCCGTGCTGCCTTGTACCATTTCCGATGCCCCAGGTGCCGGGACATGGGGACATTCCAAAGAGAGATGTTTCGAATGGGCATCAAAATCCCTGACAGGTCGGTTCCCTTTCTACCTTCACAAAGAGCAACTCATAGAATCATAGAAGTTTAGGGTTGGAAGAACTCAGGAGGTCATCAAGTCCAACCCCCTGCTCAAAGCAGGACCAACCCCAACTAAATCATCCCAGCCAGGGCTTTGTCAGGACGGGCCTGAAAAACCTCTAAGGATGGAGATTCCACCACCTCCCTAGGGAACCCATTCCCCCAGTGCTTCACCACCCTCCGAGTGAAATAGTGTTTCCTAATATCCAACCTAAACCTCCCCCACTGCAACTTGAGACCATTGCTCCTTGTTCTGTCATCTGCCACCACTGAGAACAGCTGAGCTCCATCCTCTTTGGAGCCCCCCTTCAGGTAGTTGAAGGCTGCTATCAAATCCCCCCTCACTCTTCTCTTCTGCAGACTAAATAACCCCAGTTCCCTTAGCCTCTCCTCAGAAGTCATGTGCCCTATATGCCGTTAGCCTTCTTGGAAACAAGGGCACACTGCTGACTCATATCCAGCTTCTCGTCCACTGTAACCCCTAGGTCCTTTTCTGCAGAACGGCTGCTTAGCCAGTCGGTCCCTAGTCTGTAGTGCGGTGCATGGGATTCCTCCGTCCAGCGCCGGGCTCCTATGAGTAACACAGAACAGGCTTTTTAAAGGCTGCACCAGCCTCAGCTTTGTAAATTGCAGCGCACTGGGACAGGTCAAGAGCTCCTAGACTGCAGAGATGGGGACACAACAGCCTCCTGCCTCGTCAGAGAGCGACGTGGGAAAGAGTGCAACTGCTCCAGGGCTTGGAAAGGGGCTAAGGCTGCCATGGGCCAGCGGGTGGGGCCCTGCCTGGCACTTCCAAAACTTGCCTTGTAGTCCTGGCTTTACTATTAGCCGATCCCAGACAAGTCACTGTACAATGGGGCTAACGGCACTGACCTCCGTTGGAAAGCATGCTGAGGTCTACGGCTGGGGAGCGCTTTCGAAGAGCTGACGGGCGGTGTTATATTTCATCTTGGAAACTCCAGGATGGTTGTCAGAGTCATTTTGTCTGGCTGAATCCGCAGCATGAGGTTTGCCATGGGAAGAGGGGGATTCACACTGGCCAAAGGGAACGTGCCCCACAAGAGCCTGGATTCGCTGATCTTAGTGTTGTTATTATTATGATTTATTCAGTGTAATTAGGGGCCCCATGACATTCCCACTGGTGACGTAAGAGCATGAGCCCCAACATCAGGGCAGGCTGCAACCCACCAGGGCACACAGCCCGAAGTGGTTGTGAGTTCTCAGCTTAGATGTCACCAGCCAAGTGCCAACCCCTCAGTCACAGAGTCCCACCCAGTCCCCCTGGGCACTCCAGCCTGCCTTGCCCCCGGGTGAGCATATCTCCGTGATAGATGGCCCCTTGCACCAAAGATCACAGCAACATTCAGGTTATTTGGAGTCCCAAAGAACCAGTCACTTACCCCAGGTCAGTTGCACCTTAGATCTCACACCAAAGACAACACTTGCAAGCAATCCTATAACAAACTATACAGAGATGTATTAAATAGGAAAAGGAAATTAGAGAGCCATTTACAAGATTAAAGCAAGTGAATATAGACACACTAACGAGTTACAGTCCTAGGTTTTAAAAGGTAACATAGGCTTTTACAATGAGCAAGCTCTATTTGTCCTTTAGGGCTAGCCCAGGCCAAGCATCTGGGATCTCTTGCTACTGCTTAGAAGTCCCTGACCCCACCCCCCAGAGTCCCAACAACACAGAGATCCTACTTCCTTTGGTTTGGGGTTTTGTCCCCCTCCTGCCATGTGCTCTGAGCTGCAAAGTCAGCTGATAGGAGTCCACCTCCATGGCTCACCTGTATGGGGAGGAGAGCAGAACAAATAAGAGTCTTCAGTCACAGAATCATAGAAGATTAGGGTTGGAAGAGACCTCAGGAGGTCATCTAGTCCAACCCCTGCTCATAGCAGGACCAATCCCAACTAAATCATCCCAGCCAGGGCTTTGTCAAGCCGGGCCTTAAATACCTCTCAGGATATCCTGAGGAACATCTCCACACTAATTAGTGTCCCTCTGGCTGTCTGGCGATTCAGACACTCACAGACGTTCACACAACACCCGCTCAACTGTTACATCGCAATGTGGAACGCAGCTCTCACACGTCAGATCCCAGCAGGCAGCAACACACAAGCATCCGATAGACTCCGAACACCAACCACTTTCTTATCATTCTAACTAGATAAGTTCCTGGTGCGTAGGTCCATTAATGGCTATTAGCTAGGATGGGCAGGGAGGTGTCCCTAGCCTCTGATTGCCAGAAGGTAGGAATGGGTGACAGGGGATGGGTCGCTTGATGATGATCTGTTCTGTTCATTCTCTCTGGGGCACCTGGCCTTGGCCACTGTCGGCAGACAGGACACTGGGCTAGATGGACCTTTGGTCTGACCCAGGGTGGCCGTTCTTATGTTCTTATACCTATTTTAGGAATATTAACCCACAAGTGAGCCAGACAGATTCCAATGCTGTGTCCGTCAGCTCCCGGCTGGGATACGGGGACCTGGCATGAGCTGGCACCTGGTCTGCCAGCGTCACAGCCCCAGCCCTGGACTGGGACTCCATTGCGCTAGGTGCTGTACAAACACAGATCAAAGAAACGGTCCTTGCCCCAGGGAGCTTACAGCCTGGTCCCCAGCATTTGAAGTGTTAGCACCGGGTGGATTCCGGCTCGAGGAACGCTGATTCCCCTCATTGCTCCCTCAGGGACGCCGCCTGGGAGGAAGACGGCGCGTTCGGCGACCAGTATCACAGACACAGCCGCTGTGACGCCGGCTCCTGCCTGTACGTGGGCGGCAGAGAGCAATCCGCAGAGGACGGGTAGGCAGTTAACTTCCCGGGGCTTGGCCCCAGGCGCATTCTCCCTGCTGCGTTGGGGCGGGGGTGGGGTTGGATTCAGTCTAGGTCCCGCCCCTTGCTGGCCACTGGCAGCTCAGCTGTTGCCCAGCAGGTGCCACACGCAATGGCTGGCTATTGGGGGATGGGGTGTGCCGGCCCGTTGGCGTGAATGCAGGCGGGTGCCTTTGTTCTGGTCTCCACGATCTCATTGCAGAGAGGAGCCGGGGCTGCAGGGCTCTAGCCCAGCTCCACAGATGTATTTAGGCTCCTAACATCCACTGAAACCCAAGGGAGTTAGGAGCCTAGGGGGCCTCCAAGGATCTAGGCCTCCATCCCACCTTCCCTCTGGCCGGACCCGGCTCTCCAGCTGGGAGGCGCCGACACCGACCTCTTTGCCTTCCCAGCCCGTGGCAGCTGCTGCTGTGCACCTCGTGTGGCTCCCAGGGGACCCACCGCCGCTGCTCCTCGCTGGGGGCCTCCGCGGGCACGTGGGAGTGTGAGGACTGCGCGGGGCCAGCAGGGGCGGGTAAGGAGCCTCTGGGACGAAGGCGCCCGGCCCTGGTGGGGAGTTTGTCTGGAGGGGAGCTCAGGGCTGAGGATGTGGCCGTTTCCCTCGGCGGGCGTCGGTGAGGAGAAGGCTCCAGGCTGGTTGGACCTGGCCCAGCGCCTGTTGCAGTCGATGGGAGGCCGTCACTGGCCTTTGGATCGGGACCAAGAGCATGGAGGCCGGCAAGGTTCCCGGCTGGACACTCGATCCTAAGGGCTAAATCCCTGGCCGGCCCTGGGGGCTGGGCAGAGCTTCCTCACCTGTGGGGAGCTCGGCAACCCCCGGGAGCGTGTGACTGCCCCCGGCTCCCCGACAGGGGGTGGCAACGGGGGCAATTGCCCAAGGGCCCGGATGATTTAAAAGGGCCCGGGGGGCCGCAGCCGGGAGCCCTGGGCATGGGCGGCAGGTGAACCTCAGGCTCGGGGAGGCTAGCCCTTGGCCCCGACCACCCCTCTGCCTGAGGTCCCGCTGGAGCCCCCCTCCTGGCCTACACACCCCCAGGCTGCCCGAGTGACGCCAGCCCCGGAACGCCGGGAGGGAGGGTGGTGAGCGGGCAGCGTGCCCCCCCCGCCCCGGAGTACAGGCCGGCCCCCATTAGCCCACCAGCCTGGGACCCCGGCCACGGGGGGAAGAGCCCACCACAGCACAGCCTGGGAAGCAGGAACGGGCCTGGGTGTGGAGTGTGAGTGTGGCCAGGCCATGCTGTTTGGGGAGACACATCCTCCCCTTGCCTTTGATACCCACCGACCATGGCCCCGGGCCCTATCAAATCGCGCGGGCGGGCCGCAGGGCTCCTGGGCGCGCGGGGTGGGACCGCGGCAGGGAAGGCAGCCGGGCGGGCATGTGGAAGCCCTGGCCGAGCTGGAAGAGCGCGCCCAGCAGCGCAGCCGGCAGCACCCCCGGGGGGGACGCAGGACTGACGTCCGGGGCCGTTTCCCTTGGTGGGCATCGGTGAGGAGAACGGCACGGGGCGCCCCCAGGATTGGAGACGCGGGCCCCTTGGGCGTGGGGCGTGGAGATGGCACGTGCTAGGCTCTGCAGGGGGCTGCCTGGCGGTGATGGTCACCCGTCTGCCTCTGATTCCAGCATCCCGCCAGCTCTCCGCCCCTGGGAGCCCAACAACCAGCCAGGCTGCGTGTGGAGCCAGGGGCAGCTCCGGTGCGTCTGCCGGAGGCAGGAGGCCAGGACCCACCACACTCACCTCGAGATCCAGGCTCTCCCGTCCCCGCAAGTGAAGACCCTTCGCTGCCCCAGTCCCTGGCTCTGCTACCTACAGGTCAGTGAGCCTGTCGTCCCACTGTTTATCCCCCCCCCCAATGCTCTCCTCTCCCACCACTGCCGTCTGGGCCCTCCCTGGCCCCCACGGGCTCACCTGCTTTGACAGAAGGTGCATCTACGGCTGCCAAGGCCTGGATGTCCCTCGAGAGACACGCGCCCTGCGTTCCCTGCTGGCCAGAGCTCACTGTCTCAGGCGGGATCTCAGTTTTCTGCCCATGGCTCCAGCTCTCCTCTCGCTCTCTCTCCTCCCTGGGGTTACCCACCACTCCCGGCACGGCCCCGCTGCTGCTGTGGTGTCCTGCCTTTTATCCCCCTGCTCCACCTCACTCGGGGAGGTGAAAGAGATGGGACCCGACGCTGTACGATACACACCCTTACAGAACACTATCAACTCGCTGGGGATGGTCAGTGTTGCCCCTGGTGTCTGAGAGGGAGAGCAAGTCACAGTGCGGCGCTTCCCCGCGGTTCAGAGGTTCCCTCGATGCCAGCTCCGAGTCCCCTCGGCCTGCCGTGGCCCCTCTTAGTGCAGGGCGCAGAGCCATTTTTAATTCCTGGGCACGATTGGCTCAGACAGCCCAGCCAAGACTTTCAAAAGTGCCCAGGGATTCGGGTCCCTCGAGTTCTGGGCCCCACCTCGACACAGTTTAAAGAGGCCTGATTTTCAGAGGGTGCGGGCTCAGCACTGAAAAGAAGGCCTCTTGCATGTGTCTGAAGATGGGCCCTCAAAATCGCTAGTCACTGTAGGAAATTTTGACCTCCTCCTCCTCAGCTGTGGGCGCAGCCTGTCTCATCTAACCCTCAGTGCCGCCGTTTGCTCATGGTCCCATCATCCTCCAGGCCTCCACACGTGATTTCTGCCACTATCTTACTGGAAATCCAACCTCGATTTTCCAGGAGGGACTTTAAGGATCTCTCGTTACTGTATTTGAAGACTGGCAGCTCATTTGCTTTTATCTTGGGCCTTGTCTACACAGGAAAATTAATCTGGATCCAGTAAAGGTGTGAATTAAAACTGGATTAGTTAAACTGGATTAACCCCCTATGTTCACACTCTAATTTGGAATAAAATTGGCTTTAATTCAGTTTAGTTCAATTCACACCCTGATCCAGAATATGTATACTAGTAGGAGAATGCCGGTAACTCTCCCCCTGCAGACAAGCTCCAGGACTTAGTTCCCCTATGGCTTTTCAAAGCCACATGCCAGTGGGTTCATAAAGTCATTAGCTAATCTTGAAACATGCCGGGATGCCCCGGCCAGACATGCTGATTCATATGTAATCACAGCTTCCACATGGTTCCTCTCCCTGGCCTTTTGCCAGCCGTTGGTTGACGCGACACAGTCCCAGTGGCGGTTTTCAAGGGTTCGGGACGTCCCTTTTGAGGCGGAAGAGTGGCCCAGGGGCTTAGCCGCATTCGCCTCACCTGAATCCCTGTTGTGTGTTACAGAAATGTCCCCGCGAGCTCTCACAGCGTGAGCGACGCCAGCAGGAGTGAGAACAGTGTCGCCCGCTCAGGTGATCCCCTCAGCGTGCCGCAGATCGCCCCGGGAGCACCAGTGGAATTGTCTGCTAGAAAGGGGACTGGTTTATGGCTGCTAATCAGGGGCTGGATTGGGGTTCGCCCCCCGGGGGGTTGGGAGAGGAGGAGGCTGCCAGGAACAATGGCTTAGGGCAGCAGATTGTTCCCCTAGCAGCACATGGACGAAGTGGCCAGCCCCCAGCCCGTGTGGGGAAGGGACAGGGTCCCGGCTGTACCCGCTGCTCTGCAGAGGGGCACAGTGGGCAGCTGCCCGGTGCAGGGAGCGTGCTGCGTGCCAGGCTGTATGGGAGGGCTTTGGTTCCGGAGTCACCGTCACCCCGGCCCTGCACAGCCCCAAGGCAGCGCAGGGCCCCAGTGCAGGACCCAGCCTGTCGCAACGGGGAAAAATGAATCTCAGGCCAAGTGCAACTTGCTTTGGGCAACAGGCTCAAGGCAACAGCACGATGGCGCCAGCGCCCTCTAGTGACTGTCTGGGGAAATACAGCGCCCGTCTGCTGGCACTGCTGCCTCCCAGGTGCAATGAGCTCTGACACTGGTGGTCCAAAATCTTTCGAGGCCGACTGCCTTTGTGGTCCTTGTGCAGCAGCCGTTAGCTGCGAGGGCACGAGCTGTCAGGGGCTTTGCCACTCCCCCAGGCACCGGTACGTTTTTGTGAGGGGTGTGTTTACGGGTCGGGATGTACGGTCATGTCTGGATCCTGGTTTCTGAACGTCCTTAACTCTGTCTGAGCCAGGGAACGTTTGCAAACACTTCCCACCAGCACCAGCACTGGGCCAGCCCCCTGGGTCACAGCAGCCTGGGGAGCTTGAGTGTAGACGGGCTGCAGCCTAGAAACGAACGCAGCCGTTCAGCTCAAAGTGGTAATGGTTTTTTTAGCCCTTTAAAGAAGATCCCTGGGGCAGCCGAGCAATGACGTAGTGTAAGAACATCGCTGGGGCAGGCGGGATCGTAATGGGGCAAAGCTTCGGTGAGAATCCAACTGGAGACATCATCAGAGGGTCTATTCATTTACAAAACAAGTGTCACAGCACGGGCAGCTCAGGGTTTTGGTGTTTTTGCTTAAAGCCCCAGCTCCCAGACTCCTGTGATCCCAGGGGACTCTTGGCGTTTGTTTTTCTTTGAAATGTGACCCCTCGACCCCACAGCGGCTCCAGCCTAGGGCCCAGAGACTGCCTTCGGGCCCCTGCACTGCTGCAGACTCCCCGTGTGACCTAATTTCCATTGAGTCGAAACACCTTTGAGCTTCTGGGCCTTAGTCTCTCTCAGCCTCAGCTCCCCGGCTCTCCAATGGGGATAGCAGCCCTGCCTCAGGGCTGCTGCGAGGGTACATTCTGTAGAGACTGGGGGGTGCTCAAACACTACGGGGATGGGAGACTTCAAGAAAAAACTCTCATGGGTTTGCAGCCCAGCTGACTATTGGTTCTCAAATGCCTGGGCTTAACAGTGCTGCGGTCACAGCCCCATCTACTGTTCAGATTAGAAAACCGATGCTCAGCACCTCTGTAAACTGTCACCCCGACAGCTAATCTCTGTCATGCTGCCTGCCGGGACCCAAGAGCGTGCGTACCAACCCCAGGGCACACGGTGGGAACCAGGCACAAACCCCAAACTGCCTGTGAGTTCGACACTTAGATTTCACCAACCAATCATCAAGTGTAACCTCCTCAGGCACTAAAGGAGCCTAACCATGGAGTCACAGCCAGTCCCCGTGGGTCCTCCAATCTGTCTCGCCACCCAGGTGAGCTACCCCTGTGATAGAGGGTGCCTTACACCAAGAATCACAGCAATATTCAGGAGGACTTGTGGCACCTTAGAGACTAACCAATTTATCTGAGCATAAGCTTTTGTGAGCTACAGCTCACTGCATCCGATGAAGTGAGCTGTAGCTCAGGAAAGCTTGTGCTCAAATAAATTGGTTAGTCTCTAAGGTGCCACAAGTCCTCCTTTTCATTTTGCGAATACAGACTAACAAGGCTGCTACTCTGAAACCTAGCAATATTCAGGTTACTCCCAGTCCCAAAGGACCAGTCACTTACCCCAGGTCAATTGCACCTTAAATCTCATACCAAAGACAACATTTGTGGCCAATCCTATAATAATCTTTATACAGATTTATTATGAGGAAAAAGAAACTAGAGCGTTATTTACAAGGTTAAAGCAGGTAAACATACACACACAAATGAGTTACAATCTTATATTTCAAAAGCTTCTATAAGAAGCAAGCTCTATATGTCCTTTAAGGCTAAGCAACTGGGGATCTCTTGCTTATGCCTAACAAAACTTGCCCCCCAGACTCCAAGCGGCATAAAGATAACCAGTGCCTCCTTGTTAGGGGTTTTATCCCCCTCCTCTCATGTGCTCTGAGCTGCAAACTCAGCTGATGTGAGAAATCCACTTGCATGACTCATCTTCCTGGGGAGTAACACCTTCGGTTCCAGATCCGTATGTCACCCTAGTGAATCTCTCTCTCCAGTCAGGTGATCTATATAATTAGAGAGGCTTACAATATAACCGCTCAACTATTACCTTGCCATATAGGATACAGATGTGATAAATGAGATTAAAGCTGCAGCAACTCACATGCATTTAATACAGTGTAAACACTAAACACATTCTTATCATTCTAATACCTGTTTTAACAACACGAATACCCAGGGGAGCAAGACTGTTTCCAGCTCTGTGTTTGGCAGTGTTCAGCGGAGACAGGGGGACCTTGGCATGAGCTGGCACCTGGTCTGCCAGCGTCCCAATCTCACGCAACACCTGTCGAGAGCAGCAGGCTCTCAAGAGAAGCCAGAGCTCAGATGAGAAAACATATGCAGGACAGTAGCAGAGATAGCCTGCCCTGCTCTCCCCCCAACCCCCCAGGTCTTGTCTGCAAGTGGAATCCCCTGTGAAAGGAAGTAATGCTCGGTGAGAATGCTCCCTGTGGGATTCACTGCAATCTCTCTTTTTTCTTTTACAGAAAGTGGGCACCAGTGCTGGGAAGAGCTGTGGACCCCCGGGGTTTCCCTGCCGCTGCTCATCTCCATAACATCCCAGCCCTGCTGGAGCAAGGTGCTGTCCCCCAGAACCCAGAGAGTGGATACAAATCGCTATTTTGCCGGAAGACCAGTTCCCAGGGATTTCATGGCTGTGGAGTGTTGTAGGTCTGTGCAGTCCCTAGCAGCAGAGAAACCCCCACGGAAAATTAGATCCGAGTATAGTTTTGCTCTGAGACGTGTCTGTCAATGCTGCACAGCTCAGTGCCCTGCGTGGATCCGCACCACAGCTGCTGAGTTGTCTAAAACAGTGTTGTTCTGCTTTTCACTCTGGTTAGCTCTGCAGAGCCCACGTGCCAGAGGAGAGGAGCTGGGGTCTTGTGTATCATTCACCAAATTCGCACTTGAGAGAACCCACTGATGACAGTGGGGTGTCCAATGGGGGTTACTAGGCCATTACCCAATGACAGTGGGGTACGTCAGGTGATGTTAGATTGCAGGCATGCCGCAATGGGTATGTTACCTTCAGGAACGTTAAAGTTAAACAGGGAACCTCCTGTTAAGAAACCTGGGACATTCAGAGCAAAGATTAATCTGTAGAGCTGGTCAGGAAATGGGAACAATATAGACAAACTTTCCTGCAGCCATGCCAGAGGGGCAGAGGCCTTTGTGATGGATGGTGCTCGCTGGGCGTGCTGCCTAGTGGTTAGGGGGTTAGGCCCCTGGTGGCCATGTCTCTACGCTTTCCCCTGGACCAACTTCACAACCAGCTGCCTCCAGCCAGTACACATGGGGTGGAAGAAAGGCAGGGTCTCCTTCCACCCCAATGAACGCAGCTGCCCCTCCGCAACGTGAAATGGGGACACGCCTCTCCCAAGAGATGCTCCCTGCCCTCTAAGTGCAAGCGTTTGCTCCACGTGCTCTTCTGCGCTCTAGGAACACCAAAAGCACCAGCAGGTCCCCGGTCCCAGTGGGAGCACTGGCTACCAGCCCTGAGTGGGTGATAGGACAGGGCTGTCTGCAATAGCAATGAGCCAGGAGATCCCTTGGGACAATGGCCCCTCACCAGCCACCTGACATTCCCCCCCACTGCTGAATGAGCCCTCGCATGAGACCATCCTCCTCCATCCATAGGATCATAGAATATCCGGGTTCGAAGGGACCTCAGGAGATCATCTAGTCCAACCCCCTGCTCAAAGAAGGACCAATCCCCAATTTTTGCCCCACATTCCTAAATGGCCCCCTCAAGGATTGAACTCACAACCCGGGGTTTAGCAGGCCAATGCTCAAACCATTGAGCTATCCCTCCCCACCCACGGAACAGGTCTGGGAACCACAGGCCCATCTTTTCTGCTCCAGGGGCCTCCCTAGGCAGGGATGGGTCTTGAATGGGAGAGACGCAGCACTTGGGCTCTCAGTGTCGGAGAGTCGCCCAACCTTTGATGATCCTGGCGTGGGGCTCGGCTCTGGGGCCCTGGCTGGCTTTGGTATTTCCTGTGATGCAGGCTCCTGTCCAGCAGGGATGGGGCTGGGCCCGCCCCAACTCATTTCACACAGGGGTCACCAGACAGCCATCGGAATATCACTGTTCCATATTGAAGCGTGATTGGTAGAGCTGGCTGGGAAACGGCTTTTCTTCCCTCCCCCCTTGCAAACAAATGCCGAGTTTTGGTTTTTGGATGAAAACTTGACAATTTTCAGTGAAAACAGAATATTTTCAGTTCTACTGATGGACTGCCGTTCAACATTGTCATCCGCAACTCGGACAATGGAGGGACAGTATGCGTTCTAAAATTTGCAATGACACCAAGCCGGGAAGGATTGCAAGCACTTTGGAGGACAGGAGTAGAATTCAAAATGATCTGATAAGTTGGAAAAGTGGTGTGATATCAACAAGGTGAAATGTAGTAAAGATAAGTGCCAAGTTGTGGAGTGCCACCGAGGGAGGAAAATCAAATGCACAACTACAAAATAGGGACTAACTCTTAGGTGTCAGGACTGCTGAAAAGGATCTGGGGGTGACAGTAGATCACAAATTGAATAAGAGTCAGCAATGTGAAGCAGTTGCAAAAAAGGCTAATATCATTCTGAGCTGTATTAAGAGGAGTGTTGTATGTAAGACAGAGGAGGTAATTGTCCCGCTCTGCTCGGGACTCGTGAGACCTCAGCTGGAGTCCTGTGTCCATTGTTGGGCACTGCACTTTAAGAAAGATGGCTTAGAAAATGTGATGGATGAGGAAAGGTTTTAAAAACTGGGTACGTTTAGCCTTGAGAAAAGAAATCTGAGGGTGGATGCGATAACAGTCGTGAAATATGTGAAGGGTTGTTACAAAGAGGACAGTGACCAGTTGTTCTTCAGGTCTGCTGGAGGTAGGACAAGAAGCAACAGGCTTAATCTGCAGCAAGGGAGATTTACGTTCGATATCAGGAAAGATTTTCTAACTATCAGGGTAGTTAAGCTCTGGAACAGGTTTCCAAGGGAGGTTGTGGAATCCCCATCAGTGGAGAAGAAAAAGACGCCCCCTACCCCAAAGAGCTTCACAGATTCATATACAGTAAGGTCAGAAGGGACCATTATGATCGTCTAGTCCGACCTCCAGCACAACGCAGGCCACAGAATCCCACCCACCCACTCCTGCGAAAAACCTCTCACCTATGTCTGAGCCATTGAAGTCCTCAAATCGTGGTTTCAAGACTTCAAGGAGCAGAGAATCCTCCAGCAAGTGACCCGTGCCCCATGCCACAGAGGAAGGCTTCACACAGAGAGCAGGTTCCTGTTCCCAGAAGCTTATGGTCATGACCTTCCATCACCAATGGACTCATGTCCTCGCTTCCTCTGTCCTTTTTCCAGGACTTTTGATGACCTAAACTCTGAAATGGAATTTGAGAGTTACTCTAGATTTCAACTTCCTCTTTGATTTCTCAACTCAGCAAAATTTGGCTCTGTGTGTCATCATTGACTTGGCATGATGTGTGCGTTTCCCTAAAATGCCGCTGTATAAAGCCGGCACAAGGGCCTGTGGTTCAGCATCAGAGACAGGAGGAGAACTGGAAAGAATCCCAGCTCTGGTTCTGCTGCTGCCGCTCCTCCTCGCCCAGCAGAAGCATGAAGGTCTGTGTGGCTGCCTTCGCGGTTCTCCTCATCGCTGTCCTCTGCTCCCAGGTCCATTCTCAGCTTGGTAAGTCCTGTTTCTTTTCTGCCTTTCTGCAGCGCTCGGAGCTCTCACTTTCACTGGGGTTCAGACTACGTCAAGGTGGGTTCAGGTGTAGGAAGGTGCGTCCCCCATTCTGACACTGCGGCTTGTAGTGACCCAGCCTGGTTGGGAGGGAGCCCATGAAACAGCCATAAACTTCAGTTGGTCGAGATGAACGATCTCAGGGGTCTTCCTGCTCTGAGATGCCCGGGAACAGTGACAGCGAGGGGTGGAGCTGAGGGTCAGTTAACCCGATTGGGACTGCAGGAGAAGCCTTCAGATCCTCAGACACCTTCAGCGAGGGGTTAGAGAGAATCGTCAGGCAAGTCTCTTCTATCCTTCCAGATGGCGTCAACACCCCAACTTCCTGCTGCTTCAGCCATGTTGCCAAGCCAATCCCACGGAGCCTTGTGGTGAAGTACCGGCACACCAGCAGCAAGTGCTCCTTGCCGGCTGTAATGTGAGTATGATTTCCGGCCAGACGTTCTATGTTCATGCAGAGAAACAACCCCATAGGATGAACGGATGGGGGAGGGAATCTGCAGGGTTCTCGTGAAACAAATGTCAAAGGCATTTTTAATCCTGGGGTGAAAGACAATTATGCAAAAGTTCTCCACATTCCCCTGTGACCCTTGGATGCCACAATTCTAGAGGCCTTCAAAATACCTACAATAGGTATGTATAGAGAGCAAGGCGGGATTGATGTTCTGCAGACCCACGGAGAAGGTTCATGCTTGAGCCCTTGCTCTGGGTTCTTGTCTCAGGGACTGACACAGCTTTCAGTTCCCCGAGTAACTCAGCAGCAGGAGTTTGGGAAAGCATTCTCCTGCAGCTCTCTTTGAGCAGAAAGCAGGGCCTCAGAGGGCAGCAAGAAAGCTGGGGTATCTTGAGCATTCCAGTCGGGGCAGATGGGGCCAGAGACACAGCTGGGGTAAATGGGCATAGCCACACCTGCTGCGGCTCTAACCTGCAAGCACACCACTAGTGAGAGTAACAAAGGGTGGGCAGGGGACAGACTGAGGAAGAAGAAGGGTTGCAGCAGTGATCCCCCGGGTCACTCAGATTCGGGATATGCACTATTTTAGATGATCACTGATACTCATTGCATGGGCATGGAGGAAGAAATGAGTCAGCAGAAGGGATATGCATGGAGCCAGGGTAGTGGCTCAGTGGGACCAGAATTGAGGAGGATGTCCCTTATGTCAAGAGCTGGACATTGCACCGGGGTAAGGTCACCTGCTGGGGTGAGCCCAGGTGGTAACGTCAAAGCTGGAGACGCTGATCCAATGACAGTGGTGCAGCCAGGCACAGCTCAGCTTCTCTGCAGTAAGGTGCCGCGAAGGTTTCACCTTTATAAAAGCGGAGTCCTCACTGGCTGACTATTCTTAACAATGCTCAGTCTTTTTGGCTAACACAGAACCCATCTGGTCTCCACGACCTTCTCGGCCGTAGCTTGTGTCTCAGGGGATCCACTTTCCTTCTTCTCCCTGTGAAGATTCTGAATCGAGTTTTTATCTCTGCAGCTTTACCACGAAAAAAGGCCGGGAAGTCTGCTCTGATCCCAACGCACGATGGGTCCAGGAGCATGTCAAGCACGTGAAACAAAACTGACCAGCCCCTGACGGCAATAGCTGCTGGCGACCGTCCCGAAAGTCCTCGGGGGTCATGGGAGGCAATTGCTCCTCCCACAAAGAATTTATTTTAATATATTATTTGTAATGTTTATTTCTGAACTGGAACAACAATTTATTATATTTAAATGATTTGTGCTTAAGTTAAATCAATGTCAATTCCTTTTGATCGAACAAAATACAAAATGCAATTGAAATATTCGGCTGTGCCTGTTAATGAGGATTTAGGATTCAAAATCATAAAATGTGACGTGTTAAGAACGATGTCTGGGCCTACACACCTTTGAATGCTCTGGGCTGTCTCTCTGAAGCTTTTGCAGGAGTGATCCCTGATCTGGGGGCTGAGGGTCTCAGCAGCATGCCTCTGGCGATATCAGTTCCCAATGAAAATAATCCAACCCCAGCCCTTTGCAGCTGGAAGTAAAAGGGAGAAGGCTGAAAAACCACGTTATGTTTGTAAAGCAAGGGTGAGATGCGTGGGCAGTGGAGCAGAGTGGGGCAGGGCTTGGAGTCACGCGTGAACCGCTCTAGTCAAGGATGGGGGAGGGAGTATGGCCTGGGGGTTAGAACCCTGGGGCTCAACCTTTCCAATACTGGGCCCCTCCCTGACTTAGCAACGTGGAAGGAGAGGGCGGTTGTGACCCCTGATTCCTGTTCATGACCCCCCCCCCCCGCCCCAAGACTCAGGACCCCCCAGTTGAGAACCAGCAGGGGGGGGATCCACAGGTCTGGAAGCCAGGTTGGTGGCTGCTCGGCAGCTGCTGAGTTCATACTGCCACCTCTGGCAAATGGGAGAACTGCAACCTGTGAGTCCTATTGGCTCAAGCCCCACTGGATGTCCCGCCCACAGAGGCCCTGAGTGGCAGTGCCCATGGTGTTTCCCGATTGGCCCAGGCATGCTATTTAAGGCATAGGGAAAACACCTGGAGGCTGCTGTGCGACTAGGGGGATCTCTGGCTTGGTGCTGCAACGGACCCTTCTGTGTGCTCCTGCCACCTTGCCTTGTTCCTGGCCCCAGCCCTGGTCCTGGGTCCTGGCCTCAGCTCTCCTTCTGACACCTGGCCTTGCTCCTCCTTCCTGATTCTTGGCCCCTCTCTGCTCCTGACACCTTGCCCTGCCTTGGCTGACCTACTTGGCTCGAACCTGGTGCGGTTCATCAGCTCTGAATGGTTCCTGTGATGTGACGCTAGCCTGGATGGCTGCTTCTGGCCTTAGCCCTCTGGACTGACCTTGTACCTTACCTTCTTCTGTAACTTGTCGGCTAGACCTATGGGCTGGCAGCCCGGACTCCTGGTTCTAGTCCTGGCAGTGGGGTGGGTTTTATTGCCAGTCTATCACTGACTCCCTGGGTGACGCTGGCTAGTTTATAACGGTTCATTGCTCTCTACAGGGCTGAATCACAGCTGCTTGACTGTGTGTCCTCGACTCCTCACTGCTCGTAGCTCTGGAATATTTTCCTTTGGCGCCAGTGGTAGGGGCTGGTGCTTTTGCAGCAGGAGGCTCTGAGTTTTCGCTCCTCTGTTGCTGTGAAGTTCTGTGTGGCCCCGGCACACAGCATCCAGAAATCCACCATGTCTAAGACACAGTGGGCCGGATCAGTCACAGAGTAATTCCACTGAAGTTACTGGCATTATCCTGGGGATGAATTTGCCTGGTATAAATATAATCTGTGGCTACCTAGGAACTACGCAGCTGTCCCCATGCTGCACGGCTTGTAACTTCCCGGGGACAGGAACCGGATTGCCCTGCTCCAAAAGCATAGGCCCTCACCGCTGGAGTGAAAGGCAAATCTTCACTGCCTGTCATGAGGCCAGCAGTGTGACATGCAGCTGAGTAGCTCTGGTCCCATCCAGTAGGGGGCAGTTTGAACCTGGATTCCTGCCTAGGTCACTGGTGACATGTCAATGGGCTGTGTATTTACCTGGTTGCTGTGGCGATTGCAGTCCACAGGAGTTGTGCATGACAACACTTAACCCTTGCAAGAGCAGGCTCCCAGAGGGCAGCAGGTGAGTGTTCAGGGATGTGTAATTCTACACCCCTGTGGCAGGCATTGAACTTGAGACCTGTGAGTCCAAACACGTGGCCTTCTATTGTCTGAGCTAAAAGACCCACCTCTGGTAGTCCAGGCTGTAGTAGGCTCATCAAAGTCTATATGGGGCCCAACCACGGTGAGACGGCCGGGGTGCTGGCACCAGGGAAGCTGGAACTAGGGGTGCTGGGGGTGTGGCCGTACCCCCTGGCTTAAAGTGGTTTCCATCATACACAGGGTTTACAGTTCTGTTCAGTGGCTTTTAGCACCCCCACTATAAAACCTGTTCCAACGCCCCTGTGAGACGGGGACAGAGCCCCCCGCTGATTGGGTTACACATGCAAAGGACTGGAGTCCTGCTGAGTGTCCGCCATGAATTTGGATCCAGATCCATTGGGCATAGACATGAATCTTTCCCCGGAGGAGACCTAGCGTGAGACTCAGGAATAGACACTTCCGTTATAGACACCAACGTGTCTCCCCCCTTGCCCGTAAGGATCCAGCTAGCGCCTGCCTGGCGCCTCCAGGAGACAGAGAACAAAGGGTTCAGAACCCGGGGGTGCAGGTTTAGTGGAGTGCTGGGTGGAGCGCTCCATGGGGACACCACTGCTAGGGACCTGCGGTAGCCCCGTTGCTGGGGAAGGCGGATTTGCGGAGCCCCGGGATGCACGCAGTGGGTGTTGCATCCCCATTGTGTGGTGTGGGCTCTGGGAGTTGTGCTCTTGCTGGGTATAATCCCAAATGAGTCTCGGCAGGTGCTTGCCCTCCAGCCCTGGACGTCACAGCCTCATGGAGTCCCCTGTAGTCACTGGTGGGTCATAGAGACAACGGGCTATTTGTGAGTCTGTTTTCACTGATTGGAGATTCTTGGGGTCTGCAGCGTTTGGCCTCCTGTCAGCTGTGTCTTAGAATTATTATTCTGGCAGCTGCCTGGTCTTTGAGCTCCTTGCTTTGTTTCATTACCTGTTAGAAGCCAATTGGTTTCTATCGCACAACGTTTGTTCCTTGTCTGCCCAGGGACTGAAAGGTTGGCTCTTTCTGTTAAGAAAGAAAAAGGGCAGATTTGTTTTGCCGTCCCTGGATTGGGGTGTGATGTTTTAACAATTTATTTAGAGAAATCATAAGTAAATATTGTTTTTTCCCTCGGTAAGACGGGGGTCTGGGCTCCTGCCTCTGCCCTTCCCACCATCGAATGCAAAGCCCCAGCTATGCAGCTACCGTGTCACAGTGACCAATGAAATGACACGCCACAGCCGGACAGCGCTGGTCAGCTACCAGGAGCCGGGGGAGAGCAGATCACAGACCAGTCTCAAGTGAGTAGGTGATATCTTAATAAGGCCACAGCCCCTGTCAGATCTACCTATCTGAGGTATTTATCTGGCCCCTCTCACCACCCTGTCTGAGCACCTCACATGCCTTCGTTTAGCCTCACAACCTCGCACGGCAGGGCAGTGCTAAAATCCCCACTGTGCAGACGGGGAACCAAAGCTCAGAAAGACTAAGTGACTTGGCCAAGGTCAGATAAGAAGTCTGTGGGAAAGCAGGGACTTGAACCTGTCTCCTGAGAGCCAAGTGAGGGGCCTAACCACAGGACGAACCTTCTCCCTATGGGCAAGGGAGTGGGGAGAATGTGTAGGGAGCAGGAAAGGGGGACTGTACCTAAGGGTCTTTTCTCACTCGTGTAACACCAGCACAGCTGGGTGGGTTGTCAGCCACGGGGATCAAACCTGGGGCCTGTGGATCAGAACTGAATGAGCCTTTACTGCCTGAGCTAAAGGATGTGGCTCTCGTAGCTCCGGCTGTAGCAGGCTCATTGATCTCCGGCTGGCCTAGCCACTGCTAGATGGGGACAGAGCTCACGCCAGGTGGACGTGGCTTACACTAGTAAAAGGAAAAAGATTCGACTCTATTGACCAGCCAGAACAGGACTATTATTTGTATTACCGTAGAGCCTTTTGCTAGGCACTGCAGGATGGTCCCTGCCCCGAGGAGCTCACAGTCCAAGTAAACCACCCAATAACTCCTCCCGCAGGAGGGCCTGCCAGTGACACGTGGATTCTGGCACACGGAGTACGGGAGGGACCAGAAATGACCATCAGGAGCTCTCCAGCCCCAGAGGAGAGACCTTTCCCCAGACATCACCAAAATCACACCAGATAAGGCCCCTCCTGTCTTTGTGTGGGGTGGAGACTAACGACGTCTGGGGTAAATGTGGAGGAATGTGGCCAGTCCCGGTCAAGGAAGCCTCTTCCTCCAATAACCAGCTTGAGGGTGATTTCAGAACGGGGCCTAGTTGGAGTTGCAGGAACCTCCACGGGAAAGGTGGGAGTTTTCAATTGTCCAGACTGGGTTCATTCCTCACATGCAGCAGCACCTTGAGAGCTCAGGGTCCCATTGCGCTAGGCACTGTACAAACAAACTGCGAGAGACAGGCCCTGCCCTGTAGAGTGCACAGTCTGAAGAAGCAAAGGGTGGAAGGAGTATGAGCTCCCTTTTACAGGTGGGAGAAAAGAAGGGATTCACGGATTTGCCCAAAGACACAGAGGCCGTCTGTTGCAGAGGCAGGAATTGAACCCACCTCCCAGCCTAGCTCTTTAAGCTAGGACTAGCTGGCTCATGAAAGCTACCGCTATGAACCCAACTAGAATCCAATAGTGTAGTCACAGCACAATGGCTTCTCAGGAGCTGACTGAAAGCAGCCTTCAACTGCCTGAAGGGGGTTGCAAAGAGGCTGGAGCTCGGCTGTTCTCAGTGGTGGCAGATGGCAGAACGAGGAGCAATGGTCTCAGTTGCAGTGGGGAAGGTCTAGGTTGGATATTAGGAAACACTCTTTCACTCGGAGGGTGGTGAAGCACTGGAATGGGTTCCCTAGGGAGGTGGTGGAACCTCCATCCTTAGAGGTTTTTAAGGCCCGGCTTGACAAAGCCCTGGCTGGGATGATGTAGTTGGGGTTGGTCCTGCTTGGAGCAGGGGGTTGGACTAGATGAACTCCTGAGGTCTCTTCCAACCCTAATCTTCCATGATTCTATGAAACCCTCTTGTTGTTTGCAGCGCTCCTGAAATGAAGCGCCAGGCCCTGAAGCTGAAGGAGGAAGGTGAGAATAAACTACCTTGCGGTGGGCTGTAGCAACGCGAGCGCATCCCTGGGCAGTGGCACTGGCCGTCCCAATGCTGTTAGCTGCGAGCGATGCAGGGGAGCCAGAGGAAGGGGTCCATGGGTGGGGCCGGCCTCCCCCTCTGGGAGGGAACCGCTGTTGTAACAGAGCCCATGCAGGGGAAGGGAAGGGTGCAGTCCGTGGGTGACAGTGAACAAAGGGACGGGGCAGGGGGAGCAGAGGGTGAAGCAAGGGGAAGGCACGTTCCAGTGCAGAGCAGTGGCTGCAGAGCCCAGAGACAGTGATTTCGGGAGCCCCCAAACGGGCCAGATTATTCCCTCTGTGGGAGGCGGGGACCTAGATCTGGTATGTGGCGGTGCTGGGGGAACTCCAGAGCCGTTGGGGGTGGCCATGGGGCTCTGGGTTGGCTGTGAGGAGGGGACCCAGATCTGGTGTGGATGGGTGTTGGGGGAGCTCTGGATCCATTGGCGGGATCTGGGGGGCTCTGGGTTGGATGTGAGTCCATGATGTACTGCACCCAGCGCCCGTGTTAGCACGGATAAGTAACAATCCCGCACGGGACGTGGATCGCACCCTGTACACAGCTCACGCCTGGCTACCGGTGAGTTTACCTCTTCACATTCCTATCAACACAGCCTGCCGCTCTTTCCAAGCTGCTGTATGACTCCCTCTGACAGCCCTTCGGAGACCCTGCGTCACAGCCAGCTGGGGAGCGGGCAGGCCTCCCCTTGGCAACCCATCAGCGTCATTCCCCCGTTGGCCGGCGGGAGTCGCTGTTGGTCCCTGGTAGCTGCTCCCGCCCCAGGATGGCTGTGCCAGGGCTGCTGTGCCAGGAGCAGCCTGTCTGATTCAGTGACGTTTCCTCTCCCTCCCCTGCAGAGTGCGGGCTCTGCCACCGGGCTGACTCTGACCCTGACACCTACGGGCAGAAATGCCAGCGGGGTAAGCTGTGTGTGCACGAGAACTGCCTGGTGAGTAACTCTCCCTTTCCCCGGGGGCTGATGGTTCTCCTGAGGGGTGGGGCCGACCCGCCTGCATCTCAGTGACCCACTCAATGAGACTCCCACCACCCCCTTTGCAGGGTCCCTGGGTGGAGTCCTGGCCCCACTCAAGTCCATGAGCCAAGATTTCACCTGCTATTATTATAGTGCAGCTCCTTGGGCCACCGCTCAACGCTCCTGCTTGGGTGCATTCAGCCCTTTCCTCGATCCCGCAGCACAGAGAGATGCTTGCTCCTCTCTGCGGGACCCTCGTGATCGTCTCCAGGCTGCCCTCCTGTGTGCCAGAGAACGTCCTGGAGTGAATCCCTTTTTGAACTAGAGCAGATCTTGTAGAAACATGTCCAATCTTGGCTTTAAAATTCCCGGGAAAGGAGAGTCCATCCCAGAGCCTGGGAAGTTGCTCCAATGGCTAATCACCCTCACTTAAAATTTTGCATCTTTTTTTCCCAGTCTGAAGTTGTCTCGCTTCAACTACCAGCCATTGTGTGGGCTCAGGCCTTTCTCTGCTAGACTGAAGAGCCCAGTATCTTAAGTCCCCTGTCGGTATCATTCAGCCAAGCTCTGTTCACCTTTCCGCACGAATTCATGCAGCCCGTTGGTTGCTTTTCTCTGCATCACCCCCAGTTTGCCTCTCTCTGCCTGATGCTGGGCTGCCCACACCTGGCTGTTGCATTCCAGTTGTGATCTCACTGTGGCTGTCGGGAAAGGAACGACCATCTCTTTGTGCCGTGAGCCCAGACCTTTGTGTAATTCTGGCTGGCTTCTCCTGCTCAGCTCATGCACCTCACTGTCACTCCTAACCTTCATTGTCCTCATTAGCGGCATTGCTCAGACGTGTCTGTCCCGTGAGTTTCTAGGTGCAGCTGGTACTGTCCTTGGAAACATGCATTACAGACCCGTAATGGCGAGGCACCGAATCAAAGGATTTGTCGAATGCAAGCTAGGACAGCAACCCCTTCTCTTCACTGCCTCGCGAATTACACTGAAAGCAACGAAACCTCCTGATTTATTCCTCACGGGCACCCAAAGCCGCTTATTGCTCGTGGTTGCATCTGTCCTCTTGACATTTACCAACTTCCTCACATTTGCCCTCTTGGACAATGGGGGATTTAAATGAGATTTACCACAGAGAAACGGTCAGGGTTGCTCTGGCTACCCTTTCCCCTTGTACATGGCAGATGGCAGGGCTGCTACTACATGTCAGGCTCCTGCGCCAGATATAGCCTGGGGCCAGAGCTTCCTTCTCAGAGAGACACCAGCGGTGCTCGCTGGACGACCCTTTCATGCTCAGGCAGGTCTGCCTGAGGTTAGCCCTCGAGAAGGTATGTCCCAGTCTCTCACAGGTGAGCCTTCCAGTCCAACCAGCACCACCTTTGCTTTCCTCCAGGCTTCAGACTGTGGCAGCTCCAGAGCTCTCAATCCCGGGACTCTGAAATGGGCCCCGAAGGGCAGAGATTCTCAGAAGGAGGGACAGCACCCCTCGAAATGAAGGACGTCGCATTTTCAGTTGAACACACCGTTGTATTAAAATATATAGAATGAGATCCAGAGAGCCTGGACCTTATTATAACGAAGTTAAACAGCAGCAGATTGTTCGGTGTCCTGGCTCACCTGGGAGAAGCCCCCTCGCCACGGCTCCTTTTCCTCCCTGTTCTCCCATCCAGCACAGCTCGTTGGTGCTGAGCTTCTGACGTGTACAGAAGTTGCTGGAGTGACCCCCTTAGACCCCTTGCAAATCCCAGGCTTACTAGCCATTAAGCAGCTCAGCTCATTTAGAATCATCAATTTGAGCTGGTGGGGATTTATTCTGACCAAAACCAAAATTCATCAGAAAATGCTGATTTGTTGAAATGGAAACTTTTTGGGGCGAGTTTTTGGGGTGAAAATTTGGTCACGGAGGTTTCTGAGGTCCGGGATGGAATTTCTGGTGGGGAGAGAGGTTACAGTGTGCCCACGCTCCTGTGTTCCAGTACCACGCCAGCGGGCTGCTCCAGAGGGGGCAGGACGAGGAGGGATTTTACGGGTTCCTGTATCCGGACATCAGACAGGAATTAAAGCGGGCAGTTCAGAAGGTGAGGCCGAGCCGTGCTGTATTATTATTATCTGATATGTTGATTACAGTAGCGCCCAGAGACCATCCAAGAGCAGGACCCTGTTGTCTGGGTGCTGTACAGACCCAGGGGAGTAGCCAGTCCCCAGGAGTGTACCGACTAACTAGACAGGCCAGGCCCAGGGTGTGGGGAAGGGGGATCACACACAAGCCGAGAGAACAATGTGATGGTGGCAAATGTGGTGGGGGCTGGAGTTAGTTGGGAGGGGATTATCTACACAGGGAAGGGAGAGAGGTGGGGGGTCCGAGCAGGGGAAGACGAGGAGGTTGTGAGTAGGGTTGCCAGGTGTCTGGTTTTCGACCAGAACACCCGGTTGAAAAGGGACTCTGGCGGCTCCAGTCAGCACCGCTGACGGCGCCATTAAAAGTCCGGTTGGTGGGGCTGGTAGGCTCCCTACCTGGCTCCACATGGCTCCTGGAGGCAGCTGGCATGTCCCTGCGGCCTCTAGGTGCAGGGGCAGCCAGGGGGGCTCCATGTGCTGCCCCTTCCCCGATTGCTGGCTCCACATCTCCTATTGGCCGGGAACCGCGGCCAATGGGAGCTGTGGGGGCAGTGCCTGTGGACGGGGGCCTGGCCACGCCTCCGCCTAGGAGCCATGGGACATGTCGCCGCTTCTGGGAGCCGCCTGAGGTGAGCGCCTCCCAGAGACCTCACCCCCTCCCGCGCCCCAACCCCCTGCCTCAGCCCGGTGAAAATGAGCGAGTGAGTGAGGGTGGGGGAGAGCGAGCGCCAGAGGCAGGGGAGACGGAGCGAGCAGGGGCGGGGCCTCGGAGAAGGGGCAGGGCAGGGGGCGGAGCTAGCGTGTTCGGTTTTGTGTGATTAGAAAGTTGGCAACCCTAGTTGTGAGGGGCAGGTGTGCAGAGAGCCTGAGGTAGGACATGGGCCACTGGCTCCCCCCCCTCCTGCCAGCACGGGAGCTAGTGTGATGCGAGCCAAGCGAACGTTGTCCTGCAACACGTTTGTTGGTTGGAAAATGCTGAGTTGACAAAACCACAATGTTTGGTGGGAACGTCTCCATGTCACCCAGATGTTGGCTGGGCAATTATCCAAACGTTCCCTTTCGAGTCTCCTGGTTTGACTTTTATTAATGGCTAATCTGGGCTGGGGAGGTCCCTTCCAGTCCTATATTTCTGAGAGCCTACAATATAATCTACGAGTGGCAAGGAAATCTTTAAGGGAGATTTTGTTTTGCGAACAATTCTGAGATTTCTACCCCCCCTCCCAATCTGGGAGAAAATGCCGTTTTGAAATCTCCGCATTCCCGGTGGGAGGGGTCAGTGGCTTCCCATCAGCTCTGTGTGACATTCCCACCCCGAGACTCGTTGTGATCTCCACGGAAGCCCTAGCACGGCAGGGACAGTGATCCACCGGGGGCGGATGTAGGACATGAAGCTGGTGGGAGGATTCCCTTCGCCTCCAAAGGGCTGTGGCGGGGACCTTGGGAGCTGCTGCCTGTTCTGCTCATCGTCCCGTTGTTTCCAGACCTGCTGTGTGTGCGGCTGCAAAGGGGCATCCATCGCCTGCCAGGGCAGCAAGTGCAGCAAGAACTTCCACTTCCCCTGCGGCTCCGAGAGAGGCTGCATCTATCAGTTCTTCGGGGAGTTTAAGTAAGCGTGGCTGCAAAGTCTCTGATGGGAAGCCTACTTAGCACCTCTTGGAGCAAAGGGCTCTGTCAGCGTTTGCAGGGGACACAATACACGGGTCAAAAACACCCCTGGGGTAGCGGGTGTCTTGTGAAAATGCTGGTGACAGAGCCCCATAGCTGGCATTACAGGGGCAAACCAAGGGATGGCCCCAGTGCTGAGAGACTCTGATATCAGGAGCAGCCTTCAAAGGCCCGGCACGGATTCCGAATTTAGGGGTTGGAAAATCTTTGGTTCTTTTTTTTCTCTTTTCCAAAAGAATACAATTGCAGCCCAACTCCCTGGGTGTGTGGGTTCTTGGCACCTGTCGCTGCCCCAGAGGCACAGGGGAGATAAGAGCTCTCAGAGGGGAGTGCATGCTGCAACCCCTCCCAGTTGCCAGGTGTCCGGTTTTCAAGCAGAACGCCCGGACGTAAAGGGACCCTGGCAGTTCCGGTCAGCACTGCTGACTGGGCCGTGAAAAATCCGGTTGGCGGCGCAGGCAGGCTCCCAACCCAGCTCCGCGCGACTCCCGGAAAGCTGCTGGCATCTCCCTCCGGCTCCTAGGCAGAGGGATGGTCACTGGGGCTCTGCACGCTGCCCC
The DNA here is from genome assembly GCF_015237465.2 of Chelonia mydas. Taxonomy (NCBI): domain Eukaryota; kingdom Metazoa; phylum Chordata; order Testudines; family Cheloniidae; genus Chelonia; species Chelonia mydas. Next base: position 21,477,367 of record NC_051257.2, on the reverse strand, counting down.
TGCCCCCAGCGCCAGATCAGTTGCTCCCATTGGCCAGGAACCGTGGCCAATGGGAGCTGAGGGGGCGGTGCCTGCAGCCACGGCAGCGCGGAGAGCCACATGGTCGCGCCTCCGCTTGGGAGCCGGAGAGAGATGCCGGCAGCTTCCCGGGAGCCACCTGAGGTAAACGCTGCCTGGAACCTGCACCCTGCACCCCCTCCTGCACCTCAACCCCCTTCCCAGCCCGGATCCCTCTCCTGCACCCTGAACCCCTCATTTCCGGCCCCATCCCGGAGCCCCTACCTGTACCCGCAGCTGGAGTCCTCACCGGCACTCCCTGCCGCACCCCAACCTCCTGCCCCGCCCTGGTGAAAATGAGCGAGTGAGCGAGGGTGGGGGAGAGCGAGCGATGGAGGGAGGGGGGTGGAGTCAGCGGGGGCCTCAGAAAAGGGGCGGGGAAGGAGGCGGGGCTGGGGTGTTCGGTTTCCTGCCAATAGAAAGTTGGGCACCCTACTCCCAGAGCACTGGAGCTTCCACATGGCCCGTGGCCTCTGCAGCCCCAGGCATGAGCTAGTGACTGTCGTGCCTATCGGCTCTGCCCTCATGCTGTCCCTCCCCCAGATCCTTCTGCTGGACCCACCGGCCGGTGCAGCGAGTGAGACGGTGGCAGCAGCAGGCGGAAACCATCTGCGTCGTCTGCTTGGAGTCCATGCCGGGGAAACCCTCCTACAGCGCCCTGGTGTGCCCGGCGTGCAAGCACGCCTGGTTCCACCGAGGCTGCATCCAGGTGCGAATCCCCTTTCCGCGCTGGTTCCTGGGGGTGGGCCGGAACCCCCTGGCCACGAAAACCTTCGAGCCAACCCACGCGCAGGCTGCAGCTGTTAGATGTTCCCGCACTGATAGGAATCTTTGAGGACAGTCCCTGGGGGCGCAGCCTGAGGTATCTGCCTGGCTGCTGCAGGGACAGACACAGCAGGGGAGGGCTCAGCGAGTATTTATGGAGCAGTTCTAGGATCACAAGCCCCATTCAGGGTCCCTGGGCTCCCACAAAGTCCAGCAGTAGGGGAGTCTAGAACCCCTATCTGGAGAAATACTTTGGCAAAGGGCCAGAGCAAGGGTGGGGTGAAAGCCACCTAGGACCCAGAGTGACCCCTTCCTTCCGGCAGCAGCCTACTGTCACCCCATATCCACCCTGAGCGGCAGCTCCTCTCCCTGCACTGGGTAGTGCCTACGCTGTGTGAATCAGGCCCCACTGCTCTGTGGGCTATGGGGTGTACCGCTGGTACAGGAGGGGCCGAGCCAGGTCGCCTACTTGGAAGGTAACTTCCAGGGCCATTTTCTACCCTTCTTGCAGCCCATTTACTGCCCTCACGCACGACTCCTGGGGCTGGGCACCCGCACCCCCACCTCCTCCTCCGGGGGGCTTTCTCATTCCCGGTCTCACTTCCTCCGCGAGCAGCACTTGCCGCCGCGAGCTCGTTGCGTGTTGTTTTTGCTCTTTGCTAGTCAATGGCTCATTCACAGCCCTGCCTCCCCAAGCTGGCATTACCTCTCTCCCCCTGCAGGAATGTGATCTCTGCTCCCCTGCTTGTGTCTGTCCCGCAGGGACACGCTCTCCGTGCTGCCTTGTACCATTTCCGATGCCCCAGGTGCCGGGACATGGGGACATTCCAAAGAGAGATGTTTCGAATGGGCATCAAAATCCCTGACAGGTCGGTTCCCTTTCTACCTTCACAAAGAGCAACTCATAGAATCGTAGAAGTTTAGGGCTGGAAGAACTCCGGAGGTCATCAAGTCCAACCCCCTGCTCAAAGCAGGGCTAACCCCAACTACATCATCCCAGCCAGGGCTTTGTCAGGACGGGCCTGAAAAACCTCTAAGGATGGAGATTCCACCACCTCCCTAGGGAACCCATTCCAGTGCTTCACCACCCTCCGAGTGAAATAGTGTTCCCTAATATCCAACCTAAACCTCCCCCACTGCAACTTGAGACCATTGCTCCTTGTTCTGTCATCTGCCACCACTGAGAACAGCTGAGCTCCATCCTCTTTGGAGCCCCCCTTCAGGTAGTTGAAGGCTGCTATCAAATCCCCCCTCACTCTTCTCTTCTGCAGACTAAATAACCCCAGTTCCCTCAGCCTCTCCTCAGAAGTCATGTGCCCTATATGCCGTTAGCCTTCTTGGAAACAAGGGCACACTGCTGACTCATATCCAGCTTCTCGTCCACTGTAACCCCTAGGTCCTTTTCTGCAGAACGGCTGCTTAGCCAGTCGGTCCCTAGTCTGTAGGGCGGTGCATGGGATTCCTCCGTCCAGCGCCGGGCTCCTCTGAGTAACACAGAACAGGTTTTTTAAAGGCTGCACCAGCCTCAGCTTTGTAAATTGCAGCGCACTGGGACAGGACAAGAGCTCCTAGACTGCAGAGATGGGGACACAACAGCCTCCTGCCTCGTCAGAGAGCGACGCGGGGAAAGAGTGCAGCTGCTCCAGGGCTTGGAAAGGGGCTAAGGCTGCCACGGGCCAGCGGGTGGGGCCCTGCCTGGCACTTCCAAAACTTGCCTTGTAGTCCTGGCTTAACTACTAGCCGATCCCAGACAAGTCACGGTACAATGGGGCTAACGGCACTGACCTCCGTTGGAAAGCATGCTGAGGTCTACGGCTGGGGAGCGCTTTCGAAGAGCTGACGGGCGGTGTTATATTTCTGCGTCTATTTCGGTAGCACATCTGATGACCTTGGAAACTCCAGGATGGTTGTCAGCGTCATTTTGTCTGGCTGAATCTGCAGCATGAGGTTTGCCATGGGAAGAGGGGGATTCACACTGGCCAAAGGGAACGTGCCCCACAAGAGCCTGGATTCGCTGATCTTAGTGTTGTTATTATTATGCTGATGATTTATTCGGTGTCAATAGGGGCCCCATGACATTCCCACTGGTGACGTAAGGGCATGAGCCCCAAGATCAGGGCAGGCTGCAACCCACCAGGGCACAAACCCCGAAGTGGCTGAGAGTTCTCAGCTTAGATTTCAAGGATATCCTTAGAGTCCTTTTGTTGAAGGTTTCTCAACCCAGCTGTGGGGTGTTGTCAGACCCCCCAGAGCCCATCTGGTATGGACGGGTCTCCTCTTTCAGGAGACATGTAACAATTTCTGTAGAAGAACATCTCCACACTAATTAGTGTCCCTCTGGCTGTCTGGCGATTCAGACACTCACAGACGTTCACACAACACCCGCTCAAATGTTACATCGCAATGTGGAACGCAGCTCTCACACGTCAGATCCCAGCAGGCAGCAACACATAAGCATCGATAGACTCCGAACACCAACCACTTTCTTATCATTCGAACTAGATAAGTTCCTGGTGCGTGGGTCCATTAATGGCTATTAGCTAGGATGGGCAGGGAGGTGTCCCTAGCCTCTGTTTGCCAGAAGGTAGGAATGGGTGACAGGGGATGGGTCGCTTGATGATGATCTGTTCTGTTCATTCTCTCTGGGGCACCTGGCACTGGCCACTGTCGGCAGACAGGACACTGGGCTAGATGGACCTTTGGTCTGACCCAGGGTGGCCGTTCTTATGTTCTTATATCTATTTTATGAATATTAACTCACAAGTGAGCCAGACAGATTCCAATTCTGTGTCCGTCAGCTCCCGGCTGGGACACGGGGACCTGGCATGAGCTGGCACCTGGTCTGCCAGCGTCCCAGCCCCAGCCCTGGACTGGGACTCCATTGCGCTAGGTGCTGTACAAACACAGATCAAAGAAACGGTCCTTGCCCCAGGGAGCTTACAGCCTGGTCCCCAGCATTTGAAGTGTTAGCACCGGGTGGATTCCGGTTCGAGGAACGCTGATTCCCCTCATTGCTCCCTCAGGGACGCCGCCTGGGAGGAAGACGGCGCGTTCGGCGACCAGTATCACAGACACAGCCAGTGTGACGCCGGCTCCTGCCTGTACGTGGGCGGCAGAGAGCAATCCGCAGAGGACGGGTAGGCAGTTAACTCCCGGGGCTTGGCCCCAGGCGCATTCTCCCTGCTGCGCTGGGGCGGGGGTGGGGTTGGGTTCAGTCTAGGTCCCGCCCCTTGCTGGCCACTGGCAGCTCAGCTGTTGCCCAGCAGGTGCCACACGGCAATGGCTGGCTATTGGGGGATGGGGTGTGCCGGCCCGTTGGCGTGAATGCAGGCGGGTGCCTTTGTTCTGGTCTCCATGATCTCATTGCAGAGAGGAGCCGGGGCTGCAGGGCTCTAGCCCAGCTCCACAGATGTATTTAGGCTCCTAACATCCACTGAAACCCAAGGGAGTTAGGAGCCTAGGGGGCCTCCAAGGATCTAGGCCTCCATCCCACCTTCCCTCTGGCCGTCCCCGGCTCTCCAGCTGGGAGGCGCCGACACCGACCTCTTTGCCTTCCCAGCCCGTGGCAGCTGCTGCTGTGCACCTCGTGTGGCTCCCAGGGGACCCACCGCCGCTGCGCCTCGCTGGGGGCCTCTGCGGGCACGTGGGAGTGTGAGGACTGCGCGGGGCCAGCAGGGGCGGGTAAGGAGCCTCTGGGACGAAGGCGCCCGGCCCTGGTGGGGAGTTTGTCTGGAGGGGAGCTCAGGGCTGAGGATGTGGCCGTTTCTCTCGGCGGGCGTCGGTGAGGAGAAGGATCCAGGCTGGTAGGACCTGGCCCAACGCCTGTTGCAGTCGATGGGAGGCCGTCACTGGCCTTTGGATCGGGGCCAAGAGCATGGAGGCCGGCAAGGTTCCCGGCTGGACACTCAATCCTAAGGGCTAAATCCCAGGCCGGCCCTGGGGGCTGGGCAGAGCTTCCTCACCTGTGGGGAGCTCGGCAACCCCCGGGAGTGTGTGACTGGCCCCGGCTCCCCGACGGGGGGTGGCAACGGGGGCAATTGCCCAAGGGCCCGGACGATTTAAAAGGGTCCAGGGGGCCGCAGCTGGGAGCCCTGGGCATGGGCGGCGGGTGAACCCCAGGCTCGGGGAGGCTAGCCCTTGGCCCCGACCACCCCTCTGCCTGAGGTCCTGCTGGAGCCCCCTCCTGGCCTACACACCCCCAGGCCGCCCGAGTGACGCCAGCCCCGGAACGCCGGGAGGGAGGGTGGTGAGCGGGCAGCGTGCCCACCCCACCCCGGAGTACAGGCCGGCCCCCATTAGCCCCCCAGCCTGGGACCCCGGCCACGGGGGGAAGAGCCCACCACAGCACAGCCTGGGAAGCAGGAACGGGCCTGGGTGTGGAGTGTGGGCGTGGCCAGGCCATGCTGTTTGGGGAGACACATCCTCCCCTTGCCTTTCATACCCACCGACCATGGCCCCGGGCCCTATCAAATCGTGCGGGCGGGCCGCAGGGCTCCTGGGCGCGCGGGGTGGGACCGCGGCAGGGAAGGCAGCCGGGCGGGCATGTGGAAGCCCTGGCCGAGCTGGAAGAGCGCGCCCAGCAGCGCAGCCGGCAGCACCGCCGGGGGGGACGCAGGACTGACGTCCGGGGCCGTTTCCCTTGGTGGGCATCGGTGAGGAGAACAGCAGGGGGCGCCCCCAGGATTGGAGATGCGGGCCCCTTGGGCGTGGGGCGTGGAGATGGCACGTGCTAGGCTCTGCAGGGGGCTGCCTGGCGGTGATGGTCACCCGTCTGCCTCTGATTCCAGCATCCCGCCAGCTCTCCGCTCCAGGGAGCCCAACAACCAGTCAGGCTGCGTGTGGAGCCAGGGGCAGCTCCGGTGCGTCTGCCGGAGGCAGGAGGCCAGGACCCACCACACTCACCTCGAGATCCAGGCTCTCCCGTCCCCGCAAGTGAAGACCCTTCGCTGCCCCAGTCCCTGGCTCTGCTACCTACAGGTCAGTGAGCCTGTCGTCCCACTGTTTATCCCCCCCCCACAATGCTCTCCTCTCCCACCACTGCCGTCTGGGCCCTCCCTGGCCCCCACGGGCTCACCTGCTTTGACAGAAGGTGCATCTACGGCTGCCAAGGCCTGGATGTCCCTCGAGAGACACGCGCCCTGCGTTCCCTGCTGGCCAGAGCTCACTGTCTCAGGCGGGATCTCAGTTCTCTGCCCATGGCTCCAGCTCTCCTCTCGCTCTCTCTCCTCCCTGGGGTTACCCACCACTCCCGGCGCGGCCCCGCTGCTGCTGTGGTGTCCTGCCTTTTATCCCCCTGCTCCACCTCACTCGGGGAGGTGAAAGAGATGGGACCCGACGCTGTACGATACGCACCCTTACAGAACACTATCAACTCGCTGGGGATGGTCAGTGTTGCCCCTGGTGTCTGAGAGGGAGAGCAAGTCACAGTGCGGCGCTTCCCCGCGGTTCAGAGGTTCCCTCGATGCCAGCTCCGAGTCCCCTCGGCCTGCCGGGGCGCCTCTTAGTGCAGGGCGCAGAGCCATTTTTAATTCCTGGGCACGATTGGCTCAGACAGCCCAGCCAAGACTTTCAAAAGTGCCCAGTGATTTCGGGTCCCTCGATTTCTGGGCCCCACCGCGACACAGTTTAAAGAGGCCTGATTTTCAGAGGGTGCGGACTCAGCACTGAAAAGAAGGCCTCTTGCATGTGTCTGAAGATGGGCCCTCAAAATCGCTAGACACTGTAGGAAATTTTGACCTCCTCCTCCTCAGCTGTGGGCGCAGCCTGTCTCATCTAACCCTCAGCGCTGCCGTTTGCGCATGGTCCCATCATCCTCCAGGCCTCCACACGTGATTTCTGCCACTATCTTACTGGAAATCAAACCTCGATTTTCCAGGAGGGACTTTAAGGCTCTCTCATTACTGTATTTGAAGACTGGCAGCTCATTTGCTTTTATCTTGGGCCTTGTCTACACAGGAAAATTAATCTGGATCCAGTAAAGGTGTGAATTAAAACTGGATTAGTTAAACTGGATTAACCCCCTATGTTCACACTCTAATTTGGAATAAAATTGGCTTTAATTCAGTTTAGTTCAATTCACACCCTGATCCAGAATATGTATACTGGTAGGAGAATGCCGGTAACTCTCCCCCTGCAGACAAGCTCCAGGACTTTAGTTCCCCTATGGCTTTTCAAAGCCACATGCCAGTGGGTTGATAAAGGCATTAGCTAATCTTGAAACATGCCGGGATGCCCTGGCCAGACATGCTGATTCATATGTAATCACAGCTTCCACATGGTTCCTCTCGCTGGCCTTTTGCCAGCCGTTGGTTGACGCGACACAGTCCCAGTGGTGGTTTTCAAGGGTTCGGGACGTCCCTTTTGAGGCGGAAGAGTGGCCCAGTGGCTTAGCCGCATTCGCCTCACCTGGATCGCTGTTGTGTGTTACAGAAATGTCCCCGTGAGCTCTCACAGCGTGAGCGACGCCAGCAGGAGTGAGAACAGTGTCGCCCGCTCAGGTGATCCCCTCAGCGTGCCGCAGATCGCCCCGGGAGCACCAGTGGAATTGTCTGCTAGAAAGGGGACTGATTTATGGCTGCTAATCAGGGGCTGGATTGGGGTCCGCCCCCTGGGGGGTTGGGAGAGGAGGAGCCTGCCAGGAACAATGGCTTAGGGCAGCAGATTGTTCTCCTAGCAGCCCCCAGCTCGCGTGGGGAAGGGACAGGGTCCCGGCTGTACCCGCTGCTCTGCAGAGGGGCACAGTGGGCAGCTGCCTGGTGCAGGGAGCGTGCTGCGTGCCAGGCTGTATGGGAGGGCTTTGGTTCCGGAGTCACCGTCACCCCAGCCCTGCACAGCCCCAAGGAAGCGCAGGGCCCCAGTGCAGGACCCAGCCTGTCGCAACGGGGAAAAATGAATCTCCGGCCAAGTGCAACTTGCTTTGGGCAACAGGCTCAAGGCAACAGCACAATGGCGCCAGTGCCCTCTAGTGACTGCCTGGGGAAATACAGCGCCCGTCTGCTGGCACTGCTGCCTCCCAGGTGCAATGAGCTCTGACACTGGCGGTCCAAATTCTTTCCGGGCCGGCTGCCTTTGTGGTCCTTGTGCAGCAGCCGTTAGCTGCGAGGGCACGAGCTGTCAGGGGCTTTGCCACTCCCCCAGGCACCGGTACGTTTTTGTGAGGGGTGTGTTTACGGGTCGGGATGTACGGTCATGTCTGGATCCTGGTTTCTGAATGTCCTTAACTCTGTCTGAGCCAGTGAACGTTTGCAAACACTTCCCACCAGCACCAGCACTGGGCCAGCCCCATGGGTCACAGCAGCCTGGGGAGCTTGAGTGTAGATGGGCTGTGTCACGGAGTCCCTGGGCGATGCTCGGGAACTGCTCTCCATGATGCTAGTCCGGACTCTGAGGAAGTCTCCTTTCTGTGAGCAGCCTGTCTTCAGGACACACAGCTTACACAGCTTACACTTTCCTGGGTCTGACCTCGGAGCATTCAGCATCCTCTGCCCCTCCGTGCGCTTCCCACAGCGAGTCCGCCCAGGCGTGCTCCTGGGGAAGTCAGAGGGTCCTGCCCCCCAACTCCGCAGTCAGACGTGACTCTCAGCCAGCCAGTAAAACAGAGGTTTATTAGACGACAGGAACATGGTCTAACACAGAGTTTGCAGGTGCAGAGAACAGGACCCCTCAGCTGGGTCCATTTTGGGGGGGCAGTGAGCCAGACAACCACATCTGCCCTTCACTCCGTGTCCCAGCCAGCCCGAAACTGAAACTCCCTCCAGCCCCTCCTCCCCTGGGCTTTGTCCCTCACCCCCCCAACCCTCCCCCCGCTCCCTCCCCCGCTGGCCAGGAGGTCACCTGATTCCTTTGTTCTCCCACCCTTTAGCTCTCACCTTGCAGGGGGGAAGGGCCCAGGCCATCAGTTGCCAGGAAACAGGGTGTTGGCCATTCTCTGTGTCCAGACCCCTGTACATACCTGCCCTCTAGGGCTCTGCAATGATCATACACCCTTACCCCACCACCTAGATACTTAAGAACTGCATAGGGGAAACTGAGGCACCCCCACACTATTCAGAGGAAACATTAAGAACAGTCCCACTTTGTCACATCTCTCCCCCCTTCGAGATCGAACTGAGCGGGGTCACTTTAGCCAGTGACCTGGGGAAGTTAGAAGCCACCAGCGTTCACATGGATGCCCCAGCATCTCTCCCGTTCCTTGATGGGAGTTACACCAGTCCATTCCAGTTTCACGCCCTCCCTTAGGTCGGGGATGGTCGATAGCACTCGCAGGCCGCATGTGGGAAGGTTTATGCGGTCCATGCCCTTTGGCCACCCCAAAACCCCAGGTGATCAAACTGGGATTGGGTCTTCTCCCGAACGAGCTGGCCAAACACAGCCACTTGGTTATAGGACTGTTTAACTTTCTTAACAGCTTTCACTTCATCTGAGACCTTCTCAAAGCTATCCACACTGGATCTTTCAACAGGAAAGTCAGTGGATCCATTCACAGGAGAAAATTCTGGCTGTTTGGACCTGAAACTTTCTTGATTAAATCACTTTCACACCCTTCAGTTGCAGTAAACTGCTTGCAAAGACTTCATGAGGATTCCTTTCCCTAGGGCTTTTCTATGCAACAATTCACCCCTCACAGAAATTCTGCTCTTACCCTCTTCACCTAGGGCTTGCTCTAGAGGAACACTTTCCTGAGCAACAACAGACTCTTTCTGGGTCTCCCTTACATCCAGAATCACCTCTGGCCCATCCGGCAGATTCCTACACAATCCCCTTTCAGGCAAACTTACAGACTTCCTGGATAAATGGTCAGAAGCATTCTCCTTCCCTTTGCCACATACAAGTTCAGGAATCTTTTCCTTCTTGCTACAGGTTTCCACACCCTCAGTAGGTAACACAATCACATCACCTTCATGCTCTCCTTGTGCCCTGGCTAGGATCTCACCCTGGTTAGACAGAGTTGCTCACCCTTTCCCAGCCACACACTAGCAACAGGCAAAATACAAGCACCAGAATTGTCTGGTCTCTGGGATTTTACATAGACACTAACTGGATGTGACCTATTTACAGGGCCATTCTCCCGAGCAGACACAAACTTAGGACCATTCCCTTCCTGGGCTTTAGCTGAATCCAGAACAAACTCTGAGACAACTGCACTACCCTCAACCATCACAGGCTGAAAGGCCCCTTCTGTCTGCTCCACAGACAAAGAAGAGCCGGACACACTTTCTCTTTTCCCAGCCACACAGCTTGGGATCTCTTTCCCCTTGTCCCAGCACACAAGGCTGGTCACAGACAACTGCTTGGAGATCAGGGTAGCTCCCTCCACAGGCAAGTCAATACCCCTGACAGACACAGGCACATTTCCTTCCCTGTCACAATTCTCCACCCAGCTAACAGGTAAGGTCCAGGGACAGTCATCTTCCACTCTCCTCGCCTTCCCACCCTGCTGACTAGACAAAGCCATCAGCTCACAAGGCTGCCTAGGCTCATCCAAACTTTCCTTACCAAGCACCTTGCCACTCCCAACAGATCCCCTGCCCTGCCTGTGTCTCCCCCCACTCAGCTGGGATCTCAGCTCCCACTGTGCTCAGCGCTGCCCTTGCTGTCCCGGGGGGGTAGGCAGCGAGCTCACTGCTTTCCTCACTGCATCAGAGCCAGCGGGAGCCCCCTGAGCCCCCCTGTCTGGTATGCAAGGGGGCGGGGAGCATCTCTCTGTCCCACCCAGCCCCAGTGGTCTGGTCACAGGCAGGTAGGTAACCTGAGCCTAGCAGCTTCTCCCTGCTGCCAGCCAGGTCATCTGCATTTTCAGTGACCATTTCCCTCTCCACCCATTGGTTCCCTGGATTCAAATTCAAACCCTCGGCAGTTACAGGAGCAAGGCCTGGATCCTGTCCCAAAGAGACACAGTCACCCCACGACAGGGTCTCGCAGCTGGTGTCCTGGAGCACCCCAACGACCAGCCAGCCCGACCCCTCCTGGGTCTGCACAGGGATCTGGGCCATAGGCAGGGCGAGGGGCTTCGTCCCTGGGACCCTCACCCAGCTCACACAGCCCCTCAGCATCTGAGGCTGCACCACCCAGGGCCTGACAACAGTTCTCTCTGTCCCAGGATCTCGCCACCCCAGGAACGTCTCCCCATTGACCATCACCTTCTGCTCCCACTGGAGGGCCGAGGGGCCCGACCCCAGGAAACTCCACACACACATATAGGTTGGGGTCAGGAGTGGGAGCCTGTTCACCTCCCCACCCATCGGGCTGACGGAGTCTATGGCCTTGGGACCCAGCAAGGGAGCTAGATACCGGGGCTTTTCCGCAGGGTCGCCCTGGTTCAAATCGCCAGCCTGCTCAAAGGCAGTGAGGTGGGCATCCACATCCCCCCCTACTTAACCAGGGGCAGCAATTTAGTTTCGAGGTTCCCTGCGGAACTGGCACCCCGGGGTCTATCCCCACTCACCCCTGGGAGGTCCCCTAGGCCTCTCCACTCCACCACCACCAGTTCATGCTGCTGCTGCTTCTGCAGCTCTTTCTCGGGCTCCTGCTGTCTCTCTCAGTCCTCGTGCTCTCTCGGACTCAGCTCCAATCCCGTCCGTCCGTCTCCGATCCCCCCGATGGGGAACCCGGTCATGAAGACCCCCGTCTGGTAGGGGACAGGAGTCTTGGCGATGCCTGGCTACCACTCCAGCTGCTCCCAGATCCTGCTATAGCCCCATTTGGGGTAGGGAATCTGTCCCTTAGAGCGGTCATCCTCCTCCAGCTGCACGATTAACTGTGCCTTGGTGAACTTTCCAATGCTCAACCCTCTCTTTCTGCACAGGGTTACAATGTCCTTCTTAAGGAGATGGTGATAGGCCATCACTCCGCTGTTCCCAAGTTGTTGTGGACTCACAGGCCTGTGTGCTCTCAGCTCCCCATGGTTTCCAGGGAGAACCCCTAGTGTGCCAGCCCTTCTCGAGGTCACCACCTCTTTGCCAGGGTCGAGCTGCAGACTCCTCCACCCCTGGGAGCGCTCGCTGCAATCCCCCGGGGGACCCTGTTACTGCAAAAGTCCTTCACTCTGGTCACACACTCCCAGGGGTTAACAGCCCCCTGAAACCATCTCTCTCTGAATCTTCAGCACGCCTGGTCCCCATCAATCCCCCTTCGTTTTACTGCTCCCCAGTCACTTACTGCAGGAAGCGCCGTCCTCGGGGTGCAGTGGATCCCACGACAGGCTGCCACCAGTTATCACGGAGTCCCTGGGCAATGCTCTGGAACTGCTCCCCATGAAGCCAGGCAGGACTCTGGGGAAGTCTCCTCTCTGTGAGCAGCCTGTCTGCAGGACACACAGCTCACACAGCTTCCACCTTCCTGGGTCTGACCTCAGAGCATTCAGCATCCTCTGCCCCTCCGTGCGCTTCCCACAGCGAGTCCGCCCAGGCGGGCTCCTGGGGAAGCCAGAGGTTCCTGCACCCCAACTTTGCAGTCAGATGTGACTCTCAGCCAGCCAGTAAAACAGAGGTTTATTAGATGACAGGAACATGCTCTAAAACAGAGTTTGCAGGTGCAGAGAACAGGACCCCTCAGCTGGGTCCATTTTGGGGGGCAGTGAGCCAGACAACCATGTCTGCCCGTCACTCCATGTCCCAGCCAGCCCCAAAGTGAAACTCCCTCCAGCCCCTCCTCCTCTAGGCTTTCCCCTTTCCCGGGCCAGAAGGTCACCTGATTCCTTTGTTCTCCAACCCTTTAGCTCTCACTCTCCCACCAACCCCCCAAGTCTTGTCTGCAAATGGAATCCCCTGTGAAAGGAAGTAATGCTCGGTGAGAATGCTCCCTGTGGGATTCACTGCAATCTCTCTTTTTTCTTTCACAGCAAGTGGGCACCAGTGCTGGGAAGAGCTGTGGACCCCGGGGTTTCCCTGCCGCTGCTCATCTCCATAACATCCCAGCCCTGCTGGAGCAAGGAGCTCTCCCCCAGAACCCAGAGAGTGGATACAAATCGCTATATGGCCGGAAGACCAGTTCCCCAGGGATTTCATGGCTGTGGAGTGCTGTAGGTCTGTGCAGTCCCTAGTAGCAGAGAAACCCCCACGGAAAATTAGATACGAGTATAGTTTTGCTCTGAGACGTGTCTGTCAATGCTGCACAGCTCAGTGCCCTGCGTGGATCCGCACCACAGCTGCCGAGTTGTCTAAAACAGTGTTGTTCTGCTTTTCACTCTGGTTAGCTCTGCAGAGCCCACGTGCCAGAGGAGAGGAGCTGGGGTCTTGTGTATCATTCACCAAATTCGCACTTGAGAGAACCCACTGATGACATTGGGGTGTCCAATGGGGGTTACTAGGCCATTACCCAATGACAGTGGGGTACGTACAGGTGGTGTTAGATTGCAGGCATGCAGCAATGGGTATGTTACCTTCAGGAACGTTAAAGTTAAACAGGAAACCTCCTGTTAAGAAACCCGGGACATTCAGAGTAAAGATTAATCTGTAGAGCTGGTCAGGAAATGGGAACAATATAGACATACTTTTTGTTTGTTTTCTTTGAAGTTTTCAGGGGCTTTTGTTGAAAAACTGGAACCCGCAAAATGTTGAGTTATCAGTTGCTGAAAACCCCAAAATTTGGTTTTTGGCAACCCCCCAAAAATTTTTTAGGTGCAAATGGATTTTTTTGTACAAAAAGGCCATTTTCTCTCAACAGAAAAATCTTGCAATGGAAAATTTTGGACCAGCTGTTCGTAAAATGAAAGGGTGGAAGTTGATAGTTTGTGTAGCCAAACTATGTTCCTGTCAGGTTTCAGAGTAACAGCCATGTTAGTCTGTATTCACAAAAAGAAAAGGAGGACTTGTGGCACCTCCATCCGATGAAGTGAGCTGCAGCTCACGAAAGCTTATGCTCAAATAAATTGGTTAGTCTCTAAGGTGCCACAAGTCCTCCTGTTCTTTTTATGTTTCTGTCGTGGTTCAGGGATGAGCTGCATCTCTCTCAGGGCTTGTCCACAGGGCTTGTCCAGCAAGCCAGGGTGTGAAGCTTTATTACGCTAACTTGCTGCACATTAACTTACCATGTAGACAAAACTTCAGTCTCTCCGGGGGCTCCCTTTCCAGCGATAAGCTGGCACATGCACTTCTGTCGAAGTGGAATCTCGCCTTTCACCCCACTTTTACACTGGGTCTCCAGGCCACAGCGCCGCTGTTTCCCTCAGCAGGTCCAGCAGGGTTTGGCCCCTACTGTAGATTCCCCTTGGGAAGCTGCGAGCAGTTGATAAACACAGCGACACCCAACAGCTGCTTCACAGCAAAGTATTATTTATTTATCCCTAGGAACATGGCAAACAGAAAGTAAAGGGGTTCAAATAACAAAAGGTCTTACCCTCCCCCTCCCAACACACACACTGTCTTATCGAAGTTTAGAATTTCCCTCCAGAATTAGGTTGGCCCGACTTAGACCTGGGACCTGCTCTTCTGGGGACCCTCTAACAGTCTTTTTCTCTGCAGACCCTGCTTCTCTGTGAACTTCAGGGAGTGTCTCTTTAAAACCAGCCAGGTCCTTTGTTCTGCATCCACCCACTGCCCGACTTCTTCTTGCCACAAGCCAACAGTGTGTTGTGTCCAATTTGGACGGAGACCAAACTTCACAGGTCTTGACCCCTGTACTGTTTGTTATGCATTGGGGTTTGGGGCTGTCTATAGCCGCTGACTTCAGTTCCTGCAGAACAGAGCCACCTAGGACTGAGTTAACAATTTGCATCCATGTGGCAGATGGCATGATTGTAATCAGATAGCCAATTCATGAAAAAAATCCACATATCTCCTCTGTTCTTCACAGTCCCTTAGACCCAACCTCCCTTCTTCCCTTCTGTGCATGTAGCATATCACAAATGTGCACCGGAGACCACTGGGTGTAGACGATGTCTCTAACAGTTGGCGTGATGCTTTGATACCATGCTAACGTTAGCTTCTTCCAGGTGCTCTGATTTCAGCACATGGGCAGGTGTGGTTTGCATACAGGAAGACTCTAGCTCTGTCTGTTGGAGGCCCCAGCACAACTGGCCCCAGGCCTGGCTGGCCTCTAGGCACCAATGCAGTATAAATGTTACATGATAATAATAGCCTGGCTTATGGAATTATAGGGCCTGTTCCTGCAAGGTTCCTGAGTGCCGTTAAGGGCCCTCAGCACTTCCCAGGATTGGGCCCCTAGTGAAGAACGGAGAATAGTTGCCTTCAGTGTGACTGCTTTGCTACAGACCACCAGGAAGAATTCAAAGAGAGCTCAAAGTTTGCCTTTTGCTGTTTTCCTGTTTGAATGAGATGCTTGTGGTAAAAGATGTAAAGCTCCTTTTCAGCTGCTGAGGTCTGACCTGAACCAAGGACCCAGCGATGCTATAAGAACGGGGAGCGTTAAGCTGGGGATGTGGTCAGCTAGGCCTGTGTCTGCCCCGCAATCTGGGCACCCCCTGCCTTCATCTGCACATTGCAAACCGTACCGAGGCGGACTTCCTTCCCCTGTGTGAGTGTCACACTGTGAACAGAGAGAGAGCGCTGAGCCAGGTTCCCTGAAGAAATGCAAAGTCACACACCGACTCTGGTCATGGCAGGCAGCCATGCAGCCAGGGCAGTTACGGTGAGCGTGCTGGGAAAGAAAGCACTTATCCTGGAAACGCCCTCCTCTTTGGCGTGAAATCGGTTCCCTTGGACGCAGGAGGCTGACAGAGCTGCCTGGGCCCAGGCCCGGTGCTGTGAGGCTGCTGCTGTGAGCACTTGCCTCCCCTACCTTTGACAACACACCTCAGTCGGACCTGCAACATCTTGTGCTATTGCAATCTGAGCCCCCCCACGCAGACCGGTCAATACACCATGACGGTGGCCAGCTGCGCTCCCAGCTACTCCAGCACAGCCCCCACCCGCTCTGCCAATGCGCTGCTGTCCTAGGCTGGAGTATCCCCTGCCAGTCCAATTCTGCTCCCACCAAAGCACCTGCCTGCTGCCTGCAGGGCCAAGTATCTGCTAGCCCGGCGCTGTGGACGTACAGTAACGTCCCGCTGCTCCAGATATCTCCATTCGCCAACAGCGCCACCTCGCGCCAGCTGCCCCTTAGTAACCGTCTAGCCAAACCTCGTTAATTCGGGGCAGTGACTATTGTTGTTTGGTTACTTGCTAATTTGGAAACAACCCCCGCTCCCTCCCCCAGCAAGTTTCACACATGATAAAGACAGGCGAGAGCACCATATCCCGCCATGCGCTCTGTTCCTCTAGGCTGATATATGGACCTTCCACAGTGTTTGTAGCATGAGCTTAGCCCTGCCAGTCCTCACTCCAGCCTCTGCTGGTAAAACTCTGCTACCCAGAGGGAGGGTTGGTGGAGACCAAAAACCGGGTCTGAGAATCATCAGTTTGTGGATAAAGGGCAAGGGATTGTTCTGGTCAACCTTGTATGTCTGCCACACTCTGATACTTACCTCCTGGCCGGATGGGGGCAAGTGGGACCCTGAGTCTGTCACTTCGGAAGCATTTTGGTGAAGTTATTTCTGGAACACAGTCGTCTTTATGGCAGTACTTGGGGCTCACAACTGGGAGGAAGAGAAAGGGAATTAATACGAATACCTAGCTGTGATATAGCGCTTTTCATCCATAGTGCGCCAGGTGCTTTACGGTGGAGGCCAGTCTCCCCTTTCTACAAACAGGGAAACTAAGGCACACAGCAGTGAAGTGACGTGCCCAAAGTCACGCCGCTGGCTAGTTATGGGATTAGAACCCAGCTGTCCTGCAGCTTAGTCCAGGGCCCTATCCACTAGGTCACACTGCCCCTGACAGGGCTTAGTGCCCTTGATAACAGTGGATAGCTGCATGGAATTTAACATATGAAAAGGGGGTTATATGGTGACTTGGGTGCTGTGTTCGTTAGTAGCGAAACTAAACGGGATGCTCTGATGGTCACACACGCCGCTCCCCTCCCCGGGTTAGTTGCTGTTTGGCATGGAAGGGGTTCTGCCTTTGTCTGGCACTTGTAAAATTCCCAGAGTGACTGTGTGATCTCGGTTGAGTCATTTTGCCTCTTTGTGCCTCAGTTTCCCGGTCTGGATGCTACCACTCCTGCCAAGGGGCGTGAAGCTTCATTAATGAGTGTTGGTGGAAGCCTTTTGCCCCCTCAGCGGACGGGCAGGCGGTGTCTTGGCTGTGGCGTCTGGCGCACTTCGGCGTTCGCAGCTGGGACCTGAGTGCCAGACAAGGGTGTCAAAGCTGCTTACCAGATTTTTATGTCCCCCTCGCTCAGTGGAGCACGGAGGCCAGACAGCCCTGAGCGAGCTGGGCCCGGCGCTGAGGGGGACACCGGCCCCGTGCCTGGACTAAGACACGGGCTGGGGCTTAGGTCAGTGGGTCTCATCTGGGTCAGCTGAACCTGCTCCGAGTGAAGATGCAGGTAAGAGCTTGAGCTCCATTGTGGCTGGTCCAGTCGTAGCGTGGCCAGGAGCCAAGGCCAGACCTGGGACAGCTGAATCCAGCCCGTGGGGTGGGGTGGGAACGGATGGGGGGGAGGAGCTGGGTTTGGGGCTGGGGAGGGCGTTGTGGTGGGGGGGAAGGGCAGAAGCATTTTGGGGTGAGAGCAGGACGGGGGCTGGACTCTGTGGGACAGAGAAGTGGGAGAGGTGGGTTTGGGGACTGGGGAGGAGGCTTGATGGGCTGGGGGGAGAGGGAAGTAGTGAGGCCGGATGGGGCCCTAGAGGAGGGAGGGATTTGGCCGTGGAGGGAGGCCGAGGAGTTTGATTTTGTGGTGGGGAGGAGGAGGAGGAAGGGAGTGTTATGGGCTGAGGTGAATTTTGTGGGGTGGGGGGAGGACAGGCTGGGTGCATCCAGTCCCCACCCACACTCCATTTCTTCCCATCCATGCCCCTGCCCCCCACCCACACCTCCTTCCTCCCCCTCCCCTCCATCCCCAGCCCCCTGCACGCCCACACCCCCTTTCCCCCCATCCAGGCCCCTGTCCCCTTCCCCCTGCCCACACCCCCCTTCCTCCCATCCAGCCCCCTTCCCCCACCTACACCCTCCTTCCTCCCATCCAGGCCCCTGCCCCCGCTCACACCCTCTTTCTTCCATCCCCCTCCCCTCCAACCGCACCCCCTTCCTCCCATCCAGGCCCCTGCCCCCACCCACACCCTCCTTTCTCCCATCCAGCCCCCTTCCCCCACCTACACACTCCTTCCTCCCATCCAGCCCTTGCCCCCCGCCCACACCACCTTCCTCCTATCCAGCCCTTGCCCCACACCCACACCGCCTTCGTCCCATCCAGCCCCCTGCCAACACCCCCTTCCACCCACCCAGGTCCCTACTCACTGCCCACATCCCCTTCCTCCCACCTAGACCACTGCCCTCCCACCGCTTTCATCCCATCCAGGCCCCTTACCAAAAACCCATTACTCCCATCCAGCCCCCCCATCCCCGCTGTCTTCCTCCCATCTAGCCTCCTCCCCTCGGTCCCCACCCCCTTCCTCCCATCCAGCCCTTGCCCCTGCCCACACCCCCTTCCTCCCATCCAGCCCCCTGCTCCCGCCTACACCCTCCTTCCTCCTATCCAGCCTTTGCCCCACACCCACACCGCCTTCGTCCCATCCAGCCCTCTGCCCCTGCCCACACCCCCTTCCTCCCTTCCAGCCCTTGCCCTCGCCCACACTCCCTTTCTCCCATCCAGCCCCCCGCTCCCGCCTACACCCTCCTTCCTCCTATCCAGCCCTTCCCCCCGCCCACGCCCCCCTTCCTCCTATCCAGCCTTTGCCCCACACCCACACCGCCTTCGTCCCATCCAGCCCCAAGCCCCCACCTACACACTCCTTCCTTCCATCCAGGCCTCTGCCCCCGCCCACACCCCCCTTCCTCTTATCCAGCACCCTGAACCCAGCAACACCCCCTTCCTCCCATCCAGCCCTCGCCCCCCACCCACACCCTCCTTCCTCCCACCCAGTCCCCTGCCCTAACCTACACCCTCCTTCCTCCCATCCAGCCCCCTGCCTCCGCCCACACCCGCCTTCCTCCCATCCAAGCTCCTGCCCACCGCCCACACCCTCCTTCCTCCCACCCAGTCCCCTACCCCCCACCCCCTTCCTCCCATTCAGCTCCCTTCCCCCACCTACACCCTCCTCCCTCCCATCCAGGTCCCATCCCCCTGCTCCCCTCCCACTCCCTCTTCTTCCAATCAGCCCAGGCCCCTGCCCACACACCCCTTCCTCCCACCCAGTCCCCTGCCCCCCGCCCACACCTACTTCCTCCCATCCAGCCCTGGCCCCTGTCCACACACCCCTTCTCCTTCCCAGTCCCCTGCCCCCCCACCCCTTTCCTCCCATCTCACCTTCCTTCCATCCCCTCCCTCCCATCCACACCCCCCTTCCTCCCATCGAGCCCCCCATCCCCACTTCCTTCCTCCTATCTAGCCTCCTCCCCTTGGTTCCCACCCCCTTCCTCCCATCCAGGCCCCTGCCCCCCGCCTACACTCCCTTCCTCCCATCCACCCTCCTGCCCCCCCCCACCCTCTTCCTCCTATTCATCCCCCTGGCCCCTGCCCACACGCCCTTCCTCCCACCCAGCCCCCTGCCCCTGCCCACACCCCCCTTCCTCCCATCTAGCACTCTGCCCCTACCGACGCCCCCCTTCCTCCTATCCAGCCCTTGCCCCCCGCACATCTCCTTCCTCCCATTCAGCCCCCTGCCCCCACCCCCTTCCTCCCACCCAGTCCCCTGCCCCCCGCCCACACCTACTTCCTCCCATCCAGCCCTTGCCCCTGCCCACACACCCCTTCTTCCCACCTTGTCCCCTGCCCCCCCACCCCTTTCCTCCCATCTAGGCCCCTTACCACACCCCTCTTCCTCCCATCCAGCCTCTTCCCCTGGGTGCCCACCCCCTTCCTCCCATCCAGCCCCCTGCTCCCTGACACCCTCTTCCTCCTATCCAATTCTTGCTCCCCACCCACACCTGCTTCCTCCCATTCAGCCCCCTGGTCCCCGCCCACACCCCCTTCCTCCCACCCCAGCCCCTTTCCCCTGCCCACACCCCCCTTCCTCCCATCTAGCACCCTGCCCTCCCCCCACATTTCCTCCCATCCAGCACCCTGCCCCCACAGATGCCCCCTTCCTCCTATCCAGCCCTTGCCCCCCACACCTCCTTCCTACCATTCAGCCCCCTGCCCCCCCTTTCCTCCCATCCAGGCTCCTTCCCACACCCCCCTTCCTCCCATCCAGCCCCCCCATCACCACCCCCTTCTTCCCATCCAGTCCTCTGCCCCCCGCCCACACCTGCTTCCTCCCATCCAGCCCTTGCCCCCTGCCCACATCCCCTTCCTCCCATCCAGCCCCCCATCCCCACCCCCCTTCCTCCTATCCAGCCCCTTCCCCGCACCCCCACCCCCGCTTGCCCACATCCGCCTTCCTGCCCTCCAGCCCCCTGCCCAGACCATTTAGCTGCCTGCCCTAGCTCACAAGCCCCGTAGACGCTCCGGGAACCTAGGGCGTCCCCCCCACAGACGAGAACCCCCGAAGTAAATCACTTAGCCGATGTCTGTGCAGGTGGGGCCCGCTCCAGCTCGGCAGAGGCCCCGGCTCAGCCTTCAGGAGCTGTGCGCTGCAGCCGTGGGTCCGTCTCTGGACGTCTTCTCATCACCTTCCTCCCGTCGATGGGCCGGCGTCCGCGTGCGTCTCTAAGAACGCGGCTCTGCTACCGACCCTCCACCCCCAAAGTGCCCTTCGGCTGGGTCCCGGCAGGGAGAGGGCTGGCCGATGCCGTCAGTTCTTTCCTCGTCCCCGGTGGCTGGGTCCGGTTCGGCCACGGCCCTGTGGAGGGGTGGGGCCCGGCGTTGCTGTCTTGGGGCTCTGCTGGCAGCCTCACGTGCAGATCGGGCCTGCCTGGCAAGCCGGGGGCCGTGACAGGCGTGCCCCCCCCCACCCCCCGGCCTGGCTGCAGTCCCCACCCTGTGTATTCAGGGCTGTGCTGGCAGAGTCGTCGCTGGTCTCAGGCGGCTGCTGGGCTCCTCCCCGGCGCGTCCTGGCCAGGCCTGTCTGGCAGCCTTGCGTGGGCGCCGTATCTCGCCCCCGCACGCGCTGCACTCGCGGCCGCGTGGCTGGAGTCCCCGGCCCCCGTGGCGCCGGCTCCTCCGGGGCGTCTCTCCCGCCCGGAGCCGCCCCAGCACCCGGTAGTAGACGCGGCAGCTGAAGCCTTCCCGCAGCCCCTGCTTCACGTGCTGGGTCAGGGCCTCCAGGCTGGGGAACACTCGGCAGCAGGCCAGGCACCGCAGGCCCTGCTCGGTGGTGAGGAGCCACTCCGGGGTCGTGCCCCGCGGCGGCTGCGGAGCCTCCTCTGCTGGCCCCCCAGCGCCGCCCTCTGGCTCTGGGTCCGCATCCCCCAGCTCGGACTTGGTGTGGGAGCTGCTCAGGTCCGACCCGGCAAAGCTTTCTCCTCCGGTGTAATTGGCCTTAAAGATGCGGGGGCGCTTCCTAATGGCCCCAAAGCCGGCTCCGGTCTCCCAGGCCACCGAGACGCCGTTCACGGCCCTGACCCTCATGTAGAAAAGGGACTGTTCTTCTCCCTCCCCCTCGGCCTCCCTGGCCCGGGCCGAGCGCTTTCTCGTCACGCCTGCGCCGGGTGGCTCACGCGGGGGCTGCGCACACAGGCGGTTGGAGGCCGCAGGTGCCACGCTGCGGGCGGATGAGTGGCTGGTGACAGATGTGGCCGTGGAGGTCTGCTGGCTTGGGTTCCTGGGGCCTGCAGAGGCAGAGACCCCCTCCTCCGCTGTTTCCCCGAGAACGGGGCTCCCGGCAGACCCCTGATGAGGGGGCGACTCCCCTGATCTCTGCGACTCTGAAAGCAGAATGACAGCCCAACTCCGGCGGCCATCGCCCCCCTGCCGTGAGTCCCCCACCTGCTCCCAGCCCTGTGTCCCAGGCCCAAAGGGGCACCCCGCAGGCAGTGGGAGGGGGTGGGCAAGGGGACGCACTGAGTACGGATATCAGGGCAGCACCCAGTCAGAGATCTGACACGCTGCCCCCAGGGAAGGGCCAGAGCCCCCTCGCTTGGCACACTGGAAACTAGGCTGGACAGAGCCCTAGACAACGTCCTGTCGGTGCAGATGCTGCCCTGGCCCCGGGGGATGGACACTCTGCCCAGCCCTCACATCTATGACCCTGGCATGGTTACCAGGAACAGCCTGAGACCTGGCTGTGCCCATCTCCAAGGCCCCTGGCGTCGGCTTGATACTCCAAGGGCCCAGGACTCTTTGCACTGGTGTTTCTACATGGAAGAGCCATTTTGTGCCCCCAGATATGATCTCTACTCCTTAAATCTCCTCTTCCTGGTGTCTCCTTCACCCCTGGGGGGCTCTGTGTTTCCCCCTTCCTCTTTTCCATTTAACCATTTAGAGGTCTCTGTCTCTCCCCACTTGAGGAATCTGTTTCTCCCACTGTGCCCTGGGGTCTCTGTCTCTCTCCCCTTCCCCCTTTGAGACCCTTACCTCCCTGGGGCAGGCAAAGAGAGAATTCAAGTTCATCCTTGACCTAGGACCCCATGTGCCCTGCCAGCCTCTCCCTCGAGTGTCCTGTGGGCCCAGGGAATGTCCTGCTCACCTGACCCCTCCTGGGCAGCTCCAGGATTCACATCTGGGGCGTCAGCAGGAAGCCCCTGGCTGCTCACCATGGTCCTGGCTCTGGGGACTCGGGCCAAGCCTGGTGCCTGTCACAGTCCTCGAAACCTCCTGGATTCTCTGTCCCAGCACCAGCCGGAAGGTCCGGGTCTCTGCTGGGGAAAGGATGGCGGTTTTGGTCCAATTCTCCAGCTAAATCTCCAAATCTCACCACGCAGGCAGCAGAGACAGGATCACGATTGACCTGAGCCAAGGGTTTGATCCAAGTGGCACCAGACTGTTGTGGTCTAAATAGTCCTGGAATGTTCTGGTCCAAACAGCGCTGTTTGGATCCAAATGGATCAGAAGTTCTGAGATGGGTGAGGCCGTTGCCAGCTGGGATGATAACGCTCGGTTCCGTGCGACCTGCTCTTGGGTCCCGCCGACCCTCCTCGAGTCCCGTCCAGGGAGGGCAGAGTTAATGACATCCCAGCCAAACCACTCAGCTGGGTCTATGCTGCACGAGCCCCGGGCGGGCCCATCCGGGGTCCGATCAGGGAGGGTGGAGCCATATTAGCCTCTGGCTTTGTGCTGGCACAGACTGAAGAGCAGGCCCATTCATATTACTGTTGATTTGGCCCAGTCAGGACCAGGGCCATTGCTGGGCGCTGCCCACACCACAGTGAGAGACGGTCCCTGCCCCGATGAGCTGCCAGTCTAAACAGACAAACAGAAATAGACAGACCGTGAGTCCCAACCCAGCACACTGTAGGCAGCCCAGCCCCAGCACAGAGCTCCTTTGAGATGCCTCCCAAAGCCCCAGTTTTAATTCCCCAAACCACCACGCCCCTCTGCCCACGTGCCCCAGGCAGGACTCCTTGCTGTGCCACCATTCACCCCACCCCGACCCCACAAATAGAGCTGCAAGCTCCACGTGGGAAGGAAGAGATGCGGGCAAGCGTACCTGGTCAGGAGTGTCTAATGGTGGCTCCTGGGTGCTTTTCTTCCTCCCCCTGGAGGCCTCTGAGACCCCCACCAAGATCTAGCTGTCCCTCAAAGAGACACCAAATCAGCAAAGGCCTCTCAGGGCTTAACTCATGCCAAGGCTCGGTGCCGTCTGGTAAAAGGGACACACCCCAGCCAACGCCGTGTAACTGCCAACTGCACCCAACCCCACCTCCAATTCAGGTCCCAAGGGACCTGAACCCCTGGTCAGAAGTGTGATGTCCACCAGTGGGTCCTCACACCCCGATACACCTGCCCCTCCCCCCCGCGCCCCTGAGCTCCTCAGCCCTGGGCACTCTGGCCCACGGACGGCCCCATCACTGACAGAGGCACCAAGTTCTCCCCAGTCTCTGAGACGTTAATAGTGAATCTTTTCCTCTGGCGAGACTCTCTCCTTGCAGTTCCCATCCAGGCCTGTTGTAAGTCAGAGACCCTCCAAGGCCCCTGCTTAACACTCCTGTGGGGCAGAGCCGTGGGGGGGATCCCAACCCAGCTGCATTTGGTGAAGGGCAGGTCTTCTCGCTGGAGGGGCCTTGCCCCAGGCACTCACCAGGGGGCGCCATTCCAGCTGTGCAGTGCAGCTGTTCCCCGCAGCCAGGTTGCAGGGAATGGACGTGGCTCTGAGCGGAAAGTGCCGGGTAAATGCTCTGGGTAAGAAGCTGGTGACGCACATCCCAGGCCCTTTCTTATGGCTAAGGGCTGAAGCATCGCAGTCTCAGCCCCATGTGCTGCAGGCCCTTGGGGGCCACCAGCTGCGGCTTTAAGAAATGCTCTGGTGTGTAGTCACTTTCTGGTGTGAAGCTGGGAGACAGCTCCCTCCCACCAGGTTACTCTGATTGGCTGGGGGGAGTGCTACTCAAACACACAGAATTAACTCTGACCCTTGGGGCATGTGTGTGTGTTGGGGGGCGAGTTGAACGAATGGTGTGGGGCAGCCTGGGAAATTTGGCTAGAAAACAAAGCAGCGGCAGGACAGGAGCCCTGAGCTGGGGCAGGGCGGGAGCTGCTGGCAGGAGAGCCGGCTGCTGGCAAAAAGGAATTTGTGTGAACTCTCAGCCTTCAGCAGACAGGAGCTGAGACCAGCTGAGACCCACCACGCTGAGCTCACCCAGCCTGCCAGCACCACCCTGAGCACAGACCGGCTGGGCTGACCCAAGGGGGAGAGCGTTGCATTGGCCCGGGGCAGAGAGTCTGTGTGTGTCGAGCCAGGCTTGCCGGGGGGGGGGGACAGCTGCTTTGCTGTAAGCTGTGCTGTGTAACCCCTACTGGGGGTCCTGGCCTGGGTCTGCTCCGGGTTGCTGTTGTTATGGGTGGTGGTCATTCCAGGGGTTAACTCTGACCTCCTACAAGGGAGGGTTGGGGTTTGCGCGGAGGCGTGTCGCTGGGACCTCTGCTCCAGGCCTGGCAACCCCCACCTGACATACTCAAACAGTTTCCTGATATTGAACATATTGGTCCAACGTTTCATCCTTGAATTCTATTTGTAAGCGGGGGAATAGTCCCGCTATTGTGAGGAACTTTCCTGGCTTCTGCATGACCCCGGTGAAGTGGGCTAGCGAAAGGATCTGAGTCCTTGCTCCCACTTCCTTTACCCAGTGGCCTCCCTGCCCTTGAGGACTCCCCTTCCACTCTCCTGTCTGGCAGAGTCCTCATAACCCCAACAAGGCTGGGCCCAGGATTCCTGGGGGGCTCGACCCCCAACCCTGCTGTGGTCACCTAGGACAGGGACTAGGGTGTCCCCACTCCGGGGTACTCTCTCTGCACTGGGCACTTCTCTGACCCCTGATCATTACATACAAGTTAAAGCAAATGCAAGTTATTTAATCAACAATTAATTTTAAAAAGAATAAGGGAAAAATGGGAAAGGTTAAAGGAAACACATCACCCCGCTCTGTGGCAGGGAACATCACAAACAGCGTCTCTGGAACGTCAGGGCAGTTCACAGTCTGTTCCTTGCAAGTCCCAGGCCTCCTGCTCCGGCCCTGGCTGTGCTGCAGGGATGCTGCGGGTCGGACACTTGCTCTGATGGTGGCCACACGCTCTCAGCTCTAAGTGGTAGGATCCTTCTGCCCAGTGTCGCCCCCGCCCTGTCAGGGTTATGATCCAAGCCTGGCCTGCAGAGCCTCTTGGCTGAGGCATCTCCCTGGGCTGGGCCCGCTGCCCAGGGTCCCCCTCACTCTCCCCAGCTGCTCACCACACCCAGCTCCGGACAGCTCCAGCCCCAGCTCCGTCACTCGGTCTCTGCACTGCTGCTGCTCTGCCTCCAGCTCCCTGGGCTGCTTCTCTGGCCCCTCTGCCTCCGGTTGCTGCAGCTCTGCTCCCAGCACAGGTCTGCTCTGCAGGCTGCTTCTGTGACTCTGCTCCCAGCACTGACCTGCTTCCTGGGCTGCTTTTCTGGCCCCTCTGGCTCTGGTCACTGCAGCTCTGCTCCCAGGGCAAGTCTGCTCTCTCTGGGCTGTGCCTCTGGCTTTGGGGCTGCAGCTCTGCTCCCAGGACAGGGTCTGCTCTCTCTGGGCTGCTTCTCTGGTCCCTCTGGATCTGGCCCAGCTCTGCTCCCCAGCTCAGCTCGGGCCCCTGCTTTCTCCTTAGCTCGGCCCCACTCTGTCTGACCCAGGCAAATCCAGCTCACAGGGAGGACGGGACCCCACTGGCCTCCTGACCCCCTGATTAGCCTGCCCGCCCTGTCATTCAGGCTGACCTGGAGCATTGGCCTCTCCCCATTGTTCCTGGGGGCTGTCAGTCTCAGGGTCCTGGTTTCCCATAGACCCTTCCCCTTTTAGTACTGAGAGCTAGCAACTAAAACACCCCACTGAATGTTAGTAAGGGGGCAACAGTCCCCTCTTACATATTGCAAGACATTCCTTTTCCACTGGGCATTTCCTTGTTCTGTTGGCAACAGCGACCTTGGTGTGAAAGCTACCGTCTCTCCCTGTTGCAGAAGCGAGACCCCAGGCCCCATTCCGCTGTCAGGCTGTCTCTCCATTCACATCCTAGTATTTCAGGGCGGGATAGTTGGTCACCGGCTCCTTGATACGTTGCAGGCTGCATCAGGCTGAAGCACCCATGTCCAGCCTGCAGCTTTGTCCCGTAGTCGTCTCAGGGGCTCACATACATCTCAGAGGCTTGGGAGTAATTTTGACAGATCAATAAAAATCCTAGTTCTCTCTGAACTGAGTGAATATCTTCAGGTGTTGGCATACACCAGGCGCATTTGCAGCGGAAAGGTTCCAGCTTGGGCGTGGCAGGTGGGGGGTTCTGCTCCTTGCCAATTCCTGCATCTGTTGTGAAAATCAAAGGTGTCTTTTAAACCCATTAGCTGATGTGTCCTGCCAGATTTCTAGATGCCTCTGAGCAGTGTCCTCATCCTGACAAAGCAGATGCCATGTGTGTCTGTCTGGTAGATTTCTGTGCATGGGTGGCGGGTATAAGCCGGTGGGGGCTCAGCTCGGATCAGTGGACTGGAGGTTGGGGTTTGGGGCAGCTGGCGCAGGGTGGCCAGGGCCAGCTGGTGGACAGGGGCAGCTGGAGTGCTTCGGCCAGGGCTTCTCTGGTCGCACTGGTGGGGAGTGGGGTCTCGGTGCTCTGGTGGGTGAGGTGGGGTAGAAGAGGCAGGGTGGAGTGGGGCCTCAGGCGGAAGGGGTGGGACTGGGGGTCTAGCGTCCCTGAAGGGGAGGTTCACACGCCACCAATGCTTGTGTGTCTTGCTCCCGGGGTTTCAATCTGTGATGTCATCTTTGGGGTGGGGTTTGTCCGCACTTCACTCTGGGAGGCTCGGGTGCCTGGCCCCCGTCAGGCATTGTACAAACAGTCCACGGAGCAGAGCCAGCCCGGCTGCAGCTGCCCCGGGTGGCAGTGGAAAGCGCTCAGTGAGCTCTGGCAGTGACGGTCGCTGCCGGGGAGCTTCCTGTGGGATTTGAGTGTATTTTCGTGATTTACATACATGACGCTCTCATCTCAGCACGGGGATCTGAGACGTCCCTCATCTCTCTTGGTTTGGTGACAGGCCCTTCCCGTCGGGCGCAGCCCTGTGGGACAGAGGAGAAGTGTCGCTTTCTTCTAACGCTGAACAAGGGACTTTATTAGAGTGAGGGGAGCAGGATTAACCCGACAGCTGCTCTGTTTCTCTGTTTCTTCCCAGCGCCCCCCCCCATACCTGGCACCCTGCCATAGATTTAAAGAGACAGTACGCCTATTCTTCCACTTCCCCCCATCTTGTCTGCGTCAATCATCTTTAACAAGAGCTGATATCTGACAACAAATTATTGAGCCAAGCGAGCCACTGGCTTCCCCACTCGTCCCGAGCAGCTCAGTGCCAGCGACGGCACAGGGCACAGGGCAATGGGCACAGGAATCTGCAGCCTCCCCCATGTGCTCGTCTGGCCCCCTGCTCTGCTCCGGGAGTCCTGCAGGTGTTCCTGATATTTAACCTCCATTTTCCCTGTTTCAGTCCCTGGACTCTGTTCCTGTGCTCGCTGGTGTGGTGTTTAGATGCTGCTTGTAATTATTAGAACTGGGAGCACTGGCTGTTGGGAGTCTGAAAGGACAGGAAACAGGAAAGGGGAGGGAAGTTGAGGAGGGGAGTGAGAGCTACCAAGGGTGCAGCAGCAGCTTGGTAAAGAGGTTTCCACTTTAAAAATAAAGTCCTGTTGAAGTTTGTTAGTACCTTGCCTGGTTGCTACAAAAGTTGGCCAGGAGGCAGGATCAGCCCCTGTCCTTTTCACAAGACCTCGCTGCAGAACTGCAGATGGCTGCAATTCCCCTGGGCCCTCTGCTGCAGACCGGCCACATCCCGGCCTTGTCCTTTCCTGAGAGGTTTTAGGCTGTTCTCTAACGCTCCCCAACCCTATGTCCTTCCCAAAGTGCAGGGCTCAGCGCTGAATGCAGGCTTCCCACAAGGCCCAGACAGCCTCTGCCTGCAATGTGCCTTCCCCCAAGAACTGCTCAGACTTCAGAAGGACCCTGCCCCACAGCCTGTCCCTCCTCTGTGGACTCCCCACTGCTGGCTGGTCACGGTGACACTTTGTCTGCAGCTCTGAATGCTGCTCCTCATGGCCAAACCGCCCCAGCAAGGGGCATGTGCAGTAACAATGGTGATCTCCGCGCTGCTCCGGGATGGCACCAGTTGCGGGTCGCCCCGGGTGTCATGAGGGAAGCAGTGTGATCTGGACGTGCTGTGTGAGCTCCACAGGGCAGGGGCAGGGGCAGGGGCAAGGCTCATGGTGGTTGTGTGGTTTGCTTGATGTGGCAGCACACAGGAGGAGTGGACCAGTCACGGGAAACCCCCCAGCACCGGAGGCCCCCCGCACTCTGCCGGCTCGGAACCCCCTCCCCCTCCGAGGAGGCTCTGCTGGAGGAGACAACCTTGGGTGGGAGGTCCAAGGGTCCAGGATGATCTTGTGTCCCAGCTATTCCCCAGAGACCAGGAGGCCCAGGGAGGGCTTGGGCAGCCAGGTGCAAGCTGGGCCCAGGAACTCAGGGGTGCAAACGCCCCCTCTCGGCTTCTGCACTGAATTCAGCCCCAACTCACTGCACCGAGTATGTGGCTGGTACATGGCAGGTAAATACCAACAGGAGCAGCACGCAGCCCAGGCTGCTGCTCCTCATGCAACCCCCCGCCCTGGGGCAGGGGAAGGAGGTAGCTAGGGCAACACGTGCAGATTGGCATAACCAGCACCCCTAATTGGATTGCACTGCTTTGGGGTGAGGCCCAAACCCCATCTCGGTGGGTCCCTGTCCCATCGCTGCAGTGCTCCGCCCAGCCACCTGGCAGTGCTGCTGCCGTTCGTTGTAAATATACGGGAACTTTGCCCTGCACTAGTGGCTCACCTGGGCTCACATCCCATGGGGACAGCGAGTGAGTGATGCAGTGTCAGGCAACGAGATGACACAGAGTTGTGAGATGAAATGACGCAGAGTTGGGCTATGATGCAGTGTTGGGCGATGCGCAGTGTTGGGCAATGAGATGATGCAGTGTTGGGCAATGCGATGATGCAGTGTTGGGTGATGAGATAACACAATGTTGGGAGATGACGCAGTGTTGGGAGATTACACAGCGTTGGGAGATGACGCAGTGTTGGGAGATTACACAGCGTTGGGAGATGATGCAGTGTTGGGAGATTACACAGCGTTGGGAGATGATGCAGTGTTGGGCAATGAGATGACGCAGTGTTGGGCGATGATGCAATGTTGGACGATGAGATTACGCAGTGTTGGGCGATGAAATGACGCAGTGTTGGATGCTGATGCAGTGTTGGGCAATGATGCAGTGTTGGGTGATGAGATGATGCAGTGTTGGGAGATGACGCAGTGTTGGGCAATGATGCAGTGTTGGGAGATGACGCAGTGTTGGGCAATGATGCAGTGTTGGGAGATGGCGCAGTGTTGGGCAATGACGCAGTGTTGGGCGATGAAATGATGCAGTGTTGGATGCTGATGCAGTGTTGGGCGAGGATGCAATGTTGTGTTATGAGATGACACAGTATTGGGCAATGAAATGATGCAGTGTTGGGTGATGATGCAATGTTGGGTGATGAGATAACGCAGTGTTGGGAGATTACACAGTGTTGGGAGATGACACAGTGTTGGGCGATGATGCAGTGTTGGGTGATGAGATGACGCAGTGTTGGGAGATGATGCAGTGTTGGGCGATGACACAGTTTTGTGTGATGAGATGACGCTGTGCTGGGAGATGACTCAGTGTTGCCAGTTCTTGCCACTTCATTGTGTGTCTTGTGATTTTTGGTCTAGTTATTAAAGCCCCAGCGGCTAGAATGAAGTGACTGCCTGAGACCCTCGGCTTTCCCTGACAAAGTTTCCAGCCTCAAGAACATGAGCTGATTGTGTCCAAAAATGTCCAGAAATCAGCAGGCAAAGAAAAAGAACCCAACTGTGGAAGAGCCTCCTCACCAACGGTGCACCCGTTCTTGGCTGGGAGTGGCATAGCGACCTTTTCTCCCTTGGGGCCCTCGGCCAACAGCCACTCTTGTCCTGCAGTGATCTGTCTCTTCCTGTGTCTCAGCTCTTTGGCCAGGTCACTTTTACTCCTGCCCCATGCAGGGTAACTGAGTCCAACACACCCGTAGTCTGGCAGGACCACGCTGGAGCTCTGGCCCTGCTTCAGGCTTTGTGGGCCTTCCAGTCCTTGGCTCAGGGGTTCTCATGCCTCCATCATAGGTGGGCTGGTAAGGGGTCTCTGCCCAGTGGCCCCATATGAAGCAGAACTGGGCTTTCCTTCTTTTAAACCTTCCCTACAGACTTGACACCTTGCACAGGCGTAATGGGGTGGGGCTGATAGGGGGACAGGCTTTCATTGACCCCCTACTGCTCAGGGTGGCATCTCTACACACCCTCACATCAACATTTATAAATTAAAAAGATCTCAGTGTTTATAGGGTAATCTCATGATGCTGGGGGGCTGGCTCCTGAGTTTGGAACGCTGAGGGCTGGCCGCCCTGATCTCGCCACCCGCTCTGACCACAGTCACAAGCGAAGGAGTTCTGAGTCACAGCAGCAGTTGGAAGGGAGACTCCCGCACAAGTGCATCTGCTGCCAGGATGTCAGTGGGTCAGAGAAGAGGGAGGGAAATGAATCATGGCCCCAGTCAGGGTGGGGAACTCCCCTGACAGAAGAGAGTTAAGATCTAGGACTGTTTTATCTGGAAAGGAGAAGCGTCAGGGGATGGCTGGGTACAAACTGCTGCAGGGTAGGTGCAGTGGTGGCCAATTTCCCCTTTCCCACACTATGAGAACAAGAGGGGCCCCAAGGACATTAAAAGGCAACTTATTTAAATCAGACAAGAGGAAGCACTTTGGTATACAACATAGAACAAACCTGTGGAACTCACCGCTGCAGGCAATTATTGAGGCAAAGGGCCTGATAGGTCTCAAAAAAGGATTAAGGGGGAGATTCTCCCCCCCGCCACGTAGCCGCTTCCCATTGCATGAGAGAGCTGGAGCGGTGTGAAGGGGGCTCTAAAAGCCCCACATCCAGCCGGAGCCGATTCCTCCTACAAAGGCACAGGGGCAGCCAACACTCGTTGCACGCCTGTAGGGGGTATGCTGGGGGAGGGGTTGGGGTGGGACGGGCATGTCATGGGTCAGATCCTGAGCAGTGCTGTGACCCATAGGGCACGCCAGGAGGCTGCTGTAACTTAGCCAGGCTCCCAGGGCTGGCTGTTACATCAAGGGCCGCTCCAGCCTGTGGAGCAGCTGAGGCTGGGGAGGGTGCAAAGGTGGCTTAAAGCCCCCCTCCCCACCTCCCCATCCCCTGGGCTGTGAGCTCTGTGCTGCATCTCTTAGCCCACCCCCCCGTGTGTTGAACTGAATGAAAACACAATAGCCCGAGTAACACTCCTGGGGCTGTCGGCCCCTGTGCGTTTCTGGATCAGTGGATGCAAGACAAGCAGGATCAATCTCTTCTGCATCTGGGCTAGTATCAGCGGGGTCTATACCAGGGGGTTGTGGGCCTGTCTGGGCCCTTTGTCTATTCTGGTACAGCAGGAGCTGGAGAGGGAGCCCTGCGATGTGGGTGAATTCCCTGCTCTGCCAGTGCCTCCCTATGTGACCTTGGGCCAGTCCCTTAGTCTCTCTGGGCCTCAGGTCTCTGCTGTGAAACAGCATTAACAACGCGTCCTTTTCCCTTACTCCTTGTCTGACCACTTAGAGTGAAGCTCTCCGGAGCAGGGGCTGCCTCTCCCCATGTGTCAGTCTTGATAAAGCCTTGGCTGGGATGATTTAGTTGGGGATTGGTCCTGCTTTGAGCGGGGTTGGACTAGATGACCTCCTGAGGTCCCTTCCAACCCTGATATTCTATGATTCTATGTGTACGTGCAGCACCTGGCACAACGGGGCCCCGATCTCTCCTGGGGCCTGCAGCTGTCTCTGGAGTCTGAGGAGGGATAATAGTGGGCTGGTGAGACCACTGCCTGCGGTGCTGTTGGAGAAGGCAGCATGAGCCAGTGGGGTGTTGTGTATAGCAGGAGCTGGGATGCCAGACTAGCCGCAGAGCAGATCTGTGCTGATCCGGCAAACCTGCCCTCCTAGGAATGAGGGAACATGACGCTGCGAGGCCTGATGCTCTGGGAGAACCCGTTCTAACCCTAGTCAAGTCAGCGGCAAGACGCCCACTGACATCCCTGGGAACTGGCCTGGGACTTTATAATCTGAGCGCTCTGGGGCAGGGGCTGTGTCTGGCAGAGGGCTGTGCTCATTTCCAGCCTTGTGTGCACACCTGTAACAATACTCCCCATCCTTCGCTGGCCTCGCTGTGGTGTGTACTGCAGGGTCTCTGAGCAGCAGTAGGGACTGGCCGTATGTGCTGGGATGCTGAGCTCCAGATGGAGCAGCAGCCCCCGTTCCTGTATCCGTATAGACTATCCGCGCAACCTCCTATCTCTGTCTGTGGGCCCCATCACCGCAGCAATTCTCTGTCATTAATGAATTTCCCCCTTCCTGAAGCATGGCTGTGCCATTATCTCCACTTTACAGATGGGAAACTGAGGCACAGAGCAGCTGAGGGTATGTCTACTCTGCAGTTAGACACCTGTGACTGGCCCCTGCCGGCTGACTTGGGCTCACGGGGTTCAGGCTAAGGGGCTGTTTAACTGCAGTGTAGACATGTGGGGCTAGGACCCCACAATTAAACCCAAGCCCCACGAGCTCACGTCAGCTGGCAGGGCCCAGCTGTGCATATTGGTTTGCGGAGTTGTCATGTCCTATGTGACTTGCCTAAGGTCACCTGCAGTAGACAGAGTGAATCAGCCAGCTCCTTCTCTTCCCCACCTCGCACCCGAGGGGCTGGGGACGGGGGAGTCTCACTGCGGTGTCTTTTCTGTTTGTGGGTTTCCAAGATCAAAGGAGCGATTCTGCTCTCGGATCCTCACTTGCGGTTAGTTTGAGCGATCAGAAACGTACCACATCCTGCCTGTGTGGCCCTCCTACCCCACACCCCCCTGGAGATGCACACAGGAGCCCAGGGCTGCTCTCTGGCTGTCATGTCTTGATCTGGGGATTCTTCACCTACTCCCGTCTCCCCCTTCTCCTACCCCATTTCTGCACCACGCAGAACTATTGAGACCTTTGTGCTTCTTCTCCCTGCTGGCCCCAGACCAAGGAGGCCTGGCATGCCCGGGCCCATCACACCAGAAATTAAACCATGTGAGGGGAACTGGCTTTAAGGGCAGTTCCTGTTAGCAAGGTGTTGCAGTATAGTCTGTCTAGCCAGCGCAGATCAGCCGCAAGTGTTGTGGTGAAAAACAAGGCCTAGGCCAGCTCTCCATGTGGCCCGGAACATGGCTTTAAACAGGGCAGAATACATCGTAATGGAATTCTTGGGGTAAGGACTAGAGCTGAGAGAAATCTGAATTTCTGTCCCATGGGCAATCCCAATATTCGACCTTTGTTCCTGTCCCAGATCAGGACGAAAATCAAAATATCGAAATTATTCATGGAACAAAAAGCCCCAAAGCATTCCTATCAGGAAATGTTGACACGTGTCACTTTGGGGCAGGTCGACACAAAACTGCATCTGCTCCAGTTGCCACCATACCTCATAGGCGTCGTAATTCGGGTGCCTCATTCCCTCATTCTTCCCTATGGGCTCAGCTCCCCGGCTGGACTACATCTCCCTTGATGCACTGCAGTCATATGACTCCCATGATGCCCCACGTGTCTCAGGCTGGACACTGATTGGCCGCCGTCCCCAGAGAACGCCCAGCATGCTGTTTGACGGGGGAAGCTCGAGGACTTTCAGGCAGGGAGTGACAGTGGTGGAAGCACAGACGTGGGGCGTTTGCCTCCATCTCTAGCGATCTGGGTTCTGCAGCACTCTCATGGCTACCCCACAGGCACCTCCTGCACTGCATGCGTCTAACAGCTGCCCTGGCGTCTCCCAGCTCCAGTGACATGAGCAACCCACTCGAGTTTCACTCTTGTAGTTTCTACCACGGACGTGAAACCCCTGATACCTGGCTGGGTGAAAGTTTTTACACTGAGGAAAAGAGAACAATGGTGTGAAGGGGAAAAGGGCAAGTGCGATCTCTCTATTTTATCATTTGAGGCCCCATCCAAGATGTGGGTCCTGTTCATAGATTTTCAGGCCAGGAGAGACCATTCTATCATCTAGTCTGACCCATCTGCATAACCCAGGCCAGAGAACTGCCCCCAGATAATTTCTAGAGCAGATCTTTTAGAAAAAAAACTCCCATCTTGATTTAAAAATGGTCAGGGATGGGGAATCCACCACAATTCTTGGTAAACTCTTCCCATAGTTAATTATTCTAACTGTGGCCAAAGGGCGAATACAATCCTTGGGTGTATAAAGAGTGGAATCTTGAATAGGATCAGAGAGGTTATTTTATCTCTTTATTTGGCACTGGTGCATCTGCCGTTGGAATCCTGTTTCCAGTTCTGGTGTCCACAATTCAAGAAGGATGTTGATAAATTGCAGAGTTCAAATGAGAGCTACAAGAATGATTAAAGGACTCGAAAACATGCCGAATCGTGAGAGACTCAAGGAGTGACTTAATCCCAGCCTGTAAGTACCTACACAGGGAATAAATATTTACTAATGGGTTCTTCAGTCTATCAGAGAAAGGTAAATGGCTGGAAGTTGAAGTGTCTCCTTGGGAGCTAATGTTCAGCTGATTATTCATCCCCCTCCCCTGTCTATTTCAGAGTCCCTGCTTCCCAGGATAGAGTCCCCCATCCTGTAAGTCTGGCCGACATTCATTGTTCCTAGATAGACACATTTACATTTAACCGTATTAAAACTCATACTGTTTGCTTGTGCCCAGTTTACCAAATGATCCAGATCGCTCGAATCAGTGACCTGTCCTCTCGGACACCCCCTCAATTTTTGTGTCCTCTGCAGACTTTATTCGTGATGATTTCATGTTTTCTTCCAGCTTATTAATAAAGAATGTTAAATAGCACAGGGCCAAGCGCCGATTTCTGTGGAACTCCACTAGAAACACACCTGTACAATCCCCCATTTATAATTTCATTCTGAGACCTATCAGTGAGCCAGTGGTTTTAATCAAAATTTCACATGGTATCAAGTCTAACCCCTTCCGGAAGTCTAAGTATGTTACATCAACACTATTACCTTTAGCAACCAAACTTGTCATCTCATAAAAAAAAAAAGATATCAAGGTAGTTTGACAGGCTCTATTTCCCATAAACCCATGTTGATTGGCATTAATTCTATTGCCCTGCTTTAATTCTTTAGTAATTGAGTCCCATATCAGCTGCTCCGTTATCTTGCCGGGGATCGATGTCAGACTGACAGGCCTATAATTACCCGGGTCAGCCTGTTAAGTCTTCTTAAATATTGGCCCCACATTAGCTTTCTTCAGCCATTGGATCTCATTCCATCCTTGGTCTGCTAGACTAAAAAGTTCCCCCCGGTAGGATCAGGTACCTTCTTCCTGTGTAGGTACTTACAGACCGCGACCAAGTGGCCGCTTAACCCTCTCTTCGGTGAGCTAAATAGATCCCTCGAGTCCTGGCCGAAGGGAGGGGATCTGAGGGGTTTCGGGAGCACCCGTAACTGTGTCGCACACAGGCACTCGGACAAGGAGAGCAGAGTGGAAGAGATGGGAGAAGAGGGAAAGGGATAGGAAGGGATAAAATAAGAGGGCGAGAAGTATAGGGAAGGGGAGAGAGGCTGCCCGTTCCTGACTTGTGCTGGGAACACCTCTCGGGGTAGGGGGGGTGACAGGGACTGTGATGGGTGCCCAAGGCCACTGATCCCCTGTTATCTGAAAGAGCTGAGCCAAGCGCCGTCCCGGCCGTGTGCAGGCAGAGCTCCCCAGAGCGGCCAGTTGTCTAGCCAGCGGGATGGAGGCCAGAGCTCAGCTGCAGTTCGGCTCACCTGGGCCCAGTCGCGGCCCCCAGCAGACAGCGCAAAGCACAGCTGGATTCAGCCACAGGCCGCGGCCCCCAGCAGACGGCGTGGCAGTGAGAGCAGTGGGGTGCGCTCCAGCTGGAGCAGAGGAATTCACAGCAACCATCTACATCAGCTCAGCGACTCTGCTGAGGCCTCCCTGTCCGAGCTGCTGCCATCATTATAGCAGGGCAGGAGGTTTAGCCCCAGCTGTCTACGAAACCGGCCCCCTGATTTTCCTGGACCCTTGGAACCACGGACTGTGAGTGAGGAAGTTGGGGGAGTCCTGCACTGAGAGTGGGAGGACAAAAACTGCACCAGCCCTTCAGGGTCCAATTGTCTGGGACTGTGACTTGTGCACTGTGATGTAACTGGGGGTGCAAGGTGTTAAAGTGTAACTCTTTGACTCAGGTCAACCTGGCCTTTCCCTTTTCTCTGCCCCCCACCCCCTCCGTAAAGTTTGTTTGTTTAAACCTCTGTGCTTGCAAGTGGGTATGGATTTGCCTAACAAAGGCACCCAGCGTGGTTATAGGTTCCCAGATTATGGGGTGGGGTCCTGAGCCGAAAAATGAAGAAATTATAGAGAATCCCCTAAAATAAGGCGCAATTGGCAGGAGGTTGCATTTTGCACTCTGCGTTGGATACAGGGCTTCCCATGGGAGGCTCTTTGTGACCGAATGCACCCTTGTATTCAGACCTGACCCACAATTGTGGTAATCTTTGTACAAAACATGGCTCATGAGGTATCATTTGAAAACTAATAACTAGGGCTGTCAATTAATCGCAGTTAACTCACGCAATTAACTCAAAAAAATTAATGGCGATTGAAAAAATTAATCACGCTTAATCGCAGTTTTAATTGCACAGTTAAACAATAGAAACCAATTGAAATTTATTAAATATTTTGGATGTTTTACTACATTTTCAAATATATTGATTTCAATTACAACACAGGATACAAAGTGTAAAGTACTCACTTTATATTATTTTTATTACAAATATTTGCACTGTAAAAATTATAAACAAAAGAAATAGTATTTTTCAATTCACCTCATACAAGTACTGTAGTGCAATTTCTTTATTGTGAAAGCAATACTTACAAATGTAGATTTTTCGTTACCTAACTGCACTAAAAAACAAAACAATGTAAAACTTTAGAGCCTACAAGTCCACTCAGTCCTACTTTTTGTTCAGCCAATCGCTAAGAGAAACAAGTTCTTTACATTTACATGAGATAATGCTGTCTGCTTCTTATTTACAATGTCACCTGAAAGTGAGAACAGATGTTCGCATGCCACTTTTGTAGCCAGCATTGCAAGGTATTTACGTGCCAGATATGCTAAACATTCGTACGCCCCTTCACGCTTTGGCCACCATTCCAAAGGACATGCTTTGGATGAACACTTTCACTGCAGATTTGACAAAACGCAAAGAACGTACAAATGTGAAATTTCTAAAGATAGCTACAGCACTTGACCCAAGGTTTATGAATCTGAAGTGCCTTCCAAAATCTGATCAGCATGTGGTGTGGAACATGCTTTCAGAGGTCTTAAAAGACCAACACTCCAATGCGGAAACTACAGAACCTGAACCACCAAAAAAGAAAATCAACCTTCTGCTGGTGGCATCTGACTCAGATGATGAAAATGAACATGCGTTGGTCTGCTCTGCTTTGGATCGTTATTGAGCAGAACCCATCTTCAGCATGGACGCATTTCTCCTGGAATGATGGTTGAAGCATGACAGGACATATGAATCTTTAATGCTTCTGGCACATAAATATCTTGCAACACCGGCTACAACAGTGCCATGCGAATGCCTGTTCTCACTTTCAGGTTCATTGTAAACAAGAACCAGGCAGCGTTATCTCCTGCAAATATAAACAAACTTGTTTGTCTGAGTGATTGGCTGAACAAGAAGTAGGACTGAGTGGACTTGTAGGCTCTAAAGTTTTATATTGTTTTATTTTTGAATGCAGTTATTTTTTGTACATAATTCTACATTTGTAAGTTCAACTTTCAAGAGATTGCACTACAGTACTTGTATGAAGTGAATTGAAAAATACTATTTCTTTTATTTTTACTGTCCAAATATTTGTAATAAAAAATAAAGTGAGCGCTGTACATTTTGTATTCTGTGTTGTAATTGAAATGAATATTTTTGAAAATGTGGAAAACATCCAAAATATTTATATAAATAGTATTCTATTATTGTTTAACAGTGCGATTAATCGCCATTAATTTTTTTAATTGCGTGATTAATCACGATTAATTTTTTTAATCACTTGACAGCCCTACTGATAACTCACTGGTCAATAACGCCATGACGAAATATGGGTAGCAACATTATATGTAAAGTTATAAGCATAAAATGGAATTAGGTCTGAAATGGGTTTACCAGATTAGTGTGGATAAACCAGTTTCTCAAAGACAAAAGACAAACTGACGCCTCTAGCCAGGCGTCCTGAAAGTTGATGGTCAATTACCTATCCAGTGGCTGTTCTTTGGCAAGGAAGTGGGACAGGAACAAACAGATCTGCATTTTAACAAACAACAGCATGGAACCTCTTTCACCATCAGACTCTTTGTCTCCATCCTCACAGCAGGGACGAACTTTATCTAGGGGTAACCCTCAGAAAAATGCATTTCAAAGAGGACTGGGCTATAAAAGTGAGGGGCAAAAACACCACAAGGGTATCTCTCCCTATCTATCTCTCTTTCTTTTTCACCTAAGAAGATAAAAGAAACAGCCATTTGACTTTGGGAGACATCCTGACCTGAAATTTGGTCAACCCTGTTGCTTGGAGCCTGTGGTAAAGATTTTATGGTTCTGAGAAGCTATCTTTCTGGCCTGTTTAATTAAGGAGAACCCCTCCCATTCCCTCTATCCCTCCTGTGTCCTTTGTCCCCCAGTGACTGTGTGATGGGGAAGCGACTCTCTGCCAACACCACTGTCATTCTCTCTGCAGACACAATAAAGTCCAGTGTTATCTAACATGTCCCAGTGCTGCAACTGATGTGAGTAGGAAATGTCCCCCCATTTCCTGAGCAAGGATGGGCCTTGTCACCATGGTGTCACAATGGAGACCCAAGAATGGGCCATATCACTGTGGTGTCACTATGCAGACTCAAGGATGGGCCTTGTCACCATGGTGTCACAATGGAGACCCAAGAATGGGCCGTATCACTGTGGTGTAACTATGCAGACTCGAGGATGGACCATATCACTGTGGCGTCACTATGGAGACCAAGGATGGACCAAGTCACCATGGCATGTCCATGCAGACAATTCCCCTCCCTCATTACATTGGGTGGGAGCTGGAATATAATTTTGTTCCTTTCTCCCCCAGCCACAGACTGATGGAGGGGGATTCTCCCTTCCCAGCTATGAGCAGAGGAGGACCCAGCCTTCCTGCTGTGGGCAGGGGCTGCTCTGGCAGAGGACGGGAAAGAACATCTGCTCGGGACTTTAGGGGGGCTCTGGGGCAGGGCCAGAAAGGCTGGAATGTCTGGGTCCATCATCAGCTAACAAGCCCAGCTTCCCTCTGCCAGAGCTCGGTGGAAGAGATTTGTCCTGCCGTGAGATGCTGTCAGTGGGTTAGGGATGAAAGGCCACTGAGGAGCCGGATGTTGCATTGTCATCATCCCTTTCCTGCCTGACCAGGTGCCAGTCTCGGCACAGAGACACCCCTGGCTTTGTTGCTTCCCTGACATAATGGCCAGGGAGCTCTGGATTATTCATGCTGAGGATATCCAGGGAATGATGTGTCACACGGGCAGTGCAGGGCCAATGTAAGAATCTGGAGAGGGAGGAATTGCAGGTGTTGCTAGAGTCACGCCCTGGGTTTCCCCGGTGTGAATAATCCAGACCTCCCTGGGCTGGGACTTTCAATTAGCCTCACAGTTTCCACAACACAGGCTCTCTCTCTCTCCCTCTCTCTCTCTCTCTCTCTAATTATATGGGGAACAAGTAGAGGTGTTGATAGTCAAGCTTGCCCGACTATTCCCAGTTCTTTCCACGTTTGGGGCTCTAACAGGTGGTGGTTGAGAGGGCTGCCTGGCCTGCTCCCTTCTCCAGCCCTGCTGCCGGGGGGTGGCCCTGCACGGGGAGAGGCCTCTGAAAGTGCGGGTGAGCTCAGCCGGCGAGCCCGGCCATCCATTCCCCGCCTCCGGGGGCCCCCTGAGCCGGCGCACACCCCCCCAGTCATGATCCTTCAGAGCCCTCGGGGAAAACATTGTTGGGACTTTCCCGCCATTCTGCGGCCTTGGGAAACTCTCAAACACTTGCAGGCTCTGGACAGGGAGACCAGATGGCCGGGCACTTGGCAGTGTTCCCAGCCTCCATCCCCCAGCCAGGCCGACCCTGGGGAGGGGCATGGAACTTCGCATTGCCCCGGGGAGACCGGGAAATTGGGTAGGGTCCCCAGACTCCCAGGGGGGCATTGCCTTTCATGGCTCACCAGCGGGCACCGGTCCTGGCTTCCCCACCCACCAGTGTCTGGGGGCCCCTTCTTCCTCCTCCTCCTTTGGTGACCCCTGGCTAGGCTGAGCCAAGGGACCCGGAGCTCAGCATGACTTCACATTGCGCTGGCTGGGACATGGATACCTTCCGCACTGAGAACTCAGCCAGCACTGGCCCTGCTCGGGAGCTTGCCCCTGCCCAGACCCTCTGGGAGGCTGGGAGGGAGAAGAACAGCAAAGGCACGTATTAAGTGTTTAATCTGTTGATTTCTAAGCCTGTCTCATTATTCTGGGGGATCCGGCTCCCGGTGTTTGGAGGCTCAAAGTTGGCCGTGCTGCGCAGGGGGCATTTTCTGTTCTGTGCATCAAACTCAGCACTGGGACAAATGTCTCCAGCCTGCAAGTCGGACCCTCTGCAAAGCCTCTGCATTTCCCATCCCAGCCTCCCCATCAGAGGGGGTAAAACTCAGATAGTTTGTGAGATCAGGGAGATCCCAGCCCCTTCCTCACAACACTGCTGGGGGTAGGGGGGAGCATAGAAATAGCACATTGATTTATCACTCCCAGCTGGCATCTCTCAGGAATCCTCCTTACCCTCCCCCTTCACTCCTCTCCCACTCGGTGCACAGCGCCTTAGAAACTCAGAGCTAGCTTCTGCCCCCCGGCTTGGAGCTGGCCACCCCCAGGCGAGGCCCTTTGCCGTGCACTGAGTGCTGATTGCATGGAGTGACTGGGCGCTGTATCTTCCGTAAGGGGGTTTGCCCTTGTGCCCCCTTACACTAGAGTCAGCCAGTGTGTAACGACTGAGCTGTGGGCAGAGGGGTACTCTGCTAGCTAGATTCAGCAAAGCAACTCGCCCCAGGGAGAATCCTGCACCTGCTCCCTGCTGGGAAAAGTGGCAGGGTTTTACTCCACTGAACTCAGCCCTGCCCCACACTCTTGTGCCTCGGGGAAGCATGGACCAGAAGACAATTCAATGCAGCTCAGACTTCCTGAGTCCAGGCAGAATTTAGATGCTGTGGTTTTCAGCTCATGCTAATTTCCCTCGCCCTGTTGGAATTTCAGTGGGATTGTTCTGCCCCATAGCTCCAGTGGGCTTGGGTCGTAAGGACACCCTACTGCCTGTTAAGGAGATTGACAGATGACGATGATATGACAGGAAGTCCCACCTACCTGTCACAGGAAGTCCCACCCTTCTCAATGTCACTGGAAGTCCCGCCTTACCTGACAATGACGATATCACAGAAAATGATGTTATGCACTATTTTTCCTCTCCCAGCCCCCAACTCAGCTACGGGCCTTACTGAGACTTTAATAAATAGACGTTCAACAGCTCTCGCTGAAAAATTGTACAGCAGGCAGCTTAGTTTTGTTGAATCATTTCACAGAACGAAGAAAACACAACACACGATTTCACAGGGCAGAGTTTTGGAGCGATTTAGATTTAGGGCACTGTTCTGTATGGCACCCTCTGTGTGTGGATATTACAGGTGCTCATACACACACGCACACATTCAACCACACTGTCACACCTTAATAATAGAAAGGCCAGGGCGTCTCCCAGTTAATAGGCATGACTTCCTTCCCCAGAGGGAATCAGTCTCGGAGCCCTGGAATGTCAGTCTCTCTTAGACGGCGTGTTGGTGTGAAAGGCGAAGGACTTCTGCCTGTACTTTAATGTTTATGGCGATGATTCGAGCTTACCCCACCTTATAGTGCCGCCTCTGGGCAAATCAGGTGTAAAGTACGCCCGGGATAAGGCCAACACGGCCCAACCCTGTTGAAGGGAGGCAGCCTTTGGGCCAATGTCAGTTGGGAAGAGTCCTGCTTAACTCTGAAGTTTTCTTAAAATATTCATTGTTGCAACCCACATGCAGGGTGGCTTTGTGGACGTCACAGATATCGAAAAGAAAGGAGAGGCCAGTTCTGAGAAAGTTTCCACAGCCTGACCTGAGGGTTAAGCAGCCGTGTGCTAACATCTGGCCACCTCAAAAGGAAAAGGGGCCTGCAGACCATGAACATAACTCATGGTAGACAGTTTTAAACTCCTCTTCATGCGTCCATCACCATTCTTAATAAGAAACGTGGACAGGTGACAGCGGATGTCGCAGCTTTGCTTTGCAAACAAGAGAAGTGGAGAAGTCAGTGGCTGTTACAGGCTAGCTGGGTAAAAGATTACACAACTTGTTTCCTCCAGTAGTTTCTCTCTTAACAGAAAATTGACTTAAAGGTTGTCAAAATAAATTCCATCTGCAACAGAATTAACTGAAGTCTCTAGCAGGTCTGCAGTCCCACACACATTGTCTTTCTCACCTAGTCCCTCACCCCAGTGAGGTGTTACTGCAGAATTCTTTAGTCCAAAGGGGGTAAATTACATCAAATAAACTTTTTCCAGAGTAGCCATCATTTCCTATATTGCTAACAGAATACAAGGTGACATTCAATATTACAATATCCTGCAGGTTATCACATAATTAGTTTCTTATTCTTTAATTAATAATTAACTTCATGTGTAATTTCATTTTCCTTAGTAACAGGAACATAATCAAAGATTACCAAATCGTATGTCAGGTTTCAGAGTAACAGCCGTGTTAGTCTGTATTCGTGAAAAGAAAAGGAGTACTTGTGGCACCTTAGAGACTAACCAATTTATTTGAGCATGAGCTTTCGTGAGCTACAGCTCACTTCATCGGATGCATAGCATGCATAGGATGCATGGTTTCCACGATATGCTATGCATCCGATGAAGTGAGCTGTAGCTCACGAAAGCTCATGCTCAAATAAACTGGTTAGTCTCTAAGGTGCCACAAGTCCTCCTTTTCATTTTACAAATCGTATGTGTTAGTTTGATCTTAATCCCCATTGCCACCAGGTGAACCCGTGTAATGTTGTGGCCTACACCAACCCAGGGGAGTTCCGTGAGTTCGTTATCCAGGGGTCTTCTGCCATAAGTGTTGGTGGAAGGGGTCTTCCACCACATGGGAAGGTTTGTGTCATGAGAAGAACAAGAGCAAAACGCAGAGATAAAAGCATGCAATCAAGATTCAGCCT
Source organism: Chelonia mydas (assembly GCF_015237465.2). Lineage (NCBI taxonomy): Eukaryota > Metazoa > Chordata > Testudines > Cheloniidae > Chelonia > Chelonia mydas. The sequence goes on along the minus strand of NC_051257.2, from coordinate 21,433,589 downwards.
GCATGTATCCTGCCTGCGCCCCCTCTCTCTGCCTGGAGGCCGGGGCAGCTCCTGAGTCTGCTCCCTGTTAAGGGAGGGTCTCTAGGTCAGACCCTTAGGGAACCATGTAGGAATCACAGGGAGATGCAGGTTTGTATCTCAGCTGCTGCCCGGCACCAGGGGAGGCCAAAGGGAAAAGGCAGAAATGCTCCAAATATTGTTAGGAAAAACCAAAACCAAACTGCTTGTTCCCTGGCACAGTTTGTGCATTAATGGTGCCATGGAAAGGGAAGGAGTCTGTGATGTCCTAGCCCCTCAGCACTGTCAGTGTTGTCACGGGGAAGGGGAGCAGAAAGGGGGGAGGGAGAAGAGGGAGCACATGGGCGCATTGGGCCTGTGGGGGGATGGCGAGGGGCTGATCCAAGGGGTGCAGGAGGGTTTTGGAGATGGAATGAAAGCAGGTTGGGAGCAAATATCGATGGGGGATGGGCTTTTCCTAGGCCTGTGGGAAGTTTTCGGGGGTCTGTTTGAGGTGATTGCCGTTGGAGGTGGGGGGGAGGGGTGTCGCCTGCTCCTCAGCCCCCCGGCCTCCTACATGAGAAAACCAAAGGCAGTTTCAAAAGTTATGGACTCTTAGCCATAGAGGGCAGGTCCAGCTCCCACTAGAGTCAGTGGAAAGAGCCATCAACGTCCCTGGGAGGTGGACCAGGTGCTTAAACAGTAAGACCCCAGTAGCTGCAATCGCATTTGCAGCTTCTAGTGGCACCCAACTGTCCAGACAGCCTCCCACCCCACCATGTGTCCGTTACCGGCAGTGCCTTGTCAGCCTGGGACAGGGACAAGCTACCAGGGAATTCGCATCCAAGAACTTTCCTTCTCCTAAGTCCTTCACAAACAGGGAAACCCAGGAACTCCAGGCCGGAGGGCCCATCAGCTTCCCATCCATTAGATCCACAGCTTGGAGCAGAGCCTGAGGCGGACTCAGAGCAAACAGATCAAGCAAAGCTGGGGGGAGGCTCAGCTTCTCTTCTGAACCCCAGTGGGGATCTGGGCCTTGGTTATCAGAACAGAAAGGCTAGTGCAGTGGGTTCCCCACCTTCTCCACACTGCAACCCCTTCCCATCTAGCCGAGATCCTGCTCCCCACAGCGATACGGGAAGGGTAGGCTGGCGTAGTGCCCTGGCATTTGTTCTGGTGTGGTGCCCCCCAGGCTGAGAACCTCGGGCTACTGCATTTAACCCCCTGGCATGCCTTATCCTCTGCCAGGTACCAAGGGCAGGGGACAGCAGGTAAATCAGTAAAGGAACCCCTGAGCCTGACTCTGGTCTCCCTCACTCTGGCACCCAGGGGAAGGGAGCTGCCCAGTGCCCGGTGGGAGCAAGATCGGAGTCAGCCCTGTGGTCACTGCCATCCCAGTGCTGGCACCAGTGAGCTACTACGAGGGCTGCAGCCAGCCTGGCCAGGGGACCAAGCACACCAGTCCTGCCTGGGCCACTGCCCTGCCTCCTGGGAGCAGCAGCCAATCAGGGCTGCTGCAGGAAGCAGCCAGAGCTCTGCCCTGCCCCCCTTGCCTCTCAAGAGCCAAAGGGGTTTTTTGGGGGGAGAGGGGGAGCAGCCTGCACCATTCGCACAGGAGGGAAGGGGGAAGGATGGAGCAGAACAAGCCCAGAAACCCAGAGTGGCCCTGTCCCCTCTTCCCCACGCACGTCCTGTGAGCAAGGATCAGTCCACTCCCTGATTCCCCCCTCCATTGCACCCCACAGCATCCTTGGTTCTCCATAGTGACACCATGGTGACAAGGCCCATCCTTGTTCCGAAATGGGAGGACATTTCCTACTCACATTAGTGACAGCACTGGGACATGTTAGAAACCACTGGATTTTATTGTGTCTGCAGAGCGTGACAGTGGCTTTGGCCAGCTGCCCCATCACATGCTCGGGGGGGAAAGGACACAAAAGGGATGGAGGGAATGGAAGGGTTTTTTCACATAAATTAACAGGACTAGAAAAATAAATTAGCAAAACGTTACACTGGTACATCAGTGCCAAATAAATAACATGGCGTGTTAAACCGAGATATAAATATAACGAGATATATATATATAAGTTATAAATAACATGGCGTGTTAAACCGAGATCGTGTCCAGCTGCTGCTGTCTCAGACCCGCAGGCCAAGTTTCTTTAAGGAGTTTTTCTGGTTTTCTTTGTACGTCTTGAACCATTCCGCACTGGGATCGACACAGACTTCCTTCCCCCTTCGCAACACCACACTGTGAATGGAAAGAGAAAGGGCCATGAGGCAGGTTCCCTTAGGAATGGGGCAGAGACGCACACAGACTCTGATCACGGCTCACGTGGCTAGGGGCCAGGGCAGTGACTGGGAGAGCGCTGGGAACGAAGGCACTTGTCCCTGAAACGGTCTGGTTCCGGAGTGAAATCGGTTCTCTTGAACGCAGGAGGCTGACAGAGTTGCTGGTCCCAGGCCCGGTGCTGTGGGGCTGCTGCTGTGGGCACCTCCCCCAGCTTTGACAACACACCTCAATCCGGACCTGCAACATCTTATGCTTCTGCAATCTGTGCCCCCCGCCCCCACACACGCAGACTGGTCAATACACCATGATCTTGGCCTGCAGCACTCCCAAGTACTCCAGCACAGCCCCCACCGGCTTTGTCAATGCATGGCTGTCCTAGGCTGGGATATCCCCTGCCAGTCCAATTCTGAGCTCCCACACGACTCAGTGCACTTCAGTTCTAAGATCAGTGCCACTGACTTTCAGCCAAGACACCTTGATCCTGATGGGCAGGCGTCCAGAGCTGGGGCAAACGCAGAGCTCTTTGAGAGCGTCTCTCACTACAGCATCTGAACTGATTGAGCCAGGCAGAGACATTCGCTAACAGTGACACCTACCCTTCCTCTGACTTTTCAGTTAAGCTATTGCTCCTTTCCAATGTCCTTTTCTAGAGGAATCTCATCAGTTCACACTGACTATGAGACCCCGTGGCTATCTGCTAATGTGCAACAAAATTGGCAGTTCACACACACAATATAAAGAGCAAGGATAGCTCATCTCATGGTGCGCTTTGCTCCTTTATGTTTACAGTGTCAGTCAGTTTTGATCCCCAGTAACTCTTCGGGCAGTAACAGATGATTTACCCCAGTGTATTTAGGGCTGGGCTGCATAGAAAGTTGCAGCAGTTGGCATGATTTAGGGAAACCAGTGCAAGTATCTGTGGATGCTCCCACTAAAGGGTCGTGTTGCAGGTTGATTAGGAACAGATTTTGATGGAAACTAAAATAAGCAAGGCCACTGGCATCTGTTTAACAAAACTGGTTTTTAAATCAGACCTTTAATGAAATGGGTGGAACTTTCCATGTAGAGCAGCCTTAATAATGAAATCCTAGCATAGAAACTACGATTAACCCCTTGCTGCAAAGGGGTATATCCGAGAGCTCGTTCTGCGTGCGACTCATCCGGTGGCGGATTAGCAAACCTGGAACTGAATGGGGCACAACCTGAGCAGCTCTCGGAAAGGACTTTTCTGGGGCGTTTACTGAAATAGATGGAGTTACAGACACGCAAAGCAAAGAAAAGCATCAAGCCCGTGTGTCTGCCACCCTGTGAAACTTACATTACGGCCTGGCGGGAGCATCTACGGTCTGTGGGTCTGTCACTCTGGATCAGTTTTGGAGCGATTGGTTTTCTGACAAAATTGTTTGCATAACAGCAGGTGTTGAGTTTCCTATCAACTGGAAAGAAGAAAGGAAGATGAGTGAGTTCTCATATGCTGGATAATAATGAAGAACTGGATAGACAGGATTAATCATGTGTAATAGTGACTGTGCTGGAAAGCGGCCAAACCTCTCTCTGGGGGTCAGGAAGGAATTATTTGATGCTCCCATTGACACCCCCCAGATCGGGTTCATTGCTGTTTTGCATGGGAGGGTTTCTGCCTTTCACTGGCACCAAAATATTGCAATTATAATATTCCCGGCTCTGCCACTGAGTCACTCTCGATCTCTTTGTTTAGCTGTTTGCCTCTCTGTGTCTCACTTTCCCCACTGGTAGCATGGGGACAAGGATGTTAAGGGGGCATGGGCGATGGTTTGCAAGGGTTAATTAATTTATGTTGATTGTAGCAACCTGCATGGAACTTGGAGGGAGAAGCACCGTTTGCAGAAGGCGGCAGGAAGCCAGTCTGCGTGCACATGGCTTGAATGCTCCTAGCAGTTGCAGGATCTCTGTGATTAGTTCTCTCAATAGAGAACCAGCTTAGTTTCAGAAACAGGGAGTCCTCTCATGTTGCGCAGGATATTAGGAAACACTGCTTCACTAGGAGGGTGGGGAAGCACTGGAATGGGTTCCCTAGGGAGGTGGTGGAATCTCCATCCTGAGAGGTTTATAAGGCCCAGCTTGACAAAGCCCTGGCTGGGATGATTTAGTTGGGGTTGGTCCTGCTTTGAGCAGGGGGTTGGACTAGATGATGTCCTGAGGTCCCTTCCCGCCCTAGTCTTCTATGATTCTAGATTCAGATTCAGTTGTGCCTAAAGGCCCCAAAAGAGATGGGGGCCCCATTGTGCTGGGCGCTGCACAGAGCCATGGGCTCCGCTCTTGTCATCTAAACAGACAAGACAAAAGGAGGATCGCTAGCTCCATTTCCCAGATGGGGAACGAAGCCATGGCGAGATGAAGGCTGAGGCTTTCAGAACTGCTCTGGGGATTTCAGTGCCTATTTTCCATCCTTTTAATGGGAACGAGCTGTTCAGACTCCAAAAACATCCCAGCCTCAGTGACTCGGCTCTGTCACACAGAGTCCGTGGCAGAGGTGGGGCTAGACCCAGTTCTCCCAAGGCCCAGCCCAGTCCCTCACCTGTGAGACCACCCTTCCTCTGCACTATGGGTAGCTTTCCTTCCAGATCACCTTATCTGGGCTGGGGTCTCTAGGAGAAAGAACGGGGCTGACCCTCTACTTACAGCTGAATGAGTGGGCTTCCATCCAGAGAGCGGCAAGGAGCAGTGTTACGAGGGCTAAGGAGATGACCTTCATTTCCAGGTGGGGTGTCTCAACTCCGGCTCCAGCAGCAGGCAGATCTGGCAGGTTGGGGTTGCCGACCTCTGTATTTTAAAGCCCTCAGCAGGGATTCCCATGATGGTGCTGGAATGTCCACGGAGGTGGGGAATAGCTTGAGATGAATACTTATTCCATTCATTCATTATCATCTATTAATACCTGTCTCCCCTTTTCCATCCCACGCTCCTGTGGCCAGGGGAGACAGAAGAGCAGTGTCACTGGAAAGTCTCTTGCTGATTTACAGATAAGGAGCCAGCCCTGCGCATGCTCACGGGGGAGGATAGAGAGGGGCAGGCAGAGGGTTCTAGGTTTAAATTTAGTCATTTGCAAACCACACAGGATGAGACTCGATTCCCTGCCCGTGTGTTTGCTGAAGGCCTGTGACACCGGCCAGCATGCCTTAGAAATGATGCATAATCCAGTCCATTTTGTGCAGATGGCAGGGGCGCGAAGATATATTGCAGGGGAGCTGTCTACGTACGGCCATAGAAACCTGAGCACCCCACGGTCACGAACCAATTTCATCTTCAGCCCCCTGGGAGGCAGGGAAGTCTCAGCCCCATAGTACACTGGGGCAGGGGTAGATTAAGTGACTTGCCAAGGATTACTGTGGCAGAGCCTGAAACTGAGCCAAGGTCTCCTCAGTCCACACCCTGTTGTAGCCCACCGAGAGAGGGGATTGAACCAGGAACCTGTTCCACTACACTCATAGGTCTCCGTGACTCGCTCTCCTGGCCTGAAACCCCGCAGTGGTGGAAGGACCAGCTTCATTTCCCTGTTATGCAGCCAGGATGCGGGAGGAGGAGAAAGCCCCACCCCCTTGGGAGGGTTATACAGTCACAATATTTTTAGGGTGCAGGTTAAGCTGTATGGATGTCCAGGAGCAAAATCCTGCTGTCATTTCATGGTGTAAATGCAGTGAAGTGCCATGGACTCCAATGGAGAGACTCCAGATTTACACCCATGTGTCAGCAAGCAGAATCCGGCCACTAAATACCTAGCTGCACACACAGATCCCCTAGGTAGCCATCGAAATGGCCTCCAGTGAATGAGATTCCTGGGTACACCAGAAGACACGCATGGCATGTGCATCGTGAGGCAGTGGGCACCACTTTAAAGCATTTGGAAATCAGACAGGCCGTTAACCGGTTTGGCTGAATTTTCCCATGCCGGTTGTCTGCCTCAGGCTGAATTTGATTGGCAAGTCTCCATCGTTTTCAGTAACAAGGTTTGAGCAAATGGAGTGTCTTGCCCAGCTGATGAAATTCTAACAACTGCCAGTGATTTCTCAAGAGGGTTGTAACTGAGCTAACCAGGGCAGATTTTCACAAAAGACACCTCTCTCTGTCCCCAGGGCACCCCCCAGCCGAACGCCATCCCCCGCTCTGAGCCCCATCGCTTCGCCAGGGACCAGTGACTGACAAACGGTTGCATTTTCCTAACCTTCTTGTCAGAACTGGCTGGAATTGTTTTAAATGAAACTCTCCAGAAACAATCAGCCTGAGGCAGACCCTGGCCTGGGAAATTTAAGCAAATGAAAGCATGGCCTTCGAATGAAAAGTGGCGGGCAACCTTAACGCTAGGCGGCATTTCCAGCTCTGCCTAGATCAGTGAGATCCAGGGCTCTGGCCCAGCCTGGGTTAGCTCTAGGGGCCACATTCCCCCAGCTCAGGGCTCTTTGGCCTGGGTCCAGCCCTGGCTGTGGGGACACCACATGTGTTTGCCTTTCCGTCGGAGGCAGGTCGGTCCCTGTCGGGGAATCTGGCTCCCAGGGAAACGCTGGGGCAGGGCGATACTGGTGCTGAGCCCTGCCCGGAGTCTGGTGGAGACTAGGAGGTGCCGAGGCACTGAGCACTGTCCCGGGATAACAGGCTTCTGCGCAGATAGAAAAGCTGAGCCCCTGCCTCACCCCTCCCTAGCCCTGGGCCCGGTGTGGCTGTCTCCCTTTCCAGCACCGCAGCAGGGCTCGGCTCAGATCTCCTGGCGCCATGGACAGGGGTTCTCAGTGCAGTGATGCTGGGCTGGGAACGGGAGGGGGACGGGCTGCAGCCTCCTCCTTGGACATAATCCGCCTGCACCCAGAGGAGGGAACCCCACTAGCATCTGCCAGCAAGGACTGCCCTCTCCCAGGGCACGCGGGCATCCACAGGGCACATCCACCAAGCAGCAAGACCCACTGCAGTGAGTCTCAGAGCCGGGGTCAGCTGAGTCGGGCTCACGCTGCAGGGCTCAACATAGCAGTGCAGGCCCTGGGGCGCAGGCTGGAGCCCAGGCTCTGAGACCCAGCAAGGGGGGAGCACGGTGAGTGTGTTTGTAGGGGAGTGTAGCGAGAGTACAGAGTGTGTGTATACAGTACCGTGTATGTGTGTCGAGCGAGCACAGAGTGTGTGTGTGTATAGCACACTGTGTGTAGGGGTGTGTGTACAGCACAGTGTGTGTGTGTGTGTGTGTGTGTGTGTGTGTGGAGTGGGTCTGCATGTGTACAGCACAGTGTGTATGTTTGTAGGTGGGTGTATTCAGCACAGTGTGTGTGTTTGTGGGTGTGGGTGTAGAGTATGTGTGTGTGTGTGTGTGTAAAGTTCAGTGTGTGTGTTTGTGGGTGTGGGTGTGAGTACAGCACCGAGTGTGTGGTTGTAGGTGTGTGTGTTCGGCACAGTGTGTGTGTTTGTGGATGTGTGTAGAGTGTGTGTGTTCAGCACGGTGTGTATATTTACAGGTGTGGGTGTTCAACACAGTGTGTGTGTACAGCACAGAGTGTGTCGTTGTAGATGTGTGTGTACAGCACAGTGTGTGTGTTTGTGGGTGTGTGTATGTGGTGTTTAGATGCTGCTTGTAATTATTAGAGCTGGGAGCACTGGCTGTTGGGAGTCTGAAAGGACAGGAAACAGGAAGGAGGGGGGAGAAGTTGAGGAGGGGAGTGAGAGCTACCGAGGGTGCAGCAGCTTCCTAAAGAAGTTTCCACTTTAAGAATAAAGGCCTGTTGAAGTTTGTTAGTACCTTGCCTGGTTGTTACAACAGTGTAGAGTGTGTGTGTTCAGCACAGTGTTTGTGTTTGTGGGTGTGTCTCCCGCACCCGCACACAGAGCAGTACCTTACACACTGTGCAGGCCCACTGGTTTCAGTGGATACGCCTGGCGGAAGGGACAGCTCAGGGAGGGTGGAAGACCCTCTGCTCTCAGAGCGAGACAAAGCCTGGGGTGAAGAGGCCAGTGGAGGAGAACATTGGCTGTTATGATCATTTGTAGCCCAGTGACACCTAGAGACCCCCCCCGGAGCAGCACCCCATTGCACACCGAGACCCTGGATAGGTGTTTAGCTCTCGATTGTACGCGATCGCTGTCCCAGCCCTGGTCAAGCGCCCCCTTCTGGACACTCACCAGGTGCTGTGTTTGCGTCCCAACACTGGACCCGGGTGCTTTGGGCATGTTGAGTTTGAGCACAGGCCAGAACCTGCCTCTGGCTTTGGGTCTCGAGACACGTTCCCAAGGTGCCGATCCTCCATCTAGCACCCTCTTCTGAGCGCTGGGACTTTGCAGTCTAGCTGCTTAGGCCCTGAGACTCGTACCAGCTCCCGCAGCAGCCTCGGCAAACCCCTCCCAGAGCTCCATCCCGCAGGCACTCTGGAGTACAGTTAACCCCTGCAGGGACACACCACAGTTGAAGCAGGCAGAGACCTTGCATCGGGTTTCTAACACAATCACACTTTACTTTAGACAGCCCAAGACATGTACAGATCTAGGCAAAATACAAAACACCAGTGTTTGGATCCCCACCTCCCATTCCTCATCACTCAGAGCATTCTTCTGGATCTGAATCCGTGTCCTCTTGGGGGTCCCGGTCCACCTCCACTTCTCCAGGTCAGGCTTCTCTCCCGAACCTCACTGACCTCTCCAGTCAGCTTCCTCTAGCCTCCTCTCAAAGTCAAACCGTTCCCTCTCCCTCCAAAAGCCTGTCGCTTTGTTCCTCTCCCAGTCCCATCATGGGCCCCTCTGAGATTTTACATACTAGTTCCCCCTTCTGGGGACCAACCCCCATCCCTGCAGACAAACTTGGGCCAGCTGGTTCCCCTAGGCTTCAGCCGTGCCACCACACTTCCATTTAACAGGGAGCTATCAGTGCAAATGACTCTCCATTGTCCCTGGTCTGGGAGGGAGGTGACAGGTGCCTGGCTCCATAGCCACTGGTGCATTCAGTGCCACAGCGATTTCACAAAACCACCGGATTCATCAGATCCCCCAAAGTAGCACAAACACTTAATTGATTTCATAGTTTATATATTTGTATATTTCGATACATAGAAGAGGAAGCCAGCAACAGTATTCCCAGGCCTTTCCGGAATCAAATGCCCACGTACGCACCCCTATGCTCACACGCAGGTACCCATTAAACTCGAAGTATTGTGTTTGACATTTCTTAGCCCAGAATGATAATCCAAAGTCAGGGGACGTGGGAGCTGCACAGGAAGCGTTGTTTAGCTAACAGCATCTGGCCGGGTGTCTCCCTCACTGGCTTGGCAGGGCCGCGTTTGTCTGAGTCTGCACAGGATGGGGAAAGACAGCTGCTCCCCCCTCCTTCTACTCGGCTGGATGCCATAACCTGCTGTTTGCATCATTGCTCAGGGGTCTGTACTGGGCTGGGGCAGGGTCACCTAATGCGCTTTGCAGACTAGGTGGGACACAGCTCTGGAGAAGAGCCTCAAAGGGGGCGGCTCGTCCCCGGGGGGAAGGACAAGCATGCCGGGACATGGCTCGTGGGGAGCTCAGGGGAGTTTCTGCTCTCCTGGCTCTGCAGCAGGAGAGGAACTGCCTGTGCCCCTTGTGCCAGCCATAACAGACACAGGTCTTTGGGGTCCTGAACTCCTGCCTGCGGGGATGGGCCCTTCCTGTGCTGGTGGCTACTGAGGAAACTGGGAGGTTGTCCCAGCTCCCTGGAAGGAACTCTCCTGCTGGGCCATGGGGAGGTGGACAGCCTGGTCTAACCAGGCTACACAGGGAGCAATCTGGGCCTGCAGGGTAGGGCTGGGAATTTCAAAGATGCTGAGGGATCTGGGCACCCCGTTTTCCATGAGAACAGAACATCTGCTCCCCTAGACGGCTTTGCAAAGTCCCCCCAAGGAGGTGACCCCACTGTGGTACAGACACACACCCCGTGGGGACCTCGTGGGAGAAGGTGCACTCGGGGGGCTGCTAAACCCACTGGGTCCCAGCAAAGCTGCCAGCAACATCAGACGCCTCTTCCCGTGTCTGGAGCCTCCCCTGAGATGGGCTGTGACAAAGAGCCGGGAGCGGCTTCCCTGGAGTGTCAGATCCTGCGCCGGGGAAGGACAGAAGAAGCAAGTTTCTGTTAAAGGCTCAAAAGTCAAGCTAGCAAGAGAAGTTTGCAGCTGTGTGTGTGGGTTATAGAGCTGGGGGCTGGTCTCCAGGATTCTCCCCTCACAGCTTGTCTAGTTGGGGACAGACAGGGAATGCGGATGGAAGAACCCCTGGTATTTCTGCACCCATCGCTTGCCAGGGTTGGCACAGATCTCTTTGCCTATTCGAGTCTTGAATCTGCAGGAGGAGGAGAAAGAGCTGGGTTAGCAAGGGGCTGCATCGAGACGGATCACAGTTAGAATGACGGTGGCACCAATTTTCAGAAGGGCTCCGCAGGTGAGATTTTCAAAGGTGCCTCGGGGCTAAATCAATGGGAGTTGGGGTCCCGCTCCATATGGCTTTGGGGCCAGATTGGCCAAAGAGCTCGGCGCGTTGGGTGCACATTGCCTGCTGAGCTCACCCGAAAACCCATCCCCAGCTGTGGTGACCTGGCCCCAAGCCTCGGTTTTATACCTGAGCCTGACAGCAATGGGGTGGCTCCTGATTTACACCTGGGGGCATGAGAGCAGGGTCAGGCTCTGGCATAGATGCAGGAATGTCCGGAGTGGGAATCCATTTCCCCACGGCTGTTTGCGGCCGTCTCTGGACTCAGCCGTGTTGATGGTGTCTCTGGGAGCAGAGTGCCCGGTGCCAAGGGCCTTTAACTGCTCTAAGAGCCACAGCCAGGCTACCGCGGGGTCCTCATGGGCTGCCTCACAGAAAGCCAGGACCTGGATTCTAAGCACCCCAAATGTCTCCCTCTGCCCCAGAGAAGGCTGCAGGGCTGGGTGTCCATTCAGGGGCTGAGAGCTGGCACTGCCATGGGGCTGGGCTAAATCCGAGTGCAGGGCAGAGGTGTCCTGGGGCATCCCAGGGAGCAGCAGGAAAGGCCGGGAACGTTCGGCTACAGGGAGTGCCAGCATTTGCAAAAAGCCCTCGTCTGTGCAGCTTTATCATCTGGCTCTGGGGCTAGCTCAAGGTATCGACCCCTCCCCTGGTGCTCCCCACCTTAATTCCCTCCTCTCTCCCCCCACCCCTCACTGTCACCCTCTCCTCCTCTTCTGGCCAGCTGGCCTCTCTCAGTCCCCTCCCCCACGTCTCTCATCCCCAGGAGCCCTGTGCGTGGGGATACTCACACCACGGCTGGGTAGGAGCACTCGGGGCTGGTGAGGTACCAGCCAAGGATGTTGCCTTTCTTGATCCTGCTTGTCTGGAACGTGAAGCAGCACTTGTCCGGCGTGCCAGGGGCCTCTAAGGGGGCAGAAAGCAGCCCAGATGAGGGTGAAGTTGGTTAGATGGGGACCCCATATCCCCTCTCTGGGCCTCCCCAGCCCTGGAGCAGGGGGTGTGGGATGGGCGAGAATCCCCAAGAGTTCCCTCACTGAGGGTTCCTCCTGGGGGCAGCTCCCTGAGGACGGAGGGCCGTGCTGGCACTGGCTGGAGCGACCCCTCTGTAGTTCCTGTCCCACTGCCCTGCGGGCTGGGACCAAAGATCCGAGTCACCATTCACTGACGTAAACCCGGACTAGCCCCAGCAAAGCCAGTGGAGCGGGCTGGGGTCAGCGGTATCCGAATGAGACCCCAGAATAACTTGCACCACTGCTCACGTCGTCCCTGGATTTGGCCTAGAGCATCTGCGCGAGCTATTCCTGCCTGGCTGCCTAGTTGTGTCCCTAGGTCACGGTAGCTTGGGTCCGATTCTCCCCTCACTCAGCTCACCCCCAGATAACCCTGCTGAGTTAGCACGTTCCCAGCCATGTAAATCAGAGCCTGCCCTATTGACCCCGGCGGCCAGAAGAAGTTTGCCCTAGTGAGCACTGTGGTGGGCTCTGCTCTGCCTCAGCACACGCCTGCCAGCTCGGCTCTCCTGGCGGGGTCCTCGCTCTGGGGCAACTGTCAGCAGCTCCTGCATTTGCAGAGTCCAGGCAGAGTCTGCAGCTCAGGGCAGCTCGTCCCCATCAAATGAGCCTGTTTGAACTGGAGTCCCCAAGAGGGACCCGCCTCCCCACTGTGTCACAGAGTCACTCTACACGTGCAGGGTACAGAGAGTGGGACCATCTGGCGAGGGGCAGTCTGGGACCCCTGTGTCCTGCCCCCCATATCCCAGCCATGCCCTGACACCTCTCCCCATCTTGACCCTGCACTGAGATCCCGTGGTGCTCCCAGAACCAGGTCCCGTCTCCCCATGCAGGGGACACCTGTACTCACTCTGAGCCAAGCTCTGGCAGCAGAAGGAAGCCAGCAGGAGAAGCGCGCAGACAAGCCCGGCTGCCTTTGCCATGGTGAGATGGAGGACGGTCCTGCTGGGGCTGGTGAGCAGGGTTCAGCTGCAAAGGACCCCTCTGGCTGGATCTGCCTCCCTGGGCTGCTTTTATCGGGGTGGTCTGCTGTGGGCGGATAGGAAAGGATCTGGCTTCAGCTGCATGCGTGGACGGGGAGGAACCAGCCAATATCCATTTCTCAGTCCACAGAGAAATGCAGATTTTCTTTCTTTCCCAAATAATCCCATTGAGGAAGTGATATGTCCCCTCTGCTTTTAGTGCTGGAGACCCTCCAAACTGTCCCGCAGCCAGGAGCTCGCCTTGTTATTGTCAGCTTAAACTGTAACCGCAAACCTTATCCTCTGCCTGAGCTTCGCTGTTCCTAGGGTTTCTCCCTGCAGGTCCCCTCTGCCCCTTCCCCTAGCCTCATGCTCTTTTGTGCTCCGGACTTTGAGCTAAGAGGATCCAACTGGTCTGATGGTCGGTGTGAGTCAGGAGAATGGCTCTGCATCTCTATGCAGCGTCCTTGTAGCTTAGGCCCTCTCCAGCTCCCCTGGGCGGAAGGGACCTCACAGGATGTCTGCAAAAGGAAGGCACATAGCTTAGGACAGGTGCCTGTGCTCCCAAACTCATTAACCCTTGAGTCACCGCAGCAAAGCACACCTAGAGAAACACAATGATCCCACCTCTATGACTTCTGACGCCTTGTCACATCTAGCTGTAAATGTCACAACCCCCTGAGCCACGTGGGCAGTGTGGAGAACCATGGACCTGTCCATGTCGCAGCTCTTGTTACCACGTGGATGACTGTGACCTCGATCCAGCGGGAGTGTGAGCAAGGGCTAGGCCTGGGCTCAAGGACGGTCAAGCGTGAGGAGAAGCCCCGACCCTGGCAGTAAAGAGTCTCAGGACCCCACGCCCTTGACTCGCACCAGCTGGGCCGGGCTCTTGCTGTTCACCTGCAGGAACATCTCAGGTGAAGGCAGGTCAGCCTCAGACGGGTCAACTCTGGCCCATCTGACGCACCTCGGGTGGCACCTGGAGGTTTCCAGCCGCCTCTCAGCAGCACTGGGCCCGGGCTGCTCGTGCCCTCTGAGCCTGCCAGGCTGTGTTGTGGTGGCTGCTTGGGCCAGGCGTGGGTTAACCAGGGCACGACTGGGGCACTTGCACAGGACCCTCATCTCGGGGGGCCCGCAACCACCAGGAAAAAAGACAACTGCACAGTGCTGTGCCACCCCTTGCTCCAGTTTGGCCGGCCACCCCCGGGGCGTGACAAGGGGCAGGTCGGGGGTGGCTGCACCAAACCTGAGTGGCGTGGGGCCACGGGAGTGCGCAGGCGGTGGAGCTGGGTGGCTGGGGTCAGGAGGAGTCGCTTTAGCCCAGGATGGGGCCAAAGCAATGAGCCGGGGGGGGGAAGGGCTAGGAAAGTCCCAGGGTGGCACATGAGGGGCTGGGGATGAGCTGGTGGTGGGCTCTGGGGTGAGTGGGGAGCACTTGGGGGCAGTGGGGTGAGGGGTTATAGCCAGTGGGGTTGAGGCATTGAGGGTGGCCTCGAGTGGGCTTTATGTCAGGGCGGCTGGGGTACATGGGGGCCGGTCAGGACAAGTGGGGTTGGTGGAGGGTTGGTGGGGTATGTGTGGGGTGGGAGGGGCCTTTGGGGGTCTGGGTCTGGGGTGGGGAGAAAGGGGCATTCTGGGGTCATGTGGGGAGGGGTACGTGTAACCTGGGAGGGGCATTCAGGGGTCTGGGTGGGGCATATAGGGGGTAGGGGTGCTTTGCTGTTTACTTTACAGAAGCTGTGTGTGGGGGGGCATTTCCACAGTGCAGAGGGCCCCTGGTTTCAGCGTTGTTCTGACAGAAGCCCGGAAGGTCAGGAAAGAGAGCGAACGGAATGGGGAGGACGTGCCCTGTGGGGCAGGAGAAGACGGGACTGGAAAGCTCACACTCCGGGAGTTGATGGCTCAGCCATGGGTCTGGTTCCCATTTCTTGTTTGCCCAGCGTCCGGCTAAGGAAGGCGCGGCGGTGATGGTGAATTCTGGGGCCTGGCCATGGTGGCAGCAGCCGTGATGGTGATACTGATTGGCACTAGCTGGCTCCCATAAAACACCCTCCTTTCTCCGCCCAGCCAGGGCCAGGGCCAGCTCTCCCTGGATTCTAAAAATGAAAACTGGCCACTCCAGGCTTGTATTAAACTCCCAAGGTTGCAGCTTTTCTCTGACCTTGGCTTGGTAAACACTGCCACCACCCAAGTGAAAAACTGCCTCTTGCAAATCCTGGAAAACACACTTGGAAAGTTTTCCCTGAGGCCCCTTGGCTTTTCCACCTCTCCCTCAGGGAAGCTAAGAAAGAAAACAAACAAAAAGGAAACACAGCTGTTGCCACCAGCTAATTGAAAAACATATGCACAGACCTTCTGAGACACAAAACCAATCAGGCTCTTAAAAAAGAATTTTTTATTAAAAAAAAAGAAGGAAACTCATCTGGAAAATCCGGCTATTGCTAGATTTTATAGAGCAACTGGAAAGGGGTTAAACCAGGAATGGCTCCCTGGGGTCCAGCTTAACGGTACAAAAGGAAACAAAAATATCTGAGCTTAGCACAGAGGAGATCCGCAAACCAAAATAAAGAAATAAACCTGATTGCGTCTATCTAAACAGTCTCTGTCCTAGTGAATCCTTCGAGGTATGGAAGATGATTTTTCATGCCTGGTCCAAACTTTACACAGCATTCCTGCTGCCCCTCTCTTCAGCCAAGAAAGAACAACAGAGAGACAAAGGGAAAGCTTTTTTTCCCCATTTTAAAAAGTTCTAGCATCTTTTGGTCAGGTGCCCACTCCCTTTCCTTTACTTGGGGGACTTTTTTTAACCCTTTCCAGGTAAAGCAAGCAGAGAACAGCCACCAAGAGAGACTCTATAGCTAACCGGCTGGCTGGGTGTCCATAAAAGGGAGCTACCTCCCCCTTCATTTATCACAGAACAGAACTCCATTCCCTTACCAGCTGTAGTGACAACCTCATTCCGTCAGAATGAACCAGCTGGATCAAATCTGTGCCAGGTCCATTTATGGACATTTTCTCCCATCAGAAAACCATTGGGATCTATTCTTAGAACATTTCTGTGACCTCAGCAGGACCCTTGAAAATCCCTGATCAGCTCTTTCAATATAAACATGGTGAATTGCATAATTTCTTTGTCTCAGTTTTGTGGGGGGTTTTGCTAATGATTTTGCAGTTCATGCTTGTGGGGTCTGGATGGGGTGGGGTGGGAGACTTCTGTATGTCGGGGTGGGGGGGAGAGACCCACTTTGGTTCCATAGTCAACCCAGCTAGGCTCAAACTGACATGATGTGTGCCATATTAGCAAAACTGCAAGGACCAAGCCCTTATTCAAGGTTTAATGCAAGGGACATGCAAAGCTCCTGCCAAGCTAAGAGCATATTCTAGGCACGAGTCTAGCACTCGGGCATCACCCATGAGTGCTGTTGTGATAACTGGGCCTAGAAATTTACCCTAATTGTGAGCTCAGCTGCAAAAAGGGAGTAAAAGTTCAGAAAGTGGCACAATAACCTATAATAATAAACGCTGATGGGAAAAGGTAGAACAGGGAGACAGACAGATTGAATTAGTCCAGATAAAAGGCCTCCTGATGTAGCTCAGTGACTGTGTTAAGATGATGCCTGATAAACAAGAGAAGTGTGGGAAAAGGAATCAATGAACCAGTATTGGTGTGTCAGACATTAGGCCTAACTGGTGAACAAAATAATGAGGGATGGGCTATTCCACCCATCACTTGCTTTTGGGGTCCTAAATAAAAGAGAATTAAAGAGGAAAATTAGCTAAGGGGTGTTGACTAACATATGCTGGCTAGCATATAAATCTATATCATATTAATAATATCTATTATCCACACCATATATTATATTCGTATGCCTTAAGCACCAATAACTTTAAACATAAATATTATAACAGTGATATAGCGTAAACTGGCCTAGCCCATAATCCTATTCACTTATGCCAAGTATCCCAGAACACCCTGCATTTGCTGAAGCAAGCATTTGGCACAAGCAGATAGGAAATTGTCAAAATCAGGATACATTCATTTTATGTCTTAGTACAAGCTTGGGAAGAGCCCTCAAGGATGAACAAAGATAATGCAGGAACGGAACCAGCTTGGGACCTGGGACAAACTGATAGGTTGGATTTGAGTGAAGTGTAAAGTCATGTGTAATGTGCGAGATCATATAAATAATCCCAGCTGAAATGTGTAACTTGGGGAGCACAACTTCTGCGTAAAGTTAATGTAACATCACTGCATGGGCAGCTCTTCGGAGACTGGCATCATATAGAACCTTCTTCCTGTACCATACTCATAAACCTGATTGACTCTGGCTATATTCCATAATGAACCACAGTGTGTTCAAACAACAGACTCTGTAATATATCAACAGGGAACATGAACACAACAATTGCTGATGGAAAGAAGGGGAAGGAGCATGATTCACCATCAGGACTGCCACCCCCGCTGTCTCCTGGGACCCCGGGTTTTACGGTAACTCTATTGGGCCTTGGTTGCCCTGACACTGACAGATGTCTTGACCAGACTGTGCCAGAAAGAGAGATGCAGAGGACATCCCCACCTCCACCAGCTTTGGCTGTATCCTGAACACCCACTGAGACATAACGCTTTGTTATGTACCACCCTCTTCAGGGGTCCTTTTTCTTCCCCATCTTTTCTTTTCTTCTCTATCCCTCCCCTTTTTTCCTCCTGTCTAATATGAGTCTGGCTTAGCCGGCCAAGACAGTATATTCTGAACACTGCTGTAAGCCTGTGAGCAGCGAGGCAGATAAAAGCAATGTCCTAAGCAGCCCGATGCTGGTACGGGTTTGCCAGGTCTTGGACTGGCTGATAAGATCAATCACCATGCCTGTGCTTTTCCCGCAGTGAGATTTCAGCTAAACCAGACACAGAGGCCGCAGTTTCTATCGTTGCTGTTCTTTCCTCTTCCTCTTTTGCGTGTTTCTCGTTTTCTCTCTTAGGAAATGGGGCAACAGCTCCAGCCCAGCTCAACCAACTTCTCATGTCCCCCAACAGAACAGTTATGACCATCTTTGATCTAGCTAAGGGACTGTCAGATAAGGGGGGTTTTCCTTCTAACCACTCTCACCAGCGAAAGGGAAAGGGACCGGGGATGTTGTTAAAACAAAAACCTTATTCAATACTTTACATTTCAAATGCTTTAATTGTTTTTCCTTTTTTTCTGTATCTTTAACAAAGGGTTAAAACGATTTTTAATGGCATGTTTGCCATGGCATTAAGCAGGCTGATGTCTCTGTAGACCATGCCTTGACCTTTGTTTAGCACTGTTTCATGCTGGATAGTGACTGGGTCATGTTAACACCTTTGATGTATCAAACCAGCTTTGCGACGATGTGGCATGCCCTCAAACTTGTGTTTGATACATCATCCTCCCTGGCCTGTGAGGCCATGGAGGAGCAGCGGGAAAGTCCAGGGGGTTTCAGATCTGGGACATGACTGAAGCTTGGAAGAAGCCAGTTGTCAGTGTAGCTGCATCTGCAGGGCCTGGCTCCAGCTGCTTGGATCATTTCCTTCCCGGTGTCCTCCTCATTAACCCTTTCCCCCTCTGTCTAGTACTGGTTTGCTGCCTCCCCATCCATGTCTCTGTCTCCATCCCGGTTCTGCTCCCTCTCTCTGAGTCTCGCTTTCGGGGCCTGAGCCCCCTCTCGCCTGTGCCCTTGTCAATCAATCTCTCCCCCACAAAGGAGACTCAAGTCCATGTGCTTAAACCCTGGGAGCTGGCTGAGTGAGTGCTGAGAGCTCCGTGTCCCACCAGGCACATTCAGTCAGTGCCCACGACAGGGCCCTGTGCCCTACCCACTGGGAGCTAGCAAGCCCCCATAGCCAGGGTTGTGCCCAGGGGAGAGAGAGGCAGGGGGCCCCCGATCAGACCTCAAGCCAGGGCCTGGCAGCAGGATGAAGCCGTCAGAAGGGCACAGACACAGCCAGCCCCTGACCCTGAGGAGATGCGGAGAGCCCTGAGGGAGCTGGCCAGTGGCTTGGGCCCCCAAAGGCCCTCCTGGTGGGCTGCATGATGATACTGGTTTGCATACGGACAGGGTGGCGGGGCAGGGGGAATGAGCCGGCTCTGGTTCGGGAAGGATGGGAATGTTCCCATTCTCCTTCATCTCAAAATAGGGTTCACCTCCCCACTGTTTACCTCTTCTTGTTAGTTGCCTTCTGAAATCGCCACAAACTCATACGCTCATAGATTTCAAGGCCAGAAGGGACCATCATGATCATCTAGTCTGACCGTCTGCACATCACAAGCCACAAAACCTCACCCAGGCACTCCCTAACCTCTGGCTGAGTTACTGAAGTCCTCAAATTGTGATTTAAAGACTACAAGATACAGGGAATCCACCATTTTCACTAGTTTAAACCAGCAAGTGACCCATGTCCTATGCTGCAGAGGAAGGAAAAAAACTGCCAGGGTCTCTGTCAATCTGACCTAGGGAAAATTCCTTCCCAACCCCAAATATGGTGATCAGTTAGACCCCGAGCATGTGGGCGAGACCCACCAGCCAGACGCCTGGGAAATAATTCTCTGTAGTAACTCGGAGCCTTCCCCACCTAGTGTCCCATCTCCGCCTGTTGGAAGTCTTTGCTACTAGCAGTCGCAGATGGGCCAGATGCCATTGCAGGCGATCTCAACATAGCATCCCCTCCATAAACTTATCAGGCTCAGCCATTAGCACTAGTAGACTTCGATTGTAAGACACACACTACTCAACAGTCCAGCAGGGAGAGAATGTCTCCTGTCTCCTGTCTCAAGACTCGCTGTCGTTGTGAGACCTGCCTCAAACGACAAGAACGTAATTGCTGACATATATAGACAACTCCTCACACATTTTCCATACATACATTTCACAATGATTATGGTCATGTGACAGGATTTCCTTACATGGCATTTCAGCTGACTGGTGAACCCAGGAGATCCCTGTGTCTCCACACCCCTGAGCCCTCTGCCACTTGGCCTTCAGAGGACCTTGGGACACAGGTCCCTTGTGTGTCCAAACTGTGCACTGAGTGAGGCAGGGTCCTGTGGAACAAACCATCTGTGATCACGTGCAGAGCTCCACTGTCTGGCTCAGCAGCAGCGCTTTCAATCCAGCCGGGCCCGGGGCCCTGAGGAGCAGGCCGATGAGTAAATGGGAGGAACTGGGCTCCCCACCCCCTCACCGCTCTCCACTGAATTTTGAAATTTGAAACTAATTCAAAAGTTATTGCAGTGCAGACGGCCAGGCAAGGTGAGAAATACTCAGTGTTGGGTCTCGCTTTGCCACGCCAACAGAGAAGACATTTACCAGGCAACGTGGAAGGACCCCAGGGAAGCCCCGTAGACAAGAGAAGGTCTTAGTGTGAAGAACAAGGGTGAGTGTGTGTTAGTGTGTGTGTAGGGGGCAGGGTGTGAACAGAGGAACAAGCTCAGGGAAATCCCGAAGTCCAGGGGCTACGCAATTTGTCCCATTGCTGGGAGTGGGACGGGACCCCTATGAGCTCCATGGTTCCTGGGATGTTCCTGGGGCTGCGAATGGGGGTTCATGGATTTTTGCTAGTTGCCCTGGGAGGCCAGAGAAACAATCGCATGAGAGATCATAAAGGAGAGAGCTAAATGCTGAAGCTGCCCTGGCTAGGGGGAGGTGGGAGCTTGAGGGTCTGGGGGAGCTGACTGGCAGGAATGGCATCAGAGAGTGAGAGATTGGAGTGTTTAAGGGTCTGTCTACAGAGCAATCGGGAGGGGCGATCGCAGCACGTCTAGACGTACCTGAGCTAGCCTCGATTGAGCTGGCATGCCAAACGCCGCAGCCCTAGCCAGCCACGTACAAGCCCGCTGGGGATCTTCAGTACTCCCTTGGGCGGCCAGCCCCTGCCACTGGCCATGCCAGCATGGCTCCACTGCTGGGGTATCTGTAGATCCACAGCACAGACCTCTACCACTTCAGCTAATGGAGTGACTGGTAGCAGTAGAAGACTGTTATCTTCCATGAGGGCCTGGTGCTAGAGTGGGATGGAGACACACACTTTGCCAGAGGGTTTCACAGCTATTTGCTGAGGGCAGAGGAATGGTGTGACGCAGGACTCCTGGGTTCAATTACAGGTTCTGCAAAGGAGAGTGTGACTCTTCTGCTCCTGTGAGCAGGCTTCCACACAGCCTGTCCCTGAAACCTTCTACTCCGATCCCTGTCACCCCAGCTTCTGCTCCTCTCCCCTCCCACCTATGGCAT
This sequence comes from Chelonia mydas, assembly GCF_015237465.2. Classification (NCBI taxonomy): domain Eukaryota; kingdom Metazoa; phylum Chordata; order Testudines; family Cheloniidae; genus Chelonia; species Chelonia mydas. The sequence goes on along the minus strand of NC_051257.2, from coordinate 21,412,626 downwards.
CTCACGGCAGGCCACTGACCTCTGGCAGAGGGGAGCTGGGCTTGTTCACTGACAGATGGCACCAGACATTTCAGCCTTCCCAGCCCTGCCCCAGAGCTGCCTCCCAAATCTGAGATGTTCTTTCCCTTCCTCTGCCAGGGCCGCCTCTGGCAAGAGCAGGAAGACTGGGTCCGGGGCTCAGAGCTAGGAAGGGAGAACTCACCCCCCATCAGTTCTATGACTGGGATCCTATTCCAGCTTCCGCCAAACGTAAGTGGGGGGAATTCTTTCCTGAGACACACCATGGTGGCATGGCCCATCCTTGGTCTCCAGACTTACACTATGGCAATATGTCCCATCCTTGGTCTCCACAGTGACACCATAGTCACCTGGCCCACCTGTGGGTCTCCATAGTGACACCATGGCGACCTGGCCCATCTGTGGGTCTCCATAGTGACAACATACTGACATGGCCATTCCTTGTCCAGGAAATGGGGGCATTTCCTACTCACAGAAGCAGAAGCAATGGGTCACATTGGAAAACACTGGACTTTATTGTATCTGCAAAGAATGACAGTGGTGTTGGCAGGGGGTCGCTTCCCCATCACACAGTCACTGGGGGACAAAGGACACAGAAGGGGTGGAGGAGTGGGAGGGGTTCTCCTTAAATAAACAGGGCTAGAAAAATAGCTTCCCTAAACCGTGCACTGATGCACATCAGTCCATGTCAATAATGTGGAGCATCACACTGAGTTCTTGAGCAGCTGCTTCTGTCTCAGCTGTGCAGTCTGGGTGTCTTTTTGGCTGTCTTTACGTGATTTTTCTTGCTTTCCTTGACATGTGGCCAGCGATATCTTACTGGGATCAACACAGACTTCCTTCCCCTGTGTGAGCGTCACTCTGTGAGGAGAAAGAGAGAGAGAGAGAGAGAGAGATGAGCCCGGCTCCCTTACCAAATGCAAGGTGACGCCCAGACTGATGCCAGCTCCTGCGGCAGGGCAGTGACTGGGAGAGCGCTGGGAACCAAGGCACTTGTCCCTGAAACGGTCTGGTTCCGGAGTGAAATCGGTTCTCTTGAACGCAGGAGGCTGACAGAGCTGCCTGAGCCCAGGCCCGGTGCTGTGGGGCTGCTGCCGTGGGCACTTGCCTCCCGCAGCAACAACACAGCTCAGTCGGACCTGCAACAGCTTGTGCTAATGCAGTCGGTGCCCCCCACGCAGACCGGTCAATACACCAGGACCGTGGGCTGCCGCGCTGCCACCTTGGAATAGGAGCCCCACCAGCTTGGTCAACGCACTGCTGCCCTCGGCTGCCGATCCCCTGCCGGCCCAGTTCCATCCCCCACCCCCAGCTCTGCCAACACCTTTCGCTCCTGAGCTACAGCCCCCACCCTGCTCCTGGAACCAGAGCCCCCAGGCCTCGGCTTGTGCAGCTTGGGCCTGCTGAGCTGGGCTCCCGGCTAGCCCAGAGCGGGGGAAGCACATGCAGTCCTTCTAGTGCGTCTCTGACTCCTACAGCCCCGAACCTCAGTTAGCCAGGCTGTGTCATCGGCCAGCAGCGCTGTCTGGTGACACCCGCCCCTTAGCAACGGTGCGATTGCCCCTTTCCACTTTCCTTTTGTAACTGAGCCCCAGGCAGTCAGGCTGACGGCCCTGAGACCCCCCTGTTTGTTTACTTGATCGTTTGCAACACAGGCCGTTCAGGCGCACCATCAAAATACAAAGACATCCCGTCCCACAAGGCACTTTGTTCCTGTCGGGAGACAGTTGGTCACCTACACTTCCCGACTCCATGTCTGTAAAAGTGCCACCGAATAGTTACAGGTTTCCGAGGAGCAGCCGTGTTAGTCTGTAGCCGCAAAAGGAACAGGAGGACTTGTGGCACCTTAGAGACTAACCAGACCATTAGAGCACAAGCTCTCGTGTGCTACAGCCCACTTCAGCAGATGCAATGAAGGTGCCACAAGTCCCACGAGTTGCCACAAGTCCTCCTTTTCTTCTTGCAGAATATTTCGGAGCGAAGTTTCAGCATTAGAGGACGTCGTTACAGCAGCTGAGACTGGATCTCGGCTACAGAGTAGCGAGGCGGTAAAGACCATGGAGTGGGAGAGGAAATTACTGGGGTTGCATATCAAAGGTAAAAGCACGTGGCGGCATTTTATTTGCCAGTATTTGGCAGCGCTACGGCCCCAGGATGAGACAGACACGGCGAGCCCGTGTGTGGGACGCCCTGGGGTACTCACATCACGGCCTGGCGGGAGCAGTTAGGACCTGTGGGTCTGCAACTTCTGATGTGTTTTGGAGAAATTCTTCTGGGAACAAAATTATCTTTCATGCAGCATGTGTTGCTCTGGCTGACGACTGGGGAGAAGAAGGGAAAGGGAATTAGTTCTCCTTCCCTCAGGAACAAGGAAGCGCTGACTGGAGAGAATTTCTTACACTGACTAGTTCTGTTCTCATTAACAGCCACCCCCCCTTTCTGGAGGCAGGTGGGAATTCTTGGATGCTCCCCCGGCCCCTCCGCAATCGGGTTAATGGTTGTTGTTGTTCTGCCCTCCACTGGCACAAGAAACGGACTATTCTCCATTCTGCCACGGAGTGATCTGGGCTGTCCCTTTGCTGCTCTGTGCCTCGGTTTCCCTGCCAGCAGCATGGGGGTAAGGGTACGGACACTCCCACTGGGGGCTGGAGAGGGTTAATTCAGTGATGCTGGTGAATGCCTTTCAGAGCCTGGGATAAAGGGCTATCGATATCTGAGCTCTGGAGCAGGCAGCTCTCGGCCTCCAGATCACAAAGCCTTATTCCCATTTCATAGATGGAACCTGAGGCCCAGAAAGAGTCCGGCTCAGATTTCCAACGCTTCCTAGGGGATTTTGGTGCAATTTCCATGGGACTTGGGCAGCCAAACCCCTCAGGCAGCTTTGGAAATCCAGCCTCAGTGACGGAGACTGGACTTGTACCCACATCTCCTGAGTCCCAGCGCAGGGCCCACCCACACCCCTTCCTTCCTCTGCTTCACCCACTGCCCTTCCAAAGCTCCCGGGCCCTAACGCCGATGCTGGAAATGGCTGGGCTGGAGGCGTCTGGCAAGGCAGGGCTCTGTAGAGTAAGGACAGGGGTGGATCCGGTACTTACAGGAATCACAGTGGGCTTCAGTCCAGAGAGCGGCAAGGAGCAGCGTTGTCAGGGCTAAGGAGGTGACCTTCATTTCCAGGCAGGTTCTCTCGGCTCCCGCTGCAGCAGAGGCAGGTTCCTCCACAGTGGGGTGGCCGAGAAGGGTCTGGCTTCCCCCTCGCCTGCCTCTGTATTTTATAGCCCTCAGCAGGGATTTCCATGGCTGCGGTGGCAAGTGTGTGGAGGTGGGGAAGGGGATGGAGGGGAATACTTATTAATAAATGATAATGAAGGAATGGAATCTACCTCTCCCCCACGCATGTACCAGTGGCCAGAGGGGACAGAACAGGAGCTGGAAAGTCTCTTGCTGATTTACAGATAAGGAGCCAGCCCTGCACATGCTCACGGGGGAGGGGCAGGCTGTGGATTTTAAGTTTAAATTTAGTCATTTGCAAACCACACAGGATGACACACGATTCTCTGCCCCTGTGTTTGCTGAAGTCCTGCACTGAGTCTCTTTCAAACCCAGCCTGCGAGCCCTGGAAAGGAGACAAGATCAGGCCCATCTCGTGCAGATGGGACGGTGGGGTTGGATGGGCTTCAGTGGAGGTTAAACCCTCCCCACACATTTCGTGTGCTTTGCTACGCAGGTATCAACGGTAATAGCAGAGTGCCCCAGTCCTGGGTGGGCCTCCTCCGCGCAGCTCCCCTTGCAGATGGCAGTGCTGTCCTGCTTTCACACCTGGGGAACTGCAGCACCAGAGACCCTGGGGGACTTGTCCAAGCTCTGGTGGGAAGGCTTTGGCTGAGCTGGGAGTAGGATCAGACCCCTTGAGTCACACCCCAGTGCCTTCCCCCTTTGCCATCCTTTCCCCCCAAGCTGCTCCCCGCTCATCATGCACCCCAAGAGCTGGGCTTGCGATGCAGTTGAGCAGCCCCCCTAAACCAACCCATTTCAGGGGGAATCCCACCCTGATGAGAAGGTTTCTGCATGTACCGTAGTAACCAGGTAGCAACGTGCCCATTGCACAGCAAGTGACATTCAAGACCTTAGGGGCTGATTTCCAGCCTGGGGCACATTAGCAGCAGGATTAGAATTAGTGGTGCAGGTAGGGATCATGGAATAATTTCACACATTGTAAGGCCAGAAGGGACCATATGATAATCTAGTCTGACCTCCTGTACAACACAGGCTGGAGAATTTCACCCATTTCCCCCTGTATGGAGCCTAACAGCTTGTGTTTGGCTAAAGCATCTCTGTCAGACAGGTCTCTGGGCTTGGTCTGAAAACGCCCAGGGATGGAGACTCCATCACGTCCCTTGGGATTTTGTTCTAATGGTTGATCACCCTCCCTGCGGAAAATGTGGCCCTGATTTCTTACTGGGATTTGTCTGGTTTCAGCCTGCAGCCGTTGGTCATTGTTCTGCCTTTCTCCACTGGGTTAAAGACACTTTATTGCCCGGTATATTCTCCCCACGAAGGTGCGGGTGCCCGGTCTCCAAGTCACCTCTTGCTCTTCTCTCTGAGAAGCTATCTAGACCGAGTTCTTTCAGTCACTCTTTGAAAGGTATTTTTTCCAGCCCTCGACTGATTCTTGCGGCTCTTCCCTTGACGTGCTCCAGTTTTTCCCACATCCCTTTTGAAATGCAGATACCAGACCTGGGTGCATCTGTCAATATGTGGAAAACCTTAAGCGGAAGCCGGACCTGGGCAAGGCCTTCGAGTTGCCATGCAAGTGGGATGCCAGCAACCACTTCCTCCCCGGTGGCAGCTTCACCCGATTTGCCTACTGGAGGTTCATCCACAAGGCCCGGCTCAACTGCGTCCCGCTGAATGGAGCCATCCACAGAGAATCAGGACAAGTGATGGAAGAAGTGCAGCTATGCCAGTGAGACACTACCCCACTTCCAGTGTAGCTGCAAACCCCATTCCAGAGTCTGGCAGCCGAGACACAATACCACAATACCACAATGTCATCTAGTCCAACCCCCTGCTCAAAGCAGGACCTACCCCAACTAAATCATCCCAGCCAGGGCTTTGTCAAGCCTGACCTTAAAAACTTCTAAGGAAGGAGATTCCACCACCTCCCTAGGGAACCCATTCCAGTGCTTCACCACCCTCCTAGTGAAATAGTGTTTCCTAATATCCAACCTAAACCTCCCCCACTGCAACTTGAGACCATTACTCCTGGTTCTGTCATCTGCTACTACTGAGAACAGCCGAGCTCCATCCTCTTTGGAATCCCTGCTTCAGGTAGTTGAAGGCTGCTATCAAATCCCGCCTCACTCTTCTCTTCTGCAGACTAAATAACCCCAGTTTCCTTAGCCTCTCCTCGTAAGTCATGTGCCCCAGCCCCTTAATAATTTTCATTCCCCTCCTCTGGACTCTCTCCAATTTGTCCACTTCCTTTCTGTAGTGGGCGGGGGGCGGGGGGTGAACTGGACACAATACTCCAGATGTGTCCTCACCAGTGCCGAATAGAGGGGAATAATCACTTCCCTCCATCTGCTGGCAATGCTCCTACTAATGCAGCCCAATATGCTGTTAGCCTTCTTGGAAACAAGGGCACACTGCTGACTCATATCACGTTTCTCATTCACTGTAAACCCCAGGTCCTTTTCTGCAGAACTGCCGCTTAGCCAGTCGGTCCCCAGCCTGTAGCAGTACATGGGATTCTTCCATCCTAAGTGCAGGATTCTGCACTTGTCCATGTTGAATCTCATTAGATTTCTTTTGGCCCAAACCTCCAATTTGTCTAGGTCACTCTGGACCCCAACCCAACCCTCCAGTGCATCTACCTCTCCCCCAAGCTTAGTGTCATCCACGAACTAGATGAGGGTGCAATTCATCCCATCATCCAGATCATTAATGAAGATGTTGAACAAAACTGGTCCCAGGACCGACCCCTGAGGGACTCCACTTGATAGCGGCTGCCAACGAGACATGGAGCCATTGATCACTACCCGTTGAGCCCGACGATCTAGCCAGCTTTCTATCCACCTTATAGTCCATATAGTCCAGCCCATACTTCTTTAACTTGCTGGCAAGGTTCATCAATCTCAAAAGACCTGACAGATCTTGCCCAATAATCGCACTGATGCCAATTCTTTAGTAACTAAAACTAAAGGTTTAATAATAAAAGGAAAAGAGAAGAGAGTTGCAAATGGTTAAAAGATCAATATACATACCAATGACTTCCAGTGTTCATAATTCAGGATTGCAGCAGTGGTGGATTAAATTGCTGGCTTGTAAAAGTCTCTCTGGAATTATCCCAAGAGGTCAGAATCCAAAGGCAGCTTAAATCTAAAGTCTGTTAAAGTTTTTCCATGCATTTTCCAGGTTACAGGCAGTCCTCGGACTTACGACACAAGTGGTTCCTGGAAATCACGTCTTAAGTCAAAACATCGTAACTCAGAACCGATTTTCCCATAGGAACCAATGTTATATCTGGGTGACTGGTTCCTGAACCAAGGCCCAATACACTATTTTCACCAAAATAACCCAAATTTTTGTACTCAGTCAATTATAGAGGAGTAATATAGCTATATTAATGTATTTATATTGTAAATAGCAATCATGTTGACATAAAAAATCACATAATAAGATAACGATACATAAAGAGCTATAGTATATGCAGTCCTTCGGCTTAGGACACCTTCTTCCGAGTCATGAGTAGGTCTAATTGGGTGGGGTTTTCAGGGGTTTTTGAGGTGATTTGGAAGGACTTAAACAAAGTATGCAAGGAAGTTTGGACAGATGTTCTCCTCTTTTCCTTGTAAATTTCTCTGTAGCAGCTGTACATGTTGGATATGCCTCTATTCACAGATGCACTGCGTTCAATATTGGCGTCATGTTCCTCAAACAGGGACACGGCAGCTTCCATATGTTGAAATACCTCAGCCAACACTTTTGTTGTCAAGACTTTACGAGGAAGAGTCTCTTCAACAGTTGGTGCATCTTCTTCTTCCTCTGCCCCTTTTTGCTGTTCCAAAGCAATGAGGTCCTCATTAGTTAATTCTTCAGAATGTGAGGCCAGCAACTCATCAATATCCTCTAGTGCAACATCTAAATTGAATTCTTTGTCCAATTCAACAACAGCTTTGGTCACCTCCTCAACAGTGTCTGTAAAGCCTTGGAAGTCAGACACAATATCAGGACACAATTCTCTCCAAACACTATTCAAATTTGATTGTTTGACTTCATTCCATGACTCACCAATATTCTTAACTGCATGGTAAATGTTGAAGACCTTCCAGAATTCCTTCAGGGTTGGTCTACCTTCCTTCTCGGTTGCCCTGATGGCCTGGGGAAACATGCTCCTAAGATAGTAGGCCTTGAAGGATGCAAATATCCCCTGGTCCATGGGTTGCAACAGTGAGGTGGTACTGGGGGGCAGAAACACCACTTTGATGTCAGGACACATGTCGTCTAGGATGGTTGGATGACCAGGAGCATTGTCAGGGATTAACAATGCTTTAAATGCAAGACTATTTTTGCTGCAATAATCCCTGACACTTGGCACAAAATGATGATTAAACCAATCCTCAAAAATGTTCCTGTTGACCCGTGCCTTAGGACTGGATTCCATATCACTGGGAGAAATGCTTTGGAATATCTCTTGGAAGCCCTGGGGTTTTCTGAACAAGCAAAAGTTTAAGTTTAAAGTCACCTGCAGCATTTGCACCGAGCGAAAGAGTGAGCCTATCTTTAGCAGCTTTGTGCCCTGGCACGGATTTCTCCTCTTTCGGAATGTCAGTTCTTGACAGCATTTTTTCCCCCAAAAGAGCCCAGTTTCATCAACATTCAAATCATGCTGAGCACAATCCCCTCGCACCCCCCACCCCCAATGATCTCAGCCAATGTCTCAGGAAAAACACGAGCTGCCTCTTCATCAGCACTGGCCGCTTCACCGGAAATCTTGATGTTATGCAAATTGGCCCTGGCTTTAAAATGCATCAACCAGCCCCTACTGGCATTAAAAGGCTCAGCATTGGAACTCTCCCCTGCGGTATGTTTAGATCATCATAAAGACTCCTGGTCTTCTCCTGAATTCTGCATAAACTCACAGGAGCACGGCGTCGATTTTGATCCTCCAGCCAAACAAAGAACAGTTTCTCAACCTGGGCAATAAGTCCAACACACTGATTAGTTATCACAGTGGCTTGCATAGGAGCTGAGCTCTTAACATGTTCCTGAAGTCGTACCTTGCCTTTCAGGATGGTCACGATGGTCGTTTGGGGGATATCCAAAGCTCTACAGATTTCAGTCGGTGTCTCACCTTTTCCGGACCTCTTAATTATTTCCATTTTTGTTTCCATAGTCATTGTTCTACTTTTCTTAGAGAAGAAACATCACTTGCATCAGATTTATGCTTTTCTGCCATTATTATGGGCACAGAACCAATCAATTTTAAAAACAGTTCGGAAGCACAAAGATTCAGCACGTAAAAATGGTGTCGGAACAGCAATTGAGCATCTTGAGTCAGGGAGACGGGCGGCGCAGAATGTCGATGCGCACATCTGAACCTGTTCACTGGCGTGGCTTTGCGTCATCTTGAGCACCGTAAAGTCGAAATCGACGTTGGAAAGTCAAAACTGGGTGTCAATTTATAAATGGTGTAAGTGCCGTTCGTCATAACGCGAACGTCGTGAAGTCGAGGGCTGCCTGTATTCCAAATAATTATTTGGAAGATCTCCATCTTACGACTTATACTTTCCTTGTTCAAAATTTAAGCAAACTAGAGATGAAAGAATCAGGCCCAAAGCTTTCCTTTATAATTCTTCTAGCCAGCTGACAAGCCTCCTCACAAAAATTGTCATAGCAGGGCTTTCCTGGGAAGATGAATAGGCAATGTGGACCTTTGCTTTGAAAGGTTTCAGAGTAACAGCCATGTTAGTCTGTATTTGCAAAAAGAAAAGGAGGACTTGTGGCACCTTAGAGACTAACCAATTTATTTGAGCATAAGCTTTCGTGAGCTACAGCTCACTTCACTTTCATGCTTTGAAACTAATCTGTTTCCTCTGCATACACAGGTGGCTAGTTACACTCATTCACATAAGGCAATTAGACGATCCTCCATTATAACAGAGATAGTTAAGCTGAAGACAATATAGATAACATTATTAGTTTCCTGCAGTATCTCACATCTTTGATCTTAAGGTTACTTGGACACAGTCACATACATAATTAAGTCAATTAACTAATGAAAGGGAATTAACAGCTACAAGCTAGTCTGGTTACATTGTTAAACTTTTAACAAGATATAGGTAAACACAGACAAATACATTAAGCATCTACCCTTTGATTCTTATCAATACAGAGTAAATGAGTTGAGGATTGATAGCATAATTAACATTTCTTTGACATCCAAACATAAGTGAGTCATCTTGATTACAATTGTTATGCCTCCTGTTAAGGTACAATGGGTACACACTGGTTGGCTGATCTGTCAATGTCACAGCATCATCTAACTCTTTGTTCTTTGATAACAGAAATATTCTTGTTTTCACTAGACAGTATATTGATCTGTCAGGGTTTTCAAACTGGGGATCACGACTCCTCAGTGGGTTATTACGTGGCCAGCCAGGCAGGGGATGGGTGATGCTGCCCGGAGCTGCAGGCAGCAGAATGTGCCCTTGCAGAGCCAGAAGGCCAGCCCCTGCGTCCCCCCTTCCTGTGGGCATGGTGGCCAGGGGCTGTATGGCCAGAGGAAGCCCAAAGGCTCAGAAACTCCCCCCGTGCAGCCTGGCTTGGGTGGCCGGCGTGCGGAGTCAACACTGTGCCCTTCTTTCCAAGAAGGCTAACGGCATATTGGGCTGCATTAGTAGGAGCATTGCCAGCAGATGGAGGGAAGTGATTATTCCCCTCTCTTCGGCACTGGTGAGGCCACATCTGGAGTATTGTGTCCAGTTCACCCCCCGCCCACTACAGAAAGGAAGTGGACAAATTGGAGAGAGTCCAGTGGAGGGCAATGAAAATTATTAAGGGGCTGGGGCACATGACTTACGAGGAGAGGCTAAGGAAACTGGGGTTATTTAGTCTGCAGAAGAGAAGAGTGAAGGGGGGGGGGGCGGGATTTGATAGCAGCCTTCAACTACCTGAAGCAGGGATTCCAAAGAGGATGGAGCTCGGCTGTTCTCAGTAGTAGCAGATGACAGAACCAGGAGTAATGGTCTCAAGTTGCAGTGGGGGAGGTTTAGGTTGGATATTAGGAAACACTATTTCACTAGGAGGGTGGTGAAGCACTGGAATGGGTTCCCTAGGGAGGTGGTGGAATCTCCATCCTTAGAGGTTTTTAAGGCCCGGCTTGACAAAGCCCTGGCTGGGATGATTTAGTTGGTGTTGGTCCTGCTTTGAGCAGGGGGTTGGACTACATGATATTGTGGTATTGTGGTATTGTGTCTCGGCCGCCAGACTCTGGAATGGGGTTTGCAGCTACACTGGAAGTGGGGTAGCGTCTCACTGGCATAGCCGCACTTCCTCCATCACTTGTCCTGATTCTGTGTGGATGGCTCCATTCAGCGGGACGCAGTTGAGCCGGGCCTTGTGGATGAACCTCCAGTAGGCAAATCGGGTGAAGCTGCCCCCGGGGAGGAAGTGGTTGCTGGCATCCCACTTGCATGGCAACTCGAAGGCCTTGCCCAGGTCCGGCTTCCGCTTAAGGTTTTCCACGTATTGACAGATGCACCCAGGTCTGGTATCTGCATTTCAAAAGGGATGTGGGAAAAACTGGAGCACGTGAAGGGAAGAGCCGCAAGAATCAGTCGAGGGCTGGAAAAAATACCTTTCAAAGAGTGAGTGAAAGAACTCAGTCTAGATAGCTTCTCAGAGAGAAGAGCAAGGGGTGACTTGGGGACCGGGTACCCGCACCTTCGTGGGGAGAATATACCGGGCAATAAAGTGTCTTTAACCCAGTGGAGAAAGGCAGAACAATGACCAACGGCTGCAGGCTGAAACCAGACAAATCCCAGTAAGAAATCAGGGCCACATTTTCCACAGGGAGGGTGATCAACCAACAGAACAAAATCCCAAGGGACGTGATGGAGTCTCCATCCCTGGGCGTTTTCAGACCAAGCCCAGAGACCTGTCTGACAGAGATGCTTTAGCTAAACACAAGCTGTTAGGCTCCATACAGGGGGAAATGGGTGAAATTCTCCAGCCTGTGTTGTACAGGAGGTCAGACTAGATTATCATATGGTCCCTTCTGGCCTTACAATGTGTGAAATTGTTCCATGATCCCTACCTGCACCACTAATTCTAGTCCTGCTGCTAAGTGTCACAGGCTGGAGATCAGCCCCTAAGGCCTTGAATGTCACTTGCTGTGCAATGGGCACGTTGCTACCTGGTTACTACGGTACATGCAGAAACCTTCTCATCAGGGTGGGATTCCCCCTGAAATGGGTTGGTTTAGGGGGGCTGCTCAACTGCATCACAAGCCCAGCTCTTGGGGTGCATGATGAGCGGGGAGCAGCTTGGGGGGAAAGGATGGCAAAGGGGGAAGGCACTGGGGTGTGACTCAAGGGGTCTGATCCTACTCCCAGCTCAGCCAAAGCCTTCCCACCAGAGCTTGGACAAGTCCCCCAGGGTCTCTGGTGCTGCAGTTCCCCAGGTGTGAAAGCAGGACAGCACTGCCATCTGCAAGGGGAGCTGCACGGAGGAGGCCCACCCAGGACTGGGGCACTCTGCTATTACCGTTGATACCTGCGTAGCAAAGCACACGAAATGTGCGGGGAGGGTTTAACCTCCACTGAAGCCCATCCAACCCCACCGTCCCATCTGCACGAGATGGGCCTGATCTTGTCTCCTTTCCAGGGCTCGCAGGCTGGGTTTGAAAGAGACTCCGTGCAGGACTTCAGCAAACACAGGGGCAGAGAATCGTGTGTCATCCTGTGTGGTTTGCAAATGACTAAATTTAAACTTAAAATCCACAGCCTGCCCCTCCCCCGTGAGCATGTGCAGGGCTGGCTCCTTATCTGTAAATCAGCAAGAGACTTTCCAGCTCCTGTTCTGTCCCCTCTGGCCACTGGTACATGCGTGGGGGAGAGGTAGATTCCATTCCTTCATTATCATTTATTAATAAGTATTCCCCTCCATCCCCTTCCCCACCTCCACACACTCGCCACCGCAGCCATGGAAATCCCTGCTGAGGGCTATAAAATACAGAGGCAGGCGAGGGGGAAGCCAGACCCTTCTCGGCCACCCCACTGTGGAGGAACCTGCCTCTGCTGCAGCGGGAGCCGAGAGAACCTGCCTGGAAATGAAGGTCACCTCCTTAGCCCTGACAACGCTGCTCCTTGCCGCTCTCTGGACTGAAGCCCACTGTGATTCCTGTAAGTACCGGATCCACCCCTGTCCTTACTCTACAGAGCCCTGCCTTGCCAGACGCCTCCAGCCCAGCCATTTCCAGCATCGGCGTTAGGGCCCGGGAGCTTTGGAAGGGCAGTGGGTGAAGCAGAGGAAGGAAGGGGTGTGGGTGGGCCCTGCGCTGGGACTCAGGAGATGTGGGTACAAGTCCAGTGTCCGTCACTGAGGCTGGATTTCCAAAGCTGCCTGAGGGGTTTGGCTGCCCAAGTCCCATGGAAATTGCACCAAAATCCCCTAGGAAGCATTGGAAGTCTGAGCCGGACTCTTTCTGGGCCTCAGGTTCCATCTGTGAAATGGGAATAAGGCTTTGTGATCTGGAGGCCGAGAGCTGCCTGCTCCAGAGCTCAGATATCGATAGCCCTTTATCCCAGGCTCTGAAAGGCATTCACCAGCATCACTGAATTAACCCTCTCCAGCCCCCAGTGGGAGTGTCAGTACCCTTACGCCCATGCTGCTGGCAGGGAAACCGAGGCACAGAGCAGCAAAGGGACAGCCCAGATCACTCCGTGGCAGAATGGAGAATAGTCCGTTTCTTGTGCCAGTGGAGGGCAGAACAACAACAACCATTAACCCGATTGCGGAGGGGTCGGGGGAGCATCCAAGAATTCCCACCTGCCTCCAGAAAGGGGGGGTGGCTGTTAATGAGAACAGAACTAGTCAGTGTAAGAAATTCTCTCCAGTCAGCGCTTCCTTGTTCCTGAGGGAAGGAGAACTAATTCCCTTTCCCTTCTTCTCCCCAGTCGTCAGCCAGAGCAACACATGCTGCATGAAAGATAATTTTGTTCCCAGAAGAATTTCTCCAAAACACATCAGAAGTTGCAGACCCACAGGTCCTAACTGCTCCCGCCAGGCCGTGATGTGAGTACCCCAGGGCGTCCCACACACGGGCTCGCCGTGTCTGTCTCATCCTGGGGCCGTAGCGCTGCAAAATACTGGCAAATAAAATGCCGCCACGTGCTTTTACCTTTGATATGCAACCCCAGTAATTTCCTCTCCCACTCCATGGTCTTTACCGCCTCGCTACTCTGTAGCCGAGATCCAGTCTCAGCTGCTGTAACGACGTCCTCTAATGCTGCAACTTCGCTCCGAAATATTCTGCAAGAAGAAAAGGAGGACTTGTGGCAACTCGTGGGACTTGTGGCACCTTCATCACAGCCGCTGAAGTGGGCTGTAGCACACGAGAGCTTGTGCTCTAATGGTCTGGTTAGTCTCTAAGGTGCCACAAGTCCCCCTGTTCCTTTTGCGGCTACAGACTAACACGGCTGCTCCTCTGAAACCTGTAACTATTCAGTGGCACTTTTACAGACATGGAGTCAGGAACTGTAGGTGACCAACTGTCTCCCGACAGGAACGAAGTGCCTTGTGGGACGGGGTGTCTTTGTGTTTTGATGGTGCGCCTGAACGGCCTGTGTTGCAAATGACCAAGTAAACAAACAGGGGGGTCTCAGGGCCGTCAGCCTGACTGCCTGGGGCTCAGTTACAAAAGGAAAGTGGAAAGGGGCAGTCGCACCATTGCTAAGGGGCGGGTGTCACCAGGCAGCGCTGCTGGCCGATGACACAGCCTGGCTAACTGAGGTTCGGGGCTGTAGGAGTCAGAGACGCACTGGAAGGACTGCATGTGCTTCCCCCGCTCTGGGCTAGCCGGGAGCCCAGCTCAGCAGGCCCAAGCTGCACAAGCCGAGGCCTGGGGGCTCTGGTTCCAGGAGCAGGGTGGGGGCTGTAGCTCAGGAGCGAAAGGTGTTGGCAGAGCTGGGGGTGGGGGATGGAACTGGGCCGGCAGGGGATCGGCAGCCGAGGGCAGCAGTGCGTTGACCAAGCTGGTGGGGCTCCTATTCCAAGGTGGCAGCGCGGCAGCCCACGGTCCTGGTGTATTGACCGGTCTGCGTGGGGGGCACCGACTGCATTAGCACAAGCTGTTGCAGGTCCGACTGAGCTGTGTTGTTGCTGCGGGAGGCAAGTGCCCACGGCAGCAGCCCCACAGCACCGGGCCTGGGCTCAGGCAGCTCTGTCAGCCTCCTGCGTTCAAGAGAACCGATTTCACTCCGGAACCAGACCGTTTCAGGGACAAGTGCCTCGGTTCCCAGCGCTCTCCCAGTCACTGCCCTGCCGCAGGAGCTGGCATCAGTCTGGGCGTCACCTTGCATTTGGTAAGGGAGCCGGGCTCATCTCTCTCTCTCTCTCTTTCTCTTTCTCCTCACAGAGTGACGCTCACACAGGGGAAGGAAGTCTGTGTTGATCCCAGTAAGATATCGCTGGCCACATGTCAAGGAAAGCAAGAAAAATCACATAAAGACACCCAGACTGCACAGCTGAGACAGAAGCAGCTGCTCAAGAACTCAGTGTGATGCTCCACATTATTGACATGGACTGATGTGCATCAGTGCACGGTTTAGGGAAGCTATTTTTCTAGTCCTGTTTATTTAAGGAGAACCCCTCCCACTCCCTCCATCCCTTCTGTGTCCTTTGTCCCCCAGTGACTGTGTGATGGGGAAGCGACCCCCTGCCAACACCACTGTCATTCTTTGCAGATACAATAAAGTTCAGTGTTTTCTAACCCATTGCTTCTGCTTCTGTGAGTAGGAAATGCCCCCATTTCCTGGACAAGGAATGGCCATGTCAGTATGTTGTCACTATGGAGACCCACAGATGGGCCAGGTCGCCATGGTGTCACTATGGAGACCCACAGGTGGGCCAGGTGACTATGGTGTCACTGTGGAGACCAAGGATGGGACATATTGCCATGGTGTAAGTCTGGAGACCAAGGATGGGCCATGCCACCATGGTGTGTCTCAGGAAAGAATTCCCCCCACTTACGTTTGGCGGAAGCTGGAATAGGATCCCAGTCATAGAACTGATGGGGGGTGAGTTCTCCCTTCCTAGCTCTGAGCCCCGGACCCAGCCTTCCTGCTCTTGCCAGAGGCGGCCCTGGCAGAGGAAGGGAAAGAACATCTCAGTTTTGGGAGGCGGCTCTGGGGCAGGGCTGGGAAGGCTGAAATGTCTGGTGCCATCTGTCAGTGAACAAGCCCAGCTCCCCTCTGCCAGAGGTCAGTGGCCTGCCGTGAGATGCCATAGGTGGGAGGGGAGAGGAGCAGAAGCTGGGGTGACAGGGATCGGAGTAGAAAGTTTCAGGGACAGGCTGTGTGGCAGGAGCAGAAGAGTCACACTCTTCTTTGCAGAACCTGTAATTGAACCCAGGAGTCCTGCGTCGCACCATTCCTCTGCCCTCAGCAAATAGCTGTGAAACCCTCTGGCAAAGTGTGTGTCTCCATCCCCCTCTAGCACCTGGCCCTCATGGAAGATAACAGTCTTCTACTGCTACCAGTCACTCCATTAGCTGAAGTGGTAGAGGTCTGTGCCGTGGATCTACAGATACCCCAGCAGTGGAGCCATGCTGGCATGGCCAGTGGCAGGGGCTGGCCGCCCAAGGGAGTACTGAAGATCCCCAGCGGGCTTGTACGTGGCTGGCTAGGGCTGCGGCGTTTGGCATGCCAGCTCAATCGAGGCTAGCTCAGGTACGTCTAGACGTGCTGCGATCGCCCCTCCCGATTGCTCTGTAGACAGACCCTTAAACACTCCAAGCTCTCACTCTCTGATGCCATTCCTGCCAGTCAGCTCCCACAGACCCTCAAGCTCCCACCTCCCCCTAGCCAGGGCAGCTTCAGCATTTAGCTCTCTCCTTTATGATCTCTCATGCGATTGTTTCTCTGGCCTCCCAGGGCAACTAGCAAAAATCCATGAACCCCCATTCGCAGCCCCAGGAACATCCCAGGAACCATGGAGCTCATAGGGGCCCCGCCCCACTCCCAGCAATGGGACAAATTGCATAGCCCCTGGACTTCGGGATTTCCCTGAGCTTGTTCCTCTGTTCACACCCTGCCCCCTACACACACACTAATGCACTCTCACCCTTGTTCTTCACACTAAGACCTTCTCTTGTCTACGGGGCTTCCCTGGGGTCCTTCCATATTGCCTGGTAAATGTCTTCTCTGTTGGCGTGGCAAAGCGAGACCCAACACTGAGTATTTCTCGCCTTGTGTGGCCGTCTGCACTGCGATAACTTTTGAATGCTGATCAATTTCCAATTTTTAAAATTCAGGGATGTAGATGGACACAGGAATCTCCGGGGCTCACCAAAAAATGAACTGTCATATAAGGTCTCTAATGAAAGTCTGTGTCACATGACCATAATTGAGGGCACAATTTAGTCACCGATGTGATGGAAGTCTTTACTGGCCCTCCATGACTTTGGCTTCAGCTGTCAGCATCAGGGGCAGAGCCGGGGGCTGTGCGCCCCCAACCTGTGGCTGTGGCTGGAGTCAGGGCTGTGCACCTCCCACCCCTCCTGCGGCTTCACTCAGGGCCGAATCCAGGACCCCTGCCCTCTGTGGCTGCAGCTAGAGCCTGGGCTGTGCGCCTCCCGTCCCACTCCCGTGGCTTCTGCTGGTGCTGGAGCCTGGGCTGTGTGCCTGCCCCCCCTTCCCCAAGTGGCTTCAGCCGGAGCCGCTGCTGTGTGCCCGCTCCCCCGCCCCCCCCATGACTGCAGTAGGGGCTTGAGCCAGGGCTTTGTTGCCCCCATGATGGTTGGGCTGGGGCCAACAGTGCCAGCTATGAGGCTCCAGCTCTCAATCCTGCCCCTGCCCCCTGCAGCCCTCTCACCCCACATTATGTTTAGTAAAAGTCATGGCTCCTGTGAATTTTTGTTTATTGCCCGTGACCTGTCCTTGACTTTTGCTAAAAATAACCATGACAAAATCTTAGTCTTAACCATAATTATTGTGAGATATATGCACGGATATAAGAGACGGCTAAGGGGAGATATGATTGAGGTCTATAAAACCATGACTGGTGTAGAGAAAGTAGATAAGGAAGTGTTGTTTACTACTTCTCATAACACAAGAACTAGGGGTCACCCAATGAAATGAATAGGCAGCAGGTTTAAAACAAATAAAAGGAAGTATTTCTTCACAGAATCATAGAATATCAGGGTTGGAAGGGACCTCAGGAGGTCATCTAGTCCAACCCCCTGCTCAAAACAGGACCAACCCCAACTAAATCATCCCAGCCAAGGCTTTGTCAAGCCTGACCTTAAAAACTTCTAAGGAAGGAGATTCCACCACCTCCCTAGGTAACCCATTCCAGTGCTTCACCACCCTCCTAGTGAAAAAGTTTTTCCTAATATCCAACCTAAACCTCCCCCACTGCAACTTGAGACCATTACTCCTTGTTCTGTCATCTGCCACCACTGAGAACAGTCTAGATCCATCCTCTTTGGAACCCCCTTTCAGGTAGTTGAAAGCAGCTATCAAATCCCTCCTCATTCTTCTCTTTTGCAGACTAAACAATCCCAGTTCCCTCAGCCTCTCCTCATAAGTCATGTGCTCCAGCCCCCTGATCATTTTCATTGCCCTCCACTGGACTCTTTCCAATTTGTCCACATCCCTTCTGTAGTGGGGGGCCCAAAACTGGACACAGTACTCCAGATGAGGCCTCACCAATGTCGAATAGAGGGGAATGATCACGTCCTTCGATCTGCTGGCAATGCTCCTACTTATACAGCCCAAAATGCTGTTAGCCTTCTTGGCATCAAGGGCACAGTGTTGACTCCTATCCAGCTTCTCGTCCACTGTCACCCCTAGGTCCTTTTCTGCAGAACTTTGCCTAGCCTCTCGGTCCCTAGTCTGTAGCGGTGCATGGGATTCTTCCGTCCTAAGTGCAAGACTCTGCACTTGTCCTTGTTGAACCTCATCAGATTTCTTTTGACCCAATCCTCCAATTTGTCTAGGTCCCTCTGTACCCTATCCCTACCCTCCAGCATATCTACCTCTCCTCCCAGTTTAGTGTCATCTGCAAACTTGCTGAGGGTGCAATCCACACCATCCTCCAGATCATTAATGAAGATATTGAACAAAACTGGCCCCAGGACTGACCCTTGGGGCACTCCGCTTGATACCGGCTGCCAACTAGACATGGAGCCATTGATCACTACCCGTTGAGCCCGACAATCTAGCCAGCTTTCTATCCACCTTATAGTCCATTCATCCAGCCTATACTTCTTTAACTTGCTGGCAAGAATACTGTGGAAGACTGTATCAAAAGCTTTGCTAAAGCTTCTTCACACAACGCACAGTCAACCTGTGGAACTCCTTGCCAGAGGATGTTGTAGGGAGACCAGACAGTAAGTGTGAAAAATCGGGACAGGGGGTAGCGGGTAATAGGAGCCCATATAAGAAAAAGACCCCAAAATCGGGACTGTCCCAATAAAATTGGGACATCTGGTCACCCTAGAATGTTGTGAAGGCCAAGACCATAAACAGGGTTAAAAAAAGATCGAGATAAATTCATGGTGGATAGATCCATCAATCGCTGTTAGCCAGGATGGGCAGAAATGGTGTCCCTAGCCTCTATTTTCCAGAAGCTGGGAATGAGTGACAGGGGATGGCTCACGTGATGATGACCTGTTCTGTTCATTCCTTCTGGAGCACCTGGCATTGGCCACTGTCAGAAGACAGGACACTGGGCTAGATAGACCTTTGGTCTGACCCAGTAGGGCCATTCTTATGTTCTTATGAAAATGTGTGAGGAGTTGTGTATATATGCCACCAATTATGTTCTTGTCGTTAGAGGCAGGTCCCACAACGATAGCGTGTCTTGAGACCGGAGATGGGAGACACTTCTCTCCTTCCAGGACTATTGAGTAGTGTGTGTCTTACAACAGAAGTCTACCAGCATACTGAGTCAAGTGCTAATGACTGAGCATGATAAGTTTACGGAGGGGATGGGATGATGAGATGTCCTACAATGGCGTGTAGCCGATCCGTGATTGCTACCAGCAAATATCTCCAATGTCTGGTGATGCGACACTAGATGGAGAGGGCTCTGAGTTACTACAGAGGACTCTTTCCCAGATGTCTGGCTGGTGGGTCTCACCCACGTGCTCAGGGTCTAACTGATCACCATATTTGGGGTTGGGAAGGAATTTCCCCCCAGGTCAGACTGGCAGAGACCTTGAGGGGGTTTTTTTTGCCTTCCTCTGCAACCTGGGGCATGGGTCACTTGCTTGTTTGAACTAGAATAAATGGCCAGGCTGCAGCCCTGGGCTCGCCCACACTCACCCCCACTCCGGCAGTCCAGGCCCACCAGCTTGTGGCACTGGGATGGTGCCCCCCTGACCATGGTGCCCTGGGCGGTCACCCACATCACCCACCCCTAAGGCTGGCCCTGTTGGGGGCTGTGTGCTGAGCCTAGTGCCTGCTGGGCTAGGCTGAGGGCTTCCTACTGAGGGTCTAGCCTGCCATCCTGGGATCCCTCATCCCTTTAGGATTGGGGGCTAGACAATGGGATGGGGCTATCTTGGGGTGAACAGGGATTTAAAAAGCCAGCTCCTAAGTGACCAGAGGGGGTAACGAACAGGAGCAGTAAACAGGGGAGTTTTGCAAGGGAGAGGGAGAGCCAGATACACCTAATAAACATATGCTAAACTTAGGCCAATAGCCACCCACTCCCCAAACAAACAAACCCTGCAGGAGTAAAACTAATGCAGGCAGAAGTCCAGCAGCAGAGCTGGGGCTGTCCAGTTTATCGCACTGAATGCAGCATATCTGATTACCTGTCTCGTGGGCAGGTGTTGTACGTGTGCATTTGGTGCAAGCAGCTCTTGGCCCGCAGAGATCGAGCATGGGCTGTTGAGACCAGGGTGGCTGAACAGGAGGAGCGAAGGGAGACAGACAGGTACATAGATGAGACTTTCCAGGGCACAGTAGAGCAGATCCCACCCCAGTCTGACAGCCTCTGTGCTGTTGAGGAGGATGAAAGTCTCAGGGAAGGAGAACATCACCCTGGAATGGAGGGAAACAATCCCATAGGTGGGACCCTCCTTCCAGATGATGTCATGGTGTCCTCTGGCCCTGAGGATACCCTTCCAGGGGGAGGGGACCCAAGTAATTAGGAAAAGACAGTTAATAGACATGGGGGATTTGATTATTAGAAATATAGATAGCTGGATTTGTAATAACTGGGAGAACCGCATGGTGACTTGACTGCCGGGTGCCAAGGTTGTGGACCTCTCAAGACATCTAGATAGACTTACGTGCAGTGCTGGCGAGGGGCTGATTGTCCTGGTATGTGTAGGTACAAGTGACATAGGGAAAGATAGGAGAGAGGTCCTGGAGGCCGAATTTAGGCTGCTAGGTAAGAGATCCAGGACCTCCATGGTGGCATTCTCTGAAATGCCTCCAGGTCCATGTGCAGAGCCGGTTAGAGAGGTAGAACTGCAGGGTCTCAAAGCGGGGATGAGACCATGGTGTGGGGAAGAGGGGTTTAGGGTTATTAGGAACTGGGGTACCTTCTGGGAAAAGAGGAATCTTTAGAGGAAGGATGAGCTCCACCTAACCCAAAACAGAACCAGATTGCTGGTGTGTAAAATTAAAAAGGTATAGAGAGGAGTTTTTAAACTCAGGGCTGGGAGACAGCCGACAGGTGCGGGGGAGCACACAATTCAGACAGAGGCATCCCTTAGGGGAGGATCTATTAATGGGGATTCTCTATGTCCTAGTAAGGAGGAGAGGATAGAAGTTGATAAAGTACATCTAGGAGCTGAAGAGAAACAACCAAACGAAAGAGACTCCCATTCAATGACATCATATGAAGGCAGATAACTAAGTACTGACAAATATTATAAGTGCTTGTACACAAATGCTAGAGGTCTAAGTACTAAGATGGGCGAACATAAGTGCCTGGTATTAAATGAGGATATTTATATAATAGGCCTCTCAGAAACTTGGTGGAACGATGATAACAGGACACAGTAATACGAAGGTACAAAATATATCAGAATGACAGAGTAGGTCACGCTGGTGTGGGGCGGCCCAATATGTGAAAGAAAGCAGAGAGTCAAATATAGTAAAAATCTTAAACGAAACAAATTGTATCATAGAATCTGTATGGATAGAAATTGCATGCTTGAATAATAAAGAGTATAGCAGTAAGGAAATACTGACCAGGATGGTGACGGTGATTGTAAAATGCTCAGGGAGACTAGAGAGGCTACAAAAACAGAAGATCCAGTAATAATGGAGGACTTCAATTATCCCCACATTGACTGGGTACACTTCACCTCAGGACAGGAAGCAGAGATAAAATTTTTAGACACCATTAACGACTGCTTCTTGGAGCAGCGGGACCTGGAACCCACAAGGGGAGGGGCAATTCTTGATTTAGTCCAAAGTGGAGCACAGGATCCGGTCCAAGGGGTGAATATAGCTGGACCTCTTGGTAATGGCTACCATAATGTAATTAAATTTAACATGCTTATAGAGGGGAAAATACCAAAGAAACCCACCACAGTAGCATTTAACTTCAAAAAGGAGAACTACACAAAAACAAGGAGGCCAGTTAAGTGGAAACTAAAAGGAACAGTCACAGGAGTGACATGCCTGCAAACTGCATTGGAAGTATTTAAAAACAGCACACTAGAGGCTCAAACTAAACATATACCTCCAAAAAACAGTACATAGGACCAAAAAAAAAAAATCACCATGGCTAAATAACAGAGTCAAAGAGGTAGTTAGAGGAAAAAAGACATCTTTTAAAAATTGGAAGACAAATCCTAGTGAGGAAATTAGAAAGGAGCATAAAATCTGACAAACCAGGCTGAAAAAGAATTTGAAGAGCAACTAGCAACAGATACAAAAACTTACACCATTGTTTTTTCAGCACATCAGAAGCAGGAAGTCTGTCAGTCAGGAGGACCACTGGACTATTGAGGTGCTAACAGAGAATGCAAAGAAGAAAAGGCTGCTGCGGAAAAGCTTAACAAATTATTTGCACTGATCTTCACTGCAGAGGATGCGATGGAGATTTCCACATCTGAGCCATTCTTTTCAGATGACAAATTGCAGGAACTGTCCCTGACTGGGGTGTCCTTAGAGGAGGTTTTGGAACAAATTGATAAATTTAACGGTAATGAGTCGCTAGGTCCAGCTGGTGTTCACACAAAAGGTCTTAAGGAACTCAAATGTGAAACTGAAAAATTGCTAACTGTGGTACGTAACCTATTGCTTAAATCAGCCTCCGTACTGGATGACTGGAGGACAGCTAACATAACCCAGATTTCTGAAAAAGACTCCAGAGGTGATCCTGGGAATTACTGGCCAGTAAGCCTAACTTCAGTGCCAGTAAAATTGGTTGAAACTATAGTAAAGACCAGAAGTATCCGACACATAAATGAACATGATATGTTGGGGAAGAGTCAATATGGCTTTTGTAACGGGAAATCATGCCTCACCAATCTACTAGAATTCTTTGAGGGGGACAACAAGCATGTGGGCAAGAGTGATCCAGTTGATATATTGTACTTAGACTTACAGAGGTCCAACCCAAAGGTTCTTAAGCAAAGTAAGCTGTCATGGGATACAAGGGAAGGTCCTTTCATGGATCAGTAATTAGTTAAAAGACAGGAAACAAAGGGTAGGAATAAATGGTCAGTTTTCACAATGGAGACAGGTTACTACCAGGGTCCTCCAGGGTCTGAACCGTGGCCTGTGCTGTTCAACATATTCATAAATGATCTGGAAAAAGGGGCAAACAGACAGGTGGCAACGTTTGCTGATAATACAAATTTACTCAAGCTAGTTAGGTCCAAAGCTGTTATAAAGAGTTACAAAGGGAACTCACAAAAGTGGGTCACTGGACGACAAAATGGCAGATGAAATCCAGTGTTGATAAATGCAAAGTAATGCACATTGGAAAAGATCATCCCAACTACACATATAAAATGATGGGGTCTAAATTAGCTGTTACCACTCAAGAAAGATCTTGGAGTCACTGTGGATAGTTCTCTGAAAACAGCTGCTCAGTATGCAGCAGCAGTCAAAAGAGCAAACAGAACATTAGGAACCGTTAGGAAAGGGATAGATAATAAGACAGAAAATATCATAATGCCCCCCAGAAGCATTATGATATTATGCTCTGAGTGTCCCTAGCCTCTGTTTGCCAGAAGCTGGGAGCAGACCTCAGGGGATGGATCACGCCATGATTGCTTGTTCTGTTCATTCCCTTTGAAGCATCTGGCCTGTTAGCCATTCGGAAGACAGGACCCTGGGCTAGATGGACTGTCGCTCTGACCCAGCCTGGCTGTTCTTATGTTCATCAGTAAGCCTAGGGAGTAGGGGCTAAGGGGAGGCAGGGGCTACTGGGCCTTGCCAGCTAGATGGGAGCTCTCAGAGAGCTTAGAGAGGCTCCGTCATTGCCGTGAATGACGTCAACAAGCCCACAGGGGGAAACCACCTGTCTTGGCACCTAAACCCTTCACTCTCCCCAGCTGTTTGGCTCACACAGCACCAAAGCCTTAAATGCCCCTGTTTACGAGGAAGATTTTCTGGCACCAGAAGCTTTCTCCAGAGCTTCATGCCTGCGAGCTGCAGGGAAGCCATGTGATCCTCTGGAGGGATCGCAGGCCCCCCAACTCACCCAGCCCCCGCAGAAGGAGAAGCTGCCTTCAGGCACAGTGCTGCGTGCTCCTTAAAGCACTAGCATCGGGGAGGAAGGCCAGGCCGTAATGGTGCTCCAGGATCCTATCCCCCTGCCTACCCCGCCCTGGTCATTCCAACCCGTGGTTTCACTCTATCCCCCAACAGCCAACAGCCCTGGGGAAGCTATGCTCGCTGTCACACCCCAGGGACAGCTGGGCACCCAGGGAGTCTCTGAGGATCCTTTCTCAGTGCTGGGTTTCAGGGGTACGCTCTCAGCCTTCTGGCTGGAAGAATGCAGCCACCTGGGAGAGGCTGAGAGTGCGGATCGCTGAATTATTTGGAATCCTCTTTCTGTGTTTACATGGAATTAAGCATTTGTTCAGGGAATCCCAGCAGATGCCTCCTTCTCATTCAGTACACACCAGCTGCGTCGTCTTCCCTCAGAGGCCACTAAACTGCCTAGAGCCAAGTCGCTGCATGTTTTGCTTTGTTCTCCAAATCCCTGGCTTATTTCCAGGGCAGGGCTAGTGCTCAGTCATTTATAGACACTGCCGGAAGCTGACAGAGGCAAGCAATCTCCTAGCTCAGGGCACTGCCCGGCACCAGGCGCCAAGGGGCTAGCAAGCAGCCATAAAGTGCCTGGTATACCTAATCCCTGATCCTGACGCAAGCCAACCCCTTTGGATTTGGCCAGCAGATAGCCCAGACTCAGCGCTGACAGAGCATCGGCACGGTGGTGTTTTACCATGATTGCAAGGAGCAAAGCTGCGGGGTAAAGGATTGCAAGGAGCAAAGCAGCTAGTCCAGGGGTGGGCAAACTTTTTGGCCCGAGGGTACCGATGTGGCATTGGGTACAGAAATTGTATGGAGGGCCGGGTAGGGAAGGCTGGGGGAGGCCAGAACACACCCTGGCTGAATCAGACCCCAGAGGTCCAGCATTTGGTCTGTTCCAGCTGCTTCCAGGCAGTGACAATGCAGGAGGCATGTGAGGCCCAGATACTCAGATACAGCCTACAATGGGGGCCGGTTGTGGCTCCTTGCCCCTGGGGCCAGTTCTGCTTTAGGGGTGGTGTCTATGTGGCCAGCAATAAGCCCTGAGGGACGACTGCTAGCTGGGAGCAGCCAGCATTCAGTCTCTCCAGCCATTCCCCTTCTATCAGGGCAGCAGGGGGTAAGGTAGGAGCTCTGCATGCACTGAGGACTCCTCTGTGATGGGGGAATCCTCGGCAGGGGGAAACCGGCTGCTTTCTGCGCACAAAGCCAATGGAGGTCTCCGGGCTGGGCACAATCACAGCCAATGTGTGTCCGTTCCAGTCGCAATACTGAGTCGCTGAATTAAAACCATGCAAAACACACCAGTGTTTCTCAAATGTGGCCACCACAGGTTTGATGGGGGTGGTGGGCAAAGAATCAGCCCCTGCCTGTGCCTCCCTGTTGTTCCTGGATGCGCTGCCCTGAACCACCTCTGGAAACAGGTGGGGCACAACGCTGCAGGAGGAAGGTGAGTTCTCCACCCACCTTGGGGGAGGAGGGCCTTGGGCTTCAGCCCTGGGGTGGTTGGGCAGGAAGCTCCAGCTGCAGGACTTTGGAAGCCTGGCCATGGGGCTTTGGGCATTGATCCCTGGATGCAGCAGCGGGTGCCGACCTCCAGCTCCGGCCAGGTGACCCTGTCTTCGGGTTCTGATCCTGGGCTCCAGCTGGTGGGAGCCAGCCCTGGGTGCTGACTCCTGGCCCCATCTGTATAGCAGCGGGCTCCGACCTCCGGCTCTGCGGTGGTGGGGCTCAACCCCCCACATTGCCTCGGGCCCCTGCTGCCTCCACTGATCCTCCATCCATCCCCCCATCTGGGCCTCTGCTGCCTCCCCCAGCCTCACATCCATCCTGCCATCGCCCCTGGCCCCCACTGCCTTCACTCCAACCTCCCCCGGCATCCAGGGCTTGATTTGTCGGGGGGCTTGCTAAGAAAAGTGATATTAACAAACATACAAATATCACTTTTCACAGCATTGTTTTTATTATCGAGTCCTCAAAAAACCCTACATAAATAAATGACAATGATTTGTGTATATCTGCGTATTTGTTTGATTTTCCTAAAGTTAATGAAGTATTTTAGGAAAAAGTCTCAGAGCGGCCACCAGCAAGGGTTGGTAGCCACACTCTGAGGCCACCAAAAATTTTGTTGTGAGACCCCCTCTAGTCTGTTCCCCTACGGTCTGCTTTGTCTAGGCTAGTTTGAGAGGGATGTGGCGATAGCTGGCCTAACCACACATCTTTTCTTA
The DNA here is from genome assembly GCF_015237465.2 of Chelonia mydas. Classification (NCBI taxonomy): domain Eukaryota; kingdom Metazoa; phylum Chordata; order Testudines; family Cheloniidae; genus Chelonia; species Chelonia mydas. Next base: position 21,386,423 of record NC_051257.2, on the reverse strand, counting down.
CGTTCTTGCTTCCCTGCCTCACAGGAACACCTGGAGGGATTTTTCCTCTCTAGTTTAGGGGCATGAAGGCAATAGCAGCTGGACACACAGCTGCCTTGGTTATTTCTGCTCACTGGGGCTGCACACTAGCAACCCAGTTCCCCCAGGGCATCCCGAGCCCTTCAGAAGCCGCTGCCCGGTTTGCGGGACCGAGGCCTGAATAGCGCGTGAGGAGGATGGCTTTTAATGAGCCATAACCAGACCAACAGACTCTACTGCTGCTTATGCAGTTGGGATTTTTATTGATGCTAACAAGCAAATCAGGCAATCACGGCAGGCGGGGACATCTCAGCAGAGGGTGCTTTGTAGCTGAAACCTCAGGAAGGTCGCTCCACAGAGGGGTAAAGAGAGGCAGTGAAAACCCCTTGAGTGAAGAACATTTTGCTCCTAAAGGTTGCTACTAGATGAATTCCATCATGGGACTAACATCTGAGACAACAGCCTCCTCCCCGTTTCAGGGCTCCTGTCCCTCTGGTCTCTCAAGGGACCATGTCAGAATAACCACAGCTATTAACCAGCATTCAGCACAGCAGAGGGTGATTATATAATTGCAGTTGTGAAACAGGAACATGCTTTCTAGATGAAGCTAAAGCGGATTCCCTTGTGCCACGAGACGTGCACAGCAAGCGAGCTGCGAGCTCCTGGCTCGTCTCCCAGTGGCCTTCAGACTTTACGAGCCAAGCTGAGAAATTTCTGGTATTCTTTCACCCAGGGCTTGTCAGGCTCGGCACAGATCTCCTGGCCTTCTTTCATTTTGAATCTACGAAGGAAAACAGTGAATCAGCCAAGAGACAGCAATGTTGGGGTGAGGGTAAGAAACATGGGGGTGAAACTCTGGCCAAAGTGCCCCCCAAAGCAGGATGTAGGTGCAATGGGCCAGCACTGGTATCCTGTTCAGGGGGATCCCAGACAGCCCAGAACTGTGATGGCCCAGCCAGATTACAGGCCAGTGACAGGCACATAAATGCAAGCTGTTAACTCCTTCCCGCCCTGGCAGTCTGTCCCCGCTCCACTCTCTATTCCGCCCCTCTGATGTTGTATGATTAAAATATGAACGTGTAGATCACTGCTGCTACAAGTGTTGTATAACTGCAACAAATCGTATATGAAGTATGTCATGTAAGGTGTCAATGGAGAAGTTACGATTTGCTAAATAGGATTATCCTGTTTGTACGAATGTATCATGTTTGTAGCTGAAGTTATGAGTATTGACGATGTACCAGTATTTCTAATGTGTTTGCTCCTGGGGCAACACCCCCAAGGTAATTGACATCCAGTCTGGTCAGCACATTGTGAATGGACCATTCAAGGAGATGGCCCTTTAATGAACACAATGGGCCAAGAAGAAGCTTATTCCCGCCCGATGGGCCTTCCTGTGGACATTTTAGCCTTCGACGCCTGCAAGGGCGTGTGACGAACTCGTGTGACTCTGGACTCCATCTTGTGCCTGTACGTTCCCACAGCCCCTCCGCATGGGAGAGGGAATGCAAACCCTTGGGAGCATCTCCCTTGTGCCTCTTTCCTGCTCTGACCTCTGGACGATGGACTTACACTAAAAGGAGCGTTCCAGTCAACGGACTGAGGACCCTCCATCGTTTGGAAGTTACTAGAGATGGAACAAGCCAGCAGTGTGACGTCATTGCTACGAACCTGATACAAGAACTCTGCAACGTTTGTATGTATTTCATTCCTTTGACCATTTTAACTCTCACCTCGTTCTTTTCTAGTGTAAATAAACCTTTAGATATTAGATACTAAAGGATTGGCAACAGCATGGTTATTGGGTAAAATCTGAGTTATATATTGGCCTGGGTGGGTGGCTGATCTCTTGGGATTAGAAGAAGCCTTTGGTTGATGAAACTGGTTTTAAATAATCACTCATCATTAAGCATCAGAGGGGTAGCCCTGTTAGTCTGTATCCACAAAAACAACGAGGAGTCCGGTGGCACTTTGTGCTTGAATAGGGACTGGGAGTGGCTGGCTCACTACAAAAGCAATTTTCCCTCTCTTGGTATTGACACCTCCTCATCAATTATTGGGAGTGGCCACCATCCACCCTGACTGAATTGGCCTTGTCAACACTGGCTCTCCCCTTGTGAGGTAACTCCCTTCTCTTCAGGTGTCAGTACAGTTATGCCTGCATCTGTATTTTTCACTCCATGCATCTGAAGAAGTGGGGTTTTTTTATCCATGAAACCTTATGCCCAAATAAATCTGTTAGTCTTTAAGGTGCCACCGGACTCCTCATCATTAAGTCTAGTGTCTGGGTGGTGAGATAAGGGCTGGGATACCTAAGAGGGCTGCATTTCTGATTTCTTGTTAACCAGTGAGGGGAGACAAACGTTTACGTTTATTACTGGTTTGGTATATCTTATGGAAGAATAACCACCAATCTGGGATGGGTCTGCCCCATTTCTCAGCAGTTTGTCCTGAATTTGGTATTCTCAGCTGTGACTGAAGCACAGTGACAGCCCCTCTCCCTCCTTTTGTACCCCAGGACTCAACCTGTGTCCCCGCAAAGAGGCCTGACGAGCCGCTGAGCCCTCCTGGAGAGCGGGACGGCCCTTCTAGCTAGAGAGAATTCTGCTTGTAACGTCACATGGGGGCTGGCTGGCTCATTTCCTCTGTGCCGATGGATACAGGGTCTACGTTCCATGACAGTTACCAGCTCCGGTTGTTTACCCTCCTGCCTTTATCCATCACAGCTGGTGGCATGGAAAAGACGATGTCAAAGCAAAGGATGGCATGAGCGCCAGGGGCCCATGGTGCCAAAGAAGCAGAGATCTTTTCCACATATTGATGGTGCCCACTTAGATATAATTTTCTAATCAAAGGCTTAATGGTGACCGACCCAAAGGAAGCAGATCCCCGTGAGCCAGAGATCATCAGCTGGACACTTGCCGTCTCTCTGGAGCCTTTCTCCCAGGGACCAACCCCCACTGGCTCCAGGAAAGGCCAGACTCTATGTAAAAATAAACCAGTGCTGGTGAGCCATCCTGGGGCGCCCAGAGACATGGCACCACTTAATCCAGACCCACTTTATGGTCCTTCCTGCACCGGGAGGCCCCAGAGAGCAGCAGGAAAGGCCGGGGATGTTCAGCTACCGGGAGCCCCAGCATCTGGAAGGACCCCTTGTCTCCGCAGCTGCATCAGCCAGCTCTGATGCTAGCTCATGGCATCAACCCCGCCCCTTGTGCACCCCACTTTAATCCTCTCCTCTGTCACCTCCCTTTGTTGTTACCTCGTTCCCTGCTATCTAATCCCCTCCTCCCTGCTCTGCTCCCGGTGCATCCTGCGGCCTCTCAGCCCCCCCGCCCCCGCCATTGTCCCCAGGGCTCTGCGCTGGAGGATACTCACACCACGGCTGGCTGAGGGCACACTGGGCTGGTGCGGTAATAGCCAACTGTATTGTCTCTCTTGATCCTACGTTTCTGGAATCTGAAGCAGCACTTATCCGGCACAGCAGAGCCTTCTAACAGAACAGGAAAGCCTCATGGATGAGGGTGCCCCCAGCTAGATGGGACCCCCCCCCATCTCCTCTCTGGGACCCGTCCCCACGCCCGGGGCAGAAGGAGAGAATTGGACTGGGTCAGCCCTAGAGCAGGTGGCCCCGCAGCCTCCCCACCCCCGCCTGGGCCCTTATACATAGCACACAACTGGGACCCCCCCCCCACTGCTCTCCAGGGTAAGGACCTGGCACAGACCTGCCCTTTCAGTGCATTGCACCACAGGGTGTCACCAGGACCCCATACCTCTTCCAATAGTTTGATCCCCATGAGCCCAGCAGGGCCATCCTCACTCACGTAAGCAGCTAATGGAGCCCATGGAGGCTGCCTGGGGGGATCCTGAGGAAGCGTGGCCCAGGTGGTGGCAGTATCTCAGTAACAAGCTCTGGTGTCTTCGCCTGGCCTGACTCTGCTCTCACTGAGCCGGGTGTGAATCCAGAGTCACTCCAGTTAGCTCAGTGGATTCTGGTGTGAATCCAGAGTCACTCCAGTTAGCTCAATGGAGTCATACTGGGGTAAGTGCTGGCACAATCTGGCCCACAGTTTGTGAGGCCATTGTATGTAAAATGCCAGATGGCAGTAGCAAGGCTCTGTCTGGGTGTTAGGCTCAAAGGGTTTGCTGCTGCCCTTGCTACTGCTGCGGGGAATCAGGAGTGACGCCCACGGACGCATCAGAGTGACAGCAGCGTACGTGAGGGGGAGATCCGGCCCAACAGACACACGGGCAAACTCGTCCCTGTGCCAGTGCAAGAGGCACAGGGCCTGAGGGCAGTGATGAGCTGCCAAAATCTTAACAACGGGTTCCCTCCTCACCCCACGAGGGGGTCGTTGCCCACCCCCGTCCCCCAGGACTCCTGCCCCATCCAACCCCCCCGCGTTCCTTGACGCCCCCCCCAGGACCCCTGCCCCATCCACCCCCATCCCCTGTCCCCTGACTGCCCCCAGAACCGGGCAGGAGGGTCTCGTGGGCCACCGTAGTGGCTGCCCACCCCACCCCTAAGAGCCAGAGGGACCTGCCGGGGGGCGAGGTGGGGAGTCCCGGAGGTGCTTACCTGGGGCAGCTCCCAGGAAGCCTCTGGCAGGTCCCTCTGGCTCCTAGGGGCGGGGGAGCGTAGCTAGGGGGGAGCAGGGGGAGCGGCCGCTCCCCCCACTGATCGCATCAAAAGTGGCGCCTTAGCCGTCGACTCCGGGGGTGTTCCGGGGCTGGAGCACCCACGGGGAAAATTTGGTGGGTGCAGAGCCCCCACCGGCAGCTCCCCGCCCCACCCCCAGCCCCAGCTCACCTCTGCTCTGCTCCACCTCCTCCCCTGAATGCGCCGCCCCACACTGCTTCTCCGCCCCCCCCCCGGCTTCCTGCCAATCAGCTGTTCACGCGGGAAGCCGGGGAGGGCTGAGACGCAGGCGGCAGCTTCGTGCTCAGGCCCAGGGAGGCGGAGGCGAGCTGGGGCGGGGAGCGATTCCCCTGCAAGCCCCCCCGCCCGGGTTACCTGCTGCGGCACGGGCGGCCTTCCTCGCACCCCCCCGCCCCAGCTCACCTCCGCCTCCCTGGGCCCGAGCGGGAAGCGTGTCCTGCTTCTCAGCCCACCCCGGCTTCCCGCGCGAAGAGCTGATTTGCGGGAAGCCTGGGGGGGCGGAGAAGCAGGGTGGGGCAGCGCATTCAGGGGCGAAGGCGGAGGCGGAGTGGAGGCGATCTGGGGCTGGGGGTGGGGCGGGGAGCTGCCGGTGGGGGCTCTGCACCCACCAAATTTTCCCCGTGGGTGCTCCAGGGCTGGAGCACCCGTGGAGTCAGCGCCTAAGGCGCCACTTGGGGCCGGTTAAATTTAGAAGCCCTTTTAGAACCGGTTCTCCCTCGCGGAACAACCGGTTCTAAAAGGGCTTCTAAATTTAACAACCGGTTCTAGCGAACCAGTGCGAACCGGCTCCAGCTCACCACTGGCTGAGGGGAGCTGGCTTGGGTCAGCCTTACGCCAGGGCTGAGGGGCGAGTGCAGACTAGGGCAGCCAATTTGCATCCCCTGCAAATAGCCCCCAGGGGCTTGTGGCAAGAAATTGCCCTGGTCACTTCTCCTTCTATCTTCGATCCACCCCCACCCCCGCCGGCCCAGCCCTGATGTATCCCCATCCACCTCCATACTGGTCCTATTCCTCAGGGGGCATTGTGGCTGCCCCGTGATGCCAGGGGCAGTACGGCACCTATGGATCTTGCCCACAGTATCGTTCCTGCAGCCAGGCTGTGCTATACATGTCTTTCAGAGAGCATTGTGCCAACGGCAGGAACCCAGAGGGAGGAGCACAGGCGCAGGAGGGAAGAGTTTGGAGGAGACACCAGGAGCTCAGTCTGTGTGCCTATGGCTGGAATGCCCCCTGCACTTGCAGCAGCTCCATAAATAGGTCTTGTAATAAAGAGCCAGTTTAATTTTACAAGTGTGGAATTCTCTCCTGCCGTTCCGCAGCACAAGGTGCATGAAACAGCGCCCCGGCATCTGGGGGTAGTCCCATATTTCAAGCAGTAGATCCCCAAGAGCATTTAAAACTCACCAGGCCTGATTCTCCCCTGTTGTTACTGACCCGCAGGCAGAGCACGGGTGTAGAATGCCACCAGACTAACATGGCCACTGTTTGCCCTGGTTGCAGAGATGGGCTGCTACCCAAGGTGCCCATCAGCAGGGAGCCAGGCGCCATATTCATTATGTCACCGCGATACAGGGACCACCGCTTGAGTCTGATTGAGTCTGCTCACTACACCTGTGTTACCCCAGCTAGACACCCACGTGAGAGCAGGCCCTACACCTGCTGTGTCTCGGTGAGGTCTGCCCTCCGCGCCCCAGAGATGCCCTGGCACCTCCCCGCACCTGACCCTGCCCTGAGATCCCACGGTGCTCCCTGACCCAACTCCCGTCTCTCCATGGAGGCGGCAACTGGGGACACCTGTACTCACTCTGAGCCAGGCTCTGGCAGAAGAAGGAAGCCAGCAGGAGAAGCGCGCAGACAAGCCCGGCTGCCTTTGCCATGGTGAGATGGAGGACGGTCCTGCTGGGGCTGGTGAGCAGGGTTCAGCTGCAAAGGAGCCTTCTGGCTGGATCTGCCTCCCTGGGCTGCTTTTATCGGGCTGTCTGCCTAAGGATGACACTTGGCTTTAGGAAGCAGGGGAGGGGGGAACCCAGCAACTTTCCACTGTTTGGCCGAGCTCCCAGAGGGCTGGGCAGGGGAGGATTTTTTCTTGTTCCAAAAGGGGATGGGGATTTACCTGACACCTGCAACCGTTGTCAGTCACCTCGGCCATGCAGCGACTGGGCGTGCCACCCCCGGAGTCAGTGCACCACAGTTCAACAGAGCGCCCGGGGAAGGTGACAGAGCTGTCTAGCGCTCAGGGTCAGGAGTGGGAGGGGAGTGAGTCCTGGCCTGGCCCTGGGTGCTGGAGCCCTGGGGGCTGCTGCTGGCCCTGCTGCTAACCTGTTGTGCCACCGTGGGTGAGCTGCTTCCTCTCCCGCCCCTCCTCTGTCTGGTTTCTGTATGGGATGGATCTGCCCAGCAGGGGCCTGCAGCTCGCAGCAGCCACCGCCCCACGGCATGGGGCCTTCCCCAGCCCAGATACGGGGAAAGGGATGAGCCGGGAGGTGGGAGAGGGGGCTGCAGAGAAGCCCAGGGACTGGCCGCGTGGGAACCGGCTGGGAGTGCCGGGAGATACAGCTGGGGGCAAGGCTGTGTGAGGTGTGGACGGGAGCAGCAGTGGCTGGCGGGGAGCTAGAGCAGAGGGGCCCCAGTGAGAGTCACCAGCTGAGCCTGGCTTTGCTTGGCTGGAGGCTGGGCTGGAGCGGGCACCCTGAGATCGAGGCTTGCCGAGCCCTGGCTCTGGTCTGGACGCGCCGGGGGCCCGAACCGGAGCCGCCGTTGCTCACGCTGAACTGTCAGTGCTTAAGTCTCCGTGCCTAGGGGTCCACACTGGGTGTCTGCACGGTTACTGGGACCCACCAGGGCAAGGCCCAGCTGCTGAAGCCGTTATAATGCTTGCCTCTGAGACGCGGTACACGGGGCATGTTACAGGCGCCCCAGGGGCTTGAGGTACAGAGTAACCCCAATAATCCCACTTAGACTCTGGTCTCCTATGGGTGGGGTCGTCGGTTACTCTGTATCTGTGCAGCACCCAGCCCCGGGGAGCCCTGTACTTCGTGGGGCCTCTCGGTGTTACATAATAATACATAATAATTATCTGGCCATTGCTCCATCGCCTCAGGTCTCCGTTCCCTAACTGTGGCCAGTGCCTGAGCTTTTAGACAAGCGCAGCCCCCCCGGCCCATACTGCACCTGGCGAGTGGGCAGTGGGCAGCCACCGGGGAGCCTGGGAAGCGGGAATTCCTTCCTTCCACTGGTCTGACCCAGTGTGACCGCTCTTATGTACTTATGAAGCAAACCCCTGTCCGTTTACTTCCTCGATGAAGGATGCCAGGATGTGTCTCTGCACCCCCACATAGACCAGAAGAGGCCTTTGATGTTCACCTGGAAATAGGGTTCCCTCCTCCCTGTTGTTTAGCTCTTCCTGTGAATTTCCTTCTGAAGTCTCCGCAAGCCCTTTGTTGTCAGATGTTCGGCTGCGTGTGTGTGTTCTCGCTGCGTGCTGCACTGGCTCTGGCTGGACAGCCCAGACAGCAGGCTCCGGTCGAACTGCCCAAAAAGACCACAAGACTTGGCTTAGAGCAAGGGCGCCCAGCCAGGTTTATTGCTGGCGAAGCAGGGTAATAGCACCTGGCAGACTCTACAAGGATACTAAGACATGGATGCTCGCGACAACGGATGCAGCTCAGTTAGTGGCGGGACTTTCCACTGCTCCCTCGGCTGGCCAAAGACACTCCCTCTGAGATACGTCTTTATACACCAGTACCAACAAATTACGAATTGCCCCTGACATTTCAGGGTGCCATCCTCTGACGTATTAGGGCACCACCCATTACCTGGTACGTGTTGGTTTGATCAAAACATCTCTATCCATCATGCTGTCATCCTGACCTTATCCTTAAGATGGTCAGCGTGTTCCTGTTCTCTTTGTCCAGGTGTTCTGGTACCACCTTTCTGGAATGTGTTTGCGTGTATATTCTTATGCCTAGCACCACTTAGGAATGTGTTTCTGCAATATTAGCCTTGTTCTTGCCAGATTCTCTGAGCAGGGCCTGCCTCTTGCTCACACCTTAACGTTGTTTTACAGCAGCAAAGTTTTGACTACTTTAGCCCAGGCCCCAGGCCTCATACCAGGCCTCTGATACATGGGCTTATGCTTCAGGCCCTCTTCCTACTACATTCCCCCACTTTTTGTCTTTTTATGGGGAGAATGTTTACCCATCATCCCAGAAAAGCATAATACATGGACTGAAGATGACCCAGTGGGCTAAACACTGTTATGTGGTTACCTTACTTTACCATCCACGCATTCGTGCCCCATCTGTCCCTTAGTTTGCACATTGCCTCGTACAACTGATGGCTAGATTTTATTTTCCAGTCATGTGTAGTCCCTTATGGTGGGCCTGGGAATGTTAGGCCTGGGACCATGACTGAGGAATGTAGTTTTATGACTGAGCTTTAGAGGCATGCTCAAATAATTAATACATATGAGAGTAATATGGAAATGGTGCATATATTTGTCGTGTGTTTATATATTTAGAGAGAGAGAGAGAGAGAGAGAGAGAGAGAGAGAGAGTGTGTGTGTGTGTGTACATATGACACCACCTTATAGCCAAGCATAACAATACTTTTTCAATCTGGTATTGTAGGTTGGCCCTTGTGTTATTGCAGATAGCAACACACTCCTATTAGGGCAATCACAGTTACTATCATTAGTAGTAGTAAGCTGAGTGTTTTGAAATACTGGGATAGGCATTATTACAGTGTCCCCCCCAGTGCTATGTATATGAGAAGTAAAACAGAAGTTGGGAGTAGTGACATTACAAATGAGGCCTTTATATATAAATGTCTTGTAATTAGTTACGACCCAGTACTGTCCATTCATGTTATAGGTTCCCCTTACCGCTGGTTGTCACCCTCTGGTAAGCTTCACTGGGCAGGAAACAGGACCGGCTAGCTTCTCTGGTCGATTGGTTGCACTGCTCTGTGATACACCAGTAGCTGACGTCGATCCAGTTGTTTTTTATGGGCGCTGTCTTTCAGCTAACCTGCTGACTGGACAGTAACCAGTTGATCAAATGTCGCTGGGTCAGGATGTAGTGTTGGTCTCCAGACGCTGAACAAGATTGTTTTGAATACAGTGTGCCTCAGTTCGGATGCAGTGGCACTGACCTCCCGTTGTGACTGGTACTACCGGGGAATTTGTTCCCCCAATTTGTCGTTACTGTGTTACTTAATTTCTTTACCAATTTGTTTTCCCTGTGCCTTCGTGTTTTCTTGCTGCCGGTCGTTAGTTGATTTTTACCTGGGTGTTGGTTAAACAGTTTAGCAGCGTTAGGCACATTGTAAATAATGTACAGTGATACAGCAACGATCCAGTTGCTTTTACATAGTAGCCAAGTTTAATTTAACTGACAGTGGCTTTTAGCTGATTGCCAATTTAATTGTCCACATATGGTAGATTGAGGGGTATTTGACCAGTCTCTTATTTACAAAGCACTTCTTTTTGCAAATACAGACTAACATGGCTGCTACTCTGAAACCTGTCATTTTTTAAATGGATGCTTGGGGGTTTCTTCACTGTGTATTGATGTCTCCTGGTGTCTTCTGTTTTCTTTGGTCTGGAGGATGCAACCTCAAACAGCTAGTTAGTTAACATCATAAAGTTTTTGTCTGTTTTACATTTCTTCTTGTTTTCAGTCATTCAAATTTAATACACTGATTCACGTAGTTCGTTTACAATGTAATGGGAGGCCAGATCTTTTATAACACAAGTTATACTTTTGCAATTGTTGTATAGACCGTTTTTACTTGAGGTGCATTCCTAATATTTTATACTAAACGTAATGCTTAACTGCTAGAATAGATGCTCACCATCTTCTAAGAAAAGGTGTATTGCTTTCCCCTGCTGAGCACTCTGTTTTAGGAAAAGAGTTACTAACATAATTTTAACCAAGCTTTTTAGAATTAATTTGCTTGTGATACCAATTCCATTTTTGTTAACTGTTCAGAAGCAGAAATGTTAACAACCACTGCTTCCCTTTACCATAACTTAAAAGAAAAGTGTATAAAATTAAATCAAAATAAATTTTAAATGCAACTCAATGCAAACACATTGAGGGCATCACATTTTCATGACACTGTGCTGTGTTTGTGAGACAAAGGTGGAAACCTGTGGAAAAGGTGGAAACCTGTTGAAATTGTTTGGTTAGCTTTATGCATCGATTGCTGGTTTTAAACATTTTTGCTATAATATTCTTACAACTCTATTTAGAAGTGTAAACAAGACTTTAAAAACCCAGGAAGAAAGTGACATTTTGTTAATATTATTTTTACGTTAATGTTGAGGGTTCCCCCTCCTTTTTTTGAATAAAAAAATTAAAAAACAACCAAAAAACCCAATAAAGATCATAAAAAACCCAAACCAAACCGTGATTACTAAAAGAGAATTATTTTTGTTTGCAATTGCATTATTTGTTGAGGCAGAAATATATGTACATCTGTTTATAACTGAGACTTCTTTGAATTTTGAAAAAAATTGTAATAATATGATGATGGTTATAACCCAACCATTATTTCAAAATAGTGTAGTACCACTTACATTTTTTAAAAGGGTATAAAATTGAATTTTGTTGCAACAAAATAAAAATAATTTAAAAAGTAGTCACGTGACACACAACATACAACACAGGACAACATACATAACACACAGGAAAAACTTACAACTGAAAACAAATGGTGCCAGAATTCTGTTTATAACTATACAAAATAAGGCCTTAAGAACTCAGTTCTTAGAACAATGCATTAAAAAAACAACAGATAAACATAAGGGTTAAACATTTAAATAAGCAAGTTATTACCTGATTTAAAACTTTTTTAAAAATTATATCAATATTTGTCAAATTTGTTGTATTAATTTAGTAAATTAAGGCATTTTCTATTACTTAACATTAAACTTTATTTTAAAACTCTGCTATGTGGTAATCAAGAAAGCCCGTGTTTCAAATATTAGTTAGTGGTTAGGATTAAAAGCAGAGTCTGCATTTCTCTTGCTTGGCAACTGTGTCTTCACGAAAGTTAGGAGTAATTCCAGCTGTTGCGGTCCTGAAGGGTTAAACGAATTAATTTACTGGATTTATTTAAAGTAAGGTTTTTATTTTGGTTTGTTGTTGCAGGGGGAAAGAGGGGTGAAAAGCACCCTAGGAAGATAGGGAGACCTGAGCCAAGAAAGATTAACTGTATCAAGGTATTTTAAAGTACAGAGAGCAGCAAACCAAGAAAGGATATAAAGGAAAACGTAACTGGTATGTAAAACTATTTGAGAAAGAAGGTTCTATTTTCAGCTGTGAGAGTGGAGTGTGGTTCTGTGGGTGGAAGCAGTTGGGAACCTGGACTCCTGGTTTTTATCCTGGCTCTGAGAGGAGAGTGGGCGTCGTTACCTGCTTTTGTAAAACACAAATTTGTTCCCCCAGTGTATGTTGCTTTTTGTGGGCATGTCCGATAGATTGCGGGAGTGCCCTTTTTTGCTGTAGTTAACTGTTTTGGGGCAACTCCATGTGTTAATGCATTAATTCTAGGTGTTAATCTGCTCAATTCTGGTTTTTCACTTTGAAACTGTTTTTTATTCACTTCCCAGAGACCGAGTCGCAGCTTCTGTCTCCTAATGTGCTCTGTGAACTGTTCCATTTTTTCTTTCATTTCATTGACCAATCCAGTAAAAATATCGTTTGCTACGTCTCCTTCCTGGGCACTTACTTTTCCTGTTCTGACAGGCACCAGTCTAAGTTTCAGTTTCAGTTTAACCAGAACCTGGCTTTTCTCGTAAGGTGGGGGTTGCACTGCAGTGGCCCCCATTTCATTTTTGAATTTTGCTAGGGCCACCTTTTTCCACTTCTGTCCCCATTCTTCAGGCACAGGGGACCTACCTGAAGCCTGCTGGTCACCACCAGTATTTATAACACGGGACAGCACATCTCATTTTGTAGGTTTCTTACAGCTGTTTCCAACGTTTTATTTTGTTCCTCTGCTTGCTGTCTCTGGCCGGCTTGCCACCCTGCGAGGGGAGCAGGAGCATTCCAGGGCTCTATGGCTTCTCCTGCTCCTTTTAACTCTTTCTTTGGTTCTGTTACTTGCCCCGCCAGTTCTGTGGCGTGCTGTTTTAACCATTTAACAACCATGATTGTCATTTGCAATATTCTCCATTTTAAGGCTATAGTCTCTGCCCTAGCCTTACAGATTCTATTCTATGTTTCTTCCCCACTATATGTTTTAAATTCATATGGGCCTGTTTTCCTAGCAACCCAGCACGTCCATACCTTATTAAACTCTGTGGGGATTTGCAGGGAGGGATTAAGGGAGTTCCCTAGCTCGTGGTCTTCTGTCATGTTAGATGGCGATTCCTACAGAGGACAGCTCTCTTATTTACCAGATCAGCTGTCGGGGTCACCAGTGTTGTCAGATGTTCGGCTGCGTGCTTGTGTTCTCGCTGCGTGCTGAACTGGCCCTGGCCAGACAGCCCGGACAGAAGGCTCTGGTCGAACTGCCCAATAAGACCACAAGACTTGGCTTAGAGCAGAGGCGCCCGGTCAGGTTTATTGTCGACGAAGCACAGTAATAGCACCTGTCAGACGCTCCCGGGATACTAAGACACACAATACACAATGGTCCAGCAGGGCGATCACCATCTCTCCCTTCCGGCCCAGAGAAGTCTGTCTCAAGGCACGCTACCTTTGATGGACCTGCCTTGAACTACAAGGCCTAGAGAACATAATTTTCAGCATACCTACATGGCTCCTCGCACGTGTTCCGTCCCTTCACCTCACAATGATCGTGATGACACTGACTTCAATTAAAGACCTAACGTGACATTCTTTTGATGAACCCAGAGGATGTCTGTACCCATACCTAGGGTGGGGCGAGCAGGGCAGCTGCCCAGGGCACAGAGCTGCCAGGGGCACAAAAATGGGGTGTCCCACAGGATCGGGCCCAGCAGCATCAGCCCCTCCCCGCCGCAGGATCAGGCCCAGCAGTGACCGGCCGGAGTGCTTCATTAGCAAACAGCGAGGCTGAAGGCAGGCTAAGTTGAACAAGTGGCACTCAGGGGAGGAGTTTACGAGGTTGCTCCTTCCGCTGAGATCACTCCGACCCCCACGAGTGGCTTCTGAAAGGGGCAGAGCGTGGAGCGGAGTAGGAGGAGCAGGTGGGTCATTCTGCACCCCTTAGAAGACTGTCACATATTCCCCCCCCCCAATGTAACTGGGGAGGCATTCAGACCTCTGCCATTGCTCCCTGGGGCAGGGTGTCTCTGCCCTGCCCGGAGCTATGGCCAAACACCCAGCTTCGCGAATAGCTCCCAGGTCATGCTTCCAAGTGACACTGGGCTGCATCATGGAGGGTCTCTGCCTGGTGTGGGGATAAGGGGCCAAATTCTGCTCTCAGTGCCACCGATGTAAATCCAGAGTAACAGCACTGAACCCAGGCTGGCAGGGCAGGTGGGGATTTGGTGATAGACATGGATTCTCCCCCGCCCAGCACCCTGGGGAGTTATTGACACTTTGCAGTGTGGGCAGAGGTGCTAACCAAGAGATTTCTGCATTTGCTCACACTGCTGACTGGGCTTTGCGCCCACACTGTACAAGTGTAAATGACGCGTGAGCTGCAGCCATGGGGAAAACCAGACTCTGCTTCTCTGCCTGCTCTGATCTGCCGGCAAAACCAGCCTGAGCCCCCTTACTCCTCTGGCTCCTGTCCCCAGGCCTCGGTCCATGCTGCCCTCTCTGTTTCAAACAACCTCCTTCTGAGGGGGTGGGAGGGACTGTGGTTAGTGCAATAGCCTGGGACTTAGAAGACCTGGATTTAAGTCCCTGTTTTGTCACAGACTCCCTGTGTGACTGTAGTCTCTCCATGTCTTGGGTCCCCACCTGTCCAATGGGGCAGATCTGATTTTGCCAAGCCAGCATCCTCTGCTCTTCCAAATCCCTCCTAGAAACCCTGCTTCCAGAGTGGCCACAGGAGATTAGTTAATAGGAGAACCTGGCCAAGTTCCTCCTTCCCCTGGGTTTCCCAGGGCCCCTGTGACTGAGGGACAGGCTGGAAGCTCCTGGAGCAGGGACTCCATGCTTGGGCCTTGTACAGCTCCAAGCGCGTTGTCAGGCCTTGGCAAACAACACATGACAGTTCTGAGGAATAGAGATGCAAGTTGGGGAAACGGAGTACTTGGGACTCCGGTTAAGCAGGGCAGGGTCTAGAGACTAGGGTCAGGCCAGGGATAATCCAGGGGACATAATGACCAAAATATCAAATGAGCTAAGCAGGTGGGAACACTGAAATCTTACCCTCTGCAGAGAGGAGTGTGACGCTTTGGAGCTCACCCAGCCCTGCAAGGGATTTCCTCACCACCTGCCTTATAAGTAAGGTGATTTAACACTGCGGCTGTGGCTCGGAGCCTGGACACCTGGCCAGCCCACAAGCACAAAAGTCTCACCCTGGCTTCCACCAGCCTAGTTACTCCTTGGAAGGTGACCTCAGCAGCCCTGAGCCCCCCAAATCCATCTGCTGGAGTTCTCAACAACCAGCCACTCTGACTTTTCCCCTCTGGTTCGTCCTCCCTGCAGGAGTAAAACCTGCCCCCAGCTGTCAGCTCATTTTGGCGCACACACTCCACACAGTTTGCGCAGCAGAGACCTGCATGGGATAAAAATAAACAAAGATTATTGAATAGAAAAGACAGATTCAAGCTGGAACCGTGAGGAAAAGCGAACTCAGAGAAGTTTCAGAGTAACAGCCGTGTTAGTCTGTATTCGCAAAAAGAAAAGGAGGACTTGTGGCACCTTGTGAAGTGAGCTGTAGCTCACGAAAGCTTATGCTCAAATAAATTGGTTAGTCTCTAAGGTGCCACAAGTCCTCCTTTTCTTTTTGCGAACTCAGAGAAGTTACAGAAAACGGAGAGTTGCAACTTCAGCCTTTACACTACAATATTCGCTACATTCCCTTTGCTAATGTAAGTGACCTATTGCCTCTGAGCAGCTTCCCAGCATACTCTGGTCCCAGAGGGGATCCAGTGTGTCACGGACAGCGCCCCGCTTAAGGGCTGCCCCTCAGTTCCTGGGTGTCCATCTGTCCAAACCCTGCCCTTGTAAGGGGTTGCAGGTTTTTTCTTTCTCTCTGACTATGGTGATTCGCGGTTCGGGAAATTCCCTCCTCTCATGGGTGGCAGGTATCATAGGCCAGGGGAGGCTAAGCCTTCCCTAACCCAGGCTGGGGCGCTGCCCATGGTTCAGCCCAAGACCCCACCCTGAGTCCCCCTCTCCCCCAAAGCTGGTAGGGGCTCAGCTCAGGTTGGTGGCCTGGAGCTGGGGCTAGGCTGACTGGACGCCTCAGCTGGCCAGTGGCAATGGGTGGGGCAGGCCAGGGTGCGGCTCGGGGCTGGCTGGCCAGTGGCCTGGGGGGCGGGCCAGCGCTTGGGGCCAGAAGGCAGTCCAGGGGTCAGGGCGGTTTAGCTGGGGCTCCTCTGGCCATGGGGGGACGAGGGGCTCTGGCAGACGAGGGGGTGGTGGAAGGGGCGGGGTAGGGGCGAGGCCTTGGGAGGAAGGGGTGAGGCGGGGGGGGGGGGGGCTAGCCTTCCTAAGGGGGGGTTAATGCGCTGCGCATGCCTCCTCTCTTAGTTTTCCAAGACTGGGGGTTTCTTTTCAGTTTCAATTTGTTTCAGTATTTTTCCATGAACTCTAATCATAGAATCATAGAAGTTTAGGGTTGGAAGAGATCTCAGGAGTTCATCTCGTCCAACCCCCTGCTCAAAGCAGGGCCAATCCCCAACTAAATCATCCCAGCCAGGGCTTTGTCAAGCTGGGCCTTAAAAACCTCTAAGGATGGAGGTTCCACCACCTCCCTAGGGAACCCATTCCAGTGCTTCACCACCCTCCTCATGAAATAGTGTTTCCTAATATCCAGCCTAGACCTCCCCCACTGCAACTTGAGACCATTACTCCTTGTTCTGTCATCTGCCACCACTGAGAACAGCCGAGCTCCATCCCCTTTGGAACCCCCCTTCAGGTAATTGAAGGCAGCTATCAAATCCCCCCTCACTCTTCTCTTCTGCAGACTAAATAACCACAGTTCCCTCAGCCTCTCCTCGTAAGTCATGTGCCCCAGCTCCCTCATCATTTTCGTTGCCCTCCACTGGACTCTCTCCAATTTGTCCACATCCCTTCTGTAGTGGGGGGCCCAAAATTGGACGCAGTACTCCAGGTGTGGCCTCACCAGTGCCGAATAGAGGGGAATAATGACCACTGTCTCTTCCTGACTGGCAATGGACAGGCAGTTTCATGTAAGCGACTGGCTTGGGAGGAGCTCTTCCCTTCTGTGAAAAGTACTCGAACTTGTGGTGCCGGTCACGAACATACTATTCTGTAACCCCAAATACACAGCTTCCTAACTGCAGTCTGTGGACGCAGCTCAAAATGACCATCACGTTCAGAACCTTACAAGTGTGCATAAAAGACCTGGACTGACATATTGATACCCGATAATATTGTATAAAACCAGTTGATTCAATTGCTTATTCTTTGGGGTTTGGGTTCACCCCTTGGGGGGTCTGGACTCTGATTGGAACAAGGAATCTGTCAGTCTCCTGCCCTATGATTTAACCGTCACTCACAAACGACTCCACTGATGAGTAAAAATGAACCGAATTCTTGCCGGCAAAGAGAAACAAGTTTTTTGTTTCAGAGTAACAGCCGTGTTAGTCTGTATTCGCAAAAAGAAAAGGAGGACTTGTGGCACCTTAGAGACTAACCAATTTATTTGAGCATGAGCTTTCGTGAGCTACAGCTAAGCGAGCTGTAGCTCACGAAAGCTCATGCTCAAATAAATTGGTTAGTCTCTAAGGTGCCACAAGTACTCCTTTTCTTTTTGCAAGTTTTTTGTGTTTCTACTTGGGAAGACCAAAAACCAAGAGTCAGAAAGCTCTGCAGGAAGAGCTCCTGGGGCTGGAAACAGCTGCTCCAGAGGCAGGGTGGGCCAGTGTGTAGCAAGGTGCCCTGCAGCGATTCACAGGAGAACCAGGATCTATTCCCTGCTTTGCGACCTTGGGCAAGTCTCCCTACCCTGTGTCTACCTTGTTTATTCAGGCCGTCAGCAATTTGGGGCAGGTTCTGCCTCTTCCTGGGTGTCTGAACCCTGCACAATTCAGCGGGTGTCACCAGAACATCAGCAATCGGACGGTGCGCTGTACCCCGTGGCCTTCAGATAGGCAAAGCTAATTATGCTGTGGGTCACAGTCTGCACCAAGCCCCTCGGGGTCAGGACCCTCACGTGGGCAGTCAGAGCAGGGTCACACCTGAGGCGGGGAGCAGCAGAGGGGTTTTTAGCCAAGTTCCTGGCTAGGGTCAATACCAAGGGTCAGAGGCAGGTTTCAGATCATGTCCAGCCACCTGCGATTTCCCTCACCTGACGGATGCCCATTGTGCAGCCGGCGGGACTCGAGGCCGCCGGCCAGTGTCAGTAGGCCAGATCCTGGCCCCATCAAAGCCCCGGGCAAAAAGGGGAGCAGAGGTGCCCTCACCTCGAGCCGCAGAGGAGCGAGAGGAAGTAGCAGAGGAAGCGGAGGAGGAATCACTGGGGGAAGTCACAACGCTAAGAAAAGTGACTGGCAAGGAAATGTCCTGCAGTGGAAACTCCATGGTAAGAAATAGACATAACAGAAATAAACCAGCATCAGCTGAGTGTGCTACGGACGAGTGGGTCAGCACCCGGGGTAGGGGGGCGGTGGGGTGCGCCCCTTCAACAGGAACCTACGGGCGCCAGAGTAGCTGCCAGTATGAGGGTCACCTGACAGTAGGGTTGCTAACTGTCTAAGCACACAAACCCAAACACCCTTGCTCTGCCCCCTGCCCCACCCCTGTCCCAAGGCCCCACCCTGCTCATTGCATCCCCCTCCCTCCATCGCTCACTCTCCCCCACCCTCATTCACTTTCACCGGGCTGGGGCAGAGGGTTGGGGTGCAGCATGGGGGTTGGGGTGCTGGCTCTGGGAGGGGTCTCAGGGCTGGGGCAGGGGGTTGGGTTGTGGGAGGGGGTGCGGGTGCTGGTCTGGGATTGAGGAGTTTGGAGTGTGGGAGGGGCCTCCGGGCTGAGCCTGGGTCAGTGGGTTGGGATGCAGGAAGGAGTGAGGGGTGTGGACTCTGGGAGGGAGTTTGGATGCAGGAGGGGCTCTGGGCTGGGGCAGGGGGTTGGGGTGCAGCAGGACATTTGGGGTGCTGGCTCTGGGAGGGGTCTCGGAGCTGGGGCAGGAGTTTGGGGTGCAAGAAGCGGTTTGGGTGCAGGCTCTGGGAGGGGTCTCGGGGCTGGGGCAGGAGTTTGGGGTGCAGGAAGGGGTTTGGGGTGCAGGCTCTGGCCAGGCAGCACTTACCTTGGACGTCTCTCGGGTGGCAACGCAGCGGGGCTGAGGCAGGCTCCCAGCCTGCCCTGGTCCCGCGCCACTCCCGGAAGCAGCTGGCATGTCCCTACGGCTTCGGGCAGGGGGCAGGGGCTCCATGCGCTGCCCCTGCCCTCAGGCACCACCCCTGCAGCTCCCAGTGGCCGCAGCTTCTGGCCAATGGGAGCTGTGGAGTCGGCACTTGGGGCAGGGGCAGCGCATGGAGACCTCTTGCCCCCCTGCTTAGGGACTGCAGGGACGTGCTGGCTGCTTCCGGGAGTGGAGCAGGGCCAGGGCAGGCTGGGAGCCTGCCTCAGCCCCGCTGCGCCACCGGACTTTTAGCGGCGTCAAATCTCCCCGTTTGGCTCCAATAGCCTCCGGGAGGTAGAGCCTGGCTGGCAAGAGCCTGGCCTAAAGCGAGGCCTGAGGAGACCTGCTTTCAGGTCCTGTTTCTGCCACTGGCTCCTTGGCTGCCCTTGGGAAAATTCTTTCACCTTCACGTTCCCCATCTATAAAACCCTTCCTTTCTCCCCCTTTGTCTGCCCTCTCCGCTTCGACTGTAAACTCCCTGGGGCAGAGTCTGTGACTTAGGGCTTGTCTCGAGTATTATACTGGTACAATTATACTGGAACAGCTAAATTGCTCGTTATCCCTTTATAACTCCATCACATGGACACTTTTATGCCATATTCAGAGCTTTTTTTTTTTTTTTTTGGTTTAATTTATGCCACTTTGGAAGGGGTTTAAGATAAACCAGAAAAAGGTCACTCATAAATGTCCACACGGTGGGTTGTACCAGGATAAATATATCTGTTTCAGATTCAGATCTGAGGTTGTATCGGTTCAACTTTCCTGTGTAGACACGCCCTAACTCTGTGTCTTTGCAGCGCCCAGCATGACGGGACCCCAGTCTCAGCGGGGGTCTCTAGGCACAACTGCAATGCAAATTTACCCCTGAGTTAGTGCCCGCACTCTTTTTCACTTGCCCTAATAAAAGCATATGCAAATGGCCATGGTGTTTAGGAATTAATAACCCCACAGGTAAGCCCAGAATACATGACATCACCTCTGAAGCCAGCGGAGGAAGAATTCTATGGCTGTTACAAAGTTGGGCTCTGTTCTACAGGATTCTAATCTGCAGAGTTAATATAATAATTCCCAAATACATATCTTTATTTACAAATATTCATAACCTCAAGTAATTCTTTTCAAACCATGAGCACAGCGATTACTTCCCCTTCCTCTGAACAATTCAAATCCCTGAAGTTGAGTACAAGCCTCTCATGTAACCAGCTGATGCTGGAGGTTTCCCACTTCCCTTTTTTCTCCAATGTTAACTTGCAGCCAAAGTGACTCAATGCAGCCAGCACGTCCAGACCCGGAAAGCTCTTTTGCATGTGTGTTGTCCCACTGAATTCAGTGGGATTACTCACGTGCTTAAATTTAAGCATGGGCTCAAGCACTTTGCTGGATCGAGGCCAGAGTTTGCTCAGCAGCACAGCTGGTCACAAAAAGGTAAGTGTATTTCCTGACAATTTTTGAAAGAAATGACCACGTTCCTCTTTCGTTCAAAATCTTCTCGGGAGTTTTTAATTGATTTCAATAAAAAATTTCTTAAATTACTTTTTAAAAAAATCCATTTTAGGGGGGAATTTTTTTTTCATTTGCCCCAGCTATTTCTAGTTGGAGGGAAAAAACCTAAAAAGTGAGAAAAAGCTGTGGTTATTTTTTTCCCCTTGAAATGCATTTTTTCTCAAAAAAAAAGAAAAAAAATCAACCAAAATGAACAGTTTTCAGCACTTTGTGTGTGTGTGGGTGTGCCTGCGTGTGTGTGTATGTGCCTGAGTGTGTGTGTGCAGCGGGGGGCAGTGGGGTGTCAAAAGGGCATTTTCCTTAGAGAAGGGTGGCCCAGTGCTTAGGGCTGTTGGCTGGGAGGCAGAACCCCTGGATTTAATTCCCTGCTCTGTCATAAACTTCCTGTGTGACCTTGGGCTACTTGCTTAGTCTCTCTGTGCCTCAGTTCCCTGTCTGTAAAATGGGGATAAGAGCCCTGCCTGATCTCACCAGGGGTGTGTGAGGATAAACGCATTTAAAGAAGACTGTGCGGGCGTTGGATGCTACAGCAGTGCGGACTAGCTAAGATAGACAGACCAGTTCTAGTCAGACCTTGAAGGATCTTTCTCATCCTCAACTCCAGGTTGCGTGGGGCGGCCATATTCACAAGAAGTGAGATTCACCCTCATGCAGATGCTCATCAGAAGCTGAGGCTCCACTTCAGTCCAACTTGTCTGCAACTTAGATCATAAGAACGGCCACACAGGGTCAGACCAAAGGTCCATCGAGCCCAGTGTCCTGTCT
Organism: Chelonia mydas; assembly: GCF_015237465.2. Taxonomy (NCBI): domain Eukaryota; kingdom Metazoa; phylum Chordata; order Testudines; family Cheloniidae; genus Chelonia; species Chelonia mydas. Next base: position 21,364,996 of record NC_051257.2, on the reverse strand, counting down.
GCCGATAGTGGCCAATGCCAGGTGCCCCAGAGGGAATGAGCAGAACAGGGAATCATCAAGTGATTCACCCCCAGTTGTCCATTCCCAGCTTCTGGCAAACAGCGGCTAGGGACACCATCCCTGCCCATCCTGGCTAACAGCCATTGCTGGACCTGTCCTCCACTTCCTCCTGCAGGCTGAAAAGTGCATAATTCACTATCCATTAGTCTCCTTATAAAAAGTTTCCCTCATCCAGTCAGGGAGGAGAAACAATACTGTGTGACTCAGGTGACCAACCCCACACCAGCAATAGCGGATGGGCAAAGCAAGGAGTTCACAGATGACCCCGAGGCTGAGATTTGTTTAAACAAACACCAATTAGGAACGCAGCTGAAGAAACCAGGTGCGAGTCACAGACACAATAAATAGCTACAAACGCATGGCAACGAGTTAGTTGGCCAGCGCCGTTCACGAGGGCTGAAATTCACCTGGGTGCAGAGTTCCACGTCAGCTTGAGCGGTGCCTAGGTCTAGTGCTGGCTGTACACACAGGAGTGAATTTCAGCCACACTCGTCTTTAGACCATAGGAGGAGAATATGAATGAAAGGCACCTGCCAAACAGTCCTTTATTGCTATTCAGACAAGAGCACCAACATTGGGGGGGAGGGATAGCTCAGTGGTTTGAGCATTGGCCTGCTAAACCCAGGGTTGTGAGTTCAATCCTTGAGGGGGCCATTTAGGATCTGGGGCAAAAATTGGGGATTGGTCCTGCTTTGAGCAGGGGGTTGGACTAGATGACCTCCTGAGGTCCCTTCCAACCCTGATAGTCTATGATTCTATGATCAGCGCTGAAATGAGATGAATCAATCGTGGTGCCAATTTGGCAAACGTGCCGAATTCCAAAGGCGGCAGCTAAGGTATTGGAATAATAAGAAAGTGGTTGGTGTTCGGACTCTATCAGATGCTTGTGTGTTCCTGCCTGCTCTGATCTGACTTGGAGATCTGCATTCCACATTGTAAGGTGGGATTGAGCAGGTGTCGCGTGAGCCTCTGTGAGCGTCTGAATCACCAGACAGGAGGGAGACACTAAGTAGAGCGCAGAGATGTTCTTCTACAGAAATTGTTACGCCTCCCCCGAAAGAGGAGACCCGTCCATGCCAGATGGGCTCTGGGGGATCTTACAACACCCCACAGCTGGGTTGAGAAACCCTCAACAAAAGGACTGAAGACTCTTATTATTGTTCTGCTCTCCTCCCCGTGCAGATGAGCCATGGAGGTGGACTCCCATCAGCTGAGCTCACAACTCAAAGCACATGACAGGAGGGGGTAAAAATCGCAAACCAAAGGAAGTAGGTATCTCTGCTGCTTGATCTCTGGGGGCATGGTATTTCGAGGCATAAGCAAGAGATCCCCTGCTGCTTAGCCTGGGCTAGCCCTAAAGGACACACAGAGCTTGCTGATTATAGAAGCCTGTGCTACTTTTTGAAACCTAAGACTGTAACTCATTCATGCTTCTATATGCACTTGCTTCAACCTGGTAAATAGCTCTCTAATTTCCTTTGCCTATATAATAAATCTTCATACAGTTTATGATAGGATCGGCTGCAAGCCTTTGGTGTGAGACCTAAAGTGCAATTGGCATGGGGTAAGTGACTGGTCCTTTGGGATGAGGAGTAACCTGGTTGTTGCTGTGATTTTTGATGTAAGGGGCCATCTGTCCAGAGATATGCTCACCTGGAGGCAAGACAGATTGGAGTAAGTAAGGGGACTGTCTGGGACTCTGTGTTAAAGCTTTCATAGTGCCCGAGGAGTTTGCACTTGTGTGAAATCTCAGTTTAGACCTCGCGACTGATGTGGGGTTTATACCCTGGTTTGTAACCGTCTGCCCCGAGGTTGGTGCTCCTGCTCTTGTGTCACCACTGGGAGCATCACAGGTAGCTTCTGGGATGTTGCACCCCATAATGCTTTATGGGAATATGCTTATGAATGTATAAATGACATAACTGGAATATGTTTTATGCTACATATGCCATGTAACATCTCTCTGCAAGGTTATGATCTACCGAATATATTCATCCTATTTGTATGCATATGTCATTTTTGTACTCGATGTTATGAATATTGGCTGTCTACTTGCTTGATTTTAAGTAGCCTTAGTAAAGCATTTGGTCAGCTTCTTGAGAAAGGAATGTGCAAATTAAGTGCCCAATCAAGAAACACTTAATGAACAATAAGAAAAGGAGGACTTGTGGCACCTCAGAGACTAACCAATTTATCTGAGCATAAGCTTTCATGAGCTACAGCTCACTTCATCGGATGCACGTAGCTCATGAAAGCTTGTGCTCAAATAAATTTGTTAGTCTCTGAGGTGCCACAAGTCCTCCTTTTCTTTTTGCGAATACAGACTAACATGGCTGCTACTCTGAAACCTGTCATTAAAGAACAATGGATCTTGGAAAACTCCAATCCACATAAGAAGTCTTCCTGGAGACAGTCAAGATAGCATGTGGGCAATGGCTGCTGCCTGCAAAAACGGAGTCATGCATGAACATGTGACTTGCCCATGTGACTCCAAAACTCCACCTTGGAGCTGGACTTTGCATAGGAGAGAAGAGGGGGTCTCCACCCACAAGAGAAAGTCTATTTAAGCCCCTGGGGAGACCCGAAACCCCCAAAGGTTACCTGAAAGAGACTGGATCAAAGGACAGTAGCCACAGGGGTGGGAGTGATTGCTGGACCTAGACGAGAAGCAGACTAGTCTGTAAAGAAGTTTACTGGAACATCTCTGAGGGTGAGATTTCATCTGTAATCACTTTCTTACTGTACTAGGCATAGACGTGCGTGTTTTATTTTATTTTGTTTGGTAATTTACTTTGTTCTGTCTGTCATGACTTGGAACCACTTAAATCCTACTTTTTGTATTTAAGGTTTCAGAGTAACAGCCATGTCAGTCTGTATTCGCAAAAAGAAAAGGAGTACTTGTGGCACCTTAGAGACTAACCAATTTATATGAGCATAAGCTTTCGTGAGCTACAGCTCACTTCATCGGATGCATACTGTGGAAACTGCAGAAGACATTATATGCACAGAGACCATGAAACAATACCTCCTCCCACCCCACTCTCCTGCTGGTAATAGCTTATCTAAAGTGATCATCAAGTTGGGCCATTTCCAGCACAAATCCAGGTTTTCTCACCCTCCGCCCCCCCCCTAACACAAACTCACTCTCCTGCTGGTAATAGCCCATCCAAAGTGACCACTCTCTTCACAATGTGTATGATAATCAAGGTGGGCCATTTCCTGCACAAATTCAGGTTCTCTCACCCCCTCACCCCCCTCCAAAAACCACACACACAAACTCACTCTCCTGCTGGTAATAGCCTATCCAAAGTGACCACTCTCCCTACAATGTGCATGGTAATCAAGGTGGGCCATTTCCAGCACAAATCCAGGTTTTCTCACCCCCCCACCCCCATACACACACAAACTCACTCTCCTGCTGGTAATAGCTCATCCAAAGTGACCACTCTCCCTACAATAAGAAAAGGAGTACTGGTGGCACCTTAGAGACTAACCAATTTATTTGAGCATGAGCTTTCGTGAGCTACAGCTCACTTCATCGGATGTCCAGTTTGGACAGTCTCTACTTAAAAGAATAAATGGACACAAATCAGATGTCAAGAATTATAACATTCATAAGCCAGTCGGAGAACACTTCAATCTCTCTGGTCACGCAATCACAGACATGAAGGTCGCTATCTTACAACAAAAAAACTTCAAATCCAGAGTCCAGCGAGAAACTGCTGAATTGGAATTCATTTGCAAATTGGATAGTATTAATTTAGGCTTAAATAGAGACTGGGAGTGGCTAAGTCATTATGCAAGGTAGCCTATTTCCCCTTGTTTTTTCCTACCCCCTGCGCCCCCGGACGTTCTGGTTAAACTTGGATTTATGCTGGAAATGGCCCACCTTGATTGTCATGCACATTGTGGGGAGAGTGGTCAGTTTGGACGAGCTATTGCCAGCAGGAGAGTGAGTTTGTGTGTGTGTGGGGGGGGGGTGAGAAAACCTGGATTTGTGCTGGAAATGGCCCACCTTGATTACCATGCACATTGTAGGGAGAGTGGTCACTTTGGATAGGCTATTACCAGCAGGAGAGCGGGGTGGGAGGAGGTATTGTTTCATGGTCTCTGTGCATATAATGTCTTCTGCAGTTTCCACAGTATGCATCCGATGAAGTGAGCTGTAGCTCACGAAAGCTCATGCTCAAATAAGTTGGTTAGTCTCTAAGGTGCCACAAGTCCTCCTTTTCTTTTTGTATTTAATAAAATCACTCTCAGGTACGGCCCCCCTCAGGAGCAGGCTGGAGGAGCACTGCCTCCCACCAATGCCTGCTGGAGCCTCTGGGGAGCACAGGTAATGCACCCCCACCGCAGAGCGAGCGGCAGCCTGCACCACTCCTGCCCCAGCCAGCACTCAGGGCGCATTCTATTTGGGACAGGAACAAAGGTCGAATGTTGGCATTTCCGGGGGCCCAGGAATTCCAATTTCTCTCAGCGCTAGTCCCTACCTGAAGAATTCCATTACGATGTATTCTGCCCTGTTTAAAGCCATGTTCCGGGCCACATGGAGAGCTGGCCTAGGCCTTGTTTTTCACCACAACGCTTGCGGCTGATCTGCGCTGGCTAGACAGACTATACTGCCACACCTTGCTAGCAGGAACTGCCCTTAAAGCCAGTTCAGTTCACGTGAAGAACAAAGGTCTCAGTGGTTCTGCATGGTGCAGAAATGGGGTGGGAGAAGGGGGAGACGGGGGTAGGTGATGAGCCCCCAGATCAAGACATGAAGGCCAGAGAGCAGCCCTGGGCTCCTGTGTGCATCTCCAGGGGGGTGTGGGGTAGGAGGGCCACACAGGCAGGATGTGGAACGTTTCTGATCGCTCAAACTAACCGCAAGAGAGGATCCAAGAGCAGAATCGCTCCTTTGATCTTGGAAACCCACAAACAGAAAAGATATTCCCCCGCCCCCAGCCCCTCAGGGTGCGAGGGAAGGTGCTGGCTGAGTCACTCACTGTACCACAGGTGACCTTAGGCAATCACATAGGACATGACAACTCTGCAAACCAACACACACAGCTGGCCCCTGCCAGCTGACTTGGGCTTGCGTTTAATTGCAGGGTCCTAACCCTACATGTCTACACTGCAGTTAAACAGCCCCTTAGCCTGAGCCCCGTGAGCCCAAGTCAACCAGCAGGGGCCAGTCAAAAGTGTCTAACCGCGAAGTAGACATACCCTCAGCTGCTCCATGCCTCAGTTTCCCATCTGTAAAGTGGAGATTGTAACGGGTTCCCTCCAGGGTGCCACCTGGAACTGGGGTACCACTGAGCCCTCTGACCCACCAGTCTGGGCTCCCTCTCACACTGTGCTGCTGTGACAAGTTGCAAATCCCTTTAAGCTTGCACTTTCACCAGCATTTACACAGGTAGGGACACTCCCAGCTGCAGTTACACACAGGCTCTCTAACTACAAGCTTCCCAGCCTGGGATTCTAGAGCAGTACTGTCCTGCCCTGGTCGGATCTGGCTAGTATCTGGGTTTAAAACCCAGTCCGCCTCTCCTTCAATGTGAAGAGGACCATGCACACTTGTGGAAACCAAGCTGAGATTTTCCCAAGACACCTTCATCAACACACACACTAGGTTGGATTAAAACATAAAATAAGTTTATCCACTACAAAAGATAGATTTTAAGTAATGATAAGTGGTAGCAAGCAGATCAAAGCAGATTACCTAGTAAACAAAACCACAAACTGAGCATAACATACTAGATAGGTAAGATACGAATTAGCAAATTCTTACCCTGAGTGATAAACAGATGGGCAGATTCTTAAGGCACAAACTTGCCTTGGCTTTGCAGATTGGGTTTCCCAGGTTTGCATACACACATCACTTCCTCCGTGTTCAGACTTTGTTCCTCACATGTTTCCAGGTGTGTTGTTGTTGGGAGAGTGAGGTACTATCATGATGTCATTCCCCCCCTTTTATATCTTCTTCCCGCTTGCTGGAAAGCTCTTTTTCTGTGATCTGGATCAAACAGATCCAGCATCTGACTTGATCAGACTTCAAAAAGAAACTGAGCTTCAGTTCAGTACCTGAAGGGTTTCTTCAGGTATGTTGGCAACAAGAAGAAAGTCAAGGAAAATGTTGGCCCCTTACTGAATGAGGAAGGCAACCTAGTGACAGAGGATGTGGAAAAAGCTAATGTACTCAATGCTTTTTGCACCTCTGTCTTCCAAACAAGGTCAGCTCCCAGACTGCTGCACTGGGCAGCACAGCATGGGGAGGAGGTGACCAGCCCTCTGTGGAGAAAGAAGTGGTTCGGGACTATTTAGAAAAGTTGGACGAGAACAAGTCAATGGGGCCAGATGCGCTGCATCCAAGGGTGCTAAAGGAGTTGGCGGATGTGATTGCAGAGCCATTGGCCGTTATCTTTGAAAACTCATGGCGATCCGGGGAAGTCCCAGAAGACTGGAAAAAGGCTCATGTAGTGCCAATCTTTAAAAGAGGGAAGAAGGAGGATCCTGGGAACTACAGGCCAGTCAGCCTCACCTCAGTCCATGGACAAATCATGGAGCAGGTCCTCAAGGAATCAATTCTGAAGCACTTAGAGGAGAGGAAAGTGATCAGGAACAGTCAGCATGGATTCACCAAGGGCAAGTCATGCCTGACTAATCTAATTGTCCTCTATGACGAGATAACTGGCTCTGTGGATGAGGGGAAAGCGGTGGACGTGTTGTTCCTTGACTTTAGCAAAGCTTTTGACACGGTCTCCCACAGTATTCTTGCCAGCAAGTTAAAGAAGTATGGGCTGGATGAATGGACTATAAGGTGGATAGAAAGTTGGCTAGACTGTCGGGCTCAACGGGTAGTGATCAATGGCTCCATGTCTAGTTGGCAGCCGGTATCAAGTGGAGTGCCCCAAGGGTCAGTCCTGGAGTCGGTTTTGTTCAATATCTTCATAAATGATCTGGAGGATGGTGTGGATTGCACCCTCAGCAAGTTTGCAGATGACACTAAACTGGGAGGAGAGGTAGATACACTGGAGGGTAGGGATAGGGTACAGAGGGACCTAGACAAATTAGAAGATTGGGCCAAAAGAAATCTGATGAGGTTCAACAAGGACAAGTGCAGAGTCCTGCACTTAGGGCGGAAGAATCCCATGCACCGCTACAGACTAGGGACCGAATGGCTCAGCAGCAGTTCTGCAGAAAAGGACCTAGGGGTTACAGTGGATGAGAAGCTGGATATGAGTCAACAGTGTGCCCTTGTTGCCAAGAAGGCCAATGGCATTTTGGGGTGTATATGTAGGGGCATTGCCAGCAGATCGAGGGACATGATCGTTCCCCTCTATTCGACATTGATGGGGCCTCATCTGGAGTACTGTGTCCAGTTTTGGGCCCCACACTACAAGAAGGATGTGGAAAAATTGGAAAGAGTCCAGCGGAGGGCAACACAAATGATTAGGGGACTGGAACACATGACTTATGAGGAGAGGCTGAGGGGACTGGGATTGTTTAGTCTGCGGAAGAGAAGAATGAGGGGGGATTTGATAGCTGCTTTCAACTACCTGAAAGGGGGTTCCAAAGAGGATGGATCTAGACTGTTCTCAGTGGTAGCTGATGACAGAACGAGGAGTAATGGTCTCAAGTTGCAGTGGGGGAGGTTTAGGTTGGATATTAGGAAAAACGTTTTCACTAGGAGGGTGGTGAAACACTGGAATGCGTTACCTAGGGAAGTGGTGGAATCTCCTTCCTTAGATATTTTTAAGGTCAGGCTTGACAAAGCCCTGGGTGGGATGATTTAGTTGGGGATTGGTCCTGCTTTGAGCAGGGGGTTGGACTAGATGACCTCCTGAGGTCCCTTCCAACCCTGATATTCTATGATTCTATGATTCATTTGCAAATTGGACATCATCAGCTCAGGATTAAACACAGACTGTGACTGGCTTGCCAATGACAAAAGCAGTTTCTCCTCCTGTGGTGTTCACACCTCAACTGCTAGAATAAGGCCTCATCCTCCCTGATTGAACTAACCTCGTTATCCCTAGCCTGATTCTTGCTTGCATAGTTATACCTGCCTCTGGGAATTTCCACTACCTGCATCTGACACAGTGGGTATTCATCCGCGAAAGCTTATGCTCCAATACGTCTGTTAGTCTATAAGGTGCCACAGGACTCTTTGCCGGTTTTACTGGGTCAAACAGTTCCCACTGTGTAGTGCTATCTCTGAGAGGTTTCTATTGTACACAGTTCCTGGGGTAATGTGTGTGCTTGTGTGCATTTCCTCAATAAGCCATTAACATTGTTTGGCCTTTTTACTATCGTACCTGAAAGGCTGCTTGTGGGCGTTTTCAACCTCAGAACAGGTTTCAGTAACACACACAGAGCCAAACTTTATAACTTCACATACATCGACAGCACACACAATCCAACGAGATATTAATGTCTAGCAGACCAAGAATGACACTTCACCAGGCATACTTTGTACAAAACATATCCTATTTACATGACCGGGGTGAATATTGGGGTGCCAGGGTGTCACAGGGATAATGGCACGGCCACGCTTCAGGAAGGGGGAAATTCATTAATGACAGAGCGTTGCTGTGGTGATGGTGCCCATAGATGGAGACGGGAGGTTAGAGGAATGGGGGCTGCTGCTCAGGCTTAATCCCAGCCAGGGGCCCTAGCCAATTGGAGGGCCCACGCAAAAATGGGTGCCCCCCCACCTCGACCTGTACTTCCCACGCGGCGCTCCTGCCAGGGAGCAGGGGAAGCCCCCACGCCCTGACCCCATTTCCCAGGCAGGAGCGCGGGGGAGGAGGCAGTGGGGGGGGAGGAGGACGACTGCAGGTGGAAGGGGCACAGTCCCCACAACCCTCTACCAGACAGAGCCTCTGCCCCAGAGCGCTCAGATTATAAAGTCCCAGGCCAGTTTCCAGGGACGTCAGTGGGCGTCTTGCCGCTGACTCGACTGGGGTTAGAACGGGCTCTCCCAGAGCATCAGGCCTCGCAGCGTCATGTTCCCTCATTCCTAGGAGGGCAGGTTTGCCAGATCGGCACAGATCTGCTCTGCGGCTAGTCTGGCATCCCAGCTCCTGCTATACACAACAGCCCACTGGCTCATGCTGCCTTCTCCAACAGCACCGCAGGCTAGTGGTCTCCCCAGCCCACTATTATCCCTCCTCAGACTCCAGAGACAGCTGCAGGCCCCAGGAGAGATCGGGGCCCCGTTGTGCCAGGTGCTGCACGTACACATGGGGAGAGGCAGCCCCTGCTCCGAAGAGCTTCACTCTAAGTGGTCAGACAAGGAATGAGGGAAAAGGACGCATTGTTAATGCCATTTCACAGAGGGGACCTGAAGCCCAGAGAGACTAAGGGACTGGCCCAAGGTCATGCAGGGAGTCACTGGCAGAGCAGGGAATTCACCCACATTGCAGGGCTCCCTCTCCAAAACTGCCGTCTCCAACTCCCGCTGTACCGGAACAGACAAAGTGCCCGGATAGGGCCATATCCCCCTGCTACCAAGCCCGCTGATACTAGCCCAGATGCCTGCTAAGTTACAGCAGCCTCCTGGCCTGCCCTATGGGTCACAGCACTGCTCAGAATCTGCCCCATGACATGCCCGTCCCACCCCAACCTTCCCCCAGCAAACCCCCTACAGGCAAAAGAACATAAAAATGGCCACATTGGGTCAGACCAAAGGTCCATCTAGCCAAGTATCCTGTCTTCTGACAGTGGCCAGTGCCAGGTGCCCCAGAGGGAATGAACAGAACAGGTCATCAGCAAGTGATCCATCCCCTGTCACCCATTCCCAGCTTCTGGCAAACAGAGGCTAGAGACACATCCCTGCCCATCCTGGCTAATAGCCATTGATGGACCTGTCCTCCAGGAACTTATCTAGATTTTTTTTGAACCCTGTTATAGTCTTGGCCTTCACAACACCCTCAGAGACAGCTCCATGGCTGGCTGTCCCTGTGCCTGTGTAGAAGGAATCCTCTCCGGTTGGATGTGGGGTTTTAGAGCTCCCTTTACACCACTCCAGCCCTCTTGTGCAGTGTGAAGGGGCTGGGGGTCCTTTGTGAGACATCTCAGGCCCTTGGCCTCAATAATTGCTTGCAGCAGTGAGTTCCACAGGTTCGTTCTGTGTTGTGTGCCAAGGTGCTTCCTCTTGTCTGGTTTAAATAAGTTGCCTTTTATTGTCCTTGGGGGCCCTCTTGTTCTCAAACTGGGGGAAAGGGGAAATTAGTCAGCATTGCCCCTCTCCTTCAGCAGTTTGTACCCAGCCATCACCTGACACTTCTCCTTTCCAGACAAAACAGTCCTAGATCTTAACTTTCTTCTGTCAGGGGAGTTCCCCACCCTGACTGGGGCCATGATTCATTTCCCTCTTCTCTGACCCACTGACATCCTGGCAGCAGATGCACTTGTGTGGGAGTCTCCCTTCCAACTGCTGCTGTGACTCAGAACTCCTTCGCTTGTGACTGTGGTCAGAGCGGGTGGCGAGATCAGGGCGGCCAGCCCCCAGCGTTCCAAACTCAGGAGCCAGCCCCCCAGCATCATGAGGTGGGATGAAAACCCACAATATTTTAAAAACAATAATAAATATTGGTTCTTTTATTTTTATTTTTGGCCCTTCATTTTCCAGTCTTTCAGTTGTGCTCATTTCTTGGTTTCGGGCTCTTCTCCATTATCCCGAGGGCTGGAAACTTTGTCAGTGAAAGTCGAGACTCTTGGGCCATTGCTCCGTCCCAGCCGCTGTGGCTCTAAGAACTAGACCAAAAACCACAAGCCATTAAAGTCATGACAGCTGGCAACACTGCACCATCACCCAGCACTGCATCATCTCACCAGTGCTGCGTCATCTGCCAGCACTGCGCCATCTGCCAACACTGCACCATCACCCAGCACTGCATCATCTCACCAGCACTGTGTTATCTGCCAGCACTGCACCATCTGCCAGCACTGCGCCACCTGCCAACACTGCACCATCACCCAGCACTGCATCATCTCACCAGCACTGTGTTATCTGCCAGCACTGCGCCACCTGCCAACACTGCACAATCACCCAGCACTGCATCATCTCACCAGCGCTGCGTCATCTCCCAGCACTGCGCCATCTGCCAGCACTGCGCCACCTGCCAACACTGCACCATCACCCAGCACTGCATCATCTCACCAGCGCTGCGTCATCTGCCAACACTGCGCCATCTGCCAACACTGCATCATCTCACCAGCACTGCATCATCTGCCAGCACTGCGCCATCTGCCAGCACTGCGCCACCTGCCAACACTGCATCATCTCACCAGCACTGCGCCATCTGCCAACACTGCGCCATCTGCCAGCACTGCGTCATCTCCCAGCACTGCGCCATCTCCCAGCACAGCGTCATCTCCCAACACTGCACCATCTACCAACACTGCGCCATAGCCCAGCACTGCGTCATCTCCCAGCACAGCGTCATCTCCATTGTTCCCAATGGGCTGGGGGGGGGGGCACTGCTCATGTATCTGAGTGACCAGAACTGATGGATCCATGACCCAGAAAATGTGAGTGGTGATTTTAAGCCCACAGCTTCTTCCACATCAATCAAGGGTGTTCCTTTTGTTTGGGGTGTCTAGGGTCACCCTCCACATGAATTCTTTCCAAGAAGTTAGGGGGTGTTGGTGGAGCTCCGAGACGTCTGGCTTGCCCTGGCCTCGAGGGCTTTGGAAATTCTAACTCCCATTTCTCTTTTGTGAGCAGAATTTTGTGAGTTTCTGCATCAGGTGGGACTGTAGAAAGCCCCTGAAGTTAATCTTGTTTGCTGACAGGGCTCTTAATCAGTTTCAGATCTGGATGTCTGTTGATATGTGTTTTCCCTTTCACAACTGGTGTCACAGCCGGAGACATCTGTGAATCCCACTGTTTTTAGCTGAGCCAGGACCTGAGTCATTGTTCCTTCCGTTTTCGCTCTCTCTAAATCTCGAAGGGCACATCTACATTTCTGCTGGGAGGTGGGTGCTTCCCAGTGCAGGTAGATGCACGTGCTAGCTCTGCTCCAGCTCATGTGCTAAAAATAGCAGTGTGGCTCCGGCTAGGCACCCGAGTACAAACCCACCAGACCCCCGGGTAGATACGCAGTGGCTAGCCCTAGCTCCCGCCTGGGCCACTGCGATCACACTGCTATTTTCAGCATGCCAGCTAGAGCAGAGCTAGTGCATCTGTCTAACGTCACTGGGAAGCCTCCCATTGCAGATGAGGTTAATGGAGGGGGGAAGTGACTTGACAAAGGTCACTGAAGGAGTCAGTGTCAGAGCTGGGGAGAAAGCGTAGCAGATCTGGGGTCCCAGCCCCATACACAAACCTCTGGGCCACTCCTTCACTCCTGAGATCATATTGTGGTGTTTGTCAGGGGTGAGCTGAGAAGGCCTGGTTACCCATTACAGCAAGAATTTCAGGGGCTTAGTGTCCTGCTAGGCCATCTCTCTGTTCTGTGTGTGTACAGAGCCTAGCGTAATGGGGTCTTGGTCCCTGGCTGGGCGGGGGGGCTCCTAGGTACCACAGTAACACAAACAAATAATAATAAAAATAATGGACTTTCCCGATCACCACTTTTTCAATGTTGTCAACTCCAAGCATTCAAAAATCACGAGTCAGGTCTAGGGTGACCTAGACGTCCCGTTTTGGCCAGGACAGTCCCTGCTTTAAGCCCTGTCCCAGCCGTTCTGACTTTTTTGCCATTTGCTCTTGCCAACTGATCACCAGCTGGCAAGAGCAAACCAAACAAGTGACCAGCTTGCCGAAAAAGTGGGGTACACCCGCTAGGGGTGTGTGCAGAGGAACGTTTGTGGGGGGGAGTGCGGAGCAAGATGCCAGGCAGCAGGGCTCCGGCTGTGAGCCCTGAGCGGTGTGGGGTTCAGACAGTCAGCCCCAGGCCCACAGGGATGGGGCAGTCAACCCCAGCCCCGGGAGGCACGGAGCTCAGGCAGAGTTCCCTCTCATTTTGCCCACTCGTGTGTGGAATGAATCTTGCTCCCCTCCCCAGGCCCTGCCCACCCCCTATCACTCTCCTCTCCAGGTCCCTGCGGTGTGGCTCTTTGTAGCTTGCTGCATGGCCGCACGGTCACGCAGCTTAGAGGGAACTTCGGTCTCAGGCGAGTGGCGATGTCAGGTGGCTCGGGCCACTCCTACACAGTGTCCTGTTTTAACTTGGGGAAATATGGTCACCCTAGTCCGGTCCCCCAAACGTCATCAGTTTGCCATATAGTATATGCTGGGTTCTGTTTATTTGCCTGCTAAGATTCTCACATAACCATCTGACTCCAGGGGTGGGGGCTTTCAGAAAAACACCAACTAGTGCAATAAAAACCAAGAGTTGGCAAAACTGACCGGTGGCTGAGTTCCAGCTTACCGGAACTGTACGTTTCCAGCCAGATCTACTATCCAGCCCTATCTCCTCCCTCTGCACGTGGCCAACACCAGATGTTACACAGGAAGAATGTGACAAAGGCATTTATACAACAGTGTGTCTGTGGGGGAAGTTTCTTCTTAACCCCCCATCAGCCAGTGCTTAACTTGTGAGTCGAAGCCTGGGGGCTGATCAGACTCAGGCGGTGTCTACGCTGCATCTGTGAGAGAGCCTCCCAGCCCGAGCCAACAGACTTGTGCTAGCAGGCCTCACACTAGTGCCTTAAAAATATCTGCGTAGCTAGAGCACTGGGGCTGGAGCTCGAGCTCTCAAGCCCCCCCCTCCTCCCCTATAAGCTGCAGCTGTTCTTATTATCCATATAAAAGTCTAATCCTTTTCGGACTCCCGCAAAGCTCTGGGCCTCAGTGGCACCCAGTGGCATTGAGTTCCACAGGCTAATTACACATTGTGTAAAAAAAAAATTGATTTGATCGGTTTTAAATGTTGTTGCCTTTTCTTTGGTCTTTAATTTCACAGTGGGTCCCCCACTGCATCAAAATGGTAAAGGTAAACAGCTTGGGATTGTGGTGGCAGCTGTGTTATTGGGGGGGGGGGTATTATTATAACAGCATTCACCCAAAGGGTCTCAAATCCCCTTACAGCCAGGGCAGGTGGGAAAATAGGGGTTGGGGGAGAGGGAATTTCATTAAAAGACTTAGGAGTATGTTTTCCTGAATTTTCTCTCGAATTTCAAAAAATCCAAATTCCCTGGGAGGATAAATAGAGTAAAGATTGCAAGGGGCTCAGATGCTCCAGGGGAAGCTCCATAGAAGGATTTCAGGTGGACAGGATGTGTCCCCCACAGGAGCAGGTCAAAGCGGATTCATTCAGTGGAAAACGTCAGCCCAGAAATAGATCTGTGGCAGCTGTGTGATCTCTTGAGGAGAACTGAGGGTGGATTCCTAGAATCAGTGGCTGCAGCTCTCGCGCACATGGAGCGGCATTCCCCTTCTGGCCCCAGGCGTGGGGCGGAGTGGCCTGGGGGCTGTCCCGGGTGCGGGGTGGCTGTACAGAATGAGCAGGCAGGGGAAGTCCCAGCTAAGTGCTGGAGTGAAAGTGAAAAGGGCAGAAACTGAACATAAATAACTTCCGCCAGGAAGAATGTTCCAAAGAGCAAATTCCCCCTTCGGCGCCTGAGCTCCTCGGGAATGATGAAGCCACTTGGCAGCAGCCAAAGGGCCTTTACGGACAGGAAACGCTTGAGCGAGCAGCTGGGCAAGCAGAGGAACCCCTTCCTCACGTGGTCCTTCACCCCAGTGGTGGCTGGAGCCGACGAGCCACTGAGAGGGGAGAGCACTGACGGAATGACAGGTCACCCCTTTCCACCACCCCTGGGCCTCCCCAGGTGTAGGCATGGTGCCCATTGGACCCCAGCAGGGCTGGGAGGATGGCACTAGATTGGGGCTTGAGAGATCTGGGGGCCAGTGTTGCCAGTTAGTGTTCAAAAATCATGATTCATCCTCCTCCCCCACCCCAAAATCCTGGGATGCTAAAAGTAATCAGTGTTAGAGTCTTTGTATTTGCTGTCTGGCCTTTGACTTTCTTAACTGTCTCTCTGCAAACACGAGAGCGGGAAACTTAAATGAAAACTGAAATCCTCTCATAATCCCCTGACTCTGGGAGCTGGGGCTTTAAAAACACCCCAAATATTGGAAGACTCACCATAAAATCCTGACATCTGGCAACACTGCCTCTGTTGGAGACGCCAAACTTGTGGTGTGGTCTGTAATTAGAGTTCACGAAACCAGTAACAAATGTGAACTCCTGGATCACAGTCTCACCATGGAGTCACCGACAGTCCCCTTAGACTCCCCAGCCTCTCTTGCCACCCAGGCAAACTGCATTTAGTGATAAATGGTCAATTACACCAAAAATCATCCCACATGAGGTTGCTTCCAGTCCCAAGAGACCAGTCACTAACGTACTCCGGATCAATTGGTACTCCAGATCTTACACTAAAGACAACACTGGCAGCCAATTCTATAGTAAATGAATTAAAGGTCTATTAGCTAA
The DNA here is from genome assembly GCF_015237465.2 of Chelonia mydas. NCBI lineage: Eukaryota > Metazoa > Chordata > Testudines > Cheloniidae > Chelonia > Chelonia mydas. The sequence continues at coordinate 21,349,499 of NC_051257.2, read as the reverse complement.
GAAAAGGAACCAAGAGTTATTGAGAGGTTAAAGCAGGTCAAATGTATGCACAGGTGAGCCGCAATTTGTAATCCCAGATGGTGGCAGGGACGTAATTAACTGCCAGTTTCCCATCAGTCTTTTCGGGGTACCCGGATTGTCTCTGGGGATCTCTGCTTTGCATCTGGTAACTTCTGTGTAAGAGTCCAAACGGTCCAGAGATGCAGGATCTTTCCTTGAATCCATGCTTCTAGTTTCTTCTGACAGAAAACAAGCTGACAGCGTCTCTACCCACAGGGGGCTTTCCCTCTGATCTCCGGTCATCACACAGAATGGCTATGTGCTTTGAAATTCGCACTTTTCTCTTAAAGTCCTTCATTAGCATTCCAAAAGGCTTCTTTGATGGGTTCTTTAGTTACAGGGGTATACACAATGCAAACAGCTGCTGTTACCTTATAACAGGATACAGATAAGTGCAAACAATGTCAGTGATGTCCATGAGCTTTCATGGAGTTGAAACCCCAAATACACTCTTCTACTTTCAACAATCACTTTGATCTATACTAAGACACAACTGAATTGACCTGAACGCACTCTTTTGACGTCACCTGGTCTGCCAGGGTCCCACCACATACCCAGCTCACCACATACCAGCCCTGCTCTGCTAACCCTGTCAGGTTTTGCGGGATAACGGCCTGCCACCCCGGTGCTCACCCCTTGCATGGCATGGCGGAGAAGCCATGCAACTGAGTAGACGCAATGGGGCTTAGGTCTATTTTGCACTGACCAGGCAGCACTGAGCATAGTGGGAAATGAGTCACTGAGCTTTCATTTTAAAATTGTTCCGGGCCCTTCTGGTTGCAAAGGAAACCTTGCAAATGTCACCGCGTTCAGTGCTGTCTCCAAACAGGCAATCCAAAACAGCAGCTCTCACCGGGCTGTGGACTGCTTCCGCGCATCTCGCTGCAAAGTGAACTCTGGAGCCCAACGATGAATGGTGGATCAGCAGTGTTAACAACTGCACTGCTGATCCAGAGGTGGTGTAGGTCCAGGGCACAGTGTACAAGCATCTGTAATCTCAGCTGTCTTTATTTTACTAGCTCAGCTGCATATTGATGATTAGACACCGGTAGGTATGAAAAGTCTCATGTTGATGGAGGAAAGCAGGTGGTCAGAGTGTGAGATGTGTCCTGCGTACAGAAATTCAACCACAGCCTCATGAAGCTGTCAGCTCCTCTCTCAGTATTTCCTGTTTTCTCACTGCCTATTACCAGGGCTTCTGGGAGCAAGTAGAATCTGCTTCCCCTCTAACCCAGCTCCTCCCTCTGCCTCATGCATGGCTACTGATGACCAGGTTAGCTGGGGTTAGAAATCTGGTGGCATCAGACATTCCCATGCGACTTGCTGTGGACCCGGGTTTTGGCCGTGACAAGAATCCAGTGGGAACCGTCGAATTTCAATGTCGTTTTCTCGACAAAGCAGGCAATGAACATATAGAGTGTGCCACATCCCCCTCTAGTGGCCATCCCACATGGAGGATAACAGCCTACTACTAGTGTAGCCAGCTGGTAGCAATGAAGTTGCTTCTTCAGTCAAAGTGGTAAAGGCGTGTGCCTTGCGGGGGGAAGGTCCTGTACCAGTGCCCCATGGTGAGAGAAGTTGCACACGCACATGCTACAAAAATTAACTTCACCAAACTATTTCAAGCCTGAAAGGAGGCTTAGTCTGAGGACTGGGTGAAGATTTATCTCCTCTGTTGTGACAGACATCTCTGAACGAATCAGGCAGGGGGCTGGGGAGCTCACGGGCAAATACCCTGATCGGAAGTGGGAATCACAGAACAAAATAGCGAGGAGAGTTCCATAGCAAGGAGGCTTTGGCGAGCTTGTGGGAGTTGCATTTGAGTGTGAGCGTCACACACGGCTGGAGGGGAGTGGGGGAACACGGCTGCCATCCATCCATCCTGCGCGTATAACAGGGACGTGGGAATTGCCCGGTCACTGATTCAGAGCGATCTGGACCGGTTGCTAAACTGAGCACAAGCAAATGCTACGCATTTTAATACGGCTAAATGTAAACATGCACATCTAAGAACAAAGGCTGTCTGCCAGACTTACAGGGCGGGGGGCTCTGTCCCAGGAAGCAGTGACTCTGAAAAGGACTTGGGGAGCGAGGTGGGTAATCAGCGGAACATGAGCTCCCAGGGTGATGCTGTGCCAAAAGGGCTAATGCCATCCTGGGATGCGTGAACAGGGGACACTCACGTCGGAGAAGAGAGGTTATTTCACCTCTGTATTTGGCTCCGTGTTTAGTTCTGGTGCCCACACGGACTTTGGTCAACTGAAGAGGGTTCAGAGAAGGGCCACGAGGATAATTAAAGGAGTGGAAAAGCTGCCTGCCAGTGACAGACTCAAGGAGCTCAGTCTATTTAGCTTAACAAAGAGCAGGTTAAGGGGCGACTGATCACAGTCTGTGGGTATTTACAAGGGCAACGAATATTGAATAATGAGCTCTCCAGTCTAGCAGAGACGGGTCTAACACGATCCGATGGCTGGAAGTTGGAGCTAGACAAATTCAGACTGGAAATGAGACAGTGAGAGTAATTAGCACTGGCACAACTCACCAAGGGTCATGATGGATTTTCCATCCCTGACCATTTTAAAATCAGAACTAGATGTTTTCCCAAAAGCTCCGCTCTAGGAATTAGTTCGGGGCAGTTCCTGGCCTGTGCTCCACAGGAGGTCGGACTAGGTGATCAGAATGGTCCCTTCTAGCCTTGGGATCTATTGATCTATCCTGGATCAGACCTGAGGCCCATCTAGCCCCATATCCTGTCTCCAACAATGGCCGGCACCAGAGGAAGGTGTAAGCTCCGCTCGGACCTGCCCCCACATCTGGGCTCACCCTGATCGCTAATGATTAGACATTGGCTAAAGCTGGCTGTCTCAAAAGGGCAATTGTCCCATGAGCTCCACTTCCCCCAGTGGATCCTGTTGATATCGTTCGGCTTCGTCCTTCCCTCTTCTTTCTCCTTCTCTCAGGGAGTTTAATCTTTGCTCCTCGCGCCTTGTGTCCGGCTGCAGAAGGTACCACTGCCAAGGATGGCTTTATCAGTGAGGTGGGTGCTAGGTTGGAATCTGAGCATGGTCTGGGTTTGGTTCATTCTAGCCTCTGATAGGACGTTCCCCAGCTAAGAAAGGCAAACACACCTCCGTCCCACATCCCGCACCCGACAGTCTGGTCCCTGTGGCTGCTGCTGGCATAAGGAGCCCGCCCTTCAAGTTGTGCTTGATGGCATGGGGTGAGGGAAGGGGGGTTGTGGCCAGCCCAGAGGTGCCACTTGAAAAGTCCATGCCATGGGTGACTAGCTACATGGACTTGGCCCGGATGTCTTGCTGGCTCATGGATTCCTGGGCTGGAAGTCACTTGCTGCCAGTCGAAGGACGAGAGCACATCCGTAGGGAGGGCAGCAGCTCTCTTGCAATGCAGCTCCCACTGGGTCACACACCTTGGCTCCTACTCATTCATGCTGGAAGACTGGGCACGTGTGTGATTCACACACCCTCGGGAGCTTGGAGCTGTATTAAAGGGGTCCCTAGGCCCATGGCAAGTCCCATGGATCCTTTGCTCCCTTGGCTAATGGACCCAGACTAAAGCCCTAGGGACAGGCACTGAATGGTGGCTGAATGGAAGGCTCCTGAACCCCCTGGGCAGCCTCACCCCTGCGGAATGGTTACAGGAGCGGCAGGGCATCGGGGGACAGGACAGGAGGAACCAGGCTATGCAGAATCTCGGAGCAGGTGCACATGGTAGTGGAACAGGAGGGGGCAGGGCACGGTGGGACCTAGACAAATTACAGAGGGACCTAGACAAATTGGAGGATTGGGCCAAAAGAAACCTGATGAGGTTCAGTAAGGATAAGTGCAGGGTCCTGCACTTAGGACGGAAGAACCCAATGCACAGCTACAGACTAGGGACCGAATGGCTAGGCAGCAGTTCTGCGGAAAAGGACCTAGGGGTGACAGTGGACGAGAAGCTGGATATGAGTCAACAGTGTGCCCTTGTTGCCAAGAAGGCCAATGGCATTTTGGGATGTATAAGTAGGGGCATAGCGAGCAGATCGAGGGAGGTGATCGTTCCCCTCTATTCGACATTGGTGAGGCCTCATCTGAAGTACTGTGTCCAGTTTTGGGCCCCACACTACAAGAAGGATGTGGATAAATTGGAAAGAGTCCAGCGGAGGGCAACAAAAATGATTAGGGGACTGGAACACATGACTTATGAGGAGAGGCTGAGGGAACTGGGATTGTTTAGTCTGCGGAAGAGAAGAATGAGGGGGGATTTGATAGCTGCTTTCAACTACCTGAGAGGTGGTTCCAGAGAGGATGGTTCTAGACTATTCTCAGTGGTAGACGAGGACAGGACAAGGAGTAATGGTCTCAAGTTGCAGTGGGGGAGGTTTAGGTTGGATATTAGGAAAAACGTTTTCACTAGGAGGGTGGTGAAACACTGGCATGCGTTACCTAGGGAGGTGGTGGAATCTCCTTCCTTAGAAGTTTTTAAGGTCAGGCTTGACAAAGCCCTGGCTGGGATGATTTAATTGGGGATTGGTCCTGCTTCGAGCAGGGGGTTGGACTAGATGACCTCCTGAGGTCCCTTCCAACCCTGATATTCTATGATTCTATGATTCTATGGGTGGGGGGATGCAGAGCAAGAGCCACCGAGGACATGGTTAAATGGAGCAGCAGCACCAGGCAGGGCACCCCGGAACCGAGGGCGGCCACTGGGCCACAGGGAAACGGACAAGACAAGAGCACATCCCTGGTTCAGGAGTCAGCGGGGACCATTCCTCTGCTCCAAGCCTTCGCTGTGTGTCAGGAGCACTGCACAGTCCCAGCCAGCCTGCTCCTAGGATACGTCTACACTGCGGTGGGGTGGGTGGTCTGCAGCATGGGTAGAGCGATGCTTGGTCTGCTCAAGCCAGCTGTTGAAAATAGACCCCGTGGGCATGAGCTCGGGCGGTTGGCCCAAGCTGCTACCCATGTTACCCTGGCTATCCTGCTATTCTGAGCGTGCTAGCATGTGTTTGTCCAGCCCTGCTGGGGATCGCTCCCAGCTGCAGTGTAAACCGTGCCCTGTTTTACACTCACTGTTCTTCCTTCGTCAGGCACAAGATGTCAGTGCAGTCCCAGGAATGGAAAGGCTGTCCCTGGCCAGAGCTGGCCAGGGATGCTTGGCCAAGCTGGACAGGGGACAGGAAATAATAGGACCTAGGTCTGTGCATCCGTCAGGAATGAGGTCTGGATACGGGAGTACACAGCCTGCATTGCTCTGCCCATCTGGAAGGGATTCTGGGTCCCATCCTCCCCCCTCTCAACCATCTGCCCTGCCTTTGATCCCGACTGCACTCAGATGAGTAGTGGCAGTGCAAAGATTTTTCCTTCTTTGGGAGTGAAATGCAGAGATGGCCCACGTCAGGGCTTCAGTGAGATGTCCTGGGGGTATGGGTCTCCCTCTGGAGTTCACCCCTCAAAACAGAGAGAATCGGGGAGCTTGTTTGGGTGGTGGAGCCATTCTGGATCTCTGGGGCTGGAGCTCCAGGTCAGCAGCATGTCCTACTCGTGCCCGGGGAAGGGCCGAGGCTGCAATGGGGATATGTTCTAGGTGATGAACTCTTTGATGAAGCTCCTTCAACTTGGTCTCCTCCATGATCACCACACAGGCGGATGCAGGGCAGGAGGGGAAACAGAGGCAGGAAATGACTTGCCCAAGGTCACAGGACCAGTGATAAGGCTGGGGTAAATTCCCACTTCCCTGAGCTCTAGTCCCATGCCCTAGTCACTGGACCATCTCCCTCTATCCCATCATTATCGTAATGCTGATGGAGCAATGCTGATTTATACCAGCTAAGGATGTGGCCCAGTGAAAACAAAGTATCTTGCACTCCAGTCTGGAGCATCCATTCTCTGCTCATTCTCATGCTGCCTCCGTCACCCACACCCCAAATCCATCTAGGGCTTCAGTCACGGCTTTGGAGAAACACCTTCAACTCCTGCTTCCCCGGGTCCATTTTTACAACATCCAAAGTCCCTTTTAAAGACCTCCGCACAATAGCTGTTTCTCCACCTCCTCCCTAATGACTGTAGGCGCGTCGATCTGGCCGGAGGAGTCAGCCTGAGCCAATTCCCCAGGTGTCCCGAGCTTCAGAGGTCCAACTCCTCTCAAAGCCCCATATGGGATGCTGCTTGTGTTGCTGCACCCCAGCTGGGGGTAGAACGGGGGATCCTCTGGATCCAAAAGCTTGAGCCGCTGCTCCCTGAGCTAAAAGACCCAGTTCTGCTAGCCGAAGCTGTAGCAGGTGGAGTGGGTTGGAAACATTTTTGTTGGAATGTGCCACTTCATCAAAATCGAAACTGTTCGCAGGAAATGGTTGGTTTCAATTCATCGGTATCTCAGGCCCCAGATGGAATTTCTGGTCAGCAAAGGAAGAACACGAGCAAGATCTGAGAACAGTTAATAGCCCAGTGCTAGAGCACTCACCAAGGTCGTGCGAGACACAGGTGCAAGTTTTTGCTCTACCTGCTTTAGACCAGGGACTTGCACCAGGGTCTCCCCCCACCCAGATGAGTGCCCCAGGGACTGCAATCTCTCTCCTGCTCTGTGTTTTTGCAAGCAATTTTGAATGGTCTCAGTTTCGCCCTGATGCTAGAAAATCTCTGAAATCCTGAAAATTTTCCTGGGATGGGAAAATGTTTTCCCACCCAGCTCTAGCGGCAGGCTCATTGACTTTGATGCATGGCCCAGCTACCCCAGAGGGGGACAGAGTGCCACACCGAGTGGGTTGCATACAGGGTTCGCATAATCCATTCTGCATGTTATTCCCACTTCACCCATCACAAACACTTGTTGCACAGTGGAGACCTTCACCTCAGCCAGTGCTAAGGATGTCTCCCCAGAATCATAGAATATCAGGGTTGGAAGGGACCTCGGGCCATCATCTAGTCCAACCCCCTGCTCAAAGCAGGACCAATCCCCAATTTTTGACCCAGATCCCTAAATGGCCCCATCAAGGATTAGAACTCACAATCCTGGGTTTAGCAGGCCAATGCTCAAACCACGGAGCTATCCCTCCCCCCTTCATCCAGCAGTGGGCTGGGGATGGCTGTCGTGGATGGATCGGCGGCGCCGAAGTGTCCTTCAGTGGCTGCTATGGATGGTGGCACAGGAGCCGCACCAGAGGCCACGAGCTGACAGCAGCTTGAGTTGGCTGTAGGGCTAGGCACAGCACAAAAATGCTTTTGCCCTGCAGCAAGGCTGTGTGGAAGGGTTTGGTGCAAATTTCAATCGTGCATGAAAACTGGGCACTGCTTAGTTGGAGCTGCCCGGGCCTTGGAGATAACATCACCTGTGTCATGAGCAACACACTAAGGACCAGGCCTGCAAAATGTGCCCAGCATGCAGCCTAGTAGATCTGCTGTGCGTCCTGACAACTGGCAGGGAGCCACTACTGCGCTTATGCTATGGAGGAATGTCAGATTCTGGGCACACTTAGCCTGAAAGCCAATGCATTTGCTCCTTGTTGGGGATTTTCACACATGCTGTCCCCAAGTACGGAAGGCAGGAGGGTAAAAACAGACTAATTATCCGCTTACCGTGTCAATGCAACCTGCGTCCTCTATGGAAATATCAAGATTCTGACTCCATCAACATAATGACCCCAATTAAAAATTAGAACTCCACTCCCAGATCCATGCTGGGCCAGAACCTTGCACAGCCCAGAGGCAGCCACAATCTGGGAATGTCCCCAGGAAAAAAAGATGTCTGTGTGTGTTATTATGTTGGTGGGTTTGAAACCTGCTTTGCCCAGCAGACAGAAGGAGCATCCGCAAACAGGCTGTGTCTAGAGACAACCGCCTCCCCAGTGCCTCCTTTCAGCATGCATCCCAATGGCATGGGGTGGAATCTGATTCATGCCCAGAGTCCTAAGCTGGGTATTTTCAAGGCCCTCCCCCCCATACAGCTGGAGTGTGCCGCAGTGAATTGCTCTAAATTCTTGATGCACTTTCTCATATTACAAATCTCCGATGGGGAAATAGCGCAGATAACGATCTTCAGGAAAGAGAGAGAGCTGGGCCTGTCTGGGTCAGGTCTGTTTTACATTAGGGATGCCTAATGAGCTGGCCCACTTTTTTCGATTAAAAATGGCTTTTTGCATGGGAATAGTCCCCTTCTGGCAAAAAACCCCAGGTTTTCATGGACACCCCCTACCCCCCGCACCCCGCAATTTCTGTGTGTGCGTTCAACAAAAGCCTGAAAATGTTTGACGGAAAATTTGGTTGAAAATGAAAACCTCTTTCTTGGAATATTTTGCAGGAATAACACCCATTGGTGGCCCACTTTGTGGTGTACGTATCTCCAGGAGAGATGTGGGGAAAGCTAAGCAGAGAGGTTTACAAAGTGCCCTCATTAATGGGGGCTGAGCATCCAATACCCAGATCCTCAAAGGTACTTTGGTGCCCAACTCCCATGGGATTTTGGCAGCTCAACTCCTTTGAGGATCGGGGCCCAAATCCCTTAGGCAGCTTGGAAAGTCTGAGCCCTGGTGGCCGTGCGGTTCATTCCGTGAGTAACTCCCACTTGATAAGCTCCGTTACGTATTGACCTGAGCATGTTAGCACGTAGCTGGGCCTCTCACCGGACAGTGGAGAAGGAGAAGGCCGTGGTCACCTCACGGATTCTCAGCCAGTTGGTAACATGCCGGCTGGGTAAGGGAGCTGAGCTAAATTCCCACATCCAAACCTGGGGTAATCCATTGGCTTTCTGTCTCATTGGAAGCTGCAAACTCAGGCTGATTTGCCCAGGGTCAGGAAGGTGCAGACAGGATCTGGGAGCCAGCCCAGTGTCTTGCCAGCTTGAGAGCTGGAGGATGGGCGTGCCTCCCTACGTTTCACATGAACACAGGGTGGGTTTCCCAGAGAGCTGGGGCTGGGTTCTGAGCAAACCAGGGCCGGGTTTCACGGGAATTTGAGATGATTTCAGGTGTTAGGTGGAAACCAGGGGAAAGCCGACGCCCAGAGGTGGATGCAACATGGAACAAGGCAAAATCCTGAGGTGCCTAAAAGTGCAATTTCTTTGCATTTGGGCGTTTGCTTGGGGCTGGGCCCCCCACATGGACTGAGGGGCTTGCCAGACCCAGAGAGCGAGGAAAGCACTGGAATTTGCACTGAGTTAGCAGCTAAGCAAAGCTGCTGCAAGGCCTGTGTGGGTTGGGGTCTGGCCAGAACTGACCCCCCTGCCCCCACCTTAATTGGCTGGGTGCATCACAGAGCAGCTTCTCCATCCTTTGAGGCCCCCGTCAGAGGCAGGAGGCCGGGGGTCGAAGGCCTGATTGGATCTGATGACGTCCAGAGTCCTCGCAGCCAAAATCCAGTTCCTATTACTCTAGCTAGAAGGATTCAATTATTTATGTCATTGGGCCTGCTTCTCCTCCCCTCGTGCTGGTGGAAATCAGGAGTGAGCTCCACTGAGGTTGCTGGAGTTATGCTGGCACAGCATCGGGGTGAGCAGGAGGCAGGTTGGGGGCCTGCCGCTGCTGCAGCTGTGATAAATATTTCACTTGTTTTGACTGTTTTTCCAGCTGGATCCATATGTTTCTCTACAAATAAACAGCAACTTGTTCTGCAGCGACGGGGCAGGGAATTCGCTCCAGCCTGGAGCGTCGTCAGCAGCCATGTGACACTAGGCGACCGTCCTGCAGGGGGCGCTGCACCCTGCGTGAGCAGGGATAAGGACGGGTGGGAAGCCCAGGGCAGGGGGACATGGCTGGGGGACCTGGATTAGGCTATATGGAGGGACCATGGCTCGGGACTCTGTGATCCTAAGAACCTCTCAGTGCCAGCTGGCAAGTTGGTTACAAGAATATGCCCATATGTGCAGTCGGGGTCACAAAGAATATCAGGACGATGCTGGTTATCAGTAGAGTTGTGAAATGTATGTGCAGAGACCGTATAAAGGGTTACGCAGGTACAGTGAAAATATAGCCCTAAAATCTGTATCAAGGCAGAGCTGATGAACAGGGGCAAAGGATGTTTATTCCCCTGGCCCTCTTGTTTGGCAGATACATTAAGCAGTGTAAGCCAGCACAATGGAAGCCCCATGTACATACAAAGTCTCCAGGGCTGGGGATGTAAAACCCACAGGGAGGGAGCATGCTGGACAATGAGCTATAGGGGTCATCCTGACTGAGGTACAAACAATGAACATTGGGGACTATAAGCCAAAGGCAAGGACGACACCCCGGCATCCTGCCCCTAGAAAGTAAGTGGACAGGGCAGTCACAGCCATGAAAATGGGACCCCAACCAAACACGGCTGAAACACTGCAAAGGGCGTGTGGGGGGAGATAAAACTTCTGTATCTAGGAGGTTAGGTTAAGTTTAAATGTTCTGATTTTGTTTTATATGTAGCCCTTTTGTCTCCGTGATGCTTCTAACTGTCTCTTGAATCTGGACCCTTTGATAATCAACTTATTGCTGTTTTCACTATAAATCTATCTCAGTGCTGCGGTGTTAGGCATGGAGCAGAGCCTGAGTCGAATCAGACAAGCTGGTGGGTACACTGGTTCCCTTGGTTTTCTGGGGGTGTTCAGTGGATAAGGGGCAGGACACTAAGGGGGATGCTTCAAAGGGGCTCAGGGACTGGGGTGCATCTACTGTTAACTTGCCAGCCAAAGCAAAGGTGGCTGCCAAGCTGGTGGTGGGGAACAGACACCCCGTTAAGCACAAGCATGACTCCCTCATGTTGACAAGGTGAGTCACACTCCTGGGTACCCCAAGAACCGTCAGAGACCCCTCCCTTAGAGCGCCAGTCACTCTCACCAAGCACTGCATTGTCACATCACTGTTGTCATTCAGGGGCGAGTGGAGCTGCGGGGAGCGGGCGGCCGGAGAGATCATAGAATCATAGAATATCAGGGTTGGAAGGGACCTCAGGAGGTCATCTAGTCCAACCCCCTGCTCAGATGTCCAGGTGGAACGGCCAGCCCGGAGGTGAATGGCTGTACAGCCCCCTACCGTCAGGACAGATGCTGCTCTCCGGATGCTCCAGCCTGCCAGCTGGCTGTCTCCACACTGGGCAACTCAGCAGGACCAGCAGTGCGGCTAATGGTGAGGCCTAGGTCCGGGCCCCCATTCTGACACTCATGTTGTAGGCTGGCTGCAGGTTTTGCAGGATCCTGGCAGTGGCAGGGTGCATCCAGCTCGCTCTCCACCCCCCCTTTTCCACATAGCAAACCTGGACTAGGCAATGAGCCCCCCGCACCAGGGCAGCCCCTCAAATACACACTTCACCCTGGTGAAGCCCCGTGGGCATCTGCAGCATCCCTGCCCTGAATGCAGAGCTCCGAGCTCGGCACACCCGCAGCATGGGGGGAACGTGACCAGGCACGAGCCGGTGAGCCACACACCGTGGGTGCTGCAGGGGAATGGGCTGATGGCCCCATAGGTGCCAACTCCCTCTAGCCCCAGAGCACCCGCAGGAAAAAATGGTGGGTGCTCAGCACCGCCCCAGCCACAGCTGTTGCCTGACAACACCCAACAGCTGTTTGGTGGCTTGGGGAGGGGTTTGAGGGAGGGTGGAGAAGAGTGGGTGGGCGGGAGCCATGGGAAGGGGGCAGAGTGGAGGCAGGAAGAGATGGGGCAAGGACAGGGCCTTGGGGGAGGGGGTGAAGTGGGGGTTGAGCACCCCCGGGGAAAAGGGAAAGTTGGCACCTGTGCCAGGTGCAGATGGCCATGCTGCAGCTTGGCGGCTTTCACTGGCTATAAAGACCCCTCCGGGCTGTGCGTGCCAGCCAGCCAATTGCATCCGCTGCCCTGCGGCGACAGCAGCCACCTCAGCCAGCACTGGGCACTGGCCCTGGCACCTGCAGAGCATGAGTCTCTGCAGCAAGCTCCAGAGCCAGGCTGTGCAGCGGGGGCTGTAACCGGCGCATCCTCTGTGGATCGGGCACGGGGGGGGGCTGGTAACGCACAGTGACCTTGAAGGTTCTGCTGGTGGATGGGACGTGCTCTGCCGTCACCCGCTTGCTGCTCCGAAGGCTTCGTCCTCCCAGGCCACCACCCGTTCTGCCCTGCGGAGCCGGCCGTGGGAGTGCCCTACCCCGGCGCTCTGCTCCTCCGCCCAGGAGAGGCTGGGAGATCTGGGCTCCAGTGGCTGGCAGCTCCCTTCTGGCTCACATCGGAGGGAGACCGGTCCCTGTGCTCCCTTGACCTCACCAGAGCGACGCCCCTGGAACGGGTGGGAAAGGGGAACCAGGCCCCCGAGGCCATTGCCCCATGGCAGCCAAGATGGAGCCCAGAGCCGCGCGGAGGAGGGGTGGGGCTGATCTTGGAGCAGCTGCAGACCCAGTGTCTCGGATGGGCTCATACTCGGGCAGCCAGCCCCTCCCACCACACTCTACTTTTAGTGTGTGAATTCGCGTGGGTGTGTCTCACCCTTGAACAGGGATTTGCACCTCCGCTGGCCGTCCAGACAGACCAGCTGTAACTGGCCCCAGGCCACCCCTGTCCCAACTGCTGGACCAGACTTGGAGTTTGTGCTGGAGCAGCTACGTCAGCTGCTGAAAGAGGGGCTAGTCCCTGTCCTAGGCAGCTGGTAGCTAGGGCTGGAGAGGGCTCCTGGAGGGTCCCTGCACCATGCAGGCTGCAGCTCCCCCAGGTCTGCCTTTCCCAACGCGCTCTCCTTGCCCCTAAGGGGAAAGGCTGGGGAGAGGGTCCATGGGGTACAGAGTTCTGAGGGAAACCCTGAGGACAGGACTGGGCTAAGCCCAACCGGTGGGCCATTGCCTCCTGGAGCTCCCCTTCATGAGGCCGTCAGGCTGCAGGGATCTGCCCCAGAGCTGTCCCGTGCCCCAGCTCTCCTCACGGCAGCTCAGGACCCTCGCCCCTGGGTTTGTTTGGTGTTTGTGCCACCAGATCAGCTGCTCAATGGCAGCAGCTGGGGCCAGTCCCAAAGGGGCATTGCGCTTGTAGGGGGTCACCTCAAAGGGGCAGCAAGATCATGGGGGCGTCACCCTGAAGGGGCAGCGAGTGGGGGGGCAATCCAAAGTTGGAGCGGCCGGTGGGGGCTTCCAAGCCCCCTGCCTTCACCCTGTATCCCATTTTCTCTCGGCACCCAGGACTTCTCCTCTTCACCAGGAAGCAGAGTGAGACAACCTCCCAGTAGCTGGTTCCTGGGGGGGCACCAGGACAGGGGGGATTCTGCCCCAGCTGGTGCTTGCAGAAAACAGTGCATTTGGGGAGTGAATCCTAAACAAGCGGAGCAGGACAACATCAACGGCACAGACCCCACTTCTGAGAGCTGGGCTCCAGGGGAACGTTAGTGGTGAAGCAAGGAACAGAACTGGGGGTTGCTAAATCCCAACCTAACGCCTCCCCCACCGGATTATCCTCCTCTGAGGCCAGCCTGCTCCTTGCTGAGATTAAATCACTTCCTAGTGTCTGCTGCGGGCTGGAGAGAGATCCCCACTCTGGGGGCTGGGCCTAGCATGCAAACCTGCTCTGTAGGGTTGCCAACTTTGTAATATTTAAAAACGGGACACTCCAGCACGAGTGCCAGAACCTCCCCTGCTCTGCCTCTTCCCCCTAAGGCCCACCCCTGCCCCACCCCTTCCCCGAGACCACACCCCCCATTCACTCCTCTTCCCCCTCCCCCCAGTGCTCACTGCTTTTCTCCTCTCCCCGCCACACCCTTCTGCCCAGGTTGGGAGGGACTGACCTATGGAGCCATGGCTAGAAGCTGCAGCCACCTGATGCAGGTCGGAGGCGGCCCCAGCTGAGTAGGGGCTGGCGTGGATGGTGATCCAGCATCTTCCCCGCCCGCAGAAACCAGACTTTGGGTGGCTGGTCAGTAGATCTGACTGGACACTGTCAGGCCCCTTTTTTTGATCGGACTTTCCGGTTGAAAACTGGCCACCTGAAGAATTCGAGCTCAGCCTTGCAAAGCCATGATTCAGGGAGGGGGTGTCCCCTGCAATGGCAGACTCCCTCGTTTGCTAGTTCCCATCACAGCAAAAGGAGTGAGGTCCTCCTGTCTGACAGGATGAGCGTAAGGATGACACAATCCCTGCTCCCAGTCTGCAAAAGGTGGTGGGTTGAGCAGGGAGGCATCAAAACCCAGAGCAGCAAGTACGGGTAAGTAATCTCCTCTTCTCCAGAGGTAACGAGACTGAAAAGCTCCAGGGGTGTCTCGAGGAGACAAACAGAATGCAAAAAGAGGCGGCAACAGGCACTTCCTATCTGTCAAGGCATTTGTATCAGATTCATCACCATGGTACCTGAGTGCATTGGGTGGAAGGACCTTGAGCAATATTCTCCCAATTTATTTCTTTTACAGAGGAGGAATAATATATATCCTGTCAGTTTTTTATCATCTCAATTTTATTCTATATCTATCTATCTATCTATCTATCTATCTATCTATCTATCTATCTATCTATCTATCTATCTATCTATCCACACATGCCCACACAGCAACAAGATACCTCTGAAGAGAAATAGCAAGAGGAAAAAATAAGAGAGACCTCTTCATAAATAAACTAAAAGGAGTATGGGGCAGGAGATTTTGGGTCTCCATGCTCCAAGCAGAGGTTCTGTAACACTGACATCAAACCCTGGCTCCTGCCAGAGGTCAGTTCTAAGTGATGGTGCTTGGAGTATGTGCTTAGAGGAGAACACAGCCCTGTTCGGCTCAGTTGCACCATTGCACGGCTGGAGAAATGTCCTTTGAAGTCCATGGGGCTATTCTGGGTCTGCAATCTTGCCACAGGCATTTGCTTTAGGAATCTCTCGGATGGAAACCTAGAGGAGGAGTGCCGCAGACATACCTCGCATGGAGTAAACCTTGACATGACTGTCAAGAGACAGGCCTGAGGCATGGTTCTCCTGGAGGGAGCAGACCCATTGAGTGGCCATCCCATGGAACCAAAAGCCGTGGAACTCCCAAGGGCTGTAGTCCCCTAGAGGTGGAAGCTCCAGGTTCTTCCAGGATCATGGAGGAGAAGGACCTCATGCACTGTGTGTTCAGGGCTGTGAGAAATGCTGGAGGCATGACTGACTCACCGAGGGGGAACCCTGTCACCACTTCAGGAAGGGAGGTCGGATGCGTCCACAGCGACACCTTCTCCAAGGAGAATTTAGTGCCGCTAGCTTAGCCACCTGAGCCAGAACCTCACGGATTCTATGAGCTGAAGCCATTTCCCTCAGGACAGCAGCCTTGCATGTAGGTACCTGAGCTTGCTGGTATGAGAAGGTGCTTCCATGAGCTCCAATAGCCCACTTTGCCCTCTGCCCTGCCCTGGCCCAGCCCCTATCTTCCCACCCCATCACCAGCTGCCCCGTATCTTCTGCAACTAGCTTAAACGCTCTCTCCTCACCTTCAAGTCCCTACATGACTTAGCTCCCACGTACCGACCAGTTCCCTCTCTGCACTTTCCATGACCAGGCAGCCCCTTTGTGCCCTTCTCTGAGTGCTATCGTAGCACAAATATCCTGGGCTTCTCTGAGTCCGTCCGCAGCCAGCACCAGCACCAAGACCGTGAAGCGCTGCCTGGATTGCCAGTGGCAGACCTCTCCGATATTCAATACTCCTGGATGACAATCAACATCAAAGAGATGGAGCTCATCTCTCCTCGAAATCTGCAACCTTCAGCAGTGTTCGACTGCTGCAGTGAATCAGACATGAAACGTCGGGCGTTGCAGAGAGCGGGGGAGAGTGGAGATTAAAAATACAAAAGTATGAAGGTGGATTTGGTTTTAAAACCAACAGTCAAACAGATACAAATAAAAAAAATAAAATCAACACCTCTGGCGGGTGCAGGGATCTCAGATAGCCAGAAAAATAACAAATCAAAGGCCTCACGTACACTTGTAGACAGATACAAACTCTGAGCCAAAATGTTCTATGAATATTTAACTAACATAAATATTTAATTAGCAGATAGAGCGGGAGAGAGAGAGATTAACGGAAAAGTTATATATATTCTCTCATGACACCAAAAGGCTCCAACAAGACCATGGTTAGATGGAGCCAGCTCCTGTAGAGGGCGGCCGAGTACAGCTGAGCTTGAGAAAATGTTCCCAGTGAGGATTTGTCCACTTCCTTCTGGGGTTCTCTCCTCTCCAAGGAGGGAGAGGACCAGCCTTTGCAGCGGGGAAGCATCTGAAGTGTAAGGGCAGGAAGATGATGGGGAGGAATAGAGTCAGGGAGCTAAGCAACGTGCGTGCAGGAAGCTGGGGGGAGAGTTTACCCCCAGAGTCACCATGAGCTTCCAGGTGAGGTGGACAGAGCTGTCCAGATGAAAGATTTTTTCAGACAACCTATAATTAGACTGTGACACTCATTGCCACAAGAAGTTGTTGAGGCCAAGAACTTGGCAAGAGTCAAAGAGGGACTGGACATTTATATGAATCATAAGTATATCCAGAGTCATAATGGTTAAAAAGAAGAAACATAAGGGAGAAATATTAAATCTTGTGGTCTGGGGCTTCAGCCAATGTCTGTTAGAGTTGAGGATGAGACTTTCATAGGGAGTAGATTATTCCCCATCTTCTACTGTGGGGCGCTACACCTTCTTCTGGGGCAGGCTGCTGTCAGGTTTCTGGATTAGATGGACCTTGGATCTGATCCAGTCTAGACATTCCCATGCCATGAAGGTGATGAGCATAGACATTCAGCGGGAGCTGGGTGCCTACCTCCCTTAGGTGTCTTTGAAAGCCCCAGCCTAAGTACTAAGCTACCTAGATACCACAGAAGGCCACGGAACACAAATCTCATAGACTCCAAGGCCAGAAGGGACCATCGCAATAATCAAGTCTGACCTTCAGCTCATTGCAGGCCGCAGAACCTCACCCAACAACTCCTGTAGTAGGCCCAACACCTCCGGCTGAGTTACTGAGGTCCTCAAATCTTGACTTAAAGACTTCAAGGTACAGAGAATCCACCAGTTACTCTAGTTCAAACCAGCAAGTGACCTGTTCCCCCGACTGCAGAGGAAGGCAAACACCCCCCCCTCACTCCCTCCGCTCCGAGACCCACCAGCCAGACAGCTGGGAAAAATTCTCTGAGTAACTCAGAGCCCTCCCCATCTAGTGTCCCATCTCTGGCCACTGGAGAACTCCCTCTCCAAGTCCATGCCCTTGGGCCTGCAGATGAGACTGGCTGTTTGAACAATGTGGCCATGGCCTCCACCTCCAAGTCCTCTCCTCCTGCAAAGTGAATCAGACTTGGAAGGAAGCACGGGGGTGGGGGTCCGCTCCCTGCTCAGAGCAATGCTGGGCTTCCTTGAAGGAGATGCAGGTGTGACCCACATACCATTGCGTTGCTTACCCCATAGGTTGTGCCAGGCTATAGCAGATTGCTACCGTCTGAGAGGAAGCTACTGCAGCCCTTTGACCTAGACTTTGGGTCTCACGGGTGTAAGGAGGAGCTCACTGAGATCAGTGGAGTTATACTGGTGGCAAGTGGTGTAAGTGAGATCCACGCCCGCCGAGAGAATTGCATTGTGGGAAAATCCTGACTCCGCACACTGGGTCCCGTTTCCTTCCCATCCCTTTCACCTCCAAGGTAACAGCTCTGCTTCAGCACAGCCTCCCTCAAGCAGAAGGGAGCAGAACCCTCTGAGTCACCCATTTCGTTTTCCATGAGCCACAAGAGACCGGATTACAGCAACACGCTGCCCTGCTACAGCAGGGATGGCAAGAAACTGTAGGTGTGGGCACAGGCCCCTCGGGGCTGCTCTTGTTCTCACCCGGCATTCGCTTGTAAGGAATAATGAGAACTGCCGCACGGTCTGGTGGCCTCAGGCAAGATGCAAAATGGCAGCTGTCTCTGGGGCTTGTCGTTGAGTATCACGTTTGTGTGTGTTTGTAGAGGATGGAAAAGTCCTCCTAGCACACAGGGAAAAACCCCTTCCCACCATCCTGCTTCACCTGCCCGCCACCTATAGCCACTAAGGATAGATAGATAGATAGATAGATAGATACCATTCTCCCAACCAGCTGCGGCCGTGAGCCTCCTTCCTCCAGCACAGGGAGGGCTGGATTTTTCCCTTGCCGCCACACAATCCATAAATCCAAGTGTTGACTCTTGACAGACAGAGATCGATGCTCCTCAGACCTGGGCACAAACTCACCCCAAGGGGGGGCTCTGGTGGCCAGTCACCCCAAACACAGGAATCCCCTGGAGGTCAGTGGAAATTCCACACTGAGAGCGGCTACAGCGCTGGGCCCAGTGGGAGGCAGACCCTTGCACTGGCCTTGAGCGATCCTCTCTGCCCATCGTTTGAAGTAGCCACCTCCAGATTTCTCCAGCTGGGTGGGGAGTGGCTGGGATGAAGGGTCACGGCTGGTGGTGGGAATGAGGGTGCCTTGCTGACTTCCGCCCCTGAGTCTTGCAATAAAACCACAGACAAATAAATGGCTGAAAACCTGGGAACAGGGGCCAGATTCTCCGTTACTCCCAAGGTTTGACTGGGCAGAAATGGAGTGGGGCAGAGAGGTGGCTTACCCCACTTTCCCCCCACATGTGATCAGTCCTGCAGGAAGCCAGTCAGGTCCCTTGTGTAAGGACATTAATTGCCCCTCTGCCAACCTGTTAGAACTCTTTGAGGGTGTCAACAAGCATGTGGCCAAGGGGGATCCAGTGGATAGAGTGGACTTGGACTTGCAGAAAGCCTTTGACAAGGTCCCTCACCAAAGGCTCTTAAGCAAAGTAAGCTGTTATGAGATAATAGGGAATGTCCTCTCATGGATTGGTAACTGGTTAAAAGATAGGAAGCAAAGGGTAGCAATAAACAGTCCGTTTTCATAGTGGAGAGCGATCAACATCAGGGAGCCCCAAGGATCTGTCCTGGGACCAGTGCAGTTCCACATGTTCATTAGTGATCTGGAAAAAGGGGTGAACACTGAGATGGCAAAGTTTGCAGATGAGACAAAATTACTCAAGATAGTTAAGTCCAAAGCAGACTGCGAAGAGTTACAAAGGGAACTCATCAAACTGGGGGAGACAAACTGGGGACAAAATGGGATAAGAAATTCAGTGTTGATAAATGCAAAGTAATGCACATTGGAAAACATCATCCCAACTTTACATGCAAAATGTGGGATCTAAATCTAAATCTGTTACCACTCAAGAAAGAGATCTTAGAGTCATTGTGGATAATTCTCTGAAAACATCTGCTCAATGATCAATGGCAGTCAACAAATCTAACATTGTGTTAGGAACCATTAGGAAAGGGATAGATAATAAGACAGAAAATATCATAATGCCAGATACAACCATGTTTTGCCCACACCTTGAATAATGCGTACTGGTTGCCCCGTCTCAAAAGAGACACATGAGAATTGGAAGAGGTGCAGAGAAGAGCAACAGAAACGATGAGGGGCCTGGGACAGCTTCCCTATGAGGAGAGATTGAATGGGGACTGTTCAGTTTGGGAAAGGGACGACTACAGGGGAGAGGACAGGGGTCTGTACAATCAGGGCTGGTGCGGAGAAAGTGAACAAGAACCTAGGGGTCACCCAATGACATTCACAGGCAGCAGATTTAAAACAAACATAAGGAAGTACTTCTTCACACGACACACAGTCAACCTGGGCACTCCATCAAAAATATAACTGAGCCAAAAAAAGAATTAAAGAAGTTCCTGGAGGATGGGTCCATCATTAGGCCTGACGGTCAGGGACGCAACCTCATGCAGTGGGTGTCCCTAAGCCCATGACAGCCAGAAGCTGGGACTGGATGATAGGGGGTGGATCACTCAGTAAATTGCCCTGTTGTGTTCATTCCCCTGAAGCATCTCACTGCTGGAAGACAGGATACTGTGTTAGACGGACTATTGGTCTGACCCAGCCTGGTCATTCCTATGCTCTTAACCAGGCCTCGAATCAGGCAATGCTGGCAGAGCTCTCAGCGACATATGGCTGCAGATCTCCCAGGACTGTCCTCCAAACTGGTGGGCCCCTCGTCTCACCGGTGCAGGCTGAGCCAGCGCTGTCCCCAAAAATCACTGCCCCTCCCTCTCCTGCCCTCCTCCCCGGGCCGCACATCTGCAACCACGTGACTTTGCCTCCACCCCAGGCACACAAAGGGTTAAGACGCCCCACTTGCACAGGAGTGTCTGAGGAGCGGCTCTGATTTAGCAATAACTGCCGCTCAATCACAGATCCGTGAGACGGACGTTCACTTTCCTCCCCGGTGCTGCCAACATTCAAACAACATCAGAGAGGAAAGCGAGAGACGCAATTCAGGTTCCAAGTACAAAGCTTCCCTTCATGGGGTATTAGCTCCAGCTCGTGGGAGGTCAGAGGGTCTCACAGCCTCTATCCAACGGCAGCTCCTTCCTCCCCATGGCTTTGCCTCTGTTTGAAGTTTTCTGCGCATTATTAAAATGGGAGCTTAAAAAAAGGGGAAGAGAAAAGAGAAGGGGGGCAAAGAGAAAACAGCTTGATAAGTGAAGGGAGACCTTTCAGTTGGATGTGCGGACAGCAAGTATTCCGGCAGGCAATTGCCATGGGAATCGCAGAGCCGGTAAATGTCTTCAATCAGCAGTTTGACAGTTACTCATCACTTTGAAGGGGCAGGAAAAAAAAAGACAGACATGGAGTAAGAGATGATGAGATTAGATAGATAGATAGTCAGTGATATACAAAGAGAGGAGGTGTGTGTGTATGGGGGAGGTATACAGTAAAGTCTCCTGATTGTCCCCTCCCTGGAGGCTCTGATGAGTCACTGGTTTGGTACCAACAGATGCTCTGCGTAGCGTGCCTGGGAGATTCAGCCTCACTTTTTGGCAGAGGTGCCCTTGATTGATTCAACCCCCTGTAACTGAGAGCAGCCTTTGGTCCTTTGTGTGCAGCCAGGATGGCCAACCCAGGGTGCGAGAACTTCCCACCCCGTCTGCCCACACAGCCATGTGCAGCACCCAGGGGGACAAGCCACCTTCATCCCACAGGGAAGGGGGGGGCAATTGGGGAGGAAGCCTGGGAGAGGCAGGACACAGACAAAGGGAGGGAGCCAGTCGTGGAACAGCCAGCCAACGGTTGCACGGCTGGTTACCCCCTCCAAATGGCCTGTTAAATTCAGGGCTCACTTAACACTGTTTGAAGCCACTATCACCTCACCCTCCGCCACAGAATGGGGTCACAGACCCACAGCCGGGGAGCCAATGAACAAGGAACCTGCCAGGATCAGCTTGTCATCCATGGTAGACACAGGTGCCCAGAGCGTACAGGCAAAGGGCGCTGTAACAAGCTGTGGGGGAGACCCCAAGCCTCTGTGTTTCCTCTGCCCCAGCAAGCATGAGCTCCCTGCCCTCCCAGCAAACTCCTCGAGGCTCTCCCGGCCCAAACCTTGCCAAGCGGGGAACAATCAGTGAAGTGCTGCGCCCAGCTCCCCAGAGACATTTCTCTGCAAGGCACAGCCCCAGCCCCTGTCCAGTCCCAGGAGAGAATCCCTTCGCTGCCCTTTTAAAGAGTAACTAACTTAACAGCGGTAAACACACCCTGCCCTGGAAACATGGCCCAGAGCTGGGTTATAGCAAACCTGCATCAAGCTCATCAACAAAAGGACATTGCTTAAACGATGCCAAGCAGAAGGAATAAAGGTAGAAAGCGTTAAAGCAAACAAAAGTGAAAAAAACACTTGCTCATGATGAAGGCCTAACTTAACTAGTTACAGCCATTGCAAAAGCCATGGCTGGCTAGCTTTGGGAGCCCCCCAAAGTCCCAGGCTCCCGCTTTCCTTGTCTCCTTGGGTGAAGGACAACTTAAGGGTTTGCTCCCCCTCTCTTTATTGTCCAATCAACCTTTGAAAGGTGTGCTTCTGAAATATACCCACAGATAAAGCACCTATTCCCACGTTGTCTCCCCCTTCTTAATGGGGATTTTTACAATGTGAATGATTTCTTCCTGTACCTCGGATACAAATGACCAGCCTATTGAATCTGGCACCTGGTTGGAAGTCGTCATAAATACACGGCTAAGGGTAGCATAAAATCCCTCCCTTACCTGTAAGGGGTTAATCAGTTCAATTAACCTAGCTGGGACCTGACAAGAAGGACCAATGGGGAAAGAAGATACTTTCAAATGGGGGGGTGGGAGGGAGGTTTTGTTTTGTGCTCTGTGGGTGTCCAATGGGGAAAGAAGATACTTTCAAATCTGTGGGGGGAGGAAGGCTTTGTTTTGTGCTCTGTGGGTGTTCTCTTGGGAGACAAAGGGAGAGACCAAGCAAGTAATCCAGCTCCTACTGGAATGATATATCTAATATTACAGAAATAGTAAGTAATAGCAAGGAAATGCATTAGATTATATTTTGGTTTAGCTTGGGAATTTTCCCTATGCTAAGAGGGAGGTTTACTCCTGTTTTTTTGTAACATTAAAGTTTTGCCTAGAGGGGAATCCTCTTTGTTTTGAATCTGATTACCCTGTAAAATTCCCTTCCGTCCTGATTTTACAGAGGGGCTTCTTTTACTTTTTTCTTTATAATAAAGTTCTGCTTTTAAGAACCTGATTGGTTTTTAGTGTCCTAAAAACCCAAGGGGCTGGTCTGTGTGCACCTTGTTAACCTATTTGGTTGGCAGAGTATTCTCAAGCCTCCCCAGGAAAGGGGGTGAAGGGGCTTGGGGGGGATATTTTGGGGGAACAGGAACTCCAAGTGGTTCTTTCCTTGCATCTTTGTCTAAGTCACTTGGTGGTGGCAGCAGTACTTGTCCAAGGACAAGGAAGGATTTGTGCCTTGGGGAAGTTTTGAACCTAAGCTAGTAGAAATAAGCGTAGGGGGTTTTTCATGAGGCTCTCCACATCTGTACCCCAGAGTTCAGAGGGGGAGGGAACCCTGACACAGTGGCAGCGCAGTGGGATCATTTTGAACCAGAAGCACAAACCTCAGGATATTAAAAGGACTTTTTTTCTTCTTTTGGCTGCTTGGAAAGCAGGGACAGGGGTTTTTTTAAAGGACACTTCTTTTTTTTTAAAGCTGAGAGCAGCTGGAGTTGTTTTTTTTCTTTGCCTGAAGGCAGAGGAGTTAAGTTACAGCAAGGGAATTAACAAGCTGTTTTTTTTTTTCTTTCTAGCTCTCGGGTTAGGCTAGGCTAAGCTCAGGAAGGCTGGGATGATGGAAAGTGAGGTCCAGAAAAAACTAGAATTAGCCAGATCTGAAGCTGAAGAGAGACAGACAGACCATGAAAGACAGATGGCCTCCAAGCTTGGAGCTGGAAGCGGAGGAGAGGAAACAGGCAAAATGCTTGGAAGCGGAGGCAGAGGCAAAAGGCTCGGATGTGGAGTTAGAGCTGAAGCGCTTAGATCTGGAAAGGGCTAAGCTGGGTCTACCAGGTAACCCTAACAATCCTTCTCCAGGTACCGCTCCCCATTCCAAAAAATTCCCCACCTACAAGGCAGGCGATGATACAGAGGCCTTCTTAGAAAATTTCGAAAGGGCCTGCCTTGGGTACAGCATCTCTACAGACCAGTACATGGTGGAGCTGAGACCGCAGCTCAGTGAGCCCTTAGGAGAGGTGGCGGCTGAAATGCCTAAGGACCACCATGAACAGCTACGAACTTTTTAAAAACAAGGCCAGAATCAGAATGGGGCTAAAACCCGAGCAGGCCCGTCGGCGGTTCAGAGCCCTAAGGTGGAAACCAGACGTGGCATTTTCCCGACACCCCTACCACATTGTGAAACATTGGGATGCCTGGTTATCAGGAGCAAGTGTTAAATCTCTGGAAGATCTGTCTCTCCTAATGCAAATGGAGCAGTTCTCAGAGGGTGTTCCTGAGGAAATAGAACGCTTTATCCTAGATGGGAAGCCCCAAACGGTAATCGAGGCGGCGGAGATCAGAACCAAATGGGCGGAGGTGGCGGAAAAGAAAAAAACTAGTAGAAGTTTGAGCGGATATCAGAAGAGGCAGCCCGAGACAACACCCTACCACCGGGGGCAGCCCAAGGCCCCACCTACATCCCAAGGAAAACCCCAAACAGCTTATCGTCCCACCACACCAGCCTCCAGCAACCCACCTCGCCCCAGTCACTAGTCAGCTGGGCGATGTTTTAAATGTAATGAGCTGGGGCATGTAAAGGCCAACTGCCCCAAGAACCCCAACAGATTACAGTTCATTGCACCGGAGTCACCCCAAAGGTCCCCAGGCCCAGATGCTTCCCAGATACCCTCAAAGCGAAGGGAAACCATGAGTGTGGGCGGGAAGAAGGTTATCGTGTGGAGGGACACTGGAGCACAGGTGTCAGCTATCCACCAATCCTTAGTGGACCCCAAATTCATCAACCCAGAGGCCCAAGTGACGATTTAACCCTTCATATCAAACTCTTTAAACCTGCCTACAGCTGAGTTGCCTGTCCGGTACAAGGACTGGTCAGGAATGTGGACTTTTGCATCTATGATGATTATCCCATTCCCATGCTGCCGGGGGAAGACTTGGCCAACCATGAGAAGCTAGCCCAGAGGGTGGGAATGGTCACCCGCAGCCAGGCTAAGCAAGCCGTCCCGCCTAGCTCTGTTCCTGAGCCTTCCACCAGGGCCCCGTCAGTGTTACCAGAGACCCCGACGAAGGTGATGGAACCGGATCCCCTGCCAACGACTGCAACAGCCGTAGTGGATCCAGCCCCAGAGACCCAGCCAAAGCCAGTCCCGGAACCGGTGAAGCAACCAGCACCAGAACCATTGCCAGCACTGAGTCCAGCGCTTGCAACCCCCTCGACAGCTCCAGCGACAGAGGGCACCACCGAGCCTGCACTGGCAGCAGCTGCAGATGACCCTACACAAGAGGCTCAGCCGGAGCCCACAATACCCCACAGTGCACCCGCGGAGAGCGGGTCGCCATCCCCGGAACCAGCCCCGTCCCCTGCATCGCTTCCCGAGGGACCAAGCCTAGGTCCACAGTCCAGCGAGGCGGTGGCAGCAGTACTCATCCGAGGACAAGGAAGGATTTGTGCCTTGGGGAAGTTTTTAACCTCAGCTGGTAGAAATAAGCTTAGGGGGTCTTTCATGCAGGTCCCCACATCTGCACCCCAGAGTTCAGAGTGGGGAGGGAACCCGGACAGAAGTGTTGGCCTCTTCCCTGTGTCTGGAGAAAACCTGACATGCCTGGTTTAAACACGGTTTAGCCACAGACTTTGTAGCATAATATCAGAGCATCCATAACTCCGCGTGCAGCCTTGTCCCATACATTTCACAATGATATTGTAGACCCGTGTGCTACTGCTTATCAAATGCTACGTCGCACGTCCAAACGCCGTGGCAGCAGTGTGTAGGGTGTGAATACAGGGCTGCCTGGGGCCATAGGCGCCCTGCCTGGCTCGGTCACGGAAGCCAATGTCCCAGTGACACAGTTTTAATGCAGATGATCCGGAGAGTCTGACACATGTGGCTACAGCCATGTTAGATCGCGATTCCTACAGAGGACAGCTCGCTTACTTGCCAGATCCGCGCTCGGGGCCACCCCTGTGGTCAGATGTTGGCTGCGTGTGTGTTTATTCAGTGTGCTGTCCCAGCTCTGGGCAGGTAGCAAACCTCAGTTAAACTGCGCAATAAATCCACAGACTCGGTTTTCAGCGAAGGCGCCCGGCCAGGTTTATTGCCGGCAAAGCAGGGTAATAGCCCCTGGCAGACTCTACGAGGATACTAAGACATGGATGCTCGTGACAATGGACGCAGCTCAGTCAGTGGCGGGACTTTCCACTGCTCCCTCGGCTGGCCAAAGACACTCCCTCTGAGATACGTCTTTATACACCAGTACCAACAAGTGATGTATCACCCCTGACGGATCGGGGTGCCACCCTCTGACATATTAGGGCACCACCGATTGCCTTGTACCTGTTGGTTTGATTAAAACATTTTTATTTATCATGCTGTCGTTCTGACCTTATTTTTAGCACATGGGTCAGTGTGTCCCTGTTATTTTGGGGCAATGTGCTGACATTGAGGTGTTCTGGTAACACCCTTCTGGAATGTGCTTGCTGGAGCGCTCTTTGCCCAACACCTCTCAGGAACATGTGTTTTTGCAGTATCAGCCCTGTGCTTGCCAAATTCGGTAAGCAGGGCCTGCCTGTTGCTTACAGCCTGACTCTGCTTCATATCAGCAAAGTTTTAACCATGACTTTAGTTCAGGCCTTAGGCCTCATACCAGACCTCTAATACAAGGGCTTATGTCTCAGGCTCTCTTCCCACTACGCCTGGCACCCTTTCCTGGCAAGCCAGTACTGGAGACTAATAAAGGACGAAGCAAGTTAGCAGCCTGCCCCCGTCCACCGAGCAGGGGAGTTTGGGCTTGTCTCAGGAGATCGAGTCACTGGATTCGTTTTTCCAAGAGCTGTGCAGCGCCGGCTGTGCTGGGGCCTGTAACCTGCACACACGCACCCCTGGAAACCCCGTCTCAGAACCAGACAAGCCATTGCAACCGCATTTCCTGCTCGTGGAGGCAGGCCCAGAAAGACAGCATCACCCAGCGAACAGAACACTGGGCTGGGGCTTAGGAGAGCTGGTTTCTAATCCTGGCTCTGCCACTCGCCCCCCACCCTCAGCTGGTGACATAGATAACAACAGCCTTCCAAAGAACGGTGGCCATTTTAATAGCCAGCAAAACAACCAGCTGAGATTGCCCTGCTGGGGGTAGCCTAGGGCCAGCAAATGAAGGGTTAATCTGAGTGGCCAGTCTCATCTCTTGTGCATTTACGGAGCTGGGGACACAAGTCAAAGGCGGCCTTCGCTAACTGGATGGGGCTGATCAGAAGCATCAGTAGCTTTCCCCTTAAGTGGATGTTATGAGAAGTGGTCATGTGCCCTCTGCTCACGCCAGGCCTAGCCCACAGTTCCTAGTGACTGCTGCCTGACTACTGGAGACGGAAAGCAATTAAACTGGAGACGCCAGAGCTTCGCGGTGGCATAGCAAGCCCAACCCGGCAGGCTGTTCAGATTGCTTGGTTTGGCACTGCTGAGATGAGCCAGCCTGTCTTGTCTGGGCTCACTTGCTAACAAGCAGTCGGGCAGCCAAGTTTCCTTTCTAATCAAAGGCCTCAGCGACTGAGGGAGGTTTTATATGGAGGCATTTGCCTTTGGAGACCTGGTCCCAACTAAACGGAACTGGATTGTCTCAATCTTGCCCCGTGGCCAATGCCGTTCTGGGTATCTCTGCCCAGGGGAGCTGAGGGGCACCAGCAGAGCATGTGACATTGCAAGGATATGAATGATGTTCTGGAAGAACTGTGGGGTTCCCAGCCCCCCCTTCCACTTTCTTTCCAGCCTGGTCTACGCTATAAAGTTAGGTCAACCTAAGTCACCTTGCGTCAACCCAGTTGTGCACGTGTCCACATGAAAATTTGTCTCCGAACAACAAAATTGTCCCGTACACCGATGCAGTAAAACCATCTCTCTGAGCAGCACTGAGTGACAGGTGTCCTGCTGAGGTCGACGCAGCACGAGTGTAGCCACTACATGACCTGTGTCAACCCAACAGCCCTCCAGCAGCTGTCCCACAATGCCCTGAAACAAAAGTCACCGTCATCTCAGTTGTGAACTCCATTGCCCAGGAGTCATGGAGACCAGAAGCCACCCCCGCCCTTAAAAAAATACTCCTGGGTATTTTTGAAATGCCTTTTCCTGATTGCCCACCTTGGCGGGCACACCTACCAGATCTCCCTTGCTTTGTGCAACTGCCCAGCCGCCCAGGCCGACTGCACTCACTAAACGCCCTCCTGCCGGGAGGGAACAGGCGGGATTGCACCTCCTGGGCCTGTGGGGAGAACAAGCCGTGCAGGCCCAGCTCTGGACCAGCCGTAGGAACATGGAAGTCTGTGAACAGATTGCACGGGGCATGCAAGAGAAGAGGGGTGACCGGGTTCCACATGCAAGCAAAGGGACCGCGGCAGGTGCATCACAAAGCCAGGGAGCGCAACCATCCGTCAGGTGCTGAGCCGCGGAGCGGCCGCGGTTACAACGAGCTGCATGTCGTACTTGGGGGAGACCCTACCACCACCCCACAGACTGCACCCGGGATACCTCCGAGGAGCCAGAGACCCCTGCTGTGAACAAGCAAGAGGAGGAGGGGAAAGATGCAGTGGGGGGGAGGGGTCATGTCATGACACAAGCCAGGACTTTTCAAGACTCCACCACAGTGTAGCCAGTCCCACCAGCTAATCATGGGTGAGCCCACAGAAGGGGAAGGGACCGCGGGTAAGTGTGTGCTGCATTTCCCCTCACAATGTTAAAAGTAAAGATGGCACCCAGCCCATGCCCAAGTTAATAAGACATGGTGTCAACTTTTCAGTGTTTTACTCATACGAGAGGTACAACAACCAGAGGTAGAATTGGTGTCTGCTTTTCATTCCCTCTAGGGTTAGGCCTTTTGGAGGTGGGGCGGAGGGGGCGCATGCAGAGCAGTTTATATACACAGGGATATCCCTTGTATCCTCCTGAATGGTCTTGATGAAATGTTCATGCTTTTCATACGATCTCCCACAGTATTCTTGCCAGCAAGTTAACAAAGTATGGATTCGATGAACGGACTATAAGGTGGATAGAAAGTTGCCTAGATCGTCGGGCTTAACAGGTAGTGATCAATGGCTCCATGTCTAGTTGGCAGCCGGTATCAAGCGGAGTGCCCCAGGGATTGGTCCTGGGGCCGGTTTTGTTCAACATCTTCATTAGTGATCTGGATGATGGGATGGATTGCACCCCCAACAAATTTTTGGATGACAGTAAGCTGGGGGGAGAGGTAGATACACTGGAGGGTAAGAATAGGGTCCAGAGTGACCTAGACAAATTAGAGGATTGGGACAAATGAAATCTGATGAGGTTCAACAAGGACAAGTGCAGAGTCCTGCACTAAGGAAGGAAGAATCCCATGCACTGCTACAGGCTGGGGACTGACTGGCAAAGCAGCAGAAAAGGACCTGGAGATTACAGTGGACGAGAAGCTGGATATGAGTCAACAGTTCACCCTTGTTGCCAAGAATGATAACGGCATATTGGGCTGCATTAGTAGGAGCACTGCCAGCAGATTGAGGAAAGTGATTATTCCTTCTATTCGGCACTGGTGAGGCCTCATCTGGAGTACTGTGTCCAGTTTTGGGCCCCCCACTACAGAAAAGATGTAGACAAATTGGAGATAATCCAGCAGAGGGCAACAAAAATTATGAGGGAGCTGGGGCACATGACTTATGAGGAGAGGCTGAGGGAACTGGGATTGTTTAGTCTGCAGAAGAGAAGAGTGAGGGGGGATTTGATAGCAGCCTTCAACTACCTGAAAGGGGGTTCCAAAGAGGATGGAGCTAAACTGTTCTCAGTGCTGGCAGATAACAGAACAAGAAGCAATGGTCTCAAGTTGCAGCAGGGGAGGTCTAGGTTGGCTATTAGGAAACACTATTTCACTGGGAGGGTGGTGAAGCACTGGAATGGGTTACCTAGGGAGGTGGTGGAATCTCCATCCTTAGAGGTTTTTAATGCCCGGTTTGACAAAGCCCTGGCTGGGATGATTTAGTTGGGGTTGGTCCTGCTTGGAGCAGGGGGTTGGACTAGATGACCTCCTGAGGTCCCTTCCAACCCTGATATTCTATGATTCTATGATTCTAGACTTTGCAATCCTCTTCTGAAGGTTCCTAGGGTGGGCAGCCTTATTTCTTCTGCGATCTGTACTCAAAGCTGACGTGCCAATCAGCATCTCTTAGTAAAGGTTCTTATGGAACAAGGAAAGGGAGTTTTGAAACGTTGTGACTGTAAATCCAGTGGTACAGCTGGCTGTTTTTATCAGCAGCTGCTGCCACAGCAGCCTTAAAGCCTACCCCTTCCACACCCACAGGACCCTGCTGAGGAGAAGAAAGAAGAGCACCAAGGAAGACGTGTTCTGTGAGATCCTGCAAGCCAGTGCTGCATCGGCCTGCAAACAAAGGGCCTGGTGGGCCAACGTGGCAGACACCATGGAGAAGGAAAGAGCGGACAGAGGAAAAGCCCAGGAGTCCCAGCAGGAAAAGAAGGAGACACACTATGACATAATGGGTCTTCTCAGGCAGCAAACCCAAATGCTGTAGACCCTGGCTGGCTTACAGGTCCAAAAATCCCAGACTCTCCACCCTTTGCCGTCTTTAGAGAACTCCATGGTAGCAGCTTCCTACACCCCTGAACATACCATGTGGTTACATCCGTACTCCTACCTCTCCATGCCAGGGGCCAGCCAGGAAAACCACAGCTTCAGATACACTGACCTGTGAGATCCACGGCTGGTGTATGTGCCACCTTTTTGTGGTCTACAGCCCTTCTCCAGGGCCTAAAAACCCAACTCCATAGAAAAGCAGCCAGAGACCCAGAATTCAGTCACTGATGATTTCCAGCAATGATTACAAAGGGCCAGCCTCCCCACATTCAAGTCCAAAAAAACCGAAAGGAATGAAATTAATTCTGAAGTACCAACTTTATAAAATCTTATGATAAAGAAAAATAAATAACAACATCAAAAAGTTATTTTTTATAGCATAACATGGCAACTTTATAATCCACACACATTATCTTCACAATTACACATAAACATAAATAAAGAAGACACATTAAATCTAAACAGGTCAGTCCCCACAGAAACACAGGGAGAAGAAACTCAGAGTTCCCAAAAGCTTAGGCTGAATTCACCTGAGTCTCAGTTAGTCTTTGATCACCAAAATCTGTAGTCTGCTGAGTCAAAAGTAATGTCGTCCCTCCAAGTGTTTGTAGGACTCTCCATCTGGATTCCATGCAGACTTCCTCCTCCTCTACTGTATTCGCTCAGTCAGCTAGTCGGCTAACTGATTAACCAGCCACCCAGTTAAGTAGATAGATTTAAAAATCCCTGGCACAAGAAAAACAGAAACTGTGAATAGCAAAATAAATAATTCTTTCTCATCAACACATTTAAATAAAAGAAGAGTTGGTGACTCGCATGACTTGAGACAATTTAACACTTTGGCTAAAATCAAACAACATTCCAAGTATAAAAGTAATCACATCAGCGGCACTGCTATGGGTACCCGCATGGCCCCACAGTATGCCAACATTTTTATGGCTGACTTAGAACAACGCTTCCTCAGCTCTCGTCCCCTAATGCCCCTACTCTACTTGCGCTATATTGATGACATCTTCATCATCTGGACCCATGGAAAAGAAGCCCTTGAGGAATTCCACCATGATTTCAACAATTTCCATCCCACCATCAACCTCAGCCTGGACCAGTCCACACAAGAGATCCACTTCCTGGACACTACGGTGGTCATAAGCGATGGGCACATAAACACCACCCTATACCGGAAACCTGCTGACCGCTATTCCTACCGACATGCCTCCAGCTTTCACCCAGACCACACCACACGATCCATTGTCTACAGCCAAGCTCTATGATACAACCGCATTTGCTCCAACCCCTCAGACAGAGACAAACACCTACAAGATCTCTATCAAGCATTCTTACAACTACAAAACCCACCCGCTGAAGTGAAGAAACAGATTGACAGAGCCAGAAGAGTCCCCAGAAGTTACCTACTACAGGACAGGCCCAACAAAGAAAATAACAGAACGCCACTAGCCATCACCTTCAGCCCCCAACTAAAACCTCTCCAATGCATCATCAAGGATCTACAACCTATCCTGAAGGATGACCCATCACTCTCACAGATCTTGGGAGACAGGCCAGTCCTTGCTTACAAACAGCCCCCCAACCTGAAGCAAATACTCACCAGCAACCACACACCACATACCACACACCAGAACCACTAATCCAGGAACCTATCCTTGCAACAAAGCCCTTTGCCAACTGTGTCCACATATCTATTCAGGGGACACCATCATAGGGCCTAATCACATCAGCCACACTATCAGAGGCTCGTTCACCTGCACATCTACCAATGTGATATATGCCATCATGTGCCAGCAATGCCCCTCTGCCATGTACATTGGTCAAACTGGACAGTCTCTACGTAAAAGAATAAATGGACACAAATCAGACGTCAAGAATTATAATATTCAAAAACCAGTCGGAGAACACTTCAATCTCTTTGGTCACTCGATTACAGACCTAAAAGTGGCAATTCTTCAATAAAAAAACTTCAAAAACAGACTCCAAGGAGAGACTGCTGAATTGGAATTAATTTGGAAACTGGATACAATTAACTTAGGCTTGAATAGAGACTGGGAGTGGATGGGTTATTACAAAAAGTAAAACTATTTTCCCATGTTTATTCCACCCCCCACCCCCCACTGTTCCTCAGACGTTCTTGTCAACTGCTGGAAATGGCCCACCTTGATTATCACTACAAAAGGTCCCCCCCGCCCCCGCTCTCCTGCTGGTAATAGCTCACCTTACCTGATCACTCTCATTACAGTGTATGGTAACACCCATTGATTCATGTTCTCTCTATATATAAATCTCCCCACTGTATTTTCCACTGAATGCATCCGATGAAGTGAGCTGTAGCTTACGAAAGCTTATGCTCAAATAAATTTGTTAGTCTCTAAGGTGCCACAAGTCCTCCTGTTCTTTTTGCGAATACAGACTAACACGGCTGCTACTCTGAAACCTAAAAGAAATGAGTTTCCCCTCCCAATTTCCCCTTTCTATAACTAACTGCCAGGCCTTCCCTGCTGGAGGGCTAGCAATATCACTCACCTGCTGCAAAATTCTGCTTTCTGCTCCTGAGGCGCAGCTTCTCTCAAGCCACACAGTGCATGTGGCCTTCTGCAAGCTGCTGCCCTGACTGCTGGCCCTCATGGAGTCTGAGTGAGTCCAGCAACAGGGAACGTAGCGAGCATACCCAAAACTACCACGCCCAATTCTAGAAACATCTCGATGTGGCGTGCTAATTGTGCATCTGCCTAGCAACAACGAACCAGACCCAATTCATTCCTACCCCACCCCCCATAGATCTCTTAAAGAGATATCGCCCTCTATGTGGGTTACATATGTGGAGCCAAAACAGACTGCACGGACAGAAATTGTTTGCTGCCTTTCCAATTTTAAAGTTCCATTCCATTAATTTATGTTAAAAGTTGCCAATCATTTTTTGCACATTTGGTGGGTTTTTTTGAGGGGGGAAGGTTTCCACTGTTTTTACCACTCAACAAATTTCTGTGTTTTTTTTAATTAAATTACCTTTATTAGCTCACAACACACATTGCATATAGTGGTACTCAGAGCAGCCAGAAGTTGTCTATGTGCAGCGCTGCAGAGCGCCTAGGTTCAACAAAACACCCAGTCATTTATAAATATAAGGCAAGCAACGCATAATGCATAGATTCAGTGAAACGCAGTCTTATATTTATAAATGTATTGCAAGCACCACATCATTCATAGATGCAGTACCATGCACAATTTAATATTTATAAATCTACTGCAAGCACTGCATCATTCATAGCTTCAGTACCATGCCCAGACACAGTGATAAATGTATAGCAAGCCCCACTACCAAATTCCTCACAGCACCCGAAGGTTCAGGGCCAGAGAACAATCCGGCACAGAACACTACTATGGCTGACAGTTAAAGTGCTGTTTCAATACTTCTTTCATAGGCACTGACACCCTGGGTGCTCTGGGGCTCAAGCACCCCTGAAAAAAAAGAGGGGTGCTCAGCACCCATGAACTGTGGCCCCGCCCCCGCCTTCCCCCGAGGCCCCGCCTCTGCTCAGCCTCTTCCCCCGTGGCCCTGCCCATGCTGCTCCTCTTCCCACCCCTGCTTTGCCTCTTCCCCCAAGGCCTCCGCCACTTGCTCCTCTCCATCCCCTCCTCCCATCACTCACCCTTAAGGAAGGAGGGTGCAGAAAGGAGTGAGTGCCAGGCAGAAGGTGCTCGGGGGAGGTGGTGGAGAGTAGCGAGTGGTAGATGGGTGGGGGGGCCTCGTGGGAGGGGCTAGAGTAGGGGCAGGAAGAGGTGGAGTGTGGGCAGGGCTTTGGGGGAAGAGGCCAAGTGGGAGCGGGGCCTTGGGACGGAGCACCCACCAGCAAAAACAAAAGTCAGCGCCTGTTTCATAGCTCCACATTGAGCTCTTGTAATGGCCCTTGTGTCTGGCAGCAAACAACCATTCTCCCTCCACCCTGGTGGCAGCTTTTCCCGCTTTGCCTCACAGATATTATGCAGGACACCACAGGCAGCTATACTCACGGGGATGTTTTTCTCACTGAGATTTAGTCTAGTGAGTAAACAGCGCCAACGTCCCTTCAATCTACCAAAAGCACATTCAACTGCCATTCTGCACCTACTGAGCCTGTAGTTGACTCTTTCCTTCGTGCTCTCGAGGCAGCCAATGTACGGCTGCATGAGCCAGGGAGGAAAAATCCCCCAGAATCACTACTGGCATCTCCATATTGCCAACGGTAATCCACCAGTCAGGAAAGAGAGTCCCTGCCTACAGCTGTCTGAACAGTCCTGTGTTCTTAAAAACGTGAGTATCATGTACCTTCCCTGACCAGCCCTTGTTGATAGCAGTGAAGCATCCCTGTTGATCCACCAATGCTTGCCTAACCATAGAAAAGTTGCCCTTTCTATTGAGGTACTCTGTGGCAATGTGAACTGGTGTCAAAATAGGGATATTTTGCATGCTGTCTATCACCCCACTGCAATTCGGGAACCCCATTGCTGCAAATCCATCCACTGTTTCATGCACATTGCTGAGAGTCACTGTCCATAGCAGGAGATGATTAATGGATCTGCATACTTGCATGACAACAGCCCCCACGGTGAATTTTCCAACTGAAACCTCACTGATCCGTAGTAATCCAGCATTGCAAGCTTCCAGAAGTTGATCGCCACTTGCTTCTCCACTGCCAGTGCAACTCTCATTCTGGTATCCCTACCTGGGAGGGCTGGGGTGAGCTCAGTCCTCAGATCCAGCAACATGGCCTTTGGCATCTCAAAGTTCTGCAGCCCGTGCTCGTCATCCCAAACCTGCCTTACCGTGCAATCCCATCAGCCGGGGCTTGTTTCTCAGGCCCAGAAGCAATGTCCCATCGTCTGCAGCTGCTCTGTGAATTCCAGCAGCCTGGAAATGTTTTTTGCTATGTCCCTTAGCAATCTGTCCTCCAAGAAATCACCGTGTCCCCCATTGTCACTGTTAGGATATAGATATTCAGGCCTGTCTGTAAAGGCCTGTACTCTAAGAATTTAGGTGTATTCTTATCACTTAGCTAGTTATAGAGGTTGTAACGATGCTGGTTCTGGTGGAACCCAAAGAAGAGTGCCAATTCAGGACAAATTTGCTTAAAGCAGGGCAGTTACAGCCCAAGGCTGCGATTTCTATGCACACCAAGGCAAACCAAACTAGCCAAACCGAGAAGACTTTGGTTTTACCCCACTGGCTAAGCACAAGTCACACAAGCAATTCCCTTAGACACTCCAGTTTCCCAGTATCCCCACCAGTGCCACTCATTATGGGGACAAATTGTTATGAAAACCAATACCCCAGTAAAAGAAAAAAGGTTCTCTCGATCCCAAAAGACCAAGCCCCAGACCCAGGTCAAGATACAAATCAGATCTTACCCACAAATCACACTGTTGCCAATCCTTTAGAATCTAAAATCGAAAGGTTTATTCATAAAAAGAAAGAAATAGAGATGAGAGCTAGAATTGGTTCAATGGAATCAATGACGTACAGTAATGGCCAAGTTCTTGGTTCAGGCTTGCAACAGTGATAGAATAAACTGCAGGTTCAAATCAAGTCTCTGGAGAACATCCACAGCTGGGGTGGGTCTTTCAGTCCTTCGTTCAAAGCTTCAGTGCAGCAAAGTCCCTCCAGAGGTAAGAAGCAGGATTGAAGACAAGATGGAGGAGCTGCAGCAACTCTTTATAGTCTCTTGCCATGTGGTCTTTCTTTCTTTGTCCCAAAGACAAGCTGCCCATCCCATGGCCTGGAAAAACCTCAGAGTTCTGTCCTTAGGCAGGTCCCTGCACACCTTGCTGAGTCCCAAGGCGTGTCTGCCTTCTCTCACTGGGTCAGTTGTGTAGCTGATGGTCCTTAATGGGCCACCAAGCAGGCTAGGCAGAGCTGACACCAACTTGTCTGGAGTGTTCCCCAGAAGCATAGCACAGGTTTGAAATACAGACAGTATAGAGCCAATATTCATAACTTTTAACTATAAAAATGATACACATATAGACAGCATAGTCATAACCAGCAAACCAGAACCTGGTCTTAGACACCTCATTTGACCCCCTTTATACAAGATTTGGTGCCACTGCAGGACCTTGGTTGCAACAATGATCTATACGGTCCCAGATTATGTCAATAACATCACAGAGGTATAAAAGAAAGAATCAAAATCACTGTCTGCCGGTGTAAGGGCCTTCTCCTACTGTGACAGTCTGGGCCCTGTTCTTAGGCTAAGGCCTTTGGCTAAGCAGCAGAGGCAGCCACAAACAGGGAAGCGACCGGTCACCTCCTCACATCCCAAACTAGTCCCATTGAAAGAAGGTGCTAGTGGGCTGTTAGGATACACTCCTGTCCTGATAATGCCCATTGCCTCCAGAGAAAGGGAAGTGCCTAGAAGATGTAAAAGGAAACTTAGTATGATAGCATCCTGTCTGGCAAGAACTCACTTATCAATAGCTGGGATGTGAAATCCTCATTTCTTTGTTGTTCTATCACTGTACTCCCCATTCCCCATTGTTTGTCTGTATAATCTCTGTCTGGTTCTGTGATTGTTTCTGTCTACTGTATAATTAATTTTACTGGGTGTAAACTAATTAAGGTGGTGGGATATAATTGGTTAAATAATCATGTTACAATATGTTAGGATTGGTTAGTTAAATTTCAGGAAAATGATTGGTTAAGGTATAGCTAAGCAGAACTCAAGTTTTACTATATAGTCTGCAGTCAGTTAGGAAGAAGGGGGGGGAATGGGAACGGGGAATGGGGGTGGGGGAATTGGAATCATGTTTTGCTAAAGGGGGGAATGGTCACAGGCAAGGCTCTGCGGTGTCAGAGCTGGGAAGGGGGACACTAAGGGGAAGGAAATTGGAATCATTGCTAGCTGGAAGTTCACCCCAATAAACATCAAATTGTTTGAACCTTTGGACTTCGGGTATTGTTGCTCTCTGTTCATGCGAGAAGGACCACGGCAGTGAGCGGGTGAAGGAATAAGCCCCTAACAGTCACGATTCTTCCTGTGGGTCTGCAAACACAGGAGGATCACATGACTGGTTTTTACGTTCATGCGAAAAGTGCAGAGCTCTGCTGGCTCCATATTTCGAATGGCGGCAGTTCTGCAGAAAAGGACCTGGGGAGTACAGTGGATGAGAAGCTGGATATAAGTCAGCAGTGTGCCCTTGTTGACAAGAAGGCTAATGACATATTGCGCTGCATTAGTAGAAGCATTGCCAGCAGATCGAGGGAAGTGATTATTCCCCTCTATTTGGCACTGGTGAGGCCACTTCTGGAGTATCGCATCCAGTTTTGGGACCCCCCCCCCCCGACTACAGAAAGGATGTGGACTAATTGGAGAGAGTCCAGAGGAGGGCAATGAAAATGATTAGGGAGCTGGAGCACATGACTTATGAGGAAAGGCTGAGGGAACTGGGGTTATTTAGTCTGCAGAAGAGAAGAGTGAGGGGGATTTGATAGCAGCCTTCAACTACCTGAAGCGGGGTTCCAAAGAGGATGGAGCTTGGCTGATTTCAGTGGTGGCAAATGACAGAACAAGGAGCAATGGTCTCAAGTTGCAGTGGGGGAGGTCTAGGTTGGATATTAGGAAACACTATTTCACTAGGAAGGTGGTGAAGCACTGGAATGGGTTCCCTAAGGAGGTAGTGGAATCTCCATCCTTAGAGGTTTTTAAGGCCCGGCTTGACAAAGCCCTGGCTGGGATGATTTAGTTGGTGTTGGTCCTGCTTTGAGCAGGGGGTTGGACAGATGACCTCCTGAGGTCTCTTCCAACCCTAATCTTCTATGATTCTATGATTTTATGACACCAAAGATAAGTGCCAGGTGGGTTTGTAGAATTTTAAGAAAAGGCATGAAAATTATGGGATATGGATGCATTATGGGATAGAGAATATTGCATCTGGAAAAAGGCTAATGTAGTGCCCATCGTTAAAAAAGGGAAGAAGGAGGATCCTGGAAACTACAGGCCAGTCAGCCTCACCTCAGTCCCTGGAAAAATCATGGAGCAGGTCCTCAAAGGAATCAATTCTGAAGCACTAAGAGGAGAGGAAAGTGATCAGGAACAGTCAGCATGGATTCACCAAGGGCAAGTCATGCCTGACTAATCTAATTGCCTTCTATGACGAGATAACTGGCTCTGTGGATGAGGGGAAAGCAGTGGATGTGTTGTTCTCAGTGGTAGCAGATGACAGAACAAGGAGTAATGGTCTCAAGTTGCAGTGGGGGAGGTTTAGGTTGGATATTAGGCAACATTATTTCACTAGGAGGGTGGTGAAGCACTGGAATGCGTTACCTAGGGAGGTGGTGGAATCTCCTTCCTTTGAGGTTTCTAAGGTCAAGCTTGACAAAGCCCTGGCTGGGATGATTTAGTTGGGGTTGGTCCTGCTTTGAGCAGGGGGTTGGACTAGATGACCTCCTGAGGTCCCTTCCAACCCTGATATTCTATGATTCTATGATCCTGGGAACTTGACCCCAAGCTCCCAGAGATTCCTGTGCAAGTTGATTCTACCCCATAACAGATTGCAAACATTTCCCAAAAGGCATTGTGCCTGATGGTGGTGCATGGCTGATTGGGATACCTACCCGTGGGCACCTCCGGGATTGTCCTGGAGTCTTTAATTAATCTTTAATCAAAGATGATGTCATGTGATGAAACCTCCAGGAATACATCCAGCCAAAATTGGCAACCCTCATTTGCATCGACCCGTGCATGCCTGATGAGTCTGCACAGTGCCGATGCAAGGAGCCAAGAATGCACGCACGCGAGCGATATACTAACTTTGGTGGCTGTATACTGACCAAAGTTTGTAGTGTGGACATGGCCTCCCTCTCTCTGCCCATTTCCATGGCCCTGGCTCTCTCTAGCATTATCGATCCTCGGGGCTCTGCAGAGAATGGTAGCATTAACCCAAAGACACAGCCAATTCCGCTCTCTATTTCTCTCATATTCTCCAAGCTGTTTCTCTACTTTTGTCCTCCAGGCTGATTTTGCTGATCCCCAGGCCCACAAAACTAGTCCAGACCCCTCTCCACTCTCTTCTCACTGCCGGCGCTCTTCAGGCTCCTTCCCAATGCAGGCATTTTCTATGGCCACCAAGCACCAGGGGCTAAATCCTGGGGGGCGACCTGGCCCCTTTGTGACGCTCTGGAGATGTGATGGGGACAGGAAGCAGACATATCTCACTCGCTAAGGATCCGCCCAGCATAGGGGTGTTTTCAACTGCTGAATTAAATCCCTTAAGACACTTGGCTTTAAATATCTTTCCCTACCTCACAGCTCTCCATTCCCCCCCACGGCAGGGCCCTCCTCTGTGTGAGCTAGATGCTGCCTGGTCCGTCGGCTCGAGCTCTGTGAGCCGTGACTGGGAAAGCAATGCTGTCCCCCAGGGCTGCTACTGATTAGCTCCGGAGCCTGCTTACGACACTCCTGCTAATACATCAAAGAATGACGTTTGCTTTTTTTGCAGCAGTGTTACGTTGTTAACTCATCTTTAGTTTGTGGTCCATTAAAACACCCAGATCTTTTCCTGGAGTACTCCTTCCTAGGCAGTCATTTCACGTTTTGTATTTATGCAATTGATTATTCCTTCCTAAGTGGAGTACTTTGCATTTGTCCATATTGAATTTCATCCTATTTATTTCAGACCATTTCTCCAGTTTGTCCAGATAATTTTGAATTTTAATTCTATCCTCCAAAGCACTTGCAACTCCCTCCCAGCTTGGTATTGTCCACAAACTTTGTAAGTGTACTTTCTATGCCATTATCCAAATCATTTATGAAGATATTGAATAGAACTGGACCCAGGACAAATTCCTGCAGGACCCCACTTAATATGCCCTTCCAGCTCAATTGTGAACCATTGATAAATGCTCTCGGGGTATGATTTTCCAACCAGTTATGCACCCACCTTATAGTAGGTTCATCTAGGCTACATTTCTCTAGTTTGTTTATGGGATGGTCATGTGAGACAGTATCAAAAGTCTTACTAAGGTCGAGATATACAACATCTCCTGCTTCCCACAATGCTTGTTAGCCTGTCAAAGAAGGATATTTGGTTGGTTTGACATGATTTGTCCTTGACAAATCCATGTTGACTATCACTTATCACCTTATTTTCTTCTAGGTGCTTAACAAATTGATTGTTTGATTATTTGCTCCATGTTCATGTGTTTGGCTGTACGTATGTGTGAGTGTATTTGTGCGGCCGAGTGTGCAATTGTGTGGGTGTGTTCATTAGCATACTGTTGGTGTGTAAGTCTGAGTATGTGTGTGTGAGAGTGAGAGACACGAGGAACAAACCAGAAGTTAGTCCCATCACTTCATGCACAGCAAAAAGCTGTTCGGATACTACAGTGATGAGACAGTATGAGAACCTGTAGAGAAAAGAAGTGAATGTGGGACCAGAAGAAATGCCATGTGACTTGTGGGAGCAACCAAACCATTCAAAGCTCAAACTGAGGCTATCAAATACTTCCAAATGAAAGCTATAGGCTGACAAAAGTTCTGTCAAGTAATGTTGAGCAATGAACTATTTTTGGAGACTGTGATCTGTTCCCAGACAATTTGCTAGCCAGGAGGAGAGAAAAGGCTAAATTCAGTGAATAAATTGTTCCCTGGAAAGAGTTTGTCAAGATCTAATGAGAGTGTCAATCATTTCAACATCGTCATTCCAAGAGCCGTATCCCAATAGGAGACTGCAGAGATGCCGTTAGCTGAGTGCAGCGAGATGATCCATAAGGCAAAGTGACTGATGAGTTACAGATCTTCTAACTTCAAAAGAAGGTGGAAGAGACAAGCTTTTGATCTTCTACAGAGCTCAAAAGCTGGAAAGCTCATCTCTCTCGCCAACAGAAGCTGGTGCAATAAAAGACATTAGCTCCCCCACCTCGTCTCTCCAACATCCTGGGACCAACACGGCTACAACAGCAGTGCATAAAAGAAGGTGAAGGCAGTTTTGTTTCATTCCAAAAGCATAAAGTGGAAACGTAGAGTTCATCTTGATCCTGTCCTGTTAAAGGGGAGGAAAAGGAACCCTTAAAGTCCTGAAAACCAGGTCACAGAGACAGCATGTAGCATCTGGTGTATTCATTTAGATGGAATATATGGGCCATAACCCAGTCACTGTCCAACATTAAACAGTTTTAAATATGGTTTGGGATGTGGTCCACAGAGACCTCAGCCTGCTTAGTCCCATGGCAACCTCACCATTCAACAGCCTTTAAACCGTTTATTAAAGATACAGATTAAAGAGTTTTCTCCCAAAGTCTCTTTCATTAAGGATTCCCAAGGGAATGATGGGCAGGATAGCCCATCCCTTCATTATTCTGTCCACCACACAGGGCTAATTTCTGACACACCAATTTTGGGTCATTTCCAGTTCCACATTTTCTTAGTTGCCAGGCACGATCGTAACACAGTCCTTGAATTATACCAGGAGGCCTTTCTGTTCGCACGAATTCAGTCTCCCTTTTGCAACTTTTCCCAGCACCATTTGTTGTGATAAGTGATTGTGACACTTTGTGAACGTTTGCTTACTCTTCACAGGGGCGCTCACCACTCGGGTAGTCAGCCCAGCGTAGCGGGTAAATCGCTGAGTGACAGAGAGATCTGCCTCTCCACGCACAGTAACAATGAGAACACCTCGGTCCCATCGAATGCTTTGCCATCCACAGATCTCAAAGGTTTATAAAGGGGGGCAATATCATTAACCCATGGAGAAACTGAGGCATGGACTGGCCAAGTCACCCTGCCTTCCTAATACCTCTTCCCTTAGAAGGACACACCCTGAATTGCAAGCCAGGAGCCCAAGAGCTTTTCCACAGCCGTTGTTAACACTTCAGTGTAGGCCACGACCCCTGACGCTGGTCGCCAGCGCTGAACCCCATGCCATTCTTTTAAATCCACAGTTTGTGGCCATTTGCAAACACTGTATGCAGATTAGTGCATTCATTAATTTGCAACAGTGCAAACTAGGCAGCACGGGGGCCCTGGGTGCTCGAGCCACGCGGGGTCAATTTATGTAACCAAGTGACACAAAACCAAGTCAAGTGTGGTGGTTTTGGCTGAGGTTTGCTTGTAGTTTTGGACTCTGTTCCAATCCAGAGACTCAGATAAAACAATCCAGGGAGCGACAGTTCAGGGATCCCCACCCTGGGAACAGCAGGACCCTTCTGGGGTTCACAGGCCAAACGTTCACGCAGCTCCACCCAAGAGGACCAGTGCTGCTGAAGGCAACTCTGCCCAGCTCAGAGACAGCTGAGCCCTGGCGAGCCGCCTCCTGGTGCCTTAGTCTGTGCAATGAAATAGCCTGCAGTGTCTCAAACCCCCTTTCTCTGGACTCCCCCATGCATGGGATTGAGTTTCTTCGCCTGGGTTTGCTGGCCTCTTTAGAGTAGTTGCACTGGCGATAAATAAATAAATACGCCTGCAGAGGGCAATAAAAGCCAAGCCATGATCATGCAGCATGGTCGTTGCCATGTGGGTCCCGGGATATTAGAGAGACAGGGAGAGGGAGGTAATATCTTTTACTGGATCCACATCTATTGGTGAAAGAAACAAGCTTTTGAGTGCGTACCACGCTCATGCATTCACCAGGCCACCATCAGAGCTGCTGTTGCAAGCGCCGGGTGGGGGGATTTGAAGGTAGATTTGATCTAATTTGTTGCAGCCAAAAATTGCTGCAAGTAGGGTTACCATGCATCCGTATTTTCCCAGACATGTCCGGCTTCTTGGTTCTTAAATCACCGTCTGGGAGGAATTTTTAAATATCTAAAAACATCAGGATTTTGCCATTATTATTTTTTCCCAAAGAAGAGTTGATCATTCAAGAAAGAGAGTGAATGTGGATCACTTGAGAGAGTGCCCACTTTCCCCCCGTAGCTCCCAGTGCTTGCGCCGCGAAACAGCTGTTTCTCACGGCTGGGAGGGGGAACGCAGCGCGCTCAGGGGA
Organism: Chelonia mydas; assembly: GCF_015237465.2. NCBI lineage: Eukaryota > Metazoa > Chordata > Testudines > Cheloniidae > Chelonia > Chelonia mydas. Next base: position 21,306,406 of record NC_051257.2, on the reverse strand, counting down.
GGAGGAGGGGCCAGGGCGGGGATTTGGGGAAGGGGTCCAATGGGGCAGGGAGGGGGCGGAGTTGGGTCTGGGACTTTGGGGAAGGGGATGGAATGGGGGCAGGGAAGGGGCGGGGCTGGGGGGGCACGAGCAAATACCCCCACCCCATAGAGAGTCCTCTTTTTTGAATGTTCAAATATGGTAACCCTACTACAAGTCCATTTCAGCCCCAGGTCCTGTCGCTCCGTGCTCCAGTTAGAGCGCTGCTGTGCAAATGAGCTGCCCTAGCCAGGGTCCCGGGTGTGAGATGGGCACACGTCCTGCAGCGAAGTCGTGTCGGAGGTTAGCGCTGCTCCGGCTCCTGGCCCTGTAGATGGCGCTGGCTGGAAGGAGCAAAGGGCAAGCGTCTGAAACCAGCCATCTCCATGACACACTGTGGGAAAGGTAGAGCCTGCCTTAGGACACGAAGGGCCCTCCTGAGCCATGAGCCCAGCCCCTGCTGTCTCAGGCAACTCCACATAAACTCTGCTTTGCTGGATCTCAATGTATATCTAGCAAAGCCAGGGGATGCAGCCGGGCCGATGGAAACGCTGCCCCATTTATAGCGCCCCATTGCTCTGAAAGCCTCACCCATCTGCAGGTCTGAGGGAGGAGGTCCGGGCACTGCCGGTCTGAGCCAGGAGTCCCCCGTGAATTCTGGGCATGAGTATCAATGGAAGCCCTGACTCAGCAGGTGTCTGGCCACCTGCCATCTGTCCTTCCCCCACCTCATGTGGCTCATTTCCTGCGAGCACACCGTGGCCTCTGCAGCTGGGCTTTTCTGGAGCAGGGGCTGCCAGCTGTACCAACTTATCCAGGGCATGATGGTTCTGTGACGTAGACAGGCTTGTCCAGTGCCGGGCGTCACCTGAACAGAGTCTGTGAATCTTGCTCCGTGGAGCGCTCTCTCGGGTGCGCTAGTGAGCACTAGAAGCACAGAGGAATATTGACCCAGCGAATTGATGAGCCAATCACTTTCACACCAGCAGGGAGCTTTATTTTTCTTTGTTGGTTTTAGAGGTCTTTCGAAAAAAGCCTCCGCTCCCTTCCCACCCAACTGCACAAACCCAGACAGCGAGAGACAGCTGGGTTCAGCTCTTCAGGGCAGGGCCTGTGTGTTTGTACAGCTCCTAGCCCATGCTGAGTGCTAACACAGCGGAGAAGGATGCCAAGGGGAAGCGGTGTGGGTTTTGTAAGTACGAGCCCCTTCCCCGGATGAGCCTGCGGGGCCTGGAAGATCCAAACAGATCCCAGGGGAGACCCGGATTCCGGGGGGCAAACTCTGGCTTCAATGGAATTGCGAAGAGAATAGAAGGAGAATTTCAGGGTCTTCATTTCACAGACTTCAGGCACTTTGCTTTTTTTGATGTCTGGGGACAAGGCGAAGATTAGAGGAAACTTTGCAGCCTGCCTCGTCTCTGGACAGAATTTGAGCTCCTCTATCCCCCCTCTCACCGCCATGTCCCGTCGGAACAATTCACCCTTGCCAAGACACAGAGCAAGGAGGAGTGATTCCAAGGTGAGGCGGATTCGAGCCACAAAATTCTGACCTGGATTTCCTCCACTATTTGGGTTGCTAGGCACAGTGATTTGGGATCGGGTGAGTCTCGGGTGATTCCAACCAATGGAAAGGGAGACGCTGGCAACCCCAGGCAGGAAGTATGAGGGCCTGCTGCTGTCTCTCCCAGATCTCTGCAAAGCATCGTGGGCCATTTCAAATATCAGGCATGTGATTTCCACGGGACAGGGAACTCCACCAGGGAAGTCCTATGGCCGGTGTTATGCAGGACATCAGACTGGATGCTCACAATAGTGCCTGCTGGCTCTAGAATCTATGAATCAAAACTCAGGTCTTTATTTCTGTAGCTTTACTGGTATAAAGTGATGCTGTTGATCATTAGCACAATAATACCTAGCTCTTATATACAGCATCTCATCACTGCTGCTGGAGGTACTTTGCTGTCTTTTAGTGCAGGCAGTAACAGCTCAGGCTTTACGCTCCACAGTTCCCAGGGTCAGTCCCCACTGTTTCTGTCCTACCAAGGGGGAGGGGAATCATCAAGCCATGATGTCATGGCAGTAGTGCGAGCCACCATGCCTTTTGCACCCAGGTAATCATGAAATGACCCCATTTCATCCCCAGCCTCGCTCCCATGCAACCAGGTGCGAAATGTGTCTGTCCATAGCTGTACAGGGGTGCGGGCTGAAGCACAAAGCATGCCTCTTTGTAGACGTGTGAAAAAATAAGGCTCTAAAAGACTGGCTGAGATCAGCCGTAAGGAGACGCAGAGCGATCATCTATCTTGCCTTGTCGATTTAGATTACAAGCTCTTCAGAGCTGGGACGTTTACTATGTGCTTATACAGCACTGAGAATAATGGGGACCCAATCTTTTACCTAATAACTGTCCGAAGTTTCCCCCACACACTCAAAGTGTATTTGGACAGTGGAACTTATTGCCACGGGAGGACTGAGGCTAAGAACTTCACAAGATTCAAAGAGGGATAGACATTTATATGGATTGCAGGAATATCCTGCGTTAGCCTAGTCAATGCTAGGGGATATACGGCTTCATGCCTCAGGGTTTAAGCCGATCTGTAGCTATTAGAGAGCAGGGTGAGACCTAATGGGGGCGGCAGATTATCCCCCATTTGCTACTGCAGGGCACTTATGACACATGTGGTGCTGGAGGTGGGGTCCAGGACTGATGGACTGATCTGGTCTGATCCAGGCTCGCAATTCCCGTGGGAAGAAGAGTTTGACATAGGGGAGCCTTTGTGAAACCAGCAGGGTGTGGGGGGCGGGGGGTGCGACACAGCCTGCAGGAGCTGTTCGAGGCAGACGGCATGAGCCCTGAGAGACCAGAGAACAGAAGAAAGGGACCAAGGGGGAAGTGAGGCAGGCAGCTACGCAGCTTGAGGAGGCCCATGCTCCCTTGCATACGCCTGTCCTCTGCCCGTTCCATCCTGCACACTTGCAGCTGGGGGAGAGGTTGTGCAGGGGGGCTGGGAGCTCCCTGCCATGTGGTGCTCAGGAGCATGCCTAGAGCTTGGCCTTGCAAGCATGCCTGGGGGGCCGCCACCCTCCCATGCACCAGGCTAGAGCCAAGCAGCCGGGCACACCTTCCACGCAAGGACGTGCAGGCTCAAAGCCTCAGTGGCACCGATCCCGTGCCTCTTCCTGGTTCTGTGCCAGGAGAGTTGGATCCGGAAAGGGCAGGCCTGCGCCTTTAAACGGAGGTCAGGGTCTCTGCTCCAGCGGAGAGATGGGCAATTCCCAGGCCTCTGACCCGGGGCCTTGCGGCTACCTGGAAATCAGACCTGCACTGACCTCTCAGCCAGCCCGCTCCCTGGCAGAGGGGATTATGCAAGGGCACTCATGTATAAAATTGCTTCTCGTACAGAGAGGAGCCCGGAAGCAGGGGAATCTGCAATCAGCCATTCCCAGCTCCTCGGCGGTGGTGAATGGAGACCTGCTAGGCCCCCTCTGCTGCGCGGCGACGTGGTGACGGCTGCAGTCTCCGTATCTGGGCCATTCACCACTCGAGACTTTTAGTGCCCCTAGCAATGGCATGTACTGCTGATGAGTTCTTTCTGCTCCAGTAATTACAGTGAGGAATTTGTCAGAATGAGCTTTCTAAAACCTTCTTGTCTTGTTCTGATTTTACCTGGAGTGTAAAAAGTCATTGGTATGGTAAAACAGAGGCTGTTCTGGGCAAGCAAGCCATCCAGATAACGCAGTTTATACCCACTTCATGCTCAATATGCAAAGATAGGCTGGCTGTGTTTTTACCAGGCTGGAGTTTTCAACAATTAAAAGCAGCCAGTAAGGGAGGGTGGGGAGAGAGACGGTGGGCCTGCGGAGTTACTCGATTTCCATTTTTTCTAGCTACCAGTTGTTTTACATAGAAATAATGTGAACCTCCTGTATTCTGGATATTACACATGGATTCCAGAAGGTAACCCCTTGTCTGCACTGTTCTAGATGAGTTCTAGGGTGAACTCTTCCCCTTCCACACTCCTGAAGCATTCTAGAGAGGAAGCTTCCTGTAGCGTTCTAGATAATGTCTAGAGAGAAAACCTTCTGGATGCATTCAAGCGAGAAAACCTACCGGACTATTTGGGATGTGTTCAGTAGGAGATGCTTGTAATTAATGGTCTAGAAAACAGCCGGAGTGGTGGACACCTACAGCATTCCAGATGAGTTCCTGAAGAAAAGTTACCTCTAATGCTACGTGCAGCTGTGTGTCTTGAAACCTACAAGAGGAATTCTAGAGACAACTCCTCTTCTGTAGCGTCTCAGAGGAGTTCTAGAGAGAAAAACTTCTTTGAGGTCTGAAGGGGAAATCCACTTCTGTGCTCTAGAGGAGCTCTGGAGGGAAAGCTTCGCTCTCACATTCTGGATTTGTTCCAGAGAGAAAGCTTCCCCTTTAGCATTCTTGGTGAATTTTTGTGGGAAAGCCCCATCTAGAGTCCTGCAATGAGTTCCAGAGCAAAAGGTCTCCCCCACTCTGAATTCACCAGAGTCCACCAGCCAGACACATGCCTTGTCTGAGGGGCAGCTCACACCTGCCACTGGAGTGTCAGAACTGAACTCCCCTTAAAAGCCGTTTCTCCTCCCTGCTCATGCAGACAGAGCCTGTTCAGAAAAGGACATCTAATGTTAAACTGCCTGCACCAGAGTCCATTCCAGGTGGGCACAGAAATCCAGTTCAGATTCTCCTCCACCAAGTGGCTGCACCCAGGGTCCGTTCCAGGTGGGCACAGAAATCCGGTTTGGATTCTTTCCTTCCCAGATTCCACAGCTCAAATCCACTGTCTGGGCATAGAAATCCCGTTCCCATTCTTCTCCCGCTAGAGGCTATGCCCAGAGTCCATTCCAAGTGGACACTGAGATCCAGTTCCTACTCTTACCTTTCTTGATCAGCTTGAGGGTGTCTTTGGCTTGGCTGGCAAATGCAGGCCAGATTAACACTTTCCAGGTGAGATGGTCATAGGCGAATTCTGGAGAGGATTTTTATGCACAGTTGGGATAGATCCGAAGTCTGCTCCTTGCCTGCTCTGGGGTTTTTAGTCCTTGGTGTAAATGCACCAGTACAACCCCCTGGCATGGATATTACTGTACTGGTGTAAACTGGGATTGGCATGGGTGTAGTTTACCCTGAGTTTCAAAGTGCATCAGCACTAGTGTAACATGTCTACACTAGAGATTTGCACTAGTGCAGCACATCTACCATAGGTATTTGCATTAGTATAGAGTGTGTTGTGTAGGGGTTTGCACTAGGGAATTGCATTACTGCAATGTGTTTACACAAGGCATTTGCACTCGTGCAACTATACTGGTGCAGCTAAATGGGTGGCTAAAAACTCAGAGGAGGCAGAAAACCTGCCCCCACAAAACTTGCAAAGGAGATCTCAGGCCCTGAAAATCTGTCACAGAGACCCACCAAAATACATTGTTTTGACAACACCGAAAGAGAGCAGGTTTCAGGAGCAGGGATGTGTCAAAATCTAGAGAGAGAGAAAAATCTAAACTCGAACATCCACAGGAGCTGCAGCTAAATCTTCCATAAACCATACTGTGCAGCGCTGCGGAGCTGTCAGAAAGTCTCGGGTGCCATGTGTCTTGCGAATGCCAAGAGGTTTAAATGATCTGGAGCAAAATATCATCAAATGATGAGAAAAAAATAGCCAGATTCAAAATAAGTTTAGACTCAGATGTTTGCGTCCTTTCTGCTGGTTTAGGAATTGATGGAATCCCTCCTTTGACATTCAGTGGCTCCCTAACAGCTTAACGATAGCAAACAGTCATTCGAAAGAGAGGAATAAGGAGCCCAGAGAGGAATTTCTAAGTGGTCTTGAAGCTTCATGTGGAAAAAGTAATTGATGGAGCAAAGGAGGAAATGGACTCATTTAATAACATCAGGGGCCTTTTAAGCTTTACAGGGAATAATAGATATTTAAGTGCAATGTAAAATAGGGTAGTAGGGTTTCATTGTACACAATGTCGGGAAGAAAGAGAAGCAAGTTTAGGTGCAGGTATTACATTGGCAGAAGGGCCCAGAAAGGGGATTATATATGATTCTGGATGTCATTACATACAGACCTATATATATATACATGCACTACTATTGACCGGTGAGGCTATATATATATAAGGATGGTTATATAATGTATAATTCTTATAACCATTTGTGTCGACATGTGTCATTTTGTGGGGGATGAGAATTTAGCTTGTGTTCTTATCTCCACGGCTGCAGCTGGGAGGGAGGCTTCCAGCCTGGGGCCACAGACTTGTGTTACAGGGCTTGCGCTACCCCACTAAATGTCAAGCCTTGGGCTGGTGCTCAGGTTCTCAAGTCTAGGAGAGGCCAAGCAGCAACATCTGCACCGCTAGTGTTAGAACCAGGATGGGAGACCTGATCATACCCCGAAGGTCCCAGCTAAGGGCAGGGCTCCATAGTGCATATACACATTGACACAGTCCCTACCCCAAAGATCTTCTAATCTAAACGCAACAGGGAACTAGAGGCAAAGTGGCCTAGCAGCAACTGTGCCGAGACCAGCACCCAGACCTCCTGGCTCCCAATCCGGTGGCCTGTCCATTGGGCAATGCTGCCTGCCCCAGACTATTCATAGATGGGAGAGCCAGAAGGGACCACTGTGTTCCTTCAGTCTGATGTCCTGCATCACACAGGCCAGAGAACTTCCCTGGATTAATTCCTGTGTGAACTAGAGCAGAGCTTTCTGGAAAACATCCCATCTTGATTTAAAATTTGCTGGGGGTGGAAACTCCACCATGACCCTGGTTAACTTGTTCCAATTATTAATTACTCTCACTGCTTAAAATGTACAATTTATTTCCACTCTAAATTTGTCTAGCTCCAACTTGCAGTCCTTGTGTCAGGTTAGACCTTCTTCTGCTGGACTGAAGAGCATTAATAAATATTGGTTCCCCAGGTAGGTACTTACAGACTGGGATCAAGCCACCTCTTAACCTGCTCTTTGTTAAGCTAAATAGTCTGCGCTCCTTGAGTCTGTCACTATCAGGCAGGTTTTCTAATCCTCTAAATATCCTCCTTCCGAAGCCTCTCCAATTTATCAACGTCCTTCTTGAATTGTGGACACCAGAACTGGACGCAGGATTCCAGCAGCGGCTGCACCAGTGCCAAATATGGAGGTAAAATAACCCCTCTGCCCCTACTTGAGAGTCCTCTGGCTAAACACCTAAGGATGGCATTAGTCCTTTCGGCCACAGCGTCGCCCTGGGAGTTCATGCTCAGCTGATTATCCACCACAATGCCACATCCCTTTTAAGTTGCTGCTTCCCCGGATAGAGTCCCCCATCCTGTCAGCACGGCCTAAAGCCTTTGTTCCTAGATGGATGCATTTACAATTAGCCGTACTCAAATGCATATGGTTTGCTTGCACCCAGCTTACCAAGCGGTCCAGATCGCTCTGTCTCAGTGACCTGTCCTCTTTGTTATTTACCACTCCCCCAATGTTTGTGTCAGCTGCCAACTTTATCGGGATGATTTTGTGTTTTCTTCCAGGTCATAGATAAAAATGTTAAATAGCGTAGGGCCAAGAACTGATCCCTGCGAGACCCCACTACTGGCACATCTGCTCAGTGAGGATTCCCCATTCACAATTACATTTTGAGACCTATCAGCTAGCCAGTTTTTAAGTCATTTAATATGGCCCATGTTGATTTCCTATCATTCTAGTTTCTTATGCTGCCTCACTATTATTCCAGTGTCAAGGGAAGAAATAATACTTTTTTTAAAGAAGCTGGTGGAGCAAATTTGGGGGTGGAGGAGGAGACGGGGCAGAAATACTGTACCTTCCATCCACAGGCATGTCTGAGTACATCAGCGGAATGCCAGGTGCTCCTGATTACAATCCGTCACACCATTTAGAATTCAAGGTGGATTTCCAGGTACAAGTCAGAATCCTGATTTATAACCCCAGAGGGACAACCTAGTTTCAATCACATGTGAGTCATAATCTGAGAGAGCTACACAGATTGCAGACAGCTGGGTGGCATAGTACTGGGTCCCACGTCCAGGTCACAGGCAGGTATTACAATACTCAAGATGGGGAGCTTGGTTGCAGAGGTTTAGATACTTGAAAATAAATGGATCTGGGTAGAAAACTCCTGCAAATGGCCACGGCCCATTATGCATGTGCTGGTACCAGGCTGCATGCTGAAGGGCCACGAAAGGTGCACGGAGGCTGGGGTTCCTTCGGCAGCCTGAGCAGACCTTCAGAGCGAGCGGACTAGACTAAGGAAAGGGTGAGCACTAATCAAAGGGCTGCACTGCTTGCTGGTGCTGTGTAACGGCGTAAACTCGTCCTGCATCGCTCCTGCAGCTGCAAGGCTGCACTGCAAAGCCTGGATGACCTTCTCCCTTGCCCTGACTTTATGCCATAATGGCCCAGCGCCTGGTGTCACGGCCATGTGTGACGGGCCTCCATTCACCACTTTGGTGCCTCCTGCTGGCCATCTTGGGGATTGGCTCTACAGGTTGGTACACCCACTCCCTGCAGTGCTTCACCTGCTGTCACTTCTGCTCTGGCCCCTCGTCACTCCAAGGACCACAGTGTTCTCTTCACAACACAGCTCTCCGGCTGTGTCATGATCTGTGCTCCCCCGCTCCGGGGGCGAGTGTTTCAGGCTAACTGTCCCCCCACTTCTCCAGGGGTGACTGCCGCCAATTGTCCGGCCACTTCCCCGTGGCCCTAGCACCTTCTTCATCCTTGCCTCAGGGCCTCAGCCTGCAAATCCCTGCTAGCTGCACTGCTCTGTCCAGGGTGCTAGCTTCCTTCTGCCTGCCAAGCACCCAGTCCTCCCTCCTTGAGCTCCAGGGGCTAATTGACCCTGCTTTGCCCTGCGGCTCTTCTTATATGGGACTGCTGGGCCTTGATTGGCTGTTCCTCGCAGTCCCTCTCCAGTTGGCTGCTTCCTGCACAGCCTCCCTAGGGTTCTATTAACCCCTTGCATGCCCGTGTGGCGCAGACGCCCCATCACACCATGTCTGATCTTACAGTATAACAGGGTCAAGCTGGCTCAGTGTTTGCCCTGGCAGCCTTCACAGGACATGTACATGCTACCGGATGGAGGGATGATCGCTCCATGGGGGGGCCTCTTGTCTCTGAGACAGTACTGAGCCCAGTGCTGGAGATGGCATCTTTTGCATGGGTTGTAAAGCCAAGGTCCTGATCCTACGGTATAGAGCAGGAGACGCAGGTGCCCTTGCACCCTTTACATATATTATTATTCTATTCATTTATTTGTACTGGAGTAGCATCTAGCAGCTCCAGGAGCAGACCAGAACCCCATTGTTCCAGGCGCTGCTCAGACACAGAATGAAAAGACTGGCCCTGCCTGCCTTACAATCTAAGAACTTTGCCTGTCTGCAGAGACAGCAACCATTTTGGTTCTGAGATGCTTCAGAAGAGATCCACGCAGCACTCTCACTTACAGACTTTACTTTTGTTCTTTCTTATTTCCCTTCATCAAAAACAAAAGCCATCTGAGGCTAAATGTTTATGCTCTGCTCGCTGCACATGGCAACATGACACTGGCCGACGCCAAATGTTGCAACAACTGAGGCATTAACCCCTTCCCCAATTCCTGCTGGCACCTCACCAGTTGCCCAAGTTACCCCAGCAATTTCAACTGGCTATGGCATCCTACTTCACTTCCTGTCCTAAACTGTTCATGTTAAATAGCTACGTTCAACAGAAGTGGTTCCGTTTTGTGGTGGGTGAAATGAGTTCGGTATATCCCTTACCCACCTCAAAGAGGCATTGTAAGGCATAATAAATCAATGTGTTGCATTGTGAAGATGAACAGCGCTGGAGAATGCAGATTGTTACTCTTATTAACTATTAGCTCTTGTTTATTTTAGTGATTCACAATACCGGTCTGACCCTGAGAAATTACATCTACAATTGTATGAGATGCACAGAGAACAAATGATAAGTGGCAGTGAATGAATGAAATTATAACTCCGTTGTACTCCCTGTTTGAAAGGTAATAATCATATCTGGGGCTAGCAATTCTCAAGGCCTTTGGAATTATTATGATTATTTATTTCCTGGTAGGGCACAGGGGAGTGTGTGTTACAGGGCCCACTCTGGGCCAGTCTGTGGAGGTTATAAGTTGTTTATACCCAGTGGCGCTAGTTGTTTGGCACTTTAGCTCAAGTTATAGCCACTTTAACTCTGGAGGTCTCCAGTTCAATTCTCCATGGGTCACCCAAGACGGCGGCCATCCTAGTAGCACCCCCACTAGCATCAGGTTATGGACCAGCACCCGTTTGTGCCAGGTGCTGTACAATCACAGGATGTCCCTGCCCCAAAGAGCAATCGCATTAGTTAAGGGGATAAAAATTGCTAGCCCAGGATAGTTATTTCTGGGGTAACAAGAAGCATCTGTGCTCTCGTACATCCTCTGTGCAAGGCTCCTTTACATTCCTCCTCTCTTGACTGATGACCACTCTCAGAACTCCCCGCTCCCCTGCTCACGACAAACTGCACCCTCTTCTGAGCCCCACCCCACCTAGGGTGACCAGCCAGCCCATATTTTAAGGAACTGTCCCTTACTTCATGGATTTGTCCCTTATGGTGACCCCTCGTCCCTTGTTTCTGAGATGTATTTAGTTGCATCGTATACATGAGGGCAGTAGAAATGTACCCGTGAGAGAAAAATACATGGTGTGCTGAAGGGAAGGGCATTTCCCTCCCACATCCTGTGCTGATGGGCTGGGCAAGGAGCAGGCAGACACACGTGCAGCCACCTCCAGCAAGGGGTCACTCTGCTCCTTTCTGGGCCAGCCAGAGGCTGCTTCTGGACCCAGTCCAGCTCCCGCCCTGCCCGTCCTTACCTAGCGCTGAGCATAAAGCTGGGGGCCTGCCTGGGCAGCGAGTCCAGAGGAGCACTGGGCCTCTGCCCCCCCAGCTCCTCCTTCCTCCCCCAGGACGGGCATTCAGATCTGGGGTAGGCAGGGGAGCTGGGCTCTTAGAGTCATGTTCGCGGAGAGGAGCTATGGGGGGACACAGAGCTGGGGGAGCCTTGGGAAGGAGGGAGTGTTTTGTGGTGAGAGGGGAGAGCATGCATGAGGGGGCCTATGTAGGTCTCTGATCCCCCCACAATGTTGCCCCAAGTGAGATTCACCCCCCCCAACACACACACACATCTAGTCCTCATCTTTCCCCCGAACCCGGAGCCACCTGGCGGCAGACAGAGCTCGCTCCCTGACACTGCTGCTGGATCAGAGGCACCAGGACAGATGCCCAGAGCCCCCCACGGGGACAGCCCTGACCTGTGGCTGGCACCAGCTCCGCATTTCGCCCCCTTCCCTCTGCCAGCATTTCACTCGGTGTTAAAGCAAGCTCCAGCCAGAGAGCCCCGCCTCCACTGAGAGGCTTCGTTAATGCCAGCTCTGCTGTTTACTCCCCAAACAAGGCGCGACTATTACCCACCCGTCAGGCACATAACCCGTGTGCTGAAAGTGATTCAGTCAAGAGGAAATGGAATTAAATTATTAGTCAGCATATATTCCTCGCTGGCTCGCAGCAATATTTACAGCCAGCCCGGGCTGCAGTCCGAGAGCAATGTGCAAACTGACAGGGGCTTCGGCAAAGGCCAGGGATGCGGCTGGAATGCCTCTTAAGCATCATTAGCAGCAGCAGCTGGGTAAAAACACCGGTCATGTATGCACAGTCCCACCCAGCAAACTCCACGCTGGAGATGGGCTGGCCGTGACTGCCCCAGTTCTCAGTTCCTCCATCCCCGCGCATGGGGCAGGAACAGCAGGGATCAGGGGAAGGTTGCCTTCAAGACATTTTGTGCGACCCTGTATTCTAGGTCTGCCCAGCCCCAGTTTAAGTTAGAGCAGCCTATGGGCTGCTCTAACTCACACTTGGCTTCCCGCGCTCCCCTACAGGCCCTAAAAAGCAGAAAGCTTCTCACCACCAGAAAGCTTCCTGCCTACCAGGGGCAGGAGCAGCAAGGAGCCCCTCCCCCCCACTCTACACTGGCTTGAGATGGCCCCTGTGCAGGGGGGATTCTCAGGGGGCTGCCTGAAGGGCATGAAGGGGAGAATCAGGCTGTAGGTGGCTGAACCCCCAGGTGCAGATCTAGAGCAGCTCCGCCCTTACTACCAAATGGGGGAGAGTCCCGCTCGGCCTCATGAAGCCTGGAGATGCCTGTGGGATCAGGTCTTTGCCATCATCCCACCATGTATCCAGGATTCAAGATTCACCAGCATGTGTGGCTATAAGGAAAATTGGAACCAGCTACTGTGAGTTGGTCCTTCCATTGTAGCTCTCTAGGATCGCTCGCTGTCACCTGGCTAGCTGGCTAACTATCGTCTGTCTCCTCCCTAGCCCCCGTCCCCGTGCAATCGCAGGCCTGGTGCTCAGACGAGGATGGGAGGGGGCTGCTGATTGCTCTGTGGAGCTGCCTCTGTCTCACCTGTCTGTTTTCAAGTCAAAATGCTTCCTGCTGGTTGCATGTCAGTCCAGGCCCCGTGAGGTTTCCAGAGGCTACTTTGGCCATCTCAGCTCGGGCAGGCCCGGCCCCTCTCTGAAGCTAGTGCGCTGGCTTTATGGCTTGCTTTGGCAGCAGGGTAGGCTCAACCAGGATCACATTTGCAGAGCACCCCAAAAGTGCAGGTGTAGCAAACCCAGGACAGGACCTAACTTCATGGTGAGCTGGCGAGAGCCGAGCAGCGTGTTCTGCAGAGGAGGGGGGGAATCTGGTGCTAAGGAACAGCATGTCCTGCCCCCGGCCAGAGGAAAGAGCAGCTCAGCTAGGCCATGGAAAGGGTAGCAGAGCTGCTAGAGCAGAGTATCTTGGGATACTCACTGCCTGACCCTGCAGTCCCTTACTCCCACAGGCACTCCTTAGTCCTGTGTGTAATGCCGTGGGAAACACAGAAGAATCCATCTGCTCTCAGGTCCGGGATTCCAGCCCGACTCTTCCCAGGAGACATGCTGAGGGGCTCCTTGAATTTCCTCCCGTGCACACCTGCAGAAGGGCTGGCCACAGTCTGGCCCCAGGCAGTGGGGTGACCTCCACAACTAGGGTGAAGAGGGCCATATAAATACCTGGATCAGGGGTGGGCAAACTATGGCCCGTGGGCTGGATCCGGCCCCTCAGGGCTTTGGATCCGGCCCGTGGGATTTCCCCCCGTGGTGCTGCAGGCCCCACTCCGCTCTCAGAAGTGGCCGGCACCACGTCCCTGGCGCCCTGGGGAGGATGGGCGGGGGCGGGGCGGGGGGCAGAGAGCTCCATGCATTGCCCTTGCCTCAAGGCACAGCCCCCCACATCTCCCATTGGCCGGGAACGGGGAACCCGCCAATGGGAGCTTCGGGGGAGGTACCTGGAGGCATGGCAAGGGCAGCGCATGGAGCCTTCTGCCCCCAGGGATCGTGCAGGGATGTGATGCCGGGCGGCACCGTGTGGGGCCAGGGCAGGCAGGCAGGGAGACTTCCCTGGCCCCGGTGCACGCCGCTGCCACCCCGGAGCCGCTTTAGGTAAGCTGGAGCCCGAACCCCTCCTGCACCCCGCCCCCCAACTACCTGTCCTAAGCCCCCTGCCTGCACCTCGCACCCCAATTCCCTGCCCTGAGCCCCCTGCTGCACCCTGCAGCCCCGTGCACCCCAACTCCCTGCCCTGAGCCCCCATCACACCCCGCACCCCTCCTGCACCCAACGCCCTGCCCTGAGCTCTCTCCCGCAGTCCACACCCCTCCTGCACCCCTGCCCTGAGCCCCCTCCTGCACTCCAAACCCCTTCCCTGAGCCCCCTCCTGCACTCTGCACCCCAACCCCCTTCCCTGAGCCCACTCATACACCCCGCACCCCTCCTCTGCCCCAATCCCTTGCCCTGAGCCTGGTCCTGCACACCGCACCCCCTCCCACACCCCGCACTCCCCCCCACACCCCACCCCTGCCCCGGCCCTGCATACAATTTCCCCACCCAGATGTGGCCCTCGGCCCAAAACGTTTTCCCACCCCTGACCTGGATGGATGGGAGCAGTGACCTCTCTGGAGTTTATCTCCAGGCCAACACTATCAGAGGAGTGAGCTGTCCGGGTACAGTGAGAAGGTCCCACACCGCAGAACGTACCCTCCCCTGGAGCATTTTTGAGATGGGAGAGTTGTTTCATTTCCTTACCCTGTCCCCTTCCTAGTGGTAGCCAGAAGAGGACTGGCCCTAATGTCCCAAGGAAGGCTTGCACTTTGCTATTCCTCACCCAGCTGGCCCAGGAAGGCCCTGAAGTTGGGGATTCCCAGCCCGATTCCCAACAAGAAGCAGAGAAACATGAAAAATTCTCATGAAAAATTCTCTGAGCTTGGAGCTGCTGCTTCAAGGTGGGAGGGTCTAATCCTTAACCGTTTTCCCCCACCCCACTTCATAGGGTTTGCAGCCAATGGGCTGAATCCAGGTAGTGCAGAGCTCCTGCCACTCCCATGGGGCCAGATCCTGAGACCGTTCCTCCGGCAAAATTCCCATAGGGCTAAATCCTGCAATGGGGCGATTGAAGTCAACAGGCCTAGCCCTGGGGTCCCACTCAGGCCAGTCTCCTGCCTGCAAAAAGAAAAGGAGGACTTGTGGCACCTTAGAGACTAACCAATTTATTTGAGCATAAGCTTTCGTGAGCTACAGCTCACTTCATCTCCTGCCTGCATCACTGCGAGGCCTGTCTGGGTCGAGGGCCTGGGGGGTCAGGGAATCTCAGGAGGGGGATGTGTGGGAGGAGCAGAGCATGCTGGGAAACGCCAGTGACTGAGCCGTCGGCTGCGCTCTGCCCCCCCGAACTGCGCTGTGGGATGTGTCTGGCCCGCCGTCGCTGGGTGCGTTTGCAGCTGGGGCTAAGGTACGTGAGCTAGCCTTAATCGAGCTGGCTCGGGTCCTAGAGCCGGGAAGCAGCAGCCACGCGGGCTGCCCGAGCCCATTCAAAATCCTGGGTAAGTCGCCCTGCTGCCCCGCGCCTGCATCGGGCCCCGAGCTGGCTAGATTCAAGCTATATGAGCGTGAGTCACTCCCCAGGAGTGCAGGACCGATCCCCACCCAGCTGGGAGCCGGCAGCCAGCCAGTTCGAGCTCCCGCGCCGAGTTAGCCAAACGTCCCCGCGCCGGGATGGCCGGCGGCTCTCGCCAGGGGCCCGTGACCGGGGTGAAAGGAACTTAAGGGACTTACCAGTAAGTAGAGCGGCCGGGGTCCTGAGCGGGACCAGACTCCCCCAGCCAGCCCTTAAGCGCAGCCCGGCGGTGATTTAAAGGGCCCAGGGCTCCCGGCTGCTGCTACCGCAGCCAGAGGTCCAGGCCCTTTAAATCACCGGCAGAGCCCCGGGCCCTTTTAAATTGCCGGGCCCCGGGGACGCTGCCCCTTTTGGCCCCCCTCAGCGGCCCTGCCAGTACGGTCGGCTGTGTACCAGCTCTTACCGGTACTCCGGACCGGTCCGGACCGGCTGACTTTCACCTCTGAGGCAGCCGTTCCCAGGCGACGAAGACATTAGCATGTGACATTACAGTCAGGTGGTAGCGGCAGCTGTGCCCAGACATGCAGGCCGCTGGGCTGGGGAGCATCGTTCATTTCCTGCTGCAGAGATGGCTGGGCTGATTTGGCATGAAAGGCTTCAGGAATGAGACACGCCTGGCCCCCACCCCGCCTGCCGCTGGGTCCGGTGTTAACGAGCAAAGCCCACGAGAGGCGGGCAATTTCCCTTGGAGGGACGAGCTGTCCAGAGCGGTTCTCTCTGCTCGCCACGACGGACACATTGTGGGGACAGCAGGCAGGGCGGGGCGCTCCGGGAAGGCCGCTGTGCTGGGAACAGAGCCAGTTCATTTGTCTGAGCCCCGTGAAGCGCTGTCCCCAGCATTTCTTGCTCTCTGCAGCTGCCGGCCCTTCCTCCTTGGGCATCAGCGCCCACTTCCAGCCCCAGCCAACAGCCACTGCCCTCGCCTGCCCCAGAGCCTGAGATGCGCCCGTTCTCTATCTAATGAGCATGTGTGCAGCCCAACGTCTGTAGCAGGCTAGAGCACGGGAGGTGGGCATGGCCCGAAGCACCCGTCACGAAGTGCGGAGCGTCAGGGCTGGGACCGATACCGGGCTCTGGGAGCTCGCGGCCCCGGGGCACGAGCGCAGTGTGCTGCCAGTGGGCAATACCAGACTTTCTGCTGTGCACTGGCCAACCGGGGGCCATGAGCAAGGGCTGTTCTGCTGGGCACTGAATGGGCTGTAGCTGGGTATGGTTGGGCACTGCTGTGTCGGGCGACCAGAGAAAGGGAACCATAAGGATCTCCCGGCACCAGGACTCTGGAGAATGAATTCCCCAGAGCAAGCCGGGGGCGGGGGGGCAGCCATGTGGGTGGGAAGCCAGTCATGAGTGAGCAAAGGGGGGGTGAATTCCTGTCTCACCCCCGCAGAACAGAGTGCATTGGCTGGGGCAGGGCAGGGGTAGTGACCACTGAATGAGCACTGAGGTGGGACTCTCTGCCCTACCTCAACGGAGAGGGGTCCTGTGGGGCAGGGCTGGCCACTGGGGTTTACTGAATGAGCGGAAGGAGGGTGTTGTCCCTCTTGGGAGCAGATCCGCCGAGGTCAGAGGCGCGGTGCTGTGGAAGGGAGCCCAGTAGACCAAGCCCACTATGAATCCTCAGTCTATTGCTTAGGGTGCCCCGTGCATTATGAGCATTGGACTTTTTTATAACAGTCTGGCAGGGCTTGGCTCAGGCAGCCCACCATCGTAGCAGGTGTGGAACCTGCTGGGAAATACTAATGATACTAAGTATCAGGGGGTAGCCATGTTCATCTGTATCCACAAAAACAACAAGGAGTCCGGTGGCACCTTAAAGACTAACAGATTTATTTGGGCATAAGCTTTCGTGGATAAAAAAACCCACTTCTTCAGATGCATGGAGTGAAAATTACAGATGCAGGCATAAATATACTAACACATGAAGAGAAGGGAGTTACCTTACAAGTGGAGAACCAGTGTTGACAAGGCCAATTCAGTCAGGGTGGATGTGATCCACTCCCAATAACTGATGAGGTGGTGTCAACACCAAGAGAGGGAAAATTGCTTTGTAGTGAGCCAGCCACTCCCAGTCCCTATTCAAGCCCAAATTAATGGTGTTAAATTTGCAAATGAATTGTTGCTCTGCAGTTTCTCTTTGAAGTCTGTTTTTGAAGGGTTTTTGTTGAAGGATGGCTACTTTTAAATCTGTTATAGAATATCCAGGGAGATTGAAGTGTTCTCCTACTGGCTTTTGTATGTTACCATTCCTGATGTCGGATTTGTGTCCATTTATTCTTTTACATAGAGACTGTCCAGTTTGGCCAATGTGCATGGCAGAGGGGCATTGCTGGCACATGATGACATATATCACATTGGTAGATGTGCAGGTGAATGAGCCCCTGATGGTGTGGCTGATGTGGTTGGGCCTATGATGGTGTGACAAGGGTAGATATGGGGACAGAGTAGGCAGCGGGGTTTGTTACAGGGATTGGTTCCTGGTTTAGTGTTTCTGTGGTGTGGTGTATAGTTGCTGGTGAGTATTTGCTTCAGGTTGGGGGGCTGTCTGTAAGCGAGGACTGGCCTGTCTCCCAAGGTCTGTGAGAGTGAGGATCATTTTCCAGGATAGGTTGAAGATTGTTGATGATGCGCTGGAGAGGTTTTAGCTGGGGACTGTATGTGATGGCCAGTGTTGTTCTGTTATTTTCCTTGTTGGGCCTGTCCTGTAGTAGGTGACTTCTGGGTACCCATCTCACTCTGTCAATCTGTTTCCTCACTTCCCCAGGTGGGTATTGTAGTTTTAAGAATGCTTGATAAAGATCTTGTAGATGTTTGTCTCTGTCTGAGGGATTGGAGCAAATTCGGTTGTATCTTAGGGCTTGGCTGCAGACAATGGATCGTGTGATGTGTCCTGGCTGGAAGCTAGAGGGATAGCTCAGTGGTTTGAGCACTGGTGTGCTAAACCCATGGTTGTGAGTTCAGTCCTTGAGGGGGCCATTTAGGGATCTGGGAAAGAAACTGGGGATTGGTCCTGCTTTGAGCAGGGGGTTAGACTAGATGACCTCCTGAGGTCTCTTCCAACCCTGATATTCTATGATTCTATGTAGGTAAGTATAGCGGTCAGTAGGTTTCTGATATAGGGTGGTGTTTATTTGACCATCGCTTATTTGCACTGTAGTGTCCAAGAAGTGGATCTCTTGTGCGGACTGCTCCAGGCTGAGGTTGATGGTGGGGTTGAAATCCAGGTGGAATTCTTCAAGGGTCTCCTTCCTGTGGGTCCATATGATGAAGATGTCATCCATGTAGTGCAAACAGAGGAGGGGCGCTGGTGGACGAGAGCTGAGGAAGCATTGTTCTAAGTCAGCCATAAAAATGTTGGCATACTGTGGGGTCTGCTATGGGTACCAATCCCTCAGACAGAGACAAACTGCAGAGCTACAATTCATTTGCAAATTTAACATCATTAATTTGGGCTTGAATAGGGATTGGGAGTGGCTGGCTCACTACAAAAGCAATTTTCCCTCTCTTGGTATTGACACACCCTCATCAATTATTGGGAGTGGGACCACATCCTCCCTGATTCAATTGGCCCTGTCAACACTGGTTTCCCACTTGTAAGGTAACTCCCTTCTCTTCCTGTGTCAGTATATTTATGCTAGCATCTGTAATTTTCACTCCATGCATTTGAAGAAGTGGGGTTTTTACCTATGAAAGCTTATGCCCAAATAAATCTATTAGTCTTTAAGGTGCCATGGACTAATGATACTAAGCTCTTATCATCCAGCGATCTCAAGGTAAGGCCAGCATCATTATCCCCATTTTACAGATGGGGAAACTGAGATGCAGGGAGTGGAAGGTGGGAGGCCAGAGGATCAAGGGTGTGGGCTGAGTAGTGCTGAAGGAGGACTCCTGGAAGCAGCTATGCCCATGGCAAACGTCTGAGATGAGCTTTGTCATCTGATTGGCGAGCTCTTTGTCAAGAAAGATTCAAACCCCAGTAAGGAAGAAGTCTGGTCCGTGCAGGGAGCAGGCTGGGAAAGGCTCAGAGTCTTAAAGCTGAGATGGACACCAGCCAAACTTAAGCAGCCTTTGGGTTAATCAAAGGGGGAAGTGTCTGGCTGCCAACTCCCCAGGAGGACCGTACTCAGGATCTAATGCAGCCATTAAGATGGAGACGTTCACCGCTGTTCACCGCACTGGCCCTATTTGTCTCCAGCATGGGAGATGGAAGTAAAGGGAGGCCGTTTATAGCCCGCGAGGCCCTTGACAACGAGCCATAATGTTTTCTTAAGGGAACAGATGCAGCCGCTGATATTTAGTGCTGCTCATTCTATGAATAAATAATGGTCCCTAATAAGCACCAGTCGCTTTAGGAAGCTTGTTAGAGCGGGAAGGAGTAGTTCTCCCTCGGCTCCACATTGCACCTGGGAACCCAGCCCTGAAACACCAACTCGGCCATCGAGTGCATGGGGCTGCAGTCCGAGAGGACAGGGGCTGGACAGAGCGGTGCGCCAACTGAGAGCAGCCTTTTGGTACCCGGGTGATTCCCCACATGGCCAGGTGGGGAGCCCAAGTCTAGGGATAGAGAGGGCACGTTGGCACCACAGCTCGCAGGTGCCGTGGTGGGCTGGGAGGAGCACAGTATGGCACTGCAGCAGCGTGGCATGAGATAGTGACCCAGCAGCATGGCAGCCCTGCAGAATGGCATTGCCTGGCATCACAGCCAGGCGATGTGGCACCACTAAAGCGGGGTATGGCACAACCAAACAGCCGAGTGGCACAGCATGGCAGCACGTCCGGCTGATGCAGCAGGGTGGTGCCCATAGTGCGGATGCTACTTGGAAGCATCTAGCAAAGCTAATCAGAGTGAGGCCAAGTCAGTACTTGGATAGGAGACCTCTGAAGAAAATCCCAGTGGGGCAGGTGGCTGAATTTCTGGCACCCCAGCCAGGGGGCAGCATGGCGGGTGGAGATCATAGAATCATAGAAGATCAGGGTTGGAAGGGGCGTCAGGAGGGCATCTAGTCCAACCCCCTGCTCAAAGCAGAACCAACACAAACTAAATGATCCCAGCCAGGGCTTTATCAAGCTGGGCCTTAAAAACCTCTAAGGATGAAGATTCCACCACCTCCCTAGGTAATACATTCCCGGGATTCCCACCCTCCTAGAGAAATAGTGTTTCCTAATATCCAACCTAGACCTCCCCCACTGCAACTTGAGACCATTACTCCTCGTTCTGTCATCTGCTACCACAGAGAACAGCCGAGCTCCATCCTCTTTGGAACCCCTCTTCAGGTAGTTGAAGGTTGCTATTAAATCCCCCCTCGCTTGTATCTTCTGCAGACTAAATAAGCCCAGTCAAGAAGAGCTCTGCCCCTAGTTGGTTCCTCCAGCACTTGCACCAGGAAGTTGTCACCAACACTCTCCAGAAACTTCCTGGATTGTCTGTGCACTGCTGTATTGCTCTCCCAGCAGATGCCAGAGTGATTGAAATCCCCCATGAGAACCAGGGACTGTGATCTGGAAACTTCTGTTAGTTGTCTGAAGAAAGCTTTGTCTACCTCCTCCTCCTGGTCTGGTGGTCTATAGCAGACGCCCACCACGACATCACCCTTGTTTCTCTCGACTCTAAACTTGACCCAGAGACTCTCAACAGGCTTTTCTAGTTTCATACTGGAGCTCTGAGCAA
The DNA here is from genome assembly GCF_015237465.2 of Chelonia mydas. NCBI lineage: Eukaryota > Metazoa > Chordata > Testudines > Cheloniidae > Chelonia > Chelonia mydas. Next base: position 21,285,666 of record NC_051257.2, on the reverse strand, counting down.
TCATACCGCTCTCTTACATACAGTGCAACTCCTTCACCTTTTCTCCCCTGCCTGTCCTTCCTGAACAATTTATACACATCCATGACCATGCTCCAGTCATGTGAGTTACCCCACCAAGTCCCTATTATTCCAATCACATCATAATTCCTTGACTGTGCCAGGACTTCCAATTCTTCCTGCTTGTTTTCCAGGCTTCTTGCATTCATGTACAGGCACCTAAGATAACTACCTGATTGCCCTACTTTCTCAGTATGAATCAGGAGGCCTCCCCTGTTGCATCCTCCTCCTTGTGTTTCCTCCCAGTATCCCACTTTCCCACTTACCTCCGGGCTTAGGTCACCTGGTGAACATAGTTTAAAGCCCTCCTCACTAGGTTAGCAAGCCTGCCTGTGAAGATGCTCTTCTCTCTCTTCGTTAGGTGGATCCCAACTCTTTCTAGCAATTCTTCTTCCAGAACAACATCCCGTGATCAAAGATTCCAAAGCCCTCTCTCTGACACCACCTGCGTAACCACGCATTTACCTCCACAACTCGATGGTCCCTACCTGGGCCTTTTCCTTCAACAAAGAGGATGGACGAGCACATGACTTGTGCCTCAAACTCCTTTATCCTTCTTCCCAGAGCCATGTAGTCTGCAATGACCTGCTCAAGGGCATTCTTGGCAGTATCATTGGTGTCCACGTGGAGAAGTAGGAGAGATGCGCGTCTGTTGGATGAGCACGGTGCAACGCCCGGGTGCTCATTCTAGAGCCTGTGGCCACGTCCGTGGCAGGGGAGTCGCCATGTTCCACGAGCCCGTTCAAACGCAGTTTGGCCGAAGCAGTGTTAGCAGCCTGGGCGTGTGAAACCAGCATGGACGGGTCTGTGGGCGAGGCACTCGATGAGGACTCAGGAGATCTGGGTTCAGCCGGTTCCTTGCTCCCTCCTGTTCTCTCCCTGTGCCGCATGGCAGTTCAGTCTCCTGACAACAGAAGTGCTTCGGGCTAACTGGAGTCGCTGGGCTCGCTACAGCGGTAACTGGGTGACATGTAACAGCCTCTGCAATGCAGGTCAGACTAGGTGAAATAATTGTCCCTTCTCGCCTTGGGCAGGTGGCCTGATCCCCCATCCATAGCTGGCAGGATAATAACCATCCCTTTGTCTCTCTCCATTTGGACTCCACGCTGGCTGAGCAGGGACTGTCTTGCACCCCATGTCTGTCCGTCGGGGCCCCCAGCTGCTACTGTGGTTCAAAGCAACACCAGTGCCACTGCCCGTCTCCCCAGAACAAACCAGGTCCCGCTTGGCTGCGTACCCCGCATCCCCCCAGGGACGCCAACCCCTGTCTCCAGCGCGTCAGCCACGTCACCGCAAGGGTGAGGGTGGTGTGGGAGCAGAGACTCCGCGGTCGCCTGCAGGCCCTGACAGTCGAGCAGCCCTGGGCAGAGCCTCCCACCGTGGCCGTGCCGTTTGCTTGAGAGCTTCACCTCTCCCCCATGCATTACTGAACGGCTCAACGTGTGACAGGAGCTTAAATTCCCCAAAGCTCGGGCTCTCAAGAGCCACCTCCTTTTGCTGCCAGCGCTAGGGTAGAAAGGCCAATGCCTGCGTGAACCTGATCGGGGGAGAGAATCCCCCAAAGGTCTCCAGCAGCCAGATGAGCTCACTGCCACCTCCCGGTGAGCTTCTCCCCACACCGGCAGGAGGGCTGAGTGCCACTCCCAGGGCTCAGCTCTGATTTCATGTCAAGGGGGCTGGCTGGCCCTCTCCCCTGCCCAGCAACTGCTGCGGAAGGCAAGCGGGGAGAACAAAAGGGCCGGGAGATGACCAGAGCAGAGCTGCTCCTTTCTCAACCACTGGTGCCTTGAAGAAGGGAATTTAGGAGGCGATCTTCCCACGCTTATGGGAACGAAAGGCAGGCATTCGCCAGGGCTGCCCAGAGCCCTGTGCAGACAGCTTGCTAGGGGAAAAGCTCCAGGCGAGAGGGAAATAGCCTTCCGCAGCCAGGCCCCAAGCCCCTGGGGCTCTGGCCATTCCACTGGGGAAGGGGTCCTCCAGCCTGGTCTGGTTGGAGATGCCCTCTGGGGGGCGTCCTAGGGGCCAGGCCAGGGGCAGGAGTGGATGTTAGGGTATCCCGGCACTGTTACGTGCTCTGGGATTTGGGGCTTCAGAGCATTCCATAGCCAGTCCTGGCTGTTGCAAAGAGGGCTGGGTGAAGCAAGCACCATTGGCTCGCTCTGTGGAACCAGCCAGAGGTTGGGGGGCACTCCTGATCCCTGGGGACCTGCTGCCAAAGGGGGCTGGACCCATCCCCACATCACTGCAATGGGGCATCCTCCAGGCAGGGCACAGGGGACAGGGCAACTATCCAGAGCCTGGCGATCGGCTTCCCCTGGGGTCTCCAATGGGGGAGTCCCGTTTTCTAGTGTCACCCACCACAGGATGTTATTAGGATCCCTCTGACCTTAGCCGGGGCCACTCAGAGTTTGCTGTGGGGGACAGAGCCCCGGGAATCACAGGGATTAGCCCCTCACGGCTTCAGAGAGAGTGGAAACGCTGCCGGTCTGAGGCCAGGTCTGATAGCAGGGGAGAGATGTTCCCTCTGTGCTGCAAAGGGCATTGCACCTGGCTGAGGGAGGCAGCTGGCTTTGAAAGCAAAGGGGAAGGGTAGCCTAGTGGTTAGCGCATGGCCCTGGGAGGCAAGAAGTGCAAATTCAGTTCCCTGTTCTGCATAATCTTTCACCAATCACCTCATCTCTCTGGGCCTTAGCTTCCCATCTGTGAACTCTTCCTCTGTCTTGCCTCTTCCGACTGTGAGAGACACCGTCTCCCCTTGTGTCTGGACAGCGCCTGGCATGACAGGGGCCCTGATCCCAGTCAGAGTCTGTGCAGCGCCTGGCACAATGGTGGCTCCAATCCCAGTAGATGTCTGTGCAGTGCCCAGCATGGCAGGGGGCCCTGATCCCAGTCAGAGTCTGTGCAGCGCCTGGCACAATGGTGGCTCCAATCCCAGTAGATGTCTGTGCAGTGCCCAGCATGGCAGGGGGCCCTGATCCTGGTCAGGGTCTGTGCAATGCCTGGCGCGATGGGGCACTGGACCTGGCTGGCCCCGTAGGTATTACAAGAATACATATAATAACAGTAAGTGCCTGCAATAAGCTGCCATAAATATAAAGGGAAGGGTAACAACCTTTATGTATGCAGTAACATAACATCCCTCCTGGTCAGAGGTACAGAATCACTTACCTGTAAGGGGTTAGTCAGTTCAATTAATCTAGTTGACACCTGACCAGAAGGACCAATGGGGAAAGAAGATACTTTCAAAGCTGTGGGGGGAGGAGGTTTTGTTTGTGCTCTTTGTTTTGTTCCCTCTCCGGACAAAGAGAGAGACCAAGCAGGTAACCTAGCTCCTACTGAAATGATACATCTAATATTACAGAAATAGTAAGTAATAGCAAGGAAATGCATTAGATTATATTTTGGTTTAGTTTGTGAATTTTCCCTATGCTAATTGGGAGGTTTACTCCTGTTTTTGTAACTTTGAAGTTGAGCCTAGAGGGGAATCCTCTGTGTTTTAAGTCTTTTTATTACCCTGTAAAATTTCCTTCCATCCTGATTTTACAGAGGTGCTTCTTTTACTTTTTTCTTTATAATAAAGTTCTTCTTTTAAGAACCTGATTGATTTTAGTGTCCTAAACATAAAGGGTCTAGTCTGTACTTTTATTAAAGGCAATTTGTTGGTATATTACTCTCAAGTCTCCCCAGGAAAGGGGGTGAAGGGGCTTGGGGGGATATTTTGGGGAAATAGGAACTCCAAATGGTCCTTTTCCTGAATCTTTATCTAAATCACTTGGTGGTGGCAGAAATACCATCCAAGGACAAGGGAAGGATTTGTGCCTTGGGGAAGTTTTTAACCTAAGCTGGTAGAAATAAGCTTAGGGGGTCTTTCATGTGGGTCCCCACATCTGTACCCAGAGTTCAAAACGGAGAGGGAACCCTGACATAAGCTGACGACAGGCCTGGTGCTAAGGAGATCACGCCTGCATTAGCATGGGGTAGCAGAGCTGCATGCACAGGGGGAGCAAACCGGAGGGTCCTGGTCGGCAATAAAGTACAAAGAGATTCCAGCCCTGGCCCAGATGCTTTGGGGATGGGTCACCCGCACAGGCTGCTCCAGAGTCAATGGGAGCTCCTCCTGGAGCAGGCCCCTTTTCCAGCAGAGGACAAGATCTACAGGAGGGCTGGAGCTCCCTGGGCGCTGGGCGGCTCACAGGTACCGGCTACAGTATAAGACCCCCCAGCCCTCAGTCAGCATCACATCCAGCCCTTGCCACAGGACCAGTGCAGCGCTCAGGCCGGGCTGGGCCCTGGGAGCACAGAAGGAGCTGCTTCTTGCACTGGAAAAGCTCGCCCGGCTGCTTGCCCCCTCCGGCCCTGGCACTCTGCTCCTCGCTCTGGCTCAGCGTTTCCAGCACAGGTCGCGGTGCATTGAGCTATAATCCCACTCCTTGTGGTCACCCAGTGAGGGTCCAGCAAGGCGGGGGGATGGGGGGGAGGTGCATAGAGGAGCCCAGGCAGCAGCAGCAGCAGGGGAGGGGGGACTGATGAGGGTCACAGGCAGGACCCCGGGGACAGCAGAAGAAAAGGAGTTTACAGCAGCCAATGTCCTTCTCTATTACAGACGGGACCGGAGCCAAGTTCTCTGCAGTGCAGACAGTGGCTGCCTGAGGTTCCTGGTTCTATCTCTGCCGAAGCCCTTTCATCCCAATCCTCACCGCATCCCCCCTGGGCTGGCCCCCCACTTTGCCGGCCCCCCCACTTTGCCGATGCCCCTCAACCTAACCAGACCCCCAAGTTCCCGCCCCTCTTCTCCCCAAGGCCCTGCCCTGCTGCATCTATTCCCTCAAGGCCCCTCCCCTGCTCACCTCTTCCCCAAGGCCCTGCCCGTTCTCCACCTCTTCACTTGAGATCCCGCCCCCTTCTCCATCTCTTACCCAGGCCCCGCCCCTTCTCTGTCCCTTCCCCCCCAAGGCCCCACCCTGGCTCTAAGTCTTCCCCTCCCCAGAACAAAAAAACCCAAATATCAGGGCTTGTCAAATGGCACCCGGACACACACTCCGAAACCTGGACTGCCTGGGTGAAAACCAGATGGGTAGCAACCCTACCCACAGCCCCTCTGCCATGCCAGTCCTGGGCTCCCCACCCCAGAGCTCTGCCTATTGCTTCCACTAATGAGAAGCAAGTCTAGCCTTGGTAGCAATGCAGCATCATGTCGTTTTCAGCCATGACGCTTGAGTGTCAGGACTCAAAGCTCTGGCTGGGATGATTTAGTTGTGGTTGGTCCTGCTTTGAGCAGGGGGTTGGACTAGATGATCTCCTGAGGTCTCTTCCAACCCTAATCTTCTATGATTCTATGACTCCTGGATCCTACTCGCAGCTCCGACACTGACTCGCCGCTTGACTTTGGGCACTTCATCGCTCGCTTTCTCTGGGTGGTTGAGCATTTCCCCAGCCTATGGGAGGACGGGGAATGGGGCAGCCCCAAACTGGACTAACAAGGAGCCTAGTGTCTGGGCTGAGTGACACGGGCAGGGCTGTTTGTGTGGGAATTCTAGGACTGGAACAGCAGTGGGGCTGCAGGTCGGGATTGAGGGGCATCAGCACTGACAACAGGAACTACTGTGTGTGAATTGCCTTCTGTGATGAGATAACTGGCTCTGTGGATGAGGGGAAAGCAGTGGACGTGTTGTTCCTTGACTTTAGCAAAGCTTTTGACACGGTCTCCCACAGTATTCTTGCCAGCAAGTTAAAGAAGTATGGGCTGGATGAATGGACTATAAGGTGGATAGAAAGTTGGCTAGATTGTCGGGCTCAACGGGTAGTGATCAATGGCTCCATGTCTAGTTGGCAGCCGATATCAAGTGGAGTGCCCAAGGGTTGGTCCTGGGGCCGGTTTTGTTCAATATCTTCATAAATGATCTGGAGGATGGTGTGGATTGCACCCTCAGCAAGTTTGCAGATGACACTAAACTGGGAGGAGAGGTAGATACACTGGAGGGTAGGGATAGGATACAGAGGGACCTAGACAAATTGGAGGACTGGGCCTAAAGAAATCTGATGAGGTTCAACAAGGACAAGTGCAGAGTCCTGCACTTAGAACAGAAGAATCCCATGCACCGCTACAGACTAGGGACCGAATGGCTCGGCAGCAGTTCTGCAGGAAAGGACCTAGGGATTACAGTGGATGAGAAGCTGGATATGAGTCAACAGTGTGCCCTTGTTGCCAAGAAGGCCAATGGCATTTTGGGCTATATAAGTAGGGGCATTGCCAGCAGATTGAGGGACGTGATCGTTCCCCTCTATTCGACATTGGTGAGACCTCATCTGGAGTACTGTGTCCAGTTTTGGGCCCCACACTACAAGAAGGATGTGGAAAAATTAGAAAGAGTCCAGCGGAGGGCAACAAAAATGATTAGGGGTCTGGAACACATGACTTCTGAGGAGAGGCTGAGGGAACTGGGATTGTTTAGTCTGCGGAAGAGAAGAATGAGGGCGGATTTGATAGCTGCTTTCAACTACCTGAAAGGGGGTTCCAAAGAGGATGGATCTAGACTGTTCTCAGTGGTAGCAGATGACAGAACGAGGAGTAATGGTCTCAAGTTGCAGTGGGGGAGGTTTAGGTTGGATATTAGGAAAAACTTTTTCACTAGGAAGGTGGTGAAACACTGGAATGCGTTACCTAGGGAGGTGGTGGAATCTCCTTCCTTAGAAGTTTTTAAGGTCAGGCTTGACAAAGCCCTGGCTGGGATGATTTAGTTGGGGATTGGTCCAGCTTTGAGCAGGGGGTTGGACTAGATGACCTCCTGAGGTTCCTTCCAACCCTGATATTCTATGATTCGATGAAGCACATGGAGACCCTGGAATGAAGGGAACCGCAGAGTACAGGGCTGTTATTTTTCCATCTCCTGGAGAACAGGTACTAGGAGCCCGGGTCGATACACACAGGCCCCAGGGGCCAGCAGCATGGATTGAGCCCATCACCGACAGCACCAGGCCTTCCCTCGTGAGCACTAGTCACTGAGAGTGAGCCACAGGCTCTTGTGCAGTGGTTACTGGGGCCAGCCACTAGAAGGAGACACGACCACATGCCCCAGGCCATGTATGGTGTGTGCTCAGAGCAAATCTGAGGTTCTCTCGGAACTAGGCAGGGAGCTGACCTAAGGAGACATGGTAATGTCTTACTGATGACTGTTGCATGGGACCATGGGGCTACTTCCTGGCGTGGTCCCAAAACAGCCCCGCCTTCCAGGTAGTGCCACCCACCTCCAGAAGGTAGCATTGGAGAAACAATCTCGTTAAGATTTGAGATCAGCCCCAGAGCGGGGACCCCAGACTCCCCCAGGCTTTGCTGCTTGTGCCTGCTGGACATCCAGTCGTTCCCCCTTAACCCCGGTGGGAGATGGGGGTGACAGGCCAACAGGGGCAGGATCCTGGGTTCCCATCCGCTCTCCCTTTGTGGTTCCTGCTGTCCCACACCTCTCCCTGTATCCACAGGTCCCTCTTATCTCTGCCATTCCCCTCGCAGCTTCCCAGACGTGTCTCAGAGCCGATGGCGCAGAGCAGGGACTGCTTGTGAACAGAATGTTCCATTACGCTTCCCAGTGCCTTCCCCATTGCAATCCATTTAATAAGCACTTAATATCTTAATAAACTTTTACCAGATACATTAATGACAGCGCCTGGAACTCCGGATACAGGCTGCTCAGTGGATAATTCCTTCTCTGCGAGTGATCTTTAATCAGCCAGGTTATAATTTATTAACATGCAATAAATACTTTATTATAGGAGAGTGGAAATTCAACCAACATTCTTCAGGTAATTCAAATGGCATTGGCATAGCAGGATCCAATGGCTGGAAGGTGAAGCTAGACTAATTCAGACTAGCAATATGGTGCAAATTTTTAAGCGAGGTAGTAATTAACCACTGGGATAACTTACCCAGGTTGCACTGCTTGGAGTCATTAACTCAAGACAATGTCTTTTTAAGAGACATGCCCAACCTTAACCAAAAGTTGTGGACTTGATGCACAAATAAGAGGGTGGGGTTATCTGGCCTGTGTTATGCAGGAACTCAGATGAGATGATCATAATGGGATCTTCTAGCCTTAGAATCTGTGAATCATTGGAATCCAGTGGAAGGATGGATCTATCCCGTCCTGCTAGAAATGGAGGAGGCTCCCCGCAGGGATGGGAGAACCTCACACATTGGCAGAAGGAATCCAACATTTATGTAATAAGCCCCTCTCCCATGGTGGGTCATCATAGGGGGCCAAAGTGTGGCCCTCTCCCAACTAAACTAATGGAGTAACTTCTCTGCCTGACAACAGCAGTAGACTGTTATCCTCTTATGTGGCCCAGCCACTAGGGGGAGTCAGGACACAGCCTGAACCAGTAGGTTTCATGTTGGTGTCTCCAAACTTTATCTGACCCTCCTGGGGCCAATTCTCCCCCTTAGCAGATGAGTCAAAGCACTGGGGGAAGCTTCTGTGAAAAAGTCCAGGGAATTTTTTATTTGAGTTTTCCATCAAAACTCCAAATGATCCCCATTTTCCTGATCACTCTAGAGATGAGTCCTCAGAGCTCGTGTCAATGGGTCTCCCTTGTGCATCGCAGCAGCCGGCTCTGCCTGGCAAACCACACTGAGCCTGGACACTTGCCATATTTTTGTGTCTCTGAAAAAGTCCAGTGCTGCCAACTCTCATGACTTTCGCATGAGTCTCGTGATCTTCAGTCTTGTTCTTAAAGCCACAGCTCCAAGAGTCCTGTGATTAGGAGAGGTTCTGTGCTTCAGTTTGTAAAACAGGAACTTTCTAGCCCTTGTAGCTTCGGAGAAAAGCTAGAAAATGTGAATCCAAAAGGCCAGAAGGCAAATAACCAGAACCCCACTTTTTGTATTTGGAAAAATCTCGTGATGTTTATACCCATCTCCTGATCTTTGGGGCCGTGATTTCTGACTCTAGAATGTAGTCAGAAATGTAGTCACATGCTTTGCCTCTGCCCCCAGCATGGGGATGAGAAATGAACCTCCGCTCCTGTCACCCATATGAGGGCCCATTGAGGAGGGGACTCAGGTGTCTCTGAGGGGATTAGCCTCTCAGGGCACCAGGTCTGCGAGTCCCCTGCCTCCAGCATGAGAGACGTGACACAGAAGCCCACTGCCGGTCCACTGCTCTGTGTCAGCATCGTCTCTCATCAGGCCTGACAACCTCACTACACCTAACACAGCACTGCCGTAGCATTTATCTATAAATGTCGCGTGAGGTAGCATATGAAAGCTTACAGCACACCCGTCATCAGGAGCATAGCAAGACGTACGCATGGATGTTGTTCAAGAAGTTGTGTGCATGTACGAAAAATAGGTTTCAACCAGGCCACTAGTTTCTCCCAGACAAAAGAAAGCTGATTGACCTGTTTGCCTCAATCTCTGACGTAAATTAAGCAGGATAAGTCAAACCCACTGGGAATTCATTTGCATCTGTGGTCAACAGGAAGCGCAAACTAACGGGAGGATGAGAGACGGCATGGTGCCAGCACACCGGAGCACAAAGTAGTGGGGAAGAAGGATCTTATCTGCGGGTGCACTTCAAAAAAAGGCTGCATTTTAAAGGTTTGCTGGCCTACAAAAGGAAGAACCCCTTTGTTACCCATCACTGAGGGAACAAAAAGGACAGTGCTTGTGGGATCCTGGCCCTGGGGGCTGGTGACCCTGAGCGGTTCCTGTACCTGAGAGATGCATCTAGACGAAGATTGCAGCCTGTTAGAAGTTCAGCTTAGTCTCTTTGAAGCATGTTTTACTCTTGTTTTATCTGATTCCACCCCCGGAGTTCACCCACTTGTGCCCCTTCCCGGCTCGCTTCCCCTCACGGCCATTTCACATCCTGGCCGTGAACGCGCCCCCGTCTGTGATGGCAACTGTGATGCTCAGAGAACGGGGCCCTTGCTGCTTGGAAGACATACTGTGACTCACTTTCATGCTAAGCTCCTAAGGGCATAATTTTCACTACGGTTACATTATTCTTTCAGACTCACCCAGCCACGCTCCTCGCAATGATTACGAGGATCGAGACATTACCAGCATTCAGCAGACACCTCACATGCTGCCCAGTCTGGATAAACACCGTGAAAGCGGTGCATTAGCTGTAGGGAGTTTGTCAGGTCTGAGACAGGAGTTTTTTGTAAAGATGGGTGAACTCTTTGCCAGTTGGCCCCCATGTGGCACAGCCTTTCCCTGGCCCAAGAGAGACGCTGCTGAAAGGCAGAGAAGTGAGGGACAGCAGCACTGCTCAGCAGGTGTCCTGGTGGGGGGTGAGGGAAGTGGGGGGTTCCCGCAAGCTGCCTTGGAAATAAATAATCAATAGGGAGGCACATATGCAAAGAACAGCTTTTATATTGGCAAGAGCAGATCGCAGCGGGAGGCAGGAAGGGAGCCAAGACGTCAATTCATCTTATTAATTTTCTCCAGCATCTCACTATATTTCCCCCTCCCCCGTTTTCTCCCCCTCTCCCGCCCCCCATCTGATTGCACCCCACAGGAAAGGATCAGTAACTAAAACGAAGGCATTGGTATTTCGGAGTTTGGGAGTGAAGGTCTGCGTCCCGTTGCAGCCGGTGTGGGAGTCACTAATAACATGTCAATAACATGCATGCTCCCAAGTTCGGCCAGCTCAGGCCTCACCCCAGGGCATGATGGTCCAGAGCTCTTGGGGTGTGTAACAGGGGCCTTGTAGAAACCACATGGACACCACCTGGTGTGCTCTCCCTTCACCCGTATCACCCCCTCTCCTCTGTGCTCCCACCTACTGACAAGCTCTGCTGAGCATTAGGCCCGCTCAGCAGGACTTGAGGGGGACCCGGGCCCCTGTATGACTAGCCCTAGCTGGCCCTGTTCCTCTCTCCCTGCACGTCCTTCCTGGGCCTCTTTTATCAGCCCCGGGCTGATGGGACCGACTGAGTTTTTTCCCCACCCAGCCCACGGGCTTGCTCAGATAATTAACCCCAATCAGCTTCTCCTGGGGCACTCAGGCCTGGTCTGCACCACAGAGTTAGGTCGAGGCAAGGCAGCTTATGTTGACCTAACCACAGAAGATGGGGTTTCACTCCCATCAATGTAGCCGCCCCCCTACGCCGGCTTAATGACTCCACCGCCAAGAGTGGCGTTGAGTCCTGGCCAGCCTAGCTAGGTCGACACAGTGTCAGCGTAGACCCTGCGTTGCCTTACGCCAACTGTTACTGGCTTTCAGGCGCCATCCCACAATGCCCCACACGGGCAGTACCATCGAGACAAGCTGGTGAGGACGCACACCGCTGGCACAAGCCAGGCAGTTACTGTGCCGCTAACTTTCATGACTTTTGCATGAGTCTCGTGATCTTCGGTCTTGTTCTTAAAGCCCCAGCTCCAAGAGTCCTGTGATTATGAGAGGTTCTGTGCTTCAGTTTTGTAAAAGAGGAACTTTCTAGCCCTTGTAGCTTCAGAGAAAAGCAAGAAAATGTGAATCCAAAAGGCCAGAAGGCAAATAACCAGAAACCCACTTTTTGTATTTGGAAAAATCTCATGTTTTTTACACCCATCTCCTGATCTTTGGGGCCGTGATTTCCGACTCCAGAATGCATGGGGCTGGCCACGCTGGTTTGCCTCTGCCCCCAGCATGGGGATTAGAAATGGACCCCCCGCTCCTGTCACCCATATGAGGGACCCATTGAGGAGGGGACTCAGGTGTCTCTGAGGGGATTAGCCTCCAGTAGCCTGTGACGCTTCTTAGGGCACCGGGTCTGCGAGTCCCCTGCCTCCAGCATGAGAGACATGACACAGAAGCCCACTGCCGGTCCACTGCTCTGTGTCAGCATCGTCTCTCGTCAGGCCTGACAACCTCACTACACCTAACACAGCACTGCCATAGTATTTATCTATAAATGTCGCGTGAGGTAGCATATGAAAGCTTGCAGCACACCCGTCATCAGGAGCATGGCAAGACGTATGCATGGATGTTGTTCAAGAAGTTGTGTGCATGTACGAAAAATAGGTTTCAACCAGGCCACCAGTTTCTCCCAGACAGAAGAAAGCTGATTGACCTAATTGCATCCGATGAAGTGAGCTGTAGCTCACGAAAGCTTATGCTCAAATAAATTGGTTAGTCTCTAAGGTGCCACAAGTCCTCCTGTTCTTTTTGCGGATACAGACTAACACGGCTGTTACTCTGATTGACCTGTTTCCCTCGATCTCTGACGTAAATTAAGCAGGATAAGTCAAACCCACTGGGAATTCATTTGCATCTGTGCCAACCTAAGTTAGGTTGACTTAATTTTGCAGTATGGAGGTAGCTTGAATGAGCAGCATGCAGGCCCCCTGCTCCCTCCCTGTGCTCTGTTCTGGGGGGAACTCCCCGGTACCGTGCAGCTAGGACTTTCCAGGGCCCAGCTCCCACCCACCTTTGGTGTGTGGCCCGCCCCACCCCTCAGTGACAATAGCACTCAAGTGCTGCTCTCCCCTGGAGCCCTGGCCCTTAAGTCTGAGGGTGATGATTGCAGCAGGGGCCAGGGACCCCAGTCATGGGTCAGGACCCCATTGTAGAGACAGACAGCACCAAGGCAGGCCCTGTCCCGGAGGGCCCAGGACCCAGGGGAGCAGACAGAGCAGAGACCCGCAGATTGAGGGCACCTCGCTGTGTGGAGGCCACCCGGAGGGGGTTAGTGCAGACTGCGATCCGGTGACGGAGCAGCGTTAGCATGGTGCCAGAGAGACCTGGCCAAATGCCCCCTCAGCCCTTGCACTGGCATGGCTTATGTGGCCTGCAGGCGGGAGAAGTCAGGAAGGGACAATCCCCTGAGAAATGCAGCCATTTGGAGGGCTGCCTGGGTGGAAGATTTCTTCCCCTAGATCCCACCCGGGCTGCCTTCCATGCATGGAGCTGGGGGGCCGTTGGGCTGTAGGCTCGTCTCCGGGGAGCTGGTCCCCATGAGCAGACCAGGCCCAGTTCCCCTGCGTCAGAGCAGGTGGGTCCAACTGAGCCCAGGAAAAGAGGGCAGGGCTACCCCGGGATCTGTAAATCCCTGTCCAAGGGCAGGAGGGGGCGTGACGGGGGCAGACTCTGCATGGGGGGAGGCCCTGGAGCAAGGGGCCAGGAGACAGCCCTGCCGGCTGGCATGCAGGCATGTCGATCGGCCCAGATCCCTGCGGAGAGTGAGGTGGGTCTTTGGTGCCCAGTGAAGAGGGGGGAACAAAGGCAGGGTTCTGCAGAGTGACCGTTGGCCATGAGGGGGCATTCGGGTGGTGGCCACAGTATTATGGTTCCCAATGCAGGGCCAGATACCACCCTGAGTAACACCTCTCTCTATTGATTTGCACACAATGGGACTGCCGCCGGGATGATTCCTTGGCACACACTGGCTGCATCTGCAGGGCTGGCAGTTAGAAAAACCATCTCATTCCATGGGCCCTGAGCACGTCTGCCCTGGGTCGCTGGGACTCAATCCTCCTGGAGCCCTCACCGACACTTTTGCAGCGTGTCGGAGTCCGGAGTCAAACCCCACTCCAATGCACAGCGGTAGAGGTGGCAAAGACTCCACCAGGTTCCCAACCTCTCCACATCATGCAGGACCGGTCCCGCTCTCAATAGAGCTGCTCAGAAAATGGGGAGAAAGGATGGGGGGAGTTCTATGGAAAACTCGGGCAGAAAGGAACATTATTTCATTTTCGTCACAATTGGCAGTGGAAAATTGTGACTGTTGAAAAAACAACATTTTTTCAGCTGAAATCTGCCAAAAAACTAAAAAATATTCACCCGTTAACTGCTGAAAGTCACAACCCCCACCCTCCAAAATATAGCATCTTTCTTTCTTTCTTTCTTTCTTTCTTTCTTTCTTTCTTTCTTTCTTTCTTTCATGAAAAATCAAACATTCCTGAGAAAAATGTTTCTATGAAAATGTTCGAAGACCCAAATTTCCATTGGAAAAATGTTTTGATGGAAACTTTCCGAATGGCCCAAAGTCTCAGTGCCTCACTCAGCGTGGCTGTAAATGTCTCCAGTGACAGACATTCTGACGCTTCCCTTGGGAGATTTGATTAGCAGCTGTGGAGCGTTTAGAGCTCCATGGGGAGGGGGGGTGCAAGTTGTTATTACGCCAGCCAGTGCTTTCTGCACTAGTAGGGGAGCCATCCCCATGCACCATTATCGGCAGACCCCATGTAGGACTCTAAGACCCCTTATGGATCCCCACCCTATAGAACTGCACAGAGAGTGACACCCATTTGACAGGTGTTTTGTTTTTTAAAAAGCATCCCATAGGATTTAATAGTGAACTATATCCCTATGTGTAGGCTAGAGAATTCTGCTGCCTAGGGCCCAAAAAGCTATAGGAAGAATATCAGTCCCTATTACATTCTGTTGGCATTTAGAGTCGTTTCTATGAGAACCCTGTTAGTTTTGTACCTATTCAGTTCTACACGCCTTTTCCATAGGGAAAGCACAGCTATTGGGCTATGCAGCGTTGTTGTACCCACTCAGCATCATGGATAGAACAGAGACACTGGATTTACGGCTTATTATCACAGTCTGTAACCCACTAACAACCCCCCTCTGCCCCTCCGGCTTTTTTCTTTTTCTTTTTCCCCTTATGACTGGAGAGCTGTTGACAGGCCATTTCACCTTGAATGGTGCCTTGGAATCTGTGTTAACAACTTATGCTAAACAAGCTGTTCCACCTTGTATTTAGCTGTGACATTCTGAGTAGATTTCCCAGAAGGCTTGTCTCTGTCACCAACAGAGGCTGGTCCAATGATGGATACGACCTCCCTCCCCTTGTCTCGTGGGATACCGGAATGGGGCTTTGACTCTTGTAAGACACTTGTTTAAGAGCCCTCCCGGTATGGAACAGAGTCTTCCAGATGTGCTACAGAGCCTGGGAGAGTGTATTACAGAGCCCTCCAGATATGCAGTATAAGACAATGGTTGATACAATGGGTGCCAATGGAATAGAGATTTCTGGGAAGGAATCATTATCCTGCCTGGAGCTGAACTAAGGGCTTTTCTACATGGAGAAATTGATCAGAGTAGCTAGTTTGGAATAGCTGCTGGTATGGACGCTCAAGCTGGTACCAGGGGCCGGGCTGTGCGTTTACGAGCTGTGCTCCAGGCTGTGCTGTTTTCACTGCTGTTGTTACCCACACTACCTGGATTCAGGCTAGCTCCGGTCGCCTCGTTTGTGCACAGTTTTTGCTATGCAGACATACTCAAGTCAGAAGACCAGTCTTCAGAGGCCTCACAGGGCTTGGTAGTAGAGTCGCATTCCTAACTATTCATTCTCAGAACCCTGGGCCGTGTTTATTCTCCAGCCGCATTGCCGAGCCCTGGATTGATGATCTGTGGCCTGTCTCCGGACTACGCTGAGGTTTTAAATAACAGCAGCCCCAGGAGCTGCAGGCCACGCGTGGTGGGGAGGAGAGGAAAGAGAGAAACACTTTGGACTGGTAAATGGCTGTCTCAGTGCCCAGGAATGCGACGTTTCCCGCATCTCAGAGGCCGTGAGAAACGAGGTAAAGTGTCGCTGCCTCCCAGCGTGAGCCAGACAAGCCAGGCAGGCAGGACAGCGGCTGAGGCAGGCAGGCGGGACGGCAGCTGAGGCAGGCAGGACAGCGGCTGAGGCAGGCAGGACAGCGGCTGAGGCAGGCAGGCAGGACGGCGGCTGAGGCAGGCAGGCGGGACGGCGGCTGAGGCAGGCAGGACGGCGGCTGAGGCAGGCAGGACGGCGGCTGAGGCAGGCAGGCAGGACGGCGGCTGAGGCAGGCAGGCGGGAAGGCAGCTGAGGCAGGCAGGCGGGACGGCGGCTGAGGCAGGCAGGCGGGACGGCGGCTGAGGCAGGCAGGACGGCGCCTGAGGCAGGCAGGACGCCAGCTGAGGCAGGCAGGCAGGACGGTGGCTGAGGCAGGCAGGACGGCGGCTGAGGCAGGCAGGACGGCGGCTGAGGCAGGCAGGCAGGACGGCGGCTGAGGCAGGCAGGACGGCGGCTGAGGCAGGCAGGACGCCAGCTGAGGCAGGCAGGACGGTTGCTGAGGCAGGCAGGCAGGACGATGGCTGAGGCAGGCAGGCAGGACGGCGGCTGAGGCAGGCAGGACGGCGGCTGAGGCAGGCAGGACGGTTGCTGAGGCAGGCAGGCAGGACGGTGGCTGAGGCAGGCAGGACGGCGGCTGAGGCAGGCAGGCAGGACGGTTGCTGAGGCAGGCAGGACGGCGGCTGAGGCAGGCAGGACGGCGGCTGAGGCAGGCAGGCAGGACGGCGGCTGAGGCAGGCAGGACGGCGGCTGAGGCAGGCAGGGAGGACGGCGGCTGAGGCAGGCAGGGAGGACGGCGGCTGAGGCAGGCAGGACGGCAGCTGAGGCAGGCAGGACAGCGGCTGAGGCAGGCAGGACGGCAGCTCAGGCAGGCAGGCCGGCGGCTGAGGCAGGCAGGCAGGACGGCGCCTGTGGCAGGCAGGACAGCGGCTGAGGCAGGCAGGACGGCAGCTGAGGCAGGCAGGACGGCGGCTGAGGCAGGCAGGCAGGACGGCGGCTGAGGCAGGCAGGATGGCAGCTGAGGCAGGCAGGCAGGACGGCGGCTGAGGTAGGCAGGGAGGACGGCGGCTGAGGCAGGCAGGACGGCAGCTGAGGCAGGCAGGACAGCGGCTGAGGCAGGCAGGATGGCAGCTCAGGCAGGCAGGACGGCGGCTGAGGCAGGCAGGCAGGACGGCGCCTGTGGCAGGCAGGACAGCGGCTGAGGCAGGCAGGACGGCAGCTGAGGCAGGCAGGACGGCGGCCGAGGGAGGCAGGCAGGACGGCGGCTGAGGCAGGCAGGACGGCGCCTGAGGCAGGCAGGCAGGACGACGGCTGAGGCAGGCAGGACGGCGCCTGTGGCAGGCAGAACAGCGGCTGAGGCAGGCAGGACGGCGGCTGAGGCAGGCAGGCAGGACGGCGGCCGAGGGAGGCAGGCAGGACGGCGGCTGAGGCAGGCAGGACGGCGCCTGTGGCAGGCAGGACGGCGGCTGAGGCAGGCAGGACGGCGGCCGAGGGAGGCAGGATGGTTGCCGAGGCAGGCAGGACGGCGGCTGAGGCAGGCAGGACGGTTGCTGAGGCAGGTAGGACGGCGGCTGAGGCAGGCAGGACGACGGCTGAGGCAGGTAGGTAGGATGGCGGCTGAGGCAGGCAGGCCGGTGGCTAAGGCAGGCAGGACGGCAGCTGAGGCAGGTAGGCAGGACGGTTGCTGGGGCAGGCGGGACGGCGGCTGAGGCAGGCAGGATGGTTGCTGGGGCAGGCAGGACGGCGGCCGAGGCAGGCAGGACGGTGGCTGAGGCAGGCAGGACGGCGGCTGAGGCAGGCAGGCGGGACGGTGGCTGAGGTAGGCAGGCAGGACGGCGGCTGAGGCAGGCAGGACGGTGGCTGAGGCAGGCAGGCAGGACGACGGCTGAGGCAGGCAGGACGGTGGCTGAGGCAGGCAGGCAGGATGGTTGCTGAGGCAGGCAGGACGGTTACTGAGGCAGGCAGGACGGTGGCTGAGGCAGGCAGGACGGTGGCTGAGGCAGGCAGGACGGTTGCTGAGGCAGGCAGGACGGTTGCTGAGGCAGGCAGGACGGTGGCTGAGGCAGGCAGGACGGCGGCTGAGGCAGGCAGGACGGCGGCTGAGGCAGGCAGGACGGCGGCTGAGGCAGGCAGGCCGGCGCCTGAGGCAGGCAGGACGGTTGCTGAGGCAGACAGGCAGGACGGCGCCTGTGGCAGGCAGGACGGCGGCTGAGGCAGGCAGGACGGTTGCTGAGGCAGGCAGGACGGTGGCTGAGGCAGGCAGGACGGTGGCTGAGGCAGGCAGGACGGCGGCTGAGGCAGGCAGGATGGCGGCTGAGGCAGGCAGGCAGGACAGCGGCTGAGGCAGGCAGGACGGTTGCTGAGGCAGGCAGGACGGCTGGCCAGCGCGCACAGAACCAGAGAGACGAAAGCAGAAAGTAGCATGGCCAACGCCGGCTGTTCAAAAACCACCAGCCTCACCCCGCTCCCCAAATCCCACGATTGGTTTAAAAATCCTGAGCTTTGGGGCGGGGAAGATGAAGGATTCGTTCTTTGAGCCACCCGGGGTCACCTTTTCAAGGTTTTCTCCACAACTGTAGCACATACTTGTCTTTGAAGTGGAAGCTGAGGTTCTCATCCAATCACAGGAGCTGGGCCTTTAAGCAAACCCCCAAATACTGCCAGACTCATGATCAAAGCACCAGACCCAGCTCTGCTAGCCTGGAGGCTGCAGGGACTCATAAGAAATGATTTAGTTGGGGATTGGCCCTGCTTTGAGCAGAGGGTTGGACTAGATGACTCCTGAGGTCCCTTCCAGCCCTGATAGTCTGTGATTCTATGTGTAAGGGGGGACTGTTGCCCCCTTACTAACATTCAGTGGGGTGTTTTGGTTGCTAGCTCCCAGTACTAAAAGGGGAAGGGTCTATGGGAAACCAGGACCCTGAAACTGACAGCCCCCAGGAACAATGGGGAGAGGCCAATGCTCCAGGTCAGCCTGAATGACAGGGCGGGCAGGCTAATCAGGGGGTCAGGAGGCCAGTGGGGTCCCGTCCTCCCTGTGAGCTGGATTTGCCTGGGTCAGACAGAGTGGGGCCAAGCTAAGGAGAACGCAGGGGCCCAAGCTGAGCTGGGGAGCAGAGCTGGGCCAGATCCAGAGGGACCAGAAAAGCAGCCCAGAGAGAGCAGACCCTGTCCTGGGAGCAGAGCTGCAGCCCCAAAGCCAGAGGCACAGCCCAGAGAGAGCAGACTTGCCCTGGGAGCAGAGCTGCAGCGACCAGAGCCAGAGGGGCCAGAGAAGCAGCCCAGGAAGCAGGTCAGTGCTGGGAGCAGAGTCACAGAAGCAGCCTGCAGAGCAGACTTGCCCTGGGAGCAGAGCTGCAGCGACCAGAGCCAGAGGGGCCAGAGAAGCAGCCCCGGGAGCAGAAGGCAGAGCAGCAGCAGTGCAGAGACCGAGTGACGGAGCTGGGGCTGGAGCTGTCCGGAGCTGGGTGTGGTGAGCAGCTGGGGAGAGCGAGGAGGACCCTGGGCAGCGGGCCCAGCCCAGGGAGACGCCTCAGCCAAGGGGCTCTGCAGGCCAGGCTTGGATCATAACCCCGACAGGGTGGGGTTTTAGAGCCTGAGAGCGTGTGGCCACCACCAGAGCGAGCGTCCAACCCGCAGCATCCCTACAGCACAGCCAGGGCCGGAGCAGGAGGCCTGGGGCTTGCAAGGAACAGACTGTGAACTGCCCTGATGTTCCAGAGACGCTGTTTGTGATGTTCCCTGCCACAGAGCGGGGTGATGTGCTTCCTTTAACCTTTCCCATTTTTCCTTATTCTTTTTAAAATTAATTGTTGATTAAATAACTTGCATTTGCTTTAACTTGTATGTAATGGTCAGTGGGTCAGAAAAGTGCCCAGTGCAGAGAGAGCCCCCCGGAGTGGGGACACTCTAGCCCCTGTCCTAGGTGACCACAGCAGGGTTGGGGGTCGAGCCCCCCAGGAATCCTGGGCCCAGGCTTGTTGGGGTTACGAGGACTCTGCCAGACAGGAGAGTGGAAGGGGAGTCCTCAAGGGCGGGGAAGCCACTGGGTAAAGGAAGTGGGAGCGAGGACTCAGATCCTTTCGCTAGCCCACTTCACCGGGGTAGGGCAGAAGCCAGAAAAGTTCCCCACAATAGCAGGACTATTCTCCCTCTTACATAATATAGGCCTCCATGCATGGCCTAGCCTCTAGCGGGGGACAGAGAGCCACATTGCCTGAGCATGAGTCACAGGGAAATCCTGGATGACACTGACCCTGTTCAGAATGTGCTGGGGGCTGGAGAAGACACTGGAGGAGGCAAATGCTCCTGCTTCTCCACTTGAGTCCTGGAGAGAGCAGTCTGAGAGAGCTGAGAGAGCTCTACAGCCTGGACCACGGACTCCGAGGAGGAAGGCGAATGAACAGGGGAAGGATGTGGCAGCCCATAATGGACAGAGATTTCCAGCCCCATCTTGTGGCAACTTTCTGGCCTCTGGGCTGGATCTCAGGAGACACGTGATCTAATTCTAGCTCTGCCCCTGACCTGTTTTGACTCATGCCTTTCCCTCCCTGCAGCTCTGTTTCTCCTCCCACCTTGGATTTATTTCGACTGTGAGCTCTGTGGGGCAGGGACTGCCTCTCGCTGTGCGAACGTGCAGCGCCTAGCGCAGTGGGGCCTCTACATTATCATATAACCAATAGCAGCAGCAGCGCTGTAGTAACAGAGCGAATGGGCCCCTTTATTTCCGGTGCTGATCATTCAATCCTCCGGAATTTCTCAGCAGCGGAGTGACAACAAGCTGGAAGAAAAGGTTCACAAAGAGAGAGAATTTGTCTGGCTTGAGTCCTCAGGCTACATCCATAAAAACAAAAATCCCAGTAGCCAAGGATTCCAAACCCCTCCACCGACATAGGTGGGAAACGCAAAGCAAATCCTGTGCAGATTAGCTCTAAAAAGCTCTCCCATTAGCATCAAAGAGAACTCCACAGCATGTTGCAATGAGCTCTGCCAAGTCAGGAAGAATCGATCCTACCATGAGGCCACCCACAGGTCTGCCCGTCCCCTCCTCCTCGCCACCCAGGTGCTGCTTTTGCACCACCAGAACAACAAGCAAACCCAATCCCCTTCCCTTCTGCAAACAAGCTGTGTTTCCCAGGACAAAAGCACACAATCCATTATGCCAATAGATGTAATCTCAATTTAAGCATCAGCAGGTTTTGGGTGTTTTCCCCCCTCTCTGCTGCGTGTCTGCGTTGGGCTCGCTGCAGCTGGGAATATGTCATATTTTTTACTTGGCTGTGACTAGTTCCCTTCGCTTCCCCGTAACTCATCATAACTCTTCTTTATCCATTATTGAAGCGAGAGGAGCTCTCAGACTGGAAGTGGGAATTTAAAGGGGATGGGAAATGCTTTGACAATCTGCAAAGACACTTCATGTTCGCATATTGTTTCCAGTAATAAAGGAAAGTTATTACGAAAAGCTATTACCACCTAAATACTCTGTTAAACCCCAGATCCTCCTGCTGGGAGGTTTAATATTCTTCTCAAGAGCCTCTCTTTTTCAGCGGTGTAGGTGGTATCTCTGATCAGCCCACCTGTAAGGGCTCCCACACTATCAGATTGCATTTATCATTCATTAGCGTTGTTTCTTTCTTTTGAAATCCCCCAGGTTTGGGGGTTTTTTAAATATTTTCTTCTAGAGAAGTGCCCTTAAGCGTCTCCGAATCTCACCGAGAATGAGATAAAGCGAAGCATGATTCTACGGCACTCGCAGCTAGCGAACGTTGGAAGCAATGCTTTCATAGAATCATAGAATATCAGGGTTGGAAGGGACCTCAGGAGGTCATCTAGTCTTACCCCCAGCTCAAAGCAGGACCAATCCCCAACTAAATCATCCCAGCCAGGGCTTTGTCAAGCCTGACCTTAAAAACTTAAAAAACGTTTAGAAGGGGAAAGCATCCAAAGACTAGTGAAAAGAGGGGGGCTAGCAGGGCTCCCGCTTCAAGCCTATGCTTCACAAATCCCGTCTTGTCGATTTTTTTTTATTAAAAAAAAATATGGACGAGGTGTGGCCCAAACCAATTTTTCGGAACTGCCTGCAAACCGACAAGTCTGTTACCCGCCCAGCTCGAGCCAGCAGGGATGGCAAAGGAGGAAGTCCCGCCCCCCAGGGGCTTGGGATGTCAGACATTCTGAGCATTTCTTCCCCTCTCACTCACACCGGTGAGTCTCTGGCGTTGGGCTGGATGGCAGAGGAGAGTTGGGCCCGGACGTGCCCCGTGTCCACCATCCTCGCTCTGTCTCCCCGGAAGATATTTTTATGTCAGATTAAACGAAGAAAAATAACAACGTTCTCTCTTAGATGCAGCACAGAGCAATCGCGGGGAATGGGTACAACACACAGGGCTCCTCAGCTGGCATGGAGGTGTGTGAAGTGGGCAGAGGGGGACCCTCTTGCTGGTTGCACAATGGGCATAGCCTAGAGGGCACGCTGGGGAGAGGTGCAGGTGCCAGGCTTGTAGCTAGTGGGCTGCTTGGTCCCACTGGCTCCTGGCTGAGGTTGGGGGAGCGTAATAATGGCATTCCACCGTGGACGGACCCAGGGACTGAGGCTGTTGAACACGGCCTCCATAGCAATAGCCTAAGGCAACCAGACACCCTGAGCCAACACCCCTCCTAGAGCTCCCAGGCGTGCTGTGGGGCATGACCAATGCATCATCCCTTAGCATGGGGCAACAAGGGCTCCTCTCTGTGCCCAGCCAGCGAGCCCGGAGGGAGGGCAGGACCATGGCCCCTCGTTGGGTGGCTCACACCACAAGGGGGAAGAGGAGGGGGCAGCCCATGTGCTCAGATGCGATACTTGTGGCCACCCGCAGTGGGGAAGTAAGTGCTGGGTTCGGAGCTGGAGCGCCCAGCGAGATGATCATTGTCTCAGAGGAGACTTGCATTTATTTCTGCCAGCTTTTATTACCATTATTCAGCATTTCTAGCCTGGCAGTGCCCCGAGTCCCCACCTGAGCTCGGGGCTACATGCACAGACACAGAGCAAGAGACAGTCCCTGCCCGAAAGAGCTTCCAGTCTAAAGAGACAAGACAGACATAGGGCAGAAGGGGAACTTAGGCCCAGAGAAGGGAAGTGACTTGTCCAAGGTCACCTAGCAGGTCAGTGGTAGACTTAGAGTTAGGACCCAGGAGTCCTGACTCCCAGCCTCCCGCTGCTCTAACCAGTAGCCCCGCTCCTCCCCCAGAGCCAGGAGTAGAACCCAGGAGTCCTGACACCCTGTCTACTAGCATACAAGCACTTACATGGAAACACGGGTCTGCCTTTAACAATTGCAGGCATTTGTGGTTGAGTAAGTGAAAGATTCTTAGGGGATTTTATTCAGTCATTAAGCAGTTTCCTTTCTCTGTTTCCTCTTCCATTGCAATCTATTGTGATATTCAAAGTCACTTTGCTGTGTGGGTGAGATGGGCCCCAATGAGAATGCAGAGAGATGGATATCGGTCATTACACACCAAGACTTTATTAATTGCCAAATTAGCCATCGGGGAAAGGCGCACTGCTGCGTCACGGGGGAGTGTTCTGCAAACACAACGGACTCTTTAGAGGGCCCTGCGTCGCATTCACCAGAGTGAATTAGGCTGCAACCTCTGTAAGTTCATGGGAAGGTTTGGCAAGGCCCATACAGGTACGATCAAGGAAGGAATTAACCCTGCTGAACTGGCCCCAGAACTCCCGGTTTCCATCATTGATGATCTGTTGAACTGTTTCTGCTCTTTGTCTCAATTCATCCTGGCTAGAAAACAGCCTTCATGAGAATGGTCTAGCTTTGTCAAGTGCTTTGAGATCTCCAGATGACCAGTGTGTTAATTGTTGGTCACTGTTGCGTGTGCTCTGGGACCTGCCCTGCTACATTGGTGCAAGGGCTACATTCCCAAGGACCTCTTGTGCTGAATAAAGGTTTGAACCTGTGGTCCCTGCAGTATCATAGAATCTCAGGGTTGGAAGGGACCTCAGGAGGTCCCCTGCTCAAAGCAGGACCAATCCCCAATTTTTGCCCCAGATCCCTAAACAGCCCCCTCAAGGATTGAACTCACAACCCTGGGTTTAGCAGGCCAATGCTCAAACCACTGAGCTATCCGCCCCCCGCGTGCATCTGTGTGTAGAAGTGAGAGTTGCCTGCTGCTGTGCTGATTATTATCACTGTATTGCCCTAGCAGCTAGACATGGGGCAGGGCCCCACTGGCTGGGCACAGTGGGTATAAACCAGCTGGTCCCTACCCCAAAGAGTTCCCATCTAAGTAATCTATGGTCTCTAAGTAGATGTTGAATTTAAGGGCTCTTTAATCTAGCACCGAAAGGTATCACAAGAACTAATGGCTGGAGGCTGAAGCCAGACCATTCACTTTAGACATCAGGCCCACTTTGTTCACTGGGAGGGCAATTCACCATTGCAACAAACTCCCAAGGGAAGTGGGGGGTTCTCCATCTCTTGATGGCTTCAGATCCAGGCTGGAGAGCTTTAGCCAAACACAAGTTCTTGGGTTCCTCCCTTCACCTCTCTGGCACAGTTCCTAGAACCGAGTCTCAGTCTGCTGCCCCTTTATGGAAACAGTGTCCCTCAGCCCACCTGCCTGGGACCCCCCCAGCCCGAATCTATCCCAGTTACTTCAATATGTCCTGTCCCAGAACTCCACCCCAAGGGTGTGAACCTTCTTGTTTCTCTCTTCAAGGGGCCACGTGGCAGGCACAGCACATGGCGCACAGACACTTTGCACAGGATTCTAACACATCATTGCTCTTTACTTAATCACATGAGAAACACGCACATCTACACAAGAATGATACACACCTTCCCCTGCCTCAGTTTCCTCATCACTCCAGAGCACTCTCTGGGCTAGGCAGGGTGTTCTGGGGGAACCAGCGTCCTTCCCCTGCAGCTGCGTGACTTCTTTTTTGAAACACAGAGCTGTTTGCCCTAGATCAGCTTTTTTCTTCTGACTTTGGCCAGTCTGTCCCCGAGTACACTCTCCTGCCCAAACATCCTGTGGTTTTTCCCCAGTGAGTCCGTTTATAGCCTTTTGCTTTGGTCACCTGTTTCTTTGTCCTGCTTTGGTAACTTTCCATTTCCCCCTTCCCTTCAGACAGAAGCAGCTCCAGCAAACCCATTGTCCCCAGGTACTTTCCCTTGATGAAACGGTCCTTGAGTTCCAACGATCCTGGTCTAGCAGAGACATGCCACAACCCCGCAGCTCACGGTGGATACACATACCAAGGGGCATTCAGGGTACAGCAATTTTCGTAGCACCAACGTCATAATAGCAACCAGAATTCACAAGCCGTATGGACCGATCCCCCAAGTCAGAGCAGCTCCTATAGGGGGCTTTCTGTCCGCAGATCTCAAAGCACTTTACAAAAGAGGACAATATTACCCGCATATTACAAGCATGGAAACTGCACCACAGAGAGGAAACATGACTTATCCAAGGTCACCGAGCCGTAGTCAGTTCCTGCTCAGGGCTCTGCCCCCTAGACCTCACTGCTTCCCCAACACAGAACGCCGAGTTCCTTAACGTCATGCCCAGGGAACATGGAGCAACTGAGCCAGAGAAAGCCCCCCAAGGGTCCATCCCAGGTTTTAGAAGATCCCTTAATGCCTGCATGGCTGCGACACTGGAGTAATGTTCCAAGGCAGACCTGCCATGTGACAGGAGGTATTCAATAAAGTCACTCATGCTCATGGCCACCCTGAGCCGGGCGTCCAGTTCTCCAAGAGTCCTGCACATTGGGTGGCTACCAGGTGCAGAGCTCTTTGGAAAATCAGTCCCCAGTTCCAGGGGCCGAGCCCTGGAAAATATCCCACCCCCCCCCAGTGTAGATTAAAGGCGCCCAGTTATCTGAGCCACACCAACAGGGAGTAGCCCAGACCAGAGTGGGGCTGGGCCTGATGGGAGCAAGGCAAGGAGAGCAGAGGTTGTGGTCTGGGTCCAGGGTGCCAGGTGCCCCACTTTCCAGCTCGTACTGTGCCGTCGCATAGCCCATCCACACGAACGGGCTGATTCCCTGCAGCTCCCTGGGTTGCCAGCAGCTGGTGGTCAGTGCCCAGCCAGCGAGAGAGCCAGTCACTTCCCCTTGCGCGGATCTACTGTCACCGTCCTGAACTGCATCTAGCCCCACTCCCACCCCTGCCTACCCCGCTCATCCCCACAGCCCTGTGGAAATTAACAGCAGCCCTTGCTGCCCAGAGCCACGGTGGGGTTGGCTGCAGGGGAAGGCGTCGTTTTATCATTATTATTAAGCTGCAATAGTTCTGCTTAGCCATCAAAGAGGAGACCTTGTGCTGGGAACAGCCAGCGACAGGACAGCAGAACACACAGCTAATGCACCGCTCTATGGATTGGGGATTATAAATCATATAAATTATAAATTACGCCTTAAATTATAAATTAAATACATTAGAAAGTGCTGTCTCCCCGTCCAGCCTCCAGCTTGGGCTGTTCTTATATATATATTTACTCCTTACACACTCCATTTCATTGCTAAGAGGCCTGTGGGTATGTTACGTGTTTCATGGAGTACCTCACGCTCAGCTGAGCGGCGGTGGTGAGCCGTGCATGTGTTATTTCGACCTTGGCTGTAAAGGGTGGTGGCTGGGAGTGAGGGGACATTTGGGGCTGGCTTGGAAGCATTTTTTTTTTACATTTTGGAGGCGACATTTACGCAAAGTTGTGCTCGTGGCAATTCACAGACTCATAGATCATAGAAGATATGGGTTGGAAGGGACCTCAGGAGGTCATCTAGTCCAACCCCCTGCTCAAAGCAGCACCAACCCCAACTAAATCATCCCAGCCAGGGCTTTGTCAAGCCAGGCCTTAAAAACATCTAAGGATGGAGATTCCACCACCTCCCTAGGGAACCCATTCCCGGGCTTCCCCACCCTCCTAGAGAAATAGTGTTTCCTAATATCCATCCTAGACCTCCCCCACTGCAACTTGAGACCATTGATCCTTGTTCTGTCACTGCCACCACTGAGAACAGCCAAGCTCCAGCCTCTTTGGAACCCCCCATCAAGTTGTTGGAGGCTGCTATCAAATCCCACCTCACTCTTCTCTTCTGCAGACTAAACAAGCCCAGTTCCCTCAGCCTCTCCTCATAAGTCATGTGCCCCAGTCCCCTAATCATTTTCGTTGTCCTCCGCTGGACTCTCTCCAATTTGTCCACATCCCCTCTGTAGTGGGGGAACCAAAACTAAATGCAATACTCCAGATGTGGCCTCACCAGTGCCGACTAGAGGGGAATAATCATTTCCCTTGATCTGCTGGCAATGCTCCTACTTATACAGCCCAATATGCCGTTAGCCTTATTATCCAACTTCTCTTACACTGTAATCCCCATGTCCTTTTCTGCAGAACTGCTGCTTAGCCAGTCTGTCCCCAGCCTGTAGCGGTGCATGGGATTCTTCCATCCTAAATGCAGGACTCTGCACTTGTCCTTGTTGAACCTCATCAGATTTCTTTTTGCCCAGTCCTCCAATTTGTCTAGGTCACTCTGGACCCTATCACTACCCTCCAGAATATCTACCTCTCCCCAGAGCTCAGTGTTATCTGCAAACTTGCTGAGGGTGCAATTCATCCCATCACTGAAATCATTGATAAAGATGTTGAACAAAACCAGCCCCAGGACCGAACCCTTGGGCACTCTGCTTGATTCCAGCCGCCAACTAGACATTGAGCCATTAATCACTACTGATTGAGCCCGATGATCTAGCCAGCTTTCTATCCACCTTATAGTCCATTCATCCAATCCATACTTTTTTAACTTGCTGGCAAGAATACTGTGGGAGACCGTGTCAAAAGCTTTGCTAAAGTCAAGATATATCACGTCCACCACTTTCCCCATATCCATAGAGCCAGTTATCTCATCATAGAAGGCAATCAAGTTAGTCAGGCATGACTTGCCCTTGGCGAATCCATGTTGACTGTTCCTGATCACCTTCCTCTCCTCCAAGTGCTTCAGAATTGATTTCTTGAGGATCTGCTCCATGATTTTTCCAGGTACTGAGGTAAGGCTGACTGTCCTGTAGTTCCCTGGGTTCTCCTTCTTCCCTTTTTTAAAGGTGGGCACTACATTTGCCTTTTTCCAGTAGTCTGGGACCTCCCCCGATCACCACGAGTTTTCAAAGATAATGGCCAATGGCTCTGCAATCATATCAGCCAATTTCCTCAGCACCCGCGTATGCATTAGATCTGGACCCATGGACTTGTGCATGTCCAGCTTTTCTAAACAGTCCTTAACCTGTTCTTTCACCACTGACAGCTACTCACCTACTCCCCATACTGTGTTGCCCAGGACAGCAGTGAGGGAGCTGACCTTGTCTGTGAAGGTCAAGCTCTTGTGATTTGGTCGCCAGTCTCATGCTATTTGGTGTTTTTCTTGAAACTTTAGCTCCTGGATTACCGTGATTCTGTGAGACTTGCAACTTTTATTTTTGTTTCGCAACATATATTTCTTGCCTTTGTGATTGTGGAGACAAGCTTGGGTATGGGATCTAAACCTGACATAAAAGGATCCCCAAAATTCTGAGTTTTAAGCCAATCTGCCATTTGGGGCCCGATTCCTGATTTTTGAGCAGTTAGTGATGCCGATGGGAAAGCAAAGGGTGATGAATATGTGCACACATATAGCCAACTGACCTGAGGACAGTCAAAGCACAGAGGTAGAAGCCTGGGTTTGAAGGGCTGAAGCATGAAGGGCCTAGTACCAGACAGTCAAGGGTGTGATTTGTCTCTGTGGTTCGCAGAACATGGAATCATTACAGAAGGGTGCCCTAACTCCAGACTCTAAGAACAGGCTTCTCTACCTCCTGGGTATGTAACAAACTGGCTTAGACCATGCATTGCCCACCACTGACTAACACAGCTTGCTATAAATGGCTGGCCAAACGAGTATTGCTTTAGCACATACGAAAGGCTTGTGCCTTTAGTGTTTAAGGTCCCAGGTTCAATCCCCACTAGGGATTGGGGGTTCGTACATATAGATTCATAGATATTTAGGTCAGAAGGGACCATTATGATCATCTAGTCTGACCTCCTGCACAACGCAGGCCACAGAATTTCACCCACCACTCCTACAAAAAACCCCTCACACCTATATCTGTGCTATTGAAGTCCTTAAATCGTAGTTTAAAGACTTCAAGGAGCAGAGAATCCTCCAGCAAGTGACCCGTGCCCCATGCTACAGAGGAAGACGAAAACCTCCAGGGCCTCTTCCAATCTGCCCTGGAGGAAAATTCCTTCCCGACCCCAAATATGGGGATCAGCTAAACCCTGAGCATATGGGCAAGATTCATCAGCCAGATACTACAGAAAATTCTTTCCTGGGTAACTCGGATCTCACCCCATCTAATAGCCCTTCACAGGCCATTGGGCCTATTTACCATGAATATTTAATTACCAAAACCATGTTATCCCATCATACCATCTCCTCCATAAACTTACTGAGTTTAATCTTAAATCCAGATAGATCTTTTGCCCCCACTGCTTCCCTTGGAAGGCTATTCCAAAACTTCACTCCTCTGATGGTTAAAAACCTTCATCTAATTTCAAGTCTAAACTTCCTGATGGCCAGTTTATATCCATTTGTTCTTGTGTCCACATTGGTACTGAGCTTAAATAATTCCTCTCCCTCTCTGGTATTTATCCCTCTGATATATTTATAGAGACCAGTCATATCTCCCCTCAACCTTCTTTTGGTTAGGCTAAACAAGCCAAGCTCCCTGAGTCTCCTTTCATAAGACAAGTTTTCCATTCCTCGGATCATCCTAGTAGCCCTTCTCTGTACCTGTTCCAGTTTGAATTCATCCTTCTTAAACATGGAAGACCAGAACTGCACACAGTATTCCAGGTGAGGTCTCACCAGTGCCTTGTATAACGGTACTAAAACCTCCTTATCCCTACTGGAAATACCTCTCCTGACGCATCCCAAGACCGCATTAGCTTTTTTCACAGCCATATCACATTGGCGGCTCATAGTCATCCTATGATCAACCAATACTCCGAGGTCCTTTTCCTCCTCCGCTACTTCTAATTGATGCATCCCTAGCTTATAACTAAAATTCTTGTTATTAATCCCTAAATGCATGACCTTCCACTTCTCACTATTAAATTTCATCCTATTACTATTACTCCAGTTTACAAGGTCATCCAGATCCTCCTGTAGGGTATCCCTGTCCTTCTTTAAATTGGCAATACCTCCCAGCTTTGTATCATCCGCAGACTTTATTAGCACACTCCCACTTTTTGTGCCAAGCTCAGTAATAAAAAGATTAAATAAGATTGGTCCCAAAACCGATCCTTGAGGAACTCCACTGGTAACCTCCCTCCAGCCTGACAGTTCACCTTTCAGTAGGACCCGCTGTAGTCTCCTCCCATATGTGTCCTTGCTTAGCAGTAGACAGACATATTGTGGTTTAAGCTGGCGAATGGACGCGATGGCACAATGGCTCTGTCAGTGGGGTGCTACCCTGGCCCACAGCATTCCCCTTCTGTTCCCCCATGTACACTCTGCCTACGCGCCCCAAACCCAGTCCAAACTCTGCTGCCTTCGGCATTCACCATATCAAGAGACAAAGAAACTGCTTTAATAAACAACAGCAGTTAGTGTGAGGGAGGCAGCTCGCAGCCACAGATCAAACAGGGAAAGAAATATTGATGGGTGAGTGTTATCAATTCTGGTGCTCAGGAGAGGGAGGGAGGGGATAATAGAACAAGCTGTAGACTAATACACTGGGGAGGCCGCAGCGCTGCTAGGAATTGGCAACGACACACAACCATCCTGCTGTTCCAGTCCTGCATCCCCCACCCTCCGCCCAGCCAGTGCTCTCTAACCCTGACCTGCAGCCCTCAAGAGCCCCCCAGCCCTGATCTGCAGTGCCCCGGTCTCTCCCTCCTGGACGGCTTTGGACAGAGAGGACCACGCTGTTGCCAGGTCTCATGATTCGATCACAAGTCCCATGAGGTTTGATGTTTGTCACAAAGCCCCAGCTCCTAGAGTCATGTGAGCGCATGAGAATTGCAACTTCCATTTAGCACTAACGTAAAGTTGTGACCCTCAAAGGAGCGAGGAAGAAGCTTGACAGTGCAGCCCCTGAGAGACCTGTAAAGGCTCAACAAAGAAAATGACCCCCCCAAATGTATTATAGCTTTTAAAAAAATCTCACAATTTTTAAGCCAGTCTCATGATTGCTCAGCCTGTTGCTGGCCCATTTAGCCTGACGGCTGCCAATCATGCCAACCTGGGCTGGTTCAGGTGGCTTTGCTCGGGACTGGGATTTATCTCTACTACACGCTGTGCTGCAAACGCCAGGCTCCTTTCACTTGGCACCGCCGCCAGGTTTATGGAGAACCCTCAGCTCCAGCCATGACAGGCCAAGGGCTTAACTCAGCCTGCAGGGGACGAGGTGGTGGGAACGGGAACAGCAAAACAGCATGGTGGGGGGAGGGAAGGGGTTACAGCGAGGCTTTGCCCCGGGTGGGGGGGGAATAGCCCATGGGGTGCAGCGGGGGGAGGATGGGGGCAGCCAGTCTTTGCCCAGGGGTGGAGAGGGTGGCATTCCCACCCTGGCTGGTGTACGGGCATCCCCGGAGCAGCTGCTGCAGAATGCAGTGGCAGGAGCCAGGCTGGCGAGGGGGCTCCAAGCTCATGCAGGGCCCGTCAGGTAACATATTTCAAATACTTCATTTTCGGGTTTGAAAAAAAAAATCACAAATGTATTTAATCCATGTTATGAAAATCTCCGAAGCCCGCAGGCCGGCGGGCCTGCCTGGAATCTCAATGGGGACTCAGCGCCAGCCGGTGACATATTAATGCACTTGATATTTTTCCTTTTAATGCTCTCTCTGCCTCCCACTCCCTGCGGCCCTCCCTGAAGCGGCCCCATAATTTGATCAGGGCTGATGCATTGCCAGGAAGGACTCTTCGCCTTTATTACTGTCAGAACAAAAGCGTTTTACAACATTTTCTGCTAAGCACTGGCCATTGGGAGTGATGCAATCCCCCGGCACCTCCCTCCAGGGGCGGGGTGGGGGGCTGGAAAGACAACAGAAAGGGGCAACCCCTTCCCCAGTCCAGAGCTAGGGCAGCCAGATAGCGAGGGGATGCCATGGTGGCCAAAGGCTGGGAGGCAGCTTCATGGCTGTTGCTGATGGATCCATCCAATGGTGTGTCCCCCTGCCGCTCCTCCCCTGTCCCACCCACTCCTTTCCCACCCACAAACCCTTCATACAAGGAGCCCTGGCTGAGCTGTGCCCCATGGGACTTAGACTTCTCCCTTTAAAGTTATTCGGTAAGAACACCCCAGGCAGTGCTTCCCATACACCGTATCCCCACTCTTTGTCCTAATCTCTTTTTTCACACTTCTAAATCCTGAGGAGCTGGAGGATCAGAGGACAAGTATTAGCACGGCCCCTCCCGTAATTATCACATAACCATGGAAATGTCAGGAGGAAAGGATGATGTATCAAACTCTATCCTGGGAGGCTGGGAAGAGCAAATAAGGACAAGTTCAGTGGCTAAGTTTCAGAGTAACAGCTGTATTAGTCTGTATTCACAAAAGTCACCTACTACAGGACAGGACTAACAAAGAAAATAACAGAACGCCACTAGCCGTCACCTTCAGCCCCCAACTAAAACCTCTCCAACACATCATCAGGGATCTACAACCTATCCTGAAGGACGACCCATCACTCTCTCAGATCTTGGGAGACAGGCCAGTCCTTGCCTACAGACAGCCCCCCAACCTGAAGCAAATACTCACCAGCAACCACATACCACACACCAGAACCACTAACCCAGGAACCTATCCTTGCAACAAAGCCCGTTGCCAACTGTGCCCACATATCTATTCAGGGGACACCATCACAGGGCCTCATAACATCAGCCACACTATCAGAGGCTCGTTCACCTGCACATCTACCAATGTGATATATGCCATCATGTGCCAGCAATGCCCCACTGCCATGTACATTGGTCAAACTGGACAGTCTCTACGTAAAAGAATAAATGGACATAAATCAGACGTCAAGAATTATAACATTCATAAACCAGTCGGAGAACACCTCAATCTCTCTGGTCACTCGATTTCTGATCTCAAAGTGACTATCCTTCAACAAAAAAACTTCGAAAACAGACTCCAAGGAGAGACTGCTGAATTGGAATTAATTTGCAGATTGGATACAGTTAACTTAGGCTAGAATAGAGACTGGGAATGGTTGATTCATTATAAAAAGTAACCTATTTCCCCTTGTTTATTCCTCCCCCCCCCCCCCGTTCCTCAGACGTTCTTGTTAAACCCTGGATTTGTGCTGGAAATGGCCCACCTTGATTATCATACACATTGTAAGGAGAGTGATCACTTTAGATAACCTATTACCAACAGGAGAGTGGGGTGGGGGGAGAGAAAACCTTTTGTAGTGATAAACACCCATTTTTTTCATGGTCTGTGTGTATAAAAACATCTTCTGTATTTTCCACAGTATGCATCTGATGAAGTGAGCTGTAGCTCACGAAAGCTCATGCTCAAATAAATTGGTTAGTCTCTAAGGTGCCACAAGTACTCCTTTTCTTTCAGTGGCTAAGGGCATCTTCGGGTTGCTAAGGACATCCTCAGATTGTACCCTGGCGCATCCAAGAACTGTACTCCCACCTTTTCCAGCAAAAAAATTGCTCTTTGACTCCTGAGAAGAACCTGACCAGTCACAAGGGGGTAACAAACTTGAATGGGCTGAAATGGGAAAGTTGAGAAATATGGACCATTAAAAGCTACCCAAGGAATACTTGGTAACATCTCCTGAGACACGAGGTTTATATCCTCGGGATTGTAAGGGAAGTCTGGGTTTAGGGAGCTCCTTTCTTACCACTCACAGATTGCTCTCTGATTTTAGGCACTGACCTCTAAGCTGAGCATTGGAATGAGCAGTAGATTGGTCAGGAAAAGGAGCCAAAATGCAGTCATCTACTGAGGAAGACTAGAGACTGAATCAATCTTCAGGTGAAAGACTAGTTCTCGTGGTTCACTGTCAAACTGCAGGGAGGTACCTAGAGTGGCCCCACGGGGGTCAGTCCTGGGTATAGTGCTGTTCAATCCTTTCATTACTGGGTTGGATGATGGAATGGAGCATATGCTTATAATATTTGTGGCTGACACCGAGCTGGGAGGGTTGCAAGCAGGTCAGGATTAGAATTAAAAATGACAAATTGGAGAACAGGTCGGAAATTATCAGGATGCAATTCAATAAAGACAAGAGCAAAGTACTACATTTAGGAAGGAAAAATCAACTGGAGAACTACAAAAGGGGGAATAACTGGCTAGGCAGCAGTACAGCTGCAAAGGATCTGGGGGTTATAGTGGATTACAAATTGAAGATGAGTCAACAATGTGGTGCTGTTGCAAAAAAGGTAAGTATCACTGTGGTATGCATTAACGGGAGTGGTGCACGTAAGACAGGGCGGTAGCTGTTCTGCTCTGTTCAGCACAGTTAGGCTTTAGGTGGAGTATTGTGTCCAGTTCTGAGCATCACTCTTGAGGAACGATCTGAATGACTTGGAGAGAGTCCCAAGGAGAGCAACAAAATGATAGGAGGTTTGGACAACACGACCTGTGAGGAAAGGTTAAAAGGAATGGACCTGTTTAGTCTAGAAAAGAGATGGCAGGGAAGGGCATATGTCTTCAGATCTGTAAAAGGTTGTGATAAGCGGATGGCGATCGATTGTTCTCCATGCCCCACAGGGGTAGGACAAGAAGTAATGGGCTTAATCTGCAGCAAGGGAGATTCCCGTTAGCAGTTTGGGAAAGTGTTCTAACTCAAAGTTAGTTAAGCCCTGGAATATCTTGTGGATTCCCCGTCACTGGAGGTTTTGAAGAACAGGTTGGACAAACAGCTGTCAGGGCTGGTCTAGGTTTGGCCCTGCCTCAGTGCAGGGGCCTGGACTAGGTGAGCTCTGGAGGTCCCTTCCAGCCTGACATTTCTATGGTTCTTTGCCTCAGCTGTGACTACACTCTGCATGGGGCCAGATTGTGCCATCCTTACTGCTGGTGAGTAATTCTTTACTCCACTGGAATCAAAGGGCCTTCTTGCACAGTAAGTTACGACTCAACATGACTCGGGCTGGCAGGCTATCTCTCGTATCCTAACAGACAAGCAGTCTGGGGTACATCCCTTAGCACCCAGCTCCAGAGTCCCACCCTGACGGGGGTCTCCCCAGGAACACCCCTGTGAGAGCACAGTAGAGTGGATGTCCAGCAACTGTCTGAACTTCACAGCTGGCCGTTGTCCCCCGTGGGTGTGAGCTCTGCAGCGGGACATCTCTCGATCCCAAACTCTGCTGGCTCGGCATTATGTCACACAATGGACTGGGTCTTCCCCTGCCTGGGCAATGCAATCTGGGCCACACCACATTGAACTGGACTCACTTCCGTTACGTTTCTCAAGGGAATGGAGAACGAAGATATAAGGCTTAATAAAGGTGTCACTGGATGAAATTCCCTGGCCTGCGGTACATGGGAGGTCAGACCAGATGAGCAAATGGTCTGGCCTTGACATCTGTTATGCCATTCACTGCCCTGTTGCCCGCTTAGCTGGAGACTGCCTCATCTGCGGCCACATAGGCTGTGAGCTGGTACCACGATGCTTGATCCTGTCACCAGGCCTCTGGCTGAGCGATCTCGGCCTCTCAGCAGCAGAGGAGCGGAAAAGGCCAGGGAGCCCTTTGCTCTTGGCTTGAGCCCAGCCCGGATCATATTCCGCTCTGCAGGGTGTCCTGGATGAGGAGCAATTTCCTCAGCAGGTGCCGGAGGTTGCGCTGCGATGGCACAAGGAGCTCGGAAACACTTTACGTGCCTCAGTGAGCGAAGCAGTGGAGACGGCTCGGGATGGTTATCGCCGTCCTACTAAAGGGGCAGATCGAGGCGCAGAGAGGCCCTCCAGTGCCAGTGGCCTGTAGGTCCCTCAGACGGGTGCCCTGCATGCGTGGCTGCTCAGGGGACTTCCAGAGCAGGAGCTCAGCCATGCCTGAGTTTGCTGGGGGGTTGAGTGCCTCACGAGATGGAGGCTGGGCCTGGCTAAGGGGCTGGGTGCTCAGTCCAGAGGGCTCAGAGGACTCCTCGCCCATAGCCAAGGGCTTCTCAGTCATGCCGCAACTGAGCCAGGAGGTGCAAGTGATGCAATGCAGACCCCAGCCACTCGCTGGTCACCCTGTGCACGGCACTCCCGGGATCCCCACGGCCACACGCCTGAACCAACCGGCGAGTGGGGGTGAGGAAGGGAAGCAGGCAATGTGAGCCAGCGGTCACTAAGAGACCTGAGGAGAAGGGGAGGGCCAAGGAGCGCTCCAGGGCATGTGGTGAGCAGGGCAAAGGGGAAGCACACTTGAGGGGTAATAACTCAAGGGGAGCCCTGCACCGGCCGGGGGCTGCAGAACATAGGAGGCCATGGAGGGCAAGGAGGACAGCCGGAGCTGTCGGCTGGCCCTGGCTTAGAGATGGAGGATGGGCCCTTAATCTCCACACAGGGTGCACAAGCCTAG
This sequence comes from Chelonia mydas, assembly GCF_015237465.2. Taxonomy (NCBI): domain Eukaryota; kingdom Metazoa; phylum Chordata; order Testudines; family Cheloniidae; genus Chelonia; species Chelonia mydas. The sequence goes on along the minus strand of NC_051257.2, from coordinate 21,249,521 downwards.
GAGATGCCGCCATGACTCCACAGAAGCACGGGCTGCCCCCAGTAGTCCCCCTCTACCTCTATGGTGGGCTGAAGGGGGAGCTAACTGACAGGTGACATCTCAAGTCAGTCCCGAGCGTCCATATTTCGGGGCCAAACTTTAAGGCCCCCAGACCAGCTTACCAACCTGGACCAGGGATTACATGGGCCCAGCCTGAGTCACCCCACAGGGCCCTGATGTCAGCAGGGAGGGCTCAGGTGGGCACCCCAAGTCACCTGTGATGTCTTGGCTTTGTCTTGTAGGGTGAGCTTCAATGTACTTGAGTGCGTAACCCCCCCAGCTGAGCTGTGGGGCCTATGCCAACCAGAGGACCCGAGCCCCAGGCTTTCCAAGGCCCCGCAAGCCACTTATTCTAGCCCAGCAATCGCCATGGTGCTGGAAGAGGTTACCAGAGCTCAGTGCCCGGGGCAGTGCCCCAGCCTGGCTTCACGCAGGATGGCCCACTGGCCGCCAGCCCAGTGTACTCTGGGTGTGTTTTTCTCCTTTCCCTGAAGCATCAAGGAAGGGCCATGGCTGGAGGTGGGATGGGCAGTGTGGCCAGGGCTCAGGGTGGATACAAAGAATCCTCTCTCTGGAGCTTGGCTGGTGGGTCCTGCCCACATGCTCGGGGTCTAGTTGATCGCCATGTGGGGGGTTGGGAAGGAATTTCCCCTGGCTCTGATGGGCAGAGACATTGGGGTTTTTCACCTTCCTCTGCAACTGGGGGCGTGGTTCACCTGCTGGGCACATTGGGGCCTATCACACCTAATCACTTCCCTGCCGTTGCAGGGGCCTTGGGGATTGGAGGCACCTCAGTCCCTCCTGTTGGCAACTGGGCTCAACCCAGGGATAACGGCATGGCGGTGGGGGCCTGTGATAGACAGGAGATCAGACTGGATGATCTTGTGGCCTTAAACTCTGTGAGGTTCCCAATCTCCGACAGATGTCCCCCTACCCCGCACCCCCCCAGCACAGGGATGTTGACACACACTTCAACAGCTGGGATGACTGTCACTGTCCGAAGGCTGCCAGACTGCCATAACAGAAAGTCCTGGTTTTCCTTGGCAATGTGGAAGCAAATCCTTGTGATATCGAAGTGAGGGGCCTAGATTTGTGTAGGGTCATCAGGATCCCCAAACTCTTAGCACAGGGCCTGGATTTTTTCTCTTCCGTCCAAGCTCGGGTGGGTGCTGCAATAGAAGCAAGGCCAGGGTCTGGGGGCATACAGTTCACGCCAGCTCCTGGTTCCCGTCTAGGTTGTCTCTACAATGTTGATGTGCTTGCTAATTACATGCAGTTGGGGGGCCTGCAGGGGAGGCCCCCTTGGCCAGGATCTCCATCAGTGCTTGGCCACTGGCAATGCCCAAGTTGAGCCATCTCAAAGGGACCTGATTTTCACAGGGTGGGTGCTCGCGCTATCTGAAAAAACCCAGGCCTCTCCAACAGAACAATGCCGATTTGCATCAACTGGGGTCTGGCCCCATTGACTCCTGATTTGCTCTAGCTGGCGATCTGGCCCCATTAACTGCAAAAGAACTATACTGATTCACATCGGCAGCAGGGTCTGGCCTCAGTACAGCGCCTGAGTCTGCCAGCTCGCCTCCACCCTACAAGCTGGAAACAACCTCTCCTGTCCTGTTTGGTTTCCGTCTCCTGATTTGCCCCCGAGCAGGGAGACTCCGCCAAAGAGCCAAAATCTTTCAGGGGCCTCACTAGCAAAGTCTCATTCTTCCCAGCCCAGCACTGCCATGAAGAGAAGAAAGTTTCAGAAGTTCCGCTCCCCCAAGATTTGCCTTCGCTAGCTCCTCGCTTTCTTATGCTAATCAAGGCTCCTTTGCGTCATGTGGCTGGAGAGGGAGCTGGTGGAGCTGCCTGCATTTTTTTAAATTTCTTTTTAAAGTTCCTATAAATAAACATACGCTTCCATCTCCCGACATAAACGCAGTGGCGGGGAGAAGGCTGGGTTGAAACAGCCATGTCGGCCCGACAACTTTCCAGACTCAGACTAAGCGAAAGAAGATAAGGTAATTCACGAAGGACCTGCAGGTGAGCCCTTTTCAGGGCAAAGGGGTGAGCTGCCAGTCGGCGGAGACGGTGGTAGACCCGCTCATACCGTGGCACGGCCCAAGTGTGAAATACTCCCTTTCTAGTTACCAGGCTGCATGCCTCTGTGGCAATAAGAACTGAAGTGCAGGAGCGCTTACAGCTTCGAGGCCCGATCGCTGGCGGTTTTAATAGCCCAGCAGTCATTTCCAATCTGTGCAAACTGACGTCTGGAAGGAAGGCTGCGGGCTTCAGTGCAAAATTGTCTGCTTTTTCGAGGGATTAAAAATAGATTGCTACCTCCCGGGATGGCACAAACGCTTGAAGATCTGCCTTGTGGCTGGGCCGACAACTCCGGCGCCTGAATCTGTCTTCTGCACAGAGACGCCAGGTGTCTTGCAAAGGAGAAAGGAAAGGGGGAGGCGAGGTTGCTTTTCGCAGCCTGCGATGTCCCATCAGAACTAAGATCTGTGGTGATGGCGAGGCAGCAAGAACTCCGTGGGGCTGACAGCTGGCTAGCAGGAAAGCTGGGGTGGGTGGCGAGACCTCTCGAGCTTCCCAGGGGGTCTGGTGGAATGGGTGAAATGCACCTCTAGGGAAAACAGCACAACTCCCCACATGCTGCTTCGATCCCGCTTGAGCCCTGCTTAGAGCCCCGTGCTGCCCTGGGGTGAGCTCCCCCCATATCTAGGTAATGGGGAGGAGGAGGAGTTGTGCGCCATGAATGAATTAGGGTGAATAAGCTGCTGAGCTCCATGCCATTTCTGGCTGAGCCTTCTCATGGCTCTGGGGGGGTCTCTTGCTTTTCCAGGCAGCCCCAAGCAGTGTAGCTCGGTCAGGCACATTGCAGGGGAAGGCTTGTGGCTGCACGTACTGGCTGTGTGCTAATGAACTCGTGCCTGCCAAGCTGGCTGCCACAGCCAATTAGTTCGCAACAAAAACAGTGAGGGGAAAGGACAAAACAGAAGGGGAATGGCAGCCGCGACTCTCCCTGGCATCGCAAGGTCCAGAGCACCCACGCAAATCAGAGCTGTTGCAGTATTGATGATAACTGGGACTGGGGTCTAGTGGCCAGAGCAGGGGGCTGGGAGTCAGGACTCCTGGGTTCTTTTCTCCACTTGCTATGTGGCCTTCAAGTCACACGAATCTCTCTGCCTCCTTGTAGAAATCAGGGATTGCCACCCTCACAGGGGAGCTGCATAGTTACATAAATTGATGTTTGTAAAGTGCTTGGAGATCCTTGGTTGCAAAGCACCCTGGGAGTGTAATGCCTTCTTCAGGCTGACACTGCATCACTCAGATTTAGATGTTTGGATACATTTGAGAAGCACTTCTTTAGAGTGTACTTGATTGGGCCCCCATTCTTTGTGTCTTTAATCATTTTCGCCCCCCGTCCAAGTACATATATCGCCAACCAGCTCTGAGGGCAGAGCGCAGAGCAGTGGCTCTGGTTCAGGGTGCCCAGCTCTGAGGGCAGAGCGCAGAGCAGAGGCTGTGGTTCAGGGTGCCCAGCTCTGAGGGCAGAGCGCAGAGCAGCGGCTCTGGTTCAGGGTGCCCAGCTCTGAGGGCAGAGCGCAGAGCAGCGGCTGCTGGCTGGGTGCCCAGCTCTGAGGGCAGAGCGCAGAGCAGCGGCTGCTGGCTGGGTGCCCAGCTCTGAGGGCAGAGCGCAGAGCAGTGGCTCTGGTTCAGGGTGCTCAGCTCTGAGGGCAGAGCGCAGAGCAGCGGCTGCTGGCTGGGTGCTCAGCTCTGAGGGCAGAGCGCAGAGCAGAGGCTGTGGTTCAGGGTGCCCAGCTCTGAGGGCAGAGCGCAGAGCAGCGGCTCTGGTTCAGGGTGCTCAGCTCTGAGGGCAGAGCGCAGAGCAGCGGCTGTGGTTCAGGGTGCCCAGCTCTGAGGGCAGAGCGCAGAGCAGAGGCTCTGGTTCAGGGTGCCCAGCTCTGAGGGCAGAGTGCAGAGCAGAGGCTGTGGTTCAGGGTGCCCAGCTCTGAGGGCAGAGCGCAGAGCAGCGGCTCTGGTTCAGGGTGCCCAGCTCTGAGGGCAGAGCGCAGAGCAGCGGCTGTGGTTCAGGGTGCTCAGCTCTGAGGGCAGAGCGCAGAGCAGTGGCTCTGGTTCAGGGTGCCCAGCTCTGAGGGCAGAGTGCAGAGCAGAGGCTGTGGTTCAGGGTGCCCAGCTCTGAGGGCAGAGCGCAGAGCAGCGGCTCTGGTTCAGGGTGTCCAGCTCTGAGGGCAGAGCGCAGAGCAGAGGCTGTGGTTCAGGGTGCTCAGCTCTGAGGGCAGAGTGCAGAGCAGCGGCTCTGGTTCAGGGTGTCCAGCTCTGAGGGCAGAGCGCAGAGCAGCGGCTGTGGTTCAGGGTGCCCAGCTCTGAGGGCAGAGCGCAGAGCAGCGGCTGTGGTTCAGGGTGCTCAGCTCTGAGGGCAGAGCGCAGAGCAGAGGCTGTGGTTCAGGGTGCCCAGCTCTGAGGGCAGAGCGCAGAGCAGCGGCTCTGGTTCAGGGTGCCCAGCTCTGAGGGCAGAGCGCAGAGCAGCGGCTGCTGGCTGGGTGCCCAGCTCTGAGGGCAGAGCGCAGAGCAGAGGCTGCTGGCTGGGTGCCCAGCTCTGAGGGCAGAGCGCAGAGCAGCGGCTGTGGTTCAGGGTGCCCAGCTCTGAGGGCAGAGCGCAGAGCAGCGGCTGTGGTTCAGGGTGCCCAGCTCTGAGGGCAGCACCAGATCAGCAGCAGCAGAGAAGTAAGGGCGGCAATGTGAAAAGTGATATTTGTCAATTATCCATTAGCTGGACACGGACACACACACACACACACAGAGCCAGTGGATTATATAAGCTCTTTGGGGCAGGAGGCCCATATTCTCTTACATGGCTCATGAGATACCTAATACAGTTTTAAGTATCGGGGGTAGCTGTGTTAGTCTGTATCCACAAAAACAATGAGGAGTCTGGTGGCACCTTAAAGACTAACAGATTTATTTATAAGCTTTCAGATGCATCTGAAGAAGTGGGATTTTTACCCATGAAAGCTTATGCCCAAATAAATCTGTTAGTCTAATACAGTTTTAGCACTGTGACATAGTTAAAAATAATAAACTACCCATGATTGAAAGGCTGTTGATGTAAATCACAGCTTATCTCCCCGCTGCTCCTTGGAACCCTCCCTCACTAAAAATATTTTTTTAACAGGCCTGCTGGAGAAAGGGTCCAGATTGCAAATGGTGCCTTGACTCCTTGCTTCTCAAATGTGATTGCATTGGTTTCTCCCTATTCACAGCGCTCTCTGGTGGTCACTGGATTACAGGACTGGTTGAAATCTTTTGTCAAAATGATTTTCCTCACCAAAAAAGAAAAAAGGCTTTTGGAAAGAAACTCAGATTTTTGCAAAAAAAAAAAAAAAAATGTACATTTGTATCCAGCCTGTTTAATTTTCCCATGAAACTAAGCAAAAGCTTTCTAGAAACCAAATGCTTCCATTTTTTGAAAACTGAAATGGACCAATGTTCTGTCGCTTCCTTTTGAATCAGCCATTTTCATACATTTCATTTTTTGAAAACTTTTGGGGAAAAAATCAAATTTCAGTTTTTGGTTTTTCAGGGAGCTTTTCTTTCCTTTTGCTTCCTTGTTGGGGAAAAATGTCAGTGAAACAAACAGAGAAATGGGGGGAAACCTAAAAAATTGAAACCTCAACATGATCTGAACATTTGCATTTTCTCTGCAGTTGTCCTTGTTGAACTTCATCAGATTTCTTTTGGTCGAATCCTCTAATTTGTCTAGGTCCCTCTGTATCCTATCCCTACCCTCCACCGTATCTACCACTCCTCCCAGTTTAGTGTCATCTGCAAACTTGCTGAGGGTACAATCCACACCATCCTCCAGATCATTAATGAAGATATTGAATAAAACCGGCTCCAGGTCCCACCCTTGGGGCACTCCACTTGATACCGGCTGCCAACTAGACATGGAGCCACTGATCACTACCCGTGGAGCTGGATGATCTAGCCAGCTTTCTATCTACCTTATAGTCCATTCATGCAACCAACCCATACTTCTTTAACTTGCTGGCAAGAATACTGTGGGAAACTGTATCAAAAGTTTTGCTAAAGTCAAGGAATAACATGTCCACTGCTTTCCCCTCATCCACAGAGCCAGTTATCTCATCATAGAAGGCAATTAGGTCAGTCAGAATCCATGCTGACTGTTCCTGATTACTTTCCTCTCCTCAAAGTACTTCGAAATTGATTCCTTGAGGACCTGCTCCATGATTTTTCCAGGGACTGAGGTGAGGCTGACTGGCCTGTAGTTCCCCGGATTCTCCTTCTTCCCTTTTTTAAAGATGGGCACTACATTTGCCTTTTTCCAGTCATCTGGGACCTCCCCCGATCGCCATGAGTTTTCAAAGATAATGGCCAATGGCTCTGCAATCACATCTGCCAACTCCTTTAGCATTCTCGGATGCAGCACATCAGGCCCCATGAACTTGTGCTCATCCAGGTTTTCTAAATCGTCCCGAACCACTTCTTTCTCCACAGAGGGCTGGTCACCTCCTCCCCATGCTGTGCTGCCCAGAGCAGTAGTCTGGGAGCTGACCTTGTTTGGAAGACAGAGGCGCAAAAAGCATTGAGTACATTAGCTTTTTCCACATCCTCTGTCACTAGGTTGCCTCCCTCATTCAGAAAGGGGCCCACACTTTCCCTGACCTTCTCCTTGCTGCTAACATACCTGAAGAAACCTTTCTTGTTACTCTTAAAATCTGTTGCTAGCTGCAACTCCAAGTGTTATTTGGCCTTCCTGATTTTACTCCTGCATGCCTGAGCAATATTTTTATACTGCTTCTTGGTCATTTGTCCAATTTTCCACTTCTTGTAAGCTTCTTTTTTGTGTTTAAGATCAGCAAGGATTTCACTGTTAAGCCAAGCTGGTCGCCTGCCATATTTACTATTCTTTCTACACATTGGGATGGTTTGTCCCTGTAACCTCAATAAAGATTCTTTAAAATACAGCCAGCTCTCCTGGACTCCTTTCCCCCTCATGTTATTCTCCCAGGAGATACTGCCCATCAGTTCCCTGAGGGACTCAAAGTCTGCTTTTCTGAAGTTCAGGGTCCGTATTCTGCTGCTCTCCTTTCTTCCCTGTGTTAGGATCCTGAACTCGACCATCTCATGGTCCATGCTTCCCTGGTTCCCATCCACTTTTGCTTCCCCTACTAATTCTTTTCGGTTTGTGAGCAGCAGGTCAAGAAGAGCTCTGCCCCAGTTGGTTCCTCCAGCACTTGCACCAGGAAATTGTCCCCTACACTTTCCAAAACCTTCCTGGATTGTCTGTGCACCGCTGTATTGCTCTCCCAGCAGTTATCAGGATGATTGAAGTGTCCCATAAGAACCAGGGCCTGCAATCTAGTAACTTCCGTTAGTTGCCGGAAGAAAGCCTCCTCCACCTCATCCCCCTGGTCTGGTGGTCTATAGCAGACTCCCACCACGACATCACCCTTGTTGCTCACACTTCTAAACTTAATCCAGAGACTCTCAGGTTTTTCTGCAGTTTCATACCAGAGCTCTGAGCAGTCATACTGCTCCCTTACATACAATGCAACTCCCCCACCTTTTCTGGCCTCCCTGTCCTTCCTGAACAGTTTATAGCCATCCATGACAGTACTCCAGTCATGTGAGTTATCCCACCAAGTCTCTGTTATTCCAATCACATCATAATTTCTTGACTGTGCCAGGACTTCCAGTTCTCCCTGCTTCTTTCCCAGACTTCTTGCATTTGTGTATAGGCACTTGAGATAACTCGCTGATTATCCTGCTTGCTCAGTATGAGGCAGGAGCCTGCCCCTTTCGCGTTCTCCTGCTCATGCTTCCTCCCGGTATCCCACATCCCCACTTACCTCAGGGCTTTCGTCTCCTTCCCCCGGTGAACCTAGTTTAAAGCCCTCCTCACTAGGTTAGCCAGCCTGCTTGCGAAGATGCTCTTCCCTCTCTTCGTTAGGTGGAGCCCATCTCTGCCTAGCACTCCTCCTTCTTGGAACACCATCCCATGGTCAAAGAACCCAAAGCCTTCTCTCCGACACCACCTGCATAGCCATTCGTTGACTTCCACGATTCGACGGTCTCTACCTTGGCCTTTTCCTTCCACAGGGAGGATGGACGAGAACACCATTTGCGCCTCAAACTCCTTTATCCGTCTTCCCAGAGCCACGTAGTCTGCAGTGATCTGCTCAAGATCATTCTTGGCAGTATCATTGGTGCCCACGTGGAGAAGGAGGAAGGGGTAGCAATCGGAGCGCTTGATGAGTCTCAGTCTCTCCGTCACATTGTGAATCCTGGCTCCTGGCAAGCAGCAGACTTCTCGGTTTTCCCGGTTGGGGTGGCAGATAGATGACTCAGTCCCCTTGTTAGCCTTTCTGCTGTTTGCTGCTCCGCTGGTTCACAACTGGCTGCCTTTTTATAACAATCAGGCTCACTCATGGAAAAGACCTTTTCTTATCCAGCCCTACTTAATCATTTCCTTCTTCTTGAGCAGCCTACATTGCAAAGCCTTTATCCTCGCTCATAGCAAGCATGAAACATGTAGCATGAGATCATGAGCCTGTTTGATGCAACAAAGCATGTGGTAAGGGATGGAGCACGATCAGAGATAACATCCTTCTGAATTAAATGCTCAAGAGTTTTAACTAGAGTCCACTGCCCAGTTCTTGCACGTCACACGTAGACTCCTTGGCTTATTGTAAGCAGAGCTGAGCAAATAATGGATTTTTCAGTTTGGAACCCAAATCAAAAAATCACATTCAATTTAAAGTGGGTGCTGGGGGCAGTCAGTGTTTTGTTTTGTTTTGTTTTTGTTGAATTGAGAAACACAAAAAAAATTCATTTTGAATTGACCGAAAATGTTCAAGTCGACTCAAAAAACATTTTTTTTTCTGAGTTTTTCGTTTCCATTTGGCCATTTTGGGGTTTTTTTCAACTTTTTTAAAATAGGTTCTTGTTTCGTTATTGGACAAATTTGACATCAAAACAAAAATGAAACATGTCAATGTTTATCCAAACAAATAAGTTGTTGAATATTATCGAAATTTGGTGCATAAACTACTGCATTTTTTGGCCAAAAAAAAAAAAAAAAAGTTCATCACAAAATTTTCACCTAAGTCTAATTGTCAAAAAATGATTCGTCAAAACTGAAACTATTCACAAGACAGGGTTGGGTTCGACAAATTTCCCAACTCACAAAAATGTCAAGGAGAAACAGGTTTGAAATTGGCAATATGTTTCATTTGTTTTGAGATGACTTTTTGTTTGAAACTGTAAGCCACTTTTTAAAAAGAGAGAAAAAGTCAAAACCGAGATAAACCATTTTGGAATTGACCTGAAACATTTCAATGGACCCTGAAATTTAAAAAAAAAAAAAAAGGTGGGTTTTTGGCATGCAAATAGTTTCAAGATTTTGAATTTTCGCCCTGATTCAAGATGGGAAAGATTCCAAACTCTAAAAAATATCTGTGGGCCAGGAAAAGCATTTCCCACCCAGCTCCGTTCTCAACTCTGCTGCAGGATATTACAGCTCAACTGTTTGTTATTCACTTAGAATCATAGAATATCAGGGTTGGAAGGGACCCCAGAAGGTCATCTAGTCCAACCCCCTGCTCAAAGCAGGACCAAGTCCCAGTTAAATCATCCCAGCCAGGGCTTTGTCAAGCCTGACCTTAAAAACCTGTAAGGAAGGAGATTCTACCACCTCCCTAGGTAACGCATTCCAGTGTTTCACCACCCTCTTAGTGAAAAAGTTTTTCCTAATATCCAGTCTAAACCTCCCCCATTGCAACTTGAGACCATTACTCCTCGTTCTGTCATCTGCTACCATTGAGAACAGTCTAGAGCCATCCTCTTTGGAACCCCCTTTCAGGTAGTTGAAAGCAGCTATCAAATCCCCCCTCGTTCTTCTCTTCTGCAGACTAAACAATCCCAGCTCCCTCAGCCTCTCCTCATAAGTCATGTGCTCTAGACCCCTAATCATTTTTGTTGCCCTTCGCTGGACTCTTTCCAATTTATCCACATCCTTCTTGTAGTGTGGGGCCCAAAACTGGACACAGTACTCCAGATGAGGCCTCACCAGTGTCGAATAGAGATACCTGGGTCCCGATCATGCAGGTGGAACAGCGTGAACGGACCTTTACTCTGCCCAGTGTCCCACTGAAGTCAGTCAGGCTCCACCAGTGTGCAAGAATCTGCCGGCTTGACTCTGACTATGGAATGTCTAAAGACGTTGCTCCCTGCATTAGTATTATTCCGCTGTCTGTAAAAAAGCAGTCCCCTCAAATCGGAATACCTACAGGCATGATGCTGGACTAGATGGACCACTGGGGGATCCAGAATGGCCATGTATATATCCTCCAGCAGAATAAAAGCCTCAGTATTTTCTAGCCTTCATTACTAATAAAACAAGTTGACTGAACTGCTAAAGGAATATGAGAGACCCTGAGCCTGGACCTGCGTTCTTGGAAGAGATTTTTGCATTGTAAGCAGACTTCATGTGTCTCCTGTAAATTGCATTCTGCCTGTGGCTGCTCCCAGGGGTAATTCCTCAGCCCACATGAGCTGAGTTCCTTTCTCCGAGGCTAGTTGGGGTGAAATGGATTCTTACTCAGCATGAAATGGGACCAGGGGAAATTCAGGGGGGAAGTTTCCTGGCAGGCTGCAAAACTACCTTGCAGGAAATGTTACCAGTGCAGAAGATCTCAATAATGCAGAACCATTTTTGGAAGAAAGTTTCTTTTTTTTTTAAAAGGCCCATTTTAAACTTGGCGTGTGGAAACATTCCAGTAAAAGCATCTCAGGGCTCAGCCTTCAGAGTAGCAGCCGTGTTAGTCTGTATCCGTAAAAAGAAAAGGAGGACTTGTGGCACTTTAGACACTAACAAATTTATTAGAGCATAAGCTTTCGTGAGCTACAGCTCACTTCACTGGATGCATACAGTGGAAAATATAGGGGGGAGATTTTATATACACAGAGAACATGAAACAATGGGTGTTGCCATACAGACTGTAACAAGAGTGATCAGGAAAGGTGAGCTATTACCTGCAGGAGAGCGGGGGGGGGGGGGGGGGAGGGAGACACCTTTGTAGTGATAATCAAGGTGGGCCATTTCCAGCAGTTGACAAGAACAATAGGGGGGGAAATAAACAAGGGGAAATAGTTTTACTTTGTGTAATGACCCATCCACTCCCAGTCTCTATTCAAGCCTAAGTTAATTGTATCCAGTTTCCAAATTAATTCCAGTTCAGCAGTCTCTCCTTGGAGTCTGTTTTTGAAGTTTTTTTGTTGAAGAATTGCCACTTTTAGGTCTGTAATCGAGTGACCAAAGAGATTGAAGTGTTCTCCGACTGGTTTTCGAATGTTATAATTCTTGACGTCTGATTTGTGTCCATTTATTCTTTTACGTAGCGACTGTCCGGTTTGATCAATGTACATGGCAGAGGGGCATTGCTGGCACATGATGGCATATATCACATTGGTAGATGTGCAGGTGAATGAGCCTCTGATAGTGTGGCTGATGTGATTAGGCCCTATGATGGTGTCCCCTGAATAGATATGTGGACACAGTTGGCAACGGGCTTTGTTGCAAGGATAGGTTCCTGGGTTAGTGGTTCTGGTGTGTGGTTGCTGGTGAGTATTTGCTTCAGGTTGGGGGGCTGTCTGTAAGCAAGGACTGGCCTGTCTCCCAAGATCTGTGAGAGCGATGGGTCGTCCTTCAGGATAGGTTGTAGATCCTTGATGATGCGTTGGAGAGGTTTTAGTTGGGGGCTGAAGGTGATGGCTAATGGTGTTCTGTTATTTTCTTCGTTGGGCCTGTCCTGTAGTAGGTAACTTCTGGGTACTCTTCTGGGTCTGTCAATCTGTTTCTTCACTTCAGCAGGTGGGTATTGTAGTTGTAAGAATGCTTGATAGAGATCTTGTAGGTGTTTGTCTCTATCTGAAGGGTTGGAGCAAATGTGGTTATATCATAGAGCTTGGCTGAAGACAATGGATTGTGTGGTGTGGTCTGGATGAAAGCTGGAGGCATGTAGGTAAGTATAGCGGTCCGTAGGTTTCTGATATAGGGTGGTGTTTATGTGACCATCGCTTATTAGCACCGTAGTGTCCAGGAAGTGGATCTCTTGTGTGGACTGGTCCAGGCTGAGGTTGGTGGTTGGATGGAAATTGTTGAAATCGTGGTGGAATTCCTCAAGGGCTTCTTTTCCATGGGTCCAGACGGTGAAGATGTCATCAGTGTAGCGCAAGTAGAGTAGGGGCATTAGGGGACGAGAGCTGAGGAAGCGTTGTTCTAAGTCAGCCATAAAAATGTTGGCATACTGTGGGGCCATGCGGGTACCCATAGCAGCGCCGCTGATTTGAAGGTATACATTGTCTGCAAATGTGAAATAGTTGTGGGTGAGGACAAAGTCACAAAGTTCAGCCACCAGGTTAGCCGTGACATTATTGGGGATATTGTTCCTGACGGCCTGTAGTCCATCTTTGCGTGGAATGTTGGTGTAGAGGGCTTCTACATCCATAGTGGCCAGGATGGTGTTTTCAGGAAGATCACCGATGGATTGTAGTTTCCTCAGGAAGTCAGTGGTGTCTCGAAGATAGCTGGGAGTGCTGGTAGCATAGGGCCTGAGGAGGGAGTCTACATAGCCAGACAATCCTGCTGTCAGGGTGCCAATGCCTGAGATGATGGGGCGTCCAGGATTTCCAGGTTTATGGATCATGGGTAGCAGATAGAATACCCCAGGTCGGGGTTCCAGGGGTGTGTCAGTGCGGATTTGTTCTTGTGCTTTTTCAGGGAGTTTCTTGAGCAGATGGTGTAGTTTCTTTTGGTAACCCTCAGTGGGATCAGAGGGGTAATGGCTTGTAGAAAGTGGTGTTGGAGAGCTGCCTTGCAGCCTCTTGTTCATATTCCGACCTATTCATGATGACGACAGCACCTCCTTTGTCAGCCTTTTTGATTATGATGTCAGAGCTGTTTCTGAGGCTGTGGATGGCATTGTGTTCTGCACGGCTGAGGTTATGCGGCAAGTGATGCTGCTTTTCCACAATTTCAGCCCGTGCAGGTTGGCGGAAGCACTCTATGTAGAAGTCCAGTCTGTTGTTTTGATCTTCAGGAGGAGTCCACCCAGAATACTTCTTTTTGTAGTCTTGGTAGGAAGGTCTCTGTGGGTTAGTATGTTGTTTAGAGGTGTGTTGGAAATATTCCTTGAGTATTGCTCAGCCTACAGCTCTGCATTCCCTGGGGATCCCCGGTAGAGCTGGGATGGAAATCCTGGCAGAGCTCTGTCGAGGGACAAGGGTGGCCGGTCTCTGGCTCTGGTCTGTCCCAGTCATGGCTGGGAGAGTGAGGGATCTCAGCTCCTCACCTTCAGAGCGCAACCTCGCCAGCTCTGTCTGCTGCTTCCCGTGGCAGCCAGAGAAGCTGTGGTTTAGACGGGATGGTAAATAACCCACAAGGTGGGCAAGGCCACCGAGCAGCACCACCATAGACTGTATGCTCCTTCCACGCTGACACATGCACTGCCTCTCCCCAGTCCCTGAGGCTCCTTCACAAAACCTGGGGTCCTTCCATAGACACCTTCTCTCCCTGGCCAGGTCTTCTCTTCCTTCCCAAGCTCTGCACTTTGCCAGGCGCTGCCCCGGATGCTGAAGGCAGGAAACTTATTCAAGCTGCTTTACTCCCATGGGGAAAGAGGACATGGGAGGAGGCCGAGCCCAGAAAGCGTGATGAAGGGTTCCAAGCACCGACACAGAGCAACAGAGTTTCATGCAGCCATGAGGAAGCCCCTTCTAGAAGTAGTCCCTTTCTGCCCTGTGCCTCAGTTTCCCCTCTGCAACATGGGGATAATGATGTAGCGCTATTGCCGAGGGACTGGATGGAGGTCTGCCAGATGCTTCCATGAAAGAGAGACAGTGTGATTATTATCTTCCCTAAAACTGAGGCTGCAGAAAGAAAACGAGGCCCCACTGCTGGGGTGGGGCATTTGCCAAAAAAAGCAAAAGCAACTGGAGTGCTGGAGAACTCACAGATTGCCAGCAAGAACTCCCCATTAGAGGGGCTTGTGCCATGTGGAGCCAGCACCCCTCTGGGCTGGAGAGTGAGCAGGGCAGGGGAAGAAAGGAGGAAACACCCTAAAGAAGGAGACATGGGTACGAGTAGGAAATTGGAAAATACACTCCGGTTCGGTTCGGTCAGGATACAGGGGAGTGGGGGAGAGGAGAAGCAGAAAGGAAGAAACAGTTTTATATGGAGAAACTATGAGTGGGAAAGGGATAGATAGATAGATAGATAGATAGATAGATAGATAGATAGATAAAGATCAGAGGCAAGCCCCCCCCCCCCCCCATCTCCCTTGTCCTTTCCTCCAACCCTCCGTCTCTTTTTCTCCCATCCCCTTTGTCATGCTGACTGGAGTGGCTCGTGACTGTGAACGCCAACCTCCGGGCAGACTGTCCCAAACAGGGCAGACACCCCACACTGGTGGTGTGTTCTGTCTTTAGATTACACCAAGCCAGTGACTAATGTGGGCGCCTGGATCACTCCAACAGTCTCACCATGGAGTCACAGACAGTCCCCTTAGATTCCCCAGCCTATCTTGCCACCCAGGCAAACTGGACTTACTGATAAATGGTCACTTACACCAAAAATCACCCCACATTCAGTTTGCTTCCAGTCCCAAGAGACCAGTCACTTACCCCAGATCAGCTGGTACCTTAGATCTCACACCAAAGATGCCAGTAGCCAGTCTTGTAATAAACTATCTAAAGGTTTATTAATTAGGAAAAGGAAATCAGAGAGTTATTTACATGTTAAAGCAAGCAACCATCGACATACCAATGAGTCACCATCTAAATCCTAAGAGTGATGGAGTTGTAGTGATCTGTCAACCCAAAGCGTCTTTCAGGGCGGACCCAGGAGGTAATCCCTGGGAGCTCTGGCCTCAGTTTGGTGGCTCTGGCCCTGTGACAGTTCAAACAGCAAAGCAATGACAAATAGTCCCATCAGCTATTTTCATTTCCCTCTTCCAGCATTCAAAGTGATGGGAGGAAGCTTGATTCAATCAATGGGGCAATGAACAGAGATGGGGCAATGAACAGAGCTTTTGTCTTATAATGAGCTACCGTGCCTGGGGTCACTAGTTCAGGGCAAACATTCTCGAAGTTTTAAAGCAAACCTTACACATGTTCTTACAGCCTGGAATCCAGACATTACAAGTGAGATTTATGCAGGCAGCAACTTCCAAGCATTTCCTAGAGTCTAAACACGAAATACATTCTTAAAAGGCTAATTCCTACTTTGAGCAAAACTAACATCCAGGTGACCTGGTCAGGGCTCCAGCTAGGACTTTGTTAGTTCTTAGCTAATGCCTGCAGTCCTGGCAAGAGCTGCCACCTGGTCTGCCAGTGTCATATGCCTCTCATCTCCCCCTCGCCTTCCTCTGTGGCTACCCCGCCCTGAGCAGTTCTGTGCTGAGAAGGTCTGGGGACACACACCCACACCCCCCACCCCAGGGAAGCTGCCCCTGCCTCTGTTCTCCCCTCTTTCAACCTCCTTCCCTCTTCCCCAATCCAGTTGCCCACGGCAGCCATGTTGGTCGGAATGAAAGGGGTCAGCAGGTGCCCAGACAAGAAGACAGTACACAGAGACAGGCACACAGACAGACAGACCGCCAAGCGGGCACACAGACGGACAGACAGGCACACAGAAAGCGGCAGGCCCACAGACAGATGGACAGACAGGCAGACAGACAGACAGACAGAGAATGGCAGGTCCACATACAGACGGGCACGCGGGCACACAGACAGACAGGCACACAGAAAGCGGCAGGCCCACAGACAGGCAGGCTGGCAGGCCCACAGACAGATGGACAGACAGGCAGACAGGCAGAGAGCGGCAGGCCCACAGACAGACGGGCACGCGGGCACACAGACAGACAGGCAGGCTGGCAGGCCCACAGACAGGCAGACAGACAGGCTGGCAGGTCGGCTGGGCTATGGTGCACGGCAGACCGCATGCACACTGGCTTCCCTAGCTGACCGTGGGCCGGTCCTGTGGGCAGAAGCCGAAGCCCTGGCTTTCTCTGAAGGGCCCAGGCAGCTCCAGCCCCATCTCTGGCCTGTGGTGACCCTCCCCGGAGCCCCAGGTTCCGTGCGTGTGGCGGGGGGCCTGGTCTACAGCGAGTCTCTGGCAAAGCTCAGGGCTGAGCCTGTTTCTATGGGCCAATCTGCCGGCGCCCATCCTTCAGGTTCCCCCTTGCAGACAAGCTCCAGGCACCTGGGCTCTGCTCCCCTCCCATTCCATCCCGCCCATCCATTCCCGGGCTGACACCGGCTCGTGGGACTGTCGAGACGAGGCCATGGGGCTTTCACTTGCCCTTTCACGGAGTCATGGCTCTCAAGGCCAGGGAGGACCATGTAATGGCCTCGTCTGACCCCCTGCAAGGCCAGAGAGGCTCCCCCAGGGCTCTCTGCCCCACTACCAGCACGTCCCTCCCCTCGGGGAGCCAGGGCACTCACTCTCCCCGGGGCAGAGATAACGCTCAGCCCCCTGCAGCCGCCCTCCCAGGCAGCCCAGATGGGGATGCAGAGAGCTCAGCTCCCTGGGAACAGCATCTGCTTGTGCTCTTTGGCCCGTGGGCTGGGCTGCGGTGGTGGGGGGAAGACTCCCTGGCAGCGGATGGTTTCCAACCCCTTGGGCAGTTTCCTTCAACCACAGGGCTCCTAAGGAAAGACACAGGGTCCTCGTGAGAGCCACCGTCACTGGGCACGGGGTTCACAAGCAGCGTTTACTCAGTGAGTTACTCTTGTCTCCCCCACGACCTGGCTGCAGACAGCCAATGCTTTCCTCAGCTCTGTCTGAATCTCCGGGGCCAATGAACACCAGCCTCTGCACCGCCTGCTGCAATCGACCAGGCAGCCGTGGCCAGGGGCCTGACCCTCCAGCGAGTGGCCGCGATCCTGGTGGGAGTCGGGCCAAGTGGAACCCGTGTCCCCCAACTCACCCCCATCCATGGGAGTGATTCCTTGTCCAGTCCATCTGGAGCTCCTTTAATCTCAGGATCTGAATGCATCTCACCCACACTCAGTTCCCAACCTAGCATCCCTATTATTACTCCTATTTCTGCAAGGGAAACTGAGGCACAGGGCAGTGACTTCCTCCAGGACACACAGGAGCCCATAAATACGAGTGAAATGGTGGCCATCTTTGCCAGCGCAGAAAGTTGAAAAGCGAGCTTCTGGAGCTCACATCAGGAGCACCTGTGGTGTGAGCTAAACAACCAGGCTCTGGCCGGGAAGGCTGTAACAGACTCGTGTGCTCTGTGGATTGGGCACAGTGGGAGACGCAGCGCTCACAGTGTGTTAGTAGGGAAGTATCATCATGGGGTTAGCCAGGTTACCAGTGGGTCCGCTTGTCAGTGGGAGTTTTCCCTCCACTCAGGTGGTTGTGAGGCAGTTGACTAAAAGAATCAGCTCCTAACTGGAGGGCCAGTTATTTTTGTTGGACTGAGCGAGCCCTTTACGAAAGAAAAACTTTCTGTCAACAAAGTTTTGAAATTGTCGAAACATATTTGTCTGGCTATTTTTGAAACAAAAGATTCCTGTTCAAAATGATGAAATTTAAGCTAAAGTGTAAAAAAGCATTTTTAAAAAAAAAGAAAAAGATCAAAACCAAAATGTCCTAAACTATCGACAGAAAACTTGTCGATGGACCCAAACGGACAATTTGTTTGATTTTGCAGTTTGTGCGAATGTTCGAACCATCGACTTTTCATCCTGATTCGGGGTGGGAAAACTATCCGAATTCTCCAAAATATTTACTGGCTAGGGAAAACGTTTCCTACTCTGCTCTGCGGGGGACAGGCTGGCTCGGTTCATGCGGGGCACGAGAGGGACATGGCTCCTGATGGGTGCTCCACACGCATCTTTTCCCTGAGCTGCAGGGTGGAAACTGCACCTGGAATCAGCCAGGCTGCTGGGTTTTACTCAACAGAACTCCCCAGTCTCTGGCTGCCCCTGCTATAAATCAATGCAAAAGCGAGTGATTGGGCTGAGACGTTTTAGAGAAACACTAGATAGTCAGAAGGAGCAAAAAGCCCCAGCAGCAGCCACTTATGCCGTGACTGATTGCATTGGTGAGGGAAGGGAAATAGAAAATCAATGAAAACTACCAGTCCTTTCAAAGTGCCCATGCGAGAGGCGGCTGCAGATTGTTTACCGGTTATGTTCCAGATTGCAGCTGAACACCATTCCCTGGAACAAATGCAGCTGGCCGCGCTGGGCTTCCCCCCAGCCCCCGCCGTTCGCACTCTCTTGCTCTGAGAGGTCATTTATGTCAATGAAAGTATCTCTGCTCATTGTGATTTCCAAAGCCCGGGTCAGTTACCAGCCATTGCTGCTGCCCGCCACCGCCTGCCCTTGGATACAGCCAGCCGGGCTGAGTTCAGCGGGGCTGTCACCCAGGGCAATACGGGGCCCCCCGTGCAGCTGCTTGGGAGACTCCAGTGCGTGTGGATTCTAGGGCACTGCTCTTATTAGGCTGTATAATAGTGGTTATATTATGTGGCTGGTGGCTGGAGCACTGGACTGGGAGCCAGGACACCTGGGGTCAACTCCCTTGCTCTACGAGCTAGGAGACCTGAATTCAATTCTCAGCTCTGCTGCTGGACTGGGAGCCAGGACACCTGGGTTCTAAGCCAGACCTTGCCCTGGGCTAGGCACCTCCTGCTCCGTAAAATGAAGCCACTGATCCTAGGGTGATCCTTTGAGATCTGTGGATGAAAAGTGCTCAGAAGAGGGCCAGGGCTCTCCCATATCTTCACTGCCCTTTGTGCACCCACCCAAAGGAAACCAGACTCTGTCCCAGAAGCTCTGAGCTCACAGCCCCCCATCTGGCCCTCCCAGGAGCTGGCTAACTATGGCTTGTCAGGGATCGGTTGCCGCAGTGGCTGCTTTGCATTTCATCTCGGCCTCGGTAATTTCTCGGCAGCCCTGAAGTATTTGTTCCAGACACTCACTCAGTTTCAGCTCTTTGCAGTCTTCGCTTCCCCAGAATAAAACCTCCTTAGCAGCCGACTGGCTTTTCCCTGAGCTGTCTCTGAGCCCGCCGTGGCGTGCCACTGTTTGGAAGCCTGCTCCTCCGTACACCGTGCCAGTGTCTGAATGAAAAGTTGCAAGCAGTTTCGTGAAGTCGACTGTGACTTGCATAGAGTGAACTGCAGCTGTGTTAACTACACCACAGAGCTGCCATATGCCAGAAGATGCTTCCAGCATCTTTGATGCAAAAGCACATGGGCCAGAAGAGAGTGGCTGCTTGGATGGGAGGTTTGGGGGTGAGGGCAGAGTTTTAAAGGAGACCAGGGAGGGAATTGCAGAGGGGGCTGCAGGTCGGGACTAAGGGGCATCAGCAGAGCTCTGTGTATGAGAGACAGTTTGCCTACACTGCAATATAAGCCCAGGGTTCAAACTCAGGATCAAGCCTAACCCCCCCTTCCATCTACACACAAATCACACTAACCCAGGGCTCAGACCCAGGGTCCCAGAACCCTGCAGGGGGGAGGGTCAGAGTCTGAGTCTAGCCAAGACCCAGGGCCAGGGGTGGTGAGTTGTGTGGGCCCGTGCTCCACCATTATGAGAGCACGGGGACCCGGCTCCACCAAAGTTTGGAGCCGGGTCTATCCCCCAACCCTGCCTGCCGCCCCCACGCACCTCGCCAGGAGCGTCTCCCCTGTCCCCGCCTGCTGCCCCCATGTGCCTCTCACAGAGCGTCTCCTGGCTCTGCCTGCCACCCCCAGGCCATTTTAAAAGGGCCCGGGGCTCCTGCTGCCACCACCGGCAGCTCAACAGGGCTAAGGCGGCTTCCTGCCTGCCCACTCCACTTCTGGAAGTGGCCGGCACGTCCCTGCAGCCCTTGGGGGGGCCCGGGTCTGCATGGTGCCCCCGCCCTCAGCTGCGGCCAATGGGAGCTGCGGGGGCGGTACCTGCGGGCAGCAGCCTGTGTAGACCCCTCCGGCCCCCCATCTAGGAGCTACTGGCAGAGGGGGGTGCGGGTCGCTTCTGGGAGCCACCTGAGGTAAGTGCTGCTCTCCTCATCCCCTCCCACACCCTAACCCCCTAGGGATCAAGCCCTATGGCTTTGCTGTGTAGACGCAGCCCCACAATCCCATGGGCTGACTTTCTCTGTCCTCTGGACAGTCAAGTTTTCCCACACTGCACCACGAACAAAGTGCTAGAGCGGACACATTCTGGGAGGGCGCTAGGAAGTCTGGGAGATGGGTGGCGGGACTCGGGCCCCCATAATGCAATGTAGATGCTGGAGCCCCCGGCTGGGACCCAGGGTTTGTCACTTCCTAACCTGGGGTCACAAATGAGTGTAGACACAAGCCCTGGGGCTGCTACCTCCAGTTCTACTAACCCTGGGCTTACACTGCAGTGTAGATGCACCCGGACGGAGTAGGACTGGAGTAACAGGGGGCTATGGGTCAGGACTGAGGGGCATTGGCAGAGCTGGGGGGGGGGGGGCAGGACTGAAATAGCAGGGATTAAGGAGGGATTAAGGAGCATCGGCTGAGGTAGAGTGCAGAATTGGATGAGCAGGGAGGACCGGAGATCAGGTCTGAGGGGCTGTGGCAGAGCTGAGTGTGGAGGTGGGTGGCAGGATTGAAATAGCAGGGGTGCTGGGGGCAGGCCCCAGGGGGTGTTACGGGACAGGCCAGGGGGCCGTGGCACAGCTGCACGGAGAGCTAACGCTGGAGAACACGAATGCTGGAGGCCCGGCTAAGAAAACCACATGGGATGGAAGAGGGAATTTCAGCAGCATTTGCAGGGGTTATATTGGCTCTGACTAATGCCCACAGGCCCTTGTGGTCAAAGGGACTAGCCCTGCAGGCCTTTCTCCACCCTGCACCTTCCCCCCACCCCAGCTCAGATGCTTCCACACCTGCCGCCAATGCCAGAGTCTGTGTGGTTTAGGAGTGGAAAAGATCCACAGCATTAAGCCATCCCCTAACAGGGCAGGATCATTCCCTGTGGGACATTTCCTAATGTTTATCTCATCTAATTGCGCCTATCCCAGGCAATGGCCCTTTCAACCCTCCCCTTGGGAGACGACTCCACAGTCTGACACTGTAGGAAGGTTTCCCAGACAGTCTGTGAAAATCTCCCCTTTTCTAATTTCCTTCCATCTCTGCCAGCTCCCTGATTCATAGTCACAGATTCCCAGCCCAGCAGGTACCGTTTTGGTCATCTAGTCTGACCTCCTGTATAGCACAGGCCAGAGACATGTCCCAAATAATTCCTGGAGCAGGGTTTTTAGAAAAACATCCCATCTTAATTTAAAAATTTCCAGTGATGGAGAATCCACCACAACCCTTGGTCAACTGTTGCAATGGTTAGTTACCCTCACTATTAAATATTTACATCATATTTCCAGTCTGGATTTGTCTAACTTCAACTTCCAGCCATCGGATCATAGAATTATAGAATATTAGGGTTGGAAGAGACCGCAGGAGGTCATCTAGTCCAATCCCCTGCTCAAAGCAGGACAAACACCAACTAAATCATCCCAGCCAGGGCTTTGTCAAGCCGGGCCTTAAAAACCACTAAGGACGGAGATTCCACCACCTCCCTAGGGAACCCATTCCAGTGCTTCTGTCATAAATATAAAGGGAAGGGTAAACACCTTTAAAATCCCTCCTGGCCAGAGGAAAAACCCTTTCACTTGTAAAGGGTTAAGAAGCTAGGTTAACCTCGCTAGTCTCGCAAAATGACCAATGAGGAGACAAGATACTTTCAAAGCTGGAGGGGGGAGAAACAAAGGGTTCTCTCTGTCTGTGTGATGCTTTTGCCAGGGACAGAAGAGGAATGGAGTCTTAGAACTTAGTAAGTAATCTAGCTAGAGATGCGTTAGATTCTGTTTGTTTAAATGGCTGAGAAAATAAACTGTGCTGAATGGAATGTATATTCCTGTTTTTGTGTCTTTTTGTAACTTAAGGTTTTCCCTAGAGGGATTCTCTGTGTTTTGAATCTGAATACCCTGTAAGATATTTACCATCCTGATTTTACAGAGGTGATTCTTTTACTTTTTCTTCAATTAAAATTCTTCTTTTAAGAACCTGATTGCTTTTTCATTGTTCTTAAGATCCAAGGGTTTGGGTCTGTGTTCACCAATGCAAATTGGTGAGGATTTTTATCAAGCCTTCCCCAGGAAAGGGGGTGTAGGGTTTGGGAGGATTTGGGGGGGAAAGACGTTTCCAAGCGGGCTCTTTCCCTGTTATATATTTGTTAGATGCTTGGTCGTGGCAGCAATAAAGTCCAAGGGCAAAAGGTAAAATAGTTTGTACCTTGGGGAAGTTTTAACCTAAGCTGGTAAAAATAAGCTTAGGGGGTTTTTCATGCAGGTCCCCACATCTGTACCCTAGAGTTCAGAGCGGGGAAGGAATCTTGACAGCTTCACCACCCTCCTAGTGAAATAGTGTTTCCTAATATCCAACCTAGACCTCCCCCACTGCAACTTGAGACCATTGCTTCTTATTCTGTCTGACCTGTCTCGATCGTGTTAGACCTTTCTCTGCTAGAATGAAGAGCCCATTACTCAATATTGGTTCCCCATGTAGGTATTTACAGACTGTGATCAAGTCACCCCTTAACCTTCTCTTTGTTAAGCTAAATAGACTGAGCTCCTCGAATCTATCACTATCAGGTAGGTTCTCTAATTCTTTCATCATTCTCATGGCTCTTCTCTGACCCCTCTCCAATTTATCAACATCCTTCTTGAATTGTGGGCACCAACACCGGACGCAGGATTCCAGCAGCGTTGGCATTAATGCCAAATACAGAGGTGAAATTACCCCCCTGCTCACCTGGGAGCTCATGGTCAGCTGATTATCCACCATGACTCCCAAGGCCTTTTCAGGGTCCCTGCTTCCCAGGATGGAGCCCCGCACCCTGTAAGTCTGGCTGACATTCTTTGTTCCTAGATAGACACATTTACATTTAGCCGTATTAAAACTCATACTGTTTGCTTTTGCCCAGTTTACCAAGCGATCCAGATTGCTCTGAATCAGTGACCTAGCCTGTCATTATTTACCTCTTCCCCAATGTTAGTGTTGTCTTTACGCTTGGTCAGTAATGATTTTATGTTTTCTTCCAAGTCATTGATAAAAATGTTAAATAGCCTAGAGCCAAGAACCAATTGCTGTGGGACCTTACTGGAAACACACCCTCGTAAAGATGCTTTCCCATTTACAGTTACATTTTGAGCCCTATCAGTTAGCCAGTTTTTATTCCATTTAATGTGTGCCATGGTAATTTTATATGTTCTAGTTTTTTAATCAAAGAGTCGTGTAGTACCAAGTGAAACGCCTTACTGAAATCTAAGTACATTACATCAACACCATTACCATTACCAACCAAACTTGTCACCCCCAGATCCTCTCTGATCTGGGGGTGGTCTGTCTCCATCTTTCTGGGACCGAGTTGCTCAGGAACAAATGCAGTACGCTAGACGAGGTGACACCGGAGTCACAAAGAGACGGACTGTCCCCTTCCTGCTCTATCTTGGATGCCTCTGCTTATGCAGCACAAAATCTTCTTGGGCTTTTCTACTGCCTTATCTCATGGCAAACCCATCCCTGCTTCGCTGCCCACTCTCACTCCCAGGTAGCTTTCAACAACTCCTACATCCCAGGTGACTGCACCGTCTGGGTTTCAGTAGGGCTTGAAGCCTGTCTGTGTTTCTAGCTTCTCTAACCCCCTTTGTAGCATTCCTGCCTCCTCTCTGGCATTCCTCTCGTCTTCTGATTTGTTGCCATTTATGGCTAATTAATGCACTGTTTACTAGTCTTCCAGATTGTTAATGAAGATGTTAAATAACACTGAACCTAACATGCAGGTCTTTGTTCCCTCCCCCAGCTTGATGCATAGCCTTTGCTTACCCTTCACTTCCAGGCCTTCCGCCACATTTCCAGCCACATCACCATGGTTAGATACCCCAGCCGAATGCAATTAGCTTAATGAATGATGTGTTATTAGGTGCTCTAGCAAATGCTTAAGTCAAATCCAACTCTAGTCGGCACCCACTTGGGCATCCTAGTTTGAATTTCTGTTAAAAACCACACACAGCCAGGTCAAGAGAAGAAAGTATATAGGGCATGTGGTTCGACACTAGCTATGACTCAGGAGATCAGCATGCTAGCCCTGCTCTGACACGGACTCCTTATGTTACTGTGCCTCGGTTTCCCATCTGAGAATTGGGGACAATGATGCTTCATTTGTCTGTCTTTTACCTAATAGGGAAGAATAATTCTCTCCAGTGCAGGAAGCACTGGGTGAGGTTCTCTGGCCTGCGTTATAGAGGAGCTCAGACTAGATCACCCTAATTGTCCGTTCTAGCTTGAAAATCTCCAGGTCCCGAGTCTCCATTGCTCTGCACCCTGCGTTAGTCATTCTCACCAGCGGAAGGCAGGCGAAAAATGTTACCAGATGGGGATGACTGGGTCAGCGTCACTGGCAGAATGCAGCTGTTTCGCCCACGGTGGTGACGCAACCAGGTATAGAGAGTTATGAGCCTGCTACAGCCCCTCAGCTAAGAGGTGGGCCTTTAGCTCAAGCAGCAAAGGCAGGTGACTTTTAGTTCTAGAGGTCCAGGGTTCAATTCCTACAGAGGGTATCACTCCATTAGCTCTTTGGCCCCATATAAATGACTCCAGGAGAAAAGGGCCCTTTGAGTCCCCACTGAAACATGGGGCTGGATGAATGCACTATAAGGTGGGTAGAAAGTTGGCTAGATTGTCGGGCTCAACGGGTAGTGATCAATGGCTCCATGTCTAGTTGGCAGCCGGTGTCAAGTGGAGTGCCCCAGGGGTCAGTCCTGGGGCCGGTTTTGTTCAATATCTTCATAAATGATCTGGAGGATGGTGTGGATAGCACCCTCAGCAAATTTGCGGATGATACTAAACTAGGAGGAGTGGTAGATACGCTGGAGGGCAGGGATAGGATACAGAGGGACCTAGACAAATTGGAGGATTGGGCCAAAAGAAATCTGATGAGGTTCAATAAGGATAAGTGCAGGGTCCTGCACTTAGGATGGAAGAATCCAATGCACCGCTACAGACTAGGGACCGAATGGCTAGGCAGCAGTTCTGTGGAAAAGGACCGAGGGGTGACAGTGGACGAGAAGCTGGATAGGAGTCAACAGTGTGCCCTTGTTGCCAAGAAGGCCAGTGGCATTTTGGGATGTATAAGTAGGGGCATTGCCAGCAGATCGAGGGACGTGATCGTTCCCCTCTATTCAACATTGGTGAGGCCTCATCTGGAGTACTGTGTCCAGTTTTGGGCCCCACACTACAAGAAGGATGTGGATAAATTGGAGAGAGTCCAGCGAAGGGCAACAAAAATGATTAGGGGACTGGAACACATGACTTATGAGGAGAGGCTGAGGGAACTGGGATTGTTTAGTCTACAGAAGAGAAGAATGAGGGGGGATTTGATAGCTGCTTTCAACTACCTGAGAGGTGGTTCCAGAGAGGATGGTTCTAGACTATTCTCAGTGGTAGAAGAGGACAGGACAAGGAGTAATGGTCTCAAGTTGCAGTGGGGGAGGTTTAGGTTGGATATTAGGAAAAAGCTTTTTCACTAGGAGGGTGGTGAAACACTGGAATGCGTTACCTAGGGAGGTGGTAGAATCTCCTTCCTTAGAAGTTTTTAAGGTCAGGCTTGACAAAGCCCTGGCTGGGATGATTTGATTGGGGATTGGTCCTGCTTTGAGCAGGGGGTTGGACTAGATGACCTCCTGAGGTCCCTTCCAACCCTGATATTCTATGATTCTATGATTCTATGTGCCAAGCATGCCGAATATTGGCCGTACCCAGCCTGGGAGGCTGCTGGCTTTGATTTGGACACTCCTAGCTGGGTATAGCCCAGTGCCTGTGCGGAGGAGGAAGAAATGGCCTGGGGAGGGCAGTGACAGTGGGGGTCTCATGGGGAGAGAGGGGGCAACCCATAGGCCAAGGGCCCAGTCAGGGAGGGGAGGGGAGGCTGAAGGCTTCCCAGGCCATAGGGGCACCTGGTACGACAGAATGGGGAATCTTGGGGCAGGGGGAGCTGCTAAAGGGACATGCTGCCTTAGGGTCACAGCACGTGACAACCTCTCCACGTGCGGGGAGGCTGCTCCGTGGTCCAGGGGATGGGAAGGGTCCATCAAGGAGCTACAGGGTCTGGTCTATGCCCCAGCCTGTAACCA
Organism: Chelonia mydas; assembly: GCF_015237465.2. NCBI lineage: Eukaryota > Metazoa > Chordata > Testudines > Cheloniidae > Chelonia > Chelonia mydas. The sequence goes on along the minus strand of NC_051257.2, from coordinate 21,223,222 downwards.
GTCTCCTTTAATGTGCCAGGCCCCAAGGATCCCCGTGGCCTCCAAGTCTCTGAGACGGGACCTTCAGCACCTGCAATCTCTGTAGCTCCCTGCAGCTGATCCAGGAAGCCAGACGCCTGCGGGAGGCTGGTAATGTGCCCCCTCCGGGTGCAGTGCTCTCAGCGGGTATTTACAAAGGGAGGTAAGAATTTATCTGTCACCTGGCTGCAGGATCGGAAAGTCCTTTGGTTAGCACAGAGAGGCAGCGGTTACACCACAGTCTATTGTGGCCGGGCCAGTGCCAGGAGCCAGCCGAGCTGTAACGGACTCCATCTCTGGCTCCCTCCTGCGTCTCTTTGTCCTTAGTCCCAGGTGAGAGCTCCCAGCCACCTCCGGAAGCCAAGTCTTCATCCTCCCCTGGTCACGGCTCAGCCCTTTGTTCTCCAGGCAGAGCGATGCTGAGTTCACGAGGCCCTTGGCCGGAGCTGCCTGCGGTTGAGAGTCGATCCATGAGTCACTGGAGCTCACATTGTCTCTCTGGACCCCACTTTGAGCTGGGTCGGTTTCAGCCAGCTCCTTAATGACTCTGTTCACTCCACCTGGACAGCAAGGCCACACACACTCACTCATGCAAAAACACACACACACACTCTATCTGTTAGTCTGCCCTGAGAGCAAACTTAGTACTTTTTTGCCCCACTGGGTAGCAATGCAAAGTATTGGGGGGAAACTGAGGCACACAGAGGCTTCATAAAAATATTACAAAAAATTCCCACTTTGTCACAGAGGCTTGGGGCCCGAGCTGTGCCCCATGGGGTGTGGTCTCAGTTGGGCAAGGTGGGTGGCTATGTGCCAGGTCTGAGGCAGCATGCATGACCAGGCACAAAGGGTGTGGGCGGGGGATCCTGCCCGCGCAGGGCCGGGGGCAAAGAAAGCAGTGGGAGAGGGAGGATGGGGAGAGATGTCATGGCGAATCACTGCATGCAGGGAGTAGCCAGGGGCCGAGCTCAGAGCCGAGGAGAGACCCAGAGGGTTGGAACGAGAAACGAGACCAGGCCAGGGTCGTCCCTTCCCCGTGAAGTGCCCTTACTTTTGTGGGGCGCTCTGGAGCAGGCATGCCCGGGCCGCACCTCTGCCCATCCTGGCACCGCCCCCTAGGTAGGAAGAAAGGCAGTGGCGAGGGGTCCCCCGTTCTAGGGGAATCCTCTGCTTTCTCCTAAAACCCCCTTTGCTCCCCCAGAGCAACATAAGCCAGCTGTGCACGGCCCCATCCGTACTCCTGGCAGCCAGACATCGAGGCCAGGAGGGTCGCACCAGAGTCTGCAGAACAGGTGCTGAAATGCTGAAATGCCCCTTTCACGCTGCATCCCCCGATCTCCTCCTCCCCGTGGCATAGTGAGGCATCGGGGCCTCCCAGCACCGCCGGGAGGCAGGTCAGCATTAGCCCCATTGTACAGCTGGGGAGCTGAGCCCCAAGCCAGATGCAGTGACTCACCCAAGGCCCCGCAGGCGTCTGGCAGAACCGAGAGTAAACCCACCCGCTGGGCGTGTGCCCGTCCCCTGCCTTCTGGCATAGGCGCCCGTGCTCCCCCAATATTCAGGAACATGAGCCTGGCTCTACCGATGTTTGGGCTTATATTTTCAGAGCCGCCCTGTCCACAGGATGGACCGGGGCAACTGCCCCGAGCCCCGCGCTTTTGGGAACCCTGCGCTTCAGGGGGACGCGGGGTCCAGGGCAGCCTGGGGAGTTAGCAGGGGGCCTGGTGCCTGGGCACAATCCAAACGTATACGAACCTGCCAGCTCTGCTCGCTGCCCAGCCCCCCTCTCCTGGCCACTCCAGCCCTGCTGGCTTGTGTCCCTCTCTCCCTGGCCTTTCTCCCCTGCCACCACTCACTTGCTGCCCCCCACCTGCTCCCTAGCTTGGTGGTGAATCGGTTCCCTCCCCCCACAGCCCCTTGTCCCCTTTGCACAGGGAGGCCGAGCCACCAGTGCCCCATGCCAGTGCCGGGGCCTCGTGGGCAGCCTCTCCTTTTGCCAGCAGCCGCGGGCACAGCTGTCGCCCCCCCTTGCCCTGGGCAGGCGGCACTGTGTGTGTGTGTATCGGGGCTGTGGGGGGACAGTCTCTCTGGTTCTCTGGGGCTGCGGAGGAGACAGAGACAAGGAACTGGCACTGCAGGGAGTAAGCAGAAAAGCTGATTTGAGAGCATCTGTCGCTGCCAGGCAGAGAGGTGCCGTGATGCCATGGGCATCGATAGTGGCAGGATGGGAGCAGAGATGTCCCCCCTGGGGCTGCGGGGGCAGGGGGGGACTTTTCGAGGCCTGAGAGCCAGAGTGAGCAGAAGAATCGCAAGGAGCAGCCATGCCCTGCAGGCGCTGGGTGGGGGTGGGGGAGGAGGGTGGGGCACGGCAGGCAACCTGCAGCGCCCTCCCCTGACCCAAGCGGGGAATGGCTCCTGCCGGTGAGCGGGGCCCAAGGGTGGGCTGTGCCAGCCACACCCCAGAGCACAGGGCGTCGGCGGCTGGCAGATCAGAGGACCTGTGAGTTTCGGGTTCCCCCGCCAGCTGGCTCTGTAAAGGTTGCAGCCTGGGGAGCTCATCCCGGCAGGTGGACTTGACGCTGCCAAGGCGCAGCCCTGGGAGTGGCCTCAGGCGTCCTCAGGGGACACACTGGGAATGCCACGGGACAGGGCCACGGAGCCACGTCCCCTCCATTTCGGTGTCATCGTAGGACTAGCACGGAGCAGAATCCAACACCGGCCACCCAATAGCAGCTCCCAGGGCCACGGGGCAGAAGAGCAGGTGCTGTGTGAGCATGGCCCCGCTGGGACGGAGGGATGGGTTGGCAGGGCCTTCCGTCCTTCCTGGGAGACTCGGGCACGGGTGTGCTGGAGCACCGAGGGGAGACTCAAAGAGCTTGGCTGGTTTAACTGAACCAAACGAAGGCTGAGGGGAGATGTGATCGCTCTCCATAAATACCTCCACGGGGTAGATACCAGGGAGGGAGAGGAATTATTTAAGTTAAGCACCAATGTGGACACCAGAACAAAGGGATATACACTGGCCATCGGTAAGTTTAGGTTTGAAATGAGATGAAGGTTTCTAACCATCAGAGGAGTGAAGTTCTGGAACAGCCTTTCAAGGGGAGCAGTGGGGGCCAAAAAGCCGAACTGGCTTCAAGACTGAGCTTGGGAAGTTTCTGGAGGGGATGGTGTGACAGGACGGCCTATGAAGATGTATGGCCTATCTGCGACTGCTAGGAGCAAATCTCTCCAATGGCCCGCGACAGGACACTAGGTGGGGAGGGCTCTGTGTTACAACAGAGGATTCGCTCCCAGGTGTCTGGCTGGTGGGTCTTGCCCACATGCTCTTCCGACAGTACCCAGTGTCAGAGTCTTCAGAGGGAATGAACAGAACAGGGCAATTATCAAGTGATCCATCCCCTGTTGTCCAATCCCAGCTTCTAGCAGTCAGATGTTTAGGGACACCCAGAGCATGGAGCTGCGTGCCTAACCATTGATGGACCATCCTCCATGAACTTCTCTAATTCTTTTTTGACCCCAAATATAGTTTTGGCCTTCACAACATCCCTTGGCAGTGAGTTCCACAGGTTGACTGTGTGTTGTGCAAAGAAATACTTCCTTGTGTTTGTTTTAAACCTGCTGCCTGTTGATTTCATTGGGTGACCCCTAGTTCGTCTGTGATGGGAAGGGGTAAATAACACCCCCCTACTCACTCTTCCCCCACCATTCCTGATTTTAAAGAGTCATTAAATAATTATTGCCTCATCCCCCTCCTAATTTCTCACAACCGTGACAATTTAAATCAACACGCACTGGGAAAGAAATGCTAAAACCCCATAATTTCACTGCTGGTGAAAATGTAAGTCCATCATTTTTAAAAAAATCCTTAAAAACAAACATCGATGTTATCCATCGAAATGATACAGAAATAAAAACGGAATCCTGCCCAGCCGAGCTGTACCGGACGAAGCTTCTGGGGAAGCCACGCAGACACAGCTGGATGTCAAGGAAACAGGAGCAGGTGAGAAGGCAGGGTGGAGGTAGCTGAGAGGAGAGGGTACAAAGTAGCAGCGAGCCAGGAATTCAGCTAGTGGTACAGACATCTTTCTGTGCCTCCTTCCTGCTGAACTAGCACAGCCAGACCAAGTGGTTGGGCTGGGTGCCCCCCGCCCCCCACAGGTCTCCTGTGAGCGGTGGCTTTGGTGGGGCTAGGGTTCCATTCAGCCTCTGGATGGCAGCTGGGATGTGAAGGCTGCCTGGGGAACTCACAGCCGGGGATTGGAGTCCTCTGGCTTTCCCCCAGTGCCTAGGAGTCCTGCCAAGAACCAGGACCCCATTGCACCATACAAACACAGAACAAAAAGACTATCCCTGCTCCCAAGGATTTTGCAATCTTAGTCACAACAGGGGCTTATAATGGGAAATGTTGGGCAACCTGAACTGTAGATGGTACTGTCAGCTCTGGCTATATATCATTGTTTGGTGCATGCAGCTATTTGTATTGTACTGTTGGATTGATAATAATAATAACACCTAGCTCTTCACTAGCACTTTCCTTTAGAGGCTCTCCAAGCGCTTTGCTAAGGAGGACAGTATCATTATCCCCATTGTACAGGTGGGGAAACTGAGGCACAGAGAGTGCACAAAGTCACCCAGCGGCGCAGAGGCAGAGCTGGGAATGAACACACACTAACCCAATGGCAGTCGGCTTCTCCGCCATGACAGCAGCCCAGAACTCACAGCTCCTGTCAGGGCTGGTTCATCCTTCGCAGCCTGGATTTTTGATTCCCCAAACCAAACCAATCCCTCAGGGCTCCGTGGAAACAGTTACCGCAACAACAGGGCCCGGCTGAGCTTTTTAAAAGGAGCGAGGAAATCAGTGATGCCTTTCTTCTCTTTGGCGTCTTCTGTGAAATTCCTCTCCCTGCTCGGAAGTTTGTTTGGGGTGCCTTGCGCTGTTAAGCACTGCAATCAAACCCCCACAGTCAATCTCACCCGCTTCTAGAGGGGAAATATTAATCTTTCAGGAACGCAACTGTCTCTTTTCCCAGCCCTGGTTAGGAAAATGGATTTCCACATATTTATTTATTTATTTTGAGACTCTCTCTGACACTGCCAGCATAAAAAACACTGCAGCAGACACTGGCCATAAACGGCAGAACCCTTAGTCGGCCAGGCTGCCTTTTTAAAACTTTATTTGAATTCCTTCCTTTTCAGAGTTCTCTTCCGCCAGCCCGGCTTCGCCCATCACCTTGGCATTTCACCAGGCTCCCGTTCACATCTCCAGGGGGTTTCTCATTATGCCCCCAGATGCAGTTAAGCCAATCATGCCTTTCAAATGTAGTTACATTTCCTTTTGTTGCAGGGGAATAAGAGCAGCAAAAGAGTCGCAAAGGTGAGTCAAGCTAGAGAGTGAAACCTTATTTACAAGATACGTCCAGCCCCACTTGGCATTTTAATCTCACGCTACAGCTGCATCTGGAGTGAGCAAGATTTTGGAACTCGGCCACGCAAGAGGTTGCAGACCAGTCATCCAGCTCCACCGTGAGTTACATTGATGCAATCAGAAACATGCCACGGTCAGTCACATCTCAATCCTTAGACTGTGAGGTCTTCAAAGCAGCGGCCTTGTGAAATAGAGATAGCAAAACGTCCTTTCTCCCGCCCTGTGTGTGGCTGGTCTATTTGGGTTGTAACCTCTTCAGGGCAGGAACTGTCTCTCGCTGTTGGTATGTCTTCACCGCAGAGTGACCACGGGCGATCAGCACAGGGGAATGAGCTTCCAGGTTGGCCTAGCTTGAGTGGGAGCGACCACACTGCAAAGCCCGACCCCCGTTACCGTGTCCTCACTGTGCTGCTCTCCCCCATGAGCATTGGTAGGACTTCTGGGGGCATGTCCCATGGGTCGCTGGAATGCAATAAGCAGAGCCCCTCAACGATTCTTTCCCAGTGAATGGTGGGAGACCTTGTCTGTCCTTCTGAGCCCACGGGGCCAGCTTGGGAAGGCAATGGAGGACTGGCAGCACATCAGTGGTTTAGTCTGTGTCCTCACAGCGAGGTGGGTAAGTCATCAGCCCAAGTGAAAGCAGAACCCACTCTGAAGCCGAGCTAGTTGAAAGCACCACTGAACTGAGGTGACAGGTTTTTGTGTCGGATGGGAGTGGGGCAACACCCAGGTAAGAGGCCTGGTTAACTCTGCAGTGTAGACAGGCCCAAAGTGTTTGTACAGCCCCTGGCACATTGGGCTCATCTTTCCCCAATTGTCCAACTCCCAGTGACACATTCAATCTTGGGGGTCCAGCGTTCCATCCTTGCCTATTAACGGGGTGTCACCCCACCCATTCGGGGCCTGCAACACTACATAGTAAGCAGCTTGGATTCTGAATATTGAACGTTTGCAGTGAACGGCTCGAGACCAGACAGAAAAGCGTTGGTTGGAGTTATCTGAGGAATCGTTCTGAGGAAGGAATACATCTGAGAAAGCTGTGATCCGCTCACAGACAGGGTGTGGATGGGATCGGGGGGGAAACCCCTTGCCTATGTAACACACTGGTGAGTGTATGTTACAGTCCCCCTCTGGCCAATCCATAGAGGATCTGAGTATGTTACAGTTCCTAGCTACGGAGCTGGCTAGGCTCTAGAGACTGGAGTCACCCACTATGACAGAGGTCTATAAAATCATGAATGGGGTGGAAAAAGTGAATAAGGAATTATTTGCCCCTTCATGTAACACAAAAACCAGGGGTCACCCAATGAAATTAATAGGCAGCAGGTTTAAAACAAACACAAGGAAGTATTTCTTCACACAATGCACAGTCAACCGGTGGAACGCATTGCCAGTGGATGTTGTGAAGGCCAGAAGCATAACTGGGTTCAAAAAGGAACTAGATAAGTTCATGGACGATAGGTCCAGCAATGGCTATCAGCCAATATGGTCAGGGATGGATCACTCGATAATTGCCCTGTTCCATTCTTTCCCTCTGAAGCAGCTGGCATTGGCCATTGTTGGAAGATAGGGTACTGGGCTAGATGGATCTTTGGTCTTACCCAGTATGGCTGTTCTTATGTTCTTATGTTCACTTTATTCCCCAGCATGTTGGCCTGGATGGTGGCCATCATAAACACATGGCTCATTATGGATTATTCACCCAGTTCCAGTCTTGTAGAATCAGTGGGTTCAGCGTGGACAGCATGAGACTCTATGAAAAGGAAACCCCTGGGACTTTGGCCACAAGATCAACACCATTGGCGTTCCAGGGTATTGCCTATTATCATCGTTCTTCAGCTGATGATCCCACTTATCCAATTTAGCGCTGGGCTGAGACAGAGACATGTGAATAGCTCCAGAAGGGGGAGCAATTCCCATCTCTGCCAGTGAGACTGGTGTACACTGGCTTGGTTACCAGCCCCATTGACCTCACCATGCCCACCGATCCCAGCTGAGCAGCAGAGCCTCCACCGATTATGGCTTTGCCTTCACGAGGCGCAACGGAGTGTTCTTACCCCCCACTCCATAGATTCCAAGGCCAGATGGGAGCAAGGTGATCCCCTAGTCTGGAAAAAAAACAGTGGGTGCTCAGCACCCACCAGCCGCCCGCCAATCAGCTGTTGGGTGGTGGGCTGTTCGGTGGTGGGCTGGAGTGTGCTTCCCCACTTGGGCCCTAGTTAAGTGCTAGTTTGAGGGCTTAAGCCATGGGCCAGGATGGATTTGACCCAGAAAGACCCCATAACTTGCCCACAGTCACACAAGCCATGACTTGACTATGAGCCCCAGTCTCATGGTTCAAAGATGAGACCGTCCGCCCTTCTTGAGGCTGGCCCATCGGCTCTTGCTGATGGGGAGGCTGAAGGAGAATGGGCAGAGCGCAGGCTCCACAAGCTTGAGTCAAGTGGGTGGCACCAGCAGTCAGAAAAGCCGTGTTCACTCGTGGCTGGGCAGATCCATCTGGTCCCACCGAAGGAGGGTGGAGGTGGAAGGTCACGGTGTTATAGCTACGGAACAACTTCCACTGGCAGATGAATCCCGCCCTGTTCTGGGCAGGTGCTAGTGGCAGGAAATTATCCCCTTGTGCCTCCATCTTTCCAGAGCAGATGGCGTTTCTCAGGGCTGGGCAATGGGTCAAATGTCAAAGCCGGGACCTGTATAACGTGACCAAAGCCGAAGGATTTTTCTCCCCGTTGCCTCTTTCTGCAGCTCTTTCTTTTCTTCCATTGGCATGGGGACAGGGCTAGTGCCTCAGACAGCACCCAACCATCCATCTCACCCAATCCCCCAGCACTGGGCCTGTCGCCTCCCTTCACCTCCCCACCATGGACAGGAAAGCTGGGACTAAAAGCAAGACAGGCCCACCCTCTGGAGAAACCTCCGTCCTCAGCTCAAACCAGACCCCGCAGGAGGTTCAGAAGAGCATGCTCCCCTCCAGGCCCTTGTGGCTTTTTATGTGGCCCATGGACAGGGCACTGGAGTGGGAATTGGGACTCCTGTGTTGTGGGGAATAAGTGGCAGGAGCAGGTGGACACATGAAGAGCAAGGGCCCTGTGTTTTCATGCAGATCTCCCTGGTGGAGTGAGAGCCACAGACACTATGAGACACAGCAGCCAAAGCATTGCCGAGTGGATTCTCTTTCTCAGGAGTTTTCCATAAGGTGCCAGCAGGGCCTTTGAGTGTGGACATCAGCCCCGCTGGTGATGACTCCATCTGCTCGGTGCCATTAGGCTGGTTCCAGAGACAGACTAGAAACCATCCAAGCAGCTGGGATCAGTTCCTAAACTCATGTCAATGGCTGACCAAGTCTCCAGCAGTGTCAAGGAGAAGATTAACTCCATCTGTCAAGGCACCTGCCCTGGATTGCTGTCCCTTCTGGAGATGGACTCAGGCTGCAGCCCCCTAGAAGGAGAAGAACCAGAGCTGGACTGTGGTGGCCACTGGACATGAAGTGCACCTATGCACCTGGCCGGGTGAGCACTGGGAAATGGACAGGTGCCCACCCTGACATGGCAGCAAGAGTGGCTGGATGGTCCTAGGCTAGGCCCTGCCTCAGACGTGATGGGACAGGGAAGCATTTTCCAAAAGGGGCCAATTGCCCCAGTGCCCCCTCCTTGCACAGTCCCCCACCCATAACTCCAGTGGTCTGCCCCAGTTCCCCTCCCCCATAACCCCACACAGCTAACTCCAGGGATCTGTCTCAGTGCCCCTCCCCATACCCCCCACACCTAACTCCAGGGGTCTACTCCAGTGCTTCCTCCCTCCAGGACCCCACACGCCGAATTCCAGGGATCTGCCCCAGTGTCCCTCCCCACAAGACCCACTACCCCTAACTCCAGAGGTCTCCCCAGTGCCCCTCCCTCAGGACCCCCATGGCTGTGTGAGCCGGGGCACTAGGTCAGGGCTGCTGGGGCTCCCCTCTGGCTGCCGGTGTAACCTGGGGGCCCTGGCGCTGAGCAGCAGGCCTGTGCTGCTGAAATGCGATTTCCCTGGCCATCCAGCAGGCTCCAGCTGGTTTCGAGGAGATCAATGTCCATCAAAGCACATCAGGGCCTGACCTAGGAAGGGCTCTAAATTCCATTATTGGGGGGGCGGGTGAGGCAAGGCAAGGAGGGAATGAATGTCTGTGAGAGCCCCGAGGCCATGGGGCCACCAGGAGATTTGTCAGCCTGACAGGGTTATTGCAATGAGAGACGCAGGATTTATCGATTGTTCCTGCAGGCACACACAGCACCTATCAGAAAACACCAACAGGTTGCAACTGAGCCTGACCTAGCACTGGTGAGACCAGGGTTCAAGACCAGGGAGATGAGCCTGGGCTACAGAGTCTCTCTCTGCCCCAATGAGCAGCTAATTCTCCATACAAAGCAGCCCCAGCAGGAGAGTGTGAGAGACGGACAGACTCTCCATCCTGGGGGGCGCTCCCCCAGGAGGTGGGAGAGCCTTGATCCAAATCAGCCAGAGCAGAGGCTTGAATCTGGGTCTCCTCCACCTTGCAGGAGAGCCCCCAACCTCCCCCCCGGCTCTTGGCTATTCTGGAGGGAGTGGTCGCTCACTCTCGGTTTTTTCACTCAATATTACAAAAGGCCTTGGACCAAAACAGAAGCAAATCCAAATCGCTTTGCTAAATGGAATTATTTTCCAGCCAGCCCTAATATTATCAAATCTGCCTTTCAGAGCTGCAACATGGAGCCAGGAGCCAGGAGCCAGGCCCCAGGCTTGTCCATTCCAGGTTGTACCTCCAAAAAGGAGGACTAAAAACACTGCATCCTTTAAATTCCAGACTCTCTTTGGACCCACTTGTGAGATCGCAGTGTAGGGAGCCTGGTGAGAGCTGCTCCCTGTACATTTCTGCTTCCGTTTGCTGGAAGACTATTGCAACCTGGAAAGCAGCTCGGTTTCCAGGGGCCCAATCTCAGGAACCCCTTGGTGAAACAACTTCAAGTTTCCCCTACAAAGTCCACCCCAGGCCCCTGATCCAACCTCCCAATTTTCAGGCCAATCTGACTTTGTTAGAGAAAGGTGCAAAATTCAGCTTTAAACAGAAGCTTAGCTGAAGCTTTAGCCATATAGCAGGTGCGGCTGTGTTGGGGAATAAAATTTCAATCTGCTCTTTTCGAAAAGGGCTTCTGTGAGAAAATGAATCCCCAGAAATGGCACTATGGAGAATCCGATCCGTGTGAAGTCAAGCAAGGAAATTCCAGGCAAACAACTTTGTGAAGATCTAACCCTACCATGTAGCCTCAATATCTGAGCCGAGCACTGGGCAACTCTGAGAGGTGTAATGTAGATGGAAAACACTCGTCTTTGCCCCAGAGGGGATGCGGAGCTGAGCTATGACCCCGCTGCACCTTCCCTGCTGGGAGGTGGCAGAAGGAGCTCCAGACCGCACAGGGGTTGCAAAGCTTGCCACCCCCTTACCCAGCAGAATGGTGCTGACTGTACGGTCAAGGGACCCTCTTCACCCTATGGGCAAGGTTCATACCTAGTAATAATCAGCTCATGTAGGTGTGTCAGTGATTTGAAACAGTAGATCTCCGAGCCCTGTACAAAAGTAGGTCAGTATTAGAGCTGGCTGAAAGTTTTGATTGAAAAGCTTTTAGCAGCTTTTCAAAAATAGCCAGATCATTCCAAATTTTGTGTGTGTGTGTGTGTAGGGGGGGTCTGTCAAGTTTTGTGGTTTGTTTGGGGTTTTAGTTTTAGGGTTTTCTACCTATTTCTCTCCGCTTTTCCCATGGAAAGAAAGGGCATGGGGTGGAGGAAGAAGCAAAACAAAAAAAGAACAAAGGGTCTTTTTCTTCTGATTGGAATCACATTTTTCATTTCATCAGGATGAAAAGCCCAACGGTTCAGTGGGAAACGCTGGGAAAGAAATGAAAATTATATAATTTATTTTCATTTTTTTTCATGGAAATTAATTACCATTTTTCAACCCGTCCTAATTAGTAGCATTATCCCCATTTTACTAGTGGGGAAACTGAGTCACAAAGCCGTGAAGTGACTTGCTCAAGATCTCCCAGAAGGTCAATGACAGAGACAGGAATAGAACCCAGGGCTCACTGCTTTACCTAGTAGGCTACACTGCCTGTCTTTCCAAACAGCCATCACTCCAGTTAAAACATTATGCTGCTGTTGTCAAACTTGGAAAAGAATAATCCCTGTGTAAACCAGGAAAATAAAGCCTTATACTTGCGCCAGCATCTCATGGAACCGAGAGCGCCAAAAGTTTAGCTTCTGTGCACCAGTTTTCGGGCAGGACTAAATATATTTAAAGTCTGTGGTCTTAAACGGAAGCTGTTCCTGAGTTATGGACGCACGTAAAGTTAGATATGATTTTAAAGTTCTGGAATCTGGCACATTTTGCCTGGCCTGTAGCTCTAAAATGCTTTGAAATGCATACATTGGTCTCTCTCTCTCCGTCACACATCAAAGGAAACGCAGACTCAGAGATCCTGCTGGAGTGGTGAGCAAAGGTCACTCAGTAGGACTAGCTCGCCAGAGATGTACTAATCCCGCTCCTTATTCCTGCTATAGAATGAATAATTCACCCCGATGGTTGGACTTGATGGGAGGGCGGCTGCTTGAAGACCCGCTATCTCGTCAGAAGCAAAGCCAACGGGAGACAGTACCAGCTACATTCTAATCACCCTCCAGCCCCTCCATAATCCATGGTGACAATGGACAGTCATTGGGCAATGGAAAGAGGACGAGAAGATGTTACCGCTCGGGGGTTCATCTAGGATCTGAGATGCCCAGGCTCTGGTCTTTGCACCAATCCCGTTAACAGTTTATACGAAGTGGAACAGCTTCAGCAAGCGAGACGCCCGTTAGAATGGCCTACAGCCCCCGCTCCTGCAGTGTGGGAGATGCACATTTAAATCCCTGGCCCTGCCACATCACAGGTGAATGGGTGAACCATTGGGTGAAACCAAACGTTTCATTTCAGCCTGAAATGTTCTTGACTTTCCGATTTGCCAAAATGGTCCCCTCTGGGTTCGACCCAAAGGGAAGGTAGTTTTCGGTTTTGTTGGAATTGCCGGGGAAAAACCCGTTATTGGCCCAGGGCTAGTCCTGAGTCACCTCAGCCCCCGGCCATGCGTCTGTGTCGTTCAAATGGTTCCTTTCAACGTGCATTACCTCTGTGTCTCTAAATGCTGAGTGCCGGCTGCCAGCGGGCTGCCGGTTCACCGAGTCTGGTGAGCTCCCCCGAAGTCCCTCCCGGGCTGGTTCTCCAGGTTGGCGATGGGGCACAAGCAGCTGGTGCTGGGCTTTGCACAGGGCAGGGACGAACCCTCCTCCCCAGATCCCCCTCTCTGCTCCGGCACAGCCTGGGAGGGAACACGTCGCTGCCAGGCTGAGGGGCACTTGTTGTCCCAGTGCTGGCTGTCCTCTCCTGCTGCTTGGCACACGAGCATTTCACCCTCAGCACGACCAGCCTAGCCTGCTTTGCCAGGACTCTGCACACCCCCAGGCCAGGCTGGGAGGGGAGAGGTGTGCCCAGGGAGTGCCAGCGGGAGCCAGCCCTGCCCAAACACCCAGCGGGGAGCATCTCACACCTTTATCCCATGGTGCTGGGGCTGGCGTTGGCTCAGCAAGTTGTGGGGCAGTTGCCAGGTCATGCCCACGGCTGCTCCTGCCTCCCCACTCCAGGGATCAGGCTAGTGCCTCTGCCCCCATCACCCTCGTCCCCATTCAGATCCGGCTTTCTGCACCGTTGCTGCCAACCGATGTGAGGGGCTCCGGGCCAGGCCCACCCACCTGCGTATGGAGCCCCTGGAGTCACAGGCCCAGATTGCCCTGCCTGCTGAGCTCTGATTGGCCTGCTGCGGGGGGGCGGGGGGGGCTCTAAGCCTCCCGATCCTCAGCCCGACTCGGCCCCCAGCACAATTTAAAGCAGCCCAAGGGCTGTTCTCAGCCATACTAGCTAGAGGGGGCCCCATGGGTCTCTGGATCACTCTGGGTCCTCCCCCAACCCCCAGCCCCACCCCTGGCCTGCCCTGGAAGGATCCCCCATGTTTGGGTGGTGTAGAGCCAGTTACATGCCCCCTTGGGACTCCACCCGCACAAGGGGATCCCCCACTGCTGATTTTGGGCAGCTCTGCACCCCCCTGCACTGCCAGACCAGTGAGGAGGGGAAAGGGCAGGTGAGTACCAGGTAACCCTCCCCCCCCCACCAGGTGTCCACCCTGCCACCCCTGCTATGGTGAAGGAGGGCACTACCGCCCTCCCGCACCCTGGGGTGCCCACCCTGCCACCCTCCTGCTGGGGGAGGAGGAGGGAGCTGCAGGAACTTTCATCAGGCAGCAGACCATGGCTCCGATCAGAGAATGCAGCCGTGTGGGTCCCACAAGGGCAGACTGGGGGCTTAGCATCTGGGGCACCAGGGACTTGTCCAGCCACCTCTGCGATGCATCCCCAATGGGCATGGAGCTGAGCAACCAGCTCCCCTGGCTTCTTCCCCTCCCCAAACCCTGGCCTGAGATTCAGTACGTACAGGTCTCCCAGATCTTATTTAGATTCAAATCCAATTATCCAGGCAGCTTTCCCGGAGCCTCCCTTCTGCTCCTCCCTCTCCAGCAGAAATAACAATACTCAGCAGTTCTGCATGAGCGCTGCAAGCCAGCATCCATCACGCTGCTAGGAGGGGGCCCTATTGCTGCCTCTTTTGTACAGATGGGGAAACCGAGGCACAGAGCAGTGATGTGACTTAACTGAGTGTAACAGACTGGCGCCCTCTGGTGGCCTCGCCCACAGAGAATCCAAGAGCTCCTGGTAACAGCGCCAGGAGCTTCCCTTTGGTTCCACTGGCAGAGGCAGATCGAGGTGCGGGGCTACGACTGCCCAAAGTGACCAGGGCTTCTAGGGGCTTTCAATTCTGGGGTGCAACACGTAAGAGGACCTGATTTTCAGAGAGTGTTGAGGTCCCTCTATGGTGTCTCAAGTTGGTCACCCTAAAATGGAGCCCCCCAGAATCTCTAGTCACTTTGGGAATGTCTCAGTGGAGGGGTCCAGTCCCAGCACAGGTGTGTACGTTGGATTTATCGGCCGAGTGACATGAGGCCTAGCGTGCAATGTGATGGCATCTCCACATGTCTGTTCGGGTTTGAAATAAAAACAAGGCCGGTTCATTTTGATTGGCTGCGGGTCACATGGTATTGGTCGCGAGCATCTTATCTCTAAAGTTATCCAGAAAAGAAGATGGCAATCTCTGGGCCGTGGGACAAATGACGCCAGAGTGTCTGCCATGGGGCACCTGGGCGAACCAGCAACAGAGGCTGAGCTACTGAATCCTTCCATCCAACGCTTCTCTGAGAGGGAGAACTTACAGGTAGGGCCCTACCAAATTCACGACCATGAAAAACGGGTCATGGACCATGAAATCTGGTCTTTTGTGTACCTGTACGCTATCCTATACTATATGGTAAAAGTATACAAAATACACAGTGCTGCCTTCAGAGCTGGGCACCCAGCCAGCAGCCGCTGCTCTCCGGCCACCTGGTTCTGAAGGCAGCACAGAAGTAAGGGTGGGAATACCGTGACCCCCCTACAATAATCTTACAACCCCCTTTTGGGTCGGGACCCCCAGTGGGAGAAACATGGAGGTGTAAGGGTTTTACTTGTTTATATTTTGCCGTTTTTAAACACATATTCATGTTTTGTTACAACACCATGAAATTTACGATTTAAATATCTTGAAGCCATGAAATTCAAGATTTTTAAAATGCTATGACCGTGAAATTTATGAAAACGGACCGTGAATTTGGTAGGGCCCCACTTATGGGACTTAACACTGAGGACCTGCAAAGAGCAACCCAGCATAGACAGGGATTGCGGGGCCTGTTCCGGAAGCGGCGCGGGGAGGAGTGAGGAGCATTCGGCACACTTAGAATCAAGAGTGCGATGTGAATAGTCACAGCCGTGAATCTGAAACCGGCAGCGTGCAAATACTCAGCAATTGCCAGGCGCAAAGCGCTCTGGATGCAGGGGGAGTCTCAAATTCTGCTGCTTCTTTGAGTGTCCCTGGCAGGAAACGAGAACCTTCACAGGCAGCGGTGCCAATGGTGGGTGAATGCAGCCAAGTAGGGGAACTCTAGTGACTAGGCCTGGAGCGTTGTCTGAGCTCAGCTCTACTGACCGGACTCCTGACCCGAGGCAGAGATTGCATCTGGTACGGACCGTTTGCCTCCCCGCTTTCCCAGGGCAGGTGCTGTCACATGGAGAGTGATGGGAAAGCTCTGGGGAGGTGGGCGGCTGAGAGGCAGTTCCCGGCTCGCTACGTCTGGCACGTATGTCAAGAGATTTAGGGGTGCGTCCGAGGGAGCTCCCAATGCCAGCAACTGCTCCTTGGTGGCCACAATGCCGCTGAGAATATCTCCCTCCAAGGCAGGGGTACTGGCGTGGGTATCCAGGGCGGCTGACGTGCCGGGGTTACCTCAGGAAGTTTGGCCAGGAGACAGCAAGAAGAGCAAGCCTTCTCCCTGGGGTGAATCATTGGTGCTGGCACCTGCAAGACTGGCAGTCGGGGAGTGCTGAGCACCAGGGCTAACGAGAGAAAGGCCTCCAAAGCCAGCTGAGACACAGAGGCTAGAGAGGGGAAGTGGCATTTATCCCGAGGGGGGCCTTTGGCTGCTACCAAGCTGTAAGCATTTGCCATAGTTCCTGGAACACGTACCGGCCCCAAGGTCAGGGTCCCGTCGTGCCAGGCACTGCACAGACACCTATTGAGAGACCGTCCCTGCCCCAAGGGACAGTGACCTGTCCAAGGTCACCCATCGAGGCAGTGCAAGGGCTAGAACCCAGAAGTCCTGAGGGTTCCAGCCATGCTCTAATCACTAGGCCACACTGCATCAGGTTAGCGGGGAGCGGAGGCTGGACATGGGTGCACACTGGGGGCTGCGTGCACTACAATGGGTGTGTCTCGCTGTCTGGAGCGGCTCATGACCAGGAATGCCAGCTCTGTGTAGCTTGAAAGCTTGTCTCTGTCACCAACAGAAGTTGGTCCAATAAAAGATATTCCCTCACCCACCTTGTCTCTCTAACATCCTGGGACCCACACGGCTACAGCGACACTGCATACGGCCTCAGGGCAGACTGTCACAAACAGGGCAGACACCCCAAACTGGTGGTACGTTCTATAATTAGATATCAACAACCCAACTCCTGAAGCATTCAAAGAGTCTTAACATGGAGCCACAGACTGTCCCCACGGGCTCTCCGGGCTATCTGGCCACCCCGGCAAGTGATAAATGGTCATTTTACACCAAAAATCACAGCAATATTCAGGTTACTCCAGTCCCAAAGGACCAGTCACTTACCCCAGCTCATTTGTACTCAGATCTCAAATCAAAGACAATGCCTGCAATAAACTAACTAAACATTTACTAATTAAGAAAAGAAATTAGCTATTTACAAGGTTAAAACAGGAAACATACACATACAAATGAGTTACAATCGTAGATTTAAAAGGTAACATAAGCTTCTATCGTAAGCAGCTCTGTGTGTCCTTTAGGGCTGACCAAGCAGCGTGGGGATCTCTTGCTTATGTTTAGGAATCTTTGCCCCTCAGAGCTCAGAGAGCATAAAGACCCTTGTCAGGGATTTTTTATCCTCTTCACCCCAGAATCCAAGCGGTTGGGATGAGTTCACAGGCAGGCCTCTCCTTCCGGGAGGGAGAGAGGAATGCAATCAACAAGGATTGTGTCTTTGATGCTGCACAATGCCTCATTTACCTTCAACTGGCCATCTGGTGTGCAGGACCAGCGCTCTACCTTAATTAATGCGGCTTCTCCTGTTTGGTGAGTTACACCATTACAGAGGTTTACAATGCAAACACTCAATGTCACTTTAGACCATGGGCTAGAGGTTATGAGATCAGTACATGCAGCATCCTACCAGCATTCGGTAAAGTCTGAACACATTCTTATAACACTAATAAGAATAGGGGGGAGGGATAGCTCAGTGGTTTGAGCATTGGCCTGCTAAACCTAGGGTTGTGAGTTCAATCCTTGAGGGGGCCATTTAGGGATCTGGGGCAAAAATTGGGGATTGGTCCTGCTTTGAGCAGGGGGTTGGACTAGATGGCCTCCTGAGGTCCCTTCCAACCCTGAGATTCTATGATAACATCTATTTTCACTACACTAACCCCCTGGACTGGTTTCCAGCTCTGCATTTGTCAGTGTTCGGGGAGGCCCTGGGGCCTTGGCATGAGCTGGCTCCCAGTCTGCCAGCATCGCAGGGTGCTCCTGCAGTGTTCCAGGAGATGAAAGCCCAAGGAGTGAGGCCAGGCCATGTTTGGGCACCGAGCAGAATGGAGGGGGAAAGGAAGGACTGAAATAGGGAGACTGACACCAAGCAGCATGGGCCCCAGATGCAGCTCAAAGGCAGAGACACTGGAGACCTTCACCAGGCAATGCTACAGGAGCTGGGCAGCAAGCTGGTGAGGTCTCCGCCAGGGCACCCAGCCCAATGGCTGTCGAGTGGCAGTTAATGAAGATCAATGCAGGGCTTCACGAGCAGCACAAGGAGAAACGTGCCAACTAGGGGAGCAAGGAAAGGCATATCGACCCGGAACGAGAACTGGCATCTGGGCCACGGAGCCAGCTCTTGGCTCGCTCAGCAACTACCCGGGATGGGCAAAGGCTGGGCTCGGACAGCAGGTTGCCTTTTTGTCTGTCTATTCTCCAACAACTCACCAAGCTGGGGAAGAGCTGGGCCCTGGCAAACGCCTTTCACCCCCGAGAGCTAGAAAACCCTAGAACTGAGCATAACTGAATTGAAGTTGACAGGGCTGGTCTGATGCCAGATAGCCGTGTGTCTGCTGTCACAGATGCGATGCTCCGGGACCACGGCTGTTATATCGCTGAGTGGCACATCACAGGCTGTTCTACTACCTTTGTACATGTCCTGTGGATCTGGATGGGTGGCTAGTGATTGCATGCCGGGCTAAACAGGTCCTGGACCTAAAGCCACTGGGGGGTAATTACTGCAAAGCTCCCATAGTGAGACAATGCGAAGAAGATTCACCCCCCCTGGGAAAAAACACAGTCTGGTCTGACCTGGTTCAAAGGCCTAAGAAGACAAAGGACTTGCAAGTGTATAAAATAACAGCCTTGGGCAGGGGACAGGGTCTGGGAGACACCATCAGTAAATGGCCAAGACACGTGGCCTTCAGAATCAAGCCCAGGGTAGGAGGACAGCACGAACACAGCACGAATCCTGCTCCGCTGGCCAGGCCTTTCCACAACCCGCTTTGACGGACCCTTGTCTACCATGGGGTTGGGGGCGGAGGGGCACAAGAGGAATAGCTCTCTGCTTTTCTGCCTCAGAAATTGGACCCGTTGGGAGCCCCGGCCCGGAGCCCAGCTGCCTTGTGCTCTCCGAATAAAGGAGCCACAAGTGTCTGTTCTGAGCCAGTGCTCGGTAGCTGCAGCTGTGCTGGGGAAAGGCCGCTCGGCTGGGGAGCAGCTGCCTCACATGCCAGGCTCGTTAGTTCGTGGCAGCTCATCAGCTCTAGCAACCTCTTTGGCCTTGTTTTATTTTCAGCCTCCCACCATGGCTGCTCAGAGAGGGACTTTCACACGGGAGGAGAGCAGAGGGCACTGGCGTTGGAGAGCTCCCAGCCGGGGGGGGGCCGGGGGGGGGGGCGGCACGGCGCCTGGGGGCTAGCGCACAGAGCCAGGAAGCCCTGGGGTCTCTTCCCAGACCCCAGGACTGACAGCAGGGGCTGCCCTCAGTGCCCCCACCTGTAGGGCAGGCTAGTGCTACCAGCCTGCTCGGTAGCGCCGTGGGTGCTCCGTCTGGTCCTTGGGGGCCTGGGCTCTCCGTGACTTTCCTGGGCGGGGCTGCGGGCACCTGCACAGAGGGAACGGAGAACCATTTCCAGCCGCCTGCCGCAAAGCATCCAGCTGAGTTACATCTGCAGGAAACAAACGGAGATGCACCTCGGGAGTAACTGCTGGGGCACCCCCTTCCTACCCCTTCCTTTGACCAGAAGCTGCTGGAATGATCAGAAGAGCCCAGTACGCTGGGTGTCGAGCTCAGGAGACCATGTCTGGACCCAGGAGACTTCATACCAAACGCAACGAAAAAGCCAGACAAAGGGGCTGGAGGAGGGGGGATTAGAACACAAGTGTTATGCTGGGCTGGGGCGTAGTAAGAAGAGTGTTGTATGCGAGACTTGGGAGGTCACTGTCCCGCTCCACACAGCGCTGGTGAGGCCTCAGCTGGAGTACTGTGGCCAGTGCTGGGCAGCGCACTTTAAGATGTGGACAAATTGGAGACAGTCCAGAGGAGAATGACCAAAATGATAAGAGGTCTGGAAAGCCTGCCCCGTGAGGACAGGGTGAAAGAACCGGGCGTGTCTAATCGAGAGAAAAGGAGACTGAGGGTGATCTGATAACAGTCTTCAAATATACAGGTAAGGGCTGTTACAAAAAGAACGGAGACCAAGTGTTCTCCAGGCCCACCCAGGTTAGGAGAGGAAGGAATCGGCTTAGACTGCAGCAAGGGAAACCCTCCTAGCTCTAGGCACCAGAGCAGGTTCCTTCAGGGCGTTGTGAACTCCCCGTCCCTGGAGGTTTTAAGAACTGGTTGGACCTGTCAGGGATGGTCTACGTAGGCCTAAACCTGCCTCAGGACGGCGAGATGGACTACATGACTTTGCAGTCCCGTCCAGCCCTACATTTCTATGCTGCTGTGATTATGATGGCAGGGTTGTTACCCGCTATGGCAGCTCCCCTGGTCACCACAAGTGCATTGCAATAGGAATACACTGCAGTGTCGGCATGCGCTAGTCAGCCCCACGCTTCTGTGTAAGACAAAACCCATGGCCCTGACACCTCACCTCCTTTGGGGAAGGGTGTTTCCTTCCCGTCATCAGCGGGACCAGTCCACCCAAGGGAGTCATGGAACCCCCAGAGAGCAGGGCCCTCCCAGGCTGGCCTGGAAAGCCACCCTGGAGAGCCGCTGTCTGTGGATTGCTGGGGACGTGTTCTACATGGACACCCCTCGCTGGAGGAACTCAGACTGATGGATACAGCCGGGGCAGGGAGAGACGTGCAAGCATCTCACTAGGAGCTGTCCAAGTCCCCGCCATGGGCCTGCTGCCCATGGAGGTTCTGCCTGTTCCAACAAGGAGCCTTGACGAGATGAATCAAGATACTTCTGGGTCTTCCCCAGGCACCCCTTCCCTCCAGCCCTCACTTAGCCAGCGGCGGTCGGCCCCTCTGTCTCCTCTGAGTGGAAACTGGGGAGCCATGATAGCAGTTTGAGAGCCATTGAGGGAAATCAGGCCTGTATTTTATGACTCATTAGCAGCAATTAGATACACAAGTAATGAGACTTGGAAGAAAATCCCCCGGGATGGGTCTCTTCCTGAGACCCTGCCTGAGCTGACAGGAAATGAACCAGCATTGATTGGGTAGGGGGGAATTAAATAGCATGGCAGCTCTGGGCCTTGCCTTCTGGCTCCCTCTCCCACAAAGACCACAGCATGGCACAAAGTCCATGCCACGCTCAGGGGTGCTGGCCAAGAGAGCAGCCGTCACACCCCCCCCCCGGGGCCAAGCGCTCCTCCTTTTGACACTTTTGGGATTAACTGCACCTTTGATCCCCCTCCTGGTCTTCCTCGGGGGCACCCACTTTGCAGGCTCCCAGCCACCACCATTCTTGGGTGGAGACTCGCATCTCTCTGCTTCCTGGCAGGGTTTAGGCTTGCAGTCCCTCCGCACCTCACTGTGATCTCCCAGCCGGTCTGACTGGGGACAAAGCCTTTCCAGCCCTTCCACAAGGGTTGGGACCCCACTTGGCAGAAGGTCCTGTCTGTTTGCCCGATCAAAAAGGAGCCCCTGAGTCAGTTTAAACTCAGCCTGAACCTTCATTGTCCGCTGGTCTCAGGAAAATCCAGCTTGAATGAGTATAACAATTCTCCCCAGGGCGTGGAGGGGTTTATAACCTGAGTGATTCACCTTAATCACCCCCATAGTTCTTAGTTCCCTGCAGAGCTGTAGCAACCCTGCCCGCTGGGGCTGCATACAGTCCCTGGCCCACGGTGATCCACAGACCATTCATACACGTAATGCAATGTGATCCAAAAAGACACTGCAATATCTGTTACAGCTCCCCGGCAAAGAACTGGAGTGCCCGACTGGCATCCTAGCAGAACCCCTGCTTTATTCCCTGGATGGAGCCATTTCCTTTCTGAATTTCCCATTTCAGCTACTCCTATAATGAATATTCTGCTAACGAGCCGGCACACACCGTACATAAATCCGTACTGAGTTATTGGTAGGAGCATTAGTAGAAGCATTGCCAGAAGATGTAGGGAAGTGATTATTCCCCTCTATTCAGCACTGGTGAGGCCATATCTGGAGTACTGCATCCAGTTTTGGGGCCCCCACTACAGAAAGGCTGTGGACAAATTGGAGAGAGTCCAGCGGAGGGCAACAAAAATGGTCAGGGCGCTGGGGCACATGACTTACGAGGAGAGGCTGAGAGAACTGGGTTTATTTAGGCTGCAGAAGAGAAGAGTGAGGGGGGATTTGATAGCAGCCTTCAGCTACCTGAAGGGGGTTCCAAAGAGGATGGAGCTCGGCTGTTCTCAGTGGTGGTAGATGACAGAACAAGGAGCAATGGTCTCAAGTTGCAGTGGGGGAAGTCTAGGTTGGATATTAGGAAACACTGTTTCTCTAGGAGGGTGGGGAAGCCCGGGAATGGGTTACCTAGGGAGGTGGTGGAATATCCATCCTTAGAGGTTTTTAAGGCCCAGCTTGACAAAGCCCTGGCTGGGATGATTTAGTTGGAGTTGGTCCTGCTTTGATCAGGGGTTTGGACTAGATGACCTCCTGAGGTCTCTTCCGACCCTGATATTCTATGATTTGCCAACCATCCTGGGCATTTTCTCTCTTTAGACTCTGTGGTGTGGTTGTGCGTGTTGGGGGAGCTCTCATGCAACCCCTTCTTACCTCTGTCGCCCCAGAACCTCTGAGTGAGAACTTGAGATGCGAGTTTCTCTGTTACCCATCACGAGGGGACGGAAGGGCCTTGGGATGCGCCACACGCCGGCCTAGCGATCTGCAGACAGTGGGACACCCTGCACGATGCTTCCTGTGGGGTTGTAGGCCGGAGCAGGAGCAGCGATGTATAAAAGGTTCGGTTTGACCTGCCACCAGAAACTTCAACTGCTTCTCCAGAGCAAGGCTGGAGTCTGCAAAATTCATGAGGGTAAATGGCACTGAGAGATCCGGCGTCCTGCCTAACAGCAAGCCAGATTCTCCACACTCAGCTTCCCACAGCAAGTGAGTGGCTGTGGGTGTCACTTGGGGGGAGGAGGGGAAGAGGCTATACTCCTGCCCCCAGGCTGTGTTCCCCTGTGTGTGTGTGTGGAGGGGGGTTATCTCCCCTCTCTGTGCGTGGCTGATTAGCCCCAGCCCCTGTGCCAGGTACCCCCATGCATGTGGAATCTAAATTCTGTTCCACTGGCCTCTCACTGCTCTAAAATCACAAGAGGCCCCCCGTCCTAGCCTGAAGCAGCGCCCCATGGGGTTAGCTCACGGAGCAGGATGGGGCCCACTGCCTGCTTGAGTTCTCAGGCTGGCACCCACTGCCCTGCAAGGCAGAGGAAGGGGAAGAGAGCAGCCGAGCTGGCATGCTGGATGAGACCCGCCTTCCATCCACCCCACCTCCTGCATCCTACTGCGCCCCGCTGGTCCCTCGCACCCTCCACCTGGCTCTCCTGCATCCTGCTGTACCCCACCAGCCCGCTGGTCCCTGCACCCACCACTCCGCCTCCTGCATCCTACTGTGCCCCGCTGGTCCCTTGCACCCATCACTCTGCCTCCTGCCAGATCAGAGCCATCCACACACTGTACGCCAGTGTCCTGTGCCCTCTCATCCCACATCAGAGAGCTGCTTCGTCTTTCCTGGTGTCCTGCTTCCCGTCAGCTGTGATGAGGCCACCGGTCCAGCTAATCAAGTAGCCCACCCCTGCCATCCTGGATCGGCCTGCTTGTCCTTCTCCTTAGGTCTGGATGGCAGCAGAGCCTGCAGCTGGATTCACAGCCAGGTTATTCTCAAAGCAGCAAACGCTTGTGATAAATCGCAACCTTTGCGAGGGAGCCAAAAATAGACCCAGAGGTGGTTTACTCTGGAGCCATAGCTCTGCACGCTGACTAACCTCATCCTGCCCCTTGCACACCAGGCGCATCACATGCACCTCTGCTCTCATTAACTCTCCGCTCCATAGAATCATAGAAGATCAGGGTTGGAAGAGACCTCAGGAGGCCATCTAGTCCAACCCCCTGCTCAAAGCAGGACCAACCCCAACTAAATCATCCCAGCCAGGGCTTTGTCAAGCCGGGCCTGAAAAACCTCAAAGGAAGGAGATTCCACCACCTCCCTAGGGAACCCATTCCAGGGCTTCACCACCCTCCTAGTGAAAAAGTTTTTCCGAATATCCAAGCCCTACTCCCACTCCAGCCCCACTCCCCTCTGGCTCCTGTTCCCACTCGCTCCCGCTGTCCCCATGCTAGGAACAGTCTCCCACTTGCTGTCCACCCTCCTCCGGCAAACCTCCCCCGTCTTCAGGAATCCTTCCCACCCCCTCCTTCCCATGCCCTGCTGTCCCCTGCTGTGTCTCTCCTAGTGTATGGTGGTAGAGCGAATGTGGGCTGAGCCCCCGGGTCGGTCGAGCCTGCAAAGCCCTGCGTGAGTGGGTGCCACACTCCCCAAAGTGTCACTCACATACAGCCAGGCTGCTTTGTGCCTCACGAGTCTTTCCCAGGGAATTGCGGGAGACCTTGCCTGTCCTTCTGGGCAAGGAAGGGAACTATTGGAAGGCACTGGAGGATGGTCGGCACTCCGGTGAGTCAGCCTGCCTTCTCACTGCAAAGTGGGCACTATACCAGCACCAGTCAGGCCGGAGAGCTGGGGTTGAAAGCCCCACCAGACTCAGCTGAGAGTGCTCTGTGCATGGACAATCGGGGAGTTGGGACAACACCCAGGTAAGAGCCTCTGCAGTGTAGACAGACCCTTAGATGGGAAGCTCTGGGGCAGGGAGCAAGAATGCCAGTGTCTGGGCCAGATTCTCAGCCGGTATTTATCAGGGCAGCCCCAATCAATGTCTCCCCCAGGTCACGCCAGCTCTGTGCTCCTAAAGTTCCAGGAAACTGCCGGGCGCGGGAGAGGTGATTTTTCGAAAACGAAAGAATCGGTGAATAAGTCCTCTCTTCTTTGCTCATTTCCTCCGTTCAAAATCTAAGCTTTCTTCTCACCGTGGACCACGCAGGATTCCTGAGTTCATGTGGTCGGAGAAACCTGGCTTCAGGTAACGCCCTTGCTTCAGATTCAGCAACGCCAGCGTTGCACTGATGCCGGCTCTGTTGCATGTTCACATCCATGGAAGCTTGTTTTCAGCACCCAGTTTGGGGCTTAGCAAATCCTGGTTCCTCCGCAGAGTTTGCTCTCTAAGAGTCAACAAAACCGAATTATTTTTATTCTAGAGCCTAGTTCAGGGGTGGCCAACCTGAGCCAGAGAAGGAGCCAGAATTTACCAATGTGCCTTGCCAAAGAGCCCCAGTAACTCGTCAGCAGCCCCCCGTCAGCTCCCTCCCCCAGTGTCTCCCACCCGCCAGCAGCAGTGCCGATCAGCACCTACCCTTCCATCCCTGCGCCTCTTGCCCGTCACAATCGGCTGTTTTGTGGTGTGCAGGACGCTTGGGGCGGGGGAGGAGGAGCAAGGGTGCAGCAGACTCAGGGGAAGGGGTGGGGGCCTTGGGGGAAGGAGTGGAGTGGGGCTGGGGGCTGGGGCCTGGGGCAGAGCCAGGGGTTGAGCAGTGAGCACCCCCCAGCCCATTGGGAAGTTGGCGCCTGGAGCTCCAGCCCCGGGGTCGGTGCCTGTACAAGGAGCCGCACAGTAACCTCTGAAGAGCCGCATGCGGCTCCGGAGCTGCAGGTTGGCCACCCCTGGCCTAGAGGCCCTCGCAGAGGTTCGTGCTCCAATGTGCTAGGTGCTGCATGTACAAAAACTGAGAGGCAGTCCCTGTTCCCCAAGGATTTATATCCTAAGCCGACAAGGTAGACAGTGGACGGATTACAGTCAAGCGGTTCAGCGGAGCTGACATCTCCAGCAATTGTTGAATCCTGCATGACCAGCTCCACGCAGTCGAAACTCAGGAGTCTGTCCCGCCAGACTCCCAAGACTGGCTCAGAAGCCAGCAAAGCTTTAAAACCAGTAACTCTGGGTTCATTCGCTTCCTGAGCCAGTCAGGGGCAGCTTTTCTCCACAGCCGTGAGGGCGAGAAACATCTTGGGTTTTTTTAAAGAAACCTGCAATTTTCCCCATCTCCCTTGACTCCAGGGCGGGATGATGCATTAGTAGGGGCATTGCCAGCAGATCGAGGGACGTGATCGTTCCCCTCTATTCGGCACTGGTGAGGCCACATCTGGAGTATTGCGTCCAGTTTTGGGCCCCCCCTACAGAAAGGATGTGGACAAATTGGAGAGAGTCCAGCGGAGGGTAACGAAAATGATGAGGGGGCTGGGGCACATGACTTACGAGGAGAGGCTGAGGGAACTGGGATTGTTTAGTCTGCAGAAGAGAAGAGTGAGGGGGGATTTGATAGCAGCCTTCAACTACCTGAAGGGGGGTTCCAAAGAGGCAGGAGCTCGGCCAGAGGTGGGCAAACTAAGGCCCGCAGGCCATATTCATCCTGCGGGACCGTCCTGCCTGGCCCTGAGCTCCCGCCCACTTCCCAGGCTTTCCAAGAAGCCTGTCCTGCCGCTCTGAGCAGCATGGTAAGGGGGCGGGGGGGGGGGATGTTGGATAAGGGGCAGGAGGTCCCGGGGGCCAGTCAGGGGACAGGGGGCGGTTGGATGGGGCAGAGGTTTGGGGCTGGGGAGCGGTCAGGAGACAGGGAGTAGGGGGGCTTGGATAGGGGGTGGGGTCCTGGGGGGGCAGTTAGGGATGGTGGTCCTGGAAGGGAGCAGTCAGGGGACAAGGAGTGGGGGGGGATGGATGGGTTGGGGGTCCCGTGGAGTCTGTCAGGGGGTGGAGGTGTGGATAGGGGTCAGGGCAGTCAGGGGACAGGGAGCAGGGGGGGTTGGATGGGTCTGAGGGTCTGAGGGGGGCAGTCAGGGGGTGGGAAGTGGGAGGGGGCAGGGGCACAGCCTTCCCTACCTGGTTCTCCATACTGTTTCACAACCCCGATGTGGCCCTCAGGCCAAAAAGTTTGCCCACCCCTGAGCTAGGCTGTTCTCAGTGGTGGCAGATGACAGAACAAGGAGCAATGGTCTCAAGTTGCAGTGGGGGATGTCTAGGTTGGATATTAGGAAACACTATTTCACGAGGAGGGTGGGGAAGCACTGGAATGGGTTCCCTAGGGAGGTGGTGGAATCTCCTTCCTTTGAAGTTTTTAAGGCCCAGCTTGACAAAGCCCTGGCTGGGATGATTTAGTTGGGGTAGGTCCTGCTTTGAGCAGGGGGTTGGACTAGATGACCTCCTGAGGTCCCTTCCCGATTCTGAACAGTAGAACCTCAGAGTTATGAACATCGGAGTTGTGACCTGACCAGTCAACCACGCACCTCGTTGGGAAGTACACACTTGGGCAGCAGCAGAGACAGAAACATGCAAATGCAGGACAGAACTGTGCGAAACATAAACTACGACTACAAAACCAGGAAAGTTAAAAAACCAAGATCTGACCAGGGAAGGAAAATGTTTCTGTGCTTGTTTCATTTAAATTAAGATGGTTAAAAGCCGCATTTTCTCCTGCACAGTAAAGTTTCAAAGCCGCACCACGTCACCGTTCAGTTGCACACTCTCGGAAGAACACCCCCGACATTTTGTGCAGAGTTACGAACGTTTCAGAGGTCGGAGCAGCCTCCGTTCCCGAGGCGTTCCTCACTCTGAGCTTCTGCTGTATCGCGAGGCTCATTGTCACGTCACAAGTCTCGGCAACGCTGGGCATTGACGGCGGCTCTCCGCGGGCCCTGTGCACCAACTCACTCACCAGGTCCGTCCTTTTTCCGGCTCGCTCAGCGGCCAGCAATGGGGAGTCTTTACGAGGGTCACGTAAGACCCGGTGATTCGCAGGAGGTAAGACACAGGGCTCCGGTCTGGAGCCACAAGGTGCTGCCCCGAGCAAGGGATCGTGCCACGGTGCATCCATGGCTAAAGCAAAGCGGCTGGTTCAACCCGAGCCTGGAATGAATGAACATTTCTGCCGCCCGGCGCATCCCTGCCTCAGCCTGAGCCGTTAATAATAACGGGAAGGGGGGGAGCAGGGGGAGAACCAGGGCTGTTAACCTGATGCACTCGTGTTTCTGTGGAGATGAACACAGCCCTCAGGCCGCAAGGCTAAGAGGCCCATGTATAATTGATGGGCAGCCCTCCCTTCTGGCGTGGTGTTAAGAGACGGCGTGGAGCACAGGAGCCGTATTGCGGGGAGGGGGGTCGGGGTATTAAGAGGCACTAAAAGCTAGTCGGTCAATAAATTATTCACTCCCGGCATCTGCTGATGTTGGAGGGGGTGGGGAGGGTGCATTTGTGAGGCCCCTGATGTCACTGCTGACCAATCAGGCCAGGGTAGGAGACAGGGCCCATGGCTACAGGGGTGGGGGGGCCGGGGCAGGGAGGGGGGAGCGGGCCCGCAGCTGGGACATTTCATATCAAACACAATAAAGAAGCCATTAGCTTGGCACCACCATAGCCCAGAGGAAGGGGCTGGGGGGGAGGTATCGATTCTGGAAGCTGATGGTGGGGGAGGAGAGGAGCGGGCTGCAGACCAGCTGTGGGAGCCGTGGGAGAGGGGCTGGGAGGCCAGCCCCTCTGCACTAGGGCTGGCGCCCCAGCTCTGGGCATGAGACAGCGGGGCACCCCCCAGTGGGCAGGCCAGGGCATGGTGTCACTCTCGGGGCACACAGGCCCAAATGGGGGGGCCCACTGAAGTCAACATGCAAAGTCCCCTTGACATCAGTGGGATCAGGCTTCGATGGGCAAGCGAGGGGTGCCCCCCCGCCTCTAACGTCCCCCTTGACTCAGGGAACCTATTCACCTCTGTGCCCAGAGCCTCAGCATCGCCCGTGCCCCTCAGGTACTGCAATGATGCCTGGAGGGACAGGGCACCTCCTTTGCTGCGGACCCGCCCATTGCCCGCCTCTGCCACGCTGCCAGGGCCTGGCGCTGCCTTCCTCAGCCAGGTCTCCGGCTCCTGGGTCAGTGCCTGGGTCAGTGCCCTGCTCTGGCCGGCCCATGGCCCAGCCGCTCTGACCCTGCCCATCCCTCACCTGCTCAGTGTGTACATGCAGAATGGGGGGCGGGCGGAGTGAGGATGGGGGGTGAAAGGGAGGAAAAGGGAGAAAGCGAGAGTGTGTGTGCAGTGGACGGTAGGGAATGAGGAAGAGGGACAGGGGGTGCGTGTGGGGGGGGTATTTAATTAATATTCATTGGAAGACATTGAAATCATTTGCATAAAAATGAGAGTGTATTAAAGCAAAGCTCACGGGTACAAAGTCATGGGATCAAACTGGCAACCATTCAGGATGTTTCCACCAGCTTGGGAGCCCTCTGCCCCCGGGGGGGGCGTGTTGGCATCCACAGGGAACAGTCACAGAAGATGCGTCTCCACATTTCTGCCATAGGAACGGGCCCCAGGTCCCATTTTGGCTGCACAGGACTCCCAGCAAGACTGGAGCGACTGGCTGGTTGAGCAGCTCATGATAAAGATTTTAATATTTGTGATCAAATGGGCTCAATGTTGCCACTACCCTGGTCTTAAGTTGTCTAAGGACAAACCAGGCTTCCTAGAGCCCCTCTTCCTTTGGTTCTATAGAACAGCAGCTGGGTTTGCAACAAATGGATCAGCTCCTGGGGTCTGGTTGTCCTTGTGTGTTAACCAAAGGAAATGGAAGGGGTGGGTGTGCAGTCACCAGGCCTCGCCCAAGACGGGTTTATCCTCACAGCACCCGGGGCAGATAGGGGCTTTTGGCAAGGTTTGCCCAAAAGCTTTGGGTCGGGGAGTGGCGTATCCCTGTCTCTCCGTAACGGATGCAGCGACAGCGACGTGAGCTTGGGATGACCTGAGAGATCGTTTGTCAAACCCAGTTGCTTATTCACTAAGCAATGGCAAAAGGGAAGGGGACCCAGGGAGATGGGACAGCCCTTTGGGCAACAACCCAGCTTCAGGTTGTGCAGATGTGTCGGCTGAGGTGACCCCACGAGACTTTTATCATTCACAGCCACTCAAAGCCGGTTCCTTAGTCAAGGAAGATCTACACCGTGGGAGGCGGTAGGGGCAAGACCCGTGGCAATATATTGTGCAGATACAACCTCTGGGCAGGGAGTGGCATTTGCCAGCTATTTCAGACAGGTCTAACGGTCACAGGGACGTGTCACTTGGAGTGACCCACAAAGTAATTTGTCACATACAGCCAGTCAAAGGCCAGTTCCTTATTCAAGTAACCTTAGCAGAGGGGAAGGTGGGATTGGGGGCGGGGGGGGGGGGGGGGATTGGCAGCATTTGCACAGATGTAAAGCTTTGGGTCAGGGTGGGACCTGTGACAGCTACTTCAGAACGGCCTCAGGATAAGAACCTGGGGACAGGCCATAAGGGCCCAACTGCTCTGTGGTGGAGGGGGCATGTTTCCTGGCTACTGGGGCTCAAGCATAGAGAGGGAAGGATTTGGCCTATGGGGAAAAGCACAGGGGACCCAATAACCCAGCGGGTTTGTGCCATGGACGCCCCCTTGCTACCCTGTCCCATGAGAAAGAAATCACTAGGGCAAGGGGGCAGACGGGGGGTCCCTCCCGTGAGATGGCTCCTGACAAGCAACCAGTCACAGCACCTCCTTGTCATTTACACCCGCACACGTCCTGTCTGGAGTCTGCAGAGGAAATACAAATACAAGGAAGGCCCCGGCCAGGGGCTGCCTCTTGTCAGGAGGGAGATGGCTTCTGTAATTAGCTCCAAAAGGAGGCAGATGTTTCTGGGAGGCTGGCGCAGCTGCTCCCCTGGCCCCCCTACATCCTCCCCCCATTAATGAAATTAGCCCAGCTGTGCGGCTGGGCCATGGAGCAGGCAGGGCTGCAGGGGTCGACGGCTGAGCCCGGGAAGGGACGCTGGCCCCACATATCTACCTCGCCCTAACAGGCATTATTGTGACAGACCCAGTGGAGGGGAAAGAACGCAGCACCTGCTGTCAGTGGCACTTTCCTCGTTCATCCAGGCAGGCAGGGGGGACTTCACGTCCTGGAGCACCGCGGAGCCAGGGGCATCCAGCGAAGGGCTGGGCTGGGCCAGCGTGCCCTCGTGCCTGTGCGCTAATGACTCCCTGGTACAGTGCCAGTCACACAGAAGGGCCCTACGGCCCTTCAGCATAGATAGATAGATAGATAGATAGATAGATAGATAATGTATGGGGATGGATAGATAGGCAGAGGGGTGTGTACAGGGATGGATAGACAGAGGGGTGTACATGGGGATGGATAGATAGACAGAAGAGTGTGTACGGGGATGGATAGATAGACAGAAGGGTGTACATGGGGATGGACAGATAGACAGAAGAGTGTGTACGGGGATGGATAGATAGACAGAGGGGTGTACATGGGGATGGACAGATAGATGGATACCATGGTGATGGGCAGGATATAAGAGGTGCCTAAATCAGTCACAGTTGGGCTATTCAGCAAGCCATAGTATTTCAGGAAGCCAGGGCCCTCAGCCAGCACCCGGGGGCAGAGTCTCTGCCCTGCTCTGCCCGCTCTTCGCCATCAGCACAAAGGAAGCGGAACCCATGCCCAAGCCTCCTGCTCGGGATTCTCTGGCCTTGCCCCCCTCTCCCTGCAGGCCCTGGCTGGAGGGGTGTGGGGAGGCTGTGCTCCGGCTGTCCCCAGCTGGCGGGTGGCCCCGAAGTCTGCTCCAATCGGAGCAGGGAATAAGGGAGCTGTAAGGGGCTGTTAGCTCCTCCTCCTCTTTCTCCCCGCTCCTTCGCCCCACTCCTGGTCTGCCCTGGGGGGGTGCGTGCGGGGGCAGACCTTGGGAGGGGATCCCCTAGGCTGCCGCCTAGGAACGCCGCCCCTGGAATTGTGCCACCCCAAGCACGTGCTTGCTTTGCTGGTGCCTAGAGCCGGCCCTGCTCCCACAGCCCCACTGGGAGGCAGGCAAAGCAGCACCCGGGCACCGCAGGGAAGGAATAGCAGCTGCGTTGAGGTTCTCGGCATGGAGGAGAGACCTAGATGTGCTGGGCTGAGGGTTGCTAGGCCCGAGGGCCTGGAGAGTTTCCTGTGCTGGGTTCAGATGTTCAATAAACCCTCCTGTGTTACGCTGGCTGAGAGTCGCTCCGGTCTAGAGATCAGGGTGGCATTATTCCCCCTGGGTACGGAGGCCCCGGGGGTCCAGAGCGAGTGGACTCCCTGAGGGGGCCCACGGCGAGAGACAGGTGTGCTGAAGGCTCAGAGAGGTGTGGTTCCAGGAGGCAGAGGGGCCTACGGCTTAACCCCTGAGAGAGAGTGGACCCCTGAGAAGGGCTGTCGCACTGCAGGGGGTTCCTCCCAGGGACCGTACAGAGCCAAGAGAGAGCACGAGTCCTGTGAATCTGTGACACAAGGCTGTGGTGTTGGTGACACAGAGCTGGTGGACCACCTATACCTAGCGGTAGGGTTGGTGACACCAATCTGATGGGGCTGGCTGTACCTGGGCAAAGGGGTACATAGCCCCCTTGCACCAGGGCCATTCCCCTGCCTTGTAGCTCCTAAGGAGAGAGCACCTTGTGTGCGATTGCCACATTCTGCATCTGAATGAAATACACGATGGTGGACACCCCACACCTTGGAAATGCTGTTCCAAATGGCTCGAGCCTCTTAAAGGTACAATTCCCCACCCCAGAGACTCTGCTACATTTAAAGGTGCAGGGCTCACATGGCTACACACACAATGAAGAGCTGACAGTGGGAGGCTGGGGTTCATACAGACAGAGCCTCTGTGAGTTCCTGCAGCCTTCAGGCCTGATGCTGAACCCCTAGGGAACATCTACACTGGGCAGCGCTGAAGCCAGCCCCTAAAGAACCCCACTGATTTGTTAGGTCCATGCTTTCATTCTCCAGGGCCCCGTTTGGCTGGCCTAGGGCCCAGGAACTCAGGCTGGCCCTGTGACCTGACCAGGCTGCGGCTACCTCTCAGACAGAATACAGGTGATGGTGGTAAGGGCCGAATTGGGCTCTCCAGGCCCACGTTGCACGGATCCCCCTTCTGGACTCAAGACCTGAGTGTGCCTGATGTGGAACTGGGGAGAGAGAATAAATGGGGAAGCCAGTCGTGACACATTTGTACAGAGCCATTGTTCGGATGGCAAGTGCCCTGCGAAAAGGTGAACCGGTCAATTTTTTACATCCAGTGAGAACCCATTACAGAGATAATCTGATTGCGCGAGTGTTTTCTTCTTTCCGCGGGGACCCATCCCGGACGGCTCGGCTTTTTCATCAAACGCACTGCGGTGGGATAATGGCGCCGGCCCAGGGCAGCGGGGGGCCTCGCTGGGGCACTGCACGCCTACCTGCTCGTTTGCCTGCCCAAAGGAGCATTCATGCCTGCAAACAAGGGAGGCTGAGGATGCAGGGCTCACTTCAGAGAACCAGGACGTGGATGGCGTCTTTGAAACGGTTTCCAGCGGAACCCTGATGTTAGGAAGGTTTCGGGAACATCCAACCCCGTGTCAGACTGGGGAGTGGGTAACCGGGCCCTGCAGGAGGAGAGCTGCAGATGAGCCCCATTCCTGCCCAGCGCCGGTGCTCCACAGGGCTCAGCTCCAGCCCTGCAGATCTTAGACGCGCTGCAGGGGTGAGTTCTGATACTGCATGGGAATGGAGGCCCACGGGACATGCCTGACTTTGGGTTCCCGGGGAGTGTCAGGGAAGGAGAGTTCAGAGACTCAGAGCTGCTTCCCATGGTGGGTTTCTGTCCGGTTCTCCCTTTCAGAACCAGTGGCAGTTTGGCTCATTCCAAGGGCTTTTCTCTCGCCGTGTGCAGGAGGGTCCTGGGCTCCGAAAGCCTGTGGCCTTGCTTGGAGTGGAATCGGGAGCCTGGCCAGCCGCTGTGATTTAGTGGGCGCTGCCCAGGGCTTGGGGCTGGGAGCGCAGTGGGGCTGAGGTTTCTGGCAGCAGCATGCGGCACCAGGATCCGATCTAGAAGGCCATGAAATAATGGGCTGTGGTCATGCCATGTAAATGTCACCGATGCATTAACTCCAGCCGCGGGCTTCAATTGCCTCGGAGCCCAGCCTGGCCTGGCAGCCTTTCACAGACTAAAAGGGGCAGATTGAATTGCCCGTTTGCCGGGATGCTCAGTGAAACATTAGCCAAGACAGACGCCCCTCTGGGCAGATCCCAAGGGCCAGCAGGGAGCCGTCATCACTGACAGCCGGTGGAGCTGGGGGCGGCCCTGGGGAAAGTCACGTTTCCTAGGGCTCGTGGCTTGGGATGGGGGCTGGGGAGGCAGAATCAAGGGGTCAGAGATCAGGGTTCCAGTTGCTTTCTGGGCCCGCTGCCGTGGGCCCATCCATTCCGGGGTATCAGATCATCCCAGGCCATGTGGGGAGATGCCACCTCCTGCCCGGGATGGAGTGCAGGGAAGACCCAGCGGCCTGACTACGCTCCTTATGCAACTCCTGCCCAAAGAACCGCAGGGCTAAGGCATGAGGGACCACAGCCCCAAGGAGGAGCCAGCCCTCCATGCGAGGAGAGGGGCTGGGAGCTGCCTGTGGGGGCCCTGGGCACCTGTGGGAATCACTAGCAGGAGAGGAATGGCCGGGGGCCAGGAGGAGAAGAGGGCTAGCGGGAGGGGCAGCAGGCTCCGGGGGAAAGGGACCAGAAACAGAGAAGCATGTGCAGGGGGAGAGGAGGGCCAACAACGGGGCGGCTGGGGGACTGGGCGGGGAGAGGGGAAGTGGGGATAGTGACTGAGAGGGGAGAGGAGGGGGTGGGTGATGGTGACTGGGAGGGGAGGGGGCCTGGTGGCGAGAGGGGGCTGGATGATGGTGATTAGGAGTTACTATGGATAGCCGTGGAAAGGGGAGGTTCTCCAGTAAGGAGACTGGGCATTTCCCAGGGATGGAGCTGGGCTTAGCAGAGTGATTGTCTCATTGACACCTTTCCCCCTGCCCCGGTCACTACCTCCGGGCCCTCTCCCGCCCCATCACCATCACCTGGGCCCCTCTCCTCCTAGTCACTGTCACCCCCAGCCCTCTCCCCCTCCCCTCCTGTAGGCAGGAGATGGGAGCAGAGGCCCGCTGGTTTGTTCCGGGATGATGGGATTGGGAATTTTACACCTCAGCCCCAGATTCCTGCAGGAGCCACATGGCATCAGCATGAAGATCTCCGCCTCCCCCCACCCCTCCATCCCTAGGCAGGGTGAGAGCCTCACCCCACTGGATGCCCCCAATTTGGAGCACATGACAGGTCTTGGGGATCAAGCCGCACCTGCTGGATTTCTGCAGGTTTGCTCTGAGCTTGGAAGTATGCATGCTGGCAATGCCCCCGGCAGACCCCCCCCTCCTCCCGGTCTCCCCTAAGAGCCAGCAGAGGCCCGCGCTTGCATCCCTCCCCCGTAATGGAAACAAAGCAAGCAGGCGAGAAACCTGATTACCTGCTGTGCTAATGGGTCCGAGTGCTACTATTACTTCCCAGGCCTCTCTTATCTCCCACCTGGCAATGCAGGGGGGCCGCTCCAGCCCGCTCCCCTTGCAGCCATTCCTTCCCTTCCCTTCCCTTCGTCCTTGAGCAAAAATCAGATTTCAAGCGAGTCCCGATGGCGCCCCAGACAGGGCAGTAAATCACGTCAATTTCCTTTCAACGCCTTCCCTCCCCAAATGGTCTCTCTCTCCTCTAGGAAGCTACTGGCTGTCCCAGCCCCCCCAGACACACATGCATGCCAGTGCTTCGTGTGAGACTGGGGGTGGTGAGACACCCCAGCCTCGCACAGGGGAAATCAGAAGCTTTACTGCCCGTCGAGCCTACGCCTGGCGCCTGGGAGCACGGGACAGTACGTCTGTAATGCCACCCTGGGAAGGCGGCCGCTGTCTGAGAGAATCGGGGGTGCTGGGTCCCACCGCAGGCCTTGCCTGATGCTAGGGTTTGAGTTCAAGGGGAGAGAAAAGATGTAGATGGTGCGAAAGGAGGGGGGAGGTGTGTCTCAGGAGGGCCAGATCCCCAGCCGGTGTAAAGCAGCGTCGCTCCAGAAATTGCATCCACTGGGGATCTGGCCCTGTGTGTCTTTGGGCTGGGATGTTCCAAGGAGCCGAAGAGCATTAATGGCATCTGGGCACCCAACTCCCTTGGGCAACCCCAGCCGTGCTGCATGAGATGGGGGCACCGTGTGTATATGCTGATTGGGCCAGATCCGCAAAGCGCAGAGAGGGCAGTTGCATGTACTCTGCTGTGATTGTGTATGTCTGACCGATGGCTGGAAACCCTCTCTCTGACTGGGCGCCCGGGCTGGGAGGGGCCTAGCTCGCCATGAGAACATGGAGGCCTTTGAGTCCCTCTGTCTTGCATGATGCTCACTTGTGAGCACAAATTGTTGGTGGCGATTTGCACGTGTCCCTTTGCATGTGCATGTGCGTGACTGGTGCTCGCGAACAGACACATGCAGCTGAGATTTCAGTGATCGTAGAAACAGCAAATGGTTACAGCTAAAACACAGGAAGAACACGCTGCTAAGAGTCTCCAGTGGCCACTGTCGGAAGACAGGATACGGGGCTAGATGGGCCATTGGTCTCACCCAGCCTGGCCGTTCTTATGTCCTGAGCAGGCACCAAGATTCGTCTCCCGCAATTTTCTCCCGTACAGCTACTTGTCAGCGTCACGGACCTACATGACTGGGGATTTACTGTCCCTGGCAGCACAGAGGGCCGCCCTCTGGTCCCTCCGAGATGGACAGCAGGATGCCCTTCTGCTGCTCCTTATATTCGCCAGAGTTCATTGTCTTGGGCACAGGAGTCAGGCTGACCCCAGCGCTGACCCCCTGCTGTTTCTTCATTCCCCCCGCCCCCCCGATAACTGGCGGTTGCCCATTGTCTCTGGCATCCCCATGCGAGGCGGGAGGTTCTGAGCCGGGCCCGGGGTGAAAAAGGCTGAAACCCAATCACGCCCCACACCAAGGTACCTGCCCCGCATCCAAGCTCCTTTATTCCACAGCGCACGAACCTGCAGCAGGGTTAGTTGGTCTCCGCTGCACTCCCTCTGCATCTGCTCAAGTAACCCCTTCTCCAGTTACAGCCCTTCCTCTGGTCAGTCAAACCCCACCACGCCCCGAAGAGCAGGGGGCAGCTTGCTAGCTGGAAACAAATCCACCCAAAGAGGGGAAGCAGATGAGCCCGGCAGGGGACTCTCGCCAGCCTGTCTTCTCCCCTCGGGGGAGATTATTCCTTGAACACCATTAAGGCTTTCCGTGAGCTGAAGGGAGCTGTGCCCTCCTCCCCCCGCAGCTCCTTATCTGATTAGTGGCCCAGGGAGGCCTAAAAGCCTCTGCAAATTAAACCGACCTAACCGAATTGAGAGAGGGGGCTGTTGTGAACCCAAAGCAAATGGGCTTTTCTTCCCCTCTTAAAGTGCTTTTCATTTTCAGTCTTTCTTTCTGGGCCAGGCAGGGGAAGAGGAGAAAAAAATATCACTGGAGAAAAAAAGGGAGCCAGAAAGATGAGAGGCAGATAGGAGAGAGTGGTGGGAGTGCCATGGTATTGGGCGGTTGCTCTGCAGCTCTGGGCATGAGAAGTAACAGTGTGGTCTAGAGGTTTGAGCAGCTGTTTGGGCACAAGTAGCGCTAGGTTTTATTCCCAGCTCAGGCAGTGACTTGCTCCAAAGAGCCCCACTCCTGTTTAGCAGTGTGGCCAACTTGCTTGTGAGACTCGGTGTTTTTCTTAAAGCCCAAGCTCCTGGAGTCCTGTGATGCCTGAGAATCTCAACTTTCAGTATTTTAACGAAGTGCATCTCTGGTGTTGGTGGTTGTGGAGAAAAGCTTAAAAATGGGAATCCGAAAAGCTCAGAATCTAGATCTTGAATAAACAGACCCCGGCACCGATTCTCTTTTTTAAAAGCATGAGACTTTTAAGCCAATCTCGTGATCTGGGGGGCCTGACTTATGATGTTTGCACATTTGGGGGTGGGAATACTGATCCAGGGACCAGACTTACCAGCAGGCCCCTCTCCCCCGCAGCTCCCCCTGGAGGTTTTCCAAACAGCCCAGCACCCAGCAGGCACATCCAGCCATTTCATGGGAGCTGAGCCCTTGTGGACATTCCAGCTGGGCCCTCCCAATGACTCAGTTTCCCCATCTGGAACATGAGGAGAACTTTCCCTTTCCGTGGAGAGCTACTGCGTACAGACGAGGGGCCCTGGGATGTGGGAGTGTCAGGCTGCCGGGAAGGGCCGCGTGGCCCCCTGGAGGTGTAGCTGTGCGAACTCTCCCCTCCCTCCGCCAGGTCGATTCTGTTGCATGAGCTCCCGGCACAGTGCCGTGCACAGTGGCCTGTCGTGAGGAGGCGTGGCCTCCCGCAGAGGTTACACGCCCCCTGGTGGGCAGGACCAGGAAAGCCACGCCCACCCCGCCGGAAGGAGAGGGGCAGGACAGGAAGTGGAAGTGCAACAGGCGGGCCGTGCAGCTCAGCTGGGCTGGAGCCGCCAAGGGAGACAGATGCATCCAACCGGCTGCTGGAAGCTGCGGAGGAGCCCTGCTGTGCCGAGCACGGGCCCGAGGGGACAGGTCCCAGCCTGGGATGGTGAAGGGCCGGCCTGATCCTCGGTCAGCGTGTTGGAGCTGGATTCCCCACTGGGATGCAGTGGAGTTGGGGGGCCCGTGGCCCCCTACCCCCCGCCACCCCGCCTTGGGATGGCAGCCTCCCCAACTTAGGCCAGGGTTGGTCGACGGTCCGCTGAGCTGGGATGCTCGACCGGTTTGGGCCCTTACCCCCGCCTGAGCCCCTAGACTCTGCTGGCGCTCACCCCCTGCTGAGCCCCTCGCGAGTGTGGGTGCTCGCCCCGGCGGCAGGCCAGGGTCTCCGAACAGTTTGCTGCCCGGGGATCATAGACTGCCCTACTGCTGTGCCAGGCCGCAGGGCCTGAATACTGTGTGCAGGTAATTCCCCCTTTTGAGCTCACCTTCACGGGTGTGTGCCAGCGAGGAGGCAGGGAGGGACGGCCACGCAGGCTCCAGGCCCTCGCCCAGAGCTGGATACGGGGGAGAGACACGAACAGAGGCTCAGCCATCCGGCTGCCATGCAGTGAGGCTGGGGGGAAGCCAAGGTGGGAGCTGGAAGAGGAACTCCATTTCCTCTGGGGTCAAGTGGCCCTGTTTGCCATCTGGCTGCATTGCTGGCCCCAACCGCTCCATCCCCCACCGAGACAAGCCCTGGGGCTGATCCCCCTGCAGATGTGTGTCTCAGACCCATCTTTAACTCCTGGTTTCCCCAATTTGTTGTTCAGCCCCCTGATGCCAAGCTCTGACTCTCTGCCTTTCCAGTGCCTTGAGCTCCCCCTAGTCACCTCCCTCAGCTGCCCTGGCTGGCTTCTTCAGCTGCCCTCTTCGCTGGCCCCAGCATTAGT
Organism: Chelonia mydas; assembly: GCF_015237465.2. Classification (NCBI taxonomy): domain Eukaryota; kingdom Metazoa; phylum Chordata; order Testudines; family Cheloniidae; genus Chelonia; species Chelonia mydas. The sequence goes on along the minus strand of NC_051257.2, from coordinate 21,184,154 downwards.
GCCAACATCTTGCCTCCGATCGTACCCTGCAGTGCGCCGTCTCCCCAGCTGACCAATCAAACCTCCGCTGGGCCGGAGCCCTCCCCCCTCTCTCTTGCCAGGGATGTGTGCGGCACCAGGCACAATATGGTGCATCTAGGCTCTCAGCCCAGCTGCAGATGTCTCCAGTCCCTCCCCCCGCCAGGTTTTCAAAGCACGACTGGGCAGTGGGGAATCTCAGGGCTGGCCCACACACCGTCATAGCTTATTTACAACCAAATCTGATTTTCAGCTGGTTTAGGAGCCTCCTGCCCTGGCTGCAGTGATTTGACTAAGCTGGATTCTACACTGGTTTGGTGAGATGGGTGCTCATCCTGTGTCAGCAAGGCCAGCATGGCGCCAAAGGGGGCACAGCTAGGAGTGTGAACGGGTGTCTGTACAGTGATCACTGCAGTGCTCGCAGTCCTCCATTAGGTCAGAGTTACTGGTGCTGATGCCCAAGAAGGGGTGACCCCCCAGCTTGACTCTCAGATCCCAGGGGGAGTTTCCTGAGTTGGCAGCTGGCAACAAACGTTTTTACTGTAGACCCCGAGTACAGGTGATCTGGAGTCCCGAGGCCAGAGCCTGCTGTCAGCTACACCCGCAGGTACTGGGCGTAACTCTCATGAGGTTAGTGCAATGACATCTCTCTGAAAGCAGAGTAAGGTCTCGTCCGCATGGGGAAATTGGCCACAGGGCTATTGCAAAATAAGAGTGTCCACATGGGTTCCTATTCTGGAATAGCCCTAGAACTACTGAGCTTTGAATTCACACCCTACTTTACTGCTGAATAACTGTCCCTGTAGACAAGCCCTAAGTCAGAGGCAAACCAGACCCACTGGGAGATGATGAACATAAGAAAGGACAGACTGGGTCAGACCAAAGGTCCGTCTAGCCCCGTTCTAGTGGACAGAGCACAGGGTGAGAGGTCAGAAGACAGATTTAGTCCCGTCTGGGTGACCTTGAGTCCTGTCTGGTTTGCCTTCTGCTCCGTCTTGTCTATTAACCCTGTGAGCTCTCTGGGGCAGGGCCTATCTCTTGCAATGTGCGTGGCCCATCTAGGCACTCTCAGGGATGTGACAGCATGTTAAGGGAAAATACCAATCCCACGTGCACATTGGCTATAGTAAACTCTTCGATCATTTCTTTCAGCACCAGTTTCCATCACACTCTGCAGAGCAGCTCTCCCTCCCGAGGGGCTGTTTTGCGCATCACAAGTGGGCGGTTTGAAAGGCAGCCCGGTTTTCTGTGCTCTTTAAGCGCCAAAAAAAGGAGTCTGAAGGATTTCTTAATGGGTGAGGAGCCCATGGGGCTGACTGCGAGAAGGTCGAATGGTGTTTCCTCAAACACCCATGGCTGGCCTGAGAGCCCCCGCCAAACACGCCAGCAGGTCATTCATTGAGGAGGTGTTGGGGGGAGGGATAGCTCAGTGGTTTGAGCATTGGCCTGCTAAACCCAGGGTTGTGAGTTCAATCCTTGAGGGGGCCATTTAGGGATCTGGGCAAAAACTGGGGCTTGGTCCTGCTTTGAGCAGAGGGTTGGACTAGATGACCTCCTGAGGTCCCTTCCAACCCTGAGATTCTATGATTCTAGGAATAATAATACAGGGCCGAATTCTCTGCAGAACTTCACACCATTCCCAGCGAAGGGCATGGCACAGCAGAGCTTCCATACCTCTAGCTTCCACTCAGGGGCCAGTGGCATAAATTAAGGCTGCTAATGAGCTGCTCTAGCTTACACCATGGCCTGGTGATGCAGGTTCAAAGATCAGCAGCCTGCTTCCTGCAGCCCCTTCTGACCCAGCCTCTGAGAGTACTTTGAATTAAAAACCAACGGCTGGCCCGTGCCAGCTGGCTGGGCTTGCAGAGCTCGGGCTGCGGGGCTGTTTGGTTGCAGTGTAGTCTTCTGGGCTGACTCAGGCCAGCTGCAGGTGTCTGATTGCTGTGTAGACATACCCTAATCAGTGCAGAACTGAGCCCCTGATCAGAATCCTAACTAGAGTGTGACTTGAGCAAGGCGGTATTTGCAAACGGAAATGTAACACAGAGCTGCTCGGAACAAATTTTGAATGAAAATTTTCCTTTTTTTTCCCCACGGGAAGTTTCAGACAGTTAAAAAAATCGAAGTTTTTGTTTCAAATTGCCTCCTTTTGGCGTCCCGGTCCCCAAAATCCCAAAGGAAATGACATTTTGAGTCAGAATGAAACAAAAATGTTAATTTTGGCATTTCCTGCCGGAAAATGGAAATATTTTGTCGGGCTGATGTTTTCTTACCAAAAAGTAAATAGTTTCAATGAAAGTGCAGTTTATGGGGGGGGAGCCTTTCTGTATAAAAAATTGGGACTAGGTTTAAAATCAGCTTGCTAGAGGGGTATAGGTGGGCTCATAGGGGACTGATGTGGGGACAGACAGACAGACAGATAGATAGTGTGTGTACAATCTTTTCTTCTGCAAGTTTCACACATGGCTGGGGGATCTCTAATCCTTAGCTCGCTCCTTCGCTCTGTAGATCTCAAAGCACTTTACAAAGGAAGGGCAGCCTCATTAACCGATGTACAGATGGGGAAACTGAGGCACAGAGGCACACGTGACTTGCCCAAGGTCACGCCGCAGACCGGTGGCTGAGTCAGCATTGGAACGCAGGTCGTCTGATTCTAGCTAGGCTGTTAGCTGAAACATACCATAGGTGGGCTGTTAGATAGTCCTGGATCTAGGGATCTGACCTCGAACGAATGGGGTGTGAGGAGGAAACTTTGCCTGGGGCAGGGTATCCTGTCACTGACTGCTGCAGGGTTCGGCAAGAAACTGCAGCATCTGGCATTGGCTATGCTCAGAGTCTGGCTGGTTCCCTGGTCTGGTCCCATCTGGCATCGCTATGTTCCTGTGAAAACTCCAAGGGGGGAGCCCCACTCGTTGCACTCCCTGGCAGATGCAATGGAGAGCAGCATATTCAGGAATCCTGGGCACAGCCCCTTGCAGAGATCTGTAAAGATGCCCTGAGACAGGGAACGAAGCTAGAGGTGGGAAGTGCTTAGAATGGGTAGCAGCCTTCCAAGGCACCGTGGCCAAAGGCTGTTGGGAATTCCTGTCCCTGGCAGCAGGCTGTGGTGTGGTAGCCCGGTCTGGCTGGGTCCTTCCAACACCCCGCACACCTTCCTAGGGACTCATCTGACAGCACCAGCCACCCTTCCTGGGCAGCCCTGTTCCCTCCCTCCATCCTCCTCCTCCCACCGGCTCGTCCAGACAGATCACTCAGGCCCAAGTCTGCAGTCAGCATGCCCGGCCACCTGCTCTGGGGCAGGCGGAGTCTGCTCACAGCCCCTGCTGATCCCAGCCATGTTGCCTTTTGTGCAGGGTGCACGGGGCTGTTCCTGCAACTCCTCCCCACCCCACCCCCGCCCCGTGCGGTTGGGGAGCTCGAGCCCAGCCCGACACCAGGAGCCAGGGGCCATTTCCTGCAGCCCCTGTTTGTTGGGATTGGACAGGAAAGAGCGTAGCCTCTGCTGTGGGAGGATAAAACCAGAGCACGCAAGAAACTCTGTTTAAAGTCTCCCCACTCTGTTCCCTCCCCACCCACAAAAGAGCAGCCGACCCGGCTAGAGGGGAGCGCAGAGCTCACGGGGCACAGGCTGCTCCCAGCTAAGCGATCGCACTCCTCCGAGCGGCTGAAGGGAAAATCAATACCGCGCTGCAGATTCGCTATATCCAGCAGTCAGAAAGCTCTGCCCCGAGGGAAAAGGGCCGGACAGTGCAGCTGCCTCTCCACAACTGGGAGAGCAACCTGGCCTTTGCCCTGATGAAGGGCCAGGGATTTGAGGGCAAACTGATCCCCAGTTTAAAGACTGGTGTTTAAGGGCTTCCGGAGGTTAGTTATTGCTCCAGGACAGTCTGATCCATCTGGGCCTAGCTCGTTCGGCCTCCCCTTCCCCTTCGGAGCGAGTAGCATTAGCGCCTCAGCTGGAATTTACTAAGCAATCAATTAGGGCATGTTAAACCAGAGAGTCTGGGGCACCATCCAAAGTGGTGTTTTTAAGTCACCAGCAAAAATGAAAGTGCCAGCCTGCAGGAAGTATTGATCCCCTAAGGGGAGACAAACAGGGATCCCCTACCATGCAGCTCCTGGGGTACGGACCCTGCCACCTCCCTTCCCAGGCAGGGGGTGAAGAGGTGTCATGAATATAGGGGAAAGGGCTAAGCAGTTCAAATAACCTAGTTGGCACCTGACCAGAAGGACCAATGAGGAAAGAAGATACTTTCAAATCTGGGGGGGGGGGGGGGAGGATTTGTTTGTTGTTCTCTTTGTTTGTTCTCCTTTCCAGATGGAGAGAGAAGCCAAGCAGGTACAATATCTCCCAAAAAATATACCTGGAATATGCGATATAACATCACAGAAAGTGTAAGTAAGACAAGGAAATGTGTTAGATTATCTTTTGTTTTAGCTTGTGATTTTTTTCCTATGCTACAGAGGTAGTTTTATTCCTGTTTTTGTAACTGTGACGCTGAACCTAGAGGGGAATCCTCTGTGTTTTAAATTTTTTTGATTACCCTGTAAAAATACCTTCCATCCTGATTTTATAGTTGTGATTCTTTTACTTTTTCTCTATAAATAAACATTCTTCTTTTAAGAACCTGATTGATTTCAGTGTCCTGAAGACAAAGGGTCTGGTCTGTGCTTACATTACTAAGGTAATTGGTTGGTATATTATTCTCAAGCCTCCCCAGGAAAGAGGGTGAAGGGGCTTGGGGGGATATTTTTTAAGGGGATAGGGATTCCAAGTGACTCTCTCCTGAATTTTTGTGTAAATCACTTGGTGGTGGCAGCAATACTGTCCAAGGACAAGGAAAGGAATTTGTGCCTTGGGGAAGTTTTAACCTAAGCTGGTTGAATATAAGCTTAGGGGGGCTTTCATGCGGGTCCCCACATCTGTACCCCAGAATTCAGAGTCAGGGGAAAACCCTGACAGGAGGGTTGCCCCAAACTGTGCTGTCAGACTCAATAGTGATGTGCCAGAAAGCCCATCCTGCCCATCTCCGCCATACGCTGTATGTAAACGTGAGCCGGCGGGGTGACAGGTGCCCACCCCCAGGGTAACACCCACACTGCACCTCCTCAGGGCAGGCATATGGAGCCAGCTGCTCCCTCACTGTGTCTCACAGGGGTACAGGGTCAGCCAGGGGCCCATCTAAATAAGAAGCCAGAGGGGGCACCAGAGCAGGATGTGCCCAGACAGGTACCAGGGTGCTCGGTCCCAAGGCATACCGGTCCCTGGAGCTGTTGTAGCTGATCTCACAGAGCAACCCTCATGCTGGCATTTACAGATCCCTGCTAGGACTCCTGACCCACAGGGGCACTCTGATCTGCTGGGGGTCTGCGGCACTGTGGGAAAAACTGCCCCCCGCCTCAACACCCACACTCACGTCCTATCCCATCCGCACCTCCTTGAATGTCCCTTGAAGCCAGTGGGTCGGGCTCAGCGCCTGGCCGGATTAGGTGCTTCTGTAACCCAGGCTAACACAGTGTGGGTCTGTGTCACCCTCCAGCGGTTACCCCACAGAGAGAGCGGTCTCTGCTTCAGCTCCAGCCGCACTGCTCATGCTATTACAGCAAACGATCTGGTGTTCACGGATCACCCAGAAAGGGACACGTACACTGGCCGTGCTGTCTATACCCACTAGACCAGACTCTTCCCCCCGAGTCAGGGAGAGAAATGAAGAATCCTGATGCCCAGCATGCCAGCTGCTGGCTCATAAGTGCTTGTGTCACCCACTGGCCATGGGCGTGTTGTGTGCTTGGTCTGAACACGGGATAATAGTCTGCCTTGCCCAACAGTTACTCTTAGAACTAAAGTGGGAGAAGATTTGTGCACGGGATCTGAAGAGTCAGGGTGAGGGAAAGGGAGAAAATATGTACAGGAATCAGTGCAAGGACCCAGGAGTAATTGCTGGGACAGTTTTCTATTGCAAATTGTGGTACTGAGAAGTGAATGCTGAGCTGCCCTTTGGTTACTGTTCCACTTTGGCCGAAGGGGAGTGTCAGACAGAGTGTGTTTGAGAGGGAGAGCTGGGTGCGGGAGACTGCGCCTGGGACAGGCATCAGTGGCGCTTTCGGAGAGTTTCGTTGGGTATCACATGGGTGAATGATTACAGATGGCCCCAGCCAGTCCCCTGGATCTGAGCACCCGAATGCTGGGCATGCAGGGGAGTTTGGGATCCAGCTCCAAATTCCATGGTTCTCCCCTTTCTCTGTAATGGACCCAACCAGAACCCCAGAGCCAAACGCCTGCAAATGCATCAGGGAGCTCAGGCCAGTTTAGAGTGGGCAGGAGCCCATCACAGAGGAACCATGCTCACAGCTGACGCTGACTGCACCTCGGAGGCAGAATGCCCGTCTCGCCCGCAGAGGGGTCCCTCTGGTGCTGGGCTGAGGCACACTGATGGGCAGAGCGGGCAGGGCCTGACTCCCCCTGCTGCAGGCGGTCTCGGCGTGTCCCTTGGATGCACAGCGCCTGTCTCGAAGGCCCGCGGGCTGAGCACTGTGCATTCCCACTGACTCTGGCAGGAAAACCTTCACATCCCTGATGCCCGGATTCCAGCGTTAGGTCATCTGGGGCGGATGGGTCGCTGTGACTACCGATGAGGTCACACAGCTCTCAGCCAATGGCACAGCAGCATTCAGAGAGCTCTGCGACATCACCAGGAGGCCCTGCCTCAGCAAAAATCCCAGGGCAATTCACCCTGAGCCAGGCTTAGGGAAGCTCAGCCCCAAGGAGAAACAGGCAATGGCCAGTTCCTGTCCAGCCTTGTGAGTGGACCAGCAGTGAGCAGGGTAGGAGATCCAGGCAGCATGGCATGCCTAGAAACCACTCCCATTGCCTCCCGGCCCATCCCTCGAATCTAATCCAGCCCCTGCAATCAGCCCATCTGTTCACCCTTCTCTCCTAGCCATCCATGCTCTCCAGGGGCAGTTTGATTCTTGCAATGCTAAATTAGATGCTGTAACTAATCAAATAGATTAATGAGTGGAAACAGATAGAGAAGGACCCTGTAGACGAGGAGAAGAAATGCAGAGAGTTGAAGGCAAAGAAAGGAGGGATTAAAACACGAAGAACTTGACAAAAAGCATAGCTAGAAAAAGCCATTAAGCTTAGTTTAGGCCTGGGAAGGGGTGGCTGAGTCCGTCTGGTGCAGTTTAAGTTCTACGCAGAAGTACGATCAGCCTCACTTCGATCACAAAAGTTCTGGGCACCCGAGGAAGGATCTGAATTCACTGCCTTTTCGCCTGCTTGTGCCAGAGTCAAAACATTTGCCATGTGTCAGGACAGCAAATGGCATTGCAGCTTGTCTGGGATAAAAGGGGAGATACTAACTGATAATGCTATATATCTATATCGCCAGATGTAGCCAAAAATCACTCCTTCGAGATGTAAAATTTGCTTTTGCTCGAAGCAGAAGGTGTTGCCTTTGATTTCTCAGCTTCTGTTTATTTCCATCTCAGCTCAGGTTCATTAAAAACTTTGTTTGATTCTGATGTTGCAAAACCTTTTTCATCCACAATTAAAACTCAGGCCAACCCTCCCAGAGACTGTTCAGATGCTGGTGACGCACGGCCTCTAGCTATCTCAGACATACATGGCCCCCGTTGTCATCATGTCTCTCCGTCTTTAATGTATGTATCCTCACAATACCCCAGTGAGGCAGGGCAATGCTATTACCCTCATTGTGCACAGGGGAAACTGACAGGTTTCAGAGTAGCAGCCGTGTTAGTCTGTATTCGCAAAAAGAAAAGGAGGACTTGTGGCAACTTAGAGACTAACAAATTTATTTGAGCATAAGCTTTCGTGAGCTACAGCTCACTTCATCAGATGCATTCAGTGGAAAATACAGTGGGGAGATTTATATACACAGAGAACATGAAACAATGGGGGTTACCATACACGCTGTAAAGAGAGTGATCACTTAAGGTGAGCTATTACCAGCAGGAGAGCAGGGTCGGGGGGGGGGGAGCTTTTTGTAGTGATGATCAAGGTGGGCCATTTCCAGCAGTTGACAAGAACGTCTGAGGAACAGTGGGGGGTGGGGAGTAAACATGGGGAAATAATCGCCGTGTTAGTCTGTATTCGCAAAAAGAAAAGGAGGACTTGTGGCACCTTAGAGACTAACCAATTTATTTGAGCATGAGCTTTCGTGAGCTACAGCATCCGATGAAGTGAGCTGTAGCTCACGAAAGCTCATGCTCAAATAAATTGGTTAGTCTCTAAGGTGCCACAAGTACTCCTTTTCTTTTCATGGGGAAATAGTTTTACTTTGTGTAATGATCCATCAACTCCCAGTCTCTATTCAAGCCTAAGTTAATTGTATCTAGTCTGCAAATGAATTCCAATTCAGAGTCTCTCCTTGGAGTCTGTTTTTGAAGTTTTTTTGTTGAAGTATTGCCACTTTCATGTCTGTAATCGCGTGACCAGGGAGATTGAAGTGTTCTCCGACTGGCTTATGAATGTTATAATTCTTGACGTCTGATTTGTGTCCATTTATTCTTTTACGTAGAGACTGTCCAGTTTGGCCAATGTACATGGCAGAGGGGCATTGCTGGCACATGATGGCATATATCACATTGGTAGATGTGCAGGTGAACGAGCCTCTGATAGTGTGGCTGATGTGATTAGGCCCTGTGATGGTGTCCCCTGAATAGATATGTGGACACAGTTGGCAACGGGCTTTGTTGCAAGGATAGGTTCCTGGGTTAGTGGTTCTGTGGTGTGTGGTTGCTGGTGAGTATTTGCTTCAGGTTGGGGGGCTGTCTGTAAGCAAGGACTGGCCTGTCTCCCAAGATCTGTGAGAGTGATGGGTCGTCCTTCAGGATAGGTTGTAGATCCTTGATGATGCGTTGGAGAGGTTTTAGTTGGGGGCTGAAGGTGATGGCTAGTGGCGTTCTGTTATTTTCTTTGTTGGGCCAGTCCTGTAGTAGGTGACTTCTGGGTACTCTTCTGGATCTCTCAGAGGTGCTAAGGTATTTAGGCAACTCACCACCATTGAAATCAGTGGATGTGAGGACCCTACATATCTATGAAGCTCTGGGCCTATGTGACTTGCCCAAGGTCATGAAGGAAGGCTGTGGTGGAGCAGGGACGTGAACTGCAGGCTCCCAAGTGGTTGGGTAGTGCCCTAACCACTGGTCCATGCTTCCTCTCCTTTGGGGACGGTAGCTATTGAGGGTCAGATTGTAACACCCGAGTCATACTGTGACAGTTGCAGTGACTTCTCCTGGACCAGATTGTGACGGCCTTACTACACTGAGTGGAGAGTCCCTTACTCCGTGACTAGGGCCCTACCAAATTCACGGTCCATTGTTGTCTATTTCATGGTCATAGCATTGTAAAAATCTTCAGTGTCATGCTTTCGGATATTTAAATCGTAAATTTCACAGTGTTGTAACAAAGCATAAATATGTATTTACAAACAGCAAAATACAAACGTCAAGCCCTGGAGTCAGCATTTCTCAGACTGGGGTCACAAACAGGGTATGGGGGGTGGGGGGGTTGTAATATTGCCACCCGTGCTTCTGCGCTGCCTTCAGAGCTGGGAGGCAGGAGAGCAGCTGTCCGGACAGCCAGCTCGGAAGGCAGCGCCGCCGTCAGCAGCAGCGCAGAAGTCAGGGTGGCAACACCAGACCATACCAGGCCATCCGTACGTCTGCACGGCTGCTGGTGCTGGCACTGCCTTTCAAGCTGGGCGCCTGGCCAGCAGCATCCATCCTCCGGCCGCCCAGCTCCGAAGGCAGTGCAGAAGTGAGGGTGGCAATATTCTGACCTCCCCCCCAGTAGCCTTGCAGTCCCTTTTGGGTCAGGCCCCCCAGTTTGAGAAACATTGTGTACTTTTGTATACTTTTACCCTATAGTATACAGTCCTTTGTATACTTTTAACCGATTTCATGGGGAAGACCAGATTTCACGGTCTGCGACACGTTTTTCACGGCTGTGAATTTGGCAGGGCCCTATCCATGAGTATGCCCTTGAATCAGTAGCAACTTCTGGTAGAGGAAGATCCTAATCCAGATAAGTAGTGGGTCCAGAATCGGGCACAGTGAAGTGACTGGACCTAGTCCTGGAGCAGACCAGATTGTTCCCTCCTTCCTCATGCCGCTGAGCAGTTCCTCACACGAGTAAGCCCCCAGCAAAGCGTACAGAACAGCTCCCCGCTGCGAGGTTTTTCCGCTGCGAGGTTTTTCCAGTTGGGTCCTTAATTACACATTTGATGTGCAGGTAACATTGATAAGCAGTCGATAAAGGGTTGATAAACCCCGAAGGGCTGTTTTAATAAAGGGTTAATCAACGGTTCGCTCGAGTCCAAAAGATCAATAGGTTGCTAATAACCGTTTATAACACCTCTTATTGATGTGCTAATCGCCAGCCAGCGCTTCCCCAGCTCATGTCTCTCACATGCTTATAACAGCAATTAATCATATAGTTACCCTTGATAAACTGTTAGTAAATTGAGCTTTGATAGAAAATGTGATCAATCATTTGGAGACCACCCTAAGCGACGATCATTAGAGCAGGAGATTCGTATTGAAAGGCGGAGATGCCGGGCGACTCTTTCCTCGTTTTTTTCGCCCTCGGGGATGTCTCATTCTGAACCAAACCTCGTTACACACTGGGAACCCTCTGCACTTTCCCTCCTTCGTTACAAGGCACGGTCCCCTTATGAATCCCTGTCCTTGGGCTGGTGAAATGGGTTTTTATTAAACCACAGAGCCAGGCCAGGCCAGGCGGTAAGCACGGCTCAGCCTCCCAGATCCACGTTCCCGGCTCCCGCTGGGTGCCGGAAACACCCACCTCCGAAGGGGAGGTCAGGTCTGGGGGATGGTGGATCCGCAGTGCTGGTCCTGCCTGCTAGAGGTAGACAAAGGGCAGAGCTGGTTACAGCCAAGACCTCCACCTCCTGGCCTCCACCTGCTCTTCTCAGCCCCCTGCCCCACCCCCCTGCTCCTCTCAGCCCCCTGGCCCCCCCCCCCTGCTCCTCTCAGCCCCCTGCCCTCCACCTGCTCTTCTCTACTCCCTGCCCCCCGCCCCCGCTCCTCTCTGCCCCCTGGCCGGACCCCAGGGCACTTCCAGCTCCGGGCAGTCTCTGCTTGCCCCACCTGTCCCCCCGGAGCTGAGCTGCCTGGTACTGGGGCAGAAGCCCGGCCCGTCTCCGCCAGGTGTGGGGGGGAGACAGTGTGGGGGCTTGGCTGGACCCCTCCAGGCAAGTGGGTCCTGAGGGGGCCCGGCCGGGCAGGCCCTGGCCTGGCTGATCGCACCACTCCCGCGGGGCCGCAGCGATTCCCGGCGCCGGGACCAGCCCTGGCTGCGCTGCCGGCTCTGCCCGGCAGACACAGGCGCCTCCCAGCAGGGCCGGTGCGTGCGGCCGGGAGGCAGGGCGTGGGGCCGGGGGCCCGTGGGGAGCCTGGGGGGTGCTGGGCTGTGAAGGGGCGGGGAGGATCTGTGTGTGTTGGGGCACTAGGGAGCGGGGGTCCTGTGGGGGGGCGCTGGGCAGGTGTGGTGGGGCTGTGGGCAGGGGTGGTGTTGTGCAGGGTGCTGTGCATTTGTGGGTGGGTCCGGGGGGGCTCTGGCCATAGGGAGTCAGGGGCAGTTGGGCAGGGAGGCTGTGTGGTGTGGCATGGGCCTGCCCCCGAGGGGAAGGGACGTGCTGGCAGCACAAAGCCGGGCAGGCCACTGTGTGTCTGGCAACCGCCGGTTTGTAAATAGCGCCCACGCATTGGGCGGAGCGGGGCCGCCCCTGCCATGCCCCATTGCCTCTGGCTGACCCCTCGCTCCAGGGACTGACTTCCCCGCGCCACGCTCTGTTGCCTCCATGGGGGCCTGCAAATATGTTTTGCGCCTGGCCCACAAAAGGTTAATCCGGCCCTGGCCCCTCCCAGCTGGCGGGCCCCCTCTGCTGCCCCGGTGGCACATTGTGGGGCAGGGAGGGACCCTCCGTTGCCCTCAGGGCCTGCGGGAGCCGTTAGTGGGTGCATGACAGAGCGAGGGCAGGGGCAGGCGGGCGGCACCCACCAGCCCCAGGGGAAGGACCTCTCAGAGCCACCCGCAGCCCAGCGCGAGGGCCAGGCCCCAGCCCTTTCTCCGGGCACTGGCCACAGGCATCGGCAGAAGAGCCCCTGGCCAGCGCCGAGCTGCAGAGACTGCTGTGCAATTGGTCCCTCTGTTGGGTCCAGGCAGCCGGAGCCCTGGAGCCGCCGCGGGAGGGAGGGTAGCTCAGTGCTCTGGGCTGGGCATGGCACGGGGCCCCTCCACCACCCCAGCACTGACTGTCCCCTGCCCTGCCAGCGAGGGAGGGAACGGGCAATCCTGCTGGCTTCCACCGCTGCCAGCGTCTGATCCAAAGCGAAGGGCTCGTGATCATTCCCCAGCCCACCCGCAAGCCATGGGGTAATGGAAGGGGCACCGGCTGGCGAGCGATAATCTCCATCCCCAGTATTGCACTCACCAGGCAGGAGAACGTCACAGACAGATTATTCCCCCATCATCCGAAACTGGGCTGGGCGCCACTCGGACCCATTCAGTGGGCAGAGCCCGGCTCACGAGGATATTGTCTTAATAAAGGCAGGCCCCAACAGACAGATGCCATGGGTCGGGCCTGGGCCCAGGAACAGCAAGTGCTGAGTTCTAGTCCTGGCTCTGCAGCAAAATCACTTCCCCCTGCTGTGCCTCAGTTTCCCCATTTATGAAATGGGAGGAATGATGCTAACTGAGGAGGTACCTTCTGGGAGCTACGGGTACTGAAAACTAAAGGGTCTAGGAGGCCAAGGGGTACAACACTGAGACTGTAGAGGGGCTTACAGGGTCACACCGGCATCAGTAGACGGTGGCTTTTCATGGATCTTATGTGTGTCATTAAACCCAGGAGTTCTGGGGTTGGCTCTCTGAGGGGACAAGAGGGATGGGAATGCTGGCAAAGGGCAAGGGACAGCGGGGGGAAGGAGAGGCGGGAGAAGTGGCGGAGGCAGAGAGATGGAGGTTGGGCAGCTGCAGTGGAAGGAGCAGGCCAGGGTGGATGAGAGCAATAAAGCAGACCACGTCCCAGAGCTGACGGCACAGGGGGAGATCCCTCTGGGTCCAGGGAAGGGCCCAGCACTGCACTCACCACAGCAAACCCAGCCTCGCAGCTTCCAGGAGTGCAGTCTAGTGGTTAGAGCAGGGTGTGGCACGACAGGACTCCTGGGTTCTATTTCTGGCTCTGTCACAGGGACTGTGAGCAAGTGGTTCCCCTCCCTGTGCCCCAGTTCCCCCAATGGGGATATCGATGGCTGCTTTCCAGGGTGCTGTAGGGACCTTCCCAAGGGGCTCCGGGCTCTCAGCATGGAGAAGGCCAAGGTGTTCTAGTCAGTGCTGGGGCCTTAGCTGGGAACTGTGGGGTTAAAGCACATGCCACAAGCTGAGAGAGAAATGCTCTCCCCCAGCTCCTGCCCAGCTTCGTGTCCCTCCTCTCCCTCCGGACTGTCGCTGGTGCCAGATGGCCATGCAGGGAGCTGAGGGGGCCACCCACCCTCCCCCTTGCATGGATGGGCAATATATTCAGCTGGACTCTGACAGCTGCTTGAATGGGCCTCATCCACCAGGAGCCCTGGCCATCCCTGCTGCTCCTCCGAGTACATCCCTGGCCTCGCTGCCCTCCGGCCTGGCGGCGAGTGGCCCCCCACCCCCTCGAGGCACCACAGCCCACCCGCTGCCCTCCACTTCAGACAGCGTGCCAGCATCCCCCAGTGGCACAAGTGGGGAACAACAAGCCCAAGTGCATTCAGTCCTGGATTTCACCCCCCTGCTATTCCAGCAACAGGGCTTCTGTCCTGCCCCAGAAAGTCCTCCCTCTGCTGGGGTGAGAGTGGCCCCTTGGGTCCTCAGTCCCCTGGCCGTCACCCCACATTGCTCCCCCGCCCCTGGAGGGACCAGCCGCCCATTGCTGAGCCGAGAGGTCTCCTCCAGATGCAGGGTTCACCCCACACCAGCCGGCTCTCCCCCCGCTGCAGCCCGTCGTTCCCTCCCCTTGCAGCCTCCACTCCTGCGAATTCTCTAGCAGCTTTCGAGAGCTGGCCACGCTGCGGGGGAGGCTAAGCTGGGCACTAGCCGTTCCTGGCTACCCCATGATGCAAAGGACAATAGCCTGGCTCTCGTGCCAAGCTCTGCATGGGATCCCCGCACTGCAAAGCATCTCCTCTTAAAGGGGCAGAGCCACTCCAAATCCTCTGCCCATCGAGTGCCCCGTCTAAACACAATGATTCAATTTCCCTTCCCTACTGCCTTGGGGAGTAGCGATGCCCCAGCCTCTGCAGAGGAGCAGGAGGTGGCGGAAGAAGAGGAATGAGATCGAGGGGCAAAGGAGACAGGGGAAGAGGAGGACCGAGAGGAAGACGGAGCAGGAGGAGGGTATTGCAATCAGCCTCCAAAAGCTTCATTCACTTGACATCTGGCTTCATCCCATGAAGGCAATGCACTGCAGGGCAAGCGCTGGTCCCCGCGGCTAGCCCTCCCGCCCCCGGCTGGCTCTGTACCCCGCTGTGACGGTCAAGCTGTGCAGCACACTGATCTGGGCCGCCCGGCCGCCCTTCGCACTGGGTGCCATCCCTGCCTTTGCCACCGCTTCACTGTGCCACTTCACCTCTCTGAGCCTCACTTTCCCCACAGGAACATGGAAGGAGATGGTTGTCGAGGGGCTTCATTCGGGCCTGTGCTGGGAGCTCCTCGGAGGAAAGGGCTGTGGGGGTGGGGTACTGCTGGACCTCCGGGCCTGTTTGCCATTCAGAGCTCTGCAGGGCTGGTCCGATGCATCGCACGTGTCCGGCCCTCGGGGCTAGGTCAAGTGATGGAGCCCAGCACGTTCAGCAGCCCAGGAACCTCAGGGAGGCTCCAGAATCCAGGTGGCAGAGAGCTGCCTTCGCCCCCATACTGCACCAGGAACCTGGCTGTGTCCCCACCCTGCCAGGGACCAGTGCTCGCCAGGGGGGCTCAGAAATGCTCAGGAGGCGAGTGGTGAGAGAGCTGTGCCTTCTGCTCCAGCTGCCCCTCTGCTGGCAGGGGCCTGCTCCCCAGAGGGACCACATCCCAGTGTGGGGAGCAGAGCCACCCCCCGTCAGCTCTGCAGGGACCCCCACCCTGGGCAGTGATCCCTGGGCAGGGATGTTGGGGAAGGGGGGAAATCAAGTCAGGGCAGTGGGGGAATGACTGACACTAGTGGGTCCCAACTTTTTCCATCCCCGGACCCACCTCGCACTGAGCTGGCATCTAGCTGAGATCTCACTTCCCAGCTAGCCAGGATCGACCTGGGTTGCCCCTCTCGTGTAGCTGGGATCCCTCTGCCATCTAACTGGGATTTAACCAGAAGCCCCCCGCCACACACACGCAACTAGCTGGAACCCCCTTCCGTTTATCAAGATGAGAACACTGGGGTGGTCAGGACCCCTTGGCCCCGGCTGTGATCCGGCTGGGGGTTGTGAGACCCCCCCCCACTGGATCACACAGCTCACTTCCACAAGCTGAATCTATTTAGCTTGGCAAGACAAACCTCAGGAAGCTGCCCGAAGAGCCCAGAGAAGGAGGGGAGTTATTCAGTGTACTCACCAAGGAGGTTATTGCGGGGAGACGCAGAGGCCGAACGTCAGGGGAAGGCCCCCCGTGGGACAACGCACAGCCAGTCTAACATGAAGGGCAGGCAACGTGTGCTGTGCAGACAGCGACAGCATGCCCCCAGGGACAAGGCATTGGTTCTTGGCCCTCCTCCCTCGGCCTGGACGCATCTGGTGGCTTATACCTGGATCGGCAGCTCCTGGGGCCGGGGCTTTCTTTTTGTTCTGTGTTTGTACAGCCCCGAGCCCAGTGGGGACCTGCTCCCTGGTGCTACCCGAATACAATACAAGCACATCACGCTGCCGCTGATGCATGGGGAGCTCTCCTAACCCCAGAGGCAAGATAGGCTGGATAATTTCAGACTCTTTGCCAAAGGTGGCTACGTTTTCTACAGCATCTAAGCTTTTAGTCATGTATTTTAATGCCATTCCTAGCCCTTCTGGTTGCCAGGCTAACCTCCCCATTATAAATAGCTGCTGTAATTAGGTTCATTGGACACCCTGTGCTGTGGGAATGGGGCCCTCATGACATCTTCAGTGGGGGCTGCAGGACTGATAATTTCACAATTAAGTAAAACCTATCATGTCTCCACCCTGAACGTAAATGCAGGATGCGGCCATGTGCAGAGCAAAGACGTTGTCAGGAGATGCAGCCTTTTGGAGACGCAGGTCAGTCTACAGAAGGGTACTGCCACCTCACAGCCACAGAGTATCATACAGCTGGATAAGCCTTACTGGTTCCATTTTACAGGTGGGGAAACTGAGGCACAGGAAAGGCTCATGGTCACCCAGCAAAGCCAGTGCTGGGAGAGAACTCGAGAGAGAGAGACACACAGACACTGACTTCCAGGTTGTCTAGAGTTACAACGGCACATCTGCAGCACACTGCCGAAGTGCTACATTCGGTCACCCCTCCGCAGGGCCGGTGGAGCTGGACACCGACCAGCCACGCAGAGCGGCCGAGTGCTGGCATTACAGAGGAACGTTAGCAATGAGTGGGAGAACCAAAACTAGCACTGATGAGGATGAACTTTTAAAAAGGACAATGACCAAGACCCTAGGGCAACTGTGGGCAGGCACATGGCTCGCCAGACGCGGAGCGACTCCACTCCAGTACTCCTGCTATCAGGCAAGATCACCGGCAAACCCGGGAGAGGAAGAGAGAGTCAGCGATATCGGCAACTTGGTCAGATACCTGGGAGCTGAAAGAGTGGAAGTTTGACAGCTCTGCCGTGACTGGACGGATGGTGGCGGCCGACAGCCCCAGCTGTCAGTGGAGAGGTCACTTGGAGGAGGCAGCAGGTTGCCCCGGAACAACAGACTGGAGGATCCTGGGACCCAAGGGACAGGCAAAGGGGTCTGCAGAATATAAAGCAATTTCCCCACCCCCATGGCCTGTAACCCCCTGCCCCAGACCCAGTTATGAGACAATCTCCCCGCCCCATTGGCCAGCTTCCCCCTTGCCGCAGATCTTCACCCCATTTTAAAAGGGACCTTTCCAAGGCCTCGGAGTTTGCTTTCGCCCTCCCCAGCTTCGTTCCTGGGGCCTCTGGGCTCCCAGCAGAATGGGAAGCTAAAATTAGCAGTGGGCCCAGACTGCAGTGCACTATTCTGCTCCAGATTTCACCGTTCCCAGACATCAGGGTGTTCATGGCCAGCTTGAGCCATGATGCAATGGGACAGGCTGTTCTTCTGGGGGTCCCCCCTCTATCAGGGCCGGGCTCCTACAGGAGACACCAGAACCACATGAAGGTCTAGGCTGCTGGACACAGACTGAGACCCTATTTCTCCCTGGCTCTCTAATTTGTAATCCATCCGGAGCACCACAGCCCCGGGACTGTAACCACTCTACCACGGACCCTCCCTCTGGCCAACGGCTCTGGAGTGGCTGAAGGACTAAAGCCTGCCATGTGGGTGGCCCCAGGCGGTCCCTTGGAGTCCTGCTGGGATGAGATCTCCAGCCCAGCACTGCAGAGTCAACAGGTTTGAACTCCCGGATTCTTGCCCAGCCCAGCTCCCATTGCTGTTCTCCTTCCGCTACAGGGAAGCCGACCAGACTGAGCGCTAGCACACAACAGCCCGGACGGAGCGGGCGGGGAAACTCCTGCACCCCACAGGCAGCTCTCCCTCAGATGGGCCAAACACCCCAGAGCTTTGGGGCACCACATCTGACCCCATCTCTCCAGCATTCTCAGGGCACCTGGCATCGCTGGCGATGAGTGGGAGAAGGGACAACGCCCCAGCACCTCAGCAGGATGCCGCCTTGGGTGCCCATCCTAGAATCCCCAGGGAATCTCCACCCCGGCTTAAGTGAGCAACCCAATTAGCTCCCTGACTACATGGCTGTGGGAAGTTTCAGGGTCCCAACCTGCCTGACAAGTCCAGGTCCTGAACTAATAACAGCTCTGAAATCTCTGATGGCCATAAATCTCTCGCCTGCGCTCGCTCCATCTCCCCAGGGCCTCCACACTCAAAGTGCCTTTACAGGAAGGCTCAGGCTGGGGGAAGGGAGCCAGTGAGGAGCCGACAGGCTGAAGCTGAGAAAGAAAAGCCCCCAGAGGAAGATAAATCACAAATCAACCTTTTGTGCCACCTGCTAAGATACAAACTGAGCCAGGCCCTTACAAATGCTCTCCAGCTCTGGAGGAGAATGACAACCCAGCAAGGAGAGCTCAGATCAGCCACCACCGTGCTGGCTGCCCTGCTCCCCAGCCAGCCCCCAGGAGCTGGCCTTGTTCCTCTTAAGTCCATGCCTGTGCAGGTGTAGCCAGGTGGGGCTAATTGAACAGGGGTGACTGACCCAAGGCCTCCTAGCCCTTAAAGGGACGGGCCACCCCGTTACAGGGTTGTAGTGAACTTGATCACATGCAGGGCAAGCTGTGGTTAAAAATGGCTCTCCCGGCCTAGAGAGGAGCTGGGAGCGTTCAAACTGCCTGCATTCGTGAAGGAGAGCGTGTGCAGGCTGGACTCAGGAACGTTTCGACCAGGTGAGAGGCAGGGAGAAATGGGTATCAGAATTGAACCAGGGGAGTGGGGTCCCACTTTGATTTTGTGGGACCTGGGAGAGCAGCAGTCCCTCCCAGAAGCCTCCAGGGTAGGCTTGCCCATTGTGCGTCTGAAATCACAGGTTGGAGGCTTTCCTGAGCATGCGTCTATGGCGGCAGATGGGTTTGCAGTGGTCCCTCTGGCAAAGGCGGCGAGGGAACCTGCAGGCACGCTGGATGGAGTAGGTATCCCACGCTAGCCGTGTAGCTACTGGACTAGCTTGCTCAGGGGCGCCTTTCCCCCGTATGCTGGCGATTGTCACGGAGTGTGGGGGAGTCCAGGCCCTGCACCCCTCTTCCTGGGATTCACTGAGACTCTCAGCCAGCCAGTAAAACAGAAGGTTTATTGGGCAACAGGAACACAGTCCAAAACAGAGCTTGTGGGTACACCCAGGACCCCTCAGTCAAGTCCTTCTGGGGGAGCAGGGAGCTTAGACCCCAGCCCTGGGGTTCCCTGTGTTCCTCCACCCAGCCCCAAACTGAAACTAAACCCCCCCAGCAGGCTCCCTTCTGCAGCCTGTCTTCACATTCCTGGGCAGAGGTGTCACCTCCCCCTCCCCCTCCTGGCTCAGGTGACAGGCTCTCAGGTCTCCCATCCCCAGGGCACATTCCCAGGTCAACACTCCCCCCTCCCTGCTGCTTCACATTGTCACAGCGATGGAGCACAAGCTCAGAGCATAGGCATCAGTTGTGGCTGTCGGGCAGCACCGTAATCCGGGCTACATAACTGAGCCTTAGCAATGGGGTCTATGCCACATGGGCACCTGATGGACCCATTATTCCTGGGGAGGAGTTTAACCTCTATGCCCAGGGGTTGGAGGGGACTTATACGCCCATTGGCACTCTCACCCAGTGCCCCACCACAGTGAGCCATGCCAGGTAAGTGCTACTGGGAGGGTGATGGGGACCCACCAGCAGAACCATCCCCTCTCCACTGGCGTCATATGGAAACCTCCACAAACTGTCCCCAGTTTGATCCGGATTGAACCAAGGCTCTTTCCAAGGGCTGCAAACCCCAGTTAGGCAGGGCTGGGCCTAACCACATCCTAACCACTACCTGGCAAACTTGGCTTGGAGAGCTTTGTCTCAACACTCTAGCGAGGCGGTGACACAGCTGTGAATTTCAGACCTGCCCGGAAGAGGGCGAATGGATCTCTTCCCAATTCTGTAGGTGCGTTTACACGTGTGCGAGTGCATATATGTGCATATTGCAGAGGCATCGTCTGCAGCTCCACTGCTAAGGTTGTACCTACACCTTACTTATTTTCAGCCCTCTCACTGAGCCCAGTTTGATCTCCGTGTCTCTTGCCAAGGGTTTGATTGCCCAGCCTTCCCCGTTTATTATTGCTGGCTATTTGCAAGGTCTGTGCGGACACACAGTCAGACAGATGAGGTAGGTCGATAGCGACGGGCCCCAGATACGAAATTAACATTTGGATTCTCAGCTCCGGCCCACCCCTAAAAGTCCAGGTTGGGTTTGGAGCTGCAGGATTGATTCAGGCCGCCTCGAATTCCCCGCCCCCCCCATGCCATGCGATGTTATTTCTAGAGCGTTAGTGAGTCTGGCTTTATTTGCTGCATAGCTTTGGGTTGGTGGGAGATGTGCCAAGTTGCTTAGCTCATCCTAACAGGGCGCTGAGCCGTCGCTGCCTCCCGTGTCTGCAGGATAATGAGCCCTCCTGCGACGAGCGCTGCTCGGAACAGAGCCCCGGGAGATGCTCTTCTTGTGGTTTCTCTCGAACCTCCACACCTCAGCCCAGAAATGAATGATGTTAGAAGCAGAGGAACTGGAAACCAACGGACCCACCGAGCCCGGCACTGGGTTGTTCTCTTGCGCTCTAATCTCCTGGTTTTTTCCAATCTGCTTTTAAATGACTCGAGCGACTGGGGCTTCTGCCGCTTCCCTTGGGAGACTAGACCACAGCAGCTCAGGGCCGGGGAATGTTACATGGAACCTGTTTGTTACCTCCTTCCAAGAGCATCTTATGCCGATTTCTATACTATAGGGAACAACCAGAGATGGCGTAGAAGGGACTTAACGGGCCTCGAGAATTAGACTGAGCTAAGAGATCTCTAAATAACCCCTGGGAAGAGGTGGCCCCGTCCATCCCTAATAACTTTGCTCCCGATCCAAAGTCCCTTGAAGTTGAGGGAAGGATCTCCATAGACCACAGTGGGTTTTGGATTGGGACCACCTGGCCTTGCATGAGCTTTTCACGGTTCGTCTCTTGTCTCACCCCCAGCCTCTTCCTCCACAGAACCCTGGGCTGGGCCTAGTCTCCCACCATGTTGGGGTGCCACCAAACATACAAGTGAAAAGCCCCAACTGCTCCATCCGAGTGGCCACATGGGCACAGAGACCTTAAAATGCTCCCTGCAAGCCCCTTCCACTCCTGGTCCGCCGGGCACTCAAGCTGTCCAGATATACAATGAACAATCCCGCAATGGCCCCTCGGGCACCAACCAGCTCTAAGTTCACCGCTAGCACCCTGATTGGCTGAGAAAGGTTCTAGCTGTGCGGGGTCAACCAATGGGAACAATGGAACCAAACTACCTGCTAGAAGAGGAGAGACACACACCAGGTGTGCAGATGGGCCCGGAGCCAGGGCCACCTTTGCCTGCCCAGCTCACCACCTAGGCGAGGCTGGGACCAGCTAAAAGACATTGTGGAGGAGGGTGCTGAGTTCTGCAGGGTCCTCCCCAAATCCAGCCCATGCCAATGGCTGTCATGAGACTCCAAAGCACATGCCAACCAACCCTGAGCCTTTTGGAGTAGCGCTCAGTCACCATCAGCGTGTCCTAGAAGCTAGGGCCTGGGGCTTGGTGCCAGCACACCAAGCTGAAGGCCAAGTGCCCAGCATCCATGGTAGGTGTGATCAGATGCCTCTGCTCTCCTGGACCAATCGCTCTGTGTGTATCGAGGCGGGGGCGGGGGGAGCTGCCACCCAGGCTCTGGCTCAGCATCTGGCTCCCCTCTTTCATCTTTTAACAGCTGCTTCATTCTGGCATCATCAGATGCCCAGCAGGATTGTAGGAGAGGGAACAAGGGTTTGCTGAGAGCGTGTGTTTGAGTGCACACCCTCTACTGTCCCACACATGCCGCAAGGGTGCTCCTGGGTAGGCAGGCATTTGTGTTTGCTTGGGGGGTGTTCTGTGCGTAGTGTGAGCTTGTGTGTGCAGGAGTGTGGACATGCATGGAGGTGCCTTTGTGTATCTTTCAATGTATGTGTGTTGGTGTGCTTCTGTGCATGAGTTTGCATGCATTTGCATGGGTGTGTGTTGGTAGGTATGTGTCTTGGTGTGTTTGTGCATGCTGGGGTGTATGTACGTTGGTGTAGGTGTGGGGGTGTTTGTGGGGAGGAGCTGTGCACTGGTGTGGACATTCCTTACCCTGCTTTACTCTCCCTTTGTTCCCTTCTTCCCATTCTCCTCTCACTCACCTCTTCTTCCTCCTGTGTGGGATGGGACATAAATGGGGACCAGAGAATGTGAGATCTGGCCCCACTCCTGTCACGTTTCCAACTCTGTGTCCTCACTTTGCTTTGCTTGCATGTGTAGCGTGTCGGCAGGACCAGTGCACTTGAGAAATGATCAAGTCAGGGAGACTTAGGTGGGGAGAACCAACTTTACCGGTGATGCACCCAGCTCCTACGAAGAACTGCACCGCAGCTAACAACACACACTTCTAAAAGGTTCCAATGCCTATTCACTCATTTAAACAGCACTTGTAAGAATTCCTTCAATAGGGCCATCGTGTGGCCTCCAGTAACCCCCCTTCTTTCTTACACAAGAAAAGAGAGAACTTAGCACGTCAGCTGCTGATAGTCTGGTGATTTGCCAAGTGCCCAATATGCAGTGTGAAAACAGAACAGGCGCTCTCTGGCCATTTCACAAGCCGCCCAGTGTGGGTGGCAGAATAATCGTCTGTGGTTTTGTGGCTCCCTGGAGATTCTAGCGAAGGCCAATGACTGTTCCCGATGCAAAGAACTCACCTCTGGTTGGGAACCAGAACGTCCTGAGGCATTGGGAGAACCCTTTGGAGCAGAACGAACTCCCTGCAGTTTGATCCGGTGGCCGTTCTGCCTGCCCGGGCCACCACTCTCCATATGGCGTGGGCAGGATTGCGTGGCACTGGCGAGGCCCATCAGCAGCCCACATGCCCGCTCTCTCCCCAGCCAGGCTTCGGGTTCCTGGTGTCGCAGTGGCCCACAGGCCTGTTCAGCCTCCAGCTTTTCCTCTGCTGCTGGCTTTTGATTTTTACCTGCTGATCTGTGGAAAGCAAAATCGAATGGGAGAGATGGTCCGTTAGTGGCTGAGCCCTGGGTTCCAGCCCATTGATTCCTTCTTTGACAGGGTCACTGGCCTACTGGATGGGAGGGAAGCAGTAGACATGATCTACCTTGATCTTAGTCAGGCTTTTCACACAGACCCACATAACTTTCTCATAAGCAAGCAAGGGAAGTGTGGTCGGGATGAAATTACTATCAGGTGGGTGCACAACGGGTTGAAAAGCCGTACTCAAAGAGTCGTTATCAATGGTGTGCGGTCATACTGGGAAGGTGTGTCTAGTGTGGTCCTGCAAGGCTCAGTCCTGGTCCAGTATGAGTCCATATTTTCATTAATGACTTGGATAATGGAGCGGAGGGTCTGCTTCTCGAATTTGCAGGTGACACCAAGCTGGGAGGGGTTGCGGGCACGTTGGAGCACAGGAGGAGAATGCAAAATGACCGTGTCGAATTGGAGAACTGGTCTGAAATCAACACGATGAAATTCAAGAAAGACAAGTTCAAAGGACTTCACTTAGAAAGGAAAAAAATCACAGGCACAACTACAACCTGGGGTAAGACTGGCTGGGTGGCAGTGCTGCTGAAAAGGATCTGGGGTTAGTGGATCACACACTGAACGTGAGCCAACCATGTGGGGAAGTTGCAAAAACAGCTGATTTCATTCTGGGGTGTGTGAACAGGGGTGTCGTATGTATGACAGGGGGGTCATTGTCCTGCTCTACTTGGCACCGGGGTGGCCTCAGCTGGAGTCCTGTGTCCTGTTCTGGGCCCCCGACTTCAGGAAAGACGTGGACAAATTGCCCCACGCAGGCTACTTCCTGCCCCTGGTGCTTGGGTGTGGTGGGAGCTCACTGGGGTGAATCCCGGTCTCTGTGGGATGGCCTGGCACCCATGCCATGCTCGCTGCGTGGAATCTAGGCTTCTCCTTCAGCCTGCCTGTGGCTGCTCCCTGGGCCAATCCCCAACCGGAGGAGTGAGGGCACCCTGGAAATGAGGTCAGGTGCTGTTTGAATGACTTCAGCTCCTCAGGGTGGTTCATCCCTTCCAATCCATCCTGCAGAGTCCATTGTCCCCTCCTCTTGCCCTCTCTTAGGCTGCTTCTGCAGGGCTCCTGATGCTATGCGCTAGCTCTGGTGAGATGCAACGTTTTCATTCTGCTTGCGTGGGTACAACCGGTGGGAAGCAGCACCACACCTAGGAAACGAGCCAGCCAGCCAGGGCTGAGGCAGGGAGAGCCGACTTTCCTGCGGATGTATTCAGCTTCTAAAGAGAACTGTGTCACCGCTAACTACTAGCTCTTCTCCAAGATCTCACTGCCCACACATTCAGTTAGACAGAACAGTAAGACCCCCTATAATCATGCTATCTGCTGGCTTCCCACAATGGTACAATTTCTATCTGACAAACCCTCCCTCAGGCTACCAGACCCAGCTACTAAACTTGCACTGTCCAGTTCATTTTTTGACCCGAACCCTATTGCTTAGGCCTTCAAATGCCACTAATTCCCAGTACCCAGCATCTGTGCTGTCTCCCGAGGGAGGGAAGAAATAGAACTCAGCAGTAACAAACATTGGGTAGATTCTTGACTGAGGCAGCTGGACACGGATAGACCCTGTGGTCCTCGCTAGCTCCCAGACTGTACTGTTCAGTCTCTGCACACAGGCTTTAAGTCCTGGCCTGGACTCAGCACTCATGGAGTGAACCGCTATGTTGTCTGACACAGATTATAAAGGTTAAACGTCCCTCCTGAGGTTATTTTGGCTTGTGAGGCCTTTAAGAGTCAGGTCCCGGGTCTCTGAGACCCAGTGTAACAACCCTTCCAACAAGCAGAGCTGGAGCCCAGGAACAATGCATAGATATCTACATCCAGAGCCGCAGGAGCAGTTCCATCGGCTGGCAGCAGTACGAGGCTGTTATCTACTAGTAGCCCAGCTACTAGATGGGGCTGTGACACAGTTTGCAGTAGATACGAATTTACTGAAGGCTTCATTAGGTTTAGTGGAAGGAACAGGAGGACTCAGGGATAGATCTAAAATGATGGACTCCCAATGCGCTCCCTATTTCACTCAGAGGGTGGTGAAGCACTGCAATGGGTTCCCTAGGGAAGTGGTGGACTCTCCATCCTTAGAGGTTTTTAAGGCCTGGCTTGACAACGCCGTGGCTGGGATGATTTAGTTGGGGATTGGTCCTGCTTTGAGCAGGGGGTTGGACGAGATGACCTCCTGAGGTCTCTTCCAACCCTGATCTTCTATGATTCCCTGCCAGGGTCAGCACATCTATCCCGTAACAGCTGTAGAGGTGGCTAATCAGAGATGATGAACCTCAACACTTACGTTTTTAATAATCATCTGGAATTTATTGAACGTGCCATAATGGCCTGTGATAAATCTAAATTAAACACCCATCAGGGAGGCTTAACCTAAACCGTGTGGGAGAATAGAATAAATAGGACAATTCTGGTTAGCGGCAAGAAGATTTTTAACTCGCTGACCTCACAGGATTGCCATGGAGCAATCCCTGCCATAGGCTTCCTGGGTCAGCGCTGCCCTGGGCTCCTGAGTCTCCCACAGATCGGATGGAAGCCAGGCAGCCTGGGCTAGGATAATACCTTGCATTGCTTTTTTTTCTGAATGGAGCTTTGCCCTGATGTCATAGCCACGGACCTCGTACACACCGGCCGTATCGTGCCACAGCGTGTCTAGGGACTCATACGGTCCCTTTAGTACAGGATCTGAGTCTCTCAGAAGGCTGAGCTGTGCACCTCTTGTGCATTTGTCCAGCACAGGGGAGAGAGCAATCGGATGGGCGGGGACTGAGCAGTGCACCGGCTCCACCCCTTCCAAAGCACCTGCCCTTGCCCCAGATCCAGGCAGAGCAGGGATGATGTAAGGCTGCAGCAGATTCCTTGCTCGCTGCAGCAATGGGGAAGTGTGAGACTGTGAATCTCAGAGTCACAATGAGGTCCTGGCCCTGCTCCTGGGACATGGCTGCACACTGCCTCTTGCTCAGGTTGCGCTGGAAAGCGGCCATCCAGCCCATGAGCATGACAGGATGAATGTTTAAATCCATGGACTGGAACCCAGGAAGCTGGGACAATGAGCACATAAAAGCCTGCAAGCCTGTAACAGACCCAGGCAGGTACATTTAACACTGTCTGCTTAACCTGCGGAACTGGCTGCTGCAGGATGTCGTGAAGGCAAAAAGCTTCCTGAGCAGATCCAAGAAACAGTTTCTGAATAAAAATAGCAGCTGAAGCTGCACTACGACCATCACTCCTCATGCTCCAGGGAGGAGGCGAATCACCAAGTGGGGTCAGGAAGGGATTCTGCATCTTTCCTACCAGCGAGAGGACTGCGTCGCTGAGCAAAGGTCAAATGCACTGTGCCCCGGCTGGAGCATCTGCTGCAGGTCATTGGCAATGACAAGACATAGCCCGAGCTGGATCTCCATTTGCTCCAGGGCAGGAGCTCCTGGATTAGCGTGAGAGTGACAGAGGGGCAGTGAGGGCTTGAGTTTCCTAAGCTAGCCCAGCCTCTAGCCCCAGCTCAGAACGCTCAGCCCGCTGTCCCTCTCCCCACCCAGTGCTGCCCCTCAGCTTCTGGAGGGATGTAGCAGCTTGGAGGACACGGCCCCTCCACGTGCCCCTCTCTGAACATGCCGGCATCCTGCAAAATTTGGGCAGGAACCTCCCTGCTGCCAACTCCCTAGGAGCCTTTGCACAATAAAGAGACTTTGACCGGGTGGAGGAGTTCGGTGCAAGACAGACACCAACAGGAGGCGCTGTGGTACAGCTCTAACGAAGCCGCGTTTGGGATCTTGGTGGGGCCGGGATAACAGAGTCAGACAGGGTGGAAGCTTCACCGGCATCGCTGCAGGGAGAGGTGACGCCTCTCCCTGGCCTTCCCTGAAGGAGGCGTCCTGCCCCTGGGCTGGGAGCTGCCCTCTCTGTGTTATCTGCCACGCATCTCCCAGTGCTTCACCATCCGCACCGCACCGTACCTGGGAGTGCCGGAGCGGAGCCCCGGTTCCCCTCGGAGTCAGCACCCAGGAGGAGACAACAGCAGGGCCGGGGCACCCAGGAGAGGCCAGCACAGGGAGCTGGGACAGTACCCACAGCCCTGAGCCCGTGAAGTGGGGTTTGGCTATCGCTGGCTGGCATGTGGGGGGGGCGAGGGGGGGTTTCAGTCAGAAACATCCCAACCGGGCCACAGAGGCCTCATTGCAGGAACCCCAGCACTGCGCTTGCTAACGGTCCGTACGTCACAGGGCTCATCGCATCACAGGGCAGGCAGGCAGCTCTGCCGATGCCCCTCGCGCCTCACCCGCAGCGCCCCCTGCAGGCCCAGCCCGCTGCTCGTTCACCGCTCTGTGTCCGCCACTCTCGTCAGGCCTGGCAAACTCACGCCACCTAAGACAGCGCAGTCGCAGTGCTCATCAAGTCTGTAACCAAATAAAGGGAAAAACAGGTTTATTTGTCTCCTGTGTAACTCGAGCACGCTGATGCCCGACACAATGGGCAGTTCATTTGCATTGGAGGTATATAGGAGAAACAAACCATCAATCAAGAGTATGTGAAATCAGCAGGGGAAGACCCTGGAGTCTGAACCCCCGGGGTTGATCCTAACTAGAAACTTTAGGGAATATAAGGAGAAGCAAAAAGACATTTTGGATCCATCACGGAGGGACCAGAGAGCCCGGCGCTCTTTGCATTGCATGAACGGGGATGGGGCAGGGCGGATGGCGCTGAAAGGCTGCTGTGGGTAAGAAACTGATCTTGGACAAGGATTGTGGCCTGTCACATTTTAGTCACTAGGAGCTGGGATTCTTTTGTTTTATTTGTAACAATTTTCCGCTTCCATGATCTCTGCTTGGTGTCACTGAAATCTCTGTTCTTTATTCATACACGGAGTCTTGTTTTCCTGTAAATTCGTCTCCTGGCTGTTCTCCTAAAGGGGGGTGATGTCCTCAGCTGAGCCAGCAGGCTGCTGTGAACGCTGTGTCTTTGGAGACAGTGGGCGTGGTAGCTCTGTGGGCAGCCAGCGACAGGGGCTGCATAGGAATGCTCTCCCAAGGGGGTTGGGAACCGGGGCACCGTGTGGTACCAGTGTTGGGCTGGCTAACAGGCTGGGGTGGGCAGGGAGCCGACACACCGTTTAGCATCAACAAACCCCGCGTTTGCTAAGGCCGAGGGTAACAAGGTGACTTACAGTTCTGGATGCCCCAAGAAAGCCTCATAGCTCCCACTCACGGAGCTCTGACGGTGCCCTTCAATCCCGACCCACAGCCCCTGCTGTCCCAGCCCTGGACTCAGACCTGATGTCACATGTAGCCATCCAGCGACAAAGGCACGTGCGTTCCAGCTCCCTCCCCTGCGGCTTTGCTCCAGACGCTGGTGGCTGAGCAGACGGGCTCCTGGGAGGGCTAGTGAAGGCTACGCTGTTTGTCGGCCCACAAGGAAACCCCGGCTGCATCCTCCACAGTCACTGTGCAGCAAACACAGAGGGTGGGATGCCCTTTCCTATAATGCAACTGGCTTTTTCCCACCAGGGCCTTGGTGGGAATTGAACCACCCTGTAACAGGGCAGTTGCCACCCTCTTGCGGCCAGAGGTCGCGCTGCAGAGACCTTACCTCAGTTTACCTTCTCCAGGGCTCCTTAAATAAACTTCCCCAGTCCAGAGTCCGTCCCTTCTGGGTCTAGTTTATTGATACACAAGTCACAGCACTCAGTCCTGGCTTGTCCCCTGTTCCCACGAGGAGAAACAACTTCCCGTTTCACCCTGGTTCTTCCCGGCTTTCGGCAGCCCTCCGCCCCAGCTCTACCTGCAGGAGTCCCTTGGTCCCTGGCTTCCTCTAGTTGTTTCCTCTTCCCCTTTGGCTCTTTAGAGAGACCAGCTGCTCTCTACCAAGCCCCATCAAGGCTGTTCATTGGGCGGGACCAGTTCCCTCTTAAAGGACCAAGCCCACCCTGTGGCAAAGCAGAGAGGAAGTACCAGGGCCAGGCAGTGCCAGCGCTGGGCTGAGCGCAGGAAAGGACGGGGAGAATAGGCCATGCAGTTCATTGGAGGGGGAGCCCAGCCTAGCGGCCACAGCAGAGAAACCCAGCAGCACCCGCAACCCCATTAAATCCTTCATCTGCCTCTTCAGTCTCGTGCTGGGACTGCGACTTATCTTGTTCGGAGACAGTGCCAAAGAGGAGGTGAAGGAACCTGGAAAGGAACTGGCCAGAATCTGTCAGGGGAGCTCCGTCGTGTCGTCCGCTCAGAGTTTAATTGCCCGGTGGCATGAGCTGGCATCCAGCCGGCGGAAGTGCAGGGTGGGTGAGTGACCCCGCCGAGGCTGGCAAGCGTAATGGGGCTGTGTTATCGCTCTGTCGGGATGTGTCTCAAGGCACAGCCTAACTCTGGAGCTCTCCTACGACACCTAGTGAGTTAGCCCCGTCCGTAGGTGCTGTCACGTTAATAAAGACGTCCGTATCCTGCGTGGGACGCACTGCCAGCTTGCACTTGGCACGGGCCACCAGAGTGATTCCTGTGTTGAGCTGCTTTGAAAATATCTGCAGGGCCAGTGCCAATAGCAGGTTTCGGGCTCTCAAGTGGATCTGAGAAAGCACTTAATGAATGTTAGATGTGAGGCCAGGTCCCTGCTAGCTCAATTTACCAGTCGAGCTACAGGAAGGTGTTTTTGCCTTTGCCTTTTGTCCCTTTTTGGTACTGTAGCGCTGCCCATCTCCGTAGCCAGCTGGGTGCTTGTCCCTGCATTGCAAGGAAACCTCAGGTCTGGATTTACCAGCCACACGTTTGCTTCGCGCCAGCGTCCTGTGCAGGCCTCGTCACAGAAGCACGTGGGGACTATCAGAGCGTCCGCAGATGCTTGCTGTGTGCACCTGGGCGCTGTTCTGGGCACGCTGTCTCCGAGCAAAGAGCGTGCTGCACGCCGAAACGCTGTCCGGTGTCACAGCGCGGTCACCAGCACCACCGAGTCTGCCATGACTCTGCATAGGGCACTGTCTGCCCTCGGCACAGACAGGGGTCCAGCTGCCGGCTGCTGCCCGGTCCTGTGCGGTGGGGGCCCGCGGTCCAGCTGCTGCCCCGCACTGTGCAGCGGGGTCTGGGGTCTGGCCACCCAGATGTCCCGGCTGCCCGGCCCGCACCCAGGGCTCCGCTCCTGGCCCCGCTCTGGGTGGGGGTGCTGGGCACAGAGGACCGTGGACAGTTTTGGGGGAGGGCGCTGTGGTTCTCAGCTTGCGGCCCACAATGATAAACAGGTCGAGAACCACTGCCTTGGAGGATCTAAGTGTGAGTGACTTGCCCAAAGGAGCTAGAGGGAGAGGGAACTGAACACTGGTCTCTTGAGTCACAGGTTGGCACCGTGACTGCGGTCTCCATGCAAGCCAAAGCAACGTCTGGCGGGAAGGCAAAGCATTTGACCGTACGGGATGCTGCAGCATATGTCATGGAGTGCAGGGGAGTCCGGGCCCTGCACCCCTCTTCCTGGAATTCACTGTGACTCTCAGCCAGCCAGTAAAACAGAAAGGTTATTGGACAATAGGAACACAGTCTAAAACAGAGCTTGTGGGTACCACCAGGACCCCTCAGTCAAGTCCTTCTGGGGGGCAGGGAGCTTAGACCCCAGCCTTGGGGTTCCCTGCGTTCCACACCCAGCCCAAAACTGAAACCAACCCCCCCCCCCGCCCCCCAGCAGGCTCCCTCCTGCAGCCTTTGTCCAGTTTCCCAGGCAGAGGTGTTACCTCTCCCCCTCCCCCTCCTGGCTCAGGGTACAGGCTCTCAGGTCTCCCACCCCCAGTGAAACTCCCCTGACACATTCCCAGGTCAGCGCTCCCCCCTCCCTGCTGCGTCACCCCACCCCACTCCGTACCGCATCACCGCGTAAGACACGTCTTCTCCCGCCTCTCCCACCTGCCGATGAGCTGGGTCCTCAGCTGGTGTGAACAGGCAGTTAGCGGAGCTCCGGCCGTTGATGCCCCTTGAGGGGCTGTCCCGTTAGCTTTAGTCCAGGGTTTATTAGGTCATCAGCTCTAGCTTTCCCCACCAATTCCCCCACCCTCTGCGCAGCCCAGGCTGCTGCCAAGCGCCTTTGATGCTCACTACAAACGGCTCCAACCTCTGGAGACACCTGGCACCTTCCAGCCTTTGCATGTGGCAGAGACGGACTTTGCTTTAGATGCCGCATCACACACCTCGCATTTATCACACACAGGCTCTCTGCCATCGCCTCCTCTTCACCGAGGTGCTGTGTGTCACAGACAGCACCGGGCTTGTCACCAGCCCACAGCGGCAAAGAGCCAAGAGATTTTTCTTCTGTAGCTAGTGCCCCGTCGGGACCAGAAGACATTAGCCCCACAGGCTGCCTGAATCCTCTGCATAATACAGAGAGATTGCTGATCTATCTGTCTCCATACACCCTATCTATCTTCCTCTCTCTCTCTCCATATAATCTATCTATCTATCCCCATACACCCCTGTTCTCTCTATCTATCGATCTATCCCCAGACACACACCCTCTATCTATCTATCTATCTATCCCCAGACACCCCCCTTCTCTCTATCTATCGATCTATCCCCAGACACACATCCTCTATCTATCTATCTATCCCCATACACCCCTATTCTCCCTATCTATCGATCTATCCCCAGACACCCCACTTCTCTCTATCTATCGATCTAGCCCCAGACACCCCCCTTCTCTCTATCTATCGATCTATCCCCATACACCCCCCTTCTATCGATCTATCCCCAGACACACACCCTCTATCTATCCTACTATCTATCTATCTATCTATCTATCTATCCCCATACACACCTGTCACAGAGTCCCTGGGTGATGCTCTGGAACTGCTCCCCATGAAGCCAGGCAGGACTCTGGGGAAGTCTCCTCTCTGTGAGCAGCCTGTCTGCAGGACACGCAGCTCCCCCGGCTCCACCTTCCTGGGTCTGACCTCGGAGCATTCAGCATCCTCTGCCCCTCTGTGTGCTTCCCACAGCGAGTCCGCTTAGGCGGGGTCCTGGGGAAGCCAGAGGGTCCTGCCCCCCAACTTCGCAGTCAGAGGTGACTCTCAGCCAGCCAGGAAAACAGAGGTTTATTAGATGAGAGGAACATGGTCTAAAACAGAGCTTGCAGGTACAGAGAACAGGACCCCTGAGCTGGGTCCATTTTGGGGGGCAGTGAGCCAGACAACCCCGTCTGCCCTTCACTCCAAGTCTCCAGCCAGCCCCAAACTGAAACTCCCTCCAGCTCCTCCTCCTCTGGGCTTTGTCCCTTTCCCCGGCCAGGAGGGCACCGGATTCCTTTGTTCTCCAACCCTTTAGCTCTCACCTGGCAGGGGGGAAGGCCCAGGCCATCAGTTGCCAGGAAACAGGGTGTCGGCCATTCTCTGTGTCCAGACCCCTGCACACACCTGCCCTCTAGGGCTCTGCAATGATCATACATCCTTACCCCACCACCTAGATACTTAAGAACTGCATAGGGGAAACTGAGGCACCCCCACACTATTCAGAGGAAACATTAAGAACAGTCCCACTTCGTCACAACACCTCTCTCTCTCTCTCTCTCTCTCTCTCTCCATACACACCCCTCTCTATCTATCTATCGATTGACCTATCTCCATACACCCCCTCTCTCTATCTATTGATCTATCGATCAACCTATCCCCATACACACCTCTCTCTCTCTCGATCTATCCCCATACACACCCCTCTCTGTATCTATCTAGCTAGGCATTCCTCATCACCGTGGCATCTGACCTCCCTGCTTTAGGTGGAACATGCTTACTGTAGGGAAACCAATCATAGCCCCAGCCTTGTAGGCAGCAGTGGATCGCCTTCATTGCAGCCATACTTTGGGTCTGCTTCTGCTCTCATTTACCCTCTCTAGCCCCATTGGGCCGTTTATCCCCGTGCCGTAGCGTCTCAGCGCATACAGGCTCCAGTGCTGACTCCGAGGGTGGCTGTCCCCCAGCGCACGTGGCCAGGAAAGGGAGTACGGGTTGTTCGTGGTTGCCGGCTCAGCCCTTGGAGCCCTCCCGGAATGAACCAGCCCACAGCGAGGCCAGCGTCAGGAAGCCATGCACATGGCCTGGCACCACTTTAGCCGTCTCCAGCCACCAGGGTCTGTCCTGAAGGTGACTCAGCCCATCCCTAGACTCGGGGCCACTGGCCTCAGCGAAGCCACTTCTGATTCACACCGGTGCCGCTGAGGTCCGAGCTGGGCCCGCTGTGTCTAGCTTATGCACATGAATCCCCGAGGGAACCCGGGAGGGACCAGGCCCGAGGGCGACCTGCCCTGGGCAGCTAGCCCTGCTTTCATTGCTGTGCTGAGCCATGCTGACGATGAAGCCATCCCATCCCCGAGTGGCACCCACCCTTGCGCCTACTCAGAGAGCCCTGCCAAAGCCCAAGGCTTTCAGACCCACCCCAGTGAGTTCGTGTCAGCCACAGAACCACAGGCCACATGGGGAAAGCCAGCCCAGGTGGTGGGAGATAGTCCCTCCCTAAGGGATATTGCCATTACCCCGTAGCAGTGTGCCCATTTCTGGCATACTGTGTCCGGTTCTGTGCCACCCACTCACCACCACAGATTTCTAAGGCCGGAAGGGACCGGTCTGATTTTCTGTATCACGCAGACCGGAGACTGTCAGCCAGGAAGTCCCGAAGCCAGCCTAGAACTCCTGCTGGGGCTGGACTGTACATCGTAGAGAAGCATCCGGGCTGGAAACAGAGACCCCCCAAGGCATAGAGACTCTGCCACATCCCAGGTGAGTCGCTCCGATGGTTAATTTCCATCCTCGTTTCTAAACTGAATGTGTCTAGCTTCAGCTTCCGGCCCTGGGATCTCTTGTGACCTGTGTCTGCCAGATTACAGACCTCTCTGCTCTCAGCCCTTTCCTCCCCACGTAGACACGTGCAGTCCACGATCAAGTCTCCTCTTCACTTTTTCTTGGGGGAACAAAGCAGACTGAGTGAGGCTCCTGGCGGTCAGGCCGGTTTCCCACACCTCGGCTCATCCTCGTGGCTCTTTGCTGTGGCCTTTCCCATTTGCCAAAGTCCTTTTCGACGTGTGGCCCCCGGAACTGGGCACCGTGGCCCAGCAGTGGTCACACTGCTCTGCAGCGGCAGTGCCCGCTCCCTGCTCTGGCTCGATATTCCCCTGCAAGCCCCTGGCTGCCACCACGCCAACCGATTTGCTCAACACTTCCCTCTGGAAGCTGAGTCGGGGAAGGCCAGGCAGACGCAAGCGAGGCTGAGAGGTGCGTGGTGACAGCAGTATCACTCTGGCTAACCTGCTAAACTCCTCTCACTGCTGGGCAGAGAGACTCCAGCCTGGGACTGTCCTGGTGCAACTTGGATGTGCTGATGGAGCCAAGTCAGCCCCGTGCCCTAGAGGGACGTGGATTTCATTGCAGGCGCCCTGGTTGGCTTTGGATGTCAGATAAGCTGGAGCTCTCTGAATCCCCCCCGGGGGATATCCCCACTCTGCTAGAACCCAGGATGCAAGGATCCGATAGATACGAACCCATCAGACCGGTACCTCTGCCGTGTCTCCGCTCCAAGCACAGCAAGGGTGGTCTTGCCGTGAAAGTCTAGGGCTGGGACCCAGGAGAGCCGGGTTTGATTTCTGGCTCTGTCCTGGCTTCTTGTGCATCCTTACACAAACCGTTTCATCTTTTGTGTGCCTCGGTTCCCCGCCGTGAGACGCGGATAGCTCGGCCATGGCTCCCAGGGTTACCTGGGAGGGTAAAATCCGTGCTTGACCAGGTGCTTTGATCCTATGGGGCTGTGGGTCATGTGAACACAGAGACACGGACACAAGCACTGGCTGATCGGCAGTTGCAGTGCTGGCCAGCCCTCTGAACCCAGCCAAGTGTGGGATTCGTATGTCCCCCTTGAAGGCGCTGCACAAACGCAGAACCCAGGAGAGCTGGGAATCAGGCCCCAGATGTTTAGTTTGTTTCAGTGCAACCCCCCTCCAGTGGTTCTTCCACGCATGAGCCCAGGCCAGACTTGACAATCTAACTAGACCAGACAGACACCGGGTGGGAGGGGAAACTGAGGCACAGAGAGGGGACTCCGGTCTGCAGGAAAACAGGGGTGGCTCCAAAGTGGGAAATGGGGCAGCAGCTCAGGGGAAGGGTCCAGCGAGCCGAGCTCTGGGGACAGGCGTTTGCATTCCATTTCCGAGCAGTGCCACTGAGCGCAGCTCCTTGTGTTCAGTGGAGACTCTCTGTCTGACACACACCCCTCCACATATGCAGTGGAGACCCCTCTCAATCCACACACCCCATATACCGCGGCACTCACCGCCACCTCCGGACACACCGTGCACTCTGCATAGCTGTGTCTCGGCTGGGCCTTGAAACCCTTCCTGGCAGGCAGGGGCTCGGAGTTCATGCCTCTTGCTGCGTTCCCCCAGGATGGTTCCTGCGGGGAGACTTTTCATCACCAAGCAGGGCCTGGCAAATACCATCAACCTCAGGCTTCTCCAGCCCACGAGCGCTGCGGGCCCGTCTGGTGCGCCCCGCAGATGTGGGAGGCTGGGTGGGGGGTGATTTAGGAAATGGAGCCCTTTTCCAAGCTCTCCCAGCACAGGCAGACCTGAAACAAGGTGCTGCTTTGTGGCTAATTTCTTCCTTAACCGGATCATCTGGTTAGCAGCTCTTCTAGTGGGCCAGCATGGCCCCGGGCTTAGTCTGGAAGCTGCTGTGTAGGACTTGGAAATATAGCCAAAGACACCCACGTACACAACCACACACACAAAACACCCTCTCCCTAGCGAACCTGCAACACTCGCCCAGACCTGCCCACGCCCACACCTTCACTCCAGTCCACATGCACCCCTGCACCCTGACACGCCGGCTCACAGCTGCACACTCGTGGAAATACATCAGCGGCACGCTCACAGACACACCTCCATTCACATCTCCCCACGAACCCATGGTGCAAACAGACCCCCCCACACTCCTGCACGCTCACACGCACTTCACAGGCGCTCGCTAGCATCTGCACGGCCACACAACCACACTCGCACCTGCCAGCCTGGCTCACACCGCAACACACTCACCTCTGCACACTCCCTCTCGCCTGCACCTCCCCCGACACATGCCCTTGCGTTTGCACACTCGCTCATGGACACCTGCCCACTCTCACCGCTCTGCACCCGCAGAACACACTCGCCATCCCTCCCTATTGCCACAGACTCGCCTTTCATCAACAAGCATCACCCTGGGTCACCTGACGGCATGGTGACAGCACCCAGGGTAAGCAGCCTCAGCGCTCATAACACTGGGTGCCAGCCGCATGCTTGTTAGCCTCCACCTCTGATCCTGGCGAGACAGGTGTCCATTGCTCTTTAGTCATCGCACCAATGTGCACTCCCCTTCCTGTGGTCGCATTGTCTTTGCCAGGGGGGGTTAAGTGCATTTAGTGCCAAGCTGCCAGCCCTGAAGGCCAAAGTCCCCTGATTAACTACAGAACAGATCCAGCTTGGGCAGCAGTTGCCCAGCTGAAGCAGCCTGGTCTAGAGGAATGAGCGTAGGGGTGGGAGTCAGGAATCCCCGCTCTGCTGCTGATCTGCTGGTGACCTTGGGTGAGTCGCTTCCCCGTGCTGTGCCTCAGTTTCCCTGCCTATAGAACAGGATGGATACTATTCACCTGCCTTCCAAGGGTCTGGTGGGAGCTTGGGATAATGTCCTATGAGGGGACAAGCTTGCGCTGGGCCTGAGGAATCATCTCCCAGCGCTGTCCCACCCATCCCTCACTCCTGCAGTTCTGTGGATTAATTAGTGTGCACAGTGGATTGAACGTGGGAAACACTATAAGTACACCACCAGCTGGTGTAGCCCCCCCCCCCTGCCCCCGTAGTATAGCACCCCCACCTGCCCAGAGGAGTCACCTCAGGGGATAGAGCATCCACTCTTTCCTCCACTGCTGGCGTGTTAGGAGCTGTACCACTGCCATGACCTCGCCTCGTGCAAAGCAGAGCCCTGAGCATCCTCT
Organism: Chelonia mydas; assembly: GCF_015237465.2. Lineage (NCBI taxonomy): Eukaryota > Metazoa > Chordata > Testudines > Cheloniidae > Chelonia > Chelonia mydas. The sequence goes on along the minus strand of NC_051257.2, from coordinate 21,147,181 downwards.
GGAGGGGAACAGCTCTGGTTCCCTGCTGTCCTGGGCTGGATTTGAACCAGCCACATAGCAATGGAGCAGAGCACAGGACTGAGAGGTCCTCCTGGGTCTTCGAGGCCAGTCACTGCTGTTGCAGGCAGCCCTCCACGTCATAGAATCATAGAATATCAGGGTTGGAAAGGACCTCAGGAGGTCATCTAGTCCAACCCCCTGCTCAAAGCAGGACCAACCCCAACTAAATCATCCCAGCCAGGGCTTTGTCAAGCCTGACCTTAAAAATATCTAAGGAAGGAGATTCCACCACCTCCCTAGGTAACGCATTCCAGTGTTTCACCACCCTCCTAGTGAAAAAGTTTTTCCTAATATCCAACCTAAACCTCCCCCACTGCAACTTGAGACCATTACTCCTCATTCTGTCATCTGCTACCACTGAGAACAGTCTAGATCGATCCTCTTTGGAACCCCCTTTCAAGTAGTTGAAAGCAGCTATCAAATCCCCCCTTATTCTTCTCTTCCGCAGACTAAACAATCCCAGTTCCCTCAGCCTCTCCTCATAAATCATGTGTTCCAGTCTCCTAATAATTTTTGTTGCCCTCCGCTGGACTCTTTCCAATTTTTCCACATCCTTCTTGTAGTGTGGGGCCCAAAACTGGACACAGTACTCCAGATGAGGCCTCAACAATGCCGAATAGAGGGGAACGATCACGCCCCTCTATCTGCTGGCAATGCCCCTACTTATACATCCAAAAATGCCATTGGTCTTCTTGGCAACAAGAGCACACTGTTGACTCATATCCAGCTTCTCATCCACTGTAACCCCTAGGTCCTTTTCTGCAGAACTGCTGCCGAGCCATTCGGTCCCTAGTCTGTAGCGGTGCATTGGATTCTTCCGTCCTAAGTGCAGGACTCTGCACTTGTCCTTGTTGAACCTCATCAGATTTCTTTTGGCCCAATCCTCCAATTTGTCTAGGTCCCTCTGTATCCTATCCCTACCCTCCAGCGTATCTACCTCTCCTCCCCGTTTAGTCGTCCCTTCATAAATGCATCAAGCGGCATCTCCACACCAGCGAAGCTGTTCAGCCCCATGGCTCCTCCTGCCAGGCCGTTCCAGAGCCTCCGGAGGGCCCTAAGCCCAATCTCCGCTCCCTGTGCCAGATGGGCCTCACGCGGGCACATGGTGTGCTCGGCCTTCACCTGGGACAGCCGCAGCCCTGGCCAGCCCCTAGCCCGACACACAGCGGAGGCTGGACCCAGGCGTGTCTCAGAAACCCGGTCAGGCCGTGGCTTTGCCTGGCTCTGAAATATGGTTCAAGTCCAGTGACCCAGGGCAACAGGGCAGGAACCAGGATCCTGGGTGGGAGTGTCGTGTCGACAGGATCTACGGCCTTGGGATCAGCCTCCGCGGGGCAGGCTCCATCTTGCAGCACCAGGTTGGCAGATCCTGGCATGCTCGACACCTCCGGCGCGTTTCCCACACGGCTTATGGCCCCGGCGCGCTGGGATTAACATCGGCTGACGGGCTATTATTCTCGTGATTAGCGCCGCTGGCAGATTAGAGGCAGGTGAATGGCAGGCCAGGGCTTCAGGGGGAGCCATGCCATTTGACCAGGGAAAGCTCAGGAGCATTTCAGCTCCAGAGCCTGGACTCCAGCCTGCGTGAAATGCTGGTTTCTGGACAAATCTTGTGTCCTGTTCCGAATAACCCCTCCCATCCCCTGCTCCCGGTAAATACACATCCAGCCTTCGCCTCCCCAGCTGCTACCTCTGGCCTTGCAAACCCCAGCAGCGATGGGGTTATCCGAGCACGCAGGGGACAGTGCCGGCTGCCCTGGGATGGGGCAGGGAAGAGACGGGGCCAGCGTGTAACCCTGTCACCCAGAAGGCAGAAGCAGAGGAGCCCGTGGGGCAGGAAGGGGAGAATTTCCCAGCTTTGGGGGTTTAAAAGCAAGGAGGAGAAGCAGATCTTATTGCTGAGCAGGCCTGGAATTCCCTCCCGCTGAGGCTATCAGAATGGGTGACTAGGTAATTAATGACCGGTCTCGGAGGAGCAGCCCTGTTAGTCTGTATCCGCAAAAAGAACAGGAGGACTTGTGGCACCTTAGAGACTAACCAATGTATTTGAGCGTAAGCTTTCGTGAGCTACAGCTCACTTCATCGGATGCATGCAGTGGAAAATACAGTGGGGAGATTTATATACACAGAGAACATGAAACAATGGGTGTTACCATACACACTGTAACCAGAGTGACCAGGTAGGGTGAGGTTTTTTTTCTCTCCTGCTGGTAATAGCTCACCTTTCCTGATCACCCTCCTTACAGGGTGTATGGTAAACCCCATTGTTTCATGTTCTCTGTGTATATAAATCTCCCCACTGTATTTTCCACTGCATGCATCCGATGAAGTGAGCTGTAGCTCACGAAAGTTTATGCTCAAATACATTTGTTAGTCTCTAAGGTGCCACAAGTCCTCCTGTTCTTTTTTAGGTAATTAACGATGGCATGCTGGTGCCCGGGAGCGAATCTCGCAGGACAATTCAGCCAGCCAGGGGGGCGTAGGGGGAGCTGGGCTCCCAGACCTATGGAGCTCCAGGCATCGCTTACCAGCCAGCTCTGCAGTCACACTCCGACACCGACACATTGCACAAAGGTCCCGCTCCACATTGGTAGGTTTATTAGGGTAGCACCTAGAGGCATCAATCTAAATCAGGGCCTTGTGGTGCCGGGCGCTGCCCAGGCACGCAGAGGGAGAGTGTCCAGAAGAGCTCGCAGTCTGACCAGACAAAGCCCGGAAGAGCATCAGGACTCGGAGTATTGGGCCCGTGTTACAGCCCAGGTACCGGCGACCTTGTCTGCGCAGGGAAATTGACTAGCACAGCGAGTGTGGAATAAGCTATTGCACAACGGCTTTGGTGAAATGGCTTCCCGTGTGGACACGATTCCAGAGTCAAAGCGCCACCGGGCTCAGAGTGGAGTAATTATTCCCAAACCGCGTGTCGGTATCTGCCGGGCTAGCTCGGTTACATCAGAACAGCGCTGCCCGTTCACTCCGCCCACGTAGGCAGGGCTTAAGGCAGTCCATGGTATGACGGGGTATTGAACCCAGATCCCCTGAGTCCCAGGGAGCCCTTCCTCTTGTGTCACAGCAGTTGAGGGCCTGGGGAGGAGGCTGAATGAGGCTTTGCCGCAAGCACTGAGCCCCGGCCCCAGCTATGTAAACTCTGTGCAGCTCATCCGGTCCCCTGTTCGCAGGGCGAATTCCTGAGTCCCCCAAAAATGTAACCCTTCTGCCCGTCAGAGTTGGCAGCAACAAGGGCCGGGTTCAATATCTAGGGGATCCATTCCAATAACACAATGCAAACCGGCTCGAGCCCCCACCCAGTGACCTGGGACAAAAAATACCACCCCCGCTGGGCGCCTCCAAGAGGCAATACTTCCCCTCTCGCAAGCACAGAGTCTGAGTGTAGCAAAAAGCCTTTTAATAACAGAGAGAAACAATGTGGCATTATGTTGGGGAAACACCACCAACAGGATTCATAACACAACCCATGAGCAAAAACCCACCCCAAGCAAATTGGGGCATGCCCCTTTCCCTTTGGTTCTTGAGTCCAGCAACCCCAAATCACCCAAACTCCCAAAAGTCCAATGACCCAAAAGTCTCCGTCCCTGGTCAGGGCAGCCCCAGAGTTCAAAAGTTTATCTGCAGAGCTTTACCTCCCAACCTGGGTGGAGATGGGATGGGGGTAAGAGGACCTTACATGATCTGAAGCTGACCGCCCCACAGCTCCATAGGCCTTCGCTCTGCTCCGCCAACCACCCCACAAACTCCTTCGCTCAGCTCCGCTCCGCGGCCCACAAGCAGCTCCCGCCGTCCCATGAACTGCTCCACCAGCCGGTCCACAAACTGCTCCGCGTCCCACCAGCAACTCCCGCCAGCCTACGAACTGCTCCACCAGCCTGTCCACAAGGCACTCCAGCCGTCCCACAAACTGCTCCACAATATATCTTCAGGCTCCCCCACTACTTAACACAACGCTCAGTGATTTCAGCTCTTAGTCAGCTCAGCTCTTTGGTGAATCCAGCTTGTAGCAGGGGAGCCTCAGTGCTGGTGCACCATTAGCCCAAAGTGAGCTCAGCAGCCTGTAACTAGACTGCTAATGAAATCAAAATTAGCTCTGATATTCCACAGTGGAGAGAGGAGGAAGTGCAATTAGCATGTAAGGCCCTCACCAAGGTGCCCATGCCACCAAGTATTAATACTTGTCCCCAGCCTCTCTCAATTCACAGAGTTTTGGAACCCATGACCCTTGCCTAGCAAGTGCCACTTAGTTGATGGTGAGTCCCTCCATCATAACAAAAGGCCAAGTACAGTTCCAAGCACAGTTCCCATAATCAGGGTAATAACAATTTATTCTTTCTGCCCCAATAACAGAGACACTGGGGATCCCACAGCAGCCAAAGTGACCATTTGGGCAGCTATGGCCTCATTCTAGGTGGGGTGGGTGTGCCTATGCAAATGAGATCGGCCCCTGAAGTTCTTTTCCACAACTTGCCACACCTCACCACCAGATGTCAGGGTGGAGCTCATCCTGACACTGCTTACATCTGTAAGTGTGGTTGTCGATTGTAGGTGTGCACAGGGGCTGGTTGTACCTGCATGGAGGTTGACTGTAGATGTGTGTGGTTAGTTGTAGGTGTGGGGGTTGATTGTAGGTGTCTGGGGAGGGTTGATTGTAGGTATGGATGGGGGTTGGTTGTAGGTATGTGGAGAGGGTTGATTGTGGATGTGTGGGGTTGATTGTAGATGTAGGGTTGACTCTATGTGGGGGGGCTGATTTAGGTAGGGGGGTGATTGTATGTAGGAAGGTTGATGTATGTGGGGGGGTTGATTACAGGTGTGGGGAGGCTGATTGTAGCTGTGTGAGGAGGCTGATGGTAAGCGTGTCAGCATTTGGGGGCGACTGTAGGTGTGTGTGCATGTATCTATCTCTGCATCTTCGTGTGTGTGTGTATATAATCAGATTGGACTGACTGGGCAGCTTCCCAGCGTTCAGTGCCAGGTCCTGGCAAAGATGACTCACCAAAGAATACATTTTTCTCTGTGTTTGACAAGAATCTTTCCAAATATTTACCCGATTGTGCATGTGAAGTAGCTGCTTTGGGGGGAGGTGAGGAGCGTAAGGTTGAATTAAATCACACTGTGTCCCGCTCTGCACCTCCCAGGGCCCAGAGCAGGTAACTGAAGCTATCACGGGATGCAGCTGAGAGCAAGCCCCCCTGCAGCATGTGGAAGTCTTGAGGGCCACTCTAACCTGGGGGTGGGGGGGATGCGTGTTGGGATACCAGCCAAGCTGCCTTCATCCCCCAGAGAATGGGACCCGGGGGTGTCACTCAGCCCAGCGATTGGACAGCTGGAGTCCTGTGCCGTGGCATCGATCTCCCATCATTAGGGAGGGAAGAGAAGCCCCCACGCATGGAGTGGGGGGAAGAGCATCTGCAGACACACAAAACGCTCTGCACCCATCAAAGCCTCTTGAAAGGCCCAGCCACCGCAAATAGCAATCGAAAGCCGCTGGCACGAATTCCCTGGCTAGATGACCGTGGGCAAGCGGCACGTATGTATCCAAGGGGGCTTGGCAAACAGGCTCCACTTCGGATAAACAAAGGCAGCGCAGCTCCAGCCTTCGCTCCACAAACTCCCCTGAGAGCTGATGCCTGGTATTGCCGTGACCCCAGCTAGCTGGGGAGGGCTTTGGGTCTCTGCTGATTTGCTCTGCACCAGAGCCAGTGCCTCTGATGTTCTGCCTCCCCCATCCCATTGCCCGGAGCCACCCGGTTTCTCTCTGCTACGAACCAGGCAAGGGGAGGAACGAGGACTCGGGGAGCGCAAGGAAGTTTGGGGCGCTGTCCTTCCCAGATGGCTACCCCGCAGAGGAGGAAGCTGGTCTGATCAGCCCCGAGGGGATCCCAGGGGGATGGTACAAGGAGAGAAGTGCAGAGCTGTGAAACGCGGGCGAGGCAGGGAAGCATGAAATGAGGTGATTTTCACGACTTTAAGTCCTTTCCCGTGTACTTGCTAAAGGGCCTTTGGCTGGAGGGCGGGGGCTTGGCTATCGGGTGTCAAGCTAATGTCTCCTCTTCACCACCTCACCGGGTGCACACACCTCAGCGGGCAGCGCAGCTGCCACCCGTGAATGTCACCGGCCCCACGGCCCAGTCCGCAAGCCAAAGAGCCGCGGACTGAGAACGTCTCTAGAAGCCCCGCAACTGCCTCTCCGCTGTGTCCATGGCCCTGTCGCTAGCCTCGACAAGGCCCAGTCTCCATGGCAGGGAGCTGCCCAGGAGCCAGTTACAGCTCCCTGCGCTCATTGCCCTGACGTGGGTTAGAGCTGCCTAGGGGCTCCTCTAACCTCCACCAGCTGGTAACAGCCCTCAAAGGGTTACCCACCCGCTGGGGGTGGCCAGAGCCTGCTGGCTGCCCCAGCATGTACAGGAGCCAGCTGTGCACGCCAAGGCCTGCTCAGCTCTCAAGGTCTGGCCCGTTTCCATCCCCTTTGTGCTGCCAGATGGGTACAAAAGGTCAAGAGCGGCGCGAAGAACCTTCCACTCTGATTAACCGGCCTGGTCTGCACCTATGTGATGGCACGGGGGCGGGGGGGGGGGGCAGAGCCTCTTCTCACATTGCTTGGATGCCACGGTCAGTGGAGTTACACCCGATTTACACCCAAGGGAGAGGAGAATCCGGCCCACCGTGTCTGCGGCACATCTGGACCAGGCTGGCGAGCACTGAGGTGGCCCGGCAGAGGCCGCAGGTGCTGGAGAGAGACCACCCTGGAAATAGGGCTGCCCGCGGGTGCCACGCCGGTGACTCGGATGGAGCTGCGCCCCCGTCCGCGCGGCTGGGACTTGGCTGGCAGGCTCTGTCTGTGCCTCCAGCACAAATACCGAAAAGCTTCGCAACAAATACAGCCCCAAATTAGCCCCGTTCTCGAAATGTGCAAAGCTGGAGGCGTGCGCTCGCAGGGCGCCATATGATGGTATGAAGCAAAGCACCGCTTGGCAGGAGACGTTGCAGTGACAGGCGGCACAGGGGAGGGGGCGGCGCTTGGCACGCCTGGAGAAAGCCAGCAAGCTGCTTTCAAAGACTCTGCCGTCGCTGCTCGGCTCATGACGGAGGGACCCTCAGCCCCGGGCCGGTCCCCCGCTGAGCTGCTACAGCCGATGGTCCGTGGAAGCTTCGCCCTCAGCTTTAGGGGGCGCCAGATCAGCCCAAACAACGGTGCCAGAGCCACGAGCTGAGACAGCCCAACCCGCAGTGCCCTGCAAGGGACAGGAACGTGGAACGTGGGACTGGAGGAGGCTTCTTGCGTCATCGCATCCAGCCCCCCTGCTGCCTCAGGCAGCCCATGGGACCATCCCACTCTGAACCATACCAAGCTTCATCTGCAAACTAACTGGGTTGTTAGTCCCCACTTCTCCTACAGGGACGCCGCTCCAAAGCCTCCCACCTCTGCAGTTAGAAACCACCTCATCTCCAGCCGAACCACACTCCTGGCCCATGTGTCCTTGAGCCAACCGTTGTCCTTTGGCTTAAATCGCTCTTCTCTTCCCTGGCGTTTATCCCCTGCTGCAAGACTGGAGAGCTCTGCAGATCTCTGTTGCTTCCGTGCCTAGGAGGATACCCCCTGCCCCCTCTGCAGTCCTCTAGCGACGGCTTTGCTGCCTGCTCTCCAGGTCCACCTTCATTCATTACTCGTGATGTGGTCTTGGGTCTCATCCACACTGGGAAATTCGGTCGGTTTAATGACATTGCTCAGGGATGTGAAAAATCCCCGCCCACAAGTGGTGTCGTTAAGACGAACTAGGTCCCTGTGTAGTCGGTGGGAGATGGGAGGAAGAATTCTTCCATCGACCAAGGTACCACCTCCCGGGGCGGGGGATTAATTATGCCATCAGGAGAACCCGTCCTGGTGGGGTAGGTTGTGTCTGCACCAAAGTGCTGTAGCATTCCAAGTGTAGACAAGCCCAGAGGCAGGAAGGAGTAATGGTCTCAAGTTGCAGTGGGGGAGGTCTAGGTTGGATATCAGGAAACACTATTTCACTAGGAGGATGGTGAAGCACTGGAATGGGTTACCTAGGGAGGTGGTGGAATCTCCTTCCTTAGAGGTTTTTAAGGTCAGGCTTGACAAAGCCCTGGCTGGGATGATTTGGTTGGGGTTGGTCCTGCTTTGAGCAGGGGGTTGGGCTAGATGACCTCCTGAGGTCTCTTCCAACCCTGATATTCTACGATTCTATAAATGGGCACCAGCTGTCCTGGCTCCCAGCCCAGTGCTCTACTCATTGGAGCTTGCTGCCTCTCTGGTGCTCTTGCTTATGTCGCTGGAGTTCCCTGGATAAGCGCCGGATCCTCTACAAAACTAGCTGCTTGGATCTTGCTCCTGGTGAGGGGAGCGGTGGTTGCATTCCAAGCCACTAGGCGTGGAAGACCACGGACACCCCCTTTCAGCCACACCAGGCCTTCATCTTCATTCCTTGCCCACCTGTGGGAATGAAAGGAGTCCGTCGAGCCTGATGGTCTGGCCCGTGTGACCGTCATCGGGGAGAGTGCACGTGTCCCTCCCACACCCCTTCCCCGCCGTCACTGCAGTCAGGCAGCGCAGCATCCCGCACCCCAAGGTCAGAAGCAGCAACTCACACACTTCTCTCCTTTAATGCCATTAACGCCAACGATCCAGGCTCGTTCTCTTGGCCAGAAGTGGGGGAGAGGAGGGCTCAAGGATGGCACTTCCAGTGATGCTGAAAGAACTTAGCACATCCCAGTCCACAGCAAGTTCTCACCAGCCCCCCGTGGGAGCTGATGACACACGCGGACGGGTGAGAACAGGCCTGGGAAGGGAGGTGAGAATCTGAGAATGCAAGAGAGTGGAAACAAAAGGCCGGGGCAGCGGGTATGGGACAGCCAAGAAAGCTGCTACACACCGGTGGGGCCTGGTGGCCATGTTATGAACCCCTCTCTGAGCACCTCAGTGACCTCGGATGGCCGCTCGGAAGTTACTGGGATTGCTCAGACATAGTTTAAGGTCAGAAGGGACCTGTCCCCGGGTGACTGAGCCCCTTTAAAGAAGAGAGCCTCAGTTCTCCTGCCCCACGACTGGGGTGACCAGGCCTGGAGGTCAGCACAGGGGCAGTCCAAGGCCAGGATCCAGGAGTCAGAGCTGGGGGAGCGCGAGAGCAAGCCGAGGGGCAGCGCCTTTGCCACAGCTCGGGGGAGTCTGCCTGGTCACGCAGACACCTCCTGGAAATCCTCCTGGGCTGAAATAGGGCCCCTGGGCCAATCTGGGGCCCTGAAGGATGCCGTCAGTCCGGCCTCCCAAGGTGGTACTTCCTATGGCCCCATCACAGCGGCCGTAGCAGTGTGGAGGTGTTGGCCGTCCGCAGAACCGGGGTCTAGTCCCAGCAGCACCTCACATCCTGTGACTAAGGAGCTGCACCGGGCGACCACCTGGGATCTGGAGACACTCAGCCTAGGGAGCCAAGAAGGGGCAGGGGGCTCGTCAGCCCCGCTAAGACACCTGGGGCAGGAGGCAGGCTCCCAGGAAGGGGGAAACTCAGTCACAGGGAGAAGCTGCAGAGGGGGGCTCTGCCGGCCCTGGCTGGGAATAGGGAGGAATTGTCAGGGGACCAGGGGAGGGATTTGCCTGCTCGCCTTCCTGAGCCAGCTTCGGGATCCTGACAAGGGCTGTCGCTGGGATGTTTTATGAACGATGTGTGTGGGATAAATGGCCTGTATTTGGGGCTTTTACAGACTGTTTTGCCATGTGTGTGTGTGTGGGGGGGGGGGTAATAACCCAACCCAAGTTGGAATAATATTGGACAGGAAAAGATGTAGTGGAGTTTGTAAGATGTCCGAGTGGGGAAACTGAGGCAGTAACCGCGTCATTATTGTGCCCAGCCACCAGGGGCCATGCGGAGGTGAGGGGGAATTGTGACAGGACCAGTGAATCATATAGTCCAGCCTCATGTACAGCATCGTCCTCATCAAGGCAGACCCCAACAGGATGTGGTCCTCACAGCTTGCTCACCCCGCACATCCATCCGACCCAAGTCCTTACGGCTCTCTGGCTCGCTGTTCAGTTGCTGTTTGTCTCTAGTGATCTTATCAGGCCACCGAAGTGTCCGGTGCCCACGTGATCACAGACTGCGGACCAACAGTTAGAATACAGGCATGCAGGCCTGCCGGTAAAGGCCTACACTTTAAGAACGTAGGCGTATTTTTATCACTTAGCTAGTTACAGAGGTATAAAACAAAGAATCTCTCACTAGGATAGTCTGAGGCCTTGTTCTTAGGCGAAGGCCTTTGGCTAAGCAGCAGAGGCAGCCATAAGCTGGGAAGCGACCGGTCACCTCCTCACATCCCAAACCAGTCGCACTGAAATCAGGTGCTATTGGGCTGTTAGGAAGACGACCCTGTCCTGATAGTGCCCATCACCACCAGATAAAGAAACAGATCTTAAGATGGTTAAAGAAAACTTAGTTTGACAGCATCCTGTCTGGCAGGAAATCACTTATCAGCGGTTCCTTAGAGACTAACCAATTTATTTGAGCATAAGCTGTAGCTCACGAAAGCTTATGCTCAAATAAATTGGTTAGTCTCTAAGGTGCCACAAGTCCTCCTTTTCTTTTTGCGAATACAGACTAACACGGCTGTTACTCTGAAACTTATCAGTGGTTGTGGCTGTGAAACCCGCATTTCTGTATTGTTTTATCTTTATGGCCCCCACTTTTCTATTGTTAATCTGTCTGGTTCTCTAATTGTTTCTGGCTGCTGTATAATTAATTTTGCTAGGTGTAAGTTAATTAAGGTGGTGGGATATAATTGGTTAGAGAATTATGTTTCAATATGTTAGGATTGGTTAGTTAAATTTCAGTAAAATGATTGGTTAAGGTATAGCTGAGAATATTACTATATAAACTGGGGTCAAACAGGAAGTGGGGGGAAGGGAAATTGGAATCATGTTTGTTAAGGGGGGAACGGGAACAGGGAACGGGGAACAGGGACACACAGGCAAGGCTCTGCGGCGTCGGAGCTGGGGACGGGGGCACAGGGTGAATGCTCTGCGGCGTTGGAGCCCGGGAGGGGGACGGGGGGGTAAAGGCTCTGCGGCGTCGGAGCCGGGAAGGGAACACTGGGGAACAGACTCCATCGGTGTACAGAGATAAGCCCGACTCTGGTGAAGGGCTTTGGAATGTGCTTGCTTGGAAACTAACCCCAATAAACATCACATTGTCTGCACTTCAGACTTCTGGTCTTCTGCTTTCTATCTGCGTGCCAAGAACCAGGGGAGAGGGTGAAGGGAAAGCCCTCGAACAGCAACATTAGTAGGTAAGCGAGCTTCAGAATTCATTGGTCTTCGCTCCTAATATGCCTGTGTCAAGAAAGCCAAATGCAACCAGCGCAGAGGCATAACACGGGCCATTCACCTGTGCCTAGTTCCCCCTGTGTTGAGCCCAATCACTTGTGTTTGGCTAATGCATTTTTTCCAGAAAGGCCTCCAATCTTGACCTGAAGCAATCAAGAGATGGGGAATCCACCATTTCCCTTGGTAGTTTGTTCCAATGCTTAAAGAGCCCATTAGTACCCAGCACACAGCAAGGTTCTGATACCCAGTAATCACTGATAGGCTGTGATCAAGTCTCCTCTTAACCTTTTCTTGGTTCACAATAGGGCTGGTAGAAATTCTGCATACAGAATATTTTCCACCTAAACAAGAGGTTTTGTCAAAAGCAGCGTTTTTCACAGGCAAATTTCACATCTGATGAAATCTTTCGATTGTCTCCTTGGAAATTGTTAAAGAGAAAATTTCATTTCAAGTGGATGGTAAGAAAGTGAGGACAAAGCTTCATAGAATCATAGAATATCGGGGTTGGAAGGGACCTCAGGAGGTCATCTAGTCCAACCCCCCTGCTCAAAGCAGGACCAATCCCCAATTTTTGCCCCAGATCCCTAAATGGCCCCCTCAAGGATTGAACTCACAACCCTGGGTTTAGCAGGCCAATGCTCAAACCACTGAGCTATGCCTCCCCCCCACCTTCCTTGAGGTTACCTACGGGAAAAGAGTTGGGAAAGGGTCTAAGTGTGAAAAGCAGATTCTGTCTTCCTTGCTTTCTCCCTGCTCCCCATTTCCCCCAGTTTGAAATCAGGACCAAAGTGTGAAACATAAGAGTCACTTTGTTTCTTTTTGAAAATTTCCCTTGGAACCAAGGTGTGACATTACGCCCCCATATTCCTCATAAAAATATGGTTGTGATATGAATATGGAACAACTAAGGTACGTTTTATGCAAGATGGGTCACGTGAGGTATCATTGGAAAGGTTATAATCTACTGAATGTGGTCATCCAATTTGCATACGTCTATCATTTCTGTATCTGAAGTTAGGAATATTAACTATGTAACAATTACAATTGTCTGTGTATTTGGGGGAATGCCCACCAGACAGTAGGCAATCAGCCTAGATTGGGCCATTAAGAAGGACAATAGAACTTTGAAGATACTAATCTCCCACCTTCCTGAGAAGCTCCCCGGGTTGCTGCTTTGACACTACAGGGTCAGGTGATCATGTCACCTGCTACTAGACCCCCATCTTGGGCTTTCAGTGTTTTTCCATTCAGAGGGGATGGGGGTCAGACTGGGAAACAAAAGATTCCCGCCTTGGGTAAATACTGTTTAATGCTGGGAAGTAAGGCAATCAGGACTCTTCTCCACTGCCTCCCCGCCCAAGAAGGAAGATTGCAAAAAACACCTGAAGGGAAAGGCAGGGGCTGAGTCCAGGTTGAGACAGGGGTCCAGTCTGTAAAGAGAAATAACTGGAACTCTAAGCTACAGAAACTCTGCAACCTGCCTAAAACAACATTTAGGGTGAGAAATTACATTTTGTAATGCATCCGATGAAGTGGGCTGTAGCTCACAAAAGCTTATGCTCAAATACATTTGTTAGTCTCTATGGTGCCACAAGTACTCCTGTTCTTTTTGCGAATACAGACTAACACAGCTGCTACTCTGAAACCTGTCATTTTGTAACCTGTTTCTTGAATGTATTAAGCTTAGTTTGCGGGTTTTGTTTTATTTGCTCAGTGGTCTGCTTTGTTCTGTTTGCTATCCCTTATAATCACTTACAATTTACCTTTTGTAGTTAATAAACGTATTTCTTGTTTATTTCAAAACCCAGTTTGTGCAATTCATATCTGGGGGTGGGGGCAAAAAGTTGTGCATATCTCTCTCCACATTGAGGGAGAGGGCGATTTTCATGAGCTTATGCTATGTAGCTTTCTATACAGCACAAGACAATGCTATTTGGGGTTTATGCCCCAAAGGAGGTGTGCACGTGAGTGCTGGCCATTCCCTTAGCTAAGTTCTCCCACACAGAGCTGATTTCAGTCCGTGTCTGCAGCTGGGGGTGGCCTTACCTGTGTGTGTGCTGGAGAAGGCTTGAGAGCCAAGCACAGGGTGAGGATACCCAGCCTGGTGGAAAGGGCAGGCTCAGTGGGACCCCAGCACATCAGGTGGCATCCCAGGAGGGGGGTTCAACTCATCACACGATGAAAATTTCCAACTGAACATTTTCAAACAGGGATTTTTCCCCACTGATTTTTTGGCAAGAAATTGATCAGTTTTCTGATTGGCTCTCATTCTCCATCAGCCCCTCCTCCTCAGCCTTCCCGCTGGGGCTGCCAGTGAGGATGCTGCTTTGAATGATGGGTGTTGTAAGGTGGATGCCCACCCGCCGGCGGATAAACCAATGTCCACTCGGGTCATTTCATCAAAGCAACAGAGCAGCCATCAGGTGTTAGCAGCTCTGGGGGCACCGGTACTGACTCACGTGGGCATTGAACCTGTGTCCCCTCTGTGCCAGCTGCTGCCCAGCATTTGTGTGGCACTCTGCTCTCCCTGTTTGCTTTGATGTATTCTTGGGACCCCCACCCTCTCTTACTGTAACAGATTTTTCAAACAGCTCAGGGCCAGATTTCCCCGGGCTTGGCACACTGCATAGTTACCTTTACACCCAGATTTCCCAAAGAACCCAGCACCCAATTTGCACCCGACACCCTGGGCCCTTTGGATAATCCGGCCCTTAGATTCCTAGCTAGGAGCCGAGGTCTTCTGACACGTTGGCCCCAGGTGCCGGTGCTGAGCTATTTTGAAAATCCAGCTTGTGGTGTTCGACACCCGGAGGCGGGGAATGAAGGCGTGCGTCCCTGTGTGCATGGCGTGCTTTCTGGTGAGGGTGGCCTGGCCCAGGGGAGAGAAGGGACTGCGGTGTGGCCTTGGCAGGAACTGTTTCAGGAGTCTCGGAGACCTCCAGAGATAACCCAGCACCACAAGGGGTGGAGTGAGTGACTCAGTAGGGGGCGCTCTCCCCTCCGAGTCCTCGCCGTCCCCTCTGCTCCCGCATGGCGCTGCAGCAGGTGCGGTGCTGCAGCGGGCGGTCTGGGGAGCTCAGCAGGGAGCGCGCTCCGCTCTGAATGCTGACCCCCGTGCTCCGGGATGGCACTAGGGGGCGCCGTACCGCCGGGCCCCGGGGTCGCGCTCTCCCCAGTGAGTCAATACTGCTCCAGCGCCACGATGCGGCACTAGGGGGCGATGGCTGCGGCCCAGTAAAGTCCTACACAACGTGCGTAAGGGGAAGGGCGCAGTCTGGCCCTCAGGAGCCTTGAAGAAGGGCCACAGAGCAAACCTTGAAGCCATCCTCCCCCAGGGCCCAGATCCCGAGGCTCAACCCCCTGCTGAAGGTCCCAGTTCCACCTGCTGGAGCTTCGGGCCCTGGGCAGATTTCGTGGCCCCCCCTAGCCCCACTAGCACGTCTCTGCCTCAGCCAGCAAAGCAAAAGAGTTTGTTTAATTCGCTCCCAAGAGACATCAGAATTTCCCTTCCCCCTCCCTCCCATATGCCTCAGCGACTGCGTGCATCTGTGTACTCGTAAGGAGGCTGCAAACAGCGCAGGGACAGGGGCTGAAAGCAGCCATGAAGCTGTTACACAGATGGACGGCCCTGCTGGGGGGCTTCCCCTTCCCCCTAACTCGACTCCCATCACCTGTTTGCGGTGAGCAGGGCTGGGGGTGCAGGGAGCAGGGCAGGGTGCTCTCCCCAGTGGCTCAATGCTGATCCAGCACCGGACAGCGGCCTTGGGTGAAAGCAATTTCTTTAATCAGGGCAGGGAATTGAACACTGGGTTTCAGAATTGGCCAGCTTCAGCGCCGGGGCCTTGGCTTTCTCAGGGCTGAGCGAATTCCCAAACAGGGGAGCGTTACTGTTTGGGAATTCCCAAACCCCACCCCACACCCCACCCCGGGTCCAGGGATGCCCCTGCAAATCATAGAATCATAGAATCATAGGATATCAGGGTTGGAAGGGACCTCAGGAGGTCATCTAGTCCAACCCCCTGCTCAAAGCAGGACCAATCCCCAACTAAATCATCCCAGCCAGGGCTTTGTCAGGCCTGACCTTAAAAACTTCTAAGGAAGGAGATTCTACCACCTCCCTAGGTAACGCATTCCAGTGTTTCACCACCCTCCTCGTGAAAAAGTTTTTCCTAATATCCAACCTAAACCTCCCCCACTGCAACTTGAGACCAAAGGGCCACGGTTGGGGTCTGTGGGCGACAGATCAGTTGCCTCAGTTCAAACTGGAGACAGAAATGGCCCCTCCAACAGGAGCTCCTGGCAAGCTGGCCTAACCATCACTCCCGCAAGAGCACTGCCCCCCAGCTGGGGACATGAAGGATTCCCCCACCCCCCACATGCATCTGACCCACCCAGCCCTCCAAAGAGCAGGCCTTCCGGTCGGGCAGGACTGCCACGCCCCCTGTTCTACACCTGTGACAAGCCACGCCCCCTTTGAGACAAGCCCCTCAACCTGTGTGCGCCCCCAATCCAGCCCTGCTCGCTGCGGTGGGAGGATGGCCGTGTGGTTAGAGCACCAGGTGACCCAGCTCTGTCCTAAGCTTTCCTGTGTTACCCTAGTTGTGTCAAGCCCCTTCTCTGTGCCTCAGGTTCCCTGATCTGCCAGTGTCACTTATGTCGCCAGCTCGGGGGCTCAGCAGGAAAGGTCCGTGTACTGTAGAAGGGCTGTGCGTAGTGAAGGAGGCATTTACAATATGAATGGGAAGCAGGGGAATGAAGGAGGGGCCTGGCAGCGCTGCAGGTGTCTGCGGGCCAGGAATTCTGCAAATCCAACTCGCTCTGAACACATCCACATTCCCACCCCACACAGCACCACATGTTCCCTCCCGACACACGCTGACGCCTACATCCTGCATGTGTGATCCCCGGCGCTGCTCACTCGGTGTGCGTGACAAAGAGCCTGCCAGAGCGAAATCAGGGATGACGTTCCCCTGGGGAGCCGGACACTAAATGCCAGCCTTACGAATACGAAAAGCACAGGGTCCTGTTCAATGACGCCTGGGTGCGTCGCACTCTTGGGGCCCCCTCTGTGCCTCAGTTTCCCCATGGTCAAAGCAAGCATCAGTGGCACTTGCCTCGCCCAGGACGGACGTTTGTGAAGTGCTTGTCACTCCCCAGAGGGAAGGGCTGACAGCTTATGACAATGTCACATCAAATCCAAGGCTTGGAAGGGGCATCTCAGGGTGGCATTGGAGTGGCAGCAGTGCAGTGCCGATGGGTGCCTACCCAGCTCAGGGGGCAATGCTGCTGGAGTCCGGGATCACGTTCTAGGAGACACGAGATCCACTTCCTTTGCTGTTTGCTCATGGAGGCTACTGTTGGCCATTTTTGACTTGAGCGGCCAGTCAAATTCCAGGGCTCGGGGGCGGGGGGGCAGTTCCAGATGGAAGGAGAAATTGATGGAGTCTGATGATTTCTTTGATGCCACCTTGTTTGCCTACAAGGAAGGTACAAAGTCCTGCTTCTCTGAATACAGAAGGAACCAAGAACAAAAGGAGCAGCTTCTTAGCTTACAGCCCCAAGCCTCTTTAGCCAACACCAGACCCAAAAGCTTAGGGGATCTAGCTTTTTCCAGGGTCACACTGTGCTCACCAGCTACTGCTTGGCTTGCCCTCTGCCTCTGTCTGTCCTGTCTTCTCAGTTTCTGTGTGTTCTTCTCTCTCTCTCTCGCACACACACACACACACACACACTACTCAGCAAAAGCCCCTCTGCCCACAGCCCCTTTTGTCTTAGATGGGGGCTTGTGATTAATTTATCTTGACACTCACGCCCATCAGTTTCGGTGAGGTTTTAATGACCCATCACAAGCTTTCACCCAGCTCTTCCCACTCCTCCACACTGGTGACAGGGGCTGGCCGGCCCCTGGAGAATGATGCCCTCAGCAGGGCAATTCCCCCAACCTGGCCTGGAGACTGTAGCCTGGTGGGTGGAAAGGCAGCTCCTTCTCCCGGCCCATTCAGGGCCTGACTCTGCTGGTGTACCACCCAATGGCATTACGCCCGTCAACCCCAGTGGTGCAAGGGCTGAGGTTGCCAACAAAGACACCAGCTGGGACTATAGTCTTTGTAACCCGGTGACCTTCCCCCTGGGAATGGCACTGACTCCCCCCATCGTTCATTCCATTCCAGCCATGCCACAGCCACACAAGGGCAAGCCCAAGCTATTTGTACTGGCGGGCCCTGGGCACGGCGCCCATGGCCTACAGGCCGAAGGTACCATGCTGCCACCTCCGCCAGCCCCACTGCCACCTGAATAGCCCAGCCACCAGCCCCGATCAGATCTGACTGGAGCTCTTTCCTTTCAAAGGTATTCACAGCCCTTGTCTACACTAGGAGTTGAGGTCGAATTTAGCAGCGTTAAAGCGATTTAACCCTGCACCCGGCCACATGACGAAGCCCTTTTTTTCGACTTAAACTGCTCTTAAAATCGATTTCTTTACTCCACCCCCGACAAGGAGATTAGCGCTGAAATCGGCCGTGCTGGGTCGAATTTGGGGTACTGTGGACGCAATTCGACGGTATTGGCCTCCGGCAGCTATCCCAGAATGCTCCATTGTGACCGCTCTGGACAGCGCTCTGAACTCAGATGCACTGGCCAGGTAGACAGGAAAAGGCCCGCGAACTTTTGAGTTTCATTTCCTGTTTGGCCAGCATGGTGAGCTGTAGGTGAGTGCAGAGCTCATCAGCAGAGGTGACCATGCAGAGCTCATCAGCAGAGGTGACCATGATGGAGCCCCAGAATCGCAAAAGAGCTCCAGCATGGACCGAACGGGAGGTACAGGATCTGATCGCTGTATGGGGAGAGGAATCCATGCTATCAGAACTCTGTTCCAGTTTTCGAAATGCCAAAACATTTGTCAAAATCTCCCAGGGCGTGAAGGACAGAGGCCATAACAGGGACCCGAAGCAGTGCTGCATGAAACTTAAGGAGCTGAGGCAAGCCTACCAGAAAACCAGAGAGGAAAACGGCCGCTCTGGGTCACAGCCCAAAACATGCTGCTTCTATGATGAGCCGCATGCCATTTTAGGGGGTTCAGCCACCACTACCCCAACCGTGTTGTTTGACTCCTTCAATGGAGATGGAGGCAATACGGAAGCAGGTTTTGAGGATGAGAAAGATGATGATGATGAGGTTGTAGATAGCGCACAGCAAGCAATCGGGGAAACCGGTTTTCCTGACAGCCAGGAACTGTTTCTCACCCTGGACCTGGAGCCAGTACCCCCCGAACCCACCCAAGGCTGCCTCCCGGACCCGCCAGGCAGAGAAGGGACCTCTGGTGAGTGTACCTCTTTAAATAGTATACATGGTTTAAAAGCAAGCATGTTTAATGATTAATTTGCCCTGGCATTCACGGCCAGTACAGCTACTGGAAAAGTCTGTTAACGTGTCTGGGGATGGAGCGGAAATCCTCCAGGGACATCTCCATAAAGCTCTCCTGGAGGTACTCCCAAAGCCTTTGCAAAAGGTTTCTGGGGAGGGCAGCCTTATTCTGTCCACCATAGTGGGACACTTTACCACGCCAGGCCAGTAGCATGTAGTCAGGAATCATTGCAGAACAAAGCATTGCAGTGTATGTTTGCTGGTGTTCAAACAACATCCGTTCTTTATCTCTCTGTGTTACCCTCAGGAGAGTGATATCATTCATGGTCACCTGGTTGAAATAGGGTGCTTTTCTTAAGGGGACATTCAGAGGTGCCCGTTCCTGCTGGGCTGTTTGCCTGTGGCTGAACAGAAATGTTCCCCGCTGTTAGCCACGGGGAGGGGGGAGGGGTTAGCCACGTAGTGGGGGGAGGCAAAATGCAACCTTGGAATGAAAGCACATGTGCTATGTATGTAATGTTAACAGCAAGGTTTACCGTGAAAGAGTGTAACCATTGTTTTATAAAATGTGTCTTTTTAAATACCACTGTCCCTTTTTTTCTCCACCAGCTGCATGTGTTTCAAGGATCACAGGATCTTCTCCCTCCCAGAGGCTAGCGAAGATTAGAAGGCGAAAAAAACGCACTCGCGATGAAATGGTCTCTGAGCTCATGCTGTCCTCCCACACTGACAGAGCACAGATGAATGCGTGGAGGCAGACAATGTCAGAGTGCAGGAAAGCATAAAATGACCAGGAGGAGAGGTGGCGGGCTGAAGAGAGTAAGTGGGGGGCTGAAGAGAGGGCTGAAGCTGAAAGGTGGTGGCAGCATGATGAGAGGAGGCAGGATTCAATGCTGAGGCTGCTGGAGGATCAAACTAATACGCTCCAGCGTATGGTTGAGCTGCAGGAAAAGCAGCAGGAGCACAGATTGCTCCTACAGCCCCTGTGTAACCAACTGCCCTCCTCCCCAAGTTCCATAGCCTCCTCACCCAGACGCCCAAGAATGTGGTGGGGGGGCCGCCGGCCACCCAGCCACTCCACCCCAGAGGATTGCCCAAGCAACAGAAGGCTGGCATTCAATAAGTTTTAAAGTGCTGTGTGGCCTTGTCCTTCCTTCCTCCACCACCCCACCCAGTGCTTCCCTCCTCCACCACCCCTCCTGGGCTACCTTGTCAGTTATCCCCCTATTTGTGTGATGAATTAATAAAGAATGCATGAATGTGAAGCAACAATGACTTTATTGCCTCTGCAAGCGGTGATCGAAGGGAGGAGGGGAGGGTGGTTAGCTTACAGGGAAGTAGAGTGAACCAAGGTGGGGTGGGGTCATCAAGGAGAAACAAACAGAACTTTCACACCGTAGCCTGGTCAGCCATGAAACTGGTTTTTAAAGCTTCTCTGACGTGCACTGCGTCCTCCTGTGCTCTTCTAACCACCCTGGTGTCTGGCTGCTTGTAACCAGCAGCCAGGCAATTTGCCTCAACTTCCCACCCCACCATAAACGTCTCCCCCTTACTCTCACAGATATTGTGGAGCGCACAGCAAGCAGTAATAACAGTGGGAATATTGGTTTCGCTGAGGTCTAACCGAGTCAGTAAACTGCACCAGCGTGCATTTAAACATCCAAATGCACATTCTACCAGCATTCTGCACTTGCTCAGCCTGTAGTTGAACAGCTCCTTACTACTGTCCAGGG
Organism: Chelonia mydas; assembly: GCF_015237465.2. Classification (NCBI taxonomy): domain Eukaryota; kingdom Metazoa; phylum Chordata; order Testudines; family Cheloniidae; genus Chelonia; species Chelonia mydas. The sequence continues at coordinate 21,126,682 of NC_051257.2, read as the reverse complement.
TGCCTGTGTATGGCTTCATGAGCCATGGCATTAAGGGGTAGGCTGGGTCCCCAGGGATAACTATAGGCATTTCAACATCCCCAACGGTTATTTTCTGGTCTGGGAATAAAGTCCCTTCCTGCAGCTTTTGAAACAGACCAGAGTTCCTGAAGATGTGAGCGTCATGTACGTTTCCCAGCCATCCCACATTGACGTTGGTGAAACATCCCTTGTGATCCACCAGTGCTTGCAGCACTATTGAAAAGTACCCCTTGCGATTTATGTACTTGCCAGCTTGGTGCTCCGGTGCCAAGATAGGGATATGGGTTCCCTCTATGGCCCCACCACAGTTAGGGAATCCCATTGCAGCAAAGCCATCCACTATGACCTGCACATTTCCCGGGGTCACTACCCTTGATATCAGCAGATCTCTGATTGCGTTGGCTACTTGCATCACAGCAGCCCCCACAGTAGATTTGCCCATTCCAGTAGATTTGTCCACTTCCCGACTGACCAGTAGCTGTCTGGCATTGCAAGCTTCCACAGGGCTATCACAACTCACTTCTCAACTGTGAGGGATGCTCTCATCTTGGTATTCTTGCACCTCAGGGCAGGGGAAAGCAAGTCACAAAGTTCCATGAAAGTGCCATTATGCATGTGAAATTTTCGCAGCCACTGGGAATCGTCCCAGACCTGCAACACTATGCGGTCCCACCAGTCTGTGCTTGTTTCCCGGGCCCAGAATCAGCGTTCCACGGCATGAACCTGCCCCATAAGCACCATGATGTCCACATTGCCAGGGCCCATGCTTTGAGACAAGTCTGTGTCCATGTCCTCATCACTCTCGTCACCACGCTGACGTCGCCTACTTGCTTTGCCAGGTTCTGGTGCTGCGTATACTACTGGATAAGGCGCGTGGTGTTTAATGTGCTCCTAATTGCCAAAGTGAGCTGAGCGGGCTCCATGCTTGCCGTGGTATGGCATCTGCGTAGATAAAAGGCGCGGAACGATTGTCTGCCGTTGCTCTGACAGAGGGAGGGGCGACTGATGACATGGCTTACAGGGTTGGCTTACAGAGAATTAAAATCAACAAAGGGGGTGGCTTTACATCAAGGAGAAACAAAAACAACTGTCACACAAAATGGCCCCCTCAAGGATTGAACTCAAAACCCTGGGTTTTTTAGGCCAATGCGCATCCCAATACTCAACCTACTGAGCTATTCCTCCCCCTAATATTTCAGGCAGGCCTGAATCTCCATTAAACTTTTCAAGGTGCCCCTGACAGACCTCACCGAAACGATTGTCGGCCGTTGATTTCACGGAGGGAGGAGAAAATGAATACAAAATAAATCTGGTGTATTTCTTGTTTTGCTCCACTCCATCTATCGTTTACATCTTTGGCTGGCAGCAGACGGTGCAGTAGGACTGCTAGCCATCCTCAGCTCCTGGCGGCTCACCAGAAGACGGTGCAATAGGACTGCCGGCAGGACTAAAGAGAATGACCTGGTCCAGTCACTCCTATTTTAGTCCCTGCGCCCATGTCTGCCCAGGTGCTCCTGACCGACCTTACCGAGGCGGCCGGGAGCACCTCAGACACGATGACGATGGTTATCAGGCCTATTGCACCGTCTGCTGCCACAAGGCAAGGGGTTGCTGCTGCTGGGTAGCAATGCAGTACCGCGCCTGCCAGCACCCAGGAGACATACAGTGACGGTGACCTGAGCGGGCTCCATGCTTGCCGTGGTATGGTGTCTGCACAGGTAACTCAGGAAAAAAGGCGCGAAACGATTGCCTGCCGTTGCTTTCACGGAGGGAGGGCCTGACGACATGTACCCAGAACCACCCGCGACAATGGTTTTGCCCCATCAGGCATTGGGATCTCAACCCAGAATTCCAATGGGCGGCGAAGACTGCGGGAACTGTGGGATAGCTACCCACAGTGCAACGCTCCGGAAGTCGACGCTAGCCTCGGTACGGTGGACGCGCTCCGCCGAGTTAATGCACTTAGAGCATTTTCTGTGGGGACACACACAATCGACTATATAAAACCGATTTCTAAAAAACCAACTTCTATAAATTCGACCTAATTTCGTAGTGTAGACTTACCTACAGACAGGTACTCTGCTGCGTATCAATAATGTCTTACCTGGAATTGACCGAAAATAATGACTGACAATTGCAGCCCAAAGCCAGCGTGTGTGCGGCGCATGTGTTATGGGGGTGGGCATGCACGAGTGTCTGTGGTTTGTGGGTGCAACTGTATGTGTGTATGTGTATACATGTGCTGCGGGCATACATCTGTGTGCGTGTGGGTGTGCACACATGGGCCTGTGTGCACACAGAGGTATCTACAGTGTGTGCGTGTGCATCCATGCACAGGCATGTGTGTGTCGACGTGCGTGTGAATACGTGTGAGTATGGTTGTGCACAGGCCTGGCTGAGCACCGGCACACACATCAGATGGCTGACAGCTCTGATAGGTCTTAGGGCAGCTCCGCTATCTTGATTTCCTGGGCATGGCCTGCCCGCTGGGGCTGGCAGCCTGGAGACCCTGTGGGTGTGATGCTACCTGACCCTGCTGCTCTTACAAGAGCAAGATGCCAGCACTTAAAGTCCAGCCATGAACCAGGCTGCATCCCATGCAAGGCAGTGAGGGGGCTACCTGCCTTGCCAAAGCCTGCATGGGGTGGGAGAGCTGCTGCCGCTGAGAGGCTAGAGCTCCTTCCGTGCCAGTGGGCAGAAGGGGTGAATCCCCCATGCGGGAATCTGTGCCCAAGACCAGGTTGGAGGAGGGACAAAATCACGGTCTGGTCCTGGCCCTGCTCCTAGGACAGTACAGACACATGCTGCTCCTACCTGGGGGCTGGATGGCAGGGCCATCCCTTCAGCCCTTAGCCCCTCTCATCTGAGGAACGCCAAGCACTTTACCATTCTCTCCATTTCACAGACAGATAAACGGAGGCACAGAGCCATCACAGGAGGTGAGCTGGGAACAGACTGGAGGTGACCTGGCTCCCAGCCACGCACCCTATCCATTAGACCACACTGCCTCTGGATCAGTGGGGCTCGCCAATCGGACTGCGGGATCAGAGCACGGATGAGGCAGGATGCTCACGTGCTAGGCTCCTCCAGGCAGCCGCACGACCCAGCTGGGGATGTCGGTGGACGCTCTGTAATATGCGCCCCAGGACACAACACCTGCACAGCTCACTTAGACTGGTGGCTGCTTGGGGCAGGGAGTGTCTCGTTCCATGTCTGTGCAGCGCCCAGCACAATGGGGCCCGGGGCTGTGACAAGGGCTCCTAGGTGTGACGGCAACGGACCCTAACAATCACCCTGCAATGCCAGTCTCCGTCACCTGTCACCGCATCAACACTTTAATTTCGTCTGGTAACGAATGGGATCTAAGCCCAGCAAGCTCTCTTATAACCTACCCCTTGGTCATGCGGCCTCTGCCCAGCCTCATGTAACTCCTCGTCAATGTCGCACTCGGGTTTTTTAATATACTGTGGGCGTGTTTGATCTTCGGCAGCACATTTCCTCTCTCCGCTCCTATGATAAAAGAAGAGATTAAATCTGGTTACCTGCGCAGATCGATTGCTGTCGGGATCCTATGCTGGCAGGCCTGCTTGGTAAAAGTGGCATCTTTAACTGTGACATCTGTCCACGGTGGTGGCATCTCTGGAAAATTACAGTAACAAAATCCATTGCCTCCTACAACTCAACCTTTAGGTGCATTGTAGGATTTTCAGTGGTGCTCATGACTGTAGCATCTGAGCATCTCCCCTCCGTTCGTGGATTAAGCCTCAGGACACCCTGGAAGGTAGGGAAGTGTAAGCCTGGGGAAACTGAGGCACGAGGTGCGGAAGTGGTAATAAATATGTGCTGGAGTACAGCTGTCCTGAGTGCAGTGCTCTAACCACATGGCTACTTCTGGGGTCAGCTTCGATCCTCCTGTTCCAGGAGTGCAGGCTTCTAGCACTTGAACTAGGAAACAGAATCTCCGCAGCCAGTACAGGGCCAATGACACACATCTGGAGAGTGCTGTCTCTGTCCTGCAGATGGCAGCACTGCCTACTCACAAAAGCCAGCCTGTTGCATGCTAATGTGTTTCTTCTGCAAACACACAGAATTGTTTGGGGATTGATCCTAACTGCACAAGATGAGCAAGTGGGCAGCATGCAGGTGAGGTGACCACGGATGTGCAATAGATGCAGTTGACACACACACACACACACGTGTGTGTGTTCCCCTTCCGTGCTTGCTGCTGGTTCAAGGAATGCAGTGCTACTTGGACAGTTCAGCACATGGGCGGGTGTCTCGGGAGGCCGCTATATCACACTGTGGATTCAGAGCTCCTTCCAAGAGCGACAAGGCAAGCGTCCCCCAGCCTCAGTGGTCCAGATGAGACGATCGCTCAGCCTCCATGCCCCATTCGGCTCCAGGCCTCTCGCCTGCCACTGGGTGGAAGAGCCACTGTTGGGGAATTGGCTGTTGGTCTGAGACCAACAAACTCCTTCCACGGGGCCACCACAGGCCAGATCTTCCAAGGAGGGCTTCTAAGAGAGGCTTCCAATTCTCATGGGCCGGCAGTGGGATGTGAGCACCTAACTCCTCTAGGACAGCCCATGCTTGGTGATCTCCAGGCACTTCCAGTCAGGGCGGGATTTGAACTGGGGCCCTAGAAGTAAAATATTTGGGAACCCCAGGGCCTACCCGGCCTCCATTTGAGCATGACGGCTTGCTCATTCTTGTCCAGACCTTGAGTTTGCTTTCTCTTCTCCCCATTCCTTCTCTGCCGGCTGGATGTGACTTTGACAAGTTCCAGCCTTTCACATAAATCACCTATTGCAAAGCATGGATGATGCAGTTGACATTTAAACGAAGCATCTTCTTTTGACCTTGCTTGCATCATCTTGTGCTAAAATACCCATCGTTTAGATCCGGTGCCTTGCCACCCCAGCGGCATAAGTGGAAATGCACCCAACAGGCATGTAGGGCCCTGTAAATATCCAGTGATGGGGTCCAGTCATTCCTGGGAGAACAGGGATCGTAGATGGCTGCTCTCTCTCACCCGGGACCCCTCCGCCTGCCAAAGCAGAAGACATAAATAAAATCCAAATAGGGCAAAATTACTAATTTCTCTAAGGGGTGAAAAAAACAGGTGGTGATGCCAAGAAACTGCCAGAAATGCTCCAAAGAGAGAGACACTGCACCCAGACACAAAGCTTAAAAAGCCCTAATCAATCAAAGCTAGACTATTCCCTGCTCTGGGAAACAGACTGCAGGGAACGCAAGCAACTCTCACTGCATGTCACATGTCCAAAGCACCCTGCAAACACTGAGTCATTAACCCACAGAGCCCCGCTCTTTGAGAGCATTAGCCACATTTTACAGATGGGGAAACCGAGGCACGGGGCAGTGAGGTGACTCACCCAAGGTTTCCCAGCTAGTCAGTGGCAGAGTCAGGGATAGAAAGAGGCTCTTCCCAGGAGAAGGGGAATGTACCAGCTGAGAACCAGCAGGGTGCGTCTGTCTCTCGCTTCCAGCATGGCGAACGCCAAGGCTTCCAAAATCATGAGTCCAACCCCGCAACAATCATAAGATTGGCTTAGAAACCATGAGACTTTATAAACCCACCGCCGCCGGGTGGCTGTTATTTGCATTTTGCTTTGGATCCCTTCGGGTTCACTCAGGTTTTCAAGGGTTTCTCCGCTACTCTAAGAGCTAGAAACTTATTTGGTCTTTTGAGAGAAAGCTGAGATTCCCACAGAACCACAGCAGGTTCCCATAGGACTCCAGGAGCTGGGGCTTTAAGGAAACCAGCCAATATCATGAGAAACTGTGATAAAATTGTGAGAGTTGGCATCACCCTGACAGTCTGATTGGGGTGACTGAGCAAACTGTAAAAACAAGCCCAGAGAAATAACCTTGACTTCATTCCAACATGAACAGGGTAAGAGTGAGTAGTGGGGCCAGCAACTGGACCCCAAAGCACCTGCTTCAGAGACAGGCCATATTAAAAACGATTTTTTACCTTTTTTTCCTCACTCATAATGATTATTTCTTAGTCATTGGATGAATAATTTTGCTTGAATTTGAGGGGACAACAGCCATTTTCTTTCTGCTTTTGCATGCACCACTCAGAGAGGCAGCACGGACCAATGGATAGAGCACTGGGCTGGGTTCTGTTCCTGGCTCCGCCTGCTGGGTGACCTTGGGCAAGTCACTTCACCGCTCTGTGCCTCAGTTTCCACTCCTACCCCTTTGTGTGCCTTGTCTATTTAGACTGGAAGCTCTACAGGGCAGAGACTGTCTCTCACTCTGTGTACGTGCGCCACCCAGCACAGCGGGGACCCCGATCTCATTTGGGGTCTGTGCAGCGCCTGGCACAGTGGGGCCCTGATCTCAGGTACTTTTTATTATTAATATTTCCACACAGAACATCCAGGGGTTCCCCCGCAGGGCACGTTTCCCCTCTGTTAGCCCGAAGGCAGCCAAAAATTTCCATCGCCTGCACTTCCAGGCTGAGCAGGTTGGGGCAGTTCTGATTTAGGCCAGTTAGGTGCAGCCCGTGGCCTCCTGGAGAAAAGCCGAGGCAGCCACGTCCAGGTGGGCACGTTTCCCTTTGACCTGAGTGCCCCTCCCCTGAGCCTGATGGCGTATTTCAGCGGGCACGTCCAACTTGGCAGCGTCTCCAGGCAGCTGCACGAGGCACCAGGAGAAAGCTCGGCCCAGAATCCTTTGTTCCATCTCTCCACGCTGGTCCCTCCTCGCTCCTTAATCCATCAGCCAACTTGGCTAGCAAAGGCTGTGTCGAGGAAGTAATAACAGATCCATTAATTTATTACCGTTTAGCTGCAAGGATCACTCGGGCTTTTCTGTTTTGGCTCCAGCTGGGCCTTGGAAATATATGTCTCGTGACCCGTGGTGGGCAAAGGGGCACAACCGGGGAGCCCTCGCCTGAGCACAAGGCATGGAGGTGGGAGAGACACTTTGCAGATGCACCGGTCTCCCAGAGCCGGGGGGCTGGGCGGGTCTCATGGGCAGGGGGAACAGTGGAGGCCACTCTTGTGCGTGGAGGAGGGCATGTGTTGGGAGGGGTGTGTGCCAGGAGAGGGGGGGTGGCATTTGGATTAGGTGCCGCGGCTAGGTATTAGTGACCAGGGGTCAGGGAGATGTTTGTGTACATTGTGTAGGGTGTTTAGACAGCTGTGTGTATTTATTTGGTGTATCCCAGTAGCTCTCACAGGCCCCAAAGAAGCCAGGCCCCACTGTGAAAAGAGCTCGGCATCCACGGGGACAGCTCGCCACTGCAGCCCGGGGCCACATTGCCGAGGGCCCAGAACCTGCAGCTCGGGGCCGGTTTCCCCAGAGCTCAGCGCCCGCAACCAGGGCTGGATCCCCCAGGGCTCAGCGCCCACGATCAGGGCCGGATTCCCCAGGGCTCAGTGCCCGCGATCAGAGCCGGATTCCCCGGGGCTCAGCGCCCACATTCAGGGCTGGATCCCCCAGGGCTCAGCACCCGCGATCAAGACCGGATCCCCCAGGCCTCAGCGCCCACATTCGGGGCCGGATCCCCCAGGACTCAGCGCCCGTGATCGGGGCCAGATTCCCCGGGGCTCAGTGCCTGCGATCGGGACCTGATTCCCCAGGGCTCAGCGCCCGCGATCGGGACCTGATTCCCCAGGGCTCAGCGCCCGCGATTGAGGCCGGATTCCCTGGGGCTCAGCACCCGTGATCAGGGCTGGATCCCTCGGGCTCAGCACCTGTGATCGGGACCTGATTCCCCAGGGCTCAGCACCAGCGATCGGGACCTGATTCCCCAGGGCTCAGCGCCCATGATCGGGGCCGGATTCCCCAGGGCTCAGCGCCCATGATCGGGGCCGGATTCCCCAGGGCTCAGCACCCGCGATCAGGCTGGATCCCTCGGGGCTCAGCACCTGTGATCGGGACCTGATTCCCCAGGGCTCAGCGCCCATGATCGGGGCCGGATTCCCCAGGGCTCAGCGCCCATGATCGGGGCCGGATTCCCCAGGGCTCAGTGCCCGCGATTGGGGCTGGATTCCCTGGGGCTCAGCACCCGCGATCAGGGCTGGATCCCCTGGGGCTCAGCGCCCACGATCGGGGTCGGATCCCCCGGAGCTCAGCGCCCGCGATCAAGGCCAGAATTGCCAAACAGTTCAGCTCCCAACAGGGTACACCATGTTGACGATCTGGCCACCTCTTTTGGTGTCTAAATGAAAGCTGGACACTGGAAAATTCTGTCCCTACAGCAAGGAACGGTCTCTGCCCCAAGCAGCCTACAACCTGGTAAGACATGAGTGGTGGGGAAGGCCAACAACTAGGGGCAGGGAAAGGAATAGAATCTGAGCCTGGCTTTTCATGGAGCCATAGATTTTAAGGCCAGAATTGACCTCCAGGATACCCCAGGCCGGACAATTCCAGCCAGCAATTCCTGCATCGGGCACAGAACTTTTGTCTGAGGTGCAGCACGGCTCTTTGCCGGAGACTCCAGCCTGGCTGTGAAGACCCAAGGGATGGCGAATGCAGCAGCTCCCTAGCTCAGTTGTGCTTTGCCGTCGCCTGTACAATTGCACCTTCTGTCTAGTCTGAATTTGTCCAGTTTCTGCATCTGGATTTTGTTGGGCCTTTGTCCCACTATCAGAATTCTTCTCCCCGGGTCAGAACACATCCCCTATGGCCAAGGCATCTATTCAGCTCCTCTTGGATAAACTAACTAGACTAGCTGTGTGCACAACGGGGACTAGCTGTGTGCACAAGGGGGACTAGCTGTGTGCACAAGGGGGACTAGCTGTGTGTGCACAACGGGGACTAACTGTGTGTTCACAAGGGGGACTAGCTGCGTGTGCACAACGGGGACTAGCTGCGTGTGCACAAGGGGGACTAGCTGTGTGCACAAGGGAGACTAGCTGCGTGTGCACAAGGGGGACTAGCTGCGTGTGCACAACGGGGACTAGCTGTGTGTGCACAAGGGGGACTAGCTGCGTGTGCACAAGGGGGACTAGCTGCGTGTGCACAACGGGGACTAGCTGTGTGTGCACAAGGGGGACTAGCTGCGTGTGCACAACGGGGACTAGCTGTGTGTGCACAACGGGGACTAGCTGCGTGTGCACAAGGGGGACTAGCTGCGTGTGCACAACGGGGACTAGCTGTGTGTGCACAAGGGAGACTAGCTGCGTGTGCACAAGGGGGACTAGCTGTGTGCACAAGGGGGACTAGCTGCGTGTGCACAACGGGGACTAGCTGCGTGTGCACAAGGGGGACTAGCTGTGTGTGCACAAGGGGGACTAGCTGCGTGTGCACAAGGGGGACTAGCTGCGTGTGCACAAGGGCGACTAGCTGTGTGCACAACGGGGACTAGCTGCGTGTGCACAAGGGGGACTAGCTGTGTGCACAAGGGGGACTAGCTGTGTGTGCACAATGGGGACTAACTGTGTGTGCACAAGGGGGACTAGCTGCGTGTGCACAAGGGGGACTAGCTGTGTGTGCAACGGGGACTAGCTGTGTGTGCACAACGGGGACTAACTGTGTGTGCACAAGGGGGACTAGCTGTGTGTGCACAACGGGGACTAGCTGTGTGTGCACAAGGGGGACTAGCTGTGTGTGCACAAGGGGGACTAGCTGTGTGTGCAACGGGGACTAACTGTGTGTGCACAAGGGGGACTAACTGTGTGTGCACAAGGGGGACTAGCTGTGTGTGCAACGGGGACTAGCTGTGTGCGCAACGGGGACTAGCTGCGTGTGCACAAGGGGGACTAGCTGCGTGTGCACAATGGGGACTAACTGTGTGCACAATGGGGACTAACTGTGTGTGCACAACGGGGACTAACTGTGTGCACAATGGGGACTAACTGTGTGTGCACAACGGGGACTAACTGTGTGCACAAGGGGGACTAGCTGTGTGTACACAACGGCGACTAGCTGTGTGTGCACAAGGGGGACTAACTGTGTGTGCACAACGGGGACTAGCTGTGTGTGCACAAGGGGGACTAGCTGTGTGTGCAACGGGGACTAACTGTATGCACAAGGGGGACTAGCTGCGTGTGCACAAGGGGGACTAGCTGCCTGTGCACAAGGGGGACTAGCTGTGTGTGCACAACGGGGACTAGCTGCGTGTGCACAAGGGGGACTAGCTGTGTGTGCACAACGGGGACTAGCTGCGTGTGCACAAGGGGGACTAGCTGTGTGTGCACAACGGGGACTCGCTGCGTCTGCACAACGGGGACTAGCTGTGTGTGCACAAGGGAGACTAGCTGTGTGTGCACAAGGGGGACTCGCTGCGTGTGCACAACGGGGACTAGCTGTGTGTGCACAAGGGAGACTAGCTGTGTGTGCACAAGGGGGACTCGCTGCGTCTGCACAACGGGGACTAGCTGTGTGTGCACAACGGGGACTAGCTGTATGCACAAGGGGGACTCGCTGCGTGTGCACAAGGGGGACTCGCTGTGTGTGCACAACGGGGACTCGCTGCGTGTGCACAACGGGGACTAGCTGTGTGTGCACAAGGGGGACTCGCTGCGTGTGCACAACGGGGACTAGCTGCGTGTGCACAAGGGGGACTAGCTGTGTGTGCACAATGGGGACTAGCTGAGTGTGCACAAGGGGGACTAGCTGCGTGTGCACAACGGGGACTAGCTGTGTGTGCACAAGGGGGACTAGCTGCGTGTGCACAACGGGGACTAGCTGTGTGTGCACAAGGGGGACTAGCTGCGTGTGCACAAGGGGGACTAGCTCTGTGCACAAACTCTCCTGCTGCCAGCCCTCAGACTTGACTTCTGTAGTCGCCTGGGAGGGCCGGTCCTGCGGTGCAGACCAGAACTAGGGCAAAGGATTGGCAAAGCAGGTGGGTCACCTTTTCTAACCCTCCCCCCGGTCCTGAGTCCGTGCCCAATTCACTTGACGGACAAACCCGGAACAACAAGGGGCCGGGGGTGGGGATGACTCTGGGGCTCCGCGCAAGAGAAGCCCAGGTCTGGGAGTGGCAGGTCAGGATCGAGGGGCAGCGGAAAGCAGACCTCTGTGGATGTGCCTGGGGAGGGGAAGCCCAGCACTAGAGGATGAAGGGGGCTGCAGGTCAGGATCGAGGTGCATTGGCAGAATGGGGAGGGGAGCCCAGGGTTGGAATAGCAGGAGTCGTGCCGGAGGAACATCGACAGAGCTGCGTGTGCGGGCACCCACGCCTGGAATAGCAGGGGGTCGTGGGCCAGGACTGAGGAGCATCAATGGAGCTCTGTGTGTGGTGGTGAGCCCAAGGCTGGGACAGCAGTACATTGGCAGGGGTGAGGGGGGCGCTCCGGGACTGCAAAGGGGGAAGCTGACGTACCTCGTTAGTCCAGCCCTGGGCGCTCCAGCAGCTGCCGCCCTTGTGAACAACGACACCACCCCATGGCATTTGCTTTGCCAGCCCAGCCCACTGTCCAGGCTAGTGCAGGTCGAGCCCTTTGCGCTTTCCTAAATATTTCAGGAGGTTTCCTGGACGGCGAGGATGCTCCATCAGGGCCGAGCAGGGCTGCGGAGAGCCTGACCCCGGGGGGCTGGCTGGCAGCCGCACCTCTGACCCCATCCCCGCCTCGCGGGCACAGAGCAGTCTGAGACAATGGCGTGGCGAGGACAGGCCTTTGTGCCAGGGATTCTCTGTTCCAGTTAACATGCGAGGCAGGGAAAGCAAGCGAGAGACTCATCCACCCACCCGCCAGAGGCGGGGGACGCCTGAAAGCAGGTAGGGAAACGTGATCCATAAAACTGCTGCTCAGACCCAGTTCACGGCGGCGGGTGACAAGACCTCCCTCCACAGCAGGGTGACCCAGTGGGTAGGGCAGGAGGCTAGGCCTGCTGGGTGACTTCAGCTGAGCCATTTCCCTTTGGGCTTCTCTCCTACCCTTTGCCTGTCTAATCTGTTTCAACTTAGGGGGCAGGGAGTGTCTCGCACTGTGTGTATGTGCAGCCCCTGGCACAATAGGGCCCTGCTCTTGGCAGGTGCGACCTTTATGGTAAGAAGCGAGGGGGAGGTCTGCCCCTGCTGTTAGAGACTGGATGTAGCTTTCTCTCGAGCACCTCTCGGCCTCTCCTTTGCTTCCCAGGGATGGAGAGCCCTGCGGCTTTATTTCCATAGCATCATCCGGAAAGGAACCTTCCAGCCTGGTGATTTCCCGCAAGGGCCAAAGGCTGGAGGAGTATCTTCACCGGGGCTCTGGCTCCCGCTGCCCCCCAGGGCCCGGGAAGACACGGGCTGTGCATAGCAATGAGCAGGGAACTCTCCCGGAGCATCCGTCACTTCCGTTGCTACTCAAGGTTAATAGCGTTAATTGCCATGAATTATTTTGGCATTAATGGGGATGTCAGATGCGCTTCCACTGTAAATGAGGCTTCTTCCAGTACGGGCACGCCGGCCAACATTTCCTGGTAAAACTAGATGGGGGGATACATTGCAGCAAACCAGCAGGTGTGTGTGAGCGATGGGAGACGGAGAATGACCGCCCAAGAACAAGCCTGCATTGGCAGGATGCACGTGTTGGCAGGATGAGTAAAGGGACCGATGAGATCTCTCCCATCTCTGATTTCTATGGCAGAACAACACCTTTCTCCCTTCTTTTGCTAAGACCATTCTAAGCCGGGGAGAGCTCATTTCACAGCTTAGCCTGCTGCAAGGCTAGTCATCGCCTCATGCTAATTTCACACGGAGACGGTGGAAGCAGGGGATGCTTTGATGGCACTGTATAAAGGCCTGGGCCTGAATTCAACTGAAGAACCGCCCTGGTGTAACACCGTCCCTCCCCCTCATTGAGTGCACATGGAGAGACACCAGAGGCAAGAAAAATTTTCTTTGCAGGGGGGAAGTGTGATGCAGCGCCTGGTCTCTATTCCTGTATCGTCTGCTTTGTGACCTTCATGTCCCTGCACTGTTCTCTGCCTCTGTTTCCCCGTTTGTGAAATGCAGATAGTGTTCCTTTCCTGCGTACAGTTGTGTGGGGAAAACATGCTATAGCAGCAGATTTCAGAGTAACAGCCGTGTTAGTCTGTATTCACAAAAAGAAAAGGAGGACTTGTGGCACCATAGAGACTAACCAATTTATTTGAGCATAAGCTTTCGTGAGCTACAGCTCACTTCATCGGATGCATACTGTGGAAAGTGTAGAAGATCTTATTATATACACACAAAGCATGAAAAAATACCTCCTCCCACCCCACTCTCCTGCTGGTAATAGCTGAATAATGGTTATTCATTAACTCTGCAGGCTGAGAGGGTCTTAGCTATAGGGCAACCTACAAGGGTCTGCTCTGCTGTATGGGAGAAGGGGTGAGGTCTGGGGAGATGGCTGTGCACAGAACCCAGCTCTGTACCACAGGCTTTGGGGGTGGACCTGCTGGCTGCGACGGAGACAGAGACGGGGAGTGTTCTCAGCCTGTTGGGTGCTGGCTGACAAAACCAGCCCTCTCCTGGGTGCGTGGGCTAACCTGGTACAGGCCAGACCCAAGAACTTTAGACGACGGGAGAAAAGCCATTTCTCCAGGCGTCATTTGCTTGATGCATTTCATGTAACGAACCTGAGTTCTCCAGTCACCCACAGCGTCTTCCAGGAACATCGGGGTAAACAGGACCCAAATGTCTAAATAAAAACAAAGAAACAACAAACAGAGTCCAACTTTTCAAGCCTTCTTTATCCATCATTTCTTCGAGCAGGTTACCATTCAAATGCTTCTCTAGTTAGATGAGCTTGTGCGGTTCAGTTGAATGGAGAAGCTGTCCCAAGCCATTCAGGAGTCATGGACTCCAAAGGCTGCTGGGTATTTATATACAACCCCCAGTGCACCAGGGCATGGGCGGGGAAGGAGATGCATGCACCCTGCCCCCATGCGTGTATGCACACACCCACATGCATGCACACATGAGCACGCATGTGCACACAAAGGCACCTGATGCACCACGAGGCGGTCTTTTCTCCAGCCACCCTGGTTCAAGGCCTGTTGTCGTTGCGGCCCAGGTGTGTTTATACACAAAAAAGAGGGTGGGTGTGACCAGCTCCATCAGACACAATGCCAGGTCCTTGGGTTTGGCCGAGCTGCGCTTTGCACAAGCCCCGGGCTGGGAGGATGGCGTCACACCACCTTGCCAATCCCTGACCCTGGGGGCCCAACCCAGGGGAGTCTTAGGGCGGCTCTAACTTTAGCCAGCTGCTCAGGGTCCCTGGGGATCCTCCTGCCGATCCAGGATCATGGGGTCACCCAGCAAAGCCCTCCAGACACTCCCCCCGCGCATCTCCTACACCAGCAACCAGGGGCGTAAAGCCAGCTCCAGCATCCAGCCCTTTTGCATTTCCAGCACAGCGCTAAGCGGCTAGAATGGGGGGGGTCCTAGCTGCCCATGTGGCCTGTGTAGCGTCTGGGCGGCCTGCAAACACCTGGGCCAGAGGCCAAGCCCATGGGAAGAAACAGGGCACAAGGGAGACGGAGCCTGTAAGATGAAGGCAAAGCCTTTGCGCAGGGGCGAACCCCAGCGGTTCCACTCCACCCGGGTGCGAGTGCAGGGCGCGGGGAAGGCGCGGAGGGGCCCCAGGCTCTGCACCCTGCAGCGGGCACGTCGCACCCCCGCCGCTCCGTCGCAGCAGGGAGGACACGCCGCGCACTGCTCCGGGGCCCGTGCACACGACAATGGCCCCTTCCAGCTGCCCCCCGCAATATGTGTTGCGTGTGTGGGGGGGTAAATGCCCTGCAGCGCCCGGGGCCCTGCACACGGTGCATCCTGGGCACGGACAGCAGCCCCGTGCCAGCCCCCCCGGGGGGCCGGGCGGCGCGGAGCGGGGGGGCTCGCCTCGCGCCCTGGGCTTGCCACCGGGCTGGGATCGCAGCGCGGAGACCTGGAGCTGGAGCTGGAGCTGGAGCAGGGGCGGGGGGGATGAGGCAGCTCCGGGGAAAGCACGTGATCGGGGAAACCTGGCAGGGATGGGGGGAGCGGGGAGATGGGGGGGGGGAGTCGCTCTGGCGCTGAATCGCCTCGCAGGCTCCGGAGAGCGGCTCGTCCTCGCCGTGCAGCTGCCGGAGAGAGGATCCGGGGATTGCAACTGCTGGGGGTGGGGGGAGCTTGGCCTGGCCCCTCCCTGAGCTCCCCACCCGCCCCCGCCCTTTGCATTGGGGGAATCGCCCCCCCCCCCCCGCTCCGCCGGCGTGTGCTGGCATCGCCTCGCCTGCACCGCACACACCAGCTGCCGCCGCGGCGGCTCCAGCCCGGGCAGCTCCGGCTCCCACACCCCGGCCAGCCCCGCGCCCGAGGGACGGGCTGCGCCCGGGCCGGCGGCGGACCCGACTGGGGGGGGGGCGGGATCCGCGGGCGGGGGGCGAGCTTTGGATTTTGCATTGCTGGAAAAGTTGGCGCGCATTGCGGGGCAGGGGGGCTGCCGCGGGGGCCCAGCGGCCCCCCCACCCCAGCCCGCCTCCCGCTGCGGAGCCCGGCGCTGCCTCCCCGCCCCGCGGCCGGCGCAGAGGGACCGAGGGCCGGGCGGAGAGCGGAGCTTGCCCGGCTCGCTCCGCCGGAGGCTGCTGCCCGCCCGCGTCCCCAAACTTCGTCCCGGAACTTCGCCAGGCCGGACGGATCCGTGAGCCGCGTTTGCTTCTTTCTCCTGCGGCTGCTGCTGGCCGCGGGCTCGGCTCGGCGAGCTCGGAGCCCGCCGGGGCGCTGGGGCAGAGTTCGCGCCCTGGCGCTGGAATAAACCCCTGGAGATTTCGCTGTTCCAGCCGCGGGGGGCACCTAGCACCCTCTTAGCAGATCGGGGAGGGGGGATACACGTGCCCGCTCCTCTCGGACCCTCCTGCCTGTGGGGGGTGAAGGTGCCCCCTTTGCCCCCCTACCGGGCACCCCCCTTTGCTGAGTGGGTCCCTCCCCTCCTGCGTTAGGGCTTTGCGCTCCCAGCGCAGCACCTTTGGGTGCCCGGGGCTCAGGGCGCCCTGCGGGGGTGGGGGTAGGTCAGAGGGAGGCGCAGGGCAGTAGCCGCCAGTGGTGCCCCCTCCCCGCCCCCCCCCCTTGAGCTGGGCGCCCCGGCCGGACCGCACGTGGCTGGATTTGTTTGTCCCCCACCGCGGGGGTGGATCCCGCACCTCGCCGCGCACCCCACCGACAGCCATGGCCCCGGGGCCCGCCGCCCTGCTCTGCTGCCTCGGAGCGCTGCTGGCCCACGGTAAGAGCTCGCCCGCGCGGGGACTGTGGGGTGGGGGCTCCCCCGGCCCCCTGAGCGCCACTGCACTCTTCTGTGCCTTCCTGCACCCCCTTCCCTGCAACCCCCAGCCCCCCCCCGAGCCCCACTGTCCCCTCTACTCCTCCGAGGCATCCCCCTATGCCTCCCTGCAACCCCCAGCCCCCCCGAGGCCCACTGTCCCCTCCACTCCTCCGAGGCATCCCCCTATGCCTCCCTGCAACCCCCAGCCCTCCCTCCCCTCCAGCCCCCCGAACCCGCTGCCCCCTCTGCTGCACCTCTCTATGCCTCCCTGCACCTCCAGACCCCCCACCCCGCTGCCTCTTCCAATCCTCCGCCCCCCCTCGCCCCCCCGGCCAGGGGAAGGGGCTGCTTTCATTCCGCTCTGCCTCCTTCCCCCAGCTCTGGTTGGGCTCTAGGCTGCCCCCCAGCCTGTTGCCCCCGTTCCTGCCCCTCGCTCTGCCTCGTCCCGTCTCCTCCTGCCCCCCAGGGAAAGGGCAAGGATTAGATTTGAGCCCGGACAGATTGCGCTTCTAATGTGGGGCTCCCCGCGGGGGGGGAGTGAGCGGGGGGGGGGGGAGCTTAAAAATATATATAAACTGTCCCTGTCTCCTGCTTTCTTAATACAGCGATGGATTTAGGATAAAGATCCAAGTCTTTATCTGCTATTATCTCACAGCTTTATCCAACAGACCAATGCAATCAAATGCACAGTCTTTGCAGCCAGGGCTGAGCATGCCCTGGCGGGGGGCTGGTAGCTCCCTGTTGGGGGGCGGGGCGGGGGGTGTGTGACGGATTGTTGGCTTTTGTTTGTTTGTTTGTCTGTACATCCTGTCTCTAGCTGTCTTTCCCCTCCCCCCCCTCCTCCCCCTGTCTGCAGTCTTATGGAAAATGGTCACTTTCCCTGAGTTGCATTCAAATCGCTCCCTGAACCCTGTAATTTATTGGAGTGTGGGGATGACATGCTGTGAAACCGTTTGCTGCCATTAGGGATTACGGGACCTGCTGGTGTGGTGCCCTTTTGCTGAGCAAGGTAACAGTCAGCAGAGGAGTGGCTGGCTGCACTGTTGCGAGCTGCTGACCCCCCCCTCCATCCCCCCCCGTGTGATTTGGCAGGGATGCAGCGGGTGCACCGTGCCCTGTGGGTGCAGACAGCTCCCCTTGCAAGGGCAGCTTTCGGTGTTCTCCTCGCTGCGGTTTTGGGTGGCTTATTTATCCCCCTCCCGCGGCTCCCAGGCAGAGGTGGCAGGGCTGGATTTATCCATTAGCGCTGTTACGGTGAGCCTGGCTAATGTGGGGCCCCTGGGGCGCAGTACCCTCTGGAGGACACGTGCCCCGTGCCCGCGCCCCAGGGTATCCTAGATGTTCACTGCCGGGCTCATCGCTGTCGTTCTTTGGCCATAATCGCCCCCCCACAGACACACGCCCCGACTCTGATGTGTGTGGACGGTGTAACCCGAGTCCTGGCTTGCCGTGGCGCCCGCTGCACTGTGGCGTCGGTTCTGAGGAAGTGGGGTTCAGAATTGCCTTTGTGGTGCACTTACCCTGAGCCCTGAGGCTCTTGGAGTTGCTGACTAATGGAAACGGGACTTAAAAAACCCCCAGCTTTAGTGAGGCTTTGGTGGAAACGCTCCCCTCCCCCCTTCTCTGTTCCACTGGAAGGCAGGGATGCTGATGATAGATAAGCAGATTTTTAAACAACTTCTTTGAACCAAGTCAATTAGTAGAAATAAACGAAGGGACGAGATGCTTTAACCAGCAGGGCTGGGAGTTCTCCACATCCTTTCCCGACAGAGCTGTAAAAATCCTTGATGTGCAGAGCAAGGGTTTATCCTGGATGCTGAGCTGCGGTAACTTTGTTTAGCATCCCTTAAGTGCCTTGAATGCTTTCCCCATTGTCTTCCAGACAAGTTGCTTGTAAGTTTGATTTCCCGGGCTGTGTTTTATTGGTTTTGATCTTTAGGAACAACAGGTAACAGTGTTTGCAATCCACGTGATTGGCAGCTGGCAGGCTTGTGTGATGGGGAAGAGGTGGTTTGGTTTTTTTCCCCTCCTGCTTTATCAGATTTGGGTGTCTGGATAATCATTTTTCCAAAAAGTGGTGAGGACAGTCACGCGTCACATTTGTTGGTGGTTGGACGGCAGCAGTACAGAGAACCTCGTTAGAAAAGCGGTGAATAATAAATTATTATGTAGGATTAAAAGGCGCCGAATGGAAGCGACATATTTCCAGCCACGTTTCCAGTCAGCACGCTGTCTCTTTCCCTTGATAGCGAGCAGATGGTGAGTTAGAACCGATGACCCGAAAACCGGGGCCACAACTTCAGCTGTGGGCAGGTAATAAGGAAAGTGGAACCAGCACATATTGGCGATGCTAATTAATGTCTGTGGCAGTGATTGTGAAGATGGGGAAAGTGGTGTTGGGTAATTAATCTACCTTGAAATTTGAAGCTGGAACTGTGGTCTGATTTCCCATGCTCCTTCTTCAGTGAGATGCGTCTTGTAGAAGAAGGAGTGTTGTTTTTATTATTATTATTTCATATAGAGAGATCGTGGAAAACCCAAGCCAAATCCTCTGTTGGTGTAGATCGGTGCCATTCCATTGAAGTCAGTGGAGCTGTGCCAGTTTACGCCAGCAGAGAATTTGGCCTCCAGTCTGTAACTCTGAGGAGCAGGCTGATAAATGCATGCGTTCATTAGATATTAATCTACTTGATAGGGAGGGGGACGTGTGGGGAAAAGGACTTCTTCCCCATCCCATTCAAGGTTGCATTGTGTCATGTTATGTGAGCACAGGTGCCAGGAGCTGGGGGTGCATAGTATCTCTCAGGCATGAGCCCAGGGAAATCAGTTGGAAAGTCACCATTTGTCTTCGGAGTCAGACCCCGGCAGAGCACGGGTTACCATGGCTATCACTGAGCCTGGCCTGCACCCCTTCCACAAGCAAATAAAGATCAGGTCACAGCGCTGCTTCCCAGCTTTAGGTGTTTATATTTTGACAAAAGTTCATACCAACAGAAATCCCCCCCCCGGCCCGATTTTCCCCAAGTCCCTGGTGCAAGCACTGGAGAGCCAGAAAGTCAAACTGATTAGAAACAGTGAGTGAAATCCCCTCCCCTCCAGTTCCTCAGGCCAAACCCTGTGAAGGGCAAGGTAAACAAATAGCATAAAAGGTGAAAAATGATGTCAGTGTTTTAAGATCCACAGGGGTTCTTTCTACCTGAGGTCAGGAATTTCAGTGGTGAGTCTGTCTATATTTAGTGTCTCTTCCTATCTGAGCAGCATAATAATAAATAATAAGCTTTAGCTGATCTATCTGTGTATCTGTCAGCACCCGACTCTGCAGTATCTGAACATCTAGACAATCAAAATGTGGGGCTTTCAGCCAACCTCCTTGCCCCCTAAAATGTCACACAGTAAAAGCAGGGAGTTGGGGACATTAGAACTAGGCAATACAATTCAACTCTGATGTGCTATGATGGAAAGTGAAGTGGGGGGCAGGTCCCACATGTAGGAGCTGAGGACATGGGATGGGATACAGAGCTAAGCATCCCTGCTCGAGGGAGGGAATAGAGGAAGGGACACGTATGCACAGTGTCTCTAGCCTGCAGTGATCAGGGGCCATGGTTGATCTGTATGGAGGGCAGAGTCTTTTTGTAACCCTCGCTAGGCAAGTCCTGGAATGGCCCTTGATGCGGGGGAGTCTGCAGTTCCTTCTGGACGGTATGCCCGGCGGCAGATGAGGGTGTGTTGCTCTGATGCCGGGAAATCCAGCTGCCAGCATTGATACGCCATGGAGGTCTTCACGCTGCATCCCTAGAGCAATCGGTCTCGATGGGGGGCTAGCTGTAGATCGGATCCTGTCCCCCAGGGTTCAGCCTTGCCAAGCTGTCGTGAGGGCTCCCCAGCCTGGGTGTTGACGCTACTTACCGGGCAGTGATGGTAGACGAGCCAGCGATGTTTTAAGAGCCTGTTAAAAGTGCTCATCCCAGGTATGCAGGCTGGGAGGATTTTCCAAGCCGCACCTGAGCCTTAAGCCTTCTGCCCCCGACTTTCATTACCAGACAGCATTGCGCCTCCTTCACCTCTTTGCAGCCCGGCCTCCTTCCAAGGGGGCGCAGCGAACTCCCTGCTACTTTGCAGAGGTAACCAGACACGCTGACAGACAGGTGCACGAAGCACACCTATTTGTCCAGCAACGCCTCACTCGTAGAGCCTGCTCTGGGCCCCTCCAGAGATCCCCATCCACTTCACCAGACTTTGAGTCCGGCCTTCAGTGACTTGCAATAGGTCGGAAGCTTCTGGGGACGGATCCTGCAGCTGTGGGAGGTGTGCCATGTGCAGGATCAGGGCCCGCCTGCTGTCGAGAGTGCTGAGCTTCCTTGTGAGTCACTGCCCCGTCCTGCTCTGTCCTCTGATGGACGCATGAAGGTCTCAGGACCTGCACTGGCTTTTGGCTTCCGGCGAGCTGGGGAATGCAGGTGCTGAAAGCTCATAATTTATAAGCCCTTTCTCGCCAATTACTTGCATTTGCTGCCAAGGTCAGTTTGCCGCTAATCAGGGCCTTTCTCCTCTGTTCCTTTTTTAATTTAGTGCCTTAGTAACAACTTGACACCCTCCCCCCCCACCCCTTTCCTATTCTGCAGCCTTTGAACAATTTGGCTTTGATAAGCAAATGGGCTGTTTTGAGACTGGCTTTTGCAAATGTCTTACCACAGAGCCAGCAGCCCTGGAGACCCTGGGTAAGGTCAGCTCTTTGTGTTTCCATCCAGAACAAGGGTTTGGAGCAAGGCCATGTGGGTGTGAACCCTGGAGGTGCGGGAGTCGGGGGGGTAAAGCTGCCCGAGTCATTTACACTGGAAAGGAAGCTGAAAAGCCCGGGAAAGCCTTGTTCAGTGGGGAGCTGTAGGAATCCTGGAAGGTGTCGTTGGCTTGGCAGGCACTTGGCAGGATTGAGGCACGACTCAAGGAGAACATGGAGCTCAAAAGGGCACAGAGATGAGTTGTCTCAAAGGGGGTGGAACCCCTTGAACGTGTGATGAGGTCACTGGTGACCTGGCCTTTCCATTGACTAATACTTTGCACTGACATGGAAGGGAGCGTTGGACTGGGAGTGAGGACTCTTTTCCCATCTGCCAGTGACTCACAGCGTGACCAGTCACTTGGCGGTTGTGTGCCTCAGTTTCCCCCTTTATAATATCTACCCACCTCTGGAGAATGCCCGAGATGAAAGGCGCAGGATGCAGCCGAAGTATGCCTAGAGCCTGACCTGTAGCTAAACGCAGCCCAGTGTTTCGGCTTCTGTTAATGCCACTTGCCTGCCCTCCTGAGAGCAAATAAATGCTAAACTATTTAAGGTTGCTGCAGTAACATGAAAGGTAACTAATTAGAGCAAAGTGATTCCAGCATAATATATCTGCCCACGTTTGGCTCCTGCCTTTGCATTGCAGCTCCATTGTGTCTGGGGCCCTCTGGCGGAGGTTTCATTCGTGTTTCATAGACTCCGTATTGATCACAGCCCTGGCGTCAATCGATGGAGCCAGATGCATGAAATCTGCTTAGTGCCAGAGGGAGTGGGGTCTACCATGGGGGGCACCCTTCATCCCCAGCAGTCTCCTCCTCCTGCTTCACTGGGGCCGGGGGTGGGAGGAGGGGAGAAGGTCCGGCTGGGGTGCATTAAATGTTCCACCCTTTACTTCATTATCTGTTAGCTTGGCGTGCAGAGGCTATCCAAGTATGGGAAGTCAGCAGCCTGATGGAGAGCAGGCGGGACTCTCCTCCTCTAGGAATGGGGGACGGGGAGGGTGGCTGTGACCCCCTCCCCTCCCGGGCTGTTGGAAGAGCAGCAGCTTCCCCAGGTGGAGGGCCCTTGCTCTGACCCTGCTCCCCCACTCCTCCGCCCCATGCTCTGGCTGGGGTGTTGGCCGATCTCTTTGCTCTCCCCTCTCATGACCCAGTTGCGCTGTGTGGGGAGGGTGTGGGCCAGTGCCAGAGTGGATTGGATGTCGACCTAGCCCTGGCTCGAATTCACTCTGTCTGCCTGAAGTGAATTGGGCCCTGGCTTGCAGTGCCGATGTGAGCACACAGGCAGCAGACCGTCCCAGGGGAGGTTAAAGACCATGCCACAAACTGGGGAATCCCCCTTGGCTGCCAGTTCTGGGGGCCTCGTAAACCAGCTCTGCTTGTCATCAGTTATCCACAGACTCCCACGCCTGGGGCCACTGTGGCCGCACCGTCCCAGCAAGCTGCTACGGGGCTGGGTGTGTGGGGAGGTGTTGGGTTTGATTCCTTATTTGCAACCCCAGGGCCTCATCAAAAGCCCAGCAGTGCCACTGGGCTTCGAATCGGATGCGGGGCTGGGGCATAGCTCCGGTCCTGGCTTTGATCTCGCAGGGTGATGGTGTGGCCTGCGTGAAATAACCTGACCTGCTGGGTTTATCAAGCGGGACCATCGTAAAGCAGGGGCTGTCAGTGGCCTGTGCTCTCCTCGACCGGAAACACAGCCACGGTCTTTCAACCCTGCCGCTTGCCTTTAAAATATTACACGTCCCTCCTCCCTACTTCAGATTCCTGCCTCTCGAGAGCGTTTCGGAGCAGGGGAGCTGATTTAGAGCCTGGCCCGTTGGAAAAGGGGAGAGAGAATTGCATGGAGGTTGTTTGTAGGAGTCATTGGCTGGGAAAATGACCCTTTTCCTCTTCCAGACGCTAAGAGTGGACGGTGCTGCTGGCTGCATGGAGCAGCACCATGAATTTTTAAGACCAGTAGATGGAGATGTGCTATAAACTTGGTGGCTGGCTGCCGAAATCAGCTTGATTTTTTCTTTTTTCTATATTGATACCATCCCAGCAGATAATCTTTAGAAGCTGACAGTTTAGCATCAGTTACAGCACCAGGCAGAAATCTCCTCCTCTGTGCACATCCAGCTTCCGCTCTGCTGAAAGTTTCCAACCCCAGAAAGCCGGACGGATCCAGGTTAGGTGGCTGGATCAGAGCCGTCGACAGCATGTCTGAGCGATGAATGCCCTTGGAAACCTACAGCCAGGTGCCGGTTCCCATTGACCCTGGAGGGCTGATCCATCCACGCAGGGCAAAACAGCCCTTGCCCCCCATTTTCCCATTCCATTCAGCTGAAGGAGCTTCTCTGTTAGCCAGTAGCACTAGTAGGCTTTTATCCTCTCATGTGGACCAGTCACTAGGCAGGGACAAAGACTGTGCCAGTGTGGCTTACACAGGCCCAGTTTGATTGACGCTCTGGTGGCTCCAGTGGATGCTGGATCAGAGCCGTCGACAGCACGTCTGAGTGATGAATGCCCTTGGAAACCTACGGCCCTGTGCCGGTTCCCATTGACCCTGGCGGGCTGATCCATCCACGCAGGGCAAAACAGCCCTTGCCCCCCATTCCCTGATCAGTGCTGGAAGGAACTGCAGGCAGGGGAGATGGGAGCAGTTTTCAGGTCTCAGCTGGTGGGCAAACCCCTGAGACCTGGTGCTGGCCAGGCCAGGGGACGGGCAGGTTAGCCAGATGTGGGGCGGGGGTTGGTTCAGTGGACAGGGCTGGACCATGTGGAGCTTTGCAGGGCAGCCACAGGAGGCCCATCTAGATAAGGGAGGGTGTGGAGGGATGGGTGGCGCGTGGGAAGGATCCTAGTTGGGGGTGGATTGGAAGGAGGTGGGGGAGGGCGCTGGGCTGGCCGGGAGTGGGGGAGCAGCTCCATACCTGAGCGAGGGGAGTGGGAGGCATGGAGAACAAGACGGAACAGGGGAGGAGAAGGTGGGGGATACAGGCGGCGTCTGGGGTACATGGGGAGCCTAGAGATAGTAGTCACCTCTCCTGATGGCCGACACATGGAGACAGGGGCCCGTTCGCTGGTGTTAAATGATGGATTGATCACTTGTTCATGTAAGGTGATTGGCGTGTGCTGGGGTGTGCGCACGGCTCTGTGTGCGTGCACATACCTTGTGTGTGTCCATGCGCGCGTGTGCGCACTGTGGCTGGAGTAGTGCAAGAGGGGGACGGTGGGTCAGCCTCCCACACCGCAGCTCAGAGGCGGCCCGTACTGTCCCAGGTACAGAAGGTCCTGGGAGGCCCGGAGGAGGGAGCGGCCAGGTGAAGGGTGGGTTCTGTTTACAGGGGCGGGTGGGTTCTCTGACAGCGCACCTGGGTTTGGTAGAGGCGGGTTCAGCTAGTCAGAGAAACTGGGGGTGTTGCAGGCAGTGGGGGGGCCTGGGAAGACTGTCAGGGACTGTGCCACGTAGGAGGAGGCCCCCGGGCTGGCATTCTCCCCCACAGCGGGTGTGTCCCTGTACCACTCCCAACCCCACAGCCTCGAAAATCCCTCCGATCTCCCGGAGCTTGGGCCCAAATTGACCAGTGGCAGGTGCGCAGTGGTGTTTCTGTCTCTGCAGGGAGGCGCCGGGCCAGCTGGCAGGACGTCCCCTCCATGCCCTCGGCCGCGGGAAGATCGCTGCGCTCTGCAGGGCAGAGAGCTCTCGGTGGAACGGGCACGCGCGAGGCCCTTGGAGGGGACCAGTTCCCTGCTCCCCTTTGGCGTAAACCAGGAGGGACCCCACCAAAACCAGGGAGCGATGCTGGGGAGGGGAAGAGGGAAGCATGTGCGAGATCAGTGATGTCCACCGTGGAGAGCGGGGTCCCTGGGTAGAACGCGGGGTCCCTAAGCATTGACGGGCAGCCGGCGAGTGGCGCTCAGCACGGGGTGAGCTCCCCGGTGGCAGCTCCTCTCTCCCTGGGACGGGAGCGGGTGGGATCGTACCTGTGGGGGGGACAGCATGGCTGGAGTGTGTTCTTGGCTCAGCTGCGCTGGTACGGGGGTGTCCTGCAGCCAGAGTCCACAGGGGGGATTGCGGCGGACTCAGCCAGAATTTCCAGTGGTGGATTCTGGCCTGGTTCTCATATCCTGCCCATCACCATTGTATCTGAGCGCCTCGCCTAGGCAGTGCATAACAGCACAACACCCTTGAGGGTAGGGCACAGAGAATTTACCCACCTGTGGCACCCAGCCCCTTGCACGCTGTGCACTCTGCCCCATCTTTGTGCACCCCATATCAGTGGTGGGGGCGGCTAGCTGCAGTCGGGCTCTATAGCTATAGGAATTGCTTTGTCCACCCCTGAAATGCAGCTGCCTCTGGAGTGGAGCGTGGCAGCTGTGTCACAGCGCACAGCAACACTTACGGGGGATATGAGAGCAGGCAGTGTAGGAGAAGCCCATTGGAGCTGCTAGGGGGCATTTAAGGAAGGGCAGATTGAATCAGATGGGTTGGAATTTGGCCAGGACACGGGAGCTGGCCCCCTAACTGGTGCAGAGAGCCCCTGGCATTCCACGCAGATCAGATGGGCACTGGAATGAACAAAGCTCCCCGCCCACCCCATGTTAAACGGCAAGGTTGACAGGTGGCTGATCCTGCCCTGATCCAACCCTATGGCCACGGGGGATCTGGTTATTTCACCCCAAGTGATTAGCCCCAAGGCGCTCCCTCCAGGTGGGGCTGGGGAATGGAGGGCTAGTGATGACAGACCAGCAAACATGCAAGCCAGTTACTGCTGCTTCTCACCAGCCCTTTCCTTGTGAGGAGCCAGGTACCTTGGGCCGGGTGGGTTTGGATCAGGGGCGGGTAGTGCCCCCAGCACAGTTGGCGGGTGACCCCGCTGAGTGTGGGATGCTGGCTCTGTGACTGTGTCCTCGTGGGCCTGTTGAGTCAGCCAGCAGGGCCTTGGGGGGTGGGGGTGGGGCGTGCCGTCTCTGCCCACTGCAGGGGGCATTGAAAGCCAGTGCTGCAGCTCCAGCAGCTGGAGGATGCCTGGGGGGAGCCAGGCTTTGTAAGGATGCAGCATGGGATCACCCCCAGCCCAGGGCGGCAGTGGGAAGGAGCAGGGTCACAACCCCCCTCCCTCTGGGCTGGCTTGATGCAGCTGGTGACACTCACATCTCCCCTCTTGGCACTCACAGGGTGCTAGCTCTCCGCTGTGCAGGGTGGCATTGGGGTTGGGGACTCTTCCTGACTCCCTGGCACCCATGTGGGGGGGTCACAGTGTTATCCATCGACAGCAAATGCCATCTAGTTGTTTATTAGGTGTATTACGGTAGCACCCCTAACAGCCTCAGTCATGGACCAGCACCCCGCTGTAATGGGCGTTGTACATTGTTTATTAGGTGTGTTACGGTAGCCCGTAACATCACTAATCGTGGACCAGCACGAAATTGTGCTAGGCGCTGTACTTTATTTATTAGGTGTATTACAGTAGCACTGAACAGCCGCAGTCATGGCCAAGCACCTCATTTTGCGAGGTGCTGCATGAACCCAGAACAAAGAGTCCCTGCCCCAGAGATCTTACAGCCCCCCTACCCCTCCCTACTCAGCCTGATTCTCCTCTGAACGCCGCCGTTGCTCCATCGGCCCTTGTGAGGCTGCTCCTGCTTTGCGCCAGTTCACGGGCGAGGGATGGACCCCCCCCCATTGCCCTAGTGGGGGCCTGGCAGCTGCACAGCCCCAGTGCCGCCCGCCTCCGCGTCGCCCAGAGCGGTTCCCGTGTGCCGGCGCCCGACGTCAGAGCGACTCGGCGCAGAGAGCCCTGCCGGCGGAATGGTTTCATTAGCAGGGGAAGCGGCCCGTGAAAGAGACGTGCTTTCCAATCCCGACATTTCAAACAAGCGGAGGGATTTTAATAGGAGATTAATGATCCCCTCCCAAGCGCGGCTGTATTACCCTCTTAATGTTTCAATTGACAAAACAAACCCAGAGTGCCACTCCTCCCCAGGCTACTAATTAATAACGGTACGAAGCTGCTCTGCGAAGGGCTGGGAGGACTTGGGCTTCCCCGCTCCTGTGTCTCAGGTACCCCCCCGAGGCACACGTGGGATAAGCCCTACAGCCAGTGAGAGATGAGAAGCGTCAGTGTATGAGTGCAAAGCGCTCGGAGTCCTTGGAATGAAAGAGGTTAATTCCTGGGCATGCACTTTCAGTGCTGTCCCGCATCAAGTGGGTGTTCTTATTCTCATGTTACAGATGGGGAAACTGAGGCAGAGAGGGGTTCAGTGACTTGCCCACAGTCATCCAGCAGGTCAGTAGCAGAGCAGGGAATAGACGTTCAGAGTCTCAGCCCATCCTGGTGTGCTGGACCGTACTGCTTCTGCATCTCCTCCCTTTAGTTGTATATTTGCAGAGACTGGGAATGGGACAGTTGGTTTCACTTGGACATCACTGGGCTGGCTCTGTGCTGGTACTTACCCTGTGGAGGGGAGGGGAAAGGGATCCACGTGTGGTGAATGGGGTGGGAGGGGATCCACACAACAGCAAATGGGGAGAGAGGGAGATCCGGATGCTGGCGAATGGGAGGAGAGAACTGAGTCTATATTAATATAACGTGGGTTAAGAGGGAAGGTCTTCTCATGGAACAGTAACTGGTTAAAAGATAGAAAACAAAGGGTAGGACTAAATGGTCAGTTTTCAGGATGGAGAGAGAGATGAATAGTGGTGTCCCCCAGGGGTCTGTACGGGGACCAGTGAGGTTCAACATATTCATAAATGACCTGGAAAAAGGGGTAAACAGTGAGGTGCCAAAATTTGCAGATGATACAAAATTACAAGGACTGTCAATGAATCTCAGTTAACTCAAGCGATTAACACAGAACAAAGTCACTAAATTAAAAAAATAGTTACAATTAATCGCAGTTTTCATTGCACTGTTAAACAATAATCGAATACCAGTTTACATTTATTATACATATTTTTTGATGTTTTCTACATTTTCAAATGTAATGATTTCAATTACAACACAAAATGCAAAGCGTGCCGTGCTCATTTTCTATTTATTTCTGATGACAAATATTGGCACTGTGAAAAAGGTAAACAACAGAAATAATATTCTTCAGTTCACCTCATACAAGTACTGCAGTGCGATCTCTTTATCGTGAAAACGTAAGTTACAAATGTAGAATTATGTACAAAAAATAACTGGACTCAACCATAAAACAATGTAAAACTTTAGAGCTTAGAAAGTCCACTCAGTCCTACTTCTTGTTCAGTCAATCGCTCAGAGAAACAAGTTCGTTTACATTTACGGGGGATAATGCTGCCCGCTTCTTATTTATAAAGTCACCTGAAAATGAGAACAGGCACCATTGTAGCCGGCATTGCAAGGTATTTACGGGCCAGATCTGCTAAACATTCGTGTGCCCCTTCATGCTTCACCCACCATTCCAGAGGACACGCTTCCATGCTAAATTTAAATTGGTATTCTGTTATTGTTTAGCCATGTGATTAATTGCAACTATTTTTTAAATTTAATTGCGATTATTTTTTTAATTATTTGACAGCCCAAGAAATTACTCAAGATAGTTAAGTCCAAAGGTGACTGTGAAAAGTTACAAAAGGATCTCATCCAACTGAGCGACAAAATGGCAGATGAAATTCAATGTTCATAAATGCAAAGTAATGCACATTGGAAAACATCATCCCAACTCTACATATAAAGTGCTGGGGTCTAAATTAGCGGTTACCGCTCAGGAGAGAGAGCTTGGAGTCACTGTGGATCGTTCTCTGAAAACAGCCACTCAATGTGCAGCATTAGTCAAAAAAGCGAACAATGTGACTTGCGAACATTAGGAATGGGATAGCTAATCGGACAGAAAATATCCTAATGCCGCTATATAAATCCGTGGTACAGCCACACCTTCAATCCTGTGTGTCGTTCTGGTCGCCCATCTCAGAAAAGATATATAATTATAAACTGGAAAAGGTACAGGGAAGGGCAACCAAAATGATTCAGGGTCTGGAATGGCTTCTGTATGAGGCAAGATTAAATGACTGGGACTGTTCAGTGTGGAAAAGAGACGACTGAGAGGGGACAGGGCAGAGGGCTATAAAATCATGACCGGTGTGAAGAAAGTGAACAGAGAAGTGTTATTTACCCTTTCACATAACAAGAACTAGGGGTCACCCCATGAAACGAACAGGCAGCAGGTTTAAAACAAGCAAAACGAAGTATTTCTTCACACAACGCACAGTCAACCTGTGGAACTCCTTGCCAGAGGATGTTGTGAAGGCCAAGACTATAACAGGGTTAAAAAGTGAACTAGATCAGTTCCTGGAGGACAGGTCCATCCATGGCTATTAGCCAAATGGTCAGGGACGCAACCCCATGCTCTGGGTGTCCCTAGACCTCTCTGACTGCCAGAAGCTGGGCCTGGACGACAGGGGATGGACCACTCAGTAAATTGCCCTGTTCTGTTCATTCTCTTTGAAGCCCCTGGCACTGGCCACTGTTGGAAGACAGGACACTGGGCTAGACGGACCTTTGGTGTGACCCAGCCTGCCCGTTCTTATGGACCATGGCCCCCCGCCAGCCCGCAGGACCCCATTAGCAATGAGGGAGGCAATGCTGGGCTGGGGAAGGGCTCTCCAGGATTGGGGAGTGGGGGGTGCTCCCCTACAGCAGCAGATCTCTCTGCTTTCCAGCCCGCACCTTCCTGGGCAGACGCGGCTCTTTCGGTTTATTTTTGTCCGGGCGGTGCAGCCAGCCCCGCGGTGAAACATGCCTTTAAGCAGGAGGGAGCAGCGCGGGCTGCGGGGGACGCCGTGGTCTCCCAGCCAGTGCACGTAACTAGCTGTTGTGAGCCCGTCCTTTGGCCAGCCCTCTGGTTTCCCCACTGAGATGCTAATGGTCGGGCGGAGGCAGGCTGGGTTTTGTCATTAACGGGACAGAACTAGCGTCTACAGACCAGCATCCTCTTTCCGTGTCCCCTTTGCAGTTCTCTGCTCTCTGGCAGGGGACAGGTGCTCACTACCTGTGAGCTGCCAGGTGCCCGCTGCAGCGTGGCATCGTGTCGCTTCCCATGTCCCTTTGTACTTGCAGCAGCCGATTCCACCCGTGAATCACTCCCAACAGGACAGGGGGGCACTTGCCCTGCAGAGAGCCGGACGTACCCACCAGGCAGCTGGGGACGCAGCCGACCCTTGTGCAAACGTGACGGGGGCCGGTCTGGTGGGATGGAAGCATTGTCTGGGTTCAGCAGGGCGATGGGCTCCTCCGACGCTGTTAAGGCCTGATGGCACTGCATGGGTCAGCCCTCGCTTGTGGGTGGGAGGCGGCACGGTGAGATTGGACCGCTCGGGCTGACGTGACTCCATGGGTTGCAGCGTTATTCCTGGTTCTCCCCAGCGCCAGGCAGGCCCATTCACTTTAACATGTGTTGTGTTACCAGGCGCTGCTCAAGCCCAGCGAGAGACAGGCCCTGCCTTGCAGAGGTCGCAGCGTAGGGGAAAGGAGTCGCCCTGGGGTAGGCCAGCCCTGCACCGGGGAGGAAGGGCTGTCCTTCACCATCACCTCCTGTTGGTGCCTCAGCACAAGCTTCCCTCCAAACCCGACCGTCCTGTTCCCGTCTAGCCCCGCGCTCCCCATGGGAGAGCGCAGCCCCGAAATGGCATGAGCAACCCCGGGGCTTAGAGTCCTTCCTCTTGCTTGGCTCCCCTTCCTGTTCCAGCAGAGTGGGGGGCAGACAAAGGGGCAGCTCTACTCAGGTCAGAGCACCGGCAAAGCCAGGGAGGGAGAGCCTTTATCCCGCTGCGATTGGCTGGGCAGACGGGTAGGTAGAGGGGCATAGTGTACAATGGATGGGTTGGTAGCTAGACTGGGGAGAGTGCAGTAGATGGATAGATAAGAGATGGACGGATGGATGGATAGATAGCTGGATGGGGGAATACGATGCGTGGGTGGATGGATGGATGGATAGAGGAGAATAGGATGGATGGACAGATGGAAGAGCGTATCTGGGCTCAGGGGCCACTCGGCTATCCAAAGAGCTTCCTGTCCATCAGGCTCGGAGCCGGCCCCCCCCCCCCACTTCTGTTAACCCCCTTGGCTCAGCCGGCAGCTTGGCAGTGCCAGGGAGAGGCCTCCTCAGGCTGCCATCTCTGATGCTCCCCTTTGTGTGAGAGCGGCAGAAATTCCTGACTGGCACTTGCCCAGGCCGCTGTCCATCCCGGTGCCGTGCACTGCAGAGTAATTATCAGCCAGGTGGGGGGACAGGGCTGGGCTGGAGCAATTCCTCTGCTGCATGGATCCTGCTTGGGGTACCAATAAGGAAGTGCCTTTCATCTCTTACCCCCCCACCTCCATGCTCATTTTAATTTGCCTGGGTTGTTATGCTGGACGCAGGAAAACCCTGCCTCTCTCTGCTCTGCCAAGCCAGCTGGGCGAAGGCTGGGCGGGGAAGCATTTAAGGGAAGGAGAAGATCACAGGAATGAGAAGCAGTGTGTTCGAAATACACCAGGAGATGATTTTGTCCCGAGAGCCTTGAATCCTAATGCAGGTTTAAACTCTAGGCTGAATTGTTGCTTGCCACTGGGTTCATTTTTGCATCCTAGCAACAAGTAGGCCCTTTTAAAGATAAAGTGCACATCAGAGCAGTGTGTTTGTTCCCTATGAATTTAAAGATGCGTTAGGCTCCTTGATTTCCTCTGCAGGAACGATGTTCTTATGAGTGTGTGCAGACGTTCCTGTCCCTGACAAGCATGCAAAGCTGATCTGTCCACGGCCGAGTTCTCAGAACAGTAATGTTCTTCTCTCTCTATTGAGCCCTGATGTATTAGAAGGTAAAACTCCTGTGAAAGGAGTGCTAGTAATGTTCAAAGCCGGCCGGCAATGCAGGTACCGCCACCAGGCTGCACGGTGATTCATCTCAGAGACATCTCATTAATTTAGCACATGCTGCCTGAAAGGAAGAGAGCGCTGGCCACCCAAACTGTTCACACAAATAAAATCCATATCGGACGCCACTCACCGTTCCGAGGCGGCTTTGCCTTCCCCTCCCCTCTCGTCTGAAATGTGTGTGGATCTAGGTGAGTAAGCAAATGAGCGTGCGCACACCCACATGCATACTGTGACACATCTATAATCATACAGTGCATCACTCTGGTCCTAGGAGCTCAGCAAAGTTCACCTCCACTAATTAAAGGTGACATGCTAAACAATTGGGTTTGAGCTCTTTTTTTTTTCTCTTCTTCATGGTGGATAAAGAAAAGCATGAAAAGGCTTTTTTAAAAATAGTTTCTTTCTTGTTTTTCACTTTAGACATACCCAGTCTTAGCTTCCCTGTTTCTGCTGGTGGTCTCCAGAGGGAGTTTTCTAAGCTCTCAAACCAAAGGAGCAGGAGCACTGAATATTTAGCAAAGAGAGTCTTTCTCCCTACTGTGTGTTTGGCATTTGAGTGAAATGGGTGCCAATCATAGAATATCAGGGTTGGAAGGGACCTTGGGAGGTCATCTAGTCCAATCCCCTGCTCAAAGCAGGACCAATCCCCAATTTTTGCCCCAGATCCCTAAATGGCCCCCTCAAGGATTGAACTCACAACCTTGGGTTTAGCAGGCCAGTGCTCAAACTACTGCGCTATCCCTCCCCCAAATCAAAATAACCGACCTCCTCCCCATGCACCTGTTTCAAACAGCCTGACCAAAACCCACTTCCTTCCTTCCCATTCAGGTTTCATTTCCTTGGTACTTGTGAGAAAGCTGCGCAAATCTGTGATCACACCCAGCGTACTGTGCACGTCTTAGTATACTTCTCTGTCACCCTGTTGGATTGTAAGCTCTCTGGGGCACAGACTGTGGGTGCTAGCGCCACTTCTCTGGCACAGTAGGTCTCTCTACAACAAGAGAGTCCACATCTGCGCAGGAGATGGAGCTTTCAAAGGGCTGGTCCCAGGCTGGAATGAACTCTGCCAGGAACTAAGGACCATCCCAAACTGCCCACCATCTGCTCCAAATGCAAGGCATTTCTTTGACAGCGCCTTCTCTGATACACACACATAGCAACGTGTGTGTGTATGTTATTAAAAAAACCCACTTGATCGCACACATGTCTCACCCTTGGGAGAGGACAAGGGAACAAATAAGTGACGGGTGTTAGTCATGTAGCTTAATGCCCCGCTGGAAGGTGCTCAGATACTGAGGTGGTGAGCGTGGTATAACAACCTGTACAGAACAGAATAGCACGGGAGTGACACTTCATATTTGTCTGTACTGCCCCTGCAAAATTAGGGCCCAGCTGATTATGGTCTTTCAGCACTGCCATGAGAGAAATGTTAAATAATAATAAGCTGACCTCATCAACCCAGTAGTTCTGTAGTCACCCATAGAGCCATCCACGAAAAAAGAAGGGCGGACAAGATCTGCATTTCTAATGTAAAAGCAAATCAACCCCCACAGGGCTTTAATGACAAATACCCTTTATTCATGAGAAAGAAGCCAAAAGGAACGTGCCCTGTGTTTGGTTCCGCGCACATTTGAAGGATGTGCTGACCTCAGGATAGGTTAGGTCGAGGGCACAGGCCTGGGCGTCACGACACCTGGGTTCTAGTCCTGACCTGCTCTTTAGCTTTGGACAAGTCACTTCATTTCTCCGTGCCTCTGTTTCCCCACCCACTTTTTCTCTGCGTAGATCGGGGGTAGGCCACCTATGGCACGCGAGCTGATTTTCAGTGGCACTCACACTGCCTGGGGCCATCGGTCCCAGGGGCTCTGCTGCCGGCCTGGGGTTCCGTCCGCCGGCCCCGCTCAGCCCGCTGCTGGCCCTGGGTCCCGGCCACTGGCCCCGCTCAGCCCGCTGCTGGCCCCAAGTCCTGGCCATCGGTCCCAGGGGCTCTGCTGCCGGCCTGGGGTTCCGTCCGCCGGCCCCGCTCAGCCCGCTGCCGGCCCTGGGTCCCGGCCACTGGTCCCAGGGGCTCCGCTGCCGGCCTGGGGTACTGTCCACTGGCCCCGCTGAGCCCGCTGCCGGCCCTGGGTCCCGGCCACTGGTCCCAGGGGCTCCGCTGCTGGCCTGGGGTCCTGGCCGCCGGCCCGGGGCTCTGCAGCCGCCCTCAGCTGTGGCCCACTGGCCCCAGCCAGGGCAGTGAGGGGTGCAGACAGGGGCAAGAGGGGGCGCAGCTCAGCACCCCACCTTAAAATCGGTTCCAGCGCCACTGTGCTGGGATATTTTTAAGTCTTGATTTGCTGCTTACATCACGATCACGCCACGTGGAACAGCGCGCTGCGTTTGACGCTGAGATTGGAATGTACCTGCAAGAACGGGAATCAGAATTTTCTGACAGATTTCAAGATTTCCAGCGATTTGGCCCAAGGCTTGCTTTTCTAATTGAACCTGAAAAGTTCAACGAAAGCGACTTGGATTCGTCTGTATTTCAGCGGATGGGTGTTGAAGATTTCGAAATGCAGCTCATTCAGTTAAAAAGCTCAGAATTGTGGGTATCAAAGTTTATAGATCTGCCGAGTGCACTTGAAGCTACCGAGAGAGATCATGGGGCCTCTATTCTGACCTGCTGGACGTCCCTGCCAGTGAAATTTAACTGTTTGAAGAAAATTGCGTTTGCATTGCTTTCTGCATTTGGATCTACATACCTGTTGTAACGAGGCTGTTCCTGGCGGGACCCAACGGAGAGTGCCAATTCAGGACGAACTGCTTCAAGCAGGGCAGTCACAGCCCAAGGCTGGAGTTGCTGTCCACGCCAAGGCAAACCAAACCAGCCAGACAGAGAGGACTTTGGTCTCACCCCCCTGGCTAACCACAAGTCACACAAGCAATTCCCTTAGACACTCCAGTTTCCCAGTATCCCCACCAGTGCCACTCGTTATGGGGACAGACGGTTATGAAAACCAATACCCCAGTAAAAGAGAAAAGGTTCCCTCGATCCCAAAGGACCAAGCCCCAGACCCAGGTCAATATACAAATCAGATCTTACCCACAAATCACACGGTTGCCAATCCTTTAGAATCTAAAATCTAAAGGTTTATTCATAAAAGGAAAGAAATAGAGATGAGAGCTAGAATTGGTTCAATGGAATCAATGACATACAGTAATGGCCAAGTTCTTGGTTCAGGCTTGCAGCAGTGATGGAATAAACTGCAGGTTCAAATCAAGTCTCTGGAGAACATCCACAGCTGGGATGGGTCTTTCAGTCCTTCGTTCAAAGCTTCAGTGTAGCAAAGTCCCTCCAGAGGTAAGAAGCAGGATTGAAGACAAGATGGAGGAGCTGCAGCAGCTTTTTATAGTCTCTTGCCATGTGGTCTTTCTTTCTTTGTCCCAAAGACAAGCTGCACATCCCATGGCCTGGAAAAACCTCAGAGTTCTGTCCTTAGGCAGGTCCCTGCACACCTTGCTGAGTCCCAAGGCATGTCTGCCTTCTCTCACTGGGTCAGTTGTGTAGCTGATGGTCCTTAATGGGCCACCAAGCAGGCTAGGCAGAGCTGACACCAACTTGTCTGGAGTGTTCCCCAGAAGCATAGCACAGGTTTGAAATATAGACAGTATAGAGCCAATATTCATAACTTTTAACTATAAAAATGATACACATACAGACAGCATAATCATAACCAGCAAACCAGAACCTGGTCTTAGACACCTCATTTGACCCCCTTTATACAAGATTTGGTGCCACTGCAGGACCTTGGTTGCAACAATGATCTATACGGTCCCAGCTTATGTCAATAACATCACACCTCCAATGCAAAATTGATGCAGGAAGGGATGGCACAAACATCACTGACTGCATCCCAAGAGCTCCCCGTCCTGGGTTCTGTCTTCCTACAGCAAGTATTGGTGTATAACCGAAATGGTTTATCAAAGTCATGTTCAATAACGTGATTGAATCTCTTTACAAAGTCAAGGTAAAACCTGATTAGAACAATAGCGGATTGGATCTGCTCTTGCAGCATGGTTCTTGTATGTCTCATGTGATCTTGCCAAGAGCTAAAGAACATAGCTACTTTATCCATGCAAGCTCTGGCAAATGTTTGGAACCCAATTAACATCAAATCAATGTAGATATTAATGTTGTTCATAGTACAGGAATCTTGGCATTCACCCTGGAAAGCAATGTGGTAGTGTGCCTCAGTTTCCCTTTTCATACAGCACATCAGGTTTGGAATGTCTTTTCCCCTGCGAAAAGTTCCAAGACTGTTTACAGGCATGAACTGTGAACCATCAGTATAACAAGGCCTCTTAACACAAAGTGTGTTCTCATGTATTCCTTTTACCATGTTCAAGGGATTTTCCAAAAGATGAGGCACATTGTACATTTTTACAGTTATTGGTAATAGCAACACATTAGTTACAAGAATTACCATGAGCAATAACAACAAATTCGTCGCAAGTGTCCATTTACAATCATTTTTGCCATGCCACACCTTTGGCTCAATACCATTGGGATTTGGGCCTTTTAGGGTTAGCCTTTGGCTTCCCTTTGCAAAATTAAGGTCTGTCTTTCCTTCCTGTCCTGAAGGATCAAACCCTGATTTCTCTTGCTTAACAGAATTCACTAACTGATTGGGTGTGTTCTCTGTGCTAACAGCTATTAGCAAGTTTCAGAGGAGCAGCCGGGTTAGTCTGTATCCGCAAAAAGAAAAGGAGGACTTGTGGCACCTTAGAGACTAACCAATTTATTTGAGCATAAGCTTTTGTGAGCTACAGCTCACTTCAGCGGATGTTTAGCAAGTCCTTCTTCTCCCTGCCAGCCAAGTAATTTGCATTACCACAGACAGGAGCTAGTTCACCAGTTTTCAGATCCTTAACTGCTACCGATTCCAAGGCTGGACTTTGTCTTAAAGAGAAACCATCCATTTTCCCTAACAAGCAAGACTCAAAGTTCTGTGGTCCTTCCATTACCAACCTCTGCTTCCACATGGGATTAGATGTTAAGTTCACTGAGAGAATACAAGTCATATCCAAAGTGTCTAGAGACCTGCCATCTCCTGTATTCTCGAGAGATTAACTGCCCAGCTGTTCTGCTCTGCAGACTCAGCTACCCAGTCTTCCCTCTGAACCGGAGACACAGTCTGGTCACTCAAAGAATCAGCATGGAGACATTCCTCTCTCAACAACCTTGTCTCCCCAACAAGGTGGCCAAACCCAGCCACTTGGTTATAGGACTCTTCAACTTTCTTAACAGCTTTCACTCCATCTGAGACCTTCTCAAAGCTATCCACACTGGATCTTTCAACAGGAAAGTCAGTGGATCCATTCACAACAGAAAATTCCTGGCCGTTAGGAACAGAAACTTTCTTGATTAAATCACTTTCACAGCCTTCAGCCAGCTACAGCAAACTGCTTGCAAAGACTACCATGAGGATTCCTTTCCTCAGGAACTTCTTTAAGCAACAACTCACCCCTCACAGAAATTTTTCCCTTACCCTCTGCACCTAGGGCTTGTTCTAAAGGAACACTTCCCTGAGCAACAACAGACTCTTTCTGGGTCTCATTTACATCCAGGATCACCTTTGACTCATCAGGCGGATTCCTACACAATCCCCTTTCAGGCAAACTTATAGACTTCCTAGATAAAAGTCAGAAGCCTTCTCCTTCCCTTTGCCACACACAAGTTCAGGAATCTTTTCCTTCTTGCTACCAGTTTCCACACCCTCAGTAGGTAACACAATCAAATCACCTTTCTGCTCTCCTTGTGCCCTGGCTAGGGTATCACGCTGATCAGACAGAGTTGTGACACCCTTTCCCAACAACGCACTAGCAACAGGCAAAATACAAGCACCGGAATTGTCTGGTCTCTGGGATTTTACATAGTCACTAACTGGATGCGACCTAGTTACAGGGCCATTCTCCCGAGCAGACACAAACTTAGGACCCTTCCCTTCCTGGGCTTTAGCTGAATCCAGAACCAGCTCTGAGACAACTGCACTACCCTCAACCATCACAGGCTGAAAGGCCCCTTCTGTCTGCTCCACAGACAAAGAAGAGCCGGACACACTTTCTCCTTTACCAGACACACAGCTTGGGATCTCTTTCCCCTTGTCCCAGCACACAAGGCTGGTCACAGACAACTGCTTGGAGACTGGGGTAGCTCCCTCCATAGGCAGGTCAATACCCCTGACAGACACAGGGACATTTCCTTCACTGTCCCAATTCTCCACCCAGGTAACAGGTAAGGTCCAGGGACACTCATCTTCCACTCTCCTCGCCTTCCCACCCTGCTGACTAGACACAGCCATCCGCTCACAAGGCTGCCTAGGCTCATCCAAACTTTCCTTATTCTCCTCTCCCTTCACTTGATTTAATTCCAGATTTGCTTCTGAGACATCAGATAGACATTCAGAAACTTCATTCACTGTCAAACAGCTATTTCCCACCAGGTTAGAGTCCCCCTCCCGCTGGTCAGAGCAATATAACATACCAACATTGTTATAAACTGAAATTTCAAGAGGATACAGTTTCTCGATTGCTTTTTTGACTTCAAGCTGAATTCTGGCAGTTTCTTGTCGCAGGAGAAGCCCTGGTGGAAACGGGTTGAGGTGTTGAGTGCTGGGGAGGCGTGGGGGGAGGCCTGGGGGGGATACAGGCTGTTGCTTGGTGGAAGAAGGCGAGGACTTGTGCGTGTCTGTATCTAGATATATGGAATCTCATTAAGCACCGGTTTGATCCTGCAGTCTCATTAAGAATGGGCCTGATCCTGCAGCCCCACTGATGTCTCGTCTAATGGCTGCTGAATCAGGCCCCAGCTACCCAGGGCAGTTGTGCCCTGCCTCCTTTTAGGTGCAGAAGAAGGGGAGGGTGCAGAGAGCTTAGGGGTGGGGCTGAGCATGCACAGTCCTGAGCCGTAAAGCAGGGAGCAGCCCCAGACTTGCTGAGGGCAGAGGGTGTACCTGAGCCCTGCAGTCCCCTCTCCTGCTCGGGGCGGGGGGGGAGGGGGGAGTCAGCAGCAGACCGAGGGAAGGGGGACGGGCTGGGATCAGATGGAGTCTGGGAGGCCACTTGTGCCGCAAGGTCGAGATGCTGCTGCTGGGCCCCTGGGGGCCGCTGCTCGGGGCGAGCAGGAGAGTGGAGCTGGGGACTGGAGCGTGGTCCTTTGTTGGCCACCCTGGTGTTCAGCCAGGAGTCTGCTGCAGGGGAAGCCTGGCTCCGGCCGTGCAGGGGTGGGTTCCCTGCTGCGGTCCCCAGGGAGAGGAGGGGACCCTGCCAGGCACCTACATGCTAAGCTCATGCCTTGGTGCATTAGGCTGTACTTTGGCTGGCCCTTCCATTTGGGGCCCATTCAGGAGCGGAGTCCCTGCCTGCTCAGCCCCAGCCGGGTTAGGACTCAGTTCTCTTGGACTCCGTTTCTCTTCCCTTCGGGTGGTCCTGGCTTTCAACATGCAAAGACAACGTGGGGATTTCCCAGAATTGCCCTGGCTACTGAGCCCTCTCAGGGGACATTTGCACTGCATGGAGATCTCCCCATGCACTGGTGCTCTTGGGCTGAGAAGGTTGCTCGGTCTCCAGGGCCCTTCCAGGATTTAGCCCATCTGCTGAGACACCCAGTGTCACGGAGTCCCCGGGCGATGCTCTGGAACTGCTCTCTACGAAGCCAGGCAGGACTCTGGGGAAGTCTCCTTTCTGTGAGCAGCCTGTCTGCAGGACACACAGCTCACACAGCTTCCACCTTCCTGGGTCTGACCTCGGAGCATCAGCATCCTCTGCCCCTCCGTGCGCTTCCCGCAGCGAGTCTGCTCAGGCGGGGTCCTGGGGAAGCCAGAGGGTCCTGCCTCCCAACTCCGCAGTCAGACGTGACTCTCAGCCAGCCAGTAAAACAGAGGTTTATTAGACGACAGGAACATGGTCTAACACAGAGTTTGTAGGTGCAGAGAACAGGACCCCTCAGCTGGGTCCATTTTGGGGGTGCAGTGAGCCAGACAACCACGTCTGCCCTTCACTCCTTCTCCCCAGCCAGCCCCAAACTGAAACTCTCTCCAGCCCCTCCTCCCCTGGGCTTTGTCCCTTTCCCGGGCCAGGAGCTCACCTGATTCCTTTGTTCTCCAACCCTTTAGCTCTGCCAGGAAACAGGGTGTCGGCCATTCTCTGTGTCCAGATCCCTGCACACACCTACCGTCTAGGGCTCTGCAATGATCATACACCCTCATCCCACCACCTAGATACTTAAGAACTGCATAAGGGAAACTGAGGCACCCACACAATATTCAGAGGAAACATTAAGAACAGTCCCGCTTCGTCACACCCAGCAAAGAAGAATCTAGATCCTGCTGCTTGGGGTTGTTTTTCTGGTGTGGATACTAGTTCATTCCCTGGGAACTGGACTGAGACACACCTGGCCGCCCACTTACTTTGTCTTGTTCATTTGGAGATCGAGAATATCCAGAGTTACAATGATAAATAAATAAACAATAAATGAGAGCTCAGGGAGGGATCAAAACCCTCATGCTTCAGGGCATGAACTGACCGCTGATGACTGGGGGTCAGGAGGAAACTGTCCTTGGGATAGATTACCCCATCACTGCCTCCTGCGGGGTTCTGACATCTTCCGCTGTTAGAGGCAGGCTACAGGGCTAGATGGCCCCTTGCGATCCCTCAGTTACCACGTTCACACGGCCCACCAGGTGGTAGTAGCTTTGGATCATCGCTACTGAGCTGGGCTGCATTTGCCCTTGCAGGGAAAGGCTCCGTCAGAAAGCCCCTGACTCACACAGCCTCCCCCGATTGGAGCTTTCTGCTCAGCTGGGAGCTGGGATTCAGGGCATCGTTTTCCAGACAGACTCGTCATTATGGCATCAATCCCCCCATCTCCAGATAAAGTGCTCGCTGGCTGCTCTGCAGACAGGCTGGCAGCCCCCTTCCCCTCGGGTAGCTCTCTCACAGCCTCGGCAACGTTGCAAGCCCGGCTCTGGGTACATTTCAGTCCGCGGCCATCTGTACTCCTGTGAGAAGCAGAACTGCAGCCAGTTCACATTAATCTTAGCATCCGTACTAGTGCATGCTTCCTCGGAGCCGGGCCCCTGCCGGGGACGCTTGTCAGGGGCTGCCTCAGAAGCACCGGTGCATCGCTCCCAGTGACCGGCTCTGTTGGTGCCCTGGCATTCTTCCCGGCTCACGGCAGCTGAGTGGGGCTGGAGCTGGCGATGGGCAGAGGCGGTTCTGAGTTTGTCTAGCTGGAAGCTGAAGGAATTCAGGCTGGAAATAAGGTGTAAATTTGTGAGAGTGAGAGTCGTTAAGCACTGGAGCGATTTACCGGAGGTTGTGGTGGAGACTTCGGGGATTTTTTTTTCTAAAAGATCTGCCGTAGGAGTTATTTTGGGGGCATTCTCTGGCTTTTGCTGTACAGGAGGGACGACTAGATGATCACCATGGTCCCATCTGGCTTTGGAATCTATGCAAAAGATCGAGCCTCCACCACAGTGATCAGCTGGAAACCAAGGGACGGGTCAAGCACCAGCAAGGAAAGCGGAAAAGTTAGTTACCTACAAACTGATCAGGGAGCGCGCTTGCTTTCAAAGGTCACGGTTGGAGAGATTTAGATACAACAGGCCAGATCCCAGCTGGTGTAAATCAGCATCACTCCACTGGAGACAACGGGCCAGATCCCTGGCTGGGGTAAATCAGCATGACTCTTTTGAAGCTGCTCTGATTTACCCTCGCTGAGGAACTGGCCCAGTATTTCCCTAGGTGACAATATCTTGTCACTTTTTACAAAGCAGCGACTGCCGAACTGGAGTGGGTGGATGGGGGAGAAATAGCTGCTGACTCGTGGAGTCACACGACCACACCTGCACAAAGGCACATGGGTTGTGTGTGTGCAGCATGAAGGGGTGCATCCATTCTGCCCCAGCTGCCCGGTTTGCACGCACAACCTGGCCTCATCCCCGCAAATATTTGTCCTGCCATGCTGTGCTTTCCCGCTGCAGGGCCAGGGCCCAGCCTGAAGGGGGTGCACAACCGAGGGAAAAGCGGGTGATTGAATCTGGCGCGTCAATCCTGGAAATAGACGGAAATATGGGGAGAGTGTTAAAGGCAACCGGGGTGAGGAGTCCCACATTGTACCTACCTTATAGCTGCCGTGTTATTCTTCCACACTTCTGAACCATGAGACTATCCCCTCCTCCTCCACCCCCAAACAAGGGCTGCTGTGCAGCCAAGGAAAACAACCCTACACAAACAAACCCCGGGCACATGAAGTCTCCCTCTTTGTGGTCATTCCCAT
Organism: Chelonia mydas; assembly: GCF_015237465.2. NCBI lineage: Eukaryota > Metazoa > Chordata > Testudines > Cheloniidae > Chelonia > Chelonia mydas. The sequence goes on along the minus strand of NC_051257.2, from coordinate 21,084,508 downwards.
GTTGCAGTGCTCCCTGCTTTTCTGCTCCACTCTGCTCAGGGGCCTCCTGAATGCTACAAAAACGCTGCTCTCTAAAGCCACGTCTCCACTCACGGCGGCGTGTAGAGTACGGGCACCCCACGGGTAGCTACATGCCACGGTGAAAAGCTCTGGCAGCAGGGAAAGGCTCCTGCAGCTCCCCACTGCTGGAGCCTTTTACTGCAAGGAGGAAAGTCTCTGGCAGTGGGACACTACAGTGCTAAAACAAAAGTGTGGATGTGAGAGGCACAATTGGACGTGCAGAGAGCTATGTAGGCTGCATAGCCTGCGGGGGTCAGGTGTGTGGGTCGCTGCCCTGCTCGTCTAAGCCATCCCTCAGTGCCTACACGCTGTTTGGACCCATGCTAGCTGGGCGCGCAGCGATGCACACCGCTGTAAGTGGGACACAGTCCACGTGGCAGGAGTGAGAAGAAGTGGCTTGTAAGTTCCAGCAGCCTGCCTGTTCGCTGGAATGGAGCAGACAGGTGGGAAGGGGACGGACCGGAGCGGTCAACAGGGCTTTTAGAAATCCAGCCGTGAATGGAAGGCGCACTGTGTGACAAGGACCCAGCCTGGGAGACCGGCACACAAATGATTCAGGTTCTGGGATGCCGTCCTCTGGTATAAATATGTCCCGTGCCGTGGCTCTTTATTGCTGGTATGAGCATGTCCGCTGTCTCGGGGGGGGACGCCAACTCTGGTGGGTGGAAGGAGCTCTGGGATGCGGATGAAGTGAAGGTCGTTCAGAGGCCCGTTGGAAACCCGGTTGAGAGGGGACTTGGACGGGGCACAGTTGCTGAGGAACGGGTGGTGGTTCTCAAGCGTCTAAGAAGGGCCTCCAAAAGAAATTGGTGAGTAAAATAAAAAGTGGTTAAAAGCTCCTTGCTTGCCCCGTACCTGTCACCCGGCCTTTCCTCACCCGTGCCTGATGCTGCTCCAGAAGAAGAAATGTGTCTCCTGGAACAGTTGTGGGGAGATTTGCAAAGGCGCAAAGTGCAGTTTAGGTACCAGCATTCAGTGGGAGTTGGGCTCCTGCGGCCTGTGTGCTCCTGTGACAGTCTCCCCTCTTGAGGCGAAGGGGGCAGTGGGGTTTAGTGGTTAGAGCGGAGGAGCTAGAGGAGAGAGGGAGGCGGGCCCAGTGGCTAGGGAGCTAGGTGTGGTTTGGGAGACCTCAGTTCAATTCCCTGCTCTGTCACGGGCGTCGGCTGTGACTTGGGGCCTCTCTGCCTCAGGTTCCCCAGCTGCACAATGGGAGACTGACCGCATTACAGACTGTGCAGCGCTCAGGTACGGGGGTCGTAGCAGTACCGAAAAGAGCTTTGCCGCTGATCTGTTTTTGGCAAGCCCTCCTGGGAGCATTCAGCACGCCCAGCGCAGGGGAGCTGGCTAGAGTGGGGCTTCTCACAGCACTTTGACCATGGAGCCACGAGTGTAAAATGGGTGTGGTGATATTTCCTGGAGGAGGGGAGGGGCTGAGGCCTCGTTAATTACTGTTTGCAGTGGGCTTGGAGAGCTGCAGATGCCAGGAGTTCAAAGCACAAATGGTCGTGATCGTTATAATGATGTCATTGTGCGGGAGGGGGGAACGCGGTGCATTTCAGCCACGGCCCTGATAAGCCTGAGGGACACCCTGGCACGGACACATCTGCCCCGTCAGTGCCTCTGTGCTGTGCTGGGCACACCTGCTCTGGTGCACGTCCACCTCTTCCCTTTCACCGTGCTCTCCGAGGGGGCAGGGGACAAAGGAGACGCTGGGTATGACTTGGAAGCAGAAAGGACCCATTATTTCCTGCTTCTCTCTGGGTCAGCCGCTCCATGCTGGGCTCAGATTGCCTCCCGGGAGCCTGGCACTGCTGTGAGCCTCTTGAATTTCCACTGGTCCCCATGGCTGCTCCCCAGCTAAATGCTGCAGGAAGTGCCAGGTCTTGCCCGTGTTGGGACTGGCAGGGTGCAGGGCAGGTTCTGACCTCCCCCTGCCTTCGCTGCCAGCTCCCAGCGCTGGGAGCGGCTCTTGATCTGGGCTCCGCCGGGCCGTGGCGACAACGCGTTGCTCTCGCTTTCGGTTGTCGCAACAACGTGCTGCGGCAGCTCCACGCGAGGTCCCCTGCAGGATCCGTCCCTGCCCCGCTGGGGTGTAGTTAGGGATTCTGTAGGACAGCCTGTTCGGAGGCCTGACTCGGGTTTGAATCCGAGCGCTCCTTGAAAAGCCTTTCTTCTCCGCATTGTGACAAAATGCAAATTCCCTTCCTCGCCGGGCTCCTCCGGCACATAACGCAGGGAGGCAGCGTGGGGAAAACGAGTTTGCAATGGGCCGAATCCACGCAGAATGCGCCTGAATTCCAGACGCGCGTCGAACAGTAAAGCCAGCTGCTGTCAATACAAGTAGCCCTTTTCGTGTGTCTTCTCTTTAAATTCCCTTTCTGCTTCTAGACTTATGGCTTTGACATCAGAAATAGGATTAAATGGCTGGTGACCAGAAGGGCATCGCCGATTCTGCATGTACACAAGGAAACCCGAAGAGATGAATAGTCGGGGAACATCAGATGTTGACGGTTTACATGGTGTAACCTGATTTCATCTCCTGTAATCGCATCACCAGTACAGCATGAAATTGGAAAGATGTGGAAGCTATTAGAGACTGTCCCATTCCCACCCTCTCTCCCACACGCGCTGGCTCCTTGTACAGTGAAAGCATCGAGTCTGTCTGGAAAAAGTCACTCTCTCTAATGTAATCGGAACCTCTTATTGTTAGAACGCCAATCTCGGCTAATTAGCGACCACGCGCCCCTGGAAGGCAGCTGCTTCGGGGGGGGGGTGGGGGGAGCGTAGCAGCAGGGCAGAGGGCATGGGGTCAAAGACCTACTCTCATAAAAGTGCCTTAAGCCTTAAGCGTAAAGGCTGCCGGCATGTGGCCAAACACGTCGAATGATCCGGAGGGGAAGACCTGGGCTTTGTCGCACCGTCCCTGGCAGGTTATGATAGTTTTGGACTGTGGAACCGCTTGCTCAGGATTAGTGTGAGAGGATGGCTTGCCCTTGGAATGGCCAGAGGCCTGGGGCCAGCCAACCCTAGCTCGTGAGTAGGCACAGCTGAGGATCAGCTGATTCCCCTCTAACGGGCAGAGACGGAAGATGCTCATGGGGACCAGTGTGGAAAGCTGGGACTGGGGAGTAGACTCCAGGGGAGAGAAATGCTGGGAGAGTAGGAAGCCAGACCCACAGGGTGGAGGGTCTGAGCCCAGTGTAACTGGGGTGGAAAAGACTTGTAATTTAAGTTCATTTTATGCTAATAAACCAGACCAGAAAGCAGCAGTGGGATTGGACACACCCCTATTTGGAGTTGTTGAGGCACCAAGAGGGGAAACTGAGGCAGCGGGCAGCTTGCGGGGCTGCCATGTGGTGGCGCATCGGAGGTGGCTGACAGGGTGACAGTGAGTGTTTTAAAAAGAAAAGGAGGAAGACACGTTCCATCTTGTAGCTATAAGGACCAGCCTCCCGTCCCGTGGGTTGTAAGCAGGGTTTGACTCCGGGACTTTCCGTGCCCCAGCCTGATCTCTCCCACGTGACTGGAGGAATAGCTATTCCCCCTCTGTAGACCAGCCACGAGGAGAAGACTCGCTGGCAGTCACCTCCAGCCCCTCGCGCGCATCGCTGGCACCCAAAGGGGCCCAGCCCTTCCCCCGCGGCCCTGGGATTTCTAGCTCGCGGCTTCGATAAGAAACCTTCCAAGTCCCAGCCCGGAGTTGCTCCCAGGGTGGCGGTGCCCAGGGAGCGGAGAGCAGACCCCAGGCCGGCATGTGTGGTCTGTGGGACTGACATCAGCGTGAAGGTGGCGGGAGAGGCTGGAGGGCTCTGGGAGGGGGGTGCGGGGGGGGGGCGGTGACACGTCCTCGCTGAGCCTGCAGCTGTCCCTCACTCCCGGGGCCCTGCCTCGCAGCTGCACCCGACTAACCAGCTGTTCAGCAAGGCAGCAGCTGCTTCTGCTTTAGTAGTAGAGGAAACCTTCGTACCTTCTCCTTCCCGGAGGGCGAAATCTAGGGCAGCTCTGGCTCCCCACTGGGGCGAAAACGGCTGAGTGTGGGCCAAATCCTGCCAGGCTCCGAGGGCCAGCTCCTCAAAGGTGTTTAGGCTCCTAACATCCACATGTATATACCTTTGTGGCCCTGGTCCTGAGAGCTGCCTAGGCTGCCCTGGGGGCTGCCAACTAAATCCGTGGGCCCGGCTGGGTGAGGCCGCTGGATCGGAGTGAAATTCCTGGGAACGGCAGAATCCTCAGCCTTGGCCGACTGGCTGAGCCGTCGCGTTGCCTTAGATACTGGCTGGGAAACAAACGCAGCAAATAAAGGCCGCACAAACCCTCGGCTCCTACCCCCCCTCGCCCCTGGAGCTGCAAGCGGAGAAGGAGCCAAGTCCGCAGCTGCTTGCGATTGGCAGGCACGTTCCAGGCGCCCGCTCCCCGAAAACGAAAGCTCCCGGGGGTCACGCTCTCAGGCCCTTTCTTTAACCTGCCGAAGGCGGCGGCAGGCTGGGCTCCATTGAGCATGATGGAGATTGAGCTGCCTGAACACTACAGGTAATTAAAGATTTACACAAAGCCCTGGCTGGCTTCCGGGCTGCCATTCACTCATTTATTTGGATTGTTTTCTCCTTAAGACAGTACCAGCAAAGACGAATGTTACCTGCCCGCGGGAGGAACTCAGGTCCCCAGAGCCTGGGGTCTCGGGATCGATGTGCGTCTACGCCAGTGTGGAGCAAGGGGGAGCTGAGCAGCGCTGCCCGGGCACAACACGTGGCAGGGCGTTCCCCCTCCTCTCTGATACTGCCCCGGGCTGCCGACCTCCAGGTGGGGTCTCGAATCGGATCCTCACTCCCACACACTTTTATTCTCCACCCTCTGGGCTCTAGCTTTCTAGCTACAGTCCATAAGATCAGAGCAAACGGGAGTCTAGAGATGTCCACACGATGCGCCCGGGTCTGCCCGCCTAGCTGCATGCCGGCGCCGTCTCAGAGCATTGGGAGCAGACCTGGGCAGGACCCTGGAGCGACAGCACCTCTGGTCAGCCTGTACTATCACCAGGATACGTGAATTCGGTTGTGGGCCTTGATCCTTGAAGTACCCACCCAGGGATCGATCCTGCGGGAGGCTGAGTGACACCCCCCCTCCTGCCACTTCTGATTCATTGTGTTTAAGGTCAGAAGGGACCATCAGGTCATCTAGTCCGACCTCCTGTATAGCCCAGGGCATCCCTTGTCGCCCATTTCCCTCTGTGCTGAGCCCTACAACTTGCAACTTGCACTACAGACTAGGGACTGAATGGCTCGGCAGCAGTTCTGCGGAAAAGGACCTAGGGGTGACAGTGGACGAGAAGCTGGATATGAGTCAACAGTGTGCCCTTGTTGCCAAGAAGGCCAATGGCATTTTTGGATGTATAAGTAGGGGCATAGCCAGCAGATCGAGGGACGTGATCGTTCCCCTCTATTCGACATTGGTGAGGCCTCATCTGGAGTAGTGTGTCCAGTTTTGGGCCCCACACTACAAGAAGGATGTGGAAAAATTGGAGAGAGTCCAGCGAAGGGCAACAAAAATGATTAGGGGCCTGGAACACATGACTTATGAGGAGAGGCTGAGGGAACTGGGATTGTTTAGTCTGCAGAAGAGAAGAATGAGGGGGGATTTGATAGCTGCTTTCAACTACCTGAGAGGTGGTTCCAAAGAGGATGGATCTAGACTATTCTCAGTGATAGAAGATGACAGGACAAGGAGTAATTGTCTCAAGTTGCAGTGGGGGAGGTTTAGGTTGGATATTAGGAAAAACTTTTTCACTAGGAGGGTGGTGAAACACTGGAATGCGTTACCTAGGGAGGTGGTGGAATCTCCTTCCTTAGAAGTTTTTAAGGTCAGGCTTGACAAAGCCCTGGCTGGGATGATTTAATTGGGGATTGGTCCTGCTTTGAGCAGGGGGTTGGACTAGATGACCTTCTGGGGTCCCTTCCAACCCTGATATTCTATGATTCTATGATATTCTATGATTGTGTGTGGCTAAATCACCTCTTCCAGAAAGGCCTCCATCCTCCATCTGGAGACAGCAAGAGAGAGTGAATCCACCACTTCCCTGGGGAGTTTGTGAATCTCCCTGGCCCTGATTTCAAAGTGAATGCGTGTGGCTTTAACTGCCAGCCGTGGGTTCTTGTTCTCCCTGTCTCCACGGAAGAGCCCTTTAGGATCCACGAAGATACTGATACCCTGTAATCAGGTCACCTCTCAAATTTCTAATCGCTCATCAGATCGAGCGCTCTCAGTTTCCGGCTTCCAGTTTTTCAACCTCCTTTGTACGATGCGAATGCTCGAATTGGCTGTGCCGTTCCAGTGTTGGTCTCCCAGTGTCCTGTCCCGAGGGACAGTCGCCTCCCCCAAGGATCTGATGCGTTCGGCTCATCGTCCACGCTGACCCCTGGTTCCCTGCTTTTCAGGGGGCAGCTCCCCGAGGCAGGATTGTGGAGATCCGTGGGCGCCGAGGGTGCTCCGTGCTTCACGGGGCAGGCCTGTGGTGCCCGCGGCGATTGTGCTCCGGTGTGAGTGGTGATGCCTCGTGAGCTATGCCCAGTCTCTTGTGCTGAGGAGACATGGGCACAAACTCCACCCCTCTAAGCCAGAGCAAGTTGGGAGCCGTGCCTCCTAACGGGTCACGTTCCCCTCCACTTGCCATCCTGCTCAGCGGGGCGATCCCCATGGCGCTCTGCCCCTACCCTGATGGCACCTGGCCTCTCCTGTCTCCTGTTTCTAAGCAGCAGTTGGTAATACAGATTCAGCTTGGGAAAGGTTAGGCACGTCCATGGGCTGGCGTCAGTCAGTGTGCCCAGTGGGGCGACGCCACGCTGCTCACCGTGGGCCAGATCCTCCGCTGTCGCGTCACGGCTCCCGGGTGTCACACAAGGGGGAAGGAGTCAGGGAATCCTAAACCCTTGGCTCTGCCTGCGCTGGGGATGATCATCGCCAGCTCTTCCCGCAAAGCCTCTTGGGGTCACATTGTGGCTGGTGTGCGTCAGGTCCCGATGCACGAAGGGAGCTACGACGGTGCACCAGCGTTCTGGTGCATTTGGCCTCGGCTCAGATCCAAGGTCAGGGGCGCTGGCATAAGCCGTGTTTGACACCAGCGTTGTGCCTGTTCACGAGAGAGTTGCACTGGTGCCGAGCGCCTCACACAGACGGACTCCAGCTTCAACAGACTAGCCATCAAGGAGGGGAGCTGGCTTGACCTGCCGAGTCACACCAGCACAGACGACATCACGTGAAATTCTCAGGCAGCGTGGCCTAGCGGACAGAGCACTCGGCTGGGAGTCAGGAGACCACAGTGCAAGTGGCTCTCCCTCTCTGTGGCTCTTTCTCCTCACCCATTTGGTCGGTTGGGGTTGTAAGCCCCCAGCACAATGGGACCTTAAGCTCAGTGGGGCCGCGAGGTAATTCTGATCATCATCAGTGGTAAGAACTTTCTCCTCTGCTTGAGAAGACAGTTCCCAGTGACCGAGAGGGCTCTTTCTGACGTCCACCCCGGGCAGGTCAGTCGTAGGTGGGGAAGGATCGACAGCCAGATGCAGTCAGACTGGTTGGCTCCAGGAGACATCATCTGCGGTTGATCCTGTGTCTCGGGCTGTGTCTGTGCCGGTTATTCACTCCTTTCATTTCCAAGGCTCGTGTGTAAGAGTGAGAGCCGCTTATCTCACAGCTCCCCGGGCGCAGCGGTGGGAACACAGACGCCCGGGCATCTCTCTGGGGTTGAGGAGGGTGTGTTATTCCGTCTGGGGTCTCTCTGAAGACGTTTGTGTTCTCTCTTTGCTGAGGTGCCCTGGCACCAGACTGTGCGTGTGTGTTTGGCTGTGGGTTTCAGTGTTATCTCTTTGTGTGTGCGTGCCAGGGGGGAGCGTGTGTCTGTGTTTGTGTGGGCTCTGGTGCCAAGGGCTGGGTGGGTGTGCATGGCCACACTGGCGCCGGGCTGTGTGTGTGAACTTTTGGGCTGGCCCTGGCTCACTGGTCACTGATGGCCAGGCCAACGCTAACGACCTTTGCTGAGCTGCAAACAGCCTCTCGCCTCTGCTGAGCAAACCCGGGTGGGGTGAGCCCTTCCCGACTCCAGGCTGGTCTGGATCAAACCGCGTCACGTCCCTGGGGATTGTTCTTACACCTGCTGAGTATTAAATCATGGTTCCGTGTGCTGAAGTCTCCCCTGACCTCCTCACGAGCCCTTCCCCGCCAAGCGCACAGCGGGGCCTTGCTCCCGGGGAAAGAGGACCGGTCCCTCTTGGCTGTTTTCCCAGGGAGCCCCTCTCCCCAGTGGAGTCTGGGCTTTGTTCCTTGTTAGCGTCTGGTACCGCCAGCGCTTTGGCTGCTGCTGCTGCGGATTTGGTGGCTAGCTCCGCTGAGGTACAGGGAGGAGCGGCAGGTAGCCTAGCTGGGGTCAGGGGTCTCCTGGGACTCCAGGGGATGCAGTGAGTGGGCCGGGCTGGGATTAGTGTGGCCTGGGGCTAGTTGGGAACCCAAGGCCTGGAAAAGAGCGTGCCTATGATGTCTGTCTAGGGACCATGTTCATTCGGGAGCCTCCATCCCTGGCTGTGCATGGGCCTAATCCTGAACGATGCAGATCCCCTGCCTCGCTCATCAGTCACCATGAGTTGCTAGCACTGAGTCTCTCTCAGGATTTAGCCCAAGGTTTGCTGCAGATCACCCGGCCCGTTGCATGCCCTGCCGTGTGATGCCCCAGAGCAGGGATCGGCGCAGAACAGTGGGGAGGGGGCTGCTGGGTTGGCCCCCTGGGAGCTGCTGATGTCTGTCTGTATCTCACCCTGCACACGCTGGAGTAAAGCCAGGGGCTAGCACTAGCCCAGGAGAGAGGATCTGATAGGGAGTCAGGTTTTCTGGTGGGGTGGCCCATGACAGCAGGGGCTGGGCTTGACCCCTTAGGCCCCTTCCAACCCTGTGTCCTGTATTCTTATGACTCCCCGGGTTCGCCCAGGAAGGGAGTGTGTCTGAAATCAGACCCTCCTCTGTCCGCCATGCAAGCATCCCATGGGCTCTGCGGGATTTGCTGAGATCCACGCGGCCGGGGCGTTAGCACCAGGTCCCTGATGCCTGTGTAGGGCCATTGGCACTAGGACTTCCTGCGGCCAAAGGAATTCCTGACGCCGTAGACGCTGGGCTTGGCTCTCTGGTGAGGCTGGCCTCCGCGTGCCTCACCTCGGAGCTCCTCTCGCCGCTGGGCAGCAAACAGCCGTGTCGACGTAGGAACGTGCAGGTGGTCTGGGAGCAGCGATTAATCAGAAGGGAACAGTTTGCAGCTTGGAACATCCCCCACCCCCCGCTAATCCCATCTGTCACGCTGGCTCTGTGCCGGAGGAGAGGCCTCCCGGGAATGCCGGGCGTGATGGGATGGGAGAGGTGGCCTGGGTGACTCAGCAGCCGGCTCTGAGTCAGCCCCGAGCCCCTGCTCCATCGCAGCGCGGCGCGAGCGGACGCTCTCGGTGGTGTCTTGCCCAGCGCGGACGGAGCCCAGACCGGAGCGGGCGGGGTCCTGGCAGATCCCAGCGCTGGGCTCCGGATGAGGGGTGGTGTCCCACCTGGGGCGTGCAGTGCGGATGCTGAGCTCGCTGCCGTCCCAGCAGAAGCCATGTTTGGCGGGAAAGGAAGAGTGGAAGCCTCTTGAAATGAGAAGTCTCTCGGGCCGGGTCCCCAGCTGCTGTGCATCAGAGGAGCTCCCCAGACGTCGATGGACTGGCCCGGATTTACACCGGCTGAGGTTCTGGCTTACTTCTAGTATCAAGACGTGTCACTTATGGACTTGTCAGCCCTTCGCCCGAGCCCAGACTGGGACGTATCTTGCAAACACACTGTTCTGCGTCCTTTGCCAAGCTGCTGATGTAAAGCCATGTGTGATGAGTTTTACCCAGAGCCTTTCCAAGCCAGCTGGTTGGGTCCCCCGCAAGCCTGCGTGACTCAGAGCAAAATACGAGTTTGCTGATGAGACTGTTCAAACTGTGAGCTGGATCAGGACTGGTAAAATCCCTCTCCCTTCCCCCCACGCTCAGGAGTCAGTGGGGCTGTGTGCCCATGGGGACTGCCCTGTGGTCAGTGGAATGTGCCCAGACGGTCTGGTGATGGGCAGCAAGATAAAACCCATAGATCAGAGGTCTCCAAACTGTGGGGCGCGCCGGAGGAACATTCGGGGGGGCAGAGGGGCACGGCAGCACCCAGGCCAGATCCCATGGGGAGCAGGGAAGGAGCACCACCCGGCCCCACTCTGCTCCCAGCTCTGCTCTGGTTCTGCCCCCAGCCACAGCCCCCGACTGTGGCCCGGCCATGGCTCCACACCCGGCCCCTGGCCGTGGCTTCGTTCCTGGCCCCAGACCTGCCCTCAGACCTGCCCCCCCTTACTCCTCTCTGCGTCCCTCCCCCCATGCCCCTCACCTTGCCCAGGGCTGTGCCTGGAATCGGAATCGAGGCCAGTGCGTACGATGTGTAACGTTCTTCCCTAGCGTTTGCTCCCTGGCTTTTGCTCTGCGGGGGGCGTTGGCTGGGAAAATAGAGCCTATTGCCCTGACGGGGTGAGTGACCCCCACTGTCCTGGCCCTCTTCCAGCACGGCCTGTTCCCGGCTGGAGTAGGAGCCCCGCCCCCATCAAATTGCCCTCGCCCTGCCATGTCCTGAGTTAGGCCTAGCTCCTCCGTGAACCCGTCTTCTGCTTTGGGGCTCGTTTGTCTTGGCGACCAGGCAATGGGATTTTGTCATCCACATGAGGCACTGAGGGACTGATCCTGGGAGGAGCTGGGCACCTGCACTGATGGGCCTGAGCCCCCCAGGTCATGTCAGTGGAAACTGTGCCATTGATTTCAGTGGGAGCAGGATCTGACCTTGCGAATTGACTGTTCGTTGGCTGAGGGTTAGTGGTGATGTTTCCCTGTCTGGACAGTCCTGGGGGGCAGTTCCCCCACCTATGTTGTACAGGAGATCAGACGGGGTGATCTAGGTCTCTTCTGGCTTTGGAATCCACGAATCTATTCTTCTCCCAGACGTTTCTCGGCTGCGTGTCGTTGCCAGAGGGCGTGTGACCCGTGTCGGAGAATACTGAGGCTTTGGCGGCAGTGTGCCTTAGTGCACAGAGCACTGGACTGGGAGCCAGGAGGCCTGGGTTCTGATCTTAGCTCTGCCATTGATGTGCTGGGTGGCGTTGGGCAAATCTCTTCCCTCTCTGGGCCTGTGATTCCCCCTCTCACACTGGGGTTGTAGCGCTGTGGTCGGACGATCCGGCGGCGGGGGGACAGAGTGCGTTAATATACTCGCCCTCCTCTGTAAGCTGCGTTGAGCTCGCTGGGTGCAAAGCGCTGGGGCTGTGATGGGCTCAGGCTCAGCCCCACAGGCTACCGGAGGAGAGCATCACTGTCTTCGCAGCCAGAGCTCTGCCGCTTTAAACAAAGGCTGCGGGTGTCTCGCCCGCAGTGCTGGAGTCCTAGGGCTCATCTACTACAAAATGGGGTCGACTTAAGTTAGGTCGACCGACAGCCCCCGCAACAATTAAATCGGCTGCTGGTGTCCACGCTACCCTCCTTCTGCTGGTGGTGCCCGTCCTCACCAGAAGCACTTGCACCGACTGAAGTGGGGTATTGTGGGGCGCTGACAGCCCCGGGGGGCTTACAGCCGGAGCCCAAATGTGAAATAATAGCAGCCATGAAACTGACAAGACTGTCAGTTTCACCGCTGGTAGGCTCCCTGCTGTGAAATTGAGCCCTGCTCTGTCACCCCCAGGGAAGTGGGGGCTGTGAGCCCCGCGCCGGGCTGACAGCCACCAGGCGATGTGAGCAATGCAGTGTCTACACAGACACTGCGTCGCGCTAACTACGTCCACCTAAGCCCTACGCCTCTCGCAGAGGTGGAATTATGAAGTCGATGTAGTGGGTGGGTTAGGTTGGTGGGAGCTCGGCTGTAGTGTAGACGCTTACAGAGAGAGTTCGCCATAAACTGCCTTATGTCAGCCTGACTCTGAAGTGTAGACCTGTACCGAGAAAAAGAGGGGCTAGAGTGCAGGGCAGTGGGAGGCCTTGGGGGCAGCAGGGGGAGCTCTCGGGTCATAGGGAGAGCTGGGGGGAAGATTGGGGGAGGCCCAGGGGAGCAGGGGTGACTCCCTGCAGAACCCGTCCCGGCCTCACCTTCCCCCTAATTATGCCTCACTCCTGCTCCCTGCAGGGGGCTTCAGTCTCTGTGTGGCCTCTCTACCTGGCTCCTGACGTTGCCTGGCTCTGTCTCAGGCTCCCAGCAACTCCGGGAGCTCCTGCCTGGTTCTGGCTACAGCATCCCTGGCTCCCTCTGTGCCAACCGGCCACTCCCCGCCTTGGCCTGGCACCAGCTGGCTTGGGGGACACTCTGAAGCCCTGGAGGGAAAGTAGCCGATGGGTCTGGGGCCAGGAGAAGTATCAGAACGACATTCCAGCTCCTAGAAGTGCCAGGAGGACATTCTGGCATGATTCAAACCTGGCTCCCCAATCATTTCCCTCCCCTCCCCCCGCTGCTGCATTTGCAGCATTAAATGGGATTATCGCATTTGCCAGTTAATTCCATTAAATGAGAGTCCAGACATCAGGTGTTTTTAAAGACACCCTTTTCCCCTTCTCTCCCTGTTCTAAATGATTAGTGTCAGTTGCTCAGAAGCTAACAAATAGAAGCCCTGCTCATAAAAAGCCGGAGTGTTGCACAGTGTGTCTCATTTGTGTTTTATTTAGTTTTGTGTTTTGCTAATAATGGGTCATAAGGTGCTGCCTGCTGCATGGTGGTCCTTGGCGTTCCCGCAAAGGAGCCAGGGAACAGCGCGAACCGCTGAGCGTGTGTTTCCATCTTTCGGGCCTCCTGGCAAAGGCCCATTTTAGCACTGGCCTAAAGCGTAGCACACGAAGCCCAAAGCTGCGTGTGTTGCCTCCAGGAAAGCGGGGGATTGGCCCTGCCAAAGCACTGGGCTTTTCAGTAGGGCTGTCGTGCCGGCTAGACGAGCAAAGGTGTTTGCAGAATGCTCCGACGCGGATGGGAGAGAAGGTGCGTGTGTTGTCTGACGCACGTCGCGGGGTAGGTTCTAGGTCCTCAGCTGATTCATAGAATCATAGAAGATCAGGGTTGGAAGGGACCTCAGGAGGTCATCTAGTCCAACCCCCTGCTCAAAACAGGACCGATCCCCAGCTAAATCATCCCAGCCAGGGCGTTGTCAAGCCTTGTGCTTGTATTGCTCCCTGTCGGGAGGACTGGACAAAATTCATAGGTTCCCAGGCCAGAAGGGCCCGTTGTGAGTGTGGAGTCGAACCGCCTGCCTGGTGCAAGCCAGAGACTTCCTAGAGCAGATGGTTTTGGGATTCCCCATTGTAGGGAATCGGCTCACCCCGTAACCTTCTCTTTGTTAAGCGAAATAACTTGAGCGCCCTGAGTCTGTCACTGAGGCATGTTCTCCAAAAATGAGTATTTCCTTCTCGCACCGTTTCCCCCCCACTCCCGCCCGCAGCCCGGCTTTGCATCAGACCAGCAGGAGCCACGCAATTGTCTTCATGGGCAGTCGGACAAGGATGCTGGTTGGTTCTGGCTCTCAGCGGTGTCCCTTACGGAGGGCTCGACTGTGATGAACATACAGGGGTTTCTCCATTGAGGCTGCTGGACTCAGGAAGACCCCCTGGCTCCCAGGCTAGGGCTGCCTAGAGTTGCCCCACAGGGTCTCCCTAAGACCTGGCCTGGACTCAGCAGTTGTGAAATGAGCTGCTGATCCCGCTCCGCTCTGTGCTCCCTTTTCCCTTGGAGCTGCAATCTCCTTGCTCTGCTTCTGCCCTGCTGTTTCTCTTTGTGGATTCTGCTCCGAGCTCCCTCCAGCCAGCCCTTGCTACGCTATGTAGCGTGTGCTAACTTCCTCTTCTAACCCTGTGGTGCATTCAGCCGCCGAAGGCTGCAGCTTCCCTCAACCCTCCATCTCCCTTCCTGTGTTCTCTGGCCACCCACCACCTGCACCCTTGGTAACAAGGCTTACACAGAATGTATGATCTTCAGATCACTTTCCTAAATAACCCTAGCAACCCTCTGGCCAAGCAGGCCTTAGTAACCCCATTTGACAGGTGGGGAAACTGAGGCTAGAGGTTTCAGAGTAACAGCCGTGTTAGTCTGTATTCGCAAAAAGAAAAGGAGGACTTGTGGCACCTTAGAGACTAACAAATTTATTTGAGCATAAGCTTTCGTGAGCTACAGCTCACTTCATCGGATGCATTCAGTGGAAAATACAGTGGGGAGATTTTATATACACAGAGAACATGAAACAATGGGTGTTGCCATACACACTATAATAAGAGTGTTCAGTTAAGGTGAGTTATTATCAGTTGGAGAAAAAAACCTTTTGTAGTGATAAACAAGAAGGTGTGAGTAACAGTGGGGGGGGGATAAGCATGGGGAAATAGTTTTACTTTGTGTAATGAGGCTAGAGGGGTGATTTGCCCAAGGTCCTACAGTGGGAGTCAGGATCAGAGCTGGGGTTAGATCCCAGGTGCTTCCAGGCTGCTGGGCCGGGCGTATGGCCCGTGGGCTGGCTGAGTGCAGCATAGGTTATGGTTCCAGTTTTCTCTGCAGAGTCTCTCCTGTCAACGCATTTCCTGGAATGATGTTTACCCCCTGACTGTCCTGCCCTAGGCTACATTCTCAAGGCGCCCTGCAGATCTCTTTAGCCCGAGGAATCTGGCTTGAAATTTACAAAGATGCAGCCAGGGCTCTGCCTCTCTCCAGCCTTTCTTTTCCAGCGTGTCCACGCATATCTCATCCCCCTCCACTGGTGCTGCTGCATGCTCGGGGTTTGCAAACTCCAGACAGATCTGAGGGCTGGGAGACTCGGGGCCAGTAGAGGGGCGGGGATGCACAGCACCTGCCTGGGGCTCCGGGACTGCAGCGGGCTGACCGCTGCCCTGCCACCCTCGGGCTGCTGCACCCAGCCATAGCCAGCGCCCAGTTTGCAGAGGCAGCGGCTCTGGCCTTTCGCAGCTTGTGAGCTCTGGGGTATGTGAGGATGATAACGAGGCCAGACGTGGGTGTGCGATGCTGGAGGCTCCAGGCAGCCTCGTGCAGGGGACAGCTGTTTGTTGCCTTAACTGTAATCTGTAGCGCTGGGTCTCTGGCTGTCTCCCCTGGCTGTGTTCCCCATCATCAGCCCTTCCTTCGCAAAGCAGCAGGAATCACTTTGCAGACGTGATTGCATTAGGCCTCTGCATAACCAAATCAAAGGTCTGGTCTCCACTGTCTGGGGCAGATACAGCCCAGCTGCCTGTGTTCTCAATGTTGCCGCATTCCAGACATTTGTTCCCTTCCGCTTTCCCTTCTCTGTCACGCGCTGGAGTCGCAGGTGAGGTGGAGCGATTGGAGCTGGGCGGGTGTGTCCAGTTCAGGACCAGTACTGGCAGTCGGGTTTATCCCTGCTTCCCCTAGCTTCACTGGAGGCGCAAAATCCCCTTTCTCACACATGGTTTCTCAGGGGCACAAAGGGGCCATCTGCTCGGCCCCATCACCGAGCGTGATAGCCGGCCCCAGGAGGTGGAGTGGGGTCAGTCGCGGACTGGACACATCCTGTGTTTGGGGGGCAGTGTGTGTGTGTGTTTGTGTGTGTGTGTGTGAAGCTGCTTTGTGACAATCGTCTTCTCAGTCTTGGGCCCCAGGGCTGCAATGAGATCCACAGGGCAGAGCCTCGCTGATTTCAGAGAGCTCCATGCGGGTGCAGCCGTCGTCGGCCCAGGCAGGTCCGCTGGCAGGCTCAGGGCCTCCACTGAGCACAGCAAAGCCGTAAGGTCGGGATTTTCCACGCTCCTGAGGGAACTGGGTGTCCAAATACTGATGGATTCCAAGGGCAGCTACACCCCTATGGTGCCTTTGATTGTCTTGCACCCCTTGGTACTCAGATCACAGGATGCTGTTTTGAACCAGGGCATCAGTCCCCCACTGGTTCTTACGTCTCATGCCCCAAAGGTGCCCGCCATCCCCCTCCTCCCCAGGAACCTCTGACTGCTGCGTGTACTGCCACGGGCATAGTGTGCCGGGCTGAGTGCAGTCTTGTGGCTTCATGGGCAACCACACCTCGACTCTCATTAGTGCTGACAGCCCCCATGTGGCTGCTGGTTCAATACCAGGGCTAGATGGTGCTGGCTGCGACAAGCCAGCTGACTCTGAGGGTTAGCGGCTTGATTTGCCCTGTTGCCAGTTTTGTTCCTGTCCCCCTCTTTAACCTGCCAGGGCAGCCCTTCGTGGGCCATTGCAGGGATCGAACCCACGACGGCTAGGTCTAAAAGCAGGCGTTTCTACAGCTAAAGGAACAGCTTCATCGGGGCAGACTCAGAGACTTCTATGCCAGGAGGGACCACCTAGCCTGACCTGCACATCGCAGGCCACTGAACCTCACCCACCCACTCCTGTAATAGACCCTCGACCTCTGGCTGAGTTACTGGCGTCCTCAAGTTGTGATTTAAAGATTTCAAGTTACAGAGACTCCCCCATTTACTCTAGTTCAATCCAACAAGTGACCTGTGCCCCAGGTTGCAGAGGGAGGTGAAAAACCTCAGGGTCTCTGCCCATCTGACCCGGGGGGGAAACTCCTTCTCAGACCCCAAATCTGGCCATCAGTTAGACCCTGAGCATGTGGGCGAGACCCACCAGCCAGACGCCTGGGAAAGAATCCTCTGTAGTAACTCAGAGCCCTTCCCACCCAGTGTCCTGTCTCCGGCTCCTGGAGAGATTTACTAATTGCAGAGGCAGGAGCAGCCTCCTGAACTGCTGTATGTGGTTTGGCCAAAGGGCCGCCTTGTTCCTCCCAGTGGCCTGCCACATGGCCTCGCCTCTGCGGGGGGTTAGCTCATGGTACTTGCAAAAGACTGGCAAGGGCTGGCTGCATTTTCATGGCACGGTCCTTTTCTGGGCTGTGAAATGCAGCCTTCTTCCGAGGAGCTGTCCTAGGTGCTTGCAATTCAACCCTCACTCTCAGCCCCGCTCTGCCGTGTGGCTGGGAAGTCCAGGCCTAGGCCTTGGCTTCGACTCACCCTTCAGTTTCAGAAGTCAGCATAGAGGGTGGGAGCTGCCCCTTTCGGCCCTCGGGGCTCCCTCTCCTGGCGGCGCTGGCCTGCGAATGCTGGAGCCCAAGCTGTGACGATGGAAGTGCGTGGGCGTGGATCAATCTGTGCTTGAGAGCGGAGTGGCGCCCTGGCACGGGTCGGATGCGCTGTGTCAGGGAGGCGTGTTTGCAGCCCGGCCAGGAGGCTGGGGTTTGCTAACGGTCCGATGGGATTTGGGCGCTTGGATCCCATTGATTCAGGCACTCTGCTCCCTTATGCCCCTTGGAAAATCCCAGCTGAGACACTCAGGGAAATCGTAGCGGCTTTGTAGATGGAATGTAACGCTGTCCCGTTCAGCTGTCATTGACTAGGGGCCTGGGACTGCGGGGTGATAGGGCATCATCCGCCCACAGCCAAAGTGAACAGTGTGGTGTGAAAGGGGGACAAAAAGCCCCCATACATCACGGAGCGCATGGGGCTGGGGCAGTGTCAACCCGTGGGCCTGATTCTCTGTTCCCCTGCACTGGTTTTACCCCAGCCCAGCTCCATGGACTTCAGGGGTCACTCCTCACTGAGCCCAGAAGCGAGAGGAGAAGTCGTCCCAGAGTTAAAGCCTGTTAAATAGAGGGGGACAAATTCTGTGCTTACCCGTGCTGGTGTCAGTGTGAAGCAACTCTGCTCAGCTTTGTGGAGGAGCCAGGTCTGTCTCAGGATGTGGCAGGGACTAGGAGTAGGCAGTGCAGTGTAATGGCTAGGACTCTGCCCTGGGAGCTAGGATGCCTGGAGGTCTAGCCTTCGCTCTGCCACTGATGTGTTGTGTGTCCTTGGGCATGTCACTTCTCATCCTGGATCTGACCGTGTGTCTGTGCAGCGCCTGGCACAGTGGGGCCTTGATCTTGGTGGGTGTTTGCCTAATACTACCACAGTGATGCACTGTACCAGTGTAGGATGTGAAGCCTGGATTCACTCACCCTGGAGTGACTCTGCTGATGAGAGACCAGAAGCCAGCACAGAGGGTTGGCCATGCCAGAGAGACCCCTTACTCCCTCGATACTAACCCGTAAGCATCTTGAACCCCCAGCTCTGTCGCTGCAGGGCTCTGACTCGGGGTGAGAGTGCCCATTCTCCTTGGAGCAGGAGCAATTAGAAATGCCAGAATCCCAACCCAACGGCTCGTGCGCTTTATTAGCAGGGCTGGCCAAGATTATTGCATGCCGGGGCTGGAAGGAACAAACGGAGGCGGGCTGTCAAAGGCAATTACGTGTCCCGTCGCTCTGCAAGGCGAACGATCTACTGCAAAGCGAGAGGCGCTAATGGAATAAGCTGAGGGAGGCTGTATTCTGAAGGCCCGGATCATCCCCACACGCTGCCTTGTACCAACGCGGCATTAGCCTGTCTCACGGGACACCTTCCTTTGAGGGTTTTAAGGCCCGGCTTGACAAAGCCCTGGCTGGGATGATTTAGCTGGGGATCGGTCCTGCTTTGAGCAGGGGGTTGGACTAGATGACCTCCTGAGGTCCCTTCCAACCCTGATATTCTATGACTCTATGACAGGATCTGACAGCGGGAGCTGTCAGCAGCTGGGCACACTTAGTGTGTAGGATCCTGCCGGGCCAGGGCAGCCACATGCCAGGCAGGCAGAGATCTTCCGGCCGTTCTGAGCTGCTGCAACGCTCAGGCCAGAGGATGTCACGCAGCCAAGCAGCCATGTGCTCCCCTTTTGGTCCCCCACTTCTCCTTTTCCCTATCCACCCTTTCTGGCCAGTGCAAATTAACCATCATCTGTCCGTAGTGTCTGTGCAAGCCCTGCAGGAGGCGATCTTCACCCCGCCACTCAGGGCCAGTGTAGGGGACCATGGAAACACCTTCGCGTTGGCTCCGAGCCCCTCCAGCAGCCTGGCTCCCATTGCTGTGGTGTTGTCTGGAGCTCCCCAGCTGGCGTCTGCCCCCAGGGCCCCTCTTTAAAGAAGTTCCCCAGCACAGAATGGGCTAATGCAGGCCTGGGCAGGGTGGATGTTCCCCTGGAGTGTTCAGTGGGTGCAGGGGAGGTGACCGGGGAAGGGGTAATGCACCCAAGGGGTGTGATCCGTGCCTTGGGCCCAGCGACAGTTCCCTGCCTGCGGGGTGTTGCAAGGACACATCCATCACGCTTCCAAAGGGCGGTGGCAAGGGGCTGGCGGGGCATTGCTGAAAGTGTCCTGCGGCCCCTGGTTGAGAATCCTAGACATGTAGGACTGGAAGGGATCTCGGTAGGTCACCCGCTGGCTTTACTCCGCCATCGCTCGGTATTGTTTAGAGATGAAAGAGGAGCGTTGTCCTCGTTAATTGCAGCGGTGTGAGAGCAGGGCGGCTGTGATCACACAGGTAATCCCGGCACCAATCTGCCGCAGCTGAGTGCGGAACCGAGCTCTGGTCTGGTGGGTGTCTGGAAACCTGGCCCCGCTCCTGACTCTGCCCCCAGCTGGCTGCATGATCTAGGTCAGGCCGTTCCGCTTTCTCTGGACATCTTGCCGGTGTCTTACCCGGGGCTGGCCCTGCTTTAAACCAGTGCAAATGGGAGGAGACCCAGCCTCTCCCCCCGGCTTCTGTAAAATGCGGGGGACAGTGACAGAGCCTGCTTTGTGCAGCTTTGAGATCCGCTGTCGAGGGGCGCTCTCGGACTGCGGAGTGCGGCCACGTGGGGGTGGGTTACAGCCGCTAACCAGTGGTAGGGCTGCAGACAGGTAGTGGAGGATGGGGGCCAGTCCGGCCTGGACCAGGACTCAGCAGATATGAGTTCTATGCCCGACTCTACCATGGGGTGGCTGGGTGACCTTGGGCAAGTCCCGTCCCGTCTCGGTGCCTCAGTTTCCGCATTTGTACAATGGGGCCGCTATGGTTCTGACCTCCCCTGCGAAGTGCTCCGAGGAGCCCTGGCGGGAAGCGCTGGCTTGCGCTGGGGAGCAGGTGCGCTGCCGTGGCAAGCTCGGAGGGAGCGTTTGGGTCAGCAGAACGAAGTCCTTCGCTAGGGCACGTCTCGGCTGCGGTCAGGAGATGTGATTGCAGACACACCCAGCCAGCTTCGGGAGTTCCCTCAGCTATTGTCTCCTGCAGGTTCGTAATTGTGCTTGGGCTGTCGGTGCTGCAGCCCTGTTGGAGGCCCGGAGATTGGTCCCAGGTAAACGAACGCAGAAGCGAGTCCGGTCTGCCTTCTCCCTCTGACCTCCCGCCAGCTGTCTGGTCCGCCGAGTCCGTCTGCTTCCGATGCACTTTCCACCGCTGTGACTTGATGTCACCTGAGCATCCTCTTAATTATTTATGTGGCTGGGAAACCCTGCGGCTCTCCAAGCAGGAAGTACTGAAAATGCAGAGCCGATGGGTTCCCCTTTCCGTCCTAGACTGGGCACGTGGAAACCAGCAGGGGCTGCGGCCGACCATCAGTCACTTGGGTCTCAGCAAACAGTTAACTCCCAGTAACTGCAGAGCTCAAACTCTCCGGTGGTATGTTTGGTGCGTATGGGGAGGTTGCTGAGCGGCTTTGATCCCTCTGTGCTGGTGCCGTCCCCCTGGCTGTGGATATCCTGTGATTCCCACCTCCCTCGTTAGGTCTGATCGCTGGATGCCGGGGGCACCTTGTAGTCGGAGGCTCCACTGTGAACTGGGGGTGCGGTTGGAGCGGCGAGGAGGTGCCAGGCAAGGGGTCCAGCTGGGATCCAGGGGTCTGCCCTGGGCGGTCGCTTTGTCGCCTCTGGGCTCGGTGACGGCTGGAGTCAGGAACATTTTGACTAACTTGAGTCCAGTTTTCCTCCACCGGCTTGAACAGAGTTCTCCCGGATTGACACCAGCCGGGGACAAGGCCCAGACCCAAAGCGTTGCCCCACACAGGGCACTCGCTGTCAACGTGCCATTTAAATGGGTAAAGGCCAGGGGTGGGGGATCAGAAATGCAAACGTCCCCTGGCAGCCAGTATCGCCGGCTCATCCGTAAGCGCCGCCTGCCCTGCCGGCATCTGCTGGGGACTAGCTCGAGACACGGAGAGAGGGTTCGTTATCTGTTTGCAGCCTCGTTTCGAATGCAGCCCTGGCGATTCATTTCCACAAGTTGGTGGAAGGTAATTTTACATTTGTACCAATTGTTCACTTAATTGAGTTCCAATTAAATCCGAGCAGAGATGGAGGGTTTTCAGCACATCAAAGTGAACAGTACACCATGTTGTCTTTTGTCTCATTTACAATAATTTTACTCCCAGTTGGTAAGAGGCATTTTCGAGTTTTCCACAAGGACCCTTGCTTATTTTTTCGCTCTCGTCTACGTGTTTTGTTTTGATTTTCCCCCCCGTGGGTTCTCAGGCCTGGGAAGGGGAATTCAGAAAGTCAAAACAGCCTGCCGCTGAGTTGTGTAAATGGATGGTTTTGGGTTCGTATAAGGCACACAACTAGCTATTATGGGGCCACATTTTCAGAAGAGTTTGGGGCCAGATTCCCCAGGGCTCTGCACCCACAAATGAGGCTGGTTTTTCCCCAAGCGTTCAGTTTCTCTTCCATCACAGTGGTGCAAACCGCTGTTTGGAAGCTCTGATGTTGGTTTAAACCGGGCTTTTTCTAGTTAGGCTTAAGAATTGGGTTAAGCTAAACTGAAATAAAAGCATCAATACTGGGGTTTGCACCCGTTTAACTAAACCGGATTGAAACTCATTTAAATTAAACTCGAGCTGCTTACTGGTGTAGACAAGACTGGAGTTGGGAGGGCAGCATTCTGGTCTGAGCATTGTCACGGATCTGTCGGGAGAACTGCGCCAGGCCTCCTCAACAGAGCTGGTGAGCTTCCTTGGCATGGTCTCCAACATTGGGCATGCTTGAGAAACAGCAGTTCCACCCCTTGTTCCCAGCACGTGACAGGTGTCAGTCACGGGGCTTCGTGCATGACCGGGAGGCGCTCAGATACTGTGGCAATGGGCGCCGACGTGGTTAGAGAAATCCCACGCTCACGCTGCTGGCAGGGGTCATCTCCTCGGCGGCTGCAAATCCCCATAGCTCCCTGGAAGTCAAAGAGCTTCTCCAGGGCTTCCAGCGACCTTGGCCTGCGGTGGGTGGGGCTCAGTTATGTTCCCAGGGACAGGAGCTATGCTTCACAAGATTGGCCTCGACTCTTAGAGCAGGCGTCTGCCTTGGTGAGGTCCGTCGCTTTGTTGAGGGAAGACGGGACGTGTGGAGAGCGGGCAGAGCACCCTTGGTTTCCGTTGTTGGCTCGTCAGCAGCACTGCTGGCTGCCTTCTAGCTTGGCAGTAGTTCCTGGGGCTGGTACGCTTGGTGCCGGCAGCTTTCCCGAAGGACAGGGCTTGTCCCCGAGACGCACCCTTTTGTGGATGACGCTTTGGGGAGGGGGAACGGGAGAGCGTCGGGCCTGGGAGCCAGGCACTTATTCTGCCATCCCAATAGCCTCACAAGCGATGGCTCGCCTAGGTGGAAGGACAGCAGATTCCTCAGAGGTGAGGGCGAGGTTTTTCCCGTGCCTGCGGAGGCAAGAGCGTCATGCCTGGAAATGGCGGGGTTCAGGGAGGAGCGGTGTGTGCCTCGGATCAGGCACGGTATCATGCGCGGACATAACCAGAGGTGAGCTAACAAAAGGGGTGTCTCCGATGACTTCAGAACAAGTCACACGGTCTGAGGACCTGATCCAGAGCACCTGTTGGGTCAGAGCCTTCGTCGAGAGCCAGACGGGGCATTGGCTTGGCACTCAGGGTGGCAGAAGGCAGCCCTGCAGTCCGTGGGAAAGTCCCCCGCCGTCCCCCCCATCACGGGGGGCGATGTGTGTCTTCATTATATCCAGCACATGGCAACGGCGGCTGAGTGGATCGAAGCATGCAGGTGTCACCATGAAGCCTTGAGGAGCACGTATCATGGATAGAAAGGCCCAGCTGCCATTGACGTTGGTAGTGTATAGAGAGGAAAGATGGCCCAGTGGTTAGTGCACTCGCAGTGCATCCCCGTCCCCCTCCGAGAGCAGGGTTCAAATCCTCTGGCTTAGCCCAGAGACGTGTCTCCCACAGACGGGACATTTGGCATCCCCAGGAGGAAGCGCTCAATGGCCAGATGGAGCCCAAAAGAACCAACCCCCCCAAAGGGAGCTCCCCAAAGTGTCCACTTGGTGGGCAACTCCCCGTGGCCATGGGCGGGGCCCGAGGTTCCCCTGCAGCCCTGCTGTGGCAGCGGAGTCAGGAGAGGCACCCCCGGGGCCATCCCCATGGCCTCTGTCGTGCCGAGCGGGGTGCAGTGGGAGGGACTCAGGTGCTGGTCCCTGTTTTTTCTAGTTGAAGCCTAAGCACTGAAAACAAGAAGCCCTGGCAGGAGGTAGATGTCTGAGAGGCTGCTCTGTCCACCCATCTGTCCCTCTCATGCTCCTTCTGTCCAACCCACTCTCCCCCCCCACCCCCGGATCTATCCAGCTGAGCTCCTGTCACGCCCCTCTGTCCCTCTGTCCTCACACACCCCTTATCTATCTGTCTACTGTCTGTCTTATCCCTCCCCGCTAGCTTTTGTCTATCTTATCCTCATACACGCCCTTCTATCTGTATGGCTGTCTATCCCCCTACACATCTGTCTGTCTGTCCATCCCCATACACACCCTTCTATCTATCTGTCTGTCTTATCCCCATACACACCCCTCTACCTAATCTCTCTAACCTCAGACACCCCCATCTCTTTATCCTCTTACATACGCCTCTGTCTCTCTATCTCTTTATCCCTCCTCCCCCATCTGTTCCAGTCCCTGTCCTGCTGTCTCTCTCCGTTCTTACCTGGTGCCCACCACCGTGGTCTCTGGGCCCTTAGGGAGGGAATGCAGGGATGTACCTGGTGTATAGTTTCTTTCATTCCATTCCAAGTCCAGGTGACCGAGGGCCTTGCACCCACCGTATCGCCCCGGGTCACGTCGTCCCCGTCGGAGGCCCAGTCGGCCGTGAGGGCTGAGCGGTGGCTGTTTGATGGGGCGGGGCAGGATGGCCTGCACTGTCTGTGGCGGGGAGACGCAGAATGCCAGTTTGGCCGCCTGTGGGTACGTTGGCAGAGCACCGCTAAAGGAATCTGCAATCCGGCCCTGCCCAGCGGGTGCTCCCAGCCCCTGCCTCTCTCTAAGTCAGGTCCCGTCCCGGCCCTCCGGCTCCCCTGGGAGAGAGCCTCTCTGCTGTGCACGTTAGCGCCTGCAGTCAGGCCGAATCCCTGGTCTGTTCCTACCCGGTCTCCTGTGCTGTGTATGGGGCTTGAAAGCCCTCTGCTCTCCTCCGCGACGCACACAGGCCGGGCAGAGCTCTGCGGAAGAGCCGTCCGGGTTCAGCTCACGCAAACCTCGCACGCTCTCCCCAGACAGCCGTGATCTGCCAATGCGCGACACTGAGGGGCGTCAGCAGCCACTTCCCACCCTGCGACGTCTTCACAAGCTGGGTCACCAGGCACTCGGCGATGTCGTAGGAGAGTCGGGTGCAGGATGGCTCTTGTCACTGTCCCAAACCGGGACGCGGGCGGTCCAGCCTAGTGGTTGGAGCAGGAGCCAGCGCCAGGAAACCGGTCTGGAAGCAGGGCAGGAGCAGGGCCGCGAACAAGGCTGGGAGCCGGGCAGGCACAGGAGCGACTGCAGCTGCAGGCGTCCGTGTTGGGCAGCCTGAGATCAGTTTCTGTTGGGCGTAAGAGCAGGCTGGCTGACTTCCGCGGGCGGTCAGGTGGAGTGGGCCATCAGGCTCCGCTGTGCCCAGGGGCTGCCCGGAGACTGGGCCAGCGCAGGGCAAGTCCTTGTTCTGACAGTCCCTGTGACGGGCAAGCGCAGGCTCTTGCCCGTGGCGATTACAGTCAATATGGTCTATGGGCCCGATCCTGCATCACCCAAGTCGATGGGCGATTTGTCACTGACTTCGGGGGGGCCGTGTCAGGCCCTAGTACCTGGATAAACCTCGGCTAACCAGCAGGTGCCAGCTGCCTGGGGTCACCTGCCTGGGAAGGGATGGAGTGCAGGGCTTATCCCTCTGGGCGTGGGGCACGTGGAGTCCATTTCGATGGCCTGGCTGGGGCACAGCAGGGTGCTCTGGGCTGTGTGCTGGTCCCAGTTATCAGCCTGGAGTGGGGGCCGCACAGATTCCCCGCTGTGTGGTCCTCCGCTCTCTCCCAGCTCCTCCCCACCCTCATAGCTGTGGCTGGCCAGCCGGCTAATGCCTCGCGGTCTGGTTATTGCCGCAGTAACCCACAGAGTGCCCCGTGCCAGCCCTCTGGGAGACGGGCTCATCACTCCCCGGCACGTGCTGGGAGGAAACTCACCTGGCAAGGGGCCGACGGGACAGCTGGGTGGAGGTAGCCATTGATTTCAAAGGGTGTCTGAGGTGAGGGTGGGGAATAGAGACCCCCGTCTCCCTGCTCTGCATCTGCATGCCATGGGGAGCCCAGGCCCTGGGGCGGGCAGTGCTCCCAGGTCTCATGCTCTGCACTGCCCTGGGACCCCAGGGGGTGGGTAGGGAAGCCAGCTGGGCACCATCCCTGCATCACTGGGGGAGTGGAGCGGGAGGGGCTACAGGCTGGGACTGTATTAACCCCCTCCCTGCTGCAGGACACCCCACCTCCGGGTGGCACTGCAGGGAGGGGCCCCCTGGGAGTATGGTGCTGGGGGAAGCTGGCTCCACAGGGGCAGGGGGAGCTGTTGGGGCCGGGGACAGAGAAGAGGCCAGGGGCAGGCACCGGCCTGGTTGCTCATTGGCTCCTGCTGATCATCTGGGAGTGCCCCCCCCCAAAATCCTCTACCCAAATCCTTGAGGAAGAGTTCTCAGGAAGGCGGGAGGTGGTGCTGTCGGGTTCCCTGGTCTGGGCTATTGGCACAGCCCGTGTAGGGGAAAACGGGGCTCAGGGCAGAGGAAAGTGGCGTCTCTGGAACCCCGAGGGAGTTAAGGGCTCTCCTGTCTCGCCAGTGCCTGAGTGCAGAGTGAAGGGGAGCCGGGAGCTTGGCACCGTGTATTTGGCAGGAATAACAGCAGCAGCAGGCTGGAATCTGCTCCCCACTCCAGTTTACACCAGTGGAGCTCCATGGACTTCAGGGTGGTTACTTCTGATTTACACCAGGACCCTGGGGGGTGGGGATCCAGCCCGAGAGCTGTGACGGCTTTGAGGACTCTGCCACGGAACTGACGAGGGGACAGCCGGGCTGCGGGGGATGCAGGTATA
The DNA here is from genome assembly GCF_015237465.2 of Chelonia mydas. Taxonomy (NCBI): domain Eukaryota; kingdom Metazoa; phylum Chordata; order Testudines; family Cheloniidae; genus Chelonia; species Chelonia mydas. The sequence continues at coordinate 21,058,230 of NC_051257.2, read as the reverse complement.
TTGAGGCCTAGAAGGAGGGACGTCCCTCGTTTGTGCGGGGGTGAGGACGGACAGGACCCCAGCGCTTGTAATTACTGACTAACGAGGCTGTCCCAAAGTAGCCAGCAGGAGAGCAGCCAGCACTGGAAGATTCCCAGCCCTACGCTTCTGCTTTCCCCCCGGCTTTGGGCCCTCCGTGGGGGGTTCTGGTCCTGCTCCGATCTGCCCCCCCCTTCTCCCCCCGAGAGCGAGCTGTCTGTAACAAAAGCCCGCATCTGCATGTTCCGGAGAGCGGATCCGGAGCCGGGCCTTGTGCACAGCCCCCCTGGATAGCACCGTGTGGGTCTGGAGCTGAACTCTGCTGCTCAGCTCCCCGGGTGGTGCACATGGGGCCAGATCCTCAGCTGGAGCCAGCCGAGCTGTGCCTGCTGGTGCTGGCGGAGAAGGAGCCCAGGATACAGGCTGACAGATGGAGCTCTCCACTGTGCTGACACAGGGAATCTCCCCTTGGAACCGGGAGGCTGCAGCCGGTTCGGGTCCCTGCAGCTGGCGCAGAGTCCTGGCAGTAGCCCCAGAGGAAGCTGCAATTGCCACGATGGCTTGTTCAGTGTCCGTAGCTCGCGAGTGAATCGAGTGCTGGTAAATGGGCTCCGCTGACGCACGCTGGAGACTGAACGACGCCCTGGGGGGTTCGGTCTCTGGTCAGTCCTTAGTGGGGAAGGGATTCGCACCATGTGTCTGTGCAGCGCCTGGTGCAACGGGGCTGTGATCTCAGGAGGGCAGGGACCGTCTCTCGCCGTGTGTCTGTGCAGCGCCTGGCGCAACGGGGCTGTGATCTCAGGGGGGCAGGGACCGTCTCTCGCCGTGTGTCTGTGCAGCGCCTGGCACAGCAGGGCCCTGATTTCAGGCCCTGAAGAACAAATCACCATGCTAGGACTCTGTGTTGTTTACAGCGGCCTTTGATCCCCTGTTAACCGCAGGAGGAAAAGCAGAGATTCGCTTGGGATGCAGGAATAAGCCTGTCCCGTCCTGTCCCCGGCATATGCCCAGGGAAGTTAGAGGCGGGAGGCCAGGGCTGGAGCTGTTTCAGGGGGTTGGTGCCTTGCTGAGGGAAGGCTGTTCCCAGAGCCCTGCTGATGGACATTAGTGCTGCAGAGATGAAGCTGCTTTGGCGTCTGCAGCAGACCCGGAGTATAAATTTGCAAGTGACCTGAGCAGGGAGGGACCGCCAGGGCCAGACCCTCCCTCTGTCCTGGGTCGGGGTGGGGGTAAGGGCTGCCAGGATGGTTCCTCCTCTTTGTGGTTGCAGAGATGAGCAGGGGCCCAGCCTTAGGACAGTGAGCGTGAGGATCCTTGGGAAATCTGGTTGGATCCCTGCTGATCTCTGGGTGGCCCCACTGCGTAGGAGCTGCTCTGCGACTGGCAGCGCGGCTGGTCTGCTTTACATCCCTTGCTCCTTCAGGGGTCTGGAGGCTGCAGCGAGGCAGTTGCCTTAACCTGGAGCAGAGAGATGCTGGTGGGTCATGCAGAAGAAATGCCCCAAAGAGGGGCAGTGGAGCCTCGGCAGTGATACTCAATAGGCCCCCACCTCGCCCGCGCCCCTGTGCAAGACCAGCAGCCTGCTGAGCCTGCCCGAAACCCAGCAGGTGCAGCTGTAAACCAACGTTAGCTGAGCTCCCGCATCCTGGGCAGTGAGTCCTTCAGGGCTGGGGATGCCCCCCACCTCCAGCAGTGCTTCTGTCAGTGCCCCCTTGTCTTGTGAGGAGGCCGCTGCCCCCTGGGAGGCCCAGGAGAGGCAGAGCCGCCCCAGTGCTGGCAGCGAGGAGAGCGGTGAGGCGTCAGAGGCTGGGGAGGTGAGCATGCAGCCGGGGCGCAGTGTGGGGCAGGGGGAGCTGGCCGCTGGAGCAGGAGGGAAGCTCCGGGAGCGGGCCCCAGTGCTGCTGGCAGGGGGGAGGCGGAGCAGGAACACCGGGCCGTTGGAGTGGGGTGCACAAGATCCACCAGGCAAGGAGGCATCTCTGCACTCCAGCTGGGGGGCACTGACCCCACCATAGTGCCGTTGCTGCAGGCCCCAGCAGCAGCCATATTTGGCCAGGGGGGGTGGGGGGCTGCCCACGGGGGACCCACACTGGCCTGATCCTGGACCCCCTTGCACAAAGGGTGTGGTGCTCCCCCCACCTCCAGGGGATTCCAGCGGAGCAGGTGCCCCAATCCGGGCCGAGAGCAGAGCGATCCAGGTTCAGGTGGTGGGGACCGCAGCCCCTTTGTACAGGAGTGATGGTTTGGGTGGGGTGGAAAATGAACATTGAGAGAGTGATGGGGGTGGTGGTGGGGGGGCAGCGCTGCTCTCCTACAGCCCCTGCCCCATTTGGAAACCAAAACACAGGTAATAATGTTGATTTATACACTTTGTTAAAAGATAGAAACACTAACGCTTCCATTGCAATCAAGGGCTTTACAATTCCCAAATCGGCCCGTAGGTAGCTCTGAGCGTCATTGGTCTAGGGACTAGGACACCTGGATAGGACTCAGGACAGCGGGGGACTTTTCCCAGCTGTGACCTTGGGCAAGTCGCTTCTTCTCTTTTGCCATCCTGCCCTGTGCCTGCCTTGTCTTAATCTGTAAGCCCTCTGGGGCAGACACTGTCTCCTGTGATGTGTTTGTGCGGCACCCAGCCCGTTGGTTTCTATAAGGGTGCCTGGAATACTTCTGCCAGGCTGGGGTTCGGGGGCATGACGCAGAGTGGCCTTTGGGCCTTCTGCTCCCCATACTCCTGTGCACTTGTGGTGTTTAGATGCTGCTTGTAATTACTAGAATTGGGAGCTCTGGCTGTTGGGAGTCTGAAAGGACAGGAAACAGGAAGGAGGGAGAGGAGTTGAGAGGCTGGGAGAAAGTTACCGAGGGTGCAGCAGCAGCTTGGTAAAGAGGTTTCCACTTTGAAAATAAAGTCCTGTTGAAGTTTGTTAGTACCTTGCCTGGTTGATACAACATTTTGGCGGTGAGGGTGGATCTTCTGCCTCTGAACCCACCTGCACCCTTTCTGCAAAGCCCAGGTGAGCCTCCAATTGTTTTTACTACCTGGATCCATATGTTTGAGACTTATCTGCTTGCAATCAGTGCTACAGAGATTTCTGAAATAAGAAAGTGTGCTCTGCTAATCCACTGCCTTGGAGCAGAAGGTCAGCGTATATTTTACACTTTTCCCCTTGCAGATGATAAATATGAGACTGCACTCACTGCATTAAAGGAATTTTTTGTGCCAAAAGTGAATGTAGTAGCTAATTGCTACAGATTTTGCCAGGGTGAGCAGAAAACAGGGGAGACTATAATGCAGTATATTGCTTCCCTGAGGAGTCTGATTGTAATTTGTGACTTTGGGAATCTGGCAGATGAGATGATTAGAAACCAGTTCATTGAGAAAACAACCATGCTTCATGTAAGAGAATGCTTACTTCTAGAACCACAACTTACACTAGAAGAAGGAATAACCATTGCTACTCAGATCTAGTCAGGTACAGCTGAAGCCAAAATAATGAGCATGGATACAGGAGGCGCAGTCTAGGCTGTGACTCCTTTGCAGAAAAGTTCACTACCACTGCAGACACACAATTGCAAGAGAAAAACTAATGAGAAACCACCAAATCAACAAATTCAAAATACAGTAAAAGCATGCTTTCGCTGTGGATCCCCACAACACCTTGCAAGCTACACAGGATGTCCGGCAAAAGTAGCTCAGTGCAACCATTGCAAAAAGATTGGGCATTTTGCTAACGTATGTCGCAGCCGCTAGTTCAATCAACAGGTGCATCCAGTTACCATACCAGATGTTACTGTGCTGAGCGTGGACGGAATCACTACTGCACATATTCCAGAACAGATAAAGTGCACTGTAAACGTTTCTGCCATGCCCTCAGGCAAATCACACTCTATTCAGAGAATGTTGGACACTGGCTCAGCAGTATCTATACTACCTGATTCCATCTGTCTGCATTACTTTAAAGATGTGCCTCTTGCTGAACCCAAACTTCACTTGGCGTGCTCTTTGAAAAACCATATTCCAGTACATGGCTGCCCGCCAGCAATAGTTGCTTTTGGTGATTGCTGTGTAACTGCAGGGTTCTACATTGTCCACAAAGGCACTCCTATCCTTGGCAGAGATTTATTGGCTGCTTTAAATCTCAGGGTAGTTAATGGACAAATTGATCTTCTTCAGCAAAGCACCCTTGCGGTACACACACCAGTTTCAGCTGGGACCCAACACCAAGTTGAGGAGAAACTCGGCTCTCCTTATGGGTTTCTGCATAACGTTAAAATGCGGAACAATGTGATGCCTGTACGACAGCTGTTATGGCGCTTACCATTTGCAGTCAGGGAAGCTGTTTCAGAGGAACTTAGAAAACTTGTTCAGAGGGACATTATTGAAGAGATCCGACTCCTCAGAATGGGTTTCACCTATAGTAGAGACGCAGAAGAAGGGTGGAGGCATTCGCCTTTGTGTGGACTTAAGGGAGCCAAGTAAAGCTATTGTGATTGACAGCCACACTCTTCCTCACATAGAAGAAGTATTTGCAGAACTCCATGGAGCAAAAATGTTTTCTACTCTTGATTTGCAGAGCGCATACCACCAGGTTATGTTGCATGAAGATAGCAGAGACCTCACAGCATTTATTACGCATGAGGGACTATTTCGTTTTAAACGTGTTCCATACGGTCTCGCATCTGCCCCAAGTGCCTTTCAAAAAATGTCATTGATTCTGAAGAATCAACATGGAGTTCAGTATTATCTGGATGATATTATCGTGTTTGGAAATACTTCTGAGGAGCATGACAATAACCCGCAGACTGTACTAAACTGCATCAGCAAAGCAGGCCTCCAGCTCAATAGGTCCAAATGCAAATTTAGAGAATCTGAACTCTCCTTTCTGGGGCATACAATTTCACAGGCTGGACTAAAACCTGATCCAGATCATATCCTGGCAATTTCAAATGCCCCTCCTCCAACAGATTTGCAAATCTTACGTTCCTTCTTGGGTCTTACCTCCTGGTATACAAAATTCATTCCCAATTATGCTTCTGTCATTCAACCATTATGGGAATTACTACGGAGAAGTTCAACCTTAGTGTGGACAATGGATGCACAAGCTAGTTTCGAAACGGTGAAAGACTTGATTGTACGTAGTCCAGTACTTGCACCATTCAGTCCTGCATTGCCCACAATTGTAACTACTGATGCTTCTGATTATGGACTTGGGGCTGTTCTCACACAACTGCATGAGGACAACACAGAGAGGACTGTTGCATTTGCTTCAGGGACACTAAGTAATGCTGAGAGGAAATATTCTACAGTCGAAAAAGAAGCCCTTGCTTGTGTCTGGACTACTGAAAAATGGAGAACTTACCTGTGGGGCCACACGTTCAAGTTGCGCACAGACCACAGCCCTTTGACGACGTTGCTCACCATGAAAGGACTGGGAAGAGCAGGAGATCGTATTGCTAGATGGTCTGCAAGACTACTGTCTTTCAATTATGAACTGGAATATAAGCCTGGAAACCAAAATGTGGTCGCTGACATCAGATGGTCCACCAGAGGATGTAGTGGTTGTGCTTATTACAAGCACTCTCACTGCAGTTACAAGAGAATAATTTCAAGCTGCTTGTTCAGTGTGTCCAATTCAACAAAAACTACGGGAATTTCTGACAAAGAGATGGCCCAGTCACCCTAAAAACCTTGACCCAGTTTTGCTGCCTTATTTTAGAGTTTGGGATGAACTTTCTTTGTTTGATGGCTGTGTGCTATGAGGTACACACCGGCTCCTTGTGCCAGAAGAATTACAGTCAAAACTCATACATCTGGCACACGATACTCAGCAAGGTATTGTCCGAACCAAACAACGACTACGGGATCTGTATTGGTGGCCAGGGATGGACTCTCAAACTGAAGCACTCATAAAATCCTGTGTCACTTGCCAAATGCATGACAAGACAGCAGTGACATGTACCCCTCTATTACAGCCTGTTCCTCTTCCTGAATCTGCTTGGGAAAAAGTGGTGCTTGACATTGTAGGACCCTTTGATACTGCTCCAAGTGACTGCCGTTATGCCATCACTTTAATAGACTATTTCAGTAAATGGCCTGAGGTAGCGTTTACATTGCAAATCTCTTCTGCTACAGTAATTAAGTTCCTCTCTTGAGTTTTTAGCAGGGAAGGTAACCCCAAAGAACTGGTTTCAGATAATGGTAATCAATTTACTTTCCTGGAGTTTGAAACTTTGCTAGCACAGAGGAACATTTTACACAGAAGGTCATCCCTATATTACCCTCAAGCCAATGGGGAAATCGAACAGTTTAACGGAAGTTTGAAAGAGAGTTTGCAAACAGCTAAACTGGAAGGGCGATTGTGGATACCCTTCACTACTGATTTCTTGCAAGCATACCGGGCTACATGATATGCCACAATGCAAAGACCACCCTCAGAGTTACTGCATGGGAAGCAGATGAATACTAAACTGAACATTGCTGGATTGTTAAAGGCACGACCTGATGCCCCAACCGAGGATGATGTGAGAAAAACAGTCAAACAGAACCAAGCAAAGTCTAAGGCTTTCACAGACAAGCAGCGAGGTGCTAAGGAACCAAAGTTTGAGTGTGTTTCCTTTGTTAGAATACGAAAACCTGGAATTTTATGCAAAGGGGACCATAAATTCATAGCTCCTCTTAAAATCATAGAGAAGAAGGGACCTTACACCTATCGACTTTCTGATGGGCAGGTATGGAATGCTTCTTATCTTGCACCTGCCTATGCACCAAGAGGAGATTATGCCAACACTCAGTCTGCATTGGATGACTTCACTGTAGTACCAACACAACAAGACATTGCACTGGAACCGGGGCTTGAGAGACGGCCTGTCAGACCCAGACGACCACCTGTCTGGACTAGAGACCATGTTATGTAGTATCTGCAGTGTTTTCAGTGTAATATTTCTGCCAACAATATAGTGTCTTGTTTCATATTTGTTCCTGTGGTTAGAACAATAATGTTTATTTTAATTGGGATTGTTTCTTAAGAGAGGAGGGAATGGGGTGTTTAGATGTTGCTTGTAATTATTAGAACTGGGAGCATTGGCTGTTGGGAGTCTAAAAGGACAGGAAACAGGAAGGAGCGGGGAGGAGTTGAGAGGCTGGGAGAGAGCCACAGAGGGTGCAGCAGCCGCTTGGTAAAGAGGTTTCCACTTTGAAAATAAAGTCCTGTTGAAGCTTGTTAGTATCGTGCCTGGTTGATACAACAGCACTGCAAGGATGCAGCTAGCTCAGCTAAAACCCAGTATCCGTCTTAACGATGGGCAAGTATGTCTCTGCACAGGGCTGGTTTTGCAACCCCCAACTCCCCTGAGCAATCCTGCATCATTAACCCCGGTCAAGTCGGTGGCCCCAAATCCTTGTCAGCTTTCAGCATACATAACCCCGTCCCGCTTCTCCCTCCTGGTGCAGTGAGAAGGCGTCCGCTTGGAGACCTGTGGCGCCTTCAGAGCGGGAATGGCATGAAAGGAATGGAATCGAGGAGCAGAATGAATCACCCCAGGGATTGGGCCCTGATTGCCATAAGCATTTCCAGGTATAGTTCAGGACAGGCCTGGAATTTTCCATTTAAATCCAGCTGCTGCAGAGTTTCTTTACCTGCTGCACCACAGGGCTGCAGGATTTTGCCATCAGCTTCAGCACCAGCTCGCCGCTGACTGGAGCGTGTGGGGCCTTGTTCGCAGTGAGCGTGGTCCCTGGTTTGGCTGGAACAGCACCGGTGCCTAAAGCAGCAGTCGGCGCCTGTACCCCGGATCCTTCCGTCAGGTCTCTGCGAGCAGGAGGTTCTGTGCAGAGGTCTGATTGCAGTATCCTGCCTGCTGCTCTTGCAATGGAAGCTCCTGCCGGGGAAGCACACAATCCTGGACTCAGGACTCGATGGGTAAGTGACGGCCCCGACCCTGCAAACCCATGCTTAGCTTCACTCGCGTGACTCCTGCAGTCAGTGGGTAGGATTCTCCCCTCCCCCTCTGGCCCCTATGTGCCACTGTGGTCTCCCAGAGGGGCCGGGGGAGAGTTCCCCCTGCTGCAGGCCTGTATTGGGCCGCCGGGGGTGTGCCGGGTGGCGCAGAGGAGCCATGCTGGGCATTGCTGGAGCCCCAGGGGTCTGGAGGGTTTCAACGTCTCTTCAAGTGGCTAGGCCAGCGTGAAACGCTTCTGCAAATCCTCCCCTTACCTGTGCTGAGCATCCGTTCCCCGTCCGGCAGCTGAGGGGAACGGCTCTCTCTTGCCTAGTGAGCTGGGAAGCTCTTGGTGTCCGGCACTAGGTGCTTGTGCAGAACCTGTATGATGTAAATAACAGCAGACGTGCCTGGCCTGCCGTGGAAGCGCAGAGTTTCATTTACCCAGGAGTTAAAAGAAAATGGAAAAATATGGGATTCCTCTTTGAATATTGACTTGAGATCCGGTGATCTTCAGGCATATGGCGCATGAAGGGGGTTTCTGAGATGTGTGTTGCTTGAGCCTAGTGTCACTAAGTGTCTCATCATTCAATCCATATGCTTGCAGAGGTGTGAACCCTTTAATGGCCTTTTGGATCATGACTCTTTCACGCTTTATATACTGTACGTTCCCCGTCGCCCCCCCCTTCCCCCCGTGGCCACTGGCCTGCCATTAGGAGCACAAAAATAGAGCTGATTTGGAACCAGTGCTGGTCTCGCGTTTTTCACACAGCCTGAAATAATGAGTCTAGAAAAGGCCTCGTGTCGAGTTACTGTTTACCCATCAGCTGCGAGGGCCAGGATGCAGCTGGGGAGGGGTGGTGGTGGTGGTGGTGGTGGGGAGGGGTGTCACTGAAATACTGGTGGCCACCCTGATCTTAGCTCTTCTTGCTCCAGGGCAGGCCCTGCACTGGGGTTTCAGTCCTGGGCCGGGGACTTTTCTCCTGATGTTAGCACATTTTGCTTTCTTGTTCTAAACAGCGGTGGGCCAGATCCTCGACTGGTGTAATCCGCATAGCTCCATTGGAGTCAATAGGCGAGATCCCCAGCTGGGGTCAATCTGTGTAGCTTCATTGAAGTCCGTGCCACTCACAGTGCTAGCATTCTTCCCGGGGGGGGGGAATTGAGTCATTCCACCAATTTTCGGTGATTGGGAGGGGGATGAGGCTGTCTATCAATAATCCAAGGGCTGGAACAAAGGGCATTGTAGCAGGATGTTGAGCTCTTCGATTCCCAGGAAATAAAGCCAAGAAGGGATATACCCTCGTGTCTACGGAGAAGAGAAATGCGTTGCCAGTGTGTTGTGTGCAAATCTGTAGCAAGGAATAGCCTCTTCTGCTGGGGAAAACCCTTCACAATAACTGTGCCTTAAAACCTAGTGCCACGCAGCGTTTGTTTGTGATGAGTCCCTAGATGTGGTGGCTAATTATCAGTGGCATTTCATTAAAGGAGATTTCTCGCTTCCTCTCAGAATCCATCTGCTCCTGGCTTGAGCTCCCGTGCTGGGCCCTGTATGTGCTAGCCGTTTCCCTGGCAAAAGGAGGGATGGGCTCGGGGAATGCCCTACTCTGGGACCCAGCGACATGGGTTAAGTTCTTGGCTCTGCCACAGGTTCACTGAGCTGCCTTGGGCAGGTCACCTCAGCTCTCTGGGCCTTCGTTTTTCCCTCTGTAAAATGAGGATAATTCACCTTCCTTTGCCTAGTTCCTTGGAGTAGGGACTCACGGTGCACCTGGCACAATGGAGCTCTGCTGGGGGCTGCTGGAACCCAAATAATAATATAGATCAGAAGGGGAAAGAAATTGGGCTCGAGGGGCGGGGCAGGGAACCCTTCTCTCAAACTAACACAGGAGAGCCTGCTTATCGTGAGGTGGAGCACAAGTTCCCGACTGCTTTTGTGCATTCAGTGGATACTCTTGTCTCAGGCCTCATGCATAAGTTTGTATTAGCCCTTCCTAGCGCCTTGATGTCTCGATTATGGAGCCAGTTGCACCCCTTTTTCTGGTGTCTTTGAGTGCACCCCTACACCTTCCCCTCTCTCAGGGCAGGGGCTACCGTGCCCTGTGGATCAACTGTGTTCACCACTAACAGGTCTGCCTGGGTTCTGGTGCCTGTGGGTCTTCCTTTTAGGAGCTTTTCACCAGCAGTAGATCCAGTGGTCAGACAGCCTTCTCAGTCCAGGGCGGGTTGATTCAAATCAAAGAAATGTCGAGCATTGATTTTAATCAGCAAGCAGGAAACCTTAAATTATCGATTTTAATCTTGCTTTGCATTTGAGCTTTTTAATTATTTTCCTAAAGAAGAGTTGATTTTCATAGGCTGGTGACCATTAAAGCATGTTGATTTGCAGCTAAATAGAGCCTTTATGTAAAATTTGGTATTACTTTTTGCTAACAAGGAGGAGGCACTGTATGTGCACAGTTATATTAGCAGTCATATAGCTTAAAATACATTTATTCAGATTCTTCATTCTTACATTTTTATTTTGTTAGAAAATGTGAACGACACATTCCTTGTTTACTAGATGATGATTAATCTTTTTCTCATGATTTGTGTCTCACTGCATTTGGATGGAAATTGGAATTCAATTTAAAAGGAACTCAAGCAGCATTTTAAAAAAGTTATTAGCTAAATAAAACTACTGTAAATATGGTGGATGCATAAGGGAAAATAAGTAACTTTATCAAAACAAGTTTTGCTTTTATAACTAACAGATTTAATAACCAAAGGCGGTATTATCAGCAGCTAGTGAATTGATCAGTTTGTTCTGGTCACCCTTCAAGATTTTAGAACTAGTAGATCGCATCCTCTCACACCTCATTTTTATTGGTTTACTGGAAGGGGGAAACAAGCGTTCCTGCTTTGTCAGCTCTCAATTAGTTTCTCAACTTTGAATGAACTAGTCGTTGAACTAGCTGAATAGACTGAAATGAAGAAAATATTCATTCTGCCCCGTCAGAAGAGGCCACTGCTGTGAAAAGTCGGGTCAGTGGTTCAGCCAGTGACTTCCACCAGTTCAGTGGTTTCACTTTTTAAAATGTTGGCAGCACACACGGACTGCTTGGATGTGGACTGGCGCGTGAAAGGAGATGGGATATTTTGCTAGGTAGAGACTTTCCCTCTTACAGGGAAATTCTGTTTCCGAGGCCAAACCCTGATCCCATTGGGGTCAATGGGAAACTCCCATAGGCCCCAGCAGCAGTGTTATAAATGTATCACTGCAGGCCAGAAGCTTAGGAGTCAGTTGTAACTCCATCACTGACGTGAGGAAGGCCCTCCGAATTTAGGCCTACATGCTCAGGTACTCAGCTGGCCCGCAGCACCATAGCATCTAGGCCTCTAAGTACGTCTACACTGCAATAAAACAACTGTGGCTGGCCTATGTCAGCTGACTGGGGCTCGGGCTGCTGGGCTATAAAATCACTGTGCAGACGCTCGGGCTGGAGCCTGGGCTCTGGGACCCTGAGGGATGGACGAGGGGATGCTAAGGGTGCCAGAATCCGGGTCCAGCCTAAGTCCAAATGTCGATGCTGCAATTTTATAGCCCCGCAACCCAAGCCCTGTGAGCCCGCATCAGCAGGCACCGGCCAGCCGTGGCTGTTTTATTGCAGTGTAGACATACCTTCCCAGGCATCAGTGTATTTATCCTGTCAGCACCCCTGTGAGGAAGAGAAGTAAACTGAGGCCCAGAGAAATGACAGCTGGGGTTCTCAGAGCAGGAAGGTAGGAATCGCAATGGGGGAGGGCACTAACTTCTGCTCTTCTGAAAATCCCAGTGCAAAGAGCTGGTGCAAGGTCACACAGGGTGTCCCTGTCAGAGCGGGGAATTAAGCCTGGATCTCCAGCCATGGCCCTAGCTCCAGGGCCAGCCCTCCCCTCCGCAGCGGGTGCAGCAACAGCCGAGCAAAGGCAACCAGAGGCCAAGCCGATGCCCTTTAGTGCAAGCGCTCTTTCCTCCCGTGAGTGAGCCCGTCTGTGGCAGGTGGACGATATGCCTGTCTGCTGTCGGGCCTTGTCTGCATTTTAGAAACACAGGCTGGCTTGGTTCCAGCTCCCTCATTTTCCTGCTGTGCAGAGCAGGGGAGCCGGGATCAGAGGCCCCGCACCAAAGGCACCGTCAGCCCTCGTAACCTACTCGAGCGGGACTTTGATCTGCCTTGGGCCTGGGGTGCACTTGGAGCTGAGATGCAGACAGCTCAGCAGGAGACCCCCATAAAATCCTTTGAGCAGCCCTTCATTCCTCCCCATGCAGAGGGGAGCAACCCCACACTGGTCTGCCTCGGTGATACACGGTGATACTTGGTGCCTAATGAGGATGCAGGCATGCAGAGATGCTCCCCTCCTGGCGGCTTGGCAGTGTGGGAGGCACAGCCACCCATGATGCATCCTGAGGAGGAGGAAGGAAACCAGGTGTCTCCCCCGGCTGCTGCAGCAGGCGTGGGGAGACTTTGCCGCAACACCCCTGCTCCCGCTCAGGGGGTGGGGGTGGGGAGATCCGAGGCTATAATGCAGATTTCGTTACCCCTGTCGCTGCAGGGCCGGCCGGCGTTTAGGAGCACAGCAGATGCATCGTAGTGGGAGGTATTGAAAGCATTCGGGAGCCCAGCAGGTGTGTTCTGCCAGGCGCGGCTGATACACTCAGCGTGGGGTGTGCCGGGGGCACTCAGTAGCCCAGCAGGTGTTTGCTCGGTGGGTGTACAAATGGCACAGCGGGTGTGTTCTACCTGCCTGTGCTTGGAGCTTGGAGCAGCTGCTCGGACGCCCCAGGACCGTTGGATAGGATCGGCGTGGCTGAAATGAGATGTGTAGTTGTGGAAAGGAAGCATCGGGTTTTCTCCGTCGCTTTGATACTGAGCTATTGGCAAATAAACTTCCCAGTGAGATAGATGCAGAGCTCCTCTTTGCCTTTCAGGCAACGTCCTTAGTGTGGGTTAAAAGCTGTTGGGCTGTTGAGAAAAGCTGGGTCTCTTTTTATGGGTGCACAAATCACTGGTTTGTAGCTTGTCAGACGAGCTGAGCATCAGACCCGTCCTGCATTCCCTGAGCTCCCCTGCCAGGGGGTCGGACTTGCCGTGGCAGTCGGAAGCTGTGTGGTGATGCAGAGCTGGTCTGCTGACTCTCCCTGGCTGCCAGACCTTGAGGGTCTCATTAGCGCCGGCTCAGGAGGGTGACAGGCTCAGTAGCAAGTGCCAGAAGGAGGCACAGATTGCCTTGCTACCTCAAGGCTGGGCTCTCACCTCTTTTTAGCCAGCCTCATGCTGTAATGGGGCAGCTGCATGATGCCCTAGAGCTGGGGATTTCCCCGTCCTGGGTTTGCACGGCGCAGGACGGCACGCAGCTCCTGTGTCTGTGCAGCCCGGGGGGCTGGGTTCTGGCTGGAGGTGGGCTCCCCTTCAGCAGGGATGGCGCGGATCTGGCTGCTTCCCTCGCAAGGCAGCGTGGGGGTGCTGGTTGCTGGGCATGGGACTGGTGCAGCTGGGCACCGCGGCACCAAACAGCGGCTGCCCCAGCCCAGGGAGCGGCAGTCACAGCCCTGGCTTGCCATTTGCAGGCGCTGCTGACGGATGGTTGCTGGGCCGCCCTAATGAAAACAAACACAAGGCACAACTCGTGGTCGAGCGGCACCATGCCAGGGGCCCTGCCAGGCTGGGAATGTAGGGCACAGGCCAGCCGCCTTCTACCTGGGCAACCCGGCGGGGGCACTCTAGCCACGGGTGCTGGAAAACCTCATCCCCATATAATACACTCAGAAGCCTGGAGCTGAGCCCCGAAAGGCACTGCCCCTCCCCCTCCAGAGCCCCCCTCTCCAGGTTCTAATTTAGTGTATGTGAGTGGGAGACAGAGCCACCCCTGCCCCCCTGCAGGAGAGAGCCCTGCCTCGCATCCTGCCCCTCCGCCAGCCGGCAGCAGGGTCCTGCATGGCTTCAGTGTTCAGGACCTGTCTCTTGGAGTGTGCTCTCTGGGCTACTAGGATGCCACCGCCTCCCTCATGCCTGCCCAGGCCCCTTTGCAGTGGGCAGAGCTCTGTACGGCTGTGGGGCTCGGCTTGCCCAGGTCGGTTGCAGAGTCGGAGCCAGCCAGTGCAAATTGTTGCTGGTACCAGTGCAACCCCACAGAAGCAGCTGCAGTGTCTCAAGTGGTGGGAAACAAGCCTTCCCACCCTACAGCCCTCAATAACGCTGCAAGTTTGGTCTGACTGAGCCCCGGGGGGAGCGAAGAACGAATTTCTGTGTGGCGCGTGGGACTCGAGCCTCAGCTGCTGCAAATCAGCACTGGTCCATTGATGTCAGTGAAATTGCACTGACTTGCACCCGCGGAGACTCTTGGCCCACTGAAATTAATAGCACTGGGCTGATTTACACCAGCTCAGGATCTGGCCCATCATATTTCCACTCAGATGCAGGCAGCAGAAAACAGCTGCTTCCTGGTTTTCCCGTCTGACATCTCAGGACCACAAGGAGTTTTTGAAACTGCAGCTGCGGGCGCGTGGTGTGCGCTGGGGTATGTGCAGCAGGCACTCAGGGCTGGAGAGGGCTGGGTGACTTCTCTGGCTGCTGGGAAGCGTTCCACTACAGGGGCCTGGGGGGGTGGCGGGGGGGGGCACGGGCATTCCTTGCTGTCTGCAGTTCGGGGACGTTAATAACTTCATTGTCAGTTCACCCTGCTGCCTGCTCAGAGAAGTGAAATCTGCATTGCAAAACAGGCATGCTCTGTAACAGAGGGAAAGTTAACACATGTCTAAGGGACAGCCCTCCCCTCCCAGCTATTCACTTCCGCTCTCTGGCTTTGGATGATTGCAGTAGCACTTCCAGCGCCTGGTTATGGTGAGCACTGCACAGCTACGTTGTGAGAGACAGGCCGTGCCCCGAAGACCTCACAGTCTAACCAGACAAGGGGAAACTGAGGCACAGAGCAAGGGATGTGACCTGTCCAAGTTCACGCAGCAGGTCAGGGGAAGAACCAGGAATGGAATGCAGGAATCCCAGTGCAGGGCCTTATCCGCTGCACCGTACTGCCTTGGTGGGGCTTACTGTCTGTCTCTGCAGTGCCTGGCTCATGGCATACTGGTACTGCAGGTGGTTTGCCGTAATACACACCAGGCTCCGTTTGCAGGCCCCATTGTGACATTCTGCTCTCCGTCCAGCTCTGGCTGTGATATTGAAATAACCAGAGGGAACCTTTGCCCTCCTCACCTGCCTTTCACCCCGGGGCCTTGGTGCTCAGTACAAGTGCCAGGTCTCCAGCCCTGCGAGGTAGCTGTGTATTCTTCATCCCCGTCACCACTAGGAAACCTCGCTGCTCAGACCTGGCTGGGCTAAGAAACAACCAGGACCGCTGGCTGCTCCATCCGCTGCGCTGCACTGTCCCGCTCTAAAGCTGTGCCCTCCCCTTATTTGGGGCAGGGGGTGAATTATTAATTCCTTGGAATATTTTAATGAAGAGTGACAGGCCCAATCCGACCCCCAGACCTGCCTACGGGAGCACGCAGTGTTCAAAACCCACACCTAACGTTTGCAGCCTGCCTGCAATGTTAAATATCACAGGCAGCTCCAGCCGGAGCCCTAAGCCGGGCGCAGCGACAGGTCTGGCCAGTGTGACCCACAG
Organism: Chelonia mydas; assembly: GCF_015237465.2. Lineage (NCBI taxonomy): Eukaryota > Metazoa > Chordata > Testudines > Cheloniidae > Chelonia > Chelonia mydas. Next base: position 21,042,630 of record NC_051257.2, on the reverse strand, counting down.
AGACAGCGTCCGCTCTTCCAGGACGTGTGCATTTCAGCCCCATCTCTCTCCCTCTCCCTGTCTGCCCTGGTGCCAAGAGCCATGCTGGGGGGTGACATGCGCAGCCTGGAATCCTACAGCATTACGCACTGGGGGCCTGTCCCCGCTCCCACCCCTGGCATGCCTCTTACACCAGGGCCAGTGTGAGCCCAGGCAGCTTCCATGCTGGTGGGATTCTCTCCGCTCCCCTTGCACATCTCGCTGAGGATGCCCACCTCACTTTAATGTAACAGCGCTGAGATGACTTTATGCTAAAACTATAATTAAGTTTGTTAATAAAGCTCGGAGGTTGAAGTGACGCTAAGCGGAGATGGTCGAAGTGGGAAATGGCTACCAATCATTAAACAACACGCTAAAACTTAACAGATGATGCTGCTTGTCCCAGACAATTGCTCATCTACAGTCAGTTCTCAGCGCCCTCAACCCAAGTGGCTGAGGATTCACCCCTCACAGAATCAAAGAGCCCTGGCCCCTCTTGTCTCTTGAGTGATGGGTAAGAAAGGAGTCCCCTTTCTTCCCTTTTATAGTCCAGCAAACCTTTGACATGTAGCTCTGAAAGGCAAACCCAGGCAGGTTTCCTCTTCCGGCCACTGGCTCTTCGGGGTGCAGGCATCCAGGCCTTTCTTCATCCTCTGGTCAATGGGCTTTTCCGGTTGGCTCAATCACTTTGTTCACCTTAGGCGCAAATATTCTTTTATTGTCCTTTGCTTTTGATCAAACCTTGCTGTTTTCTCATCCTCTTGATAGCGCAGTCCATACAGACAGGTAAATCCACATCCCAGTGTCTAGGGCAGGCTTGTTTGGCAGCTGCTTCCATAACATATTTTAAGAATGTATTTCCAGCACTCATACATAACTGTGTACATGCATCACCCGGGGATATTCATGACCAGCATGTCACCAGTTTTCACGTGAGACCTTACACGATACAGTCTGGAGAGCTATTCTGACAACAGTGTGTTGTGGGTCGTGAGTTTGTCAGACCGGCTGGGATTTGCTGTTACAGAACAGCGCCTCCTTTACCAGCTGGCAGAAAGTAGCTCTTAGGGTCACAGCTGCTGAGTGTGGTTTGGCCCCTTCCCCCTCCTGTTTTGGAAAGTTGTGTGTGGTAGGGGTGGCTCAGATACTAAGGTATTCAGGAGCTTGCCTCCCACTGAAATCATTATTAAGAAGGTTTCAGAGTAGCAGCCATGTTAGTCTGTATTCACAAAAAGAAAAAGAGTACTTGTGGCACCTTAGAGACTAACAAATGTATTTGAGTATAAGCTTTCGTGAGCTATAGCTCACTTCATCGGAGGCTCGTCCCACAAATTCCAGCAGGGCGGGACTCCATCTTTTGAGAAGGGAGGTTATGAAAATTGTTTCTTCTCCGGGCTCCTCTGGCTGCGGGGTTTGATTAGAGACGATTTGCTCTCCGAGCAGAAACAAAGAGGACTTTGATTAATGATGGGACAGATGCGGGAGGGTTCGGGGCTGTCTGGGATGAAACAGTTTGTCCCCAGCCTTATCTGAAGCCAACTAGTGAGAAGTGGAGAGTGTTTTCTGACTGGCTTTTATGAGTCACAGAACCAAGAACTTGTGTGTGTGTGTGAGGACCGGGAGGGAGATTATAAATAGGATTTTGGGAGGTAAGAAATAGCTGGTTGGATTGAAAAACACACAGCAGCCACGTCTATATTTAAAGCTCCCAATGAGGTTTCTCTGCATGCAGTGTGATATTAAAGCATCTCTCCGTCCTACAAGAGATTGCAAAGGGCAAGCAGAGACTCTGACAAACCTCCTGCCGTGCTGACACAGACGGTAGCTGTGGGAGCTGTATTCTGCTGCCACTTACACCCCAACCATGGTGGGGTATCTCCAACCAGCACATGCCAGAGAAGCCGCCCCTGGGGCCTGCAGGCAGCGGGGGAACAGAGGGGCGGGGTTTGTGCACAATACTCCGGGAGTGTGATCAGATTTCAGCCCTCCCGCTGCGTGGGCCAGATTCTATCCTCAGTCTACACTGGGAGTAAATCAGAAGCAAATGCGCAGGCTCTGATGGAGTGGAGCAACTGACAGAGGTGTGGGTGTGTGTGTGTGGGGGGGGGCGTTGTGTTTTCAGTTTCACAAACCGGCCTGGTTGTATCCGCTCCGTACGTATATTACTGTAAGCTCCTTTAGCCTTTGGAGGAACAAGGAGTCTTTACAGCTGCAACAAAAAGCCCGTTTGTTTTTTGAAGCGGAAGGGTGCTTCAGGCTTCATATCTGCGTTGGTAGCGGGGGTAATCTGCAAAAGAAGTCCGAAGGAGTTAATTTTTTGGAAACAGCACCTGCAAAGCCTTGCGGTTTATTTAAATTCAGATTTGTCCCAACCCCACCAAAGCGGTAGACAAAGCGAAAAAACCTTAAATACTTTCAATCATGTCTATATGCAAATTGCCAGCAAAGAGCTGTCTTCACTTTTCTCCTCGGGCTTTCCCCTCTCAAAAATTGAATGTCCACTCTCCTGGCTTCTCTCCTAGATTTCTCAAAAAGCTGATGAGGGAGGAAGAAGCTCTTCTTTCCAGAAGGGTGGGTTTCGCTGCGAAGAGGCCCAAAAGATGCTTAAGATGCATGTTGGCTTTTAAAACAAACCTTTGCTCTGTCCTGGCTGGGTTCTCTGCTTTGGTCCGTCATCAGCAGCTGAAGAACTGGGGTGGTTAAGTCAGGTGCCAGTTACATTATTGATGCACCAGTGTTTGGGGAGTCGGGTCGCTCTCAGTTGTCCGCAGACACTGTTAGAGCCTTTGGAGTAAACAGGCCCTGCCCATGTTTATCTAGGTCTGTGAAAGAGGCCGTGTAGCATGGTCCCGTGGGCTGGGGCTCAGGACTCCTGGGTTCTCTTCCTGACTCTGATGTTGTGCAAGTCCTTTTCCCTCCACCTTTTTTCTGGCTTGTCTCTTTGTATTGTAAATGTAAGGGGGCTGTTGTCCCCTTACTGATGTTCAGTGGGGGTGTTTTGGTTGGCTAGCTCCCAGTACTAAAAGGGGAAGGGTCTATGGGAAACCAGGACCCTGAGACTGATAGGCTTCAGGAACAATAGAGGCCAATGCTCCAGGTCAGCCTGAATGACAGGGCAGGCTAATCAGGGAGTCAGGAGGCCAGTGGGGTCCCGTCCTCCCTGTGAGCTGGATTTGCCTGGGTCAGACAGAGTGGGGCCGAGCTAAGGAGAAAGCAGGGGCCCGAGCTGAGCTGGGGAGCAGAGCTGGGCCAGATCCAGAGGGACCAGAAAAGCAGCCCAGAGAGAGCAGACCCTGTCCTGGGAGCAGAGCTGCAGCCCCAAAGCCAGAGGCACAGCCCAGAGAGAGCAGACTTGCCCTGGGAGCAGAGCTGCAGCAACCAGAGCCAGAGGGGCCAGAAAAGCAGCCCCGGGAGCAGGAGGCAGAGCAGCAGCCGTGCTGAGGCTGAGTGGAGCTGGGGCTGGAGCTGGAGCTGGAGCTGGAGCTGGGGCAATCTGGAGCCGGGTGCGGTGAGCAGCTGGGAAGAGCGAGGGGGACCTTGGGCAGTGGGCCCAGCCCAGGGAGATGCCCCTGGCCAAGAGGCTCTGCAGGCCATACTCGGAGGGGGATTGTAACCCCGACAGGGCGGGGGTGACACTGGGAAGAAGGGCCCTACCACCTAGAGCCTGAGAGCGTGTGGCCACCACCAGAGCGAGTGTCCGACCCGCAGCATCCCTGCAGCACAGCCAGGGCCTGAGCAGGAGGCCTGGGACTTGCAAGGAACAGACTTGCAACTTGCAACAGGGCAAGGAACTGCCCTGACGTTCCAGAGACGCTGTTTGTGATGTTCCCTGCCACAGAGCGGGGTGATGTGTTTCCTTTAACCTTTCCCATTTTTCCTTGTTCTTTTTAAAATTAATTGTTGATTAAATAACTTGCATTTGCTTTAACTTGTATGTAATGGTCAGAGAAGTGCCCAGTGCAGAGAGAGCCCCCCGGAGTGGGGACACCCTAGCCCCTGTCCTAGGTGACCACAGCAGGGTTGGGGGTCGAGCCCCCCCAGGAATCCTGGGCCCAGCCTTGTTGGGGTTACGAGGACTCTGCCAGACAGGAGAGTGGAAGGGGAGTCCTCAAGGGCAGGGAGGCCACTGGGTAAAGGAAGTGGGAGCAAGGTCTCAGATCCTTTCGCTAGCCCACTTCACCGGGGTAGTGCGGAAGCCAGGAAAGTTCCCCACAATAGCGGGACCATTCTCCCGCTTACATAAGCTGTGTAGGGTAACAGCTGTATTGTACAACGGGGTCTCACGATGCTACTGTTGCATAAACCACACTAAAGAGCTTTGCTGTGCTGTTCAGACGCGGTTAGATCCCATCCACTCTGCAAAGCAAAACCCAGAGTGGACGGCTAGAGTTGGAGTTTAGGCAGGAGCTGGTTGCACGGGGCTCGGAGGTGCCGAACACAGACACTGTGTCCGCCAGCTGAGTGGCAGCCCTCCTGTTAGGTTGGCGTAGCCCTCACACGGTTAGACCCTTCAGTACGCTGGCACGGCGGCTGTTACTGCTTACAGTGCCCACAAGCAAATGCTGCCGCAGGTCGCAGGCCAGCTTGGGGCAGCGGCAGGAAGGAGAGAGACAGAGAAACCAGCCAGCACAGCGGCTGGACCCTGCTCTTGCCTGACTTGTCAAGTCACAGTCAGACGCCTATCCAGGGCCCACCATAGGGTGGCACCCCACAGGCAGAGGGGTAGTGCTGGCTGCTCCGGTGCGCTATGGTACTGCTCTGTTCCTCTCCCACGTGGCCTTGAGGAGGAGGGAGCGGGCTGTCAGCAGCACGCAGGCTCCCTGGTGTCTCCAGCCTGGCTTGTGGGTGTTGCCATAGCCAGTGCTGGCCTCGTCTCGGGCTTCATTAGAGAAGAAACGAGGGGAAATGATCACGGGTCGCTGGCCGTCTGCTAAGGCGCGACTAGAACAAATGGCGTGATCCGTGTCTCACTGGGCTCGGCTCTGCGGTCTCTGGTGCAATGGATTTCCTTGGGAACGCCCCGCTCCTTTGCTCCATGGCTCTCGCTCTGTTCCCAGTCCTCACCTCCTCCAAGAACCCTTTCTCAGACAAGACCCTCGGCCAAAGTAATTCCCGCCACACTGTTCTCTCTGCAAGACAGGGACGCACACGCAGATGGAGGCTGCAGAGTCCTGCCTTGCCGACGAGAGAAAAACACGTCTTGCTTTATGATTCCTACTGGTCAGCTGGCTCTCCCCAGCCATGGACCCCCTGGCCTACATGCAAAGGAAGTTTTGGTGGACTGGGACAGTTGCTGAAATAACTGCTCCCAGGAAGGATCCTGGAGAGGTGCTGAGCACCCGTTTCTACCATCTAAGGCAGTGGGACCCCTTGGGATCCGTCTGTCCGGACTTATATAAAATTACAGTATCTGAGCACCCTAAGCAGGGCTCAAGTCCACATCAACCGGGGATAGCGCAGTGTCTGAACCCACTGAGCTAGCCTGGTACGGCTCCCTTTCTTGCCAATGGTGTGAAATATCTAGAAGACAAAAGAGGCAGGCTCCCAGACACAGCGCGGGTCACCCCTCGGTGCCTGGGCTTTAACTGCCTCTCTCACGGCGGTCCCCATCCTGCAAGCACTTGTGCTCATGAGTAACTTGACACACCTGAGTAGGGCCATTGATGTGCGCAAGACCGTTTGCAGGTGTACAGGTATTCAGCGTGCGTGGACATTGGTCGGATCAGGGCCAGGGTTTGCTTCTCCCTCTGTTGATTTGGTCCCTATATATGCTGGGACTGGTGCCCAACCCCTTTAGCACCCGGTGTTCTGCTGATGTCGGTGGAGTTGCTCCTGATTTACACCGGCATAAACGAGAGTTGAGGTGTTTCTCCTGATTTGCATCAGCGTGCGCTCAGAATCGGGCCCAACATGTCTCAGCTTTACTTGAGTTCTCCCTCCCTAATTTTTGTTAATTGCCCCGTCACTTTCCTTTCAGCCCCCTCTGCTGCCTTGTTTTTCTCTCCCTGTCGGAACGGACAGCCCCTGTCTGCTCTTTGCCATGCCTGATGCTGCTGCAGCCCTCTGGCCCACGTGCACTGGAAACGGGTGATGGATGGTTAGTCAGCTCATCTCCCCAATCCATTATTAATGATTATGGCATGTGTAATGAGAGCTTAGCGGGGCTTTGACTTCCCCTTTCGTCGCGAAATCATGGGATTTTTCTAAACCAAACCAGATAGCCCAGTGCGGAATCCCTCGAGAGAGAGGGCTGGGTCCTAAGCTGGTGGCCGTGGCCGGCAGGGGCTCCACGTCTCTTCTCTCCAGCTCAGCACGTGGCCCACCGGAGAGCAGACTGTAGTCAGAAGAGATTCTGGCTGGAAAGTGTATTAATTCCTCCGGTGGAAAGGTGAATGAAGTGGAAGAGAGAGATGGAGCCGCTTCCTCACAGGTGCTGTGCTTCCTTAAGTGCTATGCTGTCTACGCTTGAGTGAGACAACGATCTAGGACATAAAATATTGCTTGGTCTGAATGTTAAAAATCTGCCATGACAGGGGAAACATTGAGCCAACTCTGGGCCTGGTGCATCATGTTTTTCACAGTGTGTTTCATGGCTCATCTGCCCCTGGAGGTTTTTTTCCTTGTGGTCGATAATCAAGGAATAACTTTACATTTTTCTCGTAAAGACGCTGCTTGCTTCTCCCAAGCAGGCTACCGAGCTCTGACGTCCCTGCCCAGTGGCTGCCGGGCTGCAGCTGCTCTTCTCTTTGTCAATCAGCGGTCTCCAATCTGACGGGAGGGCGCACTCCTCATTACATGCTGCCTTCTCTGTCTTTGGTCTGTCGGCCGGACTCGGGGTATGTCTGCGCTTCAAGGCTGGGGTGTGTGATTGCAGGACGTGTCACCAGACCTGTGCTAGCTTTGATCTAGTTCGTGAGTGTATCTGAGCAGTGAAGCAACAGGGCCACAGGCTAGCTGCCTGAGTGGGAACCAAAGGTCCCGGGCAGGTATACAGCCCATGCTGCCATGGCTTCACTGTGTAGCAATGAAGGGTACTTGTACTCGTACGTCCACACATGCTGCACTCAACCCTCCGCCTGCATCCCGGACATACCCTACGTGGTTTTTTGTGATACGGCATCCCTTTGCTATTCCCCTGGGGATAGCTGGTGGGACAGGTTGGAGAGAACACCCCATTGCACCTGGGAGGATGCTGCAAACATTCAGGAAAGGGCTGAGGTCCTGTGGCACTGGGGCTGAGTGGGGAATGCACGGAGGCAGTTCCACCCCGGAGCCAGAGAGGTCTGAGAAGGGAAAGGCCTGCTAGACATCTAATCCATCTGCCCAGGGCCAATAGAGGATAGTTGCTTACAGCTGTTGGGATTCCTGCCGAGACCTTTTCCACTCGGCTTATCCAGAACCCCGTGTCCAGTTCGGGGAGGAAACTTCACCCAGTTCTCTGGGATCTAAAAAAGCTTAGTTTGACCCCAGATTTCATCACTCGGGTTCCTTTATTTGGCACACAGCAAAGCTATGCCGAGTTGATCGGACTGACGCATAGGAGGTGGGTACAAGGCGTATCACACGTCAAAAGTGACACAGAAAACCTCTTCCTATATACACATTTACACATTATGTTCCATTTACTGTGCATTGCATCACGCATTTCTGGATTGGCTTGGTTACTTTTCAGGAACCAATCCCTGTACAGCATGCTCTGTCCATATGCTGTTTGGGTAGAACCCGATCTTTATATTCCAGATTTATCTTGTCCTTTGTTAGTAAATGGTTCCCTGGGTGCTCTCCCTCTTATCTTAGCTGGCTCAGACATTCTGTGTTTTTAGCCTCCTGACCTATTTACTTATCTTACTTAGAACAAACAGTTCTGTTTTCAGCCTAATGATCTGTTTACCTCCCTAATTCTATCCTCCAAGAAATGAGGCTTCCCACCAGGTGTTAATTACTCAGGTCAAGCCAAGCCTCAGCTACTGCAGGAGAGGACGGAGGGTTCTGTTGCTCTGGATATAACTTTGTTACCATCTATTGCAAAAGTTACAGCAGTTGGCAAGGATCTCTGGGCCAGATCCTCAGCTGCTGTAACCCACTGAAGCTCTGCTGAGGTGAATTTATGCCAGCGGAGAATCTGGTCTTATAACAATTATACTCAAACCTCACCAGCCAGTGACTAATATAACACTAGCCCAGTCACCGCAGATAACGCGCGACCTGGCGTCGGCTGGCACCAGGTTTAGGAACAGTGTAAGGCAGGCCGAGGTAATGCTGGAGGTGGATGGAATAGCAATGCTGGAATTCCTTCTTCATCCCCCAGGCTGGTCTCTTGGCATCGGCTCTAGAGTGTGTAAATGAAGAACAAACGGGGATGAGCTGGCCAGGAGGCTGGGAATGAGTAGGAGGTTTATAACCATCAGAGGAGGGAAGGTCTGGAACAGCCTCTCCATAGGAGCAGTGGGAACAAATAACCTAACTGGGGTTCAGATGGAGCGTGATGAGTTTCTGAACAGAGTCTATGGCCTGAGATAGCAGAGGACTAGCCTCGGTGGCCCAGGAGGCCCCTTCCAGTCCTGTGATACCCCCTCCCCTCCCATTCCTTCTCCGTCTCCTGCTTTTTTGTGGCAGTCTCCCTTTCTGTCTCATTGCCGCAGCATGCAGGTGCCTATAACCTTTACTCCGGTAGTTCCAGGGTTCTCAGGGGGAGGAAGGTGTGAGCAGGGATGGCTCGACTGATCTGATCTGGAGGGGCCAGAGTAACTGCCCCTGTCCAATAGCAGAGTTCACATAGGCTGCTGGAGTTAGAAGGCTTGAGAAACTCGACAGAGTTCAGAAATAAACCCCTGCAGCACGGAGGGCGTCAGAATCCATCTCCTTGCACCATAGGACTTGACCGTGGCATTTATCTTTGGGGGCTCCCTGCGTAGCAGAGGGGCCACATGGGTCTGTTGTAGCATTGTTCTAAGTCTGTGGGGTTTTTTTTTCCCTCCAAAGCTGGCTGCTGACAAGCTGCTCCGGTCACCGGCGGGACGCTGATGATGTCAGTCCGTCCGGCAGCATTTTATGTGCTGTCTGGCTCTGCCACATCAAATCCATTTGCCAACATAAAGAGAATCTGTTCTATAAAACACGAAGGACGTGCTGTAAAACACTGGCATGCTGGCTTGGTGGAATAGCCGCTCAGCCCGAGTAACTAATAAAGCTGATCAGGGTGGGAGGGCAGTGCAGGCACGGGGAGATCGCCAGGAGACCAGCGGGCGGGGACGCCAGCCCTCTCAGGACCCACAAAATGCAGCAGCTCCAGACTCAGCAATGTGCCTTATGGAGCTGCCAGGATCATAGAATCTCAGGGTTGGAAGGGACCTCAGGAGGTCATCTAGTCCCACCCCCTCCTCAAAGCAGGACTGATCCCCAATTTTTGCCCCAAATGGCCCCCTCAAGGATTGAACTCACAACCCTGGGTTTAGCAGGCCAATGCTCAAACCACTGAGCTATCGCTCCCCCCACGGTGATGCAGGACTCTTTCCACTATATCTAAATGTTCAGTGTATCACAGCAACATCGCCATTTTCCTAGTCCCCAAGGGCAAGCTTCTTCAGGGAGAATGTAATTTCCCTTATTGGAATTCAGCCAGCATATGGTGGTCAGCAGGTGGGAAATGCCCTGAGATCTCTAATGACTACATGCAAGGCCAGATTAAAGTATAAGCACTAGAGATTCATCCTAAGGCACCAGTGCTTGGAGTCATGTGATGATCTCTCAGCTTTCACTTAAAAAAAAAAGGCGAGTTTCTAATCTTCATGGTTGCAAAGAAAATCTTGAAAACGTGACTTGAATGTAACTGATGCAGTAATGCTGCCTGAGTCTGCAGAGAGCCTGAGACAGTAACTATGCAATGTGTGAACTGCACCACGCATCTTTGAGAGAGGAAATGGGGGAGGGCCATAGGGGCAGAGCCATGAAAGGTGCCCTATGTTGATATGTCCTTGGGCCTCCGATTGCTTTAACCTGGCTTTGAGCGCATGTGATCAGGATCTAGGTTGAGAACTCATCCGCTGGAGACATCAGTAAGCGATTTATCTTTATTTTTCTTGTAACCATTTCTGACTTTGATACCTCATTACTTGCACTCACTCAAAATCTCTCTCTTTGTAGTTAATAAACCTATTTTACTGTTTTATCTAATCTAGTGCGTTTAAGTGGAAGTGGCTGGGTAACTCCATTGGGGGTAACAAGTTGTGTCCATACCGTGCCCTTAAAGGAATAACAGACTTAATATATTAGCACTGTCCAGGAAAGGGCTGGGCAATACAGGACATACGTTTCTGGGGGGGAAATCTGGGACTGAGAGTGTGTTGGGGGTCACCCTGAAGCATAGCCAAGAGCCAAGAGGTGGCTGTTTGGTTACGGCACCCTCAGACATAGCCGAGTGTGACTGTCATGGAGACTCCAGCAGCAAGGCACTGTAAGGGCACCCCAGCTTAGTGGACGGGGGTGACACAGCTACTCATTGGTCTGGATTGTACCCTGGTCTGTCAAAGCATGACACTAAGCAGGCATGCTGCTGGGAAGGCACATGTTTGAGGGGTTGCCCGGAGCAGGCAGTTCACCATGTGCAGAGAGTTCAATGACCGGGCAGGGAGGAAATACCGGGTGTGATCTGGTGAGCTCGTAAAGCCATTTGGCTGATGACTCAGAGAGCCTGGGCTTGCTTTGCCAGTTCATTTAGCCCAGCGTGAGATTTTGTCCCGTGTCCAAATTCTCCTTTACAGTGTGTAATGGAAAACAGAAAAGAAAAAAGGAGTCCTGACCAGGGCTTTAAATCAGTCCGAAGCAGCTGCTAGGACGAGATTGATAATAAAGTAACTCCCTCCCCACGTGTACTGTATCTTTCTCTCCCAACAGCCCTTCTGATGAATTTATTGAGGGGTTTTATCATTATGTCAGCTCCAGTAATTGCTTCACAGGCAACGTTTACAACTCACTCCGAACGGGTGCTGCTGTTCTCCAGGGGATATATGTTATCGCCCTTCAGAGACGGCTGGAGGTTATGAGCCGTCGGGGTGGGTGGTGGGGCTGGGTGCCTGGAAGCCATGGGTGTGAAACACCCGCTGCCGTCCCATTTATGGGGCCAGATCCTCAGCTGGTGCAAATAGTTGCTGATTTGCGCCAGCTGAGGGTACAGCCCGTGAAATCTGGTGGCAGGCTGCAGATGTTGCGGAAGACCGGGCACTTCTGGCAAGCTAATTTGCCGAACCAGAGGAGCCACTAATTAGTTTAATTCTCTCGGTAAAATCTGTATGGAGCTGTACAGGTTCGGACTCACCCCTGCGGCGCCTCCTGCTGGTAGTCGTTGGGAATTAGCTCGTCTAGCCCCGGCGCGCCCTCTGCAGGCCGGGGATCCGCCTTACCGCTGGCCCCCGTGTCCCTCCAGGACGCCGTGCCCCTTTCTCTGGGGTGCTGCCCCCCTGGCAGTACCCCCACACTCCCGGGTTCTGGGTCTCCCCACCCAGGGGAACCCCCACCCTCTAAGCCCAGCTCGCCTCAGTTTGGGCTACTGCCAGTCCCCACGTAGCCCCTTGTATCAGGTGCAGACTGCAGTGTATACGCCACTCATCACCGGCAAGGGGGTTTTGGAGCTGCTGCCTCCGCTTACCCGTGGGCTGCCCCTCTGCAACCCTGCACCTATTCGGCCTGTAGTCAGGCCTGCAGCCTGAGGCTTTCCAGGCAGGAGCTCCCAGCTCCTCTGGCCCTTCCCCAGCCCTGCTCCAGTCTAGGCGTCCTGCTCGGCACCTTGCAGCCGGGCCCTTCTCCCTCTCCAGGCAGAGGGAGACTGACTGGGCCCCTGGCTCACAGCCTCTTATAGGGGCAGTTGGCCACAGCTGCGGCCGCTCCCTTAATCCGGCTGGGCTTTTCCCCACAGCCCCAGCCCTCTCCCCAGGCTGGCCTCAGCCCTGTCAGGGCCGGAGCGGGTAACCACCCCGCTACAGGAGCAAATCAGTTTAAATAACGTTTTGTGGATGTTTGTGTAATCCAAATTCAACTCTCATTTACAGCCTTGTAAATCCAGAGTGACTCCAAATTTCTATCAGTGGAACAAATCAGGATGTGGCCTTTTATTAGTTCTGTTCTAGTTAATAATGTTATCTCCCGCATCAAAATAATGGTACTTAAAGCCAAGGAGGCTTTTTCAGACTCAGCAGCTCCAATCAATACCCTGCCATCGAGTGCCTTAGCAAAACAAACCTTGGCCCGCGTCGGCTCCTCAAGGGCGAAGGGCAGATTTTTAAAACAAACAGTACCGTGGTGCTCACAGCCAGAGAGCAGAACAGCCGCTGGCTCCAGGAGATGTTTACCATACGTGTTAAATGCTCCCCAAACTCTCTGAAGGCCGACGTGGCAGCTGGGTTTGCTGGAGAATTAGGTAGCATTAATCTGTAGACAAAGCAATCAAGAGAGGAGTCAGTTACTGATGTGTGCTTGATTCACGGCTTCTTCTGTCGCCCACAGCCCGAGACATGCGAGCTCCTTGTGTTGCCAGTCCCTGACGGGCTGGTCCTCTCCCATGGGGAGCTGCTGGGCCAAATCCACCCTCGGTGTGGCTCCGTTGGCTCTCGGTTCGGGGCGGATGGAACTGCGTGGAACGGCATCCTTCTTCTTCATCACGTTTATCACCCTAGTGCCTAGGGACCAGCCGAGATGGGGCTCCATCGTGCCAGCATCGCACAGACACAGGGACAGTCTCTGCCCCAGGCCGGTCTAGCTGGACAAAGCAGACGCAGGGTGCAGGACAGGGGTGGAACACACCAGTCCTGTCGGTCCTATAAGAGACAGTCACTGCTGCAGCACCAAGGCGCAGAGAGTGAAAGTGCCAGAGCCCTGGCCCGCCCAGACCCGTGACCTTTGGGGAAGCGTGTGGCTCCCCTTGCAGCAGCTGTGGTGAGCACTGGGTGCAGTGTGGGGGTGCAGTGCCCCCAGGAGAGCGCTGGCTGAGCCTCATTAGGTCTATTCAAGCAGTGCAGCTTTCCGACGGGGGAAGCTCTGTGTGTTGTTCGTGTTGCCAGGGATTCTCCAAGGAGCCCAATTCTGCCGCTTCCCCTCCGCTCCTTTCTTGTGGAGGATGGCGTGGCTTGTCCCTGGCTCTTCATGTGTCTGGTGTAAATCACTGGGGTCCGTGGGGTGCAATGGCGGGAAAGGGTGGAAAGGGTGGCCAGGCCAGCATGGAGCCAGGAGGTGGGGAGGGGGGTTAGGCCTTGTTCGCGCTGGGGTTTTAGTGACTGGGGTAGACACTGGGGTGCATTGTGCATTGGTTAGGCAATGGCTAGGCAGCAGTTCTGCGGAAAAGGACCTAGGGGTGACAGTGGACGAGAAGCTGGATATGAGTCAGCAGTGTGCCCTTGTTGCCAAGAAGGCCAATGGCATTTTGGGATGTATAAGTAGGGGCATAGCGAGCAGATCGAGGGACGTGATCGTTCCCCTCTATTCGACACTGGTGAGGCCTCATCTGGAGTACTGTGTCCAGTTTTGGGCCCCACGCTACAAGAAGGATGTGGATAAATTGGAGAGAGTCCAGCGAAGGGCAACAAAAATGATTAGGGGTCTAGAGCACATGACTTATGAGGAGAGGCTGAGGGAACTGGGATTGTTTAGTCTGCAGAAGAGAAGAATGAGGGGGGATTTGATAGCTGCTTTCAACTACCTGAAAGGGGGTTCCAAAGAGGATGGCTCTAGACTGTTCTCAATGGTAGCAGATGACAGAACGAGGAGTAATGGTCTCAAGTTGCAATGGGGGAGGTTTAGATTGGATATTAGGAAAAACTTTTTCACTAAGAGGGTGGTGAAACACTGGAATGCGTTACCTAGGGAGGTGGTAGAATCTCCTTCCTTAGAGGTTTTTAAGGTCAGGCTTGACAAAGCCCTGGCTGGGATGATTTAACTGGGACTTGGTCCTGCTTCGAGCAGGGGGTTGGACTAGATGACCTTCTGGGGTCCCTTCCAACCCTGATATTCTATGATTCTATGATTCTATGGTGCAGTTTATCCCCCCCTGCAGAGCTGCTGCCAATCTGTGAGTGCACCGGGCAAGCCCGCAGCACTAGGGGTTTGACCAGTACGGCTGTGGGGGTGTTAAAGACACCTAGTCGGGACGAGCCCTTGGACAAGTTTCGGCTTCCTTGGGTTTATTCACGGTCAGGGCTCAGCTTGGGCCTGGCTGTTTGCTGGGGAGGGCTTGCAAGTGTGTGCGTGAGAGTGACTTTTGATGTTTTAAATATCAGTACGGAAACACAGCAGCAAAAAAATAAATTACAAATTCAAAACCAGTTGGCCATCCCTGATGGTACAAAGTGCATTTCCAATAGCCCCCTACTGAATACATGGCTCCAGATCACTTGAAAGAGTACAATATCTAACCTCCAAATGAAGGCATAAACCCACGAAAAATCTAAAAAACCAAAGAATGTCGGCAACCCCAGTACCAAATAATTTACACTGGCTACTTTTTAAAATGGGCAACTTTGCTTGATCTCAAATAAAGTGTACAAGGCATCCCACAACTCTGTTTGTGAACCAGTACTGAACAGTAAAAATAAAAACAGCAGGATTAAAATCAAAGGACAATAACCGAAAAATACCCTGAAGAAAAACAAATAGCGGCTGTAACCTGGAACAAGTAAGAAACATATGAAAAACTCTCCTCCCGACAAAAAAAGGACATGACATGAACGCCTGTGGAGTAAAAAAATGCACAAATATGTTCATGGCAATAGCCCCGTGAGGAATTCTCCATTGGAGGTCACCCACCCTTATTGTAAGCAGAGGCTTATATAGAGTTTGTCTGGCCAGCTGGTTGGAGTCCGTCACCAGAAGCTGTCTTCTCCGTACCGTATTGGGGTAATCAACACCTGTTCGAAAATAACAAATCTGTACCACAAGCAGATACAATGACTTCTGACCTAAGCCAGCTTAGGAAGGCAGCAAGCCAGTCCCTGAGATCAAAAGGAAACACTGACCTAAGCTATTAAAAGTCAATTCAGAAGACCCATTGAAACAAGCTGCCAGGCTTGTCCATGCCAGGAGCGACAGGCAAGAAAATAGAAACATTTGTATATTCAGGAATGGCTCACGCAAGGAGGCGGCTGGCCATATGGACAATACTGCCCGAGAAAGGGTGGATTACATCTCTGTTAAAAACTGAGTAGCCCAGCGACCAGAATGAAAACCAAGTTCTTCAGCCAAGAGATCCACTGAGACCTACGTAAACTGAGTAAAATCAATTCAATGTGCCAGTTTTGTTCCACCTGCTGCAATGAAGGAAGAGAGAAGACTCCTAGAAACAAGACGAGGAATCCTTGCAGCAGCCCTGGGATGTCCAGTCACCAATCCTGTGGCCTCAGCATGAAAAATCTCCAAGCGTTAAAAAGACTTTGATTAGAAACCAGGTAACACCTCAATAATGAGGCACCCAAGGGCCAACAAAAAAAGTTCCCAGTCAAAAACCAACTCCCCGCCAAAGAAAAGCAAAGGTCTGTTGCATCCAAGGAACAAATCCATACACAAAGAACAACTGCTGCAGAGCTTGTAACTGAAAAGTGGCATTATACATTAATTAAATGCAGGAGAAAAACCTGGGCCCCAAAGCAAAAGCACAAAGGGTGCAAAACAAATGTCCATGATCTACATGATTAAAAGCCTTCTCTTGATCAAGGGAAATCAACCCAATGTGTAAATCAGACATCTTTGAGGTCAAAATTACATCCCACAACAGGAAAAGGTGATCAGAAATGGACCTGCTGGGGACTCAGATGACCAAACCAATCACAGTTTTCAGTCTGTTTGCCAAGGCCTTTGGAAAGTTTATAGTCAGAGCAAAGCAGGGACACAGGTCTCCAGTTCTTCACCTTCCCAAAGTCCCATTTCTTAGGCAACAAGAACTGCTCGACGACAAATGCGTGATGGTATCTTCTCTCTGATGCTCTCCTGAAAAACCTGGAGCCAGCCATGCTCGAGAAAGGTCCAAAAGGCCTCATAAAACTCAACAGCCAAACCATCAATACCGGGAACCTTCCCCGGAGCAAAGCCATTGAGGGTAGTAGTCAATTCTGGGAGTGTCAGGTCCTGTTCAAGTCCGTCCAAATCCAACACTGCGATCCTGGGAAGATCCTCAAGGAGCCGCCAAGTCTCAGATGGACGCACAGGCTCTGCAGCACACAGGTGTAAGAAAAAATGCACAGCAAATTTCCTAATCCCCACAGCACCTGAAAGCACTTGACCCGACAACATCTTGAAGTGGCCAGTCATCATCTGCTCCGCATGTTTCTTTCCCAAGCCAAAGAAAAACAGAGTAGGTGCATCCATTTGAGAGAGGCCTTGAAATCGGGCCCTAACCAGTGCACCCTTTGCTAACGAACAGGTTCCACAAGAGCTGTGTTTTGTATTTCTAGCTCTCCGGCAACCCAGCATCATTACTGCCAGCAAAAGCTTTTTCAAGTACCACAGTCCCCAAATCTAACTCCTCCATACTCCAGCGAAGGCCCAGGGTGTCTGCTCTGAGCATTGCTGACAAAAACATGTATATTCACTTTACCCACCTCCCACCATGGCCTCGAGGGGGGGAAAACATCCTTTGATGCAACCCACGCGCTCCAAAAATAATTGAACAAGTTCCGAAAGTGAAAATCTTGTAAAAGGTGAGTGTTAAAATGCCAGTATGGATGATGGTCTTGCGTAGAAGGAAGAAACAACGCAGATAAGAGCAAACCGTGGTCTGAAATCCCAGTAGGGACAATACAATCAGAAAGCAAACAAGACGAATGATGTCACCGCATCTTGGTCAGGTCAGAAGTCTGCAGAGGAGTTGCAGGTCCCTGAGCAGACAGTGGACGTGGTTCCGAATGGTTCCTAGCCAATCTCTCATTAAGAGTACAATTAAAATTGTGCCCCAGAATTAAAACACTGCTTGTCAAACAATTTGTCAAAAGAGCACCCAAAGTCTGAAAAAACCACACTCTGTCTTTCCCCAGAGTAGGAGCATAGACATTAATCCAGAAAAGATGTCCTGGTTCAAAAGTACCTTGGACCATCAATAAACATCCAGTGATGACTTCCTGTACAACCACTGAATCGGGCTTCACCCTGTCCGCAAAGAGAACGGTAGCTCCTGTGTTTGCAGGGGAGCCATGACTCCGAAAATTCTCCCATCTCCAGTCAGCATGCCAATTGAGTTGGTTGCCAGCGTCTGTGTGCATCTCATGCAAAAATGAAACGTCCACCTTTTTCTGGGACAGGTGCTCAAAAAAGAGCCGGACGTCCCAGGACCCATTCACATTCAGAGAGCCACTCACACAGTACTCCATCAGACCAGTACTAATCAGCAAAAATAAGAATAAGACAGGCCCAGAACCACCCCCGGAACCTCACACAATTCCACCCAGTTCCCAAGATCCATGAAGCCCCAACATTTCCATTGGTCAAAGAGACACGCTCTTTGGTCACCCGTTTTTTCAATCCGTACTGCTTCTGTTTGTCAAACTCAGACAGAGACACGTCTCATCTTGTCCTCAGCACACAACAAAAAGAGACCGAGGTCCGGAAACCAATCTGCCTCCTCTACTCTGTATCCCTTAGTCTCATCCAGATACCTACCATTAGCGTCCGGGGCGTATCCCTGCGCGGGGTAGTTCAAGACCCAAAGAAGCTGTGAGTTCGTCATCCTCACCCCCTCAGACTCAGTTACTACTGTCCTCGAGGGGGGGAACCTCAGAGAGACTGGAGAGGGGGGTGCTGGGGCTGAGGGGGCAAAACGACATCCTGAGAAGTCTCCATGGCCCCACCCTCAGCAGCTCAGCCCCCACGTCACAGGCAGGCTCCGGCCAAGAGGCCACTGCCTCAGGAGCCACGGAACCAGTGGTGCCATCTCCACCAGCTCAAAAGGGGGCACTAACCTCCCCACACCAACATCCCCCAGACAGCTGGAGCCTGTGGGACCCCGTCTCTGCCACAGCCACCCCGCCCTGCCAGAACCCCGCCATTCCGAGGCAGGGGGTCACCGCTCCCAGAGACAGCCTGCCTCTGCATAGGGCCCCAGTTGACCAGATGTGTCAGACTCCCACAAGGAATAGAGGCCGGGTAGTCACACTCCCCAAGCCTGTACTTCAGGGAAACTCTTACCATTGTTTAATATCCTCTACACCTGCCAGGTGGCACTTTACAGCCCAAAGGAATCCACCTACCAGAGGAGTGATCTCGCCATAACTCGCCAGGTCTCCGGCCAGCTGCTCACATAGGTGCTGGAACTAGGTGTGGTTGAGTGGAACTTGAATGGTTTCTATTATATAGTTTGGTTCAATGGCTCTCAGCACCCCCCCGCTACCCCCACGGTCTGGTCATTTCTTCAAAGAGGAGGAACATTAGAGAAAATGACTTTAACAGCGGGTGTTGAGAGGGGCCCTACAGGGACAAAAACACCCCACACAGCAGTCTCCTAAGCATGGCGACAAACACAACAATGCCTTGCTCATGCAGGAGGAAGACCTCACACTTTTAAACCCAGTCACCTTCCCCACAGCTAGGACAGAGAGAGAGAGAGAGAGAGAGATGCATTCCTGCTGTGTGCATGGGCGCATGTGTAACCCTTCTGCCAGGTGGAGCCGGCAGCGACCAGGACTGGGTTCAATATCTAGGGGCTCCTTTTCAACAATGCAGCACAGAACAGCTCAAGCCCCCACCCAATAACTGGGAAAATTACACACCACCCCTGGGTGTCTCAGAGGTGCATCTGTGTGAGTTCGCCTCCCACCTGGGGAAGAAGGCACCTTGCTTGGTCCTCCATCCTAGCACTTGCTGTGGCTGGCCGCTCCACCAGCCTCGGCTCCTCTCCACTGGCCGCCTCACCAGCTGCCACCTGTCCTTGCCAGCCACCTTCTGCTGCCACCCGCCTTTCCGCTGTGACCTCTGCAGATCAGTCTCTCTCGGTTCCACCCAGCTGTTAGTGACTGTCAGTTCTTAGTAAGCATTTAACAAAACAAAAGACTCCTCATGGAGCCTACTTAGCTGTATCTTTGAACAGTGGGGAGAAACAGCTTAAACCAGAGCAGGGACCCTTAGGGAGAGTTGCTATCACCTGGCAGGGACTTCTGACCCCATCCCCTGTTGAGTTCACAGGAGTCTGGCATTCGTGCCTCTGGCTTAGCAAGTTTCTTCAGCTGAGGGTGACCCCCTCAGTCAGGACAGGTTAAGCACAGCTCTGCTCCCCTTTATTCATATAGTAAAGATAACAATGCTGATAACAACATTTCACTCCTCCTGCATTCAGTACTAAAGTAATTTGTAATTCAGCACCAGCCAAAACTGTGAGCAACATAGCTTCCCCCCGCTGGGTACCTAAGCAGAGTGGGTGTGTTCATGTAAATACAGTCTGGTCCTGAAGTCTCTCCCTAGCTAGCTGTCAGGGGAGAGTCCATTCAGACCCTGCTTATGCATGGATGCATCTGTGTGAGCAAGGGTGTGCATGAGTAAATGCATGTGTGTGCACGAGTGTGTGTGTGTGTGCACGTGCGTGTGTGCACGGTGGTTTCGGTAGCTGCCTGCCTCCCGGGCACCGAGCTGGCGTGGGGTGCCAGCAGCACTGCAGCGGCGGTCGGCACGGCGAGGCAGCGAGTGGGGTTTGTGTGGTTAATGCTTTTCAGTAACGCTCTCCACGGCGCAAAAAGCTGCCACTTTATTTTCCCAGGGTCTGATCAGCATCATAACAATGAAGGAGGAGGGGAGGGATAGCTCAGTGGTTTGCACATTGGCCTGCTAAACCCAGGGTTGTGAGTTCAATCCTTGAGAGGGGCCATTTAGGGATCTGGGCAAAAATTGGGGATTGGTCCTGCTTTGAGCAGGGGGTGGGACTAGATGACCTCCTGAGGTCTCTTCCAACCCTGATATCCTATGATTCTAAGGAGGTAAATACAAGGGAGTCAGGGATTGACTGCGCCATGAACCAAACTTGACAAGCCAGGCTGCGGGTTGGAGCAGATACTGCACTGCTCCCTTATGGCCCCAGTCACTGGTTCAGCCTTTCTCAGCCCAGACGGGGTGTGGTTATGGCCCATCCCGCAGGCGCTTAGCGCTAGCTGTTACTATAGAGGCTTGCTTGTCAGCCTGAGATTGAATTTTGGGTTTGACTTTTGATACTCTTATATTTTACACGAATATGTGTACACAAGGGGCAAAGGCCGTGTGTGTCGTCTCTGCCGAGTTAGATGGGTTTGTTAGTACAATGGGAACAGAGAAGAGCAGTGAAAGTGGTACAGGGCATGGTGGGATACGGACACACTTTAAGATTGCCTCAACCCCTGTCTCAGGACAAGGCCAAGCAACCAGTCAGGAGGGGCAAAGGGGGATTGGGAGGAAGGTATAAAACACTAAAAGACAAAAGAAATGCCCGTCCCTGACCACAGCACAACCTCACTTCTGACCCTTCCCATGGGGTATCAAAGCGGTGGGACGAAGACCCCAGACCCAAAACGGAACATGACCCTAAGTTGTTAGGGGTGGGACTGGGTGTGCATTGCAGGTATATTTGGGCCTGCTAAGAAGGGGGGATTGGGGAACGGGGACACAGGCAGGGCTCTGTGGCATCAGAGCTGGGACTGGGGGTAAACGCTCTGCAGTGTCGGAGCCGGGACAGAGGGTGCAGGGTAAACACTCTGCAGCGTCGGAGCCAGGGAGGGGGATGTGGGCTAAACGCTCTGCGGCATGGGAGCCGGGCAGGGGGACGCGGGGTAAACGCTCTGCGGCATGGGAGCCGGGAAGGGGAACACAGGGTAAAGGCTCTGCAGCATCGGAGCCGGGAAGGGGGGCGCGGGGCAAACGCTCTGCGGCATGGGAGCCGGGAAGGGGGACAGAGGGTAAACGCTCTGCGGCATCGGAGCCGGGAAGGGGAACGCGGGGTAAAGGCTCTGCAGCATCGGAGCCGGGAAGGGGGGAGCGGGGTAAATGCTCTGCGGCGTCGGAGCCGGGGAGGAGGACGCGGGGTAAATGCTCTGCGGCGTCGGAGCTGGGGAGGGGGACGTGGGGTAAACGCTCTGCGGCATCGGAGCCGGGAAGGGGGGTGCGGGGTAAAGGCTCTGAGGCTTGGGAGCCGGGGAGGGGGACGGGTGGTAAATGCTCTGCAGCGTGGGAGCCAGGGAGGAGGACGCGGGGTAAACGCTCTGCGGCGTCAGAGCCGGGAAGGGGGACGCAGGGTAAATGCTCTGCGGCATCGGAGCCGGGGAGGGGGATGCGGGTAAACGCTCTGCGGCGTCGGAGCCGGGGAGGGGGACGGGTGGTAAACGCTCTGCGGCGTGGGAGCCAGGGAGGAGGACGCGGGGTAAACTCTCTGCAGCGTCGGAGCCGGGAAGGGGGACACGGGGTAAATGCTCTGCGGCGTTGGAGCCGGGGAGGGGGACGGGGGGGTAAACACTCTGCGGCGTCAGAGCCGGGGAGGGGGGGCGCGGGGTAAAGGCTCTGCAGCGTCGGAGCCGGGGAAGGGGAGCGCCGGGTAAAGGATCTGCAGCATTGGAGCCGGGGAAGGGGGGCGCGGGGTAAAGGCTCTGCGGCGTGGGAGCCGGGAAGGGGGACGGAGGGTAAACGCTCTGCGGCGTCGGAGCCGGAAAGAGGAACGCGGGGTAAAGGCTCTGTGGCATGGGAGCCGGGAAGGGGGCTGCGGGGTGAACGCTCTGCGGAGCCGGGAAGGGAACACTGGGGAACAGACTCCATCGGCGTACAGAGATAAGCCCGACTGGGGTGAAGGGCTTCGGAATGTGCTTGCTTGGAAACTAACCCCAATAAACATCGCATTGTCGGCACTTCAGACTTCTGGTCTTCTGCTTTCTGTCTGCGTGCCAAGAACCAGGGGAGGGGGTGAAGGGAAAGCCCTCGAACACTTGCCTCTGCTCAGAAAGGGCCTCTCCGCTGCCTCTCTGGAGTCTCTGAAGTGTAGCACAATCCCCCTTCTCTACAGCCTGCTCTGGCCTTCGGGGCTGATTTATGCTCTCTCAGAGTTAGCCCTTTGCTTTCTGGTCATTCCACCGCATTTCCCTGAAGCTTCTGAATTCTCAGATCATAGCCCATTGCCAGACGTCCTAGTTCATTCCTTGCTGCTCCTTGCACTGATGCAGGGGCATCTCTAGCTCTTGGCCATAGATCTGTTTCCTTGTAAGCCCTTAGCCCCTGTGCCCTGACTTGGCTTCTGGGACTGTCCCTGCGTGATCACAGCCTGTCCCTGCTGCACGTCAGCTGTGATTTCTGTCCTGACCTTTCCTAATGCTGCAGGTCAGTTTGATTTGTTTTGTTTTTTTCTAACCTTTGCAAAGTCTGTGTTCCCTGGGTTGTTTTGTTAACACCAGATCTTTCTTCAGAAGCCTCCATGCCAGTATCCTGCCCTCAAAAGCAGCCCCCATAATAAACCGATGTGAAATGCAGTGCTCAAGGAGTCTCCGACGTAATGGGTCATTGCTGGAGATCCTTTAGTAACCACGCTCCCTTTGATAACCGGACAGTGAGAAATCCAGACCCTACAACAACAAACTAGTGTGGTCAGCCCAGTGCTCAGAAGAGACCCTACAATAACAAATCAGTGTGTGCATCCCAGTGCTTAGGAGAGACCCTACAGGAGAACGGCGGGAGGAGCCCTAGCAACGGGAGCTGGCTACGCAGGACCAATCTGCTTCCAGCGCCATCCCGCTGCCCCGCGATCAGGGAATCCGGAGGCTGCTCAGCTGTCAGGGCCTCGGGTGCCTGGTGGGATCACAGCACGGTCAGCAGAGGTTTGGGGAGCTGTTTGGAGGGTTCCATCCTGCTTTTCGGGCACGTGCGGGGCTGTTGTGTCTGCTTTCAAGCACTGATGCACCTGCCCTCTTAAATCTGTCCTGCTCACCCAGGGGAAAGGCACCTGCACACGGGGATCCAGCTGGCACAGCCCAGTAGGTGGGAAGCCGTCTAGCCAGTCCTAATCCAAAGGTCGTTCATGTCAGTGCAAAGGCCGCCACTGATTTCAGCCGGATTTTGGATAGGGCCCTGGGGAACCTTCAGAAGGGCTCGTCACTGTGTCGGGGTCAGATTTTCCAAAGAGTCCCAATCGCGGGCACTGAGCCCTGAGGAATCCGGCCCCGATCGCAGGTGCTGAGCCCTGGGGGATCCGGACCCAATTGCAGGCGCTGAGCCCTGGCGGATCCGACCCCGATCACGGGCACTGAGCCATGGGGAATCCGGCCCTGATCGCGGGCACTGGGACCTGGGGGATCCGACCCGGACCGCGGGCGCTGAGCCCTGGGAAGTCCAACCCCAATGGCGGGTGCTGGGCCCTGGGAAATCTGGCCCAGGTTGTTGGTGCTGACCTCTGGAGAATACAGCCTTGAGCTCTGTTGGAAATCTAGCCCCACATGTGATTATTAATTTGGGACGGTTGTATTCTGAACTCAGCATCTTGGGCTTCTCTCTCTGTTAGCCCTTGCCGGGATCCTTGCAAGCATCACTAAAGCTGAGCAGAGTCTGAATCAGAGCCCCACTCTCCAGCCCAGGCCTGTCTCTGTAACACGCCCAACCTGGATCCCCACTTCCGAACAATCCCAGTGCTGGGGAAGTTCCCAAGTCAGATCTAAACCTTGCCTCCTACTTTTGCTTTAAGCAGATGCTGTTATGCAGGCAGGCCTGTTTATTGCAATGATCCCGGGGCTGTAGCACATGCTAAAGACAGAAAAGCAGCTCCGAATTTTGATCAGGATTAGGGGAGGGAGGAGAAAGGAGGAAAATTGCTTTACAGGCAGCAAGGTGCCTTTACTGCTCAGCGTCTGAGACTAATTATTAAATGATCCCATCTGTTTACAGTTCTGCAAAGATCCCTGCATAACAGTCCCTTGATCAGACTCTTGGAACTACGGCTCTGTGTGTGCTACCTGTCTGGGCAGTTCACAACATGGCCCTGGAGCTAGCCCTGCTAATTTGTCGTACGCCTGCAAACCTGCATCACGGAGGAAGCATATCAGTAAAGATGTCAGACTTGCGGGAGTGAGGCAGAGATGCTTCCATATATCAGCTCCCAGGAACAACGGCTGAAGGGGAAAACGCCTCCAAGTAACCTTTAGTTCTTCTTCGAGTGCTGGTCCCTATCTGTATTCCCCTTCGGGCACGCATGCGCTCCACATGGCCAGGGCCAGAGAATTCTTGCAAGCAGCGTCCACTGGCCTGCGTGGACAGTCATGAGGCACGGGGAACTTGGGTGCCTCGGAAGTCCAGAATGCAACGCAGTCTTCTGGAACTTGGGGCAGTCTGAGAAACTTGCAGAGCTGTTCTGCCATTCACCCAGTCTCGCCGTGTCCTCGTAATGTCAGACAACATCGCAACCATCTTCTACATGAACGAGCGGGGGTGGGGAAGCGATCACTTTATGGAACTGGTGTCTCAAGAAGCAAATCCCGCTGTCAGTATTGTGTGTCTTCAGAAGCCCAGACTTTCTGGGCAGATGGCCTCAGTGGGCATTTCGCCATGGATCACGAGTGGGAGTTACACGACTCAGTAGTGAACAGCATCTGTGCTCAATGGGGAACACTCACCCGGGACGTGCTCGCCTCCCAAACGGGCCATGCAGCATATACTGCTCTAGGGGAGTGCTGCGACCACTCTCCAGAGGCAGTGCTCTCCTCCTTCCTTGGCCAGGTGATCTGAGCTCTGCCTTCCCTCCCTTATCACTGCTGCCTTGTGTTGGGTGGGAAATTAGACAGGATAGGGCACGAGTCATCCTCATTGCTGCCACCACCCCAGACAGTTCTGGTTCCCTGGTCTCCTGCGAATGTCATCTCAGGTGCCAAGCAGCATCCAGGGCTTCTGAACCTCTGGACCCAGGAGAGTGGTAGGATCAGTCATGCCAGCCCTGAAACACTTCATCTCGCGGCTTGGTATTTGGGTGGGCCTCAGCCTGAGACCTTCCCTGCTCTGAAGCTGTGCGATCCATTCTCGCCCATAGAAGAAAGGATGCCACTAGGAAATGCTCCTTAGCCAAACGAAAGCGTTTCTCTGTCCGGGCATGACAATGGCATGTAGCCCCAGAGACAGCAATTAGTCCTTCTATTTTGGACTATCTTCTTTCTCCCAAGACGACGGGTCTCTCCTTCAGTTCTCTGCAAGTTTACCTGGCAGCGATCCGGGCATGTCATCTGCCATTGGATGGTTATTCAGTTTGACAAATAGGTTCTTGAAAGGCCTAATTTGAACCTTTCCACCAGTAACAATGCTCTCCATGGCTGCACCCCAGAACCTCCACCGCCCAAGTGCCTCACTCGGACCAGAACCTAGTACTTTCGATGCTCACGAAGCCACCCCTTGAACTGCTAGCTACGTGTTCCTTGTCTCCCGTCGATGAAGTTTGCATTCCTTGTTGCCATCACCTCAGCCAGAAGAGTTGGTGAGCTCAGGGCCGTAATGGCTGATCTGCCATAAGGATAAGGTAGCATTACAATTACATCCATCGTTCACCCCCAGGGTGGTTTCGGAGTTTGACCTAAACCGGTCAGTTCTCTTACCTGTATTTTTTTCGAGCACCCCATGCCTCTGACAAGGAGAGAAGACATCATTGCCATGACGTACGATGAGCTTTGGTGTTTCACCTGCAGAGGGCCAAACCAATCCGCAAATCTCCTAGACCGTTCCTTGCCATAGCAGAACGAATCTGAGGTCAAGCAGAATCCCCGCAGAGGATCTTTAAATGGATCTCAGGCTGTATCCTACCTGGTTACCAATTGTCACAGCTTCCTCCCCCTCGTGGGGTGAGGGTTCACTCTGTCAGGGAGCAGGCAGCCTCACCCCTTCAAGAGGTACGTCTACTGGTCATTTGCAGAGCAGTTACCTGGAGTTCCATCCGCACGTTCTCGAGACATTATGCTCTGATCCCAGAATCCTCTGCTGATGCATCTTGCGGGATAGCGTCCTTCAAACAGCTCTGCCAGCAGCATCCTCACACCTTCCTCCTACTGGAGTGCTGGTGGTCAGTCACTCGCCCTGGAATACCGTAGGGACCAGCACTCCAAGAACAAGTTACTTACCTTAGAGTAACTGGAAATTCTACCAGATGAGCGGTCCCTATCAGTATTTCACTACCGCCCTCCTTCCCCTCTGCTTCGGATCATTCCTGAATTCGCAGTAGAGAAGGAACTGGAGAGGCGGTCAGTCCACCCCGCCCCTTATGCCCTCATTTGAAAGCACGGGTGAGCAGGGGCACAGGCGTGGACCAACGGACACTGCTTGCAAGAATTCTTTGACTCCGGGTGCATGGAATGCATGCCTACCCACGGTGGAATACAGATAGGGACGACGAATCGTGAAGAAACTCCAGTTGCTATGAGGTAAGTAACTTCCTCACCTCACTTTGGTCTGCATGTCGAGACTCATCCGCTGGGCTGCGCTCCAGGGTGCGGTCAGGTAACTGATCTGGGCAAACAGGCATTGCACTGTTACACTGGAGGATGGGTAGCCTGGTTGAAACTGGATACATGTGAAATGAGATCGCTCAGACAGTAAGAGCCACTGCCCAAAACCCAGGGCATGTCTAAGGCCAGTCAGAATCTGAGCTATGTGGGTGGTAGAGTTTCACTGGGAGCTGAATGCAAATACGGGGGCTGCATATTGTTTGGCAGAGATATATGTGTGTATGAACAGAAGCACTGATAACGTGGTCCTGAGAGAAAGCCAAATGGGAGAGCTTGGGCAGGGTGCTGGATGGGAGAAGGCTGGGAACTGTGAACAAAGAAACTCTCTCCTGTTATTTGATTCCTGTTGTGTTCAGGGAAACAGGACTTGTCCAGTCTTTGTAAATAAGCAGGATTGCATTAGAGATATACTTGATTGCATCATCAACTTCTCCTCCAAATGGAAACAACCCTCAAGGCTCTGAACATTGGCTACCCGCTTGGAGCAAAACAGGGTCACAGTACTGTAGGTCAGAAGGACAAACAGGGAGGCAATGTAGTGGGAGCTGGAGTGAGCCTAAAGGGAATGAGCAGAGACAAACCCGTCTCGTCGGGAGGCTGACCAGCTTCACACATCAGCCTGGCTCAGCGAGTGACTTGGTGGGGGGATGCAGTTGAATTCCTTCTGGCTCCCGGAGCTTGGGGCTGATTTGGTGATCTACAAAGAACATCCAGGGTCCTGCGGGAAGCGGTGTTGGTGACTCTGCAGGGATGCGCTTCCCTCTGATTCAGAACTGACTCTATACGGCTAGGGGGTGCCATGCTGGTGGAGGTGCCATCTTTCAGCAGAGACGTAAAACTCTGGTCTGGACCTCGACTCTACATTAACGATCTTGCTGTGGTAAAGTCCGGGGCTTAGTTTTGGCCCCTGGCCAAACGCCAGCTAGGGTCGTTGCATTCTGTCTTGCTGTACTCTGACTGCAGTTTCCATTAGATGCAGTAGCCTTCTCCACCTTGGAACCAAAACGAGTGTGTGGCTGTTAATCAGCGGCCATATTCCACCCCAGAGGTGGCTGCATTTCAGATGTTTGTGAACTGATCCTTGCATAGAGCCTGATTCAGAACTGTTTTCTATATATCTTCTGTTTTGGGGCTGGAATAACTGGGAACCCCCGCCCCTCCAGCCAGTACTCCTGCCCTGGTCCCTACAGTGTCCCCTGCTAGGAGAGGCTAGGACTGGCATGGCCAGGAGCTCCCCCCCAGGCAATGCTCTTTGGTTTGCACATCCCATATTGGTGCAGCGCTGTACTCCATGGAGAGCGTTCCCAACGGACCCTTTCGGAGCCAGCAGACAGTATGATGGATGACCGACTGCATTTCCAGGGATTCTTTGCAGGTGGAGAGCACAGTGCTGTGTGGGGGAGGGGAGGGGTAATGCATGCTCGTTAGGCGGAACCCGGCTGCCAGCTGGGGACTGGATTGCAAGGGCTGCAGGCTGATCGTGACCGAGGCTTACAGGGCGAGCTGTGTCACATCTGTGCTTTTCCTCCTTTTCCCGTGTGGGGGCCCCCTCAGCTCCCCGGCAGACTGGAAGGGGGTGAGGTGGTCGCGGGGCAGTGATGTACGGGCCAGTGGTGGCCATTCAGAATGGCAGAGATTTCATGAGATTAGCTGATTCCTGGGAAATCTCGTTAGAATAGTTTGGGTGATGTCAAAGCTGCCTGGCCCCGGTCCTCCCCCGATCACACCTGGAGCTTGACCCCCGCTTGACCCTTTCACCTGCCTTTCGTCACGCTCTGATCTTTGGAGTTACATGAAACAACGTCTCCGTGGCATTCAGAAAAGCCAAATGTCTGGTCTTTGAAGCCAGACAGACTGTCAGACTCGGTGTGAGGGTGCCCTTCAGAATCCCAGCTTCGCAGCATGCTGTGCCTTTGTCTGAAAACACATCCACCCACTCCTTTCACCTTTTATCACCCCCCGGTCGGGTGACGGGCAGGACGCTCCGAGACTTGGGGGGAAAGGCTCTTCTAATAGAGATGAAATCCACCTCCAGGGGATAAATTATTGGGTTAATTTTTGGAGAGAGACAGACAGGCCGGTCTCAGCTCTCAAGGGTTTTGGAGGGGGGCAGCTCTGCGGAGACGTGAAAGCTCTGGGTACATCTCCCAGCACTGACAGCCTGATAAAAGCCTCACTTGGAGGCTGTACACTAACCGGGGCTTCAACACAGCCGAGAAAACAAAACCCTTTTCGTGTGAAGAGGTTTGGCTGCAGCTGGGAAAGATCCATCAAAGACATTTACTTTGGAAGGAGAACAGACTTGATGCCATCCATCAGCTGCGGTTGCTTTGTTTATGCCAGTTCAATTTATCCTTCCTATCCAGCCTTGAGAATTATAGGGTGGACAGTTCCGTTGTGGAAAATCTCCAGCCCGAGTATGCGCTGAAGTCAGATGGAGTTTCGAGATTGCAGGGTTTCTGGCCAAAATGCCCAGGTGCCCCTAGGCCGGGCCCAACCAAACCAGCTCCTGTGTGTAGAAGATGAGTGTGATTTTGACTTAGACGATTTCTTTTCTATCGATGAACCCAGACTTCAGAGCTGGGAGTATTATCACTGGTTACTTGATAGCACCCAAATGGGGGCTGGGTGTTTCACAGACTTCTGCTGCAGAGATCTTTCTAGCCAAAGGCGGGGCCAGAGGCTGGTGCAAATCAGCTAGCTCCTTTGTCTGTAGGGCCGGCTCTAGGTTTTTTGCCACCCCAAGCAAAAAATTTGCCACCCCTGGAATTATGCCGCCCCAAGCATGTGCTTGCTTTGCTGGTGCCTAGAGCCGGTCCTGCACCAGCTGAGGATCTGGCCCTTAGATCTGATGCCAAGGGCAGGTGACTCCCAGGAGGTGGGACAGACAGGGGCGTCTGCACGCGGGCTCACCCGAAGTGTGGCGGGATTCCGAGCGGCGGGGTTTGGGTCGGGCGTGTCTGGTTTCTCCGGACGGGCTTCCCACTCAGTGTCACAGAGGATGGGCGGAGGCCACCCACTCGTGCCGGGGATGCGATGACGTCTTCTACAACTAACGGCCCCTCCTCTAAGCCTCCCCGGACAGTGCCAGGCATAGTCCGTGCCGCGGGCTGGCCCTGCCAGTGGCTGCCCCACCAGTGCAGGTGTAAAACACTAACCTGCCAGGTGTGCATGGCTCCCCCTACTGGCTGGCCCGCGGGGAGGATAATGGCTTATGGCTAGCTAACGCCATGGCTTGGGCGGTGGAGGTTCTGGGGTGCAGCCAGGGAGAGCATTGTTACCCACCACCCTGCTTGGAGAGAAAGGGCCTATGCTTGGAACGGGAGCTGGGCAAGAAACGGGCCATGAATGAAACAGCCCTGCCCTATATCCCCACGAAGGAGGAGAGGCAGCAATGCCACAAGCTCCCCTGGGACCTTGCTCTGGCCTTTACAGGGAGGGAGTCCAGATGCGTACTCATCCAATCAGGGAAGAGAAACGGTGCCATGTGGTTCATGCAGCCCATCAGGGAACAGCAAACAGTGCCACGTAGCAGATGTGACCAATCAGGGAACAAGAGACAATACCACGTAGCATATCTGTCCAATCACAGAAAAGACCCTGTGGCTTATGTGACCAATCGGGGGACAAGAATCAGTTCCAGGTGACTCTGCCCAATCACAGCTGATCAACAGGACGTGGGTTTTAAATATTCCCACTCAAATCTGTAGCGGCCCTGATCAGCCCAAAGATTTTGGCGGATGATGTCATCAACTGGGGGGGTATTCTGCAAGGAGGGGGAGAATGCGGGGGGCTGAGGTGACGTTTTGGTGGCAGATCGTCCTCCCCCTTCTACTCAATGGGTGAAATTCACCATGTGCAGAGAGACAGCCCCAAACGTGCCCCAGGTCCTGGCTCTCCGTCAGGGCCGGCTGCGGAGCCCGGGTGCTGGGCACGCGGAAAGGTTCCCTTAGGAGGGCCGCGGTCAACATGAAGATCAGGCGCTGATTCAAACCTTCAGATAAAAAAGAAGAATCGTCCGTGGTTACTTTGGCGGGATTAGAACAGTGTTAACCTATAAAACAACGTGTAAAACTTTTAAAGGCATGTAATTTATTCCCTTCTGACAGTCGCAGCAGCTTGTTAGAGTAGTGTGCAGGGAAACTCATCTGTCTCTCCATCTCTCCGCCCCACTCGTTCTTTCGGTCTATCTATTTCACAGATCTGCCGTTCTGTCTTTCTGTCTGTCCGCCCCACCGTCGCCTGCTTTTCTGCCTTTCCCTGCTACACATCGATCTGCCTGTCTGTCCATCTGTTCCACCCTTTCTCCATCTCTCATGCAATCTATCAGGCCCCCAGCATGTAGGTAGCTCCTTTTAATGTTTGAAGGATCGCATCACTGGATGTGGCTTGCCCCCTGCTTGATGCAAATTCCCTTGCCCCACCTTGGCAGGAGGGGATTCACCCTGGGCAGGGCAGGCAGTGCTGGCACTATCACCCTGCCTTCGGCTCAGTCCCCCCTCTGCCCTCCCCGGGTCACTTTCCTGGCCTGCTCCAGCTGCTTTTGGGGTGTGCTGGCAACTCCCTGTCTGCTGCCAGGGACGCTGGGTTACCCTGACAGGAGCTGGCATGATCTGGGGTTGGATTAGTGAATCCTCCCAACCCTGCACTGCGTCAGGGCAGGATCATCATCCTCATTGAGTAGACGGGGAAACTGAGGCACGGGGAAAGAGATTACCCCCCCCCCCCGGGTGATAGCAAGGGTCAGTGTCAACCAGGGTTAGAGCTTGGGAGACCAACCCGCTGCCTCCCTCCCTCTCCAGCGGGGGCTGTAGAGAAGCAGACTTAGGGTGTGATTTCCCCTTCCCTGGCTCTGCTTTGTTACCTCCCCGCTGTGGGCCTTCGCAGCCCAGACCTTCTCTTCGCTCCGTGCAAGGTTAGCCGGGCTCCACGCGCAGGCTGCTGATCGGGAGCAAGCCCTGCTGACGAGGTGATCCAGGCTCAGGCAGGCACCGAGCCGCTCGTCCCCTGGCCCGTTCATGCCTGTGCTAACTCCCCTGCCATTGAGTGACAGGCCTGGGGCAGAGTGGGGACCAGGAGACCTTCATTCTCAGGGTAGCTGCTTCCACCGTGTGAA
Source organism: Chelonia mydas (assembly GCF_015237465.2). Lineage (NCBI taxonomy): Eukaryota > Metazoa > Chordata > Testudines > Cheloniidae > Chelonia > Chelonia mydas. The sequence continues at coordinate 21,011,061 of NC_051257.2, read as the reverse complement.
ACAGGACCACATGCTCCCGGGGGTTCGGGACTTCTCCCTTGCCTTTAATACACCGGCACAGCCCACGGGCACTTCAGCTCCAAGCAGGCAGCACAGAACGATAGGCAGCGTTGCATAAGGGACTCGTCCCCAGGGGCCACGCCACTGCACGGGAGCAGCTGCGCTCGTCTCTGTCTTGGGCGACCTGACTCTGGCTTTCCTGCTCCCAGCGCGAGGTCCATGAGCGGCGTTCGGGCACTGCCTTGCTGCGTAGCCTCCTCCCGGGCCAAAGAAACACTCCGATCCCCGTCTCCCAGGCTCTAGCCCCTCACTGGTGCTGTCGGACCTGCTGAGAGCAGGGCCCCAGCGTTAAGTGAAGGGCAGCAGTACACGTTTAGAGCCAAAAGCCCATCTCTCGGTTACTAAGCTGTTATTCAGAGGGGCAGAATTCTCCAAACCAGAGTGACTCTCCCCAGGTTCATCTGTGCTTGCTTGGCTTTGCTTTTTGCATTTCTCTGCACTTGAGCCAGGAGACGGGAGAGGGGCCCGGTTCACTTCAGATTATCATCAGTTTTGTGCTTGCTGGGCGCCCACCAGAACATGGCGAGGTTTGGATTGCGAAGGCTGCACGGGAATCGCAGGGCTCAGTTGCGTGTTTTGGAATCGTTTCCGCTGGTCTTAGCTTTTGGACAGTGCAAAAATCCAGAGTAGGATGAAATTTCCTGAGGGCAAGACCCATTCTGTCCATCTGACCAGGCACCTGGCGAGGAGGCCTTTGAAGACCCTGATTCAGCAAACAGTGGAGCACGTGCTTTGCTTTAAGTGCGTGAGCCCCAGGGCAGTCCAGAGAAGTCAGTGGCACTGTTTGCATGCTGAAAGTTAAGCATGTGTCTAAGCGCTTTCCTGGATTGGGCCCTCAGGGAGTAAACGCTCAGCAGCATCCGGCCTCAATCAGCTGTTGTCCTGTCCTGTTCAATAAAGCAGGTTTTCTAGCAGGGTGCCTGGGAGCCGCTCAGTACAGACGGGCTGTAGCTTTTCTTCACCCTGCCTTTGTCTAACTAACAGCCTGGTGAGACCTTGAATGTGGAAAGAGCTGAATAAAAGCAAATTCCCTGATAGCATATTAGTTGTGTTCTGTTGCACTTTGGATTTCCTGTTATTCGCACCATCTAGCTCTCACTTTACCTGATGAGAAGGAAACCAGAGAGACGAGGTGGGGGGAGGGAATATCTTTTATTGGACCAGCCTCTGTGGGCGAGAGAGACAAACGACCGCTGTCTGTCTGACCTCTCAGTCCTCATCCTCAAAGGAAACCGACACAACGCTTTCAAAATGTGAGCCAGGGAGATTAAATTCATAACTCTGCTGGACACTACAAATCACGGACTGAACAGAGCACCTGGATTTATGGCTTATTGCAGCAATCCATAACCCACTAACAACTCCCCCGCCCCCCGCCTTCCCCTGCCCCCCCCGCCCCTTCCTTTCCCCACTGTGACCGGAGGGGTGTTAACAGGCCACTTCGAAATATGTGGTTTCAGAGTAGCAGCTGTGTTAGTCTGTATTCACAAAAAGAAAAGGAGGACTAGTGGCACCTTAGAGACTAACAGATTTGTGAAATATTTGCTAACTATTTATGCTAACCAATCTGTTCCACCTTGTCTTTAGCTGGGAGGTTCCCAGCACCTTTCCCAGCCCTGAAGAAGAGCTCTGTGTAAGCCCGAAAGCTTGTCTCTCTCACCAACAGGAGCTGGTCCAATAAACGTTATAACCTCACCCGCCTTGTCTCTCTCATCTCCTGGGACCGACATAGCTACAACAATGCTGCATCCGAGAAACAAAATAGGCTACAACGGAAATACAAACCACATCTCTGCACATGCAAACATATGCCCGGCCTTTTTCTGCAGGCGAGCATATCGGCACGCCCTTGTGTGCACCTACACACGCAAATCGGACGGGATCTCTCCTTTCCTTTGCACTGATTAGTAAAGCAGCCCTCTCTGTCTGGTGGTATTTTTACTCAGCCAGGTCACCAAAGGGGAAACAGACTCACCAGGCCTTTGACCGTACAGAAGGAACACTCCGCATCAGGGGTCCCTGGAATTCCCTGGTCCCCTGCCCTTCGGAGCGGCTTTGTGAGATCCAGAGGGAGGGTGATTACACTGATCAGATCAGGCCTCTGAAGGGTGGGAGATGACTCCCTGCATATGCACCTGGCAGGGCTGAGCTACAGACTGAAAGCAATGCTTTCCATTTCTCCTCATGGAATCGGTCACCCAGCACTGGCTGAGCATGTCCTCACACATGGAGCACGTCTGTGCTCTGGCTGACGGGTCCAGCTGGAAGCTAAATGCGCATATCATTTGAAATGCAGGTGTTTGGGGGGGTGGGGATGGTGAGTCAGCCCGCCTCACAGAGCCTGGCAGCCTTCAGCCAACACCCTTCTGCGCACGAAGAGAGCCCAGCCGTGGTCACACGGCAGGCTTACACATCTGTATGCACCAGCACGCTGCAGAATTGCACGTGTAGGCTGCATGCACTCTGCAGAACTGCACATCTGTATGCACCTATATGCATGCCACCGAATTGCACGCACCCCGCTAGATTGCACAGCTGTCCGCGTCCGCATACGCACTCCCAAATTGCATGGCAGTAAGATACAGCTCTCTAGCTACCATGGCGATAGGTACCTCGGAAATACTGTAGAGGGGGAAGGGAGAGAGCGAGAAATAGCCCGCAGCCCTAGTGCCTGCAGGAAGAGTGCGGGAAAGGAAACTTGGGCTTTTTCCCTCAGGGCACTGAATTCCTAATCAGTTTATTATGTGCACAGAGGGTGTGAATTCCTGTGGAGCTCTTTGAAATCCCTTCTGACAAAGGGATGCGAATGTGACTGCGGAGGCTGCAGGCCCAATAAAAACACCAGTCTGACCCCTGCTTTGAAGTGTGTGTGTGTGCGCTCATGCTGCGTGGTGCCCTGCAAGGAGGCCACTAGGCTTCTGGATCTGGTGGCCCCCCTAGGGGCAGGGAAGGTGGTCATGGGGTTAGGTTGTAAGACAAGGATCTGAGGAACTTCTTGCTGTCTTGGCTTTTGATCTGGTGTCCCTGGCACATCTTCGCATTTGGCGGTGGTCCGTCCAGCTGCAGCAGTGGCGTGAGCTAGTTTCACAGCCGTCCATCTGTCCGTCCGCTCGAGTCCAAACACCCACCCGATTCCTGACAATTTCCTGACTGCCTGACCGAGCAGAGCCTTGTGAGCTGCGCTCTGCTGCAGCTTGGCAAAGCAAAGAGCAGCTGCCCAAGCGCTGGAGCGGTCTGTCTGCAGACTCAGGCAGGCAGCTGGGCACAGTTTACATTCAGCTCCTCTTGGAAAGCACTCTTTACGAGCACAGTGTGGCCAACCCCAAGACTTACAACATCACAATTAAGAAAATTAATAATAATAATAAGCATGAGATTGCCTTAAAATCATGAGATTTTTTTTTTAAAAAAATTCACAAATGTGGGGCTCAGTTTATTTGTCTTCTGGTTTTGGAGCCTTTAGGGCGCACCTGGGGCAGCTTTTCAAGCTTTTCTCTGCCATCATGGGAGCTAGAAACTTTCGTCTTTAACTGTAAGCTGCGATCCCATGCCTCCAGGAGCTGGGGCGTTAAGCAAAGCTGTGAGTTATCTCAAGGATTGGCATCGCTGCAGCCATAAGAGCCAGACCCTTCCTCTGACTATGAAGTGAAAGCTGAAATTCCGCAGCAGGTAACAGTTCAGAGTGGCGCGAATGCAAAGGGAGCGCGGCGTCTCCAAGTGCTAGCACGCCCTCAGCTCCCAGGGGAAGGGGGCAGTGACTGGAGGTGGGTGCATGGGCGGCATTTCCTTTAACTGGGGAGCATCTAACAGGGATCCAGACTAATCTCTGCGCCTGGACCCTCCAGCGCCATAAGGGCTCATAGGTTGTGGGGGGATCAGAGCCATAGCTCGAGCCCCAGGTGTGTGCAAAGCAAGATATCAGAACCGGAAAATGTTGATGTCAGGTGATATTTTGGGGGGAGGTTGTATCTTGGGAACTCCTTGCTCAGTTGCCCCCAAATTTGGACCCTAGGCCCTAGCCCAGGCCCCTATGAGGGACTGTGATTTTCCAGACAATCTGAGTCAGTGCGTGGATTTTAGAGCACTTAGGACGCCAGGCTGTTCAACACCAAGCGAGTCTCTGCGGGGGGCAGCACAGGGGGCACAGAGACAGGACAGGAGCCTCCTTAACCCCCTCTCGCCCCAGTTCAACCCAGCAGCCACGGCCCTACCTGCTCGTGGTGATTGCATCCTCCTTTGCACTGCATCAACTGCACTCGCCCATGGCTCAGGAGCAGAGCTGAGTTTTCCTCCAGGCTCTGCCCCCAGCACTGCCCACTGCATGAGGCCCAGGCAGTGCTGGCTGCATGACCCCTGCAGTGGAGATGCCGCGTGTCTGTCTGTCTTATTCCCCCCGATGCTGCTGCACGAGTGTGAAGGCTGGGCTCCATTCCAGGCCTCGGTGTTCAAATCACAGAGGTCGACCCGCTCTGTTACGGTAGCGAGACAGACAGACAGGTGGGCATGTATGGAGCTAGAGAGATAAGGGGATCTATGGACAGATGGGGGGTGAACTTCTGGGGGCAAGGGCTGTGACTTCCAGTGTGTCTGCACAGCACCCGGCACAGCAGGGCCCCAATCCTGCCTGTGCCCTTTGCAACCTGCTGTCTTATAAACATTAAATAAAAACAGGCAGAGATCGGCGAGTCATTTTGGGGAGGGCCCTCTTTCCCTGCCTCCCGGCTCCTGCGGGAGGGAGGGAAAATAGGGAAAGAACAAGTCAAAAATTACTTAGACACGTTAGATGTCTTCAAATCACCAGGGCCTGATGAAATACATCCTAGACTACTCAAGAAGCTGACTGAGAAGATATCTGAGCCATTAGCGATTATCTTTGAAAAGTCATGGAAGACGGGAGACAGTCCAGAAGACTGGAAAAGGGTAAATCTAGTGCCCATCTATAAAAAGGGAAATAAGGACAACCGGGGGAATTACAGACCAGCCAGCTTAACTTCTGTGCCCGGTAAGATAATGGAGCAAATAATTAAGCAATCAATTTGCAAATACCTATAAGATAATAAGGCAATAAATAACAGTCAGCATGGATTTGTCAAGAACAAATCAGGTCAAACCAACCTGATAGCTTTCTTTGACAGGGTAACAAGCCTTGTGGATGGGGGAAGCGGTAGATGTGGTATATCTTCACTTTAGTAAGGCTTTTGATACTGTCTCACATGACCGTCTCATAAACAAGCTAAGGAAATACAACCTAGATGGCGCTACTATAAGGTGGGTGCATAACTGGTTGGGAAATTGTTCCCAGAGAGTAGTGATCAGTGGTTCACAGTCACGCTGGAAGGCATAACGAGTGGGGTCCTGCAGGGATTGGTTCTGGGTCTGGTTCCGTTCAATACCTTCATCAGTGATTTAGATAATGGCATAGAGAGTACACTTATAAAGTTTGTGGATGATACCAAGCTGGGAGGACTTGCAAGTGCTTTGTAGGATAGGATTAAAATTCAAAATGATCTGGACAAACTGGAGAAATCGTCTGAAGTAAATAAGATGACATTCAATAAGGACAAATGCAAAGTACTCCACTTAGGAAGGAACAATCAGTTGCACATATACAAAATGGGAATCTACTCCCTGTTGATTAGGCTTCGACTGGAGTATTGTGTCCAGTTCTGGGCACCACATTTCAGGAAAGATGTGGACAAACTGGAGAAAGTCCAGAGAAGAGCAACAAAAATGATGAAAAGTCTAGAAAACATGACCTATGAGGGAAGATTGAAAAAACTGGGTTTGTTTAGTCTGGAAAAGAGAAGACTGAGAGGGGACATGGTAACAGTTTTCAAGTACATAAAAGGTTTTTACAAGGAGGAGAGAGAAAAATCGTTCTCCTTAACCTCTGAGGATAGGACAAGAAGCAATGGGCTTAAATTGCTGCAAGGGAGGTTTAGGTTGGACATTAGGAAAAACTTCCTAACTGCCAGGGTGGTTAAGCACTGGAATAAATTGCCTAAGGAGGTTGTGGAATCTCCATTATTGGGGATTTTTAAGAGCAGGTTGTACAAACACCTGTCAGGGATGGTCTAGATAATACTTAATCCTGCCTTGAGTGCAGGGGACTGGACTAGACGACCTCTTGAGGTCCCTTCCAATTCTATGATTCTATTCCTCTCCCCAGCCAGGAAAGCGCTGGCTTGTTTTACATTCAAGTAATCACCAGTGCTAATAATAGTTCATTGCTAGCAACTTAACAACAGTGTTGATTAGAAGCATAGGTAACGTACAGACAGAGCATCTTAATCCGTCTATCAGTATAACCTGAAACCAGCTGCCTCCTCCCACTGTCAGCTCCCACGCTCCAGAGAGGCTAGTCATTGGCTCCAAGCCACAGTGATTCCACATCTCTTTTCCGTTAGGTTTATTTTAGAACCAATGTATTCATCCGCCTGTATCAGACTGATCGTACTGGTTTTCTATAAGTCTTTTACCAGGACGCCTGTGACGCACGGAGTGTCTACCTGCTACATTTCCTGTATTCCGGAAGTTGTTCTTATTATTAGAGCAATGCCGTATGCAGTCTTGAGGCTGTATCAGTCTGAGGATGTTAGAGAGCCAAGGTGGGGGAGGGAATCTTTTATCGGACCAGCTTCTGTCGGCGAAAGGGACAAGTTTGTGAGCTTACACAGAGCTCTGGTGGCATTTTCGTTTTCTCACTGTTGTCGTTGCTGGACTATCTCATTTCTTTTTCCAGCTAAGCCTGGACTTCTGGGTAATGATTGCGGATGTCGCTGATTTTGTGTCTATGCTTGCCCTTTATTAATCATGGCGTCATAAGGTATTGTGAAGGCCAGAATGTACCTGGATTGAAAGAAGAATTGGATAGTTCATGAAGGTGTAACGATGCGGCCTTTGGTGAGACACTTCTGAGAGTATCAGTTTAGGACAAATTGCTTAGAGCAGGGCAGGTACAGCCCAAGGCTGGGGTTTCTCCACTTCTAAGGCACACCAAACCAGCCAGACAGAGAGGAGTTTGGTTTTACCCCACTGGCTAACCATAAATCACACAAGCAATTCCCTTAGACACTCCAGTTTCCCAGTATCACCACCAGTGCCACTCGTTATGAGGACGAATGGTTATGAAAACCAATGCCCCAGTAAAAGAAAAAAGGTTCCCACGATCCCAAAGGACCAAGCCCCACACCCAGGTCAATATACAGATCAGATCTTACCTACAAATCACACTGTTGCCAGTCCTTTAGAATGTAAAATCTAAAGGTTTATTCATAAAAGGAAAAAGATATAGGTAAGAGCTAAAATTGGTTCAGTGGAATCAATGACATACAGTCATGGCCAAGTTCTTGGTTTAGGCTTGTAGCAGTGATGGAGTAAACTGCAGGTTCAAATCAAGTCTCTGGAGAACATCCACAGCTGGGATGAGTCATCGGTCCTTTGTTCAGAGCTTCAGTTTGCAGCAAGGTTCCTCGAGAGGTCAGAAGCAGGATTGAAGACAAGATGGAGGGTTTTTCAGGGCCTTTTATATTCTCTGCCCGTGGAAGGACACCCCTTTGTTCTGACTGTGGAAAATCACAGCAAGATGGAGTCTGGAGTCACATGGGCAAGTCACATGTCCATGCATCACTCAGTTCTTTACAGGCCGACGCCATTGTTTACATGTTAGTTTGAACGTTCCCAGGAAAGCTCAGATATGGATTGGCGTCTCCCAAGGTCCATTGTCAATTAAGTGTTTCTTGATTGGGCACTTTCTTTCTCAAGAAGCTCACCAAATGCTTCTCTGAGGCTATGTGGAATCAAATACATTTGAGATACAAGTACATAGCCCATATTCGTAACTTCAAATACAAAAATGATACATACATAGAGATAGCATAATCATAACCGGCAAATCCCAGTTGATGTCAGTAACATCACAGGAGGATAAGTCCATCAATGGGTATTAGCCAAGATGGTCAGGGGTGTCCCTAAGCCTCTGACTTGCCAGAAGCTGGGACTGGACAACAGGGGATGGATCACTTGATAATTGCCCTGTTCTGTTCATTCCCTCTGAAGCACCTGTCAGGAGATGGGATACTGGGCTAAATGGACCATTGGTCTGACCCAGTGTGGCTGTTCTTATGTCTCTTGTAAATCCCTGTGCTGCGTTTTTTGTTCCTGTGGTTTTCTGAGCCCAGTTTCTCCCATTATAGATACATACACTATCATTAGGGTTCAAATAAGGTCATTTATGTGATCCTCTATCAGAATCCGATGAAGAGAGTTGTAGCTCACGAAAGCTGATGCTCAAATAAATTGGTTAGTCTCTAAGGTGCCACAAGTCCTCCTTTTCTTTTTGTGGATACAGACTAACACGGCTGCTACTCTGAAATCTATCAGAATGATTCTTTTGATACAAACTCAACTGATATTTATACTTATTCCTTTCTTTATATCCTTCCCGAATAAACATATGTAATCTGTTTCTAAGCCTTCTGTTAAATAACAACTGTGCAGGTGATGAATCCTGGTGTAATGGCAAAGTTCTATAATTTAATAATGCCAAATATAAATCAGTATTTGTTTCTTGAGCTTTTGTTGGTATTCTCTTTACTATTTTAATGCCATTTGCAACTAGCTCATTTGTTTGTAGGTAACCCGGACTTGAAGCAATAGGTTTGAAATCGTATGCTGTGGCAAAACTTTTGAACTTTTGGCTGTGAAATTGAGACCCATTATCTGTCATTACTGTATTAGGAGTGCCATGACTTGCAAAAATTGATTGATTTTATTAGTCACTTGTTTGGCACATGTGTTTTCTTGTATGGATATTTCAGGAAAACGTGAAAAATAATCAAGAAGCATAACATATGCGTGTCCTTTATATATTCAAATAGATCTAGACCTATGTTAGACCAAGGTCTCAAGTTTTCTTGAATAAATGTCAGAGGTGTTGAGACTGATCATTTCTACATTTTTAACATGTATCACATTTTTTTGTATAATTCTCTGTGTTTCGATTAATTTGTGGCCTATACAGAACTTCTTTTGCTCTACGTTTACATTTTTCTATACCAAATGTCCCTCATATAGGCATTCCAACACCTCTGCTATTAACCATGAAGGAATTACTACTCTATTACCCTTATACAGAATTCCTTCAATTACTGATAAGTCTTGAAACAATTGATTTTATGGCTTCAGTATCATTTTTGTATTATATCCTTTTTGAATAGCTGTAACAACCCAGTGTAAATTCCCATCCTTTCTAGTTGCTTGAATAAGTTCTTTCTATACACTTTATGATATAGGAACAAATTTTAAGTACATCTACATGCCCTACTGCGATGGGTTAGACCCCCCTTCTGGGATGCCACCTGACGTACTGGGGTTTTACTGAGCCCCTCCTGCTCCACCAGCCTGGATTCCCTCTCCCTGTTTTGCTGAATTAGGCTCTCCGGCCTCTTGCAGCGCACACACACAGGTAGGGCCACACCCTGCTGCAGACACAGACTGAAGTCAGTTCTGTGTGAGACAAATCAGCCAGCACTCACGTGCACACCCCCTTTTGTTATGCAGACAAAACTGCACAGGATCGTTTCCGGGGATAAGACAAGATGTCACATTTATTATCATAACACAATTTGATTTATGACCAATAACTAATATCTAATACCTATGAATACACACACAGCACACACACATATCAAATGTTCTGCAGCTGCTTGATAGTTACCAGTCCTGAATGTAGCTTGAGTTCGTAAACCCAAAATAATACTGTCTTGCGCTGTATAGAAAGGTCTGCACAGCGCAAGCTCATAAAAATTCATCTTCTCCCTTAATGTGAAGAGAGATATGCACAACTTCTTAGAAATTACATAAACTGGGTTTAATAATAAACAAAAGAAATTTATTAACTGTTAAAGGCAGATTTTAAGTGATAAGGGATAGCAAACAGAACAAATCAGATTGCTGAGCAAATAAAACAAAACACGCATACTAAGCTTAAGATCTTAAAGAGACTGGTTTCAAGAAGTAATTTCTCACCCTAAATGTTACTTTAGGCAAGTTGCAGAGTTTCTGTAGCTCAGAGTTCCAGTTATTTCTTCTTACAGGCTGGACCCCTGTCTCAGTCTGGACTCACCCCGGCCTTTCCCCTCAGGTTAGTTCCTTTTTCCTTCCAGATACTTTTAGTGGTCTTTCTTCTTGAGTACGCAACGGAGGAGAGACCAGATTAACCCGCTCCCCAGCCTTAAAAAGGATTTACCTAAAGCAGGAAATCTTTGTTTGATACCCATCCCCCTACAGAGGAAAAGTACCAGCAGCGTCCAGGGTGGTATTTTGTATTAGATGATCTTATAACCTGACTTTGTAGTGTCAAAGCAACTATGAAACCAGGTTTATTTGCAATGTCCACAGGAAGGAACTCCAGGCAGGTGGGAGATCCACATCTTCAAAGACTCATTGTCTTTTTCTAATGGCTCATTAAGTCTGATTGCTTACTGTCTGGTGGGCATTTCCCCAAGTACATACACAGTTGTAATTGTTACATAGTCAATATTCCTAACTTCAGATACAGAAATAATACATGCATACAAATAGGATAATCACATTCGGTAAATCAGAACCTTTCCAGTGATCTCTTACAGGAGCCATCTTGCATAAAGTATATCTTAGTTATGCCGTATTCATATCCTAACCATATTTCGATGAAGAATATGGGGTGTAACGTCACAACCACATCATCTCTTTTTAATTGCATTGGTTACATCATATGCTCTAGAAAGAGTATCGGCAACAATTAATGATTTGCCTGGCTGATGTTCTAATTTAAAACCATATAAATGCAATTGAAAAAAAACCATCTTTGTAACTGAGGTGATATGTCTGGAATATTCATTGATGGTTTATGATCTGTTTCTGCCAGTACTGATCTACCATATATAAATATGGGAAACCTTCTGCATGCAAAAACCAATGCTCAAGCCTCCTCCTGTATTTGAGTGTACTGACATTCTGTTTCCGACATGGCTGTACATGCATAAGCAACTGGTTTTCATAGATCACCATATTTTTGTAATGGAACTGCTCCTAGGCCTTGTTAGGTTGCATCTGAAGACAATTTTGTAAGTCTGTTACCAACAAATCGTTTTACTACCGGAGCTGTTTTTATTAGTTGTTTAAACTGCTTTAATTCTTGTTGATATTACCAGTTCCATTCCCTCTGATTATTTTTTACAAAACAAAGCCCTTAATTGTGTTGTTTTTACTGCGAGGTTAGGTATGTATTTTCCTACAAATGTAGCTGTACTCAAAACTTTCTGTAATGACTTCTAATCTTGTGGGTAAGCAATATTATCAATGGGTTGTATTCACTGTGGATCAATCTGTAATCCCTGGCTGGTGAGTTTTTCTCCTAGAAATGTTCATTCTTGCGCTTTGAATCTATATTTATTTTAGTTACGTTTCAATCCTGCTTCTTTTGCTCTAGATAATGCTTCAGCTAATCTTCTATTATGCTCTTCTAAAGTTCTTCTCCATATTATTATATCATCCATGTACACTTGGCGTGCCATCTATATTTTCAAAACTCTTTTGTATTGCTCTATGAAATGCCTCTGGAACTCAATGTAATCCAAAAAGTAATCTTTTAAAGCACTAACATCCAAAAGGTATGTTAAATGTACATAGCAATTGACTTTCTTGCTCCAACGGTATCTGCCAAAATCCATTCGAAGCATCTAAAAGTATTTTGCTCTTGACATTTATCCAAATATTTCTTTCCTGGTAGATATTTTAAAATGTTCCCTTTTAACGTACTTATGTAAGTCTTTTGGAGCTAAGCATAAACATAAGAATCCATCATTCTTTTCTACTATTATTAATGAATTCATCCACTCAGTCGGCCCTTCCACTCTTTTAATTATATCTAGATGAACTAACCTTTCCCATTCCTTTTGTACCCTAGTTCTTAAAGCTAAGGGTATTTTTCTAGTTGCATATGTAACTGGTTCCTTTGTTTCATTTTACGCATTGAATCCAATTTACTAATGCCAGTGACTAACTCTGTAAATTGATGTTCTATTTCCAGTGTTGGAGAACCCTGAAGAGTCTGAATTCTACCATTTAGATTTAGCACTAAACATGCTTTTAAGCCTCAAATGGAAATGTTTTGTCCTTTAACTACTAGAAATCGTATGTTTTCTAAATTATCTTTAACTTTGACCTGTAATTTACAAATACCCATAACAGGAATTTTTTCACCACTATAAGATTGTAAATTAATTTGTATTTGTTCTCTTACTACAGACAAATGTTATAATTTCTTCTGAAGTGACATTAGCTTGTGGACCTGTGTCTATTACATATGAAATAAATGTTCCATTAGTAGATAGTGTAACTTTGCAGCCCACAGAGTGGTTCACAGAGTGATTCTGTTTCAAATTACCCAGAAACAAATGTTCTTTTTCAAGTGCTTGCTCATGTCCATTCCCCGTTCGGTGTGCGCATGCCGCAAGCACAATTGCTGGAGATTTTTTCCCTCAGTGGTATCTGTCGGGGGGACACTAGTGCCCTCTGGTGCCACTTGCTCATAAGGGGCCCGGCTGGTCCTGCACCCTCTCAGTTCCTTCTTACTGCCCGTGACAGTCACTGGAACAACTTCTCTTGTCTCGGCAGGCCAGGGAATTTCATCCTGGATCACTTCCTGCATTCGTACATGCCATGGGCAGGCTGGCAGCCCACCTCCTGCCATCTTGACCACCCATTTGATGAGAGCTCAGGCTTTGTCAGTGGCGTTTCTGGCCCAGGTCCCGATCCAAGATATCTACAGAGCAGCGACCTGGTCGTTGGTACGTACCTTCTCCTCCTACTAGGCCATCACCCAGCAGTCTAGAGATGATGCCAGGTTTGGTAGGGCAGTGCTGCAATCTGCATGTCTACTACCTAGGGAGGTGGTAGAATCTCCTTCCTTGGAAGTTTTTAAGGTCAGGCTTGACAAAGCCCTGGCTGGGATGATTTGATTGGGGATTGGTCCTGCTTTGAGCAGGGGGTTGGACTAGATGGCCTCCTGAGGTCCCTTCCAACCCTGATATTCTATGATTCTATGATGCTATGTCCTTGATCTCTGAGCCCACATCCTTGGGTACCGCTTGGGAGTCACCAAACGTGGAATGGACATGAGTAAGCACTCGGAGAAGCAAAAATGGTTACCAACCTTTCTGTAACTGTTGTTCTTCAAGTTGGAGGTTGTCGTCAAGAAGGAGCTGAGAGGGTGCGAGCCCGGCTGGGCCCCTTATACCAGTGCGTGAGCACACGGCACCAGAGGGCGCAAGAGCTGGCCCGAAGGATACCACTGAGGGAAAAAAATCTCCTGTCGGCTTAGATCGGTGACATTAGAGAGCTTACAGCTGAACAGGTCCATCAGCCCAGCTGCACTGCTGTAAGTTCTCTAGTACAGCCAGGCCCTAAGACTTTTGAATTTGGAACTAAACGTATATTTCTAAGTTTTTCCAGGCTTCTCTGGTTATAACCTTTTGCAAAATGATTCTGCTTCTTGCAGATATGACAGGTCTGACCACATGCTGGGCAGTTTCTAGGTCGGGGCTCCTTCCACATCTAGAACATTCTTTCATGTGCTCATGTGTTTTAACTTTAATACTTCCACTCTGGTTTCCTCCACAGACTCGTTTTTCACTTTTTCTCATTGACTCTATGTTCACGTCAGTTTGTTTTCTTTCTAAAACGTGCTGTAGTTGTTGATTCAGTTCAGCAGTTTGGCAAATTCCACCGCTCTTTCCAGATTTAGATCTGGCTCTTTCAATGATCTGTTTCTTACACTGAGATCTTCTATACCCATCGCAATTTGATCTCTTATCATTGACTCAGATAGGGTCTGGAAATTACCCATCTGACTCCTTATCTTTAGATCTGTTAAAAACGGTTCAAAAATCTCTTCCGCCATTTGATTTCTTGAGTGAAACTGAAATCTTTCAAATGTATGCATTACTGTTGCCGTGTTGGTCCCAGGATGTCGGAGAGACAAGATGGTTGAGGGAATATCTTTTATTGGACCAACTTCTGTTGGTGACAGAGACAAGTTTCGGGCTTACACAGCGCTCTTCTTCAGGTATAAGCTGGAAAACTTGTCTCTTTCTCACCAACAGAAGTTGGTCCAATAAAAAATATTACCTCACCCACCTTGTCTTTCAAATGTTTCATTTCTTTTCGGTAAACTGTATTCCTCTATTTTTATTAAGACAAACTCCTAGACAGCTCGTTCTTTACCATGAAGCTCCAATTAATTATATAAGGAAACTGCTTCAGTGCCTGAATATTCAAGAAGTTGGCAATCTTTTGTCCATCTTCCTTCTGAGCAGATCCCGATGCCCTCAGAAATAAACTAAAGTCTTGTTTAAACCTTGGCCATTGTTCTGCAGCATGTTTTGACATTTTTAGAAACGGGGAAACTCTTAATTGATCCATCTTATTTCATTCAAACTTGTTTTCACTGCTGAATAACTTTCACCTCAGGTGGTTGTTGGTTTTTGAATTCTTTCAGTTCTTTTTATCATTTCCTTCGCTCCTGGTATCTGTTGTTTTATATTCAAGTGTCCCACTAGTCTTAATAATAATTAATTGCTAGTAACTTAACAACAGTCTTTATTAGATACATAGTTAACATGTAGACAGAGCATCTTAACTCAGGTCAGTCTATCAGTCTAACCTAAAACATCTTCTCATTGTCATGGCCCTGGGTGGCCTGTTGGCTGGTACTCCCTGGAGGCTGGCCCTGGAGGGGGGCCAGAGCGAGGCCATGACATTCTGACACATAAGCTGGAAAAATGCAGGCTTGATGGAACTACCATTAGGTGGATACATAATTGGTTAAACAACCACAAACAAAGAATCACCTATGAATGGAATGATGTCAGATTGGAGGGAGGTCTCAGGTGGGGTTCCACTGGGATCTGTTTTGGGTCTGATGTTTAACAGCTTTATTAATAACCTGGATGTAGGAATGGAGAGCACACCGATCAAATCTGCAGATGACACAAAGTCAGTGGGAGCTGCCAGCCCTTTGGAGGGTAGAGCTAAAATTCAGAGGGATCATGATAAACTGGAGAACTGGGCTAGACAACAAAATGAAATTTAACAAAGACAAATGTAAGGTCCTACACTTAGAGAAGAAAAACCAAATGCACAAATACAGAATGGGGGCTAACTAGCTTGGCAGCAGCACTGCTGAGAAGGATCTGGGAGCTGTGATGGATCACAACCTCGACATGAGTCCGCAATGCGATGCTGTTGCAAAAAAAAAAACCAAATGCAATTTCAGGTGGCATTAACAGAGTCATAGCGTGCAAGTCACAGGAGGTAATAGTCCCGCTCTACTCAGCCCTGGTTAGGCCTCAGCTGGAGTCCTGTGTCCAGTTTTGATCACCAGTGCGTAGAAAGGGTGTGGAGAAACTGGAGGGAATAGAGAGGCGAGCGACAAAGATGATCAAAGGGATGGAATGGCAGCCATAGGAGCAAAGGCTGAAGGAGCTGGGTATGTTTAGTGTGGAAAAGAGGAGATGAAGGGGGGACATGAGAGTGTGGGAAGAGACTGCGCATTTGCTTAATTAAAGCTCCCTGCTAGGCTAGTGGATGAATTCTTGCTCCCTTTGGGCTAAGACTCCACCAGGGCTTCCCGCAGCATGGTGGACAGGAGAGGAATCGCTCCCAGGCATCGCTTGCTAATTACAAGAGGAGCAAGGCCTTGATGGGGAGTTTGCAATGCCAGCTAAGCCAATTGCGTATGGTGGGATCTGGGTCCCGGGTGCCAGCGTCCTTTTGCAAGCCAGAGCCATGGCTCAGAGTGTATAGACACTGGGGAGAAGCCGCACTTGGGCATTGGCCCAGCCAGCGTGATGGTGCCCTCTGTGGGTTACCCACGGGTGCACTTGGGCACTTTGCCTGGGTGCTGGGTCCAGGCTGGCTGCAGACTCGTTTGGGAATTCCTGCCAATGGCGTCCCTGGCACGTGCTCCGTTATCTCTTCCCCGTCGCTCCCCAGCCCAGCTGCTGGGTCACAATCTGTGGTAGCGGCAGGTTTTTATTCTGTTGTCGATTTAAAAGCTTGATGGGCGATTGTAGAGTGCTCAGGAAAGCAAGGGGCTGAGAGCACCGGCTGGGCATGGACAGATGCTGGGCAAGCTTCCCTCGTAGTGTCCACCCTGAGCCCCTCATTCTCCTAGCTCTGAGTCTCCCCACTACCCACCTGAGACCCCTCAGGCCCCACCTTCACCTGGAATGTGTTCTGTTCTCGTCCCCATCTTCCGTGGCTCCGTGCCCGCCTGCCCCCTTCTGTGCCCCTCCAGAGCAGAGGATGTGAATGATGGTGGTTTCTGGCCTGATTCCCTGCTGCCCTTATGCCCAGGGCTAAGTGGCTGTAAAATGCCACCGCTCGAAAATCCGGCCATGTGTTTAAGGTCACCGGGTGAGAGCTGGGTGCTTGGGAGAGGCTGGTGCCCAGTGTGCCATCTGCCCTGCAGAGCACCTGCCAGCGGCTAATACCGGGGGCGGGGGGGTCTCCCTTCCTGCAGGGTGGAAAGGGCGATACGGGCTGGGGATCTGGGGAGCCGGGCCCTCCCGGTGGCAGATCTGAGTCTGGAAACAGTGCCTGCGGGCTCCCGCCCCGCCTTGGTTATTTCCCTGCATTTGATTAAAAGCCTAATTAGGAATGAAAGCTCCTCCGTGCGTGGGAGCAGGGTCAGGGGGCAGCGCGGCTGGCAGTGCAATGCCAGCAGCGTGTCGGAGGTATCCAGGGAGCTGCGGCAGCCTTTTAATTACCCTCCTGCCGGCCGGGCAGGTTGGCGCCATGCAGATGAGGAGGCCTGACCGGGACAGACGCTGGGGCCGGGGCCGGGTGGGCCGGAAGGGGTAGCTGTGATGCACGGCACTGCCACCTTAGCCCAGCTGTCGGCAGCACCCCCGCAGGGCTGCCGGGCGTAGCTGACAGCGGAAGGAAGCCGGGGGGTGGGGGAGAGCGGGCACAGGAGGAAGGTGCAGATGGGTGTGTAGGGCAGGAGGTCTTGGAGGAGGGTGCTGAGCACGTCCCTGCAGAAACCCACAGCGACCCGCCAACTCCGCAGCGACGGCGGATGGGGAAGGAACGAACGGTGGTTGGCTGTGGGTCGCCCCATAGAACTTCCTCCGTTCAGACTAGCTCCTGCCCCTGGATCGGGGTGGGACCCCTGGAGGGCAGAGAGTTCCTCGCCCTGCATTGGAGCAGAGCTACTCCCCCGTATGGGGGTGGGGTCCCAGGTTTATCTAGCTCCTCCCCCTGCAGGGGGGTGGAGCCCTGTGGTATATAGCTCCTCCCTGCACATGGGGGTGGAGCCTGGGGATATATAGGCCCTCCCTCCACATGGGGACAGGCTTGGACATACATTCAGACCCTACCTTGCCTCCCTTCAGGACTGCGGGTGCCAGTGCCCCCCGGGCAGCTCTTTGCAATGCCTGCCCGTCCCCATCCTGTGCTGGAGCAGCACATCCCCGGGCTCACCCCAGGGCCATTTCCCAGGGCCATAACGAGCCCCACTGAGCCCCAGCGCACCCCGCGCTCTGCCGGTCTCCTGGGGATTCCCGGGGACCGGGCTGAGGCTGGGGTGACTTAGCTGCATTTCTGGCTCCCGGCCCCACCCCGAGATTCAGAGCTGTGAACCGGGCTGGGGAGCCCCTGGGCCCGTGGGTGCCCGGCCATGTGCTGGGGGGTCTGATGTCTCTGGCCGATCTTCCCTCCTACCTTTTCTCAGAGGGTGTCGAGGGGAAGCGGTGGAGTCCCGGTGCCTTGATGGGGCGTTGGGGCTGTGACCTCTGACCCTTGATCGCTCTGTTTCGCCATGGGCCCAGTGTCCGTCCGCCGCAGCCTGAGTCCAGGACCGAGTGGCCTGGCACGGAGAGCCTTGGGGGGAGCGGGACAGACCAGCTTTGATCACGAGGCCCAGGGATGTGCCAAGATAGTGGCTGCACCTCCGACCTCTCCCCCTGCTCTGACACCTTCCAGCTGCACCCCAAATCCTCCCCCAGCTGCTGAATCCTTCTCCCCTAGTGTCCCGATTCCTCCCCCTCCCATACCCTGAGCGAAAGCCGCCTGCACCCACCCATTCCCTCGTGTGTGGCTTCCTGGAGCTCACTGGCCATGGACCGGCTGTGTCCAGGCTGGTGGTGGGAGTGGCTTGCCGGGCGCTGGGTTTTAGAGAGGAAGGGGTACAAGTGGGGGCGCTGAAGGAGGAGCAGTGGCTGGCCCAGGCCAGATGGAGAGCTGAGGATTGGATCTCAGGGAAGCCGGAGGCAATTCTCAGCTCTGCCAGTGATGCCCTGTGTGACCTTGGGCATGTCGCTTAGGTCCAGATCCCCAAAGATAACTAACCCATTGATTTGATGAGCCGGGCGTCAGTCCCACGCCTGCACAGCGAAGGTGCAAAACCTTCCTTTTGTCTGCTCAGCTGGGGAGCGTTTTGGGGCAGGGGCTCTCAGTGTGTGCCCAGCGCCATGCCCCCGCTCGCTGTTTTAATCGCAACAATGCAGGAGATGGAAGAATGACCAAACCCCTGGGAGCCGGGGTGGGGGACGCCCAAAACCAGCCTGGTTTAGTTGCTGGTTGGGGAAGGTCTGTAATGAGCCGGAGAGGCTTAGATGCGCTAGCCAGGCCGTGAACGTGTCATTCCCCATTTGATACGCAGACAGAGCCTGCCTGGTACGGCCCTGATCTGCCTGTCTGTCCCCCCCGGTCTATCTGCTTTGGGTTTCCGCTCTCCGGCACTCACAGACGTTGGCTGTGATCGCTGGCTGGCTGGATCGCTGATGCTTGCTTTTCACCGCGTGTCTTGTTGAATTATTTAGCCTTAGCGACTGGATTCAGGCCTTTCTAGTTTTTTAATCCCCCCCCCCCCCCCCAATCTGCTTTTCTTTTCTCGGCACCGCTGTTGATGTCAGGGGTTATTTGGAGTTAATGTCAAGGCTTTGATGTAGTGGAGGCATTCAGAATTACATGCATTAGTGCTGGCATGACCTTCATAGCAGCGCTGAGAGCAGCTGGAAATTAAGTTTGACAGCCACTGATCCTAGCAGGCCAGGTAAGAAGAAAGCCAATCTGGATTAAAGGGGATCGGCACACCAGAGCCCTGCTCCGGGGCTGCGAGCTGTTGCCTCTGCAAGGTTGCTGATGGGATGGAGGGCAAGAAGATAAGAGTCTGGCAGACAAGGACTTGGGTTTTTCCTGTGCGCTGTGATGTGGGATTGAGGGGCAGCGTCAGAGCCAGGACGGGGACAGCAAGGAGAGATTGTGGGTCAGGGTTACGGGACCGCTGGGGCTGGAGCCCAGGTCTGGACTAGCAGGATGGTCTGTGGCTGGGGCAGAGCCGGGAGCCCCAGAATTCGAATTGCATCTCAGACTAAGGTGCGTTGGCAAAGTCCTGTTCGGTGCCTCAGCTGGGACAGCAGAGGGTTCTGCATGAACAGATCTTGGTCTAGGATGCTCCCTTTGCTCCTCCCTTGCTATGCCCTGCTCGGCTCTGGGGAACGCTTAGGGAAGGAAGCTGGCAACACCACGCTGATGGGTTGTGTGGCCCCCGACTCACATGGACAGCGAGCACAGACCGTCGTTTGGTTAGAGGGCTGGAGAGCTGGGTTCAATCCCTGACTCCGTTTGACCCAGAGCAGGTCATTTCAGCCCAGAGTCTCACACCTGGGTGCCTAGAGTTCATATTCAGGCACCTACGCAAGCTGCCCGATTTTCAGTAGCACGGAGTGCCCGCAAGGCGCAAACTGCCCAGGGGAGGGGTGGATTCTCCAAGTCCAGACTCAAGGCCTTTCTGGAAGATACGTTAGCCAAACACAGCTACTGAGAGGGTCTGTGTGCAGAGCGCGGCCGTCTCTCCCCAGGGGGTTCAGTCCCTCAGCCGGGCCCAGTTTGTTTAGCCCCCGGGTGACTCAGTGAGGCCATGTCTGCAGCCCCGGCACCCTGGCCAGGTTGCAGCTGGGGGAGGGGGGGGCGTCTCCGAGCGGACTGGGATGCACCCGCTCCGCCCCGGATCAGTCCCGGCGCTCCCCTCCCCAAACACTCTGCAGGGATTAAAAGGGGAAAGCACCAGCGGCTTGCCCGCAGCCCACACCCCGGCAAGCTGGTTTAGGCCTCTAAGCACCAGCCTCTCCTCTCCATTACGCCGGCTGCCCCTCCAAATCTGCTTACCCCTTGCCCCCGCCCCTCTCGGTTCACATGCACCATACAATCCGTAGCAGCTGCCCCAGGGGGCACGAGTGGGGAAGGGGGCTTAGAGGATTAGCAGTGACTCATCCCCAGCCATGTGTGGGCTGCAGGGGTTCATCCTCTCTCCTGTGCCTGCCCCCCTCCCATCTCCCTTTCGCCCTACCCCCCAACAGGAGCGGGTGGGTCTGGGCCTGGCTTCTGGCACCGGTAGCTTTGGGGCTGCAGCCCTGGCACAGAGCAAGCCCGGAGGACTCCAGCAACGGCATCCTTCATCCTTGGGGATGATCGTGGGCCCTGCTGTCTCCCCGCATGGTCGTGGCATGGAGTCCCTCCCTGCATCGCACTGACCTGTCGCCTTCCCGTCCTGCCTGGTCTCCCCAGGGATCTCAGTCCCTCCCTTGCCCCCCTCGTGGGTGCGGCTGGATTCCCAGATCTCCAAACGGGGGCAGCGTGTGCTCCTGGCCTATGGGGTGCTATTCCCCAGTGCCCCACACGGTGCCCTCGGCTGCAGCCTCCTCAGATGGGCCCTGTGTGGGATGGGGACTGGGTTTGGCACCCATGAGCTACGCAATGGATGATTCACATGCCCGGCTGCCTTTGCTGCCTGACCCAGGCCACTTCACAGAGACCCCACCACTCACCCCCTAAGCCGTCCTATGCCTGCACAGACCTGGGAGAGGGGTACCCCGGTCGGGCTCTCTCCCCACAGTGGCACAGCCTGCCCTAGAAGTGGCCAGACTGGATGGCTCCGCAGCAAGGCCAGGGCTATGCAGGGGGGCGGCCAGTTCTGGGGAGGGTCAGTGGCTGGCACTGCCCAGAGCCAAGCAGCACCCCCCACTGTGCCAGCAGGGACGGCAGCCCGGGTTTCCTTGCTGCTGGAGGTGGTGCTGCAGCATGGGGCGCAGGGCACGTTTCCAGTGGGGAACGAATGGCCCAGGTGACGATGCTGCCCTCTGCAGTGGAACCAAAGCCAGCTCAGCCTCTGCCGTAATCCCACTCCGGGCTGGCTCCTGACCAGCCTCAGTGCTGGGCATGGACACAGCATCCCCTGGCTGGCAAATCCAGACCACTTCACCCTGGGGACCATTTGCCTAAGACCACTTCCCTTCCACAGCCCGGGGGAGCAGGGGTGCCAGAGATCCAGTTATCTCCATGTATCATCATCACATCTAGCTACACACCCAACCTACACTGCGTGATCCGATGTATCCAGATAGCCTCACATCCAGCTATCCGTACAACCGGCCTGGTGTAATCCTATAGTGCTCTATCTATCTATCTATCTATCTATCTATCTATCTATCTATCTATCCCAATACACACACCCGCTATCTATCTATCTATCTATCTATCTATCTATCTATCTATCTATCTATCCCCTGGTGTAATCCTATAGTGCTCTATCTATCTATCTATCTATCTATATAGTGCACTAATACACACACCCGCTATCTATCTATCTATCTATCTATCTATCTATCTATCTATCTATCTATCTATCTATCTATCTATCCATCCATCCATCCCCTGGTGTAATCCTATAGTGCTCTATCTATCTATCTATCTATCTATCTATCTATCTATCTATCCCAATACACACACCCTCTATCTATCTATCTATCTATCTATCTATCTATCTATCTATCTATCTATCCATCCATCCCCTGGTGTAATCCTATAGTGCTCTATCTATCTATCTATCTATCTATCTATCTATCTATCCCCATACACACACCCTCTATCTATCTATCTATCTATCTATCTATCTATCTATCTATCTATCTATCTATCTATCTATCCCCATACACACACCCTCTATCTATCTATCTATCTATCTATCTATCTATCTATCTATCCTCAGGAATTTTAGATTGACTCTTAGATTAAACCTCAGGACAAACTGCCTAGCTGTAAGAGCAGGAGGCCAATGGAACAGAGGCCTAGGGAAGTCGTGGAAGCTCCCTCATTGGGGGTTTTCAAAAGGAGGCTGGAGCCATCCGTCTCGGGTGGTTTAGACACAACAAATCCTGCATTGTGGCAGGGAGTTAGACTAGCTGGCCCTTGCGGTTCCTCCTAACCCTCTGGTTCTATGGTTCTGTGATATCTTTGGGCCAGACAGTCTTTCTGTCCTGTGTCTGTACAGCTCCTAGCACACTGGGGTCCAGATCGACGACTGGAGCTCCTAGGCATTACTGCCATACAGACAGTAAATACTATCTCCTCTAATGCCAGTATCTGGGCATGGAACTGATCAGTATCCCATATCCCCTGTTGGGCTGTAACCCCCCATACAGAGCTGTGGATCGCCAGGTCTCAGGAAGGGGGCAGGAGTCTATTTTTCCTCCCACCCTTTGTTTAAACTGGAAGCTCTTTGAGCCAGGGCTGTCTCTGGCCGTGTGTCCATGCAGGACCCAGTACGATGGGGCCCTGATCCTGGGCAGGGTCTCTTGGTGCTGCTGCGATATGAGGTGAAGGGTTTAAACGAAGTCATGGGACTAGCATTTCCAAGCACTAGAGCTGTGACGTTTGGTTTTTTTCTTAAAGCCCCAGCTCCCTGTGGTTCCACGAGAGCCACAGCTTCTTGGTGGTTGTTTTAAAGGGAGTTTTGAACCCTCCTGGTTGCGGAGTAAAGCTTGAGACTGTGACCCCAAAGGCTCAGAAGCCAGATGGCAAAGTAAACTCAACATTGAACATTTTAAAAATGTCACTGATTTTTAAGCACCCCAGATGGGAGCCTGGCACAATCCCACTGACCCCACTGGCGCTGCACCCGCTTAGCCCAGATGGGAGCCTGGCACCACCCCACGGACCCCAATGGCACTGAACCCGCTCAGCCCAAATGGGAGCCTGGCACCACCCACGGACCCCAATGGCACTGAACCCGCTCAGCCCAGATGGGAGCCTGGCACGACCCCACTGGCGCTGCACCCGCTCACTCTGTGTCTCCTGAAGGAGTCTCTGGCCCAGGGGAGGTTCTCGGGGGACCTGTGGGCTGCCCCCTCTTCTGGCCTCTGTGCCTAGCATGGCGCATCTCCTGGTAGGATCCATACGGGTGGCTCTCGCTGAGGGAGCTGGGAGCCCTCTCCAGAGGCCTGTATCCCACGCGGGGCCTGGGGCTTGGCTCCCCCAGACCCACGGAGGGAAGCTTTCACCGCGGGAGTCCCCTGTAGCTGCCCTGGGAGAGTCACTCACCTCTGAAGCTGCCCTCGTGTGCTGGGAGGCCACAGCAATGAGGCTGCCGATGGGTCCTGCCTCCATCCCCTGCTCCAGCGGCATGGTCCTGAGGCCTTCGTATGCTGCCTCCTTCTGCCTGACAGACACCTGGGGGCAGAGAGCCCAGGGGTGGGGAGAAGGTCAGTGGAAAGTGGCCTGTGGCTTGGGGCACGGAGCCAGCTCCCAGGGACACCCGCAGGGCTCCAGTCAGGCCAGGAAATGGCGGCATGTGTGGAGCTGGGCTGGATTCAGCTCCCACTTACACCAGGGACCTCTGGGGAGTCCCTACGGATTCCCCCCAGTAATCCCCCTTTTCTGGGACGTGACTCAGGATTTCTGAACGCGTGGCCTTGGAGATGTGGTTGCAATAGACCCAGAATGAAGATCTACTACAAGAACTCATGGACCGCCTCTCAAGTGCCTGTCAGACATTTGCTCTCACCACCAGCATCAAGAAAACAGTTGTATTAGGACACGGGGTTGTCCAAACGTTCAGCTGTTTAGGTTCTACAGTGCCCACCAACCCCTCACTGGATGAAGAACTCAATGTTCGCATTGGAAAGGCTGCCACCAAGTTTAGCAGACTAATTAAAAGAGCATGGGACAACTCAAAGCTGACCATCAAGTTCAAAATGCTAGTGGACCAAGCTTGCTTCCTCAGCACTCTCCTGTATGGTGGGGAAACACGGACAACTTATGCTCATCAGGAGAAAAGGTTAAACGGTTTCCACCTACGTTGTTTACGTCACATAGTCAACACCAAATGGCAGGATAAAGTCACCAACGCAGAGGTTCTTGGCTGGGCCATCTGAGTAGGTTGGAAGACGGACGCATACCCAAGGACATGCTATACGGGGAGCTATCAGGGGAAACAAGAACAACAGGACGTCCCCAGCTTCGCTATAAAGACTCATGCGAGCAAGAGAGAAGGAATTTGGAATTGATCCTGACCAATGGGAAGTCTTGTCAAGTGATCGTAACAAGTGGCGTCATCCTCTCCATCAGGGTATCAAAGTCCATGACAGGAGCAGGCTCCTACAGCTTGAAGAGAAAAGAGCCTGAAGGAAGCAAGCAGCTCCCAACCAAGATACAGACATTTGCAATAATTGCCAAAGATCATGCAAATCTCAGCCTGGACTAGTCCGTGACATGAGACATTGCAAACCATCTACATCCTAGGCTGCAGTTCCCACCGTCTCTTGTAGACAAAAAGATACTAACGGGCTTTGGAGAGACTGGGAACCCCGAGATGAAACTGGCTTGTTGTGTAGCCTCTTTGAAATCTCTGTGACCCCTAACTCAACCCTACTGCTCTTCCTTTGTTTGAATCCCCAGTCCTTCCTCCTGTAAGACACTCTTGGCTCCCACTCCTCCCCTCCCGGGACCCTGCAGTGACTCGCCCCGGGATGCTGCAGCAGGGGGAGGCCAGCTAATAAGCCAACAAGCCCGTTTTCCTGCTCCCGTGCGAGCTGCTCTGGCTGGGGGCTCTAACCACTAGAACGCACTGTCTCCGCAGCTCCTCGCACTCGTCCCTTGTTTGCATTGTCCTTGATCCTTTGGGTGGCTGATGACCCTGACTCAGCCCCAGCCACCTCACTGCTGCTCCCTGGCTAGTGGTGATCCTGCGTTGGGCCAGACCCACATGCCTTGCGAACTTAAGTGGAAAGACGTCCTGTGACCCCCACCGAGGGGTAAGTGGGGATATAATCCAAGAGCCCCTGCTGCAGCCAGTGGGATCAGTAGGGATAAAAGGAGGCAGATCCCCTCGGAGTGGGGATAAAGCGATCCCCACCATAAACAGCTGGGCTCTGGGATAATGCTTTCACTCACTGTTGATTATTGCTGCCCTATAATGGGGAGGGGATGGAGAGTTTAGCCCGCTAAGGCCTTTCACTGGCTTAAGCAGTTTGCTTAGGGATCTGGCATCTCTGATAATCGGTCGGGGCTCCAGGCATGGGTCCCTACCTTCGGGGCTATGGGTGGGGGCTCTGTGTTTATGAAGGGGGTGGGGAGCTGCTGTGGCAGAGGCTGTGGGGGGCCCTAACCGTGGGCAGGGAGTTGGGCTGGGCACCCAGAGAGCTAGGTCTACACATGAGAAACAAACACAAATGACTGTGGCCGTTTCCAGCGGCTCTGAGCAGGTCTGGGGGTATCTCTCCTGCTCACTCTGGGGGCATTGAACGGGGCTTCTCCAGCGCCAGCCCACTGTTCCTTCCTGTTCGCTCTGGCCAAGGGAAGTAGGATGTAGCTCCTCCCCGGAGCTGGGCAGCCCACTCCACCGGGCCGGCCAGGATGGGCTGTTTGAGGGGGATTGTCTGGGGTAGCAGGGAATGCTGGGTGCAGGGCAGGGGCAGCAGGGAATGCTGGCTTTTGGGACAGGTACTTCCTGCAATTCCAGTCCTGGGGTCCCCATACACCGCTCCACTGATGCTCCTCAGTCCCCCTGTTATTCCAGCCCTGGGCTCCCCATGAGGCTGCTGCCCGTCAGGCAGGAGCTCGGAGCACAGTAGAAGGACATCTGGTACGTGGGAGGAGAATCCACCACACTTGGCTATGGGGGTGACCTATGAGCATAGGGCAAGTGTGTAGCAACCAACTGTGCGGGAGGGGGCGGGCA
Source organism: Chelonia mydas (assembly GCF_015237465.2). NCBI lineage: Eukaryota > Metazoa > Chordata > Testudines > Cheloniidae > Chelonia > Chelonia mydas. Next base: position 20,984,936 of record NC_051257.2, on the reverse strand, counting down.
TGGGGCTTGTCTCCCAGCCCTTTGGGGAGCCCTCTGAGTGTGTGGGAGGAGTTCAGTGTAAACACCCGATGGCAGACAGACAGAGGGTGGGAGGTGTATGGGGATAGGTGGAGAGATGGGTAGAGAGATGGATGTATATGGAGAGAGAGTTGGGGGGACATGGCCGGGGGTGGGAGTCCCACAACCCCCTCTAAAACCTCTCCGTCGGCCCCAGGCTGGGCCAGGCTCAGGTGTGTGTCCTGCCCGGGCCGGGTTGTCTCTGTTCATGGCACCGGCCGCACGGGGAGCGTGGCCAAGGCCCGGGTTGTTTACTGCCAATTTCTCGCCTCTCTCAAGTAGCTGCCCTGCTATTACCAAGCACCGTATCACCTCTGGAAGGTCTAACGCCACCAGGGCCTTCCCAAACTGGGGCATCTCCCCTCTGCCCCGCCCCGAGGATGAACAACCTTGGCCTCAGGCCCGGCTCCCCCTGGTGGGCCGGGTCCAGCCAGGGCTCCCAGTGGGGCACTCACGTGACTTGGAGCTGTGTGATCAGAGTCTCACCCTACAGGAGGCACTTCTGTCCCCCTCGCTGCCCTGCAGCTCTTCTCCTCCCCCCCTGGGGCCAGCAGATTGACCGTAGTCTGGTGGGGTTGGGAGGCATGGTTCCTGGTGGTTGTTATGGGTCAGGACTCCTGGGTTCTATTTCTGGCTCAGGCTGCCTCAGTTTCCCTCCTCAGCAAATGGGGGCAGTAATGGTTCTGTCTCCCTCCCATGGGGCCAGGCAGCTCAGCTCATTCATATCTGCAGAGAGCCGTGAGATCCTCAGTAGTGGGAGGGAAGGGGCCGTCGCTGGTGAGTCTGAGGTGCTCTGACCCCAGCTGCAGGCTAGAACAGGGTGGTGCACTGTCCAAAGGATGCGCTGGGCCGGCGGGACCATCATCTTAACTGGCTCTTTCTGGCCCAGAAAGCCCTGGGGCTGTCCGGAGGGCAGAGAGCCATTGGGAATGGTGGACAATGGGCTGTCCTGCTAGTCAGAACACCAGGGGACAGGAGACAGCCTGGCATTAAAGGGTCATGGGTAAAGGGACACCCTGGCACTGAGACCCTATGGGGTGGCCTGGATGTCCCAAGGAAGGGCTGACATGGAGACCCCATGGGGGCTGTAGGGGCTGGCAGTGATTTCTCCTGAGTTTCCCCATCCCTTTGAAAGGTGCCTCTCTGAGCTGGTCTGGTGCCCGTCCCCACAACGTGAGGCCCCATGGCGTCTCCGTGCTCCCACCCAGCAGCAGCTGAAACCAGCTCGTGCTGCACTGCCCACGACCCAGTGGACACAGCCCATGGGAAGTGCCGCCTCAAGGGGTCTGACAGGCAGCTGCCTCATAGCTCCTGATTGGCTCCCCACCCTATATAAACCCAAGGGGCCTTCTAAGAAGTGTCCAGACAGCTGTGTGGCTCTTTGGGAGCTGCCATGACTGGTCCTGCTCCTGGCTTTGACCTCAGCTTGGTTTGGCCCTCGCCTCCTGACCTGGGGAACTGCCCGCCTCAGGTTTGACCCTGCTCTGACCTTTGCTCCTGACTGCCCTTGTTAGGATCCGGACATGCAGCAGGGGCCCCATTGCCCTCCCTTGGGACGGACTCAGCCCTTCTCCACCCCACTCCAGAAGGTCTGGTGGCCTGGATAAAATCCACTGGCTCAGGAGACACTCCGTGCCCACACGGGTCTGGCTGGTGGGTGGGGACGGGTCCTGCCCCGTCATTGAGCCCAAGTGAAACCCCATGCCTGGAAGGGTCTGGCTGCGGTGAAGGATCTGCCCTGCCCTGCTGTCTAGCCTCACACTGGGCTGTGCCCCATATCCGGCTGCGGGAAGCTGGCCCCATCTCGCTCTCCTGTTCCACAGCGTGCCTCCTGCACTCATGGGAAGCAGAGGTTTAAATAGCTCCAGGTAAACTCCACATAACCCGGGCTGTGGGGAGGGAGGTAATTTCCCTGCTAGCAGCCGCTTGCATCCATCTCTTGGCGGGCTGCCGTTGATCAGCCGCGAGGCAGCGCGGGCAGGGTCGGGGGCTGCGTGGCGCCGGCTGGGCCCTTGATTATGATGATGGCTGTTCCTGCTGCACGGCCGTGATTAGAGCGCCACGTTGAGAAATTGGATCTGGAGCTTAACAAACACTTATTGCCGTGCAGAGTGAAGCATGAAATCAGTAACACGGGAAACAAGCGATGGGCTATGGAGGGGGGAGAGCCAGTTTCAGGGACCACACTGCTTAATTAGGCCCGTTCCCATGTCTAGTGGATTTCGGGAGCTGCTCTGGAGCAGGGCAGCAGTGGGGTTCCCTGGCCTGGTGCCTCAGCACGGTGGATTTTCCATCAGTGTGCCAGCAATACCCTCTTCCTCTTGGCACTGCAGGCCTGTTACCTCCCAGGAGATGCCTCTTTTCCACTGCCACTGATACACCGGCCCTGCTCTGGCAAAGAGGCTGCTGGCTGGGCCGTCAGGGGGATGCAGGAGAGCCCGGAGCAATGGAGGTGGGGGAATGCAGCTCCCGCCCACGCTGCAGCTGGCGTCTCCGCGTCCTGACCGCGGTGAGATTTGGCGAGGCGGCAAGCCCAGCTGCAGAACGTGTCTCTCCATCCCCATACGCACCCCTCTCTCTCTCTCCTCATACATCCCCCTCCTCTAGCTATTTAGTCATTTCTAGTACGCCAGGCACCGAGCAGCTGCAGCCATTGCCATATCTTTCCGACACGTGGCCAAAACCCCCCCAAGGCCACCTAAATGAGTTCATAAATCAGGTATAAAGGCCCTTCTGGGCGTGTGCTTATCAGTTGGTTCTGGTTTATGTAGCTTGGAGACCAATCTTAGCCTCGGAATGTTCATCAACCAATCAGAACTATGCTTTCTGGTTTAAGATGGCTGCCAATAATTCAGATCAAACAGAGACTGGTAATAGCCACATAACCTGTAGCAATGGGTCTGAGATGTGGCCAGCAGGTGGATTCCACCTAGGCAAGGGCAATGTTGCCAACTCTCATGAGTCTTGTGATATGTGTTAATTTTCTTAAAGACCCAGCTCCTGGAGTCATGTGATTAGCTAAGAACCCAAGCTTTCATTTTAAAAAGAAGCAAGTTTCTCTCATGATTGTGAAGAACCTCTTGGAAACATGACCTGAGCGCACTTCAAATGTTCAAAAACCAGAAGGCAAAGAAGCTGTATAGCTCTTTATAAAATCTCAGGGGTTTTTTAAAGTCATTCTCATGATTTTGGGGTTTGTGAATCATAATGTTTGAACTCCTGGGGTTGGCCATGCTGCAGACGCCTCTTCTGGTGGGGGTGTGTTTTCCCTTCTAAATTGGCGGTTTGCGACTCATTCTGTGACCGAACAAGCAGCTTCCGACACTGAGCAGAAGACTGGGTATGGAAAAGTGAGAGCGGATCCAGAACCGTGGCCCCTGGAGAGTGGAAAGCAGCCATATGCTGGGGCAGCTTAGCGATATCAGTGTTCAGATCAGAGATTTAGGCATCCACTCAGGGATGATTTTGAAAGGCAGCTGTTGGAAGGCAATTGATACGGAGCCTTTGTCTGTGTGAGGCGCTTCTCATCTGCCTTGTGGTAAGAGGCCAGGAGAAATGGCCAAACGATCTCCCCAAGGGGGAAAGGGATGGGGCGGAAGGATTAAGGCAGGAGGACAGGGCCACGCTGTGCGGCACATCGCAGGACATTGAGCAAGGGGTGCAAACGAGTATAATTAGCCAAGCTGGCATCAGTAACAAATCCCCCAGCCGCAGGGCCACTAAACCTGGTCGGAGATTCGTGGCACCCGTTAAGTTGTTTTGCTTCGCGATATGGATGCGGTTTCAGTGTCTTGTCATCCATAAAGCAGATTTTCCAGACCCGCCGTTTGGAGCAGGTGGCATTTACTCTGCCCACAGCACAAGTAAGGAAACCACATGCCGGTGGGTGGCACCGGTGTGTGCAGAACTGGGGCAGTGAGTTATCTTGTCATCCTACACCCCTCGCTGCTGTGACCTGAGGCCCAGCTTGTCAAAGAGATTTAGGCACCTCACTCCCGTCGAAAGCAGAAGGGTGGTCCAGTGGCTAGCTCATTCGCCGAGTGGCAGTGACCAGGATGTGGGCGGTGGGGCCTAGTGGTTAGAGCAGGAGTCAGTGGCCAGGAATTGGAGTTGTGGGTCAGGACTGGGTTACCTGGAGGGAGGTGAGGCAGGGAACCAGGGAGCAGCAAGGCTGGGAATGAGCAGGAGCTGTTGCAGCCGTGGGCAAAGGCTTTGAACAGCCACTGCGCTGAACTGGGGCGGCTGCTGTTCTTAAGAGCCAGTTTGGCTACACGCCTGACTTCTGGGGAAGTTGGGCAATCGGGCAGCCCGCTGCAGGCCAGCAGTGCCCATTGGGTTGCCTGAGACCGGCCCAGTTGCAGGCCCTGCTTCCCGACACCTGGGATTTGGGACACCCAGTTTCAATTCCCTTCTTAGCCACAGGCTCCGTGTGTGACCTTGGGCAAATCATGTAGTCTCTCCCGGCCTCCGTGCCCATCTGTGCCCGGGGGTTTGTTCACTGAGGATGCACCGCGGTGTGTGTTTCTTGAAGAGGGGAGCTGCCTGGGGCTCCCAGGCAGTGCAGCAGCTGGGTGCTGAGCCGAACGGTGCCGGCGCTTCGGGACGGGGCTGTGGGTGTGAGGAAAGGACCCCGTGGGGACTGCACCATGTGATGGGGGAGAGGAAGGGATGCTAGCCTGCGTCGGAGAGCGGAGGGCGTGCAGACCCAGCGGCCACACTGCTGTAGCTGCCTGGCTCGCCGGCGCCCCCCACTGGGGAGACGGGGCGATTGCCCGGCTGCTGCTGCTTCAGGTCACTGGTTCCTTTTAATTGAGCGTGTGTGGGCTGAGCTAATGCAGATGTGGGGCCCTGCAGCGGCTGCCTTTTAATGAGCACTGCAGATTACCTCCGGTCCCCATTTCACATGGGGGGGGGAGCAGGACTCCCTTTTGTTGTGCTATTCCTGGGCTGATGTCTGTCTGCAGCCCTTTGGCCCGTCCTGGGCAGAGCGGGCTCCCAAATTCGGTTAAGGGAGGCCAGGAAAGAGGGTCTGCTTTAGCCTCCAGGCACGAATCCTGGCGAGACCATATGGTCTGCTCAGGTCTGCCCCAGTAAGCTCCCCCGCAGCATGCAGGTCGGAGGCAGGCAAAGCTCTTAGCTCCTCCCCCCCATCCAAAGCCCCTGCCGCTGGAATTAACCCTGCGCCCTCCCCGCATCCAGCTGGGCTGGGAGCAGCGCTTCCCTCTAGGAACCGCAGAGGGAGAGCATGTCTGATGGTGCACGGCGGGGGTGCCCTGTGCCCCTCAATCCCATGGCTCCCCTCTTCCCTCTCCTCGCCTCTTCCCCCCACCCCAAACACGGGGAGCCGAGGTTCCCCACAGCCCTCGTAGGAGAGAGGATCCGGCTTGGGTCATGACTGGCACCTCTCCGCCCGTTTCACTGTCCGCACATCCCCAGACAGGCCTGTTATGTATCTTTCTAGCCGTGCACGTCCCAGGAACGCTCCCAAAGGGCTGGGCTTATGGGGAGGGAAGGGGGCTTGGCCGACCAGAGCTGGGAGGCTGCGGGATTCCCCTGCCCACGCCAGGGGCGCGTTGCTCCGTCCCACCAGCTTTGCCTTGATGCGGCTGCGCGGGCCGTAGGGGGCACGTGGAGCTGGGATCTGCTGCATCGTCCCTGCTGCTACGCTGCGTGGCCAAGGTCTGCGCCAAGGAACGGCTCTGCCTGTTGATATGCCAGCGGCTGGCAGCGCCAGGGCCCCATGGTGCTGTCCAGACAGAGCTGACAGCCTGGGCTTTAGCCAGCGGATGGGTACAGCTGGACCGACGGGAGCCCAAGGAGGCGCTCTTGGCCAGCATGCTCATCAGCCAGGACAGAGGCTGGCCTCAGCAGGGCTCGTACCCACTGCTGCGTCCTGCCGTGCCCCATTTCTCAGTGCCAGGGGCCAGGCACACTGCCGTCTCCACCCGGGGGGCACAGGGGAGAGCGAGCCCCTCGTGCTGGCTGAACGGGGCCCTTCTGGTGATTGAAGGGGCAGGGTGGGGCACCCCCAAAGTCCTGCCCTCCCTTTGCCAGTAGGATGCTCTCACACGGTCGTGATGGGAATCAGAGGTATGGAGATCGGCGTGAACCAGCAGCCAAGCCGGACAGAGCCGATCCCCAGCCTCTCGCCCTCCGCAGCGGGCTCTGTCCGCCTCGCACACGCTGATTGGAGTCTAGCAGACACCTGCATAGCTAGTCGCTTGGAGCGTCCCCCGCGCTAATGAGGGATTGGCAGTGAGGAGTGAGATGGTGAGCGCCTGGCCCTCGTTAGGAGGGGTGAGACTGCATGGAAGGAAACCTCTCCCCCTGCCCGTCTGCCCCGCTCCCAGCACAGGGCCAGTAGCTGCAGGGGGACACTTAGACTGACACCCCTTCATTTTCTCCTGGGGGCAGAGCAGCCTGAATTGAGGCTCTGTGGAGCAGTTACCCGCCGTGTAGAATCTGAGCAGCTCCCACCCTTCAGTGGGTTTCTCCTCACGCCCACATGGTTGGCCAGGGCTGTCACCCCCACTTCAGGGTTAGGACCAAGACCCAGAGGCTAAGGGACTCGCCCAAGGTCACAGCAGGAGACTGTGGCAGAGCAGGGATGTCAGCCGAGGTCTGGCTATCCCAGGGACTACCCTAACCACTGGGCCGGCCTTCCCCTGGGTTGTGCTGTAGCCCCGGCTGCCCCATCCTCTAAGAGGAGATGGGCCTGTCCCTTCGGTCCTAGGGCAGCCGTGGCAGTGGGGACTGGAGCTGTAGCGGGTCTCCCTGATGCCGCTCTGTGCGGGGCCCAGGAAACGCCGTTTCAGTCCTTAGCACCAGGGCACCCGGGCTTTGGCCAGGGAGGCGCCAGTAACTGCCCCATGGAGACCACACGTGCCAGCATGCCACGCTCCATGCACACCTGAGCAGGGCGCAATGCATGCTGGGGTGGGCAGTCCATGCCCGGAGTCATGTGATAGGCTAGGGCAGGCGCTGTGGGCCTGCGTGGGTGGCACTGGGCTGTAGGGTGGTGGTAACAAGACCCCAGCCCTTGTATTCCTGAACGCGGCCCCATGCTGCTCTGGGAACATTCGCTCCTGCCCTGCCCATGGTTCTGGGTGTCGCTCCCTGCCTGCCCACCTGTCCCAGCAGCTGATCACCCATCCTCCTGCCAGCACCCTGCATTGCCCACCACCAGCCATTGGGGGGGGCAGCAACCCACGTCCTGCCCATGCCCACTGATAGCCCCCCATGGGCCTGCCCAGTGCCTCTCCCTCACACTGCCCGTTTCGCGTCCTGCGAAGTTCCCGGTTTGATGGTCAGGCTGGAGTGTCACCCGCTTGCCCTGGCCTGAGTGTAGGGGTCTGGATGGGTAAGTCTCCCCCAGCCGGGGCTGGAAGCAGGCAGATTAGACAGCTATCTCGCAGGATTAGTTTCCAGCCGAGGAGCGATGTCTCCCCACCCCCTGCGGCGACAGATTATAGGGTTGTTTAAATGCATTTTGTTTTTAAAAGGAAATAGAATGGCTTGGCCCTGGGGATCCAGGTCTCCCTAAACTAATCTTGGCCGGAGCTTTTATCCCGTCCCCTGCTCAGCCCCCATCGGCCACCGATCAGGATTCAGGGCCTGTCCCCTGCTGGATCAAGGCTGGAAAAGGATGAATCGGTTAAAGCGGCTGCTTCGGGCTGGCTTTGGCTCTCTGCCCCTAGTGCCCCTGCCCCCCTTCACCCCGCACCCCTCTGGCGAGGCACCTTATTCGCATTCAGCCAAGCAGCCCGCAGGGCATGGTGCCCATGTTTCATGGTTCTTCCTCCACGGGTGGAGGAGCCCAGGCCAAGGGGCTTGAGCCCTGACCCCGGCCACTGGGTCACCCCGTGACGTGGCAGGATCCTGTGCCCACACAGTGCCCCTTCTGTGCCCTCCCTGGCAGACGGTGCTAGGCCGGGTTGTGGGCTCGCTCTGGCGCCAGTTTTTCCCAGCTGGCTGGTCTCCTCAGAGCCCGTTAAACGCCGGCTGAACGAAAGCACAAATGAGCTGCGTTTATTCACAGGTTGCCGAATGGGCTGGGGCCTAAGTAAACCCCAGGCTCACGCAGCCCAGCATCTCCCAAGGCTCGGCATGGCTGGGGTTTGGGGCAGCAGGCCCTGGGCAGGGGCGCCTGGCGCCCACCCTGGCCCTGCACCTCCCTCAGGCTCCTTCACCCTGTGCACCGAGTGGGAAACAAAGGGCAAAACCCAGCCCCTGCAGCCGTCCTCAGCGGCTTGGGGTGAGATGGGGGGTGGCTCTGGACACCCCAGGATGGTGAGATTCCCCCAGGGGTCTCAGTGTGTCCTGCTGAAACAGGCCCTGGCCACGGACGGTTCCTCCAGACTGCAGGCACTGTGGTGGTGATCCAGTCATAGAGTGCACTCACACCCACACAGCGCACACCTTCCAGCACTCACATACCCACTCACACTCACTCCAGTGCACACCTCACTCCGCTCCCCCATACAAACACTGACCAGACATTGCGTGTACTCACACCACAGAGCACCCCGCTCCCCTTGGGGCAGGTGAATCCTTGGTGGCTGGCACCCTAGAGCTGCAGGCAGACGGCCCAATACCAGCCCCTCCTCCCGCCCCCATCTGGCCAGGCCGGCCGCTGCAGCTGGCTCTGGTTCCGCTTTGTTAACCGGGTTTTGCACCAGCGATTTACTGTTGCATTAACCGCGTGTGGTGTCGGTGCTCAGGGCCGGGACGGCACACAGGTCCCTAAGGTGTCTGAGCTGAGAGTCAGCTGAGTGGAGATTGGCTTGGCAGGGGGGAGTGGAGGAGAAAAGCTATTTCGTGGTCCAGCGGGCCCGGCGCCAGCCAGGAAAGGAGAACAGCCTCCCTTGTGCACGTGTGATCCCAGCGCTCCCTGGGGGCACCCGCCAGGAGGTCCGCTCCACCCACCACCGATCTCTCCCATTTCCAGCAGGGAGGGTGCGTGGCACAGAGTGGGCACTGCCACCCCCATCTGCCGCAGGGATATGGGAGCGGGTTGTGGGGGTGAGCGAGCTGGTGGCAGGGATATGGGCATGCGTTCTCTCCGCCCCAGCCTGGATGTGTTGCACAGGCTGAGGGATACCGGTAATACCCCGCAGGCCCATTACAGAGCAGCGTGCCCACGCTGATTTAGAGGGCAAAGAGCGTATCGGGCAGGACCCAGCGGTCACTCCGTATGTACAGCACTCTCGGCCAGGCCGACTGCCTCCCACCCGAGAGACTGCAGACCGAGGTTGGCGTGGGTCAGTGCTGGCTGATGCCCCCAGGGGGCACTGCGCGTCTGGAGCTCCCTAACGGGGTGGTTACTAACGATCGCGAGAGAGTGTTTGCCCAGGCAGGGCTGGCAAGCGGGGAGGCACCAGGTCTGCGTGGTGCGGCATAACCCAGGGGCAGTGGAGAAAAGCCACTTCTGCTCCCGCTGTCTCCTGGGCCAGCCAGGGCAGCCCTGGAACAGCACATGGGAGTTGGGGGAAGGGCTGGGATCTGCCCCCTCCCAGAGTCCTGATGGACCCCCCCCCCCACCCCACCACACACACACACACACCCCTGCCAAGCAATTGTATCCGGCCATTTGCGGACTTAATTCCTCTCCAGCCCCTCCGCTAAAGTGGCGGGAAGAGTCCCTGTTCCACCCCAGAGGCAGCCGCGTGTCAGCGGGAAGGAAAGTGGGTATGATTATTATATACATGGCACTCAAACTGGACAAGGGGCTTCCCGGACTGGCCCCTGCCCCGTCAAGTTTACAGTCCCAAAGGGCATTGTACGACCCCCTGAGGGCGGGGAAGGGAGCAAACATGAGGAGTGGGGAAGGAAGGATAAACAGGAGGTTGCAGAGTTGTGGGGGTGGGACAGTAGGTGACTTATTGCAGGGCTGAGAAACAAGCGGTGGATGGGAGGTGGAGAGGGAGAAGCTTGTGGCTTGGCATCCTGGTGATGTGGGTTCAATTCCTGGCTCTGTCACCTTGGAGGGCTGCGTTTCAAAGGTGCAGGTAGGTGCCGCGTGGGATTTTTCAGAGGCATCTAAGCAGATTAAGCACGCCAGGAGTCTAAACGATGTTGGCATTTAGGAACCCAAATCCCATTGGCTTTGAGCACCTGAGTCACTTTTGAAAACAGGATTTAGGCTCCCAAGTCTCTTAGGTGCTTTTGGAAATGTGCCCCTTAGTCGCTCTGTGCCTCAGTTTCCCCCTGTGAAATGCGGCTAATCCTTAGTTGGGGGTTGTGAGGATAGTGTGTTAGTGGTGGGGATCACATAAGCACTGAAATGGACCTAAGAGGAGGGGAGGGTTAACTGGCTAAAGTCTGTCCCTGGCAGTTTCCCTGGTGCTGTAGGAGTCTGTGATGCCAGTTCTGAGTGCCAGGCTCTTCCTTCCCGGCATGGAGCTCTTCAGAACAACCCCTGCCCCTGGTAGCATGGAGTAGGATTCAGCCAGGGCACCACCGCCCCAGAAGCCTGGAAATCCGCTCTGTGGATGCTTTTATTCCCCTTGGCCGAAGCCTGGAGGGGTTTTCTGGGCGCGGGCGGCATCCATCACATTGCTGTACAGAGACCCCGCTGTGAAATAGACCCCTTCCTGATCAATAACCAGCCAAGCTTAGCTGGGGGCAGCAGGCCAGTGTCTGCAGAGTGGGAGCTGGCCAGGCCAGGGAAAGGGAAGGGGATGAGATGAGCCCCATCCATCACCCTTTGCCTAGAGAGGGGGGAACTGGATTGCGGGTAGCTGATTGCCAGGCCAGTCATTAGACAGAGCCTCTAATAGCCAGCACCCCGGAATCGGGCAGGGCCGCAAGCCCCCAGCCCCCGCAGCGCGTTGCTGTGTGAGCCGCGCTTGCCGTCCCGTCCGTCTGCACCGATGGATCCCGGGGCTCAAAGGCCGCAGGGAAGGGAGCCAGGCGCCAGGCAGGCCGCTGCAGACCTTGACCAGTCGCTCTGACTGTTCATGCCCAGCCCCGGCCTGGGTCGGGCTGGCAAGGGCAGGTGAACGACAGGTCATCCACGTATGTTCCTCAGCCACGAGGTGCAGTCTGATCGCGCTGGGCAGACGAAGGTGCGCAGCGGGGTGGGCATGGGCCGAGACGGCAGGCTCTTCTTTGCAGCTTGATGAGCTGTTGGATTCTGGGGCACCAGATGCCCAGTGAAAGGCGATGGGGGCCAGTAGAGGACATGTGCTGGGATACCCATGCCCCAACAGGCCAGATGTTCAGGCTTTGCTTGATCAACAGGAGCCAGTCCGTCTGCCCCCCTCCTGCTGCCCGCCCCCAATCCCAGCCCCTGCCACTGCTGAGCTCTAGCCAGATGTTGGAAGGGGAAGGGGGCTGGGACCATGAATGCTGCCATCCCGTAGAGGCAGAGGAGCTGTGTGGGATGTGGCAAGGGGGTCGCATTGGGGAGTGGGAGGAGACTTATACGAAGGGAACGCCCACAGCGGGGGGGCGGGGGGGGAGGGCAGGACTAGAAGCTGGGATCTTCAGCTCCAGAAATAGCAGGCTCCTGCCACTTGAGCTAAAATGAGATGATCATCCGAAGCTGCTAGCAGTAGTAGGGCTTTTATCCTCTCTGCTGAATAGTGCGTGTGCGCATGCGCGCACACACACTCTCGCACACAAACGCTCACATAACACACTCCCCTCCCCTGTTGGTGTCTCGTCCCTAGGGCAGGTTGGAAGGAAACGTGTGTGTCTCTCCTGGGAAAGGAGCCTCTGGCCGATCTGCTGAGTAGTGCCCCCTGCAGGCTATTGCCTGCCCATGCCCGGAGAGGACTTAGCCCCTTGCAATGCTGGTCTCTCCCTTGGCGGGGGGGGGGTTGAGCCAGGAGGGGCAAAGGGCTTTGGCTAGTTCCCGCTCACCTGGGCGGTGGGGAGGCTAACAAGAGACTGAGGGAGATGAAGGGATTGGGGAGCCCAAATTGCCCCCTAAAGTAACCCTGACTAGTAACCCCTAGCTCTCATCTGTAGATCTCAGAGCACTTTACGAAGGAGGTCAGGATCATTGTCCTCACCTTACACAAGGGGAAACTGAGGCATAGAGTGGGGCAGTGACTTGACCAGGGTCATCCAGCAAGAACATGACCTAGGTCTCCCGAGTCCCTGCACTGGGCTCTGTCTGCTAAGCAGCACTGCCTCATCCTTTTGCCCAGGGAGGTGACCTCTCCCCCATCCAGTGGGACAGCCCGATGATGTCCCGTTAGTCCTGGCCAGGACAGGGCCAGGGCTACAAGGGCAAAGTGTTGATCCCAGTGACATGATCGGGGGGGACTGATGTGTGTTTAAAAACATGTTTTCCATGCCCCCCCAGCCAGCAAAATAAACAGCCAGGGACTTTTCATGCAGCCACTGGTCAAGACACCTAAGCAGCTGTGTGGTGCTTTCCCTTCCTCCCCATCGGGCTGGCTGTGCCCGGGCAGGAACCCCCACTCTGGCTGTGCCATGGGACCTGCCGTGCGGTTCGCTGTGGTGCCTGCGATGGCTGGTGCCTGCCATTCAGGAGCACACCCAGAAATGGCGGGTGGAGGCAAGGGCTGGACGGCCGCAAGCTGGGATTGCATTGGATCTTGTGGGCAGAGCTGGCTCTCATTACTCGGGGAGGAGAATAAACCCTCCCAGTGCCGCAGAAAGAGGCATTGGCCATGCGTTAGGTGGCACTCTTCCCTCGGAGTCAACACTGAACCAGTGCGCCAGGCTAGCCCCAGTCCTCCAGGCCATTATCCCTTCCCTTCTACCGGCGGGTTGATACCATGGTGTCCTGGGCAAACTCCAACTCGGGCAATTCTGCTCTGCCTCAAATCCCCCGTCCTTTCAACTGGAAGTCGTGTTCTTTGCACCCTGCCTCACGTCGCTGGATGGCTGTTTACCAGCTGCTTCATTTTGCCCCAGCGGGGGCTGCATGTCAGTGGTGGGGAATGCACTTTTGGACTTATTCCAGCCAGGGAGGAATTTAGATTCTGCAGCAAACAGCAGGGAGGTAGCAGGACCGGTTTAAGCACCAGAGCAGTGTGGAGGGTGGTGGGGGCAGCCTGGATGGACTGAAGCTAGTGTGTAGCAGCTGGCTATTACGGTGGTTTACTGGAGCCACGGGAGGTCCCACCGCTCTGCTGTCATGGGCTTCTCACTGAGCCTGAACTGCTCCATCCAGCCATGCAAACGCAGAGCCACCCAGCAATTGATCTCTTCAGCCAGCAGTCTGGGATTAAATTGTGCTCCGCTGGTTTGAAGCCGAAGCCAAAAGGGGAATAAATGAGGGACAACAAATTACTGCAGCTGCCGATGCATTTATTTATTTATTTATTTATTTTATTTTATGCCCTCAGAAAGTAACTCAGACCCAGCGGCTCTTTCGTGTGGGCATTTTCCAGGCTGCTCGTCAATAGCCCAGGGCAGGGCCGTGTATCTGATCTACTCTGAGTGGTTAAAGGAGTTCAATCCACTTAGCTTAGTGAAGAGAAACTTAAGAAGCCTCTTGATTGTGGTCTATAAGTACCTCCGTGGGGAGAAGATCCCTGAGAGCAGCGGGGTCTTTCGTCTAGCAGACGAAGGCAGATGGAGATCCTGGCACTGGCAGCTGAAGTCAACAGAGTTCAAAGTGGAAATAAGACTCACATGTGTGACCAAGAGGGACAACGTACCTAGCAGCCTGGTGGCTTCTCCATCCCTGGGGTCTTTAAATGGCACGTGGACGGCCGGCTTTCTAACAGCTATGGTTTAGCTCAGCCATAAGTTATGGGCTGGATGCAGGAATCCCTCGCTGACGCGGCCGGTCAGATTAGATTGGTCCCTGCTGGCTTTAAAATCTATGCATGCAGCCGGCTGCTGGACGAAACGACACCTTCACAAACGATCTGGCGGGCCGGATCGGGTGTGTCTGTAACGCTGCCCTCCGCTGAGCGAGCTCGGGACGGCTCCATCCAGTGCATGGCACAGGGCCTCAACGCCGAGAGTGGCGAATCGGCTGTATTGACTCGGCAGGCCTGTCCGCTCCAGCCCGGGGCTTCTCCTCCCAGCTCCACGGGCCGCTGGCGAACACGCTGGTGCAGCGAGTGGGCGAACAAATGGACAGAGATCGGAGCCACGGCAGGTGTCTGGCCATTCAGAGATGGAGCTGTCAGAGGCAGGCTGCCCACTGTCCACAGCGCCTATCCAAGCACGCCCCCCAGCCCAGTGCAGGCCAGTGCTGCAGGGCGATAGCAACATGACATCCAGAGGGCAAAGGGACTGAGATTCAGTGCCCTGCCTGCGCGTAGCCTGGGCATGGGGGACCTGCCCGCCCCATGGGCCCGGTGGCAAAGGTGTGAGCTACAGCTGGCTTGAGCTTCACCTGCTGGGGCACTCCTCTCAGAGGGAATCGTGTTGAGGGAGGGATTTATCCCTGCCTTTGGGAAGGCTACACCCACTTTTCCTAGGGCCCGTCCCAGACTGTACCTGCTCCCTGGGAATGCAGAGCCCCGGCAGCCTCTCTGGGACAGTCAGATGCAGCTTGTGTCTTGTGTTGCCCCCCTTGGGGAGGGATCAGCATTTGCCAGGATCGGGCCCAGAATCCCATTCCCCTCTGCATGAGGAGCCCAGCGTCCTGCTTAGTGGGGCGTAATCTCCTGTCGTTTATGGGCCTCGGTCTCGTCTCGCTGCAGCTGAGCGGATTCCACTCCTGCTGGCTATAGACTGGGGCCCCGCCACTCAGTTCCTCTTGGTGCAGAGTTGTTAATGTGGGGGATCTGTCAATGCTGCCGCTCCCAAAGAGCTCTTCCCTTCAGTGGATCTCGGCATGCTTTACAAAGGCGGATGGGATCATTAGTCCCATTGTATAGATGGGGAAAGAGAGGCACAGAAGCAGGAATTGACCTCAGGTCTTCTGAGTCCTGCTCCAGTGCTCTATCTGCTAGGTTACATTGCCTCCCCGTTCGCGGGCCCTGATTCTGTTGCCCTCACTCATGCTGAATACTCACGTCACTCTTGTATTTCAGTGGGGCCATGTGCGGCCCACAGGTTCCTCTGGCCAGGCAGGCAGAGGGCTGCGATTCCCAGGCTGGGCACAGGGCAGGGGTGTCCCTGGGGAAAGCACCAGGAGCAGGTTCCCTGGCCTCTGCTCTGCCGGAGGTTGGGGCATTGCCCATGTCCTCCACCTCCCCTGCTGAGCTGTCCTCAAGCTCTGGGGAGACACTGGTGCTGTGAGTGTCTCCGGGCCAGGGCTGGCCCTAGTCAGGCCCAGAGGTTCCTGCTTCCCACTCCTGTAGCCCCAGCCCCCCAGGAGCCGGCAGGATTGACTGCCCTGGCCCAGTGTAGAGGGTCTGGAAGTTCCTCCCAGAGATGATACATGGGATAGTCATGTGTCACCCTCCCCCTTTACATTGTGCCCCCCAGTATCAGGAGGTACGAGTCTTCCTCCTCAAGCCAGTCCACTTGAAATGTCCCATGGCTCATCTTAGCCCAAAATAGAATTTGTCAGGCAGGTTAAGGTGGTTTGGGTTAAGGCCACCAACCTCTTTTCAATTGTGAACCAAGGCAAAACAATGTGGTAGGTCACTGGAGGAACAAAGCCAGTGTGTAATGTGTAATTAGCCTGTGGAACTCATTGCCACAGGGTGTTGTTGAGGCCGAGGTCTGAGCAGGATGTAAAGAAGGATAGGGCATCTGTATGGATAACAAGAGTATCCAGAGTTACAACAGTTACTGATAACAAAAATATTGGAAGGGACATTAAACGTTGTGCTTCGGGGCTTGAGTCGGTTTCTACCCCCTGGAGATCAGGGTGAGAACTTCATGGGGGGGCAGGTTATCCCACATCTGCTACTGTGGGATTAGGAAGGTGTGAGAACTCGGAAGTATCTGGTGCTGGCTACCGTCAGAGACCGGATACCAGACATGATGGACCTTGGGTCTGATCCAGGATGACCGCTCCTATGGGCCTATGAAGCGCCCTCTTGTCATTCCTCATGTTCTTCTTAGCCCCAACCCCGATGCTGCATGTGGCACCCCCTGTTGGCCAGTTTGGAGCAGGCGGGCTGTTGCAAGTTGCAAGTTTCTTTGCTCCAGCACCCTCCATGCAGATGGGGCATAAACATCTTGCCGGTGTCTGCTATGGCTGCAGCTTGAGAGCCTTTGGATACCAGCTCTGTGCCAGCAGTCGTTCATTCTGGGGAGGGGAACGCTTGCCCTTACCTTCCCCATAAATCTCCTTGTTTAGTCTTGCCAGATGCCATATTGGATGGTACCAAACATGCTGCCTTTGCCAGGAGCTGATCAGAGCCGGAATTCTGCAGCTTCCTTCCTGCCCTGAAAGGTTGTGACGTGTACGCCAGGAGAAAGCGAATGGTGGTGCCTTGTTAGCCACGCACACTTTAAATCTAACCTTTTAAACACTCTGCAGCATAGCTGCATTTCATTATTCCCAGGAGCCTCCTTGTAATTCAATTAAAAGTCTTAAAAGAAAAGCAACCCATAGTGTTACCTCTTTGTTTCACTTGGAGACTTTAGGAATTCTCAATAAAGCATTTTAATACTCCAGCTACTTATAACTGTGATGGATATATGGCTCCGGCTAAGCCGATCCCGTGCCGTTCCTTGGCTCGCTGCTAAAATGGTTAGCAATGAATTCCCGGCTGGCTCGGAGCCAGAAATGGAAACCGGGGCTAGAACCCAGGTCTCTGGATGCCCAGTGCCTTGCCCTAGCCATTGGATCGTACTGCCTCTCTATGCGTCTTCTGGATTCATGGCCATGCCACCCACGCTGACCTCAAAGTGTTTCTGTTCTGGGAGTTGCAAAACATTTAGTGGAGAGCTTGAATCCGTCAGCTACGTGCCTTTAATGCTGCCTGGCATAACCCCGCCGATAGCGAGGGCCTGATGCGGTTTCCCCCTGGATGTGCTGGTATTGATACTAGAGATTTGGGTCAGAACAAGGGGGCTCAGCATGCCGCGTGCACCGGCCCCGCGCCTCCCAGCACAGCACCGGGCTCTGCCAACCTGAGCTTGTGGGACCTGATCTACAGCTGATCGGGATCCTTCCATCCAGCTCACTGGCCTTTGCATCCGGCTCTTTGGGGAGCAGCTGGCCTCTCGCAGCCCCCAGGGGCAGTCCTTTAGGGCTTAGAAACGCTCCTCTCGATTGGGTTACGGAGGCCAGATGAGCGGATCTGATTCCCAAGAGAATGCCAGGAAAAACATGGCTGTTTAATGGGAAAACTTAAGCAATGGACAGTGCTGGCATGTTTGTTATTGGTCCTTATCTGCCAGTCTGGGCACAACACAGAGGCCACTCAGCAGCATGGGGCAGTCAGATTTTTTCCCTCGTGCCCTTAGCCTGATTGCAGCCTGCCCCTTAGCTCTCTTCTCCAGAGAACCTTTTGGAGCTCAGGGTCACGTATTCTTCAGCTCCTGGTGCCCAGCTGTTGTGGAGGGGTGGGGGAGTGTTTGTCAGGCAAAGGTTGTGACCCTGTGTGGTGATGGCCATGAGACACTGGAGTCATTCCCATCAGTCCCTGCTCCCCTCCTCTCCAGAAGTGCGGAGGACCCCGTGGGCACTTGGCATCATCAGCTCAATCCTGGGGGAAGAAGCTGGCTCTAGGGCATTAGAGTGGGACTCTGAACACCTGCTCTCTGGGGTGCTGGGATTCGTTTGTTGTAATCTGCCACTTTTCTGCCCACTTTGCCACTTGCTACGAAACAAACAAGGAGCAGAAATCCCCTGGGGCCATTTGGTGTTCGAAGCCCCCTGTCACTCAGGGTTACCCCTAGACACCAGGAGCCCTGTGAATGCCCCTACCCCTTTAAATACCAGCCAGCCACCCACCCGCTGGGGCGGGTAGCCTGACAGCATGTGTGCTGTTGTTCCTTCCACTACACACACAGCCAGCAAACTGCAGGGAGATCACTGGGTAATCTCGATTAAGAGGGCAGGAAAGTGGCAGATTACAACCAGCTTCATGACAAAGAGCAGAAAAATACCCAAAATCAAAGGCTTCCGAGTGTGAGGGGAGGGATGGCTGGGTGCTTTCCCCTCTAGCTGTTGGTGTGTCTTCTGTAAATCCACGTAGTGCTGATCACTCAGTCTGTGTGGGGTGTGTGTGTGTGTGTGTGTGTGTACGTACATGTATGAGTGTGTGCATGTATTGGTGTGTGTGTGTGCACACGTGTGATTTTTATCTTTACGTCTGTGTGCGATTGCACATGTGTGTGTCTTGAGTATACGTGTGTATGCACGCATCAAATAGGTGATAGAACTTGTGAATCCCAGGTATAACCCTATTGTTTTCAGTACCATTACACCAGCCAGGATCTTGGCCTGGTGTATTTAATAATAATCCTTTGTCCTTAAGTGACATCGTTTATCCAGGGATCTCAAAGCAATTTACAGTAGCAAGGCAGAGGACTATGGACAGGCCATTGGGTTGAGACTCAGGGTGCTATTCCCAGCTCTGCCAGTGGTGGGCTGGGTAACCTTCAACAAGTCACACGCCCTCTCGTGCCTCAGTTTCTCCTCCTACCTGAGGTAGTCTTGTCTGTCCATAAGCTCCTCAGAGCAGGGACTGTTTCACTCTATGTACATGCAATGCCCAGCACAGTAGGACCTCTAGGCACTACTGTCATGGAAACCACAGCAGTCCCAGAGTAGAATGGGCCCTTTAAGAGGAATGTTCATTAACAGCCTCACCAAGGGCAAGTCATGCCTGACTAATCTAATCGCCTTCTACGACGAGATAACTGGCTCTGTGGATGAGGGGAAAGCAGTGGACGAGTTATTTCTTGACTTTAGCAAAGCTTTAGACACCGTCTCCCACAGTATTCTTGCCAGCAAGTTAAAGAAGGATGGGCTGGATGAATGGACGATAAGGTGGATAGAAAGCTGGCTAGATCGTCGAGCTCAATGGGTAGTGATCAATGGCTCCATGTCTAGTTGGCAGCCGGTATCAAGTGGAGTGCCCCAAGGGTCAGTCCTGGGGCCAGTTTTGTTCAATATCTTCCTTAATGATCTGGAGGATGGTGTGGATTGCACTCTCAGCAAGTTTTCAGATGACACTAAACTGGGAGGAGAGGTAGATACGCTGGAGGGTAGGGATAGGATACAGAGGGACCTAGACAAATTGGAGGATTGGGCCAAAAGAAATCTGAGGTTCAACAAGGACAAGTGCAGAGTCCTGCACTTAGGACGGAAGAATCCCATGCACCGCTACAGACTAGGGACCAAATGGCTAGGCAGCAGTTCTGCAGAAAAGGACCTAGGGGTTACAGTGGACGAGAAGCTGGATATGAGTCAACAGTGTGCCCTTGTTGCCAAGAAGGCCAGTGGCATTTTTGGATGTATAGGTAGGGGCATTGCCAGCAGATTGAGGGACATGATCGTTCCCCTTTATTCGACATTGGTGAGGCCTCATCTGGAGTACTGTGTCCAGTTTTGGGCCCCACACTACAAGAAGGACGTGGAAAAATTGGAAAGAGTCCAGCGAAGGGCAACAAAAATGATTAGGGGACTGGATCACATGACTTCTGAGGAGAGGCTGAGGGAACTGGGATTGTTTAGTCTGCGGAAGAGAAGAATGAGGGGGGATTTGATAGCTGCTTTCAACTACCTGAGAGGTGGTTCCAGAGAGGATGGTTCTAGACTATTCTCAATGGTAGAAGAGGACAGGACAAGGAGTAATGGTCTCAAGTTGCAGTGGGGGAGGTTTAGGTTGGATATTAGGAAAAACTTTTTCACTAGGAGGGTGGTGAAACACTGGAATGCGTTACCTAGGGAGGTGGTGGAATCTCCTTCCTTGGAAGTTTTTAAGGTCAGGCTTGACAAAGCCCTGGCTGGGATGATTTAATTGGGGATTGGCCCTGCTTTGAGCAGGGGATTGGACTAGGTGACCTCCTGAGATCCCTTCCAACCCTGATATTCTATGATTAACAGCCTCTAGATTGGGCCTGGTAGACAGCAGCTGAGCTCTCTAAAGAGCCGGAGGAGTACAGGAACCAGGGAAGGTTGGTTGGGTTGTGACTGTTCTGGTCTGGCTGACAACGAATGGGGCTTGGGCTCGGCTCCGGCTTCTGGGTATCTGCTATTCTGGCTGGGCTGTACTTTGTGGAGGATACGATGGAGAATACTGAAACCAGCCAGAAACCAGCAGAGGGAAAAACTGCTCACAGGTGAGGGAAAAGGGTGGATGTGCCAGAACTAGAAACAGAGACAGCAGGCAGGCAGGGAAGAGTAAAGAAAAAAATCGAACGGCTCTAATAATGAAATCGCTCGTGAGGGATGTGAAGGCATGGGCTCCAAACCCTCTGAGAGCAGCAGGTGGGTTTAAAAGAGTGCCGGAGGCAGAGCGCTAGAAATCCACAAGGAGGGGATCTATTAGTTGAATGTAAAAGCTAGGAAAACTGCAAGCAAGCCGCCAACTGCCTCAGTGTCTGACAGGGACGGGCGGAGTTGTAGGTGGGGTGCTGATCGAAGTGACTGAAGATACGGTCAAGCCAGGCTGAGGGTTCTGTATGTAAGTGGCTAATTAGCAAGAGAGGAGTGTGGGGGGGAGGCTACCAACCACCGCGCTAGTTGCAGTTACAGAGAAGCCCTCCCACATAGCGGAGCGGGGGGTACCCGATTCCACCCCTGCCGAGGTGCTGCAGATTCCAAAGGTTTGGACATATGGCAAATTTCTGTAAAGGGAAAATGAGATGTTAATAAAAGGGGGTGGGGAGGGGGCGCACGCCGAGGACAATTGCGTGGAAGGGACCGAACAAAAGAGTAGCAGCTGCCGAGGGGAGCCCAGTGCAGCATGTGGAGGTTACGCAGCAGCGGAGCGAGCAAGAGAGATTCAAAACCCAAACGCTACAAATAGTTTTCAGAGCAGCAGCCGTGTTAGTCTGTATCCGCAAAAAGAACAGGAGGACTTGTGGCACCTTAGAGACGAACAAATTTATTGGAGCATAAGCTTTCGTGAGCTACAGCCCACTTCATCGGATGCATGCAGTGAGCTGTAGCTCACGAAAGCTTCTGCTCAAATAAATATGTTCGTCTCTAAGGTGCCACAAGTCCTCCTGTTCTTGCTACAAATAGTGAATCATGGGAAGAAGCAACGTGGCAGCATCTGAGACCAAACAGGGACGAAGAAAGGGAGCTCAGTAAGGAGAAAGATAAGCACACAACCGAATAAATCAAAGGATATAATGAGTGATACAGGGAAAATTGGAGATGTATTATGTGCAGACAAAGAGAGGTTTATGGCTTTTGTGATTGAAGTAATAAACTGTATATCACAGCCAAGGAAGAAACCAGCGAAAATGAAAATTATAGTTAAAGCTGCAGAAAAGTGCATAGATGTTAGCAATTTAGGGGTAGAACGACTCCGTGGTTTTTCAGTGAAGGGTAAATAGAATGGCACTCTGTCCTGCTGGAATGCTCATAGCCAAATGGCTCATAGACAGGAATTACAGACAATATCCTTGATAAGGCTACTAAACCAAATCTCATTTGCATACAAGAAATATGGTTCATCAGAAACCTAGATGCCCAAATCCCCGGATAGGGCCTCTATAGGCAAGTTAGGAAGTAGGAAGAGGAGGGGAAGTTTGTACACTCATCAAGGAAAACCTACATTACCTTGGAATTGAGGGGAAGAAACGAAATAAAGAATATAACCCTATTGAGAGTCCAGTGCAAAATCTGCATCTTTGAGCGTATATAATGTATGGAAGCCCCTGTGGAAAACTGGAGATTAAAAATTTGACAGAGATAACATATGTGAAGACCTGAACAGCCATAACGGATTCTGGGGAAATGGAAAAAATATAAGAATGGCAAATGTCTAGAGCAATTCATTGACGAAACTAATTTTGTAATAGTGAATGAAAGTACAGCTGCTAGGTTTAATGCAACCAATGGAAATCTCTCCTTTCTACACCTGGAATTGTGTCAAGTAGTGTCACAAGCAAATGCAGCTGGGAAGTAGATAAAGAGCAAATGGGAAGCGATCACTTCCCTGTACTTCTAGTACATCACGGGAAGGAGGATGTGTTGAGGAGGGAGGAAGGAATACATATAAAACCAAGCTGGGAACTAGTTAGAAGCCAATGTATTGAGCCCATTAATGAGCAATGTATAAGTGATGATACTGAGGAGTTTCGTAGCAATGTTACTAAGGGAATTGTCGTGGCAGCAAAGTTAGCTACACCGCAGCTATCCAGTCACCCTAAACGTAGAAGCCATGTGCCGCGGTGGAATGGCCAGTGTAAAAAAGCAATTAAGGAAAGGAACAAGGCATATGAGAAAGCGACAAATACAATGAATAGTGAGGATTTAATGAAATAGAAGAGAAATAAGGCAATTGCTCAAAGGGTTATTAAAAAGGCCAGAAAAGAAAGCTGGAGGAAGTACAGTGGGGAAATAAATACAGTCAAAGCTGTGTTATCCAGCACTTTACTAGCCAGAAAGCTCTAGAAACCAGCGTTTCTGATATCCATTAAAAATCCAGTTGGCATGGGGCTGGCAGGCTCCCTACCTGGCTCTGCGTGGCTCCCCGGAAGCAGTGACATGTCCCTGCTGCTCCTAGGTGGAGGAACGGCCATGGGGGGCTCCATGTGCTGCCCCTGCCCCGCCCCGAGTGCTGGATCCACAGCTCCCATTGGCTGGGAGCCATGGCCAATGGAAGCTGCGGGGGCCACGCCTGCGGGCGGAGGCAGCATGTCGAGCCTCCTGGCTGCGTCTCCACCTAGGAGCAGCAGGGAGAGGTCGCCGCTTGCGGAGAGCCACCCGAGGTGAGTGCTGCCCGGATCCAGCACCCCGAAACCACTCCTGCGCCCCAATCCCCTGCCCCGAGCCCCCTCCCGCACCCAGACTCCCTCCCTCCATTGGTAAATATAACTCCTAGTTAACTGGAAGTTTTGACTAACCGTCATCCCCCAGTCCTCCAACATGCCGGATAACACAGCTTTTACTGTAAATACTAAATCATCAACAGTATATAGGCAGATCAGGACAGTGAATGCAATACCAAGTAAGAGCAGTTCTGTACTAGGCCTCATTGCAGAAGGCCAAGGGATAAAAAGTTCTAATGAAGGCAAAGCGGAAGCCCTAGCAGAAATATTCCTTAATATCAGTAATGGTGAAAGTCAGAGTATAGAAATCCATGTGGTGGGAGGGAAAAAGATCCTCAAAGAGAACTGGAAGAGGTGGGAGGAAGATGAGGTTATGAGATTAAACAAAAACTCCTGCGTGAGGGAACTTCAGAAAGCTACAGCTAACACTGCACCAGGCAAGGTGTAGGTGGTGAAATGCTAAAACACAGGGTTGAAGCGAGTCTGAAGATACGGCTGACACTGTCCCACGGTATATGGGGAACAGGTGAGCTGCCAATGGAGAGGAAACATGCTGCTGTAATCCCAGTGTGGAAACCAGGGAAGCTGCAAATAAGACCTGATGCGTACAGGCCAATTGCCCTTTCATGTCTGGGTAAAACCATGGAAAGAATGGTGCAAGATTAACAACGTATTTAGAGGGACATGGATTTATAGATGTCATGCAAAGTGGGTTCAGGAGGAGGAGTACAGCTGATCATAGAGTATGAGAATAAAGAATATACGATAGGTTTCCTAGATGTTATGGAGAGAGGACCTATTACATAAAATAGCATCCATGGGGATGAAAGGAGGAATGTATAGGTGGATAAAGGATTTCTTAAGTCAAGGAAACCTACTCTAGCATATATACAATCACAAAGGGCACTTGAGAGGGGAGTATCATCACCCGTCCCTTACTCAGCGTAATGATGATCTCTGAAAAGCCTGCCTGCAGGAATAGGCATTTCCTCGTTTGCAGATGACTGTGCCACATGGGCTGAAAACAAGAGCCAGGAAATATTTGAGAAGCGAAGGAGTGAAACACTTAGGAAACATGCGGCCTGGGGACATGTGGGGCTTCACTTTTGAGAACTGACAGAGTCAAGGGAGGCTATTCACTAAAAGGAAAATTAAAAAAGATTGCAAACGGTTGCTGTATTTACAGCAGGTAAGTGTCGTTAAAAGCTACAAATTCCCAGGTGTGACATTTGATAGCAAGCTAACGTGGAAGGAGCACGTTGAAAATATTGTAGATAAACGTGAAGGCAAAATCAATCGACTTAAAAGTCTCGCCGGAGCCACCGGGAGTGTGGATAGGAGAGCAGTGGGAATGCTGCATAGAGCATTAATAAGACTAGTCACTGAGTACCGATGCGAAGCGTTAGTTCAGCATCAGAAACGAGCCTAAGGAAGCTAGATTCAGTGCAAGCCCAGACATTATGCATGGCATGCGGTGCCTTCCTCTTGACCCCTTTGTGTGTCATGCAGATAGCTGCTGGTGCAATGCCTGTAGCATTAAGAATGAAATTATTGGACTTAACCTTTTGGGCAGCAGTCATAGGAAATAGGGAAGATGGAAACACTAAACAGATATATGGAAAATGTTGGCAATTCAGTGGTCAACATGAGGAGAAAAAAACCAAAATGCCTTATGGTAATAGGACAAGTGTGGATAAAGGAACTAAGAGAAAAAGACTTACAAGAAATTAGCATATAGCAGTGGCTCTCAACCTTTCCAGACCACTGTACCCCTCTCAGGAATCGGATTTGTCTTGTGTACCCCCATTTTTCACCTCACTTAAAAATGACTTACTTCCAAACTCAGACATAAAAATACAAAGGTGTCACAGCCACACTAGTACTGACAAATAGCTGATTTTCTCATTTTTACCTTTTAATTATAAAATAAATCAACTGAAATATAAATGTCGTATTTTCATTTCAGTGTACAGCCTATCGAGCAGTAGAAACAAATCATGGTCTGTATGAAATTTTAGTTTGGCATGACTTCACTAGTGCTTTTTATGTAGCTTGTTATAAAACTAGGCAACTCTCGAGAGGAGTTGACGTACCCCTGGGAAGAGCTCTGCGGATCCCCAGTGGAACATGTACCCCTGGTTGAGATCCACTGGTGTATATAACCATGGGAAAATGCATTAGAGGTGAAAAATCACCCCCCGATAGAAATGTGGGACTATATCCTGAAATCAAAAAGGGAAAAGGAGAGCTAAATGTATTAAATATTGCAAATCATATAAATATATGTGAGAAATGGGTTAAACGTTGCCAGATATGTACGGATGGGTCTAAAGATGAGCAAGCCAAAGAAGGGGGAGAGCGTTCTGCCTCCCAGCACTTGAAATAAAGAAATCCATTCGACTATCAAATTTTGTAGCCATCACAGCGGCCAAATTAGCAGGGATAATGTTGGCATTATGCCGGATGTGCAACTTGCCCCTGCTGGTATCTTGTCAGGTTCACTGGCAGTCAAAAATGGAAAATCAAATAGCAGGAATGAGAGAATTAATGACATATTGTTACTAACAATGGAATTGACACAGATGGGAGTACACGTTGAACGAGCATGGATCCCAGCGCATGTTGGGATAGCAAGAAACGAGGTGGCAGATGAAGTAGAAAAAATCCTGTAAAAATTGACATATCCCCTCCTTCCCCCCCCAAGTAAACAGGAGTTTTAAAAACCTAATTAAAAATGAATTAAGAGAGCAGTGGCAGGAAATCTGGACAAAGGAAACAAGGGGGAAAAGACGGCATGACGTATGCCGTGGAATCGAAAATGCTGACGTACTGCAAGAACCTGCAAGGAAGAGTGAGGTAGCTCCATTCCAAATACTTCCCGGACACTGTGGCTTACGCAGTAACTTGGCCTTGATGAATAAACCCGAAGATGGGCTGTGGGAGATATGCAAGGAAACGGGTGATCACATCCTCCGGGGTTGCAAAGATGGGAATATTGATAGGGAGATTTTATATGACAGACTCGGGCACCAAAAAGTGACAAAGTTTACACCGAAATTACTAGTAACAGCCCCAGGAAAACGGAGCACTGTTAAGAGCAATATTACAACTTTTTAAACGTACTGGGGAGAGAGCGAGACTGTAATTGTAGATCGTGCTCATGAACTCCAGCCCCTGGCAGTTACAGACTCAAAATGTGAGTCAGCTACACCATGAAAGACAAGAAGAAGAAACAGGGAAAAAGCTATAGAGAGACGGCAGAAAGCAGGAGGCAGCTGCGGGAGACCTTTGACAAGAAGGAAGGGTTTGGGCCTGGAGATCAGAGGCTGCAGAAGGCTGAGGGCCAGGGATAGCACGACTTCACGGGAGAAGAAAAGACTCCAGCCAGGTAGGGAAGAGCTGTACAAAGCAGGGTCCAGGAGGTAACGGAAGCCCCAGGACTCAGTTTTGTTTGAGGTTTATGTCAGTGAATTAGACTCTGGGAGGCAGGGCATTACTGGGCTAAAAGCCTTTGTGGAGTTACTGAGAAGGGGAAACTGAGGCAGTGTGCCTGCAGCGCCAACTCAGAGCACAAGGGGGCGCTTAAGAGGCAGCCGGCCCTGTAAGAAGTCTTATCTGCTTTTTATAGAAGGGAAAATGAGGCCCACTTGGGGGGTGACTGGCTGTAGATCACACCACAGGATCAGGGGCAGAGCTGGGACTAGAATGCAGGTCTCCTGCGTTGCAGTCTCCTCTTACCCCTGTTAGACCCACAGGGCTTGATTCTATTCTCCTGACTTTGGCACCAGGCTGGCTTCCCTGGGCCAGCCCTGGTTTATCCTGGCACCAAACTGGAGTCAGTTTGGTCTGTATAGCGTAACGGCAGGTTGCTGGCCCTAGTCCGCTGCGTGGGACAGGATGACGGAGCTTCATGCCGGCTCCTTCCCTGTTGCCCTGTCTTGGGGGAAGCTCCTTGCCCGGGATACTTTATCCCCCGCCCCTCCCGCCTGCTCCGTGCTCGCAGAGTGCTTTAGGTGGCCTCTCTTTCTTCTGTGATGTAAGCTGCAAGGCCCTGAGCCAGATCCCCAGCTGGTGTAATGTGGCATTGAAATCAATAGCCTCATTGCCCGTTTACCCTGCCCCATCGTGTTGGGCTGTCCCTCCGGCCCAGGAGCCTTTCCTGTTCGGCAGAGAGGGCCCAGAGCTGAAGCCTGCATGCAAGCTCTTTCGGATTTCGGGGCGGGGAGGGGAGATTCCCAAATCCGAGCCTGGCCCTACCGGTTTCATCAGATCCTGCTCAGATCCAACCCCCCGGTTCCGGCTTGGGGGCCTCTGGAGCCCCACAAAAACGGTTGCCCCCAGCAAGATCTCTAGCAAGGCACACAAATCCAAGCAGACTCCACTGCTGTGCTGAGGCCAAGAGGCAACATTTTCCAAAGCACCTATATGATTTAGGAGCTTTATGTCCCATTTTTCAGAATTGACCTGAGCACCAAGGGGACACATAGTCAAAGGAATGAGGTGCCTAAAGATGCTGGGATTTTCAAAAGCCCCTAGGCAGGTTTGGTGCCTAATGCCCTTGAAAGTGGAATCCTTCCCCGTTGCCTCAATCCAGGTCCCGATCCATACTCTGCCTCATCCACCTAGTATTAGAGGATAAGAGGGTGGTAAGGAGTAGCCAGCATGGATTTGTCAAGAACAAATCATTCCAAGCCAACCTAACTTCTTTCTTTGACCGGGTTCCTGGCCTAGTGGATGGGGGGAAGCTGTAGATGTGATTTATCTTGATTTTTAATAAGACTTTTGACTCAGTCCTACATGACATCCTCATAAGCAATCTAAGGAAATTGTGGTCAGGATGAAATTATCATGGGGTGGGTGCACAACTGGTTGAAAGACGGTACTCAAAGAGCAGTTAGCAATGGTTCGCTGTCAAACTGGGAGGGCATATTTAATGGGGTCCTGCAGGGGTCAGTCCTGTGTCCGGTACTATTCAATATTTGCATTAATGACTTGGATAGAGCATGCTTCTAAAATTTAGAACATAAGAACGGCCAAACTGGGTCTGACCAATGATCCATCTAGCCCAGTATTCTGTCTTCCGACAGCAGCCAATGCCAGGTGCCCCAGAGGGAATGACCAGAACAGGTCATCATCAAGTGATCCATCCCCTGTCGCTCATTCCCAGCTTCTGGGAAACAGAGGCTAGGGACACTCTGGGGTTACATCCCTACCCATCTTGCTAATAGCCATTGATGGACCTATCCTCCAGGAACTTATCTAGTTCTTTTTTGAACCCTGTAATAGTTTTGGCCTTCACAACATCCTCTGGCAAGGAGTTCCACAGGTTGGCTGTGCATTGTGTGAAAAAATACTTCCTTTTGTTTGTTTTAAACTTGCTGCCTATTCCTTTCATGGGTTGACCCCTAGTTCTTGTGTTTATGTGAAGGGGTAAATAACACTTCTTTATTTACTTTGTCCACACCAGTCAATATTTTATAGACCTCTATCCGATCCCCCCTTTGGGACTTTTCAGCTTGGAAAAGAGACAACAGTCTTATTAATCTCTCCTCATATGGAAGCTGTTCCATACCCCTAATCATTTTTGTTACCCTTCTCTGTACCTTTTCCAACTCCAACATATCTTTATCAACATTGAATTTCATCTGCCATTTTGTTGCCCAGTCACTTAGTTTTGTGAGGTTCCTTTGTAACTCTAGGCACTCTGCTTTGGACTTAACTATCTTGAGTAATCTTGTATAGTCTGCAAATTTTGCCACTTTACTGTTCACCCCTTTTCCCAGATCATTTATGAATATGTTGAATAGGACTGGGCCCTGGGAGACACCACTATTTATCTTTCTCCATTCTGAAAACTGACCATTTATTCCTAACCTTTGCTTCCTATCTTTTAACCGGTTACTGATCCACAAGAGAACCTTGCCTCTTGTCCCATGACAACTTACTTTGCTTAAGAGCCTTTGGTGAGGGACCTTGTCAAAAGCTTTCTGAAAATCTAAATCCACTGTATCCACTGGATCACCTTTGTCCATATATTTATTGACTCCCTCAAAGAATTCTTAAAGGTAGGAGAGGAATGAATTCCCTTTACAGAAGCCATGTTGACTTTCCCCATCAAATCGTGTTCATCTATGTGTCTGATACTTCTGCTCTTTACTATAGTTTCAACCAATTTGCCCGGTACTGAAGTTAGGCCACTCGGCACTAGTTTTCCCATCGAATATTATACGCGCCCATGGACCGTAATTTGAATGTAAATCCCTCACTTCGTCACAGTAATTGCAGCGCCGTAGAACAAATGAGAGGATCAGTGTGTGATACGGAGACACGCTGGCTTTGACATCCACCCCTTCCGTGCTGGGAGGATAGAAAGGGATTCAGGTGGGGGTCCTTACGCTTATAGGCCCTAAGGAGGGGTGTTGGCAGATCCACCAGTCCTGTGTGCTAGCTGGAGCCACACGGGGGTCCCCTAACGAAAGCTCTCTGTGGGTTATCACTCTCGCAGGCCAGACAACCAGCGGGGGAGGCATTGGGCGGGGGTTGAATTGAACCCAGGAGTCTCATTTTCTGCTCTCGGCTACACTGCTTGGGCTGGGGCTGCCTGGGCATCCAAGAGTGGGATCCAGCCGTTGTATAGAAACCCATCCCCCCCAGCTCTGTGCACCGGGACTTTCCATGGGGCCAGCGCTGGCCTGCCGTACTTTGCCCTGCGGGTAAAGCCAGGGAAACGGACTACAGGGCGGGCCAGCATGCCCCGTGCCGCCCACCGCTCCCAGACCGCCTGTGGTTATGGCGCCGGGGGAGCCGTCCCTCCTGGTGCAGCCGGCTCCTTGCCCCTGGTCCCCGAGTAAAATGGACGCTGCAGGCGAGGAGGCCTCACCACATTACGGGTCACCTGCCTGGCGTCCACGCTAGACCCTGTCAGGCAGCTGCTCAGCTAATATCCTCTCGTTTTCCACTCTCTCTCTCTGCGGCCATGGGGGGCTGGTGGGGGTACACTGCCGGTCGTTGGGCTTTGGGCACGGGGCTCATGAGCCCAGTTTGCCTGAGAATATCGGGATGTTAACGGTTCCCCTCAGCTGAGTAACCGGCTCGCCCTGTGTCCGAGTCGGGGCCCTGTCGGATCCCGCCCCCAGCACGCCGGCCTTTGAAACCCATCTCATCGCGGCGTACGGGTTCGTCGGGCAGGAGACTCTGACACGAGAAGGGCGCATACAGCGGCTTCCCAGCACCGGGCGAGGCGATTTCCCCCCAGAAGGGCTCTGCCATGGGAGCGTGGGCAGGTCGGCGTTCAGAGTGGGCACGGGGGCATGCTGCCGGGGTTGGGGGGGAGGGCCTAGCCATGGCGCACCTGGTTCAGCGGGTTCCGTCTAGGGGGCTTTGGGGGGACAGGCTGCAGGCTCCATGGCACCCTAGAGCTGCACCATTTCCCCTTTCCCAGTGTGACCCTGCCTCGTAGGTCGGGCACCGCAGTGCCCTGTGAAAGCACAGCTGCTCCATCAGCCTGCGCTCGTCCCCAGGGCTCTGCAGAGCGCCTCGCCAGGGAGCGCAGTGGCTCTCCTGGGGCTGGACTGGCGCTGGCTTGGGCCGATGTGAATAGATGGAAGCCCGAGGGGAGCCGCCTGCGTGGGACGCAATGTCCCTGAGCTGTTTTATTATCACAGGACCAGCTGGAGGCTGAGATCTGGGCACCATGATGCCAGGCCCTGCACAGACACCCCGTCCCTGCCCAACAAGCTTCCTGTCTACATAGACAAAGGGTAGGAGGGGACCCAGTGGGATAAGAGAAGTGACTTACCCAGGTTACCCAGCCGTGTGAGGAATAGAACCCAGGTGTCCTGGGTCCCAGTCCAGTGCTCTACCCACTGGGCCCCTTGGTTTGGTGCCATTGGGCCATGTGGCCCGTGGGGAGGGTGCCCCCCTCCCCACGTGCAGGAATGCTCACTCTTGTCCTAAATAAATTGCCCCCGGCTGCTTTGCAGTCAGACCCAGCTCTCATGCGGATCTGCATTGATCTCCTGCTTCCCAGTGCCCTGGAGCAGGACAGCTATTCCCTAGCCTCGTATCTCAGCCACCTCCAGGGCAAATCAGCCCGGGCCTCCAGCTGTGATGGCAGGACCAATCGGCGGGTCAGAGGCTGGGCCGGAGGGGTGGGGGAGGGGTCCTTATGGAGATCAAACATGGTCCCAGGGCACTGGGGCTTAGATCCTCAAAGTTATTTAGGAGCCTCCGAGAGTGCTAAAGGAGTTGGCGGATGTGATTGCAGAGCCATTGTCCATTATCTTTGAAAACTCACGGCGAACGGGGGAGGTCCCAGATGACTGGAAAAAGGCTAATGTAGTGCCCATCTTTAAAAAAGGGAAGAAGGAGGATCCTGGAAACTACAGGCCAGTCAGCCTCACCTCAGTCCCTGGAAAAATCATGGAGCAGGTCCTCAAGGAATCAATTCTGAAGCACTCAGAGGAGAGGAAAGTGATCAGGAACAGTCAGCATGGATTCACCAAGGGCAAGTCATGCCTGACTAATCTAATTGCCCTCTATGACGAGATAACTGGCTCTGTGGATGAGGGGAAAGCAGTGGACGTGTTCTTCCTTGACTTTAGCAAAGCTTTTGATACTGTCTCCCACAGTATTCTTGCCAGTAAGTTAAAGAAGTATGGGCTGAATGAATGGACGATAAGGTGGATAGAAAGCTGGCTAGATTGTCGGGCTCAGTGGGTAGTGATCAATGGCTCCATGTCTAGTTGGCAGCCGGTATCCAGTGGAGTGCCCCAAGGGTCGGTCCTGGGGCCAGTTTTGTTCAATATCTTCATAAATGATCTGGAAGATGGTGTGGATTGTACCCTCAGCAAGTTTGCAGATGACACTAAACTGGGAGGAGAGGTAGATACGCTGGAGGGTAGGGATAGGATACAGAGGACCCTAGACAAATTAGAAGATTGGACCAAAAGAAATCTGATGAGGTTCAACAAGGACAAGTGCAGAGTCCTGCACTTAGGACGGAAGAATCCCATGCACCACTACAGACTAGGGACCGAATGGCTCGGCAGCAGTTCTGCAGAAAAGGACCTAGGGGTTACAGTGGATGAGAAGCTGGATATGTGTCAACAGTGTGCCCTTGTTGCCAAGAAGGCCAATGGCTTTTTGGGATGTATAAGTAGGAGGATTGCCAGCAGATCGAGGGACGTGATCGTTCCCCTTTATTCGACATTGGTGAGGCCTCATCTGGAGTACTGTGTCCAGTTTTGGGCCCCACACTACAAGAAGGATCTGGAAAAATTGGAAAGAGTCCAGCGGAGGGCAACAAAAATGATTAGGGGACTGGAACACATGACTTCTGAGGAGAGGCTGAGGGAACTGGGATTGTTTAGTTTGCGGAAGAGAAGGTTGAGGGGGGATTTAATAGCTGCTTTCAGCTACCTGAAAGGGGGTTCCAAAGAGGATGGCTCTAGACTGTTCTCAGTGGTAGCAGATGACAGAGCAAGGAGTAATGGTCTCAAGTTGCAGTGGGGGAGGTTTAGGTTGGATATCAGAAAAAAAATTTTCACTAGGAGGGTGGTGAAGCACTGGAATGCGTTACCTAGGGAAGTGGTGGAATCTCCTTCCTTAGAAGTTTTTAAGGTCAGGCTTGACAAAGCCCTGGCTGGGATGATTTAGTTGGGGATTGGCCCTGCTTTGAGCAGGGGGTTGGGCTAGATGACCTCCTGAGATCCCTTCCATCCCTGATATTCTATGCTTCTTCTGCAGTCCGGGTGCGTTCAGATCCGTGGTTCAGGTCTGGGCCCCCCAACTGGCGAGCAGGTTCATTTACCGGATGGCCAATATTCTTGGGGCCCGATTCTCTATTCCTCATGCAGGATTGGGCCCCGTGAGCACCAGGGGCTGGGCCACACTCGTCCCTGGGGTAATGCCACTGACCTGGGGATGAGCAGCTCCTGAGCTCTTTGGGAAACCTGCCTCTCTGGGGCTCGGCGGTGAGCTGGCCTGCTGCGGGGGTACGGGGTGAAGGTGCCACCGTGGTCCGCTGCACGGGCGTCACCAGAGTCGGCGTGGGGGGGAAGCGGTTGCTAGGGGGCTGTGTGGGTTTGTGGGTTTGTGGACAATGTCTCTGCCCACCCAGCTGGGCTAGTGCCCGGGGCGTTGGGGGCGGGAGGGAATCGGAGAGGGAAAAGAGCCAGCGGGGCCCCTGCAGCACTGGGCCCTGCAGCCCGTCTCTAGCTATACTCGGCCTGGATCCCCTCCCCCTGCCGGCCCAGCAGCTGGCACAGACCCAGGTGGCCTTGCGTCAGGGTCTGAGGTTGCCCTTACTCTTCTCTGCTGCTTGTCCCCGAGCCGCCCTCCATGCGTGGTGCCCTCCTTGCTTTCCCTGCTAGAACCCTGGCCCTGAGGGCTGGCAGCTGCTCCAGTTCCTCTGGGCTCCTCTCTGCTGGCTGCAGCTCTGGGGCTGGGCGAATGGGAGAAGATCAGAGGGCCAGGGACGTGGGCACCTGCCAGTGGCTTCTCGTGGGGGATGAGCTACATGCTGGCTCCCAGGGGATGCCACAAGGCAGCTGATCAGCCCAGCCAGCAGCCTGTACAGCCCAGCAGAACCCCCCCGCCCTATGGCTCAGTGTCCCCAGTACCTCCCGGTAGAACCCCCCCGCCCTATGGCTCAGTGTCCCCGGTGCCTCCCGGTAGAACCCCGCTGCCCTGTGGCTCAGTGTCCCCAGTAAGGCCCGGTAGAATCCCCCTGCCCTATGGCTCAATGTCCCCGGTACAACCCGATAGAACCCCCCCGCCTTATGTCTCAGTGTCACCGGTAAGGCCCGGTAGAACCCCGCTGCCCTATGGCTCAATGTCCCCGGTACAACCCGGTAGAATCCCCCTGCCCTATGGCTCTGTGTCAGTGGAAGAATTGGCTGGAAACTGGATTTTCTATTCAGTGGGAAATTCTGCAGTTTTGAAATGTTTGAAAATTTCCTGTGAAACAATTAAAAAAAAATTTGTTTTGGGTCAATCAAGATATTTTGTTTAAATAAAATTTGAAATGTTTCATTCTGATTTGGGCATTTAAAAATGTATGTGTATCTATCTATATATTTGAAACTAGAAGTCACCTCCAAATGAAAACCAGAAACATTCCATTCCAAAAATGTCCAAACAGAATGTTTCCGCCTTATCAAAATGCTCTTTTCCCTGAAAAGAAAATTCATCAGAACTGCCACATTTCTGCAAAACATTTTGCATGTGACAAATGTGCATATTCTGACTATTTATTTATTTTTTGGTAAATAAATAACCTCTGGCAGAAAGCAAACCTGGAACATTTCTGCCTCAAAGATGAATGAATGCGTCTATTATTTATCAGTATGCAAGACAGGGCCTTTGAATGGAAACCGTGGCCAACCTGAGTGCAACAGCTGCTGTAATGTAGGGGCACATTGAGCCGAATTTTGCTATTGGCTAGATCCGTGCGTGCAGAGCATAGAAATGTAGTACTGTCCCTTTAAATAGTTTGTGAGCCCTCGGTCGGCACTCACAGTGTTCTGTGTTTTGTAGACCGTATCCCACTGGTACCCCGAGCCACATGCTTTAATAGAAATGTTTTCACAGTTTCTTTTTTGAAATCATTGTGTGCAAACTTGCCCCTGCTGCATTTGCAACCAGAATAGTGCAGCATTGTGTCAGATCATGGGAGTTGGGGGTGAAAGTGATCAGAGACTGACTGTAGGGAAACTGAGCCCTTGTGTTCGCCGTCTAGTAGTGCAGGTGGGAAAAAACGTAAATGATCTGGTTAGAAACAGGTGGAAGGGATGCTTAAAGTGCTTTCGGATCTAGCCGTCTCTGGTGTTCCTGGGAAAGGGAATGTGCTTCTAAAGAAAACATAATTCTGAAACCGACCATATCTTGTCATGTATTTATACCACACACGTGTTCCCCCATGGAAGTATTTAGATGGATTTGCTGGTGTGGTTTTCCGCATGCAGATCAGACTGTACCGGCCTCCCCGGCCCCATGCTGGCGTCTCTTATACGGCGCGTCACCACTGCACATCGGGATCGGATTTTCTGCTCTGCAGGCACAGGGACCTGCAGCTAAGCGCAACCAAAGCACTGCTTTAACACGCCCAAATCTACTGCCCCGGCAGTTATTCCAGCCTGAGCCAGGGGCCGCTGAACAGAGCTTCCGGCCCCCACCTCCTCCGTTCCAGGCTCCCTGGGTGGTTCACACCTCCGTCGGGACGTGGGTGGCTGCGTTGTCACCCCAGCAAGATCCGCCCCGGGAACTTCATGAATCACTTCTGGGACTCCCTGCACAGACTGTACAGGGCCCGCAGCCAGGTGCCGGAGGTGTCGGTGGGTGGCCCCCTACTGGCCACAGACCGGCCTTGCAGGCGATGGGATCTGGGATGAGATGGGAATGGATAGGTCAGGGGTGGTCCATTATTAGCTCCCCAAATATACTGGGCACACTCCAGATGCAGCGGGAGAGGCCGTGCTTGCCCTGGGGAGCTTGCGGATGTGAAGGACAGAACGCAGACGGGGGTTAGAGCATGGGGCGTACAAGGGAAGAGACCAGCCCCAGGAGGGGCAGATTATTGGTATTCATTTGTAGAAAGGCAGCCCCGAGAGGCCCCACCCTAGATCTAAGCCCAGCAGCCGTGAAGTCCGGGGCAGTCCCAGGCAGAAGGGAAGGATCGTTCCCCCTGCTTTCTGGGGAAGGGTGGGGGGGCTGAGGCACGGAGAGATGAAATGACTCTCAGTCCCACGGGGCGCGGAGCTGGCCGTTGCTCCCTGATCTCCCGCGTTCTGCTGCTTGGCCACCCTTCCTCCTCCACGCCTGTTTCCTGGGGCACCTTTCCTAGGCCTTTCCACGGTCTCATGTTCACAGGCCCGCGCTCCTACCACGCCCCTTTGGAGACGGCACCAGGGTCTCCGCCGCCGGAGGCTGGTCAAGCTGCTGGACTGCGTGTTCATTTCATCCTGTGGCCTCCCGGCAGCTGTGGCCTGT
Source organism: Chelonia mydas (assembly GCF_015237465.2). NCBI lineage: Eukaryota > Metazoa > Chordata > Testudines > Cheloniidae > Chelonia > Chelonia mydas. The sequence continues at coordinate 20,949,092 of NC_051257.2, read as the reverse complement.
GACGGAGGTGGCCTGAGCCAGCTCTGGGCTGGGCTGGTGGTGCGTTCTAGCCCCCTCCGGACGGGTGTCTCTGAAGCTCACGGGCACGGGCGGCTGTTGCAGTGCTAAAGTGACAGCTCGCACCGTGGTGAAGTTGAATCGGGGCCCTCCGGAGCCGAGAGCAGACGCTGCGGTCACGTCGCACCTCAACGCCCATGAAACTGGGCAGCAGGGCAGTGGGCCGGCGGTGGGAGGCAGGGCTCTGCGCCCAGGCAGCTCTCCTGGCCAGCAGTGCCTGTGACGTTTCCGGGGGGTGGCCGGCAGCTGCTGTCTTTGCTGTCCCTGACATGCTGGGTGAGCCGGCAGGGCTCAGCGGCCTCCCCAGTGCAGCGAGAGCGCTGCATTGGCATGGAGTGGAACGGGGCCACTCACACCCGTGGCCCCTCTGGCATGCTGAGGTCCGGGAGGAGGAAGGCAGTCGGTGGTGAGGAGGTTACATGGCTGGCTGGCACCCAGAACAGAGGGCCATGTACTGGTTCATAGAATCAGAGAAGATTAGAGTTGGAAGGGACCTCAGGAGGTCATCTAGTCCAACCCCCTGCTCAAAGCAGGACCAACCCCAACGAAATCATCCCACAGCAGGACAGAGCGTGGGATCAGCATCGTCCCATCCCTGGATGCTGTTTTCCTAGGAGGCCACTGCAGTATTGCTACAAAGCTGTCCTCCCCGCCCCCCTCCCCCGCCCCCAACGCACTGCCCCCTGCAGGACACCGCAGCTGCTGCCCAGTGCTGCTGCAAATCGGTGTCACCCCCTCCCAACGCACTGCCCCCTGCTGGACACTGCTGGGTGATGGAGAGGCTGGTAAATACCAGAATTGTTCTTCTACCTCTGTTTTGCTTTGGGGCAGGGGCCGTATTGTCCCATGGGTTTGTGAAGCTCTAGCCCACCTGAGTGGGGCCTTTGACCACGCCCACAGTGATTCTAGCTACCCCAACAGAGCCCCTACAGGGAACAAGGGAGAGGGAGCCGGATTCGGCTCCTGGTGCATCATTACAGGGATTGGTTTGGTCGTGGGTGAATCTGTGATAGTGGGGCTGCCCAGGTGTCCCTGCGGGCATCACTTGGCCCTCGGAGCAGTTCGAACTGATAGTGAGGGGGAGAGGACCCAGTTTGACTCACATATCCCTGCTTGGATTTGGGGGATGGATGGTCAGCTATTCTAGCTGTTCCATCTCCATGGCCCATTCAGCCCTTGGGCTTCCTGCTGAAACTGTCCTGACCGTCCATCTGCACCGCGATATCCCAGCACCCTATAGTGCGGGAGATCCAGGCTGGCACTGCAGAGCCCCGGGAAGCCATGCCACACCCAGTGCACGTTTTTAAAGAGAGCTGTGGCCAGCCACAGCCATGGATCTGTGGCCAATATAATAGGGTTATATTGCAGTCTCTGTACTGACCACAGCCATCATGCCTGAGTTTCACAATGCCCGCAGGCATGGGACTTGGAGCCTCCTGCCCAGACAAAGGCACCGTGACTGTAGGAGCTGAAGGAGAATCTCCATTAGCTGCGAGCAGTAGAGGGCCTTTGACACACAATAGTTATGCGGTTCTGATTCCATCCATCCCTGATCCCTCTCTTGAGGGATGCTATCTGCCTCTGCCCCCTCATCCTGGCTCTCAGCAGGGGAAATGCTGGAAGTGCTCTGGCAAATGCAGCCAGGCGGCCCTCCTCCCCAGGGAGAGCAAGAAAAGGCTTGATTGCTGTTGGGAATTAAATTGGGTCCCACGTTGTCTTGGGTGTGATAGATGATGTGTTGCAGTCAGTGTAAGTGCCGCTCACGCAGCCCACCTGCGCTGATGTCCGGCGTCACCCCCTGATTGCACGGGGGTGTGGGGGGTGCTGTAATTAGAGGCCTGGCTCTGGGAGAGGGGAGCACACTGACACTGGCATGGTACCAGCACAAGCCAGGAGGGGATGGGTTCGAGGCCTGGCTCTGCTAGTGGCCTGCTGGGTGACTGTAGGCAAATCACTTCCCCACCATCTTGTGCCTCAATTTCCCCATCTGTAAAATGGGGATAATGACACTGACCTCGTTTGTAAAGTGCTTGGAAAGCCAAGTATGGAGAATGCTCGTGAAGTGCCTGGTGTTGTTATCATAGTCTGGGTCTAGTCTGAGAACCTGAGGGTCTGTCTGTATCCAGCAGCCTCAGCATAAAATTCCCTTTCTACTGGTCCCTCTCTGCCACAAGGGACACTTCCGATTGTCAGATGCCCTTTGGAAGCTCTAGTCCATAGTCTCCACAGGCTGGGTTGTTCAATGGACCCAGGAGATTTAGGCACTGCAATGGGAGTTGGGCACTTTCTTTACAAACCGCCAGCCCCTGCTGGCACCTCGTGACAGACACTTCAGTCTGTGCCATAAACCCTTAAGAGACTGTCTCTGTTCTGGGAAAGACAGAGAACAGCTGATTGAAGGAATAAATCTGCATGCAGTTAAGAGTCTGATGAGGGCTACTAATTATTAACAATGACACCCTGGTATAGAATCACGGGCATTAATAACGGGTAGGGCTCCGTGTCTGTCACGCAGGTCGTGGAAGTCACGGATTCCATGACTTTCCGCGACCTCTGTGACTTCTGCAGCGGTCAGTGTGGCTGACCCCAGGGCTGCCCAAGCAGCTGGCTCCGGGGATAGCCACACCGGCCATTGCTGGAGTGGCTCTGCAGCCAACCACTCGGGCGGCCCCAGGCCAGCCGCACCGGCTGCTGCTGAAGCAGTCCCAGGGCCAGATACACCGGCTGCTGCTCGGGAAGCCCCAGGCAGCTGGGCCCAGGGACCGCCCGAGCGGCAACAGAATATCACGACCCTCCAGTGGGACTGGATCAAGGCAGGTGGCTACGCCAGATGCTGTTTTGGAGCAGTGGGAGTCTTAGCTCTGGTGTCCTGGCCAGATTCTAGCTTGTGCCTCTATCCTGGCCTAAAATGCCGACGGGGTCTAAATTGGCTACAGTATTTCTCCTAGCGCGGCGTGTCATGAGGCTGTTAAACAGCTGATGCATTCCGCCCCAGAGCTAGCTGAACTATCTCGATCTCGCTATCTAACCTGGGAGGCTCTTGGGTCGGAAATATAAGTCACTTCCTGCATGGCTGGTGCTCCATGTAGTTGGCAGGTTGCCCGGCTCTGGTTCAGGGGGTTCGGTATTTTGGGCCCTGAGCCCCACAGCCCCCAGTTCAATGTGGGGTTTGAGTCTTTTGCACCCTCAACCTTTAAGGCCCCCAGAATTCAGCTCTGATGGGGGAGGGTGGTTTCACCACAGAATCCCCACAATCCTCCTGTGATTTGGGGGCCAGCTCCCTGCCTCGGCCCCTCCTCCTCCCGGATGTCGGTCACGCCCGAGTGGCTTTCTCCGTGAGCCCGTTTGCTGGGAAGATAAATGAAGTGCTGTCCGGCCCCGCAGCGTGCTTGAAGCTGCCTGTGCTAATTGCTGGCGCCGAGCCGCTGATTTATGGCTCCGGCCTCCCAGCGAAGTTTGGCTCTTGCTCGCTCTCGGCCGCGCGACGGGGCAGGGGAGGTGGCTGGGCGGAGACGCGTGGCGGAAGGCCTGGGTGGGCAGACGATTTGAGCAGGGAGACATGGGGAGACCTGCCCCAGCGCGAACAGGCTGCTAAAATCGCCGGCTCGGTGATGCTATTTCCCCTGCTCAGATGCGCGGGGTGAATGCAGCCAGTTGCTGGCAGGGCCCAGCGTGACCCCTGGGAAGGACAGCACCGTGATGCTAGGCGGCTGGGCCAATGATTTTGCCAGGCCACCCGGGCTGGTCAGTCACCCCAGTTAGCTCATCAGCGGGGAACACGACCCCATGAGCAGAGACAGCCTGCAGCCCCAATGAGTGCTTGCAACCGGTCTCTGGGGTGGGGTGGTGGGAGCTTAGTCCCTGGCAGTGCCCAGCTCCTGGCCACATGGGGGGCTGGGGCTGGGGCTGTCTGGTCAGGCTGCCCCATGACTGCTTTGGTCCCTGGGTGGTGGGAGCTCCAGGGGGGACAATGCACCTGTACATACGATGCATTACTGGGCAAAAAAGCAGAGAGAGGAAGGAAAGAGGCGTCCGCCAAGGAGGGGCCGGAATCCAGACCTCTCTTAATTTGTTCATGGCTCCTACAAATCAGAAGGAAAGTGTTGGACCCCCCCTGAGCCACCCTGCCCTGCGTCAGGGACACGATACAGCTCTCCAGACCAGGGAGCGAATCGACCCCAGGGCTGGGTCCGGGTCTCCGGCAGCCCAGCTGCACCTGTCGTATGCCGCGTGTCAAAGTGCATAGAGAACAATTGTCTGTGGACAGCACCCCTGGTCCCCAGCTTCCCCATGGCTGGGGGGTCAGGACTCTCATGAGCTATCTAGCCATTTAGGTGGGGCGGGATTTGGAGATAACTATCTATTTAGGGCCCCATCCCCATGGTATCTGAGCAGCGAATGCTCAGTTCGCTGCTCCCCCTGTCCAGGGTGGGTATATGGGGGTGGGGGAGAGGGGCTCGCTCATCCAGCGCGCTCTCGGCAGAGGCATGAGGGCAGAGCAGGGCAGCTGCCGGCATTGGCACGAGCCAGGCCTGGGAACATCTGCACTTGCTGAGGGGCCTGTGATGAGACGCAGCGATAGCCCGCTCTGCGGCAGGCAGATAGCAAGAGCTTAATTAGCTCTGTCTTGCTAAGCTGGAGCCGCAGCAGCCGCCTGCCCTGATTACACAGTGAAGCAGAGAGGCTGGAAGAATTTCATTAGGCTCTGGCTCTCTTGCCAGGCTGGGGCTCCCCGCCCCCCATTACAGGGGTTCTTGGCTCCATGGCTGGAGAGCAGCTTAGCACAGCCTGCCCTGGGCCTTCGAAATCCCAGCATCTGGATTCAGGAGGTGGCCCGAGGGGTAAGCGCCGGCGGGCCGGTAGGAGGGGGCTGGGGATGGCAGGGAAGGAGAAGCTGCCATTGGGGGCGCCGGCGAGGCCCTCTCAGCTGCTCCCCCTTCCCCTTCTCACCCACTGCTGCCCCTCGAATGCAATGGGCCAGCACTCAGAGCTGGGGAGACCCGGGCTCTGCTGTGAGTCCCAGCGTGATCCTAGTGAGTCCGCAGGCCCCACTCCTCAAGGGAATCTTAAGTGCCTAACTCCCATGGACCAATGCGCTCGGGTCCCAGCTCCCCTTCTGTGCACTGGGGAGGCTAATGCTTCCCTTCCTGTGCTCTTGTCCATTTAGATGGTAAACGCTTCTGGGACGGGACGGTCTCTCGCGATGTATATGTACAGTGCCTGGCACCGGGGGGCTCTGATCTCAGGCGCAGTCCCTAGGTGCTACTCTCGTGTACACAACAGTAACCCCCTGGAGGGCCCTGCTTCACAGGACCTTTCATTAAATAGAAATGGGCCCAGAGGAGCACAGGGTCGTCAGGTCAGCTACCTTCCTCCAAAGACTGCAACTCGCACCTGGGTTGAATTTGGCTCTGCATTCTCCAGCAGGGAGTGCAGTCTCCCGAGCCGCGGCTAGCTAATGATGAAGACGACATGGCAAAGTGGTAGAAGAGTCAGGCTCGGGGGCTGCCAGCGCTGTCTCTATCCATATGAATTCAGTGGATGCTGTCCGGCACAGAGAGACCTGTCCGAGCCCCCCCAGCTCCATAGCGTCTCGCTGTGTCCCACAGTGACACCACCCGCCCCAGCAACAGTAATACACTCGTGTGTTCCTGTCGAAGGCAGCACGAGTAGCGGTTAGAGCACGAGCGGGCTGGGATTCAGGACACCTGTTCCTGGATTTGCCACTTGGGCGAGTCACTTTGTCACCTGTCAAACGGGAGAACTGACGGGGACTTGCGAACGTGCTGTCGACTGGCCGGAAGCCCTCAGACGGACACACGCAATGTTGGGATGGGATTTAAAGCGCGACTTGCATCCAGGAGAGCGGCCCCCATCGTGCCTTAGCAGGCACCAAGCGTGATGCTGGAACGAGGTCAGCAGGGAACATTCTGCTGATGAGGAGTGTGGGGTGTATGGGGGTGTCAGAGCACCGCTAAATGCCTTCAAGACTATCTGGAGGGGCCAGATCCCCAGGCTCTGTTGACTTTAAGGGATCTACATCAATTTACACCAGCTGGGTTCTGGCCCTCAGTCCCTGCATTTGAGTGACTCAGAACTTTCCCAGGGTTTCCCTCCGACTCTGAAATTTGCTTTGTCTCGGTTCCAGAGCGGGTTGGTTCTTCTTTTTAGCCAAGCGGGAAGAAAATCCACGTCTCTGCTTTGGAGCTGGACAAGCACCGGGGGGAAGAAAACATCCACGACACTTTATGCTTGAAAAAGAAACCCAAAGCTTCTGTTGTTCTGACACTTGCGGGTTACAAGGGGCCCTGTTTGAAAACATCAAGCTCGGGAGGGTGTTTCATCCCGCAGGAGGGACGTGTGCGCTGCCTTGTTTGAAGGCAGCGGGTTTTGAAGTCACAAAGTGAGGAGCTGTTGTTGGTCATGCCCCAAACGTGCTCAGCCTGCCGCTTGGCGTTCTGATTGAAAGGACGGGTCTGCTCGGAAATTGACCGGGCAAAAATAGCACCTTCTTACTCAGCAGATCAGGTCAGAGCCACAGCAGCTGATTGGAGTGATTAAAACAAGTGTTTACTGATTGGAATCACCGGCCCAGCGAGGGGAGAGGGAGCTGGTTACTAACCCATGAGCCCTGCCCGGCTGGCCCAGCGATGGGAGAGGGAGCTGGATTCTCCCCCCATTAGCCCTGCCCGGCTGGCCCAATGGTGGGAGAGGGAGCTGGATTCTCCCCCATGAGCCCTGCCCGGCTGGCCCAGCGACGGGAGAGGAAGCTGGATTCTGTCCCTTGCTGTGGATCCTTGGCGCTGTTACCTTCCAGCCATAGAGGGAATGGGCCTGAAAGGCGGAGAATAGCCAGAGCGCCGTGCTCTCCACTCACTCCCCAACCCACCCCTACAGCAGGGCTGGGAGATGGCCCTGCTCTAGCCCCAAAGTGCCAGGGAAGTCCTCTCCCAAGGGGATTCTCAGCAAGCGGACTCATCCCCCATTAAAGCCCCTCTGCGCTGCCAGAGCAACAAGCAGGGACCTGAGCACCACGGAGAACCAGCCCCTCGGAGCCCAGGCAGAGCCAGTAGAGCTGGACCTCAGCATAGACCATCATTTTGGTCGTAGCTGGATGGGTGGAGGGGATGGGGGAAGGGGTGCTGGCAGCCAGATGGGCCCTGCTTTCTTGGTGCCATACAGCACATTGGTATTTTTACACCCCCAGAAGCGATTCACGTCTAATCTGTGTATCCATCCCCAGCTGCACCCCTCTCCCTATCTATGCTGCTCATGTCCCGTGTCACAAAAACCTTCCTGATCTTTTCAACTCCCCTGCTGCAAATTCCCTGATCTTTGTCTGAATTGGATTTCCCAATTTTTCCCCTTTGCAGGGTCAGAATGACTCCGCCACTGATCTGCAGCCACCTCTGGGGTCATACTCAGCAGCTGTTCTGTGCCAGTGGCTCTGCACTAGAGGGTTTTCATGAGGCGGGAACTGGAGACTGCCTCCCCAACTGCTTGCTTTTTAATGGCCAAGGGTTGGTCTGGATATCCACGGCCACAGGCCGGGTTGGGAAGAGAGCAGCTCTCAAACCAAGGCACTGACTCAGAGCAGAGAGCGCGCCTCCTACTGAATCAGCAACCCCACGCCCTGCAGCCAAGCACAAGTGTTAGCAGGACCAGGCCCAATCCCGGAGCTCCCACTTGGACCAAAAGTGGTCCTTCAGTAACGGTGCTCAGCCTGTATACGGTGCTCAGCAGTCATTAACCATCACACATGTCAGTACAACACAGCTGTCCCTGTAAGTGACATCCACACCGCAATGGGGTGAAGCCTCTTATAGAGCTGGGAGTGAGGGAAAGAGAGCCGATTGGCCTGTTGGGATGTCAATCACCCAGAGAGACGGGGGAGGGACTTCCCTTCCCTGCAAAGGGTTCTGGGTAGAGAAGCCCTCTATAAAAGTCCCTGGTGCCCAGCTGGGAGGTGGGAAGAAGGGTTATGTGTAGGGGTTGGATGGAGTTGATTCACAGAAGGTCCTTGTGGCATCCCCACTTCTCTGTTGGCAAAATGTTCTGGTTCAGATCTGCCCCCCATCATGAGCCCCAGTTCACACAAGTCGATGCCCAGCCTGGCTTTGAAATCAGGGCTCCAACATGCAAACCGCTAAGCCGGCCTCTGCACGGAGAAGCGTACGAATCGAACGCCCATACACAGGCTGCGCTTCCACGCCCAGTCGGTGCTCCGCGCTCACACGCAGCCCAGCAAAAGAAAGCTGACTTCAAATGGGAGCAGGTGCTGAGAAGGGCTTCTCGGATGGGCAGAGGAATGGAGAACCTACCTTACGACAGGAGACTCGAGGAGCTTGGCTTGTTTAGCCTAGCAAAGCGAAGGCCGGGGGGAGCTGTGGTTACTCCAGGGAGCAAAAGGAGTTATTTAAGGTAGGGGCCAATGTTGGCACAAAAACGAATGGGTATAAACTAGCCATCAATGAGTTTAGGCTGGAAATGAGATGAAGGTTTCTAATCATCAGAGGAGTGAAGTTCTGGAACAGCCTTTCAAGGGGAGCAGTGGGGGCAAAAACCTAACTTGTCTTAAGACTGCGCTTGATAAGTTTATGGAGGGGACCGTAGGATGGGACTGCCTACGCTGGCATGGAGCTGATCTGCAACGGCTAGCCGCAAATCTCTCCAATGGCCGGAGACAGGACACTGGGTGGGGAGGGCTCTGTGTAACTACAGAGGATTCTTTCCCAGGTGTCTGGCTGGTGGGTCTCGCCCACATGCTCAGAGTCTAACTGATGGCCAGATTTGGGGTCAGTAAGCAATTTCCCCCCAGGTCAGACTGGCCAAGATCCAGGGGCAGTGCCACACAGGCCACTTCTAGGTTTGAACTAAAGCAAGTGGTAGATTCTCTGTCTTTAAATCCAGATTTGAGAATGTCAGTAACCCCGCCAGAGGTGAGGGGGTCTATCACAGGAGTGGGTGAGGTTCTGCAGCCTGCGATGTGCAGGAGGTTAGACCAGCAGATCACGATGGTCCCTTCTGGCCTTAAAGTCTCTGAGTCCTGATTTAGAACTGGCCTGGCCCCTGGGCAAGGTCTGCTTGTTGCAGGCATGTTAGTAAACACAGTTCCTGTGCTCTTGTTAGACGGGCTCATCAGAGCGGCTGCAGATGCTTCCCCAGATTTTCCCAGCGACATTTCGTTTTTAATTTGCTACGTTGAAACTGCCAGCCTTCATCCATATTCATACAGCTCCCGATGTGGATGAAGCTACGGGCTGCGCCAGCCCCCTCTCCGCCTACCCTCCACCCCTGCCGTGTGCCCTGTGCAAACCGGGGTGGAGTGTACAGGGGCCAGAGCTCAGATCTACAGCCAGGTTTTGTAGCTTGTGCTCTATTAAGCATCAGGGAGGAACATTCACCCCTGAAACTCAGAGGAGCTCTCTGTCTGTTACACAGCCCATCCAGCTGCAGTTTGTCAAAAATCACAAGTCAGGGTCCCCAAAATCATGAGATTGGCTTTAAAATTGTGAGATTTTTAAACTACTAAACTCCTGATTTGCCTTCTGGTTTCTGAGCCTTTCGGGGTCACGTTTTCCAGCTTTTCTCCCCGGCCACAAAGGAGCAAAACTTTCTCTCTTTTATTTAAATTAAAGCTGAGAGTCCCCTCTGATCACCTGACTCCAGGAGCTGGGGCTTTAAGAAAAATGCCTAATATGGCGAGAGTTGGCAACAGCGACCATTGGGAGCATAAAGGGGTAGCCCAGCAGCTGGATGGGACGAGGGATATATCGTCAGGCATGGCCTTTTGTGTGTGATTGCCCCATGCCAACATGAGCCAGCAGGTAACAGAGCAAATCAGATCAAGCAGTAGCCATGGGTATGTTAGCGGGGACTGGGAGAAGGGCTGGGAAAGATGGTCAGAGGCCTTGTACCACATGGTTCCTGGGTGCAGGGAAAGGAACTGGGAAGATGCATGGCAGGAAAGGAGAAGGCATGTGCCCTGTAAACCCGCAGTGCCACTGCTAAGGAGAGGACCGGGTCCCGCTGGGTCACTCATGCCCTGTCCTGGGCCACGCTCTGGGGATCTGAACACCCCTGCTGGAATCCAGCCACCTGCTGACTGGGATCCCGCTAGGGTGACTGGCGTCGCTTTGTCAGAACAGGTGGGCCCATTTCAGCCACTTGAAAGGGGGCAGGGCAGGAGGTGGGGGAGTGGCTGGGGCAGGCTGTGCCGGGGGGAGGGTGGCGCCAGGGAGGAGTGGAGCTGGCACCGGTGGCACAGCCCTGGAGTAAGGGACCAGGTGCTCAGGAGGGTAGCGCGGGGGCCGATGCTCCAGAAGGGGAAGCAGAGCTGACTGGGAGGGGAAGCCTTGGACAAAGGGTGCCCAAAGGGGCTGTTTCTGGCTCTTCTATTTGCTTGCATTAGCTCAGGAAACCTTCCGAAACCTTCTGGGTGTGGCAGTGTGTGCTTGGGAGCCGAGGTGGAGCCCACGCCCATGCCCGCTAGGTGGGAGCCTCGGGAGCAGGGCGTGCCGGCTTGGCGGGGACAGCGGGGAAGAGGAGGAGGGAGCTGGCCCAGCCTATTGCTGTGGTACCCGAAAGCTGGGGCTGAATGAACGAGGGCCGGCCCGCCCGTTTGCGTCACTGAATCTCTCCGGACGCTGCCCTGAAATCCTAGCACTCCCCTCTCCAGTGCCCACATTGGCACACGATTGCTGGCACTCCTGCAGGTTAATCATAGAATCACAGACTATCAGGGTTGGAAGGGACCTCAGGAGGTCATCTAGTCCAACCCCCTGCTCAAAGCAGGACCAATCCCCAGTTTTTGCCCCAGATCCCTGAATGGCCCCTTCAAGGATTGAACTCACAACCCTGGGTTTAGCAGGCCAATGCTCAAACCACTGAGCTATCCCTCCCCCCAGTTTGCACTGGAGGGTGGCGCTTCATTTGCAGAAATGCAGGGCTGTGAGAACACTAATCGCACCTGTTGCTTTGTTAAGCCTCTGACTGCCAGAGGCCGGGACTGGATGGCAGGGGATGGATCACTCGCTATCTGCCCTGTTCTGCTCATTCCCTCTGAAGCATCCGGCACTGGCCACTGTCGGGAGACGGGACATGGGGCTGGATGGGGACCCAATATGGCCGTTCGTACGCTCCCAGTCTTGATTGTTAACCCCACATGGATACGTTTTGGGGGCACAAGCAATGAAAGCATCCCCCCACCGCCCCAACATCTGGGCTGGGTCTACAATAGACTTGAATTCCCATCGTCTCTCCCACAGCTCAGCTCTGCCGCTGGAAGCAACGCAAGGATCCCTGGTGTAGATCAGCTGACTCCATACCACCAACCCCCCCACCCCCCACCCGGGCAGGTCTAAGTGACAGCCCTAATCCTGTTTATTGTTTGCGTTGCCGTAGTGCCTGGAGAAGATCACACTGGTCCATAGAGTTGTATAGAGACCCGATGTACAGCCTGACCGACCCAGATACCCCTATACTGAGCCCAGCCATGTCAGATGAAAGCATTTCAGTCCTCAGGGGCATGGACTGTTTGGTGCCACGAACAGAGAACAGGAGTGTGCCCAAGTGCCCAGGAGAGACCTGGCTGCCACCAATGCCCAAGGCCCGTGAAATGGGGAGGGGTTTGATTAGGTTAGACATGCCCAGCTGATCTCAGCCGGCCAACCAGCTGCAGGGGAAGGCGAAAAGAAGGCTAATGGCATATTGGGCTGTATTCGTAGGAGCCTTGCCAGCAGATCGAGGGATGTGATTATTCCCCTCTGTTTGACACTGGTGAGGCCACACCTGGAGTATTGTGTCCAGTTTTGGTCCCCCCACTACAGAAGGGTTGTGGACAAATTGGAGAGAGTCCAGCGGGGAGCAACGAAAATGGTCAGGGTGCTGGGGCACACGACTTACGAGGAGAGGCTGAGGGAACTGGGATTGTTTAGTCTGCAGAAGCGAAGAGTGAGGGGGGATTTGATAGCAGCCTTCAGCTACCTGAAGGGGGGTTCCAAAGAAGCTGGAGCTCGGCTGTTCTCAGTTGTGGCAGATGGCAGAACAAGGAGCAATGGTCTCAAGTTGCAGTGGGGGAGGTCTAGGCTGGATATTAGGAAACACTATTTCACTCGGAGGGTGGTGAAACACTGGAATGGGTTCCCTAGGGAGGTGGTGGAATCTCCTTCCTTAGAGGTTTTTAAGGCCCAGCTTGACAAAGCCCTGGCTGGGATGATTTAGTTGGGGTTGGTCCTGCTTTGAGCAGGGGTTGGACGAGATGACCTCCTGAGGTCTCTTCCAACCCTAATCTTCTATGATCTCAGCAGGTCAACCAGCTGCAGGGGAAGGCGAAACCCCCGCAAAGTCCCTGCTGGTCTGAGCTGGGGGAAAATTCCTTCCCGGCCCCCAGTCTGTGATCAATTAGCATGCGAGCAAGGCCCACCAGCCAGGCAGCTCAAAGAGGATTGGCTGTGCCAGCTCCAGGCACCAGCCCGCCCTGCCCAGTGTCCCGTCTCCGGCTGTGGCCAAGGTCTGATGCGTGTGAGGAAGGAGATAAAACACCCCCACCACAAACGGGGAACTCAGAGCCAGCCCCTGCCCCCAAGAGATTGCCGTGGTCTTGGCATTTCAGCCAGTTGAGATAACGGCTGGGGTGTGACACTGTTCAGGGGGAGCAAAGGCCGTAAGGGGATTAAATATGAAATGAATCGGTGATGCTGAACATTCAGGAGACAGAGAAAGGGCTAATCAGAGACTCCTGGGTCTTGTAATAGCTCGTTATTCAGCTGCTGTAGAATCCAGCATGGGGGTCAAAATGCTAGTGGTAGCCTGGGGCCTGTAGGCTGGCCTCTGGGCCACGTTCTCTGTTGCTCCATTCCCATGCTCGCAGCAGGGACAGAGAGGGTACAGAGTACGGTGGTTTTAAATCCCTGTGCCCTCGAGACATGCAGGCCCGGCCTGGCCCCTGGCGTAAATCAGCACGGCCTCAGAGCTGCTCCTCATGGCTCCCTATAGGCCCTGGGAAAGAGCACAACCCTAGTGCCCTGCAATCTGAACACCCCCACCGATTTATCCCCATGCTAACATAGGAGTGGTGTTATATGCCAGCAACACACCTGCCCACTTCAAGGCCTCTCTACAGTGCATAAACGCCCAAAAACACAGCTGAGAGCCAGGCCCGTTTCCCACGATTGCTACCGCTGCGTCAGCCCCCACTGTCTGAGAGATGGGGGGACTCTGCTGTGCCCAGAAAGCCTTAGAGACCCAAGGCTGTACGTGGACCCACAGATGGAGACTGAATAATTCAGCGTCTTTGATTGTCGGGTCCTTCTTCCTGCAGTGGGGAGCAGGACAGATCGGCTGCTTTGGAAGTGAATCTCTCCAGATCCCCAGCAGGTGTAAACTGGCATCACTCCATCGAAGCCAACAGACCTTGGCCAATTTGCACCAGTCAGGCCCCCAGCCAGGTGCATTTCAGGAGGCTGCATGCACCAGGGCTGTCTGGCTCCCAGTGGGGTGAACTATAGGGGTGCAGACCGAGGTGCTGGAGATGAGAGGGGGTGGCGAGAGCTGAGGAACACAGCCTGCTGCACTGACCCGGAGTATGAGAGAGAGTGGCGGGGTTAAATGAACATCGGGGAGGTGGGGATAGAGGGAAGGAAGGACTCGACTGGGGTAATCAACAGGTCAAAAGGCAAACACTAGGGCCAGCCTGCATGATTTGATGGCCAATCACAACATTGTCTGCAGCTGTGTCAGTCTCAGCATGTGAGAGAGACGAGGTGGGCCAGGTGAAAGAGACACTGGCCATTATGCACCGGGCTGAGATGCCCCCAGGGGGACCAGCACCTGCCTTTGGCGCTGGCTGGGGCATGGGACCGGATGCTGCCAAGAGCTCGGCACAGTGGTGAACGTTGCCCCAGGAGAGGGGTGAGCAGATTCCGGTCTCCTGGGCACTGCCAGAGTCAGGGACATCACGAGGGTGGTTTATACCAGCTGGCCCAGACTCCTGGAGTGCCCCGCTGCTAACCCCACCCATCTCAGTCCGCCTGTTGTCCTCTGTCAGTGGTCACTCGGTGTGACAGTGCTACACCGTAATGACACACAGTGAGTTCCCTTCCTCGGCTCGTGTCGTAGTTCTAGAAGAAGACAAGATCGTGTTTGCCTGTCGATTCAGTTGTCCTTATACCTAGGATTAGAAGGATTAGATATTGATTGATAAATGTCAGTAAATGTCAATTTCACCACGAAGCCAGCCAAGGAAAAAATATTTCCCTCCCTGCTCAGCGAAATTTACAAAGAGGCAAGCTAAGAAAAAAGCTACTTGAGAACTTAGGAGAGTTTGATTTGTTTCCTTTCTATATTTTGACCAGAGAGGTTGACAGTTTGTGTTTTACCAGTTATAAATCTCTGCATGGAATCTCAGATATCGACTGTCATTAAATATTTTGATTGTCTGACCTCCCTCTGCCCTCATCATTTTGTACAGCTGTGAACATTTAAACTGATAAAAATCTCACAAATGTCTCCAAAGAAACCTCAAAATTGTCCATCGAAATGACGAAAATATAAAAATCTAATTTTGCCACGCCTAAACCAGCCCCTCGGCATTCCTTATTGGGCATGCTCTCATTAAAAGGCCACTCTCTCCAGCGCTCCTCAGCGCTGGATTCCCCAGGCCTCAGTGCCAGGAATTAGATCTCGGCACCTAACAGGCACCCAGCATATGGAGATCTTCTGAAAATCCATCCCTAGATGGCTACAGCTTTCTTTTCCTTGTGGCATAACATTTGCTGCACTGGGACGAAACTCAGTTTGTGACGGTGGGAATTCCTGGGATCACTGTGTTTCCTTATTTTGAAGATGCCCCCCACATTTGAACTTATTCCATTTGTCTGGTGTCAGCTGCGTTTGTGGATTTTTCAGAAATAAGTGCACATGGCGGGCACAGTTAGTTTGTTCGTTGCTTCCCTTAAGGCCTGGGATGTGTATTGTCTTGGCTGGCTATTTTGAATTTGTCAAGCCAGGCACGTCTCTCAATTTGACATTAGTCCTGGTGGAAGCAGGAACTGGCTCGTTTGAGTTTCCCTTACTAGCTGTTTAATCAACAGGCAGCGATATTGACAAGATCTTCATTACCAGCTAATTGTCCAATGGCCTGCTCTTTAATTCCCTGGTTCGAGACCCAGGGAAGGAAGGAAGGAAGCTGAGTAGATTTAGAATCATTGCTGGTTCCATTCCTTTGTGTGTTAATTAATGGGTCCATTTCTCCCCAGACAGACTGGTAAGGGCCTGTCTTATGTCCTTAATTCTAACCCCTCTGACCTCAGGAGCGCAGTGTCCTGAATGGTGGCCCTGATCTGTTGCCCTGCTGGGCTCCACGGACCTTTTGTGTTATCTTGGCCCCTGGGTTTCATTAATGACAGTTGGTCTGGCCGAATTTTGCTGATTCACACCAGTGAGGATGTAGTTCAAGGATACAAAAGGTAGAAAGCAAACAGGTCCCCTCAGGAGGGGCAGCAAAGACACACTGCCCACCCACCAGGATTTACCCCAGTATCTGCTGGGTAAGTGGGCTGGGCCTGCTCCACTCTTCATCCTCTGCTGAGGCGGGACTGGAGGGGCCTCCACAGCAGCGGGGCTGGGTCTTAACACCCTGTTGAGATGCTTGGGGCAGTTCCCACCCCTGCCTAGAGCAATTGTCTCAGGCTCTCTGCAGACTCAGGCAGAAGTTGCTGTGTTGGTTACTCTTGAGTCACGTTTTTGAGCTTTTTACCACCATTTCCCAGGCTAGAAACTGACCTTGTTTTTTTAATTGGAAGCTAAAAGTCTGGTGTGATCACAGGGCTCTGGAACCTGGAACCCTAAGAACTGGCCTACTGGGCCTATGATTTAAACTGGTCCTGATTCCCCCCTCCAACTGAGTCACGGTGATACTGGGGTGGGCCAGGCCCCAGGTACTAGCATTCCCAGTTCACATCAGTCCCCTCTCCTCATGAACCTTTGCCGTGTGTGTGTGCGTTTGCGTACGGGCCCTCCGAGGTTAACGGGAGGCTGTCCTTTCATTCCCATCCCTCCGGCATGAAACGACCACTCCGTTCCTTCCCTCATTCAAAGGGAGGCAGCTTCCAGTCTGTGCCTCATCCAGGGAGAAAATACGGCCCGGGGCCAGCGAAACAGAAATCAGAGGGAGTGGGCAGGGCTGTGTGGTGGTCCACCCTCTGGAATGCTGCTTCTAGCGGCAGGACCCGATATGCAGCGAGCTGAGGCGAGTTTCCGGGGGCAGAACCGCATGGTTTGCAGCAGGAGATTGATTTTCCAGAGTCGGAAATTTTGCAGGAACAATTCTTTGTGCCCTTTTCCCAGTTGTTAGTGCAGGTGGACGATCGCTGCTGCAATTACTGTAATGTCCGTCTGCATGCCAGCATTTCCAGGAACGGCACCTCACCCTGCATCCTTGGTGCATTAGCTTGTCGCCGTGGCACCGCAGGGCGCTGGGGGTTCATTAGCTTGTCGCCATGGCACCGCAGGGCGCTGGGGGTTCGTTAGCTTGTCGCCGTGGCACCGCAGGGCGCTGGGGGTTCGTTAGCTTGTCGCCGTGGCACCGCAGGGCGCTGGGGGTTCGTTAGCTCGGCACCGTGGCACTGCAGGGTGCTGGGGGTTTGTTAGCTCGGCGCCGTGGCACCTCAGGGGTTCGTTAGCTCGGCGCCGTGGCACCGCAGGGCGCTGGGGGTTCGTTAGCTCGGCGCCGTGGCACCGCAGGGGTTCGTTAGCTCGGCGCCGTGGCACCACAGAGCTCCATGTGGATTTAGGTCACTCTGTGACCCTGCCAGGTTAGGGTCCCCCCCACCCCGCTCTGCCAATGCCCCTCGGTCCTGCCCCGCAGCCTCCCTGCTCTGCCAGCTCTGCCCACTCACCCTGAGCTCATCGCACACGGTCCAGCAGTGACGTTCCCTTAGCGTCCATCGGGACAGACTGACAGTGTCCTGCACCGTCCGGGACACGCCTGGTGGAATGAAGAGGAACGTTGTTGAATTTGGGTTTATCCCTCTGGGGTCCGTGGGGTTGCAAGTGCAGTGGGGTGTGTTAGGGTGGCAGCGTATGGAGCTTGTCTAGGAGGAGGGAGATTCTAATGGATGTCCTCTTTTAACGGCCCTTTGTACCCACGCAACCCACCCGAGGTGCCCATATACGGGCATAATACCGGAGAGCAGCAGAAGACAGGAGTTTTAGGAAGATAGCCTGGTTTTAAAGAGGCTCAGGGACTTCTCCCTGATCCAGCAAACGCAGAGGAGAAGCCCTGAGCCACGGAGGTCCCAATCCTTAGCGAAGGGTTGGCAGGACAGGAGAGGCCCCACAAGCCTAGGGGCTTGCTCTGAGCTGAAGCCTTGATTAGGTGAAAAGCACAAGCAAACCCCATGAGTGGGGCGTGGAAGGACTGCTCCTGCCAGAGCCCACCTTGGGCTGGGGTGGCCAGCATGTACGTGGGTTCTCTGACGGGCTTTAATGCCGTCTCGCTAGCGTTTCTCCCTGAAGAGTATCTAGGCTTGCTTAGAAAGAGTTGTGATAGCTTGTCCCTGCGGGCAGTCCCGCTTGAGCCGGCTCGGAGGAGAAAGCAAGCAGGCCTGCTTGGGCAGACAGCCTTTTGCTGGGGATAACACCTTGGTGGCCGAGAGCTCTCCGGCCTGGAGGGAGGGAGAGAGATGCGGGTCTCCGCCCAAGAGCGGTGACAGCGAAGGGGGCCAGTGGCGTGAGCACGGCTACTCTTGCTGGACCACGGATGGGGTGACGCAGGTGCAGTTGCCCGGAGCTGTGACTAACGTGGTGGCAGCGTTTGTGGGCTGTGTGATCGCATGGATTGTGGAGGGGGCAGCCGCCGTGAAAGCCGGTTACCTAGAAGGGGAAAGCCCAGGGTAACGTCTCCACGGTCTCTGGGGGCCAGGGACAGCAAAGAGAGACGGGGAAATGCGTTATGACCAGCAGAAGCAACACGGACTGGTTGAGCTGTGTGGACAGAGGCAGCTCGGCGCTGGGGTCTGGTTGGAATCGCAGCCGGGCGAGTGGCTGGGTACGGAAGAGGGGGGCCAGGTTCCCAGGGAGCCTCCAGCCTGGTCTCAGAGCCAACGCCCTGGGGGGAAGCAGGGAAGAGGTTGAAAGAGGCAGGGAGCTGGGAAGCCTGGAAATACCGCAGGGAGAAGGGAGGGAGTTGTGGGTCTCTGCCTGAGAAACCTACAGCACCCAGCAGAGTGGGGTTGTGTCTATGGGGTCTGGCAGCTGGAAGGATGAGGGCCTTGCTGGATCCCTGAGGTGCCCTGAACGGTGACACCCATGACCAGAACTCCTTGCCTGGCATTGGGGCTGATGCCTTAGCCCCCTCCCTCTCCAGGCTGCCGAGCTCTCTCCAGGGCGCTGCTCAGAGCCGGGACCTGGGCCCAGGAGCCGTGTTCCCAGGTGCTGCAGAGTGAGCTCACCCCAGGGCGGTGGGGCCGGACTGCCTCGTGGAGACTCCAATCTCCCCATCGCTAAGGGAATAGCCATCCCCCCCAGTGGAGCCGAGCCTGCTGGACCCCTCCTCCCCCATTCCCTGGCTGGGGACTTAGCTCCCCAGTTCGAGCTTTCACTTGAAAAACCACAACAGGCCCGCACCTCCGCCAGTGTGAAGCAGCCCCACCGATCCCAGCTGATTTCAATGGTGCTACCTGGCTTTATACTCCCTGACAGACCTCACCTTCTGTGCCTCCCCTTCGCGGTTGGGCAAGCCTGAAAGCGTGTCCTGGTGCCGCGACATCTGCCTGAGTCTGCAGGCAGCCTCCCCAGCAGCTTGGCAGGCGGGTTGGAAATTCGCGGCCGTCGGAGGACGCCAATTTGTCGCCATGGAAGCGGTTCGTGGTTCGACTTTGTTACAAGTTTGTCAGAGCCCAGACAGGCTGTCCGAAACGTGCTTGATTTCCCTGCCAGCTTGCTCACCCGGCTCCAGCGGCCTGCCTGGTGGGCTGACAGAGTCTGGGAGCACCGGTTCCCTAGCTCCAAGGTTCCCAGGATTCCCAGGGCTTCTACACCCCCAGCCCAGTCAAGGCTTCCACGGTCCCAGCTCCCTGTCAGCAGGCAGGATGCTGGGGAGCCTGGAAGCCCTGGGAGTGCTGGCTCCTCCGCAACCCCAGCTCCCGGCGTCCTCTGCTCCATTCCCTTTTGCGGAGAATTCTGAAGTTTTTCTGTTTCGTTCCAAATCGGAAGGAAACCAGGTTTTGCAACATCAAAATCCTCCTGCCAAACAGCACCGCCTTTCTCCACCCAGCTGCAGTTCGAACCGCTCCTCTCGTCTCAATGGGGGGTGTTACCTCTGAAACCTACCGATGTCCATTTAAAGGACCACATTGCTCTCTGTCGCACTGCTGCCCAGTTTGGCAGTTCCTGCGCTTCTCCCACAAATCCAAACTGCCTCAGCCCACCTCCTCTGGTGCCCAACCCCCACACTGCCTCCTCCCCAGCTGCCCAACCTCCCAGCTGCCTTCTGACTGTGGCTTGGAGCTGCCAGCGCCACCCCCTGACCCCTCACAGTGGGAAAGGGAAGATCAGTGCAAAGCAGATTGCCTCGCAGATCAAAGGAACACTCTCAGGGGCTGTTGGGCTGAGCGTGCTGTTTATTTACATAGTTGCTTCATTAAAAACTCCTCTAATTTTAGCAAAGCTTCCCCCAAATCCCTAGTCTGCCAGAGGCGGCAGGATCCAGGGGCCTGCTGCAGAATTTAGATCTAGCTCCCCACCGAATTGACGGGGCCTTCTTGTTCTTTAGCTTGCAGTAGCATTTAGCAGCCCCAGCCATGGACCACAACTCCATTGTGCTGGGTGCTGTATGTTATTTGTTAGGAGTATTACGGTAACGCCAAGCAGCCTGAGTCAGGGGCCAGGATCCCATTCTGGGGTGCTGTAGAAATCCAGTCTTGATTACCAGTCTGATTCCCTACCCTATCCAAATTCGTCGCTGCATTTTCATTCTGTGTCTCTGGGGGGTTGTCTGGCAAAATCTGGGGGCTCTGAACCAGCTCTGGTGGAGATCGGCATCTCCCCGAATGGGCCCCAGTCTCTCCTTGTGGTTTTCAGAATGCAGTTTTGCCACGGTTTATCTCCCAGTCGGTGTGTCCCCGCGGTGTCCAGTGTGTTTCCTCCCAGAGCCCGCGCTGAGACCTGGGGCGCAGAGCTCTGGCGGTGAAGAGCGGAGTTTGGGAATCAGCGTGGGAGCTTTTTCATCTCCCCCAATAAAAAACATGTGAACACACACACTCACGACCTCGCTGTCCCCACAGCAAACTGCCCCGTGCTGTCAATGGTCTGATGGACGGGGCCGTTTGCCAGGGGGTCGGCTGGCATGGTAAAACTGGCCAGTGGCTTATAGACAGTGACAAACCGCGGAGGGTCTCCCGGGAGGGTCCCCGTGCCTCAGGGAGTTGTGCAGATATTCAGCACTTCAGGGGCTCCTGGAGCTGGGACTCCAGGGGATTGTACAGGTATCGTACTGAGGGGATCCCATTCGCTGGGCCCTTCAGAGCTTTGCCTCTGTGCCCTGGCTGCAATTTTGGATGCTAGTGCTGGAGGTGCCCCAAGGCAGCGCTCCCTTCGCCACACAGACTGCAGGGGGGGTATAAACCCGGCATGGAATCCAGCAGAGATGGCAGGCTGGCTCCTGAGCTGGTGTCCATTTGTGCCTTGGTTTGCCCATCTGTACAATGGGGATAATGATACGGGCCTCCTTTGTAAAGCACTTTGCGATTGGTGGATGAAAGGCGCGGTCACAGTGCTGCTGACAGCGTGGGGGTGTGTGAGGGAGACATGGGGGTACGTGGCGGGTGCAGGACAGTGGTAGAGGCTGGCAGCAGGGGTGGGTGAGGGGCGGCGGGGGCAGCTGGGCCCATTGGCTGCTGGGGGACGGCAATGCACGGGGCGCTCAGCACTCTGTCCTGTCCCTAACCCGCCCTGTCCTCTGTCTCGTTTCCAGCCCAGGGAAAGGTGCCGGCGCCCAGCTCGGAGCCCCCGGAGCCCTGGCCCCCCACGGCAGCCGTGACCCTGCCTGTGAGCTACCGCCTCTCCAACACCCGCCTGGCCTTCTTCCTGAAGGAGACGGGGGTGGGGACGGGGGGGAACGCCAGCGCCCCCCTGCAGCGCTCCGAGCCCTTCGTCGTCTTCCAGACCAAGGAGCTGCCCGTCCTCAACGTCTCGCTGGGGCCCTTCAGCACCGGGCTGGTCCTGCCCAAGGAGCAGCTCCAGCCCTCCAGCACCCTGGAGATCCCCGACCGCCTCACCGTCAACTGGAAGGTGCGAGCCTTCATCATCCAGCCGCGGGTGCTGGCCAGCCAGCCCGTGGTCCAGGTGCTTTTCTACGTGGCGGGCCGGGACTGGGACGACTTCGACGTGACCGACCGGCTGCCCTGTGTCCGGCTGCACGCCTTCCGCGAGGCCCGCGAGATCAAGAGCTCCTGCCGCCTGCAGGGCAGCCTGGCCACCTGCCTGGTGCAGGCCGAGCTGCCCCACGCCTGGTTCGGCCCCTCGGCCGTGCCCCTGGGCAGGAGGAAGGCGCCGGAGGCCCTGGACCTGAGCGGCGAGAGCCAGCAGGCCGAGCTGTACTATACGCTGCACGCGCCCGACGGGGCCGGGGAGTGCCCCGGAGAGACGTCCCCGCGCCGGGGGGGCGGCGCTGCCCGGACCGAGGGCCCCACGCAGCACCCCCTGCTGCGCATTGGCAGCATCAGCCTCTTCCCGCCCCCGCCCACCCAGCGGATGCAGGAGCAGCGGCTGGACGGCAACATCTTTATCCGCCTGCCGGACAAGCCCCTCAAGCCGGGCGAGGTGCTCAGCATCTTCCTCTACCTACTGGCCAACTCCACCGTGGAGCACTTCACGCTCAGGTACGTCCGCGTGGCCGGGGAAGAGCACGCTGACCGCTCCTCTGCAGCCACGGGCTGAGCGCCGAGCCGACGCTCCAGCCTGCCGCTAGGAGGCGCTGTGCTTGCGCCCGGTGCTTGCCCTGAGCGGCTGGCAAATTGCTGCCGTGGCCCACCCCAGAGCGGGCTGCATTTCAGCAGCCAGGGCAGTGAGCTCTCCCAGGTTTGGAAAGGCGTTTGAGGTGCCTAACTCCCGTGGGTTAGGAGGCTGGATGGGTTCGGGGGGTGGATGGGGGCGTGAGGTGCTGCAGGAGAGGGGAGTGGGGGTGGAGCTGTGGGGTCCAGAGTGGGCGTGGCCAGAGAGTGCTGCAGTGGGTGGGTGGGTGCTGGAGGGGGCGGGGTGGCAGAGCAGTAGGGCACTGGAGGGGAAGGGTGGGCAGGGCTTTAGGAGGCTGGCAGGGGGGGAACGGGGACTGGGTACGGGGCCTGCATACACGGCCGGCTGCCCAGGGCATACAGCCCATGCGGTGGAGAGGAGGGGGAGCTGGCACTGGGACGGGGAGAGGGACTGATCATAGCGGGGCGGGCAGCCACGTGGGCAGGGTGATGGGCAAGCAGGGTGGCTGTATGGGGGAGGGTTGGGACCAGCTGCTGGCAGGAGGGTGTGGATAGAGGTGTAGGGTGAAGATCCATTTAGTCTAGACTCAGAACAGGACCCTGCCGTGCACGGTCATCCTGCAAGGCGCTGAGCACCTTCCCGCAGCCCCCCCAGGGGAGCGCTCAGCGTCTGGCACATGGAGCCCAGCATGCTGGCATCACGCCCTTCCCTAGTCCCAGAACGGGCATCACACTTCCTGGCTTCCTTCCCAGCCAGTCCGAGCCTGGAGTTCCTGCCCTGCCCACTCTCCCTTCAGCAGCACCCTTGGGGGGCCCCGCCACCACGCCTGCCCTGGTCTGGGTTCAGCGCTTGGGAAAGAGAAGGATTTGTGGCCTCATCGACCTGGAGAGCCGTGCCTTGCTAGCCAGGTCTGGATCCCAAGACCGCACAGCTGATGTCCCTTAGCGCTGGCCTGCAGCTTCCCGCTATCCCCCACCCACCCCATCCCAGATCTGCCAGGGCCCCTCCTTCCTTACCCCTGGCCCCTGCCATGCCAGCCCTGAGCCAGGCCTGCCCATCATGCCCCGATACACCATTGTGCTTGGAGACTGCCTTGGAATTGGGTTCCAGACAGACATGGCACCACAGAGCTGTGGAAAAGCATAAGCCAGGTGCCCAGAGCCCTGTGGTGACAGCTCCTGGTTCACTGAGCCCTTGATTCGAGCCTGAACTTTGATCCCTCTCTTTGGTGATATCCCACTGATGTAATGGTACAAAGATGGGCACGGCTGGTCAGGACATTTGTAAACGAAAGAGCCCGATGCGAAAGAGATGGGAAAGGGAGCACCATCCCCACCAGCTAAATTCTCAATGCACCCTCCTAATAACACCACCCCAAGCCATCGCGCCGCTGCGGGCTTCCCGGGGCCCATCGGCACAGCGGCTCTCTTGCTGGGAGTTCACTGATCTGGGTTTCGTTCGCTCGGTTCCCGTCCTGTCAGGGCCTCGCGGGAGGGGAGGGACAGCGAGGGGAACAGACTGTAGGAATCTCCTTGGAAGCACAGCAGAGGACGGGGGATTGAGCTGCAGAGGGAGCTGCCTTCTCTGCCCGTTGGTAGTGGGACAGCGCCCCTTTCTCCCAGGTCTGCGCTGGTGAAAGTCTCTCCGGCATCCCACGGGCGATGAGCTGGGGTCGGGGGTCCTTGATCCAGGTCCCAGCAGGCCACAGAACCGCTCACCGCCGCTGGCTGTAATTGGCAGTCAGGGACCCCCGAGTCCCCCTGCGGGCCTCTGTATTGCAGTCCCACCGAGGGAGGGTGGCGAGGGGAGGATGGGCCCAGGGCTGGTGGAGGGCGGGGCAGGGAGTCTGCTTTGCCGCTGACTGCCCTGGACCTGCGCGGTGCGTCCGAAGGAGGGAGCCATCCCCCAGGGCTTGCCTGGAAATAAACCTTGGTGCACGCAGCCCCGTCTGCCCGGGCAGCCCTACAATAACAATGTAAGGAGTGTCCCGCAGTGAGGGCTGTAGCCTGGCCCTCGAGAGACCCCTGTCCTTCCCCAGACTCCCCGTGTGCCCTGGGGTATGACTGCACCTTGGGTAGCACATGGTGCCGCATCCTCACAACTGAGAGCTGCAGACACCACTGCTGCGAACATCGCCCGCCCCCAGGCTGGGACCTTGGGCCCGTTGCTTCCACACACGCAGAACTCGCCCGCTTGAATTCAAGGAGACCTTTCCTAGCTGGTAGCAGCAGTAAGTCTGTTATCCGTTGTGTGGGCCAGTCTCTCCCTTTCACACCAACACAGTCAGGACACACCCTGCCCAGACCCGTAGGCAGCATCCTTCACCCCTGCACCACCGCAGTGCACTGAACTATCTCTCCGGGCTGCCCCCTAGCCTGCCTCGGCCCCCGGGCACCACATGCACACGCAAAGCCGGGCCAGCGCAGACGTTCTCTAGCTCGACTGCAAGATACGGGCTGGATGCAGGAATCACTGGCTGAGGTTCTCTGGCCGGGGTGATGCAACGGGTCAGACTAGCTGAAATAAGGCCCTGCAAAGCTGAGTAATACAGTATTAGCCACCTTCAGTCACTGCCAGGCTGGGCGAGATTTGGCCTGGCTTTCATAGCCCCTGAATAACACCTCTCTCACACTAACCTCGAAACGCAGTATCACCTCCGTCTGCCAGTGGGGAAACTGAGGCAGAGAACGCCTCTTTCCTGAGTTCCAGTCTGGTGGCCTACCTCTAACCCTAATGGCTACTAGCTTCCCCCAGCTGAATACTGGCCAGTAGCCGCAACATTGTCCGCCGCGCTCCCTGGGGGAGGGACAGTGCTCCGGGACCCGATGGCCCTCCCCCCGGTGCCGTTCCCGCCGTGTGTGGCCGCTGGCAGGCGGCCGTGCGGACGTGAGCCTTGCTCTCCTCTCCGGCTCTGCAGGGTGAAGGCCAAGAAGGGCGTCAACCTCGTCAACACCAAATCCAGGAACCTCCAGTGGCTGGTGAACTCTGAGCTGCTGATGGGCGGGAAGCACTCCACAGCCACTGTCGACGTGGCCAAGATAGACGGCGCACTGCCTAGGTAAGCGCCTCGCCACTCCCCCTTCTCTGTCTCGACGTCAGGGTCTGACCGAGCCACGGCGTCGGGAGGGATTTCCCCCTGCTCGGGTTGGCAAGGATGGGTTCTTTGCCTTCCTCAACAGTCTGGGGCGCGGGTCATCTGCTGGGATCCTCTGGACGCGTCTCACCTAGTCAGCTCCCTGCCGCGGCATTGGTGTCCCTCGTTCCCTCGCGTTCTCTGCCTCCGGCACACCGTGGCTTAGTCTCCAGGGGGCTGCCTTTGGGCTCCACGCGGGTTGACAAGAGATCTGGTGGCCCCTTCCGACCCCAGACTCCATGACTCACTCGCTGCGGCGCCCCTCTGAGGGGCCTGACCGTGGCGGTCTGTATCCGTCCGCTGCGACACGGCCCTTGGCACTGGCTGGCTAGGCCCATTCTGCGTCCAGGAGCATTGCAGGGGTGGGGGCAGCGTTTGTGGCTCATTGCAGGGTGGGAAGAGAAGCGGGGTCTCGTGTTGCCCTGAGGCAGCCCCCAAAGTGGTTGGCCTTGAAGAAAGACCTGTCTCCACCTCCTAGGCCAAGGGCTCTGGAGGGGTGTTGCATTAATTTAGATGGACTAAATGGGCCACAGATGTTACCGTAACCCAGACACTGTCCAGCGTTACACCAGGTCTGGGGTGTGGCGTCCAGACAGCTTGGCCTGCTCTGACCCATGGCGAACACACCATGAAACAGCCTCGGAACCGGTTCTTAAAGATCCAGAGAAGAAGGAAAAGCAGCGAAAGCCTTGGCAGTGGGAAGCGTTCCATCAGGCTTTTCATTGTCACCTCATCCCTTGGTCTCCTCCCCTTCAGCGGGAGAGAGCGTTAGAAGGGAAAAGCCCCTTGTCTGATCATCTGGCCGATGGTGTTGAAGCTGGTGACAGTTGTCCTCGCGGGGAAAGGGAAGAAGCGAGCTGAGCTGGGCTGGAGCTGCTGTTACAGCCCGATCCTGTTTCATCCCGGGGCAGCTGGGATTCAGCTAGAGCTGGTCGGGGTGCTGCTGTCATCTGGGTCCCTCTGTCTGGCCTGCGCTCGCCGGGCCATGCCCCTAGATTAGAGCGAAGAGGGTCCAGGGTCCCAGGACATGGGGGGCCTGGAAGCTCTCTCCAGTAGCCTCTGTCTGTTCTTCTCCCTGTTCCTTGCTCCCCACGTCTCTTTCTTTTGGAGCCCAAGAAGGCTGTGATGGGCAGAATAGCCCAGCCCCTTGTTGCTTTGTCCCCCAATTAGGCCTGATGTCTGACAGACTAGATTTGGGTCATTAATTTCCAGTTCCACATCCCCTGCTTGTCATCAGCGTAAGTTCAACACTCCGTGGACCACAACGTGGCCTTTTCGGTTCAGACTAGCCCGGTTTCTCTTCGGCACGTTTCCCCATCAGCGTTTGCTGTCGCAGGTTGTGATGACGTTTTTGAAACTTTTGCTCACTTCTTACACTTAAACTCCCCATTAGCATGACTGTGTCAGCCCTGTTATCCCCACAGAGGCACGGGGAGGGGGTACCCGGGTTCCCCAGGCCCAGGGCTGCTCCGCTCTGTGCCTCGTAACGCCCGGCTGCCCCTCACCAGATGCACCAGCACTCTAGGGCCCACAGAGGTGCAGGGGGCGAGGAGACCTGCCCCCAGGCCCCTGGGAATGCAGTAGCCCAGTCTGGCTGCCTCCCTCCTGCATGCAGGGTCGTCCCATGGAAAGATCACAGGGGTCAGTAAAAAAAAACACCCGCCCTGGCCCCTTGGCATCAGCTGGGGGCTCCCCTGCCCCAGACCTGCCTGCGTTGCATTAGCTACCAGGCCACTGGTTGAGTTTTCCACTGTCAGGCCACTGACATCCAGCCGCCAGCACATCTGGCTGGCTGCCATGGAGGGGATCCTTCCAGGAAACAGCCTCTCTCCATGCTGGTAGTTTGGAGCGTTTGGATGCTGAGTTTTTTTGGGGCGATAGGAGAACTTCAGGGCCCGCATGTGCTCGGGATCTGGGTTGGGCTTTTTAAATCATAATCCCGGTGTGGAGTTCCCTGTCTCACCTCCCCCACGCAGCTCACATTTCTCCCAGGAGAGCCCCGTCTCTCTGCCTAGCCGCACATACCCCCAGCTGTCCATCCGTCCCCGACGAGACCCACCAAAGCTCATTTCCTGCCAGCCTCACCGTGTGAGCAGTGACACCTGGAGGTCACCCTCGAACACACCCGCATCCTGCGTCTCTTATCCCCCACTCCGAGGAGGGAGGGCA
Organism: Chelonia mydas; assembly: GCF_015237465.2. Taxonomy (NCBI): domain Eukaryota; kingdom Metazoa; phylum Chordata; order Testudines; family Cheloniidae; genus Chelonia; species Chelonia mydas. The sequence continues at coordinate 20,921,758 of NC_051257.2, read as the reverse complement.
TCCATCCCCGGTGAGTGGGGTCTCCTTGCAGCAGGCTTCCCCTTTAAAATTTGGCGTGTGCCTGTACCTTGCCGGCTGCCCTCCTTCCCTGAACATACTGCCCAGAGCTGCACGCAATGCGCACGTGCAGGGCCTTGCACGGACGCCGATCGCCCGGCCTGCACGTGTTGGAGCTGATAGACTGGCCCTTCTGATCGAATGCATCCGTTCAGCATGTTAGCCCACAGGAGAGCTCATTATCTCTGCACAACAGACCTGAGCGGAGCTCCTCGCGCTCGCATCCAGGCAGCGGCCCTGCTCCGGTCTGCACGGGGCTCAGAGGCAGCCACGCTCGATGGGCCACCTGGGGAACCCTGCCCTCCCCAGGTATACTCCCATCCCCTTCCCCAAATTCCACTCCATCCCCCTGCTCTCCAGCCGGCCGGCCTGGGAGCTCAGCAGAGCCGGGAGGGGATGGAGAGGCTTTGCTATTCACTGGGACCCTCTGCCCAGTGCACTGTGCTTAGGTGGGGTCCCAGTGCGGGGCTGGCTCTTTAAGCACGTGGGCATTTGGTGACTCCATCAGGGATCTGTGCCCTGGGCCTAGGACCCACCCGGCCTACCCCAGCAGGGATCTATCCCCAGGCCTCTCACGTCTCTTGCTGACAAGCTGATAATTGGGGAAGGAGAGGATGCTACCTTCCCCTTAAACCGCTCCGATCCCCAAAGCAGCCACATGAGTCTCCAGGACACAGGGACAATGGGGGCAGGTTGCCTGCCCAGTGAGATCTTATCTGGGCACCACACGCTCCCCTAGATACCCGGGCAGATCCCACTCAGGGGATTAGCCTGGCCAGCTCTGGTGGCCTGTCTCCCACAGTGCTGCCAAGGACGGTGTGAGAAACCCCATAGCCTAGAGGTGTGCAATAACCTGCCCTATAGGGAAGCATCTCCCAAACCACAGGCAGCTATGCCCTGGCAGCTGGGATGGCACTGACGGTGGGTTGTGCAGTGGCAAAGCTGTTGGTTCCCAGGAAGAGGCTCTCCGGCCCACGGGGGCATGGGGCCAGCTTGGAGGCAGAGTCCATCAGGGGTTGGGATCCTCTGGCTGGTTTAACAGGGCCGGGGCAGAGTTTCTGGACGGAGCACTGATCACGGACGCTGCCCCTTCGCGCCTGTGTCTGGGGAGACGCCAAGCCGGGGCTGTTGCTTTGTGCCGTGTGGGAATGCATGGGGCAGGATGGCCGTGGGGAGCCCCGTGCCCAGTGAGACCCAGCTGGGGCCTGCAGAATGGCAGTGGGCCAGGAGACGATCCAACGGGAACCCCAGCAGGCTCTGTTAAAACCCTCCCGTTGAACTCGCTTAGTTCGTAGGGGCCTCTGCTTCTACGGGCAGCTCCTTAGCCCGGGAATTAGAAGCCCCAAGAGGCAATAGGTTGCTCTGGGTGCTAGCTAGAGGCACTAGAGATACGGGGGCCCAGGGGGCCAGGTTACAGGAGTGTGGGGCAGGTGGGGGTTGGGAGCTGGAGTTTCCTGCTCCTTTGAGAGCATCCATTCTGCGAGATTAACCCTTTGTGCCATGCAGCAATCACAAACCCCTGCAGCAGGGGAACAGACAGGGATCGGGGCCTGCTCAGGGATTGCCCCTTCGTGCCTCTCATCTCTGCGGCTGGGTTCTCGCAAAGCTAACGCCGAGGACTAATGGCATTGCTCAACCCAATCCCGGGCCTGCCCTCTACCAGTTGACGTGGTGTGTAAGGGCTAATTCTGTTCAGCTCGCCCGGTGGGAATGCCTGATAAGTGTTTGGTGTGAGGGAGTTTTTAATTGAAAGAACAGCTTGTGAATTCCTTGAGGAAAGACAAGTCCAGATGCTCAGGAGAGATTCCTCAGCCTTGAAGGGGGACTGAAAGCTAAGCTGGAAATAGAGGTAGGCTTAGATGTAGGCACTGGACACCCCTTATGCCCAGTCTGGGGGAGCTATTGGCCACCATCATTGGTTTTAATCTGCCGTAGTTAATAATCCAATGGCACTTCACAGTTTGCTAAAAGAAACCCTAGAATGTGCATTTCTGATGAGGAGGTTTACTTGCAGTATATTAATCAGCCACTAGATGGCTCTGTGATGTAGAGTTCCAGGATCTGGTCCCTGGGAAACAAAGGCAACCAAGCTGGAACTCAAGTTGTGTGGAAGCATGTTTATTTGCACCTATAGCTGCTGTCGATTTCTTTAGTAAACACCTCCTGCTTAGGAAGATCTGTGTCCCTCCATCCCATGATGGTGCCAGATACTTAAGCACCCTGAGATTTCCATAGTAAATCAGGAAGTGATGGAGGATTTCACAGGGTGGGAAAGAAAGAACATCATTGTTACCATTACTTATTTATTAAATATCATTAATATAGCAAGTCACACTCACACAGCTCCTTACAGACATCAGTTAACATAAGAGCCTGGCCTCTAGGAGGTTACTGATCCAGCTAACTTAGCAACAGTTAAATCAGTTGTGATTTATGTTCAGAAATAAATAATTATTAATTGTCACGATTAATTAATTAACTAATGTGTGCAGCGGTAGCTCCTGGGGGCCCCAATCAAGGTCTCATTGTGCTAGGTACTCTGCGTAAACATAAAAGGAGACAGTCTCATCGCTGGAGAGCTTAAAATCTAGTTAAGAAAAATTGACTAAAACTGATTGCCGTAGGAATGTCCACTTCAGCAGTTCACCTCTAAGCCCATGGGGCAGGCTGGGCTTGGACACAGGGACATGCAGCAGAAGTGAACGAAGAAAGGGAGCGGGAACGGGCGCCTCATTGAGCTTGAAGCATTAGATAATTCAATACACACATCTGCATTCGAGACCCAAGTGAGTGTGCAGCTGCCCTTGTATGGGTGTTAACCTCTTCAGCAGGGGGCTCTGTAGAGCACACTAAACGAACACGCCATCCTCTCAAGCAGCTGATGCTAAGCAGTGTCAGACACAGGACGCTGGGATAGGTGGACCCCTGGTCTGATCCGGTGTGGCTGTTCCTGTTCTGTTCTTGTTTATGTGGGAGTAAATCCAGAGTCACTCCCATTGACTTCAGCAGCCAGAGCTGGTGGAACCATTTACATGATCAATTTCACATTATCCTCCTAATTAATGATTCAGCTACAATATGGTGGGTTTGTAACATGCTGCTAAAATGTGTTATGCGTCCTCTTTCAGTGGCCCGTCTACGGAAAGGGTTACAACCTACTACTGCAACTAGCTAAAAGAGTTATTGTATTCCTTCAGCTCACATGCTTGTGCTTTTGGAGCTGCAGATCTTTGATGCAAACCCTGCTGACAACCCATGGGAGTGAGGATGTGGGGACAGTTTCATTATTTGCCCAGCTACGTAAGCTGGGTGAGTTGCTCAAGGCTGTTTGCAAACACACACAGTTCCGGGCATTTTTTCAAATGCGCTGTTGACAAATAATCATATTTTTTTCCAGTCTTCACCGATCTGGAACCTAACTAGGAGCCCAGTTATGAGCAGCAAGCCTGCACCTGTCCATTAGACCTGCTAGTGCCCAGGAAAGGCGATGAGGTCCCTAATTTGGTTCCTGAACCTCAGTGATGTGTTCACATGTGTATAACGTGGATTCATTGAAAAATGTCCAGATTGCAGTGCTTTGCATTGCACTGTGAGTGGGTTGGGGGCAGAGATCCCTGTGGCTGCGGAGGGATAGGACGGGGAAAGAGGGGACGTCTGGAGGCTAAGCGAGGGGAGGGGGACAGCCGGATCACCCTAGGATTATCTGTTTCTGGGCCCATTCCTGCCCACCTGGGTCCCTCAGCCTGATCCTGAGCATGACTACAGCTGCTCCAGCATCTCTGAATCCCACTCTCACTCCCCACACAGCCCCGAGTGTGCAGGAGAACGGACGCAGAGCCCCCAAAATACTTCAGTTGAGTATTGTGCTTCCCAGCTTCCACCACCCTTGTGTTGCACTGCCTATGGATCCGACTAACGAGTGAGAGGTTTGGATTGTTGGGAATGAAGGTTCCTCTTGTTTGGTGCAATTTGTGGAAAACTTCAATCCAAAGGAAAGGAGCGATGGCAGGACACAGCAGCTAATGGCAACAAAGAGCACAGAGACCCAATCGCATAGCAGCACAGGGAACCCGGGTGCAAAGAGAGTGGACATAGCATAGTGCATTGATCCTAGTAAAAGATCCTGACCCTCAATATCCTGGGCCTACAGGGGGTGCTCAGCATCTTGCAGGTTCAGGCCCAGACACTTTACTGGAATTGATCAAAACATGGAATTTTCATCCCGTGGGAAACTCCAGAATATCAGAATGTTTTCTGACATCGAGACAAAGTACAGAAATATCAAAATGTCTCATGGAATGGAAACCGCTGAAGAATGTCTATGGGCAATGTGTACATGAAATGGGACTCCCATGATGCACCACAGGAGCTCAGCCACAGGGAGAGATCACAATGCATCATGGGAGATGTAGTCTAGGGCATGCTGGGGTCATGAGGGATGTGGAACTACAACTCCCATGAGGCACAGTGACAGCTCAGCCATGAGCCAGATCATGGTGCATCATGGGAAGTGTAGTCCTTTTGGGGAGCAGAGCTCATAGAGGACACTGGGGACTGAGATGCCTGGAACTACAGCTCCCATGAGGCACCACAGAAGCCGAGACAGGCATAGATTTATTATTGATCTGAAATTAAATGTTTCATTTTGATTTCAGCGAAACCCCATTTTCCAACAGGAAAACACTGAGCAGGAAATTCATTGACCAGCCCTGCTGTCTATTCCTATAGCAGCTGGGGGGCCCATTGTACCAGGCACTGCACAAACCCACAGTGAGAGACAGTCCCTCCCTTGGTGAGCTCACAGTCTAGCTGGACAAGGCTGCAGCTGCATAGCCCCGCTTCCTCTGCTCCCACAGCAGCCAGGGGTTCTGGTGTAGGACAGATCCCAGGAAGCCGGGTCTTTAGCCCCCTTTCACAGCTCCAGCTCACACACAGCAGCTACTCAGAGAGCCCAGGCGCCGGCCGTAGGGTGTGAATTGGCTTAGTCCCACTAATTTTAATAAAGCATCGTCAATTCACAGTAGCTGGGGAGCTGACCCCTGGTACGTCAGGGCATGCACGTCATGTGGGTTACAGAAGATGTGAGGACATCAGGATGCCACCAGCAGGTCTAGCCTGGCATAGCACATACTCCCTACAGAGGCTGGTTCCCCACTTGCACCGTGTGTAACCAGCTGCAGCTGTTAAATGCTACCAAGTCCAGATGGCACTTGCTATGCATGGGTGTCAAGGGCTATTCAGGGTGCTGGCAGGAAAGGATCAGATCCAAAAGACACAAGACCCTGACTGAGCAGATTGCACCAAACCATTGGTTCTAGGGAGACATTAGTTTTCACCAGTGTTACCATCTCCTGAGGTAGCCTTTATACAGCGCTTTGACGATTGTGAGAATGAAATCGCCCCCCGGCCCTGCCCCACAGCTCATCTTGTCCTTACCAAAATGAACCGATCCGGTGTTTCCAAAATGAATGTTTGTGGAATCTCCATTCCGGGGGACCATTCAACCTTTTCAACTTTTCCTCCGATTTAGAACAAAAACAGATTTTGAAATGACAGGATTTCTCATGGGGCAGATGGTCCATGACCCCCTCACACACACACACTTTGCCTCAACTCTGATTGGAACTTACCAGCTCTTGGGAAGCTCTGTAGGGCAGGGCAGATCCCCTGAGCTCTGCCACCCGGTCAGCACCCCAGGGATTGAAACCTTTGCAGCTCCTCCCTCCCCTGAAAATTGAGCCTGCCTTTGGCTGCCTTGAGATGCGGGGAGGGGGGGCTGACACTCAGCTCTCACCCTTAGCTGGCTGGGGGAGCGTTCACCATGCTAAATCCTGATCATCTTCCTCTCCCCGCTGCTTGGGGCTGGGATTCCCAGGGCACGAACCTGCCTTCCTTCTGTTTCCCTGAGTGCAGATGTTAGCAGCTGGAGCAGTGCAGGGTTATGAAAGCAGCACCCGCTAACATGGAAGTCCCTAGATCCCAGAGGGTGAGTGGCTCTTTATCTGGGAGCTAGGGAGGTTTTATGGCAGTAATATTTTCTTTTAATGAGATGAAGGGCTGGCCAAAGGAAGGAGAAATGCTGACGGGCTTCCCAACCCCCCCCCCCTCCCCCACCCCCACATGCAGATTAAAATGAGCCTTGAAAGGTTAGAGACGGAAGATGAATTTAAAGTGATTACAATCACCTTTTAGGAAAACAACTTGATCAAATATGAATGTAATGGAAAGTATAAATGACTTAAGCCCATTTTCCCCTCAGCATAAAAGGGTTTAATGGTTCTTGGCATTTGAAGCCAGTGTAGGGTTGAGTTCAAAGGTTTCTCCCTGCAGAAGGCGCTGCAGGGAGCAGAGTAGGAGCAGTTACTCCAGTCCCAACTTGTCCCAGCAGGGGGTGCTGTGGGGAGTGGGGGAGTCATGCTGGCTGTTGCGGGGAGCACCTGGTTATTCCCCAGAAGGAGACGCTGTAGGGAATGGGACACAGCACTGTGGGGTCGCTCCCAGTTATTCCTGTCCCACCCTCTCTGCGGGCGATGGGACAGGAACTCTGTGAGGAGACGCGCCTTCGGGACGGGATTTCGCACAACAGCAAACTTCGGCAAAGGAGTGTTGAACTCTGCCAGTCACGTACCGAAAAGACTGCACCAGGCTGGGTGAGAGCACAGGGCCAGGTGCCAGGGAGTCATGGATTGCAAGATGACAGGCGTCTCTGGGAGCTGAGAGTAGAAGGCTCACTCCCATATTTTTTCTCCTTTTGTTCATTATATATTTATAGGAGTGAAACTGGCCATGTAAAACATCCCCAGATCAATGGTGCATTCTCAATAAGTGTTACACAATGAGAAATCAATTGCTCATCAGCTGCAGCCCGCTCAGACCTTAGATGTTAATTATTTCTCTAGGAAAGGGACAATGCCAGGTCAAAAATCATATGGATATATAAAAATAAAGATCAGCCTGGCTTAGCTTATAAATGATCCCTTAGATTGTTAACGCTGAAAGCATTTCCAAAATCTCCCTGACTTTTTCCCCAGGTCAGCGCTTTGAATCTGGTTTCTATTTCTCTCAATGGGCAGCGAGAGTCATTTTCACTTTTGAGCCTAGTCAGCGTCACTTCCTGATTCTAGGGACAAACCTCTGGTGCAAAAGTGGAGTCCACAAATGCTTGGTCCGCATCACCCTTGTGCCCTCTGCAAGCCCCGTGGCCAAATGCAATGATTGTGGAGACAGGTAAGAAAGGGCGTGGCAGAGCTATCCAAAGTAATGAATGGTGTAAGGAAGGGAAATCCAGAGCTTGTGATTGCCCTGGCTCATAACACAAAGACGGGGACATTCAGTGGAAAGAAGGAGATGTAATAGGGATAAAAGGAAATGCTTTTAAATACAATTAGCCTGTGGAACTCATGGCCACAATAAGTAGTGCTGAAGCCAGGAGCTTAGCAGGTTTCAAAAGAGGATTGGACATTTATATGGATGGTGAGAATATCCGGATTACAGAAAGGGTTAAAACTCAGCAGCTTGGGAGGCATATAAACCCTCCTACTTCACGGCTTGAGCCAGTGTCTAACCAATGGGGCTGGTAGAATAGGTTTTGTCTGAGGCAGGTTATCCCCGAACTGCCTCCTTTGGGGTGACTTGCGTTTCCCCTGCGACAGCTGGGACTGGCCGTGGATGGAGACAGGCTGTTAGACTGGCTGTGTCCAGTATAGCAAGGCCTTGGTCACAGACGTGTATTGCAATCTACACACATTGTGGCTTGGATTCGGCTCCCCCATCCACTGGTGCAAACCAGGATTCGCACAAAGAGGGCCGTGCTTGCAGAGATGTCGGCTTTCAGGTGCTATTCCTCTAGAGCCTGTTTCCAGGATCACCAGTGGCCCTGATTGTCCTGCGAGGTTTCGCAAGCAGGAGCAGCAGTGGGGTGTGTGCGTGCCCTGACCGCTCCTCTTACCCCCGGCTCTTTTGTACCGCATCGGGTGTGAGAGTCCCCGCTCCCACGATTGCCATGGGCGGGCATGGCTTCAGAGCCAGCATCTGCTGCCATATGTCTGCTTTGTGCCATGCATAGGGGGTTGGGGGCTGCAGTGATTTACGAGGGGGCTATTCCATAGGGGAGGGGTGTGTGCATCACGTGTGATGTCTCCAGCACCCCTTTGATTTCACTCGTGCACTGCTGGCTTGCTCTGCACTCAGCGCTTGGCTCGCCCAGACCTCCAGACATGTGAGACGTTAACGCCGGTCCCCTGGGGAGCCTGGGGCCGAAGCAAATGGCTCCTGGCTAGAGTAGGGTGACCAGACAGCAAGTGTGAAAAATCGGGACAGGGGGTGGGGGGTAATAGTAGCCTATATAAGATAAAGCCCCAAATATCGGGATTGTCCCTATAAAATGGGGACATCTGGTCACCCTAGGCTAGAGTCAGCACCGAAAACATTTGGGATGCGGAGAATAGCGTTTCCGGCCAGAAGGGATCATTGCATCATGTGGCGTGACCTCCTGGTCTGTTGCTCTGTATTTGTACAGCACCGAGCGCAATGGGGTCCTGGCTCAGGGCTGGGGCTTCCAGGTGCTGAGTTCATACATACGATAACTCGTCAGCATTGTCACAGCTACGTTCCAGGCCCGCAAATGTCCCCCGCTACCCCCATGCTGAGCCCGGTGACGCTCATTAGCCCAAAGCATTTCAGGCCTCATGAGACTGAGCTGGGGTGTGTCACAGGTGGGGACTGCGTGGCACTGAGGGGCACCAATGCCCGAGCCCCTGCAGCGGCAGGGAATTGACTAGCTGAGACGTGTCCACATGGCACCTGATCTGCGCAGCAAACAGGCTTTTCCCACGGCGAGGAGAGCTCCAGGACGGTGCCAGGGCTGCGCGGCAGGGACCTCGGGGGCAGAGAGGTTTGTAATGCAATGCTGACAGGCACTGACAGCCGGCAGCCCGCTTACTAATAGCCTCCTGCAGTTCTTTCCAGACTGCTCAGGTCAGGCCGGGGAACCGGGCATCGGATGGTGACAGCTCCAGGGCGTCTCGTGTTGGGCCGGGGGAGGGGGGCATGACGGGCACTCGCTTGTTTCAACGCAGCAGGGACCCAGCCAGAGCTGGAGACGCTGGTGCCGGGTAAAGGTGGGCACTGGGCCTGGCACTGCAGGGCTGGGAACGTGAGAGCTGCCTGGTGGGTTACAAGCTGGCATCCTGTTACTAGTGCGCTGGGCTGAGGGTGCTGGGCTAGCACCCAGGTTAGTGTGACCCAAATGGGACACTGAGCCTGGCGCTGGGCAATCTGTTACCCGTGCCCTCCTGGATAGATCCATCTCCATCCTGAGCCTGGCAGTGGGACCCCAGTGGTGCCCTGCTGTGGGTCTCTGAGCAGAGGGGGGCATTTCGTTTGGAATGGCTCCGCGGATGGCTCCTCAGTGCCCCACCCCTGGGTGCAGCATTGCGGACTAGCTTTGGCACGCTGCAGGGAGCCGCCGAAACCGACGAGCCGCCCGCCAACCCCGGGCGCATCTGACTGAGAGGATTCGGCGAACTCGACCGGGTGTCGCTGATTCCAACCTGGGGCTCTGATCTCTGGGAGCAGCAGCCTCTTCGCTGCGCACGGCCGGTGCTGCGGAGAAGAATGGGAGGGGGGTCAAGCAATGGGAGGCTGGCGTGTAATATCCCTGGAGCAATCCCGCTGGGTCATGGCGTACCTTGGGAGCGAAGAGCAGGAGGCCGCCCCACGGTGGGCAGAACTGCACTGCCGTTAGAGGAAATTGAAGCAGGGAAGAGACCTCTGTTTTAAAAAAAACATATCCAGGCGCAGTTACAGCAAGGAATGTGACTGGCCGAACAGCCCCTTTGGCTTCCATCTATGAATGATTATTCTATGATTCGGTGACACCTCGGAGTCCTGACTGCAGAGCTCTGCGCCCACGGCCCTTAGAGAGCAGCAGCTTCTCTAGCATGTCTCCCCCCTCGTCCTGGAATATTCTGCATTTCCATCCAGTGCTTTGCAAACCACATAGGGGTCCAGGGGAATGCAGCCACCTCTGGGGTGGAGGGCAGCAGCCAAGTGGAATGCCGAGCTGCAGAGTGGGAAGGGCCATGGTACTAGGGGTGTGGAAATCCCCATTCTTCTAAAAAAGTTCTGTTGGATCTATAACCTGCCCACAGGATAGGCGGGATTCGAGCGAAAGGCCCACTTACCAGCAGAACAGCCCCCCGGGGCAGATCATTCCATAACTGTCCACTAGGGGGTGGCCCCTTCCTTTGCAGGCCCTGGCCACTGGATGGACTAGTGGCTACGCTTAGGTTCCTCTGACCCTGCTGTGAACAGAAACCAAGTTTGGTAAGCTGGGGAGGGGGCAGTGTTGCCTAGTGGGTGCAGTGCGGCCCTGGGACTCAGAAGACCTGGATTCTATTCCCAGCTCCGCTGGGTGATCTTGGGCAAGTGACTTCCCCCTTTCTGTGCCTCAGTTTCTCCAGGGGGATAATGGGATCCGTTGATGAAAAAAGCTCTCTGTTATGAAGCACACAGCAAGTTTGGCCATGAAGCCTTCCCCGCGCCAATGCCATCTCACGGCAAGAGGCCTCTCTCCTTATCTGCCGCTCCTTGGCCCTTTGGCTTGACTTTCAGGAGATAAAATGAAATCCCAGGAGCAGATTAGAGAGGTAAATGCAGCCACGTCCCGAGCCAGACAGCGTCCCCAAGCACAGGGCAGCGCCCGGGTCCCTGGCCGGCGAGTCATTCGTTCTCACCGATTGGCTGCCCGCGTGGCAGCTGCACGGTTAATTCCTCCGTCAACTCCCTTGCACGGAGCTAAGACATGAGAGCGGAACCCTTGGAAGTCCCGTTGCTTGGGCCGCCGTAGAGAATTCAATAGGGAACCAGAACGGTGCTGTCGGGTAATAGCGAGTTCTCTCCCCGCTGAAGAGTTCGGTCGGGTTGTGCCAAAGAAGATCTTCAGGATTTTCGGATCCTTCATTCCGTTTCTGGAAGGCCTGATTGGTTTCCTCTCGCTTTATTTCCGTGGGGTTTTTCCATAAGGCTAGGGACAAACCCCCCCAGCCCTGGGGTCATGCCATGGGGGCCTGAGTTTCCTCCTGTGTTCCAGCAAGGCCTGGCCGGCGGCTGACCGCGGCTGCCCTCTGTCTCCTCGCAGGGACGGGGACTCCTCCTACGAGATCATGCAGCTGGACTTTGAGATGGAGAATTTCACCAGCCAGTCCGTGACGCGGCGCATCATGTGGCATATCGACTACCGGGGCCGCAACCCGCCGCCCGACCTGGAGAGGGTGGTGACGGAGCTGACGGTCATTCAGAGGGACATCCGCGCCATCGTGCCCCTGGCCATGGTGAGTGAGCTTGGACGGCTCCTCCGCCGCCCCCGGGGCAGGGCTGTGCGGGGTTCCAGGTGGCCCCCTGCGTTCCCAATGTGCAGGCACACACCCCGCACCACCACACCCCCCCCCAACGGCACGCAAACCAGACCGCTTCCCCCCACTCACACGCTCTAAACCCACGGCACTCACTCACTTTACATCTCTCCTCCTCGTATTCTTGCATACACACCCACCTGTACCACACCGCACCTCTTCCCTCCACAATATCCAAGGGGGGACACGCACACAAAGCTAACCACGCACCTTGGCGCGTGCCCCCGTAACACACCCTCGCGCCGCACCGGTACTGGGCTTGCCTGGTGTGAGCACCCGCCCTAGGTTGGGGCAGAGTCTCAGCTGGCCTCTGCCGACTGCTGGGCCTGGGACTGGCACCCACACGCCTCCCCCGGGGCAGTGATGTCTGTTTTCTCGTGGTGCGGGGCGTGAGGCATGTCCAGCCCCCAGCAGCCCCTGAATCCCTGCTCAGAGAAGCTGGGCACAGCCCACCAGGGCCCCTGATCAGTCCCCTTCACTGGTGGGGTGGGGGACACGAGATGGAAGGCTCTCACCCAGCAGCCCAGCACTGCAGGCTGTTCTGTCGGGGCGGTAACCACCCACAGCTGGGGCCGGGGCTGGTGCGTGTGGAGCAGACACGCTGAGCCAGCTCTTAGCCATCCCCGTCAGCAAAGACACCTGAGCTCAAGGGGTTGGGCCCCATCTGCTGCACTGGTTTCTGATGATGGCCCCATTAATTGATGGGGAAACTGAGGCACAGAGCAGTGACATGTTTCTCCGAAGATCACACATGAGCAGCCAGCGGCAGGGCTGGGAGCAGAACCTAGGAGTCATTATTCCCAGTTCCCTCCTATAACCCCTCTATCACATTCGCTCACAGAACCAGTTGTGGAACCCAGGAGTCCTGACTCCCCGTCCTTTGCTCTAACCCACTAGACAACTCTTCCTCCCAGGGTTAAAAACAAGGAGGGGAGTTTCCAGTTGGTTCGGATCCCTTTTACACCAGTAATCCTATGGGAGCGACTCCAGATTGTCATTGGGATCAAGGTCTGGCCTTGGTATTCCCGTCCAGTTGGGGTCTGAGAGCCCAGCTCCAGCCTGAGCCCAAAGATTTACACGGCAGTTTTATAGCCCTGCAGCCCAAGCCCGAGTCAGCTGACCTGGACCAGCCATGGGTCTTTTATTGCAGTGTAGACGTGCCGCTTCCATGGGTTGTGAAAGTAGCGTGTGGGATCTGCCCGTAGAGTCCTGCCCCTGGTAACTGGGGTAACTGAGTGATGGGGGGCTCTTCTTGCACTTTAAGATCTTAGTTAAAGTAGGTCTGTGCTGGGGCCGGGGGGGAGGGGGTGGAAGCTGAGCCGGTGCCCAGAAACTCTCCCGCTCCGTGGAGACCGCCCATGGGATGAGAGCGAGCCAGCTATCCCTCCATCAAAGACAATCACATCGCAGGCTGCCAGGAAGGCAGATTAGATTCCTTGCCATTTCATTTACTTGAAAGGTTATCTTTGCTGGCTCGCCTCCACCAGCGAGGCCCGGCTACGAAGCAGCCAATTTAATTTCTGTATCGGATTTCCATGTTTGCATAATTAACCGGTTTGCAATTAGACTTGCCCTCCATCCATACTGCTCTCGTTCTTTGAAGTTTTTAAGAGCTTGCGAGGCCCCGGTGGTCTCAGAGCGAGGGGATTGAGACGGCATCACGAGCGCAATGACCGTGAGCGGGCAGGACTGCCTTGGACGTGGCATTATAAAATAAAGGGGGGCCCAGCGCCCCCAACCCCGGCGCAGCCCCGGGTACTGGGTGCAGGGCTGACTCCCAGAGGAGAGCGCCCCCCCCCGCTGAGTCACCTGCAGACACGCACGCACACATTTGGGGCCCATTCCTTGCACCTTGCCGGCTGTAGAGTGCCCCTCTGGAGTGGGGTCTCAGGGCAGGGGAGAGGAACATGGGGGCTGGACACTAATGCAAAGTCCCCTTTGCCTTCCAGGACACAGAGATCATCAACACAGCCATCCTGACAGGCCGGACGGTGGCCATCCCAGTGAAGGTCATCGCCATAGAGATGACCGGTGTCATCACGGACGTCTCGGCCATGGTCGAGTGCAAGTCCAACAACGAGGACATCATCAAGGTGGGCCTGGCGGGGCAGGAAGGGGGCAAAGATTCCTGGAGCCATCCGCCCTGAGCATTAGCTCAGACTGGCAAGCCCTTCATGCAGCCCCTCCAGCTGTGTGTAGGACCAACCAGCCCCAGCCCCACCTCGAGGCAGGAGCATGAGGCCAGGCAGGATGGAGGTGAAGGGCTCCCCTGACAATGGCCACACCCCGTCTGATGCGGGGAGAGAACCCACGCTGCCATGCAGGTCACCTCCCCATTGCCCTGCCCTGTGAGTTTGCTGCGTTAGGGGGCTCCAGGATCTAAGCTGTCAGGAGAAGGGCTCTCTGGGCCAGATTCTCAGTTGGTGTCAATCAGCGAAGCTCTGTTGGCTGCAGGGAGACTGTGCTGATCAACACCCGCCGGGGAACCGGCCCTGTGCCATTAGCTTTTCCAGGCACAAAGGTAACCTATAGATTGTGACCCGTGTGTAGCCAGCGCGATGACATCTGCCTGAATCTGCAGACAGCCCAAAACAAGTGCTCAGAGAGGTATGAACTTCATCCGTGCAGTGCAATGGGGCGTTCATTCTGAACCCTAACAATGACGCGTCACACAGCAGTATTACAGTTAACCCTTTCATTGATGATCCTCCTGACGGGAACATCCAGCTCAAGTGCTCGTCTGATTCAGAGGGACGCAGGGGTGGGTATTGAGATGGGGATCAAATTGGGCCTCTGGGTTGTGCCAAGGTTGGCTGGGGTGGAGAAATGATGGATTTAGCCCCTTCCCTCCCCCAGATGGAAAGACACCTCCTCCATCCACAAATATTGATATTCAATTAACCCTAAAGCCCTACCTCTGAAGGAGGATGGGTCTGGAAATAGACATGAGAGACCGGGACTGCAGAAGCGGTGCTCTGACTGGCTAGCTATCCCCATACACCTCTCTCTCGCAGAGGTTTAACCCAGCAGGATCCATACATGGGCTGGATTTGCCTGGCCCTGAGATCGGTGTCTCCGCATTGACGCCCCAGTCTCTGGGTGGCTCTAAACGCACACTTGGGGCAAATCCCATCTCCAAGGCCCCCTGGCTCTGAGGCCCACGTGCCCTTTTCAGCTGGCTGCAGGCTCAGGTATTCCAGCAGCCGTGTGGGGACAGCTGCCCCCAGCCGTGCCGTCCTGAGTGCCTGCTCCAGCCTCTCTAATCTGCTCCTGTTTTCTTTGTTTGGTCCCGGCTGCCCTATGTTCCCAGTCAGTCCCATCCGCCCGCTCCTGCTTTGCTGTGACCCCTGCGGCCTCAGAGCACCCATGGGGGTGAAGGTACCCTCACCAGCCACAGCAGCTCCTGGCTGAACCGAGCAGCATGGCAGGGCGTTCGCAGCCTGTCCCTGTCGTGTGTGTGTGTGTGGTGTGTGTGTGCGTGTGTGTGTGTGTGTGTGTGCGCGCTCCCCCGCACGGAGCCAGCCTGGCACTCGGCACCTCTGCTGTCACTGAATTCTGTGTGACGGTAACTGTGCGGGATCATTGCCCCGTACCCGCACGGGCAGCCCCTGTGCCCCCTGCCCTGCCCTGTCCTCGGGCTGCTGACCTGCTGCCTCTTGCTTTCATAGCATCCCATCAACAGGGATTGCTGGGTGCCGGGGTCAGCCAGCGCCCACTCAAAGGCCGGCATGGTGCCCTGGAGGCGCAGGGGGTGTGGAAGGATCGCCCCCTAAATACCCCCTCTGTGCGCCCATTGACACACTCACACTAACACACTGTCACGGACACACACATTGCTACTAACACACACTCATCCTAGCACACGGTCACTGACACATCCACACACTCCTACTAACACACATACTCATCCTAAACACACACACACTAACACACCCTGTCACTAACACACGGACACACACATTCCTGCTAACACACACACTCATCCTAATACACACACACACACATACTAACACAGTCACTGACACATACGCACACTCCTATGGACACACACTCATCCTAACACACATACTGGCAAACACACACTAACACACTCTGTCACTAACACACACACACTCTGGCTAATGCCTCCCTTTGCACACTTTCCTGTCAGGAAATACACTTGTCCTGCTACCGTGCATATTCCTGCTAACACACACACACTTGTTCTGACACACACTCCTGCTAACACATGTACACACACAAGTTCCTGCTCTCTCATTGTCACACACACGTTCTCACATGGACACACGCTCCTGTTAGGTGACAAACGCCCCAATATTAGGGGCTTTGTCTTATATATGCAACAAAGTGTCCCCATTTGTTACACTTGCTCTCTGGTCACCCTAACTCCTGCTAACACACACTGCCCCTTGACACGCACTTCACTAACACAGGCACACACATTTCCAGCAAGGCGAACGCACGTCTTCTCACATGCACTCACACACACCCCCATTGGGGCTGGCACAGACAAACACGCCCCCAAACCCACACAAAGTCCGGCTACTTTGCACAGTTAACACACCTGCAGGAATACCCACTGATGCCCACTCTTGGGAGCACAGAGAAACACACTGACCCGCACTCCCACTAAGATACACACACAAACACCTGCTCCCACTAGCGCACGCCCCCAGCCCCACACAAGCGCTGGAAGCGTGGGAACTTTCCTGGAGCAAAGAGCCCCGGGAAATCAAGGGGAGTTTCCCTGCAGTGACGACACCAGAGTTTGTCCCTGAGAGATTTCAGACGAAAGTCCCATCTGGCCCTTACTTGGCCGGAGTCCGCTCCGCGCCCTGCGCTAACTCATCTCTGGGATCTGAGTAGCCAGAGAAGGAGCGACCAACCCCGTCTGCCCCTTTTGTAGCGTAGGTTTCTGGAGCAAATCCCAGACCCATTTCAGGGCAGGTTGCTTTGCTTATGAGCCGAGTGGCTAGCGAGAGTCCGGGCGCTGTTCTCGTGGCTGTTTGTTGCCAGTTTCCTTAGCGGACCAGCAACAAAGGGGACACATGCGGGGCAGGGCAGAACCAAGCTGGACTTTCTCGTGTCCTTGTAAATCAAAATAAATAGGTGCAAATACAGTAGTGAGAAGGTACCACGCTGTTTTGCTCTGGTCACCGGTTAAGTCCCCTTGATTACCCCCCTGGTCATTGTGTACAAGGTACCTGTCTGGGCCTAATCCACCCAGGAGATGCACCTGTCACAGCCCCAGCTAGAGGACTTCTATCTCCAACCACAGCAGTTCATGCTTGTAGCTCTGGAGGCCCCTGGACCACTCCCCAGGAAGGCAGCTGAGCTGGCAGCCATCACAGGCACACGGTGGAAGTTACGTGTGCTCCAGGCTCCGTTCTTGCTCTACGGAGAACCTTTGTAAGATGGCCGAAACCTGGAGTCTGCTGGGCTCCGGCTGGACCCCCCCGAGGGGAGGAGAACCGGGGAAGGAGAGAGGGAAGCAGAAGCCAGAAGGAGGCATGTGGAGCAGGGATTGTGTAGATCGCATTAGTTTCCTGAGGTTTGTAATACTTTGACCCAGTTTCAGTTGCTGATGGCCAGGGAGCTACAGGAGGTTGTGTTAGGGGATGTGGTGGTGGCTCCTTCTGGCCTTAGACTCCATGACTTTCTGGTAGCCCCTGGGCTAACCCACATGCCTGATGAAGCAAGACCCCTGTGCACCTTCTCCAGGGGCAAAAGGAAGGGCAGGGCTAGGAGAGTCCATTCAAGCA
Source organism: Chelonia mydas (assembly GCF_015237465.2). Classification (NCBI taxonomy): domain Eukaryota; kingdom Metazoa; phylum Chordata; order Testudines; family Cheloniidae; genus Chelonia; species Chelonia mydas. The sequence goes on along the minus strand of NC_051257.2, from coordinate 20,904,525 downwards.
CCCGGGAACCTCTGTGAATTCGGTTTCACTTGACTGTAACATCACCTCTGAATGCAAGTGTAGACCCTCAGAGCGCGGAGGGAGCCAGAAGGCCAGGCAGATGGGTTATGACCATCCTGGGGCCGTTTATTCCAACCAACTCATCTTGCTGACAGATTTCTCACTGCGTGGCTGTAATTAGTAACCGGGTGAGCTAAATGAAGAGCCCGGGCCCCTCCAGAGCGCAGGGGCGGTCACTCTCCCTCAGTCACGCAGCCTCTCCTTGGCACCCTTCTGGACATGTGAAATGCCACGGCTTCACAGTTTGATTGCTGCGACTGCAGGGTCGAGGTGCTGGAGCCTTGGGCTCTGGCGTGGGGTTTCCTGGCTTCTCCTGGAACTGTCCTCTCTGGTCCTTCTGCCAGCAAATTGATTAGGACCCAGGCTCCCAGGATTTCCTGTAGCACTTGTTACTCTAAGCTCACCGGCTCCCCCTGCTGAGTGGGGCTCCCATGTTTGCTCCACTTCCAGTGTTGGTCCCCCTGCAGCTTTGATCATGATGCCCAGGGGACACCGCAGAAGGGGGGCTTTTGACTTTGAGCCCAGTTGCTTAAGGGGCCGTGGAATAGGCTGACCCAGCAAGAAGCGTCACTGCTTGGACACAGACAGAGGCGCCGCCGTGGCATGAGAAGGCAGCTCCATGCACCTTTGGAGGCCAGTGCTGCAGAGCCATGGGGCCTTTCCTCTGCTGCCAGGCCCCATTGATTAGTGGGGTCAACGGGAGTGACTGACCTCACCTTGGCGCCAATGCTGGGGAGTTCTGCCCCTTGTCTGTGTCCTGAGCATGGAGAGGCCTGGCAAAGGGAAGTCAGGCACCTAACTTCCTTGGGCTGTGATACAAAACCCACTCTAAAGATGACCCAGTTGCCCTCCCACCTCAGCGTTCCCCCTCCAGCCTCCCAGCCACCAGTCCTGATCCGGGCCGTACTGAGTCTCATCCAGCCCCTGAGAATGCCAGTAAGGTCGGCGGGCAGGGCAAGCAGTGCCCGCTGCACACGGCACGTTCTCCTGGAGAATCCCGGCGCTCAGTGCAGTTTGATGCTGGTGCCGCGGGGCCCCGCCCGCACCGAGGGCTGGACTGAGGCCCACCAAACTCATTTCACGCCAGGGCCACGGTAGAGCCACGAGCTGGTTGGACCTGAACCGCATTCCTCTCCTGTGTATTTGATTTCAAGACTTGCCGGGGAGAGAGCGTCACCATCCCAGGGGAGGCCGCGGGAGTAGTCCAGTGTCTAATGTACTGGCGGTCGGAAGCAGCTGTAACTATAGCTTATCAAGCCAGTTATTACTGATAAGGCAAAATATTGTTACTTTGAAATGGAAACGGCAAGTTCTCATTAGCGGCTTCACTTCCAGATCAGAGGCTCGAGTGAGCCAGCTCACGCTGACACTCCAAATTGCACAACTTCCACCGCACGGCCAAGGCTCTGTACTTGTGCTTCTCGGGCTCCTGAGAGCTGGCCCTGGAGCTTGCAGATCTGGCAGCCTCCCAGGCACTGAAGGGAGAGAGGGGCAGGTGGGGCGGGGGGCTGGCGACTGTGCCTTGCTTTGCACTCGCTAAACAGGGGCGAGCACCAAAACCTGCATAGTGCCTTTTAGGCCTGATGGCCGTGAATGGGGCATGGGGAGAGGTACAAGGAAGGGAAGGTCGAGAATAGATAGAAGGAATAAGGGGGAATAGATGACAAAGATGCTATCTCAATGCCAGCTGTCAGTCTGTCTGTCTATCTATCCAGCCCCATAAACCCCATCTATCTATCTCTCTATCTATCTATCTATCTATCTATCTATATATCTATCTATCTATCTATCTATCCCAAGACACCCCCTCTATCTTTCTATCTATCCCCAGACACCCCCTCCATCTATCTGTCTACCTATATATCCCCATACACCCCCTCTATCTATCTATCTATCTATCTATCTATCTATCTATCTATCTATCTATCTATTTATCTATCTATCTATCCCCAGACACCCCCTCTATCTATCTATCTATCTATCTATCTATCTATCTATCTATCTATCTATCTATCTATCCCCAGACACCCCCTCTATCTAATCTATCTATCTATCTATCTATCTATCTATCCCCAGACACCCCCTCTATCTATCTATCTATCTATCTATCTATCTATCTATCTATCTATCTATCTATCTATCTATCCCCATACACCCCCTCCATCTATCTATCTATCTATCTATCTATCTATCTATCTATCTATCCCCTGCCCCCTCTTTCTAGCCCTGGCATTATACCAGCGCCAGGCAGCATGCTCACCACCATGGTGTGTTTGGGGGGAGACGGACGTTGCTCGACGGGCAGGGGATCAATGCTAGCGCCCCCTTCATGCTGCAGGATTCCCAGAGTACTTCCCAAGCGCCACGCACGGAGCCCCGCTGACATGCAGCCACCTCTGGGGTGCAGCGCTCTAGTGGTGTGGGAGGCAGCCACAAAGCACATGACGGAGTTGTAGGCCAGGCTGTGTGTGCAGAAAGTGCCAGGGGTCAGTCGGGTGGCCTCAGTTGTGGGTGGGTAACGCTGGTGCTGGGAATCCTGCGCTGGCATTTGAATGGCAGGAGCCAGTGGAGCTATGCCTGATTTACCCCAGGTGGGGATTTGCCCCATGGAGTCCCATGGGGCTATGGTGATTTACCCCAGTTGGGGATCTGGCCCATGGGGCTATGGTGATTTATCCCAGTGGGGATCTGGCCCATGGGGCTGTGGTGATTTACCGCAGTTGGGGGTCTGGCCCATGGGACTATGGTGATTTACCCCAGCTGGGGATCAGGCCCATGGGGCTATGGTGATTTACCCCAGCTGGGGGTCTGGCCCATGGAGCTGTGGTGATTTACCCCAGCTGGGGATCAGGCCCATGGGGCTATGGTGATTTACCCCAGCTGGGGGTCTGGCCCCATAAAGCTATAGTGATTTACCCCCAGCTGGGGATCATGCCCATGGGGCTATGGTGATTTACCCCAGCTGGGGGTCTGGCCCCATAAAGCTATAGTGATTTACCCCCAGCTGGGGATCATGCCCATGGGGCTATGGTGATTTACCCCAGCTGGGGGTCTGGCCCCATAAAGCTATAGTGATTTACCCCCAGCTGGGGATCTGGCCCATGGAGCTGTGGTGATTTACCCCAGCTGGGGGTCTGGCCCCATAAAGCTATAGTGATTTACCCCCAGCTGGGGATCTGGCCCATGGGGCTATGGTGATTTACCCCAGCTGGCGGTCTGGCCCCATAAAGCTATAGTGATTTACCCCCAGCTGGGGGTCTGGCCCCATAAAGCTATAGTGATTTACCCCCAGCTGGGGATCTGACCCATGGGGCTATGGTGATTTACCCCAGCTGGGGGTCTGGCCCATGGGGCTATGGTGATTTACCCCAGCTGGGGATCAGGCCCCATAAAGCTATAGTGATTTACCCCCAGCTGGGGATCTGGCCCATGGGGCTATGGTGATTTACCCCAGTCAAGATTCGTGGCAGAATTGTTACCCTGGTCTCCCAGAAGGGGCGCTAAGTGAGTCCCTCAGGGTTGCGCAGGGAGTCGTGGCAGAGGCAGGCATGGAGCTGGCCAGCTCCCAGGCAAGTACTGCAACGACTGGGCCAACCTCCCTTCCTGGCTCCGAGGCAGCTCCCAGGCCCGGATGCTGCCTAGCTTGTTCCCTGGGCCCCCAGAGTAGCCAGACTCTGCAGTCCGTGTGCTCCAGCCCCACGCGGTCCCCTCAGCTCACACCAAGCGAGTCTGGGGAACAGGGCGTGACAGACGCGATCGGAGAATGTTTACCCGAGTCCCAGAATAAAGCTCTCGTCTGCGCGACTCACAGCCCCCCCCCCCCCCCTGTAATTTATGGAGACCTGGTTTCTGCAGCGTGATAAAACACAGTAGCAATAATACACTTCAGGATGGACTCCAAGACACTTAAACTGGTTAATGAGCTGCCTTCCTGCTCATAAATTAATTTACCCACTGTCCCTGCACCCAGGGGGAGCGGACACATGCACGCGGCACCGGACTGCAATGAATAATGGATCGCGCAAACCTCCGGCCCCACAAACTTTGCCTTATGCTTTCCGTGAGGCGTCTCCTGACAATCTCTGGCTGAGTGATTTTTTGTTTGTGGGCTGAGATTTGTTCCACAGGAGCTTTCAGTTACCTGGAGAGATTGGGGAGTACGAATACGGTGTCAGGGCTATAAACCTGTTACATAAATCACAGATTACAGAGCGGAATCTGCTATCTGTTCCTGTAAATAATTGAACATTCAGATGTGGAGGGGAGCTGAGCATGGCCGCCACTGCTGTGTACACAGAGAGGGCACAGCGATATTACACCCAAAAAGGGGGCGTTACAAAAACACTAAGGCTGCAAAGTGTTCAACCTTAATTCAGCCCCCATGGGCATATGGATTATGATCGAGTCTTTAATGCCATGATCGCAGCCAACTTCTTTCCCCGGGTCCCCTGCCTCATTCAGTGCACAGGACCTGCTCTTGGGACCGAATCAGGGCTGTGCAGCAAGGAGGCTGTTATCTGGAGGAGCCCTGCCTCGTTTGTTGCAGAAGCTGGAGGCAGTGCAGTGAACGAGGCAGGGACTGCAGGAAGAGAAAGGAGAGTCTCCTAGTGAAGGCATTTGAGTGCTACCCTGGCTAACTGGATTCTAGCCCTGCTTCTGCCACAGAGCTCCTGTGTGAGGAGTCACCTAAAGCAAACTTTTTACAGGGAGCCTCTGTCTGCTTCTCCTGATTTGGGTGCCCAACCTGAGACCCTGTGGTCCGATTTGCTTTGTGAGCCCTCCCACTGAGGTCAATGAGAGCTCTGCGCTCAACATAGGAAGTGCTGTCACATACTCAGCGTTCTGCCTCTCAGATTGGGCACCTAAAAGGAGATGCCGTGTTTGACAATTTTGGCCTTCATCTCTGTGCCACAATTCCCCAGAGATAATGAGAGCACCTAGCCTGATTGGGGGGCCAGGAAGATCAATGCATTAATGTTGGGAAAGGATTAAGGGACTACATTGAGAGCACCACACAGAAACCCGGGAGGAAATGAACCATTCTGCAATCAGAGCAGAGTTTGAATGGTAAGGCCTGGGGCCACCCACGGGATGATGAGGATGAATGAGCTATTGAATAGCTGCTCTTTCGCAGAGCACCGTCTGTCCTGTGCACTGAATGAGGCAGGGGGTCTGTGCAATTTTAATGTTCTTTTAACGACATTTTGCTGTATGTAACTGTGATGGGGTGAACCCCGCTCCTGGGGTGCCACCTGATGTGCTGGGGTCTCACTGAGCCTGCCCTTTCCACCAGCCTGGGTTTCCTCACCCTGTTCTTGCCATGCTTGGCTCTCAAGCCTTCTCCAGCACACACAGGTAAGGCCACCCCCAGCTGCAGACACAGACTGAAATCTATGTGGGAGGATTTAGCTAGGCTAGGGGAATGGCCAGGGGAATGTGCACACCTCCTTTGGGGTATAAACCCAAAATAATATTGACTTGCGCTGTATAGAAAGATCTGCACAGTGCAAGCTCATAAAAATTCACCCTCTCCCTCAATGTGGAGAGAGATATGCATAACTTTTTGCTCCCCGCCCCCAATATGAATTGCACAAACTGGGTTTTGAAATAAACAAGAAATACGTTTATTAACTACAAAAGGTAAATTTTAAGTGATTATAAGGAATAGCAAACAGAACAAAGCAGATTACGGAGCAAATAAAACAAAACACACAAACTAAGATTAATACACTCAAGAAACAGGTCACAAAATATAATTTCTCACCCTAAATGTTGTTTTAGGTAAATTGCAGAGTTTCTGTGGCTTAGAGTTCCAGTTATTTATCTTCGCAGACTGGACCTCTGTCTCAGCCTGGACTCAGCCCCTGCCTTTTCCTTCAGGTGTTTTTAGGGGTCTTCCTTCTTGGGCGGGGAGGCAGTGGAGAAGAGTCCTGATTGCCTTACTTCCCAGCATTAAATAGAATTTACATAAGGCGGGAATCTTTTGTTTCCCAGTCTGACCCCCACCCCCTCTTAATGGAAAAACACTGAAAGCCCAAGATGGGGGTCTAGTACCAGGTGACACGATCACCTGACCCTGTAGTGTCAAAGCAGCAACCCTGGGAGCTTCTCAGGAAGGCAGGAGATTAGTATCTTCCAAATCTTATTGTTCTTCCTAATGGCCCATTGAGGCTGATTGCCTACTGTCTGGTGGGCAGTAACATACACAGTTATAACTGTTACATAGTCAATATTCTTACCGACAGATACAGGAATGATACATGCATACAAATTGAATAATCACATTCAGTAAATCAGAACCTTTCCAATGATACCTTACATAGAATCATAGAATATCAGGGTTGGAAGGGACCTCAGGAGGTCATCTAGTCCAACCCCCTGCTCAAAGCAGGACCAACCCCAACTAAATCATCCCAGCCAGGGCTTTGTCAAGCCTGACCTTAAAAATATCTAAGAAAGGAGATTCCACCACCTCCCTAGGTAACGCATTCCAGTGTTTCACCACCCTCCTAGTGAAAAAGTTTTTCCTAATATCCAATCTAAACCTCCCCCACTGCAACTTGAGACCATTACTCCTCGTTCTGTTATCTGCTATCACTGAGAACAGTCTAGATCCATCCTCTTTGGAGCCCCCTTTCAGGTAGTTGAAAGCAGCTATCAAATCCCCCCTCATTCTTCTCTTCCGCAGACTAAACAATCCCAGTTCCCTCAGCCTCTCCTCGTAAGTCATGTGTTCCAGTCCCCTAATCATTTTTGTTGCCCTCCGCTGGACTCTTTCCAATTTTTCCACATGACCCATCTTGCATAAAACATATCTCAGTCATGCCATATTCATATCACACTATTTCTATGAAGAATGTGGGGTGTAAGTCACAGTAATAGCCAGGGTTTTTTAATGCTTAAAAATGAAAACAGCAACAACAACGGTTGGGATCTTTAGATCCCCGGCACGGTCCTCTACCAGCTCAGCTAACAGAGAACTGGTAGCAGTAATAGGCTGTTATCTTCTATGTGGCCCTGCCGCTGGAGGGGGTTGGGGGCACACACTTTGCCGGAGGGTTTCACAGCTGTGTGCTGAGAGCAGAGGAAGGACATTCTGGGCCAAAGGGGGTGACTGATGGTCTCCCGCACCATGCGTAAGATCACCACCTGGGCTGGTGCTGGTGGTTCTGTCATGCATAGGCTCAGCTCAGCTCCTTTGGGACCAGATCCTGCACGGGGCCAATGAACTCAGCGCAATCAGCGGTAGAGGAGGGCCCTTCCGGGAGGCGCCCAGAACCTACATCCCACCTGGGTGAGCCGAGTCAGAAAACCTTCCCCCCTCCCAAGCCTGTGTCCATGCCCCGGGATCTTCTCCGCAGCCACAAAGGCTAGAAACACGGGGTCTTTTTAAGGAAGATGTGAAATGTGCTGAAGCTGATGGAGGCCCCAGGGGTGTGCAGATACAGGGTGCAATGCTCAGTGGAGAAGGGCGTATTGCTCTGAGCCCCGAAAGAGGAGCAGAGGCCATTCTGGGTTCCCCTCAGCCATCTGGGAGCCCCGTACACGCAGAGGATCTCTTCGTAGCATCAATCCTGGTGCCTCTGTAGCTGCTCTTGGAGGACAAAGCGGGGACAGCTGCAAAGGGTTCCAGATGGTGAGCGTGAAGCTGGCATCCCATGCAGCCCTTAGCGGGGCTGGAGCTATCGGCTTCTTGCCCAGACAGGCCCGCACTCAACGCCTAGACGTGAATCCTTCAGCTCAAGTTACGCCAAGCATGGCCATAATAGAGTGCAGTACATTTAAGAGCTAATATACAGTAGCTTTATAACAGGGCCTCTCCATCACTGGGACAGGGCGGGTGGCTTTCAGTGAATTGAAAAGCTGGTGGCCCCAGACCAGCCGAGCTGGTGGATTTATTACTGAAGGTAATGCGAGCAGCAGACCATCATATTATTGTGATCAACGACACAATATCCAGAGTGCTCATTCACCGGGGGATTCATTTCAGAGCTCATCTTTATTCAGACGCAGCCGCGGCACAGCTGAGATTGTCTTTGCAGACATGCTGAGCTTGTGTCTATCTGATGTCAATGCCGGGGCCAAGGAGAGCTCGGGAAATTAAATACCACTTCTCATGCCCTCCCGCACCACCCACAATACAGCTGCCTGCTCAGGGTATAGTGTCTGATTGTTGAAAGAGCTCATGGCTGGATCCCGCAGCGCCTGCGATCGGAGCCGGATTCCCCAGGGCTCAGCGACCGGGGCCGGGTTCCCCAGGGCTCAGCGCCCGCGATCGGGGCCAGATCCCCCAGGGCTCAGCACCTGCAATCAGGGCTGGATCCCCAAGGGCTCAGCGCCCACGATCAGGGCCAGATCCCCCAGGTCCCAGCGCCCGTGATCGGGGCCGGATCTCCCAGGACCCAGCGCCCGCAATCCAGGCCAGATTCCAAGAGTCCAGCTCCCATTGAGACACCTAAACAAGGGCCAGATTTGCTCCACATCCTATTGTGACCTGGCCACATATTCCAGAGCACTCAGTGTCCAACCTGCATCCAGCACACCAAGTCCTTGAAAAAACCAGGCCCTGGTGCTGAGCCCTTCTGCAGACCTCCCCAAGCAGACCTGGTTTGCAGCCATCACTGCTGTTTCAGTGGAGAGCATTTTGCACCTGTCAGTCATCGGGCTCACATATTTTTCTGAAGCTGCAAACCAAGCTCAGTGCATCCAACTGAGCTGATCTGCAGAGGCAGATGGGTCAGCCGTCAATCTCGGGTGCAGGAAGGCAGGCTGGATGATTTGCAGGTGTGGAATTGCACTCACAGAGACAAACGGGCTGTGTGGAGACCTGGAACGGTATCAGAGTCGCTGGTGTGAGATCCTCCCTCCACCCTACGGGCAGGCAATGTTGCATTCTTGACTTACAGCCCTAAGAAGAAACATGAGCAATCCATTAGTAATTTCCTCCCTTAGCTCCTTAATTGGCTTGGATTGGTCTGTAATAAGCGGCCCCCTCAGGATATATTTGTTTTATAGCACATTTAACTAATGTTATTTGCATAAATGGAAATTAAAGAATGGGGGAGACACAACAATGGGATTAAAATTGATTCGGTGCAGAAACGTCTCAAGGTATTAACGTTAATGACGGTGACGGGGGTGCCAGTGAATAGCACCTTAAAGGCAGATACCATGTAAATACATTAGCAACAATGCACGGCTAATAGGGATTGCTTCCGTTAAATAAATTGTTCCAAGACATGCCACTGGCACACGGAAGCGGCGTGTCTAATGCAATTGACTTATCCACTCGGGGCTGCATCCCAGAGGTGCGGAGGGCTAGCTGTCTTTATAGAGCTGGTTCTGATATTTCCTGCAGGGCTGGGTGCAGAGTAAGGCAGAGTAACCCAAGAGTAGGGTTTAGGAGCTGATGGTTTTCTTAGATCTCCCCGTGTGACCCGGGACAAGTCATGTAAACGCTCCATCACTTTGACACAGTTGGAGAAGTTTCGAAAAGATGCAGAATAGCACAAGGCAAAACAGAATCTAGACACAGCTTGTCCTGTCGCATCCGGTGTCAGAAAAGGGGAAGGAGGAACATTTGGAATTTCAGGCCATTTTCGGGTTTTGACAGAGCCAAAATAAAACGACCGTTTTGAGTCAAAGCCAAATTAAATAAATGTTTTGTCGCAAATGGAAACACTTTAAACAGACATTTTTGAATGAAAATATTTGATTTAAGGGTGGGGGGTTGTTTTGACCAGCTTTGGGTGCTCTCCAGCCTCTCCAGGGGCAGTATGGTGGGAGGCATCACAGAGGCTGATTGTCTCGATCAATAGATCTCAAAGCACTTTACAAAGGAAAGTCAGTAGCATTATCTTTATTTTAACAGTGGGTAAACTGAGGCACAGCGAGGCGCAGGCATTTGCCTGTGGTCACACAGCAAGGCAGTGACAGAGCCTGGAGCTCCCCAAGACCGTTCTCACCACTGGACCATCTGTGCAACTGCTTGCTTGCTGTGTGCACGTTTGCTACAATCGCACACGCACATTGGGTAACTGCTGGTGCAAAGGCCTCCAATGTGGGGGCAGTCGGCACCTCCAGGGGCCGCTCACTACCTAGCAGGATCACACCCCTGTTTCCCAATCCTCCAGAGTGTCGAAAGCCAGGCAGGGCTCTGTCCCCTTTCCAGACGCCTTCCCCTTTAATGCAACACCCTCGCTGACCACTGGGGGCGCTGTTGCAGTGCACAGCGGCCTTTTGTTCCTGCAGGTGAGCTGACCCGCACGTGGCCAGTTCCAGCCTTGCACAGAGGCTGCTACCTGGGTACCACGCTGGATGCCGTCCCCTCGCTTAGCCCAGCTGTCTCTCATTCCCCGGCAGGCCGGGATGTGACGCCAGATAATGTGCGGCTCCAACAATGATCAGTTCTTGCTCTGACTGACCCATAATGAGAGCGGCAGTCTAGTGATGGTTTGCCTTTGCCGTATGGCGGATGTGTCCTTCCCAGCTCCTGGCCTCGGCGAGCCGAAGACAACTCCTGCCGTTTAACATCCCTGTACTGCCCCTTACTTTTCCTCCATTTAGCATTTGACCTATGGAGGTGAACGTGTCGGGGGGTGGGGAGAACAGGGCACCCGCCTGGCAGGTGTTCGAGATCGGAGCTGCCTTCGTCTGCAGAGCCGCGGCCCCCGGGAACCACAGCTCCCAGCCGTCCGCGCTCCAGCTGGAGCTGTAGTCCCCCCAGGCCACACGCCGTTGGGGGTCTGCCCCCCCCCCCCCCCCCGGCTCCAGCCAAGCTGCCAATGCAGCGCCTTGGAGGTGTGATGGCGCCCGCTGCTGCAGGGCTCGATCCAACCTGCAGCCCTGGGAGTGGCCGCAGGCCACCGGCCCCGCTGCTCAGTGCTGGTGCTTCTCTCCCTGTCCTCCCCAGGTATCCAGCAGCTGCGACTACGTCTTTGTGAGCGGGAAGGAGACGCGCGGCTCCATGAACGCCCGGGTGACCTTCAGCTACGAGCACCTGAGCGCCCTGCTGGAGATGACGGTGTGGGTGCCCAAGCTGCCGGTGCACATCGAGCTCTCGGACCCCAGGCTGAGCCAAGTGAAGGGCTGGAGGGTGCCCATCCTGCCGGACAGGAGGTGCGCCCCTGCACGGGGGGCCAGAGGGGAGCTCATGCCCCGCGGGCCGGTGCGCTTGCGGCCACGGGAGCAGGGGGCAGGGGACTCTGCCCTTGTCAGGCTTTGCCAGTCACAAATGCGGTTCCCACTGGCTTGGTGCTCCACCCGTTTGGAAATCAGGCCCGGCTGGTCTGCGCTTACTGCGGCTGGAGGCTCCTCCAGGCAGGGAATCAGCCCAGCTCCCCTTGACGGCCTCCTCCAGGCAGTAACGGAGCAGGCTTAGGCCCTGGGCTCTGAAAGGCTGCGCCAGGGGACAAGCTGCCCAATGGCGGCTCTCTGCTCGGCCACTGGAGGGCGCCGCAGAGCGAGACAAAGCCCCCCCTCTTCCGAAGGGGGCAGCATGCGGCCCGCATGGCACCCCAGCACCTGCGGCCTGAGTCACCAGGGACCAGAGGTGAAAGTAAGCCGGTGCACCGTACTGGGGCAGCCCGGCTTCCCCAGGGGGCAATTTAAAGGGCCCCAGGCCCTTTAAATTGCCTCGAGAGTCCCGCTGCTGGAGCCCTGGGGTAGCGGCTGCAGGGCTCCGGCAGCTATTTAAAGGGCCTGGGGCTCCCCTGCTTCTACTGCCCGGGCCCTTTAAATAGCCGCGAGAGCCTCGCCTCTGCTACTCTAGGGCTCCGGGGGCTATTTAAAGGGCCAGGGCGGTAGAAGAGGGGAGCCCCGGGCCCTCTAAATAGCCCCCGGAGCCCCAGGCTGCTGCTGCTACCCCGGTGGGGGGGCACTTACCTTACAGGGTGGGCTGGGGCTGGCTTTGACCCCCTCAACCCCGCCTTTCCGCCCTGGGCCCTGCCCCTTCCGGGGGCCAGAGCTGGCCCCAGAGTACCGGTAAGTCACTCGACTTACTTTCACCCCTGCCAGGCACCCTCATGCTGCCCCCAGCTCCAAGGGGCTGGAAGAGCGGCCTTGGCTGGGGTGTTTCTAAGCTGTGCAGACAGCTCACAGCTCAGCCAGGCTCTGAGCGGAGAGAGGGCCTGGGTCAATGCAATACACACACGTGTGCACAGAGACATGTACCCAAGCACACACAGCCACCTCTGCGAATGCACACACGCGGGTACACACTTCTGGGCACACGTGGTCACGTAGGTACAGATGCACACAAAGACACGCATACACACGCACACGTACCTCTGCAGATGGGCACCTATCCAGGCACATGTGTGTACCACGTACACGCGTGCCCCCAGGTACACCTTCCCTCACCCCCAGATGCCCACAAGCACAGGCCAAGTCATGAATGTGCATGTGACCACACAGGTGCCCGCAGGGAGGCCCAGGTGCACGTATTCATGTGAACACACACACACACACACATACACACACACACTCCTTTCCTGGACACTGCCGTAATTCATCTAATAAATAATGTACAGTGCCCAGCACAACGGGGGTCCTGGTTCAGGACAGGTGCCTAGGAACTACCGTAATTCACCTAATATACAGAGCACATGCTTTACACACCCTTTCAGCTCCCATGGGTACAGCGGGCCAAGGCCTTTTGTTCAGGATGCACCAATAGAGCTGGCCCTGGCCCTTCACATTAACCCCATCCCCTCCAACAGCAAATGCCACGTGCCATGGGATCTGCCGTCCAGGGCCACCTGCATCCAGAACCCTTTTGTCAGCCAGCTGCCCACACGGTCTTCTGCCCCCTGGGGGGTGGTTTGCTACTGCACATCTTGAGTTAGATACAGGCCTCACTGCTGAATTGCAGCTACTTCTGGGGTGGAGCATGGAGGCTGCTGAACTGCACAGTGACAGCTGGACGTGAGGGAGCGTGCCTATATAGCGAGCCACCTGCGAGAGAATCATAGATCTGTCGGGCAGGAGGGGAAATCAAGAAGTCTTTTCATCCAAACCCTCTGCTCTGAAGCAGGAGCAAGTAAACAGGCTAGACCATCCCTGACAGGCGTTTGCCCAACCAGTTGGTAAAACCTTCAACAACGAGGATCCAGCCTAGGTCACCTGTTCCAGAGTTTGAATATTCGTAGAGATAGAAAGTGTTTCCTAATATCTAACCTGAATTTCCTTTGCTGCAAACTAAGCTGATTGCTTGTTCTGACCTCAGTGGGCATGGAGAGCAAATGATCCCCACCCTCTTTCGAGCAGCTATTTACATATTTGATGGCTTTTATCAGGTGCCCCCAAGTCTTTTCTTCTCTAGAATCTGAACACACTCAGTTCTGTCAACCTCTCCTCCCAGGTCAGGTTTTCTAAACCTTTGACCATTTTTGTGGCTCTCCTCCCGACTTTCTCCAGTTTGATCACATCTCTCTGACAGTGCAGCGCCCGGAATTGGACACAGCGCTCCATCTGAGGCCTCCCCAGCGCTGAGCGGCATGAGACAATTACATACAACACTCCGGTTAATACAGCCCTTTTCGCAACGGCCTCACGCTGTTGGCTCCTGCTCAGTTTGTGATCCCCGATAGCCTCCAGATCCTTTCCAGCAGTACTGCCACCTAGCCAGTACCCCATTCCCGCGATGAGTCACTCACTAGTCTCTGGCCTCTATTACCCTGGTACCCGGTAGCTGCAGAGCAGGGGCAGCCCCAGCCAGGGCAGGGTGGCTGATCTGTCTTGTGCCCCCAGGTCCGTGCGGGAGAGCGAGGATGATGAGGACGAGGATGAGCGGAAGCAGAACCGGGGCTGCACCCTGCAGTACCAGCACTCCACCCTGCAGGTCTTCACCCAGTTCCACACCACCTCCTCGGAGGGCACCGACCAGGTCATCACCATGCTGGGACCCGACTGGCTGGTGGAGGTCACCGACCTGGTCAGCGACTTCATGAAGGTGGATGACCCCCGGGTGGCCCAGCTGGTGGACAGCAGCACGCTGGCCGGGCGGGAGCCAGGCACCACGCTCTTCAAGGTACGGGCCCCTCACCCCCTTTCCTCGGGGCACGGGGAATCACGTGGCTGTGGAGCTGGAAGGCAGCGAAGGAACGAGCCCTGCGTGCACAGGGGTGAGTGGATAAGCCGGGGCCGTGTGTCTGGGCTCATGGGCACTCCAGCTGGCAAGCACTTGCTAGAGGTGATCAGGGATTCCCTAGGGGCCTCTGTCCCTCGGGGTTGAGCTAACGGCTGATGAAGCAGGGGAGGAAGTCCCTCTCTTCCCCCCGGTGCGGGGTCAGGCTATTTCCTGGCCCTCCTCTCTCCAGCCATTATATACTGGAGGCGGGGAGTGGCCTGTACCAGGCTCCAGCAGCTGATGGCTAGGCCACCCCACAGCTATGGGGAAGGGGCCCCTGGCAGCATGATGGAGCAACTCACATGGGGAGGGACAGGTGCCCGCCCCGTGGCAATGCCTGGGGAAACCCCAGAGGGGCCCCGCTGTCCCCATGGGCTGCCTGAGCTGGGGCTAGTTGCAGGTAGGACAGTGGCCATCCCTGATTGCAGGTGGGCTCAGGTCTGCAGCCCGGCTCTGCACATGGACCCCGCTGGAAAGTCCCGATCAGGGTCAGTTCCACTCCCCGTCTCCCTAGAGCTAAAGGGGCAGAGGGACCTTTCACCCACTGCCTGTAAAAGCCTCCCATGGGCATGGGGCCGATTGGCCGATGCCGGGTGCCAGCCGCTGTCAGCGGGGAAATGCTCCAAAGCTCCTTGCCCTGGAGTGCATCTCCCTCCTGCAGCCGACCCCCCGGGGCGGGGTTTGTGATGGAGACTGCCCCCTCCCCTCCTTGGCCAGAAGGAGAGGTCAGGCTGGCACCAGGCATCCGAGGGGCTGTATGCAGAAGGGAATGGTGGAGCCCAGCTGGGATAGGCCTCAGGCTGGGCTAGTCTGGATCGGGGGCCCTTTGCAGCTTTCCGGTCCAGAGGCCGGCCTGGGTGTGTCCGTTGCACAGAGAGCGTGTGCAGGGTGTTGGCATCCTGGGCTCGGAGTCCCCCAGAGAGGCAATAAATGTGCAAATTCTCTGCCGTGCTGACGAGGGCGTCCTCCCCGCCGCGGGTGCCCATCGCGCTGAGGTCCCCGCGCCCCAGAAGCAGCATCTGCCTGGCCAAGCCGTGCCTTTGATCCTCGCTCTGGCTGTGAATGTCATCCTGGCTTTGAAGCTCAGCAAAGCAGCCGCCTCTCTCCTTCCTCCCTCCGGGGCTGGAGGGGTGACGGGGTGGGAGCAGTTTAAAGTTATCTCCTGAGCACATGCCTCCCCTGCGGGCTGGATCAGCCATTAACTGCAAGGCCTGGCGGCTCGGGCTGTAATTAGTTCTGGGCCTAGGCTCGGTTACGCTTTCCTAAGCGAAATTCCTGGTTTCTTCGACACTGGCTTCAAAGGGCCGAGCGTCGCAAGGTCAGCAGGGCTGCTGCCGGGGGGTCAGTGCTCCCCAGGAAACCCCGCTCCGTATGCCACAGCAGCTTGGGCGCGGTGCAGGCAAAGGTCGTGCCCGTGAGGTCATCTCTGAGGCCTTGCCGGACGCTTTGTCAGCTCCCCTGTGCTCTGGGGGCCAGTGATGTTTCTTGGCTGAGCAGGAGGCTAGGGGAAGGGGGGAACTGCAGTACTGCTTTGTGGGAAAGGGTGCGCCCTCCTTGGCATCAGCAGGGCACTGCTGTGAGGGAGCTCGCAGCACCGAGGGTGGTCCCTCATTGGCGTTGGCAGGGTAGTCTCTGTGAGGGAGCTCACAGCACTGGGGGTGGTCCCTCATTGGCGTTGGCAGGGCACTGCTGTGAGGAAGCTCGCAGCACAGGGGGTGGTCCGTCATTGGCATTGGCAGGGCGGTGCCAAGAGGCGGTGGGTGACTGGCTGGGCCATCATGGCTGCTCCCCGACCGCTCCCTCTTGCAGGTGGTGTCCCCGCTCATGGAGGCAGTGCTGGGGGAGACGGTGCTGACGGTGGCGGACGAGAAGGTCAGCATCATCGATCTGAAGGCCCAGGTGGTGTCCAGCCTGTCGCTCTCCCTCCATCCCAGCCCCGGCAACAGCCACACCATCATCGCTAAGACGGCCGCCCAGCAGACCCTGAACTTCTCCAAGCAGGTAACACAGGGCTCACGCCGCATGGCTCGCAGAGTGTGGGACTACACCTCCCAGCATGCACTTTGGCTCTCCATGGAGCACTGCATGCTGGGGCCTGTAGTCTCCCAGTGCCGCACCCGCACGTGGACACCTGTACTCACTGCTCTGCCGTTTGGATGTGGTCCTGCCCCTGAGAGGGCCTCTGGCTGAGGCACCCTGCCAATAACACGATCAGAGGAGGGACGGGGCATTCAGTGCCGCTCAGGGGCAGGCTGTTGGGTGCAATGATTTTGTTGGGGCTCATCTCATCAGCCCAGCGGAAATTCACCCCCATCCCATGTGATATGTCAGGACTGCTCATTTCTGTCTGGGAGACGCCCTGGCTCCATCTGGGGGCGGGATCCCCGGTCTGCGGGCCTCGGGGGCAGCTCACTCCTGTAAGTGCCCGTAGAACGGCGGGAGTTCCTATTGCTCTCATTCCCCCAGTGCCCAGCCCCTCCTGGAGACCTCATGCATCCAGCTGGCCTGCAGGGATGACCCTGCAGCTTTTCCTGGCTGCCAGGGGCACTGTGGGACCTGCTCTGCCGGCAGAAGCCAGGGGCCTCTCTGGCTCCCCTCTCATTGATCCCTGGCTGGATCCAAGCAGGGCCAGGGCAGCCAATGGTGGGAGCACAAGGTGAGGGGGTTCAGTCCTGGCCCCGTAAACCACCCACCCCAGATACCCTCAGCACCCACTCATCTGCCTACCCCAGACGCCGCCAGTTCCCGTCCACTGACCGACCCCAGATCCGCCAGAAACCCACCCCCTTACCCCAGGAGCCTCCTGCCCCACCCACAGCTGCCAAGCTTCCAGCAGCTCTGTGTCCTGCTCGGGTCAGGGTGTATTGATTATATGCAAGTTATTTACAAACATGCAAATGAGCTCACTAACTAATTTGCATACTGGGCTTTGCATCTGTACCAAACTTGCCTGCTATGCCTAGGAGCCCCCAGGTGAGGCATGGCCCTGGGAATCGTTTGCAGCAGTGCCTTGGCATAGCGCTGGCTGCAGGGTGCAGTATCCGGGGGCTCTTCACTGGCCATATTGCAGTGTGTAGCTGCAGCCCCCCTACGGGATCACCAGGGGCTCTGTGCGGTATGAGAGAGGCCGACTGAGCTCACGCTCTTTACGGAGAACTCAGTGCCAGTGATGGTGACGGGCGGGTGTCATGGGACTTCCGCTGAAATAAAAGATACACTGGGGTGAAGTGGGCCCGAGGAATGTAACCGGTTGGCACTGGGGGCAAGAGGGGAGGGCATTTGAAACCAATGCTTGCTCTCTGTGTGGGCTTTTTATAAGCCTGCTGAATGGCTCAGTCCTTTCAAACCCGTACTCCCACCTGGGGAGAGAGACAGAGGATGGGGAATGGATGGATGGTTGAAAAGATTGTCAGATGGATGCATGGAGAGCATGGTGGATGGATTCAGGGATGGATGGATTCAGGGGTGGATGAACAGCATGGGGGATGGAGAGGATGGGGGAGGGGGGGAGAGAATAGATAGAGAGCATGGGGGATGGATGAATGGATGGGGAATGGATGGAGGGTTGGAAAGCATGGGGGATGAATGATTGGACAGAATGGGGGATGGATGGATGGATGGATGGGTGAAGAGCACGGGGAACGGATGGATGGTTGGAGACCATGGGGGATGGAGGGACGGGTGGATGGTTGGAGACCATGGGGGATGGAGGGACGGATGGATAGTTGGAGAGTTTGGGGGACGGAGAGACCGGTCGATGGTTGGAGACCATGGGGATGGAGGGACGGATGGATGGTTGGAGACCATGGGGGATGGAGGGAAGGATGGATGGTTGGGGAGCATGAGGGGTGGGCGGACAATGGATGGTTGGAGACCATGGGGGATGGAGGGATGGATGGATGGTTGGAGACCATGGGGGATGGAGGGACGGATGGATGGTTGGAGAGTTTGGGGGACAGAGGGACGGGTCGATGGTTGGAGACCATGGGGATGGAGGGACGGATGGATGGTTGGAGACCATGGGGGATGGAGGGAAGGATGGATGGTTGGGGAGCATGAGGGGTGGGTGGACGATGAATGGTTGGAGACCATGGGGAATGGAGGGAAGGATAGATGGTTGGGGAGCATGGGGGATGGCCGGACGATGGATGGTTGGAGAGCGTGGGTGACGGAACGATGGAGGGACAGATGGATGGATAGATAGGTAGATGCCCATTCCCCGTGTTTGTTTTGCAGGAAGCCCTCCTGAGCATGTGGGTCTCATACAGTGATGGCACCACAGCCCCCCTCTCCCTCTACGACCCCAAAGACTACAACCTGGTGGTGAGCAGCCTGGACGAGAAAGTGGTGTCGGTGACCCAGGACCGGGCCTTCCCGTTGGTGGTGGCGGAAGGCGAGGGGGCTGGCGACCTGCTGCGTGCCGAGCTGGTCATCTGCGAGAGCTGCCAGAAGACCAAGCGCAAGAGCGTGCTCTTCACGGCGCTGGCCAGCGTGCGGGTGCGCTTCAGCTCCGAGGAGGACCCCACCTATGACTATGGGGATGCCGGCCACCTGCCGAGCAAGCCGGGGACCTCGGGGAGGGAGGAGAGTGCGGCCAGCACCACCCTGCGGGCAGATGTGGAGAGGAAGCCGGAGCCCAGCCAGGACAGCGGAGCTCCCAGCATCCCCCACACCACTGAGGACTTCCCCACCATCCCCACGGGCTTCGTGCAGGTGCCGCGGGGGCTGACGGACCTGGAGATCGGCATGTACGCCCTGCTGGGCGTCTTCTGTTTGGCCATCCTGGTCTTCCTCATCAACTGCATCGTCTTTGTGCTGAAGTATAGGCACAAGCGCATCCCGCCCGAGGGCCAGACCAACATGGACCACTCCCACCACTGGGTCTTCTTGGGCAACGGGCAGCCCCTGAGGGCCCAGAATGACCTCTCCCCTGCGCCCGAGAGTCCTGGCAACCCTCTGGAAAACGTCCAGACCTGCTGCCACGGGGACCACCACAGCAGCGGCAGCTCGCAGACCAGCGTGCAGAGCCAGGTGCACGGGCGGGGAGACGGCTCCTCGGGGGGCTCCACCAGGGACCAGAGCGAGGACCCGCTCAACTCCCCCACCTCCAAGAGGAAGCGGGTGAAGTTCACCACCTTTGCCACGCTGCCTTCCGAGGAGCTGGCCTACAACTCCATCCCCATCGCCGACGAGGAGGACCTGGAGTGGGTGTGCCAGGACATGGGGCTGCAGGATCCCGAGGCGCTCCACGACTACATCTGCAGGATCAAGGAGATCGCTTAGCGGGCTGCCGCGCCCTGTCACGCCACGCCAGCTGCTGGCCGGGGCCCGAGCGGATACCCCAGACCCCGACCGCCGGAGCCGACTTTCGAGACTCCCCTCCCTTTCCCTTTCGCTCTCTCTTCTGCGCACGGGGCATCCCTTCTGCCACTTTCTTTTTTCTTTGAAAGGGAACAAGTGTCGAGCAAGCCAAACCCAGCGGGGTGAACCCCGGCGTCCCGAGGGAGCAAGGGGCCGCCTCTGCCTTCCGCCCACTCACCGCCAAAGTGCCAAGGTGCCTGCAAGCTGCTTGCACAAACCCCGCCCCCGCCTGGCGCCGTCGAGGGGAGCTGGCGCAGCGGGGGGCGCGGAGCCCCGCGTTACGGGGGAGACACTGGTGGGGGTGGAGGAGCCAGAGCAGGAAGCTGATATAGAGCAAGAAGTGGGGGGAACGGGGGGTGGGAGGGGGGCAGGTTCAGACCTGGAGCGGTAACGGCCAGCGTGGCGGGCTCAACTCTCCACGTGCCCTGACACTGCCTTGGCCCGCCCTGCGAACCACGGACCGAGCGGCGCGGCCTCCGAGCGCGCGTCGGCCAGGGAAGACGAACAGGATTTCTCTGCTTTACTTTGTTGCACAATAATGTTGAATAAATATACATTCAGGGATCCCCCCCGACGGGCCCGGTCCTGCCACCGGTGTCACGGGACACGCTGCTCCGAACGCTGGGGGAAGGGCGGGGAGGAGCGGGCAGGGGGCCTGGCCCCAAGCTAAGGTGCCTCGGGAGTGCCCTGGAAAGCTGGAGCGAAGCCGTGTGGCTTTGGCCCAGCCCCGGGGAATACGTGGAGCGGCCACGGCCACTCCCTTTGCTGTTCCGAACCAGAGGAGGCCAGCGCCCATGTCTGTCCCTGTTGCTTGTGCCAGGCCCTGGGCTCCTCGCTCCCGTCCGGGGCCTCTTCCCTCCGCAGGGAGCTTCGCTTCTGAAAAGCCAGGCCTGGCGTGAAGCCGGGGAGGGGAGGGAGTGGGGCCAGGGACTCCGTTGGCCTCCGAACCCAGCCACAAAGCTCCTGAGCTGCATGGGAAGCTAAAGCTGAGGTTCTCGGCCCCGGGCCAAGCTCTTGCGGCTTCTCCCAGCTCCTCCTCGGACGGTCCCGTGCCCGCCCCCCGCTTGCAGTTCATAGTCTCGGCGTGTGTGCCTTCCACAAATGGCAGCACCTGCGGAAATGGCCCCAACCGGCCCATCAAGGGTGCCCTCCGCCGGGGTGCCCCAGGCATGGGGGCCAAGACCGCTCGCCTCCCACTCATGGCGGGGTATGGGGTGAGCTGAGCTCCCAGCTAACCGGTTCCCAGACCGCAGGCTTCGCGAGGTTGCACTGCCTCGTGTTGGAAGCACGGGCCTGGGCGTCAGCTGCCCTGGGACCCAGTCACGAGCCTGCGGATGACTCGGCAAGCTTGAGCGAGTCACCCTCCGTGCACCGCCC
The DNA here is from genome assembly GCF_015237465.2 of Chelonia mydas. Lineage (NCBI taxonomy): Eukaryota > Metazoa > Chordata > Testudines > Cheloniidae > Chelonia > Chelonia mydas. The sequence continues at coordinate 20,883,599 of NC_051257.2, read as the reverse complement.
ACACTGTGCCTCAGTTTCCCCTCTGTACAACATATTACAGTGGTTCTTCTTTGGCTCCGCTGTCCCTCCCCGGGTTCAACGGAGACTGTTGTGGGAGGGAATTTGCTCACTTCTCCGGCTTCTGCCCAGGGCAAACCCAAAGGCTGAGCAATGGATTGAGACTTCGCATGCCAAGTAGCAACTCCAGATGTGGCCCACTCCCTCACATCCTCTGGGAAGGGGCAGCTGCTCCTGGGGAGAGGTGAAGGGGCCACCCCGACAGGGGTGGGGAGCGGGTCTGAGTGAGCAGTTCAACCACGATGCTGTGCTCATAGCGCCAGGCCTGGTCCCATCCTAGCTCCCCCAGTAACAGCCCAGTGGGGCCTCCCAGAGCCAGGCCTGGCCAACCTGCAGTCATAGGGTCTCCCTGCCGCTGCCTCGTCACCTTGAGGCCTCAAGCGTAGCCGCAGGTTTGGCATCTGACCCCCTCTGCCAGGGAGCCCGGAGTCTGGGCCTCTCCCATCACCACATTCCCATGACTCTCATTGCGGGGCCTGAGGAGAGGCACAGTGCATCTCCCCAACCGCCTCGCCCTGCAGGCCCCACCATGCCAACAGTGGTGCCTGAGCAGTGCCCCATAGCGCACATCTGTGCTGGGGGTGGCTGGCCACATGCCCCCCCCCCCCAGCCCTGACCATACCAGGCAGTAGACACACTGGCACTGACTAGCAGAGGGGCAGGAGAGCGGAGCTGCTCATGCCAAGGGAGGGGTGTTATCTCTCAACTGGGCTTTACCCACCACTGTGTCTAATTTTTATTAAATAAATAAAAGAGACTAGGGGGGAAAAAGGCACTGGAAAGGCGGGAGAATGGACAGCATCTCTCTTGGGTTTGCTCCTTCAGCCCGAGTGGTCTAGCCAAGAACCAGGGCCTTGCGGGGGGTTCTGTCTGTTTGGAGGAGACATTGGTGAGAGTCAAACTCATGGTGGATGCTTGTTTAGTCACAAAGAATGTCCACGCGCCATCCTGTTCCCTGAACACAGGAGCCGCAAACAGCAGCAGGCAGTTTCGTGTCTCAGGAATCCCCACGCCTGCTCCCCCAGCCAGCTCTGTGCCCAAGAAGCCCTGTGTCTCTTCTGCCTCTCGGGATCATACTGACAATCACCATCAACACACTCCGCTGTGATTGGTATCCTATCCCCTGTGTTTGCAAGCAGGGAACCCCACTCAGCCTGCCTGGCTCAGCTCTGAGCTGCCATGTGCCTTGGGCGGTCTCTCCCTAGTTGTAGCTCTCTTTAGTCCATAAAGGGATTTAATTGCTCCTTGAGAGTGAAAACCTGTTTGGCCATACCTATTGACATTACCTAGGGGCTTGTCGACACATGGAGGTCATCAGGAATAGCTGTTGCACTTGAAATTCACACCCTACCTGCAGCTGAATTATCGTCCAAGTGTAGCCAAGCCCTCAGGCTGTGATTGGCAGCGGCTCTGCGGATGGCTCCCATTCGCCTCGGTCACAATGGCGGTGGAGCTATACACAATGCACTGCGTGTGGCCATTAAAGCAGAAGGGCATTGGTTTCGCCTTTGCCAGTCCTGGAGGAAACAGCCCATGGGCTTCTAGGGAACCCAAGCTGCTGGGGAAGGGATTTGGGGCGGCCACAAAGGGGTGTTGGGTGGCCACAGGCTCCCTACCCTTCCCATGTCGTAGCTGGGAAGGGCTCCCCATGTGGAACGCTTGTGGCCCACTGGCAGAGGGAACGGGTGTGGGCTTTGTGCCCTTCTAAGGTGGCTTCCTTCAGGTGCGGTGCTAAAGACAAGCTGGACCTCAGAAACCCTGCGCCAGGCCAAGGGGGAGGTGTTGGCGGGGGAGGGTTGGCACGGAGGCAGAGGCTGAGGATTTGGCCTAGATACCGACGTGTCCAGCAGGCCCGTCGGCCACAGTGATGGGTGCAGCCACGCACAGAAGGACGCTGGGGGCCTTGTCTATCGGCATGAACTGCCAAGGGCTGCTCATTAGGACTGGGCTGCCAATCGTGACTGTCGGTCTACGAGAATGAGAGCACCCCCGTGCACGCACAGCATCCCTGCCACGCACTGTGTCTGTCACGGGGGAGACGGTCCAGGCGCACACGCTGTACCCGACATGCACCGGTTCGGTAACTCCTGGGGTCAGTGCCTGGCATTGCCTGGAGCAAGGGTGCTGGTACATTAAATCCTAATCCCAAGCTATTCTCCATCAGTAGGTCTCCAGGCACTGCACAAAGGCTGGCAGTGTCGTTACCTCAGGGGAAACTGAGGCACAGGGCGGGTCCCAGCTCTGCATGAGGCTTTCCTCAAAGTGAAACATATCACTTATTTTAAACTCGGCTTTGGAAGCAGCCCTCCTGTGCCGAGATGGCCCCTGCCCCCCAGCCCCTGCAGCATTCAGCTTGGCTTTAAGTCTCCTTCCTGGGTCTGCCTCCATTTTAATTAGGCACCCACTGTGGTTGTGTCTTTGAATGCTGATGGCCCAGGACGCTCCTGGCCGAACGCTGCCCCTTCCCCAGCTGGGAGTAAACCCCCAGCGATTCCTTGGGCTCCTGGATTTACACACCTGTGACTGAGAGCAGAGTGTGGCTTGTGGTGCTCTGAGGGTACGTCTCTCCTGCGATCCGGGCGGTATACCAGAGCTAGCTGGCATCGACCTAGAGCACCAGCCGGCCGTGCATGGGTCCAGGGGCCTGGAGGGGATTGTGCTCAAGATGTAGCGTGGCACAATTACAGTGCAGCCGTACCCTGAGACGAATTAACAACGTAAGAGCTGATATTGCACCAGCGTCTTCCAAGACAACTCAAGCCCTGGACTGACAGCCCACTTGCAAGAAGAGCTGTCCCTCTGAGAAAGGTATTCGGTAGCTAGCTGTCCCGCCTTGGGGCATGAGGTCAGGGCCTCTCAGTGTATCCTGCATGCTAAGCCCGGGTCTGGGGGGCTTGGGCTTGGTGGTTCCACGCCCGCGCTTGAGCGTCCACACTGCATTGTAGCCCTGGGTTTACAATTGCTGGACCCAGTCTCACAGCTGTGCTAATGTGGTCCCACTGTGCTGCACAGCCCTTCTGACTTGGGGCGGAGGCGTGAGCTGCGTCCACACTGCAAACTGACATGGGCTTGGACCCGCGTCACAGTGGGACTCAGGCTCTGAGCCATGAGCATAGGGACCCAGTTCCCGAGCGCTTGCTGACCTGAGTCAGACTGATTGGTGCGTGAAGGGAAGCGGGGCTGAGCCAGAGCCTGGCCTTGGTGTGACGTGTGGAGACACCCTGACAGGCTCTGCCCACAGCGGGAGCTAAGGCATGCTGCATATCTTTGTAGTGCCTAGGAGCGCCAGCCCTGGCCCAGGCCCCCACAGCGCTAGGTGCCGAAGAAAGACAGAGCAGAGCAGGTCCCTGCCCCAACCAGCCTCCAGTCCACGTAAATGCCCACTTCCGACCTGCTGCTAACCTTCCTGTTAAGGTGGGTGCCCCTGCGGCAGAGCCAGTCTGTGCGGGGCCTGGCACTGGCCAGCAGGGCCTGAGTCCCAGAGCGGAAACAAAATCTATGGGTCATGACCGGGGTTCTCAGAAGCTGGAATGATCAGGGCAGACACCTGAAGGTCTAGATCCCTTCTGAGCTTTCGGGCCCGTTTGTTTTCCATGCAAAATTAAAGCATCTCTCGGCCTGATTTTCGTCGGCAGAAACGTCTCTTGTGCCTGCGAAAGTTCTCAGCTAGCAGCAAATATTGTTCATGGATAGCCGAAAACCCAGCCCACCTCTGGCCTTTCTCCTGGAAGATAACCCGTCCACCTCTCCCGCGCCTGTCCCCAGGGACCAGCAACTTTCCCCACAGCTCTGTCAAACGGGAGGCTCAAAAGAACCAGGTGTTCTGCTCGGGGACTGGCAGCGGGAGCCTTCAGGCTGAACCAGGTCCCACAAAGGGGTCAGAGTGGGAGGAGCTCCCTGAAATGGGCTTGGGCTACCCCCTGGGGCAGCAGCCCCCATGTACCAAACCGGCGTGTGGACACACACTGGGTTTAAACCAGGTTTGTATTGATTTCTCTGACACCTATAAATTGATCTAAGCGATGCACTATTTCATGAGGAGGGTGGTGAAGCACGGGAACGGGTTCCCTAGGGAGGTGGGGGAATCTCCATCCTTAGAGGTTTTTAAGGCCCGGCTTGACAAAGCCCTGGCTGGGATGATTTAGTTGGGGATTGGTCCTGCTTTGAGCAGGGGGTTGGACTAGATGACCTCCTGAGGTCCCTTCCAACCCTGATCTTCTATGATTCTAAGATTGGCTGCACACAAAGCTGCCCCCAAATCAGTTTGTGGCCTCACCTTTGGTTAAACCAGTGTGATCTCTATGGGCAGACCCAGCCGTGGCTGGCTCCTGGGGCTTCCTAGTGCTTGCAGTGTGTCCCAGGGCACAGCTCAGGATGGCTTCACATCAGCCTGTCCCCCTTAGAAGATGGGTCACTGCATGCCGGGCTAGCCGAAGTTGTCATTGGCTGATTTCCCCAACCCAGCATCAGAAGCAGAGAGGTTCCCACTGATGCTCTGTTGACCAGCTTGGCTTTTGACTGAGCACGTTGCCCCAGCTTCTCTGGTGAGGAGGGTGTTGTGGGAGCAGGGTGTACACCGGAGACATGTGCCGTTTGTTTTCTGTGCCGTGCTAAGCAATGTCTCAGATTCCACCAGGCCGGGTGAAAGCTCCACGCCCTGCACCATGTGGTTAAGCTGACCGAGGTCCCTGTGTAGACACCGCTTCTGCTGATGTAGGTGCGGCCTCTCGGCATGGTGGGTTACCTCCGCCCGACGCCATCGGGAGTGTCTGCACTGACGTACTGCAGCCCTCACTCTCCAAACGGCCCCAGCTCCGCACTCAGCGTTCTGGGGAGCGTAGCCCAGCTGGCGTGCTCTGAATTAAGAATGGTTGTCATGCGAACTGCCACTACAAGGCCCCCAAAACACAATGGGCCAGGTTCTCTGCAAAAGCAACGGGGCAGGGTGCACCAAGGTTACCACTCCCCCTTTCTCTTTTCAGTCCCCAGCCCTGGTGCACCAAGAGCAGTCCAGGGGCTGCTCTAACCTCCCCAAAGGACCATTCACCAGTTGAGGCCAGTGAGAGCAAAGTGCATTCTGGCCATGCCCCATCTCCACCCCCGTGCTGGAAGGGTGACTCTGGAGTCAGCTGTGCCGTCACTGTGGGAATCCTTAGCAAGGGCACTACGGCTACCTGATCACTGGAACATAGAAATTGTCAGATTGGGTCAGACCCGAGGTCCAGCAGCCAGCACCAGAGGCTTCAGAGGAAAGCAGCAATGGGATAATCGCCCGCCAAGGTCTCATCCTAATCTCTAATAGACCCTGGCTGCAACCTTGAAGTATGAGCTTTAATTTCCCTTCTGAAACATTTGTTACCGTTAACTATAACCACACTGGTTACTCTTGTTTTCCATATAAATGTCCGATCCCTTTTTGAACCTTGCAAAGTTCTTGGCCACAACCATTTCTGGTTGCAATGAGTTCCACCGTCTAATGACGTGTCGTGTGAAAGAGTATAATCAGGGCAAAGGGCATACAGCTGGGATCTATCCTACTCCCTCTTTTCCAAGTGCCCAATTACCTGTAAGTGCAGTTTATGTCATTTGGACATAATGTAGCCAGCTGCCCTTGCCTGGCAGGTAGCTAGGGCGGGGTTAGCACAGCCTAAGGGAGTTAGGTGCATTGCCAAAGCCCAGTGAAGTCAAGTGGGTGACCAACTCTCTTTGGCTGCTTTGACAATCCCAGTCTAGAACTCTAACACAGGTCACCTGCATCTGCGGGTTTCGGTGCCTATAGACACATAAAGGGTGAATGGAAAGCCGCTTAAAGATGAGTCACAAGGACAAAACAGTGGATTTGTGCCCCTTTTTTGCCTTTCTTATGATGGTTAAAAGAAACTGGAAAGACTTGCTATTTTTCAAGGGAAGGGAAGGCAGGTACTGCTTGTTTTTTGACATTAGAAATTCATGTCTTGTCCATCCTGTTTTCCATGGAAGACCCTATGGACAACTGGAGAATGAGTAGGGCTGCGACATCAGAGGTACAAAGCAAACAAAACCTGTTTAACGGAGAGGGGCTATAACTGTTTAACACTCTTTGCTGCTTGCTTTTGATCTCACTTATGTAACTCAAATGTCTGACACAGCTGGGAGGGAATCTCGCTGGGGTAAAGATATAACACACTCCCTTTGGCTGAGCTCTGAGAGTGCTCCTGTTCCATTTCACTGAGCCCTCCAAGGAGACCTCCAGCCAGCTCTGGAAAATCAAACTGGACCTTCCCAATCTTGCTTTCCCTTTCTCTTTGTTGTTTTCCATTTACAAAGATGCCATTTCTGGGATTTCTAAGATAAAAACCTGAGTAAGAAAAACTCAAACCAACTTAATACCCCCCAAAACCCACTGAACAAACTCTCTGACTCCCACAAAACCCAGACCTGTCAGGCATTCTGTGTACATCATAAACCAGGATTTAGAAATCCAGGATGAGATCCTCTGCCCCCTTCACATGGCTGCACCCCCATAAACAGACCCTGCAAGCCCTGGCTCTGACTGGGGGAGGATTCTACCAGTGCTGGCTGAGCAGGTGCCTATCTCAGAGCTGCCCCTTCAGGTGCCCCTCCCAACCCTGAGTGTAGGGGGGGTGCCGAGGTGGGGGTGAGGCTGGAGATGGGTAGAGGCCACAGTACAGAGATTCTAGCCGGCACTGTAGCCCTGTGTGAACCAGGGGAGGCTGCTGTAACTTAGCCAGGCCCTGCGGGTTAAGTTATCCCTGGGGTCCGTCTGGCCCCATGAGCAGCCCAGAATTGGGATGGTTTAAGGGTGGCTTAAAGCCATCTGACTGCCCCCCACAACCGTCTGGGCTGTGGCTGTGTGTTGCGTCTCTTACAGGCTTAGCATAGAATCTCACCCTCAATATTTTCCTTTTTAAGGGCCCCTTTTATGGCTCCCTGCCCACCTTTTCGTTGTCCAACATCTCCTTTTAACTTCCTCATTGCAATTCACGGCTACCTAGGCTATCACATTGGGGGCGATCCTTCCCGTTAAAGGAGAGTGCTCTTAGGTGCCATAAGGAAACAACGACATGTCGTGGTGAAAGCAGAGCAGAGAGCCAGCGGGGTCTATCCCCAGCTCTGCTACTCACCTGCTTCTTAGACCATGGCACAGTCGCGTAACGCTGCGTGCCTCAGTTTACTTATCGATAACGGAACAGCTATGTCCCTGGGACAGTCAGAGGCATGGCTGATTCACTGATTTCCTGCAAGCTCTTTGAGATCTTCCGGGACTTTAGCCTCTTAGCTGATTCTCCCGCCTCGCCCCCTCAAACTTTCTTGCAAGGCGCTGAACAAATTTTTGTCGCCTCAGGAGACGGAGGAAACACACCTGCTACATTTTTACTGCTCCTAATTATAAAAGGGGGCAGGCGTGATTGAGCAAGCTGATTATCTAATAAAAATTCTCAGCAGTAAAATTCGCACATCCTAATTCCCTGCTTGGAACTTATAAGCCTCGTCATTAAATTAACATATATGAATATGTGTTTTAAAAAAAAGAGAATATAATAAAAGTTTATAATTGCAATAAGAAACTCCGGTGTGTGGATTATGGGAAATAAACTTGCCCCAGGTGGGCTGTTAGACATGAGGCCGAATGGGAGTTTAATGCACCCTTTGTGAATTAATATCCCACAATTCAAAACTTGTCCTGACTTGAGGCTTAAGTACCGGCCCCTGAGCTGGGAGCCACAGCCAATGTGGCTATGCTGATGTGCCTGGTAGATATCACCGTGTTCCAAGGAATAGCTAATAAATGAGCAGGGCAAATTGGAATTTGCATCCAGCAGGAAATTTCCACATTTTGGTTCCAAATTGAGACAAAAAGTTGAAATATGGAAACTTTTCACGAAACAGAAAGTTCCAAAAAATGTTGGCTCGGAAATGTTGAAATGTTTCATTTCAGTTCAGTTCCACATTAATCTGTGTCCACCTGACCTGCTGCATTGCCTCACAGGCGTTGTGTTTGGGTGTCTTATGTGAGTTATAGTTTGGGTGCCTCAATCCCCCATTTCCTCTATGGGCTGAACTCGCCAGCTGGACTACATCTCCCATGATGCACCATAGCCACATGACTCCCATGATGCACAGCAGTGGTTGAAACATTGCAGGAAAATCAAAATTTTCCTGAGGAAATGTTCCATTTTGAAGCAATTCCATTTCAAGGCTGCTTGATTTCTTTGGCCCACCCAACATCAGCTCAGCTTGGCTGATGTACCACTGTCCCTGACCAGCATTTCAGATGTGGAGGATACGGGTCTTAAAGTGTAAAGATCCCACAATGCTACTGTGACCTCTAGTCATGTGAGATGGTAGCCAGCTCAAGCCCTGCAGGCTGTCTGACCAACAGAATAGCTGCAGGGAGAAGGTTTCATTATCAGAACATAGCAATTTCCTTTTAGAAGTATTATGCGTGGAATAATGTAATCAACTGGCCAGTGTATGTGTGCTACTATCCTCTACCACTTGGACTCAGAACTCTCTGTCTGTGTGTCATAAGCTCTATACTGCCAGCACCTAACGGGGATTCTCTACTAGCTCAAATGGCCTTTGTTTTTGAATGAGGAGGATGTGTATTCTACCCACACTGCTGCATGATTAGTGGTCCCAGCATACAGGATAGTGACAATAGTGGTGATCTGTGTATCACGACCACCAATTTGTGCCAACATTTCATTACGTCTACGTAGTGGCTTGGGGACATTTAGGAAGCTGAGCTGACGCTAGCAGAGAAATTACTTTGGCATTATACACACACATATATCCCCTCTGCCATCAGAGAACCTTCAACTCATCCCACTCAGTTATCTCTGAATAATTGCTGCATCCCTTGTTGCAGACGAAGGCTTGGCTTTTCAACGAAACCTAAGGGAATTAGGGACTCAAATCCTTGGCTAGACTCTCCTCTCAGGCACCTAACTTCCCTAGGGCTCCTGTCTGGCTGAATCATGGCAAACTGGCTAATTATGCAATGAAAAATTACTTGAAATTCACAATGGCACCTTCACAATAAATCATTCAATCAGCTCTGCCTGAGTCCCGCACTTGGTCCATCCCTTGCAGGTCGCTGTTCTACTCACTCTTATTTTTGCAAATTAATTGACACTAGAAATGATCTGCCCAAAACCCGAGGTTCAATGTGCTCATAATTTATGCAGCAGGAATAAATCCCCCATCGCTGCCAAGCTGTTTATGCCCCAGATTCGCTTTCACAAAAAAAAACCCCATGAACCGGAAAGTTTTCATTGCTGTTGTTGTTATTATCTTGTTTTCATTGCATTGTGAGTGTTTTGGCAGAAAGAAGATGGGAGAGGAGCCTGGGGGGGAAAGAAATTTAACACATTTCCCTGACAGCACTAGAAACAACATGGCCAGAGAGCCAGACAGGGAAACTGACGAGAAGCAGAAGGTGAAATTAACTAACATTAGTGGGAGCTGAGTGGAAGGCAACACTTAATGGACAGGGTGAGGGGTGGAAAATCCTATTGCACTGCGGCCTCTGGGGGTGAGGGGGAAAAATGGGGGCCACCCTTCTGCCTCCCCCCATCCCCCCCCCGCCAATGCCACCTGGACTTGGAACTGTGCAGGGGAGACAACCCCACAGGTTTCAGAGTAGCAGCCGTGTTAGTCTGTATTCGCAAAAAGAAAAGGAGGACTTGTGGCACCTTAGAGACTAACCAATTTATTTGAGCATAAGCTTTCCTGAGCTACAGCTCATTTCATCAGATGCATTCAGTGCAAAATACAGTGGGGAGATTTATATACACAGAGGACATGAAACAATGGGTGTTACCATACACCCTGTAAGGAGAGTGATCACTTAAGGTGAGCTATTACCAGCAGGAGAGCGGGGGGGGGTGGAGGGGGAGCTTTTTGTAGTGATGATCAAGGTGGGCCATTTCCAGCAATTGACAAGAACGTCTGAGAAACAGTGGGGGGTGGGAGGGGCGGGAAATAAACATGGGGAAATAGTTTTACTTTGTGTAATGACCCATCCACTCCCAGTCTCTATTCAAGCCTAAGTTAATTGTATCCAGTTTGCAAATTAATTTCAATTCAGCTGTCTCTCGTTGGAGTCTGTTTTTGAAGATTTTTTGTTGAAGAATTATCATTTTTAGGTCTCTAATCAAGTGACCAGAGAGATTGAAGTGTTCTCCGACTGGTTTTTGAATGGGTGCACTAGGGCTCATGTTGTCCCCCACCCCCTGTGGGTTGGGAGAAGGCTGCAAGGAGGAGACACCCCACTGGCCAGGGCAGAAGCTGCCAAAGCAGGGTCCTCAGGAAAACTTTTCTACAGTTTTGACCTGTGCTGATTGGCCATTTGCGCCAACCCCAGTCTCTTCTCCTCTGATCCTCACCTTCCCACACACACTTTCTGGTAGGTGATCATAAAATCATAGAATACCAGGGTTGGAAGGGACCTCTGGAGTCATCTAGTCCAACCCCCTGCTCAAAGCAGGACCAAGCCCCAATTTTTGCCCAGATCCCTAAATGGCCCCCTCAAGGCTTGAACTCACAACCCTGGGTTTAGCAGGCCAATGCTCAAACCACTGAGCTACCACTCCCCCCTAATTTTAAAATAAATGGTGGCACTAACATGCTGCCATCCCATTGGTCGCTCTGCTGGTGTGTTCTACCCTTTCCCCCACCCTGCCTCTGTCTGGTCCGTTTAGGTTTCACGCTTTTCCGTGCAGGGGCCGTCTTTTTGTTCTGGGCCTGTACAGCATCTTGCATGGTGAGGTCCGGGTCCGGGGTTAGGGCTCCTAGGTGCCATGGTGATAAAAATAACACATAATAAAGGAATAGCACTCTTTCCATTGTAAGAGCGCGATGCTATCCCGAGGAGGCCTGTGCATCACCTTAGCTCTAGGGGTAAAACTGGCCCCTGTGCAGAGAGTCAGAGCTCTTCGAGGCCAAACTTCAGCCCTATTTTGAGGGCTTAGCAGCCAACGCAAAGGTCGAGTGCTGGCCTTCTGCACAGGGGTGAAGCTCACCCCGTGGGAGTCACACTGGTGACAGCCTGCACCCTGATGTAAAATACAGAGGCAGGTGCTGCTCGCGCAGGGATCAAGGTTTTGTTACAGGCAAGCTCAGGGATTGTCACCTGTCCTGGTTTTCAGGGCTAAGTCCCTAAATGGAAAGGGGTGTGTCCCATCCCGCAGGACTGGCACCCGTGCAGTCTGGAACGCTGTGAGAAGTTGAGTTCCCTCCCCTAGCATCCTTGCCAGTTTCCAAAGTTTTATCTGAAGCCTTGTGATATTTGGCATTTTTCTTGAAGCCCCCCAGACTCCGGAGTCCTGTGACCATGTGAAAAATCGTGGCTGGCGTTTAAAAACTAAAGGAAGTAATGATGATGGTGACAGTCAGGTGAGAGAGGGTGTCTGGCATCCCCAGTGGGTACAGGCAGGAATAGCAATGCAGCATTTCCAATGGGTAGGACTCTAGCCTAGGACTAAGGACACCTGGGGTCTTCCCCTGTGCGACCTTGGGCCCAGATCCTCAGAGGTATTTAGGTGCCGAACTGCCACTGAGTGCCTAAAAACAATGAACTCAAGGGACTGGCGGATCTGATCTGTCATCTCTCGGTGCCTCTGTTCCTCATCCTGTACAATGGGGACATTGGCCCTGCCAGCCTCCGCAGGGGTGCTGTGAGGACAAATAAAGAGATTCTGACCAGGGCAAGGGGGCCATAGACGTGCTGATGACAGCTAGCTCCCTGGTCCGGGTGTACGGAGGGAACCCCTGGCTTATGATCTGTCACTTGACTGAAATGACCAAGACCCCGGAAATGTCTTCTGGTGTAGGCAGTTCATGCAGAACCGGGCCTGAATTCAAGCGGGAATTTGCACTAAAACTTGACCATGCTGAGGACTTGCTGAATTTGGTTTGCTGAGCTAACCTTGCTGAGGGTTACCAACCCTCCGGGATTGTCCTGGAGTCTCCAGGAATTAAAAATTAATCGTTGATTAAAGATTATGTCGTGTGATGAAACCCCCAGGAATATGTCCAACCAAAATTGATAACCCTAGTTTGGATACATCTGTAGTCAGTGGCCCCGCCCCCCCCACCCCCCACCCACTTGGGCATGGTTTTGTGGCACGAATCACACCCAGTCCTTCTGACCGCAGCTGTGCCAGAATCCTGCACGGAACACATGGGAGCGGGGGAAGGTTCTTCACACCCCAAAACTCCTGCTTCAGTGCCAATCAGCAAAAGGATTCTCCTTCCCTTCCTGTGCTAACCCAGGATGTTGCTGTGTGCTGTTAACTGCAGCCTCTGCTCCACCCCAGAGGTGGCTGCATTTCAGTGGTGGTGCGGCATGGGGCAGGCCCCCTCTTTCTGCCCAGCATGTCCCCACTGGGCTGGAGGCAGGCTGGCTCTCACTCTGATGTCTGCCTTTTCAAAGGAGGCTGGGGGTGGGGGTTCAGCTCTCCCTCACCCAGGCACTTAACGAGTTAAAAAAGAAGAGCTATCCCTTTGAACACCAAGCCTGGCAATTGTCCTGCAAGCAGATAAGGTGCCAGGATGGTGCAGTTCTGAGCCATTATCACACCCCTCTGGAGATGTTCCACATCAGGGAGTGGAGGCCGAGCAATTTTACCCCGGAGAAGTGTGCAAATTACCCTGCCATGCACAGCCGAAGGTGCCTCATTGCAGCTACGGGACAGACTTTCCACACAGTAATAAGCGTAAAGCAGCCAGAGTGGAGCCCAGCATTTACTGCCGCTTTAATGATACGATAACTTACAAATATACCCCATTCCCTGGCTTCGCAGACTTAACAAGCTAGCACACAAACCCTACACAGGGAGTGCTTCACCTACCGCTGAAATGCGGCCACCTCTGGGGTAGAGCAGAGGCTGCGGCTTAACGTCACATCGCAATGTTGCAGTTTAGCATAGGAAAGGACGGAGAATGCTGGCTCCAGCTGTAACTGCAGCAGGTATATAGGGAGGTCAAATATAAATACCCAAATCCAAACGTAACCAGGACAGGTAAAGCATCTGCCTTTACAGAAAGCGGTGGAGGAAGGGGGGAAATCCCCACAATACACCTTCCCAGTTGTGCCGTGCTGAGCATAGAGGTCGGTGGTCCCTGCATGCGTGACAAGCCCTCCCTGTGATGGGTCAGAAGCTACTGCAGAGAGTGGACCGCATGGAGCAATGGTCTAATTGGGTCTGGCAGGCTGGGAATCATTGTCCGATTGAGCGTGGCAGGAGGCAGGACTCCAGAGCAGGTGGACTTTTCCAATCCAACATGGCAGGAGATGGATGTGAGACCAGGACGTGGCCAGTCATGCCTAGTGGTCAGAGCAGGGGTCAGCCGCTGGAGCCAGAGACAGGAGTCAAGTGGAGCGTCAGAGCCGGGTCAGGCACAGTACCCAGGAGTTGGGTGCTGGCACAGAAACAAGGCAGGACCAGCCCAGGACTAACCCCTAGCTGCTCAAACAGCATCCTGTCCCTCCTTCTGGCTTAAATAGCAAGCCTGAGCCAATCAGAGAGGCCGGACGTCTCCTCCAATCAGCAGCGTTGTGGGCGGGGTCTCTGGTGAGCGAGTCTCCCCGCCCAAGCTCCCGGCTGGTCCCAGGGAGCTGCCGAGTGGTGGCTGTGGTCTGAGACCTGCCTGGGGCCCCAGAATCGGGCGCCGTGATCCCCGAGAGACCGGCCAGACGGGTGGTGTCTTGCAGCGTGGCAGGAGGCAGGGTGCTGGGTGCGCTGATCTGAGAGGACAGGAGGGGCCATGCTGGGGCCGCTGGCCCAGCGTTCGGAGCCAGCGTGGCCAGACAGTGGTGCCAAAGGGCTACTGCACTGGATGGGCCAGTGGTCTAATGCAGTCTGGCAGGAGCATGCACACTGGACAAGCTCCTGCACCATTACAGGCCCCTGGTGATCCCCGGGCAGGGAGCTTATCGCCTTACCCTACTGGGGGACCTGGGCTCCTGTTACACTTTGCCTTTTTCCCCAGTGCAGTCCTGGGGCCTGATCCACACCCATTGGTCCTGCTGGGCTTGGGATCAGGCCCTGATCCATTGGCCTGCCAGCGGCCAGCCCCCGACCGGGTACTGAGCTCCCCCTGCAAGGCTGGCTCCCCACCACAATCTCGCCTGTCGCTGTCTGGCTCAGAGGCAGGGGGACTCCCGTCGGCCCCCTCCTCAGTGCACCATGAATCTCTGAGTGAGACTGGCAGGGTTGTGTGTCCCTCCCTCCCGCTTCCGCTGGATGGAAATCAAAGCACTGCAGAGACGCTGGGTACCAATCCGTCCCGGGGGAGCACAGAGCTGCCCGCCCCATGGCACTCGGCTTGCTGCTCTCCATCAGCCAACCAGGTGATGGTCCAGTTCCCGAGTGGGGACGAGGGCACCTGGTCCAGAGGCAGGCGAGGAGCCAGGGCCTGGTTTATTGGCCCGTCTCCATTAGCAGGAGGTCAACGCCTCTCCTGGCACCAGCCTGGGGCATTGGACGCTCCACTGGGATGCTGCCACCCGGAGCGATGCCCTGGGGCTGGGAGGGCATGTCAGGCACAGGGAGGAAGGCCCGGCAGGGTCTATCTGCCCCCACACGGGCGTCAGCCGATGCAGCCCAGCTGAGCAGAGAAAGACGGGCACCCAACCGCCCTGGGAGTGGCTGGGAGGCGGGCGTCACGGTGGGCTGCTGCCAGAGAAGCTTAGCCAGGCGTCGCGGTTGTCTCGCAGACACTGCGCGGCTCGGGGCTCGGCCTCTACTGCAGCCGATAGGCCCCGGGCTCTCCCTGGGGTGACCGGTCACTGGGGGAGGGGGCGGAAGTGGCCCCATCAGGCCCCATCCTGCTTCTTTCTGGCTGTGGTTCAGGGAGCCCCCACCCCGTGCCTGGCTGGCAGCCGAGGCCTGCACCGTGCCCGGCTGTTCCTGTCGGCAGCCGGCCGGCGAACGCCGATCAGAGCGTTATTCGGTGTGGGTGGGATCGGGTCGGTGTATCGGAGATTCAGTGCGGCCAGCAGGGAAATGAACCAGCGGGGGCCCGGGCCAGATGAGGGGGAGCCGCGGCCTGGATCAGCTGGGTGGATGGGATCAGCCTCACTTCCCCGGCGAGCCCCCACTGATGGGCAGAGGGCAGGTCTGGGACGCGGGACTCTGCCGGTTTCAATGGGGTCCCCTGCCCAGAGCTCACCCCAGGCCTCCCAGTGGGATTAGCAGCCAGAGAGGGCCAGCACCGCGGGGTGGGGGGACATGGGGAGCAAGATGCCTGCTGGTTTGGGGAAAATTAACACCGTCGCTCACTGGCCCCATGAGTCCCTCCCCGTACCCCCTGCACCCCATGTGCCCCTCCCCACCTCTCCCCCGCACCCCCTCAGCCCCACACCTCCTCCCCGCATGTGCCCCTCCCTGCCTCTCTCTCCTCCCCCTCACCCCATGTGCCCCTCCCCACCTCTCCCCCCATGCCCCCTCCCCCCCATGTGCACCTCCCTGTCTCTCCCTCCATACCCCCGCCCCACATGTGCCCCTCCCGCCTCTCCCCCCCACACCTCCTCCCCCCATGTGCACCTCCCTGTCTCTCCCTCCAAACCTCCGCCCCACATGTGCCCCTCCTCACTTCTCACCCCACAATCCCTCCCCCCCATGTCCACTCCCCACATGTGCCCCCTGCCTCGCCCCCCACCCCGTCCCACGACATGCCTCTCCCCCCATGCCCCTCGCCCCACACTCCCCTCCCGCACTGCCCTCACCCCCTACCCCATGTGCCCTTCCCCACGTCTCCCCACCCTCTGTGGTCGCTCCCCAGCTCTGCCGAGCTGCCCGGGCCCCGCTCGCTGCTCCCTCCCGCCTGTGGGACACCCGGTAGCTTTTACTTAACAAGTCCCCGAGGTTGTTAGTGGAGCCACGTGGCTGCCGCCCCAAATGCCAGCGCCATCAAGGCAAGAGCTCATTTACCGCACGGCTGCCCGCGGCGCCTGGGAGACGCCCCCCCCGCCCACCGGAGCGGCATGAGGCCTAATTGAATCCGAAGGTAGAAACGCTGGGTCTCACCCCCACCCCGTATGCCGGGCTCCCCCTGCCCAGCACAGCCAGCGTGCCATCTACCCGGGCCACCCCCAGCCAGACGCCTCCCTCCCCTCCTCAGCCCCGGCCCAGGACCCCCGGCGCTCAGGCTGTCCAGACACCATGCCCCGGAGAGCTGGCAATCTGCCTATAAGGCAGGAGACACCCGGTAGCTACAGACAGACAGAGTGACAGGGAGCAGAAAGAAACAATCAGACAACAGAGCTCCGCAGGGCTCACCAGCAACTTCACAGTTGTGTCTCATTTTTTGCAGGAGCATTTGAAGGCAGGGAAAGTGGCTAATGGGGTAGCTTTGTGGACGTTATGGGGGCACCTCCCAACCGTGTGGGGCAGCATGGGAGGAAGCAGGAGCGGGCGTGTTTGCAAATGTAACAGGTGGGCAACTGAGGCTGGCGTCAGGGGCCCATTGGGGACGGGGGGGTCGACATCTTGCCACGAAGGAGTGGGGCCAAGCCAGGAAGCATCGTGAAAGTGAAGACCAGTCGCTTATGCTGGAGGCAATAGAGAAGGGGGAGGCAGGGGAGGGATGCAAAGCGAGGGGAGACCTGGTTAAAAGGACGGGCTGGGAGAATGAGCTTTGCAGCAGCATCCACACAAGCAACAGAAAGCAGACTGGGAAGCCTTGCGAAGGGAACTCACAAACCTGGGTGACCGGGCAACAAAATGGCCGATGAAATTCAGTGTTGATAAATGCAAAGAACTGAACACTGGAACACATAATCCCAACTAGCCGTATAAAATGATGGGGGTCTAAACTAGGGTTACCGCTCAAGAGAGAGCTCTTGGAGTCATTGTGGATCTGAAAACAGCCACTCGATGTGCAGCGGCCGTCAAAAAAGCCAACCGAATGTTGGAAGCCGTTAGGAAAGGGATAGATAATAAGACGGAAAATATCATAATGCCGCTATATAAATCCACGGAATGCCCACATCGTGAGTACTGCGTGCAGATCTTAGCGACCAATCTTCAAAAAGCTACAGCGGAGCTGGAAAAGGTCCAGAGAAGGGCAACAGAAATGATTAAGGATACGGAACAGCTTCCGTATGAGGAGAGATTAAAAAGATGGGGGGACTTTTCGGCTTGGAAAAGAGATGACTACGGGGGGATAAGGCAGAGGTCTTTAAAAGCAGGGCTGGTGTGGAGAAAGTGAACAGGGACGTGTTATTTACCCCTTCACATCACACAAGACCCAGGGCCACCCAGTGAAATTAATAGACGGCAGGTTTAAAACAAGGGGAAGTACTTCGCCGCACAACGTCAACCTGTGGAACTCATTGCCAGGGGATGCTGTGAAGGCCAAAACTATAACTGGGTTCAAAAAAAGAATTAGATCAGTTCCTGGAAGATAGGTCAATCAATAGCTATTAGCCAGGATGGTCAGGGATGCAACCCCATGCTCTGGGTGTCCCTAGCCTTTGACTGCCAGAAGCTGGGACTGGATGACAGGGGATGGAGCACCCAAAAATTGTCCTGTTCCGTTGACTCCCTCTGAAGCCCCTGGCATTGGCCACTGTTGCAAGACAGGACACTGGGTAGATGGACCATTGGTCTGACCATCATGGCCATTCTCATGTCTTTATAACACAGCACATACATTCCAACATACACACATGTGTGCACCACAACAGAGCACACACATCCCTGTACAAATTCACACACGCGTGCCCCATAACGCAGCCATCACAACACACCCACCCCAGCACCCCGTCAGTCCGTCTCCATCGCGGTGGCATGCCCATCAGTAGCTCAGAAGAAATCAGGTAGCCTAACAAGGAGCAGGGAGCGAGTCTGCTAGGAAACGGCCACCCGCTGGCGGGTGAGGAGACCGAGCCGGCCTGTCTCAGCGTTGCACTTACACGTGCAGAGCTCAGGCTGAGATCTGTGAGCCTGTGCCAGCGATGGTGTGTACAGAGATAGAACTGGCTCTGGCTGGGGACAGGTTGGCTCCTCAAAACAGTGATGGCGTTCCTCTTGTTTTTCTGATGGGCCTGAGAGGAGCAGGACTCCTGGGGCGGGTTAACCTGGCTCTGGGCATCCACTTCACAGCCAGCAGGGGGCACTCCCACCTATTATTGTGGGGGGTCTCGCATCACCAAGGGTCAGTGGGGCAGTAGCAGTCTGCGGCATGAGTCTGCTTCTCCACGCACTGTGATTTTACTGAAAAAACTGGATAGGGCTCCAGCCTAGGACTCAAGAGACCTGGGCTCTATCGCTGGCCTGGTGCGTGAACGCGGGAAAGTCCCATCCCTGCTCTGTGCCTCAGTTTCCCCCATCTGTAACATGGGGATAATAACCCCGACCTCCTTGGCCAAGCGTGTTGCGATCTGCAGAGGGAAAAGTGCTGGTTTAGAGTTAGGTACGAGCATTATTAACAAAGGGGAGGGTGCATAAGGGAAAAGGGCACTGGAAATATAATGGATGATCGAAAGCAGTGTGATGCTCCCACCCGAATACGCGGCTCTTTGCTGGTAGCCCCATCTTAAAATAGCAATGGCTCATACAGACGAGATTCAGAGCTTGCTGGTGAACAGGGTTGGAGCCATGGATAGACTTTATTATGAGGAGAGAGTGAGAAGATCAGCCCTGGCTAGAGAGGGGATGGATTGCGGGGGGGGGGGGGGGTTGAGATGGAGGGATATAAACGAGTGAAGGAAAATCAGATTTTGTGTTTACCCTGGGTCCCAACGCAAGAGGAAAAGGGCCATTCCAGGCAGCTGACAGCTGGGGAACGGAAATGCAATGTTCTTTTACACTGCACGTAAGTAGGCTGTGGAACTCACTGCCACAAGAGAGCATTCGGGCTCAGAGATCAGTCGGGTTCAACAAAGGATGGGTCACCGATATGGAGAAGGAGAACATCCATTGATGTCGATGGGATTTAAACCTTCCTAGTATAAGCCAACCTCTAAGTGACTGAACTAATGTCCCTTGAAGTCAACGGGAGCCCTATCATTGGCTTCAGTGCACTTTGCATCAAGGCCTGAGGGTCAGCCTCTCCATGGAGTTCAACACGGTGGGTGAGGGGCTTGGGAGAAGACCTGGCCCCAATTCCTGGTGCTGAGCCCTCATAATCCAACCCAAATCCAGCTGAGCCCTGAGGAATCCGGCCCTGAATGCTGATGCTGGGCAGGTAGTTCCCCAAGGGGCAGGTTATTCCACCGTTGTCCTTAGTGGAGATTATTGCTCCGTGTTCTGAAGCAGTGTCAGAAACAGACTAGATGGATCCGGGGTCTGAGCCTGCCTGATAATCTCGACCTTCCTATCTCCTTTCTTTATAGCTGTTGATGCCGTAAGAAAACATGGCAAATCTCCCTTTTTCTTCCAAAGAGAGAAAATAATGGAAAAGAAACCTGTGTTTGAACTCCCCTCTCCCTGGCTCCAGCCTCTTTCCTGGTTAGCGTTTTATTATCTGCTCCCAGCAGGCCGGGAGAAATGTGCATTTCAATGTGGTCTTCTGGCGCAACACAAAGTACCTGTGACGGTCTTCTGCCCAGGGACGCTCAATCCCTCTGCTACTTATCAGCACAGCTGCCCGCTCATTTTCCTTCCCCCCCTCCCAGAACCTGATACTTCCCCTCTCCTTTTTATATTTGTTGCAGTCATAAAACCATTCAAACCCGCCATAAAGAGAAGAGCCAGAAACCCCCCCCCCCAATATTTGCTGGACAAAACAATGAGATTGCACGGCTCCCTGCCTGTAGATATCTGCGTGTGGAAGGTAACAGGGGGCTGCTGGGTGTGATAAAACCGCACCTCTAGGCTAGCAGGCTTCTTTAGTCTGAAATCCGCAGGAGAGAGGAGTTCTTACATCCCGCAGTCTCTTTGGTGTTATCTGTCACTTGTATCCAAATCAAATACGCCGTCATCTCTCCACAGAGAGTGAATGCTACCTGTGTGTGGCTGTGTGGCTGTTATCCGCCACCCCCAGGACTGTCACTGCTCCGGGGGGGGACAGCGGGGGGAGTGGAGGATGCTAATGTGCCATGGGATTGTTCATCTCCTGGATCGGTTTCTGTTGTTTGCAAACCGTGTCTGTTGCAACTAGGGAATGTACACATAATACGAAAGCCTGGCGCTTGACGTGCGCAGCCAGACAGCCTTGTGTTAATAGTAAAATACAACAATAAGAGACGATAATTATCATCTGTCTATCCCGCCACACACCCAGCATCTATCTATCTATCTATCATAGAAGATCAGGGTTGGAAGGGACCTCAGGAGGTCATCTAGTCCCACCCCCTGCTCAAAGCAGGACCAATCCCCAATTTTTGGCCCAGATCCCTAAATGGCCCGTCAAGGATTGAGCTCACAACCCTGGGTTTAGCAGGCCAATGCTCAAACCACTGAGCTATCCCTCCCCCTATCTATCTATCTATCTATCTATCTATCTATCTATCTATCTATCTATCTATCTATCTATCTATCTATCTATCTATCACATTCCCATATTTCCTCTTCATTACATACAGATTTGTTGACCTGTTTTCTTATTCCCGCCCCCCGACCCCGGTTCCTGACCTGGCGTCCCTGTGAGCAGTGTTTCACGAGGTGGCTGAAGTCGCCAGGGTGTCTGGGTTCTGGACGGCAGTGCAGTCTGGTGGTTAGGGTAGATGGCCAAAGGGTCAGGGCTAGAGAGTGGGAAAAGGGCACAAACCAGGGCCAGGTCAGAGGGGTGAGCCCTGCCCTGCCCTGCCATAGTGCTGTGTTTTCCCCAAGGTGCGGCGTGACAGAGAACTGACCCGACAATATTTGTAGCATTATCAAGCCAGCCGGGGCTGTGGGGCTGTGCTGGGAGTGGTGTCTGTAACACCAGAAATACAGCTCTCTGAACTCGGGATTTGCCAGGGGAGGAAAGCGGAAGTGATTTTTAACTCTGGGGAGCCTGATTTCCAGGAACACCTCCCTGGGCAGCACAGCATGACAGCCATGGACACTGGTCGATTTGCAGTCACAGCCCAGCTGGCAGCGCGTGCTGAAAATTGGCTGAGTTAGAGACCCAAGAATGGGCCGAGCCCCTTAGCCGCTGGGCCACTGTCCAGGGGGTGGATCCTGCTATCCGTTCTCTTCTGCCCGCTCAGCGATGCACCTGGTAGGGCCTTATCCTATTAAACAGGACTTTCCCCACTGACTTCACTGGGACAGAAGCCAGCAGAGGTACAAGCCAGGGATATGAAAGCAGATGGTCATTCCGGGCTCTGCTCGCTTCTCTCACGTCCATCCATCCCTCCAGCTGATGCTCATCCCTGTGACAGTGCAGGTAAAATTCTCTCCACAGCAGAAATCAAAACATCTCCTCCCTGGTTTTAGATCCTCCAAGCCAAGCTGCCCTCGGGAGACATTATTGCCATGGACTGGGGACGCACAGGGCTGGGCTCCGTAGCCATCCCAGGCAGTGGGGCCTAGGGGCTAGAACACTCTAGGAGACCTGGGTTCTAGCCCCAGACCGGCTCTGGTACGGGGGGAAAGTCCCTCCTGCCCTCCATAGCTTCAGCACTCGCTGCACGTGAAGCCTTGATCTCATCGGGCGCTTCTGCATGCTGCCGTAATCACAGGAAGAAACCCGGGTTGGGGGCCACTGTGTGTTATGGCTCTGAGGCTTTGGAGAATGCAGAGCTGCCCCCTGCCCGGTCTCTGGACAGCAAGGGCTGGATTTAGGAACCTCACGGCTGGGCGCCTTCGATTGAACGGTGTCTTTCGGCAGGAGAGTGAAAGTGTAACCCGGGTTTTAGCTGCTTGTGTCGGAGTCTGTGCTCCCACCTAATTAAAGGGGTCAGCAGGGTCTGCATGGGCATTAAAGGGGAGGTTCTGGTCGAGTTTGGATACCTTGATGGCCAAACCCAGCTTTTGGCCTGGGCAGACATGGCCTTAAGTGTCTGGAGATGGTTCTGGTGCTTTGGGTGCCGGGTCAAGGAGCCCAATGCAGGAGGAACGCTTTGAAAACTGGCCCCTTGGGGCCCCTCTGAGGTCAGAGCTGCTGATCCAAACTTCATGAGGTCCGGATCCAGGGCTTGTTTTCTCTAGTAAGAGCCAGCTCTTTCCGTCCTCAGATCTCACAGTGCTGTATAAAGGGCTGCCAATGTCATGAGCCTCATCCCACAGAGGGGGAAACTGAGGCGCGGAGCCGTGAAGAGACTTGCCCAAGGTCACCCAGCATGTCAGTGGCGGAAGGGGGAGCAAAGCACAAGTCTCCAGACTGCCAGGCCAGCCTCCTCCCCATTGGCCCATGCTGCCTTTTGGAGTGACACGACGCTAACGTTCAGCCACTAAATCCATACCCAGGCCGCTAAATAAATAACCTGGTTTTCAGAGACCTGAAAGCACAAGTCCCATTAGAGCCTGAGTGTGTACAGCACTTTTAAGAAGCCGGCAATTTGTGGGAGTGCCGAGAGATGCAGTGCTTCAAGTAACCAGTGTAGCAAATCCTTGGTTTGGGGCTAAACACCTAGAATCCCAGAAATGCAGGGCGGGAAGGGACCTCAGGAGATCATCTGGTCCAGCCCACCATGGTGAGGCAGGATTAAGTCTGCCTAGCTGTAGAGACAGCCTCTGTCACTGATTTGTGACAGTGAATGTTCCTTAGGAATAGTCACCCGGAAATGATAAATATGTGCCTATGGAACGTGGCTTCATGTCATGGCAGTGACACCCGTTATCGGTGATCAGAAGGGTTCTTTGGGGGGCTGGACACACGCTTGACTTCTGCTGGCAACTGCATCCAAGCTGCACCCCGGCCTATGCTGACACGTGGGCTGTGATGCCGCCCTGCGGCAGAGAAACCGGCCAGCCTTCCCCAGGGGGAGAGAACGCTGAGCCTGCCTGATCTGAGAAACACTTATTTACATGTTTCAGAGTAACAGCCGTGTTAGTCTGTATCCGCAAAAAGAAAAGGAGGACTTGTGGCACCTTAGAGACTAACCAATTTATTTGAGCATGAGCTTTCGTGAGCTACAGCTTGGATGAAGTGAGCTGTACTCACGAAAGCTTATGCTCAAATAAATTGGTTAGTCTCTAAGGTGCCACAAGTCCTCCTTTTCTTTTTACTTATTTACATGGAGCTGATCGTGGCAGCGCCGGGAGTGATGTGATACAGAACAAACAGGATTAGCCGGGGAAGAAACATCCGCAACTCAATTAGAGATGAGAAGCTCTGAGGCTCAGCTGCTGAGATCAAACAGCAAGCACAGCACCGGGCAGCTAATGTGGCTGAGAGACAGGCAGGGCAGTTTAAATCCTTCCCTTGGATGTCGTATAATAAAGCAGGAGTGGGGGGATTGGACAGATATTGTGTACCCTGGCAGGCTCAGCATGGCGAGCTCTGAGTTGAAGGCGGGGTGTCTTGGTGGTTCCATGGCGGAAAGAATTTGAGGTTGTTTACGGCAAGTTCTCCCGAGGTGGGAGGGTCTCACTGGGCCTGGCTTTCTTCTCATCAGGGCATAGGTGCTGGAACTAGGGGTGTTGCCGTATCCCCTGGCTTGAAGTGGTTTCCATCATATCCAGGGTTTACAGTTTGGTTCAATGGCTCTCGGCCCCGCCCCCCACCACACAAATAGTTTCAGCCCCCCTCCTGCATCAGGGGTAAATACACTGAAATCAACAGGGTGATACTGGTGCGAAACAGACGTGAGAGGAAAATGGCCGCCACTGACTGGAAGTCACCATAGAGGAGACTCGAACCCCCGGTCCTATGGTCCTTTTGGCAGCAATTCTACTTCCTTCTAGCAGGGCTGCTACAGAGAAACATACGACTGGGTGAGGCCTTCTGGTGGTTCGTTGGGTGAAATTTAGCCCTGTGTAGGGAGCCAGGACCAGATCTGGGCATCACTTGAGTCCCACTTTTTAAACCCTATGGGATGAGGGCCTGGCAGACTACGCTCGGCTTATTTTAGAACTCACCCTTGGGAAAGACATCCCCACGCTGGCAGCTGTGCAGTGACCCCGGTACAAACAGCTGGGCTCTGTTTCTACAGCCCAAGCGGGGACAGAGATCAGAGTTTCTTCAGACTTGGCTTGTTTTCTAGATCTTCAAAATCTAGCCAGATTTGAAGATGTCAGCTGAATGTTCACAAGAATCCGGCACCCACTTAAGCACCAAAAAAACGTGGCTGTATCTGAGAAGAACTTGGGACTTCGGGAGCTGAGCTCTTTTGAACATCCAGCCCCAGCTGTGCGTGCTAAACCCATGACAATCTATCCCTGAGCTTTCTTGTAAAACCAGGCTCTGTACGTTCTGTGCTGTAACTTAGTGCATAGTATCCCCACTTTGTGGCACACTACATTTTGTATTAATTTGGTGCTAGAGTTGGTTGCAAACATTTGAAATTTCAATAAGAAAGGACAACCGTTTTCCCATGAGGTTTTTTGCACCCATTTCCTGCCCCTGTTTTCAGCCAGGTCACTCTTGCAGTCCACACTGATAGGGAGAGAAACCGGAGTTCAATGCAGCAGCACGAGGCGGCAGAGCTGGGGGCGTGCTTTGCCGCTCTCTCATTTGGGGGGGCGCCCGAAAGGATATGGTGGATCTTCTGTCACGTGAAGTCTTTAAATGGAGGCTAGGTGTCTTTCGAAAACACACGCGCTAGCTCAACCACCAGATATGGGCTGGAAGCAGGAATCCCTGGGCGAGGTTCTCCGGCCTGGGTGATGCAGGAGGTCAGGCTAGATGCTGGTCAGGGTGGAGTTCTACTCAGCCACCCTCCTTCTTGGTCCCACCCCTGACGCTACCCTTCCTTGCCCTCCTGGAGTGGGGAGAGGCTAGTACAGGAGGTGGCGGGATAGCCTCCACCAGCGCTGTGCTTGCCTGCACGGCGGGATTTCTCCACTGACCGTCCCTGGCTGCTTTAAGCCCACTCCGTCCCACTTCCCCATCCCAAAGCAGCATTAGCAGAGCACAGAATCCAGCCCCTCACCCTGGGTGTTCCAGCTGGACTCACCGTTCCCTGACTCGTTCCCTTCTTGCTATCGACACTGCTCCCTGCGTGATGGCAGCCCCACAGCTTGCAGGCACACGGGAAGCCCGCGGCTCTGTGCTCTGTGCCCCAGGAGCTGAAATCGGCTGCGTTTTGCTTTTGTTTGTCGCTGAGCAGCGAGCCACGTTGGCTTCTGAGCCTGGAACTTTGTCAGGGCACTTGGGTGCTTCATTACCTGGAGCTCCTTCCTCGGAGGGGAAAGTGCTGAGCTGTTCTCTCTGTGACTTTCTCCCCGTCCGTCCCTCTTGCTGTCCTTCCCTGCCCCACAGCAGAGCCGACACTTCAGACCCAGAGGCCACAGCAGCTGCTTCTTCCAGTTAGGAACGAAGTGCAAAGAAATACAGATGGTGTAGACTCCAGTAAAGGGCCTCCCTCCGGGTCTCTGCCTGGCTGGCATACCTGGTGCTGTCTGCAAGTCCATGCATGAACTCACTGGCAAAGCATGCGTCACATCCTGCCTCGCGCAGCTGGCCTGTGAGGGGATAACAGCCCACTACTGCTGCTACGGAAAGGAGATTCTCCTACAGCTCAAGGGGCAGATGTCCCTGCTGCAGTGGAATAAGATCCCATGTTTCAAACCATAGTGAGGATCTGAGGAACCTGGGCATGAAGCCAGGAGCCCTTAGGGAACTCCAGCTAGTGGAAATCACTGCACTGCATCTCCTCAACCACACAGGCTACAGTGAGCACATCACACCTCTTCTCTGCTGGGTCCACCGGCCAAGTGCCTGGTCTTGATCCTTATCCTCAATGCCCTGGGCCCAGCACACCTGAAAGACTGACCAAAGCTCCAGGATGAAGACCAGGGTCTACAACTCCATTCCTCTGGCACTGTGGAACTTTCTACCACAGGGAAAGCTCCTCTGGGTGGTTGATGGGGCTTTTTCAGGGGCTGATCTGAGGCTGTGGAACGAACTCCCCCAGGAACTCGGGCCCATCCTAGCGCCAGACCTGTGTCTTCCCACCCGCCGTCTCTAGAAAACACAGAGCAGCTCAGACATTTACAGAAAACCTACCGGAGCTCAACACAGGATTCCCCCCGGAGAGCAGATAAGGGGGAAACGAACCATGCATGACTGGTGTCAGTCACATCATGTAATGCATGGAGGGAAGAGGCTCAGATGAGGGCCGTATGAGAACCTATATAGACTACACTAGGATGTGGCGGGTTGTGGCAGGCTGTGTGTATGTTTCTGGCTGGCCTTAGCTACTGCTTCTTAATCCCTTGCTTTCAGGAGCACTGAAGGCACCTAAGAAGGAGGGGGTGGAATATCCCCTAAGAGCAGAGCAGACCTCACCCGCAGAGGCCAGACCCTGTCTCCGGGCCATCCGTGTTGGAGCAACCCTGGCCTCAGAGCTGGGGTGAGGGGCCGTGCAAAGGCTTCAAGCAAGGAGCGGTGAGAACAATGACTAGGGTGAGGAAAATTTGTGTTCTGCAAATCCGCTAACCCGTAATGCACCTCATCTCCCCTGGGCGGGGCAGGGAAAGAAAGAAACAGGAGGAGGGGACCCGGGTCCAGGGCAAGAGGCTGCCTCCTCCTCTGGGTTTTGCTGCTGGTTGTGCTACAGTGGGGGGCGGGGGGTGGGGGGGCAATGGAGACGAAGAGCCCGCTGTGCTGGGTGCTGCAGGCACGAAGGGAGAGAGAGTGCCTGCCCCAGACTCGAAATAGACCCGGAGACAGAGGCAAAGGGACTTGCTCACCCAGCAGGCTAGCAGCAGAGCTGGGTCTAAAACCCGGGTCTCCTAAGTCCCATGCCTTACCCACTAGGCCATGCTGCCTTCAGTACCCCCACCATGCTGGCCGCTTTTCTTGCTTCAACCTTCCCTCCCACCTGGTATGAGAAAGGATGGGGGATTGGCTGCCGGACTCCTGGCACTGCCGGGTGCCAATTAACTGTCCATTTCCTGGAGCAGGTGGTTTGCAACACTCCTGGCCAGAGCAGCAGGGTACCCGTCTCCCTGTGCTCGTCATGTACCTCAGCCACCAGCTGTTGTCCTTTGGGCCCACCGAGCTCTTCAGGCCAGGGGCTGTCTTTTGCTATGTGCATGTCCAGCGCCTTGCACAATGGGCCCTGCTCATCACAACTCGTAATGTGAGCGAGGGAAAAGAGGTTAGCTTCCACATGCCACTTTTTGGTGATCGGCCCCTTTGCTTTATGGAGAAGCCACCGAGGGCCAGCCCAGAAATGCCCTGGGTCCAGACACTGCCTGGCTGCGAGCAGCAGACGTTTTCTGGCGGGCCAGGGTTTCATTTCGCCCGGGACCCCTCATTCAGCCAAACTATACACGTATTCCTTGGTAGCAGGGTGGGCTGCCTCTTTCAGTGACCTGGGGAGAGCAGAGCCCCTTTGAGACCAGGTGGTCTGGCCTGGCCGAGGGGAGGATCAGACCCAGCTGGGAAGGAAGCCAGGAGATCCCTACAGAAGCGGAAAGTGCCCAGCTGAGCAGGGAGCTGCAGGAAGGAAGCTGGCTCCTGCCACTGGCCCTGGAGCCAGACACGGGGGGAAAGGCCTTTGGGCCCTGTTAGCCTGCTTTGGTCCAGGGGATAATAAACAGTGTCCTGAACTGACTCTAGGCAGCCCTCCTTGGGCTGGGGGAGCCCGGCCAGCGCCCTACATCCCCATTGCATTTACTCCTAAGACAGCCTCCTTCCGGTGCCATTCAAGTGGGTTTCTCATAGCTGCCTCTCGAGCCGTTCCTCCCACTAACGACTGAGTTAAATCCCACCCACCACTGGGGCTCCCCACCCACACCGAGCTGGCATCTTTACAGACTCATCCCCAGAAGGGGCCGCAGTCGAGAGAGAGAGTTACAGACCCCCCCCCCCCCCCCCCCCGCCCCAAATGCGCCTGTGTTCTCCTGTGGCCCATTGAAGCCTTTGGATTAACCCCTTGAGCTCTGCCCCCCGGGCTCCCCCGTTGTCTCTTGCAGGTGAACTTTTCATAGAATCATAGAATCATAGAAGATCAGGGTTGGAAGGGACCTCAGGAGGTCATCTAGTCCAACCCCCTGCTCAAAGCAGGACCAATCCGCAATTAAATCATCCCAGCCAGGGCTTTGTCGAGCCTGACCTTAAAAACTTCCAAGGAAGGAGATTCTACCACCTCCCTAGGTAACGCATTCCAGTGTTTCATCACCCTCCTAGTGAAAAAGTTTTTCCTAATATCCAACCTAAACCTCCCCCACTGCAACTTGAGACCATTACTCCTTGTCCTGTCTTCTTCTACCACTGAGAATAGTCTAGAACCATCCTCTCTGGAACCACCTCTCAGGTAGTTGAAAGCAGCTATCAAATCCCCCCTCATTCTTCTCTTCTGCAGACTACACAATCCCAGTTTCCTCAGCCTCTCCTCATAAGTCATGTGTTCCAGTCCCCTAATCAGAGCCATTTCCAGGCAGGTTTCCTCGATCGGAGTCGTTCCGTGCGACAGCTCACTCTGCACCGGTGTCAGTCAGCACACAGCTGGCCACAGGAGAGCTGGGATCTCCAGCCCTGCCATTGACCGGCTGATCTGGGCCAAGCCGGTCACCTCTGCTGCCTTTGTCTCGCTACACTGTAAGCTCTTCGGGGAACGGGGCTGTCTCTCACTGGCTGGCTGTGCAGCGTCCAGGGCAACAGAGCCATGATCTTGGTTGGGACCTCTAGGTGCTATTAGAAAAGGGTGCATTTCCTGTCCAGCTCCTCTTATTCACAAGCAGATGAGAGAGTTTGAAATGTGGAGAGGAACTGAAAGAGAAACAGATATCATGAGGCTGAAGGATCAGGAAACTGACACGTTTCTTTTCTCATCAAGGGCACTACAATGTCCGTATGTAAAAAAGCTGGGTTGTGTTCGGGTGGGGGTGTGATTGTCGGGGTGTGACTGTGTGCCTCTATGCCTGAGTGTGACTGCGTGTGTGTTTGCATGGGTGTTTGTATGGACGCGGGTGACTGCGTGTCCCTCTGCCTGGGGGTACAGTTGTTGATGATTGTGTGTGTATTTGCTCGTGTACTTTCATGACTGTGTGCATCCAGGCCTGGGGCAGGTGTTTCAGATTGTGTGTGTATTTGCACATGGGTCTGCACGTGTGTTTGCATGTCTGCATGTGCCCATGCTGGGGTGTACATGTGTTTACGATGATGTGTGTAGGCATTGACATATGTGATTGTTTGAGCATGGGTTTGACTACATCTTTGTGATTGTGGGAGTATGTACTTGGGTGTGTTTGCATGTTTGTTCCTGGGTTTGACGGCATGCAGGCCCAGCCGTGGCTATGGCTGCATATGTGTTTGGGCGTGCATGGGGGTGAAACACCTCACAATGGGAACTAAGCCCCTTCTCACCTCTTGTCTTTGATAGAAAACTGCAGCCCAAGGCCTGCTGCCTTGGGCTTTGCAAACAGACAGGCCGCAGGGAAGCTGAGGTCCCGTCCATATAACTCATGCTTCCTTTTAAACATTAGAACCACAGACCCAAGTTTCTACTTTCCTGGGCGCTTATCAGCCTGCTGCAGCTGGTGTCCCATCTCAGCCCTGCTAAGCATAAGGAGCTGAGGGTGAGTTCACCCCGTAGCCTGCCCCTTTGGGAAAGACGATGCTTTATAAGCAAATAGGCCAAGGAGGAGAATTGTGGGGACTTCTATACAGAGCGATATCTAAGTACAGGGCTAAACCGCGCAAGGGGCGGTGCATAGCCGCACTGGCCCAGGGATGCTCCTGCTACAGACGTGTGGCTCAGAGAGCCTCCCTGCACCCCCACTTGCTGCAGGGGGTAGCAATCTCCAGTGGGACTCTCCCAGTGCCCCATTGCTGGCTCGGCTGTACTCGCCGGCACCTGTGCAGGAAGGAGCCAAGTCTCCATGCATCTCCCCTTGCACCCCCACTCCTTGCCCACCTGCTCCAAGGAAGAGCAGCGGGCACATGGTGCCTGCTTCTCCCTGTGTGCCCACATCCATGGTCCAGGAACGTGGGGGATAATGGAGTTCTGACCCCCACAACGCCCCTCGCTGGACACATACTCCACTGTGCAATGCAGCCCACAGGTACCAGGGTTCTTGGGGTAACTCTGTGTGTGTGTGTCTGGGTGTGGGTGTGAGTGTGCGGGTGTGTGAGCGTGTGTGGACGCATGTGCGTTTGTATGCACAGATATGCGTGAGCCTGCGTGTGTGTGTGCGTGCGAGCACACAGGCGTGTGTCTGCGTATGCACCTGTATGACTGTGTTCCTGCGTGTGTGTGCCAGAGTATATGTGTGTGTATCTGGGCGTGCATGCATTTGCGTGTCTCTGCATGCATCTGTATGTGTATGCATATACACACACATGCATGTGTGTGTGTGTGGAAGTGTGCACGTGTATGGGTGTTTGTGCACATTTGTGAGTGTGTGCGAGTGTGTGCTTGCGTGCTTGTGTACACATATTAGTGTGTGTGTGTCCGTGTATTTGTGTGAGTGTGAGAGAGACAGAGGCAGCCGCATTGAGAGGGGCTGGGAGGCGGAGGGTAATAGGTTGTGTACAGCCTTACCGAGAGCTGGCAGGAGCTCTGTGAAGACATTTCCACCCCGCTGTTAAATGTACCTACTCGCTAAACCACACAAATCCTAAAAATATCATAAACCGCCAAACCCAGCACATTATTAAATTGCAGCCTTGTGTCAAGCGGCTGGGGAAATAAGAGAGAGGCCAAGCGGGAGCCGGCACGCTGGCTCAAACCAATCGAGAAACGCAGCTGGAATGCAATCGAAGGAGCCTGGTAGCAGGCTCAGAGAGGGGAAAACCAGAGGCTAGGGTGGGGTAATCCTGCCGCCTTCCTTACCCAGGAAAGGCCCTGGGGCCTCCACTGCACTGCTGATACTCCTGCCCTGGGGGTGGGAGCGCCGGCCCAAGCAGAATCACCGGGGCCTGCTGATGGCATGAGTGAGCTGGGGACTCGGGGCTAGCTGGGGGCTCTAGCCCTGCGGTGGGTGGGTCAGATAGCTGAAGCCCCCTGACGTCGGTCTGACCCCAGCGTCGCTCTGCTGGTGCAGTTCCTCCAGACGTACCCTCTCCCTCCACTCTGTCTGACCCCCGTGGGGGTGGAACTGGGCATGGGGAAACTGCACAAGTGGCCGGGGCGGCTGACCTTCATCCGAATCCCGGGCCTTCCTTGCCTGCTGGGACAGACAATGGGGACTGGGTTCCAGACTCTTGAAAGGCCTCCCCTCAATCTCCCAGGGCCTCCGTCACCCTTCTGAGCAAGGGGGGAAGTGACCCTTCTGTTCACCAGCCTTTTGTCTAGCTCGGCCCTGGGTCAGGAAAGCCCTTAAGACGTGCTTAAATGATTCATTTCCATGGGACTTAAACACAGGCTTAAAGTTATAGAGTCATAAATTCCAAGCCCAGAGGGGACCATTATGATCACCTACGCTGACCCCCTGCACGGCTCAGCCCGGGTGATCCCTGCCTCCAGCCCATGTCTGATGGCTGAGCTAGAGGGTGGGTTCAAGGGCTATTCTGAATAGGGCGGTTTTGCTGAGTTGGGACCTTGGCTTGTAAGCGCTTTGGAGCAGGGACCGTCTCTCACTCTGTGTCTGTACAGCCTCTCGCTCAATGGATCCCTGATCTCAGCTGGGGCCTTTAGGTGCTGCTATAATACAAATAAATAATAATAATCAGACTGTGATCACTGGCGTTTGACAGAGAGCTGTCCCCTGCCTCACCAGCTCAGAAATATTGCCATTCAGCTGGCAGACGAGCCCCAACGATAGGAAGAAAACATTCAGCAAACATAGGCCCCATGAGCAAAAATGAAACTGGTTCCCACTGGATACCCTGCTTTGGTTCTGGTTCCCACTGCCTCCAAAGCTCTGCTTCACCCGATCTCATTCATTCGCCAATGTGCATTTACACAAAAGAGCTAAAGGGCTGCATGGGATATTGTATTATCCGGGAAACTTTAGCGGGTAGGTAGCTCTTTGCTTCCTTCTCAGCACTCAGCTATTCTCTCTCACCCACGGATTATTTTCTTAAGAGTTATTTATTTCCTCCTCCTTTTACCTCTAATGAAACTCCTCTGGCTGGGTGCCCGCCGTGACCGAGGAATATGTAATCACAGCGCGGGTGGCTGTATTCGTTTCAACTAGTTTCCCATGTGATCCATCCCCTCCGAGTGAGCCAGTCTGTTCCGAGTGGCTCATGTGGCACTAGGCAGCGGTGGGTAGCCGCGCCGGTCTCAGGCTATTAGAGAGACAAGGCGGGCGAGGCGACAGCTTTTATCGGACCCACGTCTGCCGGGGAGAGACACGGGCTCTGGAGCTTACCCAGAGCTGAAGGCAGAAGCTGGGCCAAGGGGCGAGGTTGTCTCATCCACCCGGTCAAGCTCTGAGTGCCGTCTGCCGTGCTGCAACCAGGAGACTGATGCACTGGCCCCGGCCGAGGTGGGCAGTGCTGCTCTCATTAGGCAGGAACACCCACCTTTGGGCTCAGTCCTCGCCAGCCAGCCTAGTTCTCTCCTTCCTTTGCCAGCTGCTGATCTCCATTTCTCCTTCCCCACAGCTCACCCTTCCCTTCAAGCCATCCCTATGCCCTCCGTCCCCCCCGCCAGTCCCCGTCCTGGCTGGCTGCCTCTCTCTCCTGCTCCTGGCTTCACTCAGGAACTGTTTGTCCCTTAACTGCCTTTAAATGGGTCAGAAACCATCAGTAAGACGTGTGGAAGTGGCTGCGGCACCATGGAACTTGAATGCGCCGTAGCAACGCCCACCCGGCGCGATGGCATCCAGGCCACTGCACCGTAGCTTGAGTCCCTGGCTTACCGCGCACTAACTCACTGTGTAGCCAAGTCCTGTGTCACCTTGGGGAAATCATTCAGCCTTTCCGGACCTCAGTTTCCCTATCTGTGCAATGGGGTAATAATCCTGAATTGCTCCTTTGGTCTCTTCAGGTTCTAAGCTCTTTGGGGCAGAGATTGTCCCTTGCTGTGGATGTGGACAGTGCCCAGTGCAATGGGGCCCTGCTCCTGGTTTGGAGTCTCTAGGTTCTACTGGAATATAATTAATAGCAGAAGATGCTGGGTACATGACATTGCGGGTAGTGAGAACCTTTTGCAGTAGAGTGGATTGGGTATTATTCCAGATCCATCCATCTTTGGGATTTATATGGCCTTTGTTATTCCCTGGGTACCTCACAATCACCCCCCATGCTAATTATGCCCATTTAGCATATGAGAAAACTGAGGCACAGAGCTACTAAGTGACTTGCCCATCACCCAGGGAATTTGTGGCAGAGCAAAGAATTGAATCCAGGTCACCCACATCCTAGACTAGTGTGCTAACCACTGGCCCAACCTTCCTCCCTAGACAGAGCTGCCCAACTTGGCTCCCATCCCCGTTACTGGAAACCTCCCTGATCCCCAGAATAGCTTCTCCAGATAGCCAGTTTTGACATGTTTCATGCCCAATTAAAGCCAATTGATTCTAGATATGCCTGGTAGCAAAGCATTTTTAAAATCTGTGTAACACATTGATCATTGCTGAGAAATACCCAAATATTGCTTTCTCATCATTCTACCAGTTACCCATTGGTCAGCATCTGGCCTTATTCCGATTCCCGTTTGTTAATGTGATGCCGGCCCCGCTGATAGGATTTACGGTCGTCTCCACTAAAACCGAACCCCTGATAAAACACACGTGAAAGCTGCAAGACCACGCTTGACAGTCGCTAAGCTGACATGCTGGACCATGCTTGGGGGGGAGAAAACTCTCATGCTGGCTTCTTGCTTCATTTTCAACTGCATTCAGCTGGGAAAAGCACCATTGCTCAGGGAGGAGAACTTCCACTTCAAAGGCAACTCAGAGGCTCTTCTGCTGTGCTAAGGGGGATCAGCGTAAATAGCTGGGAGCTGCTCTTGAAATGAACCCTTAAATTTCCACTGCAACAAACTTTTGCATTTTCAAAAATCTCTGTTGCCAGTCGCTAACCCTGCGACGGCCGGATCTACACTGCATTCTCTTCTGGCAGTGCATGTTATTCCAACAGAGTGACCGCAGCATTGTGCGTTTTAGAGACATAGCAGAGTCCTGGTTACACTGGGCTTTAGCCACCCAAATGTATCCCAGACAAATGAGGGTTCACCTGCTCAAGACCCAGTGGCAAAGGAATCAGTTAATAGGGATGCACCCTGGTAATTCATGAGTGATTAAGGCTTGGATACAGGATTTGAGTTGATCAGGATCTTCCTCATTTTCCATTTGGTTCCAAGGCGAGTTGCTTCTGGTCCTTGCGTGGAAGATTGAAACGGTTTCAACAGCCGGCCAACGGATAATGAACAGAGATCAGGGAGTACTCCGGCTCACCTGTGTCTAGGGCTATCTGCCCCGAGAACAGCCATTCCCCAAATACTTGTGTGAACCAAAGCAAGAGTTTCCAAACAACAAAGAGGGTGGGGATATGAACAGCGTGAAATGGAGCAGCAGTTTGGAACTGGAAGAAATGCTCCAAAACAGCCTTTTGCACCATTTGTCTGGTCCCGGAGTAAGGAGCTCTGTTCCAGCTCCTGCCTCTTCCTGGTTTGACAAGCTGCCTGCCTCAGCTGCAGAGATTACTGCAAAGGTCACAGAAGTCAAGGATGTTAAAGACGTACGAACTGGTCAAGGGGATCTGACTGTGGAACTAATCTACAGGAGAGGTGAGCTAATCTGGAGTCCGGGCCCCTTCAGGACCTACTGCCAGACCTTCCGTTGTGATAAAGCTTTGCCCCATTGCCCAAATAACAGCCCCATTCCCCACTAAAACACTACCCCAAGTGGAGCAAGGATGGGAGAGGAGATGAAAGCTCCAGGAAATCTAGTTGGTTGCCAATCTAATTAACCTGGGAATGGATGGAAGTACCAAACCTGTGACAAACAGGCAGATAGGTCAGAGACAACACAATAATAGATAGGTGGATAGGGTGTGTATGGGGATAGCTAGGTAGATGGATGGGTGTGTATAGGGATTGATTGGTAGATAAATGGGTGTGTAAGGGGATGGATAGATGGATAGGTGTGTATGGGGATAGCTAGGTAGATGGATGGGTGTGTATAGGGATGGATCGGTAGATAAATGGGTGTGTAAGGGAGATGGATAGATGGATAGGTGTGTATGGGGATAGCTAGGTAGATGGATGGGTGTGTATAGGGATGGATCGGTAGATAAATGGGTGTGTAAGGGGGATGGATAGATGGATAGGTGTGTATGGGGATAGCTAGGTAGATGGATGGGTGTGTATAGGGATGGATCGGTAGATAAATGGGTGTGTAAGGGGGATGGATAGATGGATGGGTGTGTATAGGGATAGAGAGGTAGATAGATTTCCTTCACGTGTCAATTATCAGCACAGGACATTTTCTAGTGCTTTTAGCAAGTCTAGTGTTAACAATCCCAAGTGACAGAAATCCCACCCCTTCCCTTGGAAGATTATTCTACATCTTCATAGATCCTTGTTGCTGCCTGGAAGTCCTTGGAATTCACTGGGAAAGTCAGACAGGGCAGCCCCCAGCCCCACATTTCAGACCCACATTTCACAGTTATGTAGGTTTCAGATGGTGCGTCACCAACATAGAGACCCTGCTACCAGCGTCCTCCCTCACTGGACATCTCTCCTTCCTCCCACCCATCCAATCCCATTATCTTCGGCAGGACGGGCCGTGATTTAAACCGGTGTACATTCACGCCTTGATACAGCGCTCTGCCTCTCCCCTGACACTGTCTCACGCAGCGACTCACTTGGCAGCCCAAGAAATGATCTGTAACATGTAGCAATAAAAATGGCAATAAAAAAAAAACCAACAAAAAAACCCCACAACAACCACCATGTCAACATATGTCTGGGAACAAAACCCACGCCGAGCGACAGGCAATCATCCTCTGTGCCTGGCGCTCCCCTTTGAAGTCGCACCCACTGCGCGGGTGTGTGTGTGTTTCCAGTACTGGAGTGCAAACATTAAACAGCGACTGCAGCAAATCAATAGATTGCTAATTAGTGTTTGGAAACACTGCGGCACGGCAGGAGTCGCCGGCTAGACAGGACGGCATTAAAGACTTCATTTAGGCTTGAGAAATAGCTGTGTTTTCAAGAGACGTACAGATAAACCTACCTAAATGTTTGCCAGCCTTCGTGACGTGTGGACTTGGGTTGATCGCACGTGCTGTTGAAGAAACAGGGGACTGGGCTGTTGGAGAGGTGCGGGCTTAGAGGAGATGCTGCAGTCTTTCCCTCTGAAGGGCCTCTGTTCTGGCTGGTGGACTTGTGTCTCTTTTGCAGGGCCAACCCGAGGCCCAGTCCAGAGCCCCTGGAGCAGGCTGGTGGTCACAGCACCGGAGTGGGACGCCGGCGATCTGGCTTCAGTTCCTATGCGTGATCTTGCCCATATCCGGGGACCGACATGGCTAGAACATCATCGCACCCTTCCACAAGTCGCTCCGTCTCTCCGGGCCTCCGCAAGGGGGGGTTGAACACCTCGCTGGCCTGCAGGGAGACTGAGGGATGAATCGCTGCTCCGATCCTGCAGTGATGGGCTCCTTCCTAGACAGACAGTCACTGGGGATCTGCAGGGTGAAGCACCCCCAAGTGGCTCAGTGAGTGCTAATGCAGCCCGGGGGTCTCAGGAGCCCCCACAGCTTCTATACCCCTGCTCGGCTGGGGGGATAGTTGGTGGATCCCTGCTGGGGTAGGTCCATGGGCCAGGGAGCCCCTGTGGGGTGGGTTTCCTGCCATCAGCACCCCCGACCCCCCCCCCCCGCACCATGGGCAGGGAGTTGCTAATAAATAAAGATGTTCTCAGCCTTTATCAAGCTGCAGTCCCAGAATGCAATGGTGCAAGGGGGGAGAAATGCCTCCCTGACCGAGGCTCTGATCAGCTGATATCTCGGAACCGGAGAGATCTGTTCCCCGTGGCTTCCGGGCATCACGGCAGGGACTGTCACTAAATGAGCCAGCTCCAGCCAATGGAGCACATTTCCAGGGAGCTCAGTGTAGCTACAGCAGGTTGCCCCAGCTAAGGCCCCGGCTCCAACACTCTGCAGCCTCCTGCACCAGTCACACCCCCTCTGCAGATCTCTGAAACGGGCAACAGGGAAAAAAGAGGGGGAGGAGAAGGATCCCAGTTCAGGGTCATCAGGCGAAGCTATTTAAGGAAGCGAGAGTGCCAATCAACGGGAGCTTGACTGAGGCCCGAGCTCAGCACCTGGGGCCTCGGGGAACAGGTGCTATCTGTCAAGGGTAGTTAGCTCTAATACCTACATGTGCCATTCATCGTGGCAGGGGATGGCGCTTTGCGTCCACAGGCAAAGCTGTAATTAGCTGGAAATGAGTCACTGGAGATTTCGACTAATTGACTTCTTGGTTTTAGTTGTCCAGGTAGATAAGGTAGCATCAGAGCAAGAGAGCAGGATGCTGCCAGTCAGTCTAGGTGCCAAGTCCTTCCCCCCCACCCCCCCGTTGTTCCCCCCCGCAATTCTCTGGCTTAAGAGACGCAGGGCAAGCCACGGTCTGATGTCGTCGCTTGTGCCTTTGTCACAGCCGATCTGGCTCTTTGCACGCTTTCCATGGTTAGGGCAGTAACCTAGGAATTTGGAGATCTAGTGACAATTCCCTGGTCTGCCACAAACTTCTTATGTGACCTCGGGCTTTTCTTAGCCTCTCTTTGCCTCAGTTCCTCCTCTGTAATACAGGGCTAATAATACAGCCCCGCCCCAGAGGCGCGGTGTGCAGGCCTACCAGGATGGGGATACGCCCTGGCACTCACCTCCCATGCCCCAGCTAGGGGGACGTAGCCCCAAGCATGGATTAAATGGTGAAGGTGGCTATCCTTTGGGGCAGAGAAGTACGTCTCAAAGTGACACATTCGCCCCTAGCTATGGGTTAAATAGCTGCAGCCCCGCCACCCACCCGGTGTGCGGCACTCTTCTGTATGCGGTGCACATTTGTCTGGGACCGAGAGTGGGATCAGCTGATGCACACACATCCCCTCTGACTCCAGGACTGTGGCTCCGGTTCTGACCACTAGGCATGACTGCCCTTGCCCTGGTTTGTGCCAAGTCATCACCTCCCTATATGTAGGATCCAGTGACACTCCCCTGCAATTCATTGTGACTATCCCAGCAGGTCTGACCAGAATCCAGGGCCTGCTGTTCTGCTCTGTGTCAGGGACCAGGGACCATCTGGCTTTCACAGGGTACAGCACATCTCTTCTGCGACGATACCATTACGGAGAGAACCCATAAACCAGGTCTACATGGGGGCTAAACTTGCGGGAGGATGCCCGTCTTCCACATGAGGGTCTGGCAAGTGTCAGAGTCCTTCAAACTCTTCGTGGAGGGTTTGCCTTTGTGATTCATGTCTGGCTCCGGATCAAGGGCGGTTCAGGCTGACACTTGGTACAGTTTTGGGAGCTTTATCCCCCAGGCCTCCTGGCGCAGGTAAAACCAGTCAATGCCCCTCTCCTGGGCATCTGCAGAACTGGCACTGGGGATGTGGCATTACACCCCCGCCCCAGCCAAGGGAAACCCACCCAGCGAGTCTGGCACACACAAATGCACATCAAACGTATTGATACCAAAGGGCATGAATACAGGCCAGTGGCATCTGGGGCATCTTGGTGTAATAGTCTTCTGAAGTGTCCATGCTTTGGCTCACAGAGGATACAGATAACATTTACCAAAGGGCTAGAATAGTCTCAAAGGTACGCCTGTGTTTGTCCTGTCTGTCCTAGGGCCCTGGGGAGAGGATGAACTGTGGCCCGCGGTGGCATGCAGACAGTTTGAGGGCACGTGTCTGCCCATCAGATGTTGGGTGACAATCTGCAAAGAGAACATGACAGGCAGAGGAGCATCAGAGAGTGTGTGCGTGTGCGTGTACGGGTGTGCATACATATGTGTGTGCATGTGTATTGGACTAGGGCTCAGGACACCTGGGTTCTGTTCCCAGCTCCGCTGCTGGCCTACTGAGTGACCTTGAGCAAGTCACTTCCCTGCTCTGTGCCTCAGTTTCCCCACCTGTAAAATGGAGATAAGGATCTTGACCTCCTTGGTAAAGCTCTGGGAGATTTGTGGCTGGAAAATGCTGGATAAGAGCTCGTTATGAAGTACTGATAGTATCTATATGTTTGTGTGTGTATGTATGCAGGTGTTTGTATGTACATATGTCTATGGACCTGGATGTGGGCGTGTGCTCTTGTAAGCATGCCATGGCCTATTGTCACACCAGCATGTGCTGCGTGCACGCTCACCGTGTCCTTGCAGGGGGCTGGAGCCCTTGTAATCTGCACCGTGCAGTGTCCAAGGTCACTGTCTGACATTTCAAAGTCCTTTAGCCTTCCAACCTTTGCTCTGTCAGCGAGCGATGCTATGGGGCTTCCAGCTGAGATGTCCCCTTTCATAAGGGCTAAACCAAACCCTAATGGCAGTGCTCCCCTGGCAGAGATCTAGTTTGGTCCAGCGTACAGTTTCCAGGCATGAGCAAAAATAATTGACATTTGCATTAATTGCGGAAGCGTTAATTAATCAGAGCCCAAATCTCTGCCACCCTTACCTTGCTCCAGGTAAATGCTATCGGAATAGTATTTCCCCGCAACGATTTCCATTGGAGTGGTGGGGACTGAGATGAAGTTATTCAAAGTTGAACCCAGCAACCGCCTCCGTCCGCACTGGTTTGGTTTTGGTGGCTTTCTTGGTCCGGGCGTGGTATGAGGGTGGAAGACAAACGACTTCCGAAGTGCGTTTTCCAAGGAATGCCGCCACACAGCCGGCGAGCACCTGGATGTCGGTGGCGTGATAAGATCGCCAGCCATGGACATAAACTGAACATCCAGCCAGCCCATCTTAAGGACCTAACCAGAGATCAATCCATGCGGTGCTTCATCTTTAAGGAGGCCATGTCCCTTCTGGACTTGCCTTGATGATGATGTTTGGGATGGATCCGACAAGAAGTTAAGCACCTTCCACTTCGAGTGATCTCACCAGAGTCTTCAGTACCTGCCAGAACAAGACTGGTGATGAAGAGCCTGATTTGCATAAGGTGGAGCTGCCCCCAAGCAGAAAATAGTGCACCAGATTCTCTTCAGATGTAAATTGGGCATTGAACATAAGAAAGGCCACACTGGGTCAGACCAAAGCTCCATCTAGCCCAGTGTCTGTCTCCTGACAGTGGCTGGTTCCCCAGAGGGAATGAACAGAACAGGTCATCATCAAGGGATCCATTCCCTGTTGCCTATTCCCAGCTTCTGGCAAACAGGCTAGGGACACCATCCCTGCCCATCCTGGCTAATAGCCATTGATAGACCTATCCTCCAGGAACTTATCTCGTTCTTTTTTGAAATGATGCTGATTCACCCGCCTGGATGGCTGTTGTTTTGGGGGAAAAGCTGGTGTCTGAGGTCCCAACACTTTCATGGGGCAGTTGAATTTGGACACATTTACAGTAGAAATAAAGGGCAAATGTTTCATAGGGAAGGCAAATAACTATTGGAACAATTTATCAAGGGCTGCGGTGAATTCTCCATCACTAGCAATTGTTAAATCAAGATTGGCTGGTTTTTCTAGTTCAAACAGGAATTATTTGGGGGAAGCTCCCTGGCCTGAGTTACGCAGGAAGTCAGAGTAGCCGATCACAGTGGTCCCTTCTGATTTTATAATCTATGATTTAGACACTTGATTGCCATTAAATCTAATGGGAAACGCACATCCAAATCCCTGATGGCTTCGATAATTTCATCCTGTAATTTAGTTTCAAGTGCATCTATTGTGTCATCCTGCACTTTCGTTTTGTTAAGTGTTGACAATTCCTCCTACAGCCTTGCTTCAAATGTGTTACATTATCTTATGGCACTAGCTGCTAGGGTGACTGTTGCTGCAGCTTGGAAATAAAGCTAATGTTCCTGCACCAGACAGATGGTTTATGAAAATGTGGACAGTTTTAGCCATGGGGAAAAAAATGACTAGCCTGAAGAATGCTTTACATGACAGGTATCTGAGTGCACAGCTCCCTTCCATCAGGCTTCCTGTGGGATCAGATTAGCCCCTCCAGAAAACCCCCAAAGCCAGCTTTCTTCAAGAACTTTTATCCTTCTTAAAGGTGAACTGTGAAAGGTTTATTTAAAACAAGAATGAGGCCCCTTTTTAGCTCTTTAGCTGAATAAAGAAGAGCTGAAAGAATTTTTTTTTCATTTATAAGCCATCTTTATATCACTTACTTCCAAACTTAGAATCATAGAATATCAGAGTTGGAAGGGACCTCAGGAGGTCATCTAGTCCAACCCCCTGCTCAAAGCAGGACCAATCCCCACTTTATACCACACATGCTCTTATGTTATTTAGCACTGTAAAGAATTTGTTTGGAACCAGGCTGCATGTGGATGCATGGATGGAGGATGGATGGATGGATGGATAGATACATTTGGAAAGATGCCGAGTGATTAAGGCCATAAGCAACTCAGGGGCTGTGATTTTGGGGTGGAAACTGCAGCTTCTAACACACGTTGCAACTTTCTGTAGTCGCAAAGTTGTGTGGCATTGCGGCCCAGCACGCCTGGTCGCAACGCCACTTACTCACATTTGTCTGGAGCTTATGTTTGGGGTGCAGGTTAGTTGGGGTGCAGGTTGGGGGGCAGCAAAGGAAAAGGGTGGAGGGGTAACCTGGCTAGAATAGAAGGGCAGTGCCCGCCTTGAACTGGCCACACCAAGCCCACATTAACAAACTGTGACTGCACCTTTTGAACCAGGAAAAAAAAAATCACAACTTTCTTACAGGCTTATTCATGCCTAACATTTTCAAAAGCATCTGAATGACCTAGCTCCAGACAGACAAGGACAAAAGCTCTTTGACTTCCTCTCAGATGTCGGCTCCTAGGGGCCAGATTCACACGGGGACAAAGGCGCCCCGCTGCCTGGTAGAATTCATAACTCCGAGGTTGGTGCCAGCAGTGCTAGACGATGCATGAGGGGCGTTAGGCACCTAACTAACGGATTCGCAGAAGTCGGCACCCTGAGTGGGGAGCCAGCTAAATGAGCCAATCGGAAAAGACGCAAAGCAGGGCAGGGCCTAAACCTCGCTCCTCTCTGGGAGCTGGACACCTCTACTCAGGAGTCAGAGCCGGGAACCCTCATCTGGAGTTAGGTGCGTACTCCAGTTTGGGGTGGCTGGGCAAAGAGCTTGGGATGAGAAACCTGCAGAGTGGAGACTGGGATTGACTCGGTGAGGCAAATGGGACTGGGACGAGCAGGCGGGAGTGGGGAAACGGCTGGACTGGGACAAAAAGAAGACTGGAAGGGAAGGGAAGGGAAGGGACAGACTTGTCTATGCTAGCTAAAGCACTCTCCCATCCACAGCCTGGAGTGGACTCCACTCTTTCTCAGTCTCCCCATTCAGCAAATAGCTGTAAAACTCGCAAGCCAAATGGACCATCTCTGTCTATAAATACTATATGTGTTCTGAACCATGCTGCCTGCATCAATCTCTATTTTCCCGACCCAGTCCCCAACCAAGGCGGACGCACATATGATAAAATATCATTTGCAAACTGGGATGGTTGATGTGGTGCTTGGAGTTTTTCCAGCTAATGATTCATTTGCAATAGCAAAGAGGATTATTATTATTAGCAACAAGGTAGCTGTTATGAACACTGAAACCATGGCAAAACAACGGGGAATGTACAGGACATTCAGTCTGAGCGCCTCCTGCTTTGCACCTGGTGTTGTCATCGACATCCGTGCAAAGCAAATTTCCAAATGAATCCTGGCTTGGTAGCATTTTACACTCCCTTTGAACAGGGTGGAAATAACTCCGCAGCATACGAGGTGGTGGAGAATGGACGATATTTCCCCATGGTATTGCCACCATTTTCATATGAATAATATTTAACTTTCATTACATGGGAAAGGAAGGATCATCTTGTGAGCACAGAGCTTGGGACTGCAGCTCAGGGTTCAGGTCCCGATTGTACCCGCTGTGTGACCATGGCCAAGTGACTTAATCACGCCGTGCCTCAGTTTCCCATCGGTACAATGGAGGCCATGCCCCTTCCTTCCTCCCACCTTTTCTCTTGTGTGTTTAGATTGTCAGCTGCTCAGGGCAGTGGCTCCCTGAGTATGTGTTTCTACAGCACTTAGCTCCAATCTCATTGAGGGTAGCTGGGCGCGACGCTACAAAATAATGAATAGGACTCAATTCCTAAAAGAATCTCAGAATGTGCAAAAGGTACCGAGAGCTAAAAGCATCACGGTCAGACTGTAATACACTAGGAAGGGTCCGGCTGCAATGCGCAGCAAAGTCATTT
The DNA here is from genome assembly GCF_015237465.2 of Chelonia mydas. NCBI lineage: Eukaryota > Metazoa > Chordata > Testudines > Cheloniidae > Chelonia > Chelonia mydas. The sequence continues at coordinate 20,840,241 of NC_051257.2, read as the reverse complement.
CTCATTTCACCAGCACTTGTGAAACCGGGGGCATAAGCGTGATTGCAAAACGCCTAAACCTACAGTGAATTGATTTCATGGGGTGACCCAAGAGTGCATTGGCTGCAGTTCATCCCCATAGATCTCATAGAATCATAGAATGTCAGGGTTGGAAGGGACCTCAGGAGGTCATCTAGTCCCACCCCCTGCTCAAAGCAGGACCAACCCCAACTAAATCATCCCAGCCAGGGCTTTGTCAAGCCAGGCCTTAAAAACCTCAAAGGAAGGAGATTCCACCACCTCCCTAGGGAACCCATTTCAGAGCTTCACCACCCTCCTAGTGAAAAAGTTTTTCCTAATATCCAACCTAAACCTCCCCCACTGCAACTTGAGACCATTACTCCTTGTTCTGTCATCTGCCACCACTGAGAACAGTCTAGAGCCATCCTCTTTGGAACCCCCTTTCAGATAGTTGAAAGCAGCTATCAAATCCCCCCTCACTTTGATCTCCCTCACTTTAACCCTCAAACCCTGTACAAGGACTAACGCCCGGTGAGGGAGGTTGCTGGCAAGGAAGACGATAATGGGGAGAGGAAAGATAATCAAGTGGCTGGGGTAAAAGAGATGCGGAGGGCCCCTCACCTGCTGCATGTTGGATACAATTTACTCCTGTGCAAAGACCAGCAGAAATCTGTGCACCATGAAATCCTTCCGAGTGCTTGTGTGCAACATCAGCAGTGCTATCCCCTATGCACAGGGGTGAAATCCCCTCCAGGGGAATAAAGTCAATGGGAGAATTGGCCTCCATGGGTTCTAGTCCCAGCCTTGCCACTGGCCATCTGGATGACCTTGAACAAGCCCCTTCCCTGCTCTGTGCCTCAGTTTCCCCATCTGTAAAACAAAGGATGACTCCTCCCTACTAACTGGGGATGGGGAGGCTCGGAGTCTTTCGTGCCTGCAGTGGTGCTTTGAGATCCTTGGATGGAAGATGCTGTAGGCTATTCTCAACCCATCTGTCTGAAATCTCCCTGTCACGGGTGCTCTACTCACCCCTGGAGCGCCTCCTTGTGGCTGCATCTGGCGATTAGCTCAGCCAGGCCAACACCCCTTCCTGCAGGGGCACTCCATCACTCTCTCCATCTCGCTCTCGCAGGACTCATCTGCTCCCGATTCATGGCTTGGCCCCCCCCAGCCAGCTCACTGTAGCTTCCCCTTTGTGTGTGTGTGTGTCTCAGTACCCACTGTCCCAGGTGGTGTTTCCTCTCCCTGCCCCTTTAATGGTGCCACTTCCCCAGGAACTGGGAGGGGAGCCCAGACCCACCCGCTACACTGGCTTCCCACCCAGGAGCCCTACAACAAGCAGTCAAGGCCTGCACTATTCCAAACCTCACTGCTATATCCCTGGGCTACCTCCTACCGTGCCTTCTCTCCCCTTCAGAGCACCTACAGCCCCCTTCCGCTCTCAGCTGCTGGGCTTTACACAGGTGCCTTCTGTTCCTCTCCAGCTTAGCCTCCTCTTTAATTAGTCCTCCTTGCTCCCTGGGTCCTCCTCCAGGCTCAGCCTAGGCCGTTAATTGGCTCACCTGGCCCCCTTAACCCCTTCAGGCCTTGTGCAAGATGGGCACCCCTTCACACTCCCCTGGCGGGAAGGTTTGGCTTCTCATCTACATCTCTCTGGGGAAGTAGCACTGGCCACCTGGATGACGTTGCACAAGCCCCTTCCCTACTCTGTGCCTCAGTTTCCCTGTCTGTAAAACAGAGGTTGGCAGTGCTACATCCCCAGAGGGAGAGCAGGCTATGGCACACCCTGGCAGGTGGGAATGTGGGTGCTGGTCTTGTTGCCTCTGACCCATGGGCAAGAGGACCCTCAGGGTATGGTGAGCGGGACCCCACGCTGATCACAGAAGATCAGGGTTGGAAGGGACCTCAGGAGGTCATCTAGTCCAACCCCCTGCTCAAAACAAGACCAATCCCCAATTTTTGGCCCAGATCCCTAAATGGCCCCCTCAAGGACTGAACTCACAACCCTGGGTTTAGTAGGCCAATGCTCAAACCACTGAGCTATCCCTTTGGGGCCGGGGGGGGGGGGGGGGCAGGGAGATGAGGGCAGGACAAAAACTTTCTGGCTCCACTTTTTTCCCCAAGTGGACATTTTGGTGGAAAGTGGAAATTTTCAAGTTTTCACCAGAAAAACTTCAAGCAGCAATTTTCAATTTTGAACTAAAATTTTTGCATTTTCAGGCTTTGGGTTTTCCAGCAAAAAACTTTTATTTCTTGTTTTAACATCCCCCGGAGGAAACAAAAAGCCCATTTTCCATGCAGCTCTCGGGCTGGTCCCAAGAAGAGAGCAGTGTTGCAGGGAGGGAAAGCGAGCAAGGTATTCTTTTATTATTTGTATTATCGTAGTACCTGGGCGCCCAAGTCATGGATTGCGCTGGGTGCTGACCATTCTATATTAGGTTCTGTGACACAGACATGCCCAGACGTGTTTATTACACCCGGGGCTGGCCATACTCCCTATATTTCGCCAAAGGGGGATGTGCGTGGGCTCGGCCGAAAGCTAAGATCTAGCTGATTGCAAGATGTTTGTAAAGGAAATATTTTAAGAGCTAGGCAAACTGTTGGCGATGAAGCGTGTCAGTTTAGTTGTCCCACAGACACGTCTAATTGCCTTGTGCTGAGGGAAGTGTTGGACTGAGGGGAAGCCAGCGAACGGGGGATCTCGGCTTTGGATCCGTGTACATTGCAGGAGTCCAGAAGCCAAGGGGCTGGGCGCTCGAGTGTAACAAAGGCGGGAGTGTCAATTACTAGCCTGGGCTTGTGGGAGCCGTGAGAGCCGTGTGGGTGTTGCCTGCAGCCGGTAGCTTTGGGAAAAAGTCCCCCACTGGGCACAGACGAGACTCCCTCATGCTGTCAGCAGGCAGCAGCGATTACCTGGGACATCTCCGTGAACCGTGAAAATGTCCCAGGTGTATTACGGTAGCACCTCAGAACCCCAGTCACGAACCAGGACCCCACCGTGCTGCGTGCTGTGCGGTATCTATTAGGGGCATTACGGTAGTGCCTAGGAGCCCCATGGACCGGTGCCCCATTACGCTAGGAGCTGTGCACACACAGAACAAACAGTCTCCAGCCCTCCCAGGATGGGGAAGGCTAGTGCTGGCATTTCTACCCTCGTCTCAGTGCAGGCAAGAGAGGCCCCCCACAGCAGGCCCCCGCCCCACAAAGGGGGGAGGGAATGCGTATGACTTTGTGGTCTCTGGAGGAGACAAAGTCCCCCCTTCCCCAGGGCTGCCGGCCGCATCTCTAAACACCTGGTTGAACACCTTGTTAGAGGTAGCTTTGCTGAAGTCAATTTCCAACTGATTTACACCCACTGGGGATCTGGCCCAGGAAGGGAGACCGCCACTCAAAGGCCCTGTGCTTGCAAGAGGGAAGAAATCAAAGCCTTTTTCTCTCTTTGACTCAGGGCCTCCCAAGAAGATCAGCTCTGTCGTACCAGGTCCGTCCTTTGGCCTACAGAGCCTGGCACACCGCCACCCACAATACTTTGGTGCTTCAGCGGCAGGTGACCCCCAGCTCCCCACCCCCCAGCATCCACTACTGGCCCTGAGCAACCAAGCATCATTGCCTCCAAGTGGGTGGCCCTGCTCTGCACATCCATGGGACGGGGTCACCTCCTGGACCCTGAGTCAGCTCCGGGGAGAGTGGAGACATTTAGAAAGGCCTGGACGAATACAGGCTGCTGAGGGTTATTCATTCACTGCAGACTTGTGGGCAGAAGGTTGCCCGTCCACACAACTTTTCATGGGGCTAACAGCTGGTACAGAAAACAGCTGGACTCTGCCCTGCCCTACACCTTTGTGCATTCATTCATGCCAGTGCAAGATGGGGTGAGATGCTCTTAAATCAGAATAGGGAAATTACTTATGCCCACTTTGCACCGGTGTGAGTGATGCCACCAGATGTAGAGGGGCAGAGACTCAGGCGTCCCCAAGGGGCGGGATTGTCCTACGACTCAGACATGCCCAGTTCCTTTGGAAAATCAATGGGATTAACTGCAAGGCACGTCTGAAAGCCCCACCCAACAGGGCTATCTGTGCAAAGCCGCCCGGCTGCCCCCAAAGAGAGCCAGGTTGTAAAGTCACTCATGAGCTCTGGCTTTTCCCCTCCCTGACGGAATGTAGTTCAGATCTGCGCTGGCAGAAAGTTGATCCCGAGGAGTTCACTGGGGAGAACATGCCCCAGACAAGCTGGATCGGTCAACTCTAAAATAAACATGAAAGAGAGAGAAAGAGTTGTCAATAGAGGGGGTTAGAAAATTGCCCTTGAAACAATTTTCTGGTGGAAAATGCTATTTCAACTAAACCAAAATTTGTCACGCAGTTGTATTGATTTCAATTGCATGTCGTTTAAAAGGACTGGAAGCAAGCATCTGGGAAAAGGTGACATGTACCATTTGGACATTTTTGGAAGGGAAAGTTTGGATTTTTCATTTTGAAATGTAGTTTCTGTCATTAAAAAAATGTAAAGAAGAATGCTCAAAATTGAAAGCAACCCTTTCCATGTACCGGAAATGATTTTGGGGAGAGCGGGGGGAGGGGTTTCATTTTGTGACAATTTTGAAATTTTGGCTTTTTGTTCCAATTTGGGATGAAAAAACAAATTCAAAATCTCAACAAATAACTGCCCAACAGAAAATCTGGTTTCCAGCTATCTCTTGTCCAACAGCCCATGGAGAAATCCAAAGTGTCAGGGGGAAAAGATTGACTGATTCTCCCGCTAGCTAATGAAAATTCTTTGGAGAGGAAATGTGCTTTCCAGAACCCGCAGTGCCCCAAACATGGCGGATCATGCTCAGTGGCTGGAGCAGGAGTCATGGCTAGTGGTTGGAGCAGGACTTGGGAGTCAGGAATCAGAACTGAGGGTCAGAGCCGGGTTATCTGGAGTGAGGCAGGGCAGGAGCAAGGCTTGAACAAGGCAGGAGCGAAGCTAGGAATAAGCAGGCATAGCAGCTGTTGCAGCCAAGGGCAAATGCTTTGAACAGCCACCAAACTGGACTTAAGGGCCCGTCTGCAGACTCTTCTAGCCAGTCAGGTGGCGTCGCCAATCAGGCAGCCTGCTACAGGCCATCTGCGCTTGTTAGGCTTCCCGACACCTGGCAGAGCCAAAAGCCCATCAGGCTTGCAGATCAGGATACAGAAGGACCTAGACAAATTGGAGGATTGGGCCAAAAGAAATCTGATGAGGTTCAATAAGGATAAGTGCAGGGTCCTGCACTTAGGATGGAAGAATCCCATGCACGGCTACAGACTAGGGACCGAATGGCTAGGCAGCAGTTCTGCGGAAAAAGACCTAGGGGTGACAGTGGACGAGAAGCTGGATATGAGTCAGCAGTGTGCCCTTGTTGCCAAGAAGGCCAATGGCATTTTGGGATGTATAAGTAGGGGCATAGCGAGCAGATCGAGGGACGTGATCGTTCCCCTCTATTCGACACTGGTGAGGCCTCATCTGGAGTACTGTGTCCAGTTTTGGGCCCCACACTTCAAGAAGGATGTGGATAAATTGGAGAGAGTCCAGCGAAGGGCAACAAAAATGATTAGGGGTCTAGAGCACATGACTTATGAGGAGAGGCTGAGGGAGCTGGGATTGTTTAGTCTGCAGAAGAGAAGAATGAGGGGGGATTTGATAGCTGCTTTCAACTACCTGAAAGGGGGTTCCAAAGAGGATGGCTCTAGACTGTTCTCAATGGTAGCAGATGACAGAACGAGGAGTAATGGTCTCAAGTTGCAGTGGGGGAGGTTTAGGTTGGATATTAGGAAAAACTTTTTCACTAAGAGGGTGGTGAAACACTGGAATGCGTTACCTAGGGAGGTGGTAGAATCTCCTTCCTTAGAGGTTTTTAAGGTCAGGCTTGACAAAGCCCTGGCTGGGATGATTTAGTTGGGGTTGGTCCTGCTTTGAGCAGGGGGTTGGACTAGATGCCCTCCTGAGGTCTCTTCCAACCCTAATCTTCTATGATTCTATGAAGGGGGAGGGATAGCTCAGTGGTTTGAGCATTGGCCTGCTAAACCCAGGGTTGTGAGTTCAATCCTTGAGGGGGCCATTTAGGGATCTGGGGCAAAAATTGGGGACTGGCCCTGATTTGAGCAGGGGGTTACACTAGATGACCTCCTGAGGTCCCTTCCAACCCTGGTGTTCTATGAAGTCTCTGCCGAGCTGTGTACCCTCAGAGGGGCTGTTTGATGCTGTCTGCTTGCAGATGGCTAGGGCTACTGTCTCCAAAAGAGAGCATGCCAGCGGGTACACTGCCGGATGCAGCTCACCCATGTGCAATAGACTGCTCTGAACTCTTCGGTGGTAGCTGAGAGCGCTCAGGATCTTGCCGAAGGCACAAAGCAGGGCACAGTTTCAGGCCTTTAAACTGTTCCTCCACCTCTCTGGAGTAATTGTGACTATTATTTCCAAAGGAGCATCAAGGAGTCAGGTCCCAAGCTCCCTAAGCACTTATTTTCTGCATTGCTGTCCCTGTATGTGCCAGTCAATGCGACACGGCATTTCACCAAGGTCAGGAGGGATAATACAAAAGGGGATTTGGAAAAAAGTTTTGCCAGCAAACATGGTGACTTCGCTCTCCTGCTATCCCTGGGCTCAGTTTTTTTATAGTGGGTGAGACGTCCCATGTCCTCCAGCTTATTCACAAATCCTGAAACGATCACTGATTGTAGAGCGGAAGAATGCTCTCTGCTCTTCATTCGATCAGCCAATGAGAGAGCTGGAACATGATCACGTGACTTCAGTGACCAATCACATGCCACCAAAAGAAACAGTAGAAAGAGAAATTCACCAAGCCTATGAACCACTTAGGTTCCACTTACCCTCTAATTTGGAGACTTAGAGGTGTTATGCTAGCTCTGTGCAAAGGGGGTGAATTTCTCTCACAGCAAAGACCCGTGCATAGACTAATTTTCATCTTCACACAACACACAGTCAACCTGTGGAACTCCTTGCCAGAGGATGTTATGAAGGTCAAGACTATAACAGGGTTCAAAGAAGAACTAGATAAGTTCATGGAGGGTAGGTCCATGAATGGCTATTAGCCAGGATGGGCAGGGATGGTGTCCCTAGCCTTTGTTTGCCAGAAGCTGGGAATGGACAACAGGAGGTGGATCACTTGGTGATCGCCTGATCTGTTCATTCCCTCTGGGGCACCTGGCACTGGCCACTGTCGGAAGACAGGGTACTGGGCTGGATGGACCTTTGGTCTGACCCAGTCTGGCCATTCTTATGTTCATTGTTATAAGGTATTGGCTGAATACCGATGGATAATGAATACAATCATACAAGTCAGGAGCAAGCTACATATATGGAGACCAGTGTTATGGTACCACAGGTTCTATCAGCCATTCCCTTGCCTTTTTGCCGGCTGCATGCTGTATCGTGAAACTCTACCACCTTCGATTATAAAGACTCTGGGTGTGGAGGGTCTTTCAGTGTTGAAGCACGGCTCATATAAATCCCCTGCTAAAAACACAACCCAGCCGTACGACGGGTCTCGCTCTCTGGAGTCAGATCTGGTAACGGACGAAATTTCCGAGCTGACCTTTGGTAGATGAGCGGTATGCCGGCTCACAAGCGTGTGTCTCTCCCCAACAGAAGCTGGCCCAGTAGAAGATGTTACCTCCCCCACCTCGTCTTTTTGGTCGATGATGAATTTTGAAGAGAAGAAAGTGGCTTTGAGGCAGGCCAAGTGCAAGGGCCATTCTTAGGTCCCACAATGATACGTGCCTTAGCAAGACACTGATGAGGTGGTGGGGAGAACCTCTCCTCTTTTTAGGTGGAACGGGTAGACTTGTGAATGCAGTGGACGGACACCAGGGCCACCTTTATGGAAGAGCCATGAGTGCAGGGAGCAGTGCTGCACCAGGGAAGCCTGGTCCCGGTGTGAAGGCACGAACCTGCGACTCGGGAGAATGCGGGGCGGGGGTCAAGTGATAATACTGAGGGGGCTGTAGAAGGTCTTAGACAGATGATTGCCCTTTTGTGCGGAGAAAGAGAGACCCTAATCTGCGGCATGCCCACTGCAGCATGCACCTTGTGTCAGGACAGACCAACTTCCCTGTGTCAGAGGCGAAAAATCTGAATAAGGGGGCAGCGGGGAGGGCGACTCATTTGGGAAAAAGCAAAGCCCCTTCCACCACGGTCCCCAAGACAGGGCAGCTGGGAAAGCTCCAGGCAGCTGCCCCCAGACTCCAAAGCAAACAGCAGCCTCTAGAGAGGGTTATGAAGAAAGCCGAGAGGCTGTGCAGGTGGAGAAGCCAGCCGGGGGGGGAGCACATATCAGGATGCAGGCACAAAGGGAAGCCCCTAATGCTGTCAGTTGGACCCCTCGTCTAGGAGTATAAGGATGGGGATTGCTGCTGCGAGGTACATGGAGGGTCCTATTTCAGCTTTTTCCTGAGTTCAGACCCTTCCCCTCCCCTGCTCCACCTATGGCTTCCTTGCTGTGATGGGCATGCTTTCCTATTCCTGGCAGGTACCGGGGCGCTGATGACCTTTCTCAGCTGGATCTGCAACATCTTCTGTATGTGTCTGTCCCACAGACAACAGCGTTTTTTAGCCAAGAGAACAGCACCGTTATGTTATGGGGAGCAGCGTGTGTATGGAAGGATCAGCTTGACACTGCATGAGCAGATACAGAGAGCATGCGACACAGTAGCACCGGGCTTTACAGCTCCACGCAGACGGACCCAGAACCCAAGGGATTCTGCGTGTGGCTGTTTGCAATGAGCACATATCTGTTCCTGACATTTCCAGAAAAAAACGATCCCCGATTTTAAAGATTCCAAGGTCTGACGGGACCATTAGATCCTCTAATCCGGCCTTTTGTATAACACAGTCCCCCCTGTGTTGAGCCCAATCGCTTGTGTTTGGCTAAAGCATCTCTTCCAGTCTGGATCTGGAGACATCAAGAGAGGAAGAACCCTCCACTTGCCGGGGGAATTTGTTTCTATGGTTAATCGCCCTCAGCGGTAGGCACCTGTGCCCAGAAACGTTCATTCCGAGGGAGTCCACAGCCCCAGAGTTTCATAACATGTGGGCCAAACTCATGGAGGTTTTCCTATGCAAGCTCAAGAAATGTCTGACTTCTGCCCATCTGGATGCAAAATCTGACTTTGGATCAAAGCAAATTGAACGTTTCTAGAACATCGAGGTGGTTTTTTTAAGCTCAAAGGCAGGACTACTCGAAGAAAAACGGGCTGTTTTCAAGGGAAATAGCTGGGATCGGACTTAGTTTGTGGAATCAATATCAAATGCAAAACCTTCAGATTTTCAGGCTTTTGGAAGTCGTTGTGAATCTATAGTGCTTCCTTCATTCTGACAGCAAAGCTATAATGGGCAAAGATGGTTAGGCAGTCGATGTACAACTGGTCTTCGTACGATTGGCCATTGCACTATTCATTGCTGAAGCTGGTCAATGAGGATAATCTTCTTATGCTAAGACTCAGGATACCAGGGTTCAATTCCCCATTCTGCTATAGACTCTGTGGGTGGCCTTGGGTGAGTCACTTAATCTTTCTGTACCTCAGTTTCCCATGGTGCTGATGTTTCCTGAGCCTGTTTAGACTGTGAGCTTTTTGGGGCAGAGACTGCTTCTTAATGTAGGTAGGTAGGTTACCTAAGGAGGTTGTGGAATCCCTGTCATCGTTACAAAAGAACAGGTTAGTCATACGTCTGTCAGGGATGGTTTCGGTGTACCTAATGTAACTAGATGACAGCCCTATATTTCTCTGAGCCCATGTACAGTGGCTACACAATAGACTCTTGATCTGTGCTTATTGTAAAATAAACAATAAAATGCTACAAGGGTTATTTTGTGGCCTTCCTCACACTTTAAAATGACACAGTTTAGCAATTAGATCCCCTGATCACATCCTAAGCAGGAGACGGGGATTTTGTTCTCTACCTGGCTAGGGGTCTTTAATACACCTGTCAAATACCTATGGTGCTATTCTACCCTTTGGAGTAAAAATACATGAGAGGAAAACCTTGGCACTGCTTCAGGCGGAAAGCAGAAATTCGGCCTGGCTGGGGTCTGTGCATGGAGCTCTGTTTGTCAGCACGGATTTACAGATCTTTCTTTCTGGTATGGGTGCTGTGGAGATGGACTTTGAATCCACACTCTGCTTTGTGCCTTTGTCCATGCCACCTGATAGCCTCAGAACAGCCTCCTGCTTCCAACCAGCCAGTTATCTCTCTCTCCTGCCAGTCCCTCCTGAGCACTCCCTTCTTTCACTTAGCGCTCAGTGACAGCCCATCTTCAGCTGTTTACTAATATGTTTCTGCACAGCTTGAGTGCCAGCCTTGTCTCCTTTGTTTACCAGGGACCAAACCCTCTTTGGAACTCCATGCAGCATATAGAGCCATCTAGTGGCTGAATAATGCACCGCAAGTAAATGCTTCATTATAACACAACCGTGGGTAATGGGTGTAGAATGTTACCTGGTCAGAATGGTATCATTTTTAAATCACTACACAAGGTGCAAGAAAGAGGAGAATCAGGACCCCCACCTTCCTACCTGTGCACCTATGGCACTGTAAACATTAATACCAGAGCACTGATAACTGCAAATCCAGTTACTGAAGGGTTAAGCCCTCTGCAGCTGAAAATGAAGGGATCAAACAGCTGAGTCAGCAAAAGCTTATAACCAGGAAACACAATGTAAATAATATGAGCCCTTATTGACAGCCAATTCCTCTCCATTTTAATAGCAAAATACATCTGGGAGCAGGAAAAGCAGACTGATCCGCACCGTCTCCTTTTCGTATGTGCCCGTAATTCTGGTCTCCCTCCTGAAACAGTTACGTACACAAAGAGTATTTGTAGCTTGCATTGTGCTTGGAACCGGCATCGAATGAGCCTGGGATTACTTAGCAAATGAGGGATATTACCTATATTGTACCTGTCACCGATGTAAAAACGACATCTCTAGATCCATGTAATCCAGTCATTGGTTTATGGACCTAAAGTCCTCCAGGGAGTGTCACGGATTCATCTGATGTCCCTGACTGCTAGATTGAGCTGGATTGAGCTGAAATATGTGTAAAATTATCCAGATAGCTCTCTCTTGACCACACATCAGAGGAGGCTAGGAAATATGAGCTACCAAAGTGGAGAGGGTGTTGGGTGTACAGGGCAATCCCATGCAAGACTAAGGAAAGGGAATGGGGCCAGATCCTCCACAGGCGCGGATCAGTGTTGCTTTAATTGAAAGTACGCTGATTTACATCAGCGGAGGCCCTGGTTTATGGTTTTTGTGGCTTTGGTAGAGGCTCTGGAATATTCCAGTGCAGGGTGTTCATAGGAAGGATATAGCAAACTCCAAGAGAAACGAGGAAGAAGGGCATCAAAAAGTAGCACCAGAAATGGCAGACAACACACATGGGCGGAGGGTGGTGGTGGTGGTGGAGGGCCAGACAGAGTGGCCCACAGGCTCAGCTGGTGTCAATCCAATGGAGCCTCTCAGATTTACTCCAGCTCAGAATCTGTCCCACGGGCTGCGGTGTGGCAACTTGGGTGGTTAAAGTTAAGCAGGCGAGATTTGTCAAAAGTGACGAGTGATTTTTGGGGAGTCGTTCCATTTTGAGGGCTCCAACTTGAAACCCCGAAAGGGTGTTGATTTTCAGAGGGCAGAGCCCTGTCTAAAAATCAGACCCCTTTCAAATCTCTCAAGTTGTTCCCCTCTCAATGGCTGGTCACTGCTGAAAATCCTGTTCAAAGCCCTACAGAAGCTCTTATTTACGTACCTGGCTTGAGGCTCAGAAATGCTATATGTGTAGTGCAGTGAACAGAAGGCTCAGGGGCCACATGGTCAAAGCCTAGAGATCATAGAATCATAGAAGATCAGGGTTGGAAGGGACCTCAGGAGGTCATCTAGTCCAACCCCCTGCTCAAAGCAGGGCCAATCCCCAACTAAATCATCCCAGCCAGGGCTTTGTCAAGCCGGGCCTTAAAAACCTCTAAGGATGGAGATTCCACCACCTCCCTAGGGAACCCATTCCAGTGCTTCACCACCCTCCTCGTGAAATAGTGTTTCCTAATATCCAACCTAAACCTCCCCCACTGCAACTTGAGACCATTACTCCTTGTTATCTGCCACCACTGAGAACAGCCGAGCTCCATCCTCTTTAGAACCCCCTTTCAGGTAGTTGAAGGCTGCTATCAAATCCCCCCTCACTCTTCTCTTCTGCAGACTAAATAAGCCCAGTTCCCTCAGCCTCTCCTCGTAAGTCATGTGCCCCAGCCCCCTAATCATTTTCATTGCCCTCTGCTGGACTGTCTCCATTTTGTCCACATCTTTTCTGTAGTGGGGCGGGGGCCAAAACTGGACACAGTTCTCCAGATGTGGCCTCACCAGTGCCGAATAGAGGAGAATAATCACTTCTCTCGATCTGCAGGCAATGCTCCTACTTATACAGCCCAAAATGCCATTGGCCTTCTTGGCAACAAGGGCACACTGCTGACTCATATCCAGCTTCTCATCCACTGTAATCCCCAGGTCTTTTTCTGCAGAACTGCTGCTTAGGTCCCTAGTCTGTAGCGGTGCATGGGATTCTTCCGTCCTAAGGGCAGGACTCTGCACTTGTCCTTGTTGAACCTCACGAGATTACTTTTGGCCCAATCCTCCAATTTGATGCCTTCAGGGGAGGGCTCAGGAGGGAATTAATCACAGCCTTGGAAGATCGTAGGACAAAGACCAAGGCCTAGGAGGGCTGGAAAGGAGGCGTTTAGGCTGGATGTGGGGAAGATGTTCTCAGGAATAAATTCCCAGTGGTGGGAGGTAATTGATAGGCTTTTCCATCGTCTTTATCAGTATAGTATCTGAGCCCCTGACAACAGGGCTTAATTTGTAATGAAAGAGGGGCCGGGGCTCAACACTGGCACAAATTAAGCACTGCCTGACAAGCATCGATGGATTTACTCTCACAACACCCCTGTGAGTAGCAAAGGACCAACTGCTTTTGATCTACGGGGAAAATGAAGCTAAGGATACGTCCACACTGCAGGTGAAGGTGTGACTGTCGCCATGTAGGGCTTTAATGGAGCTAGCACAGGTAAGTGGGAGTGTAGAGGTGGTTGCACAGACCAGCTGCCTGAATTCAAACCGGCTCCGGGACCCTGGCAGCATACGTGGGTTGCTTGCCCAAGTGACCACATGTGCCCCTGTGCTAGCTAGACCAAGCTAGCGTGAGTACGCCTCCCCATGCTAGAATCAAACCTTCATTTGCAATGTAGACACACCCTTAGGGACTTGGTCAAGGTTTATGGCGGAGGTAGGGACAGAACAGTATTCTCGGGAGTAACACCTTTGACACAAAATAAGCCTTCTCTAATGCTAGATCTCACGCAATCCCCCAGGATGAGCTAAAACCCCGTCTCTCTTGATTCATAGTTTCAATCAACAAATACTGCCGGCTAAATAAATAAAACCAAGCACAGAGGGGGAACCTCGCCCCACTCCAGACATCTTGTTCACAGCTGCTCTGAAAGTCCTTCTGCAGCTTTGGAAGGATTCCTCCCCGCTCGGTATTGATCACTGGACGCATTCCACGCTGGTGACATTCACATTCGAAAGGGCAAAAGCTTCAAATAATAGAACAGATTTGAAACCGCTCCGAGCCGTCAGCAGCCCTGCCAGTGCCTTGCTGAACCAGAGGAGACGGGAAGAAAATGCATTTCCTAACCTCACGCAGGTGTGACCGTTGCTAGCTATGTGGCAAAAGCTGGAGGCCTGGATTGTCAGTTACAACAAGGTGTAAATTATACTTCTCCAGTGCAATCATGGGGTGTGATTGCAGCTCGGGAAACGGACCTGAAGTAGCTTTACTCAAGCTGGCTCAGACACCGGAGCACTGAAGCCTCAGCAACACATGGGTTGAACAAGCCCACCTGGACCCCTGGGTCATTACTCAAGTGGCTGCTCAATTCCCCTGCTCCTGGACTTGAACTCACTAGATCAGGTACAGCTACCTGGACTTCAATCACAGCCCGTGATTGCGGTGTAGACAGAGGTACTCTGAGGTGCCTTTACATTGTCTGAGTGACGCAAGGGGCTGTCGTGCAGTGACAATCAAAACCTCTATATACATAGGATTATTTATTAGCTGTCTTACAGTAGTCCCTAGCAGCCCCCATCATTGTGTTACGTGCTGTAGGAACACAGAATGAAAAGGCAGGCCCCGCCCCAAAGAATTTGCGGTCTAAGTAAGAGTTTACAGACCAGACAGATAGAAAGTTACTAGAACTGCCTGAAAAAAAGTAAAAAAGTAAGGAAAGATTCTGGAAAATGTTGAACACATTTCAAAGTGCTCGAAGACCATCGATTTTTTTTAAAACGATGTATTTTTTCACCAAAACTAAAACCGGTTTAGAAATTTTACATTTTTAATTTTTCTGCGGTTTCCACCTTTCACTCCCCCCCCGCCACAACCCCCCTGCAATATTTCATTGAAAAAGGGGTGAGACGTGGGTGAGAAAGTGGTAAAAACGAAAAAAAACCCACCTAAAACGGAAAACAAAAAAATGGGTTTTGGTAGGGGAAGTTGTGGGAAAATGACAATGTGCTGGCAAAAATCGTATTTTCATGCACAGGCCATTTTTGGACCAACAGACGTGTTTGTCTGAAAAATGTCAACACGTTCTCCTCGTCATAAATCCGTGGTGTGGACAACGTCAGAGCAAAGAGTCTCCCCATGCATTAGTTAATGGTGTCAGGTCAGGGACGTGCATCAGAGCAGCTCTGGTTCTATCCAACAGAGGGCAGTGCCCGCACACACACACATGTGCACACGCGCACACACACACGCACATACATAAGAACATGAGAACGGCCACACTGGGTCAGACCAAAGGGCCATCCAGCCCAGTATCCTGGCTTCCGACCATGGCCAACGCCAGGTGCCCCAGAGGGAGTGAACCTAACAGGTAATGATCAAGTGATCTCTCTCCTGCCATCCAGCTCCACCCTCTGACAAGCAGAGGCTAGGGACACCATTCCTTACGCATCCGGGCTAATAGCCATTTATGGACTTAACCTCCATGAATTTATCTAGTTCTCTTTTACACATGAGTGCACACACATCTATACACATTTGCACGTGAACGCACACTCGGGCACAAACGCACGGCAGCTCCTTAACAGGCGGGTCCTGCTTTCCTCTCTGACAATGGGAGTTGTGTTATTGACGTCACTGGGAGCAGGGTTGGGCCCAGATCATCACAGACGGAGGCTGAGTTCAGGGTCATGGATGGTGGCCAGGGAAGCCCATGAGCCAGCTCAGTACAGGACACAGCCTCCTGAATGGTTCCTGCTCCTATTCACTAGGGTCAGGCCAAACCGAGAGAACAAACGGGGTCGTGCAGCTCCCTGAAGTCTGATCATACGCTTGCTATTTATATGGATACAAATGAGCTCATTAAATAATCTGCATACGATCTCACACAGGGGGTGGCCTGTGCAAAGGGGAGCCACAGGCCCCGTCGGGCTGTTCTGCGCCCGCTCTGAAAGCTGGCAACCCACCTCGTCGCTGCCTAAGTGAGCGCTACTCCCAAATGGCTCCAGTGAGGCTTGTCATTAGAGCTCCCAGGCAGGCATTTAATTCTGGCTTAACAGGACACATATCACATCACTAGGTAAACCAGCAGGGCCGTTAGGAGCGTGTGCCATGGGGATTCAGGCCAAGGAAGGAGAGACTCCAGCAGTAGCTTGTGTGTCCGGCTCCCTGTAACTCACTGGGCTCAGCCGCACACACGGCTTTATCGAGGAATCAGCCAGACTCAAATCTCTGACAACCAGGAAATAGTGAGTCCAGGAAATTTAAATGTAAACTTCTCAAAGCGAGGAAATACAGAATTAAAGTGCACAGATATTCAACCTTAACTCTGCCCCATTCTGATGGCAGCATGTACCCTAACTTTGCATTCCGGTTTTCAGAGGTTTAAGGCGAGCAACAATCCACATTCGGGAGGGGCACAAGGCACCGCTGGGCAACCTTAACAAAGTATTTGGGCATTTAATTTCCTTAGTTTAATTTCCACTGAGCCTTTCGTAAAGAGTCCAGTTTGGGCACCAAATTTGAAGAAAGCTGTGGACTAACTGGAGAGAGGCCAGAGAAGAGCAATGACAACGCTAAGTGGTTTAGAAAGCAGGACCTACAAGGAGAAGCTGAAAGAACTTGGATTGTTTAGTCTACAGGAAAAGGAGACTGCAGGGGGACTTGAAAACAGTCTTCAAACATGCAAAAGGTTGTCATAAAGAGAACGGTGATCAATTTTTCTCCATGCCCACCAAGGGTTGGCCAAGGAGGAATCAGCTTAGATTGCAGCAAGGGAGTTCACGTTAGATATTAGGAACGCCAGGTTTAGTTAAGCACTGGAATGGGTTACCTAGGGAGGTTGTGGAATCTCCGTCATTGCAGGATTTTTAAGACGAGGTTAGACAAACACCTGTCAGGGATGGTCTTGATACCCTGGGCCCTGGACCAGTGCAGGGGGCTGGAGTAGATGCCCTCTCCAGGTCCCTTCCAGCCCTGGATTTCTGTGATTTTAAGATATCTCACAAAAAGGCTGGCTCAGACTTGTGGCAACAGTCACAGAAAGCGTGTGGCTGTAAGGGCTGCACTGCTGGGCATGACGTGACACCTTGTAAAGCTGAAGAGCTCCTTACATGATGCAGCGTTGGTTAATCCACCTGCCGCTCGTGCAGCGAGTGACTCTGTCGCTGGCTCTCGGCTGGCTCATCAAGCAATAACACTGCCATTGATTTCGCTTCCCGCTTCCCAATCGATTCCCCTTGTCAGGCACACGTGGGCTGGGAAGCCCGGGGCCTGGCTGCCTCCTCCTGTGATGAGTTCTGGAGTCAGCCGGGGAGCCAGAGAGCAACTCAACACTATCAGAGGAAAAGGAATGACTGGCTGCTGCCCGGCGGGAGGAAGAACAGCTCCGTGAGGCCAGGCTATTGTGGCTGTAGTTACAATACCCAGCACCGGCACATCTCAAAGTGTGTTGCTCTCCCCATTGCATGAGGGGAAACTGAGGCACAGGGAGGGGGCAGTGCCTCATCCATCGTCACAAATTTTATTAGCCTCCTATGGCAGCCCTTCAAGGCCCTAGTGGAGGTCAGAGCCCCAGGGTGCTAGGTGCTGGACACACCCACGATCAGAGGCAACCCCCGCCCTGAAGAGCTTCCAGGCTAAGCAGACAAAGGCTGGAGGAGGAACAAGAGCCCAGATGGGAAGTGACTTGCTCCAGGTCTGTACAAAGCTAGAAGCCAGCTTTCCTAGTTGCCAGTCTGGTGGTTTGTTCCACACCAGCTAAGAGCCGGCAGTTCCTCGTGGTCCACATCCAGTAGCAATGCAGTGATTAAGGGAGTGGGAGCCATGGGGAACCTTTGGAGAAATGGGGCTTAGGCCCCATGTCTTGTTATCAATAGATAAGACAAGCTCCTTCTCTTTCCCCTCTGTCTACCCTCCTCCCACCCCGACTTTGTGCCCTCACTGCAAGGTCCGGCAGGGACCTTGACGCATTGTCCCACCCCTGGGCAGTGCCCCACATCCTGCTGGGTTTCTCCAGTGTGGGGAACCCTCGAGCAATCTCCACAGCTGCATTATGTAATTGTAATACCAAAGGACCAATAAAGGATAATGTGGCTGTGCTCAGTGTAACTAAGCTGTGTTGTACCCAGGCTCACTGCTGGAGATGGGCTTAGGGAGCTCTGGGAAATGGGGCTCAGGGCTAGGGGGTGGTATCAGAGGATTGTCCTACAGAGGGGGCCGACCTGGAGGGCAAAGATCGGGCAGGGGCTGAGGCTGAGCTCGGAGGGGTGATGCACTGGCTCAGGCATGGGGCTGTTCACCTCCTGGGGGGTGGGGTTCTGGCTGGGCATGTGGCATAAGAACAGGGAGTTCTGGCCACCAGCTATCCAGGCTAGTATTTCCTTGTGTCTGGCCCAGGATGGGATAATGAACACTCTCTCATCTGACCCCGGCCCACACCCTTCTATCCCCAGTCTGGGACAGCCCCCTCCCCATCTGATCCCAGCACTGACCCCACCACCGCCAGTCCGAGGCAGCCCCCTCCCCATCTGATCCCGGCGCACAGACTGTCACCCCCCCCACCCCAGCCCCAGGGAGCCCTCTCAATGCCTGACACCAACATCAACTCTGTTGGCAGTGAAGTCCCTGCCTTGGTTCCATGCCCGCTGTGCCAAGCAGCAGCTATGCCCTGCCCTTATCTAAGAAGAGCCAACAGGAGTGTGTGCGGTCAGTTTATCTGTGTCTTGTCCGTGCCATTTCTGTGCTGATCTGTCATCTTCCCGGAGTTGTTCTTTCTCTCCGGTCTCAGCGACTGACTTGTTCACCTCGCTCTCCCTTATCGCTCTCAGCAGACTCCTGCGGGTTAACTCCTCCATCTCCGAATAGTAACAATGCCCCATGCGTGTGTGTCTGCGGCAGGCATCTTCAGACACGTTGAGAGGACAAAAAAGACAGGGAGAGACTCAGAGGTCGGGGGCTTATCACCGTCAATGCGGCATGGGAGCTTATTCATTGCACAAGAAACTCCAGCTGTCTCAGAGCCTCTGTTAGATGCTCAGTGGTTGATGCTTGGAACTAACAGAGCTGACTCGGACAGCAGGGCTCCAAAGAGACGGAGGAGATGGAACCGGCCCAGTGCGGGGAGATCTCATCCTGCAGGCTTTGGTGCCATTTAAAAAAGTAAAATAATCCCCCTGGGTCCAGCATACAGGGCAGCAGTTGCATGGTGTGTGTGTATGTGGTATGAACTGGTGCCTAATTCTTCTTGG
Source organism: Chelonia mydas (assembly GCF_015237465.2). Lineage (NCBI taxonomy): Eukaryota > Metazoa > Chordata > Testudines > Cheloniidae > Chelonia > Chelonia mydas. The sequence goes on along the minus strand of NC_051257.2, from coordinate 20,821,399 downwards.
AATAACTTTAAGCCTGTATTTAAATCCCATTGGCTGCAATGGGCTCAGTTAAGCTGGTGCTTAAATGCTTTGGTTGAGTTTGAAAATGCGTTTAGATCGCACCATTTTGGGGGGGACCCAATTTGAGCCCCCTGCAAAAAGCCTGGTTTTCAGCCCCGGCTGAGCTTCCATCCTCTGAAATCAGGCCTCTTTTAGGTGTCTCTAGTTGGGCCCTGAAAATCACTAGGCACTTTTGCATATTTGACCCCCAAGACATCTGACTTTAGACATGGTGGTTTGGAAGGTTTGGCCTCTTGTGGGTTTGTTAAACTTTGTTTAACCTCTTGGGTGTGACCTGCAATAAGAGATGGCTAAGCAGCCCCCACCTAAGGCAAAGGGGGTATGCCAGGAATTGGACTATGTGGACAGAAGTCACTGTTGGGGGCTTATTCCTTCACCCACTTACTTCCCTGGTCCTTCTCGTATGAACAGAGAGCAACAATACCCGAAGTCCAAAGGTGCAAACAATTCGATGTTTACTGGGGTGAACTTCCAGCAAACATGATTCCAGTTTCCTTCCTTAGTATCCTCCTTCCCAGCTCTGACACCACAGACCTTACACCTGTGTCCCTGTTCCCATTTCCCCCTTTAGCAAAACATGATTCCAATTTCCTTACCCCCATTCCCTGTTCCCATTTCCCCCACCCACACACCCACCCACTCACTTCCTGATTGACTGCAGACTATATCGTAAAACTTGAGTTCGGCTTAGCTATACCTTAACCAATTATATCCCACCACCTTAATTAGTTTACACCCAGCAAAATTAATGATACAGCAGACAGAAACAATCACAGAACCAGACAGAGATTATACAGACAAACAATGGGAAATGGGGAGTACAGTGATAGAACAACAAAGAAATGAGGATTTCACATCCCAGCTATTGATAAGTGAGTTCTTGCCAGACGGATGCTATCAAACTAAGTTTCCTTTTACATCTTCTAGGCACTTCCCTTTCTCTGGAGGCGATAGGCATTATCAGGACAGGAGTGTATCCTAACAGCCCACTAGCACCTTCTTTCAATGGGACTAGTCTGGGATGTGAGGAGGTGGCCGGTCGCTTCCCAGCTTATGGCTGCCTCTGTCGCTTAGCCAAAGGCCTTAGCCTAAGAACAGGGCCTCAGACTGTCACAGTAAGAGAAGGCCCTTACGCCGGCAGACAGTGATTTTGATTCTTTCTTTTATACCTCTATAACTAGCCAAGTGATAAGAATACACCTAAATTCTTAGAGTACAGGCCTTTACAGACAGACCTGAATATCTATATCCTAACAGTCACTGCTGGGTATTATTGTCCTTGGATAAGGGTGCCAGAAGCTGAGAATGAGCAAAAGGGGGTGGATCATGTGATGATGACCTGTTCTCTTCATGCCCTCTGGGGCACCTGGCACTGGCCACTGTCGGCAGACAGGACACTGGGCTCGATGGATCTTTGGTCTGACCTAGTGTGGCCGTTCTTAAGTTCTTATGTAAGGGCGTGTATGTGTCAGCCAGGGAGGGGAAGTGACAGACTGAGAAGGGGCAGAAGACACACACAGCCTGAGCAAACTGGCTGGAAGATGCATGGGCCGTGAGCCACAAAAATATCTTCTGTTCTTCCGCTCCTCCTGTGTTCAGGGAAACCGGGCGTTTTACGTTCTTTGTAAATAAACCAGCTTGCATGAAAGGAACACCTGACTGCATCACCAATTTCTCCTCCCAGATAGAACAATATACAAGACCCCAGAGTTTTGGTAACTGGCTGATTGGGGGGGAACGCAAGGCTTATAAAGAAACCCCCAGTCTAGATGAGTGATTGTTTTTTTAAAAAATGGTTAAGTCAGAGACATTGCTGCCAATTCTATAATGGATTGCACGCTTTTGTACATTCCCACCAGAAACAATAACTCAGACTACTAAGCGGATGGGGCTATTCTAGCATGAAGAATAATATCATTAACATTGAAAACTGAAGTCGGTCAGGAAATGAGCTTTTTGCCTTGCAAACATATTTCTGTTGTGAAATTTCTTTGCAATTTGTTGGGGTTTCGCTGAAAACTGGAAATCTTTCCATTTTCAGTTGCCATAAAGCCCGGACAGGTTTGGTTTATCAATGAAATACTCAACCATTTTTTTTAGACAAGGATGGAAAGTTTTCCACCAGAAATCCTGTTTCGCTGAAAAGCCATTTGCCATCAAAAAAGTCATTTGAAGAAGATCTGTCAAAGGTACTTACATGACTCCATCACCATAGTATCTGAGCACCGGACAATCTTTAATGTACTAACTTCACAACACCCCTGTGAGGCAGGACAGGCCTATTACCCTCATTGTAAAAGGGGAAACTGAGGCACCGAACAGCTAAAAGACTTGCCCAAGGTCACACAGGATGTTTGTGCCAGAATAAGGATTTGAAGCCAGGCCTTCTAAAACTCATGGTACCATGTGATCCATTGGACACTCTTTCTACTAAAAGCTCCCCTTAAAGCCACTCTGTACACGTGAGACACCTGTATTTTTAACTCGGTGTTCTGGACTGGGGTTGATGATATTTCTAGAGCCTGTTGATAAAAAGTACATGCCACATCTGGGATGCTTCATTTTCAGCTATGCTGGAAACCTAGGCAAAAGGGTCCCAAATGGGAGCTGCTGGGTGCTGGGCACTTTGAAAAATCTGGCACTGGATTACAGGTGCTGAATCCTCTGACAAAGTCTGGCCTTAGATCCAAGCCCATCGCTGGGGTAGGAAAGTGCAACTCCATTGGCCTTGCTGGAACTGTGCCCAATTATGCCGGAGACGAATCTGAGCCCAGAGGATTCGGTCGTACGTGGTGCTGAATGCCCTCAGCGTAGTCGGAGACAAGGACACGCAACACCTCCCAGAAGGCAATGAAAAGCAGGAAAGCTTGGACTGAAACTCAAACCCTAACTCAGTGGCACTTAAAGTTCAGCAAGTGCTTAAATGCTTTCCTGATTCGGGGCCCTGGTCACCTCAAGGCTCTGATTCAGCAAAGCACTTACGGACATGTTTAAACTTAAGCAGGTGAGTCAAGATCCAAAGGTTGGACGTTACAGAAGACTGGAAAATAAGTCTTATATTTTTAACAGTGAGGATAGTTAACTATTGGAACAACTTACCCAGGGTTGTGCTGGCTTCGGCACCTCACTAGCACCTTTTAAATCAAGGCAGGATGGTTTTTTTTTCCAAGAGAGGCTCAGGTTCAAAGAACAATTTATTCAGAGAAGTCCCATGGCCTGTGTCATACAAGAGGTCAGGCTAGATGATCACAGTGGTCCCGTCTGGCCTTGGAAGCCAGGAATCCATGGAACTTCTGCACGTGCTTTGCTGGATCGGGCCCTTCACACGCGGCACGTGTCCCAGGCACGAGTGCAAAGCCGCATCTTGTTCCAGTGATTGGTTTTAATAGGTTTCCCTTGTATTACTCTGCTAACATCCTCTCTCCTGACCTGCTCCGCCTTTTTAAGGGCTTACCGATAAAAGCAGCATCTGTACCGTTTTATGGTGTTACATTTCTGCTCTCTGTAGGACCCTTCCCAGTTAATTGTTTAAGTAGACTTTGCTGTAATGTCACATCGTGATGGGAGATTTCGCCTGGGGACGGAGCAGAGGGGAAGGACAAGGTGGCTCTGAAGTGGATTCGAACAGCTCTGGATTTTAACGAGTTGTTTGTGGCCCTTGTGTTTTTTCCAGTGGCTGCATGATGCAATTGACAGACCCATTGAACTTCCCGTGGAGGATGCAGGGCTGCTCAGGGATTGGATGGTATCCCAGCTCCGGGGTCATGCCAAGGAGACAGCAGAGCAAAGAAGACAGCGGAGCAAAGGAGGAGCTGGCAGCTCCTTCACCCCGTGTAACGAGGCTGGTCCTGGCGGGACCCAACGGAGAGTGCCAATTCAGGACGAACTGCTTCAAGCAGGGCAGTCACAGCCCCAGGCTGGGGTTTCTATGCACACCAAGGCAAACCAAACCAGCCAGACAGAGGACTTTGGTTTTACCCCCCTGGCTAACCACAAGTCACACAAGCAATTCCCTTAGACACTCCAGTTTCCCAGTATCCCCACCAGTGCCACTCGTTATGGGGACGAATGGTTATGAAAACCAATCCCCCAGTAAAAGAAAAAAGGTTCCCTTGATCCCAAAGGACCAAGCCCCAGACCCAGGTCAATATACAAATCAGATCTTACCCACAAATCACGCTGTTGCCAGTCCTTTAGAATCTAAAATCTAAAGGTTTATTCATAAAAGGAAAAAGATACAGATGAGAGCTAGAATTGGTTAACCAGAATCAATTACATACAGTAATGGCCAAGTTCTTGGTTCAGGCTTGCAGCAGTGATAGAATAAACTGCAGGTTTAAATCAAGTCTCTGGAGAACATCCACAGCTGGGATGGGTCATCAATCAGTCCTTTGTTTAGAGCTTCTGATTGTAGCAAAGTCCCTCCAGAGGTAAAAAGCAGGACTGAAGACCAGATGGAGATGAGGCATCAGCCTTTTATAGTCTTTTCCAGGTGTAAGAACACCTCCTTGTTCTTACTGTGGAAAATTACAGCAAAATGGAGTTTGGAGTCACATAAGCAAGTCCCTGCACACCTTGCTGAGTCCCAAGGCGTGTCTGCCTTCTCTCAATGGGTCAGTTGTGTAAGTTATGGTCCTTAATGGGCCACCAAGCAGGCTAGGCAGAGCTGACACCAACTTGTCTGGGGTGTCACCCAGAAGCATAGCATAAATTTGAAATACGGACAGTATAGAGACAATATTCATAACTTTTAACTATAAAAATGATACACACATACAGACAGCATAATCATAACCAGCAAACCATGACCTTGTCTTAGACACCTCATTTGACCCCCTTTATACAAGATTTGGTGCCACTGCAGGACCTTGGATGCAACAATGATCTATACGGTCCCAGATTATGTCCATAACGTCACACCCAGATATGACAGTGATTCAGTGGGCACAGGCTTAATCCACCCAAGGCCAGAACTATAACGGGGTTCAAAAAAGAAACAGATAAATTCATGGAGAATAGGTCTCTCCATGGCTATTAGCCAGCACTGTTTGGGTTGCAACCCCACTCTCTGGGTGTCCCTAACCTCTGTTTGCTGGAGGCTGGGAATGGGCGACAGGGGATGGGGGGAGAGGGATAGCTCGGTGTTTTGAACATGGGCCTGCTAAACCCAGGGTCATGAGTTCAATCATTGAAGGGGCCATTTAGGGATCTGGGGTAAAAATGGGGGATTGGTCCTGCTTTGAGCAGGGGGTTGGACTAGATGACCTCCTGAGGTCCCTTCCAACCCTGACATTCTATGGTCACTTGATGATGCCCTGTTCTGGTCATTCCCTCTGGGGCACCTGGCATTGGCCACTGTCAGAAGACAGGAGACTGGGCTAGATGGACCATTGGTCTGACCCCGTGTGGCCATTCTCATGTACATTCAACTGAGGCCCAGTGACTTGTCCGAGGCCCCGCATAGAGCCTGTGGCATAGCAGAGACCGGACCCCAGGTCTTTCAAGAGCCAGGCTAACGGTTTAAGCTCTGCACTACGCTTCCCGCTTGAAAGCTCAAAGCCTCAGGGTAGGGCTATGCCGGGATTGCTCTGGCGTTAAACACTTCCTATACCCGCACTGACGCTTGCTAGGTCAACAGAAACGTTCTTCTGTCGGCATCGCTGCGTCTGCACTGGCAGCTCGGTGGGCCTGGGGATGAGGCTTTTCCACACCCCTGAGCCAGGTGGTGTTAGGGAAAAAGGGTTTCCCTCCCGTCTAGGGTTGGGAGGGTAGCCTTCCCTGGACTTCTGTATTAGCCAAACAAACACAGAGTCAGGACTCTCAGATAAAACGAGGCACTTTAATGCTAGCAAGTACGACAGCTGAAGGGCTCACCAATTCCTACACAGAGGAATATGGCGAAGCCCAGAACAAAGAACAAGGTAGAGCTTTTATAGCTTGGTTCAACATACTTTGTGATATCTCTTCCAGTTCAAACTGGTCAACCCCTGTTGGTCTGAGTCCTGAGGTATGAACATGGAGGCCCATCTGTATAAGGAATTCTTTCCTCAAACGGGGAGTACAGGTTACACATAGTTCAAATTCTTTCTACCCATAAACATAGGGAAAAGACAGATAAGCATAGAAAAAAGACAGAAGCCTAGCTTTCCATGATTATAGGGTTGTTTTCTGGTTCTGTTCTTTATCAGTGGCATTTTCAGGCCCCTGGCTGGGTTCATCCGGGGTGGTCCCCGGACGGCTGCCACCAGTGGGGGAGACGAGTGCTTTCCTGCCGGGTGCCTCGGGGAAAGGCCCGGCTGGCACCAGCGGCACCATCGTACCCATGTGGCGACACGTCCTGCTGCCGGGTTGGAACAGGACGAGCACAAACTAAACAGGTCGCCCGGTGGCCAGAGCACTGGGCTACAACTTAGGAGACCTGGCTTTTCCTCTGGCCCGCCGGGTGACTCTGGGCACATCCCCGCCACTCCCTAGGCCTCAGTTTCCCCTTCAGTAAAATGATGGAAACACCATGGACCTCTTTTCTAAAGATCTTACTGATGCTGGAAGGTCCCACAGGAACCCTGCAGCAAATCACAAACTTGAACCCCCCCCATCCTAGATGTGCAAGGAGTGCGTCCGAACCGCTGGACTGTCTGTCATTCCTTGACCAGCCAACAAACCCACCCGCCAGAAAGAACCATGTGGGCTGAGCAGCGGGCGAGAGATGAATGCCACATTTTGCACTCCCTTCCCCTCCACTTTCTGGGCTTCTCGCCTGCCTGAGGGTTGATTTCCCCCCCTGGGGTTTGCGATCTGGGCACTGCGTTTGTGTCCAACCGGCGAGGCCGTGAAGGGAATGAGCCGCAGAGTACAGAGGAACCCTCGTTTGCTATTTATCCATGCCACTCAGCCCGGGCAGCGTCTTCTGCGATGACATGAAACGCCGGGCGGGAAACCCCGGCTGACAAGGGGCAATTAGGAAGGGAAACAGCGCGCTCGTCGTTATGGTGGCAGGAGCTGGGATTAGGCATTAGCTCAGGCAGGAGAACGCACCTGAGACGTGATTGACGCTCCTGAAGAGGGAGATGTTGTCTGGGGCTAATGGAGCCGCAGCGGGGGCGGGAAAAAGGCCTTTCAGAGCAAAGCTCGGCACTTCTCCGGCAGCCTGCAGTGCATGGAGAGGCTGGGGTGGGGGGAGATTGTGGATAAACACAAGCTGCAGGGGGGGGCTGGGGAGGCAGCGCGTAAGGCAAAGTGAAGTGCTCCAGTGTTCGCTCCAGGTGCTGGGCCGGGGGTCAGGAGACTGGGGTCCCGGTCCCAGCTCTGCCTCTCTGCCATTTCCTGCTCTGGACCTTTCTCGACTATGTAGCTGGTCAGATCTGCAGGACCGGGACTTTCTCACGCTCTGGGTACGTCCGCACTGCAGCTGGCGGTGTGACTGCCACATCCCTGCTGCTTGGGATGGAGCTGGCGAGCGACACAGAACTTTGTAGCTATGGGAGCGGGACGGACCAGCTGCCCCAAGGACGATCCGGGCTGAAACTCAGGTGGCTATCCCCTCCTGCCGCCCTCACCAGAGCGAGTGAGTCTGGATAGCTCTCAATCGGAGGGCCTGGCGCTGTAGCTTATGCTCCAGAGATGCATGTTTCTAGCTCTAGGAGCTCCTGGTCCAGTCCCCAGTGCTGGCCAAGACGGCAGCCATCGCATATGTACGGCACCCAGCACAGGGGGGCCCCAATCTCAGTTGGTGCCATGGGAATATAACTGACAATAATTTCACTGTGACTCCCACATGGAAAAGGGGTTGCTAACAAAGGGCCTGATCCTGACAGCTGCTGAGCACCCATTGGAGGCAGTGTGGCCCAGTGGATAGAGCGCTGGGGCCTGATCCTCAGTGGGCTGGCTTCAATGGAGCTATGCCGGTTTACATCATCAGAGATCTGGCCCTGGATTGGGAATTGGGAGACTGGAGGTCTATTCTCAGCTGGGCCACTGATACTGGACAGTGGGCAAGTCACGTAGGCCAATATTCCCACAGGTGGCCACTGAGTTTGGATGCCTCAGTGCTGGGTCTTGATTCGTCGAGTACCCACAAACAAAGGGATCCAAAATCAGTGTCCCCTTTGGGAAATGTTGGCCTGTCCCTCTCTGTGTCTCAGTTTTCCCATCTGTAAAATAGGGGTAAGTAAAGTTCACTCACACCAATGTAACCTGCTCTGAGACCTACAGATGATGAGGGTCACTTGCTTCCTTAGGAGGGCACTCAGCCCCTCAGTGCTTGGGCCACTGGTCTCTGGGACAGTCTGAGATGGGAATCTCTCCTGGCGAAGCTGTCCCACTTTTTATAAATAATTAAAGAGCCCAAAGACGGCATCAGGCGGTAGATACACTTAGGAGGGAAAAAAGGAAGTAGAAAAGCACCTTTCAAGGGTCTCTGATTGCAAACTTGGGAGAAGGAAACCCACCGGATTCCCATGCTCCCCTGGGAGGAATTTGGTGCCTGATCCAAACTGCACTGAAGATTCGCACTGAATTCATCTCGCTTCGGATCAGGCCCTTGGGTGGAAAACCAATTTAGCCGGGTGTCTGTGCTAGAACTGATTGGAGCCAGCAGAATCATGATTTCAAAGTCTTCTGAAATCACGGCGTGAGATCGGGAGCATGCCCCACTGGAAAGGAAGGCAGCGAAATGAAGTGTGTGTGGTGGAAGTATTTCAAGAGGGTGCTTGTGTATGAAATATTGGAGCCTTGCTAATTCCTATCAAGCCTTTCTGAGACTAGTCCAATTTGCCGTAGAGTGAGCTGCATCCAGGCGGGTTCTGTGCCTGGGAGAAACCACCCATGCATGCTGCTGAGATCTGTATCTGAGAACAGGAGGGTTTGAACAGTTGGGCAAACAAGGGACCTTAATGAGCTCAGCGTTAGTCTGTAGGCATGTGAAGCTGTTTCGAATGTAACCCTTCCGCAGCCTGAGTGTCACAGCTGCCTTGGGAATGAACAGCACAATCCGAGGAAGACAGGGACATGGGAACTGCATCAGATCAGGGGCCCAGCCGGTCTGCTAGCCTGTCTCCGGTCCTGGTCAGAGCAGAGGCTCAAAGCCTGCAGTGATGGGATACCCTGTCCTCCTGGGGAGCTTTCCTCCTGGCTTCCATCAGTGAGAAGTTAGCTGACTGATAACTGTGATTTACTATGTGGATTGGGAGCCCCAGTCACCGGCCAGGACCCCGTCGTGCGAGGTGCTGTTCCACACAGACGGTCCCTGCACCGGAGACAGGAGGGTTTAGATCCCTGCCAAAACCACTCGGGGCCTGATTCTGATTTCCTATTTTACCTCCTGGACTTCGATGGCTCCACTGCTGATTTCCCCTGGGGGGGAGCGAAGGGAGAATCAGACCCAAGGGGTTTTGTCACCTTTTCTTTAAGCCTCGCTCTGGGCGCCCTGTTACCCAGATGAACGCAGGGAGTAGTGTTAGAGCTGCTGAGTCAGCAGGCAGGGGCAGGCAGCTGGCTCTGTCCGGGCCACGCCTCTGTAGCTTGGTTGCCAGTTCAGCTCTGGCCTGCAGTGATGGCGATAAAGCCAGAATTGGCACGGTGGTGACCAGATCAGGAATGATGGAGACTGTGTGGTAGAGGTCAGGGCAGGCGGTGACCGTGGGGGATCAAGCCAGGCAAGGGTGCAGGCAGACTCCCTGGTGACATGGAACCCCAGCCAAGCACTGAGTGTGGGACTGCTCCTGTCTCAAAGAGCCTATACTCTGACAAAAGGGTGGGACGGGAAACTGAGGCACAGAGTGGGGTAGTGACACCCAAAGATCCAGATATGGAACCCAGCTCTGCTGAGTCCCATGCTGAGGCCTAGTCATTGGCTCATCCTGCTTCTCAAGGGAGGGAAAGAAAGAGGAAAAAAGGGAAGAGAGAGAGAACAAACCTGCCCTTTGAATCCATGGCAGGATTTCCATTGGGCTTTGGACAGGGCCTTGAGACAGAGAGGGAGCTCAGACGTTTTAATCAGGAATGAATACCCAGTGAATCTTTACAGATATCCCAGACGCAGCCATTCTTCTGATCAGTCCCCATGTGACTTTTATTCCCTGGCAGATGAAACAGACTTGTGGCTACCGTTTAAACCGCAGCTACAGTGAATTCCCTGGGTGCCTCCGGGAACCCACAGTCCAGGCCATCTCGCTGCCAATTCGCTGCCCGGACGGCGAGGACAGGAAGCGTGGCCAGGGTAGAGTGCCAGGCTTCGGGCTGTGACGTACCAGGCGAGTTGTCAGCATTCTGCTGCCCTCTGTGGCCTCCTGGACGGGGCAGCTGGAGCAGGGACAGGTGAGAACAAAAGCTGGCATTTAGGGCTAAGAGACCCAGAGAGACTAATACCTTGTCTAACTACACAGACTCTGTGGATACAGATCTACTGATGCAACCAGCCGAGCCCCCTAGTGTAGACGCAGCTTATGCCCATGGAAGGAATTTTTAAACCTCCCTTCCCAAATGGCATTAGCTACGCTGTCAGACCCACTTCTCTGTTGGCTAGCTGCGTCTACATGGGGGGGTTTGCCTGCTTAGCTATGTGGGCTGGGGGGGGGTGGAGTTCCACGCACCCCAGACTGACACAGCCGTGCTGGCCTAAGCAGCTTTGCCCAGGTCATGCAGGAAGTCCATGAACCCAACTCTCCTGAATCCCCAGCTGAGGTCCTAACCATTGGACCACCCTGCCTCATGACAGCCCAGGCTGAGGGGCCTGCTGCGGCACTGCCCTTCAGCTTCAGATGGAACGCAGCCAGGGCTCGTGTAGAATGGGCAGCGCGTGGTCGGCAGAGGAGAGGCGAGGCCAGGGCATGGCTGGCTGTGCAGTGTGCACCGCAGCTGGAAGCCAAGTGATTTTTTGGCCAGTGATTTTTGAAGCCTCCGGTTTGGGACGCCCAACTTGAGACAGATTAAACGCGCCTCCTGGGAGCTCAGCAGTGGGGTGCCTGAAGTTGCCTCCCCTCCCCCCCCCCGCCAAGCTCACTAGTCACTGTTAAATCTTGCCTCCAAGATCTTCTCCAAGGCCTGCAAAGCCCCCGGCCTGATTCCGCTCTGGCTCCCGCTGCTCTACATCTGGATTCATTCCACACACGTCGATGTGGGTTTCATTGGGGTGAAAGAGATCAGAATCCCACCGCTCCCTCAAGGGCCTGTCACCGACTAAGTGGCTTCTCCCACCAGCTAGGAAGCAGAGACCTCCCCCCTCCAACACTCAGGGGGAAGAGGGAGGTAAGGCAATTCAGCCTGCGGCATATGGATTCAGCCAGGATGACTGCAGCTTGGGCCAGGCCTCTGATCGCTTTTCCTCTCTTTCCATTCCCCCCACTCCCCCGCCCCAGCACCATGCGATTTGTTGCAAGATAACAACTTAAATCGCTCTAAATTGCTTATTGAGAACTCGGTGGTAAATCAATGGTTTTAAATGGGATCACAGAATAGCCGCTCTAACAGCCGCAGAATAAAAAAAAACCAAACAAAGCCCGCCAGCCAACTTGGAGGGAAACGGGGCCAGCTGATTTCATTTCTCAGGGAACAGCGGGGGTTTTAGCGCTGCTGGAGAGATAGCAAAGGGGAAGCAGGGGCTGAGCTGACATCTGGAGGCTGCTGTGTGAGTGTGGAATATGAGAGAGCTTCTGAGCTAAATCACGGCTGGCTTGCATTGAAAGGACTTTTCTGGTCCACGTGAAGAGCAGAATTTTCAGGAGGCGCAGGATCTGTAACAGGGCTGGATTGCTAATGGCTCAGCGCCCGCGATCGGGGCCGGATCCCCCAGGGCTCAGCGCCCGTGATCGGGGCTGGATGCCCCAGGGCTCAGCACCCGCGATCGGGGCCGGATCCCCCAGGGCTCAGCACCCGCGATCGGGGCCGGATCCCCCAGGGCTCAGCACCCGCGATCGGGGCCAGATTTTCAAAACGGAAATCTCTTTGAAGACCTGAACATTTGGCCCCATGGCCCAAAGCCCTGATCCCGCAAATGCTTCACTTCTGGAACTAGCCCCAAGGAAATCAATAGAACTGTTCAAGGTAGGAAAGATAAACGTGTGTAAGTGTTTGCAGGAGCAGGCCCTCAGCTGGGTTTGGAATGTGTTAGTTAACAGGGACAGTTTTTAAAAGCACTTAAGTAGTAAATCCCACGGGAAGGCAGGGAGACGCAGGCCCCTAAGGCTTCTGACAATTTTGCTCCACGAATTTGAAAACATCACTCACTTTTCCAATGTGTGTACACCAGTGTGTGTGTGTGTGTATATGTACAGCACAGTGTGTGTGTGTGTGTATAACAGTGTGTGTGTGTGTGTATAGCACAGTGTGTGTATATGTACAGCACAGTGTGTGTGTGTGTGTATAACAGTGTGTGTGTGTGTTTACAGCACAGTGTGTGTATGTATAGCATAGTGTGGATATATGTACAGCACAGTGTGTGTGTGTATGAGTAACAGTGTGTGTGTACAGCAGAGTGTGTGTGTGTGTGTGTATGAATAACAATGTGTGTGTACAGCAGAGTGTGTGTGTGTGTGTGTATGTATAACTGTGAGTGTGCGTGTATGTATAGTGTTGTGTGTGTATATGTACAGCATAGTGTGGGTGTGTGTGCAGCACAATGTCTGTGTGTGTATAGCACAGTGTGTGTGTGTATATATGTACAGCACATTATGTGTATATGTACAGCAGTGTGTGTCTACAGCATAGTGTGTGTGTGCCTATGTACAACACACTGTGTGTGTATATGTAAAGCACAAGGTGTGTATGTGTATGTACTGCACAGTGTGTGTCTACAGCACAGTGTGTAAGTACAGCACAGTGGGTGTGTGTAAATACAGCACAGTGGGTGTGTGTATGTACAGCACAGTGGGTGTGAGCATAACTATTAGCAGTACACTAAAGTGGAACATTTTATCCAAGCCCTCCAAACCGTTACGTCAGATAACATGCAGCCCACACTGAGAAGAGTAACGTGTTTGTTGATTTTGTAGAGCGGCTGAGAGTTATAATAGGCCTTAACGATTCATTTCCTTGCTTATAAGTGCTTGGTTTCTGTAAATGGTAGGACAGGGAAGTAGAATGTTGTCCCTTAAATACCTTCAAAAGTGAATTTTTTATTTGGTTGATTTCGGAATTTCCCAGTTTGTTTTGTTTTTAAATTCCTCTGTGCGCGTGTGTGCTTGTGCGTGTGTGCACGTGTGCATATGCGTGTGTGCGCGTGTGTGAGAAAGAGAGAGTGAGAAAGTCCAGGCAGATGAAGTCACTGGTTTTAACTGTTTCAACACATTGGCTGGATGAACACCAGCTTATTAAATTACAGAACTTAGTTGTGACCCAGTTAAAAGCATCTCCTGTGGAGCCCTGTCTCAATGCACACCTGGGAAAATGCACATGGCCCTTCTGTAGTGAGGTCAGCCCTACAGCCCAGCACAAAGCAGTGTACGTTCTCTGCAGACATTGGTAAAAAGGCCTAGGAAGGAACGTAGCAAATTGTAGGACAAAGTCTCCAGAGTCTTCTCACGAGGTGCTGTTATTTTCCTCTGCACTGGTGTAAAATGCCCGCACCAGGTGAGAATCGGGACCTAAGTGTCAAAGGAAAGAGAAGTGGTCACTGCATGCATCCGATGAAGTGAGCTGTAGCTCACGAAAGCATATGCTCAAACAAATTTGCTAGTCTCTAAGGTGCCACAAGTCCTCCTTTTCTTTTTGCGGATACAGACTAACACGGCTGCTACTCTGAAACCTGTCAAGATGAAATGTTATATACATACGGCTAAATGTAAATGTACACCTCCAAGAACAAAGAATGTCGGACGTACTTACAGGATGGAGGACTCTAGCCTGGGAAATAGTGACGCTGAAACAGATTTGGGGTCATGGTGGATAGAACCCCAGTCTGCTTCTGGGCTGTGTTTCTTCTCCAGATATATATAGCCCCATTTCTCACTGCTTCTGGCTGCAAGGAGGAAGACATGCTGAATAAAGAATTGAAGTTATGGAGCAAATCACCTTCATTCCGGGGGACATGGAATTGGTGGTGGTGGTGGTGGGGGGAGGGATAGAAATGATGGAGAGATCCCACCGCTTTTATCTCTCATTCCACTTGTCCTGGCCTGTTTCAGCTCTCTCGGTGCTCTGGTGTCTCGTTCGTTTCTCAGCTACTCAGCCGGTTCCACTCTGACACATCCAAACGGCAGATACATCAGTCACGCTCCAAATGAGGGGTCTCAAATCAAGATCCCATTTTGATTCAATAGGCCACTTATTATATTGAGCGAAAAGCTAACCCATCTTTCCAACTACAGACAGAGCAGCGGCTGCGATCTGACAGGATTTGTGTGTATTATGTAATTGCTAAAGCCTGTTCTTAATAATAGTTGTTATTTATTTAAGAAGCTGGATTAAATGAAATGTTCAATGAACTCTATTTGGGGCCTGGATTCAGCAAACCAGCCCTATTTTGCAAAGCACTTAAGCACACGCTTAACTTTAAGCATGTGCCTATGTCTCATTGACTTCAATGGGCCCTTACAGTTGAGTTCGGGCTTAACGTTCTTTGCTGGCTCGAGGCCTGATCTGCTTCCTAGCAGGTTGCGAAAGCTGGGAGTCAGCACAGGATGTAGCCAACAGATAAATTAAGGTCCCAGTTTCCATGCTCAGTTCCAGTTTCAGTGGAATTTGTGTGAGAGAAACCAGGAGCAAAACTTGGCCATAAGGGCTCAAATTTACAAAGAGCCCCCTCCTCAGCCCCCTCCCCCCCAGTTTTGTGGGTGCCGTTGTGTTAGCTGGCATGGAAATGCTGTTATTTGTACCCACAATTATTTGTGTACCCAAAATTATAGCCCTGATTCTGCAGCCTTTACTTGCATTGGGTGCAATTGACAGATGTGCAGAGTTTGATGCTAGGCCTTAAACAAGGCCTTCAGTCTATTATGGTAGGGTCTACAGGCCTCAGTTGAGATCAGAGCCACTCTGCGCTGGGCGCTGTACAGGCACGAAAGGAAACCAGCTCCAGTGGGACTGAAGTGGCAGGCAGTCATTGCGCTGGCTCTGCACAGGGCTGACTTTCATTCCCAGTCTGGACCATTATTGGACCATTATTCAGGATTGCCAACCTCAGGAGGCTGAAAATCATGTCAAAGCCTAAAAAATCACGAGATTATCCCCACAAATCATGAGATTTTACAAAAACATCCTCAAACCATGATTTTCGGTCTTTGACTTTTTAACTCCCCTCTGCTCTTCAAGCAATGTGTATGTGATAATTTCAAGGTGGAAAAGTCAACGTTTAATGCACACATGCCTTCCCCTGGCTGCTCAGCTGGAAATATGGTGTATGTCGACCCAACAGCAGTGTCATAGCGTAGATGCTTCCTACATTGACAGAAAGAGTTTTTCCGGCAATGGAGTTAATCCACTTGTCCAAAAGTGGAGATGGAAGGATTCTTCTGTCAACTTAGCCATGTCTGCACTGGGGATTAGCTCAACCTAACTGCATGGCACACAGGACATGGCATTTTCCACAGCCCTGAGTGATGTAGCTAGGTTTGCCTAATTTTCATCTGTAGATCAGGCCTCGGTGCAGGCTGGAGGTCCACAAATATATTTAAGGAGAATTTGAATGGAGAACATGCAAGATGGTTAAGTCTTTGTTTTATCTGAGCCGAGCCTGAGTCTCTAAGAAGCCAGAGGTTCATCATTTCAATATAATGGTAGTGTTTCTGTTAATGGCATCTCATTATTAGCCTGGATGTCCCCTCAAAAGTAGCCCTTCAAAAATGCAGAGGTAGGTGGAGGGAAGCATCCAAGAGGTGGGAAAAAAGGAAAGTACTTATGTCACAGAGTCCCCGGGCGATGCTCTGGGACTGCTCTCTACGAAGCCAGTCAGGACTCTGGGGGAGCTTCCTCTCTCTGAGCAGACTGTCTCCAGGGCAAGAAGCTTACACAGCTTCGACCTTCCTGGGTCTGACTTTGGAGTATTCAGCATCCCCTTCCATACCATGCACTTCCTGCAGCAAGTCCACCTGGGCGGGGCTCCTGGGGAAGCCAGAGGGTCCTGCACCCCAACTCCGCAGTCAGACGTGACTCTCAGCCAGCCAGTAAAACAGAAGGTTTATTAGTCGACAAGAACACAGAACTTGTTAGCACAGAAATCAGTGACTTTCAGTCAAATCCATCTTGGGGAGTCCTGGTCCAGACACCTGGACTCCCCCTCTTCCAATCCCCCCAAGCAGACTCCCAGCTTCCAGTGACCTGACCTCCGACACCCCCGTTGCTCCTCCTCCTTGTCTTTGTCTTGGTCTTGCTTCCTGGGCAAAGAGCCACCTGGTCATCACCTGGTTGCATCCCGCTCCTGGGTTTCAGGTTACAAAGGGCACTGGCCATAGCATAGGTGCAGACAGCTGGAGCAGCCTCACCTGACCCAGAGGTCTCAGCCAAAGTCACACAGCCCTATTCCCGCCACCAAGGTATTGGGGCAGCATACAGGGAAACTGAGGCGCACACAGTATTCATGCAAAACAGTAAAACTCACATAGGCTCAACAATAAGACTCACATAGGCTCACATACAACATAACAAGGGAAAACCCCCACTTCGTCACAACTTACGTTAAGTTCTTGTAAACAGGTACAACATAAGTACTCAGCGGAGAGCTCTGGAGTGTGATCAAGCTAAAATATGATGGGAAAACTTAATTCACACCTATTTAGCAATGTGCTGTACAAGGCCTTGTAATACGGAGCTGGAAAATGAACAGTGAACTTCCACGAAACACAAAGCACTCACTCTGCGTATCGAGATTTCCAATGATTTTTCAGTAAAGATTTATGTGAGCTGCGAAGATTTTACCGTACAAGGACATCTTTGCAACCTCAGCCACCTTTCAGAGCTTTCCTCATTTCAGTGCACTAATGATATTTATAATCCCCAAATATTATTTCTGAAATAACAGTCACATTCAAAGTATTGCAAAAGTAGCTTGAAATCATTCTTCTTGCTTTGTATACTTTTGATCCCTCCAAAATTATAGACGTTATCCAGTCATTACTATCACTTTTTCGGTGTGTGTTTTTAAATCTCATAATTAATTGTTCAAATAGTTTAAAAGAATTCATTGTATTTCAATGAATAATAGCCCACAGGGGCTACTCCCCTCCTCGAACCTGGTGGCATCCTCCAGGCTCCATATCAGTTCAGCCCCCGCATCAGCCCCCCACTTCACTCTGCACCTCTTGAGGTTCTTCAACTCCCTCCCACAAACCTGGAAGGCTGCAGCAGGGTCCCCTGTTCCCCTTCCACGCTGAGGGGGCTCTTCACCCCCCTCTGCCCTTCCCAGGCAGGGAAGGAGGATGAGAAAACGGCTCTTTAATTCCTGGCTGCTTGAACAGTCAGAGGCTGGGAGATGCTCTGCCAGCTTCCAGCAGGGCTGAACTCGACGAGGGGGCTGGCGCTTCTCCTATCATCACCAGACGGCTCCAGCCCCATCCAAAAATCCCGTCTCTTGTGAAAGAAACCGCGCGAGTTGGCAACATTGATTGTTGTAGTGTATTATTTCTGCAGCACCCATGCTGGGCGCTTTGCGGAATAGGAACCCACATGGTCCCCAGACTCCCGCTGGAGTCTGAAGACCCAAAATACCCCTTGGGAGGGTGTTCTTTGGGCACTTCCGGCCCAGTTGGATGTGGGACATGCTAGAAACCGTCTCAGGAGGCCTGTTCTGAATGGAGCGGGTCTCGTTCCGTTTCTACTGCATGAATATCAAGCATCCTTGGTCTCTGCCTTCAAGCCCCACCTTTTCTGCAGAAAGGGACCTAGGGGTTACAGTGGACGAGAAGCTGGATATGAGTCAACAGTGTGCTCTTGTTGCCAAGAAGGCCAATGGCATTTTGAGCTGTATAAGTAGGAGCATTGCCAGCAGATCGAGGGAAGTGAGGGAAAGCATCCAGCGGAGGGCGACAAAAATGATTAGGGGGCTGGAACACATGATTTATGAGGAGATACTGAGGGAACTGGGGTTGTTTAGTCTGCAGAAGAGCAGAATGAGGGCGGATTTGATAGCTGCTTTCAACTACCTGAAGGGGGGTTCCAAAGAGGATGGATCTAGACTGTTCTCAGTGGTACCAGACGACAGAACAAGGTCTCAAGTTGCAGTGGGGGAGGTTTAAGTTGGATATTAGGAAAAACTTTTTCACTAGGAGGGTGGTGAAGCACTGGAATGGGTTACCTAGGGAGGTGGTGGAATCTCCTTCCTTAGAGGTTTTTAAGGCCCGGCTTGACAAAGCCCTGGCTGGGATGATTTGATTGGGGATTGGTCCTGCTTTGAGCAGGGGGTTGGACTAGATGACCTCCTGAGGTCCCTTCCCACCCTGATCTTCTATGATTCTATGATTCTAATTCCCACTTCACACCGCCAGCTTGGCATAGTCACCTCTGCTATTGAGCCGTCTTTCTCTTCTGCTCTGCCCGGTTTCACATGTTACAGCTGCTCTGCACACAGGCTCTAACTATGCCAGGCGGGTTAAAGAGACACAAGCCCTCTAGTGTAGACAGTTATTCCAGCCGAAAGGTGCCAATGTCCATCTAGCTTTAAGCTTAGCGGAGGGTGGTGGGCATTGTGCAAAAGTTGTCTCGGGTTTGAATCCCGCCGTGACTTGCTGCAGAGGGAGTTAACATGAAGGAGGCTTTCCCAAAGGCTCGGGTGCATGGCTGGGATTCAGGAGAGCTAGATTGGAGTTCCTATGCTTTGCGAGCTCGAGCAAGTCCTTTTGACTCTGTCACAGGGGGACGATCGCACAGTAACTCACGGGGGTGTTGTGAGGTTATGTATGTTACAGATGCACAGTGCTCGAGTGCTGGCCACCATCTTGGCCAACACAGTGGGGCATGAACTAGCGACCTCCACTCGTGAACTGCTACAGCTTGAGCTAAAGATGGTCTGGGACAATCCATAGCCTCTGGGGATCGGCACAGAGCGGGACCTGTAACACCAGTGGGTTACACTCAGAGGTTTTGGTAATAGCGGCTATAAAAGTACCTTAGATAGAAGGCACTTTTACGTAAGAATAATTGCGTCCACCCTAGGGGTCTATACTAATTTCATGGTACCATTTTCTAAACAGATGTAGTTAAAGAAGTGTAGAAGCTGTGTGTAGGCGAGCCCTGAGAGTCTGATCATTCATGATAGCATGATAACAGTCTTCAAGTACGTAAAAGGTTGCTATAAAGAGGAGGGTGATAAATTGTTCTCCTTAACCACTGACCACTGGACAAGAAGCAATGAGCTTACATTGCAGCAAGGGAGATTTAGGTTGGACATTAGGAAAAACTTCCTGACTGCCAGGGTAGTTACACACTGGAACAAATTACCCAGGGAGGCTGTGGAAACTCTGGTCATTGGAGGTTTTTAAGAACAGGTTGGACAAACACCCGTGAGGGATGGTCTACATAACACTTAGTCCTGTCTCAGTGCAGGACCAGATGATCTCTTGAGGTCCCTTCCAGTCCTACATTTCTATGATTCAGGCTTTGTACTGATCAAAGAGTAAAAAACATTATGCCCTTGTTCAGGAATATGTTCACAAGTAATAGTGAGGCGCAGATACCATGGGGTCGTATCAGTCATTACTAGTACATGCCTAGAGGATAGCTCTAACAATGTCCGCGATGGCTGAAAACTCAGCACAAATGATCATTTGTTTGGCAATGAATTGTGAATAATAACAATTGATAAAACAATAATTAGTGATAATAATTTATAGAGCCTGAAAGTGAATTAGCCACCTATCTGATGATTTATTCCTGGATATGGTGACAACGTAGAGTCTCCAAAGGTAAAGACATTACACTGTAATAGATGGATGCATAGACCTTTGAGGCTAGGCCTTTCCTTTAGAATCATAGAATCATAGAATATCAGGGTTGGAAGGGACCTCAGGAGGTCATCTAGTCCAACCCCCTGCTCAACAGGACCAATCCCCAACTAAATCATCCCAGCCAGGGCTTTGTCAAGCCTGACCTTTAAAAACCTCTAAGGAAGGAGATTCCACCACCTCCCTAGGTAACGCATTCCAGTGTTTCACCACCCTCCTAGTGAAAAAGTTTTTCCTAATATCCAACCTAAACCTCCCTCACTGAAACTTGAGACCATTGCTCCTTGTTCTGTCATCAGCTACCACTGAGAACAGTCTAGATCCATCCTCTTTGGAACCCCCTTTCAGGTAGTTGAAAGCAGCTATCAAATCCCCCCTCATTCTTCTCTTCCGCAGACTAAACAATCCCAGTTCCTTCAGCCTCTCCTCATAAGTCATGTGATCCAGTCCCCTAATCATTTTTGTTGCCCTCCGCTGGACTCTTTCCAATTTTTCCACATCCTTCTTGTAGTGTGGGGCCCAAAACTGGACACAGTACTCCAGATGAGGCCTCACCAATGTCGAATAGAGGGGAATGATCACGTCCCTCGATCTGCTGGCAATGCCCCTACGTATACATCCCAAAATGCCATTGGCCTTCTTGGCAACAACACTCATATGTTGACTCATATCCAGCTTCTCGTCCACTGTAACCCCCAGGTCCTTTTCTGCAGAACTGCTGCCGAGCCATTCGGTCCCTAGTCTGCAGCGATGCATGGGATTCTTCCATCCTAAGTGCAGGACTCTGCACTTGTCCTTGTTGAACCTCATCAGATTAAGGTTTTTACCATATGTTCAGGCGGCACCTAACATACCTGTAGGCACTACTAAAACACTTTGAGATCAAATGATGAGCTCGGCATTATTCCAATACAAATAAGTAAACTAAAATAATAATCACAATAAAAGATGATTATTAATTACTGTTATTTCTTTGGTGTGGGTGGAATCTAATTATAGACTCCTGCTGGGCATGCTGGAAGGAAGTTGGTTGTTGAGAGGAAATTTATGAGATGAATAATGATCTCAACAGAACTTCCAAGCCGTTTAATTCCCAAGGCCTTGATCAGTCTGTCACTAATAACAGAACGACGACCTCCCCTCCCACATCTACTGCCAAATGGTTTCTTCCATCATCCAAGGGCTGTGGGGTTTCTAAGCACGTGGTGGGCAAAGCCTTGAGTGATTTGTGTCTAAAGCTTTCAAACCCTCTAGGATTTCCTCGCTGCAGAAATCCAGCTGACAAAAGAATCAAACTCCATCTTATCCTGCAAACGAGATGGGGTGTGTGTGTGTGCGTGTGTGTGTGAAAAACAGGATCACATCAAACATTTGGTCACGTCAGGCCTCAAATCCATATCCCTGCAGCCCAAAGCCTGCTGCAGTCCCCTTCCCTTTAACGGCAATCATTCTCTCTAGTCCTTCACAAGGACAGAAGTAGACAGTGTTTAAGTGCTGGGCACTGATGAATGGCTGCAGGAAAAAGTTTGGAATAAAACCCACTTGAGCTCCTTCGCAGCTCTTTCCTGTTCACTTTGAAGCCGTACCAAGCAAGGTGAGCGCCCAGTGGAAAAAAACAGGCAGCCAAAACGCTACTGAGGACAAGGGGTAGGGGATGCTGGGGAAGGGCTCAGAGTGCAGGGGGAACTCGTGTGGATTGGGTTCTTGTTTCCGACCCACTGCATGGGCTAGTTTCCCTGAAATGTACAGACATCTTATAGAGGCAGTATGGCACTCAGGAGAGGTGGGGGGGGGGGCTGCTCTGTGCCTCAGTTTCCCCATCTTTAAAATTGGGATACTGATCCTGACCCCCTTTGAAAAGCACTTTGAGATCTGCCAGGGAAAAGACCTGGGAATTATTATTGCCAATGCCAAGCGTTCAAAAAGCACGAGTCACTCCCCGCTCCAATGAAGAGATTAGCTGAAATCACAAGATTTAAAAGGAATAATTCATTCTGGACTCTTTGTTTTGCTTTCTGTCTTTTGTGCCTTTAGGCTCGCACATGAGGCATATTTTCAAGCTTTCCCATGAGGGCTAGAAACTGGCTTTTTTCTTTGCAATGAAAGCTGCACTTCTGATGCAATCACCTGACTCCAGCAGCCGGGGCTTTACAAAACCCCACCAAATATCACAGGATAAAATTGTGAGACTTGACAACATTGGAATCTCAAGTAGCTCTTGGCCTGAACCAAACCATCCATGGGGCTTGGCTAATTTTCACCAGTGAAAGCTCTTGCCCTGTGCCTAGTTAGACTCACCCCTGGGGTACCTCCATGGAGATAGACTCCCAGGCTCGGTGTTTCCCAAAGCCAGTTGGGTTGATCCCAGGTGTATCCTGCCCTCTGGCTGAGGGATGGAATCTGGATTTTGTTTCTTCCTTGGGTCTGTCTTTGGCTCCGTTCTCCCGGCTGTAATTGGAAACCAAGAACTTTCCTATGGCTTGGAAGAGATCAATGAGCTGCTGTCTCATCGATTCTATAGTCAGCCAGGCCCAAGAAGAGATATGAACTTCTCTCCATTCGCTTCAATTTGTTCATTACCCTGAAAGTTTATAATCGCGGATTAGCTCACCTTTAATCAACCTCAATGCCAAGCTGTAAGCCCTGAGATGCTAACACCATTAAGTGAAAAGAAAAGGAGGACTTGTGGCACCTTAGAGACTAACCAATTTATTTGAGCATAAGCTTTCGTGAGCTACAGCTCACTTCATCGGATGCATTCAGCGCAGCCCCGTTTTCTACTAGCGTGAGCCACGGAGTCTGAAAGACCCAGCATTCACTGCCATTCATTGAGGAGACAGACGTTTTCCTGGGGATCCTGTCACTCTCCGGGCTGTTGGTGCCGTCGGCTTCCCCCGAGGCGAAGGGAGTGCTGTCAAGTGCAGTGTCTGGGCTGGTGCTGTCACACGCAGGTCTGCGAGGGGAGGTGGGGCTGGGAGAGGGGAAGAGGGAAAGTCTCCGGGAATCGACCCATGGCTTGTAAAAACTCAAGACCCACTTGGGAGGTTGGAGGGGGGAAGGGGATGAATTTAACACTTATTGAGCAAAATAAAGGGCTCTAGGCAGAACCCCTTTGCTAAAGCCCGCAGCTCCTCTGATTCAAACTTTGCCAGTGCTGATCGGAATCAAAGCCACTTCAGGTGTCGTCCAAGACGGGCTGGTACCTCTGCAGCTGTGCTCGTCTGTTTCCCTGGCATTTCTGCAGCCTGCCGGGGCCTGGGAAGAGAGATCTGCCTGGCACTGCCGTTGGGGTTAATGCATCTCCAGCCGCTGATCAGTGCGTGTTTCACTCAGAGCTCCCAAAGCAAACGTTCTCCCAGCACCTCAGCCCGTCAAGCCGTGAGACAAGTGGGTTTCTGGGAATCCCTCAGCTGAGCCCCTCCACCCTGTGGTATACTAGCCAAAGAGGCCTGTCTCATTCTGAACGTGCCCAGCCACTCTGGCAGTCTCTGGATCTCTGTCCAAATTCCTCCCCTCCCAAGGACCAAGCAAAAGGATTCTCTTTGAGAAGTGCCCCTAGGGGCTGCTTCTCTGGGGTGGCACTTGCTTCTCAGTCCAGCTGAACAAAACACCTTGCGCAGGAAACCATTTCCTGGACCCATTCCCCCGTCTTCCCGATTGTGAGGAGTCCACCCTGCACAAGGCAGAGCAGGTTCAATTAGGTCAATTAACCTTGCACGCTGCCCCTGGGGGAGAGCCAGGGATCGATAATGCTTAATGGAAGCTGACATTCAGCAGGGAAGGAGCGGGTTGGGCCTGCAGAAAGAGTTGGAGCTGAGAACAGAAGGAGGCTGTGGAGGAAGTAGTGGGAGGAGGGTGTGTGGACTGGTAAATCCAGGGGAGAGGACAGAAGATAGAGAAGGGGAGTAGGAAGGAGTCTAGGGAAATAGCTCCTGGGTCTGGGAGCAAGCAGACCATAGCTGCTGGAGGTAGGGTCCCTGGGCTGGAACTCAGACTAGCGGGAGAGCCTGGGTTCCCCGACCAGCCCCTGGGAACGTGGCACTTGGACTGGAAGACTGGAGCGGCATGAGGGCAGCTGATCCAGTGCGACTTTGGTGCCCTGGAAGGGGAGGACTATAAAGACCTGGCCGGGGGAGAGGGAGTGATGAGTCACGAAGCGGGAGCACTGCGAGTCCTGGGGAGCAGGAGGGGACGTGGTGCGAGCGACCGTCGGAAGGGGAGCGTCAGACTGAATGGCGCTAATCCCCGGATGCAGCCACAAGGGGGCGCCCCAACGGGTGAGCGTAGCCCGTTGCAGACCCATTCGTGAATTATTTTTTCAGTGTTGCCAACCCCAAATGTTTAAAAATCCTTAATCTGCCTCCTCTGCCCCCCCGCCCCCAAATATTTTAAACCAATCAAAATGTTGGGGCCTGCTGGTGTTGAAACCCACAGAGATCATGTATTCCAGCACTCCTCTGAAATGATGAGGGCTAGAAATGTACTTTTTTTTCCCAACCACCTAATCACATGCCTCCAGGAGCTGGGACTTTTTTTTAAAAAAAAAACACTAGCCAGTGGATATGTTCTCAGAAGCTGAATGCAAGAAGGACCAAACGCAATCCACCCGGGCTGGAGATCTGGGAGTAAAACTTCCCAAAGAGTGTTTGTGAAGGGCTCACTCATCTCCACTCCTGAATGACGACATTTCAGGACACACAAGTGGTAGGGCCCTGACCTATGCCACTGAAGAATTGCAGGCAAACAGCAGAATCCTCACTGCAAAGGAAATTCACCATGGAGGAGATCAAAACCACTCGAGCTCCTATACCGGTAGTGGCTACTCCTACCACACCTCCTGTGACCACTGTTATTTAGCAGCCCGCTTGTGTTAGGCGTTGTCTGGGAATGTAGCAAGAGATAGGCTTTGCCTCAGTGAGTTTACAAGGGTGGCAGAAGAAATGGAGGCACAGAGACGGGAAGGGGCTTGGCCAACAATCACTGGCAGAGGCAGGATTAGAACCCAGTTCTCCTGGGCCATGCCCTAACCATTGCTCCATGCTTCCTCTCCCCACCTGCAGCTTCTCATTTGGTCTGATATTAGTTTTGCTCTTCCTGTTCCTTAGCCCAACCCCCTCCATTCCCTTTCCAAATCCAACATGTGGCCGGGGGGGTCAGCTGTGCGACCGTTTCCAATGGGGCAGCGGGCGCAGCCCCCCGACTCCTATTGAGGGTGCTCTGGATCTGTGCTGGTGCACCTGAGAGCTGAGGGTGGCCTGCAGCATTTTGGCTGGGTTCAGGTGGGGAAAGAATCTTGTCCGGCAGAGCTGGGTGATCCAAATGGTCCTTAACACCTCTGAATCCAGAGAACGTCCGGGATACAGTCAGGCTACTGGCGTCCCCTTGCAGGGAGCTGCCGGGAACAGACACGGCTATCTTTGGGCCCACACCTGGATTTCTCTACAGCAGGGATAGAAGGTCCGTTTGCTCTATGGAGCAGTCGGCCGTTTGCTCTATGGAGCTCTTGAGAATGGGGTTCCCCATGGCATGGAGCTCCAGAAAATCTCTGCCCTTCTTTGTGGACCATTATGCGTAGGCTTGGGCTGAAATGTTGCCATGGTCACTATGTAGGTGCAGGGAACCACTAATGGCCCGCTCCAGTTATTACACCATTGAGATCATAGGTCAAATCCAAGACCGTGTCATATATGAGAGGAAAATTACCTTGGCCGACCAGTGGCCCAGCCTTCAGCCTTTAAAAGTCGGGGGGTGGGGGAAGGGTCAAAGCTGACGTGGGGGATCCCTAAATTATAGTCTGAGGAGAATGTTATGTGGAGTCCGGGAATGGCTGGTCCTTTGGTTGCACAGCATTTGTATGACCACTTGTGAGTCCAGCTCTTCCGTTTGCCCTGCCTGGGCATCACCATTATCTTCACCTTCAAAGGGATGCAGATCGAGGACCACCCAGATCACTGCCCATCTGAGGCAACAGAGCTGGAAGACAGCAGCAATTTAGAAAAAGTGGCCTGGAGGACAGAGGGCATCTCCTGGGGAAGAGAGGGTGGCTCCTGGCCAGCCCCAGCAAGTTCAAAACAAAAATCCTCAGACTCTGAAATAAAGAGAATAAGCGTCAGTGAGCAGACCATCCCAAGACTGGCTGCAACTTGCTGGCCACATGGGTGGAATAACCGGATTTGATCAGGATAAATTAGGAAGAATATTGCCCATTGGTGAATTGCTAACAGCCTATGAAGTTGCAATTATATGCTGTCCTCGGGAACGTATCACTCTAAAAGGAATTTCATACCTCAGTCTACACCGGTGCGGAGGTAAAATAACCCCTCAGTATCTCTTTTGTAATATTTATTCAGCATTAAAAGTATTTTGAGTGCTGCATCCAGCAATCTTGTCACATATTGGGGCCTTTTGAAATTGTTCTCGGCTGGTTTTTAATCAGGCTCCTCATTGCTCCACTGGGAGGCCAGCCAGAGGGAGTCGCACCATGGGGCCCTGATTTAGCTAAGCACTAAAACACGTGCTTAAGTGGCATTGAATGGGATTTAAGCAGGCACCTCATGCTAAGGACATGTTTCAAGCTATCAAATGAATGCGGCACACATTAGATGGATTAAAAGCTGGCTAATGGTAGGGCTCCAAATATCATTGTAAACAGGGAATCATCAAAAAGTGTGGGGGGGGTCCCACTGGGATGGGCTCTTGGCCCTACACTAACATTTTTATTAATGACTTGGAAGAAAACAGAAAATTGTCATAAAGTTTGCAGATGACACAAACTGGGGGGATGGTAAATAACAAAGGGGACAGGTCACTGATTCAGAGCGATCTGGATCGCTTGGTAAGCTGGCACAAGCAAACCATATGGGTTTTAATATGGCTAAATATAAATGGATACATCTCGGAACAAAGCATGCTCAGAGGCTGGGGGGCTCTATCCCGGGAAGCAGGGAGTCTGCAAAGGAATTGGGGGGTCGTGGTGGATAATCACTGAACAAGAGCTCCCAGGGTGATGCTATGGCCAAAAAGGCGAATGCCATCCTGGGCTGCACAAACAGGGATTCCTCATCTTGAGCAGTGCAAGATGGTATACTCCTGAGGTACAAGGCTGGGAGCTGGAGGGATTTGGCTGGTGCCTTTGTCAGTGTGATTCGTGAGTGGCTCTGGGAGCATTTATGCAATCTAGCTGGCTGGGGGGTTCCACATGTGATTGTGCTGAGTGATAACAGTGCCTGGAGGGGTTTGCTGCTTATCACTGGCAAAGCATTGTGAGAGACAGCCCAGGCTGGAAAGTTAAGGGGCACAGTGGTCCCACAGTCCCAGGCTGCATCCTGGGGATCCCGTCACAGTCCTTATTCCCCTTTTATAGATGGGCACTATATTTGCCCTTTTCCAGTCCACTGGAATCTCTCCCATTTTCCATGAGTTTTCAAAGATTATTACTAATGGGTCAGATATTGCCTCAGTCAGCTCCTTGAGTATTGTAGGACCCCTGAGGGGTGGAGGGGTAGCTCAGTGGTTTGAACATTGGCCTGCTAAACCCAGGGTTGTGAGCTCAATCCTTGAGGGGGCCATTTAGGGATCTGGGGCAAAAATTGGGGATTGGTCCTGCTTTGAGCAGCGGGTTGGACTAGATGACCTCCTGAGGTCCCTTCCAACCCTGATCTTCTATGATTTCATCAGTCCCTGGTGACTTGAAGACGTCTAAGTAACTTTTAACTTGTTCTTTCCCTATTTTAGCCTCAGAGCCTACCTCATTTTCACAGGTGTTCGCTAGGTTTGACGTCCAATCGCTACTGAACCTTTTGGTGAAAACCAAAACCACAATGTAATTTAGCATTTCTGCCAAAGATGCAAAACCCAAAAGGCAAATAAAAAGAACCTCCAAACCTATTGCTTCAAAAAAACTCCCGATTTTTTTTTCCAACCAATCTCATGGTTTTTCGAGGGTCTGACCCATGATCTTTGAAGGCTTGCAGGTAACAATACTGTCACCACACATACATGGTGAGCCAATGTGACCATGCAGGGACCTTTTCAGTGTTTTAAATGCAGTCACAGCTGCTTAATCATGATGCAGAGAATCAGGAAAGGTGATTCCACGGGACAAACCTCAGATAACTGGTATTTCCCCTCTTCAGCTAAATGAATGCCTTGTTGACTTAATGGGGCATGCAGGCAATTGCTCACGTTACTTTGTTGGGACAATTTTCAGGCTAATCCCCTTATCAATTGCAATTAGAGACATTTATATGGCAATTAAAGGTCAGGCAAATGCTGCAGCAGAGCGAACTGTCTTCGGAGATGGGTGGTTATAGCATTAGTTATATTTGGTTTATACAGGGAGGCTCTGTAAGTGGGGTGAATGTGAATCGTATCAACGTGCCCTGTCTCAGTGCTCTGAAATCACAGAGTAATCAACAACCGCATTGGAAGCTGATGTCAATTTACTGTGCAGGGCTGAGGGCAGAGGGTCTCAAATGCTTTCTATATAGTAAATGAGAATCTGGAAAGGATGGTCTCGGGGATATGATACCTGTTTACCCCTCAGGCTAGCTAGACTCAATTCCTAGCTCTGTCCCAGACTTTCGCCTTGGTTCAGTCACGTAATTTTTTTTTGCACTTCATTTCACCATCTGTAAGTGTTTTAGGACAGAGACCAACTTTAGGATCCCACGTTTGGGATAGTTACTGTAGAATAGTTCACGATTTGAGATACACAATGAAAGTGACAGACAAGATGAGACTAGATGGATGGGTGGGTAGGTATGGGAACTGATAGGTAACTAGGTAGAAAAATGTGCATGGAGCTAGATAGATGGCGGGGGGATAGCTAGAGGGGCGTGTATGGGAAGAGAGGTACAAGCGGGTAGACTGAATGAGCTCTCCCTTGTTATCTATTGACAAACTGGGGGAAAAGACCTCAGGATCAGACGGTATCTGCATAGACACACATGTTTTGCCTAGGTGATCAGTGGGCAGAGCTGCTTTGCCAAAGTGACCCATCTGGGGTTAAAAGTCACTGAAGTGTCGGGTACGGAAAGGATACTCTCCTTATTGGCCAACTAAAGGGCAGCAGGATTGTACTTAATATGTCTTAAATGAAAGGCTCACCTTCCCGTGAACCTCATTTGCTCTGCAGGGGGTAGAGATGGGAAAGAATGATGTTGTGTCTGGTTGTTTAAAGGGTCCCTGGAGCTATTTGTCTGAAGATGGAGCTGACTAGATTCAGCTGAAATTCTGCGATCACTAGAGCTGAAATCCCTGATCGGCTGGTCCAGGGGGCTGAGCCATAGCCCTGGTGGTGTGGACGCTGCGGCAATGAAAACAAAGCAGAGGCTGTAGCAGGAGTGAGGTTCCTCCTTGCCCAGTGAAATCAGGAAGAGCTGACATCGCTGAGGACGGGGCTAGGCGGACGAACCTCAGGACCCGGCCGTGACGGTAGCATCAGAGACAGCAGCAGTGCTCCATCACCCACGCCCCAGAGGCACTCCTTGGACAACAAGCTGGGAGTGGGATGCATCGGAGGGAAAAGTGGAGTGAAGTATTACAAGGACGCTTGGCCATTGGCTGTCACAAGGTGGGAAACTGAGGCAAAGGACACTGCCCAAGGTACTTTGGGGGCAGGTGTTTTACTTATTGTCTGCATACTGAGTCATTGTTTGCAATGTTTTCCCAAATTAAGGCCGTGTTCCCTCTCTTAATAAGTTTTCTTTTGTTCTACACAAACTCAGTGCTTGTGAGTGGGGCAGTACTGTCTCTTCGGGTGTGTCTACACAACAACAAAAAAACCCACAGCGGCAAGTCTGAGAGCCCAGGTCAACGGATTTGGGATGGCGGGGCTCGCTCGGTGGGCTGAAAACAGCAGTGTAGACTTTCCCACTCAGGCTGGAGCCCAGGCTTTGGGACCCCCCCCCCAACCTTGCAGGGTCCTAGAGCGCCGGCTGTTGCCTGAGTCCAGATGTCTACACAGCACTGCAGCCCAAGCCCAGCTAGCCGCAGGTGTCTAGTTGCTGTGTAGACATACCTGCAGACGAGCCTGAGTCAGCTGACCCTGGCTCTCTGAGATACCCTCAGAGGCGCCCAGAGGAGGTGTTCAGTTTTCTGGGTGGAGGCATGAGCTAGTTCTGGTTTGCAATATTATGAGAACCGCCTCGATGTTTAAACCCAGGCCCGGGTGCTGCAGCCAGCCCCTGGCAGAAGGGTTACTCAGAGATGGGTGTGCATGGGGATGGATTGACAGATCTGAAAGTCTCTGGTTTCCAAAGTTTTCTGGTGATTTCTCCAGCCCTACTTTGCATCATCAAACAAAGCCCCTGCTACGGAGTGTCTTTAAGACCACAGCCCTCCCCTGGACATGAATAGAGAGGTGGAACCAGCCACAGGGTTTCTGTAAGCTGCCTCCAGGACTTCCTGCCAGACACAAACCTGCACACATATTGGTTTTAGGAAATACGTATTTAGCTGTGACCTTATTCCTCCTTGCTGGAGTTCTGCTTTGCCAGTGCTCTGCAGCGGGGGAACCCGTGCCAGGCTCACTCTGCTCTCTCTCTAATCAAAGGCCTGGGCCTGACCCCGAGCTGATAACCCGGCAGACTCCTCGCTCCTGGCCGCCCCATTGCTAGTGATAAATGCCTTGCAATATCCTGAGCTGTCACAGCTGCCCACTGAAATGTGGAGAAAAGGGCTCCGGGGGCCGCTTCCCTTGATCTGGGGGGGCAGGATGTTCGCTAACGCGCTGTGATCATTATTCAGCAGCTCGGTCCCTGGCGTCTGCCTCTGCTCCCTCTTGCTCCCCGTACAGAGCAGAATTAAGCGATTTGTCCCGGAAGTCGGACTGCTCGTGCCTTTCCCCCGGCGGGGCGTTGAATCCCTCCACTCGGCACACTCGCTGGCACCAGGACTGACCTCAGCACGAGGTCGGTGCTGGGGAAAGGTGCTGGATCAGCCACGCTGGAGACAAAAGGCCTGGAGCCCGATCTAAAATGGCATCTCTCTCCACTGACTATGCTAGCTGAGGATCCAGTGGAGCGACAGCCCGTTTACACTAGCTCAGGATCTGGCCTATGGACTCCAGTGGCTGATTTGCACCAGCTGGCCCTGTATTTATCCATTCTGACCCCTCTGCTGACACGGCCAATGAAAGGGGGAGGCAAAGCCCAAACGGAGAGTCGATTTTTGGGATGTCAGCACCTGTCCTCCTAGGAACTGGACTGACCCTCCCACATGGCTCATTTCTCATAGGCCTCCAAGCAGCCAGCCGATGGTTGTGACCAACCAGGGCTGAGTTACAAAAAGAACCTACCCTGAGTGCTCTGCATTGTATCACCTCGACCTCAGGCAGCCAATGGGGGCTCCGTCAGCCGTTAGGATGCTGAAGATTCACAAGAGATGACAGATTGTGGGGGAGGTGCCCATGGACGGGATGGAAGCCCCCTTCCCCTAGACTGGACAGAACACTAGCCAATGGCCTGTAAGGGACAATCCTGCCTCGGGCTGGGAATTAGGCTCCCTAATTCAATGGGATTTGATGAACTTGAATGGAGATGGAGAATGGACGGGGCACTAGAGATGCAAAGAGAGGTCGATCTTTCCGTCTCTAATTTCTGTGATTCCCTGCTAACGCATTCCTGGCCACCTGAGGGCTCTGGCAGATAACTAAGGGCTGGCTCCTGCAGCCCATACCCCCACGTCAACCTGTGAAAGGGTGGCCACCCCACCCAAGGCCTGAGCAGGCTAAAAAGGGCCAATCAACCTTCATAGTTGCACCTGATGGGAGGCTCCCCCTCCACCCCACCCCCCAGCTTTAGTAATTTTACTAATTGTTGATGAGCCCAGCTAGGGGACGAGATCATAGAATCATAGAATATCAGGGTTGGAAGGGACCTCAGGAGGTCATCTAGTCCTCCAACCCCCTGCTCAAAGCAGGACCAATCCCCAATTAAATCATCCCAGCCAGGGCTTTGTCAAGCCAGGCCTTAAAATCCTCTAAGGATGGAGATTCCACCACCTCCCTAGGGAACCCATTCCAGTGCTTCACCACCCTCCTAGTGAAAAAGTTTTTCCTAATATCCAACCTAGACCTCCCCCACTGTAACTTGAGACCATTACTCCTCATTCTGTCATCTGCTACCACTGAGAACAGTCTAGAGACATCCTCTTTGGAACCCCCTTTCAGGTAGTTGAAAGCAGCTATCAAATCCCCCCTCATTCTTCTCTTCCACAGACTAAACAATCCCAGTTCCCTCAGCTTCTCCTCAGAAGTCATGTGTTCCAGTCCCCTAATCATTTTTGTTGCCCTCCGCTGGACTCTTTCCAATTTTTCCACATCCTTCTTGTAGTGTGGGGCCCAAAACTGGACACCGTACTCCAGATGAGACCTCACCAATGTCGAATAGAGGGGAACGATCACGTCCCTCGATATGCTGGCAATGCCCCTACTTATACAGCCCAGAATGCCGTGAGCCTTCTTGGCACCAAGGGCACACTGTTGATTCGTATCCAGCTTCTCATCCACTGTAACCCCTAGGTCCTTTTCTGCAGAACTGCTGCCGAGCCATTCGGTCCCTAGTCTGTAGCCGTGCATGGGATTCTTCCATCCTAAGTGCAGGACTCTGCACTTGTCCTTGTTGAACCTCATCAGATTTCTTTTGGCCCAATCCTCTAATTTGTCTAGGGCCCTCTGTATCCTATCCCTACCCTCCAGCGTATCTACCACTCCTCCCAGTTTAGTGTCATCTGCAAACTTGCTGAGGGTGCAATCCACATCATCCTCCAGATCATTAATGAAGATCTTGAACAAAACCGGCCCCAGGACCGACCCTTGGGGCACTCCGCTTGATACCGGCTGCCAACTAGACATGGAGCCATTGATCACTACCCATTGAGCCCAACGATCTAGCCAGCTTTTTAGCCACCTTGTAGTCCATTTATCCAGCCCATACTTCTTTAACTTGCTGGCCAGAATACTGTGGGAGGCAGTGTCTAAAGCTTTGCTAAAGTCAAGGAACAACATGTCCACTTGTTTCCCCTCATCCACAGAGCCAATTATCTCATCATAGAAGGCAGTTAGATTAGTCAGGCCTGACTTGCCCTTGGTGAATCCATGCTGACTGTTCCTGATCACTTTTCTCTCCTCTAAGTGCTTCAGAACTGATTCCTTGTGGACCTGCTCCATGATTTTTCCAGGGACTGAGGTGAGGCTGACTGGCCTGTAGTTCCCCGGATCCTCCTTCTTCCCTTTTTTAAAGATGGGCACTACATTAGCCTTTTTCCAGTCGTCCAGGACCTCTCCTGATCGCCATGAGTTTTCAAAGATAATGGCCAATGGCTCTGCAATCACATCCGCCAATTCCTTTAGCACTCTTGGATGCAGCACTTGCGGCCCTATGGACTTGTGCTCATCCAGCTTTTCTAAATAGTCCTGAACCACTTCTTTCTCCACAGAGGGCTCGTCACCTCCTCCCCATGCTGTGCTGCCCAGTGCAGTAGTCTGGGAGCTGACCTTATTCGTGAAGACAGAGGCAAAAAAAGCATTGAGTACATTAGCTTTTTCCACATCCTCGGTCACTAGGTTGCCTCCCTCATTCAGAAAGGGGCCCACACTTTCCTTGACTTTCTTCTTGTTGCCAACGCACCTGAAGAAACCCTTCTTGTTACTCTTAACATCTCTTGCTAGCTGCAACTCCAGGTGTGATGTGGCCTTCCTGATTTCACTCCTGCATGCCTGAGCAATATTTTTGTACTCTTCCCTTGTCATTTGTCCAATCTTCCACTTCTTGTAAGCTTCTTTTTTGTGTTTAAGATCAGCAAGGATTTCACTGTGAAGCCAAGCCGGTCGCCTGCCATATTTACTATTCTTTCTACACATCGGGATGGTTTGTCCCTGTAACCTCAATAAGGATTCTTTAAAATACAGCCAGCTCTCCTGGACTCCTTTCCCCCTCATGTTATTCTCCCAGGGGATCCTGCCCATCAGTTCCCTGAGGGACTCAAAGTCTGCTTTTCTGAAGCTCAGGGTCCGTATTCTGCTGCTCTCCTTTCTTCCCTGTGTCAGGATCCTGAACTCGACCATCTCATGGTCACTGCCTCCCAGGTTCCCATCCACTTTTGCTTCCCCTACTAATTCTTCCCTGTTTGTGAGCAGCAAATCAAGAAGAGCTCTGCACCAGTTGGTTCCTCCAGCACTTGCACCAGGAAATTGTCCCCTACACTTTCCAAAAACTTCCTGGATTGTCTGTGCACCGCTGTATTGCTCTCCCAGCAGATATCAGGGTGATTGAAGTCCCCCATGAGAACCGGGGCCTGCAATCTAGTAACTTCCGTTAGTTGCCGGAAAAAAGCCTCGTCCACCTCATCCCCCTGGTCTGGTGGTCTATAGCAGACTCCCACCACGACATCACCCTTGTTGCTCACACTTCTAAACTTAATCCAGAGACTCTCAGGTTTTTCTGCAGTTTCATACCGGAGCTCTGAGCAGTCATACTGCTCCCTTACATACAGTGCAACTCCCCCACCTTTTCTGCCCTGCCTGTCCTTCCTGAACAGTTTATAACCATCCATGACAGTACTCCAGTCATGTGAGTTATCCCACCAAGTCTCTGTTATTCCAATCACATCATAATTCCTTGACTGTGCCAGGACGTCCAGTTCTCCCTGCTTGTTTCCCAGGCTTCTTGCATTTGTGTATAGGCACTTAAGATAACTCGCTGATCATCCTGCTTGCTCAGTATGAGGCAAGAGCCCTCCGCTCTTGTGCTCTCTGGCTTGTGCTTCATCCTGATACCCCACTTCTCCACTTACCTCAGGGCTTTGGTCTCCTTCCCCCAGTGAACCTAGTTTAAAGCCCTCCTCACTAGGTTAGCCAGCCTGCTTGCGAAGATGCTCTTCCCTCTCATCGTTAGGTGGAACGCGTCTCTGCCTAGCAAACACCATCCCATGGTCAAAGAATCCAAAGCCTTCTCTCCGACACCAGCTGCGTAGCCATTCATTGACTTCTGCTATTCGATGGTCTCTACTCAGGCCTTTTGCTTCCACAGGGAGGATGGACGAGAACACCACTTGCCCCTCAAACTTCTTTATCCTTCTTCCCAGAGCCACGTAGTCTGCAGTGATCCGCTCAAGGTCATTCTTGGCAGTATCATTGGTGCCCACGTGGAGAAGCAGGAAGGGGTAGTGATCGGAGGGCTTGATGTGTCTCGGCAATCTCTCCATCACATCGTGAATCCTAGCTCCTGGCAAGCAGCAGACTTCTCGGTTTTCCCAGTCGGGCTGGCAGATAGATGACTCAGTCCCCCTCAGGAGAGAGTCCCCGACCACCACCACCCGCCACCTCCTCTTGGGAGCGGTGGTCATGGAAACCCCATCCCTAGGACAGTGCATCTCATGCCTTCCAATCGGCGGAGTCTCCTTCTGTTCCCTTCCTTCAGATGTATCATCTAGTCCACTCTCCTCATTAGTACCTGTGGAGAGAACATGAAAATGGTTACTTACCTGTATCTGCGCTGCTGGTACATGGACACTCCCCTTTCTTCTTCTGGAGATCACATGCTGCCAAATTTCTTCACCGTCCTTCTGTCCCCCCTGCGCAGCCTTCTCTGAATCTTCAGAACGTTGTGTCCGTAGAAGCATGTCCTGACGTCCGTCCAGGAAATCTTCAGTTTCTCTTATGCAGCGCAGGGTCGATACTTGTTTTTCCAGACCTTGAACCTTCTCTTCCAATATGGAGACCAGCTTTCACTTTGTACAGACAAAGTCACTTCTGTCCTGTGGAAGAAAGACGAACATGGCACATCTAGTGCAGGTCACAACAGCTGAACGCTCCCCATCCATATTACCTTCCTTCTACGAGCTTCCTCAGGTGTTGTAGTAACTACTCAGAGAAGCCGGCAAGATGTAAGCCTCAGAGGGCTCTCCCCAAGCGAACTCCCTCTGTTAGCCGCTCCGATGTTTGCCGCTCAGCTGGTTCGCAGCTGACTGGCTTTTTATAACAGTCAGGTCCACTCAAGGCTCACCTGCAACAAAGCACTCCCAACTCACACTTTTCATACAAGATGGGAAAGGAAGATAAAGGGAGGAAGTTGGCAGCAGCGGGAGGCTGCAGGGAGGGACCCTGCAGTCACTCCGGAGTGGAGGAAATCCAGGGGGAGAACAAACAAACCCTGATATCCCAGGGGAGAACTTATGTGCTGAAAGACTTGGGGTCAGGGGACTGGGGGCTCCAGACATCAAGGAGCCTTTTCCCTGCACAGCACTCGGGGGCGAGGATGGTGGAACCGAAGAGAACGTGAGCAGCCGGCTGGCTCTCCGCATGGTTTGCTCAGAGAGAGGAGGACAAAAGGTCTGAGAGGCAAGGAGAGCTGTTGAGAGAGACGATGAGAGACGAGAGCAAGCGAGCTGGCTCCTCCCACTGGTCATCCAAACCCTGGCACTTTTCAAGAGGGACCTAGGACCTGACCCAAGCTGGTCTGATCTTTGGGCTCCAAAGCAAGGCCTCATTAGAGACGCTGGGTCCTTGATGCCCTCTGGCCGGTCTCTTTATCTAGGGAGCCCTCTCAGCTCTTGGACACTGACCTTGCACTCTGGCCATTAGGGTCTATTAGTAGGCGTTGTGTGGTGGCATCCCAGAGCCCAGCTGTGGGCTGGAAGGCCATTGTGCTACGGGCTGTAGAAACAAAACAGCGTTTGTCCTCCAGGTAATTACAGAGCCAAACTCCAATCTGCACCCAGAGCATGCTCCGGTCCATCTCTCCAGCTCTTCCCAGCCTCGTCTGCAGCTGATCCAGGGCTGTGACACACTTGGAGTGCAGACGTACCCCTAGTATCCTAAGCTTTAGAGGTAGAGCAGGCCTAGGATTCAGTTCACTTCTCTTCCCCAGACTCCCTGGGTGACCTTGGTCAAGTCACCGTCTCTCTGGGCCTCGCTTCTCCATTTGCAACACCTGGCCCAATGTGGCCATGACCCCAGCTGGCACCTCTAAAATCTATCAGAAGACAAATACTAGCTTAGAATATCAAGTGCTGACACTGCCCGGTAGCTGTCCCGTCTTCCCTTGCAGTGGGACGGACTCACTAGCCACCGCTGACAGCTGTCCTCATAACAGGGGAAGGAGCTGTCTTTTTTTTATTTTTTTTCTTCAATCTATAGCAGCTTGGAAGCAGAAAGAGGAGAGGAG
Source organism: Chelonia mydas (assembly GCF_015237465.2). NCBI lineage: Eukaryota > Metazoa > Chordata > Testudines > Cheloniidae > Chelonia > Chelonia mydas. Next base: position 20,784,306 of record NC_051257.2, on the reverse strand, counting down.
ATTGTGGGCAGCTGGCAGGAGGCATGCTTATCTTAATGCAGTACTGCGAGACGCTGGAAAAGCTCTGGGTAGGGAGCCTGGTGCTGGAGTAGCAGGGAGGACTGCGGGTCAGGATCGAGGGGCATCGACAGCGCTGGGAGGCCAGCACTGGACTAGCAGGGGGAGCTGCGGGTCAGGATCGAGGGGCATCGGCAGCGCTGGGAGGCCAGCACTGGACTAGCAGGGGGAGCTGCGGGTCAGGATCGAGGGCCATCGGCAGAGCTGGGAGGCCAGCACTGGACTAGCAGGGGGAGCTGCGGGTCAGGATCGAGGGGCATCGGCCGCGCTGGGAGGCCAGCACTGGACTAGCAGGGGGAGCTGTGGGTCAGGATCGAGGGGCATCGACAGCGCTGGGAGGCCAGCACTGGACTAGCAGGGGGAGCTGCGGGTCAGGATCGAGGGGCATCGGCAGCGCTGGGAGCCCAGCACTGGACTAGCAGGGGGAGCTGCGGGTCAGGATCGAGGGCCATCGGCAGCGCTGGGAGGCCAGCACTGGACTAGCAGGGGGAGCTGCGGGTCAGGATCGAGGGGCATCGGCAGAGCTGGGAGGCCAGCACTGGACTAGCAGGGGGAGCTGCGGGTCAGGATCGAGGGGCATCGGCAGAGCTGGGAGCCCAGCACTGGACTAGCAGGGGGAGCTGCGGGTCAGGATCGAGGGGCATCGGCAGCGCTGGGAGGCCAGCACTGGACTAGCAGGGAGGACTGCAGGTCAGGATCGAGGGGCATCGGCAGAGCTGGGAGGCCAGCACTGGACTAGCAGGGGGAGCTGCGGGTCAGGATCGAGGGGCATCGGCAGCGCTGGGAGGCCAGCACTGGACTAGCAGGGGGAGCTGCGGGTCAGGATCGAGGGGCATCGGCAGCGCTGGGAGGCCAGCACTGGACTAGCAGGGGGAGCTGCGGGTCAGGATCGAGGGGCATCGGCCGCGCTGGGAGGCCAGCACTGGACTAGCAGGGGGAGCTGTGGGTCAGGATCGAGGGGCATCGACAGCGCTGGGAGGCCAGCACTGGACTAGCAGGGGGAGCTGCGGGTCAGGATCGAGGGCCATCGACAGCGCTGGGAGGCCAGCACTGGACTAGCAGGGGGAGCTGCGGGTCAGGATCGAGGGGCATCGGCAGAGCTGGGAGCCCAGCACTGGACTAGCAGGGGGAGCTGCGGGTCAGGATCGAGGGGCATCGGCAGAGCTGGGAGCCCAGCACTGGACTAGCAGGGGGAGCTGCGGGTCAGGATCGAGGGGCATCGGCAGCGCTGGGAGGCCAGCACTGGACTAGCAGGGAGGACTGCAGGTCAGGATCGAGGGGCATCGGCAGAGCTGGGAGGCCAGCACTGGACTAGCAGGGGGAGCTGTGGGTCAGGATCGAGGGGCATCGGCAGAGCTGGGAGGCCAGCACTGGACTAGCAGGGGGAGCTGTGGGTCAGGATCGAGGGGCATCGGCCGCGCTGGGAGGCCAGCACTGGACTAGCAGGGGGAGCTGCGGGTCAGGATCGAGGGGCATCGGCAGAGCTGGGAGGCCAGCACTGGACTAGCAGGGGGAGCTGTGGGTCAGGATCGAGGGGCATCAACAGCGCTGGGAGGCCAGCACTGGACTAGCAGGGGGAGTTGCAGGTCAGGATCGAGGGGTATCGGCAGAGCTGGGAGGCCAGCACTGGACTAGCCCGGGGAGCTGCGGGTCAGGATTGAGGGGTAGCAGCAGAGCTGCGGGAAGGGCTGAGACTTCAGGGCAGGGGGAGTGATGGGTAAGGACTGAGGCGTGTACTATGGGCACGTTCAGGGAGGATGTCAGTGGCACAGCCAGCCGGGGCTTTGATCCTGATCTCGCTCCCGTCGCTTCTACCCTGAAGTAGCTCCACTGACTTCGGAGTGCCTCCTGCTTTATGCCGTACGGGAATGAGAGCCGAACTGGGCCCTGCGTGTCCCGCCTTGCCACGTCATTTCCCCGTCTTCCGATGCGGAGGGTGGGTCCGCCCCCCATTCCCCTCCCCCGTGTGCTCCTCTGCCCGCTGCACGAGCGTCTTGGACAGAGTCCAAGGACAGATGGAGACAAATTGAATTTTGCTCTCTCCTAATTGTATCCGTTTATTCTGCTGTGCTCGTGTCGTTATTTCTGCCTGGCTAGCGGGGTCTGTTGCTCCCACGTGCTGCAGGAGGCAGCCGCTGTTCCGCGCTCCCGGGAGGACACCGCGGCGCGTGTTGGAGGGGTGACTTCACCCCCCCGACTCTCCGCCAGGACGGGGCACGGAGAAGGGCGATCCGATGCTCTCTCCTTACGGAGGGCTGCCCCAGAGCCGCTCTGCAGGATGGAGGCCCCTGTGATGCCCCGATGCCATGCCGTGCCAGGGGCGGCTGGGAAGGTGGGGTTCTCCCCACACAATGAGTAGCTGTGACAAGAGAGCGAACCAGCGGCTTGCAGAGCTGAAAGCATGAGCGGCTGTGGCTTGATCCCAGAGCCAAGGCTCCTAGGCTGGGGTAGTAACAGAGTCCTATCCAAGGGGGATCAGCACGCTCCGCAGTGAGCCAAGCAGCCAGCGATGTTCAGACTACACCACTTCTCTTTTCGCTCCACCAGCTCTTTTAGGAAACCAGCAGAATAAGAAAAGGCCAAAGTCCCCAGTGGGGAGGGCACAGCATGGGTGTGTCCCCCCATCCCGGAGCAGACTGCACCCCACTGGACCCAGCATGGCAGCCTCTTGCGGCAGACACCCAACAATGGAAAGGTGCACGCTCCGCAAACGTGCACCGTGACCTGCCGTGCAGCACACACGTGTGACCGAGGCCCTGCACCTTGTGTCGATTCTCCACTGCCCCTCTGGGCCTGACAGGATGGTGCACTGATGGTGCACAGCACCGCCATTCCGGGTGAGGGGCATTTGACACGCATGGTATGCAGCAGGGCAGCGGGGGAATCTGGCTCAGCCGTGCTCTCGGGGTTGTCACTTGCACAATTTGCACAGGCCAGGTTTGGGCTGGAGCGACGGTCCTGGGGCCTGATTCTCCTCTCACTAAAACTAACACAGAGCAGGAGAAACGGCCCTGAAGCCAATGGAGAGAGCCGAATCGGGCCTCTCAGAGGCTAACGTTATCCGGATCGGGTCCTTTGGAGACTAAAGCCTTCCAGCTATCCCCAGAGTGGGCAGTGGCAGGGCAAGTGCCCCCCCCCCCCCCAGCACGTTGGTCCACCTGCACCCAGATCTAGGGCTGAGAGCTCATTTCTGTCTCTATGGCCCAGGCTGCTCTTGGCCTCTCTGCTGACGCTGCCCTGTGTGTGTTTGCAGGGGGCATCTGTGATCTAGGCACATGCCAGCAGGGGGCAGGCTGAGCCCCACAGGTCACTCAGCAGGAGCCAGGTGGGAGTGAGTCCCAAGTTATGGTGACTTGGGCTAGTACTGAACTGGTAAGATAGTGGTCAAAGGGAACCCCCACCCCCCAAAGGTGATTCTGCCTGTAATCCTTTGGCTGCGGGAAATTATACATCAGGGCCCAGGTCCTGCACCCTGGTAAGGGGGCTCTGTGCCATCGTGGCAGGGCAATGAGGGCTTGAAGTTGGCTTAATCAGGCAGGTGGGGTGCTCCCGGACAGTCAGCCCGGCATAGAGGGCAGGGCTGGGCATAGAGGGCAGAGCTGGAATGCCATCTTCCTCTGGTGATCTCCAGTTGCTGCAACCACCCCTTAGGGCCAGGGGCACCTGGGTGCAATTTAGAGCACTCTTGGGGCTGCTCTAAACTACATAGAGGATTGGGCCGGTGCAGAGCACCAGCTGAATGCCCCCAAGCACCAGGCCTATGCGGCAATGAATGGCTCCTTCGCATCCCCCTCCTCAGCTGTGCTGAGAACTATCTGGGTGCAGCTGGGAGTCGAGGTCAACGTACTTCGACTGGAGCTTTTCTTTCCCTTTGCACCCTCTGTTGCTGGGGCACTTATGCATTGGCAGCAGATTTAGAAGCTCAGGGTCAGCACATGCCCGCTGTTGAGTCCCAGGTTAGTGGGAGACCTGTAAGCCAAAGCACTGAGATTCCATGGGCTGGGATGTGACGCTGGGATGTGACCCTGGGAGCGCGGGCTTTCACCCAGCACTCATGGCCCACCCAAAGCCCGCTCCCCAGCAGCCTGGCCTGGGCTCAGTATAAAAGCAGAGTGGATTCTCCCAGGCAGCCACTTCCGGGGTGGATCCAAAGCCCTGATGGGGAATAATGGTCCGTCTGCGACCTCCCGGCCTGTTTCCAAGGAAGGACTTATAGCCAGGCCTTGTCTACAAACTGGGTGATGGAGGCACTTAGACAATGGAGAAGCTCTGGGGGTGGGTGATGTTTGCGGGGAGGGGAAGGGCTGGTGATTGGTGGGAATGGAGAAGGATGGAGCCTCACATCTTCCTTTCCATAGGGCCCCACACTCCCTACAGTCATATCCTGCATCCGTTGAAGTCACTGGGAGAATTGCCTTTGACCTCAGTGAAACCAGGACTGGCCCCTGGATCAGCTGCAGATGAGGCTGGGAAGAGCTGGAGAGATGGACCGGAGCATGCTCTGGGTGCAGATTGGAGTTTGGCTCTGTAATTACCTGCAGGACAAACGCTGTTTTGTTTCTACAGCCCGTAGCACAATGGCCTTCCAGCCCACAGCTGGGCTCTGGGATGCCACCACACAACGCCTATTAATAGACCCTAATGGCCAGAGTGCAAGGTCAGTGTCCAAGAGCTGAGAGGGCTCCCTAGACAAAGAGACCGGCCAGAGGGCATCAAGGACCCAGCGTCTCTAATGAGGCCTTGCTTTGGAGCCCAAAGATCAGACCAGGTTGGGTCAGGTCCTAGGTCCCTCTTGAAAAGTGCCAGGGTTTGGATGACCAGTGGGAGGAGCAGCTGGCTTGCTCTCGTCTCTGATTGTCTCTCTCAACAGCTCTCCCTGCCTCTCAGACCTTTTGTCCTCCTCTCTCTGAGCAAACCATGCGGAGAGCCAGCCGGCTGCTCACGTTCTCTTCGGTTCCACCATCCTCGCCCCCGAGTGCCAGCTTCCTGCTGTGCAGGGAAAAGGCTCCTTGATGTCTGGAGCCCCCAGTCCCCTGACCCCAAGTCCTTCAGCACATAAGTTCTCCTGGAGTAGGTTTGCAGCAGCTAGACGGCCTCCGGTCTCAAGCCTGGTTGTTCAGAGGTGCTAGGGAACTGCAGCTCCCACTGACTTCAGCCGGAGTTCTGGTTACCGAGCCTGCCTGGAAATCGGGCCCTGTGTTGGTACAGCTCCTGTGGGGAAGCTCCCAGGGGAATAAGAGCCCGGATTATTAAATGCATCTTCCATCCTGTTACCCCAGCATCCCCAGCCGCACCGTGGATCGTAGACAGTCCCACCCTATTAGCACTAGAAGTGGAGATGCCTCCCCCCCTCAGTGCAGCGAGCGGATAAATGCATGGCTGTGCACTGTATCCCTGAACCACCTCAAGGGGAGGTGCAAAGGGTTTGCCTAGCAATTATGCCTTAAAGGCCGGGACCCAGTCCTGGCGGTTGAAGTCAGTGAGCCGCTCAGGAGCGAGGCCTTTATCTAGAGGGTCTCTCCGACAGACAGGGGTTCTTCGGAAGCGTGTTCTGAAGCAGCAGCGTCACCGTCCGAAGATGCTGCCCAGCCAGAGTCTGGATGCTCCAGAATGGGCTTGGAACGTGGGTCCAGAATGAGCCTGGAAAAGTCTCATTGGTTAAAAAAGAGACCAAGTAGCCCATTGGCTTCAATGGGAGTTGTGGCTGAGGGTGACCTTAAGAATGAGGCACTGGACTTGGACTCAGGAGAGCTGGGTTCAGTTCCTGCCTTTGCCACAGCCTCCCTGTGTGACCTTGGGCAAGTCACTTAGTCTCTCTGGGTCTCCGTTCCCATCTGCCCGATGGGACTCGTGCTGTGAGACTGGCATCGTCACTGTAGAGGAGGTGCTGTATCAGGACAAAACAAGGAGGAGGTTGCTTCCCCTCTTCCTTGAGGGTATCTAGAAGGCACAAGTCCTCCCAGACGCTGCCGCTGAAGAACACCCAGGTTCCCGGTGGCAAAGTCACCTCCGTGGCTGATCAGGGCCCTGCAAAAGGAGCTCTTGCCAAGAGGTGTTCACGCTCACTGCGTGCAAACGTTAACAGTCTCACTGCCACTAAGCCAGCGCAGGGAATGGGGCCTATCTGCTGAAAAGCCCAGGCCAGGGGGCGCATGCCAGTCCTGCTCTCTCTACTGGCTCCCCACTGAGTACAGAGCGCAAACCAAAGTTTCAAGCCCACATCTGGAAAGCCCTGGAGGCACAAGCCCCTCACCAGAAGGACCACTTCGCCTGGGGGTGACCTCCCTTGATGGCCATGATCTGCCTGGAGTGAGGGAACAGCCCACTTGTAGCACGAGGCTTGGGCGGGCAGGAGACTGAATGTTCTTGGCAGTTGATCCCCCCAAAACTTGGGACTCACTCCTGGAAGAGCCTTATTCGCAGAGCCTGCTTCTCCAGCCAGCCGGCCCACAACCCCCTTTCCCACACCCCTCCCACTGCAACCAACCTTGCCGCTGAAGTGGGGCTGGAGAAGGAGAAACAGAGGACATTGAATGGCCAGTGGGATACAGTTGCCAGGCATTCAGATACCGCAGTGATGAATGTGGCATAATAGCAGACATAGGAGGAACGGGGGCTGAGGGGAGGAGAGAAGAATAGATAGAACAGGGAGTGTGGGGATGGATGGATGGATGGATAAATTGATCAGGGTGTTAATGGTATCATGAGCTGTTGCAGTCAAGTAACCCGGCCTTGGGAGGCTAAAATGGATGGTTCTGAATGGCAGCGCAGAAAACGCTGTGAAACCTTCACTCCTGGTTGTGTTTCCAGAAGCAGAGTGACAGGGTGGGAGCAGGTTTCCAGGGGATTAAATCGCTTCTGAGAGGCAGAGCCAAGCTTCTGCCAAAACTCCATTAGGGACTGCGTCCTGGCCGTGCTCGGCAGAGGAGTCCAATCCATCACGGCGCTCCCTGCCTGCACTAATGCGCTCGACTCATTTAGGGAAAGCATTTCAGCAGGAACTTTTATGGGGATTCAAGTTAACTTAGCCCCACCCTCTGCAGCTAATGCCATTAAACTGACAGCGGCAGAATCCTCTTCCACTAGCCAGACAAGGCCTTCTGGGGCATGCGTGAAAAGGGACGGGGGGGGGGGATGGGGGGACGGACACGGAGGGGGACAGGGAGAGGGTATATTATCTATCTATTATACTGGCCGAGTATTTATGCTGCATTCGTGCCCTGAGCCCCTCTTTTGAGTTCAGTTAAGGGGGGCCCTTACCCAGATGTCTAAAATTTGCATAATTAGTTGAATCATGGCCCCTTCCCACAGTTGGGAGTTTGGGGGCTGGTTTCTCTGGGGCTGACTCACAAATCTCTGGGCTAGGTTCTCAGTTGGTATACCTCAGCACTGGAGCCAAAGAAGCTACTCGGCTCATACCAGCGGCCCACAGAGTCTTGGTTGGGCCCCTCGGCACATTGCCGTCATGCTGGGCGACTTTAACCAGCTCTTGATTAGACGCGTGAACTGAGGAAATTCTGGGTGGATCCTGTATATTGCTGGTTGGCTGAGTGACCTGTGGGCAAAGCTGATCTGGGACAGGAGTCAAGGATATATTGTCAATAACCACGGTGCAATAATTTAACATTAATAGACTCACCTTTACCGCAATAACATAGCTTAGTTTCCCAATGCACATTCATTATTCACACACTTATTTCCCACAGGATTACGTACATGCTTAGGGCACCATTATTTGCCTTACTTTTAATATGCAGACGCCTGCATCTACTTATTGCTACATTATTGTCACCTGGTGGCGTGATTCTCTTTCATCTCTGCAGCTGATAACGCTTTGGGAGCTGAAGGGAATGAAGGACTCCAGGGCTCGCAGGATACGCCTTTATGGGGGTTGCTGGTTCCGAGCCAACCTCAGTTGGGAGCGAGTAGCAGCGGTTGCCTGCGTAAAACGAGTTTGGGGCTCTCAGTACAATTCCCAGCTCACAAAAACAATCCCAGGAGTCGGTCGGTGTGGGCAGCCACAGCAGTGAAGCCCCTGGAGCCCGAACCTGACTCTGGATCGACTCTTCCAGAACAGAAATGACGGACAGGATGGGGAAAGTCCCCGGTCAGGGGTTAAATAGAGAACTCCAGCCCCGTAGGTTATCCATCCAGCATAGAACTCCCCGCTTTCAAATAACTCTCAGGGCTAAGCCCAACGTAAGGGAGACTTCTGATGCCAGATGTCCCATTCCTTTCTCCCAAGGTGCTCAAGGAGATTGTGAATCTGTGTCTTCTTGAGCTCTGCCTTGTCTCATTCAGTGCACAGTACGGACCTGCTCTGGACATGAATCGGGGCTCTCCAGCGAGGGAGGCTTGTTGTCTCTTGGAATCCCGCCCCGTTAGCAGAAGAAGCTGGAAGGTGGGGAGCAAATGAGGCAGGGGATTGCAGGAAGAGAGTGGATGGTCTCGTGGTTAAGGCAGATGAATCCTGCCAGGGGGAACTGGCCCTGCCACAGAGCTCCTGTGTGATGCTGGGCAAGTCGCTGACACCAGCTTGGTGTGGTGGGGCCTGATTCACAGGGGAAGCCCGTGGGTGCTGTGCTTTGGTCAGGTGACATGCTGAGGACACTGGGTAATCGGGTCCTCGGCATCCCAAATTGGGCACCCGACATTCGTGGAGTCTTCTGACTTTACCCTCTCTGTGCCTCTATTCCTCATGTAGAAAATAACCCTCCCTCGTCATCTCACAGGGAGCTTGTGACATGCATCGATTAACGTCTGCGAGGCACTCCGTTCCTCCGGTGAGCATGATCGGAAGGCCCAACAGGACATTTACAACCCAGTCTTCAGAGCAGGGTTTGAATAGGGTGCGGTAAATAGGGCCGGGGGCCCCACAGGGAACAATGAGGATAAAAGAAAATATTAAACAGCTGCTCATTAAGAGACTGCCGTCCATCCCGTGCACTGACTGGGGCAGTGTCCTGTGGAAACAGCAGTGTGTGTTCGTGTCCTTAAGTACTGTATCATAATGCACATGCACAAGGGGGCTCAATTAAGGTTACCCAGGCAACCTTAAATCTGGCATTTCCTAGCTATTCAGTGCTTGACTTTGCAACCTTAATAATGTTCTTTTAATGTAGTTGTGTGAGTGTAATATTGGAGCCGGCAGACGGGGTCTGCCAGGCCTCTCTGCTTCCTGATCTGCCCCCTGCTGCCCCCTGCTCAAAGAAAATCCACTCAAACCACCTTATCAACAAGACAGTCCTCCAGCGGCCTAGAAGGGTCAGGAGGAAATGCTGGCCAATCAAGAAGCAGCAGGCCAGTTAAGAAGGCGTGCCTGCTCCTCCTCATGGGGCAGTGCAGGGGGAGATTGAGAGAAAGGTGGAGGTTCTTGGTGGTAGCCCAGGTCAGGGCCTTGCCCTCCAGCGCTGCAGATGGGCGTTTGCCTTGGCGTTTTGGTTGGTTGGTTGATTTGTTTCAAGATGCAAAAAGCTTGAGCTTGTTGTTTTTTATTGGGCTGGGTATAGATTGGTGCCAAGCTTACAGCTACGACTGGCAGTCTGAGGCACGGAGGGCTGGCAGCACCACGCTTGGCTTTGCTTGGAGGTTGCTACAGAGCAGACCCACCTGGCACAAATATGTCCAAATATCAACACACACATACACTGGTATGGGTCAGTGCCACCACCAGACCCATCCCCATACACGCAAACCAACACACTTGTAAAAAGAGTTCACTCAAAAACAGGCCTGTTTTTGAGCTAAAACTTCATGTTTTTGAAATCTCAGCACGGTGGGGAGAAAGATTATATAATTTCTTTTGCAGTGAAGTGTATGAGGGTTCACAGATGCCATGTTTGCCAGGGGAATGGATCACTTGATGTTGCCCTGTTCTGTTCATTCCCTCTGGGGAACCTGGCATTGGTCACTGTCAGAAGACAAGACACTGGGCTAGATGGGCCATTGGTCTGACCCTGTATGGCCGTTCTTATGTTCTTATGTTTGGATGCAAAATTCTGTTTCACACAATGTAACCCCAAACCCTAAATTCACCAGCTGTGAACTGGCCTGGAACAAAACTATGGATACATATTTTTTTCTGGGGTTTGGGTCATTTTCCTACACAACTTAGGGCCAGGTCCTAAATGAATGTGACTCCATTGTGCAGCTATTCCCCTGTACACCAGCTGACGTTCCGGCTCGTAGTGGTGACCGTGAAGGAGATAACAGCAGGTCAGGCAGAGCAAAGACCTAAAATACATGGGATGAAAAAATGCCTCCTGAAAGTTGCACCCACGGCCCATTCCACGTGGGCAGAGAAATCCAGTTCAGGATCGTCTCATCCCAGAAGCTAGAACCAAAATCCGTTCCTACGGGCCCAGAACTCCCAGCCCAGTTTCTTCTCGCCCAAGGGGCTAGGCTCGGAGTCCGTTCCTAAGGCGTTAGAGCAGCAAGAGTCTGTCCCATATTCCCGCCCTCAGGAGTGGAACCGAGAGTCCATTCCAGGCGGGCCGAGAAATCCAGGCCAGGTCTCCTGCTCCATGGTGCCGCCTCCGCAGTCCCGTTGCAGGGGGGCTCCGCAATCCAGCTCGCTCCCCTGCCAGGCAGCGGGATGGTTATGATTTAAAGAGCTCCTGGCCCTGGGGCAGCCAGCCGCTCAGCCACACAACAGAAACCCCCAAGTTAAATAAAGCTGCCTGGGACGAGCAGCATTAATCAACGCCGCGGGTCCTGCTGCCAGGAACGTTGGCAGGAGAGGAGCACTAACGGAATTGGCTAAACCAAACAAATGGGCCACGGCTCGTCTCCTGCAGCCTGGTCTCGGGCCAAGGGAACTGTAAAGGCCTGACGCCGGCCCTGGGGAGTCTTGCCCTGACGCCGTGGGAATTGCTAGGCTGGGGCTGCCTCCCTGCACGTGTGACGAGTGCAGATTCCTCTGCCACCTGGTGTCTGTTCGGAGTCTCAGCTCCATAGGCCCAGCTCGGCAGGATCCGTGGGGCATGTCGCCCCGCTCCTGGGACCTCAGGGGGCACGGGCACGCTGAGTGAGGGGCAAGGGGCACAGGCATCCGAGGGGCTACTGCGGCATCAGCGCATTCCAGAGGCTGGGGGAAATCCCACAGCCTCCCAGCTGGGATCCCCAGCTACTGGCCTGGTGAATCTGGGTGCTGGGCTCAGGATCAGGTTCCGGGGCCATGGATCCTCTCACCCAGCTGAGCTCCCCCCCTCCCCGTCCTGCTGCCGGGTACCGAGCACAAGCATTTCCTCGGGGTGCTGGTTGGAAGGTGACACAGGCACATTTGGGACCAGGTTCTAGAGCCCCGGCAACTTAGACAAAGCAGAGCGACCCCAAATTGGTCCCGATGCAGACGTCGCAAGCTGGAAGGTTGGGGGCCTGGCGGATCGGAATTGTGACGGGTTGGACCCCCCCATTCCAGGATGCTACCTGACGTACTGGGGTTTCACTGAGACTCTCCTGCTCCACCAGCCTGGATTCCCTCTCCCTGTTTTGCTGAATTAGGCTCTCCGGCCTCTTGCAGCGCACACACACAGGTAGGGCCACACCCCGCTGCAGACACAGGCTGAAGTCAGCTCTGTGTGAGAGGATTCACCCAGCACTCACATGCACACGTCTTTTGGGAGATAAACCCAAAATAAGACTGTCTTGCACTGTATAATCTGCACAGCGCAAGCTCATACAATTCCGCCCTCTTCCTCAATGTGAAGAGAGCTATGCACGACTTCTTGCCCCCCCCAGTTAGAAATGACATGAACTGGGTTTAATAATAAACAAAATAAATTTTATTTACTATAAAAGGCAGATTTTAATTGGTTAAAGGGACAGCAAACAGAACAAGGCAGATTACTAAGCAATTAAAGCAAAACATGCAAACTAAGCTTGATTCATGAAAGAAACTGGCTACAAATAGTAATTTCTCACCCTAAAAATTGCCAAAGGCAGATTACAGAGAGTCTTGAAAGCCAACAGCACTGGCCTGCAGCTTGAAACTTCAGGTATTTCCACTCACAGACTGGATGCCCTTCTAGGGTGACCAGATGTCCCGATTTTATAGGGCCAGTCCCAATTTTTGGGTCTTTTTCTTATATAGGCTCCTATTACCTCCCAGCCCCGTCCCGATTTTTCACACTTGCTGTCTAGTCACCCTACGCCCTTCCTGCCTGGGATCAACTTTTCTCCCCCCAGTTCTTGCTTCCAGGTGTTTTTCAGTGTCTCTTTGGGTGGGGAGGCAGAGGAGAACAACGATGATGTCACTCCCCTGCCTTATATAAATCTTGTATATGGCGGGAACCCTCTGTGGAAAAACACTGGCATTCCCGGGGGTGGGTCTAGTACCTGCTGCCTCTCACCCATGTCTCTGCAGGGCGGTGGCAGCCATTACTTGCAGACTATCTGCAGCATCCACAGGAAGACTAAGGTCTTTCACAGTTCATTACCTTTGCTGATGGGCCGTCAGCCCTGTCTGGCTTTTTCATTGTTGTATTTGAAGGGTTAGTTGTGGGTGTCACCCAAAGCAACACATTTGAAATACAGATACAGCGTCCATATCCTTAGCTTCAGATACAGAAATAGACAGGCATGCAAATTGGATAGTCGCATTCAGTAAATCATAACCTTTCCAATGATATCTTACATGAGCCATCTTGTATTAAGTACATCTCAGCGATGTCAGATCCATACATAAACATATTTTCATAAAGAATATGGAGTCTAACGTCACAGGGCTAGCGACCAGAGCAGGGCGTGTTAGAGCCGTGGAGTCCGCACTGGACCCCCTCACTGCTCGGAGCATCACAGCTTCGCCACATAGCCCCTCCCGCCCATTCTGAAATACGCGAACAGCCCTGACATGTCCCTTCTGCAGCTGGCACCAGACGTCAGGAAACAGCCATTCAATCCTGCTCGTCTCGTCCCCAGCGTTCCAACGTTCCTGAGACGTCACTCTTCCCCCCGCCACGTCAAATCACTGCCAGCTGTGGCCCCAGGGCGAGCGTGAACGAGAGATGAACCCCGCCCCCAGCCCTCGCCCGCTCCACCATCCCTGCCCTCGGCGCTCTCCATGAGCGCTCAGCGTCCCCTGCTGATTTGCCTGGCGCTGGCGCAGCTGGCTAATTATCTGGCGCTTTATACAGTGAGACCAAACCCGATGTGGAAAAATTGGAAAGAGTCCAGCGGAGGGCAACAAAAATGATGAGGGGACTGGAGCACACGACTTATGAGGAGAGGCTGAGGGAACTGGGATTGTTTAGTCTGCGGAAGAGAAGAATGAGGGGGGATTTGATAGCTGCTTTCAACTACCTGAAAGGGGGTTCCAAAGAGGATGGTTCTAGACTGTTCTCAGTGGTGGCAGATGACAGAACAAGGAGCAATGGTCTCAAGTTGCAATGGGGGAGATTTAGGTTGGATATTAGGAAAAACTTTTTCACTAGGAGGGTGGTGAAACACTGGAATGGGTTCCCTAGGGAGGTGGTGGAATCTCCTTCCTTAGAAGTTTTTAAGGTCAGGCTTGACAACGCCCTGGCTGGGATGATTTAATTGGGGATTGGTCCTGCTTTGATCAGGGGGTTGGACTAGGTGACCTCCTGAGGTCCCTTCCAACCCTGATATCCTATGATTCTATGATTCTAGCACTACCCACCCTCGCCCTCCCTGCTCTTGGCCTCTCGGCCCATCTTGCTGCCCGTGTGGGTGGGAGGGGGCAGAGGGCTGCCTAACAGGTGGACGTTATCACCGTTATTAAGCCAGAACCCCTCTGTTTGGAGAGGGGAGCTGGATCCTGTGTTTGGACTGGATTTCAGTAAGTTGGATTTCAGTAGGCCCCATCCCATGGCCTATTGGTGTCTGAGGGCCACCGGCTCCCGTCCTCTCCCAATGACCATTTATGAGGGGGCTTCGCAGCCAGATCCCAGGCCCAGCCTGTGTTTGGAGCCAGGCATGCTGCCTGGTTGAATTAGCTTTGGGGTGGGTGTTCTCTCGAGGGACCACCCAGACCCCATTTCCTACGCACCGAGTGGTGCCGGCTAGGTTCAGCCCAGAAGTCGGTTCCCCATGGAGATCCTCAGCCTCTTTGTGTGGGGCCAGACATTAGAGGGTGACATTGAGCTCCCACCAAACCAGCCCTCTCAGCAGGGCCTGAGCCACCCAGACCCACCCCTGAGCTCTTCATTCTGTGTTGCCAGGTCAACTTTCAGGCCTGACCTTCATGTTGTGTGTGTGTGTGGGGGGGCTGGTTGAACTCCTTGCATCCAGCCAGAAGGCCAGCATCACTTCCCACCATCACGCCAGAAGAACCACCGCAGCCCCCACCCCATGCACCCCAGTGCCTTTCCCCGCCGCTCGCCCCAGGTGTGGAGCTGCCGGGATTTGGGCAGCTCCAGGAGTGCCATTTGATGCCATTGAGCGAAGGAGCTAATTTGCACCGGTGCAACTCATTTGCATAGGTGCAACTCATTTGCATGTAGCTGTAAACTCTGGTGTACCCCGCCACAAAAAACAATGGTGAAGGTTTAGTACCGCCGGTAAAAGGCATGAGGTTGGCTGCCCCCGGTGGAGGAGGCTCTCTGCTTTTTTACCTTCCCTGCCTGGGCCAGGGGGTGGCATGGGAGTTCAGTCCCCCTAATCCTTTGGCTGCTTTGCTGAGTCTGGGGGCTTCCATTCCTGCTTACCTGATGCCACTCCTCGCTTCTCTTCCCTAGTTGCTCCTTTGCCCTCTGTGCTTCCTGGGCATCGCCCATCCCGGATTTCCATGGGTGCTCTGTGATCCCTCACCGCTGGTCTAACTCTCGTTCTGGGCCATTGTACGGTCTTTCGTCCCTTGGCCTCACTCCCACCCCCTGCTGTACCCCGATCCCCTATCACTAGCTTGGCTCCTGCGCTCTACCCTGATCTTCCCCACTTCCGGCCCCACTCTTGTCCCTTTCTGCTTTGCGTCGGCGAGTTATTCTCTTGCATAATTCTTCTGTTCCCCACTTAGTCTCTGCGTTATTCTCCCCACGTCCCTCTGCCTTGGGCTGGCTCCCTCTCCTCAGTGGGTGTCATAAATAAGGCATAAGGCATGCTAAAATGGAGAGAAAACATTTAACCCTGTATTCCAGTTTGCTGCAGAGTTGAGATGGATCTGTCTGCTTAGAATTCTGCCTCCTGCATCCGCCGGCCCTGCCCACCAGAGAGGGGCCCCGCCACTCTCTGCATCTTTCTTCAGTGCTCCTTTAGAAAGGGGGAGGCAGATGATGGGTGCGTCTGGGAGGGAGGAAGGGGCAGGTGGGTGCAGCTCACACTTCATGCTGTGTCATGCGTGTGTGCCAAGCCACATGCCTCTCTGGCAGAGTGTGCAGGGGTTGAGGTTATAAAACACTTTCCATCCCCACCCCTGAGTGTGTGTCTCTCTCCCAGATAGCCCCTCTCAAAGCTGAAATCTCTGTATTTGGCCTCAGAGACTGAGCAAAATCCCTGCTGGAGGTTTCATGCTGGAGCAGATTTTGTGAAAATGTTTCACACCTCCCCCCCCCCCCCGCAAAATCTTAGTGAAAGACTGGCTAGCCTAGTGGTCAGGGCACTCCTCTGGGACATGTGCTGGTTCCAGTCCTCCCTCTGCCTGATTGGAAGCAGGGACTTGACCTGGGTCACCTGCATCCCTGGTGAGTGCCCTAGTCACTGGATTGTTGGCATGGGTCTCTTCTGCTCTCTTCTCCTCCTGTCCCAGAAATTCCTGGACCAAGAAACCATGAAAATCAATTGGCATTTTCCAACAACAAACAGTTCAACCACAAAATTCCAAACCAGCTCAAATCCTCCCAGATCCTGAAATTTAAATTCCACATGTGGATTGAGTTCATCTCCAGGGACAAAAGTCTCACCAAGTGGTTTACAATAGAGCTAAAAGAAAAAGAGCCAGCTGCCAACTTTGGCTTTCTCATAGGCAGGGGTGGGAAAACTATGGCCCGTGGGCTGCATCTGGCCCATCAGACCTTTTAATCCAGCCCTTGTGCTCCCGCTGGGGAGCAGGGTTGGGGGCTTGCCCTGCTTTATATGTGCTGTGGCTCAGCGTGGCTCCGGGAAGCAGTGACATGTCCCCCCTCTGGCTCCTACATGCAGGGCTCTGCATGCTGCCCCCACCCCAAGCGCCAGCTCTGCAGCTCGGCCAATGGGAGCTGCAGGGGAGGTGTCTGCGGATGGGGCAGTGCACAGAGACGCCTGGTCGCGCCTCCACGTAGGAGCTGGAGGCAGGACATGCCGCTGCTTCCAGGAGCTGCTTGAGGTAAGCACCAGCCGGAGCCGGCACCCCTGACCTCCTCCTGTGCCCCAACCCCCTGCCCCAGCCCTGATCTCCCTCCTGCCCTCCGAACCCCGCAGTCCCAGTCCAGAACACCCTCCTGCACCCCAAACCCCTCAGCCCCAGCTCCAGCCCAGAGCCCGCACCCCCAGCTGAAGCCCTCACCCCCCCGCCCCAACTCAGAGCTCCTTCCCACACCCTGAACCCCTCATTTCAGGCCCCACCCTGGAACTCATACCCCCAGCTCAGAGCCCATACCCGCTCCTACACCCCTCCCCTCTGCCTCAGCCTGGAGCCCCTTCCCAGACTCCAAATGCCTCTGCTCTACCCCTAGCCTGCAGCCCCCTCCTGCACCCCAAAACAAACCCCTCATCCCCGGCTCCACCCCAGAGCCCGCACCTGCATCCAGAGCCCTCACCCCCTCTTACACCCCAACCCTTTATTTCATGAGCATTCATGGCCCGCCGTACAATTTCCATGCCCATATGTGGCCC
The DNA here is from genome assembly GCF_015237465.2 of Chelonia mydas. NCBI lineage: Eukaryota > Metazoa > Chordata > Testudines > Cheloniidae > Chelonia > Chelonia mydas. The sequence goes on along the minus strand of NC_051257.2, from coordinate 20,767,482 downwards.
CCAGGCTAAGAAGTTTGCCCACCCCTGAACAGGGTAGGTCCAGACTGCAATCAGAGATGATCTAATGAGCTCAAATTACAAAAGCAGAGAAATCGCTACAGGACAAATCCAGATTCCTGGGCAGAATTGTGCCGTCTGCTTTGGCATGGCTTCACTGCTGTAGTCATTGGGGCTGGCCAGATCAAAGCTAGCTTAGGTTTGTCTACATAGCTGCGGTCTCCCCTCTGATTGCAGTGTAGACATACCCCTAGGGACCAAGCCAAAGCCCAGGGAAGTCAACAGGAGCTTTTCCAATGACTCTAACTGTGGATCAGGTTCATCATCTTCACTGCGGATTGGTGCCTCGGCTTGGTATGAAGATGGCCGGGTTTGGTTTAGCAACATTGCCAGAGTTTGAACACTGCCGGCTGAGCATCTGCAGGAGAAAGCGCCTGGTGGGTGTGGGTTTGCTCTGCAGAACTGCGATTGTGGGCTCTGTGACTTTGTCTTTTGGGGACTCTGGAGCTGATGTGGTGAGAACGTAAGAAGATGATGTGGCTTTTTACCAATTGTCAGCACCCTGAGGGCTGAGAGCCAAGCTGGGATCTTTCAGGCTTGAACCTCAAGCTTTGAACCTGCCTCTGGAGCCAGACTGGAAAGGGGTCTGTTTTCTGGTTCTGAGGCAGCCCACAGGAGCAGAGATTGGCTTTGAGGCTAAGCCACTGGATTGGGAACCAGGAGGTCTAGTTTCAGCGCCCTGTGTGACTCTGAACACCTCACGTAATCTCAGATGTGCTTCACTGCCCCATCTGTAACGTGGGGGGAAACAGCCCTTCCCTACTCTGTGAGCCAGGAACTTCTTCATGCCAACTGGCAAAGGGCACAGAAGGGCTGCCTAGGGGTCACAGGGCTCTCCTGGGTTTGACAGGTACATCACCAAAGAGTGCCCTGTCAGGTCTCTAATGAAAGCCTGTGTCACACTGGTCATCGATAACATTGCAAAGCACATGGGTGGATGTGTAATGAGTTATGCACAGACACTGAAAAGTATGTTCTTAAAGTCGGTGTCTAGAGACTGGTCACGAGCAAAGGTCAGAAGCAGATTTCCTTTCAGTCAAGAAGTGTTTATCGGTCTGTTCACATGTAAATGAAGTATTGGCTGGTGCACAACGGGCTTCCACTCACACGTCCGAGCTGAATGCTAATAAAGGGCTGAGACATTTTCAGAGAAAGGAAATTAACAGGAAGAAGTAGACAGCAGGTGATAGACAATGAACTGTTGGAGCTATACCTGGGGCATGGAGCTATATCTGGGGAACTCTTATTTATTTCTTCAGTGCCAGGACTTGAACCTGGGGCTACAGGGCAACCAACCTCCCCACATGGCCACCCAGCAACAGCTGTAATCCGGCTGCCTCGTGCGACCCACAATCTGTAGGGGGCCCACACCAGGCCTCGAGTGATCCAACTGATGGGTGCCTGCCTGAGCAATCCCTGATTGGCTCCTTGATCTCTATATATGCTCATAGGATGTACTAGGAAATATCCAGGCAACAACGCGAGTCCCTGGCTAACCCTGGCTAACACTGCTCTGCTTTTCTGTCTCTGAACTCCTGGTATTAACCTTGGCTCTGACCTGGATCCTGACTCACGCTCTACCCCCGGAACCCCAGCACTGTCCCTGACACCTGGTATTGACCATCGGCCCGATTTCTGACTCCGTCTCTGACCCTTGGCTTGGCTGCTGACTGTGACTCTGGCTTTGACCCTCAGTTTGACTCCGAGGCCGGCTCTGACCCCGACCTTGGTTCCCGGTTCCCAATCTCCTGCCTCTGATCCTGTCTACCTTTGTTGAGGCTCCTGCCATTCAGTCTGTGAGGACAAGCTGCCGGTGAGTTTGAACTTATTGAAAAGGGCTCTCAGCCAAACTGGCTGAAAATGCTAGGGCAAGAACTTGGGTGAGCGATCTCGTAGGAGATTGGGGAATGCCTTGTGAGTTAAGTTTAGTCTCTAGAAAGTGTGTGATGAGTTTGTTTTATTTGTAACCATTTGTTTCTAATATTTTTAGTCACTATCATGGGAATCTCTGTTCTTCGATAACAAACTTCTTCGTGTTTTCTCTATAAATATATCTCAGTGCTGTGTTGTTAAGCAAAGTGCTGGACTTGAGTTGACGCTTACAAGCTGTGTATATTGGTCCTTTGGGAAGAACAGATTTAAGAGTCCTTCTGTGAGTGTCCAGTGGACTAGGGCTGGGTGCTCCACAGGGATGTCTGGAGGGCTCAGGGGTTTGTTGTGCCTATCACTAACCTGCACAGATGGAGTGGGGCCCGCACAGTCCTGGCTGGCAGCGCTTGTGAAGCCAGAGGCCGGTGGAGTCAGGGAGCTGATCCCCAGCCATCACAAGAGCGCTTCACACCCAGGGCAGGTGGTGGAGTAGGAGATTGGGAGGGTGAATTCACTACTGTCTGGAGGTGCTCGCATGTGAGTAGATAGAACAGCAGGTCTTGTGAGCTGGCAAAAAGCACTTGCACCTTTAATACTGTTACATGAACCCTAATTCTTAGCCTGGAGTTAATCAATGCCACTTCAACCCAGCTGCTACCTATCTTAGGTATTTACGTGGCCCCCCAATACTCATTCGTGTCTGAGAGCCTCACTCTTTAATGTGTCTATCCTCGCAGCACCCCTGCGAGTTAGGGCAATACTGTCTTCCCCATATCACATGGGGGAACTAAGTGTCTTGCCAAGGGTCCCCCGGGAAGTCTGTGGCAAAACAGGGCACTAAACCGTAGTCTTTCATAGCTCAGAGGAACACTCTCGCCACTAGACGGCCCTTCTCTTGTGCTGCATGGCGGCAGCAAAAAGCACTACACACACTACCTCAGCAAGAGGAGCCCCCGCACTCCCTAGTTAAGACAAATCCTGTTTTTCTTTTTTTATAGGAAAAAAGTCCTCGGGGAGATTAAAGTTTATGCCTGAAATAAGCCTCTCAAAATGTCTCTGAAGGATTCCCATCAGCGGGGGTTAAACTAAGCACTCAGCCTTACGAGGAATGCTTGGGCTCGAGAAGCGATATTTTAAGAGTAAACAGATGTTAAAAAAAAGCACCCGTGTCTCACCACAGAACCAAATAATAATGGCATGAAAAGCGCCTGGATCCCCCAGCTTAGCATACAGCCGAGCTCCACATAAGAGAAATTTAGGACAGCACGTCTCAGAGCTCTGCCAAGGACAGGAGTGAGAACAGGGATGCTGAGCCTCTGGTTGTGAGGAACAAATGTTTTTAAAGTGCAGTTCTTTGCTGGAAATAGACTACGTAAAACCAGCTCCTTGCTGCCCACTTGATTTCTAGTCTGCGGCCGAGCGGCTGGCGCTACTGTCAAAACAAGCGTAATACTCAACACGGCAATGGGAGAGCAAGCCGGATTCCTTCCCGACTGGTGCATCGTTAGCGGAATTGTTAACTCTGAGCCTGATCCAAAGCCTGCGGAAATCAGTGAAACTTTCAGTGGGATCAGGCCCTGAGCACCCATTGCAGGGCCAGTCGCTGCCCTGTGTTTCGTTCGTGCTACTCCATCGTTTCAGCGAGCTCGCACCGGTGTAAACAAGGCTTTAATTGGAAGGGGATCAGGTTGCCCGGTTGACATTGCTGTTGGAATTTGAAGGAAACGTGGCTAGGCAGGTGGAACTGGGGACACTGACGTGCTATCTTCAGCTCTCTCAGGCCAGGCAGGACGTCCTCTCCTCTCTGCAGGGTTTCACAGACTAGAAATGAATCTGGCGAGGTTCCGATAAGCGCCCCAAGTCCAAGGGCAGATCTTGAAATTGTCACAGCTCCTAAGAGGAGGATCCACCCCCAGATCTTGATCCCAACGTCTTGGGTCTGGAGAACAGGGCGGGGTCTCTCACAACCCTGTATACTGAGTGCCCTCAGGGACAGCTGGTTGGAAAGCAATCCATCAGGTTTGCTACAAATTTAGAAATGAAATTTTGAAATTTCATCCAAAAAAATGGAAAAAGTTCAGTGAACAGCTGTGGGGAAAAAAGGGAAAATGTTTTGTTTCAGCCACATTTCTGGAGGGTTTGGGTAAGAAACGTTTGGTTCCCCCTGCCCACCTTTGCAGGAGGGGATCCCTGATCAAGCTTGAGACACAGGGGTGGAGAGCATTGTGGGAAACGCCCCCATCCCCTGTTGTCCTTGAGCGCACGCCGGGGCTTCGGAACCACCCAGGGAGCAGCGAGGAGCGCACCTGAGGGGGGTACAGGGCTGGCTGGACCGTGGCTCCAGGACCTCAACCTGGAGGTTAGTCCGGATGGGATGGAACCAGCTCCTCTCCGGTTGACTATTCCAGGGCTGTGTTTGTAGCTATGCCAAGGCCAGATACCCCAGGACCTAGATCTCACAGGGCTGGCGCTTGAGACACACACCGCAGATAGACTAGTGGTAGATAGAGAGGTGTGTATGGGGATAGATAGATTAGATAGGATGTATGGGGTCAATAGATAGAGGGGTGAATAGAGATAGATCTGAAAGTCTCTCATTTCCAAATCTGTCCGATGGCAAAGGTGTGGGGGAGGAAGAGATGGACGGCTGGGGTGGGAAGAAGGGGAAAGGGAAGGAGGGTGGGGCAGGGGGTAGGAGAGAGCAGGGCTGCCCGAGTGGAGAAGTCGCAGCTGGAGGAGCAGTGCAGCTGATCAAGGGAAGCAGTAGCTGTGATCAGGGGCAGGGAGGTGCTGGTAAGTATGGAGAAGGGACAGAGGGGTGGGCCCTGGGGGCGCTGTGAGAGTGGGAGCCTGGAGGCATTGGGGGATGGGGAGTGGAGCTGGGGTGGGGAGGACGTGCCCGGGAAGGGGAGAGCAGCAGCAGAATGGGGGCAGCGCAGAGGGAACGGCTGGTGCCAGAGCCAGCAGCGGGCTGTGCCGGTGGGCCCGGCCTGGTTACATGGGCATGAGCGGGAGCAGCTGGTGACGTCTCGGAAGAAGGCAGCTGGGCCGGGCGGGCTCCTGCAGTGCTACCGCGGTCCCACTGTGGCTGGCCGTGCTGCTTTCCAGAGCGACGGAGGGGAGGACGGGGGCCTGTAACTTTTCCCAGCTGCCCCTCTGGCCCCTGCAGTGATGGGCCAAAGCCTGGAGCTGGTACATGGAAAGCGAATGCCCCCGCCGACTCCACTCAATGTGCAGCGACAGTCAAAAAAGAGAACAGAATGTTGGGAATCGTTAAGAAAGGGATAGAAAAGATAGAAAATATCATATTGCCTCTCTATAAATCCCTGTACGCCCACACCTTGAGTACTGTGTGCAAGTGTGGTCGCCCCATCTCAAAAACCATATATTGGAATTGGAAAGGGCTCAGAAAAGGGAAACAAAAATGATTAGGGGTCTGGAACATCTTCCACGTGAGGAGCAATTAGTAAGACTGGGACTTTGCAGCTTGGAAAAGAGACGACTAAGATGGGATATGCTAGAGGTCTATAAAATCATGACTGGTGTGGAGAAAGTAAACAAGGAAGTGTTTTTTACTCCTTCTCATAACACAAGAGCTAGGGGTCACCAAAAGAAATTAATTGGCAGCAGGTTTAAAACAAACAAAAGGAAGTCTTTCAACACACAGTCAACCTGTGGAACTCCTTGCCAGAGGACATTGTGAAGGCCAAGACTTAAGGTTCAAAAAAGACGTAGATAAGTTCATGGAGGATAGGTTCATCAATGGCTATTAGCCAGGATGGACAGGGATGGGGTCCCTAGCCTCTGTTTGCCAGAAGCTGGGAATGGGCGACAGGGGATGGATCACTTGGTGATCACCTGTTCTGTTAATTCCCTCTGGGGCACCTGGCATTGGCCACCGTTGGTAGACAGGACACTGGGCTAGATGGAATTTTGGTCTGACCCAGTCTGGCCATTCTTATGTTCTGATGTCTTGCTAGTGTGATGGCTCCAGTCGGGGCCAGGACACAAATCACCCCAGGCTGGGTGTTTAATGAGCCAGACCCCTTTCCAGGAAGGTGGCTGGGGGAAGGGTGGAGTGAGGGGGCTTAAGGCCATTGATCAGTCACAATGAACACCTGGAGGGTCCCTTGCAAACCTCCTCTCTGAGCGGGCACAGGAAGGGGTTTTCTCGCTGTGTAGCGTGCTCCAGAAGCTCTGTGTGTGTGTGTGTGTGTGTGTGTGTGTGTGTGTGTGTGTGTGTGTGTGTGTGTGAGAGAGAGAAGAGGAGCAAGAGGATAAATGAAAGCTAGGGATCCAATAGAAGAGGGTTATGCGGCCAGGAGAGGTGGGGTGAGGAACAAGAAGAGGGGATCTGGGCAAATAAAGACCAGAGAGAGACTCCAGAACCACCCTGGGCATTAAGATCAGCCTCACAAAGCTGCCTGCAAGAGTTAGGAGCCCAGATCCTATTACCCGAGTGCCTAACTCACTTAGGAGCCTTTGAAACCCCAGCCTAGAGGGCCTGGCCCAGAGGAAAGACTGCTGTTGATGTCAGCGGGCTGTGGGCGATTCATGGTGAGATGAAGTTGATGCATAACACGATACCCCAGGGGAACCTTCTAATGTAACTAGGGGTGTCCCACTGGGATCTCAGATTAGCATGTGTGTGCTGGGTCTGTGGTGAAGTCCAGGGATATCCTGACCGTGGGGAATCCTGGTGTACGTAGGAATTGGTTGGAATGAACTCGCCTTCTGCTACCTAAGGAGATTGTTGGACAAACATCTGCCAGGGCTGGTCTAGGTTTACTTGGTCCTGCCTTAGCGCAGGGCTGGACTAGCCGACCTCTCGAGGTCCCTTCCAGCCCTGCATTTCAACGATTCTATTATTCTTTGCTGGCAGACCCAGTTGGAGTCCTGGCTCCCTCGCTAAACCACCCTGCAGAGAAAGTCTTGTTTCTAGTAACTAACCCGGCTGGGCAACGCACTCTCCTTGCCACTGGATCTGCAGCAGCAGAACCAGGGCCATGCTCGGCCTAGCAACGGGAACTCAACGCTCATGAGAGATGGGCGAGGATACAGGTCTGCTCTAGCTGCCAGCTAAGGGCCTCGCTCCTTTAGCTCGTGCTGCAGTAGACGCTCATGATGGAGGCAGCTGGCTGAGGAGGTTGGCCACCTGCTGTGCTTTGGTACCTTCAGATGTCCCGCCCTGCCTGCATCAGGGTAAAGAGTAAGAATGAACCGGAGCTGGGAAGCCCCAAGGCGTAACTCAAGACAACTACGCAGCGGCAGAGAGAAGCGACGCTGCGCATTTTGAAAGACACTCGGCCGATGCTGCTTAGTAATTAGAGTGGCGTGAAAGCTTGGACGGCTGGGTGGCCGGGAGGGTGAAGAGGAAGGTGGGTGGATGTATGAATGCATGGAGTGGAGGATGGGTAGGTGGATGGATAGGGGGCTAAGCGAATGGATAGGTAGGAGGATGGGTGGATGGATCAATAATCTAATTTACACTGGTGTAAAACCAAAGTAACTCCGTTGACGGCACCTGCCTCTGACCATCCGGTCTAATGTACATGCCCCACTTTAGGCTCCCAAGTATGCAAATCACAACCTTCACCTCACTTTGCCTCACGTCCCCCAGCTCGGGGATGAAGACGCTGGCCCATCTTGTTAGTGTTGATGGATGAAAAGAGCTGGGTGGATGAAAGGCTGGTGGCTCAGAATGGGGGGAGTGACGGGAAGCCGGCATGGAGTGACTCTGGCAAGCAGCATTCCATTCACCCCCAAAAAACAGAGATCTCTCTCCTGTTCTGTGTGGGTCGCGCGTCCCGCTTCATGACAGATCAGCGAGGATACAGGTCTGCTATAGCTGGCAGCTAAGGGCCTCGCTCCTTTAGCTCGTGCTGTAGTAGACGCTCATGTGCATGCTCAGGATGGCCCCTTCTGGCCTTAAAGTTGATAAGCTCTGGAGATACATCGGTTCAAATCCTAATTGCGCCCAAGATGATGCTCATTTCATGAGCTCAGTCATTCGCAGGGTTCCATGGGCAATACGGTGCAACGAGCATGGCAGTTCTCTGCCCGGCCTGGTCCCTAAATCTTCACAACAGCCTCCACTGTTGGAAAGAAATGGTCCTGCCCCCCCCAGCCCTCAAGGGAGCGCCAGCATCACAGGAAGCAGTTTCACATGGTCCATCAAGTGGTATCAGGCCGTACCCTCAGCCTGGGCAGATTGGGGACAACGCCGCAAAAGGACGGCGAGTGAGAATGAAAAGAAGCAGGGCAAGCTGGCAATGACCGCGCCAGGCTGGGCTGAAACTTGCGCAGATGCCGGGGACGGTCTCGGAGACACGCGGAGGAGAGAAAAACAAAACCCGCTACAACGCAGCCGTAAAGGGGAAGCAATTGCAGCAACGGGACGCAAGTGCCGGGGCCAGGCCAGCTGGGAGCCTCAGCCAGTTAGCGCTGTGCTTCTGGAGATGCTAGCTCAGACTGTGGGGCCTGGGTCACGCTGGAGGCTGGAGCACTGGGAATGGAGAGGAGGAGGATCTGCAGCTTGGCAGGCTGGGCCCAGCAGCAGCCATGCAAATCTGTGGCTGACGCACGGCCTTGCCAGTCAGAGGATGGGGCCACGGAGGGAACGTGGCCAGGGAGGATGGGATGGGCAAGGTGCTTGCTACCCTCTCTTGACAGATGCCCAGTGAGCAGAAACAAGTGGGGGAGCAGGGACATACCAACAGGCAGGCAGGGTGCACAGGGCTCTGTGCTGATGGTATTTCCAGGCAAGCACCCCGCTCCCTTGCAATGTGTGTGGACAGCAGCCTCATTCCTGAAAGACTGTTCCAATTGGGGGGGGCTGACCCAGCCCTGGCTGCACCCGGAGTTCGGGTCCCATCCATTCGTGCTCTTTGCAGGCCATCCACCCCACGCGGGTTGTGGGAAGACACCTCTGTGGTCAGTGTCATGGGGGTGGTGTGGATCAGGTGATTGTGGGGCCTGATCCTGCAGCCTTTCCTCAAGCGAGCAGTTCCACTGAGCCAGTCTTTTTAGCTAACACTAGGGCCATGGGGTTAAATCCAGGCCCCGCCAAGGTCAATGGGAATTTGCTGTGGACTTCAGTGAGGCCTGAAATTCATGTGTTCCCCTCTTGTGGAATTCCCTCTTCTTAATGTAGTTATGTCCCTGGCCCCATAGATAGATGGGAAGGCTCAGTGGACAGCAGGGTAGGGAGAGCCAAGGGCCAGCCACGGGTGCTGGGAAGGAGGTGCCCATCAATGTCTCCCTCTCCCAGAGCCCTGTGGAAGAGCCAGGAACATCTCAGCCCCCAACCGTGATGAGCTCAGTGGGAAATTTGTCCCTGATTGTGGGCGCTGAACCCTGGGGAATGTGACGTCCTGAAAGTGACTCAAAAAGGCATGGCCACAGCTGGAGCGAGAACCGCCACCTCTGGTTCTGAGTTGCCCAACGTGACCACTGGGAATCGCTGCCTTGCCGGCTTAAAGAACATGCACGTTCAGAGAAAGACAAAGTTCAAAGGAATCCAAACGGGAAAACCTGCAAAGCTGGCAAGGAAAAGATAGGGGCAGGAATCCAATCATTAGAGACAGACAGAACAAATGAATGCTAGAGAAATTAGTGAAGAGGAATAAGGAAGGTTTTACGGCTGTCTCGGGGAAGGAAGTGCTAGAAAGTCGGGCGTTACTCAGCAATAAGAGATGAAACACAGGATGGCTTTAAAATGGGTGAGAGACTGAGCAGCTTTTTAAAATCTGCCTTTATCAAGAGAAATGGGGGAAAGAGTTCTGGACAATTGGAAGCAGTGGAGGCCTCGTAAAAACGGCTCTGGGGAAGGGAACTTTCAGAAACTGGGGCTTCAAGGAACCAGTTGATCAAGATGCCATTATCTAATAAATGGACTGAATGACGGACTGATGGCGTGCAAAGTGATGGAGACCTGGGGGAGGACTGGACAACAAGACAGATGTGGGAGCCAATCCTGCGCTCCTAGCCCAGGCAGGATTGGGTTTGTAGTACGGCTCTTCAGACAAGGAGAGCCAAGTGATCCTCGCCATTAGTCTCACAGTAACAGTGCTTTTTGTCTGTAGATCTCAAAGCACGTCACAATCTGTGATGTATTTTTCCTTTCACAACACCCCTATGAAAGAGGGAAATGCTACTGTCTCCATTTTACAGATGGACAACTGAGGCTTAGGAAGGCCCTGATGACTTGACCAAGGTCACACTGGAAGTCTGTGGCACAGCAAGGAATATGGACCCAGGTTTCCCCAGTCCTTGGCTTGTGCCATAACCACTAGGCCATCCTTCTTCCCAGCTAATGTCAGAACTTAGTAAAATAATAGCACATAACCCACACTGCCATCATGTGTCTCCTTGTCTGCCTCTAGTGGCTAAGGCCCGTATAGCAGTTTGAGTCTGATGCAGAAGTTGAGGGTTCAATCCCCACAGATGACGGGAACATTGCCGGACAAAGCATTAGAGAACATTGGGGGAAGAGTGAGAGGGTAATGGGACCCTTTCCCATGACCTCTTTCAGGTTTGATGAATTGGTGCTTTTTGGCAACAAGTCGTTTTGTCGAAGAATAGCTGACAAGGTCCAAACCTGACCCCCTGACTCTGAGATGCAGGGAATTCTCTGTCCTCCACAACTGGATGCTTCCCAGCAGAGGAGGTGGCCTTGATCGCTATCCGATGGATCGGTAACATCAGTTTCCAGACCTGCTCCCTTGCTGCTATCTGTCCCATCTCCTGATTTCTCTTCTCTTGTAGTGGACGAGAAAGAGGCAGGATCCCCTTGGGTGCGCATTGGCCTTGTGAGCCGATTGAAGGCATCACTGCCCCTCAAGATAGCAGCTCAGTCCATACGCTGCGCCTGGATGGTGCCCGGGTTGGCAAACTGTGTTCCGGCCTCCTCCAAATTGAGTGTGTCATTGCAAAGGGAGCAAATAGCTTTACAAATAATCAGCGGCCTTGGCTGGGGAAAAAAACAGCCAAACAATAAAGTGCTGATTACATTGCAGATGACTCGGACCTAGTGTTTAGAGCCTGGGAGTCAGGACTCCTGGGTTCTATTCCTGGCACTGGGGTGAATGCGGTTGTCTGTTTAGACCAGGATACTGTGACTCTGGGCTCCTGGCTTGTAGTCACCAATCTGCCGCAACTTGCCGTGAGACCCTCAGCCACTCATTTCCCCTACCTGTACCATGGGGGAAATAAGCCCTGCCTGCCTCGCCGAGGTGTTGTGAGAGAGAATTAATATTCGCAAAGCATACTGGCCCTCGAATACAAAGTGCACTGTTATACGCATGTAAAGCCTGTCACAATCCCCCCTAGCCTGTCGCTACATTGCACGCCGTCAGCCAGTGACCTTCACGCCGCTAGGAGGGATACAGCCTGGATCCTCCTGGTCTAAAAGCACCAGTGCCGACCACCTGGAGCTCCCAGATGAGCTGTTCCGATTCCATCCCGTAGGGGCAGTGGCGCCACAGAAGGAATCACCACTCGCCACTAGCAGCACAAGCCCTATGACACTTGGATGAGCAGCTAGGATTCCATCAGTAGGGGGCAGCAGAGCACGTGCCCATGAGCCAGTTCAGTGCAATGACTGGCGTGCGTGGCATGGAGGAGCATCCCTGCATCCGAGAGAATGAGCGTGGGCCACTAGGGGTGTTGCTCTGTGAGCATCTTGGGCAGGTTCATAGTGCTGCCCGCATCCTGCTCTCTGACCAGCTCTCAGCACCTTTGGTTATTAGCTGCCAGCAGCACCAGCAGCAGAGGCGGCAGGACGCGGTTGCCTTTTAGTTTGGAGCTGAGCACTCTGCACCTGAACTGGGGTCAGTGGCCAGCTCTCCGGGCTGTGATTTCACTGCTCAGCTCTCTCGCAGTCCCCAAGCATCGCTCTGACTTATTACTCTGCGAAGAGAGTCATAGAATATCAGGGTTGGAAGGGACCTCAGGAGGTCATCTAGTCCCACCCCCTGCTCAAAGCAGGACCAACCCCCAACTAAATCATCCCAGCCAGGGCTTTGTCAAGCTGGACCTTAAAAATATCTAAGGAAGGAGATTCCACCACCTCCTTAGGTAACGCATTCCAGTGTTTCACCACCCTCCTAGTGAAAAAGTTTTTCCTAATATCCAACTTAAACCTCCCCCACTGCAACTTGAGACCATTACTCCTCGTTCTGTCATCTGCTACCACTGAGAACAGTCTAGAGCCATCCTCTTTGGAACCCCCTTTCAGGTAGTTGAAAGCAGCTATCAAATCCCTCCTCTTTCTTCTCTTCCGTAGACTAAACAATCCCAGTTCCCTCAGCCTCTCCTCATAAGTCATGTGATCCAGTCCCCTAATCATTTTTGTTGCCCTCCGCTGGACTCTTTCCAATTTTTCCACATCCTTCTTGTAGTGTGGGGCCCAAAACTGGACACAGTACTCCAGATGAGGCCTCACTAATGTCAAATAGAGGGGAACGATCACGTCCCTTGATCTGCTGGCAATGCCCCTACTTATACATCCCAAAATGCCATTGGCCTTCTTGGCAACAAGGGCACACTGCTGACTCAGATCCAACTTCTCATCCACTGTAACCCCTAGGTCCTTTTCTGCAGAACTGCTGCCGAGCCATTCGGTCCCTAGTCTGTAGTGGTGCATGGGATTCTTCCGTCCTAAGTGCAGGACTCTGCACTTGTTCTTGTTGAACCTCATCAGATTCCTTTTGGCCCAATCCTCTAATTTGTCTAGGTCCCTCTGTATCCTATCCCTACCCTCCAGCGTATCTACCTCTCCTCCCAGGTACAGTGTGTGACTAGACTCTCTAGGAGGGGCAGAGGGGCACTCGCTGCCTTTCACACTGCTGCAAACTCTAATAAACTGAGGGAGTGAAATGGGGATAGAGAAGCTAGTCAAGGACAGTCAGTCCTCCATGACTGTGCCTCTCTTCCCACGACTGTCCTCCCGATGGTCGTGACTTCTGTGACAGGCCTATTAGCTGCCCCGGGCAATGGATTTTCCTAGATGGGTTTAAGAGAAAGTGGAGTCACTCTTGACAAACGGAGCCTGACTGGTCCCGGGGAATAGTCTGGGGGCAAAGGGTCACCCCGATGGTATTTTGTAGCATCTCTAGGAGCTGGACAAGAGAGATCTGGATACTTTTCCCCATGCCCTTGTCCCAGTTCCTGATCTGAAGTAATGAGTGATTTAGTTGGGGTTGGTCCTGCTTTGAGCAGGGGGTTGGACTAGATGACTCCTGAAGTCCCTTCCAACCCTGAGACTCTATGATCCTGCGAGTGAAACGAAGATGCCAGGCCAGTGAAAGTAGGGACACAGTGACCAGAAGGGGAAAGAACAAGCTAAAGCTGCCCACGGTGTTTGCCATAACTGAACGGACCCTCCAAAGGTGGAGGAAGCCTGGTTTGCATATCCTGTGTCTGAACATGCAGCTTCAATTCTGGGCTCTGCCCCAGACTTCCTGTGTGACCTCGAGCCAGTCACTTCGGCTCAGATTCTCCAAAGTGGTTTGGCTCCTAATTCCACTGGGCCTCAGTTCCCCCATCTTGCAGATAACGAGCTTTCCCTTGTTGGGGTGTTGTGAGGACAAATTCATTAGTGCTTAGGAGCCGCTCTGACCTTGCGGATTTGTAAGGGGGTGCCCGCTGGCTCCTCACGCGCCTCCTCGTGTCTAGATCTGGGAAAGAAGCTCTTGCAGCATCAGGTGCCCTCTTCTGCTCACGTCTCTTCCGGTAACTTGGCCCTCCTGCCAGGTCCCCTTTTAGTCCACCCATTCCTGGGTTACGGAGTCCCACAGGACCACTGTCCAGATGCCTGCTCCAGACACCGATCTGTGTCCCTGTACCAGTGCCTGGGAGGGGAGCCAGGGCCTGTCCGCTACACCGGCTTCCAGACCAGGGATCCTATAACCAGCAATCCAGCTCTTCTCAGTCCCTTCCCTGTTGCTGTTTCCCTGGGCTCCTTCCTACCCAGCCTCCCTCCCTACCCTTGTCTGTTTCTGACCACGGGCACCTATTCTGCTCTCTGTGGCTACTTCACCCTTTCCTAGCCTCTTGTCAGACGCCTTAGTCCAGAGTAGGATCTCAGGGCTTACTCTCCCCACCAGGATTCCCTCCTTGTCACAGACAGACAGAGAATCTGCAGCCTGCTTCCCCTGAAACTCTCTTCTGCTTTCAGCCTCCTTTCTGCTTTATAAGGCTGTCCCAGGCCTTCCCAGCTGTGCTTCACTCTCAATTAACCCTGGCCTTCCCGCTGGCAGATGATCTAATTGGCCTTTCCAGCCCTCCTTAGCCCCATCAGGGCTGGTGTGGGGTACACACCCCATCACAGGATTGGCTAAAATCCTAGATTAGACAGAGAAGCTCAACACCACTTTAAAAAAGATATGAATGGATGGAATTACAGAGGCAATCAGCAGTAAGTGAATGTTTATTCCCTGATTAAAATCCTAAACTAGACCTACTTAGTGAAGCCCCTTCAGGAATTTGTATGCAGCTACCTCTCCAGCCTACCAGAGCAAAGACACACCTTTGTCACTTCTCTCTGTAGATTAGGGTAAATGGAGATCCAGCTAATTAGCCTGTTGGTCCAGGGATTCAGATACCTTGGGGCTGAGGGCCGAAGAGGTACTTAGATTGACAACTCCTGATTGCCAAATCTTTCGAAGCACCAACCACACTCAAGGCAGATCCTAGCCCCTCCCTGGGTTTACCAGCTTGGAATCCAAGAAGATGAAATTGAAGTCGAAGGTAAACAAATTCAGACTGGAATTAAGGCGTACATTTTTAGCGGTAAGAGTAATTAACCACTGGAACAATTTACCAGGGGGCGACCATTCTCCACCCCTGACCATGCTTAAATCAAGGTGGGCTGTTTTTTTCTAAAAGTTCTGCTCCAAAGAAATATTTTGGAGCAGGTCTCTGGCCTGTGTCATACAGGAGGGCAGAGTAGATGATCACAATGGTCCCTTCTGGGCATGGAATTTGTGACTCTAGGAAATGATACACCGGCATCTTTGAGATGTATGACAGTGCTGTGCATATCTGTCCATAGCCCTCTTTCCTCTATGGGTATCACTCTTCCCTTTTTCCCATGAGCGTCTCCATTCCCCCAATCTATAGCCCATGGTTCCAGGGGATATATTAGACCAACCTTGGCTCCAGATACACCAACATTTTGTCATCCCCAAATAAATCTCCAGCCCCCACCTCCCCGACACCTCAGCACCCTGTGGGCACTAGGAAACACTCAACACAGTTTCATTTTGGACACTCTGGTAAGAGGAGGCCATTTTCAGGGTGTAATGAGAACCTTGAATCTGTTATGAGCAATGCTACATACTTTTCTATGCCAGGAGATGGTGAGTTTTAGATTAACTAGAATTGTTCAGGGAAAGGGAGGGATTTAAATGAGGAAAATGTTGATGAAAAGAGGGGAAAAAAGTTCCCTGCAAAATTGTCAGTGAAAAATTTCAACTTTTTCATTACCCCACAGCCCAAGCTGAAAACCGAACAATTTTTGAAACCGAAAGATGTTCTTCTCAGCCAAAACTTTTCAGGATGTCCATTTTCCCACCAAAAAATGGAAACTTCTGGCATCAAGTCGACAGTTTTCACCATAATTTTGGTGTAGTCAAAACCCCGATTTCTCATCACAAAAAGGCCACCTCGTGATTTTTCAGAGCCTGGCTCCTGAGTTTTGAACGCTTGGTGCTGGCGATATGAGATCAGGCCCTTTTAAAGGGTTAAGGTCCTTCCTAGGTCCTCGGGCTAAAGTTACCTTTGTGGTCTCTCCGTCAATAGTCCTGGAACGTTTCCTCTTGAAACAAGGAGCCCAGTTATCTCCTGGCCTCTTTTCAGAGTAGCAGCTGTGTTAGTCTCTAAGGTGCCACAAGTACTCCTTTTCTCCTGGCCTCTGTTATCTATTATAGTTCTACCATCTCTGACCGAACTGCACCAAGGAGACATTGGGCCCAGCACTTTATACATATAAATAGCGGCTGTAGAAAGTAACAGAAGAGAACACGCTTTACCCCTGATCAGGAGCGATTTAATCTTAAATCAAGCCTTACATTTTCCCTGTGTCGGATGCTTGTGAATGACGTGTTGACAAATTGCTTTTTAATTTGCTTCGGTGTAATAGAGTAACTGGGGAAAGGTGATTCTGGAAGCGTCTGGGTGGCTCTCCTGCCTCAGTGATTTTTCTAAGTGAGTTCATCTGCTACTCTTGCGTGAAAATACGTGCTTGAGAAGAGGGCTGCTTTCACCGTGTGGATGGGCAGAAAGGCAGCTGCTCGCGGAAGCTGGCTTTCAAGGGGATCTGGACGGCGTCTGAATTTCGTAGGATGGCTGCTACGGCCAGCTAGCTAGCTTTGGATGCAGGAATTAAATGAGAATAAAATAGAGGGTGTTGGTGGGGGATGGGCAGCACAGGAGGCTGGTGATGGGGGGCTTTCATTTCTGTGCCAGCTCTTCCAATCCAGTCCAGTGGTGGTGATGACCGACCTTCTGCTGGCTGTTTGGTTGCCTGTGGAAAGAACTGGGTGGGTTGCAATACAGCGCTGTCACAGTAAGAGGGTGGCTGACGGTGACATGCTGTGGCTATTGAACCTACGCAGCACCCATGCTCTATGAGTTCAAGTCCTGCCCTTGGCAACTTTCTGAGAACGTGTATTAGTGGCTCTTTGTTGCATTCAAAGAGGAACAGTGTTAGGGTGCGATCCTTGGTCTTGAGGCCCAGGTTCAACTCCCTGCTCTGCCATAGACTTTCTGTGGGACCATGGACAAGTTGTTTAGACCCAGAACCTCAGTTAGCTCCCATTGAAATCATCCTTTAAGATAGGATGGACATATCTCAGATACTTGGTGTCCTGCAGTGGTACTGTGTCCCCCTTCTCTGCAATGTCTCGCTGCCTAGGGTGGATGCAGTCCTGAGGCTATGGCACTGCCTCAGATCATAGAATATCAGGGTTGGAAGGGACCTCAGGAGATCATCTAGTCCAACCCCCTGCTCAAAGGAGGACCAATCCCCAATTTTTGCCCCGATCCCTAAATGGCCCCCTCAAGGATTGAACTCACAACCCTGGGTTTAGCAGGCCAATGCTCAAACCACTGAGCTATCCCTCCCCCCCAACATACTACAGAGAGCTTCTTGCTGCCAAAGGGGACGTTCTGTGCCTATCATGGCCCATGTTCCCCTCTGCCAGCTTTGAAATAAATAACTTGAGCCGCTCAGGAAATTTCCACTGAAATGTTTTTGAATGGACAGCGTGGTTTCTGCAAAATTAAACTGTTCCACGGGAGAACGCTGGATTTGCAGAAATGTTTCAATATTTTGATGGGGGAAACTGCAACGAAATATTTCATTTCAAGTTGTGCCAACGTCAATCTCTAGCTCCACCTGAGCCCCCTCATGGGAGTTGTCGTTTGGTTACCTTGGGGTCCCATTCCCTCCTATGGATGGGACTCGCCTGATGCATGGTGGTGGCTCAGCTAGAGGGAGAGACTGAGGTGCACCACGGGAGATGTTGTCTGACCCGGGATCCTGGCCGGTAGAGGTGAATGGAGAGATGAGGTGCACAATAGCTCAAGCAGTTCACGTAAGTTAACATCCACCCAACTCGAAACGAAATGTTTTGACATTTCCAAACCACACATTTTTGGAGCCTTTCGTTCCATGAAAAGTTGTGACATTTTTGACTTTTTGTCCGATTCAGGATGAAAACAGCCAATTCTGAGCATTTCTTGCTGGATAGAAATTCTGTTTTTCTGTCAGCTCTACAAATAAGAGAGCTGGTTCACAAATGTGGAAAATAATTGAGGGAACAATTTAATTGACACTCGCTTCCCCTGATCTTCATGGAAAATGTTCTCAGCTATGTGCTCTATAATAATAAAAAAAGAGAAGAAGCAGAGAAAATGTGAACTAAACAAATGCATTACAAAGAACACAGAGAGTAAGATGACAGAGGCGAGAGAAAGACAGAGTTGTCAACGTTTCTCCCATCACGATTTATCACATGGCGTGCGGCAGGGAGAAACCTCCCAGAATGCCCAGCTTTGGCTCGTGCTGATTGGCCGTGGCCTCACTTGTTTCACCGACAGTTCCCACGCCATATGGCTTTGACAATGCTGGGTCTCAGAAGTCTGTTTCCAGCAGCTGCTCTGCTAATGGGTCCCTATTAATAGCGCGACTCTGGAAGGGCACCGGTGACGGCCTTTTGGAGACGAGGCTTTCATTAGTGGGATTGTTTTAGGACCTCCTCTTTTATGGACAATGAGGTGACTCAGTTAGCAATCGTTTGGGCTAAATCACTGCTCGCCACTGACGTGAGTTATGTGATGAGGTGCCGAATTGCTGACATTTAACTGTCATCGGAGAGCTCTGTGTCTAGTGCTAATCCCAGGCAATTAGGGCACGGTCTACGTCGGCCATCAATATCCCAATTAATCAGGTGTCAGAACCAACTGCGTCCTGCTGTCAGGAATACCCATGGTGAAGAGCTCATTCCATCTATCAAGACCTAGAAGAGTTCCAATCCTCAAGACTTGGAGGAGCCCAGGGCAGGGCTAGCTGTGAGCTCCTCCCAGAGCCACGTCTCCTTGGCCAATGTTCTTACACTAGTCCCTACAGCGCCTCCTGCTGGAAGAAGCTGGACTCAGGGTAGCAGCTGCGCTCTCCAGAGCTCGCACTCTGACAGACTAGCTTTCGCCACAGCCGTGGTTTTCAACCTTCTTTTCATTTGCGGACCCCTAACAAATGTCGAATGGCGGTGCGGACCCCTTTGGAAATCTTAGACATAGTCTGAGGACCGCCAGGGGTCTGCAGACCACAGATTGAAAACCATTGCTCTACAGCACCTCCTGGTGGGAAAGGCTGGGATTGGAGCAGCTGGGAGCTCCTCATAAGGAGAAGTCCTGGACAATTCCTCCCCGCACTTTCTGTGCAGCAGGATTCTCGCACTGGCCTCACCCCAGGGATCACTGGCCAGATGATCACCTGCTAATTGTCTTTGGGATGAGGCTTCTCCTGCATCCAAGGTCAGATGTGCTCTACCTCTCTTGCCCTCCCTCAGCTCCTCCTGTGCTGAGTAGCTTGTAGGGGGCAGGCCGTGCCAGCACAGGGCTGGCAGAGTCCAGCCTGAGTACTGCAAGCGAGATCAGCTCTCATCCCTGATGATGAAGGCTTAGATACACAAGATTCCTAAAGCCAGCAAGACAGGCCTGAGGGACAGGTGATAGTTACTTGCCACGGATCCGTAGCAAATATATTTCTACCGCTCCATCACCCTAGCCTGAGTCCCTGCTCGGAAAAGCCTGCATTCAAGAGCAAGCCTAATGCAGAGTATGGAGTGTGCTAATTAAAGATGGCTTGCTCTTTGCAACAGGTGGGCCTCCTGGAGCTTGAGGAAGCAGGAGATGTAGCAGCGGGAGTCCATTACCCACTGAGGAGGTCCCCTTCCAGTGGCACCAGTTCAACCCTCAGGGAACCTGGGATGGCACCCAGCTGAGCAGATTGCAAAGGTTTGAAAAACACTGGCTTTAGCTAAAGAGACCCTGCAGGCAAAAATTTCCAACAGAAGTCTGTAGTCTTGCCAGTTCTCACAACTTTATTGCAAGTCTCTGAACCAGTCTCACAATGTCTGATGTTTTAATTAAGGCCCCAGCTCCTGGCTTCATGTGAGTAGGGAAGAATCTTGGCCAAAAGTCCGTTTCTAGCCTTTGTGGTTGCTGATAAAAAATGGATCCGTGGGCATCCTAAAGGCACAGAGACCAAAATATTTTTAAACCAGTCTCATGGGGTCTGGCTTTTTGAGGTCTGGCTTGTGATTTTTGAAAGCTTGGGGTAGGAGATACTGTAACTTAACCACACACACACACACACACGCATGCATCTGCCATCACAAACCAGGTCATGACACAAGCCAAGCTGTTGGTTCTTTCATATATTAATTAATATTGTTCTTCATTTGTATGATCAGAGCATGTAGGAACCCCTGTCAGAAACCAGGTCCCCATTGTGCAAGGTGCGGCACAAAAACAGAATAAACAAACATAGCAGATAGACGGTGAGCTCCTTGGAGCAGAGGCTGAGTATAAGACAAGAGACAACAGATGGACACAGACAGCTGGGAAATACAAGGAAACAATGAGACGATACTGGCCAATATGATAGCAGACCATCTGCTGTCAAGATTTCTGTAACCCTCATGGAAGAGGAGAGCTTGCAGGAGGGTTCTGAAGCAGGATAACTTTGCAATATGCACCAGCTAACGGGCAATTCTGTCTCGACCTTGGCATCGAAGTACCTTTGTAAATGAGAGGGTAAGTGAGGTGACATATTTTATTGGACCAGCTTTTGGTGGTGAAAGAGACACGCTTTTGAGCTACACAGCTATTAGCCCACCTTGTCTCTCTACTATCCTGGGGCCACCGCGGTTACAGCAACCCTGCCAATAGGCGTGTAAACAGCAGAGCCGCTCGACATAGTTCCCTCAACACAATTTTCAGACGGAAAAGGCTTTTCCAACAAAAGACACGTGTTTCTGAAAACCCTTCCTTCCCTTCGGCCGGGGTCTCAGTTGTTTGACCAAAAATATTTAGGATCACCCCGTTTCGTTTCAGTTTTTCCAAAATCGGCAAAAATGTCTGTGTTTCGATTGAAATTTCTTTTGTTTCCCTTGCCAGCACCACACTCACTTTCTCTGTTCCCTTCCTCCCTTCCCCGGCTTCTTTCCACCGGGAACCAGGGACCAAAACAACCCAACAAAACAACAAAAGGCTCCCACAGAATGAAACTACATGTTTCGATCCGATAAGTATTCAAATAGTTTGCGTTTCGTTTCTGAATGTTTTTATTGGAAAATTGAAAAAATATATGTGAAAAATTTCAAACGGCAAGAACATTTGTCATTTCATTCCAAAAATATCTGTGATTCCCCCCCCCCACTTAAAATTAAAACCTATTTAAAATAAACAGTAAACAAATAACTTTTTAAAACAACTTGTTTCAAAGCACTTGGGGAGGCTGTATGGTCTAACTGCTAAGAGGCCAGGTTGGGGGTCCAGAGATGTAGCTTCTACTCCCAACTCTGCAACTAACTCGTGATCTGCCCTTGGGCGAGTCACTTATTTTCTCTATGTGCCTCAATTTTCCCATCTGTGAGACATGTACAAGAGCAGAAAAGTCACATTTAATTGTAAGGGGCCTGATTCTGATCTCACAGCACCTTTTCATTGTGCAGGCCATATTTTCAGCTGGTGTAAACTCCATGGACCTTGATGGAACTTTGGCAGTTTACACCAGGTGAGGATCTGGCTTGTAACTCCCTTGGGGACGAATCTCCGTGGCCGTTTATGCCTGTACAAAGTGGCCGTACAAACACTGAAATGGAATTCGGAACTCACTCGCTCACACAGTAGCATTTTACCCCCCTCTTTGCACTCCCTTTGCCCAAGCATTAGTGAGTATCCATGGTGCAAGGCTGGTGAGACTCCGGCCCATTGACTTTGACATTTTGTTTTACACATAATGAACAGTTAGCCTGTGGAACTCATTGCCACACAATATCAGAGGCCAAAAGCTCAGCAGGATTCAGAAGAGAACTGGATGCATGAGTGGGGGGAGAGCACTGCCAGCCTGGGGGCATGGGCAGGGGTTTGGCACTGCCAGGCTGGGGGCAGGGGCATGGGGAGGGCACCACCAGCGTGGCAGCATTTGCACAGGATTTCAGGGAGGTGCAATAGCCACCCAGAGCTCTCCCTAGTGTAAATCATAGCAGCCAGAAGCATCCTGTGCTGGGAACAGAGCGGGCATGTTTTCTCCTCACACTCACGCCCCTGGCACAACCCCTCTCCTGCCTGTGGCGGGCACCGAGGGGGGGTGCAGTTGCGAGCGCGGGGTCACAGAGCAGGGGGGCAGGGAGGTGAAGGAAGCCAGAGGGAAGGGAGAGTGAGTGGG
The DNA here is from genome assembly GCF_015237465.2 of Chelonia mydas. Taxonomy (NCBI): domain Eukaryota; kingdom Metazoa; phylum Chordata; order Testudines; family Cheloniidae; genus Chelonia; species Chelonia mydas. The sequence continues at coordinate 20,745,596 of NC_051257.2, read as the reverse complement.
AGGGAAGGTCCATGAGGCTTGCTGGGAAAGGCCAGCATCTGGGGCCTCCATTCCGGCAGCCCCCAGAAACCTTAGCGAATAATCTCCATAAATAATTAAGCAGAGTGGCTAATTAGTAACAAACAAGCATTAGTCCCTGGTGGGACGGCGGGGCTGGCTGCCTGATGCATGTGGGCAGCTAGCCGGCTGGCTGCAGCCAGGCCCTGGCACTCTGTCGCGCCCGGGTTCCTCAGGCTGGTGTCTGTGGCGGGCCCTGTCCCCTTGGTCGTGTCCCCCGGGGGAGGGTGATGGTATGAGGGAGGCCGTGGCGGGGTTCGGGAAGGGCTGGTTGATGCGTGCGAGCGCTGTGGCCATGCAGGGCTGACACCTGCACTCTGGCGTACCAGGCCGGCCTGGGGGACCCGTGGGGCCCTCAGTAAATGAAGTGGCCAGATTGTGTGAAACCAGCGGCTGCTTTGCCACCAGCAAGGAGTGTGTGTGATGGCAGCTGATGGGGGCTCAGCGATTGCTGCTTTGCTGTGTGTGGGATTGCACCGGGGCCTGACAATGGGGGATTGTGCCCGTACACTCCACGCACACTACACCCCAGCATGACAAGCACACACACACCTACTCCTTTACATTACAAGCACATACCACTACACTTTTCCACAATGACACCGATAAACTACAGGCACATACCCCTACAGCTTTACATAACTACAGCCGTATGCTACAGGCACATACCCCTACACCTGTACATAACTACAGCCATATGCTACAGGCACATACCCCTACACCTTTACATAACTACAGCTGTATGCTACAGGCACGTACCCCTACACCTTTACATAACTACAGCCGTATGCTACAGGCACGTACCCCTACACCTTTACATAACTACAGCCGTATGCTACAGGCACGTACCCCTACACCTTTACATAACTACAGCCGTATGCTACAGGCACGTACCCCTAACACCTTTACATAACTACAGCCGTATGTTACAGGCACGTACCCCTACACCTTTACATAACTACAGCCGTATGCTACAGGCACGTACCCCTACACCTGTACATAACTACAGCTGTATGCTACAGGCACGTACCCCTACACCTTTACATAACTACAGCCATATGCTACAGGCACATACCCCTAACACCTTTACATAACTACAGCCGTATGCTACAGGCACATACCCCTACACCTTTACATAACTACAGCCGTATGCTACAGGCACATACCCCTAACACCTTTACATAACTACAGCCGTATGCTACAGGCACATACCCCTAACACCTTTACATAACTACAGCTGTATGCTACAGGCACGTACCCCTACACCTTTACATAACTACAGCCGTATGCTACAGGCACGTACCCCTACACCTTTACATAACTACAGCCGTATGCTACAGGCACGTACCCCTAACACCTTTACATAACTACAGCCGTATGCTACAGGCACGTACCCCTACACCTTTACATAACTACAGCCGTATGCTACAGGCACGTACCCCTACACCTGTACATAACTACAGCTGTATGCTACAGGCACGTACCCCTACACCTTTACATAACTACAGCCATATGCTACAGGCACATACCCCTAACACCTTTACATAACTACAGCCGTATGCTACAGGCACATACCCCTACACCTTTACATAACTACAGCCGTATGCTACAGGCACATACCCCTAACACCTTTACATAACTACAGCCGTATGCTACAGGCACATACCCCTAACACCTTTACATAACTACAGCTGTATGCTACAGGCACGTACCCCTACACCTTTACATAACTACAGCCGTATGCTACAGGCACGTACCCCTACACCTTTACATAACTACAGCCGTATGCTACAGGCACGTACCCCTAACACCTTTACATAACTACAGCCGTATGCTACAGGCACATACCCCTACACCTTCACATAACTACAGCCGTATGCTACAGGCACATACCCCTACAGCTTTACATAACTACAGCCGTATGCTACAGGCACATACCCCTAACACCTTTACATAACTACAGCCGTATGCTACAGGCACATACCCCTACACCTTTACATAACTACAGCCGTATGCTACAGGTACATACCCCTACACCTTCTCACAACTACACCTCTATGCTATAGGCTCATACCTCTACACCTTTATAGTACTTTACAGAAGGAGGCTGGATAGCCGTCTGTCTTGGATGGCTTAGACACAACACATCCTGCATCTTGTCAGGGGGTTAGATTAGATGACCCTTGTGGCCCCTCCTAACCCGCTGGTTCTACTGCACCCCCGCAATACCGGTTCACACCCTTTCATCTTTACAGTCTTACGTCATCCCCCTACAGGCACACACCCTTCCCTCATTACATGAATTTACCCTCGCGCTACCGGCGCACGCCCTGCACCATTACAGAATTGCACCCCTGTGTTCCAGCTGCGTACCCCTCACGCTCAATGGAGTGTGCACAACTCTCTCTGCGTGTTCTCGGACACTTCGATTGCCACCAGCTGAGGATCTCTAGCCCAGCCAACCCGGCCTCTCTTTGGGCCGCATCCTCAATCAGTGTCTCTCTGGAGTTATGCTAATTTCCTCCAGCTGAGGAACTGGACCACTCTTATCAGGACAGAACCAGAATCTTACTTAAGTGACCCAGCTACCGCTTCCGACCAGAATTGCTTCGAGTGTCAGATGGGGCTCTAATGAGGCCTCCTTTCCCCCTCTTACGTCTGCCTTGTCTATATAGCTTGTAAGTTCTTTGGCTCAGGGATGGTGTCTTTATACGTGGACGCACAGCACCCAGCGTGGTGGGGCTCTGAGTACGGTGGGGCTCAGCTCGGTTCTCTGGACTGCCAGAGGTATAATAATAAGACCAAACTTAGCATGGGGTAAGTGGGAGCTACTCCAGTGAAATCAATGGCATAGCTTAACTCTGGCTTAATTTGGCCCTTCCCCTCTCCAGAGACAAGCCAGGCCTGCCTATAGTTGGGGGGGTGGGGGGGGGGACACAGAGTGAGGGCAGCGGGCTTCAGCAGTGTTACGGAGCATGCTCGGTACAAGCCAAGCAACAAATTTGGGGGAAAGGGGGGCATGTGACCCCCCCATGCTGCTCACAGTGTGTCACCTCTACCCCGCTCCATTTCTGGCCCCAATTCTGCCCTGACGAACAGCAGGATAAATCCGGCCACTGGAGGCAGGCGGTTCACTCCAGGTTTCCGCCGAGAGCAGAACCGGGCCCTTCGTTTGCAATCAGACAGAGAAAAAGCAAGCAGCCCATAAATAAAGCCAGCGGCATGACCTGGGACCTTGTGCACAGAGCTGTTAAATATCACACAGGAGGGGACTGGATTTATCACCCTTATCGCTTCCCAAGTCAATTACCCGCTCTGACTTTGCCCGGCTCTGTCATTCCTCTTGTCAAGGCCGCGGCTAGGAGAGAGGAGATGCTTCCTCTTTAATCAGCCTCTTGCCCGAGTGTAGATCAAGGCAGTGCCATTGCCAGGGCACTCATCTGCAAGCCTGTGGGCTGCATTTGCGGGGGGCAGGCAACCGATTCTTTGCCTCACCTCCGAACCTCTCCCGGGAGCTGCTGAAACAAGAGCAAATCGGGGCCGGCTTGGTGAGGACCGAAAGTCATTGCTTCAGAGAGACAGGCTGGGCTTGTGTTTGGTGTCGTGGTCTGTGCCCGGGGCACCTCAGGCTACCATAACACAGCTAATTCATAGTATTAATAAGGCATTTGCCTGGGACTCAGAACACCTGGGTTCAGTTCCCCGCTCTGCCACAGACTCGCTTCATGACTTTGGGCAGGTAACTTGATTGGTGATTCAGTTTTCAAATCTGTACAATGGGGATAATACTCCCTTCTCCCTCCCACCATCTGCCTTGTCTGTTGAGATGGTGAGCTCTCTGGGGGAGGGCCGGTCTCTCACGGTCTGAGCAGCGCCGGACACAATGGGTAACACTAGAGGCTAATGTTATGGAAACACAATTAAGAGCAAGGGTAATTACTCTCCCCCTGGCTGTCTGATGCCCTGTGTGAAATGAGTTGGGGTTTCCGTCAACTCCCCAATGGCCCGGTGGCCCCATCACCCAAACTACCCCCACGTATGCCTGTGCTTGCCTTCTTGCTGCCTGCATCCACCGAGACACTTTGGATCTAAAGAACGAGCTCCCGCTCCAGCCTTTTGCTCAGGGTTGAAGCCCCATGGCAGCTGATGGAGGGAAGTGGCATACGTTACTGCTCACGCACCCATTCCGCTGCCCGCCTCGCCTTCCGGAGCCAGCTGTCGGGCACGCCCTCGCGCTGCGATTTTACACCCTGCTCACCTTGCGCGCGAACCCACTGCAGCGGGTTTGTTTAGAAACAATTAACGAATGCGGCTCTTTTCCAGTCAGACCCGCCGTGTTCCCGGACATGTCCTCATGCCATCGCACATTGGTCTCTCTGCTGTTCGACACGACACTTCTGACAGGGGAACAGGCCTGTGCGTTGGCTAATTGCCGACAGCGCTGCTCATTAGATTTCCCCATCGTGCTGGGCAGAGCGAGAGTCGTTACAATGGCCTTCTTGCGGTTCATTTATTACAAGTTTAGACCCCCCCCCAAAGTGTATACCCCATATAAAAGCAACCCATCCGATATGGAATGGTCACATTTTATTATTTTGACTTCTTAGGGTAGCATCCAGGAGCTCAGCCATGGTCCAGGACCCCGCTGTGCAGACCCATTTCTGCAGGAAGCTGGGAACCTGTTGGGCCCCTTCTAGCCTACATGGCTAGGCCTGTGCAGTGAGAGGGGTGGTCCCCTGTCTACCACCAGTGCATTGCAATCCAGCCGCGGTATCGGGGCTGCGGGGCAAAGTCACACCGGGTCTGGCTGCAGCAGAGCCCAGACGTTTGAAAGACGCTGTCTTGGGCTATGTCCCTCTCTCGGGTCACATCTTATAATGTCTTCTGCCAGCCAGTAACTACCGATGAAGTGAGCTGTAGCTCATGAAAGCTTATGCTCAAATAAATTTGTTAGTCTCTAAGGTGCCACAAGTCCTCCTTTTCTTTTTGCGAACACAGACTAACACGGCTGCTACTCTGATACCGGTCCTTGTGTCCTCACTGAATTCCCACAGAGACCTATGAGATCTCAGAGGGCTGCCGCGATCGAGCGCTAAACCAGCTGTCTTGTGGGCAGGCAATTAAGTCACAGGGTATCCCCCCACCCCCTGGGCCCCCGGCTGTTGACAATCCCAGCAGATGATAAGGAGACAGAGGAACACTTTTGCCACTAGCTGGAGTTCTTCCAAAGGAAAGGCACATTTTGGCTGGACGCTCAGGGCTGCCCGGCTGTCTGGAAGGAAGGGCGGGGTGGGCCTGCTGTCTGCTCCGCTCTCTGCCCGTTCCCCCGTCCTGTGCCTGGCGTCACCTCCATCCATTCGAGGCTCCGGCTTGTTGTCCGGTGTAATCTGCTCAATGGGAGATCTCCCAGGGCAGCTCACTAGCCACATGGTTAAGAGTTCAGGTGGTCTGCAGGCATTGGAAGCTCATTCGCGTCCACCCCTCCCCAGGCAGCGAGCAGGCGTCTCCCCTCCTGCTGCCAGGTGCGGGCTCTCAGGTGCGAGGCGCTGGGCCTTGCCGAGCGCCTGGCTCGCCTGCCGGGAGCCACCCACACTTGGCAGCAGCTGGCACCGTCCCGGCAGAGGAGGAGGAGGGGGGATTTGAGTGCAGCTGCAACAGCAGCAGCTTTCCAAACTGAGAGCACAGGGGTCTCAGATCCCATGGAGCAGCGTGTGGTGTCTCCTCTCCCAGCCCAAAGGCTCGCCCTCGTGAACTCTCTTGGGGTATTGCTGAGTCCTGTTCCAATGCCAGCAACACCCCACCCCAGAGCTGGCCGACATGGCCCCTCTATAGGGAGCCCACAGAGTGCTCTTAGGCTTGTGGAAACTGATCCATGTTAATAATTCACTCCTGGGATTCTCCACGTCCATAGTCACTGGATCTTGGGGAGGAGGGGGAGAGAGAGACACACTCAGCATGGTGGACTGGGTCCTGCTGTGGGGAGAACGGAGCCCCTGAGAAGGAGGAAGCAGGCCACGCACTGGGCGACAGGAGAATGGAGGCGCACACCGAGCGGCTGACATGGGCGACCCTGCTATCGGAGGAGGGCACACGGAACGAACCCTGGCCGGGGAGATGCAGGAGTCTCTGAAACAGAGGCAGGTGGAAGTGTGGCTCGCAGGGAGTTTGTGGGGTGGGTATGAATGGCACCCTCCAGTTCGAAGGGCGTGAATACAGCCGACCTGGGAGCACATCCATGCGGTCACTGCGGCTGTGAGTGGGGAATCAAACCTCGGCCCCCTCAGCGGCCAACACACAACACTTGGTGGTTTGAGCTGAGGGGCGTCTCTTCTGCTGCTGCTCAGTAGCCGGCTGCTGCAGTTCCTAGACCCAGCCGCTGGGGAGGAAGGGTGTGAGCACATGCATAAAGCCTGTGCCTTGCACAAGCAGCTCCTGGGTTGTGCGCACAGCTGCAGTGACCGTGTGTGCGAATGGCCGGTTGAACAGCTGTGTGCCCGCCATCACCGAGACTGCACAAGCAAAAGTGCCTGGAGGCAGAGGGACTTGATGAATAGGGCACTGGGTCCGTCTGTGTGCTGGTTGTTTGACGGTTTGTTCTCTGGGTACAGCAGGGGTTCTCAAACTGGGGGTCGGGACCTCTCAGGGGGTCACGAGGTTATTACATGGGGGGTTCCACCCCAAACCCCGCTTTGCCTCCAGCATTTATAATGGTGTTAAAGATATTTAAAAGTGTTTTAAATTTATTAGGGGGGGTCGCACTCAGAGGATTGCTATGTGAAAAGGGGTCACCAGTACAAAAGTTTGAGAACCCCTGGTGTACAGGAGAAGCTGGGCTGTGCGCCCATGAGTAGGCCTTGCACCTTTGATCAGTGCCCTTGCTAACGGCTGTGAGGCTCTTGCCCTGGGACCTGGGATCAGTCTAACTGTTCAAAGTCTCTCCGTGGTTAATCGCTCCCTGGTGGTGATGGGAGGAGCTGAGCTAAGCTGAAAAAACCTGGTCTAAAAAGTCACTTTTTTTTGAGATTTTCACCTATTTTATTATACACAAAAACATGACCAGAGTCTTCTACTGAGGAGGCTGACCACCGCACTTGCGAGGCAATCTGGAGAGTCACAAGCAGAGGCCGCGAACAGGGGAGTTTGGGAGGGTGTTTGGAGAGGGAGTGTGAGAGGCTTTCCTTCCGGGCCACCTGAGAGAAGAGACATGTCAGAATCAATGCGCCAGATCCCCAGCTGGTGTAAATCAGCATCGCTCCATCGGAGTATGCACAAGATCCCCAGCTGGTGTAAATCAACATCGCTCCACCGGCTCCATCGGAGTCAATGGGTCAGATCCCCAGCTGGTGTAAATCAACATCGCTCCACTGGAGTCAATGAGCTAGATCCCCAGCTGGGGTAAATCAGTGTAGCTCTGTGAAAGCTGATGGAGCTGTGCTGATTTGCACCAGCTGAAGTCCTGGCCCATCATCTTTAGGCCCCATGGGGAAGGGGGTTCTGGTGCTGGGGAAGTGCCTTGGGACTCTATCCGGACAAGAATCCCTGACCTGTCTCTTTGATACCAGATACGCTGTTTGATCTCTGAGCTATCGCCCTTCACAAGGCCTTCTTTCCGCTCCTCAAGCCAGCCAATTGCCAAGGGTTAGCTTTGTGGCAGCAGCTTGGTTCTCAAAGGGTTAAGGGAGAAGAACGTGCAGGCTGAGTAATGAATTTCACTTTGCTCCTATTTTGTAGTTAAAAAAAGCACTAATTCATCCTAAATCTGCCTGAAAGAGCCTTAAGTGGTAATACGCAGATAAGAAGACTTTATTTGGCTTAGCATTTACAAAGTTATATGTGTGCAAATGAGTGAGGAGATTGGAACTGCTCCTTGTCTTTCTTTTTTTATCCTGCTACAGGGAGCATGCGCAGAGAACCACCCCTGCCTCTTATCTTTCAGCAATAATGATTCGGATGATCTTTCACGTTGCTCAGTGTAGGACAACCACCCTGCTTTGGTCACCTTTGGCCCGGCTGCCCCTTCATGAAGGATGCTGCCCTGGCCCTGTGAGTGGTACTGTGAAAATTGTCTTTCCTCCATCTCTCTGCTTCTGGGTGGCGCTCCATCATGAGCACAGTAAAGAGCGGGTCAAACCCAGCCAGAATCTCAGCTCTTCCACTAACCATCAGCAGGTTGCAATCTGCACCTGGATCTGAATGTTGCACATTGCTCCATTCTTTATAGCGATTATGATGGGCTAAGACAGAACTCCAGATCTGACCAATTCCAAGCAATATTGGCTTTCAAATCTGGATTTGGATCTAGAGCCCAATATGATGACGTGGGTTCATCTCCTTTTTTTCCACCTCTAGTCTCAGTCACTTTTTCACCACCTCCCAAACCAATTCCCCACGACAGCATCTTCTCTGCCTGCTGCATCTTCCTGGGAACCAGGGCTTGTAAAGATCTTTCCAGATCATGGGTATCATAGAGATGTAATTCATTTACAGCTGTGTGAATAATGGATTTTTTTGGTTCACTGGCCATTTCAACAGAACCTTTTGTTTTGATTTGGAGCATTTTTTAAAAATTTAAAATAAAAAAAAATCACAAAACTAAAGGACATTTCCAGACAAAAAGTCATTTTGAATCGACAGCCTGAAACGTTTCATTTAGAATACGTCAAAATTGATATTTTTTTAAATTAGTTTTTAAGGGGTTTTTTTTTGTGACTGAACCAGTCAGGTGAAATTGACATGAATTGAAATATTTTGGTCCACCCAAATCTGCATTTTGTCACTGATCATTTTGGTCCATTCCCCCCCCCGCCCCCCCCGGTTCTAACTTTGTTAGTATTATTCCGCATTCTCTGTAGATAAGCTGGCGATGGATCTATAAACGTAAATACATGGTATTTATAGGACACTGATCACTGTAGAATCTAAAGGTTTGTCTACACTACGGAGGTTAGAGTGGCCTAGCCACCGTGCGCTACAACCTCATAGTGTAGATGAGACTACAACATTGGAAGGGGTTTTTCCTTTGGTTTAGTAATGCCACCTCCTTGAGTGATGGTACTAGGTTGATGGAAACATTCTGACAATGACCCATGATCTACATGTTGGGGTTAGGTTAGGTGGATTTTTCATACCCCTGAACACTGCAGATATGTCAACCTGAGTTGGAAGTGTAGACACGCCTGAGTTGTAGGGGGCAGAGTCTCAACTGGTGTAGTCAGATTGTCAGTAGGGTGTACAGTATATCTGCACCAAATTTCAAACCTATGCAAAAATACAGGTTTTTCATTATAAAATGAAAAAAAAAATGTTTGCAGAAAATGTAGTTAATACTTTGAGTCAAAATGAGCCCCTTTTCAAGCAAAGACGCCATTTGCATAGAAATGGGCAAAAGGCCATGTCTTTTCGGGGAATTTTTTAACATGGAAATCGTCATTTGGTCTTATTAAGGAACCAGGTAAAATCCAGCATGTGTGTGCAAGAATAGGTGTGTATTTGGGAACATGCATGCCTGTGTGTGAATGAATGAGTATGTAGCTCAGCGACTTGAACGAATGTCTACACATATCAGTGTATCGGAACTGTTGTGTGTGTGTGTCTGCGTCACAATGAATGAGTGCCGGTGTGTGAGGGTGTCTGAGGAGGTGCATGTGTTTTTGTGTGTGTGAGCTAATGGGTATGTCATAGGAGCAAGGAGGGAGTCACAAATTAGCCTATATTTTCTCCTGATCTGCTGGGGCTGGATTTCTTCTCTTTGCTGGATCTGCTTTCAGCCTCTCCTGGGACATATCAGACACGGCTGACCATTGCTCTCAAACCCAACTGGGCAGGTCCATTTCCCTGCTACTCAGAGGCATCAGAGGGATAATCCTGGAGACCAAAGCCCTCTGTACAGCACAGGTTAGCAACAAAGAAAACATCCTCTACCCTGCCCTGCCAAAGTATCTCACCCTTGGCCTGGAGTAATGAGACAGCAGTTCATTTGTCCTAAGCCCAACTGTTCCTTGGTCTCTCTGGGAACAGCTAACAAGGGGGGTAATTAGCATTAACTGTAATGATTGGCTTATTGATATGATACAACCTGGGCTGAGGGCCACCTCTTCATGTCATGAGTCAGGGCAGATAGGAACCGCTTTACTGACCTGCGAATTCTGCTTTGTTTCTTCCATGTAAACTTTCTAGTACTGGTGCCGGAGCACGATAGCCTAGTCCCCTTGTAGAATTACCCACTACACATGGAGCTTTCTCCTCCTGATCCTTGACTTTACCTACTGGGGCATTTGTATAACTTATCGGCAGTTAATAAGGCCTGTGAAGTGTTCCTGCCAAAGGTTAGTGTAACTGCTATGAGATTGATCAGTAGAAGCTGGAAGTTGGCTAAAAAGAATAAATACTGCAGAGTGGTCCTGGGGCCTGAGAGATTTGGCAAATTCAGAAAAGGTCAGTTATCAACTAAATGAGAAGAGATGAGAAATTGCAGGAAAAACGGTCCCTGCTTCTTGGAAATGTCTGATTGAGCAAAATGCTTGATGGTCTCTGTAATGGGTTCCGTTATCTTTTGTCTGTTAGTGTCTGGAATTAATGTCTGGGCTGTGAATATGAATGTTGCTGCAGAGTTCAGATCATACATCCCTTTAGTTTTAGTTAGACTGTGTCTAAACACAGAAGTTAAAGTGGCTTAACTTTTAGTTGAATGCAGTTAAATTAACAATAATAATCAATGATTTTATAGTTAATTAAATTCAGTTAAACTAGTGCAAACTCCTTTTGGGACACTATTCTTTTGATTAAGAGTGGTTCATTTCAGTACTAAATTGGATGAATTTCTAACAGATTTTGAGATTCAGCAGAAAATTCAACAACCCCTTATCTCTAAAGTTCTCCAGAAAAGGTGGAAATCTCTGGAACATTGTTACTAATGAAGCTGGAACATCTGCCATCGCAGGCGTGTTATTCACAGCTGGGGAACAAGCAAAGCTGACTGAAAGGATCCTTCCCTCAGACACTGCTCAGAAGGGAAACTTACAGGAGTTAACAACACAGAGTCCAGGAAAAGAGCAGCCTGGGGTAGACAGAGATGGCAGAGCCTGGCTCGTGCCCAAAATAATGTCTGATGGGACAAGAAGGATTCAGATTATTTCAGTTTCTCTTAAATTTGTTCCTCCTCGATTTAGCTATATCAGTATAAGCCAGGCTGAAATTTATTTAAGATTGTATGCACAGCCATTTGCACAAGTTAAAACAAATGGATTTTAAATCATGCTTTTAGTTAAATGGGGGTAAACAAACTCTGTATTACAGGGTGAATTTTCAAAGGGCTTTTCACCATCTTTCAAAAAACCAAACAAACCCACACAATCATTTAAAGCAAGAAAACAATGGGACTGTCTGACAGAATTTCCTGTGCTGGCAAAAGTTTTCTATGGAATGTTTAAATCTCCCTGTAGAATTGGATGACAGAAACATAATCCTCTGCAGGTTTATAGTCGGTTCCATAGATCTCTATTGGATTCATCCACATTAGAGTCAATGGGATTTTCAATAAAGAGGAAAAATACATATACAAAAGCAGATTTAGGCAGCCAGCAAAATGACCATATTTCACAGTTAGGCATAATCATGGTTGTTTCTGTCTATCTCAGGCACCTCTGTCCATCTATCCCTTTATAATAATTAGGACTGTGAAGTCCATTGAATTTATTAACCCAATTCAGCAGATGTTTCCTCCGGCTCACAATCCAGCACACCGTCCCATAGGCCTGCAGGGTGCTGCATTGTGTTTTGTCTGCAACGCCAGCTCTGTGCTTTCCCTGTAGGAGGCTGAGTGGGCCTGGATCTCAGTTTAGTTGGCAGGGAGGAACTGAAGAATGCTCATTGCAGATGGAACGTTGACAGATTTTAGCGGCTAGCAACCAAAAAGCCCCTCAGAGCACGTGCACATGGCCATTATACGGGGTTTATAACTCAGCCAAATCTAGATGTATTTTCACAGGGACAGAACTATTTGCCTACCAGTGTCAGACTCCTGCTCCACGTCTTACGTGCCAGAAATCTTTAAAGAAACAGTTGGAAAAATTCCAACACTGGCAAAACTAGTCGTTTTCCCCTTACCGCCTTCTGGGGAGCCGTTTTCACTGAAACTTCCCCCAAAATCCAGCCTCAGGCAGAGACACCCCCCCCCCCGGCCTGGCAAAATTCAGCCTGAATGGTTAAAGTTTGGCCAAGTTCTAAGCAACTAGAAATAGAATCTGATTGGAGAAATTGTTAGCAACCTTAAGCACAATTGCACTTTTGCCAGCTCTTGCTATAATAATTTAGTGTTAACTTGACTCTTTGGCGTAGATGCTGTTACATATGTTTGTTTATTGGGAGAAATTCATCTTTTCGCAGCATGCTGAGAATTAATTAATGACCTGGGCTTTTCTAACCTTGGGATTCTAGCTCATTTTCACTTAATTGCTTTCAAACAATGCATCTTATTTTTTACTTCGTCCCCATCCCCGCCAAGGCTGTCACAGTCTCCGGAGGGAAGCGCAAGTCAGCGAAGAGTTGCATTTTCCTTTCTTTCCCCCCCTTCCTTTGCTTGTTTTCTCGTTCTCCCCATTATGCACCGTATGTCAGGCTCATTACGGATCTAAATATAAACTCATAAATAAAACCAGGAGCTGCAGGGAGGATTTGGGCTGGCGGAATGTAACAATTATCCGGCTTGGACTTTGGCCAGGACACAGTGGTGAAAAGTGACATGGGATCTTAATTGCCACAAGTAGCCAAGCGCTGAGTCTGCCATCACATATGAAAGACGACTCCTCCCGCGACAAAACGCCCCCTTAGCACCCAGCTGTGGCGTTGGCCTGGGGCCTGACTCAAAGTTCAGCGCGCCACCTACTGGAGAAGCTGGGTCACTTCCTGAAGCCGCTGAGAATTCCTTTGGAGGCCTCCCGAGTATTGAGCAATGCCGGAGATAAGAGCTTAGTTCCTGAGAGCTGGGGAGCTCATAGCACAAGGGGATATGGCTGCGGGCCAAGGAGATGGGGTAAAGTTCGCTGCATGGCTGTCTTACCTACACAAAAATCTGGTCTGGGGCTCAGCTACTCCGGTGATGGGTGTTGATAGCTAGATAGATTCCAAGGCCAGAAAAGACCATTGTGATCTTGTAGTCTGACCTCCCATATAACACCGGCCCTGAACCGGCCCTGAAATAATTCCTGGCGCAGGTCTCAAAGAAAAACATCCCAATAGATCAGACTGTATAATTCTTCGTTCTTACTTATTCCTTTGGAGAGCAGAGGAAGGAGGATGTCCGAGTAACTGAGTGGCTCACGGAGACCATTGAACCTGAGTAGCACCCATGCACTGTGAATTGAAATCCTGCCCTTGGCAGCATTCTGAGAATGCATATTGCACATATAAGTCACTTTCTATGTACAGACGCTGAGGGAGGATGACCTAGTGGTTAAAGCACTAGCCTGGGACTTGGAAGACCTGGCCTCAGTTCCCTGCTCTGGCACAGGCTGACTGCGTGACCTTGAGCAAATCACTTGGTTTCTCAAACCGCAGTTCTCCGTCTGTGCAATGGGGATAGTAGCACTGCTCTACCCCAGGTTGTTGAGACGTTAAGTGTGACTGCGAGGTGCTCAGACACGCTGCTAATGGACGGCTGTAGCTGGGTAACACACTGTAGGGCCTCCGGACACCCTGAGCCTGTGGCCCCTGGGCTCTCACCATAACACTGCAAGCCGCAAAGCAGAGACAGCAGAATCCGAGATTACACCCAGCCTCGCTTCTGGAAACTGCTGCCCCATAGCATCTTCACCGGCCCTCTCCTCCAGAGGCTGATTCCAGACGAGAGCTGCAGGAGCAGTTCAGCCGCTTCTCCCATGAATACAGAGAAACGTGGCTCCCACCAGCCTAGTATGCCAGCCATTCCTCCTTTGGTTCTAGGGTGACCAGGTGTCCAGTTTCTGACCGGAACACCCGGTCGAAAAGGGATCCTGGCGGCTCTGGTCAGCATCGCTGATTGGGTCATTGACTGTCCGGTTGGCTGCTAGCCTCTGCGCCACGTGGCTCCTGGGAAGCAGTTGGCATGTCCGCTCTCCAGGTCCTACATGTAGGAGCAGCCAGGGGGTTCCGCACACTGCCACTGCCCCCACCCCAAGCGCCGCCCCCACAGCTCCCATTGGCCAGGAACCGCGGCCAATGGGAGCTGCGGGGGTGGCGCCTGCGGATGGGGCAGTGCACAGAGACGCCTGGTCGCGCCTCCATGTAGGAGCTGGAGGCAGGACATGCCGCTGCTTCCAGGAGCTGCTTGAGGTAAGTGCCACCCAGAGCCTGCACCCCGACCCGCTCCCACGCCACAATCCCCTGACCCAGCCCCGATCCCCTTCCTGCTCTCTGAACCTCTCAGTCCCAGCCTGGAGCACCCTCCTGCACCCCAAACCCCTCATCCCCAGCCCCACCCTAGAGCCCGCACCCCCAGCTGGAGCCCTCACCCCCTCCTACACCGCAGCCCCCTGAGCTAGCCCGGTGAAAATGAGCGAGTGAGTGAGGGTGGGGAGAGCGAGCGACAGAGGGAGGGGGGGATGGAGTGAGCGGGGTGGGGCCTCGGAGAAGGGCAGGGCATGGGCGGGGCCTCAGAGGAGGGGCGGGCCAGGGGCGGGGCAAGGGTGTTCGGTTTTGTGCACGTAGAAAGTTGGGAGCCCTATTGGGTTCTCACACTTGGTCCATGCCATAGCCTGGCCTCAGAGTGGCCTCTTCTGAGCAGCAGCTGGCCCGGGTTTATATCGCCCCATGAGTTTATTTTGTCCTAATGGTTTATAGAACTCTGTGGGTTTATTTTGGCTTATGGGTTGTTATGGCACTATGAGTTTATTTTGGTCTACTGATTTATATGGATTTATGGATTTATTCTAGGCTTTTGGTTTATATGGGCCTCTGGGGTTTATTTAGATTATTCTGACCAGCACTACCAGGAGGCCCCATTTGCCTCTTTGCTGGAGATGGCTGACAAATTTCCATTTAAATGTTTCCTTGACGGAAAATGCATTTTGGACAAAATTAGAAACTGTCACAGAAAAAAATCCATTTCCCTTGAAAATGTTCAGGTTTTCATCCAAAAACGGAAACCCCCTAAACAGTCCCTGTTTTGTGGTTTTTTGTGCTTCTCCATGAAAATCAGTTTTCAGTGTCGATAAAAGTGAAAACATAATTGTTTTCATTGAAATTTTTCACATACAAAAACCAAATTCTTTTCCTGATCAGTAATCATTCTGGCTTATTTAGATCCTCCCTATTTGACAACCGAAACTCCTGTGCTGCAGTATTTTGCCATTCAGGAACAAGTATACAAAAGTAAGAGAAGAGGAAGGATGGTCCAATGGTTGAGGCTGTAGCTTAGCTCTTGTGGGAACTAGGGTCAGTTCCCTGCTCTGCTGAAAACTTCCGGTGGGACCTTGGGTGAGTCATTCAGTCTCTGTGCCTCAGTTTCCCCATCTGTACAATGGGGACAATAGCCTGGCCCTGCTTCACAGGGGTGTTGTGAGAATACTGTTGACAAATAGACTAGGCCTGCATTAGACCTTATAACTTGCTTGGGAAGCGAGATTCCCATGATGCTTGTTAGGATATAGATATTCAGGCCTGTCTGTAAAGGCCTATACTGTAAGAATTTAGGTGTATTCTTATCACTTGGCTAGTTATAGAGGTATAAAAGAAACAATCAAAATCACTGTCTGCCGGTGTAAGGGCCTTCTCTTACTGTGAGAGTCTGGGCCCTGTTCTTAGGCTAAGGCCTTTGGCTAAGCAGCAGAGGCAGCCATAAACTGGGAAGCGACCGGTCGCCTCCTCACATCCCAAACTAGTCCCATTGAAAGAAGGTGCTAGTGGGCTGTTAGGATACACTCCTGTCCTGATAATGCCTATTGCTCCAGAGAAAGGGAAGTGCCTAGAAGATGTAAAAGGAAACTTAGTTTGATAGCATCCTGCCTGGCAAGAACTCACTTATCAATAGCTGGGATGTGAAATCCTCATTTCTTTGTTGTTCTATCATTGTACTCCCCATTCCCTATTGTTTGTCTGTATAATCTCTGTCCGGTTCTGTGATTGTTCCTGTCTGCTGTATCATTAATTTTGCTGGGTGTAAACTAATTAAGGTGGTGGGATATAATTGGTTAAATGATCATGTTACAATATGTTAGGATTGGTTAGTCAAATTTCAGGAAAATGATTGGTTAAGGTATAGCTAAGCAGAACTCAAGTTTTACTATATAGTCTGCAGTCAGTCAGGAAGTCGGGGGGGAATGGGAACAGGGAATGGGGGTGGGGAAATTGGAATCATGTTTAGCTAAGGGCAGGGATGGGAACAGGGACACAGGTAAGGCTCTGTGGGGTCAGAGCTGGGAAGGGGGCCACTAAGGAAGGAAACTGGAATCATGTTTGCTGGAAGTTCACCCCAATAAACATCAAATTGTTTGCACCTTTGGACTTTGGGTATTGTTGCTCTCTGTTCATGTGAGAAGGACCAGGGAAGTAAGTGGGTGAAGGAATAAGCCCCCTAACAATGCTTTGCAGGGCGGCTAAGAGGTGGAATTTTACTAAGTAGTAGGCAGATGAGTAACCTTTAACCAACATATAAGTTGTTTTGCTTGGAACAAATATACATATATTTTACTAAGCAATGTTCTAACTGTAAGAACTAATGGATGTTATATTAGCAATCAAGTCAATGTATTTACCAGAAAATTTCTATCTATCTAATTTATCTATCTAAATGTTGTAAACAATTGATCAGCACCAGATGCTGCTCAGACAGTTATAATGTTATGAAATATGACGGGAAGTTTTGGAAGCCGGCTAAAAATAAGGATAAGTCTACACATGAAAGAGGTACTAACCAGGACTAAAGAATAAGCAACTGGGCTATATACCCAACATGTGAGCAGCTAGCCAGCACCATAGTGGGCTGGAAGCAACCTGTGAGACCATTGCATGGATTTGCTTCTCTAGATTGCTGGTAGCTATGAATACACTTCTTTCTGTTATGATTAGTCCAGTCAAAACTCACTTCTTCGAGGTCTTCTAATAATTCAGCTGATTTAAACTCAAGGAAACATTATTTTTAAACATATAATTGGAATATAATTGGAATTTTAATTTTTTACAATTGGAATTTAAATGTTTGGAATTGGAATTTTAAATTGGAATTTTAAATTGCTCGTTATTAATCAATTATTGGTTATCTATTATTGACCAGTTGTTGATTCCCGATTATTGATTTACAACACATTACAGATTGTGAAGTGATTTGAGATCTACTGATGAAAAATGCTATATAAGGGCTAGCTCTTATTATTATTATTTACTGTCTCCTGGGGTACGTTATAAACTGGAGTGGTGCCATCTGAATCCAGCTGTCAGACGAGTCGGACCCTTGCCAACCCTAATTGTATGAACCCCACCCTCCTCTGCTTCCCTGGCCCCCCTCCCGGCCCAGTCAGCCTTGGCTAGATTGGTTGTCGGAACGAAGCTCACTCCAACTCCAGTCTAACCCTTTGCCTAATCTGAACCCCACCGGCAGGAGAGGCAGCCTCCTCGCCTGCACCCCTCCCCTTACCAAACCGCTTCAGTCAGAGAGTACTGAGTTAAAACACTTAGCTGACAGAGATAACAACCGCTTGGCAGGCAGCCGGGGGCTCCTCTGGGCTTTCCACTCCCTGTGCCCTTAATCTATTTTTTATGGAGACTCCTCAAGCAATTTAAACCTTTTCACGGCCGAGGAGCTTTAGACTTGGGCACCAGAACTTGCTTTATTTCCCCTTTCCCCTTCCCCACTCGTCTTGTTTTCGATTGGATCTTTCCATTCCCAGCCACCGGTTTATGCCTCTGGAATATCAAACCTGCAGGATAATTTGCTGGGTGGGGTCGTAAGAATGAGGCTGATGGGAGGGGAAAGCCACAGAGAGAGAGAAAGAGGAAACTGAGATAGATAGATAGATAGAGGGTGTGTGTGTGTGGGGACAGATAGATAGATAGATAGATTGGGCGTGTCTGGGGATAGATAGATAGGTAGAGGGTGTGTGCGTGTGGGGATAGATAGATAGATAGATTAGATTAGATTAGATAGATAGATAGATAGATGGGGTGTGTCTGGGGATAGATAGATAGATGGGCGTGTCTGGGGATAGATAGATAGATTAGATAGATGGGGGGTGTCTGGGGATAGATAGATAGATAGATAGACGGGGCATGTCTGGGGATAGATAGATAGATAGATAGATAGATAGATAAATGGGGCGTGTCTGGGGATAGATAGATAGATAGATAGATGGGGCGTGTCTGGGGATAGATAGATAGATAGATGGGCGTGTCTGGGGATAGATAGATTAGATAGATGCGGGGTGTCTGGGGATAGATAGATAGATAGATGGGGCGTGTCTGGGGATAGATAGATAGATAGATGGGGTGTGTCTGGGGATAGATAGTTAGATAGATAGATGGGGCATGTCTGGGGATAGATAGATAGATAGATAGATAGATGGGGCGTGTCTGGGGACAGATAGATAGATAGATAGATAGATAGATGGGGCGTGTCTGGGGACAGATAGATAGATAGATGGGGCATGTCTGGGGATAGATAGATAGATAGATAGATAGATAGATAGATAGATGGGGCGTGTCTGGGGACAGATAGATATATAGATAGATAGATAGATAGATAGATGGGGCGTGTCTGGGGACAGATAGATATATAGATAGATAGATAGATAGATAGATGGGGTGTGTCTGGGGATAGATAGATAGATAGATGGGGCGTGTCTGGGGATAGATAGATAGATAGATAGATAGATGGGGCGTGTCTGGGGATAGATAGATAGATAGATAGATAGATGGGGCGTGTCTGGGGACAGATAGATATATAGATAGATGGGGCATGTCTGGGGATAGATAGATAGATAGATAGATAGATGGGGCGTGTCTGGGGACAGATAGATATATAGATAGATAGATAGATAGATGGGGCGTGTCTGGGGATAGATAGATAGATAGATAGATGGGGCGTGTCTGGGGATAGATAGATAGATAGATAGATAGATAGATGGGGCGTGTCTGGGGATAGATAGATAGATAGATAGATGGGGCGTGTCTGGGGATAGATAGATAGATAGATAGATGGGGTGTGTCTGGGGATAGGTAGATAGATAGATAGATAGATGGGGCGTGTCTGGGGATACATAGATAGATAGATGGATGGGGCGTGTCTGGGGATAGATAGATAGATAGATGGGGCATGTCTGGGGATAGATAGATAGATAGATGGGGCGTGTCTGGGGACAGATAGATATATAGATAGATAGATGGGGCGTGTCTGGGGATAGATAGATAGATGGGGCGTGTCTGGGGATAGATAGATAGATAGATAGATGGGGCGTGTCTGGGGATAGATAGATAGATAGATAGATGGGGCATGTCTGGGGACATATAGATATATAGATAGATAGATAGATAGATGGGGCGTGTCTGGGGATAGATAGATAGATAGATAGATGGTGGGGCTGTGGATAGATAGATAGATAGATGGGGCGTGTCTGGGGACAGATAGATAGATGGGGCGTGTCTGGGGATAGATAGATAGATAGATAGATAGATAGATGGGGCATGTCTGGGGATAGATAGATAGATAGATAGATAGATAGATAGATAGATAGATAGATGGGGCGTGTCTGGGGATAGATAGATAGGTGGATGGTGTGTGGGGGGGGGGATGGATAGATAGATAGATGGGGTGTGTGTGGGGGGATAGATAGATAGATGGGGGTGTCTGGGGATAGATAGATAGATGGGGGGGCTGTGGATAGATAGATAGATGGGCGTGTGTCTGGGGATAGGTAGATAGATAGATAGATGGGGTGTGTCTGGGGATAGATAGTTAGATAGATAGATAGATAGATAGACAGATAGATAGATAGATGGGACGTGTCTGGGGATAGATAGATAGATAGATAGATAGATGGGGAGTGTCTGGGGATAGATAGATAGATAGATAGATAGATAGATAGATGGGGCGTGTCTGGGGATAGATAGATAGGTGGATGGTGTGTGTGTGGGGGGATGGATAGATAGATAGATAGATGGGGTGTGTGTGGGGGGATAGATAGATAGATGGGGTGTCTGGGGATAGATAGGTAGATAGATAGATAGATGGGGGGGCTGTGGATAGATAGATAGATAGATAGATAGATAGATAGATAGATAGATGGGGGTGTGTGTCTGGGGATAGATAGATGATGTAAGGGATGGATCCTGCCATGGTCCCCCTCTGAAGGGATGGATCTTGGCCATGGAGTCTCTCTCCAGGTGGATGGATCCCAGCCATGACATCTCTTTCTGAGATAACCTACTCCTGCCAAGACGGAGACCACTCTCTGAGAGGATCCTAGGCACCTGTTTCCGAGCCAGCACTGTCCCTTAGCTGTCAGTCCTCAGCTGCCGGGCTCCAACCCTTAGGACAAACGAAGCCCCATTCCAATTGACTTGGCTCAGATCTGTCACCACTCCCTGCCCAATCCATTGCAACAGCCACCAACAGGCTACTTTGCAGACACAGGCTGGAACCAGACCTGAGCGCTTTAGCCAGCCTGGCTCCCTGCCTCCCGCACCCTGCATCCTTCCCCTCAAAGGGTCCTGGGCAGGGATCGCCAGCTGAGGGGAGAAGGTTGGGACTGAGGCATCTGCATCAATTTCTGGCCCCAGAAATCACCGGCGCCGTCACATCTCCTGACACTCCACAGCCTCCCACTGCGGGGAAGGGAAATCGCATTAAACCAGAGACGCTTCTGCACCTTATCGCCTCCCTTTGATGAAAGAGAAAAGCTGAGACACACTAGAAATATGATTCCCTCCAATCCCCCCGTCCCCCGTTCCGATCTCAGAAAGAATTGCCAGAACGAGCATAAATGTGAATAAAGTTTAAATCAAGCAATTATTTCCTTAATTCCTCTTCAAACTCCAAATGCGCTGAAATGGCTGGAGGGTGTTTTTCCCTTTTCCCTCCCCTTCACTGGGTTCTAATTGTGTCGTTAGTAATTAATGACTTTGAGTGGAGACATTTTATTTTTAATTAAAAGAAGAGAAGGAAAAGCCATCCATCTCGTGGCCTTTACTCCACGCGGTATTTTATTGGGGCCGCCAAGCTGCCGGTCACAGATACCACCTCCTAGTTGGGGGGAGGGGAGGGGCGGATTTCGTGCGAGGGAATCTGTGTCGTTCTTAGCATGGCCCGGAGAGCTTGTATTTATTCCACACAGCATCCCCGCTCCCCCGAGTGTCACGTGCCTCCCCCGGTATCTTCCGCTCTCACGGGAGAGAGGCCTAGGATTGAGTCTCCTCCAAACCATGCTGGGAATGTGGGGGAGTTCCCTGTCACATGATGGAGATGGATGTATGGCAATGAAGGGGCCTTCTTAATGACCCTTCACCAAGAGTTGTCTCTGAGGATGGCCCCCAGAGCCCTCAGTCTTTACCTAAAGGACGAAGATCATTACTTGGGAGCAGTAGTAGACTCTTATCCTCTCCTGTGGATCAGCCACTAGAGGGAGACTTTAGGTGTGTGGGTTACAGCTTCCTGCTGCAAGGGGGTGAGAAGGGCTCAAAGACGCTGAGGCACATCATGGCTCCCAGCAGCTCTGTGTCCTGACCCTAGCCGTGGCAGGAAGACATTGTCTCCATTTCTCCAGCTGACACCATGCCAGATGTGGGCTAGGTGCCCTCACTGCCAGGCTCCTGCTTGAGAGTGAACCAGAGTGGGGGCATCACCTCAGCTCTTGGCTCCCGGAGGAGCCCCTGGCTGGCTGGATCATGGAACAAGGTGATGGCGGAGGGGTTTTTCATTAAAGCCATAAGGCAGATGCCTCTAGGGGTGCCATGCTGTGAGGGCAGAGACATAGCCTTGGTAGGAAGCAGAGCAGGAGACAAGCATGCTTATAGGTGGGATGGCCACCAGCCCTGGGGCTCTCCACAACTAACAGCTTGAATTTCTGCAGCTTTGGGCTAATCACACTGGGAGAAGCCAGAGACTCCTAACCTCCTGCATGCGGCTCAGAGGGGGACACGGAACCCGGACACACGCCGATGAGGGGTCCCTGCAGGCTGTGTAAGGGGAGAGCGGGGGAGGGAAAACTGGCCCCTTTCCCCTGTATATCAGCACCCACATGAGCCTCCTGTTGTTGTTCGTGACCCAGGGCTAGGCCCTCAGATTGTGTGGATCAATACTGGCTGGGAATCGGGCCTATTGACTTCAGTGGGGCTACCCCGATTTACACCAGCAGGAGATAAGGCCCCATTTCCCGAGGGACAGCTCCGGAGAAAGAGCCCAACCAGCCGCAGGTGTGCGGTGTCCCTCACAGAATGAAGATAGAGAGTAGCAGTGATGGCCCTGAACTCACAATCCACACAAGCACGTCTCCTAGAGGTAGGGTGACCAGCTGTCCCGATTTTATAGGGACAGTCCCGATTTTTGGGTCTTTTTCTTATATAGGCTCCTATTAACCCCCACCCCCTGTCCTGATTTTTCACACTTTTCCTACCTAGAGGCAGCAGCATCAAGGAGCCATTGCAGGCTGCAGGGCAGACAGCTTCCCTTACAGGCCGCTCTGCCTACAGAGCTCAGATAACGAGCCATGTGGCAATTATTGTCCAGTGAAAACGGGCAGGCACCTTTCACGCACAGCGGCTGGGCACAGGTGGCCTAGGGAGAGGGATGCTGCTATTGGGGTGGATTCATCAGGGGGGACTCATGCTATCACAGAGCCCATGAATGATACAGGCCGAAACTCAGCCAAGCCCTTAAATACATGCTTAGCTTTAAGGGCATTGGCTTCAGTGGGACCCACCTAAAGTTAGCTGGGTGCCCAAGTGCTTCAGGGGAGCGGGGACTTCAGTGCACTGGAGTTTCTCCTCTAGAGACTTAGATTTCTAAAGCTCTTCTCAGGTTCTCAGCAGCCCTTTGCTTGAAAGTAGCAGGCCATTGTAGTGCTGGAACCAGCCACTAGCAATGACATAACCATGTGGACTAAGTGAGTGTGTTACATTTAGAAGACCAGTTTGGTGGCAGCGTTTCCAGCTCCTTTCCCCTCCAGGGGCAGGTTACACGTGGAGCCCCCAGGAGAGAGAGCTGGAGTTAGATTTTCCAGAAGACCAGAGTTTTCCCAACCATCTGGTGACCTTTGGGGAGGAGCCCACCCTGAAGCCAGTACTTGGATCTTTGGCTGGGCCATGGCCAGGTATCTGGCTGCACCCCACTTCCTGACTCCTTCTTGCACCCGGGTGGTCCATGGGTAGCCTGCGGGGAACTCACTACAGAGAAGCATTCTTTGTAGACATGCCGCCTGACCGGGAGGGGTTGGCTTCAAAATCCTCTCCACTGTCAGTGCCGCTGGACACTTCCCAGTTAGGCAGCCCCCAGGCACGGTATCTAATTTCAGGCTCCGTGAGCTGTGACTATCTCCTGGATAAAAGGTTCACGCAGGAGCATGAACTATCTCCTCTGGCAAATGGGTGATTATTCCTCCAGCGGGCGGACGCCACTCCACGCCAGTCAAGGCCGAGCTCCATTTGTCATTGTTTGCAAGGGCCGGAGAGGAGGGCGTCACATTGAATGGGGATTGATTGCCTGGCTGGGCGGACGGCATTGGATCTCGCTGATTGCAAATTATTACATGGTTTTGATCTTGCTCTCTGTCCACTGGAGAGTAGCCCTCCAGGATCCCAATCTCCCTGCACCAGGATACACAAACTTCCGATCAAAGGGCATGACTCTTATCCTTCTCTGGGGGAGTTGGGCCCCGGGCTATCCTTTCCAGGGTAAGGCAGAGCCATTCATTCAGGTATGATCTGCTCTCCACTTCCCTCCAGTGCTGCTGTGTCCAGCCCCAGTTCTTTCAGGGGACTCACAGAACATGCAAAGGGCCCACCAAAGAGAGCTAAGGTTGCCCTGAGAACATGTAACCTGGGATGGTCAAATACAGCCCTGGGCTGAGGTTCTGCCATGTTCCTACAATCCCCTCTGATGAGAAAATCAAGGAGGGTTGGGAGAAATGGCTTTAACCTATTTGGCCCGAGTAATGGCGTGGAAGAGGCGATGAACAGCTACTTGCTGAGGACACAATTATTTATAGCATGTTCATGAAAGCTATGGAGGAGCATGAGGCCCTTTGGAGGAAGCTGCCCATCGCAAGTGATTGGGGACATGCTAGCAGATGCAATTTGGTACAGAAAAGTGCGAGGTAATGCAGGCTGGGAGGAATAATTTAAATGACGCTGATGGGTTCTGAATTAGCTGCAGATGCTTTAGAAAAAAGCTTGCACGTCATTGTGGGCAGCTCAGTGCAGACACCTGCTCAGTGGTCAGTGGTGTTAAAAAAATTCAACCACCATGCCAACATCAGGAGACTACAAAGGAGTGGATAGAAAATAGCATAGGACATTTCATAAGGCCATTATATGAAATTGATGGTTCACCTTGAATACTGGGTTCAGCTCTGATCACCTTGCCTCAGAAAATACGTGCAGTGGAAGAGAACTGGAGAAGTAAAATGGAAATGATTAGAGGCGCCTTTGAGAGGTTCCGGGGAGGAGAGATTGAAAAGACTAACTTGATTTACAAAGGTGCTGAGCATCTGTAAATTGCTCAGCAATGGAAGTTGCAGGTGCTAATGCACCTTTGGACACCTCACTTCCAGGCTGTTGAGGTTAGAAAGGAGCAAGAGGAGATACGAGGGAGGTAACTGTATACCATAAGGGATGATGTACGGTAGCCAGGCAGAGATTCCCAGCACCTTGCCTGAGAATCCAATGACAAAGGGCAGGGGGGCGCAGCCTGGATGTTAACCTGTGAAACTCACTGCCTCTGGATGTTATAGAGGCAAAGATTTCAGTAAGATTCAAACCAGGATTAGACCCATAGGAATAAGGATAGCAATGCCAGTGGCACTTTCTGGTAGGTAGGATCAGTGGTGGATTAGCCACTGGGCCAACGGGGCCCATGACCAGGGGCCCTGGCCAATTGGGGGTTCCCGGAAAACTGGGCACCCCTGCGTCTTGACCTGCACCGCCTGCCCATCCACCCAGCGCTCCTACCGGGGAGCAGGGTTGGAGCTTGGGGGCTTCCCCCACTCCCCAGCAGGAGCACCGGGCGGGTGGGCGGAGCAACCCCCATGCCCGACCCTGCTCCCTGGCAGGACCTCCACGGGGGAGGGGGAGGGGGGACTGCAGGTGGAAGGGGTGGGGAGGAGCCTCCCCAGCGTCTCACAAAATCCTAGTCTGTCTCCGGATGGGATAGCATCACAAGGGCTCTGCTTCAGGATATGAGATGATCAGCAGCTGGGGTAAGGAAGGCATTTCCGCCCATGCAACATTCATGAGCCGGGGATGCTTTTCTCTGAAACCTTCAGTGTTATCTAAGCCACAGCTGGAGCAGATGCCATCAAAGTACTTATAGGGTGCTCTTCAGCATAGTACGCACAATCCTTCATGGATTCTATGCTCACGATACCCCTTGGGGATGGAGAAGTATTACCCCCATTTCACTGATGGGGAACTGAGACACGGTGATTTCACAGCGTCCGAGAGGAATTCTGTAGTAGAACTAGGAACCAAACGCACGGCTCTTGACACCCAGGGCATCACTCTAGCTCCTAGCCCAGCGTTCTTGCCCCAGCCTCCCCAGGCCTGTGCGGATGGCTTGTCTGGTACAGCAAGTGAGCTGTGCTAGGATCAATATCACTGCGACGTGGGTAGCACTCAAGCTGGCAGAGAAGAAGCAGGAGATGTGGGACTTGGGGACATGGAGTCAAAATGAGCGGGACGTGGGGAATTGTAAAGTTTGGGCTTTGAGCTAAGTTGCCGGTCAAAGGCAGATATTCCCCTATGGCCAGCACAGGAATTACAGTCATGCCTTGAGAGTGGGGCCCCAGAGGTGCTGTGAATACACAGAATGAGAGACCATCCCTGCTCCAAAGAGCTCACGGTCTCAATAGACCCAACGAGTGGAAGGAGAAACAGGGAAGGGAAGTGCCTTGCGTACGATCACACAGCTCGTCAGTGGCAGAGTCAGGAATTGACCCCCAGCTCTTCTGCCTGCCTGCTAAGGGCTAAGGAGCCATGGCAACTCGCACGAGCAAAGAGGTGCCAGACTCCATACCGAGAAGCCAACACCCCCTTGTGCAAGGTGGCTCCAGGCCAAAGGGCCAGGACGGTGGCTGGTAAAGGAACAAGAGAAGGAATTAAATCGACATTTGTGGTGCTGGGGAAGGAAGCAAGCAAACCACTTGTTGCAACAGATGCCCCCCCATCTCTGGGGGATCTGTATGTGGTTTACCCGGCTAACCGGGCTGGCCTCACAGCTGATCTTTATGTTCAGGGCAAAGCTCCCTTGATAACTCAGCCTGATGGGGCTGAAGCTGCCGGGCTTGGTGGAAGCACAAGACACAAGGTTTAGCTGACACCCAGCCCCGGCCACAGCTCTTCACAGAGGAGGGGCTAGCGGCTTGCAGTGGGCTTTGCGCGCAGGGCCAGCCGGCAGCAGGGAGGGGCTTGGGCGGGCCATAAGCAATTTCAGGCTGTGTCTGTGTGCCATGCCTGTAGCTGAATAAGCACACCTGCCATGGCCCCCTGTGGGGATCTGCCCCTGAATCTGAGGGCAGCTACGAGTGCAGGGCTGTGCCCATGCTGTACCATCCCGTATGGAAACACCACCCTATAGAACAGCGACAGCTCCCTATGCTGCTGGTCATTGCCTTTGAGCTCTGCAGGGTTTTATTCTAAGGGTTGGTGGCAGGACTGAAGTGAATGGCCACTATGAGGTCTATGCCCCCAAGGGAACCCTTCCCCAGCCCAGATAAGTGATCTCCCAGCAGTAACCCTACCCCCATGAAAGGATCCACCTGTCCCCAGCATGTTACTGACCCACTCGTGAATTCATCGGTCCCCGGTAAGCATCTCAGGGGCTCTTGTATCCTTGATAGAACAAGCCACATTTATCCTTTGTCCAACCCCAGGGATCTTCCCACCCATAGGTGGGACTCGCTGTGTGTGAGGATCTTGGATGTTCACCACAGCTTAAAATGGGACCCTCACAGGTGTCCATGGGCAGCCGGGATCTCACCAGGGAGCCGCTGTCCTTGCAGACTGGTAAGATCTGTGCCGAGCAGGGCTGAGCTGGTGTCCTTGGGCCCCCTTAGCCTGTCAGCTGCAACTCCGGGGACTGCACGCATTCAAGTGGTGAGTTACTGGTGCATCCTGGGATGGTCCCTCTTCCTAACACCCCTCGCCTCTCTCCCCCGAGTCCTCTTCCTCCTTTCCAACCTCCTCTCTCCCTTCCACTCTGTGCTGTCTTCACGCCAGCTGACTCTCTCTGTGTTCGACTCCGCTTGCTCTCTACCTTCTCAGCTGCCCCTGGGCCTTGCTTCCGTTGCACCTGCCGATGGCCCTGACACAGCAGTCAGTTCCCAGAAGCACATGTGGGTCACCTGAGCATCCCCCAGGGAACCAAACAAAGCCGAAAGTGGCCACCTTCCCCTTCCATCTGTAGGCACGTCACTTCCCCTTTGCCTTGTGTTGGGCTACTCGCCCCTGGAGACCTGGCTCCCCGCACAAGCAGGTGCCTCACAGCAACGTTCCTTGCTCTTGGCTAGGTCCCTAAGGCCGTTATCATCAGCGGACACCAGGATGTGGCTCTCATTCCACCCGCCTGTACGTAGATTATACGGACGTCATCTCACCGGGGAATTCATGGGCCTGGCCTGCTCCTGCTGACGTGGATGGGATAAGCATCAATGGGAGCAGGGTTGAGCCATCCAGTAGGGCAAGGTGCCAGTGAAACGTGGGCACTTGTGCCCAGAGGTTCCAGGAACAGATCTTTCCTTCTGTCCCGCTGGCTGAAATCCCACCACTTTTATTCAGCACTTTGGTTCTGAAGCTCTGATTCCAAAAGCCTACCCCTCAGGCCATGTCTACACTACAGCGGTGGTACTCACGTGGCACTCAGACATGCTAGGGTGAAGGAAGGGGTTTTCCCATCAGTGTGGTTTATCCTTCTCTCAGAGGAAGCAGCTAGGTCAACAGAAGAACCAGCAGGGGTTAATCTGACCTGCCTACATCGCTCAGCGTGCAGGATTTTTCACTGCCTTGAGTGACGAAGCTAGGTCAATCTCATTTTTAAGCAGAGCCCCGGCCTAGGGCTGTGTCCACACTGCAGAGTCTATGTCAGCCCAGCTCTGCCAGTAGAGGCCCTGGTGTAGACGCAGCTTACACCAACAGAAGGAGTTTTCTGTCCGTGTAGGGACACCGTCTCCCCGAACACTTTTCAGTCAGCACAGCTGTGTCCGCACTGGGGGATTTGTCCCCATAGCTATGTTAGCCAGGGATGTGTTGATTTCACACCCCGACTGACACAGCTGCACCAGTGTAAGGGTTACAGGCAGACCAGTCAGCTCTTCAGCGGAGGCATCTGGGGAAAAGGCAGAGGACCTGTGTTGCATCTTTTGCTCTTTATACAGCAGTAATAGCATGAAGAAACCACACAAGCGCAGCCATGTTCCTTCCTCATAACCAGGTTTAAGAATTTTATTAAGATGAGGTTAAAAGAGAAAGAAAACGGTGCAGAGTTTAAGCGTAGATGTTTCTGGTTATCAGGGAATAACGTACAGATTATCAAGGGGTGTGAAGTTCGGTTTAGGATCGGATGGCATAAGGAATACATAATCTGCAATATCCCCCATTGGGGGTAAAAGATTAGCGGGTCAGAGTACAAACATTGAGATATGGGGGTATGTTGTTCATATAATGGCTCTGTTCAGGTGTGGAGTATAATGAGTGGATATGATGATGAGGATGGATTTACCCTCATTTGGTGAGATTTAATGTTCAGTAAGTTTATGGTTCCAGTTCATATGGTCCAAAGGAAAAAGTCTCTCGGTCCCTTTCTCGTAGTTGATGCATGATGCTGTTCCAGCTCACGCCTCCTGGTACTGTCGGTGGCCGGTGATGTGTTCGATGTAGATGTCCCTGGACCTACTAATGTACCCAAACCCTCATGATCTAGGTGGATAAGGCCTGCTGCTCTGATTGGTTTCTAAAATATAGAACATACTGAGTGCAACTAGAGGGTTCGCTTGCCATATAAAGGGGTACTGCACTATTCCTATACACTCTAGACAGCAGCTGGGTTATCCTGAGAGTGGGAGTAGCTTCAAGGGATGGGTGAACCGGTTACGGAAAAATAACCTGCTGGAAACTCGAACTGAATTGTTTCAGGTTTGGCAAGGGTTGGCTCAATAGCACTAAATGCTCATGGGCCATAGAGCCTTTTAGCTCCTAGGTTCAAATCCAGCCCAGGACAGCAACGACCTACAGCTGTTGCTCGTCTCTCATCTTATATGTAGATTGTCAGCTCTTTGGGGGCGGGGCCCATCTTGTTGTGCTGTGTTTGTACAGCACCCAGCACATGGGGGTCCTGGCCCATGGCTGGAGCTCCTACAGGCTACCGTAATACACCTAATAAATAAGGTAGGGCACCCAGCACAATGGAGGCCTGGGTCTATGGGTGGGGCTCCTAGGCACTACCATAATACACCCAATAGATACAACCCAGCATGGCTGGGATTCCTAGGCACTAACCTAATACAGATGATGAGTCATCAGCATAAGAACTGGTGACAGACAGGACACATACCATTAAAGTCCTTCCCTCCCTCCTCGCCATTAGAATTAAAATGGAACAGAACAAAGAAGATAAGGCATGTGAAATATGCCAGAAGCTTTTCAGTTGTTCAAGGCAGGTGGGGAGAGAACCATGTTCTCCCTCGTAAAACTAGCACTGCTGTGACTTCCGGAGCCATGGAGGGATCAGGGGGAAAAGCGTGCTCATTTCAGCCGGCACCCACCTGATCAGTCTGTACCGTAGCGAGAACACCATCTGGCCTTTACCAAAATCCACAGCAACCCAGCTGCTCCGAGTCCGAACCCTGCTCTCAGAAGCATCTTTCTCAAGGGGCGTGTTTTGCAGGATGAAGAAACCCAAACCCCGCCCTGTGCCTTTCCCTTCATTCCCTGCCCCTTTTCTCCCAATTTTATTTTTGAAACTCTCTGGGAACCCTTGCATTAACTGCAGCTTGGAGAACACAATCAAGCTATTTCTTGCCAGAGAACTAATTTAATGCATGGATGACTTTAGCTCAAAAGAAGAAATAAGGACAAGCAGGCATCCCAAAGGAACAGAATAATAGGGCAATTTGCACAAGATGAGGAGGAAGGTAGAGTGGACTGGTAGTATTTTTGAATAATCATCTTTATAAATCTTTTATTTCCCCCTTTTTTTCTAGCCGGCACCATTCACATTTTCTCATCCTGTTTGCACCCTTACGTGTTGGGTGGCCTATCCTGCGGTTAGGACTTAAGCAGCGTGAGCTGAGAAAGGTTTCGTTTGGTCCCATGGGTTCCCCCTCTTGATTTCAGCTAAGAGGTGATAGAGAGTCAGTCGTAGTGGAGAGGTGTCTGAGAGAGTGAGGCAGGAGCTGGAATATCTGTGTCGTAGGAAATGCTGCGATTTCGAAAGGTGTTTCATTCCCAATCAGAATGAAAAGTCAAGAATTTCAAAAATTTCCTGAGCAATGAAATTTCCCCAAAGAAATCAGTCTGAGCAAATCAAAACGTTTTGTGGCGCTAAAATCCAAGTGTTTTATTTCAATAAAATCAAGATTTCATTTTGACGTTTAATTGTTTTCGTTTTTATACTATAAAATCTATTTGTCCACGAAAATTTTGTTTCAAAATAAAGAATGGAAACGTTCCCTCCTGAAAATGATGAAATGGAACATTTCAACCTTTTCTAAATGTTTCTTTCAATTCCTCCCTCCCCCACCCCCACCAAAAAAAAAAATGAAATTCCTTCTAAATCAACATGTTCCCGCTGGAAGTTTTGGCTTTGAAAAATGGCAAATCTTCGACCAGCTGCACCCTCGCCCCACCAGAGGAGTCCTGATTGGAGGAGTGTCCAACCCCATGGTCTGTCTGTGCCATTTAAGCCAGAAAGAGA
This sequence comes from Chelonia mydas, assembly GCF_015237465.2. Lineage (NCBI taxonomy): Eukaryota > Metazoa > Chordata > Testudines > Cheloniidae > Chelonia > Chelonia mydas. The sequence goes on along the minus strand of NC_051257.2, from coordinate 20,714,458 downwards.
CACTGGAAGTTGTCTGTGTAACAGGGTGACTTCCTGGCTGGCTGGTACTTTGGACCCCCCTTTCTTGCCTGACTCTTGAGCCATACTTCTCTGCCTTGTTCCTGCTTCCCTGCCATGTTCGTGATCCCTGCTGCTGTTCTCTGACTCCGACTCCAGCTCTGACCCTTGGCTTGATTCTCTTACCCTCGGCCCAAGCATTCAGCCTTTGACTCCGTTTCTGACCTTCTGCTCTGATTCCTGGCTCTGACTCTGGCTTGACCCTTGGCTTTGGCGTCTGGCCTCTGACTTTGGTTCTGACCCTTTTCCTGGCTCCTGCTCTGACCACTAGTCCTGACTGCCCATGTCCCGAGTCCCTAACAGGTTGAGTCTAGCCCACTAGTCTGTGGCCAGATTATCCAGCCAAGAACTACGGATAGCCGCTCCTTAGGGGTGATGGAGATTTTGGCTGCTTGGTAGACCAGAGCATTGGTCGTGGTCTGGACTTGGAAGGCCTGTCAAAGAGATGAACTCAACAGCTGGGTCATTCACCAGCCGAATGCAGAAGGAGATGAAGAATCTAGACTCAAGCCCTGCACCCTCTGGCATGAGAAGAATCCGGAACGGGGTTCTGTGCCCACCTGGAATGGATTAGGGGAGTAGCTGCCCAGTTAGTTGTTGTGGTGCTGGCTTGTCTTTGGGTGTCTTGGCAGAGTAGCTTTTACTCCACTGCAGTGTTCCCTCTGCAAAACGAGGTGCTGTTCTTTGATCAAGTCCCTTCCTAGAGTGGCTTCAGGTATGTGAGTTTGCTACCGTGTCTGTTCTTTTATCTGCCGTGTCTCCCTTGTGCCACAGGAAGGGTTGTGTGTGTGTATTGGTTAAAACCTCTCGGATCACTCACAGGTTCACAAGCCCCTCTTGTTCTCCTTCGGAGGTAGCCTCCCCTCAGGATGGCTGCTGAGGCTAGATGGGATGTTCTCCTTTGCAAAGGGCCTTGCCATGGAGCTGCAGTGGAAACCCTCGTTCCCTTCGAAGCCTGGGCTGAGATGCTCAGAGCTGGTGAAGGGATTGGAATGCCCCTGTGGTGGGCTTTGTACCCCGTCGACCCCTTAAGTCATGGGGGAGGGAGATTACCCTGCCACTCTATGCCTATGTCCGTTTTCCAACACCCCCCCTCCCCCGCCCCGGTAGTCAGCACAGTGTGGCCCAATGGTCAGGGTCCATCTACTGCCCCTTCCTGAGTGGGGTAATGCAGCCCAGTGGCCGGAGTCCATTCAATGTGCCCCTAGGGCAGTGCGGCCCAACGGCCAGAGTCCGCCTAATTCCCCCTTCTCTAGTGGGATAGCGCGGCTTAGCCATACCGCTCCCTTCAGAGGCAAAACAGGAATCCTAGTGGCTGGGGGCCATCACAAGAGGGTGGAAGCCCCTGGTAGGAGGGCCCGGGCCCACCTGACTCCACCGGGCCCCGACACAGAGCCCTGCCAGCAGCTGAGTGGTCCGCCACAGGGTCAGTGGGGAATCCTACCGAAACACGCTGACCTCATAAGGGTGGGAGGTACCACTCCCTTACCCTCCTTGGGTCACTTCCCAGAGGCACACCTCCCATATGGAATCAGGGTCTCCAGGCTCCTCAGGACCAGACACTCCCTGGGGTTCCAATAGCAGCAGGCCTCTGGTCCAGGTTTCGGGCTCTTCAGCCCTCGTAGGTAAGGGCTGTAACGGCTCCTGGGCTGGAGCCCCTGCCGAGTGTCCTTCCTCCTTGGCAGCCAGCCCTGACTGAGCAGCTCTGCAGCCTTTTATACCTGACCTCCAGGTGGAGCATGCCAGCAGAGCCTCAGGGGCAGGGCTTCCTCTGCTAGGAGGTAAGGACTAACTCCCCCTGTACCATCACAGCCCCATTCCCCTTCGTTTTCCAGTGGAAACTGGGCACCCACATGTTTGCTCTGAAAAGAGCTCCCTGTGTGGAGGGAGTTCACTTCATAACCTAGTGCTTTGGGATGAGGAGGGGAATCTGGGAGTCCCTTCGTATCAGGGAAGGGACTGGGTCCGTCTCTGAGCTGTCGGAAATCCCGAGCTCCCTCATTCTAATCCAAGGCAGGGGAGGTTTTGGCAGCTCCTTTCTGATCCTTTCAGAGCCACACCAGCCTCTTGCCTGACCCCTCTGAAACTCTTCCCATCCCGCTGCAGTTTTGCAGGCGGGGGAGGTATCAGGTGTATAGGAAGCTGCCCTCCCTACCTGTGAATGCTGGGTGCCCCCACCCACCTGGGGGAGTAGAATCACCCCAGTAGGACCCGCCTCCCTGCACCCATGCCTCATTCCAGCCATCTGCCACTCTCCTATCTTGCTCCATCCATACTGCACTGCCCTCAGAACTAGGTCAAAGCCAAATCCGTAAATTGCTGGGGTGGAGTGGAGGGACTCCAGCGGTCAGGTTAATGGGACTCAGTGTCTAAGTGACCAATCAAGGTGTTGGAGGTGCATCCCCCCTGAGGAGGGCAGATTGATTTGCCACAGAGGAGCTGGGCTGGGGTAGGTTGGAGCTGTCCCCCCTCTGTCCAGCTCTGCAGAATGTGCAGGGAGTGGAGCTCTCTGGCTGTATTCTAGACACGCGGCTCCGCTCTGGCCCTGGCATGCATAACTATGAGGCAGCAGCTCACCCAGGGAATGGATTGACTCTTCCGGGCCTTTTATTATGCTGGGCTGGTGTGCGGGTTTACAGCCAGCTCAGGGATGCTACTTGCAGTTTAATGCTGCGTCTGTTTCTGGCTTATTTATTTATTTTCTTTCTTTCTCTCCATTGTCTAAAAAAAAAAGGAAGGAAGGAAGCAATCTGGTTACGGGTTTTTGAACCCTGCCGCCTGGAGAAGGCTTCAGTAAATAATCATTAATAATACATCTCACTTATAAATTCCTATTCCACCAAGCCCAGCAAAGGCCCTGATGGCAACACGGGAAACAGTCAAATGAGAGAGTTGAAATAAATGATAAAATAAAAACAAAACCAATCAGTTCATCGTCAAATCTATGGCACTGTAGCCAAGCCAGCCCCACCAAGGGCTTATTGGCTGTTTGTGTGTGCACTACAAGACCACTTGAATTCTGTGCCAGTCGAAAGGCCAGCAAATGATCCCCCTTGGCTCCCAACTGCTTATTACTGAAGGGAAGCAGTGCTATCTAATAGACTGACCTGGGATGCAGGAGACCCATGTTTTGCTCCCAGCTGGCCTGCTGGGCAAGTGTCTTTGTGCCTCAGTTTCCTCCTCTGTAAAACAGGAAAAATTACACTCACTGCTTTTGTAAAGCAGTTTGATTTAAAGATTTGTAGATTCCAAGGCCAGAAAGGACCACTGTGATCCTGTAGACTGACCTCCTGGACAGCACAGGCCAGAGACCTGCCCCAAAATTATTCCTAGAACAGAGCGTTAAGAAAACCCTCCAGTCTTGAATAAAAATGGTCAGTGATGGAGAATCTACCACGACCCTTGGTAAGTTGTTCCAAGGCTTAATTACTCTCACCAGTAAAAATGTACACCTTATTTCTAGTCTGAATTTGTCTAACTTCAACTTCCAGCCATTGGATGGTGTTAGACCTCTCTCTGCTGAACTGACAAGCCCATTATCAAATATGTGCTCCCCATGGAGGTACTCCAGACTGTGATCAGGTCACCCCTTAACCTGCTCTTTGTTAAGCGAAATAAACTGAGCTCTCTAAGTCTGTCACTACAGACATGAGATCTACGGCTGAGAAATGTTATGTTAGAGCTGGCCATTATGTTTGGTATTGCAGGAGCTCCAGCCATGGAGCAGGGCCCCATGGTGCTAGGAGCTGTACAAATACAGAATAAGAAGATGGTCCCTGCCCCAAAGAGTTTACAATCTAAGTATAAGACAAGAGATGAAAGATGGACACAGACAGCTGGGGTGTGGGGGCAAAAGAGAATAAGCTCAGGAACAATCTCTCCCTATGCATATGTCCTGGACCTAGAACAACGGGGCTACAATAGCTTCTAGGTGCTATTATAATTAACGTATATGAAGGGAATCGCGTCTCTCCCTCTCTCACTGGTAAAGGGTTGATGGCATGCTCCGGAGCAGTTCTGAGTGCATCCAGTAGAAGGCACACTATGTCCGTTACAATGTAGCACCAGTGCCAAAGGGCTCCATTGGGTTTTGCTGCACTCCTGAGCGTGTGCGTGTGTCTGTGTGTATGTACTGAAGGGGAATTCCCTCCTTTCAAGTACTCCATTGAATTCTGGGCTCTTAGGTCATCCCCATTGGCTGCATGTGCAACTCCAGGGGGCACTCTGAATGTCTCTGACCCAGGAGCTCACCTCAAACTGGCTCTAGGTCAAGGTGTGGCTGCCCTGCTCCTGTCTGCAGCTAGCCCGGTGCCAGCATGCCTCCAATCTACCCCTCCTGCTCCAGTCTGTGCTCCCCTGGGGCTGCCTGAGATGAGGTCTGCAGAAGTTAAAAGGAAGATCGGGCCATGTGTCTGATGTAGGTGAAAGAGAGATGCTGATAGCACCGGCCAGAGCCAGGCACACTGCAGGGGAGGGGGCCCACACAGACATCAGCCTGCTGCACCTGAGCTTCAGTCCTGAACTGTAACCCCAACCCTGGCTGTTCCAGCCCCCCACGCCACCCTCCCCAGCTCTGCTGATGCACCTCAGTCTGCCCCGCCACCCCACTCTGCTCTTCCAGCCCTGACCCCAACAGCTCTGCAATGCATTTCACCCTGCAAGTTCAGCTTCCTCTACTATTCCGGGCTGGGGGCTGATCTTTTTAAATACCCCCCGTCAAGGAAAGATGCTGATTAGCTCTGCTGTCTTTCTCGTTGTCTCGGTCTCCTCAGCCCGGGATTCCCCAGTGCGCCTAGGAAGGAAGTGCTGGGAGCAACAAGGCCGCGCAACGGAAGCAAGCAAGGTAATCGCGGCACCTACCGCGGAAACCAGGAGCCCTCTCGCTAGGGCATCACCCCAGGGAGAGGCGGCTCAGAGGAGGGCCGGGCAATGAGCTGATTTTTCAGGTCTCTGGCAGTTCCAAAATGTCGGGGGAAGGGGGCGGGGGAAGGAAACCACACGAAATGCCCCGTTCGGCCCAGCACACAACACTTTCAAGTTCTTCACCTTCAACCAGAAATTGGGCAACGAAGAGCTTAGATTTAAAGAGGACTTCCACCCCCTTAGACTCAGTAGCTACCTCGGGTGCCCACATGCAGTGTCAGACAACCAGGCTGAATTCCTTCTCTGGAAGCCAGATTCGAACCCAGGGCATTCCTAGTCCAGGTGAGTTCCCTAAGTCCCAGGAGATACAGCCATTCTCACACTATGGGCCCGCAAATATCTAATGTGTATGAAACAGAACAGCTTCAAACAGGAGAGACTGAGAACAGCCATCCCAGACTCCCTTGTAGTCTGGTGGTCAGGGCATTTATCTAGCTGTGAGAGACCCATCAAGGCCCTGTTCCCAAGCAGGCTTATAATATAGATCCCCATCCCCAAGTGAGTTCCTGGGTGTAAGGGGGACACCGCTCCATCCCCTGTTTTGTGAATGGTGCTTAATGGCCCTTGCGAATCTAGCCAGAAAAAAATCAAAATGCTTTTTTTCAAAAATGTCAAAATGACATTTCTGAATTCCCCCCCCCCTTTTTTCAACAGAAACAATTGTTGGAAATCATTGTGAATTTGCGAAAGGTTTCGTTCAAACCTACCTTGGGTTTTTGATGCAAAAGTTTCGGCTGAAAGATTTTGCCCAGCTCGGGATTTGTCACTGAACGTTGTGGATTGCAGGCTGCCGGAGCGACTAGCTGTCAGAGACACCAGTCCTTCCGAATGCTCAACACCTGCAAGGTGCTTCTGTGTTATTTCCCTGCGGGGCTTAATGGTTTTGTCATTTCTGCTTTATAGGGCAGCACTTCACCCGGTAATACCTTGCTAATGGAAGGCACTAATTGATATTAAGCCTGCTAATGGGCCCAAACTCACGCAGTCCCTCCACCAGCACATTTGTGCCCAGACTTATATTCTCAGCCTCTGAGTGCAGAGGGATACGTGCGTGAGAGCCAGGATTCCTCCTCCCAGATGCTGGGGGAAGGAGAGCCCACAAGCCAGCACCCGAGGGCTCGGATTTGGGTTCCAGGTGCACTATTAACAGTGAGTGGTGCTCAAGTTCACCGAGGCTAGCTTACACTCTTCTGTGCCCCGATGGTTTAAATTGGGAGTGACTCCACTGCCATCAATGGATTTCAAACTGGTGCAAATGAGAAAAGTCAACCAATTGAGTTCAGTGGGATCCATATCTTGGTTTACCAGTGCTAGCCAGGGTTCACACTGCCATCCACAGTATGCTCCTGGGTCTTAGCAGGATTCCCATGCCCAGCTGGGAAGTGCATAACAGCGGTCACACTGGGTCAGACCAATAGTCCATCTAGCCCAGTATCCTGTCTTCTGACAGTGGCCAATGCCAGGTGCCCCAGAGGGAATGAACAGAACAGGTCATCATCAAGTGATCCATTCCGTGTAGCCGGCAAACAGAGGCTAGGGACACCATTCCTGACCATCCTGGCTAATAGCCATTGATGGACCTATACTCCATGACCGTATCTAGTTCTTTTTTGAATGCTGTTATATTCTTTGCCTTCACAACATCCTCTGGCAAGGAGTTCCACCGGTTGACCGTGTGTGGTGTAAAAAAATACTTCCTTTTGTTTGTTTTAAACCTGCTGCCTATTCATTTCATTTGGTGGCCCCTAGTTCTTGCGTTATCAGAAGGAGGAAATAACACTTCCTTATTTACTTTCTCCACACTCATCATGATTTTATAGACCTCAACCAAATCCCCCCTTAGCTGTCTTTTAGTTAGCGACACACACACTGGTCTCCTAGTACCAGGATTCCCAGCTTCCAAGTGCAACAGGATCAACACACCAGCTGAGTCACGCTCCCTCCCCTGCGATACCCTGCAGCAGCAATGCGGCTCTGCTGCCCGATGCTGGAGGATGCTGAAGGACTGGGGATGGCTATTTGCCTTCCAGCTGTTTTACATAGCCCTGGTCAATGTGAGTACAAAGCCTGTAGAGAGGTGAGTCTCTGCAACACTGCAGAGGGGAGCTGGGAGTCTGGGCTTTCAATCTACAAGGGCTTGGCTGCAGTACACAGAAAAGACAAGACTGGCTCGAGCAACGCAGCAAACTCTCCCCCCACTGCAGAGCCCTATGGGATCAAGCCAAAATCCAAATGGAAACAGTCCACTCCTATAAGTCACTGCTCCCTGGGCCCCTGACCAGAGCACAGCTGCAGCTCCCAGATAGTGTAAGGTCGGGAGGCCAGCTGGGCTGAAGGCACCTCTGCCCCGGGCACCTCTGCAGCCTGTGCACAATGCCTGGGGCAGCGCCAACGAGGGAAGCAGGTGCCACTGGTGGACTCATGGCAGCATCCATCCTGGGGCTGGAGGCTCAGAGCAGCTGGAAGGCCCAGGGCACCATAGGCGGTGGGGCTGGCCATGCTTTACCATATCCTGGCACCAGCTGACGGCAACAGACTCCATGATGGGCTCGAAGGTGCCAGGGCCCCAGGCTCGCTCCTCTGCAGACAGGAGCAACAGACGGGGGAGGCGGCCTCGCTGATGCTAAACATGGATCCTTCCGAAGGCCCTTTGCGAGCTGATGGAGGGCTCTCCATGCTGATTGTTGCCACGTAATGACATGCTGCCTGCATCCAGCCCCTCGCTGTTGCTTGACTGCTCAATTGGGTTTAATGAGCTCTAATTCTCCCGTCGCTTCACAATTTCCTGTCTCCTGATGGAGGGCAGGAACGCTGACCCCTATCTCTGTGCCTGGAGGTGGAGGTGGGGGTGGGGAGAGGAACGAGCATGCAGTGGAAGCCACGATGCTTGTGCATGTGTGTGAGGCGTCATGCTACCGTGCTCCCATGCCTTCCACATGCGTGTGCACTGGGATGCTACACGCATGCAGCGACTGCCAGAGAGAGTGAAGGGAGGGAGAATTGACATCTTTTCCCTTCAGCCTGCGCCCCAGGGGTTCTCAGGGCGGGGATGGTGTCTGTGGCGGGTTCGCATGGAGTAGGGGGTTAGACGGCTCCTGACCATGATAGCTGGGCAGTTCAGCTGGAAGACACTGGAGTAAGAAAGGGAAGAATTCGACATTGGTGAGGCCTCATCTGGAGTACTGTGTCCAGTTTTGGGCCCCACACTACAAGAAGGACGTGGATAAATTGGAGAGAGTCCAGCGAAGGGCAACAAAAATGATTAGGGGCCTGGAACACATGACTTATGAGGAGAGGCTGAGGGAACTGGGATTGTTTAGTCTGCAGAAGAGAAGAATGAGGGGGGATTTGATAGCTGCTTTCAACTACCTGAGAGGTGGTTCCTGAGAGGATGGTTCTAGACTATTCTCAGTGGTAGAAGAGGACAGGACAAGGAGTAATGGTCTCAAGTTGCAGTGGGGGAGGTTTAGGTTGGATATTAGGAAAAACTTTTTCACTAGGAGGGTGGTGAAACACTGGAATGCGTTACCTAGGGAGGTGGTAGAATCTCCTTCCTTGGAAGTTTTTAAGGTCAGGCTTGACAAAGCCCTGGCTGGGATGATTTGATTGGGGATTGGTCCTGGTTTGAGCCGGGGTTGGACTAGATGACCTCCTGAGGTCCCTTCCAACCCTGATATTCTATGATTCTATGATTCTAAGAAGAAGTTTTACCCACGGCACCGTGTGTTGTTCTGTTCCATCTGCAATTCCGCACATGCCTCTCAGTTTCAACCCTCAGTGTCCCTTCTAGTCCAGCTCTGGGATTCCTCCTCACTCCACACCCAGAGCACTTCCGATACCCCTCAGTCACACCCACAGCCACCCTGCTGTTCCAGTTCGGCCATTCCCACTGCACAGCTCTGCAGACGCCCCTCCATGCTGAGCTGCAGCCCCTGTTGTTCCAGCCTGTGGCATTTCCTGAAACCACTAACTTGGGGAGCCATGACGGGGCGTTGGCCCTGTCCCTGCCCAGGCCGAACCCGCTTAGTTCAGTGATGTCGATCCCTAGGGCTTTCATTGCAGCACAATTACCACATCGCCCTTAACTGGCCCCTGCTTCTGTGACACGTTATCCCTACTGGAGACGAAAAGAGACATCTTCTCAACAGAGGTGGTAGCCCCCTGAAGCTCAGTGAACCCTCGCCCACCTCCCATTGGGAACCCCATCGCTCCCAGCAGGAAGACAACCTACTAAATTCATCCTCACCAAGATTGTGCCGGAGAAGTTAGTCTGATTAGGACAACGCTGAACCTTCACCTCCTTGTGTTTTGTGCCTTGACACCAAGGTGATGGCACATTATAAACTAATAGACACTGGAGACTTTGACAGATAGGGAGGGGGATAGATTTATCTATCTATCTATCATAAGTAGATAGACCTTAACTGCAAAGTTTGGATCCTGATCTGGATTTGGATCCACACTTTCCCATACTTCAGAGCATTTGGCCCCAGTGCTGAGCCGTCTCTCACTCCAGTGACTAGTTACCGAGTGCTGTTGATGCTATGTGGGCTGTACAAGAGGAGGAAATGCCTGGTCCCCATGCCAAAGGGCTGCCTAGTAGCTGGCCCTGCTTGGAGCGAGTTTTGTGTCTGTGTACAGAGAAGGAATGACATGGAAACCAGACTCTGGATTCCGGGTGGGCTGGGGATTGACTTTCATGGACGGCAAGTGAGAACAGAATGAAATATATGTAGCATCTTATTAGTAAAGGACATCTGAAGCTCTAATTAAAATTTGCCTAATGACCCAGCTTCTTCGTCATTTTCACTATCACAGACATTAATTTAAAGTGACAGGTACTTAGGCAAAGGCAAAATTAATTTCTCCTTTAAAAAAAAATTTAAAGGGGAAGCACTTCCATTTTTCATTCCTCCTGAGTGGAGCCTTAGGTTGAGCAAAGAGTTAAAAGCCAAGACTTAGCTTAGAGCAGATAGTAATAGCTAAGATTTCAAAGTGTGTTACGAAGGAGGTCAGTATAATTATTGTCATTTTACAAATGGGGAAACTGAGGCACGGGGAGGGGCAGTGACTTGCCCATCATTATCCATCAGGCCAGTGGCAAAACCCAGGACTCCCGAGTCCTAGACCAGTGCTCTAACTTGTAGGCAGCACCTCACAGCTCAGTTTGGTTACCGGTATGGTAAGCGGCCTCCTCCAAATGGTTCTTTACAGGTGTTTTGAGGAAGGCACACTCCTGGAAGGTGTTAGATTGACAGCCCTCCATTCACCTAAAGGACCTTGATATTGCAGATAAACTTTCTGAGGTGGAGGGACTGCAGCTTGAGGCTCCGTTCTCGCCCTGGTGAGAGAACAAGCCAGACGTGACATATGTGGGTCATGTCACTTAAGTCATGACTGGAAGGTGCTCAGATACTAGCGTGCAGTAGGTGGTATAAGAACCTATATAGAATAGAATAAAAGTCTGGCCCTATGTCATCCTTAGCTCAGAAATTTTGCTTGGATGTTTCTAGAGCTGGGCAGGATGGTTTTTTCCTGTAATACATTTTGGGATTTCATTGAAAAAAACAAAATATACCCACAAGTGTCTATTTTAAACCGGAAACTTGCTATTGTTAAACCACAACGTTTTCAGTTTTCTGTTTGTTTGTTTTTTTAAAAAAAAACCACAAATATTTTTGTTGAAAACACTTTTCCATTAAAATGTCTTCTTTAACAAAACCTCAATTTTTCAATGAAAAAAAGCTTTTCGTTAAAGAACATTTTGGCCACTTCTGTTTTTATAACTGACCTGGGTCTATAATGTCAGGAATAAACCAACACAGAAAGTCAGTCCTCAAACTAATGTAACACGTAGCTGGTCTCCAAGGATATCTACCTGTATGTCCCTCACAGCCATGGTCTACATAATCATCTAATATAACTGAGGAGTCTTGGTGGCCATATGCCAGCTGGTCAGTGTTAGCCACTAGAAGCAAGAAAGTTCCCAGCACAAAGTTCCCTGCTCCCTCACACTGCCCCAAAGGTGAATCTGGGGACATACATACACCTTGCCACATGTCCTGGAGACCAATAAATTGGGGGTCTATCAGACTAAGAGGATGCTGAGTTTCAGTGTCAAGAGCCCTCCCCTAATAGTGTCCTCACAGATCTATCTATCGCTCATCATAATATATCTGAGCACCTAACATGACCAAGAAGTCCTGACCCCCAGTTCAGTCTTCCCTTCACCTAGTGCTGTCTTTCTCTCGAACAGGGCAGTGATTCTCCATCTTTTCAGCACCGTCATGCCACATTCCAACAGAAAACCAGTTCCAGCCCCACTCCCCAACTGGCCAGAAAGCACAGCAAGGTGCTGCCCTGCAGGCTGCGAACTCAAGTGATAGGAGACAGTGTTCCATCTCTTCCTTTGTTAAAGCAGAAGCTTCAGTGGATTAGGTGTTCAGTGTCTGCAGTCCACACCCCATCAGTCGCGCCACATTGCTTCTCAATTCCAGCCCTGTAGGTTCTGTAATTGGGCAGATATCCCTTCAATTTTCCTCGACAGCGATGTTATTGATAGCTGAGGTCTCACCATTCCTCCAGGCGGACCTTCAAAGGAGCCTGTTAACAATTCTAATGACAGTGTAATGCTTTGCCTTCCTGTAGCACCCTTCAGCCCAGAAACTCAAGCAATTCATTACGGTGCACAACCTCTCCGGGAAGGCATGTAAGTACTAATTGTCCTAGGACCAACCCTGCAGAGATCCCAAGACTACACCATCCTTCTGGCTCCAGCGTAACCCTTACCTCTCCACTGCAATGGACCAAGTGCAATGACTTGGATCTGGAGCCAACTAGGAAAGTGGCTATGTGCAGATCTTGTGGGGGGACTTACAAATGAGGACCAGCTCCCTAGCTGGTGTAAATTGGTGCTGAGTCTTTCTCTTGACTTCAGTGGGCTTTGGATAAGATCCTTCGGCTGTGTCATCATTAGGGGAAAAAAGTTCTGTTCTTAACTCGAGTTAGCTAACGTGAGGTAAAATCCTAGTGAAGACAAATCCTAGCGTGTAGTTTTCACGTGGCTTAGCAGGTTGAGTTAAAGACTAGGCACCACGATAGTCTTGACCCACTAACTTGGGTGAGATCTACAAGCTGCTGTATCTTCTCTGCATACTAACGCAAATAGAGCCGTGTGGAAAATTTTCAACAGAACACTTCTCCATCAGGAAGTGTAGCTTCATTGAATTCAAAACTTTTCACTGGAATGTGTCTAGTTTGATGAAATTTTCAATGGGAGAAAGTCAAGTCCAATTGATTTGCCTCTCTCATTTTGATAATGTCAAAACACTGTTACAAAAACATTTTGTTTTGACTTTATCATTTTGATTTGTTTTGTTTCAACTTTTATATTTATATTATAATATTCATTGGAATAGTAGAACCTAGCTCTTATATAGTGATTTTCATCAGCAGATAGCAAAGTACTTCACACGCTTTGTTGTATTCATCCTCACACTACCCCTACGAGATAGGGAAGTATTATCCCCATTTTACAGATGGGGAACTGAGACAGAGAGATTAAGTGACTTGCCCAAAAGGAAATTGTAGAATCATAGACTCCTAGAAATGTCAGGCTGGAAAGGACCTTGAGAAGTCATCAAGTCCAGGCCCCTGTGCTGAGGCAGGGCCAAGCAAACCTAGACCATCCCTGACAGCTGTTTTCCAACCTGTCCATAAAAACCTCCACTGATGGGGATTCACAACCTCCCTAAGCCTTCTGCAGAGCTTAACTCCCCTTGTAGTTAGAAAGTTCTTCCTAATATCTAACCTAAATCTCCCTTGCTGCAGATTAAGCCCATTACTTCTTGTCCTACCTTAGGTGTAAGTGGAGAACACTTGATCCCTGTCTTCTTTATAGCACCCTTGAACATATTTGAAGACTGTTACCGGGTGTCCATCCTCCCCTCCCCCCTGCTCAGTCTTCTCTTCTCAAGACCAGACATGCCCAGATTTAACCTTTTCCTCATAGGTCAGGTTTTCTAAACCTTTTATCATTTTTGTTGCTCTCCTCTGGAATAGCACTTCTGTCTCCCAATTGCACTAAGCACTGCGTCAGCCTTCCTTTCTCTCTGTAGAGTAGCTAATATTTTCTATTATAATGCGTCTGCATCATCAAAACAAAGAAAAAGTGTTTGTAGTTTCCATTTCACAGAACGTTTTGACATTCCGACTTTTCGTTCCAATTCAGAAAGAAAACGAGTTTCTGAAACTCAGGTCCATTTCTCGAGAATGGAAATTCTGTTTTCCAACCAGCTCTAAACACGAGTTAGCCAATGTGAGTTAAGAACACACTTTTTTTCCTAGTGAAGACAAGGCTCTAGGGTTGTGTGAGCGATGTACAGATTTACTGTGTTCACTCAGATCTAAATCTCATTCATGGTTTGGATCCTCTTCCCATGCGTGTTTTGTGTAGAGCTGGTTTGCTGATGTTCCTTGGTGCTGGCATATGGGGCTGTAGAACAACAGCTACATGCTTCCCTTAATTGTTGCCCTCCAATGTCTTGTCTCTTCCAGTACAGTCCATCGATGAGCGGCACCATGATGATTGATGACACATCGATGATACCTACGTCATACCAGGGACAAGTGTCAGGGTCAGGAGATTTCAGCAGGGCTCTGAGTCTCCCTGCATGTGTGAGACATAAGGAGGCTCAGACTGATCATCCTCCCAGACTGTCTGAGCGGTAGGTTCAGGAATGCGGAATGCATGGCTGATCTACGGAACACAGAGCGCTGCCCTTGGGGGTCCTGCCCATTTCCTGCCCCACCCATCTTCCACATATGGATGGCTTGATTCTGGCTCCGCCTCCGACTCTCCCCTCTCAGCAGGTGATGCTGTTAACTGGATGATGGGATGCAGATGGTGCCCTGATCATCAGAAGCTCCTTCTTTCATGATGTGATCTCCCTTCACTTCCTACAGATCCTCTTCCAGCTGAAGCCATGGACTGATCCAATCTACCACTTACCCACTAGCCCAATCACAAAACTGTCATCTGCGGTGACACCAACTAAGCTAAAATTACTAGTCCCTTCAGTCCTGATGCTGTTTTCTTTGTAATCCCATCCACGTAGGGTCAAATTCCGCCACCCCCTTACTGGTGGTGAGGAGCCCCTCACTCCATGAACAACCCAGCCATGGTAAAGAGGCTACTGTCAGAACAGCAGTAGAATCTAGCCCTTTGTTAGATGCACTCTGTAGAGAATGTTCTAATTTTGCTGATGAAATTCTGTTTAGACTGCTGGCTGTACAATATCTTGTTAATTATCCTAGTTGTTGTTCTGTATCTAGATCAGCCATACAAAGAAGAAGTTAATTACCTAGATGTCACAATGCCCATTTTTATGAAAGCCATGCTGGTCTTTTTATTTTTTAAATCAATTCTAAAGTATGCTGGAAGTAATTCTCTGTTAGGGAAAGTGTAATGCATATAATGAAATGCACTAAGGATAGTCTAACAAGGGAATGATGGGTGCCGCAAGAGAACAAGACAGTAAACTTTAATACCTGAAGTATATCCCTTATCTATTATGTTTATAAATTGGAACCATACTTTTAAAAAGCAGCCTAGGAAATTCATAGACAAACTTTGTTAGCTTCCAGTTAAGGTTGCTAAGTAAGTCACTGCATCAGAACAATTACATTACCAGGATGTTGTGTCTTAAAAGTCTCGGTGTCACAAAAACTCAGTTTGTCAGTTAAGGTCATGCTGAGCTAAATTTGAACAGCAGTTCACCCATCTATCAAGATTTACATTCGTAGATCTCAAAGCACTTACAAAGGAAGGCAGGACGAAGAGAGAGTTTTTTGTGATATTTGTATGAATCTGGACCTACCATTGTCTGTTACTGCAGTGCTGACATAGTCAGCAGTGATGTGGTGATAGTGGATTGCTGCAAAATGGAAAATGTTCCTGAAAGGAAGAAATTTGGCAGGGGAAACTCCAACAGTTTTCTGAGAATCATCGACTTGCATAGTGGGGCACATGGAATAAGAAAACCACTATCATTCATCCCAGGAATCCCTGGTCAAAGGACAATAAACTGCTCAACTATGAGATAGATAGTGATGAAGAGTGGGAAGAGGAAGAACCAGGAAAGTCTCTCTCTCACAGTGAAGGGGATGATAATGAGGAGGGAGGAGAAGATGAAGATGATGATGATGGCTTTTTTGTACAATGTATAATGTATACTGCATGTATAATGGGGTTTACAAACCCCAAGCTGAGCACAGGCAGATGGGACAAGAAAGTCACCCTCCCCGGCCCGCGCAGCTGCCAGAACTGCCAATTGAGGAGACATGCACTCACAACTGTGACCAATAAAGAAAACAAACCCAGGTGTACAGGACAGAGAACAGAGAGGGCAAAGGAGGCAGACAGCCCTGAGATAGGAGTGGGGCAACAGCCTCACGCCCGGCTGTCTCTGAGAAACCAACAAGGAGACAAAAGGAGATCGTGAATCCTGAGGTTTAGGGGCTGATAGACTCAATTTAAGTGTTTATGGACTGGTCTAATGGCAGACAAATTGAAAGGGACCAATTAGGAAAAAGCTGTCCTTTAAAGGGGTCACCCACAGGAGACTGGTGACATGCTGGATGTAAACCAGACCCTGTGACTGTGTGACAGAAGGTAAGTGTTGTTATCCCCTTTAGAGAGAGGAAGTGACTTGCACAATATCATCCTGCAGGTCAACGGCAGGGAACCCAGGTGTCCTGAGTCCAAAGGAAGCACCCTTGTCACTAGGCCACACTACCTCTTAAAGAATTGTGAGCCAAAAGGACCAAATGTTTGACTTGAAATTCAGTATTAATTGTCCCACAAACAACCCACACAGGACACTGCACAGGACAGTTCACAGGGCAACACTACACCTGACCGCTCCAGATCTCATTTACGTTGGCCAAATGGGCCATAAACCCACAGCCATCGCCGCCAACTCTCACGATAAGCATCTTTCTTCTTAAAGCCCCAGCTCCTGGAGTCACAGTAATATGTTAGTGTCATAAATATAAAGGGAAGGGTAAACCCCTTTAAAATCCCTCCTGGCCAGAGGAAAAATCCTCTTACCTGTAAAGGGTTAAGAAGCTAAAGGTAACCTCGCTGGCACCTGACCAAAATGACCAATGAGGAGACAAGATACTTTCAAAAGCTGGGAGGAGGGAGAAAAACAAAGGGTCTGGGTCTGTCTGTATGCTTTTTTTTGCCGGGGACAGAACAGGAATGGAGTCTTAGAACTTTTAGTAAGTAATCTAGCTAGGTATGTGTTAGATTATGATTTCTTTAAATGGTTGAGAAAAAAGCTGTGCTGAATAGAATAACTATTCCTGTCTGTGTGTCTTTTCTGTAACTTAAGGTTTTGCCTAGAGGGATTCTCTGTGTTTTGAATCTAATTACCCTGTAAGGTATCTACCATCCTGATTTTACAGAGGTGATTCCTTTACTTCTATTAAAAGTCTTCTTGTAAGAAAACTGAATGCTTTTTCATTGTTCTAAGATCCAAGGGTTTGGGTCTGTGGTCACCTATGCAAATTGATGAGGCTTTTTACCAAACCTTCCCCAGGAAGTGGGGTGCAAGGGTTGGGAGGATTTGGGGGGGAAAGACGTGTCCGAACTATGTTTTCCCAGTAAACCCAGATAAAGTTTGGTGGTGGCAGTGGAAATCCAAGAGTAAAATAATTTTGTACCTTGGGGAAGTTTTAACCTAAGCTGGTAAAAGTAAGCTTAGGAGGTTTTCCTGTAGGTCCCCACATCTGTACCCTAGAGTTCAGAGTGGGGAAGGAACCTTGACAGTGAGAATCTCAGCTTTCATTTAAAAAAAAAAAGGTTTCTAGCCTTTTTGATTTCAGAGAAAGGTTTGGAAACATGACCCCAGTGTATCAGAAAGGTGCGAAGGCCAGAAGGCAACTGTATTTCCCAACTGTATTTTCCTTTGAAAAACCTCATGACTTTCAAGCCAATCTCATTATTTTTTGAAGCCTGGCTCATTATTTTTGCATGTTTGGGGCTCGCGATACTGCACACCCCATACAGGGTGAAAGCCACTTCTGGACTGAAGGGGTGGACACAAGGCCTGGGCCCCATTCCAATCCCATTGAAACTCTCTTTTGAGGGTTTACCATGCCAGTAGCACCTAGAGGTTCTGAGAGCAGGGCCCCACTGTGCCAGGTGCTGCGCAGACTCACAGTGAGAGACAGTCTCTGCCCCAAAGCTCTTACAGTGGAAATAGGCAAGACAGACAAAGGGGCCTGGAACTGAAGCATAGACAGATTCAGGGTTTCTGAGTCCTTCACCACCAGCCCATCCTTGCTAGGGATCAGCTAGAGTACCTGGTTTTACAGCCGTCACTGAAAGCTACCAGCAGGAATGAAGGAGACAGCTTGGTGACAACGTGCACATGGGAGCTTTGTGTGTGGATTTCTGTGCATTCCTCCCAGAGGTCTCAATTCTTTCTTCCCTTCCCATCCCTTCTTCATCTCTCACCTCTCGATTACTCCTTCCCTTTGGCAGCAATAATTAATTTCCTACCTGTTCCTGATGACAGCACCGAAGGCCCCTGCCTCCCACTCCCCCTCCATTGGAGGAGTCTCCCTGACCTTCTGCAGCTACATACGACCCACTGCCTGTTGGAGGGATGCACATCGCAGCCCCCAGTGATCCATCTCAGGCAGTTTGCAGAGACCTCATTATCTGTCTCAGTGCTCTGATTTCAGGTCAGACTCTCACCTGCATCACCCACGCATCACAAAGGCTACGGGATAAGGGGGTGTGGGAAGTGACTGGTACGGACAGAGTGACACCAGCACATCGAAATCCACAAGCACATCAAAATCCAGTCCAGGAGTCTCCTGTGACTGGGTCAGGTGAAACATTAGCTCCATGTATTAGTGTTAGACACGCAGAATCCCCAAGGACTAGGGAGGAAAAGAGCCTGGACCGGATTTCTCTGGCGACTTGGAACGGACTCTGGGTCCAACGCCAGGTGAGAAGGACTACGTTTTTCTGCCCTAGAACAGTGTTTCTCAATGACCTGTCTGTGGACCGGTGCCAGTCCCTGAGATCTCCCGGGCACAGTCTAGGAAGGCAGCAAGCCGGTCCCTGGTATCAAAAAGGTTGAGAAACACTGTCCTAGAAGACACATATGCTGTGTCCCATGTTTGCAACCTGCCTGCCTGTCAGGGTTTTAAGACTCCTGCTGCACTGGACTCTAAGCACCCTGCGAATGTTATTGATTCTGCTGCACTACATGATGCTCACTGGACCCCCAAAGTCCAGTCCCAGCATACCCTGGGCTTCATGTAAAATCTGGGGTGGCACCTCAGGGCTCTAGAGGGAACATTGCATGTGCATTGAGGTCATTTGTTCACAAAGCAAAGGAACATTTTCCTCAGTTAGGATTTGAGAGCTATCTGTTGAACAGGTTGTGGTTTTTATAGCTTTGCTTTCATAGTGAGGCAGTTTGTAAATTTAAATAGCCTCAGTTTGCTTAACATATCTGCTCTTTACTAGAACTGCAATGAAGATCCATCCTCCGAATAGGTGCTAAAAATCCAGAAGGGCCTTGTAACAGCACGGCACTCACCTCTCACAAGCACCCCTTCTGGTTGGGTGTGTCTGAGGTCTTTAAGTAGTCCTGGCCCTGGTTTCAGGCTGTACCCCCAGGGCTTCCTCCCTGGAGGCAATGGTTTCACCCTCTTTGGTCTGTGTGGGCTCCAACTCTCCAGCTAGGCCTCTTAACAGTTCAGTTCCCCTTCCGGGGCTTTATCTCTGTCTGGGAGTAGGTCACTTCTACAGTGTCCTATATGGGGGAGGGATCCAGCCCCGCCCACTACTCCAGATCCCAGCTAAGAGACTAGAATTGCAGCCACATGCACCGTGTCCCTTTAACTAACTTCATTCAGTTCCCATGGCCACTCCCCCATGAAGCTAGCCTTCCCTGATGCTTCACACTAACCTTAGGGCTCTTTTATGTTCAGGCGCAGCAGCCAACCAGGAGCTCTTTCTCGCTCCCCCTGTCCCTGCTAGCACTGAGCTGTCCATGGTGCTGCAGTACCCTTCGGCCAGATAGGAGCACCATGTGCACTCCTCTGGCTCCAGCAAGAAATTGCCTTTCCACTCCAGCTCCTTTTATATGGCCCTCCTAGGCCCTGATTGGCTGCTCTCTGCAGCCTCTCTGATTGGCCGCTTTCCCTGAAGCCGCTCTAGGCTGTTTGGAGCACTTCTCCACTGCTTCTTTCCTGGTGTGGCAGGATCCAGAGGCCTCCAGCAGGGGGGCTCTGAGCCTACTTCGCCCCATCACAGGCCTTTAGTAGGCTCAATTCTCAACTCAGAAGAAACTCTCTGGAGTTCTGGGTTCAAATTCTACAGGATTACCCGTGAGATGGGTTTGGTGGAATCTCATCCGAGTTTCTACACATGGGCTAAGGTGCATCAGCAGAGCTCTGGCTGGGGGGACTTGGGGACTAGGCGAGTAGGGGAGCAGCAGGTCAGCTTTGAGGGGCATTACCAAACCTTGGCAGGGCAGTGGGGAGGAAGGTTAGCACTGGAATAGCAGGGGGACTGCAGGTCAGGACTGAGGGGCATTACCAGGGACTGCTGTGTGAGATGTTTTCACATCATCAGCCCTTGATTTAGTTGTGCAATTACTTCCTCTGTTTCCTAAATGCTAAATATATGCCCTGAAAAATGAAATAGCATAAACAAGGAAACCATGGAGACTAAGGGCTAACTGAGCCACTGCTTTAACTCTCCATGTGTCTGTGACACGTCCTGTGTCAGGGCAGAATTACTGTTAGTGGTTTTCTCTAATTCCAGATGCGGACGTGAAAATCACAGCTGTTGTTCTTAAATAGGAGTTAAAAATCCAACCATCCCAGTGGCTATTTGGCTGGTTTGTGCAACACCCACTGCTTGCTCCCCTGGACTGAAATGAGACTGTGCCCTGAAGAAAAACTATCAATCAAAGTCCAGAGATACAGCAGGAAATGAAACACAAGAGCCCTCCTGTGTTATAAATGGGAGGGAATTTAGAGCTCATGGAAGCTAGTGTATCTAGTGAAAAGTTCATGCTAACTTCTTGTTTATTTATTTTCCGTGTCCTGGTATCCATATTGGCTCCCACATGGTGTCAGATGGGTGCGGGGGGGTGGTATCTCTTTGCCTCAGATTCTTATCTGTAAAATGGGTATAATAGCACTGAATTGTGAAATGCTTGGTTACTATGGAAATGAGGGCCATACGTAACTAGTTGAGTTAACTACAGTAAGTTAGCCTAGCTCTACAGCTGGTGGCAAAACAAAGGGGAGGAAATTTCATGCAAGTTTCTCCTGATTTGTTTTCAAATGTCAAAATTTCATCAAAATTTCAAAATCCTCAAAATTTCAACCAACTCTGGTGTTTAGCCCTGTCCGAGGCCATTCTCAAGTCCCAGCTTAGACACAGGTTAGCCAAGCTAGACAGATTTAGCTGTTGTAAGTGGAGCTGGTCAGGAAATGTATTTTATTTTCCTTCCAACATTTTGGAGAATACAAAAATGTTTCATTTTCACCACATTTTTGTTTAATTTTTTTCAGGTTTTTGTCAATAAACCCAAAGCCCTGAAAAATGAAAATGTGTTTGTTTTTGATAACAGGAGAATAATTTTTGAGATAGTCATAGATTCACAGATTCCAAAGTCAGATGGAACCATTGTGATCATCTCGTCTGATCTCCTGTGTAACACAGGCCAAAGAACTGCCCAAGAATGATTCATAGAACAGAACTTATAGAAAAACACCCAAACATATTTGACAACCAAAAACTGAAAAATGTCAGATTTGGGAGCTTGTTTTTTTTCCCTAAAAATTTGAAAAACTCTGACAAAAAAGGGACATTTTCTTGCAAATGTTTCACCCAAAGGGCATTTTTCATTGAAAAAAGTTTTCAATGAGAAATTTTGGATGAGCTTTGTGTTTTCCTTTTCCACCCAAGCCAGTCCTTCCATCCCCACAACCATTTCAGTGGCTCTCTCGAGAATCCCCATCACTGGCGGTTTTTAAGAACAGGTTGGACAAACAACTGGCAGGGATGGTCTAGGTTTACTTGGTCCTGCCTCAATGCAGGGGGTTGGTCTAGGTGACCTCTCAAGGCCCCTTCCAGCCCTAGATTTCTATGGTTCCCCTACTTTTGTGTCATCATGGTCTCTAGCACTGCAAGGGCTATTCCAGGTGCACTCTCCATGCTGAGAGACAATGGCTTCCCTGTTCCCGCGCCCAATGTGTCTGCATGCACAGCTGCCAGACTGCATTAGCTTTTTGCCTCGGCTAATGCCATGTCTCATTTCCTGCCCTTTGCCCTAAGGATGCTGAATCTAGTTGGCAGTGAAGCAAGCCCTATTGATGTCTATGGTGCCCATTACTCCGGCCACTCCCCCAATTCCATTTGTTGTTCTCCCCGAACACCTTCTGTTTGGCCACTATCTTCATGGTGGTGCCCAGAGCTGACTGCCCTATTCCAAGACAGTGCCTGCAACCCTGCAAAGTGATACGAGACCATCCAGGAGAGCCAGGCCAGCAGGGACACCACAGGAGACTGTGAAGAGGCAGCATTGTAAACTGCAAGTTAGAAGACTTGGGTTCTATTCCTGGCTCTGCTGTATCACCCTGGACCACACATTTCCCTTCTCTGTGCCTCAGTTTCCCCTCCTACCCTTTGTCTATTTAGACTGTAAACTCTTTGAGGCAGGGAACATCTTTTACAATATTTCTGTATAGCACCTAGCACCAGGGGGCCTTGATCTCAGTTGGGGCTTCTCGGTGCTACCATGTTACGACTACTAAGTGAGCTCCTGGCATCCAGGTGAGAACGCTGACAGATTCCTTCTGCTGCTTGCGATAGGGATGGAGCTGCTTCAAGCCACGAAAATGCTCCTTCCTGCTAGGGTGAGTGTGAGAGAGAAATAAAAGGCTCTTTCCAAGAAGGAAATTAAATTGTACTCTCAAATGTACAGGATCTTCCTTTTTGTTCTGATGATAATGACTCAAGCTCTTGCTGGCAGTTCTATTACTGCAGAAATAAGTACCAGTGTTGGAAGCACTTTTGGAAAACATGCCGTTCATTTTAAAGCTGTTACAATTTGCATTTAATTTGTCCATTAGCTCATTTATTTATGCGGCTCAGGTCCTATCCCTTTGCTGGAATTGCAGGTGTGGCCCATGCTGAGTGGCCAGGAGTGTCTGCGGACCGGCTCCCAGACGGTATCATCACATTGCATGGGGACGAGCCGCTCCCTATTTTCACGGGTGATGAGATCGGGTCTGTCCCGCAGCGGCAAATCTCTGCTCAGATTCGTCTCTGCCTTTACAAAGTTTGCTCCTATCTCCTGGGCTGAGTTCTCGACTGAATGACCCTCGAGTACTCAGACATTAAAGGTTAACATTGGTGCATTGCCCTTATCCCCTTCCTCCTTGTCATGCCCAGCCTGTGCTAGTGTAACCCACACACCTTCTGGGTGTGGTGTTGTGTCCCATCTAGTGGCACTGAGACCACTTAGAGAGAGCGAGAGAAAACGAGTCTGCTCTACAGCCTTAGCTAACAGTCAGCTGGTTTTTAGCTCATGCAGTAGAGGCTCATGAACTAAGCTCCAGAGGTCCCCGGTTCGATCCTGCTTGCCGATGACTGGGGTCTGTCAGCGTTACAAGTGGGGGCTCGTCCGGGATTTCAACTGGGAAGTCTCTGAAGCTCGGGACACACTTCCTTAGCTAGGGGAAGTATGTAACCCGCACACTTCCTGAGTGTGGTGTTCTGTCCCATCTAGTGGCACCGAGACCACTTAAAGAGAAAATGAGAGAGAAATAAAAGCTTACGCCCAAATAAATCTGTTAGCCTTTAAGGTGCCACCGGACTCCTCGTTGTTTTTGTAGATACAGACTAACACGGCTACCCCTCTGATCCAGAGATACAACGAGTCTGGGACGTGCTTCAGAGCCTTCCCAGCTGAAATCCTGGACAAGCCCCCACTTGTAACACTAACAGATCCTGGTTGTCAGCAGGCGGGATCGAACCTGGGACCTCGGGAGCTTGGTGCATGAGCCTCTACTGCATGAACTAAAAACTGGCTGTTAGCTAAGGCCGTAGAGCAAACTCATTTAACTCTAAGTGGTCTCGGTGCCACTAGATGGGACAGAACACCACACCCAGGAGGTGTGTGGGTTACACTAGCAGCGGCCAATAACTAGAAACACAGACTTACGTATGTGAATAGAGTGATCCCAGATTGTAAACTGCCATTGTGGGTCAGGAGCTGTCTTGTTTGTTATGGATGCCCAGCATCAGACACAGCGGGTCCTGGCTGGGGACCTCAGATAATACTTCAAATCTAATAATAAAATATTAACAAATAATACTAATAATGGATGATTAATAATTCACAATTAATTAATAGCAATTAATAACCCATAACTAATTAACAACCATTCACAATTAATATTAAGTATGAGCAATTAATTAATCAGAATTAACAATCATTCACAATTCATATTAAGTGTGGCTAAAGAATAATTCATATGCTGCCATCATTAGCAATTATTGATTGAGTAATTAATTATTTGTAATTTATTAGTATTATGTAATAGGAAAAATGTTACCACCTCTACTCAGGAACTATTTTAATTATTATTATTGCTTAATTATTAAATTATTGTGCCTCTTGAGAGCTGACCAGAATTTTTTTTAGTAGAAAAATCCAGTTAGGTCAACGTCAAAAATGTCTTGTGGAAAGAGCTTGACTTTGACGCCCTCTTTTACCCCCCACCCCACGTATTGAAAAGAAAATAACATCTTTCTTTGAATGTTTTCATCGAGAAAAGGAAATTTCCTACCCAGAATCTTAAACGAAACAGGTTCGTTTAAAGCTTTTCGTGGAAGTGACCTGAGCTATTTTCACCCGCTGTGCTCCTGACCTGGACCTGCTACACTGACACCTGGCAGTCAGGAGGAGCCGCACTGCAACTGGACGCAGCTAGACAGGTGTTACTGTCTCATTGCCTCATTGCGCTCCTCGCCCACCTGCCCCTGCCTGCTGTCACGTGCCTGGTGCTTAGGGAGTGTGTAGACGACAGCGGCTTGGCCACGGTGGACGGGAGAATTTTTCCGGCGGCCTTGCTGCATCTACACTGGGGTTTAGGTCAGCCTAATTATGTTGCCTAGGAAGCAGAATTTTTCACAGCTCTGTGCGATGTAGCTAAGCTGACCTAACTTTTAGGTGTAGGGCCAGGCCTCGGATTGTAAGCTGTTTGGGGCAGATAGCGTCTCTTTGTTCTGTGTTTGTACAGCACCTAGCACCATGGGTCCCGGTCCATGACTTGGGCTCCTAGAACCTGCTGTAATACAAATAGTAAATCATCCTAATGAGAACAGAGAGCAGAGTTAGTGGCTCCAGGCATCCCTAACTGTTCTGTGGACAATACGCTTCCCGTCCAACCCCTCTCCCCACATGGGGCTCCGAGAAAATTTGGTTACAGCGCTACAGGGGGCAGCTGACCCCCACGCCATGTGAGCAGACAGAGGTCCCTCTGCCTGCTTTGGCCTGGCGCAGGAGGCTGTTCCCCAGCCTGAGGAGGGTTGGCCAGCTGGAGGAACTGGATGATCTCTGAAGCTTCATTCTAGCTAAACCTTCAGCTGCCTGTGACCCACCTAGAATTGACCATGGAACATGGTGGCCCAGCCCAGGTCAGGCATAGAGCCCACCCCCTTCTTGCCCACCCATTCCCTTCCTGCCCTTTCCCCTCTTTACCCATCGCAGCCCTGCTCCTCGCCGGGCCTGAGAAGATGAAGCATTGACCAGGAGCCAACACCGGAAGGGTAAATGGCCCTTACCTTGATTAACGGATGCAGGCTGGAAAAATGGAAAGTGCTGTGGCTTGCAATATTTCACCCCCTCCCCTTGCCTGCTACCCACTGGCCTGTATGATGAGAAGTGGGGGGGGAGGAAGGGGGCTGCCTGAATCCCACTCCCCACGTGCTCCCTTTTCATTCCCTCTCCTCCCACCAAACTATGAAAGCTCGTACCGAGGACAGCCTCAGTCCCTGCCATGCTGGAATCTCCCTATTAATAACATGCTTTGCACGGCCCTCGGGCAGATTTATACTATGCAATAACTGGGACGGGAAAGAGGGCCCCGGCTGGTATTTTTTGGAGCGTGGTGGCTGGAAGTAATTGGAGACTTTCAATATTGATCCATCCAATTTCAATCAGATGCCTTCCGCTCAGCACCCGAATAAATAGTACCATTTATTAAGACTTTTCATTTTGCTGGGGGAAGTAACCTTATTGTTTGAGGGATGTAATCCCACAACGGATGCAGAATTTCAATCAAGGTTATTGCTGAGTGGTTTCTACCTTCTCCGCATCTTTATTACACCTGCAGCCGCCGTCTCCTGGATACATCTTTTCTGTTTAACCCCTCCCCACCCACCCCAGAATAACACGCCTGGTGATTGCTTTTAGAATAGACCCCCCGAGCACTGAGAAGGGTCCTACAGCTTACAGGTATCCTGACTGCAAAGTGATCTCCAGTCTCGGGAGTATGGAGTGTCTGGGCTGTGTCATAGTTTCACCCTAAAGGGTTAATGAGTGCTACCAGTGTCTGTGTAGTGAGGTCAAAGTCACATAGCTACGGACACTGCTGTTACCAGTGAGGGTAATGATAATAACACCTAGCTGGGGAAACTGAGGCATGGAGGCT
Source organism: Chelonia mydas (assembly GCF_015237465.2). Taxonomy (NCBI): domain Eukaryota; kingdom Metazoa; phylum Chordata; order Testudines; family Cheloniidae; genus Chelonia; species Chelonia mydas. Next base: position 20,688,715 of record NC_051257.2, on the reverse strand, counting down.
ACATGAGTTGAGCACAGTCACCCAGTAGACCAGTGGCAGAGCCAGGACAAGAGCCCAGTGAAGTGTTCTAGCCACTAGGCCACAGGACCTGGAGACGTCACCACCCAAAGCATGAAACCTGATCACTTGAGTTAACAGAAAAAGCCCCTTTTTGTCGGTGAGCAACTTCTCTAGCTCCCTTGCTAGAAGCTTATTGTTGTTATGTATTTTCCCATAACAGCCTCAACTGAGACTGGAACTCCATAGCGCTGGGTGCTGCATATAGAGACAGTCCCTGCCCAGAAAAGCTTGCCATCTAAACAGAAAAGACAGACAAAAGTTTAGAGGGGAAACTGAGGCACAGAGTGGGGAAGGAGCTTGGTCAAAGGTCACCCAGCAGGGTGGGAGTTGAGCCAGGAATAGAACTCCGGTCCCCAGCCAGTGTCCAACCCACTAGGCAGTGCTGCCTCTTGTGCTTTTAGTGCTGAAGTCCTGGGTTCTAATCTAGCGCCGGCTGCTGTTGTCACTGAGAATGGCCACTACAGGACGACACAATTGCATGGACCAGGCCAGCATGGCATCGAAAGGCTGAATCTCCTGAGCCATGTGCAAGCCAAGAGGGTGTATTCCAATTGCACGAGTCCTTGTGAAAGCTGGCCCAGGAACTGCGTGATATGGGGCCAGTTCCATTTTTGTCCCGGCTGGAAGCAAGATGTGCAGAGAGGCAGTGAACATTACACGGGAATGGTAACCAGGGCCTGAATGGCCACAGTACGTGGAGCATTTTGCCTTTTCCCCAGCTGAAATCCGCCCGTTGTCTGCAATGAGCGGACGTCATTAACATCTATTTTGTGGCCTGTGGGGACAAAGTGGTGGTCGGGGGGAAGCGTGGACCAGCTCCTGGAGGACAGGTGTCCATCTGGCACAAAAATAAATCTCCTCACCGAGAGCACACGTGGTGGTACCCATTGGGAACGAATGGCCCTCTCGCCCGAGAGATGGGTGGGGGAGTGGGGAAGCTGCCGTGTGGGGAACCCCTGCTGCCCCTGGGGTTCAGCCGAGATCCCCACCACATTTGCAAAGCCGATGAATGGCTCTTTGGCAGCCATCCCAGCAAGCCCTTTCCCTCTGCGGCCTTCCCCTTAGGGACAGTGGGTCCTATCCTCAGCGGGGGTAAACCAGCACTGATTCCAATGGAGCTGCACCAGTTTACACCAGCCCAGGAACTGGCCCCCAATATCACTGGGTCCAATGCAGAGCAGTGGCGGCGGCTGCGCGGAGCCAGGCCCCCACTCGATTAGCAGCTTCGCAGCCGGCCGTAAAACACCAACAGCCTCGTAATTTATATGGCAGGTTTCATTCCTTTCCTTCTCCAAAGACTTGTTCAATAAATTACTGCTTTATGGCTTCCAAAGTGCTCTGCGGAGCGCAGAACGAGGGGTAAAGCGAGCCCGGCCCGTCAGCGTGCCGGCGAGCAGCTACTGCCACGCACAGCCCCACAGGAGCTACTGCTCAGGCTGGGAAGCCCGCGCCAAGGCAAGTGCAATAGAGTAACACCCAGGGGTGCTGAGCAAGAGCGGGGTCCCCGGTGCTAAGCGCAGGCCCATCCAGAGGAAGTTGGGGCCCTGGTACATCATGTTTTCTGGGGCTCCCCCCTCTCCCATTTCTCTTTATTTACACAGATGTTTTGGAGGCAATTGCTGCCCCCACCACCCCCCACCCACCTGTCAGCCGGTGAGGGACAGTCACTGTCCCTGATTGCTCACAGTCTCCAGAGAAGAGGTGGGCAAAGGGTGGGAGGGGAAAGTGACTTACCCAAGGCTAGCCAGCAAATCAGTAGCAGAGACTAAAACTAGTTAGTAACTAGAACCCAGGTCTCCGGAGGGCCAGTCACTGCCCCATCCATAAGGCCACGCTGTCTGTACAATCTCATCCAATGCATTCCCTTCAGGAGCATTAGTGATGCCCCTTCCTCCCCCCGCCAATTAATCCTAAAACGCCACCCCAAGCACAGCTGACATGTAGGGAGGGGGCTCCAGGGCAGCCAAAATCTCAGGCTGGAAGCATACTGCTCCCTGCAGGCAGCACAGATCATCCAGGACAGATGCTTGCAGTGCCAAGGATGCTGCAGCCTCAGTGCACCGTAGAGCAGGCTGGGGCAGTGTGTTGGTCTCTGCATGGGGATCTCTCCGCAGTGCAGATTGGTCTCCACACGGGGATCTCTCCTCACCTCTCTGGTTGGCCTGGAAAGTGCCCAGCAAACTTTTGGGTGCAGTCAAAAGAATGAATTCCAAAGCACCAGTAAAAAGAGAACAAGAAAACTAGCCCTTTCTGGGTCCCAGGGTGCTGGGGAGCAGCTGAAACCAAAGCACTGAGACTCAGGAGCCAGGCCCACTGCCAGGAGCTTTCCTGACCACATCTGCATGTGAGGCGCTCACTGAAGGGAACTGGTCCCTGGAGTGGCTCTGAGGCTGGGGGTGGGGGTGGAGTGGGAGGAAGCAGTTTCCTCCTCTGTTGCTCAGGAGCAGCCAGGAGCCAACTTAGTTCCTGGTATAAGTTAGAGCAGCCCTGCGGTTACTCTGGAGCACTGCAGGTCTGCCCTGGCCACACTCCCTCCTGCCTTGGGCCTACCCTGCTTCAGCCGCCCTCTGGAATCCCCTCTGCATGCGCCGGGGTGAGGGACGCTTATAGGAAGGCCAGCCAGGGACCTGCAGAGCTAAAAGCAATTCAGTTTCCATAACTGGAAGGCTAAGCCACCACCTAAGACAAAAGGAGTACGTGAACCCACCCAGAAGATTTGTGGAGTATTGTTTTGGGTGGCTGGGTGGGTGGAGGCGAGAAGACAGAATGGATGAAAACTGGGCAAGATGGAGAGACAGAAAAGGAAGTCAGAGAGGAAGAAAAGAGTGCTGTGAGCAAAACAAGCTGGTTCCTGTTCCTGATCTTTCTGTCTTCAGAGCCACGGGACTTGGTACATTCTTTGTAAATAAAAAAAATGCATCTCAGAAATACCTATCAGTCATTTCTACCCCATCTGGAACGTCCCCAGGGCCCCAAACTTTGACTAGCTGCTCAGGTCGACAAGGGCCATCAATACATTTCCATTTATGTGCATGGTGCTATAAAAAACAAACACAGACAGAGTTCCTGCCCCCGCCCCCCAGAGTGTATAGAGAAAGAGGTTTTAAGACATACACACACACATCCATGCATACGCATGTGAACACTCTCCTTTGCACTCATACACACACATGCATTCCCAAACACACACGCTCATGCAGACACACACCTACTCATATACGCACGCACACATTCACAATCACTCAGGTAGGTGCACACACTTGGGCACACCCCACATCACGTGAACATGCATGTGTGATCCTAACAGCATCCCGGTGCAAGAGAGTAAGGGATTCACTGTTATCTGGTAGTGAGTACAGCTGGCCTTACCCATTCAGTGGACCCCAATTCATTAATGTCATAAACTGTACCCAAGATGTGTCATGTATGCTATCATCAGAAAACTAATAACTCGCTGACCATTGGTGTGCCTGTGTGGTGTGGTTACAGAAAATGCCCAAGGGATCATACAAATTTGAAGGAAATGTGGAACTAAAACATGTTTAACAGACAAGTCTGGGAAGTGGGTAAACAGGTTTCTCCCAGCCAAAGGACAAACATCAGTGTCAATTAGCAGTCACATGTCAAATGGCCATTCATTTGCATCAGCGAGGACAAGGACAGATTAATTTGCATTTTAGCAAACACCAGCAGGGGAAGAAACCAGCATGGAATTTCCTTCACCAACAGACTCCATGTCTCCATCCTCACACCTTGAATGAACTTAGCTTTGGGGGTAACTTGCAGAAGAATCTATTGCAAAGGCTCATCGAACAGTAACAGAAGGGGCAAAGAATCCTAAGATACCGTTCACCTGAGAACACCAGGAAGTGTGCACTTTGGACTTTGTGGGAAATCCTGATCAGATGGGTGTTCACCTGAGAACACCAGGAAGTGAGCACTTTGGACTTTGTGGGAAATCCTGATCAGATGGGTGGTCAGCTGTGATGCTGGAAGGTAGATTGATAAGGAAACTACCTTGAACAAAGGCCTACAGCCTTCTTGTGCTAAGTCTTAACCACTAGAAAGTGTTTTTCACTTTGATTTGCTTGTAACCGTTTCTAACTCTACCCTTTGTACTTGAATTCACTTAAAATTCTCTCTCTTTTTTTAAACATACTTGTTTTACTTTTCATCTAAGCCAGTCCCGTGCTCTGTTTGAGCTGAAATGATTGCTGACTCCAGATAAAGTCATAAGCTGTGCAGTTTGTCTCTTTGGGGGAGCAAACAAACCTTATTATTCCTCTGAGATTGGAGATTGCAGAGCATTCAGTTTTGGGACAATTCGGGACTGGAGGGAGTTGGGGTCATTTGCCAAGTGGAACCAAGGCTGGTGGAGGCCAGCGTCTGGCTGGATGTAGCGAGCAGGCGGCTGGAGTCACAGCTGTTGTTCCTGGGTAGCTTATTATAGAGACACTCAGGGCATGCTTGTCTGCTGGCTGGAAGCATCCGGACAAGGGAGCTACAGCAGCAGATGACACAACCCCTGACTGGTCTGGATTGCACCCAGAATGTGAGAGCGTGCACACACGCTGGTGCACACATGCCCATGCACACAACACCCATACACTTGCACAGGTACACGCATTTTAAACCACTGCAGACCAATTAGAAGCAGCAGCTGCTTCGTGGCAATCTCCCTTCAATGCACCTGTTCGAGCAGGCATTGCTATGGCAACACACCAGCCCGGGGGAGGTGGGAGATGAGTTGCCAAGTAACGCAATGCTGAGGAGTGCAGAGCCGACCCCAGGTGCTCGAATCACCAACTTGGGGAGTGATGCTCCTCATTGCAAAGAGTCAGCAGGGGAGAGAGGAGACAGGAGGAGAGATGATCAAGGGAGAGCCACTTGCCCCGCTGGATGGGAGGCTGACCAACATGCTCTGACTAGTAGGCCTGATTCCCTCTGTGGCTCTGGAACAACTGGCCACTGGAGTAGTGACTGATGATCCATTTCATTCAGGAGCAGCACAATCCCTCCGCTTCCTTCCCCATGCCTGGGAGCGGCACCTGGCGAGTCAGAGGAAATACATTGCGGGAAGAAAAGTGAGTTGGGTGTGGCTGCTGCAATGAAGCTATTTAAAGGAAAAACGACCGTGTCTGAAGAGTAAAATGTCAGTAAATAGGAGGGACGGGTGAAATCGACCTATAGAACCGGTTAATAAATGACAATTAATTTTCACAGAAAATTTTGAATTTTTTTTTATAAAATTTTCATGGAAAAATATCATTTTTCAAAAATAATTTTTGATTGAAAACCGGTTTTTAATTACATTTGTTCAGGTTTTAGATTTTTTGGTTTCTGGGTTTTTCTATTTAAAACCTGAAACTTTTAAAATTGAAATCTGAAGTTTTTTAAAATCAAGTTTTCAAAAACCAACACTTTTTTCTTTTACTCAGAATATTTTCCTGGGGCGGGAAAACAGGATGAAAACCCAGAAAATGTCAACCACAATGAAAACAGAGGATGAAAACAGCTGGTTTTTGTCCAAAAGCTGCTTTTTGCTGAGAAAACGTTTGGGCAAACAAGATTCAATCAACTACAATCAGTACATGCCAGACACTTTGCTGAGGGCCCTGTCCTTTTCTACCCAAGCAATCAATCCCCTTCCAGTACTGTCAGTTCAGGACCCAGTGCCAGTTATTTCTGAATGGAAACGAAGCCAGTGTTGGTTATCTAGCCCTTCTGATGGACGGGGGAGATCCTGTCCATCCCAGGTCCTCAGTGGTGTTTGAACCCAGGGCGTTCCGCACCTCAGCACAGGTGATCAAAAGGAGCAGACACATTAGCTGGCAGCAATAGTAAACTGCAATCCACCATGCGGCTCAGTCATAGCCGGGGAGCAGACACTCATTCTGCAAGTGCATTTCAATGGCATTTTAACTTGAATGGAAGTAGTCACAGTTTGAATAGATGAATCCAGATTCCCCACTAGTATACATTGACTCAGCTCCTTTGGAGTCAATGGACCAGATCCCATCTCTCTAGGACAGAGACTGCATATCGCTGTGTGTTTGTGCAGCACCTGGCACAATGAGGCCCTGGTGGAGACTGGTGCCTCTAGGTGCTTTAACATGAAAATACTACACCAGTGAGGGCTGATTGTCTGCAGACAAATCCCCTGAGGACGCATGCCGGGGCTCTCCCCTGGATTCTGAAGATGACTTCATTTTTTTAAGATGCCTTTGACGGATGTAAATTACCAATTGATTTCTGGGTGCTTTGGCTAATGAAGAACTGAGCTGAATAATTAATTACTTCTGAGTAAATAATTCATAGCTGGTTGTGATTTTGATGGGGGAGCAGGGAAACGTTTTATTTATTTGAATCTTAAAAAGAATAATACATGCCATTCCCACTGCACACATCTCTTCCCCCTCCCTGCGCACTGTCGTCGCCACAGAGACATGGATTTTCAGGCCGCAAGAGAATGTTAGATCATCTAGTCTGACCTCCTGTCTAACACAGGCCAGGGAATGTCGCTCAGTTACCACAGTGGTGAGCCTATAGCTTGTGCATGACTAAAGTGTCTCCTCCAGAAAGGCCTCTGGTTGTGATCTGAAGACCTCAAGAGATGAAGAATCTTCCACGTCCGTTGGTAGTTTGGTCCATTGGTTAATCACTCTCACTGTTAAAAATGTGGGACTGATTTCTCATTTGAAGTTGTCTAGCTTCAGCTTCCAGCAGTTCCTGTATTTATTTAGCGGCTACTCAGAGATTCATAGATTTTAAAGCCAAACAGGACCATTAGATCATCTAGGCTGACCTGTATATCACGGGCCAGAGAATTTCTCATAGTTATTCCTGTATCGAGCTCCATACGTTCTGGCTGAATGCAATATCTTTTACAAAAAGATCCAGTCTGGATTTAAAGACTCATCGTCCCTTGGTAAGTTGTTCCAATGCTTAATTACCCTCACTGCTAAAAATTCATACCTTATTTCTAGCTTGAATGAATCTAGCTTCCGCTTCCAGCCACTGGACGTTGTTAGAACCTTGTCTGCTAGATTACAGAGCCAGGGAAGTGCTTGGCGGAGCTGTTACAAAAACAACAAGAAAACCCCCAAACAAGAATGAAACTTCTCCATTCTTTTCCCTGCTTTTCACATTTTTGTTGGAAATTTTCCAGCCCTCTCCCGTCATCAGTGGTATGGGGCAGCCCTAGCAATGCACTATAGAGCAGAGTCCTCTACAGGCCATGTAATGTAGCTCTGTAAGGGGCCTCATGGAAAAGAGGAGATGAGGGCTAAGACCCACAGGAAACATTATATAGTCCACTCCTGTTTCCTGCCTTCCCAAGAGCTGCACCCAGAGTCCAGGTAGTACAAAAGCCTGTTCAGCTTCTTCCCCCAGCCAAATCCCTTCTCCTTGCAGGAAGGTACACTCAGCAGCCTCCTATTTGTGCTCGGAGCTGTACATACACTTAGTAAGTGACAGCCACTGCCCTTAGGAGCTTGCAGAGAGTACAGCCTCTCCAAGACACTATTTATTTATACCACCCTGCTTTGCATAAACCCCACAATGCAATGCAGAGTGATCTGGTTGGCATCATGAGCAACAACGTGCGGGTAAGAGCCCCTTATCAAATGGAGCCTTTTGCCAGCCTGTCACCATGATACATAAGAACGCTAGCAACCCCCTTCCCGTCTCCTGCTCCCTCCTCCCTGGAGCTGTTCTGCATTTGTTCAGGAATGCTGGCTAGGCTCCGTTCTGATGTGTCCCCTCCATACTTGTTAGTAAAGGATGGTACAAGCAACAGTCATGTTTACGCAGACGGCTCTGTTAAAGAAAGTACATTACACCCCTGGGGAAGTTGGGAGCTTCAATGGGGTGAACCCTCTTTTTCAAGCAGCCAAAAAGCATAGTAAAACTTTGAATAGAAGACAGAATCATAGAATCATAGAATCATAGAATATCAGGGTTGGAAGGGACCCCAGAAGGTCATCTAGTCCAACCCCCTGCTCAAAGCAGGACCAAGTCCCAGTTAAATCATCCCAGCCAGGGCTTTGTCAAGCCTGACCTTAAAAACCTCTAAGGAAGGAGATTCTACCACCTCCCTAGGTAACGCATTCCAGTGTTTCACCACCCTCTTAGTGAAAAAGTTTTTCCTAATATCCAATCTAAACCTCCCCCATTGCAACTTGAGACCATTACTCCTCGTTCTGTCATCTGCTACCATTGAGAACAGTCTAGAGCCATCCTCTTTGGAACCCCCTTTCAGGTAGTTGAAAGCAGCTATCAAATCCCCCCTCATTCTTCTCTTCTGCAGACTAAACAATCCCAGCTCCCTCAGCCTCTCCTCATAAGTCATGTGCTCTAGACCCCTAATCATTTTTGTTGCCCTTCGCTGGACTCTCTCCAATTTATCCACATCCTTCTTGTAGTGTGGGGCCCAAAACTGGACACAGTACTCCAGATGAGGCCTCACCAGTGTCGAATAGAGGGGAACGATCACGTCCCTCGATCTGCTCGCTATGCCCCTACTTATACATCCCAAAATGCCATTGGCCTTCTTGGCAACAAGGGCACACTGCTGACTCATATCCAGCTTCTCGTCCACTGTCACCCCTAGGTCCTTTTCCGCAGAACTGCTGCCTAGCCATTCGGTCCCTAGTCTGTAGCGGTGCATTGGATTCTTCCGTCCTAAGTGCAGGACCCTGCACTTATCCTTATTGAACCTCATCAGATTTCTTTTGGCCCAATCCTCCAATTTGTCTAGGTCCTTCTGTATCCTATCCCTCCCCTCCAGCGTATCTACCACTCCTCCCAGTTTAGTATCATCCGCAAATTTGCTCAGAGTGCAATCCACACCATCCTCCAGATCATTTATGAAGATATTGAACAAAACGGGCCCCAGGACCGACCCCTGGGGCACTCCACTTGACACCGGCTGCCAACTAGACATGGAGCCATTGATCACTACCCGTTGTGCCCGACAATCTAGCCAGCTTTCTACCCACCTTATAGTGCATTCATCCAGCCCATACGTCCTTAACTTGCTGACAAGAATGCTGTGGGAGACCGTGTCAAAAGCTTTGCTAAAGTCAAGAAACAATACATCCACTGCTTTCCCTTCATCCACAGAACCAGTAATCTCATCATAAAAGGCGATTAGATTAGTCAGGCATGACCTTCCCTTGGTGAATCCATGCTGACTGTTCCTGATCACTTTCCTCTCCTCTAAGTGCTTCAGGATTGATTCTTTGAGGACCTGCTCCATGATTTTTCCAGGGACTGAGGTGAGGCTGACTGGCCTGTAGTTCCCAGGATCCTCCTTCTTCCCTTTTTTAAAGATGGGCACTACATTAGCCTTTTTCCAGTCATCCGGGACTTCCCCCGTTCGCCACGAGTTTTCAAAGATAATGGCCAAGGGCTCTGCAATCACAGCCGCCAATTCCTTCAGCACTCTCGGATGCAATTCGTCCGGCCCCATGGACTTGTGCACGTCCAGCTTTTCTAAATAGTCCCTAACCACCTCTATCTCTACAGAGGGCTGGCCATCTCTTCCCCATTTTGTGATGCCCAGCACAGCAGTCTGGGAGCTGACCTTGTTTGTGAAAACAGAGGCAAAAAAAGCATTGAGTACATTAGCTTTTTCCACATCCTCTGTCACTAGGTTGCCTCCCTCATTCAGTAAGGGGCCCACACTTTCCTTGGCTTTCTTCTTGTTGCCAACATACCTGAAGAAACCCTTCTTGTTACTCTTGACATCTCTTGCTAGCTGCAGCTCCAGGTGCGATTTGGCCCTCCTGATATCTTTCCTACATGCCCGAGCAATATTTTTATACTCTTCCCTGGTCATACGTCCAACCTTCCACTCCTTGTAAGCTTCTTTTTTATGTTTAAGATCCGCTAGGATTTCACCATTAAGCCAAGCTGGTCGCCTGCCATATTTACTATTCTTTCGACTCATCGGGATGGTTTGTCCCTGTAACCTCAACAGGGATTCCTTGAAATACAGCCAGCTCTCCTGGACTCCCTTCCCCTTCATGTTAGTCCCCCAGGGGATCCTGGCCATCTGTTCCCTGAGGGAGTCAAAGTCTGCTTTCCTGAAGTCCAGGGTCCGTATCCTGCTGCTTACCTTTCTTCCCTGCGTCAGGATCCTGAACTCAACCAACTCATGGTCACTGCCTCCCAGATTCCCATCCACTTTTGCTTCCCCCACTAATTCTACCCGGTTTGTGAGCAGCAGGTCAAGAAAAGCGCCCCCCCTAGTTGGCTCCCCTAGCACTTGCACCAGGAAATTGTCCCCTACGCTTTCCAAAAACTTCCTGGATTGTCTATGCACCGCTGTATTGCTCTCCCAGCAGATATCAGGAAAATTAAAGTCACCCATGAGAATCAGGGCATGCGATCTAGTAGCTTCCGTGAGTTGCCGGAAGAAAGCCTCATCCACCTCATCCCCCTGGTCCGGTGGTCTATAGCAGACTCCCACCACTACATCACTCTTGTTGCACACACTTCTAAACTTAATCCAGAGACACTCAGGTTTTTCCACAGTTTCGTACCGGAGCTCTGAGCAGTCATACTGCTCCCTTACATACAGTGCTACTCCCCCACCTTTTCTGCCCTGCCTGTCCTTCAGGTAACACCTTGGCTTTCAGACCAGGATGCTTATGCTTTACACAAACAGGCTCGAATACGTTTTAAAAGAAACAAGACCATTGTTTCAGATGTGGATGCGCATTGGCAGGCAGATTTGGTGGATATGCACCAGTTCTCCAAACACAACAGCGGTTTTAAGTATATCTTAACAGTGATAGACATTCTATCCAAATATGTCTGGGCCTTAGGCCTAAAAGACAAGACGGGCAATAAGGTATCCAAGGCCTTTAAAGCTATTTTCACTGAAGGTCACGTGCTTCAAAAATTACAAACTGTTCAGGGGAAAGAATTTTTAAAAAAACCTTTAAGCAGATTGCTAAAGTGGCATGGCGTTTACCATTTTGTTATTCATAATGAAGTCAAAGCAGGGGTTGTGGAGCGATTTAACAGAACTTTTAAATCTAGAATGTGGAGATATTTTACAGCCCATAACACCTTTCGCTACATCGACGTGTTACCTGAGTTTATAAAGTTACAACCAGAGCTTTCACAGAACCATATATACCAGACCTGCTGATATTAATTCTTCAAATTCTCTGAAGGTATGGAAAACGGTTTATGAAGAGTTTAAAATAAAACCGGTTGTTGCCCCTTTTAGAAAAGGCAACCACGTGAGACTATCTAAAACCAAAGGAGCTTTTGAAAAAGGTAATGAACAGACGTTTACTGATGAGATATTCCCAGTGGATGAAGCCTTAACCAGGGGCCAGACACCTGTATACCAATTAAAAGATTATGAGGGTGAGACAGTTACTGGATCTTTTTACCCTGAAGAATTACAAAAAGTAAACCCCAAACGAGACAGGATTTAGAGGATTGAAAAAGTTCTAGCGGAGAAAGGAAAAGGGAGAAAAAAGCAGCTACTGGTGAAATGGTTGGGGTGGCCCGATAAGTTTAGCAGGTGGGTGGAAGCTTCTCAACTCTGTAAAAAGAAAAGGAGGACTTGTGGCACCTTAGAGACTAACCAATTTATTTGAGCATAAGCTTGAAGTGAGCTGTAGCTCACGAAAGCTTATGCTCAAATAAATTGGTTAGTCTCTAAGGCGCCACAAGCACTCCTTTTCTTTTTGCAAATACAGACTAACACGGCTGCTACTCTGAAACCTTTCAACTCTGTGACATTTAGATGCGAAAAAAAACAATTCCTCCTACAAAGAGAGGTAGAAAAAGAAAAATGAGCAACAGTGGGTTTTTACATCACTTTGCTCAGCAATGCCGGCTCTGGGGTTTTCTCTTCACACAGCTACACGTGTTTTTGGTCAGCAACCCCGGCTGTTAGGGTCTGCTGATAATTAATCTCTTTTTATACCCAGCTGTTGTTCTTTTCAAAGTATAAACCACTGGCCAGTTTGGAGGAAAAGACGCACAGGCACATTGATCCCAGGGAGGGTCTGATGGTCGTTTTCCCTTTCTGCTGCCAGTTCGGAGGCTGAGTGCTGTTGCTGGAGTTCAGCTTTTCTGCAAGGCAGGAAAGGCAGATATTTTTATCCCGCCACTGTTGTTCTAACCTCTCCCTCTGCTCCTTTCCATATGCGTTGCCAGGTTTGGCAGTGCAGCGCGTAGGAACAATTCACTCGACCTAGCAGCACGTTGGATAATGAGCCAGAGCAATCATCAGCAGAACAATATTTATTAAAATCACCATAAGTGTTGTTATTGATAAAGAGGTGCATTATGGTAACATCCTAGGGCCCCGACCTGGGTGCCACTGTGCAGACACAGGGAGAGAGACAATCCATGTCCTGGAATGACCCCAGGCTAAGTCGTGGTCCAGCATTGTTTGCAGTCAATAGGGGGATGGGGTGTTTCCATTGACTTCATTCAGCCCTGGATCAAGCCCTAAGCCAAAAAGACAAAGGGCTGTGGAAGGGGCTGTAATATGCAAGACAAAGAGTGCGGTGAAGAATTGGCACTGGGCAGATTAGCCGGGGTTGCCCAGTTACGTGGCTGAGGACCAGGGTGAGACCCTTTATATTGTGGAGGGCTGCTCAGTGAAGCTGCCTCAAGGAACTGTCTGAGATATTCAGCATCTTTCCACACACTGGAGGTGGTTTTCTGAAGTGCGAAGCTTTAAGGGCATTTTCCGCCCTTGCTAAAGCAACTGCAGAAAGTGTGTTGGCCTTGACTAGGTAAGGCGAAATCAAAATAATACATTGCACTTATGATGCATTTCTCCAAAGATCTCAAAAACATCTGCAAAGGTGAATGAGTATCACTATTTTACAGATAAGGAAGCGGACACTCAGATAGGGTAAGGCCAGTGTTTTCACACTCAGGTGCCTAAGAATTAGGCACTAGACACTTTGTATGTTAACAGTTCCAATGGCCTTTGAGGGGCTCGTTACAGGACTCCGGCCCCCATTCTTCTGGGAGCAATACAAACATAAAATACACCCCAAAGAGCTTACAATCTAAATAGAGGTGAGGAGTAGGACATAAGGGAGGTAGGGGAAGTAGGAGGCAATGTAAAGTTTCCATGTGAGAGAGAGCAGAGCTTGCCTTTAATTCAATAAGATCTGAATCCCCGAATAGTCCCACCCCTCTATGAATCAGGGTTGTCAACTGTAGAGATTTCACCATATATGGTATTTTCATTTCAAGCCCTAGCTCCTGGAGTCAGGTGATGGCACAAGACTGTCGGCTTGCATTACGAAAAAGAAAGAAAGTCTCCAGCTCTTGTGGTTGTGGCTAAAAACTTGGAAAACTGTGACTCCAAAGGTTCAGACACAGGCAGGTAGAACCCAATTAATTATTTTTAAAATTATTTTTAAAATCACACGATTTTTAGGTCAGTCTCAAATGATCTTCTTTTTACAGCCACTTAACGTTGCCCAGAGCAGAGGCTGCTCTGTGCTCCAAACAGGATTCACAGTCCTGAATCCTTATATGAAGGGTGACCCTTTAATAACAACCTCTAGCTGTAACCTAGCCCTTTTCATTAGTAGATCTCAATGGTAGTCAGGATCATTATCTCCATTTTACAGATGGGGAAACTGAGGCACGGGTGTGACGCGATTTGCTCAAGGTCACCCAGCAGGCCAGGGGCAGAGCCAGGAACAGAACACAGGTTGTCCGAGTCCCACTCCAGAGCTCTGTCCACCAGGACCCTTTGGATTCCCTAATCGCACCCCACCCCCATCAAAACTGGTAACAGCTGCTCCATATACCCACGAGGTGACCGATTTAAAGGTGCAGCGCACAGAAAGAGAATGTAGCTGCATCCACTCTCCACTGCTGCTCTGACGTTCCAACTGGCAGCACGGGACAATCTCCAAGTCCCATGTGGTCATGGATTTGTTACATTCCCATCACCATATCCTCACACTGGGCATCACAGGGGAAGGGCAATGCCGAGAGAAAAATGAGTCATTCTTTGTCACTGTGTCAATAGACCTGTGTAGCCAGGAAAAGAGCTCGAAGAATGTGATCAATTATACTTACTTTTTGTAGGGCTTTAGAATTGGAGCTGGTAACTCGGTGCTGTCAAAATCCATAGTCCCACTTGATTGCCTCCTCATGCATTTTCTCAGAGGACTCTCGAGCGGGACTGACACCCCCAGAGGCTGAAGCCCCAGTTTATCCCTGGGACGGCTACATCACCGACTTGCTTCCCTGACCCTGCGCCTTCACCGTGCTTCCAGCCCTGTTCTCGGGGCGTGTTCAGCCCCCAAGGGGCATTCTGAGAGCACCAACCAGGGGGCCAAGGGGCCACATATTCAGGAGGATTCAGCAGCTCGTGTGCCTGTGGGGCATCTGCTCTGGAAATGGACAACTACCCTCTTTGTAGCACGTGTGGTGGTAGGGGTTTGCCAGGTGGACTGGGAATGGGCTGGGGAGGATGAATTCCTGCAGGGGGATACGGGTGGGAGGTCGGTTACCATAGTGCACTCCCTGCAGAGGGATACAGGTGGGAGGCCGGTAACCATGGTGCACTCCCGGCAGGGGGATACGGGTGGGAAGTTGGTTACCACGGTGCACTCCCTATGGAGGGATACAGGAGGGAGGGGGATACCATGGTGCACTCCCTGCGGAGGGATACGGGAGGGAAGCAGAGGAATACAGGTAGGAAGGTGGTTACCACACTGCACTCCCTGAGGAGGAATACAGGTGGGAGGATATACCATAGTGCAGTCCCTGCGGAGGGATACAGGTGGGAGGCCGGTTACCATGGTGCACTCCCGGCAGGGGGATACGGGTGGGAGGTTGGTTACCACGGTGCACTCCCTATGGAGGGATACAGGAGGGAGGGGGATACCATGGTGCAGTCCCTGCAGAGGGATACGGGTGGGAGGTCGGTTACCACGGTGCGCTCCCTGCGGAGGGATACAGGAGGGAGGCCGGTAACCATGGTGCACTCCCTGCGGAGGGATACAGGTGGGAGGCTGGTTACCACGGTGCGCTCCCTGCAGAGGGATACGAGTGGGAGGTTGGTTACCATAGTGCAGTCCCTGCGGAGGGATACAGGAGGGAGGCCGGTTACCATGGTGCACTCCCTGCGGAGGGATACGGGTGGGAGGTTGGTTACCACAGTGAACTCCCTGCGGAGGGATACGGGAGGGAGGCCGGTTACCATGGTGCACTCCCTGCAGAGGGATACGAGTGGGAGGTTGGTTACCATAGTGCAGTCCCTGCGGAGGGATACAGGTGGGAGGCCGGTTACCACGGTGCGCTCCCTGCGGAGGGATACAGGAGGGAGGCCGGTAACCATGGTGCACTCCCTGCGGAGGGATACAGGTGGGAGGCCGGTTACCACGGTGCGCTCCCTGCGGAGGGATACAGGTGGGAGGCCGGTTACCACGGTGCGCTCCCTGCGGAGGGATACAGGTGGGAGGCCGGTTACCATGGTGCGCTCCCTGCGGAGGGATACAGGTGGGAGGCCGGTTACCATGGTGCGCTCCCTGCGGAGGGATACAGGTGGGAGGCCGGTTACCACGGTGCACTCCCTGTGGAGGGATACAGGAGGGAGGCCGGTTACCATGGTGAACTCCCTGCGGAGGGATACGGGTGGGAAGCTGGTTACCATGGTGCGCTCCCTGCGGAGGGATACAGGAGGGAAGTTTTCATATTTAACATCTCTGGGGCAAGCAGGAGGGGCATGAAAGGACGTTCTGTCAGGCAGTTCCTCAGGGCGCGGTGGGGAGGGAAGAGTTTCACCCTGAGATCCTGCCTATGGAACGAAGCTTTTGGCAACGGCGCCAGCCAGACATCGGGGCTGCGATTCCCTGCACGGTGTCAATCACTGCCTGATTACCTACTTGTCTGTCCTAAAAAGGACCCGAAGCATAGAACTGAAGCAGACTCCAGAACTGAAGCAGACACCGAGCGGCCCTCTCCCGTCTGATCTTCGGTCTATCCTGTGCCATCCGCTCATGCTGTTCCCGCTCCCTGACTCTGCATGTCACCCCTCACTCCGAGTCACTGTAGCCACCACGCCTCGGAGCACTGGTCAGCTTCACTTTACTGAGTCTGTTCTTCACTAATTCCTCTTGTGTCAGAATATGTGATATCCCACTGGAGAGGGAGATGAGGGAGAACTCCCTTCCCTGGGTCCTGGGACTGCGGCATCAGGAGTTTTTTTCCTCCTCCTCCTTGACTTTAGGGAGCAGAGACATAACGATGACATGCAGCCAAGTGGCCTTGACTGCTCTCGGTGACTCTTTCCCTCAGCAGAAGTTTCCAGTGTGACGCTGCAGCTGGAGAGGCAGGCGCTGCTTTGCGAATTGAGCAGAGGAGAGAGAATGGTCTCCTCTCACTGCTTGTGCAGATGCAAAGCAGCCTGGGCCCTGCTGTGAATGCTATATGGGGGCTTCACGGACCCCCAGCTAAAATCAAAGTCTGTCTTAGGTACTTACTGGCCCCAAATTACCAGATA
Source organism: Chelonia mydas (assembly GCF_015237465.2). Lineage (NCBI taxonomy): Eukaryota > Metazoa > Chordata > Testudines > Cheloniidae > Chelonia > Chelonia mydas. The sequence goes on along the minus strand of NC_051257.2, from coordinate 20,672,139 downwards.
GATGAACACCTCACAATCTTGAAAGGATTTAGCCTCCCTGTGAGGCAGGGCAGTGCTGCTATCCGCATTTTACAGATGGGAAGTGAAGTGCAGAGAAGCTAAATGACCCACCCAAGGCTACATAGGAAGTCTGTGGCAGAGCAGGGATGTAGACCCAGGTCTCTCAAGTCCTACGTGCGTGCCCTAACCACTGGCCCACCCTTCTCTCATCAATTTTGGCTCAAGGCAGTTGGTGTCAATATTTTCTCAGTATCAATTCATGGGGCTTCCCCAGTGCATGGGACCCACTCATCCCAAACTGTGAGGAAAGTTGCTCTCTGGCTCTGCCCCCCGAATGATGCAGTGTGGATGTGTACATCATTAGTGCCCCCAGTGGGCACCTAAGGTACAGCAGCATTAACAGGTTTCCTGACTATTCCTTCTCCTTCCATCATGCGTCAAATTTTAAGAAGAGGGGAAGAGGGAAGTTTGTTTTTTTAAAAACAACTGAACTGTTTGAACAACCCTGGCTGGGAGAAAGACACTTGAAAGCATCTTGAGTCTGGTTAAAGCTGGTTATCCATCCTGATTTGCATAATGATTATGCAGATGAAGGTTTGCATAATGCAGCTATGATCTACAGTTGCTTTAGCTTTTTATTGTGCAGGAAGTCCACAGAGAAGAATTGAACAGCTGCCCATTCGTCCAATGGCACCTCAGCCTCAGCAGCACATGTGCTGCTGGTTATGCAGCCATTTCCATTTCTAGCAAGCCATCTTTGAACCTCAGAGGGCAGGGGAACCATTTAGGTGGGGGGGCAGTTGTCCCCACCATGCTTCATACCACGTGTTACCCCGCACACCTCCATGGGTCAAATCCTTGGTCTGGCAGAGCTGTTCCCTCCTCCTGCCATGGTCCATTCACGGGCAGGGAGTCGGGCAGCACCGCAAAGGCCCACCCATGGTACCATCCATCCCATCTGGGGTCCTCCCCCAGAGACCAGCTGTGCTCACAGCCCTGCTCCTTTCTGCACATACTAGACCCACCTCCCAGGGTGCAGAGAGACCTCCACTGAAAGTTGCCCCTGCATTGAAATCTGAAATGGTGCTGCTGCGAAGGGGCTTGGGTTTTACTCTCTAGTAGCCCTTGGGTGTGCAGTAGCCAGGTGCACTGGACACAGGCGGTTTCCCAGTCAGTGCTGCCTGACCTCTATGTTTATCACAGCTGTGGGGATCCTCAGTTTCCATTCCCAGGGGCCTAAGCTACTTCACTTGGGTTCACAAGCGGTGAATTTCAGTGAAGCAACCATGCAGGTTGTGGGGAGGACCAGGAGTGAGAGGGCATTGGGTGCACAGCCACACTGAGAAGGAAAAATTAATAATAACTAGGGCTGTCAAGCGATTAAAAAAATGAATAGCAATGAATCGCACTGGTAAACAATAATAGAATACTATTTATTTAAATACTTTGGATGTTTTCCACATTTTCAAATATACTGATTTCAATTACAACACAGAATACAAAGTATACAGTGCTCACTTTATATTCATTTTTATTATAAATATTTGCACTGTAAAAATAAAAGAAATAGTATTTTTCAATTTATTTAATACAAGTACTGTAGTGTGATCTCTTTATCATGAAAGTTGAACTTACAAATGTAGAATTGTGTACAAAAAATAACTGCATTCAAAAATAAAACAATGTAAAACTTTAGCACCTACATGTCCACTCTGTCCTACTTCTTGTTCAGTCAATCACTCAGACAAGTTTGTTTACATTTGCAGGAGATACTGCTGCCTGCTGCTCGTGTACAATGTCACCTGAAAGTGAGAACAGGCGTTCGCATGGCACTGTTGTAGCTGGCGTTGCAAGATATTTATGTGCCAGATGTGCTAAAGATTCATATGTCCCTTCATGCTTCAACCACCATTCCAGAGGACATGCATCCATGCTGATGATGGGTTCTGCTCAATAACAATCCAAAGCAGTGCAGACAAAAACATGTTTATTTTCATCATCTGAGTCAGATGCCAGCAGCAGAAGGTTGATTTGCTTTTTTGGCAGTTTGGGTTCTGTAGTTTCTGCATCAGAGTGTTGCTCCACACCCCATCCCAATCAGCTTTTGGAAGGCACTTCAAATTCTTAAATCTTGGGTGGAGTGCTGTAGCTCTCTTTTTAGAAATCTAACATTGGTACCTTCTTTGCGTTTTGTCAAATCTGCAGTGAAAGTGTTCTTAAAATGAACAACATGCTGGTTCATCATCCGAGACTGCTGTAACAAGAAATATATGGCAGAATGCAGGTAAAACACAGAGCAGGAGACATCCAATTCTCCCCCAAGGAGTTCAGTCACAAATTTAATTAACACATTATTTTTTAACGAGCATCATCAACATGGAAGCATGTCCTCTGGAATGGTGGCCAAAGCATGAAGAGGTATACAAATGTTTAGCATATCTGGCATGTAAATACCTTGCAATGCCGGCTACAAAAGTGTCGTGCGAATGCCTGTTCTCACTTTTAGGTAACATTGTAAATAAGAAGCAGGCAGCATTATCTCTCGTAAATGTAAACAAACTTGTTTCTCTTCACGATTGGCTGAACAAGAAGTAGGACTGAGTGGACTTGTAGGTTCTAAAGTTTTACATTGTTTTGTTTTTGAGTGCAGTTAGGTAACAAAAAAATCTACATTTGTAAGTTGCGCTTTCACAATAAAGAGATCGCACTGCAGTACTTGTATGAGGTGAATTTAAAAATAGTATTTCTTTTGTCTACCCTTTTTAAAGTGCAAATATTTGTAATCAAAATAATATATAGTGACCACTGTATAATAACCCCTTGCTTTTATCTCGCACTTTTTCATCCACTGATCTCAAAGTGTTTTACCAAGGAGGTCAATATCTGTATCCCCATTTTAAAGGTGGGGAAATGACTTACCCAGGGTTACCCAGGAGGCCAGCGGCAGAGGCCAGAACCCAGGTCTCCTCAGTGTGAGTCTGTCTGCTAGGCCTGTCCCCCTCATCCCCCTGTCCCCTCCAGTGGTTGCATCTCTGGTGAGTTTGGCTGCACTAATCCCCCCAAAACTCTGAGTGACCCTCCCTCAGAATGGTCAAGGCTCATGCAGTCTCCACTCCAGTCTCAGGCAGTGTCTGGAACTCATTCACCGTTGGTCCAAAAGCTGGTCGAGACACACTCCACCCCCAGAGCCCCGGCTTCGTTCAAAGCTCAGCCATGCTTCTCCAAACCGATCACAAACCTCCGAGACTGTTTTGGTGACCAAGGTCTGAGCTCTGGGTTTTCAACAAGGCCCAAAGCCGAGCGAATTGTTTCCAGTTTTTGTTATGTCCCTATCTGGCATCTGCCTTCTTGAACCTTGAAACCCCTCTGGTTCCTACAGTGTGTTCTCCTTTGTGGCACCACCCATAGTTTCCCTATAGGCATTGTCTGTCTCCTTAAAATGCAGCTGCATACCTGTCGAACATGATCGTCTGCAATCATACCCTGATCTCACCTATCCCACTCGTACCTGGTGCTCTGTCCACCGGAATACTGTACAGTGTACACCTATTTCAATGGACAAGTTGGGACCTTGACTCTTCTGGACCTTTGTGTCCCAAGCTGCCTGCTTTCCCTACTGACACTGGTTCCAACTCCGCCGTTGCTGTATGTTGACACCATTCTGTGGCCTATGTTGAAGAGACTATGTCTACAGAGAAGCCAAAGGGTAAATGGGCGATAGAGACTGTCCACTCGGCCCCCCAACTTGCTTGTCCCTTCAGGTCATGTGCAGGACACATTCCCATTCAGGGGAAGGAGGACTTCATCCTCCAGAGCTATGCATCTGGCAGTTCAGTTTTTGAAAACACCCTAGACTCAGTTCTGGGCACTGTTCTGTGGAGTGCCATCTCGGGTCCTGGAGAATGGAAACAGAACATCTTCTTCAGCAGGAAACATCTTATTGCCTGAGTATATAGTGCCTCTTATGCAGTCTCACTGACTTCCTCCTGTCCAGAAATAGCAACGATGCCTGGCTGCTCATAATGGCAATCAAATGCCATTCCCAAGCCAACATGATGAAGCAAAAAGAATGATTCTGAACTGAAGAGTAATGGGGTGGAGAGCATTGCTCCAGTGGTTAAGAACATGAGATATAGATACTCAGGGGAAGATCCTCAGCCAGCCTAAATTGGATTCAATGGAGCTTTGATGGTTTATACCAGATGAGAATCTGGCCCTCAGTTTTTTCTGACAAGTATATCTCATTTCAAGGTAGTTATTTCTGATTGACACCTGTTTGAGATCAGAATCAGGGGCCACAAACTGATATGAGGGTAGACAGATCGGGGACATCAGCCATGTTCCCTGCTCCAGCCCTGATTACTCCAGCCTCTTTGCGGTGCAATTGTTCCAAGAAAAGAAAATGTTTGCTGAAGAGATCGTGTCTGGAAGTCTCTGGGAGACAGACCAAAAGGGGATGATTTATTTAACGGTTTAATTTATGTTAAAGCAGACCACAGCCTTTTTTGATTAGTTAGGCAGCATATTAAGTGCATGTTATAGATGGATAATCGCAATAACTGCAGAGCAATAAATAAAAACAAAGTAGAAAGGAATAATGTCTCGGCTTTAATGGCTTCCTCGAGTGGATGGTGGGAGGGGACGGGAGTGAACACAGCCCTGGTTTATTTTCTTTACTTTGTTTGCCTCTCACCCAAAGGTATCCTCAAAGTTCAATCATCTGCCAAGCAAAGTTACCAGCTGCAGTTCCCACAGCATGGTCCCAGTGTCATGGCCAGATGTAGTTCCAGTCACTGCTCCCGCATCACGGTCACTACCCACCAGACACAGTCCCAGCAAGCCAACCACTCTTCTGATGTCACAGCCCAACGCTCTCACATCCTGGACGCTGCTCTGACATCACGGCCATGAGATGCCTGCAACCGCTCCAACATACCAACCACAACCCACACCAAGCAAATGGCTACCAAGCAAATGGCTACCACTCCGACATCACAATGCCAGTTAGCCAGCGAGCGAATGTAAGAGCAGGGGAGAATGACGGGGTGCTTATCTATTTCTTTGTAGTGTGGTAGTGCCCAGAGTCACTGTGGAATGAAAACCGCCAAGAATGAAGGACCATCCCAAACCTCACAGTCTTCTGCTCTGAGAGCAAGTTGCATTCCTTTGACGTTGCCTTCTCTAACAAAGATATTATTGAATAATACCATCATAATAAATCATACTTAACCCTGACCCCCCAAACTCTACCAAAACAAGACTTCTGCACATGCTTCTCCCCACCTGGAGATAGAACAAGTGACTAAACAAGTGACAGACGTGTGGTCACGTTGCTTTATGCGCAACTGGAAGGTGCTCAGATACTACAGTGATGAGCAGTGTAGGAATAGAATAGAATCCCCAGTCAGGATAAAGGCCCCATCGCGCAGAGCATTATACATGCATTTTGAAGCTTCCATTAATTTATTCAGCTGTTTTAAGTGTAACAAACTGGCTGTATGTGCCATGTTCCCATCTAGTTGCTGGTCCACATGGAGGCTAGGAGTCCTACCACACTGGAGCTGGTTGGGCATTTTCCATCAGAATGATTTTCTGACACAAAATGCAGCTTCTACAAAACTGAAATTTTCCATGGGAAACTTTTGATTTTGCTAAAAAAAAAAAAAAATGGATTGTCCATGGGGCAAACTGAAATAACATCATTTTGGGTCAGTTCAACACAAATTGGAATATTTGGGATTTTTAACTGCCCCAAAACATTTCATTTTGAATCAGTTCAACATAGCATTTTGTTGCGTTTCCCTGTCCGCACATTGCCCTGTGGGAACTGTAGGTCAGGCCTCCATTCTCGCCTATGGTCCAGGGTCCCTGGAGGACTACATTCCTGTAATGCAATGTAGCTTTCTCTTTGACAAAGCTATGTGGTGCATCATGGGAGTGAGATGCTCTGGGTGCATTACAGGAGATGTAGCTCAGCTGGGAAGCCTGGCCCATAGGACAGAATGGGGACCCTAACCTCAACTCCCAAAAGGCAATGCATTAGCATGGGAAGATGCAGTTTAATATTGATCTGACTTCAAACAAAGCATTTCAGGTGGTGTGAAGTGCAAGCAGTGTGAGAAGGGAACTATTTCTACCTCAAACGGTCCTAGTGAGTGGAGTTGCTGCTGGTTTTATTATTATTTGTATTCCAGTAGCACAAGGCCGCATTCTGAAAGGTGCTAGTGGCTGACACCAGGTGGATCTGAGATCCAAAGACAATCAAAGACCTCATTAAAGCCAATGGCTGGGCCAAGAGGTGTCGTTCAGGCTCATCGGTAGACACAACCGAGCCTCTGCATGTCAGAAAACCAGCTACAGACAACGAGGCTACAAGCTGAGGCTCTGTGGCAGCTCGGAGCTCAGCTGTGTGGATGGAGTGGTCCCCGCTTGTGAATGCAGGGGCTAGGATGTAAGTTTCAGGCTGTGAGCATCAAAGGCAGAAGGAGAGTGTGACATCGAGAGGCAGCAGAGAGACAAGGCTTCTTGGGCACAGAGCCCAACTGGAGGGGCAGACCTGGGGATTTCTGATCAGGGAGATGTGCGTCACTGATCATTTCTAGTGCATCCAAGGAACAGGAACACTCTTTGTAAATCAACAAGATTCCATCAAGAACAGACTTGAGTCAGATCATCCTGCTAACAGAAACAACGCAGCAAGTCCTCCAATATTGGCAAAACCACTCAGGCCAAAGGGGCAATGATACACGCAGTGAGAGATGATCCTTGCACCAAAGGGCTTACAGTTACAGGGGCAAGAGAGGGAAAATCAAGGAGCGGACTCAGAGGCACAAGTGAGGAATGACATGCCCAAGTGACACAGCCAGGCAGTGGCCAAATCGGGGACTTTTTTCCCTTGCCCCATGCTGCGAATGGCACATCTTCACTGACCCGCTGCTTGTCAGCTGCTGACTTGTTGTCACAATATGTATTCTAGGCAGTGAAAGACGAATGCCAATGGGAAGCAAGCAAACGTGGTAAAGGGTTGCTGTCACTCTTGATAAGGTGGAATCCAGCCAGGTGCCAGATGTTGTCATGTGCAGATCTTGAGGCCTGTGTTTCTTTTCCCTTCCTGGCTGATTACCAGGGTGTTTGCATGTAAAGAAATTTGTGATCCTTCCCTAATAATTTAGACTGGGATTTTCCATGGGGTTGGATGGATCTGGGAGCTCAGCTCCCTGTGGGGTTGGACCCCCATCTCCCTTCATGCTAATGTTTAGTGCTTTGTTGTGGATAAGGGTGTGACTTGCTCTACCTGGCCCTGGCAGGGAGTAAGGAGGCACCAGTACCCCCTTGCTCCTCCTCATGGCGTCCTCACAACTCCGGTCTGTGCTGGGGGGTGGAGGCCGTAGGATCTGTGAGACCGCTGCTACCTGACCGCACATTGGTAGGAGAGGAGCGGGTGGAAAGGGGTGGGGAATGGGTGAGATCTTGGCTCTGGCCTCCTGTGTCCTGGTCAGCCCAGCTGAGCTGGCGTGGAAGGCGGAAGTGGTGTGGGCACTAGCAGATCATTTCCCTTCTGGAGCAACAGGGTAGCCAGGGAAGCAATTGTGGCTCTCTGAGCCAGTATGGGAGGCTGTGTGCTCTAGTGGGTAGCACAATGGAGTGGGAGGCAGGAGACATGAGTGCAACCACCCTACTCCAAGATCTGCCACTGACCATCTGGATGCCCTTGGGCAAGTCACTGTCCTGCTCTGTGCCTCAATTTCCCCTCCCACCGTTTCTTTCTCTTGTTCTATTTAGTCTGTAATCTCCTTGGGACAGGGACCATCCCTAACTCCGCATCTGTGCAGTGCCTAGCATAATGCGGCCCACATCGCAGGAGGAGCCCGGAGACGCTACCACGGTGCAAACAATAGTATGGATCATCCAGGCTGCGGTTCCCCTTGCACAGGGTCTCCCCCCTGCCCGTTAGCAATACAAACACTTAGGCCGTGGCCAGGGCCTCGGTGCGTCAGTAACATCTGTCACTTCTGCAAGTCTATTATTAAAATGTACCTGATCATGGGGCCGCCCCGCTGGGCATGGGACAATCCCGATCTCACTGGAGAGTCGCTGAGACGAAATGGCACCTCCCTGCCAGTTTTCCGCCACAGCGCGGGGCGGCGCAGAGGCTCCCCTCACTGCCTGTGCATTACACCCCCCGCCCCCCGATCCTCCCCAGGCATCCAGTTCTTGTTTGATCCCTCTGCTCCCATTCCCAGCAGCTCCCCCACTCTGCCAGAGTCTCTTCTCACTTCAAAGCTGTGCAAACAGAGATGCCAGGCTGCAAAACTTTCCCCAACTTCAAAAGCAAATGTATTTTTTTTCTTTTTTTGCACAGCATTAGGGAGCTACTGGGATGGGTTTTAAGGAAAGTCAGATCCTGGCAGTCTGACAGTAAACTCCCCAGCAGGGATAGAAAACCAAATAAAGGGATGGGGAGAAAGTCTGGGGTTTCAGAATTCTGCTGTTTTGCCTGATGGTGTCTTCAGCCCTAACCTGTTTAATATTTCCAATTCCATTCCAGGGGAGTTTGCTGAGTGCACCCGAGGGGAACTGCAGATGGCTATCGAGAACTGGCTCAGCCAGTGGAAAATTGAGGTCCCCAGGAAGATGTTTTATTCAGCTGCCTGACTATGACATCTCCAAAGTTGCCGAGAGGCGGCTGGACCCTGGTGTCGGCTCTTAGAAAGAACACCCTGGAAGGAGATGTTTCCTTTTCATCTCCATGCCTGAAAGGAGGATCTCGCTTGGCTGGGTGGACACGGAGGCCTCCCTCGGGGAGAGGTCATGCTGAAGATCAGGAAGAGTGGCTTCCAAGATCCTATTGCCAGGATTGTGGGAGTGTTGCGGAACTGGACCGATTTGCAAACTCCTCCACGCCTCGACTAACTGCTGTGGGCAACCCCGGGGGCCCTGAAAGGAAGCCAGATATGATCACCCTCCATGCAGTCGCTCTCTTTGTATAACTATCGCCTCCAGGTCAGAGTGAAGACGCAACAAAGCCTCAGCAAAGCAGCTCAGGCTGTGATGCTGAGAGAACAGAGAGTAGAGGAAACAGACAAAAAGACTTCCCTTTCCTCTGTGGCCTCAGGAAGAAATATACACCGCATCACCCCAACTCATGTAATGGTTCAGGTTAGGGGGGAATCACGGGCTATGAAGAAGGGTTTCCCTTGCTGCCAGTCCCCTCTCTGTGCTGCCACTTCTCCTCCCTCCCTCCCTCTCGGTAGCTGTGAAGACATCTTCCTTTGATTGAACTTCTTCTCTCAGTTCAAGGCCAGCAGAGCAGTTCCTCTGGCCTCTCCCCAGGCCATCATTCCCAAAGGTGTCAGAAAAGAGGAAGAATCCCAAGGAGGCTGATCATGTCAGAGGCCGTCAGTTCTTGGGGATGGATGCGGTCTGTCACTTGTCTGGCACCTTCCACTTTGCCTGGGTCAGATGGGCGCTCAGAAGATGGAATGACAGATACAGATTCCAGGTGAGGCTAAGCCAGGGGCTGCCAGGAATGAAGATGGATAGAAAGAGAACAGAAACATATGGGCTCTGCTGACAGCTCTCATCAAGAGGCTGAACTTTAAAAAGGCCAATGACTGAGCTGAACAGACGATGGTGGGAAATGTTGTAAGTGTGGGGGCTGCTTCTGAGAACCACACCAAGCACGGCAGGAACTGATCCCATCTCCTCTGGCCTCCCTGGCATTTTCATTCTACAAACAAGCTCCATTCCCCCAAAGGTCAGGAAGCGAGATCTCCTGTATTCTCTTCCATGACCGTTGCATGGGGCAGGTGTACAATGCCTGGTACTGTATGTCTGCTAGTGCTTCCTTGGGGAGACGTAGTCCCTGGGGGGTAAAAAAACGCGAGAGATGGTCAGAAATAGGGGGATTTTTTTCCCCTGGAAGAGATACTCATCCAGTTTTTCTGCAGAAACTTTTGACTTTCCGGCAAAATATTTCAGCCAAAATACAAAAAAAATCCTGTTTTTCCACAAAATAGTAACATTGACTCTGGAAAGCAAGCAATTTGTGCAAAAATAAAATAAAATAAATAATTGACTTGAAAAGCCAACTCTCCATCAAAGCAGTTTTGATGGACGTTTTTCAACCACCCAAGTTCTCCTCAGTCGTAAGAATCGGAAGAGCCAGATTGTGAGCTCTATTGTTGTGGATCTGTTATGTGATGCCAGGCACCTCACATGGGCCAACAGTTTCCAAACTGGTCACTGATTTTGGATGTCCAGGCTGAGACTAAGTGTCTCAAACCCAGGCACCAACAATCAATGACCTCTTGAAAATGGGTCTCTTAGCCTCTCTGTGACTCTTTCTTAAGTGCTGGGCTGGCTGGTTCCTTCCCACGTGCTCAGAGAATAATCAGTCACCATATTTGGGGTTAGGAAGGAAATTTCCCCCAGGGACGTGGTTTTGTTTTGTTTTGTTTTTGTTTGTTTATTTGTTTTTTCCCTCCCTTTGCGGCCTGGGGCATGGTTCACCTCTGGTGGGCATATGGGTGTATCTCACCCAATCAATGTCCTGTCATTGCAGAGGCTCTTGCATTGGTTTGCATTATTCTCTGCCCGTGCTACACAATAGTTTAGTCCCCTGAAGGCTGTTGTACTTTGATCCTGTTCTGGTTGTTGGGCTTGGTGTGCAGGTGCCGGGCGGTGTTGGTGGCTGTGATGTACAGGAGGTCAGACTAGGTGATAGAGTGGTCTCATCTGGCCTTAAACTCTATGACTGCATGACTCAGTTTCCCCATCTAACAAAACAGAACTTATCCCTCTATCTCTAGCTAGGTGCTCATATGCCTGGCATCTATCACTGTAGTGTCTGGGCACCTCGAGATAACTGTGCAAGTCCTTCTAGTTACCCTTGCAGTGATGGACAGACCCCTCCCATGGGGAACCACACACCGCAAAGTAAACCTTGTGCAGTTTTCAAGACATCATCCACTCTCGTAGGGCAGCAATGAGGGATCACAAGGCGAGTGAGGGGCTAGGCCGACAGGAGGGGGGCCCATGAGAGAGAAGGTGATAAGGGGGAGAGGGGAGATTGAGGTGGCTTTGATTTCCTCCCTCCTGTCAATTGCTTTTCCTGCTACGCCAGCTCAAAATGGGAGTTACAACAGGGTGATGGCACAGGGGGCTGAGCCAGCGCCACGGAGAGGGGGCCAGAGGAAGGTGTGCGTGATCCCCAGTTCCCGCTCCCTTCAACTCCCCTCTGAACTGGGCCCAGGGTGCAGGAAGGAGGGGTTCCTCCCAGGTCTGGCTCCATGCAGCCAGAGCAATGAGCTTCCCTCTGCACTTGCCTCTGCCCGTGTCCAGTGTCTGCACTGATTTATCCACCTCCCCCAGCAGCCCATTGCTGTCCAGCCCCCAGAGGAGTCAGACAGCAGTAGTTCACACTCAAGTGATGCCTTCCAGCTTGGGGGCGACAGGCCTGCCATTCCCATCTCATCCCCTTGGCCTTCCCCCTCCCTTTCCTTTGCTGACAGGAGATCAGCAGAGCCCGGTGCCAGTGGCCAGGAAGGGGAGATGGCCAAGAGGACCAGACGGCTGAGGAAAGCGACGGATATTGGGTTTGACTGGATTCCAGGGAGTCATGTGTCAAGGGAGAAGACAGCGGGGATGTGTGTGTGAGGGGGTGGGGGGCGCAGAGCCAGTGTGTGAGGGGAGCTTGAGGGCGTTAAAGGCATCAGAGGAGTTTCTCTGGCTAAACAGAAGAGAAGCCAGCTTACCGTGCAAGGTCACCCGGTCTAATGAACAGCAGCAACGAGCAATCTCAGAGGGCTTTGTGGAGGGGTGGGGGACTGTGAGAGGAGCCAGGGGCCCCTTCCATCACTCCTCTCACTCCCAAAGGGAGAAGGGCTGTCAGTCAGACCCGACCCTAGTCTGACAGCATGTGGGGAGTGAGAACTCTGTGCCCACATCTCACACATCACCCAGGAGCTTAAATGTTTGTTCATGATCTTCTGGGCAGCTGTCTTTGCTCCCACGGCTGTATGGTATATCACTCTGACATGTCCTCACCGCATAGCCAGCTCCTCGCAGAGTCATCTGCAATCACCTCCATGGCTATGGAAGCCAGGCCTCTCCTTCCTTGCTGCTCGCCCCGACCTGAAGAAGAGCTCTGAGGAATAATACCAAGTAAATGGCGACCACTCCGACATCACAATGCCAGTTAGCCAGCGAGCGAATGTAAGAGCAAGGGAGAATGACAGGGTGCTTATCTATTTCTCTGTAGTGTGGTAGTGCCCAGAGTCAGTGGAATGAAAACCGCCAAGAATGAAGGACCATCCCAAACCTCACATCTGAGGAGCTGGACATCTGACGAGCTCCAGAGCTGGTCTCTCTTGGCCATTACCTGATATTGCACAAGATATTACCTGGCCCACCTCGGCTCGCTCTTCCTCCTTGTGTATCATTGATAGGTGTGCAAAGCACTCCTGAATCTGAGCTTGCCACTCCCTCGCACGAGTGGCAGCATGTTTCACCTACCTTGCACAGGTGTAGCTGATCACAGAGGGAAGACGGCAGGAGAGGAGCAGTACCACTGTTCCCTCTAAGCTGGGTGCGTGTGTGCACGCACACAGATCCTAAACCCCACGCACACGGCGAAACACCACGCACACAAAAATTTGCACAGAAGAATTTTTTTGCACACACGGCCTGCCAAAAATTAGAGGGAACAATGATCAGGACCCTTGTATAGTGGCACTAGGCAGCGCAGACTGTGTATATCAGGGGGCTAGAAATTCAGAGAGACCTATAGGATCTGCCTGTGTCCAGCAGCCGCAGTAGAGAATCCCCTTTATATTCACTACTACCAAGGCCCATCCCCAGTCTGAAGTGAGATGAGAACACAGGGAGGCAGAAACCCACTGCTGGGTCCCCTGTGTGTAGTGAGCTACAGGGCAGGGGAAGATGGGGAGGGAAGGACTTTCTGATGCTCTCAGGTTTTGTGAGTGACTTGGGAGTGGAATAATGCCTTTTTCAGTTGACTGGCAGTTCCACCAAAAATCGGGACGGGGAGGAATCATTTTGGGTCAACTCGAAAATGAAATGTTTTGCGGAAATTGTCAGCGAATCAAAAAGGCAAAAATAAATTCTTTTCGGGCAGAATGAAACATTTTGTGAATGTTTTTTGTATGCTTTCGCATTTATAAAAACAATTGAAGGAAATTTCAAAAACAAAACCCCCAACATCCAAAATGCTTCGTTTAAAAAATGTCAAAACAAAACATTTTGACTTTGGGAGATTTTGGGGGTGGGGCCTGAAACAAGGATGAACCTTGGGAGGTTGCAGGGGAAAAGGTCCAAGAAAGCTCGGGTAAGAAGATGCCCAGGAAAACAGCAGCTAGGAGTGGGTCTGAGCAGACCTTGACTGCCAGTTAGAGGCCCCTGGGCTGGAACCCGCTGTAGAGGGATGGCTCAGGTTTCTCCCACCAGCCATTGGAGAAGGTGGCGTGAAGCCCCAGAGAAGGGGATAAGGACCAACGGAGAGTTCTGAGAGAAGGGTGTGAGGAACACAGGGACCAGAGTTGGAGCCAAAGACCTTTGGGCAAGGATGTTTGGATTGTTTATTTGCTGGACTCTGTTATCTGGAAGGGACAGACTAATGCGTGCCCTAGCTGAAGAGCTGAGTTATGGGAAGAGAGCCCACTGCAGTCCTGGAGTGATTGTCTGCAGCGGGTATGAGATGGGGAGAGAGCTGCTATGCCATGCACAGCCACAAGGAGGTGCACTAGCAGAGAGTGAATGCCTTCACAGTGTGCTTTATTTTCCTCTACATTTTTCTTCAAAAGTTTTGGGCTGATAAAAGCTTTTTTTTTGCAACTGAGAAATTTCAGCCCAAATCTGATTGGTTTTTTTTCATTTTTTTTTTGTTCCCCCAAACCAAATAGTGCTGAGCACCCACCGTCTGAAAACCCGGCCCCTTTAAGTTGTCCCAAGCAGCTCCCGGAAACAGTGGCATGTCCCTTCTCCAGCTCCTACATGAAGGCACGGCCTGGTGTCTCTGCGCACTGCCCCGTCCACAGGCGCCGCCCCCACAGCTCCCATTGGCTGCAGTTCCCAGCCAACGGGAGCTGTGGGGGCGGGGCTTGAGGCGGGGGCAGCGTGTGGAGCTCCTTGGCTGCCCCTAAATATAGGAGCCGGAGGGGGAACATGCCGCTGCTTCCGGGAGCCACAGCACACATGCGCAGAGTGGCCCCCGACCCTGCTCCCCGGCTGGAGCACGGGAGCAGGGCAAGCCCCAGATCCTGCTCCCCAGCAGAAGCTTGAGGGCCAGATTAAATCGGCTGGGGGGCCAGATGTGGCCCGTGGGCCATAGTTTGCCCACCCCTGCTCTACACTCAAATTTCTAGAATTGGGTGTGGTTGTTTTGGGTATGCTCACTAGGTTCCCAAGAGCTGGACTCAGACTCCGTGAGGGTAAGCAGTCAGGGCAACTGCTTTGCAAAAGGCCATGTGCCCCGTGTGGGCTGGGAGAAACTGAGCTCAGGAGCAGAAAACTGGCTGTTGTCCCCTAACTCTGAGACATTTTGCAGCAGATTAGTGAAATTGTTAACCCCCCCAACAGGGAAAATTACTGAAAGGGGAAATTGGGAGGGGAAACTCATTTAGTTTCTTTTACTTTTATACTTGGAATGTTGTTTGATTTTAGCCAAAGTGTAAAATTGTCTCAAGTCGTGCGAGTCATCAACTCTTCTTTTATTTAAATGTGTTGATGCAGAAAGAATTATTTATTTTGCTATTCACAGTTTGTATTTTTCTTGTGCTAGGGATTTTTAAATTTATCTACTTAACTGGGTGGCTGGTTAATCAGTTAGCCGACTAGCTGACTGAGCGAATACAGCAGAGGAGGAGGAAGTCTGTATGGATTCCAGCTGGAGAGGCCTACAAACAAGTGGAGGGAAGACATTACTTTTGATTCTGCAGACTGTCCAAATTTGGTGATCAAAGACTAACTGAGACTCAGGTGAATTCAGCCTAAGCTTTTGGGAACTCTGAGTTTCTTCTCCCTGTGTTTCTGTGGGGACTGACCTGTTTAGATTTAATTTGTTTTCTTTAGTTATGTTTATGTATCCCTGTGAAGATAAGGTATGTGGATTATAAAGTAGCCATGGTATGTTGTAAAAATTATTTATTATTTTTATTTATAAGATTTTATAAAGTTGGTACTTAAGAATTAATTTCATTCTTTTTGTTCTTTTGGACTTGAATGTGGGAAAGCTGACCCCGGTGATCCCTGCTGGAAATCCTCAGTGACTGAAATCTGGGTCTCCAGGTGCTTTTCTGTGGAAGTTGGGGGCTTTTAGGCCCTGGAGAAGGACAATGATGTAAACTCTAGACCTCCGAAAGGTAACACTTGCATCTCCCCAAGTGCCCAGCATTACTGACCCAGTGCAACATGACTCTTGTCCTCTGAGCCCTGCATTCCCCTGGCTTTCAGCAGCCAGTGACCCTCTCAGCACACTCGTCCCGCCCCTCCTTTTGAATCTCAGCATGGCACTTGACTCTTTGAGCAAGACGCTGGTGTCTCTGGCCCCTGCCTCAGCCTGGCTTTGCTTATCTCTAACTTCTCTCCCTTTATTTTTCAGTGGATGCTGTCCTTCATACCCTGGGCCAGATCCCTGTACTGGCCTCAACTGGGGTAGCACCCCTGGAATCAATGGACCAGCTGAGGATCTGGATTCCTGACTTGAGACCATGAGTTCTCCACCTGCGGGTCAGGATCCCAAGAGATAGGGATATCCCTAAAGATAGGTGTCAAGGGCTGTAACACACACACACACTTTCACATACTGCTAATTAGGAGGGGAGTCACTACGTGCTACACTCCATCTGGATGGGATGGAAAGACTCAGTACAGAAAAAACTGAGAACCACTGCTCTAGATCTTACCCTGCAGATCTCCCATGACTTTCGGCTATCCCCTTTCTCCCTTGCAGAGTTGGAAGGGGAAACCCTCTCTAACTTTGATCGCCCTTTTGCAGGAGCAGTTGGTAAACCTGGCCCGGGCGGTTTCAAAGGAAGATGGTCCCACTGGACTTCTCCCCCTGTGCGTCGCTTGCCTGTGGAACCTCAGATCTCACCGCACGGACTGCTAACAGTTTGTGATGTTTGCTTTCGGGAGGTGCAGGCGCGGTCTCTCCATTAAAAGACAGAGCCATCAGTTATAACAGGATCGCTATGGAGTTACAGCATCCAGACACACATTAATGCCATTTTTAATCATTGCCGGCCCACCAGCCACTCAGCACGCTCCATTTCCCAACTCTTTCAGCTCCTGGGGCCAGCGTGATCCCTGGTGTAACTCTGCCGAAGCCAGGGGGGCTGCTGCAGAGATGGGTTTGGCTGAAGGTAGTACGAGATGGGGAGATCTGATTAGCCAGGGACCTCTTTTAAATACCAGAGGAAGTGGAGGGGAGGGATAGCTCAGTGGTTTGAGCATTGGCCTGCTAAACCCAGGGTTGTGAGTTCAAACCTTGAGGGGGGCCATTTAGGGATCTGGGGCAAAAATTGGGGATTGGTCCTGCTTTGAGCAGGGGATAGGACTAGACGACCTCCTGAGGTCCCTTCCAACCCTGATTCATAGATACTAGGTAAGAAGGGACCATTACGATCATCTAGTCTGACCTCCTGCACAATGCAGGCCACAGAATTTCACCCACCCACTGATATTCTGTGATAAGTGGAGACTACCCTGCCGTGTGCCACTTTCATCATTTCTGTGGGGGTGTTGGGCAGTTCCACACTAATTCATGTATCCATCCAACCGGCAGTATAGGAGAGGATGGGCCAGGTTTACACTGATGGAACGACACCAATATACCCAGTGGAGCAAGATTCTAAACTAACAGGAATGCAGCATCTTCTCTGTCTCTCTATATGTACTTATATGGCCCTATCAGCACTGTATCCTGCACAATCTCTAATCTTTACAACACCCTCTGTGAGGTTGGGAAGTATTATTATCCTCGGTAACAGATGGGAACGGAGCTACAGAGGGGTTAAATCACTTGCCCAAGGCCACACAGGAAGTCTGTGTCGAAGCAGGGACTTGAACCCAGGTCTAGTGCGTATGAAGTGTGTGCATGTCTGTATGCTGTATGTTTGCAGTATGTGTATTAGCGTGTATGATGTGGGTGCATGTGGGCAAGTGTGCATAATGCATGTGAATGAGTGTGTGTGTGCATTGATGTGTATTGTGAGTGTGTAGGCCTATCAGTTCATGCACCCTGGGTGTGTGCATGTATTGCAATATTGTGCATTTGTGTGTATGTGTCTGGCTGAGTCTGTGAGCCTTCAGTGTTGTGATAACCGACAGTACAGACCGTCCTGCAACTCTGTCAAGAAAGCAGCAGATTTTTGGCAGGGCCAGAAAGGCGAAGTAACCTTGTAGGTTTGGCTCTGTCTGACTATTCTGCCAAGCCCCTTTGCCGTGCTCCAGCCTCGCTTGATGCAGCTGCCGACGCTTGCCCCTTTGTCTCTCGACGCTATCGCGGCGGGTGTCTCCCACAGCGACACCCTGGGCTCCATAGAGTGGCCTGCAAAAAACAAAAGCCGAGTGACAAAATGATCACCTTTTGGGGGGAGCAAATGGTTTTCGTTAATTATCCTCCCCGGCGAAAACCTGGCTGATGTGTGGCCGTTGGTAAGTGCTCTCCAAGGAGATTAAGTGCCGGTGATTAATCTGAGATGCTGGGATAACCAATTACTCAAGTGGCACAAGCTGGTGATTTGTTGGGGTTGTGCAGCAAGCACCAAGGCATACGTGTCGGAGGAGGCCAAGGTGCCTACCTGTGGGTACATGGTAAAGGAACAGGGAAAGAGTGCGGAGTTGGGCAAAACCAGAGCCCCACTGAGCTGCCACCTACACCCCAAACATGGTAGAAATCACTTCTGAGGTTCAAAACTGTTCGGTCAGATGATGGGCTGGGTTCTCAGCCCAGAGTCTTCTCCAAAGGAGATGTGAGACAGGCCGGGAGTTGACCCAGAGTGCTTGGCCCCAGAACACCAATGTGGCATGTGCGTGATCTAGAATTGCTCGATTAGAAGACATCCACCTGCCTAGCCAGGCCCAGATTCTCCCTTAGGCAACTGCCTCTGTGTGCCAATTTGTTGGCAGAAAAGGGCCAGAAATCTGGCTTCACCAGCTGCCCGCAGCCTTGCGCCGCTCCATCCCGTGGCTCAGCAGTGGGAAGATGGCTGTGGCTGGAGCCCTGCAGGGCTCTGGGCAAAGCACAGAACAAAGAGATGGTTGCGGCCCCAAAGAGTGTAAGTGTAAGACCAGAGAGAACAGGTGGATGCAGACAGACATCAGTAATTGTAAAAGCCCCCCCCCCCCCCCCCCGCCCCATTTATAGCGGGAAGCTGAGATACTGGGTAGATTAAGAACATGTCTACACTATAATCAGCGGTGTGCTTGCAGCTCGACTAGACATACCCGTACTCGCTTTAATCTAGCACGCACGGCTAAAAACAGCCAAGACGACATGGCAATGTGGACTATACAAGTCCACCCGGATTCCTGGCTACGTACTTGCGTTCCTAGCCCATACCGCTGTGTCTCCACATGGTAGCCGTGCTAGCCAGATGAAAGCTACCCGAGCTTCAGCCACACCATCCATTGCAGAGTAGATCTCAAGTACTTGCCCAAGGTCGCATAGGAAACCTCTGGCTGAACCAGAAATTGATGCCAAGTCTCGTAAACCCAAGCCCAGTGCTTTGACCACTCAACCACCCTGCCAATACCCTACAAAAGCAAAATGATGGACTAGTCAAACCAGAGACTCCTGATTCCTGGGAGAATTTCATCAGTATAAGGAATGCAGAATCCATCCGCTATTAACAAGCTTTTGCCAAATCTGATTTCCGAAATGCAACTGGGTAAAACCACTGACATGTCAAAAATAGTCTTTTATTATGATCCATTGATGCTATTAATGCAATATCCTCTTCTTAGATTGCTTAGTTAGGTATTAATATTTTAAGAAGCTCAGCCTTCTACTTCTTCTTTATCCTTTAAAAGGTTTCACAGACTCTTCTGTATGACAAGATGTTGCTAGAGGATTATATTTTTATTTTGTAGCTCCATCTAGGCTAAATACTCTGATGCCAACAGATGTGTGTTTTTAAAATGATGTTTTTTTAAATGATGACAGTAGTGTCATAGATATATATTTACCTCTTTTTTTAAAAAAAAACCCTCTGTATTATTAGTTACCAACATTTAGTTATTGCAGAATTATTATGGCTTGTTGTAAGTATCATGCATTTGTTTATATATCCTGTTCTTAGTTTATGCCAACATGGAAAATAAAATATTAAAAATGTGGAAAGCAAACTGATCAGTGTGTCTTTGTTTTCTATTAACAGAGCTGCTTGCAACTAATAGCGCTGGTGAGACTGATATGGGAATTCTGTGTCCGGTTCTGGAGTCCATGTTTTAAAAAGGATGTTGCAACATTGAATATAAAAATGGTAAAAGCTCTCGGGAAAATGCCTTTGCAGTGGGAAGCTGAAGGAGCTCAGTCTGTTGAGCTGATCAAAAAGGAGAATGAGAGGGCATATGATTATGGTATAGGTGCCCAAGTCTGAATGAGTTTCAATGAGAGTTGGTCAGCCAGCTGCCCTTTGTAATGTTCTCCTTCTATGACTGCGAGCCACTATGCCCCTCCAAGCCTTGTAGTAAAGGTACCCGTAACAGATTGTCCCAGTGGCTTCTGTACGACTGCTCATGACAGCAAATCATAGAATCATAGAATCATAGAATATCAGAGTTGGAAGGGACCTCTGGAGGTCATCTAGTCCAACCCCCTGCCCAGAGCAGGACCAATCCCAACAAAATCATCCCAGCCAGGGCTTTGTCAAGCCTGACCTTAAAAACTTCTAAGGAAGGGGATTCCACCACCTCCCTGGGTAACGCATTCCAGTGTTTCACCACCCTCCTAGTGAAAAAGTTTTTCCTAATATCCAACCTAAATCTCCCCCACTGCAACTTGAGACCATTACTCCTTGGCCTGTCATCTGCTATCACTGAGAATAGTCTAGATCCATCTTCTTTGGATCCACCTTTCAGGTAGTTAAAAGCAGCTATCAAATCCCCCCTCATTCTTCTCTTCCGTAGACTAAACAATCCCAGTTCCCTCAGCCTCTCCTCAGAAGTCATGTGTTCCAGACCCCTAATCATTTTTATTGCCCATCGCTGGACTCTCTCCAATTTCTCCACATCCTTCTTGTAGTGTTGGGCCCAAAACTGGACACAGTACTCCAGATGAGGCCTCACCAATGTCGAATAGAGGGGAACGATCATGTCCCTCGATCTGCTGGCAATGCCCCTACTTATACAGCCCAAAATGCCATTGGCCTTCTTGGCAACAAGGGCACACTGTTGACTCATATCCAGCTTCTCGTCCACTGTCACCCCTAGGTCCTTCTCTGCAGAACTCCTGCCTAGCCATTCGGTCCCTAGTCTGTAGCGGTGCATTGGATTCTTCCATCCTAAGTGCAGGACTCTGCACTTGTCCTGTTGAACCTCATCAGATTTCTTTTGGCCCAATCCTCCAATTTGTCTAGGTCCCTCTGTATCCTATCCCTACCCTCCAGCGTATCTACCTCTCCTCCCAGTTTAGTGTCATCTGCAAACTTGCTGAGGGTGCAATCCACACCATCCTCCAGATCATTAATGAAGATCTTGAACAAAACCGGCCCCAGGACCGACCCTTGGGGCACTCCGCTAGATACCAGCTGCCAACTAGACATGGAGCCATTGATCACTACCCATTGAGCCCGACAATCTAGCCAACTTTCTACCCACCTTGTAGTGCATCCATCCAGCCCATACTTCTTTAACTTGCTGACAAGAATACTGTGGGAGACCGTGTCAAAAGCTTTGCTAAAGTCGAGGAATAACACGTCCACTGCTTTCCCTTCATCCACAGAACCAGTTATCTCATCATAAGAACCAGTTATCTCATCAAATGCTACACCTGGTAACAATAACAATACCTAGCTCTCATATATTAAATCTCTTTGCTTTACAAAGGAGCTCGGTATCAACAGCCCCATTTTACAGATGGGGAAACTGAGGTACAGGGAGGGGGATGTGACTTGCCCAAGATCACCTAGCATCAGAGCAGGGAACAGAGTCCATGTCTTGTGTGTCGCGGTCCAGCACACTAGCCACTAGCTCACACTGCCCCTTAAGAAAGTCTAGACTCTGATTCAGCAAAGCACATAGAATGGTAGATGTGACGGGTTCCCCCCAGAGTGCCACCTGGAACTGGGGTACCACTGAGCCCACCTTTTCCACCAGCCTAGGCTCCCTTACACTGTCCTGCTGAGCCAGGCCCTCAAGCCTCCTCCAGCACGCACACAGATAGGGACACACCCAGCTGCAGAAACACATCGACACTGAAATCAGCTCTGCATGGGAAAGCTCAGCTAAGGAACTGCCCAGCACTCAAGTGCACACCCCCTCTGGAGTGTAAACCCAAAGCTGTATCGTCTTGTGCTGCACAGAGAACTGTACAGTGTAAACTCACAAAATTCGCTCCCTCCCTCAATGTGGAAGAAGATAGGCACAGCTCTTTGCCCCCCAGTTACGAATTTCACAAACTGGTTTTAGAGAAAACCGAAACAAGCTTATTAACTACAAAAGATAGATTTTAAGTGATTGTAAGGGTTGGCAAACAGATCAAAGCAGGTTACCTATCAAGTGACACAAACATGCAAACTAGGCTTAAGATAGTAAAGAGACTTGTTTTAGCAGATTGCAGAGGGTCTTAAAGACAAGCTGCTCTTGCTTGCAGCTTAAAACTCCAGGTGTTTCTTTCACAGGCCAGGCACCTTCCCAGCCTGGGCTCAGTCCTTCTCCCCATTCCTCCCTCTGCGTCCTTGTTTCTTAGAAGTTCACAGCAGTCATCCTGGGTGGGGATTCAGTGAAGAAGGAACCTCGATTATCTCCCTCCCCTGCCTAAAATAGGTTTTAAATATGGCGGGAACCCTTTGTTTCCCAGTGTGGTTCCCTTTCCCCCCTGTGGAAAGATACTGGTGTTCTATCATGGAGTCCAGTACCAGGTGACTCGATCACATGACCCTGCAGTGTCAAAGCAGCCATGAGTCAGAGGCTGTTTGTAGCATCCCAGGAAAGTTTCTCAGGAAGGTGAGATATTAGCATCTTCAAAGACCTATTGTTCTCCCTAATGGTCTATTGACTTGTCCCAAGCTTACCAGCCAGGCTGATTGCATTTTGTCTAGTGGGCATTCCCCAGGTTCAAACGCTTTTGTAGTACAGATGTATACTCAATATTCCTAACTTTAGATACAAAAATGATACATGCATATAAATAGCATAATCATATTCAGCAAATCATAACCTTTCCAATGACACCTCACATGCCTTATCTTGCGCAAACATATCATAGTTATGTTATAATCATATTATAACAATATTTCTATGAAGAATATGGGGTGTAGTGTCACAGTAGGACTGGAAGGGACCTCGATAGGTCGTCTAGTCCAGTCCCCTGCACTGAGGCAGGACTAAGGATTAGCTAGACCGTTCCTGGGCGGTGTTTGTCTAAGCAGTTCTTAAAAACTGCCAGTGAGGGAGAGTCTACAACCTTCCTAGGCAATTTGTTCCAGTGCTTTTTTAACCACCCCGACAGGAAGTTTTTCCTAATGTCCAACCTTAACTTTAAGCCAGTACTGAAGCCTTTTTCCTGAATCGGGGCCACAGAACGTCATCCGTGCATGGATGTTCCCTGCCCACATGGAAGGAGGAGTTGACCAGGAGACGTGGCCCATCCTCCCTTTCTGGAGCTCCAAGGAGAGCCATGGGAGCAGAAAGGGGGTAGCACTGGGAGGTCAGGACACACACACACTACCCTGTGATGCCTGAAAGGTAACCCAGCCCCCTGCTTTATGATCTTTGCACTGAGCCTGCTCTGCACTAGAGAAGCCAGGGAGATACTAAACAGCTCTAATGATGCTACTCCAGCCACTGAAACCTCATAGCCCCTACCATGCAGTGCAGCCTCCATGGTGCCTGGGGGGCTGAGGGTGGCATGCAGAGCTGCTGATCTCCTCCCGAGGCTGCCTTGCCCCTAACATGCCATGCACTGCCTTCTGCACTGGGCAGGGCAGTCTGTATGTGACCCAGTCCTGCATATGGTGAAGTCATTTTCATTAGTAGTGCTTTGCAGCTGAGGATCTCAAAGCACCGTGCAGGCATTAATTAAGCCTCACAATAACCTAGTGAAGTAGCATTATTAGCCCCCTTTACAGATGGGGATACCAAGGTGCAGAGAGGGGACATAGCTTTCCCAAGATCACATAAGGAATCAGAGCCAGGAATAGACCCCAGGAGTCCTGATCGTCTGCTCTAACCTTTACTTCACACTTCCTCTTATCTAATTAGCATACATAAGTCCAAACTCCTCTTTTACTTGTTCTAATCACTAGATCACACTGCCCCTTGTATCATTAATATCCCAACTCCCTCTTTGCCTGTTCCAAATAGAAGTCCATGCTCACTCCTCTATTAATGCCCAACTTAAGTGAACCTGGTTTGCATGTAGCTGCTGTATTTCCCTGTCCCATCGTAAGGATGGTCCGAGACTAGTGTTGTTTATTGAGAGAGGATAGCACGGCCCAAATGTCCATCAGCCAATCGCAGCTCACGTTTTCCTAGAGCCGCCCCCTCCATTTACACACATCGCTTGAGCAGTAGTGACTGCTCCATTTGCCTGATGAACAGGAGTCCTCTCCTTCTAGAAATTTGATGGATGGTCCCAATTATATTTTTCCAGCCTTGATTTAATGTAATGTTTTATTAATGGCAACAATCAGAGGAAAGCAAACAGCTTATTCTGAGCACGCCATTCTGATTTTGCTTTCATTCCTCTACGTTCAGATGCACTCCAAGCCCTTGATGTCAAGGAATTAAGGGTGGGAGGGGAAACCCACAATTCACTGAACAGGGAAATAGCTCATTAGAACCCTCTTGACAGAATTAACACAATGGTGACAATGTTTTCTTCTCTTTCTCTCTCCCTCATTCTCTCTATGTTTTGGCGGGGAGATTGGAAATTGCTGGTTTGTTTTATTGGAAATTAAAAGGCCAGTCTGCAGCTTCTGATTGCAAAGTGGAAAAATAATCTACAAAAGAATTTAAAAAAAAAGAACAAAGGAACGAACATAATAAATAAATCACAATCATTGACTGTGTGAAAACAGAGGTCTGAGCAGCCCTGCGGCTGCTGAGCATCAGAACCATTCCGCCTTGATCTCAGGCAAAAGGCTTATTCCAGGTTGTTCTCCAGCTGGATGGGTAGGCTGTCAGCAGTTAACACCTTTTGTGAGTGCTGAAGGGGAAGGGAGAAGCTGGAAGGGAGGCAGCTGTAGCACACCTGTTGGGAGAGTGATTCCTCGCTATTGGTAGAGCCAACTGAAATTCTATCCAGTGAGAAATTTGATTTTGACATTTGTTTTCATCCTATGTCAGGACAAAAGGCAGAAATACCAATATTTTTCATGGAGTGAAAAGTTCTGAAATAGGCCTCGTGGGCCAGGTTCCCTGGTTAGACTACATCTCCCATGATGCACCATGCAGCTCAGTTGGAGGGGAGACTGTGCTACACCACGGGAGATGTAGTCCGGCCAAGGAGCCTGGCCCATAGGAGAGAATGAGGGCATTAAGCACTTGAACTTCAACTCCCATGAGGCAATGCAGCACCTTGGGCAGATGCGCTCTAATGTCAAGCAGATGCAAAATAAAACATTTCAGTTCAACAAACCGTAATGTTTTGATTTGGGCTGAACCAATCAGAAACAAAATATTTTGTTTAGATTTTCCTGGCAGGAAAAGCAAAAATCTACAAAAACTAAATTTTCTGACAAAAAAATTCAGTTTGGTGTGAGCTGCAACAGACTCCAACGAGAGACTGCTGAATTGGAATTAATTTGCAAACTGGACACCATTAAATTAGACTTCAACAAAGACTGGGAGTGGATGGGTCATTACACAAAGTAAATCTCTGTCCCCATGCTTATTCCCCCCCGCAGCTGTTACTCGCACGTTCTTGTCAACTGTTGGAAATGGGCCATCCTGATTATCACTATAAAAGGTTTTTTTTTCCTGCTGATAAAAACTCACCTTAATTGATCACTCTCATTATAGTGTGTATGGCAACACCCATAGTTTCATGTTCTCTGTGTATATATATATCTTCCTACTGTATTTTCCACTGCGTGCATCCGATGAAGTGGGTTTTAGCCCACAAAAGCTTATGCTCAAATAAATTTGTTAGTCTCTTAGGTGCCACAAGGACTCCTCATTCTTTTTGTAGTCAGAAGGAGTGTCAGACCTCACTCCAAAGCCCACTGAAGTAAATGGGCTTTCTATTGACCTCCTCGGGTTTTGGATCCAGCCCTTATTGCATATACAAACCAAACACTAGGTTCAGGACCTGGAACTACACATTAGCAAGGATCCAGCTAATCCAGCTTCTTCTTCTTCCCTGGATGTAACCCATTGGCCAGTTTTCTCTGTCTCCAAGTACCTCGGGGCACACTGGTGGACTGTGGGGTTCTCCTCCTCTCCCTTTTTTGACGTTTCCACCACTGTTCTTCTGCCTGACAGGCCTCTGCCTGAGCCGAAGGCCCAACTCTCAAAACCACTCAGGGCAACATTCTGCCAGAGGTCGGATCGGAACTTCGGGGCTTGAATCTTTCTCTACTGTGTGTTCCAGGAGGGATGGCTGGCCGAGGCTGTGCATGCTCCCAGGGGGTGCTGTGAAGGTGGGAAGGCAATGCCTTGCACTGGTTTGCAGCCTCAAGGCTGGCCTGTGAAAGAAGCTCCTCTCATAGCCTCAGGAAGGACACCTTCCTATGCAACGGGCATAGCTCCTGACTCAACACAGGGCCATCACACTGTTGGCAAGGACAGGAAATTCACAGAGATAGCAGAAGGAAGCCACAGAGAAAGCCTATCAAATCCAAGTAAGGGACAAGGAGAGGATGAATAGTCTTATGTTTAAGTGACTCTAGAGAGCTAAGTCCAGTTCCCGGCTCTGCTAGGGACTCCTCGTCTGCCACTTAGCCAGTCTGTGTCTATTTCAATTGTAAACTCTTCAGCATAGGGGCTGATGCTCATGGTGTGTCTGTGCGGTACCCAGCACACAGAGGCCATGTTCTCAGGAGGGGCTGTCTCTCACTGTGTGTCCGTACGGTGCCCAGCACAATGGGGCCGTGGTCCCAGCCCCTGCGCTCTACTTCTAGGCAAAGAATAATGGTGCATGGTATACAGCTGATTTGGGAAAAAATGTTTGGTCCACTTTGTTCCCTTTAACCAGACAACTATGTTCTTTTTACAGGAAACAGGGTCTCCTGTAACAGGATTTGTCTGGATAATGGGCCCAATTTTCCACTGCCTTGAACACGGTGGGGTCATTCACCCTCGTGCAAAGAGTGAAAAATGCTAGTGAACCAAAAGAGTGGGGTAGATGACTACTCAGGGGGCCAAGAAGCAGAGCAATGGGCCCAGTGAGAATAACAGCCTCAGCGTATCTAGTTAGGATTATTGTTTATAAGGGAGATTTCCTGTCAGGATCCAGCCTAGACATTTCTCTGCTTGGTAAATGCTTGCAAAATGGCTGGTTTAAAATCAAAACCTGGATTTCATTTTATATTAAGCAAAAAGAAAAGGAGGATTTGTGACACCTTAGAGACTAACAAATTTATTTGAGCATAAGCTTTTGTGAGCTACAGCGCACTTCATCGGATGCATACAGTGGAAAATACAGTGGGGAGATTTATATACATAGAGAACATGAAACAATGGGTGTTACCATACACACGAAAGCCCACGAAAGCTTATGCTCAAATAAATTTGTTCGTCTCTAAGGTGCACAAGTCCTCCTTTTCTTTTTGCGAATACAGACTAACACGGCTGCTACTCTGAAACCTGTCGTTTTATATTAAGGTATCAGTTGTAAAAGGATTCTATTCTAGTCTATTCTGGTTCATTACGCACCTTCATCACCTGGTGTTGGAGGCCCAGCTCTTCACATCAGATTGGGAAATGCCACTGTGATGCCTCATGGTTGTTGTAGTTTGGGTGCCTCATACCCTCATTCTCCTCTATGGACTGGGCTGCCTCGCCAAACTACATTTCCCATGATGCACTACAGTCTTCCCTTTTGTTCAGTTGCCGTGGTGCATTATGGGAGTACTATTGTTGCGTCATGGGAAATTAGGCGCCAAAAGACCTGTGAGGAGCAGGGCCTGAGCATGCCATGACTGATATCTATCACACGTGGTTCATTCTCTCTTATCCTGTCCCCAGGGGGAGAACTGCGTGTGCAATGGAGTATTTTGTTTTGGTGGAGTTTTGGCTTGGGGTTGGTTTTCAATGTCCGTACAGCTCTGTGTTGATATCAGGGTGGAGACACACGCTTGGCACTTGTAGTGGAAGTGGTGAGATTTGGGATGGTTCTGAGTTCCTGTGGAATTTCGTTCCGCCATCTAGGATCTGCCCCTGAAAAAGCCCTGTCTCCTTCACAGATGAGGTTTACCCCATAGTAGGGGTATAAAGGATGAATAGGTATTATAGGTATGTTGCAGACATGAGTAGTATGTATTTCAAATGGTTGCAAGCACATCGGTAAGAGGACTTGGTATAAGATGTTTGTAAGCCACATATTGACCAGTTTGACAGGGCAAGGCCAGATGGCTATAGAAAAGTAGTGGGAGATAGATATATTAGATCCAGCCTAAATAAATTCCTGGTACCAGGATAAGTGAAATGGCAGCTGCTCCAGGTCAATTAAGACACCTGGGGCCAATTAAGAACTTTCCAGAAGGCAGGGAGAATGCTAGGTTGATTGGGACACCTGAAGCCAGTCAGGGTCTGACTGAAACTAGTTCAAAGCCTACCAGTCAGTCAGGTGGGTGTGCATGTCAGGAGCTGTGGGAGGAAGTTGTGCTGTTGGAGAGACTGAGCAGTACACACCATATCAGGCACAAGGAAGGAGGCCCCAAGGTAAGGGTGAAGTGGAGCTTGAGGAAGTGAGGGCTGCTGTGGGGGAAGTTTGCTGACAGGCTGCTGTGGTCAGAGTTGGTGGACCAGGTCTGTGGCTATCCACAGACACTCAGGATGGGACCTGCCTGCTGTCTGGCTGTTTATGAGGAGCCCAGGGTGGGAGCTACAGCAGCAAACCATTGTGTGGCACTTGCAGGGCAGGGTGGTCTGGATTGCGCCCTGCAAAGTCATAATAACTATGTGTGATCATTAATTAAGCATTTCTTAAAACATCCATTCATGCATTAACCTTTATAAACTATCTATAAATGGAAACTTAGTACAAATTGTGGTCAAAACAGTCTAAAGTTCAAACATTTTGCATATTTCTATACAAAGTCTCTTTCTTTCACCCCTTGATTCCTCTGCTCTGCTTTATCCACACTCATTCACCTCTCTGCGTACTCTTGCATATGAAAATGAAAAAGAACTATTCTATTGCAACAATAAAAAAAAAAGCCCACTGTATAAGATCCCATCAAGGCCAACAGTGATAATTTGAATGGACAAGAGCTTTAGTTAGTTTATTATTTCAGTTTTTGCTCCTGGCTCAAAGATGCAATTTAAAGTTCTTTTCAATCAAAAATGCTTTATATTGTGGTTAAATGATTTTTTCCCCCAGGAAACCATTAATCAGACACATGATTTAACAACTCTCCCTCTCGTTCTTTATTACTAAATCCTTAAAAAAAAAGTGATTAAATGGAACAGGTGTCACATTTATCTTATTTCCATCACAAAATAATAATCAACAAGTGCCGAGCTAAAAACGAATCCCCCTAACTCAAATGGCAAAATGTTCTCTAGATAAATTGATGCTGGCTTTGCTCTGTTTGTTTTTAATTTGCAGATGTCCTCTGATTACTTCTGTCCTGCAACACCACATTGGGATTACATCATTGGAACAGACTCTGAAGTGGAATTGCTTCTGTTGTTCTGCATTGTCTGTGTGCTAGTTTCCTTTTCTCTTTTGACTCCATCTGTCTGGCTTATTAATATCAGTCCTTACAGACACTTTCCAACTCATAATATGAGACCTAGTCTAAGGACCAGGGAAATCAATGGAAAGACCCCCAGTGACTCCAAGTGAAGTTGGACCGGGCCTGTAAAGAACAATCTAAAACTTTGAGGGCTGGGGTTTGCAAAAGTGGGAGGGGAGAGGATTCATTTGCTCCATTTCTTTAGTCCTCAC
The DNA here is from genome assembly GCF_015237465.2 of Chelonia mydas. NCBI lineage: Eukaryota > Metazoa > Chordata > Testudines > Cheloniidae > Chelonia > Chelonia mydas. The sequence continues at coordinate 20,642,840 of NC_051257.2, read as the reverse complement.
CAAGCCTGATTGCCCCAACATGCAGGGCAGGAAAAATTCACCCCTGTGAAGAAGATCTGCGCAAAGTCTATGTGTCACTTAAGTCCCATTTAAACTGAGGCCTGGTCTACACCTAAAACTTACACCTAGCTACATCACTCAGGCATGTAAAAATTAGGTGTCGACCTAACCCTCACTGTAGATACCGCTCAGTCAATAGAAGAATTCTTTCATTCAGCTAGCTAATGCCTCTTGGAGGGGTGGATTACCTACAGCAGTGTTTCCCAAACTTGTGACACCGCTTGCTCAGGGAAAGCCTCTGGCGGGCCGGGCCGGTTTGTTTACCTGCCACATCCGCAGGTTCGGCCGATCGTGTCTCCCAGTGTCTGCGGTTCGCTGCTCCAGGCCAATGGGAGCTGCGGGAAGCGGCGGCCAGTATGTCCCTCGTCCCGCGCCGCTTCCCGCAGCCCCCATTGGCCGGGCACAGCGAACCGTGGCCAGTGGCAGCCACGATTGGCTGAACCTGCGGACGTGGCAGGTAAACAAACTGGCCCGGCCTGGCAGGGGCTTTCCCTGAACAAACGGCGTCCCAAGTTTGGGAAACACTGACCGACAGTGCTGGAAAAACCCCTTCTGTAGATGTAGGAAGCGTCTACACTACACCACTGCAGTGGAATAGCTGCAGCGCCGTGGCTGTGCTGCAGTAACTGCAGTAGTGTAGACATACCCTTAGTACTGAAGACTAGTGGGACTAAAGTGGTGTCTAGACCTTGTGCTGGTTATCTCTCAGGGGTGAATTTCATTTGAAACGAGAAACTCCCATTGATGTTAATGAAAGTTACTTAGGGCTGGTCACAAATTTTCTGTCAGACTGTTTTTCAACATTAAACTGCATCCTACTGAGTCACCCTATTGCCTCGTGGAAGTTATCATTCGGAAACCTCATCCTCACATTCTCTCCTATGGGCCACGTTCCCCAGCTGGACTAAATCTCCCACGATGTAACATTAGTACTCCCATAATGCACCACGGCAGCTGAACAAAAGGGGAGACTGTAGTGCATCATGGGAAATGTAGTTTGGTGAGGCAGCCCAGCCCATAGAGGAGAATGGGGATATGAGGCACCCCCAAACTACAATAACCATGAGGCATCACAGTGACATTTCCAAATCAGATTTTTCACCCTTTTTTTTTTTGGAAAAGTCACACTTTTCAGTGAGAAAACAAACAAGGGGGGAGGGATAGCTCAGTAGTTTGAGCATTGGCCTGCTAAACCCGGGGGTTGTGAATTCAATCCTTGAGGGGGCCATTTGGGGCAAAAAATTGGGGATTGTTCCTGCTTCAAGCAGGGGGTTGGACTAGATGACCTCCTGAGGTCACTTCCAACCCTGATGTTCTATGATAAGCTCTAGAATGACTCTTATTTGTGGAAGGAGAACCTGCTGTTCTGATTTAGCTGGTTTTCAAAATTTGTCTGCATTGAAATATTTTCCCCGCAGCTTTGTCAGGCCTCAAGAGTCAAAAATGTGCCAGTTTCCCCCCTCAAAAATTCTTTAGGAAAATCAATAAGGGATCTGATGAAAAGTCAATGGCAGATGTTAATAGGGTTTGATTCAGGCCCTAAAATCCTATTCTGATGGAAGACATTGGAATATTGGTTATGAGTAGCACTGGGCGGAAGTTATTTTGGTTAAAAATGCAGATTTGGGGCAACCAAAACATTTTGCAAAGTGTTTCAATTTCAGAGAACTGTTTCAGTAAAAACAACAACCACCACACCTGGGAAAAACCAAAATGTTCCATATTTTCTTTCAAAATGGCTGTGATGGGATCCCCTGGGGTGCAGCCTGGGACCATGGGACCGCTGTGCCCCCTTAACTCTCTCCAGCCTGGGCTGTCTCTCACAATGCTTTCCTAGTGACCAGCAGCAAACCCCTCCAGGCTCTGTGATCACTCAGCACAACCACAAGTGGAGACCCCGCAGCCAGCTAGATTGCATGAATGCTCCCAAAGCCACTCACATGGCATGCTTTATATGTAATATCACAATTATATACAGATGAGGAATATGAGGAGCTACAGGGTTCTCCCCCAAGGTACAGAACATCACAATGGCCTTTCATTTTAAAATTCCTTTGCATTTTATTTTTAAAAATGTAAATCCTCAAAGAAGCACAGAATCTCAGGGCTTGTCTCTATGGACAGTAAGCGCACAGCATGCTGGATTATAAAACTACCCCACTTTGAAACAGGAGTACTTCAAGGGGCACTAGTGAACTTTTAGTGTGAGTCAGCAGGGTCCACATGGACAGTTAGTGCACAGAAAGCTAGTGGGAGGTGGATTTACAGCCTGTCTTGCCAAGCACTAACTATTTATGTAGGCAAGCCCTAAATAATTTCTTCCCCACTTTTTTGGAATTCCAGTGAACGGAAGCATCCTTTTTTTCCACTGCTCTGAATGTGAACCTCAGAACATATCCAACCCTGGATGGCTATGTCACCTGTCTTCTAAAGTCCTTTAAAAATTAATGGCATCTTTTGGTCTTTTTAAAAATAATATTCTGGCACTCCAAATGCAACCAACACGCTGCCGCTTGAAGGTGACCTATTACAAGAGAGCACCCTCCCTTCAGCCTGTCTCAAGCCTTAGTGCAAATATTAAGATTTTTGTAAGAATCTTGAACAGATAATTTCTGAATTCGTTAATTAATTCATTACATTTCTAATTCGTCTAAGTAGGATAAAGTGGGACTTAAGTGGCCTCTAGATTTTGCATTGGTATTCTGCACAGGGGTGAATTTCACCTAATGACTGAAGATCAGCCGGGCTTATTTCCAGGAGACAATTATCAGCTAACTGCAAATTGTTTACACTCAGCCTGGTATACAGAACAGGAATTTATCAGGTTAGCTCTAGATGCAGAGAAAGCCCCGTGTTGTAGAAGCGAATTTCAACACTATACAAATGGACCGGCTGCTAGGATTTTGGTAAATGGCAACACGGTTGAAGCGATATACTTTCAAAGAGGAACTAGACTGGTGTGAAGCCTCTATAATAATGTTTTTACTTGCAGTACGTTTTTCAGCCGTTAGTTAGCCTGAGTGTACTGTATAGAGGACTGTACTGTCCCAGCTAAACAGAGGAGACAAAGCTGGAACTCAAGTTGTGTGGAACCCAGTTTGTTGTTGTCTGTATTTTATTGTTGTTGTTTTAATAAATGTCTCCTGTTTAAGACAGAGTATGATTCCATATATCATGATACCCTTGTCTTTTTATTTTTTGCTTAAATAACTGAAGCTCTTGCTGCAATTAAAAACACAATAATAAACAATTTTCAGGTCTATTAACTAAAGGTACAGAACATAAAATAGCTCTGTATGCCAACAATGCATTGGTATATTTAAATTCACCAGAAACATCCTGAAATACAGTGGCTTTAAATAATTTTATTTTGGCTTCAGGATATAAAATGAATTTCCAGGAATCCAGTTAGTAGAAACAATGTCCAAAACAATAAATAAATTAAAAACAATATGCTCTTTAATTTGGGCAGAAGAGAAAGTCCAGTACCAGGGGATGCAGGTAGCTCATGATCCAAGAGAATTATACAAATATAATGTTTGTGAAAAGACCACAAATGAAGGTCTCAGTATGGAAAAGTTATGTATTAACCAGTTAGGTAGGAGAAACCTCACTCAAATGAGTTGGCTAGCTAGGATATTTTATTACTTCTATATAGGTAAAATGGAGAAGTCCAGCTTGAGACCTAGGTGCCACTTATGTGCTACTTAAACCCTTAAAATAAGACTTAATTGTGACTTAAATGGCATATAGCCCTTACACTGACCCTTGCCACAGGGATGAATTTTACCATAGGTTGTTGGTATATAGCCCAGACATTTATATTGCAATTAGGGCTGTCATTTAATTGCAGTTAACTCATGCAATTAACTCAAAAGTTAATTGTGATTAATCACAGTTTTAATCACATTATTAAACAATAATAGAACTCCAACTGAAATTTATTAAATATTTTTGGATGTTTTTCTATATTTTCAAATATATTGATTTCAATTACAATACAGAATACAAAATGTGCAGTATTCACTTTAGATTATTCTTTTTTATTACAAATATTTGCACTGTAAAAATGATGAACAAAATAAATAGTATTTTTCAATTCACCTCATACAAGTACCGTAGTGCAATTTCTTAACTGTGAAAGTGCAATTTACAAATGTAGATTTTTTGGGGTTACATAACTGCTCTCAAAAACAAAACAATGTAAAACCTTAGAGCCTTCAAGTCCACTCAGTCCTACTTCTTGTTCAGCCAATCGCTGAGAGAAACAAGTTTGTTTATATTTACGGGCGATAATGCTGCCCACTTCTTATTTACAATGTCACCTGAAAGTGAGAACAGGCATTCACATGGCACTGTTGTAGCTGTCACAAGATATTTACATCCCAGATATGCTAAACATCCGTATGCCCCTTCATGTTTTGGCCACCATTCCAGAGAACATGCTTCCATGCTCATGACACTCATTAAAAAAAATTGTAACTGAACTCCTTGGGGGAGAATTGTGCGTTTCCTGCTCTGTGTTTTACCCACATTCTGCCATATAGTTCATGTTACAACCGTCTCGGATGACAACCCAGCACATGTTGGTCATTTTAAGAACACTTTCACTGGAGATTTGACAAAATGCAAAGACGGTACCAATGTGAGATTTCTAAAGATAACTACAGCACTCAACCCAAGGTTTAAGAATCTGAAGTGCCTTCGAAAATCTGCAAGGGACAGGGTGTGGAACATGCTTTCAGAAGTCTTAAAAGAGCAACACACCAATGCAGAAACTACAGAACCCAAACCACCAAAAAAGCAAATCAACCTTCTGCTGCTGGCATCTGACTCAGATGATGAAAATGAACATGCCTTGGTCTGCTCTGCTTTGGATCGTTATTGAGAAGAACCCATCTTCGGCATGGATGCATTTCCCCTGGAATGGTGGGTGAAGCATGAACGGACATATGAATCTTTACCACATCCGGCACATAAATATCTTGTGACACCAGCTACAACAGTGCCATGCAAAAGCCTGTTCTCACTTTCCGGTGACATTGTAAACAATAAGCGGGAGGCATTATCTCCCACAAATATAAACAAACTTGTTTGTCTGTGCGATTGGCTGTACAAGAAATAGGACTGAGTGGACTTTCTAGGCTCTAAAGTTTTATATTGTTTTATTTTTGAGTGCAGGTTTTTTTGTACATAATTCTACATTTGTAAGTTCAACATTCATAATAAAGAGGTTGCACCACAGTACTTGTATGAGGTGAATTGAAAAATACTATTTCTTTTGTTTCTTTTTTACAGTGCAAATATTTGTAATCAAAAATATAAAAGTGAGCCCTGTACACTCTGTATTCTGTGTTGTAATTGAAATAAATATGAAAATGTGGAAAACATCCAAAAATATTTAAATAAATGGTATTCTATTATTGTTTAACAGTGCGATTTTTTAATCACATGATTAATTGGGATACATTTTTTTAAATCGCTTGACAGACCTAATGGCAATGTCTAAGGTTGTGTAGCAGACTGCTGATCAAGAAGCAATTTTAATATCTATCATCAAATTATGGAAGGTTACAGGTGTCTAATCTTAGATGATGTTACCAGGTGGGTACTCTTAGCATATTGTAATGGAGACATGCAACAGTGCCACTGGGTAGACGAGACTAAACCTCCGAACAACATTGGTCTAATGCTAAAGAAAATAGTCCTATGTATTGGTTTCCATAACATTGGGGTTATGAAACTAAATAAGAATTAAATTACAAATTATGCACCAGATTCACTGCTATACTCTGGCCACTGTGCATGGCTCTGGAAAGGCAAAACAGCCATGAACCTAGTTTAAGGAGGCAGTTATGGCTACTTTGCATCATTTGGGTGTGACAAAGCACCTGGAGAAGAGCATGAGGTTTTGCAGGGATGGGACGAGAACCCAGGTCCAAGGGATGGCCACCCCCTCCACGCATGCATGGCAAGGCCACATGCATTACCACATAGACCATTTGGAGATCAACATCTCAGCAAGTACTGCCTTGGGAGGCCAGACTGACAGCTTCCTTCATGGCCCCTGATTGGTCCAGGCACCCTATTTATGCCCAGGAGGAGTTCCAGGAAGTGTCTGTGCAACGAGGCGCACTCCCCTGCCAGCGGTAGCCATGGACCTGCCTCTTGGATTCGCTATTGGAATTCTGACTCTGGCTTTTGACCACTGGTTTTGGTACTTGGGCTCTGACTTTGCTCCCTCAAGCCTGGGCTCTGTTCCTGCACCCTGGCACCGGTACGAGGACCCTGACCCCAGGCTGCCGCTCTCAGACTCTGACCCGAGGTCTGAGCCCGGACCTAGACCCCTTGCCTCTAGCTCTGGTGCCGACCACCCAAGCCCTGGTGGTGACAAAACGCGGTGAGTCTGGCCCAAAAGAGCTCCTATTTGCGTTTCATGACACAATACACGGGGGACTAGTAATTTGAGACCTGAGGGAAACAGAGATTGTGGGGGCAAAGACTTACCCTGGAACACAGTTCCTCAGCACATTAATTCTGGCATAACGATGGGCTATTTGTTACGCTAGACAAAAGGTTGCATTAGGACTCAGGGGGTTGGGGTTTCGTTCCCAGGTGTGACACCAGTTCCCGGCATGCTCTTTATCAAGTAATTTAAACGCTCGCTGTTCTTCATCAGTAAAGTGAGGCTAATAACCCTTCTCTCCACTCTTTTACTGTCTGGTCTATTTAGATTGTGAGCTCTTCAGGGCAGGGCTGTCTCTGACTAGTGTATGTGTAGCACGCAGCACAATGGACCTCAGTCCATCTAGGCACTGCCGTAATACCGCTGTCACCCAGGTTAACGGTGTGTTGGCCAAGATGGTGGCCATGACACACGCGCCAGGAGCCAGTTTCCTCCAGGGTGGGGCTCCATGGCGTGGACCAGCTGGCGGGAAGGAAACTCTGGGATGTCTGTTGCATGATGAGAGCTGGCTGGGCTGGAGGGACCCATCTCCTCCTGCCCCAGCGCATGGCCTGCTGACACCTTGATGCAGGAGCTGATTAGCCTTTGTGACAGGGACATTTAGCCGCACTAACGGGCCTGCCAAGGAAGGAATCTCTGTTCCAGGTGCTGTTCCTGAAGCACAGCCGCCACCTCCATGTTTTATTCATGCACCTTGTCTGCAGGGGTCAGGGGATGTAGGACAGCTTGGCCGAGAGCCTGGGAAAGGGAACGTGCCTGACTGGCATGCGAAGCACACCCCTGGTATGGCTTTGTCAGGCCTCTGGGTCCTGACCATGGGATTCCCGGAACACCCCTGCTCACCCTGGGCTTTTAGCTCCAATCCCTAGCAAGCCCCCGGCAGCTCCCAAAATGCAGTTTTATTGGGGTCTTCTCCCCCTGCTCCCCCCCCCCCCCAGTTTTAAACCAGGGCTTCTCCCTGCTTCCTCATTAATAATTTGGTGCTCTTGACTCGGGGACAGAGCCAGGCAAAGTGCAGCAGGTGTTGCTCCTGGGGCCTTGTTCCAGACAGCTCCATGAATATATCCCCTCTGCCCCAGTTCCCCCATTCACACACTTCCTGCTCTCCTCGTCTAGCCACCGCTCTGCCAATGCACCTCTGTCCCAACCTGCAAGCCCCTTGCTATTCCAGCCCTGGGCTGCTTCTACACAGCTCTGCTGAAGCCCCTCAATCCTTACCTGCAGTACCCCATTATTCTGTCCGGGGCTCCTAACACGCAGCTCCAATCCTGACCTCCAGCCCCATTGCTAGTCCAGTCCTGAGCGCCCTCCCTCCACACTTCTGCCAACAAGCCTCAGTCCACATCTGCAGCAAGCCTCTGCTATTCCTGGCCTGGCGACAGAGTTTCGAGCCCTGAAACCATGTCTTACTACACAGCGTACAGGGCTCCATGTATTATACAATTTCATGGTTGCATAGGTTATCACATAAGTGTAAACCACACCTTCTTTTGCTCCCGAATTTATGCCTTGCTGATCCTTAGACGTGTAAAGATAACCTTAAAATGGGAACTCAGTTTACCCAATGCCATGATGTCTGACAACAGACTCGGAGAGGTGTGAATTATTCATCTCGAGGAGCTGTGAGCGATGACGGCTGATGGTAATGTGATTGTCAATACCATTATGATCATCATTTGTGTTCACCTATCGAGACAGTAGCTGCTAAATGCTGTCTACCCTAGCATTCTCCTCACAGGTCACCATGGTGTACAGATGACCTGCAACATACGAAGTGGGAAGGAAGAAAGCTGGGCCCCAGAGCAGAAGTCTTGGGTTGAGTATGATGGATTGCAACATAAAGGGTTTTTTAAATTCTTATCCATGGCTATGCAGCCTCAAATTTCTCTGGGCAGAAACATGGGTGGGACAAACATTGGGCAACCACAAATGACCAGATGGATACCAGCTGGCATACCTTACTTAACATGTCACCCTTACGCAGTTAAATTGCCAGCACTTCTCTGCCACCCACCCTTATGTCGGTGCCCCCACAGAGCCAGCTTCACATAACGGTCAGTATTAGCGAAGTGGGCAGCAGAACAAATTATCCCCAGCATAATTCCGGTGAGAACTTGCAACTAGAGACAAATGACCCTTTTTTTGAAGAATAGTTTATTTGCCCAAAAATGGGGTTTCGGGCTGACCAAAACTCTTTGCAGGTAGGGGTTGCATTCAACAAATCCTTTTGGCCAAAAAGAAAAAAGTCAGAGGGCAAAAAGTTTTGTTCCAGCACTTTTGAAATAAAGTGTTTTGACTTTTCATTTTCAAACGTTTCCTTTGGAAAGTTAGCTTGATTTATTGACCAAAGCAAAAGGGTAAAACCACCCCAAAAGGAAACAAACAAACGAAAAGAGGAAGATTTTTTTTTGAGTCAAACGAAACGTCTTGTTCAACTCAAAATGATTTTTTGGGGGGAGGGGGTTGTTTTCACAAGAAAAAGTTTAAAAAAATGTCCATTTTGGGTCAGCCTGAAATGATTTTTTACACTTATTTTTCAATTCAGTGGCCAGACTGAAGCATCAGCTGTTTGCTCAGCAATGGTCTCAACTTATTCCAGCGTTGGCAGGATTCCTTCAAACAGCCTGCTCTGGGGTGGGAAGGTGAGGGACCACCAATGTCCTGAGTGCCTTATTGATTCCACTGAGGCCAGCAGACCTTTACAGCTCATAAACGGTATGATTACATTGATAGCCATGTTCTTACTAAGCGAGAGGCAAGGCAGAGATTAATCAGACTCAGCCCCTCTGGCGAGGAGGGGAGGATTTTGGCATTGGCGGCAGGATCCTAAATCTTGGCAAGCTAATAAAGTCAAATCTTCCTGGGGAAAAACATTGCTCCGTAAGCAGAGGCAAAAGTGCAAACAAAAGACATCTCGGCCCATTTCTGCATCCTGGTCAGCCCTGCGATGATCCCCCAGTGGGGAAGTAACAGGCACTGGTAATGTTTATGAAGAGAGGGGAGAGGAGTGCACCGAGGTGTATGTCCAGGCTGTGCAGCAAACAGGGGACCCAGTGCCACAAAAGAGTGTGTCCAGCTGTCGGAAGCAATGGATGAATGAACTCCCAGGAGATGCTCAGCGCTCCCAGCTCTTGTTGATTTCTGTGAGCACTCACCGCAAACAGGGATTAGCCCTAAGGCTAGTAGTATTTGTGGCTGATTCGTAGACCTCTTGACAGCTAAGGGGGAGCGCTCAAATGCCAGTGTACTGATAGGGGATGCCCTTCTTCTACAGCCAACAGGACATCCCCACCCAAAGCCTAGTGTGGACTCTGCTGGTGAAAAGATACATATGCAGGATATGGGAGGGAGTCAATATGGAATTAGAATGTGTGTTTAACAGGTGCGCTTAAATCGAGGCTGCTGGGAATTTCTCCCTATGATTCTGCTCCACTGTGAAATATTTTCTTTATTTTTTTCTGACAGCAAACAGATTTATGCAAGTAAACTTTGATTTACACATGGGTTAGGGATGGATCCTGACTTCACTTGCATTGGGGTCTGTTACCCTGGTTTGACTGCATGGGTTTCAGTGGAATAACTCCTGATTTGCACCCGCATGAGACAAGAATCACTATCTGAGGACTTCAGTAACTCAGCCAGAGATCAGGGGTCTATTCCAGGAGTGGGGGGAGCGGGAGGATCTGTGGCCTGCAAAGTGCAGGAGGTCACACCAGATGATCACGATGGCCCCTTCTGGCCTTAAAGTCTGTGGCCATGTCTACACTACAAAGTTAAGTCGACTATGTTTTTTCCACTCCATGCATCTGGTGAAGTGGGTTTTAGCCCACGAAAGCTTATGCCCAGATAAATTTGTTAGTCTCTGAGGTGCCACAAGGACTCCTCTTGTTTTTATGTAAGGTGATATTGAGCCTCCGATTTAAGTAAGCCGATCTTGTATGTCCACACCACGCTCGTTGTGTCAGCCGAGTGAGTCCTCACTATCAGTGCTTGCATCGATGCACGGAGCACTGCACTGTGGGTAGCTATCCCACAGTGCAAGTAGAACAATGGGATTTTGGGTTGGGCTTGCAGTGCCTCATGGGACCAAAACATTCTCGCAGGGGGGAATGGAAACATGGCTTTAGTCTCCCACGATGCACTTACCTTGCTCCCTGATATCAACAGCAAACAAACAAAGGCTGTTTCACACCTTTTTTCACAAGCCTGGGTTAGCCATGCGGCTGCCACAGCCCGATAAGCATGGATCCCGCTCAGCTGTGCACTCTTGTTGTGAGCATTACCGACACCTCACGCCTGATCCCGCAGTATTTCCAGAGCCGAGACAGGAGCCGCCACGTGGAACGTTGCGATGTCACGCAAACAGCCCTGCTGCAAGCCAGAGAGCGAAACAATACGCAGTTGCTGGTGGCAGTCGTGCGTCAGCTGAACACGGATAAGCGCCGTTTCTGGTCCCGGGAAACAAGCACTGACTGGTGGGACCGGATCATTATGCAGCTATGGGATGATGCAGAAGTTTCGAATGCAGACGGCCACCTTCCAGGAACGTTGTGCAGAGCTTTCCCCAACCCTGAAGCATGGCAACACAAAAATGGGAGCTGCTCTGGCAGTGGAGAAGCGAGTGGCGCTCGCTTTATGGAAGCTTGCAACGCCAGACTGTTAACGGTCAGTGGGGCATCATTTTGGAGCTGGTAAATCCACCGTGGGAGCTGTTGTGATCCAAGCTTGCAGGGCCATTAATAGACTTCTGCTACGAAGGGTACTGACTCTGGGCAATGTGCAGGATATAGTGGATGGTTTTGCCGCGATGGGGTTCCCTAACTGCGGTGGGGTGATAGGCGGAACGCTTATCCCTATCTTGGCACCAGACCCCCTTGCCTAAGAGTACATAAACCAAACGGGGTGCTTCTCAGTGGTGTGGCAAGTGCCGGTGGATCACAGGGGCCGTTTCACCGACATCAACATGGGATGGTCAGGAAAGGTGCCTGACACTCGCATCTTTAGGAACACAGGTCTGTTCACAAAGCTGCAAGCAGGGGCCTGCTCCTGCATATGCTGAAGCAGGTGGGGCTTTCACAGGAGCAGCCCCGTAGCAGTTGATGGGAATAGTCCTGAAAGCAAAGTCGCTCCGAGGCTTAAGTGTTGGCAGGATTGTGGTTGCAGATGTTAAATAAGATCTGTTAATGGATGCTTTATAGTTATACTTATTATTGAAGTGTATTATAGCAGTACCTAGGAGTGCCAATCATGGACTTGGCCCCTTTTGTGGTAGGCGCTGTGTAAACACAGTGAAATCTACACCAGAATTATTTTTAATTTGGAAACTGTACAATTGTCACAACACATTCAACACCTATCCATATAGTTATCTTCTGCTGTAGGGCCCCATCTAACAGCTGATTTACTTTAATGGAGACCCTTTGAAAGGAATGATGGAGACCTTTACGGCATTGCTCCAGTTTTACATTAGTGTAACCTCATTGATTTCAATGTGTAAATCCTGAGTGACAGGGTGGCAAAACTGGGCTCTACTGAATTGTTATCATTGACAAGAATGCTCATTTACTGGGCTAGGGGAGTATTTTTTGTCCTCTCAATAATGTATTGTCTAAGATTGAAATATTGATAAAGCGGGGAAATCGCAGGGTTTGTACTGTTTCCCAATCTGCTCGTTAGACATGACATCTCCCTGCTTAATGCTTTGATGGAATTGGGTTATATCAGCCTTCAACCAGTGCTTAACATTCTCTGAAGATGTTAAAACCAAAACCTCCGCTATTTCTTGTAAGGGAGGAAGAGATGTTAGCGGGGAAGGAGACAGAAGGGTTTTTTAAAAAAAAGGAGTACTTATGGCACCTTAGAGACTAACAAATTTATTTGAGCATAAGCTTTCGTGAGCTACAGTTCACTTCATCGGATGCATTCAGGGTTTTAGACACTTATATCGCACAGGATCCTACTTGCTTTACAAACTCTCTGCACACAGCACTGGTTGGAAAGCAGCCACACAACTGGAAATAAATATTAAATTGTGATTGTCAGAGAATAAGCACCGAGCTGCTAATGATTTTCAATAGGATTTTGGTACCTAACTTCCCTTTGAAAATTGCAGCCTAAATATCTCCTGCTTTGATAATAAACATCTGTTTCACGTCAATTCTGCAAGGGGTGGAGGAAAAGGAATTTTAGGGAAGGCTACTGGGGCTAATACCTGCTCTTAGAAGAAGTGCCATGATATCTACCTACCTTTGTTAATGATAAGGCCCCAATTACCGTAGCATCTGAGCGCCCCACATTTGTTAATTGTATGATCTTCACAACACCCTGTGAGGTAGGGCAGTGCTATTATCCCCATTTTACACATGGGGAAACTGAGTCACGGACTAAGTGACTTGCCCAAGTGTCTGTGGTGGAGCAGAGAATTGAACCCAAGTCCCAGGCTAGCACCCTAACCATTGGTCCACCCTTCCTCTCTATCTGGAATATGCAGCCACAGACCATTTTCAAAATGCAAGCTGAAACTAAAAATGACCATACGTAGTAAACTGTAAGGAATCCACTGGATATGCCTCAGCTGGAAGATCCATCTATCTCTCTATCTAGGTTTCTGTATTGTGATATCTGAATCACTAAATCCTTGTTGCTGGGATTCCCTCCTATAATTCCATGGAGCCAAGCATTGCTAACCCGTTGCTGTGAAAACCAACCCACTCCCTCTCGGATAACGTGAGTGGTGTGTCACAAACAATCCAGTGCTTAGAACCTAAGAAGAGGACATCGGGACAAAACTGTCCAACTTTAACTGTTCTAGTGTGACCAGTAATGGATTCTAGAGCACTAGATTCTGGGACCTGAGTGTAAACTCGGGCTAGCTACTGCACTCCTTGCTTGTCAACTTCAGTGGCAGATTGCCCGAGAAAAGGCCAAGTTCCTCAGACTAGAAATGCAGCCAAACCATTCTAAAGTTGATCTCATTTGAATTTCCTTCCCTGAATTCACACCAGCACCAGGGAGCCAGTTAAAAATACCTTTCTTTGAAATATCGGGCTAATGCCACAAGGAGAAATGAAGGAGACTGTTTTCTAGTGTTAAGCGAGCCATAACTCTCCTGATCATTACTTTTCTATTTTCCAAATAGCTGCAGCAGTAATCAGGCTTCTATATTTAGAACAAAAAACTGAGACAGAGCTTTCTTACTTACAGAAAAATAACACATCAGATATGATCAGTGATAGTGTTATTTAAAACGGGCGATGGAAAGTGTCAACAGTATGAACGGAAGGAAAGAAGGAATTTTTTAGGGAGTAGATATAGTAAAAAAATTCAGATGAACACTTCTTAATTAAAAATACTTTTTTATGAAAACGATTTCCCTCCCCCCCCATGTTTTCTTTGTGTTCATTTTTTCCTGTTTTTTCAACAAAACAACAAAAACCCAAGAATTGAAAACTGAAAAATTGTGGATAAAATTTTTGATTTTTCAGTAAAAACTTGGGCCTTTTGAAAATCAAACGTTTGGTCATCAAAAATGCCAGTTTGTCAAAACTGAGATTTTTCATGGTAAAGGGTCAGTTTTGCAAATTTCTCAACTCAACACATTTTTGAAAAAGGAAACTTTCAAAATCATCAAGATGGGACATTTACAAAAATGTTTAAAAATCTTTTTTTTTTTTGGTTCCAAGGGACTTTTTGTTTCCAAATGTAAGCTTCTTATAATTTAATTTTTTTAATTAAAAATGGTCAACACTGAATTGAAATGTTTCAAAATTATCAAAACAAAACAATTTGATAGACCCAAATTGTGTTGTTTTTTTCTAGTTCACGACAATTTTCAAAATTTCAACTTTTTGTCTCTGCGCAGGATGGGAAAATTTGTTGAAATCTCAAATTTTAATTTTAATTAACCATTGGAATAGACTCCCACAGGGGAAAGTGGATTATCTACCACATGGAGTCCTTAAATCCAGATTGGTAGATTGGCACCTCTCTAAAGCAGGTGCTACCATTCATTGACAATTTATTGGACTCAATACATGAACCACTAGATGAGGCTCTCTGCCCAAGGTTATGCAAAAGACCAGACTAGAATATCATAATGGGTCCCTTAAAATATGTGTGTGACGCTAGGAGACCAGGTGCCAGCTCATACCAAAGTCCCCATGTCTCAAATGAACGCTGACAAACACAGAGCTGGAATTGGTCTGGCTCCCGTGAGTGTTAGTGCTGTTAAAACAGGTATTAGAATGATAAGAATGTGTTTAATGTTTAGACTTTACTGAATGCTTGTGAACTGCTGCCTGCATTCATCTCAGTTATAACATCTGTATTCCATATCGTAAGGTAATATCTGAGAAGTTGAACTGTGAGCCTCTGTAACTGTACTAATCACCAGACAGGAAAGAGACATTAATTAGTGTGACATGCTGACCTTCAACAGAAGACATTACAACCTGCCCAACATCGACACCAGATGGACTATTGTGGGATGTTAAAGAGGAAAAAATCTGTTGTTCTGGTCTCCCCGCCCCTCCCCTTCCCCCGCCCCCCCAAAATGAGGATGAATCATGCAAAGGGAGTCCTTCCGTTAGCTAAACTTGCAGCTCAGAACACATGGCAGGAGAGGCATAAAACCCCCTAACAAGGAGGCACTGATTATCTTTGTGCTGCTTGGACTCTGGGGGGCAAGGTTTGTTAGACATAAGCAAGAAATCCCCAGCTGCTTAGCCTGGGTTAGCCCTAAAGGACATATAAAGCTTGCTGATTAGAGACGCTTCTATTACCTTTTGAAAATTAAGATTGTAACTCATTTGTGTATAGGTTTACCTGCTTTAATCTTGTAAATAACTCTCTAGTTTCCTTTTCCTATTTAATAAATCCCTATATAGTTTATTATAGGATTGGCTACAAGAGTTATCTTTGGTATGAGATCTAAGGTGCAACTGACCTGGGATAAGTGACTGGTCCTTTGGGACTGGGAGTAACCTGAATATTGCTGTGATTCTTGGTGTAAGTCACCATCTATCACAGGGGTAGCTCACCTGGGTGGCAAGACAGATTCGAGTGCTCAGGGGGACTGTCTGTGACTCCATGGTTAGGCTGTTTTAGTGGCTGAGGAGTTTACATTTGATAATTGGTTGGTGAAATCTAAGTATAAAACTCGCAGCCAATTTGGGGTTTGTGCCCTGATTTGTAACGTCTGCCCTGAGGTTTGTGCTCACGCTCTTGAGTGACTGCAGACAGTATGACAGTATGTAGCAGTGACATTAAGACAATAATAACAGGGGGAAAATCTTTCTGGCAGTGGGTATCTTCAAAGCAGTGATTGAATCACCATCGCCATCATTTGGGGCATTTAAAACAAGACTGGATAAAGCACTGATGAACGGGTCTGTTCCTGCAACTTTGAGGTCAATGGGGATCAATGGTTGATGGCACTGTCAACCCAAAGAGTTCAAAAATCCCAAGAGTGCCTTAAAAATCATGAGATTTAAAAAACACAACAAAAACCAATAAACATTGGGTTCTTTTCCACTTGCCTGCTGGGTTTTGAGCCTTTTCTGGGGGGAGGGCACAATTTTAAGCATCTTCCATAGCCACAAGACTAGAAATGTACTGCTTTGTTTTGCTTTTCTCAGATAAAAGCTGAGATTACCATGGCATCAATTCACTCTGGGAGCTGGGGTTTGAGGAAAACTACTAATCAATCCGCAAGAGCTGACCACACAGTGTTGCCTTCACCGGGAGCACCATAGTCGGGGAAGCAATGTGTCACTAACTCTGGGGGATAGATTCGATGGGAGTTAATAGACCTTTTCATTCTCTAATTTCCCTTATTCTAGGATTCATAGAGCCACATGGAACCCCAGCCGTGTGCCACCATCCTGCCATGCCGTCACTGTCCCCTGCTGGGTAGGACCCCTGGTTCTACTGTCTACCTTTAAGTCCATTCTCTGTGCCCAACACTGTGTTCCCTTGTGACACAGGCAGAGGGATTAGAGCACTATAAGTGAGGGAGGATCAGAGAGCAGCATGAACTGTGCTCTGCCATCTTGGGTGGAAGGAGCAGTGGGGGAGATCAGGGCAGGGGTGGGCATAGACAGAGGGTAGAGAAGGAATATCAGCAATGGAGGGGAGGGAGATTTTGGAGAGGGGAGATGGGAGGGACGTAGAAGGAAAAAGAGCAAGGGACAGGATGGGACAGAAGGGCTGAAAAATGGGGGAAGCTCCAGCTCTGAGAGTGCCTGGCCTTGGGGATCTGCTTAGCATTGGCAGATGTAGGGGATGGGAAGGGGGACTTCCCCACAGGGTTCTGGGAGATGTAAGGCAGCACGGACCCACAAAGGGCATTTGCTGTCCTGCCGGCATGTGCCTGAGCAGTGTCCCTCCAGTGCAGCTGTGGGTATGGACAAACAATCCCCTCCCAGACCCCCGCTCAGCTCCAGAGCCCCGGGCGGTCAGAGAGTCAAGGGGTGAGAAACACCCCACATCACCTTCGTGGCATTTCAACCAATGGGGCGGCATGATGCAAATGAACGGAAGAACACAGTCTGGTGAGTGGCTGAGTGACGGTCCCTGGGCATCCTGATTGGTCCCTGTCATGATGGCATCCGGCTGGGAGACTGGGCAGCAGCTGAGCAGAGCATCGCACGTAGCAGCTGCGGGGCACGAATAAATGAGGGGCAGCCCCTGTCACGCCGCAGGGCGGGGCCTGGGCAGGAGGTGTGAAAGGGATGGTGTGACGGGGCTGCCTGTGACAGCGGGCGACTGGTCTCAATGCCCCCAGAGGTCCCACCAGGAAAGGCAGGTTTGAAAGTCAGTTTGCTGGTGATGCCTTTGCTCAACAGCCCGGGGTGTGTAAAAGTTCACCTGAAACTCTGGGATGAAGACCATGGTCGACTACTTCACTCCTCTGGCACAACACGGCTCTCTACAGCCGGGGTAAAGCTCACCTGTGCAGGAGACAGAGCTCTCTGGAGGGACCATCCCAGATGGTGGAATGAACTATGCCAGGCCCATCCCAAACCTCTCTGCACCTTCTGCTCCAAGGGCAAGGCACCTTTCGGTGACGTGACTTCTCTAACCCAAACGTACAGCAACGTGTGAGGGTGTGAGTATCCCACCGAAACGAGACACGCCCCTGAGGAGAGAACGAGCTTTGGACGGATGGGCCGCATGTCGTGCTGTGCCTGACCGGAAGGCGCTCAGGTACTATGGTGATGAGGGACCGATGAAACCCTACGTAGAACAGGGTTCCTAGCGAAGGCGTGTCTGCATCACAAAACCCAGCACCTCAGCGGGCCCCCTGGAGGACTCGTTCAACACTGGGGCCAAGCACGGGATGAAGACTAAACTCCCCTCTTTCCCTGGAGGTGATCTCTCGAGGTCAGGGTTGAGGCCTGGCAGATGGGACAATCTGTAGGACACTTGCTGTTTGCCTTGGGGGGGCATCAAACTGGCACCATCCACCAGGCGCTAAATCCACATGAAAAAAGGATTGAGGATAATGAAAAAGGTAAGCAGGAGAGGTGCCTCGCTGAGAAATCTCCAGTGATTCATGTCTCCCCACACAGGCAAGGGGCATTAGATATTTCTAATGAGAAAAGAAGAGGGAAAGACAGATTGAGAGAAAGATACTCAGTAAAGCTTGCTTTGAAGACCTCCATTCCACCCTGGGGTTTGTTTTGACTGCCCACGCTGCATGTTAGATGTTTTCCCTTCTATTTACGATGATTATTATGGGCTGCTGCAGGATCCTTGAGTTCCCAGTGAGGCAGCCAGGGCCATTATTAAGGCTTTTTGTCTTTCTCTAAAAACACAGCACGACGTTCCCTACCCTCCTCCTGCTGCGTAATAAAATCTAAAGACGATACACGGTCGAGCAGGCTGCCCTCCAGACAGATCCGTGAATAGCCTCATTAGGCACAATAAAGTGCTCCTATTAGCCCCAGGACTTCCCGTGTGGGCCAATGCAATTAGACCAGGCCAAGGGAAGAAGTATGCCTGGGAAGGGAGTGATGTTCTGTAGAGGAGACAAAGGCTGAGAGTGATCAGCCAATGAGCATATGGGGAAATGAGATTGCTCACTCAGGGCTAAGTCCCCGCTGCACTAACCCCAGCCAGTCAGGGGCATCTGGAAAAGTGACACCTCTCTCCCACCCTTATCTATTTCATAAGATTTGAGGAGCATCGCTCTGAAGTCTAGAATGCCTGTTGAGTCAGAGGTCTGGCTGGGGGTGCAGACTCTGGGGTGGGGTTGGGGATGAGGGGTTTGGGGTTAGGAGGGTGCTCCAGGCCTGGACAGAGGGGTTCAGAGGACAGGAGGGGATCAGGGTTGGGGCAGGGGGTTGGGGCACGGGAGGGGGTCAAGGGTGCAGGGTGTCCCCCCTCTGGCTCCTATGTGAAGGCACAGCCAGGCAGCTCTGCATACTTCCCTGTCCTCAGGTGCCACCCCCGCAGCTCCCATTGGCCGCTGTACCTGGCCAATGGGAGCTGCAGAGCCAGCACTTGGGGTGGGAGCAGCGTGAGGAGCCCCCTGGCTGCCCCTATGTGTAGGAGCCGGAGAGGGGACATGCCGCTGCTTCCAGGAGCTGCATGTAGCTATGGCAGGCAGGGAGCCTGCCTTAGCCCCTCTGTGCCTCTGACCGGACTTGTAACGGCCCGATAAGCAGTGCTGGCCGGAGCCACCAGGGTCCCTTTTCGACCCGGCCGTCTGGTCGAAAACCGGACACCTGGAAACCCTAGTGCATTTGTGCATACTCTGGGGTGGTCTCTGAGAGTAGATACTCCCTTGTTTAAGGTGATTTGCTGGACAGATTTCACTATATTCCTGGTATTCTGCAGATGGCTGGTGCGCAAGGGTGGAACGCTCAAGCTGAATGGCACGGGTAGCTGGGCACCTAACTCTGTTATGCCCCTTTCAGAATCCTAGCCTGTGCATTTCTTCTGATTAATTTCCAAGCAACACGGGGGAGGTGGGGAGAATCCTTCCTTCAGAGCCACACAAGGCTGTGTGTAAATCACTCACACAACCAAGCTCCGACCAAGTGGTGGGACGGCCCTGTGCTCTCTCACACATCATTGACCTCAGTGCTGCCGCCTGCCTGGAACAAAGCAGAGTCTGGATCACATCTCGGCAATTGCTGCGAATGGAAGCCAATCAAATGCACAATTAAAGTCTCCAGTCAGCAAAGAAGTATTTTTGAAATTAATTAGTCCAGCTGAAACTCTATTGATTAAAGACCCAAGGCCACAATCTGGGAAACCCTGAAGCATGTAATATTCTAAGACCCTATTAAATTTTCATGTTCTTTCTCAGTATCTCTGCGGCTGTGGAGACTTATTGCCCTGTTGTTTATGTGTAAACAGCTTTACTGTCTCCAAATAGCTTCTTTGTGCTGGCTGGGCCACTGAAGGTTGGGAGAGAATCAAACCGATCTTGGTCCTTTGCCCCAGACTGAACCAAAAGCAGATCCAAGGAGTCAGCTTAATTTTGTTCTTTGTTTTGCTTTTCACACACCTGGTCTGGACGCAGAAATATTGGAATGCCGTAAGGGAGACTGTGTGGTGGGAGGAACTCCCACAATTCTCACAAGGCTCCCGTTCCCAGGAGCCTGCTACTGTATAGCGGAGATGGGAAGTCAATTCTTGACTACATGACACAGCCCAGCAGCCTTCTTGGTGGTTCTTTCTTAGCTGATCAATTCACTCATCAAAAGCCAGCATTTGCCACAGACACTAGATTGGTGCAGGAATAACCAGAGAGGGGTGGCTGGTTAGAAAGGAGAGAGTAGGGTGACCAGATGTCCCGATTTTATAGGGACAGTCCCGATTTTTGGGTCTTTTTCTTATATAGGCTCCTATTACCCCTGTCCC
The DNA here is from genome assembly GCF_015237465.2 of Chelonia mydas. Lineage (NCBI taxonomy): Eukaryota > Metazoa > Chordata > Testudines > Cheloniidae > Chelonia > Chelonia mydas. Next base: position 20,622,442 of record NC_051257.2, on the reverse strand, counting down.
CCCCATCCCGATTTTTCACATTTGCTGTCTGGTCACCCTAGGAGAGAGCAACAATGCTAATGAAAATGTGGGTGTGGCGGGATGGGAAATAATGAAATGTACTCGTTACATAGCACTTCACAAGTCAGATTCACTAGTGCGGGCACAGACAGGTGTAGATTATTTCTTCTACCGGCCTTTTCTGCCATAAGGCAAGTGTGTGTGTGTATGTGGAGTGGTGTCTTGCCATTAGCCGGGCTCTGGTTCAGCTGGAAGTTATGGGGCTCAATGCAGGAATCCCTGGCTGACGTTCTCCGGCCTGTGTTCTGCAGGAGGTCAGACTAGATGATCATACTGGTCCCTTCCAGTCTTGAGACCTAAGAACCCTCTCTAAGAAGAGCAGGTTGTCTCCATTTTTCTGGAATCAGTCCCACAAGGTTTGCAGCTTTAGCTAGCGGTAGGGCTACCAGCGGGTACGCTGCTGAGGGCATGTGCTAATTCTGGACACACCCCCTGGCTAGCCAGCATCACCTGCATGTTTGGCTGTCCTGGATCCCTGTTGACTTCCTCATGCACGTAAAGATTGTTTTACTGCAAAGTCCTGATCTTTGAGGGACCCTGCACTAGTGAAAGAGGCTAGGGTAGAATGCTGGTGGCTCACTCCCAGGTTCATATTTATTTTGCTACTCCTCACTGGGCAGAGGACAGCTAGCCCGTGTTTAGGACTGATGGGATCTGGGTTCGAGTCTTTGATCTGCCATAGACGTCCAGTGTGACCTTGGGCAAGACACGTAGCCTCTCTGTGCTTCAGTCCACCATCTAGAAAATGGGAGCAGTAGTATTTTCCTATCTCACGTGGGATCTGTTAAACAATCAGACGTGGTTAATTGGTGCCATACAAGTACCTTAGACAGCAGTGCAAAAGAATGCGACTGTACATATAAAATATGTATGTATTTTAATTAATAGAGTAATTCCTCAAGAGTTGTTTGTAACGTAACAGAGAGAGTCCTGAGACAGGATCCTCTGTGCAGGGGACTAGTGACTAGAGCACGGCGGGAACTGGATTTTCATAGGAAATGCCAAAATTTCCACACAAAAAAATCCAAAACAGAATGCAAATGAAAAAAAAATTCCAACAAACCAAACTTTGGAAATGTTTCATTTCTGGTCAATTGAAACATTTAGTTTTGACCAAATCAAAAAATTTTGATCCAATTTTGACCCTCTTAAACTTTCTGACCTTTTTTTTAAAATATAAAAGAATCTTTTGAAATGAAAACTTAAAACATCCCATTCCAAACCTGTCAAATTTGGGCATTTAAACATGATTGGAAATGCCTCCATTTAATTTTTATTTTTCAAAACATCTTAATTTCAGCGAAAATGGCATTTTCTGTCAAAAAAAACGTTGTGACAGGGCCGGCTCCAGGCCCCAGCTTTCCAAGCAGGTGCTTGGGGCGGCATTCAGAATGGGGCGGCTTCCCGTGTCCCTCGGCGGCAATTCGGCGGCAGCTCCGCCACTGATGCGGCGGTGGCAATTCGGCGGCGACTGCTTGGGGCGGCAAAATTGACAGAGCCGCCCCTGCTGCTGTGCACCTCAAAAGGATTCCAGGACTTAAAATATATAAGACTCCATAGGCTCTAATTCTTTTCTTGAATTTCTTTGGAGAGTTCAGAGCACAGATGGATCTGAACCAATCTCTACGGTCTGAACGACAACTGTTCACGAAATTTTCATTAAAAATATTGACTTTTTGGCAAAATATCAAAATTCAAATATTTTGGCCAAAATCTGAAATATATTTATTTAAAATGAAACTCTGGTGCCTCAGTGGATTTGTAGGTGGATGCCCTATTCTGCCCTTCTCCCCAGGGCTCTCTGACCAGACTACAGATCCCATGATGCACCACTCTGCCCCTCTTGCCGAGGAGAGAAAGAACATCATAGGAGTGATGACATGGTACATCATGGGATATGTCGTCTAGACAGACAGCCTGGCCCATAGACAAGAATGGGAATATAAAGCACACAAACAACAATTCTGATATGGCACTGGAATGCTATTTTGAATCAAAATATTTCAGTTTTTGCCAGAAATATTTTGGTTTTCAGCCAAAAGCTGAAAATTTTTGGTTCTCTAGAATTCATTTTTTAATGAAAGATTGAATTTTGTCATGGCAATCAGACACTTTTCATGAAAATATTTTGTTTGGTTGAAAATGCAGTTTTCTGTCAAAAAAACCCAGTTTTGAAGGAAATTTTTGACTTGCCCTACTCCTGCCACTCCTGAACATTTGACATCAGCTCCAACACTTGACTTTGGCAGCTCTTTATCTTTATAATGGGCATGTCCAAACCAAAGGACCTCCAATGGTGTTCTCCAAAGCTGGATCCAAATGTTGTAGCTTGTGCTTGACTCTAGTCTGGAGAACTGGTTCCTGTAATCCAACTGCCTCTGGAATTTTCTCTGAACCTTTTGCATCTACAAAATCAGGTTGAAAATGGGAGAAGTAACTGCTTTCTTCTGGTATCAGAAGGGTAGCCGTGTTAGTCTGGATCTGTAAAAGCAGCAAAGAGTCCTGTTATAGACTAACAGACATATTGGAGCATAAGCTTTCGTGGGTGAATACCCACTTCGTCAGATGCATGGCATGCATGCTTTCTTCTGGAATGTCCACTATACCTTGCTAACCAATTCACTGGAGCTACCAAGATGATGGCATTTCTTGGGATATTTTGGAGCTTCCACGTCCAGTGCTGGTGAACCCAGAGTGTTCATGGAAATGAGGAAAGGACAAGCTAACCATTTTCAAATCTAAACACAGGGTCAGGATTTACTCTGAATTTTGGGCAAAGGTTGGTTCTTATTTACTTGCATGCTCTGCAGCCCCCACCTATCCCCAGTTTCATAGTTTCACTATGCTCCTTTGCTGACTCTCAACATTTCCCTTTATCCTAGCATTTGGGCCCCAAGATGGGTTTCATGTGAAAGTGACACTATGGCTCCTGTAAATCTGTCCCAATGCTGGATTGCTTTTATCTTTATTAGAACCATTAATTTGCACCCTGCTCTGCCCCAAGCATCTTTCTGAAGTGTCTTCAGTGACTCTGGCAGCTCCTGTTATATCCAGAAGACAAATTGTTGGTTCTGTCCATGAGGGTTTTTTATTTTTAATAAAAGTTTCTTGTGCTGTTCCTCCGGGGACTTGTTGAAGTTGCTGAAGTTAAAGATAAAATGTACTTACTGCTGTTCCTGGAGAGAAGCATTGTGTGTTCTATGAAACTCATTTAATGAACATCTGTAAAGGGTCGAGACAGGATTAAAGAACAACCTCGGGGCCAAAGCCCCTTGAATTTAGCAGACATTCAAATCCAGAGCCAAATCTATACTGTACGGATGTCCTCTGTCTCCATACTGGTTTGGAACAAAACCAGGATATGAACGTCTCTCCCCTTGGAGAAGTTCAAATCCATTTCTGGATCCAAATCCGTACTTTGTGGCTGTCCTCTAACTCAATGTTGGTCTGAACCAAAACCAGGTTCTGAGCAGCCATCCCAATATAGTTAAAGAGATACAATCACCACTAGTATGGATGCATTTTATCCGTATAAAGGTGACTTATTCTACAGCCAGTCCTGTAAAGGAAGGAGAATAAACTATATCAACATAAGGCATCCTTATACCAATATAATTGCACCCATATTATAGGTTGTACTGACTTAACTTTTTTGGTAGAAAAATCACAACCCTAAATTAAACCAGTATAAAACCTGCATGTAGCTATGACCTCACACCATAAGGCTGCACTCAGGAACATGTAATTAGAGCTAAGTGATTCTCTTTTCCGCAAGTAGAAATTTCATTGAAAAACACATTTTTCAGGCCTCTGAAATTACGAGCAAATTCAGGTCAAATTGGACAAATAGTCTGGACCCAAAAAACCCTCTCTTTTTTTTTTCAAAATGTTTCATTTCAACCATTTCCAAATATTTAATGTTGGGGTTTTTTTTCATTTCATTTCATTTTCAAATTTGGCCAATTTTAAGCAAACAAAAGAAAAGGGTAAAAAAAACCCAAACTCGCCAGGTCAAACAGAAGAAAAAAAAACAGTTTCAAGTCAACTGAAATGTTTCAAGCTGATTTGAAATGACATTTTTTTTTGAGTTTTTCAATTTGAAGAAAAAACTGGTTTGGGTTGGAATTGAATTGGATTTCCCCCCCGGATGTTTCAGTTCACACCTGAACTGAAAAATCCATTATTCACTCAGTTCTCCATATAATGCCATTATAGAAACTGCAACAGTGAAGCCTGGGAGCCTTCCTCCTAGTTAGTGCTGGGGGAACCTGACAATGTTTGGAGACTCAGGTTGAGATAAGGAACCCAAAGTCTGGACTCTTATCTTGTTGTTCTCTGAAAATCTCTAAAACTCTCACATTTACAAATGAGGGCTGGAAAACAGGCTTTCTCAGGGGATTTCAGACACTTTCCATTTGCAGTCAGGCCAAAAGCACTTACTTGCTGCAGAGAATTATTCATTAACTTTTTGGATCAAGTCCATCCAAAATAAAGAAAGGACAGGTTAAAGAATATTTAGATAAGTGAGATGTATTCAAGTCGTCAGGGCCTGATGAAATTCATCCTAGGGTACTTAAGGAACTAACTGAAGCAATCTTGGAACTGTTAGCAATTATCTTCGAGAGCTCATGGAAGACGGGGGAGCTCTCAGAGGACTGAAAAAGGACAAACATAGTAACTATCTTTAGAAAGGGGAACAAAGAGGACCTGGGGAATTGAAGCCTATCTTTGATACCTGGAAAGATACTGGACCAAATTATTAAACAATTTGTAAGCACCAAGAGGATAATAGGGTTATAAGGAGTACCCAGCATGGATTTATAAAAAACAAATCATGCCAAACCAACCTAATTTCCTTCTGTGACCGGGTTACTGGCCCAGTGGTTAAGGAGAAGCAGTAGACATGATATGTCTTGATTTTAGTAAGCCTTTTGACAATGTCCCACAATACATTCTCATAAGCAAAATAAAGACTGTGGTCTAGATTAAATTACTATAAGGTGGGTGAACAACTAGTTGAAAGACTGTACTCAAAGAATAGTTTTTACTGGTTTGCTGTCAAACCGAGAGGGTGTAACTAGTGGGGTCCCACAGGAGTGAGTCCTGGGTCCAGTACTATTCAATGTTTTCATTAATGACTCGGATAATGGAGTGGAGGGTATGCTTATAAAATTTGTAGATGACACCAAACTGGGAGGGGTTGCAAGCACTTTGGAAGACAGGATTAGAATTCAAAATGACCTTGACAAATTGGAGAATTGGTCTGAAAGCAAGAAGATGAAATTCAGTAAAGACAAGCACAAAGTACTACCCTGAGGAAAAGCAAAGTAGGAAATAACTGGCGATGTGGTAGTACTGCTAAAAAGGATCTGGGGGTGACAGTGGGTCACAAATTGAATAGGAGTCAACAATGTGACACAGTTGCAGAAAAGGCAAATATCATTCTGGAGTGTATTAACAGGAGTGTCATACGTAAGACACAGGAGGGAATTGTCCCTCTCATCTCAGCACTCATGAGGTCTCAGCTGGAGCGCTGCATCCAGTTCTGGGTGTCACACTGGGTATCACAAAGATGTGGACAAACTGGAGAGAGTGCAGAGGTAAGCAACAAAAACGACCAAAGCTTTAGAAAACCTGACCTATAAGGGAAAGTTTAAAAAACTGGGCATGTTTAGTCTTGAGAAAAGCAGACTGAGGGGGGCCCTGATAACAGTTTTCAAATATGTTAAGGCCTGTTTTAAAGAGGACAAAGATAAGTTGTTTTCCATGTCCACTGGAGGTAGGATAAGAAGTAATGGACTTAATCTACAGCATGGAAGATTTATGTTCAATATTAGGAAAAACTTTATAAGGATCGTTAAGTTCTGGAATAGGCTTCCAAGGGAGGTTGTGGAATCCCCATCATTGCAGGCTCTTAAGAAGTTAGACAAACACCAGTCTGGGATGATCCGGGTTTACTTGGGTCTGCCTCAGCGCAGGGGGCTGGACTTGATGACTTCTTGAGTTCTCTTCCAGCCCGACATTTCTATGATTCTACCTGTGGCAATGTCTCAGCATCCCCAAGGTGGAAAGGCCTTGGTCTTCACCTGCTGTCTGTGACACTAATAGGGATACAGGCCCTATCAATTCCCAAAACCTTGACCTTGGGCTGTTGTTTCCCAAACTGATCATCGAGATCCTTTGAGGTTGCTCTCTTGGGAGGAATCTATGCAATGAAAAGCATGTCTGCTGACTGTATTGAAAGGACTGATCCACCATTTGCCCTTCCCTAACTTCATTAGAGATGGCTGGAAAATTTCTCTCCTGCACCCTGAAAATGTCAAGGTTTTAGCAAAAAATCAAGAATATTGAAATATTTTTATTCTGCAATGTGGTGCCTCGTGGGAATTATAATTCAGCTGCCCCATGCTCCCAGTCTCTCCATAGCATGTCCTCTTGTCTCCCATGATGCACTGTAGTGGTGAGGGGATGTACTGCATTGTGGTAGTCTCATGGCTGCAATACCGCTGGGAGATGTAGTCCAGCTAGGGAGCCTGGCCCACAGAGGAGAACTACAACTCCCATGAAGCACTGCAGAAGCAGTGCCGAATGAAAATATCTTGGTTTTCAGCTGAAAACAAAAAAAAAATCCGTTTGAGGGCATTTGATTTTTCGATGAAGAACCAAAATTTTCCTGGACTGCAGACACCCTTCATGAAAATTCTTGTTTAATCGAAAACACAGTTTTCCATCAAAAATCAAGTTTCAATGGATAAAACTTTTAACCACCCTGAAACTTCATGCAAAATAATTAAAACCCAGCAGGACTCCCTGACCAGCTAGTATAAATCCCTTTGGATGCTAAAAGCAGATGTGCAGTCTGGGAGGAAAAATGGTTTTCTTGGCACCCAAATCTCTCTAATTATTATTCTGGTCATTTCCCTCCTTTCGCTCTTCATCTTGAGGAAGGAGCAGAGTTTCCATGAGTTTGAATTTGGATTTATTCCCAGCTTTATTTTTTGTTATGCTTCCCCGTTAATTAAAACTAATAAATCTGCACTACAGAGTTGGCAAAGCAGAGGGACAAGCCACAGTTATCTCAACACAGCACGGCCATCTCACACATTTCCCTCCACCGATTATCTATTGATTTAGTTATTCATTCTGTGCTTGAGCCATTTCCAGAGCTTGGCTGCTGATTAAAAGTTTACTCCTGTGGTGTCTGGATTTTTTATTTCACAATTTTCAGGTGCCGCAATAGCTCTTAACTAGTGCTTTTCTCAGTAGAGCTCAAAGCATTTTATGAAGGAAGTCAGTGTCATTACCCCTATTTTACAGATGAGGAAACTGAGGCCCAAAGCTGCGATGAGACTTGCTCAAGGTCACCCAGCCATGACGGAGCCAACAATAGAAGCCTGGAAACAAATAGCTGAGGGAGCTGTGTTTTACAAAACCCGAATAGCCTTTCCCTCCACCCACATCTTGTTCCACTCACTGACACCATAATGATAAAGGTAAAGAAATCTCATGCTTCTTGGCACAAGTCGATTCCTGCTTTGGTCAGGAGGAAATGTTTCCATGTTCAGAATTGCACAGTTCATCTAGTGCATTATGAAGATTCTTGCCTTCCCTCTTTAGCATCAGGGACAGTTGCTACGAGAAAGAGAACCAATACCTTATGAGAAGTACTAGGACTAACTGTTTCAAAAGTGGCCACTGATTTTGAGTGTCCAACTTGACACTCGACGGGTCAGATTTTTAGATGCCTAGTATTCCCAACCCCAGCTGAAGTCAATGGAGATCTCACTCACCATATAATAGGGTGATTATAAGGAAATTATGCCTTCACTCTCCCTTTGTGTAGGAACCAGGGCATGGACAGTCATACCTAATGGTTAGAGTCAGGAGTCTAGAATCAGAGCCAGGAGTCCAGTCAGGGGTCAGTGTAGGAGCAGGGATCTGGAGTGGGGCAGGAAAGCAGGAGCAGATGCGGGTCTGGGATGAAGAGGGCAGGAACCAGGAATAGGCTAGGAGTTAGGAACCAGTTGTCAGGCAAGTAGGCAGGGTCCATAGTAGCAGCCAGCCTAGGTTACACCTACTGCCTCAGACAACTTTCTGCGCCTCTTTCTGGCTTAAGTAGTGTGTCCCAGCCAATCGGTGGGGCTGGACGTCTCTTCCAATCAGTAGCTTTATGGGCAGGGCTCTCTGTGAGCTAGAGCTTCACTAGCCCCCTTCTCCGGGGATTCAGGTGAGCTACCGCGTGGTGGCCACTGTCTGAGCACTGCTGGGGACCCCTGGGTTTGAGGCCTGCGATACCTCACACTTTGGAAAGATGGTCTAGTTGTTAAAATTTAGTTCTGTTCCCAGCATCCCACTGACTGTCCTTGTGACTCCACAATGGAGCTTGGGTGCTGTCAGGGTTCCCTTCCCATTCTGAACTCTAGGGTACAGATGTGGGGACCCGCATGAAAGATCCCCTAAGCTTATTTCTACCAGCTTAGGTTAAAACTTCCCCAAGGCACAAATTATTTGCCCTTGGACGGTACGCTGTCACCACCAAGTGATTTAAAAAAGAATCAGAGAAAGGACCACTTGGAGTTCCTATTCCCCCAAAATATCCCCCCAAGCCCTTACACCCCCTTTCCTGGGGAGGCTTGAGAATAATATCCTAATCAATTGGTTACAAAGTGATCACAGACCCAAACCCCTGGTCTTAGGACAATAGAGAAATCAGTAAGATTCTTAAAAGAAGGATTTTATTTAAAAAAAAGGTAAAAATCACCTCTGTAAAATCAGGATGGAAAATAACTTTACAGAGTAACAAAAGATTCAAAAACACAGCAGAACTTCCTCTAGGCTTAGTTTCAAAGTTACAAAAAACAGGAATAAACCTCCCTCCAGCAAAGGAAAAAAATCACAAGCAGAACAAAAGATAATCTAACATGCCTTGCCTGGCTTTTACTTACAATTTTTGTAATATGAGAGACTTTTAGGATGGTTTATAGGAGAAGGAGTTTTCTGACTTGATGTTTCTCTGCTTCCCAAGAGAACACACGAAACAAAGCCTTCCCCCACCCAAGATTTGAAAGTATCTTCTTTCCCCATTGGTCCTTTTGGTCAAGTACCAACAAGGTTATTTGAGCTTCTTAACTCCTTACAGGTAAGGAGGAATTCTAGGCTACCCTTAGCTGTATGGTTATGACAGGTGCCTAACTCCCAGAGGCTCCTTTGAACATCCCAGCCTTAGTGTCTCTGCATCTCAGTGCCACCCGCTATCTAATAGCATGGCCAGGAGGGTGTGAAGGTGCATGTGAGATGCTCAAGAACTATGGTGATGAGTGGCACAGGAAAGCCAATTAATAAGTAATTTGCGCTCTGACTGAGAGACGGCGCAGAGGGCTGGGTCCAAGGAGAATTCGGACTGAAAACATGGGCTCATCCTACGGACTTCCAGAGGCAGGAGAAGTTTTCCTGAAATGGCTTTCAGTGTGGCGTCTGTGTTTTCCTTCTGCCTCTAAGTAATAAAGCTCCTGGTAGCCATAGCAACCAGACAGGCCTTATTCCCTGCAAGCCGTGAAACTTCGCGGAGCCGAGCTGTGTTGGAGAAATGGACGGGGACTGTAGACGTGAATGACCGGCAATCCCTCCAATCAATCCTGTCTGAATAAGACCATGGGTGTTAGGAGGGCGCATGTAAGGATAAGAAAGTGAATCCCAGCTTGACTGGACAAACGAAAAGGCTGGAGCAAGGGGCTGAGAGAAAACGACCTTGTTCACCAGCGCCCATAACTCAGGCCCTCGTGCTGGGCCCAGACGACGAGTGTCACCCACTGGTCGGTGCGTGTCACATCACATGTCCCCTCCTGGGTCCAAGGCAGTTAGGCTGCTGCAGCTCCCCTTGGCAAAAGTTGACGCTTTAGCTTAAGCTGCAGAGAATCATTTTTTTGGCTGGGGAGGCCAAATTCCTGGCGTGGGCCAGGATGGCAGCTGCCACACCAGGTCCCAGCTTCCACCCATGCGTGTTGTGGTTGCAGTCTCCTTTGCTAGCTGAGCGAGATTGGGTAAAAGTCCAAAAGCACCTAAGGAGCTTAGAAGAAGCCCTTGAATTGCAGGGGGATTTAGGCTGCTAAGGCACATGGGCACCCAGTGTCCCGTCAGCCCTTGGTCATATGGTACAGCCCTGCAGAACTCTCAGAAGGGCTCAGAACCCACAACTGGGACCAGACTGGCTCAGAGCCCTGTAACCAAGACTCTTCTGAAAATATAGGCCTTATTGTGGTTCCCAGTTGGGAAATGGCACTAAGGACATGGCTCTACTGATACTGTCAGCTGGTGTAACCTGGCGTGGCTCCATTAATTTTAAGGAAGCTGCACACATTTCTGCCAGCTGAGGATCTGGCCGCTATCCTCTAGGGTCTGTGGTTGAAATGGTCTCTTGTCTGGTCGGTGGGGTCAGAACTGCTCCCTCCCCGATGGACAGGCTGTCTTTTGTGTCTGCCTGAGATGATACGCTCCGGGTTAGTCTACGCTGCGAGTCAGTGAGCACAGCACTTCATTAACGCTCACTAGGGAACTTTGAAATCACGTCAGCAGGGCCTACACGGGCCAGTTAATATGCAGCATGTCGGTGCACATTAGAATGTAGCCCCCTGCGGTGCTCCTTGCCACACCGTGTAGCTAAGCCCTTAGATATAATGATGCAGTCGAAGAGTCTGATGATTAGGAATGGGTGAAGCCAGTGGAGTCTGGCATTTTACACGACTCTCCCACTATACTTCGGTGTTTGAAAAGAGTTGCAAAATAAATTTCACTTTGCAAACATTATAAGGGATCAGTAGCTCCACTATAATTACTCTGCAGCTATATGTTTTGATTCAAGTACTTCCACAAAACGCATATATTAATTCCCTTGCTGTTACAATGGATACAGAAATGAACTTGGCAGTAGTTACACTGTAGTTTATGCAATGCATGTACAATTCTGCTACCTCCAGGATACCAATATTATGCACCTACTTATCTCAGTAATATGTATTTCTTACTCACTACTGTAATGTCATTACTCCTTTACTTCTGCATGCCATAGATAGATAGATAGATAGATAGATAGATACTAGGGCTAGTTGGAACATTTTGAAATTGAATTTCAGCTACATCTGTCGCTGAAATTTCAAATTTGGTGGCAAAGAAACAAAAACAAGGATAAAATGTTCACCAAAAAAATTCATTCTGTTTTTGGATCAGCTATGGAGCTGGTGAAAAAATTACAAAATTAGAGATTTCAACAAAAATCTCTTCTCAAAAGTTTGAAAGTGATGAAAACAGAGACAACATTTTTGTGAAAATCTTTGCTCAAAAAGTGTCCCAATGTCCAACCAGCTGTATAATTAATATCCTGCACATGGTATTACCATAGCACATATATTTCACTCGAATGGCTGCTTTGGGAAGGAACGATATACATTTTATTGCCATGAACTGTACGGGTATGAGTTTTACGAGGATCGAGCACCTGCAGATCCCATGGACTTTTCAAGTTATCTCCCCATCCGCAAAAACAGCTGAAAAGGACAGTGACAAGTTGGGACTTCTCACACTTTTTCATCCCATGGTCCACTCCTTGAGACGAAGAACCTCTCCTGGCCATCTCCTCTATTGATCAATATAGCACTGCATCTTTAAGAACAAATGAACTCAACTGGTGTTACACCAGATCCAGAGCTAATGTAACTCTGCATAGTTTAATTGACTTCAGTTTGCATTTGCAGAGGATCTGGATCAAAAATTGTTTCCCCTTTGTTCCTTTCCTCCTGCTTTCTCTGCTCTCCTCATCTCACTGCCCATCCCATCTAAACAGCATCATGCTTCTCCCATGAACGCACACCTTGTGGCAGCATCTCCTAAGATCCTCCTCCCTCAGCAGCGTTTTGCTTCTTGGGTGCAACTGGCTAAACTTTCGTCACTGAAACCTTTTTCCGATGACAAATGGCGTTTTGACCCAAACTGTATTTTGGGGAGAAAACTTTGATTCTGGGCAAAATTTTTCTTCCCCCTCCCTCCCCCCCCCCCCCCCCCATGAAAAACCAAAAACAAATTCAGTAAAAAGTTTCCGTTATCAGCAAAAAGGTCTGGCCGCTAATTTTAGAAAATGGAAGATTGTTACCAAAATCCAATCATCTTTAGTGAAAACAGTTTTCAAAAAATGAAACATTTTTTGCTTTTTCTTTGAAAAGTTGTTGGTTGTTTTTTTCCCATTTTCTCCCTACACTTTCAGTGGAAAAATAATTGACCTTTTCAACCAGCTCTGCCCTTGGGGGTTGATTTGTCATGGGGACAGCCACAATTCTTCTCTCACGGGCACCAACAGCTGTTATGGGAGGCAGCTAAGATCTTACTCCTGGAAGCGGTAAAATCTCATGACCTGCTGTGACTCTTGCAGGATCAGCGAATGAGCCTTGGTCCATAGATTATAAATTTGCTGCACTTAAAGAAACAGTTCAGTAGTTTGAACATCCTCCACTAAGCTCATCTAGGACCATTCATCCCCACCCGTTTATACTTATGACCCAATCTTGCATCCCTGTCATGCAATCACCTGAGTGACTCCATTGAGTTCAGTTGGAGATGCACTATTGTAAATCAAGCCACTTATTTAGGTGCTGAAACATGGTCTGGAAAGGCTGGCCAGAGCTGAGCAGAGACATGACATCTCCTACTTCCTTATTCAGGTTTTTCTAAAAGACCATTCTTACTCCATTTTCTATCCTCTGTTTCTTAGACAAGTGAAATTTTTTCTCCTGCCTGTCCCATTTTCCTTCACGTTGCTGGCTCAGTCTGCTGCTTATTACGCTGTATCGATCATCACTATGTATGTGGAATTTAGTGAGATATGATTGGTGCATTACCTGTATTCTGCCAATGCTGTGATCTCACAGTGCAAAAAGTCTCACCAGAGCTGGGTGCAATGTTAATTCCAAAATGCAAGGGGGCAAATGCAGTAGAGTGTCCCCTGCTTACCCTGAGACTTAATTTTTCGAGTTGGGTGGGAAACAGTTTTCCCATCCCATGAGAATTTTTGAGAAATGTTCCCATCCCAAATCAGGGCAAAAAGTCGAGCTCTTGAAAATTTTTGCACTCTGATAATCCAAAAAATAAAACATGAGGAATGGCTCAATGACAATGCTTCATTTTGATAATTTGCAAACAGTTCATTTAGCTTTTGACCTTTTAAAACTATTTCTTTTCGTATAAATTTACTAAAAGCAGAAAATTTCCAGCCAGTTCTAGTAATTTTGTTCAGTGTATAGATCCTGCTCTGTGACCAATGAAAGCAACTGATTGGGGCACCTTGATCCTTCCAGTGAGAGCCAGGGTCTATTTTTCAGGCCTGTTAATCATTTTACACTGTTTCCAGAAACTGGCAAATTGTGGGTTTTGCCTCATTTGTAAACCAGAGCTCCAGCCATGTGCTCTTCTTTGAGAAGATGGTTGGGCTGACGAGGATTCCAGGGTGCATTGCAACTGTCTGGATTTGGCAACAAGTGGAATCCATTTTATAATTAAAGAAAGAAAGAACAAGAAAAAGGAAAAGAGAAAATATCCTCTGGGTCCAAATGACAACTCTATCTTTTAGCAAACCTGCTGTAAACATATGCACAGAGACTGGCTGCCATTCATGGAATTTGCTGCTTATTATTACAGTATTAGGAATGTTCTCTTTTGTTTTCACAAAATTTTCTACTTGAAATAGGAGAGTTTTCAAATGAAATATTGCTTCACATTAATAATAGGGGGTGGTTTTACTCCTTTATATTTGATGCATAAATTGGACTGCTGTATCAGAACATGCTGTTATTGGCATACATGGGATATAGCCATATTCCCACTCACTCCAAGTGTTGGATTCAAGATACAATCCCAGCTACAGGCACTGAACTTGCAAAGTGTTGGCTGGTGCTAGTTAGTTTTGTGGCTACTGAAGGCAGAGGGCTATTTGCTTCATAGGAAGTGAAACCAGGCTAAGCAGGACTTATTCTGGAGAGAGAGGAATGGGAGTAGACACATTTGCCACACTCATCCAATCAGGGAAGAAAAACAAGGCCGTGAGTCAAATTCTATATTATGCCCCCAAGCATGCATCTTAGAAAACATAGTGCAGGGGGAGTGGGGCAAAGGGTAATTTTATACCACTTTTGCACCTTCCAGAGTCAGGGCTGCTGTCCAAGCCAAAACAACCCAAGTGTAAGTTAGAGCAGCATAAGGGCTGCTGTCGCTTATGGCAGCCTCCCCATGGCTGCCTATGGTCGGTGCAGCAGCTCAGAATCCTCCCAAGAGCTCAGTGCTACAGTCCCCCTCCCACCCCATAGCTGGGGAATTGGCAAGATGACAGGCCCCATCACCACCCCAGAGAAGAATCTGGGGATTCCTCCCTATCCTTGTCAAATGTGGGATAAGAGGGTTCAGTCACTCGAGCTGGAGTTCACGTACTATGGGCTAGATCACAGCTGGAACAGAAGAGCTATGCCGGGCATAAGGGGCTGTAAGACACTGGCTTATGCTCCTTCATGGCCTACTTAGACCGTGGACAAACAGACACTTCATACCCACTGCTGCTCCCCCCAGCAGGTGCTCAGGGAGTAGGTTAAGCCTTGGCCACAGCCCCACAACACACCAGGAGACGGCATGGAGGAGACAGCCCTTTGCTACCAAAGAGAGCTGAGCAAATCACAGATTTTTCAGGTTGGGGGCTGAACAAAAACATCTGAACACTCCCTCCCACCCCACAAATTGTTCACATCTGGACATCTGGTCACCCTAGACCCCAGGAAACATCCTTCCACAGCAGAAAGCTGAAGTTGGAAATTGTTGTTCCAAACCACTCAGCAAAGCATTTGGAAGAATGACTCCTTATGCATACATGAGGTTCCCCTAAAGGCTTTGCAAACAGAAAATAGGGCTACATTTGAAGTGACTATCATTTGCATGATAGCATGGACAAACCTTTTGAACCAGCTCTGGAAATAAGGAATGATGCTACTCGGCTTCCAGGAAAGTGAGATCTTTTAGGTGATAGAATCAGTAACAGAGCAGGTCAGACCATTTTCATCAAACCTGATTTCCAGGACAAAATGGGGACATTTCTTTCTGATGAACGTTGTTGTTTTTTTTACAAATTGCACTTTACTTCTTCTCATGATTCCCACCAGCCCCCGACAATGCCCAGAGCACCAAATGCAGCTCGATATGGCCAAATACAAAATGCTGTAGCAATAAACCCAGAAAGAGAAGATACATTAAACCATACGGCCATTCAGCAAGCAACCAGAATGAAGATTTAAGGGCTATTGTGGAGAAATCCTTTAAACCCATCAGCACAGTGTAGCAACAAGAAAGGCAAATGGGTATCTGGGTTGTGTTTGGTGCCAGGAAGGAATACAAATGAGAAGGGATATTGGAACTTTAACAGACACTCCTTGCTTAGACTTCGCATCGCAGACGTGTCTGCTTTATTGTCAGCAGATTGTTATTGCCCCAGACTGGGTGCAAGTGGAGCAAATAGGATGACTCCTGATTTTAGGGTTCATTACTTGGAGGAACGGTTAAAAAGTCTCTTCTTTAGAATTAGAGCTGGTTGGGAGTTCTTTGATGAAAGGTTTTTTTCATTGGAAAATGCTTATTTGACATCCCCGAAACTGAAACTTTTCATGGGAATGGATCAGTTTTGACTAAACTTTTGTCGGAAAATGGGCTCAGGTCCAGGACTGAATTTCAGATCAAAACCAGAGAGAGAAAGCCCAAGATTCTGCCGAGAGTAGCCAACATCCTGGTGGTTAGAGTACTCCCCAGGACTATAGATGACCCCGGTTCGAGTCCTTGCTCCAATAAATAGACATGTAAAATGGAAAAGCTCCAACAGGCCAGATTGAAGTAGATTCATCCCCACATAGGCAATATCCCAGTGGTTAGGGCACTCTCATGGGACCCAAGTTCAACCTCTGTCTGACTCAGAGCAGGAATTTGAACCCAGATCTCCAACATCTCAGATGATTGCCCTAATCCCCAGGCTGTATGGGGTGTGTGTATCTCACTTGCTCTGTTTTTTTTTTCAGAAAATAAGGTACAAAGGAGTCAGCTTCATCCTGATGTAGAATGGGAAAAAAATAAAATTTTGGCAGGATGAGAAAACCAATCCTACTTTAAATACCACTTTCAGAGTCGCCCTGCAATAACAAACCAATGTGTGCAGTCCAGCAGACAAGATTAACCTTGCACTTACTAGGACCCAAGAGCGACATCAGTAAACTACAAACAAGGGCATGTAGGGCAGCTGCCATTTTGTGAGGCAGAGTTGATGCAGCATGTTACAAAGGACACACACACACCCCATACTCTTATCTTGGAGACTTTACTTTTGTTCTTTCTTGTTTTGTTGTTTCCCTTAATCAAAAGTAAAAAACCATGGAGGCAGAAAGTATCTGGTAGCTCTTAGTGGCCCTGATTCAGCAAAGAACTTAAGCACATGATTAACTTTAAGCCAGGGTTCAGTGATTTCAATGGCACTTGATCATGTGCTTAAGTGCTTTGCTGAAGAGGGATGCTTTCCTGAACCGGGACCTGTGTGTGGAAAAACTTAGCAGACTGAAGCAAGCCATCATGGTCTCTAAGTATCTACAAAGAGAACAGCTTATGGATAGCATGTGTCCCTTCAATCCCGCTAGCAAAGGCAGAATGAGATCCAATGGCTGGAAGTTGAAGCTCGACAAACTGAGACTGGAAGTAAGGTGTACATTTTTAACAGTGAGGTTAATTAACCGTTAGAACAACTTTCCAGGCTTCTCCATCCTGCTCACTTGGAGCCTTTAAACTGAGACCGAATGTCTTTTGAATAGTGTGTTTTAGCTCAGCCAGCAATGACAGCTGGATGCAGAGATCACTGAGGGATGTTCTCCAATCTGTGTTCTACCGGAGGTCAGATTAGATGATCATATTGTTCCCCTCTGGTCTTAAACTCTGTTTTATTTTACTTTATTTTTGAACCTCATTAAAATCTAATCACCACTGCAGACTCATCCAGAAACCAAAGCAAACCTTTTCTAAGTTATTTCCCATGACCAATCTACCTGTGAGGTTGGGTCTTTTTTGCATCATGATAGGGAAAGCCTTCCCCATAGCTTAGATTGAGATTGGTCCAGCCTACACCAGGCAGTTAGTGTTTTCAGGTAGGTTCTGCTAGCCTGCACTGTCCAGTGACTCCTTGAAGAGAGAACCAGCTTAGTTGTGAGATCCTGCACACTGAGCCAGAGGAGAAGGGAGAGAGGGGTTTGTGTGTGTGTGTGTGTGTGTGAGAGAGAGAGAGAGAGAGAGAGAGAGAGAGATGGAGGTGTCTTTGGAGTTACACACCACCCCCTCTACCTATCAAAGCAGTTATATGGCCTCCAGGACCATAGTATCTGCACATCGGTCACAGAGGGCTGGCGGCTAATGAGTGAGCCGGCCCTCTGATCTCTTAGGTGCCAATTAGTTCGCCGGGAGAAGAGAGAATGTGCTGGTAGTTAGCGGATGGGCTGGGGGCAGGCGAAGTGATTAGCCATCAGCTAAGGGCTGTAAAAGGAGACACAGGAAGGACATACAGGGCAGAGAGGCTATGTGACCCCCAAGGGAGCTAGCTTGCCGGTGCTGTAGGAAAGGGCCTGAAACTACTGTAAATGTTTGGCTGCACAAGACTCTGTTAGAACTGGTGGTGGGAATATAAACAAATAGCGTGAAGGGGCCACTCATGGGAGAGTCTGAGAGGTTCCTGGGCATCAGAGAGTGTGGCCGGAGCACCCCCCATTACAGCACTTCACAATCTTCAGTGTATTTATCCTCACAACACCCCTGTGCTATTAGCCCCATTTTACAGAGGGGGAACTAAATAGTAAAGGACTTGCCCATGGAGCCTGCAACAGAGAGCCAAACTGAACCCAGTGCTAGGCCAGCTCCATAACCACTCGGCCATCCTCCCTGGGGCTGCTCTACCCTATAACCAGCTGCTGCAGAGGTATTTGCGCCTCCCTCCGAAGCAGCCGGTGCTGGCTTTTCCTGGTGGTGCCCCCCCTCAGGTCAATGCAGTCTGGCAGATTCATTGTTCCGGTTGCCGAATCCTTGAGCCACCCCCGTGTCAGGTTTCCAGGAGGCGGTGGTAGGGGTGGTGATCAAGGCGAGCGAGTTGACTGCTGTTTAAACATGCACAAACACCGACCCTTTTCACAATCCACACCAACAGAAATATTGATGGTTGCATTAAAAGGAAATACATTTTTAATTAAATCATTTTTTCCCCTTCTCCATTCGAAGGGCACTAAATCTCTCCTAGAATAAACTCCGATTGGAGTTTGTCTTTTTCCTGCTGCCATGTGAAGACAGCCCCTACCTTGAGCCCACCTTTCCTGTAACCCTACCTTGAGCCCACTTGTCTTGTAACCCTCCCCTCCCAGCACTCCAGTGTCTTCTGGTCACTTTAACCCCTCCCTGGCCATTTTAAAGGGCTTAAAGGTTAGAGCTGACACCTTTATTATTTCCCTTCTCTCTTTTACTTTCTCAAGCTCTGGCATTGTTCTGAAGGGCCTCATTAATCAAAAGGCAATTAATTCCCCATCACAGGGGCAAATAACAAATGCAGTTGTTCACTGGGCTCCTTTCTTTGCGCTTGAGTGTTTCTCTGATTTCTGCAGAAAATGAATGATTAAACACTTCATTAACATCCCACGAAGCGGGGGGGGTGGAGGAAGGGATGCCCCCCGATTATTTATCTCTGTCGCCATGGAGACAAATAGTTCAGAGGTGCCAAAATCATTTAGGTAACAAATGGCGCGGGGACACTGAATGAATGTGAAAGGAAGAGAGCAGGCAAAGGAGCGAGAAAAGTTATTTTTCCCAATGAGAGAAAGTAGCAGCGTTGCTCAGGCAGGGTATTATTGGATGTATTTATAATAGCACCTACAGGCCCTGTTCTCAAAGCTTGGCCGTTGACCCTTGTATTGTTGACCTACAGTATACGAATGCTTTGTCTGGGGTTGGCAATACAGAAGCTGGGGGTGGGCGACAGGGGATGGATCACTTGCTGATGACCTGTTCTGTTCATTCCCGCTGGGGCAGCTGGCACTGGCCACTGCTGGAAGACAGGACACTGGGCTAGGTGGACCTTTGGTCTGACCCGTATGGCTGCTCTTATTTTATGTCCTTAAGACATGCTGTTGAACCAGCAGGTATTTTTCTTGTGATTCCCGCATTTCCCATCATTGATGCGTTCTCCCAGATATCCGCTGCATTTGCAGCTCAGGCCATTACTCTACATTCACTTGGGCTTCCTCTTTTCCAGCCCTACACCTACATCCTCTGTGCCTGCGGCAACTTGTCGTGCTCTCAACAACTCGAACCGGAGACAGGCCCGGATGAACTTGGGAGCTGACCTGAGCTGGCGTGCCAAAACTTTGAGCAAGTTTGGAGGTGGCTCTGTGCCAGGCCAGCCTGTCTCTGACTGTAATCAAATGCTGTCTGAGCGCAGAGAGATCTCTCACTAGGAAGCTGAATCCCCAGTCTATTTATGCGTATTGATTGTGAAACTGTCTGTGGCTGGCATCTTTGACCTGGAATGGATACCGAAGGGAGGAGGGGGGTTAAAGAAAGCGGCTCACATGACCCTTTGCTGTCTCTCTTTCATGGTCGCTCATGGATGTGTGTATACCCTCTCTCTCTCTCTCTCTCTCTCTCACACACACACACACAAATATTTGAAGAGATGTCAATGTGGCAGGTCCCAAAGGAAAAACCCTTCATGAGCCTGGAAGCTGATGCAGAAAAGGCCCTGTCTGACAGCTGGATAACAGTGGCAATGGGGAAGGATGACCTAGTGGTGATAGCATAGAACATCCCTGAACCAGTGTGACCTTCAGCAAGTCATTTAATATCCCCATGCCACAATTCCCGCTCTGGGAAGGGGGGTTGGAAGCACTTCTCTACGTTGCAGCGGTGCTGTGAGGCTAAACACATCAAAGATGATGATGTGATCAGATACTACAGTACTAGGTACCACGGGTAACTAAAGAGATGTGGTTTGCATCTCCTGAGCGAAGGAGAAAGTCGGGGGTAACCAGACGTAGGCTGGTGCTACTGGGAAAGTGTGAACAAGTTTAGGAAGTTTGACCATTTCATCAAACATTGCAAAAGCTCTGCAGTGGGGCTCTGCTCCAGCTATGAGCCCCCTGGGAACGCAGAGCTCACCACAGAGCCAGGCTCTAACTTTGTAAATGCCCATTTTAAGAAATAACATCCCATTCCTTTTAATATCCTGCAATAGGTATGAATTTTGGTGTATAAACCCTAGACCCATTCAACCTTCTTTCCAACAATTAACATGATCATTGCATATCGCAAAATTAATTGTAAATGATTAAATCGGTTATTTCATCGCCGAAGTTCCCAAAACCAATAAATACTATTCCAATGCTCAGCTGGTGCTATTAATCACAGTATATAGCAGAAAATAATTGTGTACTATTAAAGCAATTACCGTGTAATGATTTACATTAGTGAAAATTCATTTATTTTTATTTATTATTCAATCAGCTCTCTTTCAGATTGCCTTATTTAACCCTTTCCATCTCAACTGACATTTCAACATATTAAAAAAAAACTTTTTAAAATGCTTAAATTGTGAGATCTGGCAGAAACGAGTAAACTACCTTTTTCAAAAAGAATTGTATTTTGGGAGCAAACTATGAATTCTGTCATTTCCACAAAATCAGTATTTTGCTTGATTTTTGTATATAGGGCTGGAGTCCCCAGGGCTCAGCACCCAGCAGCTGGGTCCAGGTTTTCCAAAGAGATCAGCTCCCATTCAGGCACCTAATGATTAGGAGTATGGAATGGGTATGAGGAGAGATTAATAAGACTGGGACTTTTCAGCTTGGACAATGAAGGGGGGACATGATTGAGGTCTATAAAATCATGACTGGTGTAGAGAAAGTAAATAAGGAAGTGATATTTACTCCTTCTCATAACGCAAGAACTAGGGGTCACCAAATGAAATTAACAGGCAGCAGGTTTAAAACAAACAAAAGGAAGAATTTTTTTACAAAATGCACAATCAACCTGTGGAACTCCTTGCCAGAGGATGTTGTGAAGGCCAAGACTATAACAGGGTTCAAAAAAGAACTAGATAAGTTCATGGAGGCTAAGTCCATCAATGGCTATTAGCCAGGATGGTCAGGGATGGTGTCCCTAGCCTCCAATTGCCAGAAGCTGGGAATGGGTGACAGGGGATGGATCGCTTGCTGATGACCTGTTCTGTTCATTCCCTCTGGGGCACCCGGCATTGTCCACTGTCGGCAGACAGGATACTGGGCTAGATGGACCTTTGGTCTGACCCCAGTATGGCCGTTCTTAGTTCTTATGTTCACCTAAATAAGTGGCTAGATTTCCAGGAGTGTCTAGCACCCAGACTCTCATTGTGACCCTGCTGGGCAGATTTCCAAACAAGAGCTCAGCAGCACCCAATGCGCATGCAACATGCTGCCATCTATTGGAAATCTGACCCAAAGGGCTAGATCCGTGGTCCTTATACAACTGGTTTGTCCCACTCACGTGGCAAGCACTGTAGTATAGGAGCACTGGAATGGGAAACTGATTTGAAACTCCTCTGGGTTAGAGCCCCGGGGAACAGCTTGAGACTGAGTTAGATCCAAGCATCCCCAGATACAGGGGAATTTCAGATCTTATAAGCAAAATGAAATTGACCCATCAGGTTTCATCTTCCAAGATGAGTGAAGCACAGAAAGCAGATAGACAGCATCGGCAATGAAAAATGCATCCAGTTATTGAAATGATTTGGGGGTTAATAGTCTAGGCGGTTACTAAAGACTTTTTGTATCTGTGATTTTGTCTTGACAGTTGTCAAGGTTCCTTCCCCACTCTGAACTCTAGCGTACAGACGTGGGGACCTGCATGAAAGACCCCCTAAGCTTATTCTTACCGGCTTAGGTTAAAAACTTCCCCAAAGTACAAACTTTGCCTTGTCCTTGAACCGTATGCTGCCACCACCAAGCGTTTTAAACAAAGAACAGGAAAAGAGCCCACTTGGAGACGTCTTCCCACAAAATATCCCCCCAAGCCCTACACCCCCCTTTCCTGGGGAAGGCTTGATAATAATCCTCACCAACTGGTACAGGTGAACCCAGACCCAAACCGTTGGATCGTAAGAATAATGAAAAGTCAATCAGGTTCTTAAAAGAAGAATTTTATTTAAAGAAAAGGTAAAAGAATCACTTCTGTAAAATCAGGATGGTAAATACTTTACAGGGTAATCCGATTCAAAACATAGAGAATCCCTCTAGGCAAAACCTTAAGTTACAAAAAGACACAAAAACAGGAATCTACTTTCCCTCCAGCACAGCTTATTTTACAAGCCATTAAACAAAAGAAAATCTAACACATTTTCTAGCTAGATTACTTACTAACTTAACAGGAGTTGGAAGGCTTGCATTCCTGATCTGTTCCTGGAAAAAGCATTGCACAGATAGCCCAAACCCTTTGTTCCCCCGCCTCCAGATTTGAAAGAATCTTGCCCCCTCATTGGCCATTTTGGGTCAGGTGCCAGCGGGGTTACCTTAGCTTCTTAACCCTTTACAGGTGAAAGGATTTTGCCCCTGGCCAGGAGGGATTTTATAGCACTGTATACAGAAAGGTTTTTAACCTTCCCTTCATATTTATGACAACAGTTTTCCTTTTAAGCTTCCCTCACAGGAATCGTTGGCTGTAATCTGAGCCTCTTTGGCACGCAGTTTACAGACTGGACTGCTAACCACTGTTTTTGTTGGTGTGCTGGATTTTCTATGATCCCCCTCATCCGATTAACTGACATGTATTAGTGAATTTATCTTCACGAGATCCCTGGAAGATAGGGAAGGGTCGTTATCACTCTTTCACAGATGGAGAATTGAAGCACAGAGAGCTTAAGTGACGTGGCCAGGGTCACATGGGGAGCCTGTGGCATAGCCAGGGACAGAGGCTAGGTCTTCTGAATCCCATTTCTTCACCGTAACAGCATCCTTTACATGTTCTGAAGTCAGCTGGTCCAAATGCGGTTCATCTTCTTCTGCTCCCAGTGGCTGCCTTTGGAGTCCATTCCATACAGGTTCAGAATCCAGCTCAAATACTTCTTCTCCTAGGGGCTGCACTAAATCTGCCCAGAAAATCTGATCCTTCCTAGCAAACTGATACCCTTCATCTCCAGCACTGAGGACTGGAAGCTCTCAGCACCATTCTCAGTGCTCTCTGACATGGTTTGGTTCCCTTTCGCTCTTCTTAATTGCTTCTCTGCACCATTTAGACACTGATGGAGAAGGATCCACATCTCTATCAAGGTCCCTTTCAGAGTCTTGGTGTTGTAATTCAATTCCATCCATTCTGGGCTCATGTCCTGCCGGTTTGTGGCCATTGTGAATTGGGAGATTAAATTCTGCTCGCGTCAGCCCGCTTGAATGACACGGCACTTAATACATCACAATCAAGCACCTGGTGTGCTCTCCAGTGTCGTAAGTTGCAGCAAGCAATTAATAAAGGTGTCTCCGTCCCCTTCTCCATGACCCTACAAAGGAGTGGGAGGCAGCCTTCCTCAGGTATGGCACATGCAAAGAATTGTAGGCCCCGTTACCGGAGAAGTGAGTATTGGGGAGTTGTGTATCGAACACTTGGCCAAGCCGCTTTGGGGCAGGTCACGTTCTTAGCAGAGGACATGTCGCAAGCGAGCAGTGCTAAGAATGCGGGTGAGTCACAGGGAGCATGGAAGGAAAGGGACAGAGGAGATTCAGCAGAGACGACACGGCTAGGGGCAGCCGAGAGGAATAGTCCTAGACTACTTATGTTGGGGGAAATTTGGGCTACAGGGAGGCAAAGTGTGTGGGCAAGGGGGGAGGACACTAACCTTTGGTTGCCTCCAAGCTGTGCCATGTCCAGGATCTCCACAGGCCCCGTTTCTCCTCTCACTCCATTCTCTTCAGTGATGTTCCCATTGAGTGCCCCTCATGTGGGACCCAGACCACTGAGTGTGCAAGTGCAAGGGTGTGAGAAAAGCATAGGGCCCGTTTCACCACGTGCCACCATGTGCTGTCATAACTCCAACCCCATTGACCTCAGCGGTGCAAAGCTGGAGTCAGGCAGGGGTGAATCAGGCCCCAATGCTCTTGAAGTCAATCAGCTATCCTGCTGGTGTAAACTGGCACCTCACCATAGAGCTGCAATGGAGTGACACTGGTTTACACCAGTTGGGGATCTTGCCCCTTTGATGCCAAAGGAGCAACGCTGATTTACACCGGCTGGGGATCTGGCCCTATTGACATTACGCTGTACGTCCGAGTGGGCTCAGCCCCAGCAGAAACAAATAGGTTTTACTCTCTGGCATGGAACAGATTATTATGGGGAAAGAACATGCTTTGTAAATGATGAACAGGACCTTTTAACAGTGTGTGTTCGGAGCCGCCCACTGCAACGCCCGGGCCTTGCAGATCCAGTCTCTGTATGGTTCTTTTCCTGAGCTGGCTAAAAGAGTCTCCTGCTCAGGACCTAAGTCAGAGCTGACGTGCCAGCTGGACTCCTCAGACCATCTCACAGTGCCTAGCCTGTGCCAGAGCCAATGCCTAACACAGGCTAAGTGGATCCAATATAGCTGCAGCCTAAAGGAGCAGCTACTTAGGGTATGTCTACATTGCAACAGAAGGTGATTTCACTCCTGTGCTGAAAATCTGATTATCACATTGGCATCTCCCAGGCTCGCCAGGAACCAGAAGAAACCCAAAGCCACCATCATAAAGAGGGGTTAAGGGCAGAGCTGAATGAGGTATTTGGCACAGTATTAAATCCACTGAGCATATGAGCTGTAAGCCCATCTACCCTACAGGTCTAGCCATGATCCTGGTTAGCACCTGACCCAGTTTGTACTATGGTTCCTTAGCACAGACCTGTCGTGCTGTGTCAGCCCCACGTGAAAAAGTGTGTGAAAGCACAGCTCCCCTAACTGTGCCAGACAGCTGTGCTTTGTCCAGTTTGCACAGGGCTGGGATTCAGGAGCTCTCTCTGTTCCTGGTTCTGCCACTGTGTGATCAGCTTTATCCTTCTGTACCTCAGTTTCCCCAATGAACCATGGGGGCTAATGCCACTTTCCTATAGACACTAAGGATATGTCTATATGGCAATAAAATACCGGCGGCACCAAATCCCAGAGCCCAGGTCAGCGAAGGGTCTCAGAGGCGGGACTTCGTTCTGAGCCTGAATGTCTACACTGCAATTTTATATCCCCGCAGCCCAAGTCCTGCAAGCCCAAGTCAGCTGACCTAGGCCAGCCGCAGCCATGCCTCGGGCTTCCATTGCAATGTAGACATGCCCTAAGTAGCTGCTCCTTTAGGCTGCAGCTATATTGGATCCACTTAGCCTGCTTTAGGCATTGGCTCTGGCACAGGCTAGGCACTGTGAGATGTTCTGAGGAGTCTAGCTGGCACGTCAGCTCTCACTTAGGCCCTGCAGAACCTGGGTGATTTCACTCCTGGGCAGGGGACCCACTCACGGATTAAGCAGTCCTCCAAGCACAGGTTAATGTCATGTGCTGTGACTAATATGCAGGGAAAGTGACAGTTCACAGTGCTCTGTGACCGAACTGCTGGGGGAATACTTCGAGGTAATGGGTGAGATGTTCAGATCAGCTTTCCATTTGCAGAAATCAGGATTGCTTTGCAAGCTTCCTGCGAGTGGGAAAACAAGAGCTGAATTCACTGCTTAATTTATTTGGGATGAAAAATCTGACCAGCTCCATCGAAGAGAAAACCACCCAGAAGTTCCCCAGCTTAATGACATTACAAGCTTCGTATCTTTCATTCAGGTCTTGGGATTTAGGGGAGGCGGTCTGTTAGCATGAATGAGCAGCTACTACAGGTGATCAAATCGCTGCAGGTTAAAGGAAAGGGACTTTAGAATGACATTTATCAATCCGCAGAACAGACCTGAGATCCTTCTAACAGGTATCAGACAGGCTGTCCGGTGGTATAAACAGACCCTTATCTTGTTTACAATTAGGAAATTCTCTGAATTCTCCCCTAGAGCTTGAATTGCCTCGCAGTATTACAGCTGGCACGGAAACAGACGTGAACAAGAAGTGAACGTTATTTGCTCCATTGGTTTATTAATCATGTTTCCTTCTCTTCTTTTCTCAATTCAATAAACTGAGAGGTTCAGATGCAGACTCTCAGTCATACCTGGGGCCTCTTGTCTAAAATCTAGAGAAGTGGAAATGGAGCGTTATCATTGTTGTAATGCCGAGCAAGGGTGCTGGAACTGGGGGTTCAGGGGGTTGTGGCCCTCCCACTTTTTGCCACAGGCCTCCCCGGCCACCCCCTGGCCAGGTTGGCAGCTGCAGCCCAGCCAGGGAGCCTGGGCAGCATGGGGTGCCATGCCATGGATCCTTCAGCTGCCCTGGGTTGAGGGGACCTAGAGCAGCCCCCATCCCATGTCCCCACCCTGTGGATCCCCCACCTAGGGCAGATGGAGGATCCATGCCATGGCTCCCCACAAATGCCTGGCCGGGCGGCTCTTACCATGGCTGGGCTATGGCTCCAAGGCCCACTCCGGGCATCTGTGGGGAGCCACAAACCCTCCACATGCCCTGGGCAGGGGGCCCCTGGGCAGGGACATGGGCTGGTTGGGGGCTGCTCTTAGCCCACCACCCTCGTCAGGTGGAGGGTCTGCAGCTCCCGGCCTGCTCCGGCTTCCAGCTTGGCTGGGGCGGGGCCTCTGGCAGAAGGGGTGGGGGCACAAAGGGGGTAGGGCCCCCTGGGCTGTGGCCCCCCCCCACTTTTGGGAAGGTTCTGTCACTGCTGGTGCCAAGAGGTTCTGGCTGAGCTCAGAGCCCCGTGGTGCCAGGTGCTGCACAGATGGAAACAGCCCTTGTCTCGAACCCGCTAAATACACAAGACAGACCTGGGGCAGGAGGGGAATGAGCAGAACACAGAGCTCACACAGCAGGTCAGCGGTCGAGCCGGGGAGGGAACCCAGGGGAGAGATTCTGAATTGTGCCTCTCACACTTGCAGGACAGAGGACGGAGGGGCTAAGACAGCGTTAAGTCAGAGATATAACCTAACTCGCAGCCTGTCTCCTAGGGCCGCCTCGTCAGGCTGCCATCGGGGCCGCAGCATTGCGGACAGTGCTGTATTCTGCTGCCCTTCTCTTACTCACCCCTCCCACCCCAGCCCCCCCCCCCCCATGTCAGGGGCTGCGCGGGGGGTCCTTGGAAAGCAGCTTTCTGCAGTGCCTAGCCTGAACTGGTGCTTTTAAGGTCCTTTTAATCCAGTCTGACCCTTCCCCCCGGCGTAAGGGGCTAGAGCAGGGATGCGGATCTCACCCCAGATCTCCTGCGTCCCAGTCCAGTGCTCCATCCACTGGGCAGTGGGGTGTCTTAGTAACGCCGGCCATTGACAATGGGCCATAGGACAATGAAAATACCAGTAGGACTCTAACCTTGGGGTGAAATCGAGGAGAAATATAGAAACCCAGTATCAATTGATTGCAGCTATTATCGGTACCACTCAGGTAATTTCTCCTTGGGTGCCTCGGACCCCTCTTTGGGTCTCGGGGCTGATCCACTCTCAAGCTCACCAGGTTGCTCTAAATGGTGTTATTCTCCCTGTCTCTCCCCAGATCAGGCCATGTTGCCTTGGGGTCCAGCCTGTTTATCAACAATACCAGGCTCTGGCTTCTGCCTAGGTCTCATCGTGCTGCTGTTCTCCTGAATACGTCGTGGGTGATGTGGTCGCATCTGGATCAGCTTGTCTTTCACCTGTGTAATCCCGCCTTTAAGCAGCTCTTTCCTGTTCTTGTTGAAAGATCCTGCCATAGCCACAAACTGTTCCCCAACCCCAGTGAGCCAAGCCAGGAGGCATAAGAAAATCTGTCCCTTCAGCACCATGGAAAGTTCACAGCGATGCAGCGCCTGGCTGGGGTCACTCCAGAAAACAGAGTGGTGGGTTTTTCAGGGTTTTTTTTTTTTTGTCGGTTTGGGGCCCATATTTATTTGGCTCTCATCAGTTTTCCACCGAAAACTTTCTGTTTTCCTTTGATGAAAACCCCCAACGGTCCATTTTCAGTTTTTCAATGAAACGTCTGAATTTGCCACTGAAAGTTTTAACAAAAATGAAAACAAAATATCATTTTTTGTTAAAATGATCCACGGGCAAAACATGCATTTTCAGACCAGCTCTGCTGGGGTTCATGCCTCAAACTCCTTTTTGCCAGGGCAATTAGCAGGGTGTTTAGTAGGCTCACAGATTTTAAGGCCAGTGCAGAGTACAACAGACATTCTTGGCCAGCAAACAACCAGCTAACTAGAAAACTCTGTCTTTCCTCCTTGGCAAGAACCAGGTCACAGTGATCCAGACATTACTCTCCTCCAGAATGGTTTAATAGCAATACCTGGGTTTTTTTCAAAGTGCTTAACAAAGGAAGTCGGTATCATTGCCTCCACTTTACAGATGGAAAAATTGAGGCACAGGAAGGGGAAATAAGTTGTCTGAGGTCACCCGGCTGGCCAGGAATAAAACCCCTATCTCTTGGGTGCCAGTCCACTGCTCTAACCCCTAGGAAACACTTTCCCTGTATATTAAGCTAAATGTGAAAACAATGCCCAGATTTCAGTTGTGTTGCATCTGGCCACCTGCCACCCCTCTTCTGCAGAAGAGATTTGGGTGCACAGTTTCCACTGAAGTACACAGGAATCAGGTTTTTAAATCCTCTCGCCAAAAGAAAAAGGCCTAGATGAAAAGATATTGAAAAGACTGCGGCTGTTACCTTAGAATGGGGCGCATAGGGGACATGTTCCAAGTATGTAAAATAATGAACGATCTAGAGAAGGTAGCTCTCCCTGTCTCATAACCCAAGAACAAGGGGTCATTGAATGAAATTAAAAGGGGGCAGATTCAAAACTGATTAAAGTCATTTTTCACGCAATGCATAATTAAGCTGTGGAACTCACTGCCCCAGGAAGTTATTGAAGCCAGGAACTTTGTATGTTTCAGAAAGGGACTGGACATTTAGATGGTTAACAAGATTGTCCAGGGTTATCACACTGAATGATACTAAATATGGTGGACTTCATGTGTCAGGGTTTAAGCCACTCTGTAACTACTAGAATGAGACCAAATGTGGGGTCACATTACCCCACATCTGCTTGTGTAGGGATCCGACATCTTCCTCTGAGGCATCTGCTGGCCATGGTCAGAGAGAGGATACTGGGGTAGATGGGCTACGGGTCTGATCCAGTCTGGCAATTCTTACGCTCCTTTGAAAATCTCAGGCATCAAGCTGCTTCTCTAGTCCCTCCACGAGCTCTCAGTCTGTTTCCACCCCCAGTTTAATGCCCCATCTCCTTACTCAGGATTCAATCCCACCTTTATAATGGCAGAACTCCTGTTGCCTTCAATTGGCTCCTAATCTTCAAAGCCGTTAGTGTATCAGGTGATCATTATTTTATTATTATTTTTACTGTAGCCCTTAGGCTGGATCTGGACCAGTGTGATGAGTATTCTGAGCCTGATGAGTCATCTGAGGGTCCAGCCAAGGGTCTAACCAGGTGACCCCTTCCCCCCACAAGGCAGTATGTAACTGCTCCGGCCTACTCAAAATTTCTACCATGCTGGGGATCCTCCCAGCTGCCTGGTAGCTCTGACCAACTGCTACGGCTCCAGTCTGTCCCTTCTCCTGCTTCAGCCAAGACCCTGTTGTGCTAGGCACTGTACAGACACAGTACAAAGATACAGTCCCTGACACAGAGGCCTTCCCGTCTAAACGTCCCAGCTGCATTAGAGAGAGCATCTCTATCTATGACCCACAAAGATCGTTGCACTCCTCTGGGACAATGGCCAAAGCCCAGGGCAAAGTACATGAGAGCTGGGGACAGAGCAGTCGTGAATCTGGAGCAGATGAGATGAATCCAGGGACTGCCCACCTTTAGGAGATGTTGCCAAGCCTTCCTCTTTGCTAAAGCTTTACCATCATCCCAGAACGATATTCCCCTCCATCAGCTCCTACCCCCATCCTCTCCATGTAAACAATAAACCCATCCCAAGCAGTGCTTCGTACAGCCCCAAAAGGGAAATGTGCCAGAGACTCCAGGAAGTCTATTAGGGGTTGAGACCAAGCTCCTCAAAGGTATTTAAGCCCCTAACTCCCATAGGTATCCAAATGAGCAGAAGTGCCCAACCTTATTACACAGGGAGCCACCATAAACTAAGCACAGTCTTGTGTGGGCCAAACAGATTCTACATATTTTAATAAGATTTAAAGTCACCTGTATTGATTTCTATTTTAAATTCAGCTTGTTCCTGTGTATTTAGCCAGGTTGTTTCTATGTACTTGTGTCAACTAAAATGATGTAAACACGACAAAATGCTAATGAATCGGCTGTTAGTATATTGTGTTGAGGCAGACCACGGGTCTTATTAAATGCTTTGGTGGGTCATGTATGGCCCATGGGCTGTACGTAGGGCTGGGCACCCCTGTCTTTGAGGATCTGGGCCTTTGCTGCCATCCATCTTAGCCACTACAACACTGGGCAACATTACAAACCCTAAAACAGAGAGACAGAACCAGGGGCCCAGTTCCCTGCTCCCATGAAAACCATTAGAATAATCCTGCTAATTTCAGTGGGAGCAAAGTCAAGCCCAAGATTTTGACTAGGATCTCAAAATTATTCATTGGCTGACTAGTGGCACTGCCTATGGACTGAAGCCAGAGTCCATTCCAGGTGGGTACTTAACGTCAGTTCATGGTCTTCTCCCCTGATTTGAAAACCTACTAAGGAGCTGAAACAATCCCCTCTAAGCAGATTTCTTCAATACAAACTTTACTCCTGGACTAGTGATGGAGAAATCCTGGGCTGGAGCTGGTTTTTAGCCTAAATGGATTGCAGCCAATTGCAATGTAAGCATTTTGTTCCGAATGTCACACAGTTTATTTCCTCCCTTAACTTCCTAAATTACTAATTATCTGAGAGCGATTGATAAACCCACCAGCTGCCTCTCTGTTTGCGGGGCACTTACCTCAGTAATAAGAAGTGCTGAAATCAATAGCCATAAATGGAGGGTGGGACTCAAACTCCCTGAACAGCACTTTAAGCGAGAAGAAGGGTTAATTACACACTCGTGTGACTTAGTTTCCATTGCAACACCAGGATGGATGAAGTGACCACCCACTGGCTCGGAGAATTCCTCTTCTCCTTTGCTCTCAGGCTAGCCAGGCAAAACACATTTAAGCAAGGGATGAATCTTTCAAAGGGGCTCCTATAGATGCAGAGTTGCGATAGTTTAACTTAAGGTGTGATTTTAAACCAATTTACTTAAGTCAGTGCAAAGGGCTGTGTAGACATACTTATTCTGGTTTAAAGCGGTGCAAGGTCTAGTGGAGGGAGCCCTGGCCTGGGACTTGGGAGAGCTGGGTTCTGTCTGGGCTCTGCTACTGAAATTCTGGGTGGCCTTGGGTGAGTCACTTCACCGCTCAATGCCTCAGTTTCCCCATCTGTAAAAGTCCTGTGAGATCTGCTGATGAAAATGCTCTCTGAGAGCTACGTGTTGTTACTATTATGGTTAGTTTCAGTAGATTAGGAACAGGTTAAAGCTCAAATGTTCTGAAATCAAACTAAGGCCCGATCTACAGTACTTGTATGAGGTGAATTGAAAAATACGATTGTTCTTTACCCTGCACATATTTGTAATAAAAATAAATATAAAGTGAGCACTGTACCCTTTGTATTCTGTGTTGTAACTGAAATCAATATATCTGAAAACGTAGAAAACATCCAAAAACATTTAAATAAATGGTATTTTATTAACGTTTAACAGTGCGATTAATCACAATGAATTTTTTAAATTGCTTGACAGCCCTAATTTCAGGATGTAAAGTGATTGGAAATGACAAGTCAAAACCTTCCATTCAAAAATGCTGAAGGAGGACATCTGCATAAGCTTTTTTTTTAAATAAAATATTTGCTCTAAAGGGAATTTCGCCCAGATCTGCACATTTTTGCAAAAAATATTGGAGAAATGGAAACCCGTGTGGGTGACAATCTTCTGACCCGCTCTGGTGCTGAGCACTCACACATCCGACTGAAGCCAAAGGGGGCTGCAGGAACGGTGTGGCAACGGACCACGCCAATTCGTATGCATGTATCATTTCTAGAGCCCCATGGCCCCTGTTTTGAAGTGGGACAATCACGAAAGGTCAAATTCTGATGTCCTGATTTGGTTTTCCCTCCTCAAAACTCCAGCTGGAGTTATTGAGAGCTTTGCCAAAGGAAAAGCCGGATCAAAGCTGAGGAAGGGGAGGGAGCTGGCAGCCTGAGAATCTCATGAGAGGTCTAGTTTGAGCTGAAAGGCTCACGCTAGTTTTAGTTTAGCTCGCTCAGCTACCAGAGCAGTGAGGCTCCAGCAGTGTGTGCTTCATAAAGCTAGTTCGGGTATGTCTCCACAAGCTGCAATCACCCCCTTCGATTCCAGTCCAGACACACCCCCAGAGAGCATAGCTTCCTCTGAAAAAGTTTAGAACCAGCTGGGGCCAGGAGAGGATTAGGTGGCCCCAGCGTGGGTCGTAAGGGGGAGCCGTCCTTACCTGCCTCTGACGTGGGACTCACCAAGCCGAAAGCAGAGGTGATGCGTAAGAGGGTGTAGGTTGCATATCGGTAAAGGCATCGGGGGTCCCAGTTCTGCCCTCAGATACCGGAGTCAGAGTAGCAGCCGGGCCATCTTGATTATCACTACAAAAGTTTTTTTCTCCTGCTGATAATAGCTCATCTTAACCAATTAGCCTCTTACAGTTTGTATGGCAACTTCCAGCTTCTCTGTGTGTATATATATATCTTCTTACTATATGTTCCATTTTATGCATCTGATGAAGTGGGCTGTAGCCCACGAAAGCTTATGCTCTAATAAATTTGTTAGTCTCTAAGGTGCCACAAGTCCTCCTGTTCTTTTTGCAGATACTGGAGTCTGACTCCGCTTTAGGCTGGATTGTCTACTAGGGGGTTTCTAGCATCTTCTGCTGGCCTGTGAATGTATGTCCCTGGAGAGCGGCTGAGTGGATAGCCCCCTGGGCTGGCTCTCAGGAGACCTTGGTTTTATTCCTGGCTGTCCCTGGCCTGCTGGGTGACCTCGGTAAGTCAGCAGGATACTGAGTGAGATGGGCCTACCGGTCTGGTACGTCCGACGTTCCCAAAAGCCCAGCAGCTGTATGAATATTCCAAAGCAATGACTCACAGGAGTCTAAACATGACAGCCACCTACACGTGCCATTTTTATTCTCACAACTGCCTGTGAGTTGTTTGTACTGATCTGCCAGCCCCTCCTCTGCATCTGCCCCATTATTTTGGATAGACCCTGCCCTACACACAGTGTCGCCCCCAGTTAACTATTTCAGTTAGGGGCATGATTTTACACTGACAGAATTAAATCAGTGGTACCCCTGAGAGTGGGTGCAAATATAACCCGTATAAAGGTGTCCTGTATTGATATCAGCTTATTCACGGAAGTAAGCCAGACGTGTACAAGCACCTTTGCACTGGTATAACGGTGTCCACACTTTAATAGTAATAATACCTCAGTCTTACAGAGCCCTTTTCTTCAGTACCTCTCCATGTGCTTTACAGAGGAGGTCAGTATCATCATCTCCATTTTACAAGTAGGGAAACTGAGGCACAGAGACTTGCCCAAGGTCTCCAGGCCAGTGGCAAAGCAAAGACTAATCCTTGGTCTCCAGCCAGCATTCTAGCTACTAGAGCATATGTTAACTACACTGCTGCCCAACCCAATATATGAATATTAATACCAAAACCTGTGTAGCCAAATCCTTTCCCACTCACTGTGTAGAACTTCATAGAACTTCCACTTATTCCAGTAAAACTGAATGGATTTGTGTGGATTCATATCTAGGTTACTCTCTGCCTAGTTATTCGCAAGATCATCCCTCACTGTGGTATGTGAACTCCTCCCCATGGTATCTGGGTGGACTTCATTCTCCAGGGAGGCCAGCCTGGTCCTTTTCCACCAGGGCTAAATTCACAATGGGTTAAATAAATGTTTAAATAACCTGCTTTTTAACACTAAAATAAAACCAGAGGGAATCAGGATATTTTTATGCTTATGTAAATTACATTTTTGAGGGCACATCGCTGGACGAAGGAATCATATCCTCTGATCTGCCTCTCCCCCGCCTTTCCCTTGGGCAGCTAAGATAAGAGTTTAAAATGAAATCAACATCATGATGATAATGATGATAAAAATCAACCCTTTTATCCCCACTGGAAGGGAAGGATTTCGTCTTCCACCAATCAGCCATTGTTTAATATCTTTGCCCTTTGCAGTCCCATCTGCCTGTGATGGGCAGTGAGGGCTTACAGTGTCTTTGACTGCACCTCACTGGGATGAAGCCACTGATTAACAATGATGCTGACAGCTGGTCCGGCAGACTGGTGATGGGCGTTTCACCTACAGGTCACTGGTTCAAATATGGCCCAGGTCGGCAGTGATGGAAAGTCATTACAGGCTGGCAGCTGTTTGATGGCCTATGTGAAATGGGTTGGTGGATCTCAATCTGGTTCCTAGCCTGCAGGTGTCCAAATAGACACCATCACAGCTGGTGCTAATTGACACACACACTGGGAGTCTGAGCAGAAAGGCAGAAGACCGAATGGGCCATGCATTCTGAATGTCCTTCCTAGACCTGGTTCTCTCTAGGCCTGGACTGAGGCATGGGAGGGAAGTGTTGCCTTGCATTCTCTATGCTGCACCTATGCTAGGGATTAACCAAGGGTCTCACCGGGCATGTCTACACTGCAATAAAAGACCTGCAGCATGGCCCTGGGGTGTGGGGCTATCAAATTGCAGTATAGACGTCCGGGCCTGGGCCCTGAGACCCCACAAGAGGGGAGGGGGTAATGGCCACTGCATCAGCACCTGTACTTGTGGGTGGGGAATCATTTCTAAGCATGAACTGGAAGAGCACAAGGAAGAGGATGTATGAGGCAGGGTCAGGAACCAAGAGCCCATCATAAGCAGGCACAAAAAGCCAGACTCTTTGAGGGGAGGCATGTTGGGGAGAACTAGTGTCAGGATGAACATGTAACCATCCTCAGCTCCGAGACAGGGCTTTGCAGCTATTGAGCTCAGTGCACATTATGAAGGTGAGCTAGTAATATTATCCCCATCTTACAGTGGAGGAAACTGAGGCACAGAAAATGAAGTGATGTGGTCAAGGTCACCCAATGAATCAGTGTCAGAGCCAGGAATCTAACTTCCTGCTACCTTGGCCATTGGCCAGGTTTTCAAAAGCTCTTAGCATTTTACCATTGACTTCAATGGAAACAGAGCTTGGCCAGTGCTGAGGGCTATTGAAAATCTACCCTTGGAATCAAAGATGGACTGTGATCCTGGCATTCAGAGTCCCTCTCGCATCAGTCATTCCTTAAAGGCTCTGCTCTTTGATGCTTCAGCATCATTCTGCATACGCACATTGCGTGATGCATTGTCTGGTCCCACCTTCCCTTCCCTGGCATTTCAGTTTCGGGCAAGAAAAGAGAGGGTGATGCTAAAATCTTTCTGGCACTCGTTGCTGTGGCTTTTTAAATACTGATCAAAAGAATCCCATTTCGGACACTTGTTCTGGATATTTTACGGTTAATCTTTGTGCTGATCATTGGTACGGGCAATAAAAAGGGACTTGAAGTGGATTCTCTGCCCTTGAAGAGAGACTCTGGTGCAGCCTTGGGCACCGAACCTGGCATGCATTTCAGTGCCCGTGTGGAATGGACCCTGGGTCTGCATTCTTATTTCAGGCAGAAGCAAATTTTCCTCCAAGGGCCACAGGCCATTCATTTACTTAACACCACGCAGCATGTATTTGCAGGCCTTTGAGGGCTGCTCGGAGCCCTGCCCCAGAGTGCCTTTCTTTACCAGCCTCTGTCCCTCCATCTCGGCCCCTGTCCCCCACCCCCAATGCACCTTGAGGAGGAATTTCAGCCGGTGCGTAGAAGAGAAATATTTCTTCCACTTAAGCAATTACTGCTGGGAGTTCAGCTCCCCAAATTCAGCCTCAGCACTTTCTCTCACCTGTTCTCCCTTGTCATTTCATAGGATCATAGAATCTCAGGCTTGGAAGGGACCTCAGGAGGTCATCTAGTCCAACCCCCTGCTCAAAGCAGGACCAACCCCAACTAAATCAAATTTCCTCTGCTCTATCTCCATTTCCCCCACACACAACAATGGAGCAGTCAGGATCCTTTGCTCTCTGTCCCTATTTACACTGATCGCAGCATCCAAAAGCTTACAGCCTTTGTTCAGATGCCCTGCATGCCCTGAACTCTAGGCTGAAGGCCATGACACATACTAGGAGGACACAGAATTGACCCACCTTTCAGCTAGCTCTCAGGAACCAAGCTGGGTTAGGGGTTAGGTAAATGGGCTACAGAACCTTTTACGCTAGTCCAGATGCAGCTTGCTACTTCCCTCTCAATTGTATTCGTTGTGTGCTTGGTCCAGTTTGTGCCGGGCACATCTCTGTGGGTCTGTACCCCCTTCCCACAGGGTTCACAGATTCATATGATCGCAGCACCCTCTGTAGACTGGTAGAGCATGCTCACCACTGTAGCATGCGAGCATGTCGTTCTCAGAACAACAAGGACATGCTGTAACCATCCCAGCCTTTCGTGGGGGTCTCACCGCAGCAATAAAAGGCAGCTGCATGCCTGTGATCGTCTCAAGGTGAGGGTGCAAACGTAGTCAGTGAGTAATGCAACCTGCCCAACCCAGTGACTTGCATTCAAAGGCAGATGAGTTTGTGGATTCTCAGCCTAGTGCGCAGAGGCCAAGTTATGGCATCATAAAAGACCCACTGAGCATCACCGGTGGCCTGCCTGGGCCAGGCCCAGGATTAAGTGAACTCTGCGGAGGGGCCCGACGCTTCTCTCAGATGGAACATAGACAGAACCTCTGACAGGGCAATCAATGGGTGACTGTGGGATGGGTCCACACAACCTGTAATCAACAGCACGGTGGGCTCTGTGATCTCCCCGCCATCGTCCAGCCAAGCCAAATCCTTCCCTGAGCTGCTATTGCAACCTCCAGCCATGAGGGGAGGAGTGGGCAGATGGTACTGGGGGAGGACGAAGAGGGGACCTGTCCCCTTTACATAAAGACACCCGCAACCACTAGAGCAGCAGAGAGAAGGCAACTTGACCTCTCTCCACCACAGCACCCCCTGGGGGGGAAGGAGAGGACTTGCGGAGAGAAGAGGCCCCACTGGGGGCATGGGAGGGAGAGAGAGAGAGGTGTGATCTGAGGGGAAGGGGGCTTCAGGGGTGGCAGGCAGAAGGAGAGGGAAAGGTGGCAGAGAGACAGAATGGAGTCCAAGAGGGAAGATGCCAAAGATCGATCCCCGGCAAGATAATGAAGTGGCCGATATGGGACTCAATTAATAAAGAATTAAAGGCGGGTAATGTAATTAATGCAAATCAGCATGGGTTTATGGAAAATAGATCCTGTCTAGACTTCTCTAAGGTGCTCGACTTTGTACCATACGACATTTTGATTCAAAAACTAGAACGATATTAAATTAACATGGCACACGTTAAATGGATTAAAAACAGGCTAACGGATAGGTCTCAACATGGTATTGTAAACGGGAAATTGTCATCAAGCGGGGTGTGTTTCCTGTGGGGACCCACAGGGATTGGTTCTTGGTCCCATATTACTTAATGTTTTTATCAATGTCTTGGAAGAAAACATAAAACCATCCCTGATAAAGCTTGCAGATGACACAGACATTGGGGAGTGGTAAATAAGAAGAGGACAGGCCACTGATTCAGCGCAATCTGGATTGCTGGGTGAACTAGGTGCAAGCAAAGAATATGCATTTTAATATCACTAAAGGAAAATCTATACATCTAGGTAAAAGGACGCAGGCCATACTTACAGGGCGGGGGACTCTATCTTGTGAAGCAGCGACTCTGAAAAAGACTTGCGGGTCATGGTGGATAATCAGCTGAATATGAGCTCCCAGGGTGATACTGTGGCCAATGAGATCCTTGGATGTATAAACAGAGGCATCTCGAGTAGGAGTAGAGAGTTTATGTTACCTCTGTGTTTGGCACTGGTGCGACCGCTGCTGGAATATTGCGTCCAGTTCTGGTGCCCACAATTCAAGAAGGACGTTGATAAACTGGAGATGGTCCAGAGAAGAGCTATGCAAATGATGGAAAGATTAGAAAGCCTGCCTGATAGTGATAGACTCAAAGAGCTCAATCTGTTTAGTTTAACAAAGAGAAGGTTTGTTACAGTCTATAAAGATCTAGGAGTATTTAATAATGGTGATCAAGGAGGGCTTAAATTCAGCTG
Source organism: Chelonia mydas (assembly GCF_015237465.2). Classification (NCBI taxonomy): domain Eukaryota; kingdom Metazoa; phylum Chordata; order Testudines; family Cheloniidae; genus Chelonia; species Chelonia mydas. The sequence continues at coordinate 20,583,949 of NC_051257.2, read as the reverse complement.
GAGCTGTCTGGAGCATAGGCGCCGACTCCATGGGTGCTCCGGGGCTGGAGCACCCATGGGGAAAACTTAGTGGGTGCTCTGCACCCACCAGCAGCCAAGCTCCCCACCCCACCCCCGCCGCCTCACCTCCTCCTCCACCTCCGCCTCCTCCCAGCACGCCGTGTCTCTGCTTTTCCCTCCCTCCCAGCGCTTGCCACCACCGAACAGCTGAGGGGGGGGGAAGGAGCGGGAACGTGGATCTCTCAGGGGAGGAGGCAGGGAAGAGGCGGGGCCGGGGCAGGGATTTGGGGAAGGAGTCGAATAGCGGCGGGGAGGGGACAGAGTTGGGGCGGGGACTTTGGGGAAGGAGTTGAAATGGGGGCAGAGGGGGCGGGGCAGGGATGGAGTGAGGGCGGAGCCTGGGGCAGATGGGGGTCGAGCACCCACCCACTCCAGACGAAGTCGGCGCCTATGGGACTCTGGAGCAGAGGTCTGGTAAATACTTTCAAACCCACGGCAGCCCTTCTGTGCCCCGTGGGGCAGAAGACTCAGACCCAAGCACACCCCGTGAGCCCCAGCCCCTGCCGCACGGCTGAAGTCCCAAGCCCTGGGGCAGGGAACAAGTATTTAATAATGGGCCCTTTATTCTAACAGAGAAAGGTCTAACACAATCCGATGGCTGGAAGTTGAAGCTAGACAAATTCAGACTGGAAATAAGGTGTAAATTCTTAACAGTGGGAGTAATTAACTATTGGAACAATTTACCAAGGGTCGTGGTGGATTCTCCATCACTGACAATTTTAAAATCAAGCTGGGATGTTTTTCTAAAAGCTCTGCTCTCAGAATAATCCTGGGGCAGGTTTATAGCCTGGGTTACACAGGAGGTCAGACTAGACGATCACAATGGTCCCTGCTGGCCTTGGAATCCATATGCCTGTCCAGCCCCAGTGGGGCAGAAGGGAAAGGGCAAGGGGGGATACAGGTGACAGCGAGTAGGGGGGATGTGATAGGGACATTGGCCTGGAAGGGAGACGGGACACGAAAGAAGGAAGAAAATACATGAAGGTGGACAGAAGGCTCTGGAGACAGGAGGCAGAGGGGTACAGAAGCTGAAGGAGGATGGAAAAAGCCAGCACATCTTGCAGCAGATTGAATTTCCTTCCTGAAGCCGCTTCAGTTCACTGCACTGCTCGGCCAGGTGCCCGCTCTCTCGCCAAGTCCAAGGGGAAGGGATGGGTTGGCTATTTTGAACCCTTATGTTATATTAATGGCCTGGCTACTCGCAACTCCCAAGTTAGTTAGTGGGAGCATAAGGCAGAGAAATGAACCTTCCCTCTCCCAGTCCACCAAAGCACACGGCTAGCAGCTCCCTCCGGCTTATTTGTTTATCAGAAAGAAAGAAAAAGCTGTTGGCAACAGTTCAGAGAGCCCGGCGTGAGCGTGGGAGGGTTTCTGCTCACCTGGCCTCTAAGATTCAGCAAGCTACCTGAGCACATGCCTAACTAGCCCCTTGGTGGGGCTACTCCTGTGCTTAAAGTTAGGCAGGTGCTTCATTAAGCATCTTACTGAATCCGGGTCCTAAAAGCCCCCGTCCCGCCTTTGCTTTTTATTTGCAGTAAGTCTGTTAAGTTTAGGGGGGATCCCAAGTAGCATCTTGTTGGCCCTCTGGCCGGCTGCTGGGGACAAGCCAGTCATGACTCTCGTTTATAGGACTAGTGGTCCTTTGTGCTGTACCAGGCACTGTACGTACACATAGGGAAGACCCTTGCCCTGCAGAGCTTGCAATCTAGATATACAAGACCCCAAGTGGGAGGGGAAACAGAGACATGGAGAGAGGAAGTGACTTGACCAAGGTCACGCAGTAGGTCAACAGCAGAGCTGAAGGCAGACTCCAGGTCTCCTAAGTCCCAACCGAGTGCCCATTCCGCTCTACCGCACTGCAGCCGGTCTCCAAATATTGAGCTCAGCCAGTGCCCTGTCTACTAAAGCACACTGGCTCCCTACTCTTCCCCTTTCTTTTGTGCTTTCTCTGGCCCAGCCACTCCAGGGCAACACCATCAAACAGGAATTTAAGCAGGGCAGTTCTCTGGCCTGTGTTAGGTGAGATGTCAGACTAGAGAATCACAGTGGTCCCTTCTGGCCTTAAAACTCAGTACACAAAGCCCTGGTCTACACTAGGACTTTAGGTCGAATTTAGCAGCTTTAAATTGATGTAAACCTGCACCCGTCCACACGACGAAGCCCTTTTTTTCGACTTAAAGGGCTCTTAAAACCGATTTCCTTACTCCACCCCTGACAAGTGGATTAGCGCTGAAATCGGCCTTGCCGGGTCGAATTTGGGGTACTGTGGACACAATTCGACGGTATTGGCCTCCGGGAGCTATCCCAGAGTGCTCCATTGTGACCTCTCTGGACAGCTGTCTCAACTCAGATGCACTGGCCAGGTAGACAGGAAAAGAACCGTGAACTTTTGAATCTCATTTCCGGAGACTGCAGGATCTGTGGGATAGCTACCCACAGTGCAACACTCAGGAAGTCAACGCTAGCCTCGGTACTGGGGAAGCACTCCGCCGAGTTAATGCACTTAGAGCATTTTCTGTGGGGACACACACACTCGAATATATAAAACTGATTTCTAAAAACCCGACTTCTATAAATTCGACCTAATTTCATAGTGTAGACATACCCAAAGAAAGCCATCGTATTACTGTGGGACCTCCAAAAATGTAGCACGCAACATTTTTCCTCCTTGGAAAGCAAGCAGTTTCCCATACAACCCCCCTTCCCCTAAGACCAAGAAAGTGTGTCTGGTGATGGAAAAGCTTGGATCACTCCTTTTGACGGGTTCTGGGTGCCAGCAGATGAATATCTTAAATAATTAATGGTGACTCAGAAAAACGTTAAACAAAGATAACGCTGTCAGTTCTTCTCTGTTCTCCTTTTGTTTCTCACCCTCTGGCTTTCCTCCTGATTTATTATCTCTTCCGTTTTCCTTGTGATGATCTTGTTCCTATGACAAGATGTGTATGCCACACTCCTCCAAATGTCTGATCTGTTGGATCAGTGCATGGCAGAAATAAACAAGGAGAAAGAACAGGGAGAAATAAAACCGCCGAGTGAAATGGTGTCTGTTGAAATCATAAAGAACTTGTTTTGTGCTTCCTTGGAGCAGTCTCGTGAAATTAACAAACAGAGAAAGTTTTTGTCACATTTCAGTGACACTGGGGATTTTTCATTTCTTCTATCACCCCTTCAGTAGATATCAGCCCGGGTCTCCCAAGGTCAAACATCCTGACTTGTTGCCTTAGAGTGTGAGGTAGTGTTGTCTGTGCTGTTAAACTCCCTCGGTGTGCTTCCCCAGAAGTGGCTGCATTGGTCCTGCTTTGAGCAGGGGGTTGGACTAGATGACCTCCTGAGGTCCCTTCCAACCCTGATATTCTATGATTCTATGATTCTATGATTCACTGGGGATCCTTATACAATAGCGTTTAAGTGTTTACAAGTCAAGGTGGCCCTGACCCAGATCCAGTAAAATTAATTAATTAAACAAGACATCTTCCCTTCTTCTAGGACAAAGAAATCTTGTGTTTATCACTGTCCAAACACACAGTGCCTCAATCAGAGAGCGCACGATCTAACCTTATGCTTACATGCCACAGAGGGTTGAAACTGACAAATGGGCAATGCTGAGGGCAAGGCAACAGGCATTAACTACTCCAGATCTAGATTCATAATTCCCCAGGAGTATTTGGCTCCAGGGTTTTGGTTCAGTCTATTAGAGAAATAGGAACCAACTTGCATCTGGGGTTGGACTTCCCCAAAGCTTGGAGATGCTTGGATCCAGGACTTTGGATTGGGCCCATCCCTCATTGTAATAATCAGTAACATTCGGAAAGCTGGTGGTCGGTGGGGAGCACGCTGGGACCCTGGAGGGTTGAGAGTCCAATTCAGGGAACACTTGGTGTTTAATAAAAGACTCACTTGGAGCGCTTAAAGGGCCAGCTCCGCCTAAGTGAAAATTGCTTTCCAGACAGAATGTCGCCGGAAGATCCGTTGAGTACAAGTGCTTTGTAACACGGAGATAGGAATAACTAATTGTGGCTCTCATTTACAAAGCACCGTTGTGCCCAAATAATCCCAAAGTGGTTTAAAAACAAGGTTAATAAAGGAATCGCTTCATCTACCTCTAGTGTGGAGTGCAGCAGCTCTTTAATAGCCATGCAGAACACTCTAGGACAGGACGACGGCAAACAGTCCTATTACTCCTAGCATCTGCAGTGAGGGTCTTGTGAGACTCAAAGCTCAGACACAAGACTTGGATCTTCCTGGTCTCCCTGGTAATATTATTAAATCGGCTGATAAAGGCCTCAAGCGGGGTCAGAGTCCCATTGGGTTAGATGCTGGATTTACACGTAGTAGAAGATAGTGCCTGTCCTGAAGAGGTGACAGTCTAAATCGGCAAGACAAACAAAAGGTGGAAGGGGAAAGAGGTCAGAAAGCTGCTTGCCCCAGGTCACAGCAGATCAGTGGCAGAGAAGCCAGATCTTTATGCCCTATTTACTGGACCAACTTCAACCTGCTGCCCCAGACTGAAACTGGTATCACGGAGGTCAGATTCTGGCCCTTTATATGATATGAGGCCCAGAACATTGCCCAGCATGGCAGCACGATGTCATAATGGCATCATGTGACCTCTGACAATAGCTCCCAAAGCCAGGGCAGATTTCACCCAGGCCTTTGCAGAAGCAGTCGGAAGACACAGCTCCACAGCGAAGAAAAAAACCCAGTAAGTCTCCCAGACAGATCAAATCATCCACGAACACTTGACTTGCTCTTCTGTCCGTGTTGGCTCTGGTGTGGAAGGATGTAGCATTCGTTTTATTTTGAACCGGGGCAAAGTTTCTGTACAACCACAAGCCCGTCCTGGTTTAGAAGCAGATTTTCCCAGCCCTGATTAGGGGGCATCTTTATTTCCATCACACAGCGGTTTCTGGTCTTATTTTGGCATCCCACATCATCCCTTAGAGGCTCAGTCCATTTTTATAGCAGAGCACGCATCTCTGAAAATTCTAAGGTTCAGTTCACATCAGGATGCAATGGCTGAGGGGGCAGGAAGCATGTGATTGCTAGACCAAAAGGGGTTGGATCCAGAAGTTTGTATGCTCATTCAACCTCCAAATCTCCTGTAAACAGATTTGTCTTCTGAGGCTGTGCAGGTTGTCTTGCTTTTCAAGTACAGAGGGCTTGACTCTGACCTCAAGTTGGTGCTAATCAGAAGTAACTTTGTAGAAGTGTATGGGGTAAACCAGTGACAGTGCAGCTCCCTGATTGCCCATCCTGCTGCAAGCTCTAGCTAGCCTCTAATTGCCTGGACTGCAAACTCCTCCTGTCTTATATGGGCATTCTTGACTCCCGTGGCAAAGTCCTGCCAACAGACCTGACAATCTGATTCCTAATTGGGGGTGGTCAGAATTTTGTTTTCCATTGGAAAATTTTGACAAAAATAAAACAAAACTCATTTTCAGCAAACTCTTCTGCAGAAAATGCTGACTTTTCATTGAAAAACCAAACATACCCAGGGGAGGGATAGCTCAGTGGTTTGAGCATTGGTCTGTTAAACCCAGGGTTGCAAGTTCAATCCTTGAGGGGGCCATTTAGGGATCTGGGGCAAAAATTGGGGATTGGTCCTGCTTTGAGCAGGGGGTTGGACTAGATGACCTCCTGAGGTCCCTGACATTCTCTGGTTACAGCAGCACTGTGTAAGAACGTGAGTTTCTCCAGATCTTTCATTTTGGGGCTGATGGGTTTAATCCCGAAAGACGATTGGCTTGAAACCAAAAAGTTTTCTTCTTTCAGTTTAAAAGAAGAAAACTTTCTCTCTCTCTCTCTCTCTTTTTTTTTTTTTTTTTTTTTTTGAGAAAAGCAGACACTTCTTGCCAAAAATTTGGTCGAAACCTCAATTTTCGGTCAAAAAAAGGTTGCAACAGGTGTTTTTCAATCAGGCCGATTCAAAATGCATGAAGCAGAACAGAATCCAGCTGACTCTCCCGTCGTTACATTGGCCTTTGCAGTGATAACAGGAGTGTGTCCTTGATGAGTAATGTCGTAACAGGAGTATTGTGACGTTGCACTCCATACGTTTTATGGAAATATGCTCATGAGTGTGAATATGATGTAACTGGAATATGTGTTATGCAAAAGGTCTCTTGTAAGGTATCATAACAAAGGTTACAACCTACTAAATATATTCCTCCTATTTGTATGCATGTATCATTCTTGTATCTGAAGCTAGAAATATGAAGTATTTGCTTGGTGACTTACTTTGTTCTGTCTGTTATTACTTGAAACCACTTAAATTCCACTTAAATCCTACTTTTTATACTTAATAAAATCACTTTTTTTATTAATAAACCCAGAATAAGTGATTAATACCTGGGGGAGCAAACAGTTGTGCATATCTCTCTGTCAGTGTTACAGAGGATGGACAATTTATGTTACAGAGGATGGACAATTTATGAATTTACCCTGTATAAGCTTTATACAGAGTAAAACAGATTTATTTGGGGTTTGGACCCCATTGGGAACTGGGTGTCTGGGTGTTGGAGTCAGGTAACCTGCTGAGCTGTTTTTAGTTAAAGTCTGCAGCTCTGGGGGTGTGTCCCAGACACTGGGTCGATGTTGCAACAGGCTAGCATGTCTGGCTCAACAAGGCAGGGTTCTGGAGTCCAAAGCTGTCAGGGAAAACAGGCTCAGAGGAATTTCAGCACATCAGGTGACAGTCCCAAAGGGATCTTTGTGACCGAACCCTTCACAACTATGACCTTGTTAAGTAGTGTAGTGGAGACCTGGCCTAAGATGAGTTGGGATGACTCAAAGGCATCAATGGACTATGTGAGAGTTGTTAAAAGGTAGGCTTGTTTCACAGAAACATTTAACATAAAAACAAAGATTTTTCATTTCATTTCAGATCTGTTACTCCATTTTCTGATGAAATCTTTTTGACATTTTGAGTGTAGAAAAATCTTCTAGCTCCAATTTGATTTCATTTTGGTGGGAACTCCCCTCCCCTTTGCCCCATTTTCTCAATATTAAATTCCTCTTTCCCCCTTTTCTCACTGGGAGAAGCGGGGGGGAAAGGGGGTGGAAAGAGAAAGAAAACAAGAGGAAAAAGTCACCTTCAGCTGTTTGCCTCGGCTGCATGTATTGTTTTTCCTCATCTATTGGAGGTGGAAGCAAAAGCCGTTTGCGGCCTCAGAGTGTGGCATTAGCAGTGTTAACAGCATGGTAGGCCATGAGAAAGAGGCAAGGAATGGAGAAGACTCTTCTCTTCACTTGTTATTTTCCTGCTTCTGAGGTCTGGAGCTAGTGAGGTGTGCAAATGTAACTGTCTCTAAATGAAGTTCGGGTGGGTTTATTACATAATTAGGGGCATTAGTGAAGTTGGAGGCATGCCTTTCTCGGAAGCACTTAGCTTTAGCCACTGCTGGAAGCAGCAGGCCAGACTTGATGGACCACTGATCTACTCCAGGATGGCAATCTTCTGTGAGCAAGTTCTAGTACTTTGTAAAAGGGAAGCCGTGAAAGATACCAGCGTAGGCCGGTTCAATGGTCTCTGTATCTCTGATTGAAGGAAGCCATAAATATTCCATATTTCCTTAGCAGCGGGGAGGCTCTTCAATCGTTCTGAGCATCTCATGGGGGTTGGGAGAGGCGGAGTGAGTCTTAGTGTTTCTGGCACCCCGTGGAGACACAATGAGCCAGGGAAGCAGCGAGCTAGTCTCCTCACGGAGAAACAGTTCACGTAGTGGTATTTTAATAATTTAGCCTCCGTCTGGGTTGTTTAAATGTTTGATGTCTGTGAGCTTCTCTTCAGGATCAGGGCAGCCTGCAGACCCCAGGACCTGTGCTCTGATTGGATGCCATCTGTGATCTATGACAATGATTTAAACACTTTGCTAAGCATGGTCCAGCCCCAAAGGGACAGAATGTCCAGAACTACTGAATACACAGGCCTCTTGGTGAATGGAGGGACCAGTCAGGGATCTGCATTCTGAAATCCCAACACCAGAACTCAGTGAATCAGTAGAAATCCCATAGAGAGAACCGAGTATTGAGTCAATGGAACAATGTTCTAAGGCAGTGGTTTTCAACCTGTGGTCCACCAACCCCTGGAGGGTCCACAGACTATGTCTAAGATTTCCAAAAGTGTCTGCACTGCCATTTGAAATTTTTTAGGGGTCTTCAAATGAAAAAAGGTTGAAACCCACTGCTCAAAGGGAGAAATTGAGTCCTCCCTGCACAAGACCTGTAGGCCATTATGTCTCATTCATGCCCACTTTAACTCTAGAATTACAACTAGGGCTGGTCAAAAATTTTCCAGCAAGGCTTTTTTGGAGCGATGTGGTTTACGCCAGTAGAAGATCTGTTCCCATGTCGATAGCAGTGACTAGTAAAGGGTGACACCACCAAAAAATCTGTTCAGATCATCACGAAAGCCGGGTGGGAAACATTTTTCCTGCACCGGAAAATTTACAAGATTCTTTTTTTTGTTTCTGTTCTGCATCAAGACAAAACAGAGAGAGCTTCTCCACGCCAGCCAATAACTCAGTGGCCATGGAATTCAGTTGGGATGTGGGAGATTGAAGTTGAAGTCCTTACACTGTGTCAGGTACAGGTAGGACTTGAACGTGGGGTGCCTACATCCCCAGTTCAAGTCCCAACTTTGCCTGATTCAGTCTAGGGACCTGTACAGACGTCTCTCACATGCCACATGAGTGTTTTAACCATTGAGCTGTGTGTGTATTGCTCCATGTTTGACTAGAAATTCCATCCAGGATTTGAGGAAAGTTTAATCAAAACTGACCCTTTCCCACAGAAAGATTGGTTTCAATGAATTGGTGTTCTCCGATGAAACACCATTTCACCAAAAAATTCCAGATCAGCTCCAACAATAACCTGTAAACTGATCTATTGCTTATATGACTCTCCGGGTATCTTCTGCAAGGGTAAAAAGAAAAGGAGGACTTGTGGCACCTTAGAGACTAACCAATTTATTTGAGCATGAGCTTTCGTGAGCTACAGCTCACTTCATCGGATGCATATTTCCACAGTAAGCACCTCTGGCTCTAAAAGTAGCTACTCCCTGCACTAAAACAGCTAGCTCTGTGAGCTCAGAGACAGTTGCTATAGCAGACTTGTCAACGTCTATGAGATCCGGCCACTAACGGGGACAATAGAATCTCACTGTTGCAGCTGCATTAGCAAAAGGCAGGGCTGGGATTGTAGATGCGTCTCCTCCACTGTCCTCATCTCACTAGGTCATCTGGTCTCTTCACAGGTGAGGGTAGCAGCGATGTCCATGCCAGCTCCTCAGAGGGTGAGGCAGGATCTCTGTTACTGTCCACCTGGCTACCTCTCCCCCTTGACTGAGCACGCCCTGTTCCACACATCCAGGGTCATCAGGTACGTCTTCCTGGACGGCAGCCAGAATATCGTCTCCGCTCCTGCTCTGTCCGGCTTTGAGAGCCACGCTCCCTATCAGGACTCAGCTAACATCTCCTACCAGTCCGCTGCTCCCCCGGATTGGGGCGTGGCCACCGCCTACTGGCCCCCTCACCTCCAACGTCTCCCCATCTTTGTCACCCTCTCCAAGGGTCAGGAGAAACAAGCCGCTGCCTGCGGGGGCCCTCTCCTATCTCGGGAAAGGCTGCCGGTTTTCCGGCAGCTGTGCGGGGAAGTGGTGCAGGCCGTGGCCAATGGCAAGGAGAGAGACAGATGTCTCCCAGGCGTGGACGGGGAGCCCAATAAGCCAGCAGACCCCGAGGCACCAGAGATGGAAGGTGGAAGGCGGGGAGATAAGGATGGTAGCCTGGCAGAACCCTCCCACTGAGGCGTAATCTGAGCCGGGAGAAGCTTTAGAATAAACAGTGGAATCCGTGGTGTCGCCAACGTCGGCTCGGTGTCTGGGAAGGTTGTCAGTGGACGCGTAAGCCCGCGTAGCTGCCTGGGGCCCAGCTGTTACAAGTGGATTTGGTGAAAGCTGAGGGGTGGCCTTCCTTAAGTGGGAGGGAGGGTCTAACGTACCAGCTGGTTGGTCTGTACCCAGCGCTCTGGGCCCTGTTTTAAATCGTACAGCATGCAGAGCTAAAGACGGCACAGGGACCCGCATCCAAAGCCAGCCAGCCAAACCCTACGGCGTATCATAGGTAGAGAAGACGTCCTGCGAGACCTCCCGGCTCCCCTCCCCAGCCCGAGAAAGCCGGTGTCTCTGGCCACACGTCCCGAAGGAGATCGAACCCAGGCTGCTACGGAGCAAGCTATTGCAAACACCCTGCCACCAGAGCCCCCTTCCATACTCTGCGTTGGCTTCCGGGCCTGGGGTGACCCCTCCGTGGCTGCGTTACCCCCTGAGCCATGAGGCGGTCTCTTGAATACCTGAGATCTAAACCAGCGAGGGCCTTGTGAGTGGCTACTACTGGCTAAAAACACGTGTGAGCCACTGCCCCTACCGGCGGGATTGTCAAGCTGGCCCAAGTGCCTACCTGGCTGATTCCTAGCTAGGGCCTAGGCCCCAGAACTGGTAGAGTTTGCAGAGATCCTCCATTAGCTCAAATGATAAAAGCAGTCGGGTCCCACTGTGCATGTGCCCCATTTCTACGGGCGTGGAGTTTCGTCGCTGCCCACGCGCCCCCTTTTGGATGGCACCGAACCTACGTGTGCGGGGGCAGGGGAGGCAGCCCTGCCCCGCATTTCTAAAGCAGGACACAATGGGTCACTGTCAATCCCGGGGGAGCCATCCCCGCTGCGGGCGCTGGCCCCAGCCTCTCGCCAGCCAAGTCCACTCCACGCTTCGCCCCGGCCTTCCAGCTGCTGTGTCGTTCCCCCTCCCTGAGCAGCCCTGCAGCTGCCGAGCACGACCAGAGCGGCTGCCCTCGCTCGCTCTGCCCCTGCCAGGGGCACTGCGGGAACTGTTCTTCTGCAGCCGGGAGAGGGGGCTTTGCTGGTCAAAGCGGGACAGAGCCACAGAACCCGGGACGCTTGGGAAGGAAGTTGCTGAATGGAATCAAGCCTACACGTGTGTGTGTGTGTGTGTGAAGCCTACACGTGTGTTTGTGTGTGTGTGTGTGTGTGTGTGTGTGGGTGCGTGTGTCCCACGTGGCTGGGGGGATGCCGTTCAGCTGGTGACCTAGGTGTCCGCTGTTTGCAGGAACGGATTTGCCTCTGCCCTCTGTTGGGTGGAGTTTAACCTGCCTGTGGGTGTGTTAGGACCTCACTGCTCTCTGTACTTACTAGAAGTGGGCAGGTGTCTGCACCTCTGTTCTCTGTTGGGCAGGACCAGAGCGGAGCATGCATGTGTCTCTGTTCACGTCCGCCCCTGCCCTCTCTTGGACAGAATCAGACTTGCTCAACATTCAGCATTTTCTCATCCCCTAATGCAGCTCGCGACCTTTTCCTCTCAAGCCCCATCCCTCTTGTGATAATTTGGCAGCTTGGCACCCCTTTTCCCCCTCCAGAACCACACTCCAGAGCTGTTGCTTTCATCAGCCCATTCACCCTTCCCTTGCTTTATTCCTTCTCGTGTCTTTATTTTTCCCTTCCTTTTCTCCTTTGCTCTCCTGCCGCTCCCCATCAGAATGAAAACCCGTCAGCACCAGCTTTGCTTTTCTATAGCCCCTTCCACCCAAGGACCTCCATGCATTTTACAAATGTCACTGCAAAGTGCAATCCCTAGAGCTGGGCTGGAAGATGTTTTCCAGACCCAGGAAAATTTCTGAAATTTCAAAAATGGTGCCATTGGGACAACACTGATGCAAACTTTCGAAATTTTCCTGAAAAAACAGAGAGAAAGGTAAATGTGGAATAGCCACTAGCGTTGTGGTTAGTGCACTCGGGATGTGTGTGCCCCAGGGTCAAGTCCCTGCTCTGAATCAAGTCGTGGGCAATTGGTTATTCTGGGGTGGGCTTCTCTCTGGTTTTGACCAGAAATTCCATCCTGGATCTGAGAAAGTGTGGTCAAAACAGATCCATTTCTGCTGTTCTAACAAGCAGCACATGCTGGGCAAACCCACTGCGTGGAGGTACTTGAAATTAGTGGACAAAAACCAACCAACACCTTTGTGCCTTAGTTTCCCCATCTGTACAATGGAGACAATGCTTCCCTACCACTGGGCCAATGGGAAGCCTGAGTGGTGATGTCTGTCTAGCTCTTTGTCAATGAAAAGTGCTATGTGCCAGTGTTGTTATATGAAATGCTCTTATTTATGCAATCTCTTCCACTTGAAATAAATGTGTCCCGTCCCCTCCCCCCGTCAATGAATTGTTGCCATCTGGGTTCTGTGAGGTGAGGAGACTTCTGCAGTTTGTTCCACTTGTTCCCTGCAACGCAGCTTGAGTGTTTGACCTCTGGGGCTTCTCCGCCAAATGATTCATGACCAGAGCCTGGCAAATCCTCTGATTTGTGGTGCTGGAACTGAGTGCCTCTTTTGTGCACTTGCGAGCAGTCCAGGGAGAGTGCTTTTTTTGCACAAAGACCCTGGCAGAAAGCAAAACACGCTGAGGCCAATTGTGGCAAACATACACTGACCCGTGAACACTCGTGCAAACAGACATTTGCATGTGACCGGTAGTGCAAATATATATTTGCGTGCGAATGCCTGTGTATATATACATTTGCATGAGCACACTTCTACCTGCATGCAGCTTGAGCCCAAAGGTCTACACTGCAATTAAACAGCCCCGTAGTCAGGCGCGCCAGAAGGTCCCTAAAAGTGGGGGAGCCACCGGCGTCTGAACTGGGGCCCCGCCCTCCCACACTGCCCCTTCCCCCTGAGGCCCCACTCCCCTGTAGCGTCCTTCCGCCCAATACCCTGCCCCCACTTGCTCCTCTCCACCCCCTGCCCCCATCGGTCACCATTACAGCTGGTAAAAAGGGGGGGGCCATGGCCCCTTGAGCCCCCCTGTTTTGATGTCCCTGCCCGTAGGCCAAACTCTCCCATCCTGAGTCAGCAGACATGGGCCAGCCTTGGGTGTTTAATTGCAGTATAAACCTACCCTCTGTTTCAGTAAGAACCAGGGCCAACCGCCCCTGTACACATTTATACATTTGCATGTGAATACTCATTCGAAAATGAAATGCGGCTGCCTGGGAGAAGCAGGATTTGCAGTGCAAACAAAACTCGGAGAGCTAGGCGGCCAATCCCGCAGCACAAACACAGACAATGCCCGAGTGGCACAGTGAAGATGGTTTGAATGGGCTACGGAGAGAGAACTCATTTCCCACCCCAGGCCAGGCACGCAGATGAGGAAGCCTCTGGGAAAGGTGCCCATGTTGTGAGGCACTCTGACACCTTTCCCCAATCCATATGCACCGCCCCCAGCTGCTAGCACTGCCTGGCTCCTACCCTCCCACAGCAGAGAAAAGGAATAAACTCTTCACCTTCTCACTGCTGCTTCTTTAAATGCAACTGAAAGGCTGCAAATCCTCTCATGCCATTCATTAACCAATTAACGGCTCTGGCAGCCTCTGTATTTAGTCAAACCCCAGGGGCTTCGGAATCAAAAGCAACCCGGAAGCTGCAGGTTCCCATCTGGTATCATGGGGCTGAGAACTGCAAACTCAAGGCTGCAGTCTGAGGTTGGTTGGGCCCAGGTCAGGATTCAGTGGGATTAGATTCAAAACTGGATCCCATGAGAAGAAAGAAAGAAAGAAAGAAAGAATCTGTGGAGACCTATCTGAGAGTATTCAATAGCTAGATCGATCCATTGATCAATTCCAGGAAAGAGATAGGCAGACAGAGAGAAAGCTCAATCCCACAAAGGGAGGGGAAAGAAGACAGAAAGAAAAGGAGATCCCAGAGGACTGAAGAGAGGAGGGAGCAAGGGGGCAGAGAGGAACAGAGGGAGGTTGAGATGAAGTAAGAAAGAGAAAAAGAAATTAACAGCCCACTTTATACCTTTTCCTTTACAGACAATATTATGCTTCTCTGCAAAAGGACTAATTTAGCCCTGCGAATGGCCCCAGTGACCCTTCCTAATAGAAACCATTTAAATCTTTAAACAATTTACATGAAAATGTAACTTTGCCGAGAATATATTTCTTCTTCTCCACCCTCCCATCCCCCTGTGCTGTCTCCAGAGCAATCCTTCAAACCTCCGACAGCTTCCATTAACTCTTAATGAAGTCAGAGCATCTTTCTTAGGAGACGCGATGGCCCCAGGGTTAATCGCTGAAAGGAGGTGGGCCAAATAAAATTGAAGGGAAAAAAAGAAAACACTTAAGAGGGATTCATAAAAAATTAAAGACCCCACCCCCACCCCAAAGAAATCCCTGTTCAGGAGGTGAGAGCCGCATTCATGGCATCACGAGGCTATTTGGGGTGCAGGGAGCCCTGCACTCCTGAGTCTCACCCCCTTTCCACCTTCTCAGGTACCAGGAGTCCTGGGGATAACAGCAGGTCTGTTAGGGTGTGCAGGGGGGTCTGGGTGAGTGTACTGGGCATCGGTTCACTGCTGATCAGTCCAGGCACAGCGCTCCACTCACAGCACACAACCCACACACACTGCACCCATAGACAACACGCATTGCACAACACACACACCCCGACACATTCACACCGCTCCACTCACAGCACACAAACCGCGCACACCGCACCCATAGACAACACGCATTGCACAGCACACACACCCCGACACATTCACACCCCTGCACTCACAGCACACAAACCACACACACTGCACCCATACACAACACGCATTGCACAGCACACACACCCTGACACATTCACACCCCTCCACTCACAGCACACAACCCACACACACTGCACCCATATACAACACACATTGCACAACACACACCCCGACACATTCACACCCCTGCACTCACAGCACACAACCCACACACACTGCACCCATATAACACGCATTGCACAACACACACCCCGACACATTCACACCCCTGCACTCACAGCACACAAACCACACACACTGCACACATAGACAACACGCATTGCACAACACACACACCCCGACACATTCACACCCCTGCACTCACAGCACACAACCCACACACACTGCACCCATATAACACGCATTGCACAACACACACACCCCGACACATTCACACCCCTGCACTCACAGCACACAAACCACACACACCGAACCCATATACAACACGCATTGCACAACACACACACCCCGACACATTCACACCCCTGCACTCACAGCACACAACCCACACACACTGCACACATATACAACACGCATTGCACAGCACACACACCCCGACACATTCACACCCTTCCACTCACAGCACACAAACCACACACACTGCACACATATAACACAGACACACACATTGCATAACACACACACCGACATTCACACCAGTGAGTGTGGAGCTGTGCTGACCTACCCTGTGGAGACGCAGCTAGTGCTGTGAAAGAATGCTTCCGTTGATGTAACTTCTGTCACTCAGGGAAGTGGTCTTTCTACAGTGACAGAAAACCTCTTCCGTTGGCATAGGCTGTGTGTACACCAGGCAGGCCTGCTGGCATAGCTACAGTGACAGAGCTATGCTGGATAGGCCCTGTCCGGCAGACATGCTCCTAAGTTCTTACCTCAGGGTATGTCTACACTGCAGCTGGGAGAGTGCTTTCCAACTCAAGTAGATAGACAGCAACATCTGCCTGAGTTTGCAGAGAGCCTGAGCCAGTTGTTCTGATAGGGGTGGGGGCGGGACTCAACATGCATCGCAACAGGGTGTTAAATCCAAAACGTGCTGGGCTGGGGGCTCCTCCCCAGGAGAGCCCTGTGTATGTGGGCAGCAGGACCAGTCCATCCACCTGTGATGGGCTGGATCACAGAAACCCCCTTGGGGCTGCCAACTGATGTGCCAAGACTACTTCTGCCCCTGATTTCCCTGCCCTCCCAGCTTGGGACCTCAGTGCCCTGCCTGGTTTGAGCCAGACCCGCTAGCCTGCTGCAAACCCAGACCCAGGTCTGAACCATGTCCCACAACAGCTGTAGGCTTAATTGAAAGCAGCTTAACAAGTGTTCCTGTCTTTACCACGCAGATGCCCAACTCCCAATGAGGTCGAAACCCCAAATAAATCCATTTTACCCTGTATAAAGCTTATTCAGGGTAAAGTCATAAATTGTTCACCCTCCATAACACTGATAGAGAGATATGCACAGCTGTTCCCCCCCCCCCCAAGTATTAATACATACTCTGATTTAATTAATAAGTAAAAAGTGATTTTATTAAATACAGAAAGTAGGATTTAAGTGGTTCCAAGTAGTAACAGACAGAACAAGTGAATTACCAAGCAAAATAAAATAGAACACGCAAGTCTATGCCTAATACAGTAAGAAAGTGATTACAGATGAAATCTCACGCTCTGAGATATTCCAGTAAACTTCCTTTTACAGACTAGTCTCCTTCTAGTCTGGGTCCATCAATCACTCACACCCCCTGTAATGGCTGTCCTTTGTTCCAGGTATCCTTGGGGGTGGAGAGGCTATCTCTTGAGCCAGCTGAAGACAAAATGTAGAGGTCTCCCAGGGGTTTAAATAGACTTTCTCTCGTGGGTGGAGATCCCTCCCTCCCCTTGTGTAGAATCCCAGCTACAAGATGGAGTTTTGGAGTCACGTGGGCCAGTCACATGTCCGTGCACGACTCAGAACTTACAGGTAGCACCCATGGTTCACATGCTACCTTGAACATCCTCAAGTAGACTTCTTATGTGGATTGGAGCCTTCCAAGATCCATTGTTCATTAAGTGTTTCTTGATTGGGCACTTAATTTGCACATTCCTTTCTCAAGAAATTGACCAAATGCTTTACTAAGGCTACTTAAAAATCAAGCAAGTACACAGCCGATATTCGTAACTTCAAATACAAAAATGATACATGCATAGAAATAGGATGGATAGATTCAGTAGATCATCACCTTTACAGAGAGATGTTACATGGCATATGTAGCATAAAACATATTCCAGCTATGTCATATACACATTCATAAGCATATTTCCATAAAGCCTTATGGGGTGCACCGTCACACCACCCATCCAGGCAGATATGCCCCTGTTGTTGGGAGAAATTATAGGTGCTATCCCTGCCCCACTATGTGGGGAGAGAGGACTTGTTTCTACTCCTGGGGGTGCTTTGTAAATGCCAGTCCAAGTGAGGGGAGAGCCCCAGGGACAGCATGTCATGCGGTCCCTGGTCTCCAAATTGCCTTAATCCAGCTGTGGAGATGGCTTGAGACTGGCGGCCAGGAGGGAACCCTGGCCAGCATCAATAGGAGCAGCAGGGGTGGAGGTAAAGAAAGGATTAGTTCGCGAGAGGAAAGGCAGCCCCGGAGGGGAGGCTGAGAGGATGAGGAAGGTGATGGGCGAGGGCGAGATGCTAAACGCCGTCTGACGAGGCAGCAGCATTTGCTGCTGATGCTGAACATCGACCAGCTAGTCTGCTGGGATTGGCGTCTGACCCTGTTAATTGTTTTGTACCATCAGCTTTTCTGCCTGTCCCCTTGAGTGCTCCCGGATGGCCAGGAGCTTCCTGGACCAGTGCTCACGAAGAATGGAAGCACAGTGCTGGCATGTCCTGTGTGAGCTGATAACTCAGTGAGCATCTGATGGCGGGCGGGGGAGAGCGGAGGGCAGGCCCGGGTGTCGGCAGAAGGGAAAAAGGAAGAGCAACTAATTAACCTCAGAAGGAGACCTGCAATGGCTGGCAGAAAAATAACCGAAGCCTCATAAATGCTGAAGATCTCAAATACTAAGGGGCCGGATTCTCCCCTTGGATACATGGGCACAGCTCCGGCTGAGCTGGGCCTGGGAAATTCACCTGCACCAGGCCTAGACAACACATACACTCTCACGGTGCTTGGAATCTGGATTCCCAATCCTGTCTCTCTGTGACTGATATGTCAGTGGTATCTAGAGGCCTTCATCGTGCCAGGCATGGTACGTACGCACAGCGACACCCAGTCCCTGTCCTGAAGAGCTCACAACTGAAATAGATGAGAGAGACGAAGGGTGAGAAGGGAAACTGAGGCAGGGTGGTGTCACGGAGCGCGCTGCCTCTGAGCTCATCTCTGGCTTACAAACCTTTCCTTTAAGCAGCTTGTAAGGTGAGAGGCATAAAAGTAACTCACAGGTAGACTGGAGGGAGGGAAGTGTGTAGGAGACAGACAGACAGATGGATGGATGGGGTGTACAGGGAGGGGATATTCAGATATTCACAGGCACAGTTCTTTACGCAGGGTGTACAAGAACATGGAACACTGAAAGGACAGTCCAAAAAAGTTCCCAGCGGTTGAATTTTGAGACAGCGTGATGGGGGAATGCAGCCCCTGCTCGCCCTGAGCTGGGACGAAGAGCTGGGCGGTGCATGGGGCCCAGCTGCGATCACCAGGCGAGACACTGGCTCGTCCTGCATCCAGCAGGCTGCGGCTGAGCACAGCAATCATAACCCAGCTCTCCGGCCATGAATAGACCCTCTGGCTATAAAAGCCCCATCCGTCGGGGAGGGAGTGACAGGCCTCGTCATGGATAAATGCAGGAATCGAATACAAATCACAGTTAAATGGAGGTGAATCACTCCTTGATCCGGGCAGTGCAAACCGCGTTCGTTCAGCCGGGCAGCAGCAGCAGCATGTGTCCCTCGGGAAGGATGCTCTCTTGGCAGGTGTCCATGTCCTGATGGCGTCTGGATTCAAACCCACCTTGGCTCGGCATGGTTTGAACTGGTGACCCAGTGCTGGTGACCTATGCTCCAAGTCTGACCCACGGACCCCGCCCCCCCATTCTTATTGCCCCTTTCCAGTTCTTGGCCTTGTGGGGGAAGGCGACTTCAAACTACTTTTATGCTCCCTGTATTCTGGGACCCTTTGGGGCCTGCATGGATCCAGCATCACCTAGAGCAGCCTCAGGGCTGCTTTAAATTACCCTCTCTTCCCGTGCCGCCCTATGGACCCTGGGAAGCAGAGACTAGTTGGAATACAATGTGCCTTTCTACCGCTGACATGCCCTGATCTTCCTCCTTTTTCCTAGCCTAGCACAACCCGTGACCTGCCCCCTCCCGCCTATACCCTGCTCCCAGCCCTGGCTACCCCTCCCACAAATCTTCTATATCTAGGCTTTGCAGAATTCAATTTTTTATGTTTTTAGCATTGCAATGAAAAAAGGTGATGGTTATTTTAAGCCTTTTTAGTTACTTATTTTTATTTTTATCAATTTAAATTTCCACAGTTATATAAGATGATGGGTTTAAAGCATTTTTAAAATCTATTTTAAATTTTCACAGTTGCAGGAACATACAGGGGTGTCAAACAGTAACAACATAAGAACAGCCATACTGGGTCAGACCAATGGTCCATCTAGCCCCGTATCCTGTCTTCTGACAGTGGCCAATGCCAGGTGCTTCAAAGGGAATGAACAGAACGGGTAATCACCAAGTGATCCATCCCCTGTCATCTAGTCCCAGCTTCTGGCAGTCAGAGGCTTAGGGACAGCCAGAGCATGAGGTTGTGTCCCTTCCCATCTTGGCTAATAGCCATTGATGGATCTGTCCCCCAGGAACTTATCTAATTCTTTTTTTAATCCTGTTATAGTTTTGGCCTTCACAACATCCCCTGGCAACGAGTTCCACAGGTTGGCTGAGCATTGTGTGAAGAAATACTTCCTTTTGTTTGTTTTAAACCTGCTGCCGGTTAATTTTACTAGGTGAGCCCTGGTTCTTGTGTTATGGGAAGGGGCAAATAACACTTCCCTAGTCACTTTCTCCGTGCCAGCCAAAATTTTATGGACTTTATCATATCCCCCCTTAGTCATCTCTTTTCCAAGTTGAGTTATCCCAGGATTTTTAATCTTCCCTCATACAGAAGTTGTTCCAGACCCTTAAACATTTGTGTTGCCCTTTTCTGTCCC
Organism: Chelonia mydas; assembly: GCF_015237465.2. Classification (NCBI taxonomy): domain Eukaryota; kingdom Metazoa; phylum Chordata; order Testudines; family Cheloniidae; genus Chelonia; species Chelonia mydas. The sequence continues at coordinate 20,564,042 of NC_051257.2, read as the reverse complement.
TTTTCCATTTTGAGTGTATCGTTTTTGATATGGAGTGACCAGAACTGCGTGCAGTGTTGAAGGTGTGGGCATACCATAGATTTAAATAATGGCACTATGATATTTTCTGTCTTACACTCTATCCCTTTCCTAATAGTTCTTAACATTCAGTTGGCTTTTTTGACGGCCTCTGCACATTGAGTAGATGTTTCCAGAGAACTATTCACAAGGACTCCAAGATCTCTCTCGAGTGATAACAGCTAATTTAGACCCCATCATTTGTATCGTGATACAGCATGGCCAGAGGGCAGCAGGCGAGTGTTAGAAGGGAGCCTTATTCCCTGTAGAGGGAAGAAAGTTTGCTATAAATTAATTAAAGCCCCTGAAGCCAGTTAAAGCCCCTGAAGCCAGCCACATGATAAAAAACCCCTGCTTCAATCAGACAAGAGGAGGAGTTGAAGCAGAGTGGATTGGTGCTGGAGCAGAGAGCAGTCTGGAGGGAAGCAGAGGAGAATTTGGAGAAGTGCTGCGGTGGGCTAAGAAGACCAAGACCCTAGGTAAAGGGACACCTGGTTTGTGCAGAGGGAGGGCAGGAAGCCCCACAAGCTGAAGGGCAGGAGAGGGAAGTAGCCCAGGGGAAGGAACCACTAGTTCTAGTGATTTACCGCTATCCCTAGGGCCCCTGGGCTGGGACCCGGAGTAGAGGGTGGGCCCGGGTCCCTCCTTCTCCACTCCCCTCCTCTAGGACACTAGTGGGGCAGTTAATACGCCAGTTCAGGGGTGAGAAACAGTGCCCTGAACCCCCCCAAGAAGAGAAAGTGCGAGACCCATCAAAGTAGTGCCGGCAATTTGCCACAGTATGTAAAGCTGGGATGCTGTTTTCCAATGTGCATTACTTTGCATTTACGAACACTGAATTTCATCCGCCATTTTGTTGCCCAGTCACCCAGTCTGGTGAGGTCCCTTTGTAACTCTTTGCAGTCTGCTTTGGACTTAACTATTGACTAATTTTATATCATCTGCAAACTTTGCCATTATTTTTCCAGATCATTTGTGAATATGTTGAACGGCACTGGTCCCAGTCCCGCTATTTATCTATCTCCTTTGTGAAAACTGACCATTTATTCCTTCCCTTTGTTTCCTGTCTTTTAACCAGTTACAGACCCATGAGAGGACCTTCCCTCTTATCCCACGACTACAGAGTTTGCTTAAGAGTCCTTGGTGAGGGACCTTGTCAAAGGCTTTCTGAAAGTCCAAGTCCACTATATCCACTGGATCACCTGTGTCCTCATGTTTATTTATTTAAGGCCAGCAGGTGTTGAGATTCAAAAAAATTCAAGCTTTGAATCCATTAAAACACAAATGGCCAACATCACATGCCACACTATACAGAGTAAAGAGCCTTCAATCACATTCAAAATATGTTCTCAAGCTGTGTTTTTCTTACTTTGCCTTTCTGTACATCTCGATTGTTATCGATGGAAGTATTTTCCCATGGGGTTTCTGTATGTTTGGTGAAATTGACGTTGATTGCCATTTACCGATTAAAAACAAAATCCTTCCAAGCCTACCTGCTTCCCAGTCCCTGCCACACCCCTGATCCACCCTCTCCCTCCCACTCTCTGCCCCCAGTCTGCCCTTGACCTTACCCATGTCCCCTGGCCCATCCCTCGCCCCCTGTCTTCTCTTCCTCTGCTTTCTGATCCTATACACATTCCCAACATGGGGGGCCGACAGCGGGGCTGGCTTAGGGCTCCTGTATAAGGCTACAGAAGTGGCTCTGTTACATGGGGGTGTGGTGTCAGAGCAGTGTCATGGGGCCTTTGCATAAATGAGAATCCGGTCCAGGTGTACATGGATGGCAAAGGCCTGGGTGGCTGAGTCTCTACATGACTCCCCCTTTCTGCCCCAGAGGGATGCTCGGCTCCCGTACCAGGATTATGGCGTCCGGGGGCAATGGGTTCTCGTAATGGGGAGCAGCTGCCCGGTGAGCGGCAAGGAGGGGGGCAAAGGGCAGGCTGAGGGGGTAGCTGAGCAGCGGAATGGGCCGCAAGGAGAGCAAAGTGGAGGGAATTCAGCCTCTGAATGTTCCCCTTTTTCCTCCAGCTCTGTCATTAACCTGCCTGACTTCCCCTTTCAAAACTCATTTACTCCCAGGCTCTTCGCTTGTGCAGGTGAAGAGGCAGGTTCCCGATAGTAGCAGCTCGTGCTGCCTAAGCTGATCTAGCCTGGTCTTTCTCTAATAACAGGACTTTTATTTCTCTCTCCCTTCCCCCCTCCATCCCCCACGTGACTTAGAACAGTGAACAGGAGCGAGTTAACCCTGCAACCTTTAATCAAAGGCTCGTGTACACGGCAAAAAGATTGATGGAGCTTGTCTCCTACCCAGCCTCGTGCCGTCATGCTGATTCCACCATTAACTCCCCGAGCTGCGGGCACGGGGCTGATACCTGTAGCCAAGGAATAATGGCCATCGAACAAGAGTTTCAAACGTATCACTCAGCACCAGCCATCCACGGCCTTCCGCATCCCCTCACCCATTAGCGGCCCTGAGTAACCCCATAAGTGGGGCTGACACACTCTCCTGTTTTACAAGAACACATGGAACCCGGCCACCCAAGAGCTGATCAGCTGTGAGGAAGGAGGTCCACTGGTCGGGGATCTCTAGCCTAGGACTTGGGAGACCAGCGTTCAAGTCCCTGCTCCATCCCCAACTTCCTGTGTGACTTTGGATGTGTCACTTAGTCTCTAAGTGCCTCGGTTTCCCATCTGTAAATTGCCACATGGTAGCTGAGCTCTTGTGCAAATCTGATCCTACATGGTTTACAGGTGACAGTCAAGAGAAGAGTTCTGCAAGGCATATTGAGAGATAGATGTGGCAGGAGGGACTTCATAGAATTATAGAAGTTTAGGGTTGGAAGAGACCTCAGGAGATCATCTAGTCCAACCCCCTGCTCAGAGCAGGACCAACCCCAACTAAATCATCCCAGTCAGAAGCTTTGTCAAGTCAGGCCTTAAAAACCTCTAATGATGGAGATTCCAGCACCTCCCTAGGTAACCCATTCCAGTGCTTCACCACCCTCCTAGTGAAAAAGTTTTTCCTAATATCCAACCTAAACCTCCCTCACTGCAACTTGAGACCATTACTCCTTGTTAGGTCATCTGCTACCACTGAGAACAGCCGAGCTCCATCCTCTTTGGAACCCCCTTTCAGGTAGTTGAAGGCTGTTAGATCCCTCCCCCCACACACTCTTCTCTTCTGCAGATTAAACAAGCCCAGTTGCCTCAGCCTCTCCTCATTAGTCATGTGCCCCAGCCCCCTAATCATTTTCGTTGCCTTCCACAGGACTCTCTCAAAACTGGACACAATACTCCAGGTGTGGCCTCACCAGTGCCGAATAGAGGGGAATAATCACTTCCCTCGATCTGCTGGCAATGCTCCTACTAATGCAGCCCAATATGCCGTTAGCCTTCTTGGCAACAAGGGCACACTGCTGACTCATATCCAGCTTCTCAGTCACTGTAACCCCCAGGTCCTTTTCTGCAGAACTGCTGCCGAGCCATTCGGTCCCTAGTCTGTAGCAGTGCATGGGATTCTTCCATCCTAAGTGCAGGGCTCTGCACTTGTCCTTGTTGAACCTCATCAGATTTCTTTTGGCCCAATCCTCCAATTTGTCTAGGTTGTTCTGGACCCTATCCCTACCCTGTATTTTATCTACCTCTCCCCCCAGCTTAATGTAATCTGCAAACTTGCTGAGGGTGCAATCCATCCCATCATCCAGATCATTAATGAAGATATTGAACAAAATCAGCCCCAGGACTGACCCCTGGGGCACTCCGCTTGATACCGGCTGCCAACTAGACATCGAGACGTTGATCACTGCCCGTTGAGCCCGACGATCTAGCCAGCTTTCTGTCCACCTTATAGTCCATTCATCCAATCCATACTTTTCTAACTTGCTGGCAAGAATACTGTGGGAGACCGTATCAAAAGCTTTGCTAAAGTCCACATCCACCACTTTCCCCATATCCACAGAGCCAGTTATCTCATCATAGAAGGCAATCAGCTTGGTCAGGCATGTCACCTACCGGGACTGCCTGGTCCCAATGCCCGTACCCACAGCAGAACTCCCTGTGGGTACAGGCGTTCATGAAAAGAGGAATTTGAGGAGGCCCGCATGCAAAAGGAGTGACTGTGAGACAGACTCTGTGTGGATACAGGGAGGTCACACACAAGGGACTCTGGATCCAGATTTTACTCTGGACTCTGTGTGGATCCAGGAGACAGCTAGCCATGAATTCCACGGCTCTGGGATACCAGGGACTCCTTGTGGAGACAGGCATCCCGAGAAATGGACAGGGAAGAAGAGGCGGGGCAGCATCATGGGCTCTATGTGGATACAGGCAGCAGCTAATGCAGGCAGAAACCTAGGAGTTCTGGCTGGACAACTATGAGTAATACAGGGATCATTGCTGCAGATCCCAGAGCTGTATCACCCCTTGTTACTGCTGCATCTCGGGAAAACCCTGCGCCCCACGTACTACCTGTTAAAGTGGCTGTGGATAGATTAGGGTGACCAGATGTCCCGATTTTATAGGGACAGTCCTGATATTTGAGGCTTTTTCTTATATAGAAGCCTATTACCCACCCCCACTCCCCCACGCACACACACACACACTCACACACACTCTGTCTGGATTTTTCACACTTGCTGCCTGGTCACCCTAGGAGAGATACTAAACTCCCCTGTGCTATAAGGCATCACAGTGAACATGCATTCCCCGTCCAGCCGGTGCTCTGGTGTGCCCTGGTGGAGAGGCCTGTGCTGCAGCGAAGTGGGTGTTTTTGAGATCACTGCTCTTCCTGATTCTCCAGCATGTTCACTTCCACAGGCATAAAGCAGGCCGCTTGCATGTGGGTTGCTAGTGACACCCAGTGGCCTTCTGAATTCTGCTGAGTGAAGGCTCCCTAGCTCTTTCTCTGGCCCGGAAAGCAGAGCTAAACGCTCCAAGTTCCCATATCGCCAACCGCTCGGCTTCTTCTAGGATACGGGGAAACACTGACCGGGTATTCTGGGGATCGACTGCCATAGCAGAGTGGTGGCATCTCCATAGCCTGAGTCATCCAAACCTGGCCTGGCAATGAGACCCTAGGGGAGGGTCCATGTACAATGTGGTTTTACCCCTGGCCAGAAGGCTGTATCATTTCTCCCGGAAGCCTCTTTTGTGCCACCAAAATCCCTGACCTCATCAGAAAAATTCTGTGTTGTGTTTTTTAAATCCCCTCGGTTGCTCCCAAGATGTCCTCAGCCAGCCACAGTCGCCTGCAGATTACAAATGGTGCACAGGAGAGAAGTCTTTGGATCTTCTGGTGGACATCTCCCCAGGTGGACACCCTTACTCCACAACACCTATTGTGCTTTAAATGCATGCCTTAATTTACTCTGGAGTCATGTCCCCTTGCAGACAAGCTCAAGTTAACTAGGGAAAGTGCCTACACGCCATCAAAGCAGAGGCTAATCATTTTTGTTTCTTTCTATTCCAGTCGCAGCTTGAGGCTTCAACTCCAATGTGCTAGGCACAGAGGAAGAGGCAGTCGCTACCCTACCCCGGAGAGTTTATAATCTAAACAGACAAGGGACAGTGGCTTGTCCAAGGTTACACAGCCAGTCTGTGGCACACCTGGAAAGAGAATCCAGGTGTCCTGAATCCCAGAGCAGGGGCCTGTCACCTGGCCTGCATTATGTTGCTTTACCATGCAAACCAGGAGCCTCATCTCATGGTCCGTGGGGCTTTGACTATGGGGACCACAGCTGCAGCGGCCAGAAAGAGGTCGAGATTGCACCAGATGACTTAAAGCATCATTTCCATTGCTAATTTCTCTATCAGAATGAGTCTGGTGCGCACGCAAACACACACACACACACACACACACACTCACACTCAAGTGTGCACACCCATTCCTGCCCACATGTGCACACCTCTAGGTCAGGAAACAAACCAGCCCCCCTGGCCTCAACTCTATTATAATGAATATGAGCAGAGTGAGCTTATCAATTTCTACTCAATCAGACACAACAGAGTGTCAGTTTCCTCCGTCCCTCCTCCTCCTTCCCTTGCCCCACGGCCACCCTGCACTACTCCGCTGGGGCCACTTGTGGAGTTTCACTAACCTAGAGGGAGCTGAACAAAGTGGCCCAGCAGGGGTTGCTCCTCCTCGTCACCCCAAAGGCCTGAGATGTCATCATTGCTTGGGTGACATCATCACTGCTTGCGTGACATCACACTTCAGATTGCTCGCGGCATAGGGGACTGCTCAACAAAAGCAAGGGTGGCTCAGGCTGCCCCTAAAACACTGGCTGCCTAAAGGATTTAAACGCTGAGTGCCTGTTCATTTTAATGGGAACCGAGTTTCCAAATGCCCCAGTTGGTTTTGGGCACCTCAGCCCATATCATTAATAAACACCTATCCTCTGGCTTTCTCTCTCTCCCATCTTTGCTCCTTTTCTTGCTCAGACTCCACGGCATGCCTGCTACTGATTATCCTTTCTCTGCATTAAGGCCCTTGGATTTTGGTTGCATTTGTTTTGGAGAGAGGTGGGGGGTGGGGGGAGAGACACAGCACGTTTCGTAGCCCATCACGGAGGTTTTCTTTCTCTCTGGCTAAGCATTAAAAGCAAGGAACAAAGCAACAACCAGGGAACATTTTGCAGCATGGCTGAGGGTTTATCAAGGCCATCATCCCAACCCCTTCTCATCAGCTCCCCTGCTTCAGAGATGAACCAGACTGTGAGTGAAAAGCAGCTCACACGGCAAGAGAGCCTATGATCTGGGAAGCAGGGGGCCAGTGAGGAGGGAAATGAGTTGTTGGCTTCCTTATCTGACCTCCATGAAGGGCTGTGGGGGGGCATCCCTGAGTCACAGGCCTGTTGGTGTGACATCTGGGGCAAGGCATGCTAATGGGGGTGGATGGGTGTGTGGGTGACACGGGAGAGGAAGAGGGTCTTCCCGACATACCAGATGCCTCTCCTCTAGGCTGATAACCCAAGAGCTGGCCAGCCTTGAGACTGGCAATGAAATGATCTATTTGGGAGAGGTAGGATGGACTTGTGCTTCAGGCTCTGGTTTTCAGGGGATCTGGATCCAATTACCAGCTCAGTCACAAAGAGTCCCTTAGCCTCAGTGATCCTCGTCTGTAAAATGGGGCTAATGATTCTCCCTTTCTTCCACTCTGCCTGTCTGGTCCGGTTGATTGTAAGCTCGTCATGACAGGGACTGTCTCTCATTCAGTGTAGGTATCGCACCTTCCATGATGCGGCCACACATTCATTTAAGCTTTTTAGTGGCTATCATAATATTCAGAGAGCAAACACAACGTGGGACGCAGCAGTGCAATCTTCCCCCACACTGCCCTGCCAACATGCCCCAACAAGCTGATGGGCGGGACCCACCTGTTGACTGATTGGGTAGCCCACTTTCCACCCCCCATTTGATCTGTGAAAAGTGCCACCCAATGGCACTTCTGTGAAGTGGACCTGTGCCCACTAGGACTGGCCCAGTTCCTTTACCCAGAGGCCCCTGCACATCCATCATGTGGTGACATCTTTCAGTCACTATTGACCTGGGCTGGACTGAAACCGCGGTGCTAGACCCCACATCGCTTGTAACAGCACAACGACCATCTCAGCATGGCCACCCTTTGCCTCTGTAGGCTCCCTCACCCCTTTCTTCCCCTTCTAGAAGCTTCAGAATAACCTCTTCCTTGTGCTTCATCTACATCACCTCATCAGAGCTCCACTCTGGCCACTACAGGACAAATGCCTTACAATGCTGTTGCCAATGGCCAATCAACATACAGGATAGCAGCCTACTACTGCTACTTACCGGCAGCTGTCCTCCTTGAGCTCCAGTGGTGGAGGCTAAATACAAGATTGAACATAGTGGTTTGAGCATTGGCCTGCTAAACCCCGGGTTGTGAGTTCAATCCTTGAGGGGGCCGTTTAGGGATCTGGGGCAAAAATTGAGGATTGGCCCTGCTTTGAGCAGGGGGTTGGACTAGATGACCTCCTGAGGTCCCTTCCAACCCTGATACTCTAATCTATGATTAAGTAGTTAGCACATATTTGAAGGGAACGTTCAAGTGAAGTGGCCCTTTGACACCCCTGTAGTCGTAGGACAAAAAGGGGAGGTTAGTGGGTTGCAGATTGTTGTAATAAGCCATAATCCAGTGTCTTTATTAAGACAATGATTTTTAGTGTCTAGAGAAGTTATGAATTTAAGCTCCAAGGTTCGTCCTTTGAAAGCGTTGTGCAGGTTCCTTTTGCGGATGGGGACGGATGGGTCAGATGTAGAGCAATCGCCTTGTGAAAAGTGTTCACCTGCGGGCGACGTGGTGCTTTTGTCTTTTATCATTTTCCTGTGTGAGTTCACTGGAGAGCGCAGTGCTTGTCTGGTTGTAGAGTGTGTATTTTACACGAGTGACTATCACTTTCTGGTGCATGGTGGGTAATGCTCACTGGTGAATACCATGTACTGGTGTGCACTCTGCAGACTGGTGCACAGAGTGCATTGGAGAATAGTGACCCCCCCAGGTTCTTCTCTTATGTGACGGGGTAAATAACACTTCCCTATGCACTTTCTCCACACCAGCCATGATTTTATACACCTCTGTCATACCTCCCTTTGTTATCTCAAATTCAACTCGACACCCAGGTTCCCTGTAAGCTGTGTGCTTGGGCAGCCGCCCAGGAGAGATTCAAGGGCCGCGCAGTGGATTAGCAGAGCCGCGCACATCCAGCCGGCAGCATGTGTTCAGGTGCCCCTCCCCGCCCCGCTGCTTTGCAGCCACCTTGCTCCTGCAGCTGTTCCTGCTGGCTGTGCAGAGAGGGGGGCAGGAAGGAGGGTGCTGATGTCAGGGTGTCCCCCTCCCCCAGCCCCTGTACCCCATCTTCACAGAGCAAGGGGGGGACAGGGCTCAGGACTTGCAGCAGCTCTGAGGTCTGAACAAGCCTTCAGGTGAGAGCCGTGGGGCATCTTAAAGAGACAGCGCACCGTCTCTCAGAGACTTCCCCAGCAGTCAGCACACACAATCTCTGTCTCTGTCTGTCTCTCTCACACACACACGCACGCACACACACACTGTCTCTTCCCCTCCTCCCTGCCCATGTACCCCAGCTCCTCAGAACGGGGCGAGGGAGGGGGGCATGGTTCAGGAGGAGGAGAGCTTTCAGTGAGTGCCTTAAATAGACAGCATACGGGAGTCTCTCAGAAACTTCCCCAGCAGCTTCACACACACTATCTCTGTGTTACACACACACACACACACAGAGTCTCTGTGTGTTTCACACATTGTGTCACAACACACACTGTCCCTGTGTGTCACACACACAGTTTCTGTGAGTCTCACACACACACACAGTCTGTGTGTCACACACACACACAGTCTGTGTGTGTCTCTCACACACAGTCTGTGTGTGTCTCTCACACACTCTGTGTGTGTGTCTTTCTCACACACACACACACACACTGTCTGTGTCACACATCTCCCAACACTGTTGTTGTTGGTACTTCCTGCAATGCACACATATTCTCTGTAATTTTATTCTTTCAAAGTGTGCTATTTTAGTTTTTTTACTGGTCTATGCATTTCATAATTTTTATTTCTCTTTTACGCCTACATTTAATTCTTTGCAGAGTGAGTTCTAAAATGCCTAACCGGTCCTGGCTGAAGTAATTATCCCTAGGGTAATGTTTGAAAAAGATACAGTATATTATATCTAGGTTTTTTTGTTGCTACTGATGGCACACAGCAGACAATACCTTGGTGCACATAACAAAATTTATTCTGCACAGGGGTGGGGAAAAAATAGAGGGAACATTCAGACTTCTACATTCAGACTTCCTAGAAAAATTCTTTCCACTTAAACATTTAGCCACTGGTGTCAGTCTCTGTTTTCTTTGTCTATAGATTGCAATCTCTTACTACGTGTGCACAGAGCTTTGTGTCTGCTCTCACTTTGGGGCCCGTAGGTACTACCGTTATAAAAATAATTTGTAATAATACCTACCTTCTCTCTGGACGTACTTGGACAGTAGTTCAGCGGCTAAGTGCTTAAGTGGAAAGAATCCTCTCGGAGGTCTGAGCGTAGAGTTGAAATGTGAAAATTAGCATTTGCAATCCCAATAATAATGATATGCCACAGACATCCTAATGGAACAATTGCACTCGCTAAGTGTCCCAAACACAAAGCCACTCTCAGGCCCTGGAAAGCAAAAAGCTCTTTAACGAAGGAATAATTGTCAGAATCTGCAGAATCCATGTTTCCCCCCTTCGGTTCTGCAAATCCATTTTAGAATTTGTACATTTATTTTAGGATTAGATTAATAGGTTTCATGATGTGTAAACCTTGCCTTGACTTTATAAAGCAATTGACGGCTTCGGCTCAATCCAAAGGTTTAAAAATGATGATTTCTCAATCAAAGCTTTCCAGCTGAGATTTCCTGGCAGTTTTTTTTTTACATTAGAGGAGGTTATTTACCACTCAGAAGGCCAACAAGTCCTGAAGCCAAAGCCCTCCTTACAAAGTCAAGGGGCTTGTTCCTCATCTGGTAGCAGTTTCCTGAATGAAGCCTACATCCCAATGACTGCATTGATCAGAGAACACACAGACACAAATGTAACCAGAAAAATTTGAATGATAATTGGGAATCATTTAAGGACATCTTACCAGATGCTCCTAAAAGTCACAATTAAGGCAGAAGGTTGCACTGGTTAAAAAAATGATCTGGTTAGAGGGGAAGTGAAGGCAGCTATAAAAATAATAATAATAATAAAAGTATAACAAATGAAAGAAAGGGGAAGAAGATGGTAATGAATATAAAGCAGAAGTTCGGAATTGTAGAAAATTGATAAGGGAGGCCAAGGTACATAAGGCGAAATCTATAGCTAGCAGAGTTAAGGACAATAAGAATGATTTTTTTTCAATAAATTAGGAACAAAAAGAATCCTGACAATGGTACTGGTTGATTACTAGTTGGAAATGGTAGTATTATCAGTAATAATGTAGAAAAGGCAGAACTGTTCAATAAATATTTTTGTTCTGTATCTGAGGAAAAACAGATGATATGGTGATTATAACACTCATTCCATTCCATTAGTATCTCTGGATGATGGTAAACATCAGCTACTTAAGTTAGACATTTTTAAACCAGAAGGTCCAAATAACTTGCATCCAAGAGTTTTTAAAGAGCTGGCTGAGGAGCTCACTGGACCATTAATGTTGATTTTCAATAAGTCTTGGAAGACTGGAGAAGTTCCAGAAGGCTGGAAGAAAGCTAATATTGTGATAATTTTTAAATAGGATAAATGGGATAACCCAGGTAACTATAGGCCTGTCAGCATGCTATTGATCCTGGGCAAGATAATGAAGTGACTGGTATGGGATACATAAACAGGGGAATCTTGAGAAGAAGCAGAGAGGTTATTTTACCTCTGTCTTTAGCAGTAGAGTGACTGCTGCTGAAATACTGTGTCCAGTCCTGGGGCCTACAATCCAAGAAGGATGTTGATAAAATTGGAAAGGGTTCAAAGAAGAGCCATGAGAATGATTAAAGGATTAGAAAACATGCCCTATTGTGATAGACTCAAAGAGCTCAATCTATTTAGCATAGCAAAGAGAAGGTTAAGGGGTGATGTGAGCATAGTCTATAAGTATCTAGATAGGGAACAAATATTTAATAATGGGCTCTTCAATCTACCAACGAAAAGTATAACTGATCCAATAAATGGAAGTTGAAGCTAGACCAATTCAGGCTGGCAATAAGGTGTAAATTTGTAACGGTGAGAGTAATTGTGTTCATCTAGTCTGACCTCCTGTATAGCAGTGGCCAGGGAAGTTTCCCAAAATATTTCCTTTCCTCGTTGCTTTTTGCTGCAAAGTTTTTCTATGATTCCCGAAAGTCTGAGGAAATCTGTTTCTTGTGCTTCCTGGTATTGTGGACAATGGAGTGGAAAATTCTACTGGCTCTCAAATACAAAATCCTGGATTCAGACACTGTGAAGTAAACTGTTTCCTAGAGAAGATTCTTTCTCCAGTTCTCATAACCAATCAAGGCTGAGGACGAAGTTGGGTGGGTGGATGGTGTAGGGGATGGGGTTCCAGAGATGGCCCTGAATCTATTTTAAAAGGACTCTTAAACTGGTTGTCCAGAAATCAGACAGTCAATTAGATTCCAACATGGGTATACTGCAATGAGTCTTAAATTACACTGGGGAATGAGTCTAGTTAACCTCCTCCAGTATATCATTTATCAAGCTCCGATAAAAACAAAAATACCACGAACCGGCCCTGTAGACACCATCTCAATCCATTCCACTCAGTGCCCGCGTCTCTCCAGGATTGGACTGATGCGTTCTTAATTAGCATCTTAATGTGAAGAGCATATGCAATGAAGCATCACAAGAAAATCCCCGGCATTTAAATTCATTAACAGTCATTGAAAGTCTTCAATGCAGAGGTGGAATTAGCTCTGAACTGCTTTTAAGATACCAGCTGTGCTGGCTGAAGGATGTTGCTTTATTTATTTATTTATCTGCCGAGTACCGGGGCCTGATAGATTAGCTCAGAGTGGGCTTGACAGACTTGTGGGTGGGTGCGTGTGGGGGGTGTACACAACTAAAAATATGGGTGATACATATGTTATGTATGGGCATAACAGGCACCATTAACATGCTGGAATGGAGCTCTGACGGTCTACACCAGCTGGGGATATGGCCCTCCATCGGTCTAGTTAGGGATTTAGTTGGGGATCGGTCCTGCTTTTAGCAGGGGGTTGGACTAGATAACCTCCTGAGGTCCCTTCCAACCCTGATATTCTATGATTCTATGATCTATGTTTCATATTCGTAGGGTCCCTCATACAGAGAATGGGGAATGCCTCCCACACCCCTGCATGTTTGACCGCTGCACGGCACTGACATCAACACGGGTGCACAATGACCAAACGGGGGGAGTGGCACCTGCCCGTATTGCAGTATTAGTCTGTGTTTGGAAATGGGCGTGCAGGGTAAGCACGTAGGTGCGAGTTCCTGGGAGCATACATATGTATGGGGGTGTGCAGGCAGAGGGCTGGCGCGATCCAGCCCCAATAGAGGGTGGTCCCTAGCCGTACTGCCCTGGCGCTGAGCGGGGACTGAACGGTACCTCTGAGAGTCACAGTGGAATCTCCCCTTTCCCCTTTGCTCCAGGGAGGGATAGGAGTTCTGCCTACTGCCCACCCGGCCCACCCACCTCCCATTGCCCTACGGCAGGATGGGAAGCAGTGGCTCATAGCAACATCACCCTCCCCCAGCGCTGCTATCTCTCGTTCAGGTAGCTCACATATGGGAATAAGGGGGCTCCATACTCCCCCATGCCGGGGAGTAACCAGGCTAATAATGTGTGCATACCCATGGCTTAGACTGAATGGGTGCACACTTCATGCCGTGTATGTTTATCCATGGGTGCATACCCTTGAAGACCTTATATATGGGAGTGTACATGAGTGCGTGTGTTTGTGTCTCCAGGTACAGATAGGTATACATGTGCATGTGTGTAGAAGTGTTGGCTGTGAACGTACACGTGGGCCTGCCGGCACTTCTGGAAATCAGCACACTGTTCGTGATTGTATTCATTAACACAGAGCCATCACACGTATGGGTGTTCAAGTGTGACTGTATGAGTGGCTATGTCCAGTTGTCTGTGTGTGTCTGGGGAGCTGGGAATTGTAATGCGATGGCCTCCAGCTAGCTGCAATCTGAGCGGGATCATCTTTGTAAATTACCTGGCCTTTTGTCAGCCTGATAAATATATCCACCACTGATTACATTGACTGACTCCTTGTTCTCGTATGAAAGGAAGTAAAAAGCAAGCCCCTTTCGGTTTTCATTATATGCTGCACAATGCAGAATTCCTCCATCCCAAGCTCCTCTAGCTCACCTCCTGCTACAGGCTGACTAGTCCTCGTTCCTCCATTTCTCGTGATCTTTTGTTCCACTCTGACCTCCAGCCGTCTCCATTCCCCTTTCCAAGACCTCTTCACCGCTGCAATCGGAAAAAAATCCAAATGTTTGAAAACAAAACAACTTGTAGTGCCAAATCCAATGCAACCTCCAAGACCTAGCAGATATTCCACAGCAAGCAAAGGAAGTCAGAGTCCTACATAAATTGAAGAACATTTCGGTTGCCCTAAAGATTCTCTATGGCCCTATGTGAAATAGAATCACGTTCCTCTAGGTCAGAGATTCTCATCATTTTCCATACCAGGATATTCCTTTTCCTTCCCCGGATGCATCCTGAGAACCGCCTCCCATCTCCCTGCTGATGCTGTTCTTTCTCAGCCAACTCCCTGCCACCTGGGTGATTGGGAGTGGGAGGAGATACAAAAAGCAGGAGGAGGGATATGAGACCAGTACAGGGGGATATGAGAAGTACTAGCATGTGGCAACCCCTTGTGGTGCCATAAAGGCCTAACTCACACCACGATGCACTCAGCCCGTCACTGCTCTTCATTCTTGGAGCTCTTAGGTGAGGCTTTCAAAGTCGCCTATGAGATTTGGAAACCTGGTTCTGAGAAAAATGGGAAATTGGTATCAATGCCCCCTAGGCCACTTTGAGTAGCTGAGCCTGAAATCGCAATGGGGTAAGTTTTTTCAAAGGCACAAACGGCAGTGAGGTTCCTAACACCCATGGAATTACAAAGGGAGTTAGGCACATGAGTGCTTTGAAAATCAACCCCGCTGTAATTGTGTGTTTCCTGCCATGATGCCCTATTACATGTCACACACACAGGACTGAGACAACCCCTCCCCCCCACACACATACTTTCTCCCGCTCTCTAAGATGAGGTGTGGCACCTGTGTTCCCATAAGGAGATAAATGGGTCCTATTTCAAATTAACCTTCCATTTTCAAACAGTTTATTATTGATTAACGGGTGCTTCAGACCTGAGCAGGGTGCTGGTTATAAACACATCTGTGTTCGAAATGGTTAGAAGCAACAGCTTGACCTGCTGGATTCTATAACCATTGATTAAAACGTCTCTTCGTTTATTAATGAACCGTTTATTAACAGACCTTTAATCTAAAGTGTAACTGACAAATGTGTAAAAGATGCACGGGGCCTGCTTCTCAACTGGCACCAATCTGCATAGCTCATTGGAGTGCGCTGTTTTACACCAGCTAGGGCTTTGGCCCAATAATGTTACTCTGTTTTTCCTCCAAAGAAATGACTAAATGACAACAAGCTGATTCTTCAACTGCTAATTTTTTGGTCTCGGTCCAGGTTTCCTCCCAGTGTCATCTCTTTATCTGCGGTGTTCACATCAGACAGTTCCTTGTTGTTCAAGGCTTCTTTTTTCAAAATTAAAGGCATGAGCTTTTTGGACGGGAAGGGGATGGGGAAGAGATGAAAGGAGATCAGCAATTTTGAAACGAACCCTTTGAGGTGGTTCTTGTTGTTGGTTTTTTTTCTTTTCCCCCCTCTCCTGCCGGGCACAAGAGGGAAAAAAAAAAAACAAGAGGGAAAAAATCCAAATGAGCCCGGAAGCAGCAGCAACTGGCGATTGGCAATGGATGCCATTAAAATGTTGTTCTCGGCGGCCTGATAAAGATCTCGCTGCGCTGAGATTGAAAATTGATAAGCCATGCGACATCCATCTCCTTCGGCGCGGCAGCCTCCCTGCAAACTCATCACTTTGGGACGAGCACCAGCCTAATTAGCCATCGGCGTAATGCCAGCGAGGGCAACTGCCTAACAGCCTGAACGCATTTCCAATGTTCTAGCACATTACGCTCCTATTAGAAGATATTTCACGTGCGCGCAAACACAAACAAAGCGCAATCGAAAAATGAAAGAGCAGCACTCCCTCTTCTCCACCTGAAGAGCTTGATTATTATTGTTTCTGTCATTAATTCGCTTGGGGGGGGGGGGAAATGCCAAGGGAGACACGAAGCAAGGAGACGGCGAGGAGAGCTAGAGGCTGGGGTGGGGCAAAGGAGCGGGGTTGGAGAATTCGTTTCGGCCTGGAGGCAGGTGGCTGGATCTCCAGGGTAGCAGGACAATTATGGTCCTCAATGGTGAGGTTTCGGTGGAGAATAGTAAGCCAAGTTCTCAGACCCTTATCTCTGATTGGTCCTTATATGGCATGAGAGCCACAGGAGGTAGGCAAGCACTATCATTCCTATTTAGCAGATAAGGAACTAAAGGGATGTCTACACTGCGATACAAAACCCCTGGCACCAAGTCTCGGAGCCTGAATCAGCTGACGTGGGCTGCAGGGCTATAAAATTGCAACGTAGACATTCAGGCTCAGGCCCAGACACCGTCCCCGCCTTGTGGGATCTGCAAACCCAGGCTCCGGCCTGATCCTGAACATCGACACTGCTATTTTATTGCCCCACCGCTGCAAAGCTTTTATTACAGTGAAAATGTACCCTGAGGGACTAACAGCTTGCCTACAGGAGGAACTCAAGCAGCAGAACTGTTCTTCAATAGTTCTCTACTATCTGGGTAACTTTAAGACATACAGGAAACGTGTGGCAAGACAGGGAATTGAACCCAGGTTTATAGAGCCCACGCTAGTAGCTTAATTACCTTTCACCCACTGAGCAGCCCTGCCAGCCATCTGTGGTGCGACTGGAAGTGAGTGGTACTATGGCTGTCCTCTTCAGTGTGACTCTGGCTTAATTAGGATGATGATGGTGATGATGATGTGGGATTTTCAAACGGGACCTAAGATGCCCATTGAATATCAATGGAGGTTGATCGCCTAATTCCCATAGGTGGTTTTAAAAATGATGTATACAGGCATTTTCCATCCCTAGTTCTCAAAGCAGTGTGAAATGGGGAGGGGCAGCATAATTATCCATTTATTTTAGATGGGGAAACTGAGGCATGGAGAGGGCCCTCCCCAAGTTGGGTCCGCTGCCTTCTCTGGTGAGCAAGGGGTGTGTGAAGGGGTGAAGGTCTTGTAGAGCCAGCAGTGAGGGGAAGATTGCTGATGGGTTAGTTGGGGTGTCAATAACCCACAAAGACAAAGGAGGGATTTCCCTTCCCCGTAAATGATTCTGGGTAGGAGAAGGACTTCATAAAAGTCTCTGGCTTCCAGTTGGGAGTTGGAGCTGCAGGAGGAAGGATCACTTGGAGGAACCTGAGTCTAGTGGAGTTGTTCATGGAGGGTTTTCCTTGTACTTACTCATTTAAAATAAATCTTGGTATTATTTTTTAAGCCCCTCTGAGCTGGGGCTTGCTGCTTTATCGGATGAGCTTGTAGCTAGACCTGCCCAGCACAGTCAGAGTCCCTGCACTTTCTGGAGCATAGTCAGAAAAATGTAGAAGTGAGTTTTTCTTTATTGGACCAGAGCAGAGACTGGAGTGGCAGGGGACAGAAACAGGCTCCTCCCTTGAGGACTCCAAGGGGACCCTACCTTGAGTCCATTTTGCAGTGGCTGACACCCTCACGGTTGCAACCACCTTCAGGCAGAATGGTGCAGAGGATGGAAATTCTCTTTCACTAAGGAATTTGGCATTTGCCTGCTTTCTGTTAGGAACGAAACTGGGAAATTTCAAAACTCTTTGGAAAAAGTTCACCCCCAAATTTGTCGGGGGGGGGTCGATCCAAATATGTCATTTTAATTTCACCCCTTTGAAAAATGCAGCTATCTTATACAATACAAAAAAAGTTTTTAAAAGTGAAACAAAAAGTTGTTTTAAAACAAAAAAAAAATATGAAATGGGCCAAATAAAACCTATTGAAATGGAGCATTTTGATTGAACCAAACAGATTTTTTCTTCTTCTTCCAATTTTTGGCTCAGCAATGGTTTCGAGATTCTGGATAGGAAAAAAGGGCCAAATCTCAAAAATTTTTACACCACAGGAAAAACATTTCTCGGGCACCTCCACAGCCGAGATGTTCTCCCCACCTGCTCAATCCAGCAGATGGAAACGAGCCAGCCCCTCATGATTCCAGTGCTGCGGAGGTGACAATCTCCTTTGCTGGAAGAGATGATTCTGATGAGCACAGTGAAGATGTGGCTCAAGAGAGTAACTCCTCTTGCCCGGGCCTCTGGGACTCCTCTCCAAGGAAGCATCATTCATCCTGACACAGCGTGGCGAATGTTCTGTTTATTACCTGAGCTGCAGCATTTTCACTGTCAGACTGAAGAAATACCCCCAGAATTATTGGCAAAATAGTGGAGGTAGACAAGCCACTGGAGAGCTGGGGCAAGTAAAGCAAGATCGGCTAGCTAAGAAACAAGTTTGTTGTAAATCCTGATGCTTCCCAACTGTCTGGGACCAGACAGGGCAGCTTCTCCTGGCAGTACCCAGCCCTGTAAAGGGCAATTTCTGCTGTCTCCTGGGTGAGGGAGGTGTCTCGACGCCTGTATGTGCCCAGGCACAGTGGTGGAAGTGTAGTCTAGTGGGTAAGGCAATGCGCTTCACCTCGGGAGACCAGGGTGCTGTTCCTGGTGGATGTTCTCAAGCAAGTCCCTTCAGCTCTGCTTCTCCACCCACCCCTGTCTCGTTGGGCATAGGCTGTCTTGCTACGTGTGTGTACACACTTAGCACAATGGGGCTTTGATCAGAACAGAAGAACGGCCATACTGGGTCAGATCAAAGGTCCATCTAGCTCTTAATCTTGGCTGGAGCCTCTAGGCACTAGTCTAATGTGAGGAAGATGCAGTTTTACCTCGTAATGTTCATGGCTGGAAAGAGGAATCTTCTGGCATCCTATGGGACCAGAAAGAGCAAATACCAATAGGATAATCCATCTCTTCTCAGTTCCTCACCTGGATGGATGCCCACCCCGAGGAGCACCTGTATGTAGCTTGTCAGACTAAGGTGCATTGCCCAAGGCAAATATTTCAGCGCTGTCACTTCTCTCGCTTGAATCTGTTCCTACCGAAATTCCTAACATGCTTTTTGTCTTCTGGTTCCTCCTCTGTGCTTACTAAATGTTTCACTCTCGTTAGGTGAGATTGAAGGCTGGAGAGAAGCACCGTGCAACAGGCTGACAAATCGCAATCCTCCAGCCAACTGGAGCTTTGCAGAAGGCAAAGTGAAGACACGACGGCTGCTTCTGACAGGATTGACAGGGAGCTTTCACTGCTTATCCTCTGGTGGCTTGGAAGCCTTCCCTGCACCATGAATGGAGGCCTGGGAGGAATTTTGCCACCAGAACACCACAGAGCTAAACATCTACCCACAGGAGCTTGGAGACAGTTACGTGTGGTGGACAAACAATGAGAAAACAGGAACAGGAGTAGCCATAGGTTTAAAAAAAGGGACCTGGATGGGGACACCAAGCAGAGCCCTGGATGGAGCCCACTGCTCCGTGGAGGAAGCCAGCCACAGGAACTCTGGGATTGCTGGACGGCCATCTTGGCCAGCGCCAGGAGGCCCTGTAACTTTGTGGTGCCGTGGATGGGGAGTGCGTAAATGAGAAGGGATCGGGGGGAGGGAGAGTGAAGGGCAAATGCTGCTAGAAACACAGCAGGAGGTTCCAGAGGAGGGGCTGCAGGCGAATGTGCCAGGGTCTCCCCCTTGCTGCAGGAGGGGCAGGCATCAGGGTCTCCATGAACCATGCCAGCCAAGTGCGCCCGCCCACCTGCCCATCGTTCCATGCAGCAGCAGCCAGCTTCCAATGAGATCGCCAGCAGGCTGTGGGACCTGGGTGGGATCAAGCCAAGGCCACCTGGGGTGCTGTCCTCATTGGGTGAGAGAATGAAAGGGGCCAGCCTGACCGGCCTTGGGGTTGAATTTTCTGCTGTGCCACAGATTTCCTGTGTGCTCTTTGGCAAGACATTTTGACTCCCAATTTCCATTGAAATCAATGGATGTTCGGAGCCTAAATACCTTTGGATGGTCTGGGCCCTACTGTCTCTGGACCTCAGGGGTAATAGCCCTGCCCTGCTGCACAGGGAAGAGTTTGAGCCCAAATACACTACAGTTTGTGAAGTGTCCATGTACCATGGTGATGGGGACCGGATAAGCAATTGAGTAACATGGATACCTATCAACCCACTTCCCATGAACCCCTCACTAGCCATTAGATGGTGCCAACTTCCAGCACTCTTAGCCACTGAATAGAAACAACTTTCACTCCCTACTGACCTGTTCTGGATTTGAACCCATGATCTTGGAGCGAAAGGCTCCCTAGTTCAGCCTATCGCTAATGCTGGTGAACCGCATTATGCGCTAATTCACCTTTTCTTCCTAGGGTTCAGCTAGGAACAGGCAAATCAAGATGGGCCAAAATAGAAGCTGGCCCAGGCTCTTCATGCAAACTTGAGTTAATCAGGCCCCAAACACTTCTGCGATTCGGACATGTTGGGTTACTTAATCCATGTGGGACCTGCTCTAAGGAGGAGAGTGTACTTCAGTCAACCTGGCCTATGCAGTCTTAGATCTCTCCTCTGAGGCTGTCAGCAAGAACTAGTTCAAGCTGCGGAGATTTTTTTTTCTTGGTGTGATGTCGACATCTCTCCATTGGTACCTTTGGACTGAACCTCTTCACCCAGCTTGTAATGTTCCGGGGAGGAGGGATGTGCATTTCTTCCAGCTTTGTGAGAATCCTTCCAGGTATCCTAGGACAAGACGTTGGGAGTTTGTTGAGTGATATGTGACAATTCATTCAGCTGGTGATGTTCAGCAGGGCATATCTGGGGCATAGCTCTAGTGTTGGCCCTCTGCAGGTGGGTGAATTTTACCCAGTGTGCACACGATCAGTATGGCTCATGGTTATGTCGTTGACCATCAAGTTTTGGTATTTTGAATTAAGAAGCTCCAATTGGCCGGAGATGGAACACGACTTGCTTCAGAGATGCCACCAAAAAACATTTGCTGGGTGCAACGCTTGGCCACTATGAACAGGAGCTAAATTCAGACCACAACCTGAGCTGTGGAAGGCTCCATATTTCACTGCCAATCCCCTGAGCCATCCTGCCTCCCTCCTCTTGAATTCCCTTTAAGATCGGAGTACTATATTCATTGTGCAATCTGAACAATGCAATGGTGGGTGGTTGCTATGTCCCTGTAAGGTCCATGACCTGGCGCTGCTGTGAGACACTGTCTGCTGCAGTTGTCTTCGTACTACGTGTCTGTTAATTCCATCCCTGCGTCATGGTGACATCAGGAACAAGCCACAGCTACATGGATTGCCAGCCCCAAATGCATTAGTGCTTCCAGGGGGACCCGAACGCTAGCAGGAGCTATCAAGGCTGGGAGGAACCGACAGGGTATAGCTACGTGGCTTGAACTTCCAACAGACAACAACACAAGTACTCTGCAGTGCTGAGCTGATGGAGCTGATACTTTAAGTCAGCATCACTCAGGAAATACCCTTGGAGAACCTGGGCCTTTTCCACCCATCACGGACTGATCATTTAGGAACGAGAGGCGAAATTCACCCCTGTGCAGAGAGCCCCTGTACCACAGAAGCCTCCAGACGATGGGTCTGCCTTACATTTTCATATCCCAAGCTCTGGTGAGACCCCTCCAATAGTCTCGTGGTTTGGGATTTTCATCAGCTAGTCAGGTTTCAGAGTAGCAACCTTGTTAGTCTGTATTCGCAAAAAGAAAAGGAGGACTTGTGGCACCTTAGAGACTAACCAATTTATTTGAGCATAAGCTTTCGTGAGCTACAGCTCACTTCATCGGATGCATAATTTTCTTTGGTGCTGTGTGTCTGGGTTTCTTGAATCAGCTGGTGGGTTGTGACCAAAGAAGGTCCCTGGTTGACAAGTAAGGGTGGGAAGGGTTGCTGTTTCCATTGCTGTTCGCTGCACAATTCTCCGCTGAACCTTCTCCTGTTGAAGTTGATTTCCTTTGCCAGCCATACTGGGAAACAAGTGTCCTGAAATAGCTTAGCATAAGGAGACCCAGCTGTAGGAGGAGGGCCCTTGAGGGGACGCATGGTTTCCCCTGATGCTAGAACGTGACAAGCGCATTATCTGTCTTTGGACCTATGTATTGTTCATAGATGATTTGACCCAGACAGGTGCCAAATACTCACAGCTCACATTGAAACCACTGGGCTCCTGCCTGAACTGCTCATACCAATCCTGATCCTCAGGCCAAAACAGCCCCTGGCAAAATTTAAAGCACCCTAGTGGCTGCTCTAAATTGTGTCAGCTACAATGGTCACAAGGAACTTCTCTACTGTCTGAGGATTGGTCCGAGCGGTGTGCACTCAGGCCCCATCCCACCTATCCTATCCCATCAACGATGAGCCCCAGACACATCCTCTATGTTGAAGCGGGGTGGGGAGAAGGGAAGAATGCATGACACAAAGACATGTAAAGCTATGTAAAGATTATGCTGGCCAGGAATTCGCCTGCACGAGGAAAAGTCTTAAATGCTTGCTCAAGGCTGCTTTTAAATGCCCTTTACATGTACGGAGCATGAAAAACTCCAAAGCAGCTGCAGATGCACCTCTCAGGATCAAGCCCAGAGTTAGTACTATTATGTTAGCCTGTGCCCAAGTACATGGAACTTTGCTTCTCTGAACAAAGGAAGATCATAGAATCATAGCATCATAGCATATCAGGGTTGGAAGGGACCTCAGGAGGTCATCTAGTCCAACCCCCTGCTCAAAATAGGACCAATCCCCGACTAAATCATCCCAGCCAGGGTTTTGACAAGCCTGACCTTAAAAACTTCAAGGGAAGGAGATTCCACCACCTCCCTAGGTAACGCATTCCAGTGTTTCACCACCCTCCTAGTGAAAAAGTTTTTCCTAATATCCAACCTAAATCTCCCCCACTGCAATTTGAGACCATTGCTCCTCGTTCTGTCATCTGCTACCACTGACAACAGTCTAGATCCATCCTCTTTGGAACCCCCTTTCAGGTAGTTGAAAGCAGCTATCAAATCCCCCCTCATTCTTCTCTTCCGCAGACTAAACAATCCCAGTTCCCTCAGCCTCTCCTCATAAGTCGTGTGTTCCAGTCCCCTAATCATTTTTGTTGCCGTCCGCTGGACGTTTTCCAATTTTTCCACATCCTTCTTGTAGTGTGGGGCCCAAAACTGGACACAGTACTCCAGATGAGGCCTCACCAATGTTGAATAGAGGGGAACGATCACGTCCCTCGATCTGCTGGCAATGCCCCTACGTATACATCCCAAAATGCCACTGGCCTTCTTGGCAACAAGGGCACACTGCTGACTCATATCCAGCTTCTCGTCCACTGTAACCCCTAGGTCCTTTTCTGCAGAACTGCTGCCGAGCCATTCGGTCCCTAGTCTGTAGCGGTGCATGGGATTCTTCCGTCCTAAGGGCAGGACTCTGCACTTGTCCTTGTTGAACCTCATCAGGTTTCTTTTGGCCCAATCCTCCAATTTGTCTAGGTCCCTCTGTATCCTATCCCTACCCTCCAGCGTATCTACCTCTCCCCAGTTTAGTGTCATCTGCAAACTTGCTGAGGGTGCAATTCATCCCATCACTCAGATCATTGATAAAGATGTTGAACAAAACCAGCCCCAGGACCGACCCTTGGGGCACTCCACTTGATACCGGCTGCCAACTAGACATGGAGCCATTGATCACTACCCGTTGAGCCCGACAATCTAGCCAGCTTTCTATCCACCTTATAGTCCATTCATCCAGCCCATACTTCTTTAACTTGCTGGCAAGAATACTGTGGGAGACTGTGCCAAAAGATGCCTGCTCCTTGCTACTGTTATCACACAAGCTCACATGTGCACCCCACCCACTTGCAGATGTAAGCTCCCCAGCTAGAAGGCTTAGGGGGAGGGAATTCTCTGCTCCTGCTATGGGGCAAAGGGGAAGAGCCAGCTCTATCTAGCAAGCCTCGTTTACGTGAATAGTCATGTTGCTCACCCACAGTGTGTCATAGAATCATAGAATATCAGGGTTGGAAGGGACCTCAGGAGGTCATCTAGTCCAACCCCCTGCTCAAAGCAGGACCAATCCCCAATCAAATCATCCCAGCCAAGGCTTTGTCAAGCCTTGTCTGGGTGTCCTTCAGGGGAATTTGCCCGTGTTCTGATTGTCATGACTGCAGCCATACTTATGAAAGGGCGTAGGAAGTGTGCGACGCATGCCCGGCAGTGAGCGGGTCTCACTGAATGCACAGGTGGTGGATGCGTGTTTGGAAACGGGCATTCAAGCTGTAACTAAATAACTCACCAGCCATCATTCAAGCTCAGCAAGAGAGGGTGGAGGGTTGTGTTCTAGAGATGAGGCGGGCTGCCCCAGGGAGGGGGGATGTTGTGGTTTGCTCTGGGTTCTCCTTCTGGTGGTTAAGAACATAAGAATAGCCACACTGGGTCAGACCAAAGGTCCATCTAGCCCAGTGTCCTGTCTTCCGTTAGTGGCCAGTGCCAGGTGCTCCAGAGGGACTGAACAGAACAGGTCATCAGCAACTGGTCCATTCCCTGGTCTGGTTGACTGGACTGGGCTGGTGACGGCGGGAGCAACAATCAGCCGTGTAGAGCTGACTTCACAGAACCGTAGCACGTGGTAGCACGGAGCTGATGTCACAGAACAGAACTGGACCCAGTCATGAGCACAACCTAGAATGCAGCCTTTACTGGGCGGGAGCAGATGGGCAGAGGAGAGCTGGCCCCCTAGATTACCCCTGACTCGAACTGGACACATGGGTGACTCAGTTGTGGGCCACAATAAGAGTTCACACATGACAGCTGTGGGGTTGGGCACAATTCTGGGACACTGCTTGGGCTTTGCTCACACCATACATAAAACCATCTGTTGTTATTGTGTTTGCTTTGTTTGGCTTTGTCATGCTGTCTGGAGTGACTCACAACCGCGAGTGCTGACCTCGGGCCAGACTGTCGGAAAGAGGGAAGACACCCCAAGCTGGTGGTGTGTTCTATAATCCTATTTCACCAAACCAGTTCACACTTGCACTCCTGGATCACTATACCAGGCATACCTTGGAGTCACAGACAGTCCCCTAGGACTCTCCAGCCTATCCTGCCTCCCAGACAAAGTGGTTTTGTGATAAAAGGTCACTTAAACCAAAAATCACATCACATCCAATGGCTCCCAGTCCCAAGAGACCAGTCACTTACCACAGATCAACTGGTACTTTAGATCTTCCATGAAAGACAACACTGGCAGCCAATTCTATAGCCAATGAACTAAAGGTTTATTAGCTAAGGAAAAGAATGAGAGTTAAGAGAGGTTAAATATATGCACAGATGAGTCATAGTTCATAATCCCAAATGGTGGCAGGGACGTAATAAACTGCTCTTTTCCCAAAAGTTTTTTCCAGGTACCTGGATTGTCTCTGTGGATCTCCACCTTGCATCTGATACACTTCCCCGGAAGAGTCCAAACTGTAGAGATGCCGGATCTTTCCACAAATCCAGCTTCTTCTGCCAGAAAGTCAATTGACAGTATCTCTCCCACATGGGCTTTTCCTTTGATGACGGTGGGTGAGGAATGCACTTTGAGGCTCTGACCTCCGGTCATCACACACAGTGGCCATTCTGATAAAGTCCTTCGTTTGCATGCTGCAAGGTTTCTTTGATGGCTGGTGAGTTATTTAGTTACAGAGGTGTTTGCAATGTAGATGTTTGCTAACACATTATGGCAGGACACTGATAAGTAAAAACAATGCATGTAACACCCCATTAGTTTGATGACGTTTCAACACCCAAACACTTCTACATGTAACAATCACTTTCCTCTGTACTAATACACAAGTGAATTGGCCTGAATACACCCTGCCAGCTTCACACTGGTGGCTGCATGTTCCCAAGGATTCCTGAGCGCCTGTGAGCAGGGATGGTGAGCCATAGAGGTTATATTTTAATTTCCTAGAGCCCGAAGTAGGAGCAGCTCTCTCAGACTCTTTCTAATCCCTTTCTTCAATGTTCACACATACACCAATTTGATTCTTGACCCAGCCAGTCCTTCAGAGAGCTTGCTGAGGCTCCTCTTGGCTTCCCGGTCTCCAGAACGTGGATAGAGCAGCTGGACTCTCCATTACTAGTCAAATAGCTTTTGTGTGAGGCTATTTTCACCTCGCATAATGACAGGTTTCAGAGTAACAGCCCGTGTTAGTCTGTATTCGCAAAAAGAAAAGGAGGACTTGTGGCACCTTAGAGACTAACCAATTTATTTGAGCATAAGCTTTCGTGAGCTACAGCTCACTTCATCGAATGCATACTGTGGAAAGTACAGAAGATCTTTTTATACACAAACCATGAAAAAATGGGTGTTTACCACTACAAAAGGTTTTCTCTCCCCCCACCCCACTCTCCTGCTGGTAATAGCTTACACAAACCATGAAAAAATGGGTGTTTACAACTACAAAAGGTTTTCTCTCCCCCCACCCCACTCTCCTGCTGGTAATAGCTTATCTAGAGTGATCACTTTAGATAAGCTATTACCAGCAGGAGAGTGGGGTGGGGGGAGAGAAAACCTTTTGTAGTGGTAAACACCCATTTTTTCATGGTTTGTGTGTATAAAAAGATCTTCTGTACTTTCCACAGTATGCATCCGATGAAGTGAGCTGTAGCTCACGAAAGCTTATGCTCAAATAAATTGGTGAGTCTCTAAGGTGCCACAAGTACTTCTTTTCTTTTTATTTTCACCTCTTCCCCCTTTTCCATAACTTGGTGCTTCCTTTCCTTATTTGTCTCTTCCTCTTAGCCCTAGCCTGTGGGGAGAGACTGAGATGGCTCAGCGTAGAGAGACGATCGCCTGGGGACACGTTCCAGCTGGAATGTATGTGTGTGTGTGTGTGTGTGTGTGTGTGTGTGGCAGTGGAGTGTGTCTGTTTGTGCACAAGAGTGTGACTGAGTGTGTGGAATGGAGTGTGGGTGCCTGTCTGTGAGCGTGAGAACATAAGAACAGCCACACTGGGTCAGACCAAAGGTCCATCTAGCCCAGCGTCTTGTCTACCGACAGTGGCCAATGCCAGGTGCCCCAGAGGGAGTGAACATAACAGGGCAATTTTGAGTGATCCATCCCCTGTCATCCAGTCCCAGCTTCTGGCCATTGGAGGTTTAGAGAGACCCGAAGAATGGGGTTGTGTTCTTGCGAGTGTGCGTGCAGAAGACAACAGAGACTGCACCCTTAGCAGAAATACACTGGTACCTTTGGTTAACTAAAGCCGTAGGGGAACCATGAGGGCGAAAGTCACGTATTCACCCCTACTCCCCGCACCCCGGTGGGGGAAGCTGGGAGCCAGGCACAGACTCGCTGGTGCGTGCGATGCAATCAGCTCCTCGCTCGCCTCTCGGCAAAGGGAAAACTATTTCCAAAGCACCTTTCATGTCAAACGCTTCACAAAAGCTGTGCGCTGTGATACAATAAACCCCCAAACCAACTCCCTGGGCAACTCAGCTGGGCCTGAGCCACGCTAATCCTCTGCAAATAAGAAGGTTTTCAATTTGCTTTTAAATGTCTCTGAGGAAGGAGCTGTTGGGAGAGAATTCTGCAGCCAGAGGCAAACATTTCTCTGAACCCGTCCCCCTGCAGGGAGGAGAGGCAGACGTGTCCGTCTACACCCAGCTTGTCCCAGCAGCAGGGGGTGGAATGGGCAAGGTAGGGACACCCCAGCGTGGGCTCAGGGGGCAGTGAGTTAGGGCCTCACCTCGGGAGAGCTGAGTTCAAGTCCTGCTTTGGGAATTCAGAGTTGCTTATTCTAGGTGCCGACTTCCGCCCCTTTGCCCAGCTCACGGTGCCATTCACCATGACTGGCCATCTCTGCTCGGGAGCCTGGGATGGTGCAGGTCAGGATTCGTGCTTGCCATGAAAGCAGCGTGCGGAGACCCAGGATGGCAATAGCAGAGATGGGGGGGCTGCGTGTCAGGCCCGAGCTGCATTAGCCGTGGGTGAGGATTATGGGGCACTGGCTGAGCTGGGTGTGGGGAGCCCAGGCCTGAGAAAGCAGGGGGTGCTGTGAGTGAGGATCCAGGTGCATTGGCAGAGCTATCCAGGGGAAGGGCTGCAAACCCCATGGTTCTTGTCTGCTCTGCCCTGCTGCACGAGCCCGACACGCTACTCCTGGGCTCCGAGGTTTGCTGCCAGGGATTTTTGTCTGTTTTTTGCAGTATAGAGGTACCCTCATAGAGACACCTCAAAGCCTGGCTATTCCCACAGCTAGGAGCTCTATGGCTGAACCCCCAGGTAAAGCAAGCTGGAGAAGGGAGGCACATGGGGGGACTGGGAGAGCAGGGGCCTTCGCTCAGCCGCCCTGCAGGCTGGGGTGTGGGCATGAGCCATGTGTGAAACTGAACCGCCCTCCTTTAAAAATATCCCCCTCAGGGCTTCCTTCTCTTCCTCCTCTTCTCTTCCATGCAGGTTTGTATTCCATCCTCATCACCACAGTATCTGAGCATCTTCCAATAGTGCATTGAGGGACATGACTGGTGGCACTGGCTCAGGCTGCGGGAACAGCTTCTACAGGGCTGCTCCATGCCCACCCCGCCCAGGAGTAGGGGGCGTGTGCGGGGAATGGATGGAGCTTTGGTGGTGCCCCCACCAGCACTGTGGCCAGCGCTAGGAGCCATGTGGCTGGCACAGAGTATGACCCCCTCAGAGCGGGCAACCGGGAGGCAAATTGTAACTCTGAGACTTGCAACGGACTCCTGAAGCAGAGCGACGGTGCGCTGTCCTGCAGCCGGGGCTCCACACAGAGCCTCCATCGATCCCGGAGTGTCGCTCATGTTTCATGAAACCACTTTTGGGCCCCCGCCCTGCCGATTGCTCTCAGCTTGCAAGGTCTGGTAGGGGGCAGTGTCTTGTGAGACAAGTGGAGCCTTTGATCACAGCTGAACCTTGATTAGGGGGCGGGGCTTCCTGGTCAGTAGGCCAACCGGCCGCCCAGCAGCCAGCAGAGATGAAAGGAGAGGAGTTTGGGGAGGGTGGGATAGCTCAGTGGTTTGAGCATTGGCCTGCTAAACCCAGGGTTGTGAGTTCAATCCTTGAGGGGGCTGTTAAGTTGATCTGGGGCAAAAATTGGGGATTGGTCCTGCTTTGAGCAGGGGGTTGGACTAGATGATCTCCTGAGGTCCCTTCCAACCCTGTGATTCTGTGGGTGGGCTTTTTTCCTTGACAGGAGCTTAGGAGGAAAGGCTAGACAGCTTCAGAGGCAGCACTGGTAATGACCTGACGAATGGAAGAGACAATGAAGATGGGAACTGTGGGATGTACGTTCTCCTGGAGCAGGTACCTGAAAGGTGCTTCGTTTGTAGGATACCTAGATCTGATGGAAGAGAAGAGCTGAGGTTTGGAGATGCAGCTAGAAACTGGTTGCGTTTCGAAGGCAATTTGAGCGGATCATAGAATCTCAGGGTTGAAAGGGACCTTAGGGGGTCATCTAGTCCAACCCTCTGCTCAAAGCAGGACCAATCCCCAATTTTTGCCGCAGATCCCTAAATGGCCCCTTCAAGGATTGAACTCATAACCCTGGGTTTAGCAGGCCAATGCTCAAACCACTGAGCAATCCCTCCCCCCAATGATGATGGAGGGCAGCAGAGAGGGGGCTGAAGTAAAACCTCATGACTTGCAGATGCAAGCTGGACCAGAGAACTGTGAGGGGAGACTGCCGGATGAGGAAAGATGCCAGTCGTAGCATGTGACTACAAGAACAAGGCAGAGGAACAGACAGGCTAGTGAAGGAGAAACAGGGCTGAAGAACAGATTTGCTGAGTTGGAAAATGAAGGGGAGAGGCAGGCAATAACAGAAGATGGGAGGGCAAGATAGAAGAGAAGAGTGGCTAGTCCTACAAGAGGAGGGGAAGAGACAATGGAGATAGCCAGAGTTCAGAGCTCCAGGAAGACGGAGAATGACTCTCAGAAGTGAGAACAAAAGGCAAGACGGGGAAGGCTGGAGAATCTCATCAACACTGAGAAGATACAGGTCTACATGACTGGGGTCTCCCTACTAAGAAGAACAGACAGGCTAGTCAGCGGAGCTGATCTAGAGAACAGAAGGGTGTGCTGTCTGCTGGGATGTGGACCTGAAGCTGAAGAGGATCCTAAGGGTTTGAATAGAGACTGGGAGTGGCTGGGTCATTACACATATTTAATCTATTTCCCTATGTTAAGTATCCTCACACCTTCTTGTCAACTGTCTAAATGGGCCATCTTGATTATCACTACAAAAGTTTTTTTCTCCTGCTAATAATAGCTCATCTTAATTAATTAGCCTCTTACAGTTTGTATGACAACTTCCACCTTCTCTATATGTATATATATCTCTATATATCTTCTTACTATATGTTCCATTCTATGCATCCAATGAAGTGAGCTGTAGCCCATGAAATCTTATGCTCTAATAAATTTGTTAGTCTCTAAGGTGCCACAAGTCCTCCTGTTCTTTTTGCGGCTACAGACTAACACGGCTGCGACTCTGAAACCTGTGGGAACAAATGATACTGTTAGATTCTCCCTGGGACAGACCAAGGAACACTATGCCCGGCTGGGGAAGGTGCTTAAAGAAATGGAGGCTCAGGTGATCTTCAGTGGGATTGTATCTGCTCCTGGGGGAGGAGAGTGAAGGCAAGACAAGATTATGATGATCAACAGGTGGCTCAGGCAATGGTGCTCCAAGGAGGACTTTGGGATGGTTGACTGCTGGGAGGCATTTGCGGACAGAGGACTGTTCCCAGGGGATGGACCCCACCTGAGTAGGGAGGGAAATAGACTGCTAGGGATGGAGGTTGGCACAACTGATTAAAAGAGCTTTAAACTAGGAATTCAGGGTTAGGGTTGGGTAACCTTCACGTCCGATTGTAATATTGAGTTCAAGGAAAGTCAAGTAAAAGAGGGTATAGCAATGGAGAAAGGACCAATAGAGGGTAGGAGAATGGCCAACAAGAGAAAAGACAGTGCTAATACCACTGACAGTAACAGTCAGATTAGCGGTACTGGCAGTAAAATGACTGTGGTCTGGCATGAAGAACTCAAGGATCTGAATGTGGAGGAGGCTTGGAATTACTTTAAATCAAATTTGCAAAAACTATCTGGAGCCTTCACTCAAGCAAGGGGAAAAAACGCACAGGGAAGGGCTGTAGACCAAACTGGAGGAGCAAGCATCTTGAACTGGTTAAGAGAAAGCAGAAAGCCTACAAGCAATGGAAGATGGGATGGATCAGCAAGGAAAGCTGCCTCTTGGAGGTCAGAATGTGTAGGAGGAAAATGAGAACCGCCAAAAGCCAAGCAGAGTTCGATCTTGCAAAGGAAATTAAAACCAAGTTAAATTAAATTAAAATTTAAAAGGTTCTTTAGCCATATAAATAACAAAAAACGAAAAACAAGGAAAGAAGTGGGACAGCTAAGCACTGAGGATGGGATGGAGATTAAAGATAATCTAGACATGGCCAACACTTGACTATCTTGCCTCAGTTTTTAATAAGGATAATGAGGAGCCTGGGGACAGTGGACAGAGGGATTAATGGGAATGAGGATATGGAAGTAGAAAGGACCACATCCGAGATGGAAGCCAAACTCAAACAGACTAACAGGACCATATCTGGGGGCCCAGATAAACCATCCAAGAACATTAAAGGAACTGGCACATGAAACTGCAAGCTCAGTAGGAAGGATTTTTTATAAATCCATAAACTCGCGGGTTGTACCTATGACTGGAGAATTGCAAATGCAGTACCTATATCTAAGAAAGGGGGGGAAATTGATCTGGGAAGTTACAGGTCCGTTAATTGTATGCAAGGTCTTGGAACCAATTTTGAAAGAGAGAGTAGTTAAGCACATAGAGGTAAATGGTAATTGAGATAAACTAGAACATGGTTTTACAAAAGGTAGATCATGCCAGACCAACCTGATCTCCTTCTTTGAGAAGACAACCAACTTCCTAGACAAAGGAAATTCAGTAGATCTAATCTACCTGGATTTCAATAAAGCATTTGATACAGTTCCACATGGGAAATAATTAGTTAAATTGGAGAAGATGGAAGCTAATAAAAGAATTGAGAGGTGGGTAAGGAACTGGTTAAAGAGGAGATTGTCAAAAGGTGAATTGTCGGGCTGGGGGGAGGTTACTAGTGGAGTTCCTCACAGATCAGTCACAGAGAATTCTTTCCCAGGGTCTGGCTGGTGGGTCTTGGCAACACGCTCAGGGTCTAACTGATGGCTGTATGTGGGGTTGGAAGGAATTTCCCCCCAAGTCAGATTGACAGAGACCCTGAGGTTTTATTGTCCTCCTCTGCAGCATGGGGCATGGGTCACTTGCTGGTTTGAACTAGAAGAAATGGTGGATTCTCTGCACCGAAGTCTTTAAATCAAGATTTGAGAACATCAGAAACTCAGCCAGAGATTCGGGGTCTATCACAGGAGTGGGTGGGTGAGGTTCTGTGGCCTGCGATGTACGGGAGGTCAGCCTAGATGATCATGATGGTCCCTTCTGGCTGTACAGTCTATGAATCTCTGAGGTCAGCCCCAGAAATAACCCCAGGGGCCAGGCTGGGACGAAAACCTTCTTGAGCACCACCTTTCCTGGAGAGTGAACTGAGCTGTCAGAACAATGTAATTAGCCACTTAATTTTTAATGTTAATTAACCTTCCTTTGCACTTGCACCTTTGTCGAGGTATCGCCCTGCTCTCTGGGGTGCTGGTGAAAGCAAGTACATGCTAGTTACTTTGCAATTAATTACAGCTTTGAAAGGGCCCTGAGAGGCACCGTTTTCTGTTTGATCTTGTAAGTGCTTCATTAAAGACCCACCAAGGAACAGAATATTTTAGTACTTTGCTCACCTAACAACCTGTGGTTCGTTCCTTTGCAAAATGTGAGGGAGCTATTTATTTATTATTCCTAAGGAGAACGGGGAAAAACACCCCAGATCTTTCATTATTAATCTGAAGTTCAGTTTGAGCAGACAGAAGGCTACAGATCAGATTCTGCCCGCTGCTAAACAGAACACTAAAATATAGAGCACATCTATCTATACGCAGGGGGTGGAAAGCTGGGGTGTAAGTATACAGCACACTAGCCTGCCACACTCTGACCACCCGTGTGGACCCTGCTGCCATATACTAAAACCTCCCTCATGCATTTTGTGTACTGCTTGCCACGCACTAACTCGCTGTATAAACCAGCGCTAAGAGTAAGCAATTCCATTATGAGTGGGGCCGGTTGACAAGTTTCCATTACCACTGTTTTTTCTACAGGAAATTGGACTTTCAACTAAGTGAAACTTTTTTGCAGACAACTGTTTACATTTGGTCAGAAAAACAAAAATTGAAAACTTTTGGGCTGAAAACTGAAGATTTGGGGGATTAAAAGTTTATAGTTTTCAGCCAAAAATGTTAAGGTCCTGGTTTTTCAATGACAAGTCACAATTTCCAGTGGAAAATGGCAACAATTTATTTCATTTTATTTTTCATTTTCATCAAAACTCCCCATGGGAGAGGGGAACCCTCCACTTCAGACCAGTTCTAAAGACTATATCTGGCTCAGGAAGTTACCAGATAAATAATTTTTGCATTCTTCAGCCAGCGTAGAATGTGAAATGAATAATTAAAAAAAGCATGTTTTCAAAATCAAAACCTGGGGACATTTTTTGTGGCAACAGTTTTGTCATGGGGTCGACTCACTGTGGGGGGCAGCTCCTCCTGGATGCTGTGGGAAATAGCTCTCTTCCAAGTCCGATGCCTTCCCTTGTGGTCTCTCAACCCTTTGTCCTCTCTCATTCCAGGAGCAGTATCTTCCTCTTCATGAGTCGGCCTTCCGGTCAGGTCACTATGTGATTTCAAGTCTCACCGCACCCGCTGCCCAGGAAATGCCACTCCATCAGTGGTTGGTAGGGGAACCTGGGCGCACCTATGACTCAGGGGTCCAGTCAGGGACCATACAACATGCAGCCAAGTCTCCAGCCTTGCTGCTCTCTCCTTGGGCTGCTTCCTGCTCTGCTTTCTTCTCCACCCTTCTCTCATCTGGGTCCACCCTTCCCTCAGGACCAGGCTCCCAGGGCTCTACTCTTTCCCTGAGCTCCCCACTTCCCTCTCTAATGCACAGCACATGGCTGCAGACTTCCTCGCTGCAGCCATTTCTGTTGCCAGCTGCCTGGCTTTATACACAGGTCTCCCCGGAGCTTCATCTCCCAGTCAGGGCTGTTTCTCTTGCCTATTCCCCTCTTGTGTGGCCTTTCTCAGCTTCCTTAACCTTTCCAGGGCTATTGTGGGGTGAACACCCCATCACAATAACAAAATAGTTCTTAATTATTATTATTATTATTATTTATTTATCACCAACGCATCCTCTAGGAGGTCTAGGCATGGACCAGAAACCCATTGTGCTAGGGGCTGCATAAACCCAGAACAAAAAGGCAGTCCCTGCCCCACAGAACTTGCCATCTGCCTATAAGACAAGAGACAACAGATGGCTACAAACAGATGGGGGAGTAAAAGGAGACAATGGGACAAATGAGAGTTACGCAAAAATACATATTTTAAGATGTGTCAGTTCTGCAAGCCCCTGACCAGAGAGAGTCAGGAAATTTATTTTGTCCCTGTGGAAAAATGTCAACGAGAAGGAAAAGAAAAATCATTTTTATTGATTTTTTGGGGGGAAAAGCTGAAAAGCAAAAACAATTTCCCTTTGACAAAAAGCCAACGGAAAATTTTCTGCTTGGTCTAGTTATGACAGTCGCGACGTGTGCGTATTTCTCAGAGTGGATTCCCCCCCCCCCCAGCAACTTAGTGTCTGAAAGGGTTTATTATGAACCACTGAACAAATGGGAGCATTTGCTCTGAGCAGAGGCGCAGCTTTGAAAGGATCTATATTCAGCTGACTTTTCTCCTTACCCCAAACACTGTTCATTACACTGAATGCTCATGCCATAGGACTGCTTGTTCCTAGTAAAAGCAGAGCAAAGTTTACTCCTTCCATTCCCCTGCTAGAGCTCTTGCCCTGCATGTGTCTTCTCTGGACTTAACTTTCTCCTTCTAGTGCCTTGCCTGCCGTTACCCCCATCACAGCTGCCTGCGATCAGGCTACAAAGGATTTATAAGGCCTGCTTGGGGCCATGTAGACTCTAACTGGGCCATGAACTCTTTGCATAGTGGCCAACACTGCACAACACTCTAAGGCAATCGGGCTCCGTTTCTTTCTGTTGCCTTTTTCTCCTGACCCACCTCATCCCTAGGCCCCTGCTGAGCTGTTCCCTTTTCCTTTTGTCTGTCCCATTCCACAGACTGTGTCTTCTCCCCTTCCACTTCCCACCTTTGCTGCTTCCATCCAACGTCCTTTCTTTCTTGCTTGCTTTCTTTCTTGCTTGCTTTCTTGCTTGCTTTCCACTTAACTGCCCCCCTTGTCTGTCCCACAACCCATCTCCTTGCTCCAGCAGCGTCCTACCCTGTGTCTGCAGCATGGCAGTTTCAAGTGAAATTGACCGGCACAGGATAGTTTGCTCTGTTGCTCCTTCAGCTCAAGGGGGATGGAGCAGCAAGGTGAAACTTACCAGATCTGGTCGATGTCACTTTGAAGTACACTGGGCAGGGGGCACGTCTGGTTGAGATGCTAGGAGGAGCGGGAGAACCAGATAGCAGGTAAAGGACTGGAGCGAACTGGTGAATCAGCACTGAGCTACACCTATGTAACTATCTCTCTTCCTGCTTATGTGGCCCCATCGCCATAAAAATCATTCATCTTCACAGGCCTGCTGTGAATTTCTGAATGTATGATTTTTCCCCATGTTACAGACAGGGAAACTAAGGCACAGAAGGATTCATGGTCTCATCCCAGCTCACACATGCAGCCAGGACTTGAATGCCAGTTTTCTGAGGGCTCATCCAGCACATTCGCAGCAAATTGTCCTTCCTCCCTAGCTGAGAGAAGAATCTGGCCTCTTGTCCTTATAATTGTCCGTGAGTTAAAAATTCCTTGGTACACTGTGGTGCAAAAGATCATAATGAATCAAGAGGAAAAGGCAGGGATAGTAGGGGTGGAAGGTCCCTGTACTGGACATTCCCACTGCAGGTGGGAGGCCCAGCAGAGGTCCAGACAGCTATGTTTAAAGTGTGCCAACCGACTGCAGCGTCCTTAACTCCTTCTGTGCCGCAGCTGTGCTAGCTGCGTGGTGGCAGACTTAACCAGCTGGTAGAGTCCATCACAGGGTGGCTGTGCCGTGTCACCGGGGCAGCACATGGCGCCGAGAGTCAGCAGTGAGGCACGTAACCTCATGAGCTTTATCATGGGTAGCCTCCCGTCATATCCCAGCATGCACTGTGCTCGCGGTAAAAACCTGAGAGGGATTCTCTGTCGTAACAGCCTCTTTGGTTGTGTCGGGAACATCTGGTCGGTCAGGCCCAGGGAGGGGATGTTCTCAGACCATGACAGCTGGGTTTGCTGGGTTAAAAAGTTATCAAGCCTTAAACCGCTCCTGGGCAGGACGTATGTGGTAGCCACTGAGCAGCACTGTCATGAATGCAGGAGCTAGGCATGTTTTACTTTGTGCTTGTTTGCCCAACACTCTGCATGCATGCAAGGCCTGGCCAGGCACCAAGGAGCGTTCTCCTGAAGTCCCACAGTTCGAGGGCAGAGGCAGGAACGTTGGTGAAGTCTCTGCTGCCATCCTCCTCATCTCCCTTTGACTTTACTGAGAAGCTGGCATTGCCCTTCAAGGTCTGGAGGGTGCCTCTCTGGTCCTTCACCTTGGCGTGTCCTTGGGGATGCCATGTGCTCTCCAGCATTGGTTCTGTCTTGTGTGGGAGGCAGGGGCAGTTTACCCCATGCAAGAGGTTTCTTCCCTGCTTTCTGGCTCTCTGGGCCTCACTCAGAGGAGCAGCGTCTCTCCTCTTACACCCGCCGTGCTCTTGGGAAAGACATCACCGCAGTTCGGGAGAACTTTTTACCAGGGTTATTTCAGACACGATTGGCTGCCGGAATGTATTTGAGGTGGCACGACACTGCGAAAAGAAAGAAAGCGAGAAAGAAAGTCCACTTATTTGTTGTCTGCTTTAGCCATTTTTGCACCTCTCAGCATATTCACCCAGTTCTGAAAAATACTGCCTTTGTTATGTTAATGTTCAGCCCGTCAGCAGAAACGAAACGCCCACTCCCCTCTCTGCCGGCTAATGGTGGATTCCTCCGGTAGGCGCAGAAGCGCTGAGTCAGCAGAATACACAGGGCTCTTTCTAACGGTTCAGGAAAGGCTTGCACAGAAAGTGTTTTAAAATATATATATATATCTTCCTGTTGCAGTTACCCCGCTCCTAAGAGAGGAGGCTAGGCTGACTGGGGAAGCAGCCACAGAGGGGACCACGCCCCAATCAGGCCGCAGCTGGCCCTGTAAAAGGGCTGCTAGCCAGGAGCTCAGGCAGTCTCTCTCTAGCTGTGGAGAGAGGCGGACCTGGCTGCCTGGGAGCTCAGGGAATGGTGCAGTGCTGGGGAAGGGCAGGCTGAGCTGGGGCGCTCAGGCCTGGTGACTTCCCAGGCTGCGGCCTGATAGAAAGGCCAAAGCAGGTACTGAGGCTACAGCGGTGTAGCCTGGGGTTAGGCAAAGGCAGCAGGTCCAAAACCCCCGTGCCAGTGATGAGCGGTTTACAGACTGCAGTCTGCCCCAGTGAGCAGGGGCTACATGCTGACTGGCAGTAGCCACTGTGGCAAGGTGGGGATAGAGGGTTGGGGGGTTCCCCTGGGAGGGGAGACCCAGAGTTTGGGGACACTGCCAGGGGGCAACACCCCAAGGCAAAGGGGCACCCACTGTAGTATCCAGAGGGCGCACACTGAGGCCGGGGTCCAATGGCGCTAGGTGCTGTAAAGACACAAAGCACGCCATTGAAGAATTTACAATCTGAATACATAAGACAAAGGACGGATTATTATCCCCAGTGTAGGGCTGGGAAATGGAAGGCACGAAGAGATTAAATGACTGACCCAAGGCATTTCTGACTGAAGGTAGGACTCGAAGCGAGCTCTTCTGAGTCAGAGCCCGGTGCCTCAATCACATGGCCAGCCTCCCTCTCTGTCTGCCGCTGTCACAGCAGAAGTTCTGAAACAGGACTTAAGGCTCTGGCTTGCAGGTCTGTTGAAATGGAGATTCCTGAGATTTGCTGGGTACCCCGATGACAAGAAATGAGATCCAGTGAGCTCTACCCACAGCAAACATCTTCATGAAAGCACAGCTCAACAGACTAGAAACTGTTTTCACCGGATGGGAGAGCTTAGAAGTTAGAAACACAAAGTATGAGGGAAATTCTCATTTAGGGCTTCAGCAGGGACCACAGCTATTTGCTGGCTGTTGTCCTGCTTATGGATCCTCCCA
Organism: Chelonia mydas; assembly: GCF_015237465.2. Taxonomy (NCBI): domain Eukaryota; kingdom Metazoa; phylum Chordata; order Testudines; family Cheloniidae; genus Chelonia; species Chelonia mydas. The sequence goes on along the minus strand of NC_051257.2, from coordinate 20,525,804 downwards.
GTGCAGCTAGCCACGATATAGGCCTGTGTGCCCCCTTGGATCGCTGCTCACATGCCCTGCATAGGTCCCAATGGAGAGTCAGGGATATATGATCAGCTACTAAAGGGAATGTATTGCAATGCGTATGGATGAAGGTGGCCAGGTTAAAGCTGCTGTGTCAAAGGGGGTCTCCAGCCCATCTGTGGAGGACCAGTGAGGATACAGAGACGTGGGACTCTTCTAGGGGAAACCAGAGCCTCCAGCACATTTCAGAGTTGGTCAACAGGGTGGCTGAGGATAAGGGGGGCAGACAGAAAGCTGTCATTGGGCACTGAATGTGCGACCTCTTCAGGTTTCCAGCACAGTCTCCAAAAGACTTCACGGTGTTGTGTGGAGATTGTGGTTTCCCCAAGGGTCTTCTGCAGAGATTGCCTTGGGCTCTCCTGCAATGTGTCCCTTATGCACATGTGGCTTCTGAAGACACTATTTTCATTTGGCAATATCATTCCTTGGGGGACTGGCTGGCTTGACCTATTGGTCCTGGATGGTGCCTGGCACTTCGAGGTGACTGGTTTGGAACCAGCTCAGTTAGTGACTCAAAGTTCTCCCCTGCTGGGAAGTGCTCCAGGCCATGTTCCCCAGGGCTCAGCGCCCATCATTGGGGCTAGATTCCCCACAGAGCTCAATGCCCATTTAGGCACACAAAGAAGGGCCACATTTTCAGGGGTGCAAAACTCCCAGTGTGACACTTGGGCCAGATTTTCCAAAGCTACATATCCAACAACCTGGGATCTTTGGAGAACCCGGCTGTTTATTTTGGTGGTTAAACGTGAGCTGAGCACTTAAGAATCTCAGGCCTTGTTTGCGAGAACTGGCTTTGCTATCACAGTGGTTGGAGTTGAGACTAACTCTAGGATAGAAACTTCTGATGGCCAGCTGGTGACCTCAGTCGAACAGCAAGCAGATGCCCACCTAACAGAAGCCGGCAGCACTGTCTCAGTGGAAAGACTGTGGAGATTGACTGAGCAGGGAGATGATCCCCAAGGGTGGTCCTTCCAGATCAGGGCTGCAACAGCCTGGGGAAGCCTTCGCGGCTGCCACCTATGCTTCAGGAGAACAAATGGAGGCTGTCAGTCTCCAGGGCCATCAATCCGTCAGGCCGTATCACATCTGCCATAAAAGACATTTCAAAAGAAAATTGGCATTTTGCTTTATTGCGTGTCAATTTAACAAATGGGAATGAGTGTAAAGTATCAGAGCCTGGGCTCGCGGCTCCCTGGCGGCTTCTGTCTCACTTGGCAGTGTTCTCTGCCCCTCTGCGGGGCCACGCTCGGGGGCTGTTGGGAAATTTAGCAGACACCTGGGGTGAAGGTCACCCCTGGGCACAAGGCCAGACCAAGACCTAAACCTTCAGATGAATTTCGCCCATGATTAAGCCCTATATGGAGAACAAATATTTCATAATGGGCTCATGCAGGTGTAGCCACGTCAGTCCCAGGCTCTTAGAGAGACACGGTGGGTGAGGTCATACAGTGATAATGACCTCACCCACCTTGTCTCTCTAATAATGGGCTCTTCTCTACCAGGGAATGGTGTAGCCCGATCTAATGGCTGGAAGCTGAAGCGAGACAAATTCAGACAGGAAACAAAGCATCAGTTTCCAGCAGTGAGAGGAATTAACCACTGGAACAGCTCACCAAGGGCCGCGGACGTGTTCCTGAAAGATCGACTGGGTGATCACAGCGGTCCCTTCTGGCCGTGGAATCTAGGAATCAACCTTTCTGCACGAGCTCTTAGGACTTAATTGGTGCCTTAGCCTCGGGCTGACTTCTTTGCACCCGGGTGAGTATAAAACAGAGGCGATCTTTTCTCCTCCTTGCCTTCAGTTCCTGGCTCTCTGCTGTGTCACGCCAGCTTCCTGCCAATGCCTCCATTTACCTGAGCTACTGCACCATAAAACTGACAGTGCCCAACAATAGCTAGGAGAAGGGGTGTGGCCCAGTGCTTGGGGAATGGGGAGATCTGGGTGCTCAGCCCAGCTGTGCGACCATCGCCAAATCACTGCCCCTCTGTTGGTCTTGTCTGTTTAGAGTCTGAGCTCTTTGGGGCAGGGGTTGTCGGTCACTATGTGGTTGTACAGCCCCTAGAGTAACGGGGCTTGTTTGACCGGGGGCCTCCAGGTGTGGCTGTCAGAGAAGTAACAAGCTCAGAGGGCTGGGATTTATGTAGCACCTTTCTCCCAATGTGTTTTCTAACCATTGGTAAATGAAGCTTTGCAACACCCCACAAGTAATAGTACATGCATGGTACAGAGGGGGAAACTGAGGCACAGAGCAGGGGCTGCCCGAGGTCACACAGGGGGTCAGGGGCAGAGCTGGGAAAAGAACCCAGAGATCCTGACCCCAGTTCCCTGCTCGTCATATTGAACCATACCCATAATTCCCGGTAGCTCCATTGAGGTCAGTGGGCCAGTTCCCCAGCTGTGAATCACCCGGAGTTCAACTGGAATCAATGGCATGATACTGATTTATACCAGCTGAGGATCTGACCAGCTGCCTTCCTCTTCTAGCCTGCCACCTACCGAGGAAAGAGTCTTCTCCACTGCGCCCCCACCCCTGGAACTCCCTGCCTGTTCCCATGCGCCTCCCTGATTCCAGCACATCCTTTCACATCCCATTTCAAAACGTGTCTTTTATTCCTGGCCTCTCGCTCTTAATTTCTCTCTCCTTTGGCTATTAATTAATTCTGTAAGGCACTTTGGGTTACATTTATTATGAATGGCACTGTAGCAAATAATCTCTCCCCTTTTATTACCGTTTGACTACTGCAGATAGCCAGCTGATTGATGGCTCCTTATCTGTGCAGGAAACTGACCGGCGGCCAACAGCAGGCAAGCGAATTAACACCCCTTGTACTAGGACGTAGGTCGCAGCACGGAGTCATACCAGTTGAATGGAGCTCTGGGAGCCATCCAGAAGTACTGGTGCCCCTTTGAAGAGCCTGCTGCCTTCTGGGAATGGGGAATAAGAGAACTGGTGTCAAGACGAGACCACCAAGAAGATGACTTGATTTGGCCAATGATGTTTAGTGCTTCCAGTGCTCTGTATCATACAGACCAGTGGGCGTTTGGTGAGCTGGCTGAGCTGTGTGGAGTCCCTGGGACTAGAGTAGCAAGTGGATATTCCAAGTCAGGATCAAGGTGCCTTGGCAGAGCAGAGAAGGAATAAGAACTAATATCAGAGAGTGCTGGACAGTTGGGTTGAAGCCCAACTGCTCAGTTGGTAGGGTGGGCAGGACTGAGACAGCTTGGTGGTTGAAGCTCAGACTGGAGGTGCATTAGTAGAGCTGCATGGGGAAAGAGACACACGCCTCTGTGCCTCAGTTTCCCCACCCGATCTCGGTCTTCTCTATTTTGACAGTAAGTTCTTTATGGGGCAGAGACTGCCTCTTACTGTGTGTATGTACAGCGCCTAGCACAATGCTCCCATAATGCAAATAATGTGTTGTAGGCCAGGTGCTTTTCAAAGGTGGGTGGAGATTCAGGAAGGTGTCTGCCTGCCAACCTGGGGCTTGGCAGAGGAAGATGGCGCACTGGTTAGGAGGCTAGCAAGCGTTCCCTGTTCACTTCTTTGCTCTGGGACGGACTCGCGGTATGACCTTGGACAAGTCCCTTGTCTCTCTGTGCTGTAGTTCCCCCTCTTTAAAGCGGGGCTGTGCTGCACACGAGAGCTGGGCAGACAGATACATTAAAGCAGGTGAGTTACTCCAATGCTACGGTAAATAAGGCCAGATATGCACCTAAGGTAGATCAGACCATCGGCTTTTTGCCTTCGTGACATGGGGAAATAGTTGCTCCATGGGGCCATCTCTTGGTTTTTCAGAGTTCCACAAATGGAACAGCCTGAGGGTGAAAATGCAGATGCCCCACCGACAGGGCTGGCTCCAGGCACCAGCTTTCCAAGCAGCTGCATGGGGCGGCAGTGAGCATGGGGCGGCGGTCCGGGTCCCGGGGCGGCAATTCGGCAAAATTCATAGATTCATAGATTCATAGATATTTAGGTCAGAAGGGACCATTATGATCATCTAGTCTGATCTCCTGCACAACTCAGGCCACAGAATTTCACCCACCACTCCTACAAAAAAACCTCACACCTATATCTGTGCTATTGAAGTCCTCAAATTGTAGTTTAAAGACCTCAAGGAGCAGAGAATCCTCCAGCAAGTGACCCGTGCCCCATGCTACAGAGGAAGGCGAAAAACCTCCAGGGCCTTCCAATCTGCCCTGGAGGAAAATTCCTTCCCGACCCCAAATATGGCGATCAGCTAAACCCTGAGCATATGGGCAAGATTCATCAGCCAGATACTACAGAAAATTCTTTCCCGGGTAACTTGGATCTTACCCCATCTAAAACCCATCACAGGCCATTGGGCCTATTTACCATGAATATTTAATTACCAAAACCATGTTATCCCATCATACCATCTCCTCCATAAACTTATCGAGTTTAATCTTAAAGCAAGATAGATCTTTTGCCCCCACTACTTCCCTCGGAAGGCTATTCCAAAACTTCACTCCTCTGATGGTTAGAAACCTTCGTCTAATTTCTAATCTAAATTTCCTAGTGGCCAGTTTATATCCATTTGTTCTTGTGTCCACATTGGTACTGAGTTTAAATAATTCCTCTCCCTCTCTGGTATTTATCCCTCTGATATATTTAGAGAGAGCAATCATATCTCCCCTCAACCTTCTTTTGGTTAGGCTAAACAAGCCAAGCTCCCTGAGTCTCCTTTCATAAGACAAGTTTTCCATTCCTCGGATCATCCTAGTAGCCCTTCTCTGTACCTGTTCCAGTTTGAATTCATCCTTCTTAAACATGGGAGACCAGAACTGCACACAGTACTCCAAGTGAGGTCTCACCAGTGCCTTATATAACGGTACTAAAACCTCCTTATCCCTACTGGAAATACCTCTCCTGATGCATCCCAAGACGACATTAGTTTTTTTCACAGCCATATCACATTGGCGGCTCATAGTCATCCTATGATCAACCAATACTCCAAGGTCCTTTTCCTCCTCCGTTACTTCTAGTTGATGCGTCCCTAGCTTATAACTAAAATTCTTGTTATTAATCCCTAAATGCATGACCTTCCACTTCTCACTATTAAATTTCATCCTATTCCTATTACTCCAGTTTACAAGGTCATCCAGATCCTCCTGTAGGGTATCCCTGTCCTTCTCTAAATTAGCAATACCTCCCAGCTTTGTATCATCTGCAAACTTTATTAGCACACTCCCACTTTTTGTGCCCAGGTCAGTAATAAAAAGATTAAATAAGATTGGTCCCAAAACCGATCCCTGAGGAACTCCACTGGTAACCTCCCTCCAACTTGACAGTTCACCTTTCAGTAGGACCCGTTGTAGTCTCCCCTTTAACCAATTCCCTATCCACCTTTCAATTTTCCTATTGATGCCCATCTTATCCAATTTAACTAATAATTCCCCATGTGGCACCGTATCAAACGCCTTACTAAAATCTAAGTAAATTAGATCCACTGCGTTTCCTTTATCTAAAAAATCTGTTACTTTCTCAAAGAAGGAGATCAGGTTGGTTTGGCACGATCTACCTTTTGTAAAACCATGTTGTATTTTGTCCCATTTACCATTGACTTCAATGTCCTTAACTACCTTCTCCTTCAAAATTTTTTCCAAGATCTTGCATACTACAGATGTCAAACTAACAGGCCTATAATTACTTGGATCACTTTTTTTCCCTTTCTTAAAAATAGGAACTATGTTAGCAATTCTCCAATCATACGGTACAACCCCTGAGTTTACAGATTCATTAAAAATTCTTGCTAACGGGCTTGCAATTTCTTGTGCCAATTCTTTTAATATTCTTGGATGAAGATTATCTGGGCCCCCCGATTTAGTCCCATTAAGCTGTTTGAGTTTCGCTTCTACCTCAGATATGGTGATGTCTACCTCCATATCCTCATTCCCATTTGTCATGCTACCATTATCCCTAAGATCCTCTTTAGTCTTATTAAAGACTGAGGCAAAGTATTTGTTGAGATATTGGGCCATGCCTAGATTATCCTTGACCTCCACTCCATCCTCAGTTTTTAGCGGTCCCACTTAGAGCCGCCCCTGCCCACCGACAATCATCTCAATAGCAAAGCTGATTAGGGTTGCTGGCTTTGGTTGTTTGTTTTTTTAATTTCCTGGAGCAAACTTTCAAGCATAGGCACTGATCTCAAGGGGTCAACCTTTTAAACCTCCTTACCACAGCATGCGTGAATATCGGGGAGCAAAACCTGGGGTTTTGCTCTTGCTATTTAATGGCATAAAACAATACACTTTGGAGCAACTATTAGCCAGCTAATGGCAACCCATTGTTCCTTATATCAGTTAAGTGACAGATGGTGTTGACGGCATAATTAAGCCAGTAAGAGTCTCATAAATTACAAAACTCCCATCGACTCTCCAAACACGCCGAAGGAATCCTTGCAAATATGATGTATGATCAGTGAGAATGAGCAGTCTTCATTATGTGGCTGAAACGAAGCCATTACGGGGCTTGCCGGTGCTGCGAAGGAACCTTCGAGTCCGCCACGCTGCATCCGTAAGGAGACGCATTTTGTCGCTGCTCGGCTAAGCTCCCCGTGAGTGACAAACAGGCCCGGGAAGCCTGGTTTGTTTCTTTGCATCAAGCAATGTAGCAGTCTGCTATTCTGAAATGAATGCAGCGTCAGATTCACACCATTAGAGAGAAGCTCTCTGCAGGGACAGCATGTGTTCTGTTGGTGCAGACTTCCCCTACCTGAAACAGGGGTTGGACTGCCGGAGGGTCCGGGCAAGTCACAGCTCTGTCCCAAAATCCACTCTTCATCTAAGCTGCAGGCCTTCGCAACACCAGAATGAACTGCTGCTCCCGGTGGATTGCAGTGACCGTTATACTTATTATTAATAGGGCTGATGGGAAGATTTCCAAATATTTCCCCGAAAAACAGGGATGCATTTTTCACAAAAAGCAGTTCCATTCTTTGACGAACTGTTTAATCATTCATTATTTGTAGAGCTGGTGGGACATTTTTCATTGGAGCAGTTTCCCACTGGAAAAAGCTGGTTTGGTGAAATTGAAATGTTTCATGGGAGAATGCTGATTCTGAGTATGTTTTCGACGCGAAATGGTCAAAACGACTGGAAATCAAAATGAAGCATTTTGCCTGGACTTTCTCAGCTTGTTTTGTTTCTACTTTGATATTATATTGCCTGATAAAATATTAATTTTACTATTGGATTTTCTATCGTATATTTAGTGTTGCATGTGGTATTTTATATCATGTGTGTAATACCATATAGCATATTTCATATTTGGTATTATATTATACTGGTTTGACATTTTCAAAATGAAATCGTTTGCTGTGGTCATTTTTATGTTTCCAAATCAAAATATTTTGAAATTTCCATTCTGTGACTTTTCATCCCAATTTGGAACGATTATTTTTTACATGTAAGAATTTGCCATAGGATGGAAATTGCATTTTCTCCCCACCGCCAATCATTTTTATTACAGTAACATTTAGAAGTCCCAACAGAAATCAGCAACCCATGGCGCTAGGTGTTGTACAAACATATACAAAGAGACAGCCCCTGCCCCAAAAGCTTACAATCTAAGTAGGCATTATTGACAAAGCGTAAGTGAAAGAAAACATTATTATCACCTCCTTTTAAAGATGAGGAACTGAAGCACACTGAGATTAATTGAGGTGCCCAAGGTTACACAGAGGGGCTTTGGCAAAGGCAGAAATTGAACCCCAAGTCTCTGGCATCCTGCAATATAGCCTTGACTGCAAGGTCATCCTTCCTCACACCCAGCCAGCTTCTTTCTTTGACCAACACTGAAATACTGGCAAAACAACATTTAAATCATTAGGCTTCAGAGTTTTCATTCCACAGAAATGAATGGAAAGAGCAATTGTTTCAGGCTCTCTTCAGACTCAGGCAGCTATCACTGCATCGACTGATGCCCAGTTCACATTCTGCAATGTTACCTTAACAACCGTAAATCACTAAGTCATTTTTTTTTTCAATTAAATCTTAGATTCTGGAGCCCTCGGATTAAAAGGCCGATGGTCTATCCATTGAGCTCTCCAGACTCATGGATCTGCTAGGCTGAACTGAGCTTGCATTGGAAGTGGGCATCGCACCTTCCCATCTTTTCCTATGGATCTACAAATCATATTGCTAGATTCTGGACGGACAAAGCCTTATAAATTGCATGAGAGCACAGACGTGTATATTACAGCCTGGTGCTGTGACCTGCAACGATACAGTGAATCATTATAATAGAAGATTATCCCTTCAAACTCTAAATGAATTTAATTGACTTGCCTGGGGGTGGGGAAGAGAGAGACTGTCCCTAGATATCTTATTTTATCATAAAAACACAGAGAGAAATCTGTAGATCAGACAAATAGAAGCACATTAAGTCAGACAGTGAGCGATGTAAATTTACGGGGGAATTATATGGAGAGGGTAGAGGAAGTGACAGAATTTACATTTGGAGCCTGTGTTTATTGCTTACAGCTGAGCATTATAAATAATAAACTGTTCTCTGACTGCATGGGCTCTACGTCCGTATTTTTTCCCTCCCCCTTCAGATCTCATGGATTCGGTGACATGTACAAAGCACCTAGGAGCGGGAGTCAGACCAAAGGATTTGGAGGAGAGCGGGTCTAGGGGAAGGTTTGGGGGTGACAGTGGTTTTGAGCGTCTCACCTGAGATGCTCAAAACAGGGACCTGGTTTTCAGACAGTGCCCTCTGAAAAACTGGTGTCTCAGATCAGGGACTCAGAGTCACCACACACCTTTAATCATAGACTATCAGGGTTGGAAGGGACCTCAGGAGGTCATCTAGTCCAACCCCCTGCTCAAAGCAGGACCAATCCCCAGTTTTTGCCCCAGATCCCTGAATGGCCCCCTCAAGGATTGAGCTCAAACCCTGGGTTTAGCAGGCCGATGCTCAAACCACTGAGCTATCCCTCCCCCCAAATGATCTTGGCCATGAGCTGATGTGTCCTCCCAAAGCCTGGGAGGTTGGCTCGGTCACTGACATTGGGGTTACCCTCTTACCAGCTTCCTACAAGTCCAGTGCCCCCCCCCCGCCCCGAGACTTAGGGTATGATGGCACTGCGGTCAGAGGTGTCGCTAGAGCAAATGTAGATCCACCTGAGCTAGCTTCGATCTAGGCAGCTCAGTTATCGATAACAGTGAGGTTCCAGCAGCCTGGAGCTCCACGGGCCCACCCGGGACCCTGGATATACACTGGGGCAGCTAGCCCAGGCTGAAGTCTGTGCTGAGCCGGTGTCCCGGCTCCCAGTACCTGAGCGAGCTAGATGAAAGCTAGCTTGGGTGTGCATACACAGTTTGCATGCAGTCACGCCCCCGATTGCAGGGTGGATATACCCCGAGAGGGCATGGAGGCTGGGCCATTGCATCGGCAGGGTTTGATGCAAAGGGGTGAGGAGAGCACCCCCTCTTCTGTGCAAGAGGCAGAGCCATTTGCACTCCTTGTGCTCCCCTGTGCTCAGGGCTCGCACCTGGTTAAGAAGCATTAGTCACCCCATAGGGGACTGGGCTGGAGGAGGAAGAGGCAGAACCGTGACTCGCGCCCCCAACACACACACACAGTAGCCAGCTGAGAAGGGGGCACATGCCACCCTCTCCTTAGCGGTGGTGGAGACTGTGAAGTCCCAGGGAGCTCCACGAGGGACGGGACCTTCCGGAGGCACGATGTCTCCTGACAGCCCTGGAATGCTCCAGAACCACCCTTCGGTACTTCTGCCGGTCCTGGGCCAGGCGGCTCCTTTCCCAGCTCAGAGCCGGCTGGGGCTGGGCCGGGGGCGCTTGGCAGTGGGTGAGTCCAGAAGGAGCCTGGGATGCTGCAGCCGGGACCGTGGAGGAGGGTGTGAGGGTCACAGCTGCTGGTAGGCTGGGGGAGGTCTGGAGCCAGGTGACAGGGCGCCTGCAGGCAACAGGAGCCAGGCACAGGTCAGGGGTAAGTGGGGACAGGAGGGGCTCTGTAGGCACTCACACCATGCTCCCCTGGGCCTCCCCCACTGCCCCTATCTTCCTCCTAGCCACCCCACTGACCCCTGCTCCCTCCCGGGGCCTCCCACTTCTCTGCCTTCCAGCACTTCTTGCATTAGGACTCCAGCGGTCCCATGCTCCATCATTGCTTTGTGCTGCCCTCAGTGCAGACCAGTGGCTAAACACCAACAAGAAACCTTGTGAGCTCTGCGGCCCCTAGCCTTCCACAGAGTAATAACACCACCACCTAGCTCTTCTACAGCACTTTTCATCAGCAGAACAAGATCATTATCCCCATTGCACCACTGGGGAAACTGAGGCACCGAGCAGCAAAGTAATTTGCCCCAAGGTCACCCAGCAGTTCAGTGGCTGAGCCTGGAACAAATCCCAGGTCTCTTTAGTCCCACGCAGACTTTTCAAGGGTGCCTCTTTGCTGGGCACTATGGTTAGGGGCTACATTCACAGCAGTGACTTAGCAGGAAAAGTCGCCATAGCCCGAGTGCCTGGGTCAAGTGAGAGATCCCTGGATAGGGCTCCACCCAGTTAGTGGTTTGCTGGACACAGCAAGGAGGAGAGCAAAGTTCTGGATGACTGCCGGGAGAGGACTCCTGAGCGCCATCTGCTAGTAACCCTTTCCGTAGACCTGGTGACAGAGCACTCACATACCCACCACCTTGTGGCACATTAATACCTGAGTAACACAGCCACACCGTGGGCCCCAGTTCTAGGAACCCGCGTCTCTGCTGTGTCCCCCCAGTACGCGCCCGGTGGTGTCTTCCCCTCGCCCTGCTTTGGTTCTGGACACGCAGACAGAAAGCAGAAGACCGGAGTCCGAAGTGCAGGCAATGAGATGTTTATTGGTGAATCAAGCAAGCCTATCCATAGCTCTGTACCCCAGTACAGCTCTTTCCTGTTCCCCCTCCTCTTTCTCAGCAGGCTCGATTATGCCGGTAGTGCCCAGCCCTGGCACCACCCCTTCCAATTTATGGTCACGTTCCCTTTTGGAGGGGCCGGGGTCTGGAGGCTTTGGTCCCACCGCTTTTGTACTCCATGGGAGGGGTAGGGAGGGAGGTTGTGGTTTTAGTTCTTCTTATGGCTTTTTAGTGTTTCTTATGCCTCTCCCCTCGCCCCTCCCTCCTTGTCTTGAGACATTAAACTCTCACCAAAACCAGCAACACTTTACCTCTCTTCTTTAGCTTTTCTCATTGTGCTATAAACGCCATCTGGTTGTGGGCAGATGCAACACACAGTGTCTTTGTCCTTTGTTCACACGTTAGAAAAGATAAAAGACTATCATACGTCAAACAGGCAAACAACCCCCCAAATCCTGTCTCAGGCAAATATACAGGCCTGGATGCTAAATTAACACCCTTTAACTGTGACTCAAACCCCCTCTGCACAAGCCGCGAGGTGGGGCACCCAGGCCTGGTACAGCTCAGGCTGCTGTAAGGTGCTACCTTAATAGAAATGCCATCCGCCGTGTCTGGACCGGACGGCACAATCCGCCCGCCTGGGATCGATATGGCAGCTCCATCACCATCTCTCTCACTCCCCATCTCACAATTGTCTCCGCCGGATGATGGACGACACGGCGTGTTTATGAGCCGCCGCCTGGTGTCGATAAGTCTGCGCTGTGACAACCCAACCAGGGGCCGGGACTTGGCGCAGGCTTCCAGCAGGAAGAATTAATGATAAGGGATTCGTTAAAAAAACATTTAACTTTTGGTGCTCAGGAACGTCAGGGTCTAATAGCACGAGGGTGGGGAAGGCAGCTAGAATGCAGGCAGGCCCCGCGCCTGCTTCCCACGCAGCTCAGCTAATGCATGTCAGCCGGGACCTGCATCACCCCTTGTTATTCCAGCCCTGGCCTCCAGACCTCACCTCCCTCCCGACCTCCTACCCACTGCAATTCAGAGCGTAACCTGCTTCCGTCTAGCTCTGCGATGGCACCTCTGTCCTGAGTCATGGCACTCACTTGTAGCCTCAGCCTGCCACCCCCTTTGCTCTGCGACTTGTGTAACAGCTCCCCCCCACCCCCCGTCTCCCAGCTCTGAAAACTCTGCCAATGTACCTGAAACCTGCCGGCCTGCATCCCTGATGTTCCAAGTGCAGAAGTCTCTCTATCGGAGGCAGTGTGGCCCAGTGGATGGCACACAGGACAGGGACTCAGGACACCTGGGTTCTCTCCCCAGCTTTGGCCTGCTGCGTGACTCAGTTTTCCCACCTGTAAAATGGCAACAGTGATTATTCCTGACCTCCTTTGTAAAGTGCTTTGAGCACTGCTGAGGAAAAAAGCTAGGGATTATTAAATTGCCCCTCATTCCTGCTCTGTGGCTCCTCTGTTTTTCAAGCCTTGCTCCCCACCCCAGCTCTGCTAGTGAGCTGCATCGTCCCCATATAGCCCCATCCCCAACAGCCAGCTCGGCCACTCCGCACCTGAGGCCGAGCTCCCCAGTGCATTTCAGTGCAGAGCCTCTAACAATATCTAATGCCCAGCTATTGTCTATCTCTTGTCTGAGATAAATGTGATACAGATTTATTTCCCATTATTGTTCAGTCTCCTAAGAGTAGCTGGTTTGGAAGATTCAGTAGTTCGGTTTCGTTCTTTGTTTCCTCACACAGAGATTTTCACTCTGCCAGACACATCCCCATGCACTGCGCCTCCCTGCAAATGCACGTACGTTTCATGGGATTGGTTTTAAAAATAATTTCCCTGGCCACTTTTCTTCTTTTGTTATCAAAGCTCCTTTTCTTTGCACAGTGCAGGCTTTTCTTCCTCATAGCCCCAGCCTCACATCCTGCCTTGATCCATCAAAGTCTGATCCAGTTGCAGAAACCCCCGCGCTGATTACAATGGGACTATCGTACAGTCAGGAGGTGAGATGGAGCACCCCATGATCCCAGCTCTGTGCACCCTGAGGCTTTGCGGGTGTTTGGAGTGATTATTATTGACAATTGGAGGCTTGACTCTGTCCAATAGGGAGGAATCAGTTGTGAATCTGAAGGGGGAAGGTGATTTGGGTGAAAGTGATCATGAAATGGTAGAAACGAAAGGGAGATGTGAGAGCAGCAGACCAGTGGACTTTACCTACTGGTTCTCTGAGTTTGTTAACGTCTGCTTTTTTGACATCCCATGGCCAGAATATCTAAGGGATAAAGGAGTCCAGGAGAGCTGGCATTTTCTCAAGGAGACAATATTAAATGCACAACTGCCCACTCTTCCGATGCAAAGGAAAGATGGGAAGAATAGCAAGAGGCCAATATAGCTCCATCAAGAGCTCCTTTATGACCTGAAAAACAAAAAGTGGAAATGTGGATGAATTGCTAAGGAGGAGCACAAAAGAATAGCACAAGCATGTAGGACAGGGGTGGGCAAACTATGGCCTACGGGCCGGAGCCATTTTAAGCCAGCCCGTGAGCGCCCGCTGGGGAGCGGGGTCAGGGGGCCATACCACGCGGCTCCCAGAAGCCGTGGCATGGCCCCGCTCCAGTTCCTACATGTTCCAATGGGACAGGACAGGGCAGCGTGCAGAGCCACCTGGCTGCGCCTCCACGTAGGAGCCGGAGAAGGAACATGCCACTGCTTCTGGAGCTGCTTGAGATAAGCACCGCACAGAGCCTGCACCCCTGAGTCTCTCCCCACAACCTACACCCCTGCCTCAGCCCTGATCCCCCTCCCACTCTCCAAACCCCTCGATCCCAGCCCACAGCATCCTCCTGAATCCCAAACCTTTCATCCCCAGCCCCACCCCAGAGCCCGCACCCCCAGCCGGAACCTGCACCCCTTCCCGCACTCCTGCCCCAGCCCTGATCCCCCTCCCACCCTCTGAATCCCTCGGTCCCAGCCCAGAGCACCCTCACACCCCAAACTCCTCTTCCCCAGCCCCAACCCAGCACACACACCCCCAACCAGAGCCCTCACCCCCCCAACACACCCCAACCCCAATTTTGTGAGCATTCGTGGCCTGCCATACAATTTCTATTCCCCGATGTGGCCCTTGGGCCAAAAGGTTTGCCCACCCCTGATGTAGGAACAAAACCCAAAAGGCTAAGGCACAAAATGAGTTACACCTAGCAAGGGACATAAAAGGCAAGAGGAAGAGGTTCTTCAAATATGTTAGGAGCAAGAGAATGACAAAGGAAAGTGGAGGTCCTCTACTTAGTGGAGAAGGAGACTTAATAACTGATGAGACCAAGAAGGCTGAGGTGTTTAATGCCTATTTTGCTTCAGTCTTCCCAAAAAAGGTTAATGGTGACCAGATACTCAATACAATTAATATTAACAACAAGGGGGGAGGAACACAAGCCAAAATTGGGAAAGAACAGGATAAATAATATTTAGATAAGTTAGATGTATTCAAGTCAGCAGGTCCTGATGAAATTCAGTCTAGGGTACTTAAGGAACTAGCTGAAGCAGTCTTGGAACTGTTAGCAATGATCTTGGAGAGCTCCTGAAGGATGAGTGAGGTCCCAGAGGACCAGAGAAGGGCAAACATAGTACATAGTTTGAAAAGGGGAACAAAGAGGAACCAAGGAATTATAGACCAGCCAACCTAACTTCAATACCTGGAAAGATACTGGAACCATTTTTAAAAAAATCAATTTATAAGCACCTAGAGGATAATAGGGTTGTAAGTAATAGCCAGTGTGGATTTGTCAAGAACAAATCATGCCAAACCAACCTCATTCCTTGTTTTGACAGGAATACTGGCCTCGTGGATGCGGGGAAGCAGTAGATATGATATATCTTGATTTTAGTAAGGCTTTTGACACAGTCCCACATGACAGTGTCATAAGCAAACTAGGGAAATGTGGTTTCTAGATGAAATTACCAGAAGGTGGGTGCACAACTGGTTAAAATGCCATGCCAAAGAGTAGTTATCAATGGTTCCCTGTCTGACTGGGAGGGCATGTCTAGTGGGGTCCTGCGGAGGCCAGTTCTAGGTCCCTTACTAGTCAATATTTTCATTAGTGACTTGGATAATGGAGTGGAGGGTATGCTTATAAAATTTACAGATGACACCAAATTGGGAGGGATTGCAAGCATTTTGGAGGACAGGATTAGAATTCAAAATGACTGAAAAATTGTGGAATTGGTCTGAAATCAAGAAGAGGAAATTCAGTAAAGACAAGTGCAAAGTCGTACACTTAGGAAAGAAAAATCAAATGCACAACCACAAAATGGGGAATAGCTGCTTAGGTGGCAGTACTGCTGAAAAGGATCTGGGGGGTAAAAGGGGATCACACATTGAATATGAGTCAACAATGTGATGCAGTTGCAAAAAAGGCTAATATCATTCCGGGATATATGAACAGACACGGGAGGTCATTGTCCTGCTCTACTCAGCGCTGGCGAGGCCTCAGCTGGAGTACTGTATCCAGTTCTGGGCGATGCGCTTCAGGAAAGATGTGGACAAATTGCAGAGAGAGTCCAAAGGAGAGCAACAAAAATGATAAAAAGCTTTTAAAACCTGGCCTATGAGGAAAGGTTTAAAAAACTGGGCATGTCTAGTCTTGAGAAAAGCAGACTGAGGGGGGCCCTGATCACAGTCTTCAAGCATGGTAAGGGCTGGTGTAAAGAGGACAGGGATCAACTGTTCTCCATGTCCTCTGAAGGTAGGAGAAGAAGTAAAGGCCTTAATCTGCAGCAATGGGGACTTAGTTAAAAAGGTTTCCTGATATGTAACCTCGTAGAGTGGTGAGGCTCTGGAACAGGCTTCCAAAGGAGGTTGTGGACTCACTGGAGGTTTTGAAGAACAGGTCGGACACGCACCTGCCAGTGATGGTCGCGGTTTATTGGTCCACCTCAGCGCAGAAGGCTGCAGGAGATAAGCTCTCCAGGTGCTTTGCAGACCACCATTTCTAGTATTCTATATGGTGCCATACTTGCGCGGTGCTTTCCTCTCAGCAGGCCAGATTCCCCACACAGACCTGCCCCCTTTGCGCCACAAAAGGGGCTCAGAAACTAGCTAGATCTCCCCCGCTCAGAACTCTCCCAGCAGAGATGACACACGACCAGGCATAAAGCTGGCAAAGCCAACTCCTACACCACATATACCTCCCCGCTCTGGCACAGGGGCCATGCCGGGGGAGAGAAGGCGCATCGCCAGAGCACTAATGGGCTGCAGCTGTGCTCAGCTGCTGGATGGCCCTTTGGGGCCACTCCCAGCTGCTCTTGATTAGATGCAGCTCTCAGGCCCCTGGCAGTGAGGTGGCCTGAAAATGAAGGAGCTGTAACTGGCAACCGAGTTCCCATACGTAGACTTGGATCCAAACGTTGTGGCTCCAGCTCACCTTTACTCTTGGCTAGAGATGGCAGAACATATGGGAGAGTTTTGTCTTTGTCTGCGTGGGGCTCAATCTGCAAGGAGGCTACGTCCCTTTGGGTTTGCCCATCCTCATGATGACGACAATAGTAAATGCCTCAACCAATGTGGTCCCATCTGTCCAATCCTTAAGGATTTCAGGGAGGTGGGGTCTCAGTTACACAGTCCGGAGGGGAAATGGTGGGGGTGGAGGGGAGGATATGATTATGCATGAGTGGGAGGGTGTCTATGGATATATTAAGCAAACCTAAAACCAATTACAGGTGCTGTATCTCGGCTGCGTTTCTTCGGTCTAAGAGATTACTGAGTTAATTAAATTGTACCATTTCACCTGCATTCACCGGTTAAGGAAATGGCTTTTTCTTTCTGACTAAGAGAGGGATAAAGCTGCCTTGTGTGACAGGCTTTTAGTCAGGCGGCTTCCTTTTAATCCAGTGTCTTTGAGTTGGCTTTCGCCACAGAGGAAGTCGGCGAAATATCGGCTGGATTCAGGTAATAGAGATGAGGCACTGTCAGAGACTGAAGTGTTCAAAGAGAAGTTGCTGGAATAGACTGATAAGCAAAAGAACGCCCCTCTCCCTTCAGGGCTGGCGTTAAACACCTCCCGTTAAAGCCATGGGAGCTGGGTCCCAAACACCTTTGAGGAGCTGGGCCCTGGTCACCTTTTACCCGCTCCCGACCTCTGGACCTGCTCCCCCCGAGGACATAACAGGACCCAGCAACTCAGCCTGTCTCAGGGCAAACCCCAGGAGCTGGGAGCCATTTTGGAATAACGAGAAGGCACCATTACTCAGGGGCTAAGGGGATACAGACAGCACTGACTTGTGGGAATAGTCAGACCTTCCATTTCTGTCCTACCATTGTAGCAACCTCTGAAAGCAGCTGCTTCGTGCAGAGTTACCTAGTCAGCCTTTCATCCTCCGTTCCTGGGAGACTGCTCTCTCTGCTGATTCATTTCCTTCCCCTAGACATTAAGCCTCATTCGCACTCCAGCATGGTGGAAGCTAGAGGCAGAACAACGTTACGGCAACCCACTCAGCGTGATGGTTAGAGCCAGAGGTCTCGGGTTCTGAAGACCCCCTACGGCATCCTGTTTGGGGTGCAGGGAGCAGGGATCCCACCTAGGACCTCTGGTTCTGAAAGAAGGAGCCTCTCCTGCCTGAGCTAAATACCTCGGCTCTGCCACCCAAATCTATAGCAGGCTTGTCCATCTCTCTCCGTGGTCCACCACTAGAGCAGGACAGAGTGCTACACTGAGTGGATTGCACACTCCTCCTGGGTGGGGGAACTCAACCTGGTCTTCAGATCAGCTCCTCCAAGTGTTAAAAAGAAACACAGCCAGTACCTCTTATCTGGCACCCGGCATCCTAGACCACTCATTAGCATTTTCAGCTTCTCCCAAGCCAACGGGGGAAACAAACAAAAGGGAACATTCCACAGATATGTCAGGCTGACCTTGGAAAGTCAACATGACCTCAACGTGTCTGTCTAATGAAGTCCACTGCATTAATGATGGTTGTCTCGGGAAGATGCTAATGAGGCCCAGGGTATGTGAAATGTCACCAGCCAGTGTGAATGCAGACAATCTGTTAAAGGCTGGTGGGGGGGGTTGGGTTGTCAGGAGTCTGTTGACTTGTGCATTCTGAGGGACACATGGCACAGGAGGAGAAGCGATTTTGGAGATGGGAGAGGGCACAAAGGCTAGACTTCCTGAAGAGGCTCCCACTTCTTGGGCACAAAGCCGTACAGCGAGGAGCTGCTTTGGATCTTGCTTACCCCACTTATAAACTGGGGTAATGCCAGCGACTTCACCAGAGCTACTCTTGGGTTATAGTGACATGAGTGAATTAAGAAGGAAGAGGACGATAAATAGATGAATGGTTCAGTGCTGAGGACACTGGCTGAGGACTTGGAAGAACTGCAGTCAGGTCCCTGCTCTGCACAGACTTCCTGTGTGACCTTGGGTAAGTCACTTAGCTTCCCTGCCTCAGTTTTCCATCTGTATAATGGGAATAAAAGCACTGCCCGACCTCGCAGGGGTACTGTGAGGATAGATACATTCAAGACTGTAAGGTGCTTTGATACTCTGGTAATGGGGGGGCTGGATGAGTACTGAAACTAGGGAGAATCTGGTCCTGAAATTCAGGAGAATGCACATATCAGTGAGAATCTGGATTATTAATAAGCAAATGACGGTCATTTGGTTGCTCAGAATACCCCATGCATATAATGTCGTTGGGCCAAATCCTCATCCCATTCATTCCAATAGGGGCAGGATCCGATCACTAAATACAGGAAATTGAACTGTCATAGAATTGCCCTTAGTGATGTGGTATCCTCCAGTGGGTTGAAATAACCATATTATCCAATCTAATCAGAACTCTTCGGTCAGTAGAATCTGGTTAGGAATCTTTCGAGAACAGGTCTTTAGTTCATAGAATTCAAGGCCAGCAGGGACCGTTAGGTCATCTAGTCTGACCTGCACATCACAAGACGTTATATTTCACTTAGTCACTAGTTCATCTAGTTATTGATCACCCTCACTTGTGTTTGTACTTGGAAGAAAAGAACAAAAGACCATTGGAACAAACTATCAAAGGGAAGTGGTGGATTCTCCAGCTCATGGAGTCTTCAAGCCAAAGGGCCGCCGGATTCTTTCATTCCAAACAAGCCTTGTTCATAGATAGCAAGGACAATCAAAACCAAAGAAGAACAAAAGCCAGGTCTCTGGGCGAATGAGCACGCACAGTGTGTGTGTCTCTGACGGCGTGTATTGAATTGAATGTGAAATGGCCGCCTGCAGAAAGCAAAGGCATTGCAGTCACATAGCCCGATTCACCCAACTTCTACGCAATGTTTCTTCTGCTTCCTATCCCAAGGAAGGACTTTTTCAGACCATTGCAGCAAAAACAAAACAAAAAAAAAACCAGCAAGAAAAAGACAAATCATGAAAATACTGAGTTCAGATTTAGGGTTTGGATACAGGCAACAGCTCAGGTCACTCCCAACCCTTGCAGGGTCCCTTCCTCTGCAAGAGAACCAGCCCCAATCATCCCACGGTTACTTAGATTCTGACCTCTTTGGGGCAGGGATTGTCTTTTTGTTGTATGTGCATACGGGACTTAGCACTATGCAAGACAAGATCCCTGATCAAGCCTCAACCATGAAAAAACTCCTCCACAGTGCAGCTTATTTGCCCATTTTACAAACACCTCTTTCCCCAAATTCCCTCTGTCCTTAACCAAGAAACACTGAGACCAATATCCATCAAAGAGAATAATAAAATAACCTCTTCCGTTACTTCCAAATGTCACTACTTCCCCAGTCTGCACTATACACCTGACTGTCTTTGCCTGTTTGTAATGTTCTCCTTCATTCCTTCTTGGAGATTCCATCTAGTTCATGCAATTCCTCCTCCTCACGTGTTAAGCTGCAGATTGCTTTTTCGTCAGATGCAATTTCGCCTAGATCTCATTACTTACTCTCTTAATGTATCTTCTGTATTTGTTTCAACTACAATTTCTCCCTCACTCTGTTCTGCTGACAAAAGAGTCAGTCTAAGGTGTTTTGGAAGGCAACTTGCTGAAGTGCGTTAACTAAAACTCTTCTTATTTATTGATTGATTTGATGCTTATCCTCTGTGTCTTCAGACATCGAGGGCAGATGGGTTCAGCCGTGCATGGTGGAGAGAAGGCATTGGATGATAGCACTCGCTTCAATCATTCTTTGTATTACAGTAGGTCTAGGATGGGTCCGAAAATGGGGGAGTTTTTTCACGGAACATTGCAAGTTTTTAGCCAAAAAATAAAGAAAAAACAATGAAATAAAGCTCCAGTGCCTCATGTGGGTTTCATTTCAGGTGCCTCATGCTCTCATTCTCCTCTATAACCTGGAATGAATCTTCCAGGCACCATGGTCTCCCCTCCTGGTGAGAGAAGGGGGCACATCCTGGCTGTCTCCTGGCTGCAATGCATTGTGGGAGACAAAGTCTGGCTGAGCAGCCCATCCCAGAGAGGAGAGTGGGAGCATGAGGCCTCCAAACTACAAGTCCCATGAGGCACCATGGCAGCACTTCTAAATCACAATAGTTGGTCTTGACTGAAATATCTTGTTTGAAAACCAAACATTTTGGGGGTATCAAGTCTTCTGACAAAAAATTGAAATATTCTGTGGAAGGAAGACACTTTTTATGAGAAAAATTGTTTTGTCAAAAAACATTTTAGCTGAGCCCTGAGTAGCACCCAGAGGCTTCAAGTGAGACCAAGGCCTCCTTGTACGACGCTTACATCTAAGGGCCATGTTGACTTGCACCTTATTCCTCAAGCCACGTCATCAAGGAATGAGCCCTACATAGACCAGGATAGGAAAACAGAAGCATTATTAATCTTTTACTTTCCACCTTTACAATGGCCCTTAAGTGATTTCCCTAAAGTCACAGAAGAAGCCGGTGGCAGGATAACAGAATTGAACCCAGATCTGCTGAGCTACAGTCTACGGCTACTGACCACCCTTCCTCTTTCACTGGTGTTTATTTCTGGGGGGATAGAACCTTAGATCTTCAGCACCAAAGCACAAGCCTCAGCCACTTGAGCTAAAGGAGAAACTCCACTGGCCTTCAGTCGTAACAGGGCTCTTGCCATTGGGGTGGGAGAAATAGTCCCATGCACTGAGCCAGTGCATCTCGCTTCCGCTGTGCCACCCCCTTAGCAGTGTGCAGTATACGATTCCCTGTACGGCCAGTCAGAGCAGCTCTCTCCCAGGGGTGGCTTGTTCCCCAGGGGCCCAGGGGCAGGGTGCAAAGCCCAGCTCAGCAAGCACAAGAACTGCCACATGGGTGGGTCCTGCTGGGAGGAGATTTTCCCAAACCTGAGTGTGCTTCCATGGAAGACACTGACAAGAGAGTTAAGCCAGTGCTGAGGGCTTCCAAAGACCCTGCCCCTTAATATTTATTACTGGACCTTAAACAACAAGCCTGCAATGCCATCGGTGAAACCTGACAGGAAACAGCCGCTAAGCCATTGCGTTTCTGCATTGAAATCGACATGGGAACTTAATGGAAAGTCCAGTCTCCACAACACAGAAATCCACCATAAGAGGCTTAATGTGTAAGTTTGGGGCTGGGCTGCACGGTCGCCGAAACGAAAAACAAGCTGAAATTACAGGAGATTTTTTTTTTTTACTCTCGAGAAGCTTAATGGGTCAGCAGAAGAATTTAAATCTCTTTCTTCCTTGGATTCCAATTTAATAGCGAGTAATCCAGCACTTGAATGTGAACCCTTGGGAATTCTGGTCAAGTTCAAAGGCGGTCAGACCCAGAGAAAGGGTCCAAAATTGAGCAGACAGCTAATCCTGCCGGTGTATATAAAAATGACCTGGCCTCCCTCCACTCACAGCCCCCCACCCCTTCTTGTGAATTCTGGACCTTAACTAAGACTCTCAGTTCAATAATCTTCCCCATTCTTCAGCGACGGTCTAGCACATGCACCATTTTTAATGTGTCTGGAGGGGGGAATTTATTAAAGAGGGAGTGCATTAAAAATATGCAAATGTTCCCAGTAACTACACAGCCCCGTGAGGGATTGGCCTGAAATGTCATCCTCCGTTTTCTCCTCTATTTTTATGCACTAGGATGCTTTATGAGGTCCCCTTTTTTATCGTGTAACTGCGAGCCTGGAAGACATTTAATCTGCTTGGAAATAATTGCAGTAATAATGATTATTTTATTGGTTTAACGCTGTTCTAAAAAGAAAAGAAAAGAAAAGAAAAGAAAAGAAAAGAAAAGAAAAGAAAAGAAAAGGGATGCAGTGAAATGCCATGAATAGAGAAGGAGAAATGGCACTGTGGGTGTGTTTAGAGCTAGGGTGTGTATCGTGCGTGGGAGTGACTGCAAATATGCGAAGGTGGGTGGGTGTGTCTGCATTTGCGTGTGTGTATAGGTGTGTGCCTAACTGACTGCATGCATCTGTGTGGGGGGTGCAGTTCTGGATACGTGTCTGTGTGTACGCATGTGGATGCATTACAGTGTGTGTGTGTGTGTGTGTAATTCTGGCTCCATCCATCTGTGTGAGCGTGTCTGCACCTGTGTGTGGGTCTGACTGCGTTTCTCCTTTTGTCTCTATATGTGCATGGGTGTGACCTTGGCTGCGTGTTTGCAACCGCTTAATTTAGCATATTTACGGTTAAAGCATTACAGAGAAAACATTAAAAACCATAAAAGAACCTACGTACGTGCTAATTACCTTGCCAAAGGTAAATTCCAAACTCAAGCTCTGGTAGGTGTCTGTCCTTCAAAACCCACAACTGGGTTTTCCCCATTGTTACAAGTTCAGAACTTCTTCCAGTTCAGAACCAGTACCCAGACTGGGCAGGTCAGCCTGCTTCTTTAACACTTTGTCTGCTGATCACCTGTTCTCAAGGGTTGGAGATCAATTATCACCTCCTCAGGGGATAGCTTCAAAAGGCTGGGTTTTTGCCTAGCCAGAGGTGGGGAATTTGCATTAACCTCTCAGTCGGTATTTCCCACTTCACACATGTTGTCCCAAACAGTCCATTCCTGTGGGGCACAATTTCAGTGTAGTCCTTTGAACTCCCAGGCATCACATCCCACCTGCCCCCTAGAGATTACATGCAATCCGAACTCACAATAATACATAAACATTGCATTTAATACAACAGGTTTTTCCAAGAATATTGCAGAACTTGCTCTAGCTATCACAGAGGCATCGAGCCATAAACCCAACGGCCTACATCTCATGGGTCCTCAAACTTTTCAAGAGCAGCAGAGGAGTGTCCTCACTACAGGCTTGATCCTGAGTCCATTTAAATCAACTGCAGTGCTATTGACTTCAGGAGCTTTAAGGTGGAGCCGTGTCTCAACAGAGCAGGTTCTAATATCTAATGCTGACCACTGATTCCTAAACTCTGAACACACTAAGCTCTGCCTTCCCCTGAGATTTAATAGGATGGTTACAGTATGTGAAACCCCAATCAGTTATACAGCATGTATTTATCTCTTGCAGGCTGCAGTTGTTAAACCTCCATAAATACGTTTTCCATCATGAATCGGTGCTTAATTATTATATAATAACTGTCTCAATAAATCGAAATGGGAGTTGTTGTTTCAGACACTTCATTTAACAGATGAGCCACCATCTTCCCTCTTATAAATCTGGGCGCAGATTGAAATGTCAGAAGGTCTCCCAGCCACTGCAGAGACGTGGATAATGTCTTTTGTTTACAGACGAGGGGGACGGCTCTGGAAAAGCTCCTAAAGGAAGCGCAGCTTCCGCTGGCCGGGCTTTACAAGGGTCTGGAGCCCATAAACTTGGGACAATGTGTCCAGTTACAATGAATAAGTCTTATAAATAAACACACGCTCATTAGCTCAGTGTATAGAAGGATTAGTCGCCATTAAAGGAAGGGGCATCCATGGGGTCATTGTCGGGATGGGAAAGGGGATTCCAAGCCCATCACTGAGATGGGAAGAGTGGGCCATTGGTGGGATGGGAAGTGGCATTATAGGCCCATCATCAGGATGGAAGGGGTGCTCAGTGTATTACCAGCACAGGAAAGGTTGCTGGCATGGGAAGGGGTGGAACTGACCCATCATCAGTATAGGAAGGGGCAGCATGGGCCAGGCACCAGCACAGGATTGGGTGGCATGGGCCCATCTCCAGCTGAGATAATAATGTCAGCATGTCTATCTCCAGTACGACTAGTGTCCCCATGAACTCTCACCTGGAGAACAATAAGAGGCATCCCATGTCTAGTTACAGTCACAGCCCTTGCTGGAGCTGGGTTGCCAGGAAGTCTCCGCCTACACCGCAGCTGGAGGTGAAATGCCCAGCTCGGGTAGATGTACGTGCGCTAGCTCTGATCGAGTTGGTGCACCAAATATAGCAGCGTCGCCGTGGTGGTGCAGGAGTAAGGCCGACAGACCCCAGGCGTTGGCGGGCGGGATTGAATCTGGGACCCCTGAAGCTTAGCGTGTGAGCCTCTGCTGCATGAGCGAAAAGCCGCAGGGCTCTTCGCCAAGGCGGTAGCAGACTCATCAATCTCTAGGTGCCGCTAGAGCGGGACAGAGCACCGCGCCGAGCAGACATGGGTTACGCAGGCAGCTGCTCAGACTAGTGGCCTGAGCACAGTCCCATCCCAGACCCGAGGTACGTAGTTGAAGGACTCGCCCATCCTGCTGCCTGGGCCACCGAGGTAACGCTGCTATTTTTAGCCTTCTAGCTCAATCACAGCTAGAGCATGTCCGTCTGCCCGAGCAGGAGAATACACCTCAAGCTCCAGTGTGGATGTATCCACCGTCTTAGCTCCGTTCTGAATATTGGTGGAGGGATACATCCTAGGAGGAACCTCCCTCAGCACTACATCCTGGGGACAGAAAATGAGGGCAAATGCAGGGTTTAGCTGGAGATCTCTAAACTCAGGAACCAGCCTGGATTAAGTTGCCCTTTCTTGAGAGCCTGCTAGCCCGGCCATACTTCCCCTCTCTCACACTTTTCTTCATCTTGATCCATTCCCAGCTGCCATGTCCCCCGTACAAATGAACTTTTGCTCACACTTTTAATTCAGCGTCTGAAAAGAAAAAGAGAGTGACAATTAAGATGAAAGGAGGTGCTGGTTTCAGGTGCCAGGCAGCAAACTCTGGCTAACCACTCTTGTTCAATGCAGCTCTAATTCATGGGTGAGGAAATGGGGGTGAGAGAGTGGAGGAGGGGGCACTGTCGGGGTGAGACCCTTTCAGATGACGCAAATTATCCTGGGTGCCTTGGTGGCTCTTGCGGGAAAACATACAGTGGGGTTTGCTCATGCCTGCTTTACTGGAAATGACAACGTGCTGTGAGGAGCCAGGGACTGGGAAACAGGGGTCAGACAGTGTGGGGACAATGTAATCTCTCATTCGGATCTCAGCCGTTGGCTGCAGCACCTTCCAGAAGGGATAGGTAGGCAGGAAGGTAGGTAGATAAATAGATGATGGGTGTGTATGGAGATAGATAGATAGATAGATAGATAGATAGATAGATAGATAGATAGATAGATAGATAGATAGATAGATGGGGATGGGGATGGGGATGGGGATGGGGATGGGGATGGATGTGTATGGGGAGGATAGATAGATCTGAGATGAAGCACCAAGTCTGGCTTCTCTGATGCTCTCCTAATTAGATTCTGCTAATAAACATCCTGCTCAGAATGTTCTGGCAGGGCTGTGGACTAATTAGACGCACCCCCACCCCCACCCCAGCAGCTGGCCTTGCTTGGCTGCTTAGACCCGCCGTTTTCAGCTGGGAGACATGTGGCATCCAAACAAGCCAGAGGAAGTAGCACCGCTCGTCAGGCAGATGGGAATTTCCAGAGCAGATCAGACCTGCATCCTGTCTGTTCTGTCTGCTCGCAATGAGGCCTGATCCTCAGCACGTGGAAATCAGCAAAACTCCATGGAAGCCGGTGCGACTAGCCAATTTCCGCCACCGGGGGATCTGACCACATGAGTCCCAGTTGTGTTAAAGTTTCCTGGGGCTCCTTACAAGCAAAATGAAAATGAGCTCTCAGCAAACTTTGCTATCTGTCTCGTCACCCCAGGTCATCCTCGTTAGCACATAGGCTGAACAATAACCCAACTAGCACTGACCCAGAAGAACACCCCCCCAGGTCATTTTTTACTTGCTGAAAATCAGCCATTCGTTCCTATTCTCTCCACCAGTATTAATCTATCACAGGGGTTTAATTTCCACCCCCTGGTCAACACGTCTCCTTAATATCCTCTTCTGGGGGACTTTATGATAAAGCTTTTGAAATTTGGAGGACAAAATATCTCTCTTTATATATTCACTCATTCCTTTTTATCCACTGTTCTCTTAACTCTTCCAGGTCAGAGAGGCTCAATTTACTTTTGCACGAGCTATGGCGATTTGTCTCTTGTCCTATAGAAAGAGCTAAATTTAGCCTCTGAAAGCCCCCGCGGTGGGAGATGTGAAAGAAGTCGTCCTCCTTTGAGGCCGTGACACGTGCATTGCCCCTGCTAGGGACTGGCAGGTTGTGTCACAAAAGGGACAGTCTTTCACAGTCATTTGGAGAAGCCAAGAAGGATGTGCCTCTTCCTTTCCTTCTCGGTCTTTCTTTAGCTCCATTCCCTTGAGTGCCTCGCCTTTCTAGAGTCCTTCTGAGGGGGACTTAGGTGGTTTCAAAGGGACCCTGGGGCCAAAGGCTGAAGTGGAAAAATGTAGCTATGGCGGTACTCTGCTAAACTCTGTCCACCAGCCAAGCTCCCCCTACTTGTGACCCAAAGGTGAGAGGCCACTCCTGGTAGATTGTGCATCTCTGCATTTACCGATAGGGCTTTCTACAGAGCTTGCCACCTTAGTATCCGAGCAGCTCGCAAACATTGACAGAATTAGCCTCACAGCACCCCAGGTAAGAAGGGGTGTTTTAATATCTTCATGGGATCCTGAGAGATTTAGGGATTTGCCCAGGGTCATGCAGAGCCTCTGTGGCAAAACCAGGAATAGAACCTAGATCTCCTGAACCTAGAGCTCCAGTATCTCAACCACCAGACCCGTCTTCCTTCCCGACAAGAGTCTCTCTCCAGTGCTTTGATCAGGGGTGAAAGACTTAACACCCTGTTCAAATGCATCAGGCAATCTGCACTTCTTCAGACTCAGGCAGACAGCACTGTATTGGTTACACTCGGGTCATGCTCAGTGTTTTCCTTCACAGCCACAGAGGATAGAGACTTACCTTATGGAAAGCTTGGGTCATGTGTTTCTGAGCCAGCCCAATCCAACCCTTACCAGGTGCAGGGACAGGCCTTTATGGCTCTTTGGTCTTTGGGACTGTGGCAGCCCAGGGGTCCATCCTCTCTCACCACAACCTTACAGAGGTAGATTAGGGGTTTGTGGGGCCCTGTCGGGGAGCTGGGTCGGTGTGCAGGGGCTTTTCCGGCCCTCCCGGTGTTTTTGGGGAGCAGGGTCAGGGCGCGGGGGCTTTCCCCACCCACTCGACACTCCTGCTGGGGTGAGGAGGAAGCCCCCGTGCCCTGACTCTGCTCCTTGGCAGGCAGAGTGGGTCGGGGTGCCAGGGGGTCCATTTTTCCAGGGGGCCCCCAATTGGCTGGGGTGCTTGGGTACGGGCCCCGTTGGCCCAGTGGCTCATCTGCCGCTGCTTTTATAGCACTAGCTGGCCCCCCTGGAGAGATATGAGGAAGCCAAATAAATGATGTACCTCAACGAGGGGCATCCACAGAGCACGTCCACCCCTTGCTGTTCATTCCCAAAGTCTGTGAAGGCCACGTGTGCATGACTGATCCCTGGTTTCAATTTCATTTCATGCACTTCCTCTAACTCGAAGGCACTGAGTCCCCAGGGGAGTGTGGGGTGAAAACCCAGGCGGGATTAATCTTGCCCTCTGTGCCCCACCTGCGAAGGAGAAACACAGTGCTTGGAACAGGAACCTGTATTGTGACATGGAGCCTGGAGGAGTTGGGGTGGGTGTGCAAATCAGGGGCGTGTTTGGAGGGGGAAGGGAGATCCTCCATAGAGAGGCCATGAACATTATACTGCCAAAGCTTTCTCAGGCCTCCAGCCACAGTTCTCCAGTGACATGGGGCACGTCTACACCACAGCTAGGAGGTATGACGTGGGGTAGACATACACACACTAGCTCCGATCAATCTAGTGGCTAAAAATAGCAATGTGACTGCCGTAGCCTGGGTGGTGGCTCGGGCTAGCTGCCCTCAGTGTCTAGCATCCATGACGGGCTCATCTGTGGGGTGGTTGTTCCTCCCACCATGCCGGCCACTATGGCCACACCACTGCTTTTCGGAACTAGTTCAATCAGGATTAGCGGGTGCAGGTCTACCTGAGCTGGGAGTGGCTGTGGAGACATACGCAACCCACTGATCTGATGTGCCATTAATCTGCCCCTCGTGACACCTGCAGCACATAGTGTGAAGCCGCACAACCGGGGTCGTCCAGTAGGTACCTGGATCAGGAGCCCAAAACCTTGGTTCTTTTCCTGTCATTGCTTTGCTGTTCCAATCCTCTTCTGCCCTCGGTTTCACCATCTATACAATAGGCCTAAGGGAACTGCCTTTGAGATCTAGGAGAGCGAAGTGTTTATTATTATGATGGCACCTTGTGGCCATCTGATGACTCCTCTGCCAAAGCAGCGAGACAGGTTTAAACAGAGCTCAGGTATCTCCGGGCTCTGCGATCCGTTTCCTTAATGCGGCTGTCTGACAGGTAAATCTGCATGTCGTCTCCCAGGGAAATGCATGCCTTGTGAGCTCTGTGAGTTCAGGCAGCCCTGTAAATCTACTTGATGTATTCACTTCAACTCTAACCCCTGCCAGAGTTACCTAATGACCGGCCCTGACGCTGTCAGCTCGTGAAGGATGATACCATTCCGGGACTGACGGAGAGCAAAGTGCAGGGGGAAGCAGCCTTGCTGTACGTTCTCCCTGCTACTCACATGGCTTCGCTGGCAAAGCTGCGTGTTCTGCCACACACCCAGAGCCTTGCAGCCAGGTCTCTGCTTGGGCCGGTGGGCTGCATCCAAGGGCCTGAAAGCACTTTGAAGACATTCGCTAATTAACCCTCACAGCCCCACAGTGAAGCAGGCCCCAACATCCCGATATTTACAGAGAGGGAAGTGGTGGGGCAGAGAGAGGGGATGGGTTCCCGTTGCAAAAGTGGACACTGAATTTAGGCAACTTTCATTTTTGGGTGCCTAACCAGAGTTGCCTAGAGGCTGGTATGTGCAGAGGGGGCTGCCGAGGGGCTGGTATGAGCACCCACAGCTCACTCTGCCCTGGGTAGGGCTGCCAACTCTGACTGAAGCTACTCTGGGAGAGTTTTTACTCCAGCATGACATAATGTCATTTTCTTAAAATATCCTATTAAAATCTCGTAGGTGCACGTAGGAGATGCATGCAGAAGGCCGATCATGCAAAGGACTGCATGTCCCTCACTCCCATGCCAGCATTCTGCTGGATCAGGCCCCTAATAAGCACCCGTGAACTTCTAAGGGAACATCTAAGGAGCATCTGTGCTCCATCTCTAGGATCTGCCACTCGTCTCTTGGAGGCTAAACCCACCCTGCTGAGGCCTGCTTTGGAGCATGATGAGTCAAGGACGACAGGTCTGTCTACACGGCAATCATGGGGTACTGGAGCCGTGAATCGGCAGCAGGCTTCAGTGAAGGCTGTATATGGCTGCCTGCAATCCTGCGTACTGACTCGGGTGGCTGGCCCACAGCGACGCCCCAGCTGCTGCTGCAGATTCACTGCACCAGGACCCCGAGATAGTTACAGGTAGCCAAGCTAGCTTTAATCTAAGCGAGCTACAATCACACCCCATGATTGCAGTGGAGACGTGCCCTGAGATCCCCTGGCTGGAGTTTATCCAGCGGCCACCACAGCTTTGATCAGCTGCATAACTTCTTTCTGAACCTTAGGATCCCCACAACCATCAAAGCTCCACGCAGGCCAGCCTCCTTTCTTTTGCCAGCAACTGTCCTTTGGGCCCCTGCTTGCTTCCTCAGCGCCGAGTGTAATTGCTTCCCGTCTCCGAGGATCCTGGGGAGGATTTATGTATCGCGCCAGGCGCGGAGGCAGGCAGCAATTTCGAAAGGCTGCTTTCAGATCAAAGATCTTAACGCTACACCAGCCTTGGGGAAAACAAGCCAAAATCCTGGGGAGGGTTTCTCAGCGTTTGCAAGGCGATGCTTAAGCGAAAGGCTCTGAGGCACCGTGGACGGCTTTCAGAAATTCCCCCTCCCCGGGGTGGGGGGTGTCTTTAGGCAACAATTTCGTTCCTTCCCTGTCTTGTTATGTTTCGGCTTTACCCGGAAGGAGGGATCAGGAGGCAGCAGGCAAATGTTTAGAGTGGCTAAGTAGTTCAGAGGCAGGGGAGGGCATCTTCCACACTGCAGGGCTTGGGTGAGATTTTTTTTGCCCTGCTCTCCCATAAAGCCCCTGCTCACTTCAGAGCCAAGTCCTCTGCTGGTGGGACTCTGCTGACGTCCATGGGGGCGACACCAGCCTGTGTGTTTTTATTCATTTCGCTTTCTTTATGGGGAAGGGGTGGCTTTTTGGAGCGAGATTATGTTAAGGCTCCCGAAAGGGAGGGATTGGTGGCAAGTGCTGGAGCTCTGCACAGGGTCCACACGTGCAAACTTCCCAGGTGACGTGCTATAGGTACATATCACTCCTGACTCCCTGTCATGAAGTGCCCGTCCTCCTGACCTGCAATGCCCCTGATATTATGATCATAGGTAACAACACACAGCTCTGATGGTACACCTGGATCCGGGCTCAAACATTTCCTGCTATCCCAGGCCGAGCCTTCCCCGGGGCTCAGCCGAAGCAGACAGGCCTCACCTTGGCTGGGTTCCTCTCACGCAGAGTTTTCCAGTCTTGTGAGAGGGTATCAGCCATGCTGTTGTGGAACCAGGCTGAGTCCTCCAAGTTCTGTTGTGTCTTGGATCCCTCCAGGAACGATAGATGGATAGGAAGATAGGGTCTGAGCGGCTTCTTTTCAGCCACAGAAATCAGGTCGCAGTTCCCTGACCTGTGCAACCAGCAGGCCCAGAATGGCCCAGGCACCAGCATAGGTGGTGTTAGCAAAGGAAGAAGATGGACAGATGACAGTTTAGAAAGGCAGCACACTGCTCAGCGTCCAACCCAGAAACTCTGATCTTTCACATGCTACCTCCAAGCCAACACATGCCCTCACCCACACGTCTTTCGGCAGAGTTCTTCGCCCCACGGCACCTGCGTGTGGAGGACACAGGGCTTGGGGGCTGCCCAAAGGCCACCGGCCATATGGAGAGGTATGGCTCTGGGCTGTTGTTGGTCAGAACAGACAGGCTGGAGCTCACAGCAGGATCTAGGCCCATTCAAGCTATGAAGCGCTGCGGAACACAAAGAATGACAGGGCTAAATACCACTGTTAGCTTGTGAAGAACAGCCACACAGGGTTCCTCGGTGCTGCTTATCTCCCTCCAGCTTGCAGTCCTCCCCTCCCTGTCCCGGAGACGGAGGAGTTGCTTCACATCCATGCGGCAACTGAAACCATTTCAGCACTGCTTATCCCTGGCCTGCTGCAGAGCCAGTGTGCCACACCAAGCCATGGCATCACTGTGTGAGAGGGGCCAAAGCCAGAGCCTTGTACCCAGCCCTCCCCTTGGCTTTGATGATTCAGATCAAATGGAACCCAGATGCAAGACACCCTTTGCTTTTGGTTCTGAACCCCGCCCCCCACCCCTCCCACACACAAGCCAGCCTTCTCTTCCTGTTCCTAGCCACGCTGCACAATAGAGTTCTTCTCACCCATACGATGTTGCAAAGACTCTCCCTTCTCAGCAGCTGGCATGCACCAGGCTTCTCAGATCCAATCCACTTCAGACTCTCCCCATCTGTGTCCGGATATTGAAATTCACCCTCGTGCAGAGGACCCACGCCAGGCGATAAACTACTCAAGGCAAGCCCTAAGTGGCTGCATTGGCCTTCTACATAGGGGATGAATTTCACCCACTGCCCTTAGCCCTTAGCCCTGAGGAACTGTCCACTCCCTGGCAAGCCACCCTTCCTCTGCTGATGCTGTTACTCCCCCTTGCTACCTATAACATGGCATAAGAAGTTCAGCAGGCCTAGCAGCCTTTCTGTGGAGCTGCAGTGTGGCATTGTTACGTTCCTCCCTCTCCAGGGGATGCCATGTGCAAAGCTGTTAGGGAGGCAGAAACGGCCAGAGAAGAGGCTGCCCGTGAGAGAGCTATGGAGGCCCAGCGGGAGGCCCAGAAGCATGCTCAGAAGGAGAGAGAAAGAGAGAGGAAGCATGAACTGGAGTTAGAGATGGCAAGGGCTAAGCAAAATATACCAGACAACCCTAGCAATCCAGGTACCGCTTCCAGGTACCGCTTCCCATCCCAGAAAGTTCCCCGCCTACAAGGTAGCGATGATACAGAGGCCTTCTTAGAAAATTTCGAAAGGGCCTGCCTTGGGTACAGGATCTCTACAGTGACCAGTCAGCTGGGCGATGTTTTAAATGTAATGAGCTGGGGCATGTGAAGGCCAACTGCCCCAAGAACCCCAACAGATTACAGTTCATTGCACCGGAGTCACCCCAAAGGTTCCCAGGCCCAGATGCCTCCTAGATACCCTCAAAGCGAAGGGAAACCGTAAGTGTGGGCGGGAAGAAAGTTATCGCGTGGAGGGACACTGGAGCACAGGTGTCAGCTATCCACCAATCCTTAGTGGACCCCAAATTCACCAACCCAGAGCCCCAAGTGATGATTCAAACCTTTACGTCAAAATCTTTAAACCTGCCTACAGCTGAGTTGCCTGTCCGGTACAAGGGCTGGTCAGGAATGTGGACTTTTGCATCTGTGATGATTATCCCATTCCCATGCTGCCGGGGGAAGACTTGGCCAACCATGTGAAGCTAGCCCAGAGGGTGGGAATGGTCACGTGCAGCCAGGCTAAGCAAGCCGTCCCGCCTAGCTCTGTTCCTGAGCCTTCCACCAGGGCCCCGTCAGTGTTACCAGAGACCCCGACGAAGGTGATGGAACCGGATCCCCTGCCAATGACTGCAACAGCCGTAGTGGATCCAGTCCCAGAGACCCAGCCAAAGCCAGTCCCAGAACCGGAACTGGCGAAGCAACCAGCACTGAGTCCAGCGCTTGCAACCCCGTCTACAGCTCCAACGACAGAGGGCACCACCGAGCCTGCACTGGCAGCAGCAGATAACCCTACGCAAAAGGCTCAGCTGGAGCCTGAAATACAACTTCGTGCACCAGCGGAGAGCGGTTCACAGCCAACGGACCCAGCCCCATCCCCTGCATCGTTTCCCGAGGGACCAAGCCCAAGTCCACAATCCGGTGAGGAACTGAGGTCTCCAGCATCAAGGGAACAGTTCCAGGCCAAACAGGAAGCAAATAAAAGCCTCCAGGAAGCTTGGACAGAGGCACAGAGCAACCCACCGCCTCTCAGATCTTCTAATTGATCCAAGTTTGTTGTAGAAAAAGGACTTTTATACAAGGAAACTCTTTCTGGTGGACACCAGGAAGACTGGCATCCTCAGAGACAGTTGCTAGTTCCAACTAAGTACCGGGCCAAGCTCTTGAGCTTAGCCCACGATCATCCTAGCGGCCATGCTGGGGTGAACAGGACCAAAGACCGTTTGGGGACGTCATTCCACTGGGAGGGAATGGGCAAGGACGTTTCTACCTATGTCCGGTCTTGTGAGGTATGCCAAAGAGTGGGAAAACCCCAAGACCAGGTCAAAGCCCCTCTCCAGCCACTCCCCATCATTGAGGTTCCATTTCAGCGAGTAGCTGTGGATATTCTGGGTCCTTTCCCAAAAAAGACACCCAGAGAAAAGCAGTACATACTGACTTTCATGGATTTTGCCACCCGATGGCCGGAAGCAGTAGCTCTAAGCAACACCAGGGCTAAAAGTGTGTGTCAGGCATTAACAGACATTTTTGCCAGGGTAGGTTGGCCCTCCGACATCCTTATGGATTCGGGAACTAATTTCCTGGCAGGGACCATGAAAAGCCTTCGGGAAGCTCATGGGGTGAACCACTTGGTTGCCACCCCTTACTATCATCAAACAAATGGCCTGGTGGAGAAATTTAATGGAACTTTGGGGGCCATGATACGTAAATACGTGAATGGACACTCCAATGATTGGGACCTAGTATTGCAGCAGTTGCTGTTTGCCTACAGGGCTGTACCACATCCCAGTTTAGGGTTTTCACTATTTGAACTTGTGTATGGCCACAAGGTTAAGGGGCCATTCCAGTTGGTGAAACAGCAGCGGGGGGGTTCTACGTCTTCTCCAGGAACTAACATTCTGGACTGTGTAAACAACGTATAAAATACCCTCCGAACCTCTTTAGCTCTTGCTAGAGAAAACCTAAAAGATGCTCAGGAAGAGCAAAAAGCCTGGTATGATAAACATGCCAGAGAGTGTTCCTTCAAAGTAGGGGACCAGGTCATGGTCTTAAAGGCGCTCCAGGCCCATAAGATGGAAGCGTCGTGGGAAGGGCCATTCACGGTCCAAGAGCGCCTGGGAGCTGTTAACTATCTCATAGCATCCCCCACCTCAAACCTAAAGCCTAAGGTATACCATGTTAATTCTCTAAAGCCCTTTTATTCCAGAGAATTAAAGGTTTGTCAGTTTACAGCCCAGGGAGGAGATGACGCTGAGTGGCCTGAAGGTGTCTACTACAAAGAAAAAAGTCACGGTGGCGTGGAAGAGGTGAACCTCTCAATGGCCCTCGGACATAAGCAGCGCCAACAGATCAAGGAGCTGTGCACTAGCTTCGCACCGATGTTCTCAGCCACCCCAGGATGGACTGAACGGGCATGCCACTCCATTGACACAGGTAATGCTTGCCCAATTAGAGCCCAACCTTACCGGGTGGCTCCTTAAGCCAAAACTGCTATAGAATGGGAGATCCAGGACATGCTGCAGATGGGTGTAATCTGCCCCTCTAACAGTCCATGGGCATCTCCAGTGGTTCTAGTTCCCAAACCAGATGTGGAAATATGCTTTTGCGTGGACTACCGTAAGCTAAATGCTGTGACTTGCCCAGACAACTATCCAGTTCCTTGCACAGATGAGCTACTGGAGAAACTGGGATGGGCCCAGTTCATCTCTACCTTAGACTTAACCAAGGGGTACTGGCAAGTACCGCTAGATCAATCCCCCAAGGAAAGATCAGCCTTCATCACCTATGTTGGGCTGTATGAATTTAATGTGCTCCCTTTCAGGCTGCGGAATGCACCCGCCACCTTCCAAAGACTTGTAGATAGTCTCCTAGCGGGATTGGGAGAATCTGAAGTTGCCTATCTTGATGATGTGGCCATATTTTCTGACTCATGGGCAGAACACCTGGAGCATCTCCGGAAGGTCTTCGAGTGCATACGAGAGGCAGGACTAACTGTTAAGGCTAAAAAGTGTCAAATAGGCTTAAACAGAGTGACTTACCTTGGACACCAGGTGGGTCAAGGAACTATCAATCCCCTACAGGCCAAAGTGGATGCTATCCAAAAGTGGCCTGTCCCAAAGCCAAAGAAACAGATTCAATCCATCTTAGGCTTGGCTGGATATTACAGGCAATTTGTACCACACTACAGCCAAATCGCCGCTCCACTGACCGACCTAACCAGAAAGAACCAGCCAAATGCACTTCAGTGGACTGATGAGTGTCAGAAGGCTTTTAACCAGCTTAAAGCGACACTCATGTCCGACCCTGTGCTCAGGGCCCGAGACTTTGACAAACCGTTCCTAGTCACCACAGATGCATCCGAGCATGGTGTGGGAGCAGTTTTAGTGCAGGAAGGACCGGATCAAGAATTCCACCCTGTAGTGTTTCACAGCAAAAAACTGTCTGAGAGGGAAAGCCACTGGTCAATCAGTGAAAAGGAATGTTATGGCATTGTCTACGCTCCGGAAAAGCTATGCCCTTACGTTTGGGGACGCTGTTTCCACCTGCAAACCGACCATGCTGTGCTGAAGTGGCTTCACACCGTCAAGGACAATAACAAAAAACGTCTCCAGTGGAGTTTAGCTCTCCAAGGTTTTGATTTTGAAATACAACACATCTCAGGAGCTTCTAACAAGGTGGCTGATGCACTCTCCTGTGAAAGTTTCCCAGAGTCAACTGGTTAAAATCGCCCTTGAAATGTGGAAATTATTGTTAGTTTTTATATAATCAGTAGTATATCTAGAGGTGCATGTGTCTTATTAACTCTATTTTCTCCTAGAGCTCCAGGAAGAAATCACAGTCAGTGTAGAGTAGGCTGTCCTGCACTGTCTATGATTTGGGGGGGGCGGGGGGTGTCATAAACATACAACTAAGGGTAGCCTAGAATTCCTCCTTACCTGTAAGGGGTTAAGAAGCTCAAATAACCTGGCTGGAACCTGACCTAAAGGACCAATGGGGAAAGAAGATACTTTCAAATCGGGGGGGGGGGAGGAGGGGGGAGCGGGGGAAGCCTTTGTTTGTGCTTTTTGTTTTGTGTATTCCCTGGGGAAGCAGAGAAGCATCAGGTCAGAAAACTCCTTCTCCTAAAATCATCCTAAAATGAGTCTCAATATTGCAAAAAGAGTACGTAAATAAGGCAAGGCGCGTTAGATTATCTTTTGTTTTTAGCTTGTGAATTTTCCCTGTGCTAAGAGGGAGGTTTATCCCTGTTTTTTTGTAACTTTAAAGTTTTGCCTAGAAGGGAATGCTCTGTGTTTGGAATCTGATTACCCTGTAAAGTTACCTTCCATCCTGATTTTACAGAGGTGCTTCTTTTACTTTTTTTCTTTATAATAAAGTTCTGGTTTTTAAGAATCTGGTTTACCTATTTGTTTGGTAGATTATTCTCAAGCCTCCCCAGGAAAGGGGGTGAAGGGGCTTGGGGGGGGGATATTTTAGGGAAACAGACAAAGATTCAGGAAAAGGACCACTTGGAGTTCCTAAGTCACTTGGTGGTGGCAGCAGTACCCATCCAAGGACAAGGAAAGGAATTTGTGCCTTGGGGAAGTTTTTAACCTAAGCTTGTAGAAATAAGCTTAGGGGGTCTTTCATGTGGGTCCCCACATCTGTACCCTAGAGTTCAGAGTGGGGAGGGAACCCTGACAACAGCACATACGGAATGCGAGTGGAAGCTCTACCTTGTCCGATAAACACACTTGCACTTACCTTTCTCCTCTTTCTTGGGTATAAAAACAAACTAACCAAAAAACAAATCTCAACTAAATTAACATTCTGGTTGAGATTTTACACGCACAGAAGTCAGGAAGTTCAAAGTTATGATTCCCCCATCGGGCACGTTCCCATATATATTAAGACATTACAGTTAGCCCCATAAACTGTAGCACAAAATACTACACGCCAGCAAAGGGGCCAAGTTACGATTGCTGGGGGAGCCATAACTCTGAACGTGACGACGTCCTGGCGTGTGTTTTTGCCTCAAAGATGGAGGAAGTCAGTTCTCATTCACTTGCAATGCAACGTTCAGAATGCCGAAAGGAAAGAAAGAGAAAGAGAGAGAAGCCAGAGCACTCTCTTTTCTATTTTTTTTTTTTTTTTTTACTGCTCACACTGTTGTTTCTCTAGTTCCTTGCGATCAGTGCTCTCCCTCCATCTGACTTTGATAGATCGGGTAAAACATGTACATGTAATAGATAAGAGATGGCCTTTGATTGAATTTACTTAATTTATACGGATGATGGAACACAGGAGGAATATTAAAATACAAATTAGCGGCTTCATATTTCGTATGCATTGAAATCTCCCTAACAGATAATGAGCTTCTGGAAACTGAGTTGATAAAGGCATATCCCCAGCCATACCTGTTCCCATAGGAGCCTGTGGGGCTAGGAAGCTTGATACATTATAGAGCTACATTTTCAATCCTTAAAGGGACAGGGATGCTGCTAAGTACTTTTATACGGTGGGAACTGCTCGCGCAGCCCAAGGGTTCTCCACCGAGAGGTGTCTCCCTCAATAGGTTTGAAGGGGTTGCAACCATCTTCTCATTTTTTATGGCTAGATGCGCGGGAGCTTCCCAGACTTTATCTGTTCCAACGTGGGACCAGGGTGTGGGAAAAGTTAAGGGCTGGGTTAGGACACTGACCAAGTCCATCTCTGTCCCCCTATAGTAGCTAAACCATAGCTGAGAGGCAATAGCAGACTCTATCTAAGAAAGGTGGAGTAAAATCCTGGCCCCTTTGAAGTAAATGACAAAACT
Organism: Chelonia mydas; assembly: GCF_015237465.2. Lineage (NCBI taxonomy): Eukaryota > Metazoa > Chordata > Testudines > Cheloniidae > Chelonia > Chelonia mydas. The sequence continues at coordinate 20,487,649 of NC_051257.2, read as the reverse complement.
CCCACTGGCACCAACGGGGGTAACAGTTCACTCCTGTTGTTTCAATCTGTGCAGCAGGGACTCCTGCTTCTCCATCCAGGGGCCCAGGGCTGCATTTGGATGACCTCTCTGGAGAGTCATTATGCCTGTAGGACAGAGCCTGCATTCACACAACATCTACCTCCCGACAAAGAACTGTCGCCCGAAACATGATATCCCTTTTTGAGTCTCAGAGTAAAGGTTCAGGTTGGACATGAGGACCTGATCCAGGGCCAATGTCCTTAGCTTCAGTGGCCTCTGGATCACATCCTAGATGTACAGATACAAATATGGCCCAACTACCTATAGGGACATACTCCAGCTGTTTCCATATCAGATCACTGATCCAGTTAGTCTGGTGTCCTTCCTCCTGCCTAGGTGGATCACCCCATTGGTCCATCTAGTCTTGAAGCCCTCATCATTGGCCCATGTAATTCAGAGGAGTCTGGTAGACAAGGGCCAATACCTGCTGTTTCAGATGAAGGCATGGGGACGGTCATGATGCTCTGAGTCAGGAGCCATGGAGCAGCTCCCTCCAGCGTAGCATTAGAGCTGACTCTGACTACCCTAAACCTTTTCTTAAAGGTGCACGGTTCAAAATGGAAGGCATATGCCCCACTTGAGAGAGACCTTTAACCTGCTTCGTACCATGGGGCCACTGACAGCCCAGGTTTGAAACTGGGGTTGAGCGGAAGAGATGCACAATGGTATGGCCGTAAATTAAGCTGTGTCCTGCAAGGCTCAGAAGGTCTTATCATTCATAAAGTCAATCTGGAAGTCAGGCTAACCCTGTGTGTGTACATCAAAGCTAGGAATGATCCCGCTTCTCTCTCCAGAGCCTGTGATTATCTTTTTTCTTCCCACCTGGGCCACTATGAAGGCCATTCTCCCACCTGGGGATCAGGGGGATGGGGGGGTTTTTGATTTCAGGAAGATGAGTAGTTGAACCCCTTATTCCATGCCAGGGGCGGCTGCCTTCCCTAGCCTGAGAGGCTCTGGAGTGGTTTATTATTGCCAAGCTGAAGGCATCAGTAACAGGAGAACTTAATTTGCTTCACAAGAGATTAGACACAGCTCAGGTCTCGTTGACGGTGATCAAGTGCAAGGTGGAAGATATTTCACATAAGCTCCTGGCGATGGAAGCCAGAGCGACGGACTTGAAGGGTACACCATCTGGCTGTGATTCACTGCTGTCTGTTGCAGGCTTAATGATAGTAAATGGCTGGCAAACCACTTGGACGAGCTCAGGATAAAAGCAGCATTAAGATGCGATGGTGAGCTGTAGTCATTGAAAGGCAGTGAAGTCACCTTGACAGGTGAGTTGTCTTTTCTGCCAATGGTTCTGAGGCCTGTGACCCCAGAAGGCCTCAGAACCATCGCAACCTTCAGCCCAAGGCAGGATGACTGCAGATCTCACTAGGATTTAGGGGAGTGGCAGGAAATAAAACTTCTTCACATAACACAAGAACTAGGGGTCACTCAGTGAAATTAATAGGCAGCAGGTTTAAAACAAACACAAGGAAGTATTTCTTCACACAACGCACAGTCAGTCTGTGGAACTCATTGCCAGGGGATGTTGTGAAGGCCAAAACCATAACAGGGTTCAAAAAAGAATTAGCTAAGTTCCTGGAGGAGAGGTCCATCAATGGCTATTAGCCAGGATGGGCAGGGATGGTGTCCCCAGCCTCTGTTTGCCAGAACCAAGCAGTGGTTTGGAAAAGAACTAAATGAGATCGCTTTGTGGTCCAGTGGATAGGGCCCTGACCTGGGATCCAGCAGATCTAGGTCCTATTTTTGCTGTGTAACTTTGGTTAAGTCACTTCCTTCTCTCTAGAAACGTCTACACTGAAATCCGGGGGTGTCACTGCAACACATATAGTGATATCCTGGCTAGCACCAATAGTTCTGTGGAACGAGGGACTTTAGCATAGGCTAGCTGTCTGGGTGAGTTCCCTGGTCCCAGGTGGGCTTGTACAGCTTAGGCTGACGTCCGCGCTTCTGGGTCTTCACTGTTATCGGTGCCTGAGCTAGCTGGGGTATGTCTGCACATGTTGTAATAACCTCCCCGGTCTGCAATGTAGATGTCAGATCTGTGCCTCGTGCCCTGCCCTGAAAAGCTTACAGGGTAAAAAGTCTCTCACAATGGGCCTGTACTAGGGCAGATCAGCACAGATTTTCAACAGAAAACTGAAAGCTGAAAAATTTTGGCTGAAAACCTACAATTTTTCCACTCATGGCAGTTTTTGGCTGAAAGGTTTGGGCTTGAAATTTTTTGGTTTTCGGGGCTTGAGGGCAAAGGCTGAATTTTCCATGGAAACCACCCACATATGCTGCCTAGCTCTGGTCCATATAGGCCACCTAGCACGAAGCCACTCTCGTCTGGCTTGGAGCCAGTAACAATGACAGTGACATTCAACCAGCTCCACTAACTACTAATGAAATCAGCCCTGTTCTGATGCAGTGAAACAAACAAGGTAGCTAAGGGTCTCTTCTCACTGCAAGGGTGGGTTTTTTTTTTTATTTTGATCTTCTGACTCTCTTCTCTATTAGCAAGTAAAATGACCGCGGGAAGACAAGTCACTTTGAAAATTGATAATACTCTAACATGTTACTGTGTGTTAACAGCTCTCAACCCCTCCAAGCAGGAAGCTGGTGTTAATTCTATTCTCGCTGTCATGCTTCTTAGCCTCCTCTGCTGCTCCTGTTAGTCTGGGAGGTCTCTGACATTCACATCTGGGAAGGTACTGGCAGGTGAAGTTCCAAAGTTGTGAAGGTTTGCTTCAGACAGGCATCCCATCGACCATGGTTACCTGAAGCTCTGAGGTCTAAGTTGTCATTTGTATGGGGCAGGGGAAGCAGTTGCCTTCCCCAAACCTTGGTTCCCTCCCCCTGACTTTTAAGCAGCTGCCTAAGGCAGCAGATTTGGTCATGACGGAGGGCGGCCGGGCCAGATCTGCTGCCCTAGGCCTATGAAGAGGTAGGCAGCAGTTTCTCCTGAAGCAGGCTGGGCATGGAGTGAGCCGGGCCATGTTTCCTGCCTTAGGCTGGCCATCAGTGAGGCACACACACCCGGCCCACTGCTCCCCCCTACTCCCCGGGACACGGATGGGACCAGCCCGCTAACCCCTGTCAAGCAACCGAGGCCTCAGCAGGGTGGCGGAAACGGGGCTGCTGACACAGCTTTGCCCCCTCAATGGAATTCTGTCCCAGTGTCATTGCACCACTCTGAGCTCGTGGTCCTAGAGCATGGGACAAGACTACCACGGAAGGCAGCAGAAGCTGGCTCACCTTCTTGCAACAAGCCGCTGCCTTCTCTGGGGAACAGCCATTGCTGCAACAGCAGACACCGTCTCATGGCTGCAGCTTCTGTGGTGGCTTGCCAAAGCAACCTGGCCACCATGAACACTGCAAGCAGTCACTCCCCTGCAAAAGGCAACATGGGGGGTGAAGATGGCTGTGGCACTATGAGCTGTGGCATATGCTCCCCGAAACGTCTGTGCCTCCCATTGGCTGGGGCCGTGAGGCTGGGGAAGTGAGGGAGGGAGGAGCGTGCTTCTGTGAGGGTTTATCTTCCCCACATGTGGAACTCCACTGTTCTTCAACAGTGGTCACACGCAGTGCAGGGAGATATGTAACTCTGGATCTTGGCGTGTCCTCAGACAGGACAAACCCAGTGACCCAGAGACTTCAAGGCCAGAAGGGACCATCATGATCATCTCATCTGACCTCCTGCACATTGCAGGCCACAGAACCTCACCCACCCACTCCTGTAAGAGGCCCATCACCTCTGACTGAGTTACTGAAGTCCTCAAATCATGATTGAAAGACTTTAAGGTACAGAGAACCCACCATTTACAATAGTTTAAACCTGCAAGTGAGCTGTGCCCCAGGCTGCAGAGGAAGGCGAAAAAACCCCAGGGTCTCTGCCAATCTGACCCGGGGGGAAATTCCTTCCCGACCACAAATATGGTTATCAGTTAGACCCTGAGCATGTGGGCAAGACCCACCAGTCGGACACCTGGGAAAGAGTCCTCTGTAGAAACTCAGAGCCCTCCCCACCCAGCGTCCCATCACTGATGGTTGGAGATATTTGCTGCTAGCAGTCCCAGAACAGTTACATGTCATTGTAGGACATCTCATCACACCAGTCCCTCCATAAACTTATCAAACTCAGTCTTGAAGTCAGTTAGGTTTTTTACCCCCACTGCTCCCCTTGGAAGGCTGTTCCAGGACTTTGCTCCTCTGATGGTTAGAAACCTTCATCTCCAGAAGCATCCTCCTCTCCCTCTTTCACTTCCCCAACCACACTTTATCAAAGTGATGAGACCCTCATCCATAGCAGTCAGGCTATGGAACATTAGAGGGGATTCTGCCTGGTAGTTAAAACAAAGAGACAAGATTTATGGGTTCTATTCCTAGCTGTACCACTGACTTGCAGTGTGACCTCTGGATGGTCACTTCACCGCCATATGCCTCAGTTTCCCCTCTGGTATAATGGGGATAACGATGATAACTTGGCCAAACAAAGAGTGTTGTAAATGGATGCAAAGAGCTTTGAGATCCTTAGAGCTAGCAGAGGGCATTGCATTTATTATTCTAGGATCCATCTGCTGTCCTCTCCCTGTAAGATGCCCAGTCCACAGTGATTAGAGGAAGACGTGTTTCCCCAAAGCTCAGTGGATCAGGTGCACTGCTGCTAGCATCCACAGAGCCTACCAGGGTCTACAAGGCTGGCAAAGCTGCTGGAAGGTCCTTGTGAATTTACCTTATGGGTTCATCTCTGAGCACAGACCGCCCCGCTCTTCGGAAAGAAATGATCCGAAAGGGCCTCTTCTCTCTTCTTCCTTTGACCAAGTCAACAATCCTAGACCGTTGCCGGCCTTTGACTCTTTATTAGTTTAATTAGATTATTTTCTGCATGATTGATCCTGAGCGCTGCAATTGCACAATCAAATCACAGATCGGTCGACAACTTCATTTAAAAAATTAGCGTTTGGCAGCTTTGTTGTCTCTAAAAGCACTGTGGACATCTGTCAGCGCTGACCCCGTTCCTCGGATGACAAAGCATCCCCGCAGGCCAGCGTATCTGCAGGCTGCCCAAAAAGCAAGCCAGAGACGTTTTCCTGGCTCATTTCTGCACATTCTCCCGCCCTTCACTCTCTTGTTTCAGGCGCAGAAATGCTGCATGAACATTACCCTCACGTCAAGGGAAGAACAGCTCCATTGCTAAGAGACGTCTACATTCCCAACAGGCCTTCGGGTCCTGCTTGTGAGTCTAACGATTTGGTAAGTGACACCGGTGCAAATCCTGAGTGCTCTGGAGACCGATGCCAAGCAATCGCCCACATCCCGTTCCACCAGCGGGGAACAGCTGTTGGAAAAAGAGTGAAAGACGGCACCATGCCTCCTCCATCTTCATCAATGTGCAGAGGTAGCAGGGAGGACCTTTTTGGCTTCTGCCAGCAGCCAGGGCGTGAAGCATTGCGCTTGAGCCTCAAAAGCACCTGCCTAGCCAGGCCTCTCGCCGAAAAGCTCCTGACGCTGTCTTGCCCGTTCCTCAGTGGCTCGGGCAGGGCTGGGGACTGCCGTGCTGCTTTCGTGGATCCTCCTTGGGAGTTTCGGGGATCCTATCCTCATCTTCACTGATCAAACACCTGTCTGAGTGATGTCCTTCTCCCAGCCACTAGAGGCCCAGTGGGGGGGTGGGGGGTCTTGTAATGGTCGTCATGGCATGGCATGAACACAGGGCTTGAAGCTGCCTTTCCTAGCCAAAGGAGAACAGCTGGGAGGGAATATAGGCCTAGCAGACCGGAAGTCTGGAGAAGGGGATGCAGCACCCGCGGGCTGGCCCTAGCCCAGCTCGGGCACCAAAACACTGTTTTTTAAACTGAACAATGTACCCAAAACAGCTCCCAAAAGGGCAGAACAAACCCACTGAGGGTGCCTAACATGCGGCTAGCTTGCTGCACCTTCAAGAGCCAGGAAGAACTGGAGAGTGGGTAGGGCCAGGGCCTCCTGTACACCCAGGGAACCCTACCCAGAGGGGCAGAGTGTGGGTGGGGACAAGCGGCCCCAAAGGGCACTGCGTTCTAGAAGATTCTGGGGTTTCACCATCCCAGGGGCAAGAAGCCCCAGGGCCAATCCTACAAGGAGAATCACTGACTTTGTGCTACAGAGAGAGTAGATACCTCTCGGACAGCAGGGCCCATTCCACCAGCCGCCCCTCACTTCCTCCCTTGTCTAATTTGGTAGAGCAGATTGGCTGCCGTACCCCGTCCTGGAGGGGGCTGAATTTCAGTGGTGGACGGACGATCCCTGCCTATGTCAACACAAGGCCAGCGCTAAAGACATGACCCAGGTTTAACTCTGTCCTCCTCCTTCAGGTTGAAGTTGATGGAGTCACTCCTGGTGTAACTGAGAGCAGAACCAGAGGTGGGATTATCGAAGGAGCCTGGAGGGAGATAGAGATTGAACTCCAGTGGAAGCTGAGCACCGAATTCCCTCAGAACTCTTTGAACATCCCAGCCCCGGCTCTGAAGTAAAATCCCATTGACTTCCACGAGAGCTGGGGCTCGATTCAGGAGCTCAGGGGTTGGCCCACATTCTGGATCTTCGGCAGCTTCTGATGGTGGTTATAAGAACTCGGCTAACTACACCGAATTAAAACAAAGCCCCAGCAAACCTGGTGTTATGTGGGACATGGGAACCTTTTATGAGGGGTCCAGTAGGATTTCCCCAGGGTACCTGCTCCAGATTTCTTTCTCAGAGTCAGACTCCACTAATGGGCCTTGCTAGGGAAGAGCCAAAAGGTCACTAGCTTCCTCCATTTTTCATGTTGCCTCCGAGTGACTGAAGCGACAGCTGCTTCCCCTCAGATGAACCTCCTCCTCCTCCTGGTCCTCCTTCATATGTTTGCTTCGACTGTCGTTAAGTTTCACTGCTGAAAAGAAGGACCCGGAAAGGGAGCTAATTAGAAGGAGACAAAGGGAAGAGGATTAAGAGCGGGGACGAAGGAACAGGAGACTCATCACAAAGGGAGATGCAGGCCTGCAAGGGACCACACAGAAGCAGGGGAAATTGCTGAGCGGTAATTTAACAATCTGCATCCCCCTGTGCAAGAAGCACCCTGGCTTTTCAGCTAGTGCCATTAATACCCAGGGATCGGAGCAATTAACTGATTTGTTTTCATCCTGACAAGATTCAGTCGGAATCTGGTGGGACAGGGAATTCCTCAGGGCGACTGGCCTTTTGGAAGAGGCCGTTGTGTGTACCACCCTGAGGGCCCGGCGTGAGGTCATGGCCCCTAGCAGGAACATCGTAAGCTCTTCAGTGGCACCGGATCCCATGGTTCTCTCAAAGTTAACAAAGATTCCCTCGACTTGGCACCACCCTTAAGCACTAGTGTCATACAGATCCACAGACAACGGCTGGGAGCAGCGGGGAACTGAAATGTGGCGACTCTAGGGTGCTGGTTGCAATCCAGCCCTGGTGAGCCAACATCACTGATGTTGCAGGGCTGCTTGCTGGCCTCCACCATGTGTGAAGTGGATCTCACTTTACTTCCTACCTGGCCTGTGGCCACACTGAAACTGAAAATAACCCTTTCTCGCACTGGCTAGGAGAAAGGCTCATGGACTCTGTAACTCAGCAGTGTCCCTTGCGGCGTGGGGTTGACGCACGGATGGGGGAAGCTGCTGCTGCCACTGCACTTGGCCCAAGAGACTCAAATTTCTCTACAGATCATCATATTTCAGGCCAGATCCTCAGAGGGTGAAAAATGACCAAGCTGCACTGACTTCCATTGACACCAGCTGAGGATCTGGCCCATTGACATCAATGGAGCTCCAGCCAGTTTGTACTAGCTGGCCTGAAGTCATGGGCATTCAACTGAAAATAAAAAAAAAATCTCTATTTAAAGGTGAAAGGCATCTCACTAGCCAAGTCAGCTACTGAAATTGCCTGACAGTAAAAAGCAGCCAAAGGCATTCATTCTCTAGTCATGCAACTGCCCTGTTTTTTCCAATGGATCCTGGGGGATTCATTAAAAAAGGTGACATGAAATCTGGAAAGGATGCCTTTTTCGGAGCTCTCTCAATCGAAAACATCCACATCTGGTGTCACACCCCTTGACTGCTGATCACTGAGCCAGGTGTTTGGAAGATGTAAATAGCCACAGAGCAGCACGAGCGTGAAAGGGAAGATGAGGAAACCAAAGACACGTTCTTCTGGGAGAGAGGCCAGGCTGATCTGAGCAGCTACTGCCACTGAAGGAGTTAAGACACAGTGGTAGAGGGAAACGACAGCATCTGCGCTGACAGCTTGCATGCCGCTTCTCTGCCCGACAGCCGGGAGAGAGCTGAGAACCGCAACAAATCGGGTTTTCTGATGGAAGCAACAAAGTAGCTGCAGCAAACGGAGGGCCAGTCTCTCCCCAGCATTTCTTCTCTGGTGATTATCTTAAATGTGTGAGTGTATTTAATGCTCATGGATGATTTAGTTGGGGATTGGTCCTGCTTGGAGCAGGGGGTTGGACTAGATGACCTGCTAAGGTCCCTTCCAACCCTGATAGTCTATGATTCTAAGTGAGAGATGGAGCGGGCCTGTTAAGGCCAAGCACAGAACAGGCAAAGCGCTGGGCAAGGTTCTCTGACACATGATGTACCTCAGTCCTGACCCACAGCTCTGCCAATGCACCTCAGTCTGGACTCACAGCCCCCCTGCTCTCCCAGTATACAGCTCTGTGAATGCCCCTCAATCCTGACCTGCAACCCCCTGAAAAAGAAGTAAGTATATTCTGGGAAAACGTTTGAAATAAATGAATATTTTTCTTCTTTTTTTTTTTGCAGAAAAAGTTCCCAGCCAAATTTTTTCAAACAATGCTATTTTGTTTCCGTTGAAGGGAAAAAAGCACTTTCTTTCCATTTTTTTTTTAACTTTCCTCCACTAAAAAAGCAAGAAGAGAAAGTAAAAACATGAGAGAAAGTGGGGTTTAGACCACTGAAATGCAATGAACATTTTCAGTCATTTTTGCAATTTTTTCACTGGAAGCCCCCAAAAACGTCAGCTGCAATGAAAAGTTTGAGTGGAAAAGATATTTTCTAATTAAACAAGAAAGATTTTGATGGAAAATGTTCCATCGGTTCTAGTCCGGAGCTTTGGACACGGAGCTCTGCCAATCAGAGAATCATAGAAGATCAGGGTTGGAAGGGACCTCAGGAGGTCATCTAGTCCAACCCCCTGCTCAGAGCAGGACCAATCCCCAACTAAGGGGATTCCCCAATGCACATCAGTTCAGACTTACTGTACCCCCTGCTTTTCCAGTCCTGGTTCTGAGTGAAAGATCAGCTGATGCCTCTCAGCCTTGACCTGCCGTTCCCTGGTTATTCCAGTCCTGTGTCCCTACCACTTTATTTCAGCTGATACAATTCAGTCCTGCCCTGTGGCTCCCGCTGCTATTCCACACCTGATCCTCCCATGCGCACAGCTCTGTTGCACTTCAGTTATTCCTTGTCAGTAGTTTATCTGGCGAATTTAGCCCTGCATTAGGTTTAGAATTGATCTAGGAACGGGCTGTGATTTCTGCACACTAATCATTTGTACGAGCACATTCAATGCAGACGGTCTTAGTCGTGGTGATCTATGTCATATGATTGGTCGCACAGGTCACACGATGTTTGTTGTGTTCTCTGATTGGGTAAAGCCAGCCTTATAAAGAGAAGATGGTCCCATTTTGTAAATGTGGCTCTGTGTCCTGGCTGTTTTCTTGAATATTCTTGCCAAAAAAAACCCCAACCCCAGCCTGAAGCAGCTGCTGCTGTCACACTCTTGGGCTTCCGCTGGATAGGGCTGGCCCAAATTATGTCGGGGTTCACTAGCAAAGTAGTATGATCCAATGGTTAGAGCAGGGACCTAGCAACCATGTCTCCTTGGTTTTGTCTGCATCTTCAGCATTCACTTACTCTGTGACCTGAGGCGAGTTGCTTTATTTCTCTGGGCCCCACGTTCCCCATTAGTAAAACATGAACGTTCATTCCTACTTCACAGGGTTGTTTTAAGGCTTAATAAATGTATGCCCCCCACTCATGCTTTGAGATCCACAGATGAAAGATGCGACAGGAGAGCAAAGTGTTTTGCAGTGTTGATGTTTGGGAGTTGGGATGGGAGGTCCCCTGTTTCTCATGGCCCAGATCATCAGCTGGAATGGAGCTACGCTGACTAACACCAGCTGGGACGGTGACTCTGTATCTGGCAGTCTGGGAATTCATCACACCCCCGCTTAGGCCAGAGGTGAAAGGAGCCGTGTACTAGCCTGCAACCCCCAACTCCCCTCTTTGTGGAACGGTCTCCTATTCCACTGCGCCACGCCTCATTACTAAAATCCCCTTAAAACACCACTGATGATGGAGGGTCAGCACCTGTTTTGGAGAGGCAATTAGAAAGAAGTTGAAGTGAATTACATAAGCAGGGTTTATTTTCTGTTTTCTGCCATTGCCATTGCCAATTATTCTGTAATTAGGGCACCTTCATTAGCAAATGAGATTAAAATTAACATTGTTAATTACTCGTTCTGTTAAGCAGGGGAAGCAGGCATTTAGGCGGACGATGCAGGGAAAGTTGTTGTCAGAGCAGATGGGGAATAACAATTTTCCTTTCAAGGCATCGTTCCGCTTTCTTCAAGGGTTTCGCTGGGTTATTAAATTCCAGCTTATTTGGTGGGGAAGAGAAATGTTTAGAGCAATTTGAAAAGCAAGCCGCTAACGCGAGACCTTGTGGGAATGCATCTCGGGGAGCAAGAGAGACTCAGAGCTTAGTGGCAGAGAGATTGCCCTAATGGGTATGTTGATTAGCCAGCGGAATGCTCTCCCCAGAAGGTTGCTGGGAGCTCTGATGCTTGAGTTATTTCCAAGCCAGTCTGATTGTCAAGCAGCCTCTCACTGACGTGTGCAAAACTGCATACACAGTAGCATGTTATCAACCTGCAGTCGACAAAGCCACAATCAAATCAGGTGTTGTTATTAGTATTATTTGCTGTAGTGCCCTCCATGATGCTACGTGCTTCCCAGAGACTCAGGATGGTGTCTGCTCTCAGGAGCTCACGGATCAAGGTCAGGGGGAAGGGAATAGCAAGAGAATCTGCATGCAACTTGATTGGAAGTCAGCTTGATTGGCTGGGTAGCTGGATATATCTCAAACACTGGCTGCATGTGCAAATCCAGGCTACTAACATAGATTGTGCAGCTTTGGGAATGGAAATGTGGAGACTGGATTAAAACCACATGGAAAATTTGGCTTCAACTAAGAGGAACCAGAATTCCAGCTTGAAGCTTGTCAGGCCGAATTTTGCCCTCACGTCCAAGCAAGCAACAGCCCCTGAGCTCCACAGGCCTCTCATGCAGCTCAGAGCAGAATTGGGGCCCCTTGACTGATATTTCCACAAGCTGGTGCCAGGGCTGTGTAGTAGGAAGAGAGCCTGAGACATAAGCCCTTGTAGCAGAGGCCTGGTATGAGGCAGGACCTGCTCACAGAATTTGGCAAGAACGGGGCTGATATTGCAGAAATGCACATTCCTAAGAAGTGCTAGTCACAGAGTGCTCACGCAAACACATCCCAATATCAAGGATGGAACAAAAACATTCCCCAGGGATAACAGGAACACACTGACCCCCTCCTAAAGATAAGGTCAGGATGACAGTACATAATAGAGATGTTTTGATCAAACCAACATGTACAAGGTGATGGATGATAACTAGCCATGTCAGGGGGCAGTAACTAACTATGTCAGAGGGGCAGTACTAACTTATTTGTATCGGGGTACAAAGATGTATCTCAGAGGGAGTATCTTTGTCCGGCCTTAGGGAGGAATGGAAAGTCCCACTGTTCACTGAACTGCTCCATTGTTACAGGCATTCATGTATTAGTGGTCCAGTAGAGTCTGTGGGATACTAGTACCAGGCTTTGTCGACAATAAACCTGGCTGGATGCCTTCGTCCCTGAACAGATCTTGTGGTCATTGGGTGGTTCGCTCGAAGTCTGCTGTGCCAGCTGTCTGCGCAATGCTGGGGCAGCACACAGAGGAAACACACACACACAGCCAAACATCTCTCAACATCTAACTACAGGCTGCATCTGCAAAATACACAAATGTGCAAACAACATAGTGCACAGGCATGCAACACTCATCTGGACCTGCGGAACAAGTACGCACACGCACCAAACTAAGGGCATTCCAAAACACCCAGCCCTCCACATGCACAACCTGAGCATGCACTGAAGTGTGATAAGCACCTCTCCGCCTGTGTGTGAGAGCAGCCATCTTGTTCAAAATCCCAGGAACTGACCCAAGGTCCTCCAGAGCTACAAGCGTAAGTGTCTGCAGACTGAGCTAAAGAGCTGGGCTTTGTAGCTGGGGGCTGTGACGTACTCACCTCGTCTGTGGATCAAGCACAGAGAGGGGTGCATAGCACACACGTCCCAGTGGGTTGCATGCCCGGCTGCCCGTCTGTGTACATAATGCCCTATAATGTGTGCAAGCCCAATTGCTTACCTGCAGTGCGGTCACCTACAGCGTCTGTGGGCACTGTTGCCAGCTTGTGCACACACAACACTGGAGAGGGCAAATGGGGTGCCGATGTTTTAAAATGTTGCCCCTTTCAATGATACGTCTCTGGCCCCCATCACTCGAGGTAGCAGCCCCTGGGTTTGTTAACCCAGGACTTGAGCATCTACACTCATTTGTAATCCCAGGTTAGGAACTGTTGAACCTGGATGTCAGTCTGGGGTTCCAGCATCTACACTGCATTATGCAGGCCCAAGGCCAGCCATATCCCAGACTTCCGAGTGCCCTCCCAAAAGGTGGCCACTCTAGCCCTTTGTTCATGGTGCATTGTGGGCAAACTTGATGATCCACCAAATTTGACTGTCCTGAAGACAAATTAAATTGGCCTGTTGGATTGTAGGATACTTTTGGTGGACTCCCCTATCCAGAATCCACTGTGGCTGTGTCTACACTACAAAGAATTAGGACTTGAACCCTGGGTCCCAGCTTGACTCAGGCTCACACCCTCCATCCCCATGGGGTCCTGGAACCCTCAGTCTGAACCCTGGGTTAGCATGGTATGTGTCTAGACAAAAGGTCGGGGGATAAACTTGAGCCTGAGTTCAAACCTTGGGCTTACATGGCAGTGCAGACATAGCCTAAGGGTATGACTGCACTGGTATAAAAGACAGGACCCTCCCCCTCACCGAGTCAAAGAGCTCGGGCTTCAGTCCAATTCTGAACATCTAAACAGCAATTTTACAGCCCTACAACCCGATCCCTGTAAACCCGAGTTAGCGGACCCAGGCCAGCAGCGGGTGTTTAATTGCTGTGTAGACATACGCTAAGTGACTTGCCCAGGGCCAAACAAAGTCTGTTGCAGAGGAGGCAACTGATCCCGTGTTTCCTGCATGTGAATCTATCACCCTAACCACGAGACGATCCTGCCTTGAATTTCTTTTGTAACCTCCTGAAAGCAGACACTCTTGCCCGGACTCTGAGACCGTGCATAGGCAGAGCGCTAAGCAGCGTTTCCTGTATGGCTAGAGCATTAAGGGCATCTTTAATAAGAGCGAGTCTATTGTGTGCACAAGAACGCCGCATGCATAGTAATGAAGTTCCTGGTTCTGCTTTGTAATCATCAAAAATGAAAGGAGAAAATAACCAGACGGGGTGAGCCAGGGATTTCTGGTGCCCTGCCTCCCGGAGAGGAATAGCCAAACTAAAGAGCCTTTTCCATCGCTAATGACTCTGTGTACAGTTAGACGGCGTGGGCCAGATCCCCAGCAGGTGTAAGTCAGCACAGCTCTATGACGTCACTGGAACAGCTCCAGTTGACACCAGCAGAGGATCTGCATGGCTGCCCCATGCTTATGTGACACACCGGTCCTGCCCCATTGTCTGCCTTGTGTTACGTGAAAGGAGTTCCCAGTAAGTGAAGCCAAAGGCCACCTGGGAGTCCGAGAGCAGCGCTGGCTTCTTGCTGAAACTATTAGGGAGGGTGACGCGTCGGTTGCAAGAACGCAGAGCCTGGAGCCGCAGAGCTACCATGAGAGCAGCCCCGCTTCTGTGAACTTCCGGACTGCCCCACACCCTGGATTCTAAAGAATCAGAGAATCATAGAAGATTAGGGTTGGAAGAGACCTCAGGAGGTCATCTAGTCCAACCCCCTGCTCAAAGGACCTACCCCAACTAAATCATCCCAGCCAGGGCTTTGTCAAGCCGGGACCTTAAAAACCTCTGAGGATGGAGATTCCACCACCTCCCTAGGTAACCCATTCCAGTGCTTCACCACCCTCCAAGTGAAATAGTTTTTCCTCATAACCAACCTAGACCTGCCACTTGAGACCATTGCTCCTTGTTCGGTCATCTGCCTCCCCTGAGAACGGTCTAGATCCATCCTCTCCCTCACACGTACTGCTCTCTCCTCTCCGGATCAGCGGCTGTTCCGAAGGACAAAAGCTTTGGCCACTCTGGGATAGGAGTCAAGTGGAGAATTGACAGGACGTTCCGAGGAGCCCCAAACCGCGACACCCAAAACTAGTACAAAGTTCATGAGTCTCGAAAGAGCAACGAATTCATGAGCGAGAGCACAGGCGACGACGCTGCGGGTGCTCCGGGGCTGGAGCACCCACAGGGAAACATAGTGGGACCTCAGCACCCACCGGCGGGCCTACCAATCAGCTCCCGCCCCCGCCTCCCACCTGCTGCTGATCAGCTGTTCAGCAGCAGGCAGGAGGCACTGGGGGGGAAGAGGGTAGGGGTGGGGGCAGGAAGAGCTGGAGCGAGGGCAGGGTGTGCTCGGGGGCGGTGGCGGAACAGGGCAGGAAGGGGCAGGGGTGGGAAGCGGCGGGGCAGAGGTGGGGCCTTGGGGGAAGAGGTGGAATGTGGGAGGAGCCTGGGGTGGAGCCGGGGTCGAGCAACCCCAGGGAAGTCAGGAAGTCAGTGCCTGTGAGCAAGAGAGAGCGAGTGTATTGAGGGGGATAGGCGAGGAAGAAGGAGACAAAAGACAATGATAAAGAGAGAGGTGTGTGAATTACAGAGAAAGAGATCGATATCCCCTCCGTGGGTGGGCTGGTGTGTCAGACTCCTCGGTGAGGGTAGATTTATCTCCCTCCTTCTCTGGAAAAGTCATTAGGCATTCGCGCTGCTCTCTCTCTCCCTGGCAACGTGCACTAGCTTCACTGTGGAACCAAACGGTAATTCATGCCAACGAAATTATCACCCCATAATAACAGCAGCTCGGGTCCGCAGCGTTCCAACCCCCTTTTGCTCTCCGTCCGGCTTGTGTGCGAGGCGAATCGGGGCCAGGGGGCAACAGGGCTGGTAGAAGTAGGCGTGGCAGAGACCCTCCTGGGCTTCAGGTGCGATGCAGCTGAGAAATGCATGGTGGGATTAGCAGGGACACACCTCAAGCTAACCTGGGCACTGCAACTCAAGACTGGTGGTTGGCCAGCGTGCTCTGCAGTGTGTACGGGCGGACGTCAGAGGAAGACCCCGGCTGCTGTATGAAATTTCAGCTTTTCATCCAAATTGGGGAGGAAAATAAATGCTGCAATGTTGGGATTTCTGGTGGGACCGAAATTCTGAATTTCTCTCGGCCCCAGTGACCATGTTTCAGATGAAATCCAGAAGCGGCCGGCTTGGCTTGGGCACTGTGGCTTCATTTCCAGGAAAGCACAGTGCCCGTCCATGCATCATATGATAGCAGATGCAGCTGAAAGCACATCTCCATGAACTGCATGCCCAGCAATTATGGGCTGAGGCTGCATCCTGCCTATACCTTGGCGTGTGATGACTATAACTTCTACTGGGGCAGGAAGGAGCCCACACTTCTAAGGGGGGTCCTGTAGGGCCTCTAAGCCATGTGCCCCATACACATGTACAGCTGCTGCAGGAGGAGAGGGCCGGTAAAGCATGTGTTAAAACCAAATGCAGTGGAAGATCTGCTGCTCTGTAGGTCCGCTCCCACCCAGCCCCACTACATGGAGGGGTTGAGCGTCAAGGCACCAGCCGCAACAATGGATGGCTATGTGGCCTGGAGGTGATGCTCACTTCCTCCTGTCCCTAGCACAACTCCCCTGTCTCCAGCTGGTACCGGCCAGGCCCCTTCCTAGACTGGATGGAAAGGACCTAGCGTGACCTAGCTCTACATCTAGCCAGTAGAGGACTCCATACTCAAAATGCTTGAGTGTTTATGGGAACCCACCAAGGGCAAGAGTCTGGAGCGCTTGCCTCCGAGTGCATGGAACAACGATCACACGACCAGACATCAGCGGGGCCTGGTGTAGCACAGCACTCACAAAAGCGACACTCGGCCATGTGGCCAGGTACCACATGCTTCCTTGCAGTATACTATTCAGTGACTAGATATCTCTGTGAGCTGTAGAGAGTTCCTGTCAAGGTGTAGTCCTGGTCAACAAAAGAGACAAAGCTGGAACTCAAATTGTGTGGAAGCATGTTCATTTGTGTTTATAGTGCATAACTGATTCCTTTAATAGACACCTTCTGTTCAAGATTGTGATGGCATCTTTCATGACACAGCACAGCTACCCTGTTCCGATTCCCTGGGAGACCTGGCTCCAGAAAACCATGATGTGATTGTTCATCTCAGTTAGCGAAGTTATCAGCTTCTCTACTTGCTTTTTATTGAAATAATTATTGTGAAGGGATGACAGAATCATGGACAGTTCAAAATGGGGAGGGCTAGCAGGGGCACACACACCTCGACAGAGACACCAGCATTTTGCAATAGTAACGGCGGCAAAGCTGTGAGCACATGCCGCTGTGTCTGCAATGTGCTGCAAATTAAACGCGAACATTGGAGTTCACATGAGTGAAATGTCAGCTCAGGGGCAGATTTCGTTCACCTGACATTCTGGTTAATAACAATCCCTAATTAGCAAGGCTTTTAAGCATCCACTACATTAATTTAAAGTGAAAATCTCACAGAGCTTTACTGGAATTTTTTTTTTTTTTGTAAAATTAACCCTGCGGGCTTGTTACACATGTTTTCATTCGGGATTGTGAGCAGTGGGGATATTTGATGAATTAGAATCAGGCCCTTAGTCTTGGAATAAAAAGCAAAATTAAACACCAAGTTCTTTTATCATTATAAAAACCTGTTTTTCCCCCCTAATAGTTTTAATATATGGCTACAGTTGTCCTAGCTCTGTGGCTGGGGGCTAGAAATTCAAGCTCACTACTGCCAAGTTCTGTGTAATGCAGAAGAAAAGCTCAGAGTTTAGAACCTCGAGACCAGATGGTATCTAGCAGTGGCCTGTAGCCAGTGGTGGTCATGTAGAGTTTCTTGGTCAGGTGACTCTCCTCCTCATTTCCAGCTGCTAAGCCTCAATAAAAGAAGCTACCAATACATTCAATAATTCATTAACATTACTTTCCCCTACAAGTGTGACGACCAAGCTGCTGGCACAAAAGGGATTGCACCAGGAACCACCTGTCAGTGACTAGGACATGGGCAGTCATGCTACTGGTCAGAGCAGGAGTCAGGCCCAGCGGTTAGAGCAGGAATCAGCAGCCAGGAACAGGAGCCAGGGTTAGAGATGGAGTAAAGGCTAGGTGCCAGAGCCAAGGATCAGGGCAGAAGTCAGGAACCAGAGCTGAGGGTCAGGAATGGATTTCCTGCAGTAAGGTAAGACAAGGGCAAGGCTGAGATCAAGCCAGGAGCGGGACTGGGAACAAGCAGGCACAGGATCGATCACAGCTGCGGGGAAATGCTTTGAGCAGCCAGGGAATCGCTGCCGCTGCTGGGCTTAAGAGCCGGTGCGCTGACTCTTCCAAGCTAGCAGGCGGTGGGAGCTATCAGGCAGCCTACTGGAGGCCTGCTGCACTTGCTAGGTTGCCCGGGCATTGGCTCTGCTGAAGGCCCTGATTCCCGACACGTCCAGAGCTAAAAAATATGAGCTGCCACAGCTTGCCGCGGAAGGGCTGTTACAGCGAGGAACTGTAACTACTCACCTCTTCCGTGGATGGGCCCAGAGTGGGACATGGAACACACGCTCGCCAGTGGGTTACCTGAGCAATTGCTGTCTTTGCCAGAAGGACGTGATTCAGTCACCATGGTTGCAAATGGATGACTAGGTGTATAAGAGACGATCTCCCTCTTTGAAGGTAAATCCATCGTGACAATGTTGGAGAACCCTGGTTCTAGATCTGGATGGCAATTTAGAACCTAGAACTTCTAAGAGCTTTGTGGATTTCTAGCACTTGGGACTTCTTGTTGCATTAGACCATGGAGCTATTTAGAATTTCCTGACATGCTAGAACTTAAAAGGTGCTCAGAATCCTCTAGAGTTTAATGATGTTTAAAGAGTTGATAGGTGTGAAAGCGTGGGAGAGAGGGCCAGATTCCCAACTGGTGTAAATGAGCTGTGCTGATTTACACTAGTTGAAAATCTGGCATGAAAACATTATCTGCCTGACAAGATCTAAAAGTGTTGCTAAAGTTACCGAAACTGAAACGGAATGATAAGAGAATCGTATGATCATAGAAAGTGCTGATGGAAAAGAACTTGTAGGTCAGCTAGTTCACCCCATGATCAATGCAGGAAGGTTCCTCACAGTACATTTTGCAGTCCCTGTCTAGATTTAAATTTCCCAAGCACTGGACTTTCACTGCTTCCCTTGGGAGACTATTCCACCGTTCAGTAGAGCAAAATGTTTTCCTGATACTCAACCTAAATTTCCCCTTTCTTAATCTTTGGCTTGAACCTCTGTACATAATTCCTCCCTATGCTTGGTGTTTATTCTATTTAAATATGTATAGACTCCTATCGCGTCACTTAGTTGTCACTTAGCCAAGCTGCACATAATTATATTTTTTAATCTTTTCTCATTAGTCAGACCTTTTGACCACCTAATAATTTTTGACACCCTTATCTGAATGTTCCCCAATTTGTCACTATGTCTCCGGTAATGAGGTGTGCAGAACTGCATGCAATGTTACAGCAGTCCCACAAGAACCATACCAAGAGAGGATGTATTGTCTCCCTGCTCTATGATGTGGTTTGGGGTTGTAGGCACATAGGCAAAATGTTAGTAATGTGACATAGCATCAATAAAAGACTGATGTGATGCCTAACATGACCCCCCAACCCCACCCCAGTCTCTTTCATCATTACTGCTCTGTGGGGATTAATTCTTGGGGATTCACCAGACAGATGCCATGAGAGGTGACTAGCTATTTTGTGCAAACTCGGTGTTCTCCTGTCTTCCTTCTATCCCTCTTCTTGCAGACAATGTTGTCTTTGACACCAAACTGCAAGAGCGTCCATACAATCATAGACCTTAAAGAACCTGGGAATGAGCCGAGAAGATCATTGTGAACTTACTGTGCCAGATCTCCTCCTGGTATAAACCAGTGTAATCAACGCTGAATCACACCAGCTGAGGATCTGGCCCAATGTGTCCAGTGCTGAGAAATCTCTCATGGATATTTGTTCTGATAAGAGGGAAAATTCCACTCACTGCTCTACATCATAGAATCATAGAATGGGAAGGGACCTTGAGAGGTCATCTAGTCCCGTCCCCTGCACTCATGGCAGGACGAAGTATTATCTAGACCATTCTTGACAGGTGTTTGTCCAACCTGCTCTTAAAAATCTCCAATGACAGAGATTCCACAGTCTCCCTAGGCAATTTATTCCAGTGCTTAACCACCCTGACAGTTAGGAAGTTTTTCCTACTGTCCAACCTAAACCTCCCTTGGTGCAATTTAAGCCCATTGCTTCTTGTCCTATCCTCAGAGGTTAAGAAGAACGATTTTTCTCCCTCCTCCTTGTAACAACCTTTTACGTACTTGAAAACTGTTATCATGTCCCCTCTCAGTCTTCTCTTCTCCAGACTAAACAAACCCAGTTTTTCCAATCTTCCCTCATAGGTCATGTTTTCTAGACTTTTCATCATTTTGGTTGCTCTTCTCTGGACTTTCTCCAATTTGTCCACACCTTTCCTGAAATGCGGCACCCAGAACTGGACACAATACTCCAGTTGAGGTCTAATCAGCACAGAAGAATTACTTCTCGTGCCTGGCTTACAACATTCCTGCTAATATGTCCCAGATTGATGTCTGCTTTTTTTGCAACAGTGTTACCTATTCGGATCAGAAGAAGGATTCAGATTCCAGTAGGATAAGTGTTTGCATTGAAATTCTATTAGGAGGCTGTTGGGATCAAAAATGGGGTCAGGACCCTGCCAGTATCAAGAGTGGAATGAATAGTCTTCCCAGATGGGGTAGTGATTCTGCTAAAATCAGGCCAAAGTCTGAGATTACACTACGATCAGACTAGTCACTGGGATTATAATGGGATCTGGACTGGTATAGGAATTCTGCTAGGAATAGCCATTGGGTTTGTAATGGGATCAGCATCACATTAGGAGTTAGATATGGAAACCCAAACCAAGCCCTAACATCACAGAGCGTGCCAGCTGATGGCACTGTATCTCATGATTACTATTAACTCTTCCTGGGGGCTGAATCTCACCACACATCATAAGGAGTCAAAGCAGGTGACAAAGGCATGAGTCAAAGACAAAGAAATGAGTGTGCTAATTACCTGCTCTCTGCTGCTCCCTGGGATACTGGAGACTTCAAAATATAGGTGATGTGTGGGTCATAGAATATGAGGGTTGGGAGAGACCTCAGGAGGTCATCTAGTCCAACCCCTTGCTCAAAACAGGATCAATCCCCAATATTTGCCCCAGATCCCTAAATGGCCCCCTCAAGGATTGAACTCACAAGCCTGGGTTTAGCGGGCCAATGTTCAAGCCACTGAGCTATCCCTCCCCCCCATGAATTATCCTAGGAAAGCCCATCAAAGTCCTCCTTTGTTTGGAGTGGTTCCATGATTCCACCAAAACTAGGGGTTCCTTAGTGCAAGGCTCCTGCATCTTTTACACTCCAATGCATCAGCCTTTCTGAGAACATGCCTTCCTGTTTCAGCCACACACCAAAGAGTAACGGCTACCAGGTAATTTCTGAAATGGGGAAGGGGGGGTAAAGAAGGTGCCCTGCTATTTGGACAATCTGCAGCTCTCAAGGGTATCCACCACACCATATTGTGGCTGCCCTATCCTCAGCCAGGGATTTGATCTCCCAGTGATCCAGAAGGCAGTGCCACAGGTAACTCCCATTGTCATGAAACTGGAGCATGCAATGCCTTTCCAACCCCATGCAAAGGGGGCGGAGAATTAGCCCCTATGAATTTAGGGAGTTGCAGCATCCTTGCCTCGTATTTTTGTGAGTTTGTCCCCAGAAAGAACCAAGTGTTACAGGTGCCTATTCCCACCCACGAGTGCAGGGAAATCACCCCCTGCAACACCTGATCGAGGTAGATGAATGTACAGGGGCTCAAGACAAAGGTTAAGAAAGGGGGAATTTAGGCTGGATATCAGGAAAATATTTTACTCTACTGAACGGTGGAATAGTCTCCCAAGGGAAGCAGTGAAACCCCAGTGCTTGGGAAATTTAAATCTGGACTGGGCATAGCACCCAGAGGTTGTGTGAGATCAGGGCCCTTTTGTGGTAGGCGCTGTATACACACATAGTGGGTGACAGACCCTGTCCTGAAGAGGTCACAAACTAAACAGACAAGACAGACAAAGGAAGGCTTGTTATCTCCATTTTACAAATGGGAAACTGAGGCACGGGGCAATTCATGTGACTTGCCTAAGGTCACAGGAGGAGTTTGTTTTGGATCCAGGAGTTGAAGGCAGATCTCCTGTGTCCTAGTTTAGTGCCTTAGCCACAAAACCCTTCCTTCCTGTCTAGAGGTGATCCCTTTTCCAGGGGCAAGTGAAACTCTTGCAAAATCCCTGTCAACATGCCCTGGGGGCAAACTCCACCTTAGACACCCCCCAAAACTAACAATCACTCCCTCCCGGAGCCTGCAGCCCCCCAACACCCCAGCACCCTGCCCCACCCCAGAGCCTGCACCCCCAGCCGGAGTCCTCACCCCCTCCCACACCCCAATCCCCTGCCCCAGCCTTCTCCCACACCCTGAACCCCTCATTTCTGGCCCCACCCAGAACCTGCACCCCCAGGCCAGAGCCCGTAGTCTCCCTGCACTCCAACCCCTGGCCCCAGCCCAGTGAAAGTGAGTGGGGAAGAGTGAGCAATGAAGGGAGGGGGGATGGAGTGGGCAGGGCCTCGGGGCAGGGGCGGAGCAGGGCTGTTCGGTTTTGTGCAATTAGAAAGTTGGAAGCTCTATGTGTGATAGACGGATGCTAGAGAGAGGAATGTGGTTCCAAGAAAGGAAGTATGGCCCAGGGGCTAGGGTGGTAGCCTGGGGATTTAGGAGCCCTTCTTGTGGGACCCGGAGCAAGCCAATAAGGCCTCGTCTGCACCAAAAACGTAGGTCAACCTAGCTACGCCGCTATGGGGTGTGAAACAGTAACACCCCTGAAAGACGTCATTACGCTGACCTAAGCCCTGGCGTAGGCACCTCTAAGTCAATGGAAGAATTCCACCATCGACCTCGCTACCGCCTTTTGAGCGGGCGGACTGACGACAGCGATCGAAAACACCCGTCCGTCACTGTAGCAAGCGTCTACACGACAGCTGTCGGCAGTGCGGACACAGGAAAGGGGGCCATAGAGGTACCGCAGATAGAGAACAACGGTAGAATCCCGCCCCGCCGCCCCCCCCCCCCCCTTTAACATCTCATCCCTACCATTTCCTTCCTGACAAACAAGGCTGGGAAATAATTGTTGAGTGAGACAAGAGCCAGCTTATTGGGTTTTTGGAAGAGGCGGGGTGTGCCAGACGGGGAAGGAAGGCAGAGTGCGGGGCATGGAACAAAGCCGACGTTTTGTTGGGAGAAGCTAAATGGTATAACGTGGCAAGCGCCTCGAAAGGCTCTTTGTCTCAGCTGTGCATGAGAATGAGGTAATGATGGGGTGGGCTTTTTCCACTTGTCTATTAGCACAGCGGCAGCTCCCACTTCTCTTTTCTTAGGCCCGTCTTCTCCCAGCAGGCTCTGAGCGGATTTGCATAATAATGCGCCCATTTGCACTTTGCTTCATTGACTCCCGACAAGAGACAATATTTTTGATTAAATATCTTCCCGGTTTCTGCCTTAAATCCCGCTTGCTCTCCCTGACCCCGGGTGCTCATTATTGCTCCGCTCATCCACCCTCCTGCTGGATGTAACACTCCTGTGTTTGCTCTTGCTCCAAATCAGACTGTAAGCTCGTCAGGGCAGGGGACACCTCGACCTGTGGGTTTCTACAGCCCCTGGCGCAGCCTGGCCCGTTCCTGACTGCAGCATTTTGGTGCTGCCATGATATTAATAACAAATATCTCTGTTAGACACCGGAAATATGGAGTGAGAGAGACACTTTCATCCTCTTCTGTTTCCGAGCTCACCTCCCTCTATCACTCTCTGATCTCCCTCCCCCATCTCTCTCTAATATTCTCTCTCTCTCTCTCTCTCTCTTCCTCTCTTTTTCTCTCTCCATAATGACCAGCCAACAGACAGACAACCATAGATACAGTGTTAGGCCAAGGAAGGCAACTAGTCCACATATATGTGTGCAGCACTCGGATACCAAAGTGAGAGTGGATAGATAGATAGATAGATAGATAGATAGATAGATAGATAGATAGATAGATAGAGGGGGTGTATGGGGATAGATAGATAGATAGATAGATAGATAGATAGATAGAGGGGGTGTATGGGGATAGATAGATAGATAGATAGATAGATAGATAGATAGATAGATAGATAGATAGATAGATAGAGGGGTGTATGGGGATAGATAGATAGATAGATAGATAGATAGATAGATAGATAGATAGATAGATAGATAGATAGATAGATAGATAGATAGAATCAGTAAAAAGGGAATTATATAGCTGGAAGCAGGTGAATTTATAGCCTCAATTTCAGTAGATTACCAAAAGTACCGTGGTGGCGAGAAATCGCATCCCAGCACTGCAGCTTATAGCGAAAACCCAGTATGGCTAAACAAGATTCATGAAAGACAAGATAGAGAGCACATCACAGCACGACTCAGACAGACCCGACACCTGTTGGAGGAACGTTCCTCTGTATCTGATAAGCTTCACACAGGAAATATAAAAGAAACAAGATCTGCTTTGAGCTAAGCCTGGAGTGTATTGTGCCAAGAAAGAAGTCACCCTCCTCCCTACACACGGACTTAGCACAGTGCACACCGCATTCAGGCAACAAATCTGGCCCCTTATGCTCATAAAAGAGTCCCACTGGACCGTCCGTTGCTCATCCTTGTCAATGCAGGATTGTTCCTTAAAGGTCATTTTTTAGTGTTCTGGTTTTAATAGTAGGTACTTCTCTGTCCCCCCTCACTGCAGTGTCTGAGCACCTCACAGTCGTTAAGGTGTTTATCCTCACAGGGCCAGGTTAACATCCTCGTTTTGCAGATGGAGCACTGGAGCACAGAGAGGCTAAATGACTTGCCCAAGGTCACACGGGAAGTCTGCAGCACAGCAGGGAATTGAACCCAGGCCGCTCAAGTCCTTAATCAATGGCCCATCCTGCCTCGGTAGTGCTGCAATACAAAGCTGCCGGTGTGTCTGTTGAGCTGCACATTTGTGTGTGCACTTGCCCTTTACCCCGCTACAAGATGTGAATACACAGCGCTTAAAAAAACCCCGCTCCAGTAAAGACGAGCGTGGAGCAGCTGGCACACACGTCCATAAAGAGGGTGCACAAAGGAAAATGTGCTAGATAGATGCAGCCTACTGGCTAGACGGTCGAACAGCCAACTTCTGTGGAAGCAAACGTGGCAGCTGAGACTGTGTGAGAGGTGGCAGAATGCAGGCCCTGTGCTAGAGAAACTTGAAAAATAAAGACAGGAAGGGCTAGATTCTGATCTCCATTGCACTGATGTAAACCTGCAGCAATGCAGGGAAGTCTGCCTAGGGAAGTCGGGGAATCTCCATCACTGGAGGTTTTCAAAAGGAGGCTGGAAAGCTACCTGTCTCAGATGGTTTAGACACAAGTACTATATTTGGGCAGGGAGTTAGCCTAGATGACCCTTGCGGTCCCTTCTCACCCTTTGGTTTCTATGATTCTATGAATGCCAGGAAGCCACTGGCATGACTTCAGATTTAGACTGGAGTAAATGAGATCAGAATCTGATCTGGAGCAATGCCATTGGAGTCAGTGGAGCGAGTCTGGATTTACAAAAGGGTAACTGAGATGAGAATCTGATTTGAAGCAACGCAATGTTACACCTGACCTGGCCAATGTACTTTTCCATGCGCCACCCTGGGCGATCAATGACGTCTTGTGACAAGTGGAATAGCATAAGCACCAGAAGGCAAACTGGGCATTAATGTGGCTGATGCATTTTAAAGAACGGCTGAAAAGCAGTGAGAGGGAGTCCAGCAGAAACCAACTAATATGAACAACTTCACACCAGGAGTGGTAAGAAGTGGATGCATTTGGTGAATATTAAGTAAATGAAAATGACAGGCTTTAGCTAGAGAAGCTCCACGAGCTGGAACACTGGAGAGAGGTCAGAAGTGACTCAGAAACTTCTAGTGTATTGAGCAGGAATAATTGAAGAACTAGCCGTATGAAAACCTTGAAAGGGGGCGTTAGCGCTGGGTGAGAGCAATATTTCAGTTTGCTGTATACTTAATTTTAGGCAATTAGCACTCATCCAAGGGAAAACAGCAGACAACCAAGACACGTGAGCCTGAATGTAATCAGCGTCAGCAGAAACAGAAAGAGCCAGTTTAGCATGATCGGCATAAACATTAGGAGGGAAAACATACCATGAGATGATTTATATTGCCTCATGCATCATTAATAAGCAAGTGCACGACAAGGGGATCCTACAATGCAAACATGATAACAGGCTGTGGAAGGGCCTAAGGGAGGAATGTGAAGGCACTAGTTTAGGCTGCATTAGGGGAAAAGAAAAGTAACGGGATTTTCAAGGAGATTTTGTCTGATCAATTAAGCAAGGAACATAAAGGGATGGAGTACCAGAGAGAGACGGAGCTAGTAATTGGACAAAGCCGGCACTGATTCAGGAAAGCTCTTGAAACAAATCCTCATGGTACTTAAGTGCTTTCCTCAATCAGGGCCCAGGAGAGGACCGAGTGAGAGATGTTTCTCCCAAGCTCCCTGTGCCAATCCATAAAACTTCCATATCATCCTCCTTCAAAAGCCTCCTTAAAACTCACTTCCGCAGTGATGTCTGTAAGCCACTTGACAATGGCTCAGCAGACATGGCCTTGGCTAATCATCTGATTGCTAGCCTTGCTACCCCATGTGTTTGTTGTAGCCCCTTGTTATCTTGTCCTGGAAGGTAAGTTCTTTGAGGCAGGAGATCTTTTTGTTATCTATGTTTACAGCACCTTTTACGGATGGGCCACAACCCCTGGTTGGGACCTCTTCAGTATTATTATTAATTAATTGTATTAGGACCAAGAATTGAACCTTGAGGTACATCCACACATAACAGAGGGTCACTGGGATAAATGGTATGATAGAGAACATTTGAAAAGTGACCCGATTGATATGATGAAGCTGAATATAGTTAACAGTGAAAATACAGGTTGAAAGCAAAGTTCTCTCCACGATGGTAAATATATTTCACTAAAAGGCTTTTTCACTTATTTTTTTCCCAAACATTTTCGGGGGGGTTGTTGAGGCAAAAACAAAAGTGGAAAACTTTAACTTTTCTTTCCCTTTTTGCCTCCCCTCTCTTCAGTGGCAAAGTGAGGGGAAGAAAGAGGAGTGAAAAAAAGGTAAACGAGGAGAAAAAATAAAAACCCCAAGCCCCCAAAATGTTTATTTTTGTTTTTTTAATTGAAAAATTGGAACATTTGGGGGGCGGGGGGAATGAAAATTTCCCACAAAGTTGTTCCTACTTAAAAAGGCCATTTTTTCAAAGAGAAAATGTTTCAAACAAAAGAAAATCAAAACAGCTCTAAACCATACAATGCAAGGGAATCAGAACGGAGAGTGTCGTGCTCTGAAAAGTGACTCCACCCAAACCGTATGATGTGGGTCCATATTTCATAGAATCGAAGAACTGCAGGGCTGAAAAGGACTTCAGAAGGTCATCCAATCCATCCCTCTATGCTGAGGCTGGATTAAGTCTTCCTAGACCACCCCTGACAAGAGTTTGTCTAACCTGTTCTTAATATCGCTAATGATGGGGATTCCTCTGTGACAGATATGACAATTTCCTGCATTTATCCTGGGCAACCTTATTGAATTAAGTTTCGGTATTTTAGGAACTTTGGGAATATTAAAAATGCAAATGCGTATGTATCAGGGAGGAATTGTATGGAACATCTCTAGGCATGAGCTGCAGGTAGAGCCCCCCTTTGGGGAGGCTAGTCCCAGTTCTGCCCCTTCCGCCCTCCCCCACCCAGAGGAGCCCGAACATACCCATACATACTCCTTAGCCAGAGGAGCCCCAAGCTGGCCAAAGCCCCGAGACCCTCCACCTTCCTTGGCCAGAGCAGCTCCGAGCTGGCCAGAGCCCCAAGATCCCCCACCTGGAGGAGCCCTGAGACCCCGCCTTGGCCAGAGGACTACCAAGACGGCTGAAGCCCCAAGCGTCCCCCCCTACCCCTACCCCACCCCACCCCCCCGCCCCTCCTGGAGGAGCCCCCAGCAGTCTGAAGCCCCGAGCGAAAAAAAAAAAAAGTTTTGTTATAAAAATTTGCTCAACTCTAGACTCAGTTTACAAATAAAAAGATTTTGCTTTTTCCAGGTAGTAGCCTTGCCATCTCAGCCGGGGATCTGAGGGTCAGATGGGTTCTTTCTGACGCATGCATCACCAACTATAACAGCTCCTCATTCAGCACTTAATTAAACATTATCTTGATAACGTGCAAACCAGAAGAGAAGTCAGCTTCCTCTCCCATAGTTTTGCTGGCTCTGCAAGGCCAACTGCAGGAAAAGGTAACGCCATCATAGGTCCCAGGCCTGCAAACACATATGCACAGACTTGACTTTACTACCAGGGGACAGTGGGATAGCACTGGCAGGCTCTCAGGGCCCGAGTCCAGAGGGCCCATGCCTGAGCTGCATCCAGACTGCAAAACAATGGAGTTTGGGCCCAATTCCCAGCAGGACCAAGGCTCGAACCCACCCACCCTGTGGAGTTCTGGGGCCCTGACCTGACTCAGATAGAACTGTGTATAGAGGAAAGGGGGGGTTGCACTCAAGCCTGCCTCTGAGGTTGGGCGTATGTCGCTGTGTAGACATACACACAATCAGCAAAGGTGCTGATATGGCTCTAAATACAGCCGGGACCAGGAAGATCAGCTATTTTGATATAGTCCCCATGGTGGTCACACTTTATAGTAAGGTTCCGTTCATAAATAGTTTCTAAGGGGTTAATAAATAATGAATGGATGTTTTAATAAATGACTAATCCATTGTTACAGATTGTTGTGAAGTTCAACTGGTCGTTAGATGGCTTATAATCATCTGTAGCACCTTCCACTGATGTGCTTCTCCTCACTTGCACCTTAGTGCTGCAATTGTCTGAAACGTGCGTACCGCACCTATGAATCGTTTATTAACCTTCTATAAGCCATTTACAAAGGGAACCTTAGTATGAAGTGTGACCCCATTTTTCCAGGGAGAGCCACACATTATGAATCTTCACATGAGGATTTTCTGTAGAATGACTGAGAATGATCTAAGACAAGAATTCTGAGAAACCACATTAGCCATTGGGCTATTTGCTGCCGTCCTCAGAATTTGAGATTAAAACAAAAATGGAGCATCTGGATGATAGCTTTGTGTTAAAGACGACTCTAAAGTGGTGTTCTTCAGACAAGATGAAACGGTAACACACATAGATCCCCATAGAGAAGGATGAATTAACTATAAGAGTTAAAGCAAGAAGAGGAATTGAAGCAAGTAGGAAAGGGTGGGAGAAAATAACATCAAATCATTCCAAGTAATCACAGTAAATCCAAAGAAGTTTTGACATGAAGACAGTAAGAGGAAAAACAATCAGCAGCAAAAAGCTCAGAAACTTTTTGGCAAATAAGACTTATTTTTGTAAAATATATATAATTTCTCCAGAATGTACCAAGTTATTTTCCTCTGCATTTGCCACCTGTGTATGCCTTTTATTTTAGGTAGCACCACCGAGAGTTAAGCTTGCCCAACGGTTTCCATTTTAAGACCTGTTTTTGGTTGTTTATAACTTTAACCTTTAGGTTGAACTTTTCCATGCCAGTGGTCAGCCTCATATATTATATGTATCATATATATATTAATTTCACTAAAAATGGGTCAGTTGTTTCCAGACTGAGGTTCGGGTGAAATACATTGATTTGTCCTGGTTAAAAAAAAAAAAACAGTGAAATGACAGTACCGAGAAACTCCAGCATCCCTATGCTTTGGAGCAAGGACTTGAACAGCAAAAGGCACATCCCTGACACAAGCCCACCTCCACTCAATTTCATGTGGAAAACCGCTCAGATTTGGTCAAACGTTAAAAAAATCTCAGTTTGCACAGGCTCAGAATTGATTCCTTGAGGACATGCTCCACGATTTTTCCGGGGACTGAGGTGAGGCTGACTGGCCTGTAGTTCCCCGGATCCTCCTTCTTCCCTTTTCAAAAGATTGGCACTACACTAGCCTTTTTCCAGTCTTCCGGGACTTCCCCCGATCGCCATGAGTTTTCAAAGATAATGGCCAATGGCTCTGCAATCACATCCGCCAATTCCTTTAGCACTCTCGGATGCAACTCATCCGGCCCCATGGACTTGTGCTCGTCCAGCTTTTCTAAATAGTCCCGAACCACTTCTTCCTTCACAGAGGGCTGGCCACCTCCTCCCCATGCTGTGCTGCCCAGAGCAGTAGTCTGGGAGCTGATCTTGTTCGTGAAGACAGAGGCAAAAAAAGCATTGAGTACATTCGCTTTTTCCACATCCTCTGTCACTAGGTTGCCTCCCTCATTCAGTAAGGGGCCCACACTTTCCTTGGCTTTCTTCTTGTTGCCAACATACCTGAAGAAACCCTTCTTGTTACTCTTAACATCTCTTGCTAGCTGCAACTCCAGGTGTGATTTAGCCTTCCTGATTTCTCTCCTACATGCCCGAGGAATATTTTTATACTCATCCCTGGTCTTTTGTCCAATCTTCCACTTCTTGTAAGCCTCTTTTTTGTGTTTAAGATCAGCAAGGATTTCACTGTTAAGCCAAGCTGGTAGCCTGCCATATTTACTATTCTTTCTATACATCGGGATGGTTTGTCCCTGTAACCACAATAAGGATTTTTTAAAATACAGCCAGCTCTCCTGGACTCCTTTCCCCCTCATGTTATTCTCCCAGGGGATCCTGCCCATCAGTTCCCGGAGGGAGTCAAAGTCTGCTTTTCTGAAGTCCAGGGTCCGTATTCTGCTGCTTTCCTTTCTTCCTTGTGTCAGGATCCTGAACTCAACCAACTCATGGTCACTGCCTCCCAGGTTCCCATCCACTTTTGCTTCCCCTACTAATTCTTCCCGGTTTGTGAGCAACAGGTCAAGAAGAGCTCCACCCCTAGTTGGTTCTTCCAGCACTTGCACCAGGAAATTGTCCCCTACAGTTTCCAAAAACTTCCTGGATTGTCTGTGCACCGCTGTATTGCTCTCCCAGCAGATATCAGGATGGTTGAAGTCGCCCATGAGAACCAGGGCGTGCGATCTAGTAGCTTCTGCGAGTTGCTGGAAGAAAGCCTCGTCCACCTCATCCCCCTGGTCCGGTGGTCTATAGCAGACTCCCACCACGACATCACCCTTGTTGCTCACGCTTCTAAACTTAATCCAGAGACTCTCAGGTTTTTCTGCAGTTTCACACCGGAGCTCTGAGCAGTCATACTGCTCCCTTACATACAGTGCAACTCCCCCACCTTTTCTGCCCTGCCTGTCCTTCCTGAACAGTTTATAGCCATCCATGACAGTACTCCAGTCATGTGAGTTATCCCACCAAGTCTCTGTTATTCCAATCACATCATAACTCCCTGACTTTGCCAGGACCTCCAGTTCTCCCTGCTTGTTTCCCAGGCTTTGTGCATTTGTATATAGGCACTTGAGATAACCCGCTGATCGCCCCTCATTCTCAGTATGAGGCAGGAGCCCTCCCTTCTCACGCGCTCCTGCTCGTGCTTCCTCCCGGTATCACACTTCCCCACCTACCTCAGGGCTTTGGTCTCCTTCCCCCGGTGAACCTAGTTTAAAGCCCTCCTCACTAGGTTAGCCAGCCTGCTCGCGAAGAGGCTCTTCCCTCTCTTTGTTAGGTGGAGCCCGTCTCTCCCTAGCACTCCTCCTTCTTGGAACACCATCCCCTGGTCAAAGAATCCAAAGCCTTCTCTCCGACACCACCTGCGTAGCCATTCATTGACTTCCACGATTCAACGATCCCTACCCCGGCCTTTTCCTTCCACGGGGAGGATGGACGAGAACACCACTTCGGCCTCATACTCCTTTATCCTCCTTCCCAGAGCCACGTAGTCTGCAGTGATCCGCTCAAGGTCATTCTTGGCAGTATCATTGGTGCCCACGTGGAAAAGCAGGAAGGGGTAGTGGTCCGAGGGCTTGATGAGTCTCGGCAGTCTCTCCGTCACATCATGAATCTTAGCCCCTGGCAAGCAGCAGACTTCTCTGTTTTCCTGGTCAGGGCGGCAGATAGATGACTCAGTCCCCCTGAGAAGGGAGTCCCCGACCACCACCACCCGCCTCCTTCTCTTGGGAGTGGTGGTCGTGGAACCCCCAACCTTAGATGGCCTCCTGAGGTCCCTTCCAACCCTGAGATTCTATCGTTACAGCAGCACTGTGTAAGAATGTGAGTTCCTCCAGATCTTTCATTTCGGGGGGAGGGATAGCTCAGTGGTTTGAGCGTTGGCCTGCTAAATCCAGGGCTGTGAGTTCAATCCTTGAGGGGGTTGGACTAGATGACCTCCTGACGTCCCTTCCAACCCTGAGATTCTATGGTTACAGCAGCACTGTGTAAGAATGTGAGTTCCTCCAGATCTTTCATTTCAGGGGGAGGGATAGCTCAGTGGTTTGAGCATTGGCCTGCTAAATCCAGGGCTGTGAGTTCAATCCTTGAGGGGGTTGGACTAGATGACCTCCTGAGGTCCCTTCAACCCTGATATTCTATGATTCTATGAAAGTGAGATCATATCAGTCACTATTTGTGAGGATTTGGACAACTTGTGGAAATTTTCTCTGATCTCTAAAGTCTCCCAAAATTATTATTTGACCGTAAACTGATTTTGGAAAAAAGCACAACTTGTCTTCACCAGTCTCCTATTTAAAATGTTTCAGACGTCCAATCAAGAAGCAGACATGATACCATGTTGACTTTTAGCGACCAGCTGCACAATTTGAACAATGATTAGCAAATAGTCAGTTGGAAAAGGTCATGAATGTCCCACAGGATGAAAAGTGTGCAGAAGAGCTGCTAGGGAAAAGAAGGGTAATTTCATCAACAATTTGGGGGAATTTTCCCCTTTAAATATATAGATATAGAGAGGTTTCAGAGTAGCAGCCATGTTAGTCTGTATCCGCAAAAAGAAAAGGAGGACTTGTGGCACCTTAGAGACTAACCAATTTATTTGAGCATAAGCTTTCGTGAGCTACAGTTCACTTCATCGGATGCATTCAGTGGAAAATACAGTGGGGAGATTTTATATACACAGAGAACATGAAACAATGTGTGTTACCATACACACTGTAACGAGAGTGATCAGGAAAGGTGAGCTATTACCAGCAGGAGAGCGGGGGGCGGGGGGGAACTTTTGTAGTGATAATCAAGGTGGGCCATTTCCACCAGTTGACAAGAATGTGTGAGGATCAGTAAGGGGCGGAAATAAACATGGGGAAATAGTTTTACTTTGTGTAATGGCACATCCACTCCCAGTCTTTATTCAAGCCTAAGATTCAAGATTGAAGTCATCAGCCACACTATCAGAGGCTCATTCACCTGTACATCTACCAATGTGATATATGCCATCCTGTGCCAGCAATGCCCCTCTGCCATGTACATTGGCCAAACTGGACAGTCTCTATGTAAAAGAATAAATGGACACAAATCAGACATCAAGAATTATAACATTCAAAAACCAGTTGGAGAATACTTCAATCTCTTTGGTCATTCGATTACAGACCTAAAAGTGGCAATTCTTCAATGAAAAAACTTCAAAAACAGACTCCCACGAGAAACTGCTGAATTGGAATTAATTTGCAAACTGGATACAATCAACTTAGGCTTGAATAGAGACTGGGAGTGGATGTGTCATTACAAAAAGTAAAACTATTTCCCCATGTTAATTCCCCCCCACCCCCGGCAAAATTCCTCTCACATTCTTGTCAACTGCTGGAAATGGCCCACCTTGATTATCACTACAAAAGGTTCCCCCCCCCCCCCACCCCCCAGCTCTCCTGCTGGTAATAGCTCACCTTACCTGATCACTCTGGTTACAATGTGTATGGTAACACCCATTGTTTCATGTCCTCTGTGTATATAAATCTCCACACTGTATTTTCCACTGAATGCATCCGATGAAGTGAGCTGTAGCTCACGAAAGTTTATGCTCAAATAAATTGGTTAGTCTCTACGGTGCCACAAGTGCTCCTTTAGATATAGATAGATTCAAAATTGAAAAATTTTCAACTACTTCTATAGCTGGTTGAAAAACAGGGGTGTGTGGAGAATCACAATTTCACTGAAATTTTTCCTAATGTTGACCCATATTTTGAAATGTCATCAGAATGTTGGAATTCAAAAAATCGCACCCAGCTGTACCGTTCACTTGAACAGCTTGGCAAACGCCTCGGAATAACAAAGACGTTCAGTGAACATCAAGAGTGGAGCTGCCCGAAAAGGAGACTAAATCTGCATCTGAATATCCCTATCCAGCATTGTCCCACCTCAGCCCACCCTAAAGTGGAGGGACCAAAAGGCTCAACACAACCCAGTCAGTCCTTGGTCTCTCTGCTGAGGCTGCCAGCAGGAGAAACAATTGATGGCAATATGATGCTGGCACCTGTGTAAGAGGCTCCAGGATGAGATCAGCAATCTAGCTCACATAAATCAGCAAACCACTGTCAGAGGATGATGACTGTTGGTCACTGATGAGCCTGGTCTGATTCGAACCCGTGACCTAGAGGTTAGAAAAGACTCTGTTCTCATCATTAGTCTCCTCCTGAGCTACTCCTCCCTCCTGCTGCTGGGATCATTTGATGAATGTGGCTTGGTTAGCTGATTTGTGGCACGCCGCAGATACAACAGTTGTCGAATCTACATGGGGTCGAGACATACTTAGGATAAATCGTGTCCAGAACCATACGGGGCGGGGAGGGGGGGAGGTTTCCATTTTAGTATCCACAGTTAGCTCTGTTCGCACACCAGCCAAGGTCCGGAGATCAAACAACAGCGTCAGAGATCTAACATCACCTCAGCTTAGGTCCCATAATCGCTGAGCCTGCACAAATACTTTCCACCCTGTGCCAGTTCGGAGGGTTTAGGTGCCTCTAGGCAAACTGATCATGATAAAAAACTCTTCTGTGCCCCACAATTCCTTGCACTCCCCGTCACCAAGCATTTGCTGTTCTGAATATATTGCCTGTCTACAGGCAACCATCTGGTCTGCCCTGTATGATAGAGTTGCCCCCCTTCTGGCTGTACATTTGGGATCATCAGACACAATGGCATATACCAGGCACGCCCAAGCTTTGAGATGCAGCAGGTTACTCCTGCAACTTGCCAGGAGCTCAAGAGGTGTTACACGTTAGCATGCATTTAATCCCCAAATGATGCACAGGATCTTTATATTTGCTGGTTGCTGCTTCTCCATAGAAACAAGGGCTTGAGCCTGTAAGGTTCTGCGTATGCCCGGCATCCCCAACTCCCACTGTATGGCGAAGGGCTTTCAGCACCATGCAGCTGGTGCTGAGAATTTCACAGAATCAGGCCCTCAGGTGAAGAGACTGAGGCAGAGCTGATCATGGTTTCCTGGATAGAAATTTGCATCTAAATGCTATTTGCAATGAACAGTTCACCCTACACTGTCCTACCCCACCCCACCCTATTCTGGAGGGGATTAGAGTTTGGAATTAAAATCCCCTTCATTTTATCGACTGTAAAATACAGCAGAGGAGCCTAACGCTCAGTGACACGTTCCTGAGCACGGATAATATCAGTTCTTGAACGCTAAGTGGGATTGAACTTGATCAGTGCATGGCACCCAGCGCTGCCCCATTGTCTTGCAGTTCAAGACACCTCGGTGCTGCAGAAAGCAGCGTTACTTTCTGCAGCTGGGACTGGGACTCAGGGTTACGTAGGGTACGTCTACACGGCAATAAAACACCCACAGCTGGCCCATGTCGGCTGATTTTGGTTGTAGGGCTATCAAATTGCAGCACAGCTGTTTGGATCGGGCTCTGGGACCCTCCCGGCTTGCGGGTCCCAGAGCTCCAGGATCCAGACTGAGTTCCAGCGTCTACACTGCCGTTGTATAACCCTACAGCCTGAGCTCCACAAGCCACATACCCTGAGGGAGCTGGTGCCCCAGCGGCTCGTGAAGGACATTGTGCAGTCAGATGGGCCTTCTTTCAAACAAGACACCAGAGCAAGGTCTTCCACTGCTTGGGGCTACAGAAAGTCCCCAGGCACGT
Source organism: Chelonia mydas (assembly GCF_015237465.2). NCBI lineage: Eukaryota > Metazoa > Chordata > Testudines > Cheloniidae > Chelonia > Chelonia mydas. The sequence continues at coordinate 20,451,948 of NC_051257.2, read as the reverse complement.
TTTGCAAAAGCAAGTGTGTGAACTGTGGTATCCTGCTCACAGTCCAACGCAGGTAATTCCATTCTGCTGCCCTACATTTCCTCTGACACTTCAGTTTGCTGCTCTGTAATGTCTTCGCTTCCTGGCCGAGTCTTTCGGCTGGTATTACTGTGCGCTTTTCTTTTTAATTGCTTTTTCATAAGGAAACAGACAATGAAAAGTGCAAACCGGTACTTATCTACTAACAGCTTGTGCATGTTTCTAAATACCACACGCTTCCCGGGATTGCCAACGGAATGAGGGAATCTAGCAGGTTTACGACTTGTCAGAGCTGCAAGACCGGACGATAGGCAGCCGGATAATACCACATCGACATAACGTGATAGGGTTGGGGTAACAGTAATAAAACAGGGGACGACATCCATGCATGGGGAGAGGAGGGAAGGAGGGGCCGGTGCACGGAGAGAAAAAAAGAAGAGGGGTTAAGTGGAATGGAGGTCTGGCACTCCTGGAGCCGTCTGACCATTTTTAGCCAAGTGTATCTAGAAATGGGATCCAAATTGCTTCAAATTCCTATGCTGTACTTTGTTTAACAGCCGTCTGCAGCGCCAGCGACAGGCTGGAGGTGGAAGGAAAGGTCTTTGCACAGTTTATTATCAGGGCTCGGGGATCCTTCCAAATGGAAGATGCTGCAAGGGACGGTTATCAGGTCCATCCTCACTGTGATTAGAGAAGGAGAGGGCTGCCAAAAGCTATATATTAGGCCTCCAGGGGTGTATATAGCATTGTTATACACACACACATACACACGCACACACGCACACACGCTTTGCTTTATCACCAACAAGGGCTGCAAAGCAGTCTGGCTAAGTAGGCTGATGACAGACAGAGACTTGGGCTCGCAGCGGTGCCAGCCAGGAGTGACGCCGCTGTATTCACTGGAGCTCAATCAGTATCAAGCCAGTGTAAACGAGAGAGGAGTCAGACCCATGGCACTCCTGGGGAGAGAGAATGAGTTCCAGTGTTAGAGAAAGGGCCGAGGAATCAGGCCTCTGTCTGACTGACTGGTGTGACCTTGGGCAAGTCATGTAGGCTGGGCCTTTCAAAGGGGCTTAAACGAGTCAGGCCATCAAATCCCCCTGATTTGCCCGTCTCCTTCCCAATCACATCTGCAGCCTCTTACTCCACAGCTCTCAGCACCACGAGGTCCTGACATGCTCAAGCCAGCCCTGGCTCAGCACGAAGCTCTGCGGGCATAATTTTCTCATGGTGTTTCTGATTATTTTTATATAACTCAAAATCGGCTCACGTTCTCGCTCAAGGTGAGAGAGACCATGTGAGCGGAGTGTGTGTGTGTGTGCACAGAGAGAAAGGGGACTAAAAGCCATTACACTGGCATTTATCCCTTGACAAGTCCTCCAGCTGCTTGACCTATATGCTCTTAAGATTTGCTGTGTTTGTTTTAGGTTTTCATACCCTAAGTGCCAGAGAAATTGATTCAAACCTGAGTAAAATACCTGTCCTTATCGTCATCTCACCAGTGAAATCCTCAGCAGGAAAAACAGAAGTGGGGCTTTATTTTTTGGCTTCATGAATTCCTCGATCCCTTTTCATAGGATGTCAAGAACCTTTTGGATCATGACAAAAAATAAACAACATATTTTGGCGTTTCCCTGCCTTCCTTTTTATATTGTCCACAGTAATTCGAAGCAGATTCATTCCCGCTCTGATTTTCTTAAACAGAGGAGCTTTTTCGGCACAATATCCCGACAAGCAATTGTGATTCATAGCTTTCAGCACTCTCAATCAATCAGTTTGAGCAGGTGCTTACGACCATCCCCGTTCAGCAAATAGCTTTAAGCATGTGCTTAACTTTAATCTCCGGCTTAAGTGCTTTGCTGAACTTCAGTCTCCCTGTGCATGAGTGTGTCTTTCACTTACACTCAGACTCCCTCCCTCGTTCTGCTTCTCTGTTTTCCCTCACATGCTGTTACTTTCTTTCACTCTCACTTCCTTTTGCTTTCACTAAGGCAATATATCACTTGCTTTCACTTTCACTAACCCTCTCTCTTTCACTAACTCCCTTTCTTGCTTGCAGGCATTCCCTTTCTCTTCCCTTCGGTCTCACCTGTTCCTTATGTATTGCAAAGAAGCTGTCAATATTTTCTGTTTTTCAAATCAGATGGAAATCACCCACTTGGCATTCCATTTTGACACTGAAGCTTTAATTAGGTGAAGGACCCTGTTCCCCTGGTGCTGCTCTGCCCAGGCTGGCTTTGCCTCTCTGCTCAGATATTTGCATTCTAATTAGGAAACCAAGGCTCCTGCTCCTGCTCAAATAAACTAGGGAGCAAAGGAAACCAACCCCAAGCCCTGGAAAAAATGAAGGCAGCCAATGTGCAGAGCAACCCTGATTGCTGGAGACATGAAGGGGAATGCTAGCAGGGGTGTGGCTGGCCAGATAAATTGCGTACCTATAGCAGGCAATGCAGTGCCCAGCCACTTCTGAGATCATTCACGCAGGGCCAGATTTCCAGGGGCTCCACACCCCCAGTCAGCGACAAGCCTTCCAAAGAGCTCTCGCAATTTCTCCCCATCTCCCCAGGTTGCAGTAGCCTTATGGGTGGTTGAATGGATTTCTCTCTTAGTACTAGTTATGATTTGTGTGGTGGTAATACTCGTAGCCTTTAAGGTCCAAAGGGACCATTATGATCATCTAGTCTGATCTCCCGCCCATTGCAGGCCACAGAACCTCACCCACCCACACTTTGCTAAAGTCTGTCCACATATCGGAGGACAGTTTCTGTCGCCCCAAAATTTACTATCCAACTATCCCCACGCTCTACCTTCTTTCTTTCTATGGTGTACGTGTAGGGCACCAATCACCACTGTGTCTAGGCACAATCTTCAGCCCCATACTTGCACTGTGATCTGAAGGCAGGAGGTCTGGTATCCATCGCTGACAACAAATAGCAAATGCTTTGCTCAGTGTAACCTGCCGCAGCCCCCACAGTCCTATGGTAAATGCAGAGGTCCCCCCCTGATCTGAAGGGGCCAGCACCAGCTCTACACGAACACATGGAAACCTGAAGAAGCCTGACTCCAAACAGGGCCAGCCCCAGACCCCAGCGGACCAAACAGGTGCCTGGGGCAGCCAATGTAAAGGGGGGCAGGACATCGGGATCTGGGGCCGCAATCCACCAGCGGCAGGGGCGGCAATTCGGCGGCGGGGACGCGACTCTGCTACGGTCGCCGGTGGCAATTCGGCGGCCACACCATCACTCTGCCTCCCCATTCGGCGGGCAGCACTCCACCGCCCCGTTGGGCGGCAAGTTTGGGGTTTTTTGCCGCTTGGGGCAGCCAAAACGCTGGAGCCGGCCCTGACTCCAAAAGAGCTGATCACGTTCTTGTCCTGTTCACACCTGATGTCGGCAGATGTCAGAGAAAAGAAGCGGGGCCAGGGCATCTCCCAAACTGTAGGTGGCGAGGCTATGAGATAGACCACAGGAACGGCTATAATGTGCCAGACCAAAGGTCCATGTAGCCCAGTGTCCTGTCTGCCAACAGTGGCCAGTGCCAGGTGCCCCAGAGGGAATGAACAGAACAGGTCATCATCAAGTGATCCATCCCCAGTGGCCCATTCCCAGCTTCTGGCAAACAGAGGCTAGTGGCACCATCCCTGCCCATCCTGGCTAATAGCCATTGACGGGCCTATCCTCCATGACCTTATCTAGTTCTTTTTTGAGTTCTGTGGGACAGGGAAAGAAATGCCGATGAGAGGGAGGGGCATCTAGCTTGCTTCTTATGTGGCCACTGTCACCATAAGCTCCGAGCCTGAGAAGGGAACAAGAGGACATGAGGAGGGCAGGGGGAAGGTGATGAAGAGGGGAAGGAGACTGTGCAGCTCAAAGGGTTAGCGTTGGGTGAAAGTTTTTGCCTGGAACTTTTTTCAGAAAAAAAAAAATGCAGATCCAGTGACACCAAAATGTTTCATGAATTTGTGGCAAGTTCATCAAGTTGTTTTGGTCAGAAAAAATCCCGCCATCCAAAAAAAAAAAAAATCTGAAAAAACCAAAACATTTCATTCTGCCCTCTCTTGAAGGTGAGGTGCCAATATTTCAGTTTCAAAGGACGTTGCATTTCAAAACTGGCCGTTAACCGTATTTAAAAAACAATCCAGATGTTTTCAAAAGATCAAGTCCAATTAAAATATGTCGATTTGTTCAACCCAACGTTCTTTTCCCCCCAGATTGTTCGGAATTGCCAGTGAATCTAATAATCCAGGATTCACCCAGCTCTGCAAAGAATAAAGGAAGAGGCAGAATGGGAAAGGGGTATTTTTATAATTAGTATGGAATATTTGTATTATCATACAGTCTAGGAGCCCTAAGCATGTTGTGCAAGGTGCTGTACAAAATGACGTTCCCTGCCCCGGGGTCGTACAATCTAAGCAGGAGAGGGGAGCCTGATCTTTACCATCCCCCTATGAACTGCTGGGAGATGGAATGTCTCCCTGTGAACTGCAGTTTCAGCCCCATGTCAGCCATCCATGCACTGGACCACTGCCGGCTGCTCCCTAAGCCTAGTGGCCCTGGGTTCAGGGGTTAGCTTGGCAACGATGGGACAAGTTTACTCCCTCCGTCCCAGTCCCGTTGTCCGGCTCTGGCCCCGAGACCAAGAGCTCAGCAGATTTCTCTCAGCCCCTTCCTGCTGGTGAACGGTTTCTCTGTTTGCCGTGGGTGAGCGAGCACAACGACTGCTCCCAGGGGGCCTGACGAAAACCGGGAACCTGTCAAGTTGTGCACTGACCTTGCCGACATATGCAAGCCGGTAAATACCAGCCCGACTCTCGAATAGTGAACAAGCCGCCACCAGCACTGCGTTCTCTATTACTCCAAAGTCCTTGAGGTTGCTACCCAGCCCCAGCTTTGCATTAGCTAGGGCCCTGGAGTCACAGTGCTGCCGATTCACCGAGCCAATGCTAGTCACCCCGCTTTCCCCACGGCCTCAACCCGGCACTGCAGCCTCGCTTAGCCCTCTGCCTATCAGTGCCCCTGCCTAGAGCCTGCATCACTCTGCCAGCCCTCAGTGGGGCTGCCCAGAGCCAGTGTTGCGTTACCACAATGTTTCCAGGGCTGTTGCCAAGAGCCAGCTCTGCACCCTATATTCCAGTGAGTTTGGGGGTCACTGCACAGCATCACCTCCATGGCCTTTATCTCCCTTAAGCCCCAGGGGCTTCTGCCTAGCATCACATTCTGTCTTGCCCTGAAGTCCCCGGTGCTGTCTTCTCTTACCGTGGGCTGCTCCCTGGAACCACCACCTCCTCTTCTCCACAACGGGGGCGCCTAGCACCCCACAGACCTGTGCTCTGCATTACCCAAGGGGTCTACAGCCCGGCCTGGCTTCCTAGCATCTTGGAATCCAGCTGCTGTAGCAGTTGATCACTGTGCTCCCAGAGAGGATGGATTTATCGCAGAGAAATGAGAGAACCTATTCAGATGAGACAGCCCGGACCTCAAACCCCAGGTTTTTGGTGAGGTCTGAAAGAGTCTGGGTTGTTTTTCCCCCTTCCAGCTATTTTCATGGTGGTGTCTACACCTGATGGTTCCGGGGGGGGCGCAGAATTATCTCTGGCATGACTGATCTTGCAGTGTTCATGCACAACAAGGAGCAGGACGTCCTGTCGCTCTGATGCAAAAGCCCCACGTGCAGGGCCGGCTCCAGGCACCGGGGTTCCAAGCAGGTGCTTGGGGTAGCAGTCAGAAAGGGGCGGCAGAGTTTCCGCAGCGGTGGCAATTCGGCGGCAGCTTCTCTCCCGCCTGCCATCGCAGAGGTAATTCAGCGGTGAACAGGTTTTTTCACTGCTTGGGGGGGCCAAAAACAGTCATAGAATCATAGAATATCAGGGTTGGAAGGAATGTCAGCAGGTACCTAGTCCAACCCCCTGCTCAAAGCAGGACCAATCCCCAACTAAATCATCCCAGCCAGGGCTTTGTCAAGCCTGACCTTTGTCAAACCAGTCAAGCCGGCCCTGCCCACGTGTGAGCAATGGGGAAGCCGGAGCCTACAGAAATGCCCCTGACTGGTAGTACAGAATACTCCTTTTTATCCGAAGCCCATTAGCCGCCCTGCCCAGCTGCCAGCATGCAACCCCCAGGGAAACCCCCTGCCACCTCACCTCCTCCCCGCACCTCTGCCATGGTGTTGCTCTTCATCTGGTTGGTGGTGTAGCTCTGGCCCTGGCTGATGCAGCATTGAGGTGACCGGCTTCCTCTTCAGCTCACCGTCCGTGCTTCTCCTCCCCTCCGCAGCCTGCAGAGGCCGGTGCTGGGACTCACGTGCCCCGAGCGGAGCAGCCGCAGGAGCAGTATGGGTTACTGTGCGTGCGTAGTGTCAACAGGAAAGTCTATACCACGTCCAGCTGTATCTGATTCCAAGGGAGAGCGCTGTGGGGGACCGGGGCAAGTGGCCGCTCTCTCGATTATCCAGACTCCCGATTAGCCGATTAAGATCAGTGTTCCCCATGCTATTTGGATAAACGGGAGGCACGTGACACAAATTCCGTTCCATGATTGTGTGGATCACGGTAGCTCAGGGAGGTCCCAACTGAAATTGGAGCCCCATTGTGCTAGGCGCTGTACATAGACATAGTGAGAGACAGTCCCTGCCCCACAGATCTTCCAGTCGAAACAGACAGGATGGACAAAGGCTGGGAGAGGAAAGAGAGGCCATGGAGGTGAGCTGTAACATATGCAAAAGTACCTCAGTGACGTAGAAGCTTAAGAGTCCTGATGTCAAAAGTGACTGAAGCATTTAGTCTCACTCTCACTGAAAGGCACTTGGACTTGGGCTCCTAAGTCATAGAATCATAGAATATCAGGGTTGGAAGGGACCTCAGGAGGTCATCTAGTCCAACCCCCTGCTCAAAGCAGGACCAATTCCCAACTAAATCATCCCAGCCAGGGCTTTGTCAAGCCTGACCTTAAAAACCTCTAAGGAAGGAGATTCTACCACCTCCCTAGGTAACGTATTCCAGTGTTTCACCACCCTCCTAGTGAAAAAGTTTTTCCTAATATCCAACCTAAACCTCCCCCACTGCAACTTGAGACCATTACTCCTTGTCCTGTCCTCTGCTACCATTGAGAACAGTCTAGAGCCATCCTCTTTGGAACCCCCTTTCAGGTAGTTGAAAGCAGCTATCAAATCCCCCCTCATTCTTCTCTTCTGCAGACTAAACATCCCCAGTTCCCTCAGCCTCTCCTCATAAGTCATGTGTTCCAGACCCCTAATCATTTTTGTTGCCCTTCGCTGGACTCTCTCCAATTTATCCACATCCTTCTTGTAGTGCAGGGCCCAAAACTGGACACAGTACTCCAGATGAGGCCTCCCCAATGTCAAATAGAGAGGAACGATCACGTCCCTCGATCTGCTCGCTATGCCCCTACTCATACATCCCAAAATGCCATTGGCCTTCTTGGCAACAAGGGCACACTGCTGACTCATATCCAGCTTCTCGTCCTCTGTCACCCCGAGGTCCTTTTCCGCAGACTTCGGCCCAGCTCCCCAAAGGTTCATTGAGATCAGTGGGAGTTAGGTGCCTACATACCTTTGAGGAGCTGGGCCTTTGGCACGTAACTGCAGTGACTTGCCCAAGTTCCCACACAGCAGGAGAGCAGCAAGCCTGGGCTATGTAACCTGACAGCCAGCTCAGCGCCCTAGCCACTAGCCCACACTGCCACTCAGTAACGGCATTGTCTCATATTGTTGTTCGATTTCACTTGTGCTGTATTATGCCTCATCGATGGGCATCTCCCTGGCTCCGCTGCTCACTCGCTCGCTGATGACTAGGCATGCATGCTCATTTGTATGCTGCTCTGCAGTCGGGAATGATGGCCTCCCACACAGCATCACTTCTGACCTTCCAGGCTGTGACACCTGTGACTGAATGGCAATCGAGCAGGGTGTTTTATTTAACGCCGGCTAATGCTGAACAAGGCCTGACGCGTAACCATAGAATGTGTCCCATTCGCCCTTTGCCTGCTTGTACCCGTGACTAGCTATCTGGGGCAAAAATTGGGGGTGGGTCCCGCTTTGAGCAGGGGGTTGAGGTAGATGACCTCCTGAGGTCCCCTCCAACCCTGATCTTCTATGATTCTATGATCTGGGCTCAGCTGCTCTTGCCAGGCAAGGCAGAGAAGCTGGATTCAGGATATGGGTCACTCAGAGAGGCAGGTAAAGTCACAGCTCTGCAATGGTACATTTCAATGCATGAAAAGGGTGATTGCTTCAGGACATGAGACAAATTCAAAGGCCAGAAAAGATCCTTGTGATCATCTAGGCCACAGAACTGCCCCCATATAATCCCTAGAGCAGGAAAACACCCACTCTTGGTCTAAAAACGGGCAGTGACAGACATCCCTGGGAAATCACACAGAGAGCCCAGCTCAGCTCTCTGCCTGAGATCTCTGCTGTCAATTAAGTTTCCTCCCCCAGTTTGTGTGGGAAAGATGGAGAGAACATGCCAGCTGCTGCAGGGCACTCTGAACAGAGCCGGTGCGTGTGCTTAAAGCACTAATAACTCCCTTCTTGCTGAGGGAGTGACGGGATCTCTCTTCCTCCCGCGTGCATCAGTAATGAGAGAGCAGCGCAGATGGTGCCAGCAACTTCGTTTGAAGTACAGTAACGTGCCCATTAAAATAACCTCAGCTGCTGACAAGTTACCACTAGATCCCATGCATCAAGCATCTCTTCCGGGAGCCGTGTTCCAGTGGAAAGGCTGGACAAGAGGCTCTGTGGGGCCAGCCTAGCCGGAGTCCTCCTGCCATTGACCCAAACCTGCAGCCTGGTAACTCTTGCTGGTGAAAGTTTGCCCTCCAGGCATCCTGCAAACGATACACAGATCCCACTCCTAGAATATGAGGGTTGGAGGGGACCTCAGGAGGTCACCTAGGCCAATCCCCGGCTCAAAGCAGGACCAATTCCCAATTTTTGCCCCAGATAGCTCGTCACTGTCCAATTAGCACATCCCAAAAGATGAGCCAGATCTGGGCCTAATTACCCAATATAAACCCACTGAATTTCAGCGACCTTCCACCTCTTAAATAAGTTTCTGATGGGCATTTAATTACTCTGCAATAATGACCTCATTAAAGCTTCAGGAAGGGTTTCCTCTTCCCGCCTCACCCTTATTTTTAAAGAAACAGAACTCCTTTAAATTTCCATATTGCTTGACACAATGGTGTCAGAAGTCCATAGGGGCAGAAGCACTTCTCTCCAGACTCAGCTGTATTCCAGAAGGAAGCACTGGTGAACAATGAATGACACCTCTCGATCCACTACTAGAGGCAGGCCATGGAAGGACTTCAGCCGGTGGTGAATTGAGAAGTAGGTGGAAAATAGGTCTTGGTATTTTCCCTAACTTTGAACCCACTGGCAGATCAAGGGCTTGAAAGCTTGACTCAGACTCAAGCATTATTAGTAGATCTGGTGAGAAATGTTCTAATGGAATGTTTTCCCCCCCATTGGAAAACGCTGTTTCATCGAAGCTGAAATGCTGATTTTGACAAAACTTCCGGGGAAACCAGTTTCTCATGGAAACCTCCCGGGCTTCCTGCCAGCTCACCTACTTGCCTGGCTCCTCAGCAGCCGGCCTGCGGTGCCCGGAAAACATATTCAATGCCAGAAACGCCAAAACTACCCTGATGCGGGAAACGTTCTGATGTTTCCAAAACACAACGAAACAGGCTCCCCATTCCATGGGGGGGGGGGGAATCAAGGATTTATACAGTCATGCGTAAATTCATTCAGGATGAAAAATTAAAAAAAAAAAACCTTAAAATTTTTGCAGGCCTGGGAGTCCCTTCCCTAGCCAGCTCTTGGGTCCTTACACTGAAATGGAACATCTGAAATGGATGCATCTGAAGAAATGGGGCTTTTACCCACGAAAGCTTACGCCCAAATAAATCTGTTAGTCTTTAATGTGCCACCGGACTCCTCGTTGTTTTTGTGGATACAGACTAACACGGCTACCCCCCTGACACTTGAACTGGAACAGGCTCCTGGCAGAGTCCAGGGCTGATCTGTGCCTTGCCACTGAGCACTCCCAAAGCACAATGGGAGAAGGCGACGGGGAAAGCAGAGGGGGATGCTGGATGCCGGGGTGGTGGGGGTAGCTACACTTCAAGAGTTTTATTGCCCTCAAACATGAGAACTCAATTCCAAAGCACAGCTGCAGAATCAAATGAAAGTCCGAGCCAGGGGCACGAGCGGGGCTCAGGGTGGCTGCGGGGCATTTGTTAATTCTGTAAGGTTTCCCTGTTGTGCCACTTCCCGCATCAGCCTCCATTCAGCCCAGTACAGCCGGCGTCACCTCTGATGAGAACATCTGCTCCGCGGGCTGGCGGGTACCATGGGTGGGAGAACGAGCGTTTCCTGTCTGATTCCACCTGGGGAAAGTCCCTGGAACTCATTATTTTGTCTCTCAATACATATGGCTTGGCTTTGGTATTGAGATCAGCCACTAAACGGTACTCAGCTTGGGACAGCCTGTTACTGGCTCTAAAGTATCTGCTCCCTAGACAGCCTGGGAAATGTTCTTCACTTAGCCACTGACGGGTTTGCCGCCTGGAAGGTTCTGTCTACACTGCAGTCAGAGGTGTGATTGCAGCACTGGCTGCTAGCCCCGTGCTAGCTTTCAGCTAGCTAGCGTGGCTAAACAAGTGAAGATGCAACAGTGCAGGCTCTACAAGCCTGCCGGGAACCCTGGGTAGTTTCTCAGGGTTTCTGCCCCATCGACACTGCTGTTTTTAGCTGTGCCAGCTAGATCAAAGCTAAGTCAGGTATGCCAACCTGTACGTCAACCACACCCCCCGACTGCGGTGTAAACATACCCTGACTCAAAGCGTCCAGCACCCACTTGTTCTCAGTTACATGGGTGACTCCAATGGTAATCATGGAGCTGAAAGCAGAATCTGGCCCAATGTTTGGAAAGTCAAGCTGCCCATGGGATTGGAGACATCAACAGCCTCAATGAGGAGTGACCGCGTTGGGCCTCTGGTCCCTGCTTTCGCTCTTGCCCATGGCAGTGGGCTCATGAAGAGAACCATGAATGTCCTGGGGCCAGAAGCCAAGAAAGGAAGCAGCATGTCCAGTTGATGCCACTTAACAAGGCATCAGGAAACGTATGTCCTCTTCCTAGCTTTGCCGCTGGATGACCGACAGGAAGGCATTGCCCCGCTCCACGCCTCGGTTTCCCCAACTGTAAAATGAGGATAATGACATTTTAACTTCTTTTGCAGAGCGCTTTGGAATGTATAAATAAAAACACTACATGGGGTTGCTCAAAAGCTAGTTGAAATCAATGGATCATACGCTCTTCAAGCCAGGGACCATCTGTTACTCAGTGTATTTACAGTGCTTTGCACAGCAGGGCCCTGATTTTTGTAGGGCCTACTATAATTCCAGTAATATTCCTGCCCTTCGCCCTTTCATTCCTTCCTTCTAGTTTTGGCTGACAGTTGAAGTTAGACAAATTCAGACTGGAAAGGAGGCATACATTTTTAACACTGAGGGTAATTAACCATCGGGACAACTTATCAAGGGTCGTGGTGGATGCTCCGTCATTGAGCAAAACCTCCAACCCTGATTTTAAAATCGCCAAAGATCTGCTCTAGGAATGACCTTGGGGATTTCCCGGGCATGTGTCATGCAGGAGCTCGGCCTAGGGAATCACAATGGTCCCTTCTGGCTTTGGCATCTGTGAATCTTTCTCTCTCTTTTCTCCTCCCTCCTCCCACTTAGCTAAAAGTAAAAGGTCACGGTCAGAATTGCGTCCCCAGTAGCTGACACATCCCTACCCCGAACAGTGCTGTTCCATTCATGGAATTCTGTGCTAGCCAGGCCTGACCAGCCTGGCAGCTACAAGGGAGGGGAAATAAATAAATAACTCTCCCAAAGTCGACAGAATACACAGGCCTTTTCCTTGCAAGCAGGTTATTTTCTTTGATCTTCCCTCCCCGCCCCCCCCCAGGTAACAGGCTAGGGGCTATATTTCAAACCGTATCTAATTTGAAACACAGAGATGAAGGGGCGCAGGATGAAAGGAAAGCATTAATCTCGCTCGCTCCTGCAGTGCTGCAATAAATTTCATCTCCGAATTGCTTTTGCTCTCGGCCGGAGGTTGGCATTTTCTGCGAGAGAGACGCGCAGAACGATGGAGTATGAAAATGGGACATTGTACGGGAGCGGCTGATTCCAAGTCCCATCATCCCAGGGCATGTGCATCGGCCGGGTCTGGCACCGCTCATCTGCATCAGCTAGGCAAAGTCACGTCCGTCTTTGCAACTGACTTGTGCTTCACGTAGGGTGACCAGATAGAAAGTGTGAAAGATCGGGACACGGGGTGGGGGGGTAATAGGTGCCTATATAAGAAAAAGCCCCTAAACTTTCCCTATAAAATCAGGACTTCTGGTCACCCTAGCTTCACAGGCCTGATTCAAAGCCCAGTGGAGTCTTCCTATTGATGTCGATGAGCTTTGGCTTCCAGTCTCAGTTCCTTTAGGGCCCCATTGACATCAATCTACCCTGTGGCCAGATCATGGCCTGGCTTGCACTGTGGGCATCTCCTTACTCCCTTGTGCCAGCTCCCCAGCTCATGGGTTGCAGCGTGGCTAAGAGAGCAGGCACCACGGAGCTGCTACAGGAGGACGGTTGAGAGAGGGCAGAGCCCGGGGTCCTCCCCCACAATGCAGGATAGTGTAGCTACACCAGCGTATTGGGGGCAGTAGGCTGCATTCGGGTACAAACTTTGGGGTAGGGCACTTCCCTGGTTGAGTCACAGGGCTGGCCCCCAGGCTGCTCCGGAGAACGTTTAAATGCATGCTGCACCTGGCACAGCCATGACGGTACTCACGGGAAACAAATGCAATCTAAGGATCCCCGCCTTTTTCATCCCTAACCCCACACCTGTCCCGCTTGCCATTCTGATCAGCAGAAAGCAGACAGTCGCAGCAGTACGCAGCTCATTCCTAAACCCCCAGGCCCAGCAGCCCCTAGGAACTGCAGGGAGTCGACAAAGCTCATTTCACATTGACCACCAACCGGGGAAGATCTTCAGTAGCTGCTGGAGACAGACGGGCTAGCTCAGATCAGAGCAGGACTTCTCCCAATAAACACCTGCCCCCAAACTCGAGACGAGGCTTCGCTGATGTTTGAAAACACTCATTTCGCTTTGCATTCTTGTGAGCGACTGGTTCAACCAAGGATGCAGAGCAAGAATTGCCATCAATTGTTCTCATGTTGTTTCCAGCCAGAGGAAAAGCAGGACGTACCGAGAAACCTTACAGGAGAGCCTTTCATTGAGAAATCTGTAGGCCCAGCTTTGCAGACATGGGGCTCCTGCATCACTAAAATCAATGGGAGTTTGCCATTCGTTTCAAATGGATCCAGCCCTAGAGACTGGATCTCCAGAATCTGGAGGGCTTATCCCAACCAAACCCAAGCAGCAATCCCGGGGGCTCAGATTCCCACAGAAGTCATTGAGATTGCAGAGTGTAAATCTGAGCAGAATCTGTCCTCTCTGAAGTTATTATTATTTATTTGTATTGCGGAAGCACTTAGAGGCCCCAAAAGAGATCAGGGCCCCATTGTGCTAGGGGCTGTATGTACGTATGGTGGGACAGTCTCTGCCCTAAGGAGCTTCCTATTGAAATAGACAAGAGAGGCAGAGGGTGGGAAGGGGAAAAGAGGACCAGCTGGGAGACTTGTCCAAGGGTGAAGGTTATTGATGACTCATTGCTACAGACCTGGGCTGCATTTGAACCCTGGATTTGGTGGTCAAGGGCTCAGAGTGCCATAATCAGCCCCTCTGGGAGATTCCACATGAGGTTTCCTTTTTTTTCTGGTGGGAAAAAAATGTTACTATCTGCAATGGTGTGATGTAAACACAATACAGGTGTGAAAGGCACTGGAATGACAGGGTCAGGGGGCTCAGACTTGTATATTCAGTATTTCCCTGTTTGTAGGTTTAATGGTGCTTTTCATTTTATTATTGATTTTTTTTAATTTTACAAGGCACGTTTCATTAAATTTGAATTATGGGAACCCAGGAGAAGAAATATCCCATTAAAATTACAATGAAAACATCTTTAAAAAAAGGGCTACCAATTGCCATTTCTGTTCCACTAGGTAAGGAAGCAACAAAAGGAGAGAAGAATGTTGCCACTTATTAGAGGTGACGTGAGTTGGATTTGGGGTCCATATGTCCAACATTCTTGGCCTAGGGATCCTTCTGGCTGGGGAGGTCTATGTGAGGAAATCCAATTGAAAATGCTCTTTTTAGAGACCTTTCAACCTTTGGAATGTTGCCACAGAAATATAGGATTATTACACTAAATTCACACTTGGGTTATCTTCATTCAAGTCAACTGAGTAATACCACATTAGCTGGTGGAACTCATTGCCACAAGATGCTACTAAGACCAAGAGCTTGGCAGGTTTCAACTAAGGACTGAACTTTTGTACAGGCAGTGAGAGCGGCAGTAAGGATTTATTTAAAAAAAGTTTGTAAAGGATCTAACCTCTCATACATCAGGACATGAACCCACCTCTAACTGATGGGAGTCAGCAAGTAAATCCCCTAAGGACATATTATTCCATAACCATCGACTGTGGGAGGCTTTGCACCTTTTTCTGAAGCATCTTGTGCTGACCACAGTAGGAGACAGGACACTGGAGTAGATGGGCCAGCAGTCTAATCTGATCCAATGGTTCTGCTGTGCTCATATTTTCATTGCTTTGTCACTACTGCAGCAGTGTTGTTTTCAACTGAGTGAAAAAATGGATTAGAAATTAAATTTAAAAAACCCAAGCCCGCTCATTTATCACTATTTGTAGCTGAAAGTTCAGCTCTCGTCTCTGATCCTACGGCTTCATGATTCCTGCCACTGTCCTATGATCTCGCACCTTCTAAGAAAACAGAACAGAAACCTTCCTGTGTGTTTCAGCATCATCATAAATGTGTTTGCGGAAGAAAGCCTTCACCTGGGAAGGAATAAAGGCCCGTTCGGCTGAAATGAAATAGAATTGGAGACTGCGTGTCAATTAGACACATACAAAAGAAACTAATAAAGTTAATCCACTAAACTGGAAAGCTGTGATAAAACAGCCCTGCAGGGTATGTATAAAAGAAGCTGGGAAGGAGGCGGCAAACAGACAGGGAAAGGAGGGGAGGAATAAAAGGAGGAACAAGCAACAGCATAAAAGAGAGGGGAGAGATAAAAGTGATATTTATTTATGAAAAGGCAAAAGCAAATGAAAAGAGATTAGAATGAAAAATGAGGCCCAAACAACCAAACAACCAAAAATGGGCAATTGGCAATTCTGAGACACATCAAGACTGGGGGCTGGGACTGGCTTGTCTAAGCAGCCAGGACAGCAGAATATGTTGCTCCACATCCCCAGGTGAGAGACAGATAGAGAGTGTAGGTGACAGGGGAGAGGGATAGCTCAGTGGTTTGAGCATTGGCCTGCTAAACCCAGGGTTGTGAGCTCAATCCTTGAGGGGGCCATTTAGGGATCCGGGGCAAAAATTGGGAATTGGTCCTGCTTTGAGCAGGGGGTTAGACTAGATGACCTCCTGAGGTCCCTTCTAACGCTTATATTCTATGACAGGCAGGGATGGGGGAGGACCAGATGGTTTAGGAAGTTTTGATGATGAGATAGAGCACATTTCATTTTTAGGTCACTGGTGCCAAATCTTATCCAGCTTGGTAATGACCAAAAGTCATGGTCATTCTAATAATCACTGGTCTATATCTGATGAGTTGAGGGTCTCAGTTCAGTTCTTCAGGAAGGCATTCACATAATGTCTGGCAATAACCTCCAATTTTATTAAGAGTCTCAATGAAGCAATGGAATGGACAGACCCAGAACTAACGCTCTGATCCAACAAAACATCCATGGAATTCCTAATATTACAGAGGACAATTTTCTAACTCAAAAGGTGTTGCATCCAACATGTGGGGATTCTGTAGTAGACCTTGTCTTCACAGATAAAGGGGAACTGATCACAGAAATAAAAATTTATGGGAACTCAGATACATATGATCATGACTTGAGCACATCTATAATGTGCAAATCCAACAAAATCCAGACCAGTGATATATATCATATGCTTGGTGCTTTAAAAGGGCCAATTTCACAAAGCCAAAAACAATTTTGAGTCAGATGATCTGGGAGGAAGAATTTAATCAGAAAAATGTGACTGATAATTGGGAATTATGAACCCTTTACTAGATGCCCCCAAAGCCACAATCCCACAATCAAGGAAGAAGGTTGTATTGGTTAAAAAATGCTGGTTAGAGAACAGAAAACAGCCACAAAAATATAATATATAACAAATGAAAGAAAGGGGATGTGGATAGTAATGAATATGAATCAGAAGCAAGGAATAGTAGAAAATTGACAAGGGAAGCAAAGGGACACAAGGAGAAATCTAGGGCCAGCAGAGTTAAGAGCCATGAGGAGTTTTTAAAGTATATTTGGAACAAAAAGGATCCTGACAATAAATATTTCTGTTCCGTATTTGGGGGAATACAGATCATGTAGTCATATCATATGATAACACACGCTTACCATTCCACCTGTATCTCAGGAGGTAGTTAAACAACAGAAACTCAAGTCAGATATTTTGAAATCAGCAGGTCCAGCTAACTTGCAGACAAGGATTTTTTCAAAGGCTGTCTGAGGAGCTTGCTGGACCATTAATACTGATTTTCAATATGTTTTGGAACACTGAGGAAGTTCCAGAAGACTGGAAGAATGCTAATGTTGTCCCAATATTAAAAAAGGCTAAATGGGATGATCTGTATAATTATAGTCCTGTCAGTCTGACATCAGTCTTGGGCAAGATAATGGAGTGGCTCATATGGGACTCCATTAGTGATGAATTAGAGATTAATATAATTAATGTCCATCAACATGAGTTTATGGAAAATGGATGCTGTCAAACTACCCTGATATATTTGTTGATGAGATTACAAGTGTAGTTGATAAAGCTAACATTATTGATGTAATATACTTAGACTTCTGGAAGGTGTTTGTCTTGATACTACATGACATTTTGATTAAAAAACTAGAAAGATATCAAATGAACATGGCACACATTAAATGGACTAAAATCTGACTAACTGATAGGTCTAAAAATATAATTGTAAATGGGGAATCATCATTATTTGGTTCTTGGCCCTACGCAATTAACCATTTTTATTAATAAACTGGATGACAACATAAAATAATCCCCAATAACCTTTGTAGCTGACATAAAAAATTGGGGGAGTGGTAAATAATGAAGAAGACAGGTCACTGACACAGAGCAATCTGGATCACTTGGGAAGGTGGGCACTAGTAACCAATGTATTTGAATAAGGCTAAATGTAAATGTATACATCGAGGAACAAAGGGTGTGGGCCATACTTAGGAGATGAGGGACTCTATCCTAGGAAACATTGACTCTGAACGAGATGTGGGGGTTGTGGTGGATAATCAGCTGGACATGAGCTCCCAGTATGTCCCTGGGGCCAAAAGAGCTCTTTTACCTCTGTATTTGACACGGGTGAAACGGCCGCTGGAATCCTGTGTCCAATTCTGGTGCCAACAATTCAACCAATAAATTGGAAAGGAGTCAGAGAAGAGCCATGAGCATGATTAAAGGATTAGAAAACCTGCCTTATAGTGATAGATTCAAGGACCAAATCTTCCAGTATGTTGGGTGTACATTGGGTGCTGATCCCTTGTGATAGTGCAGCCCTAAGTGTCATAACGGGAGTGGCTGGGTGCTGATCATGCCTGAAACTCTGTGCCTTATGTAGATGCTTATGTGGGTGCTGAGTTCTTCCAAAAATCTAACTCCAGGTGGAGGTGCCTAGCCCTTGGCAATCGGGCCTGCTGCTTTTTTGAACATCAGCCCCCACACCCACCCACCCACCCACCCACCCACTTAGACACTAAGGTAAAAATGTTCTAGTAAGACTCCATGGATTTGTAAAACAAAAACACACCAGGGTCCTTGCAATGTTTCAAGTTCGCAATGAAACTGCCTTTGTCCCTTCACTAATCAATATAAAATAAAATACAGCAGCAGGTTATAGGCAATAGGGGAATACGCTTGTGTAACTCCCATTACTGTTTATTGCATGCTTTTCATTTCCCCATGTTGTTGGGAAGGAGGAATTATCTTGCTTAATATATACGCATGCTAAGATTAATGGAACACGGGGAGATGGTGCTGCATTTTGCCTGGCTGATGTGCAGGGTCCTGGTTGCCTAGGTGGGTACATACCAATTGAAACTATATCACCTGGGAAACAATCTGAGTCAGATCCCCAGCTGGTGTATATTGGAATTGCTGCAATGAAACCAAGGAGGCCACTTTTCCATCTGGAGCACACTGAAGTCAGAGGAGTCAAGATTCCCAGCTAGGGCAAATCAGCATAGCTCCATTGAAGTCAAAAGGCAAATCCTTTGCTGGTGTAAATCAACATAGCTCCATTGGAGCCAGATCCCAGATTAGGGTAAATCAGCATCACTTCACTGAAGACAAGAGCCCTAGCTGGTGTAAAGCAGCATGAAGTGCTGAAGTCACAGCAGACAGGCCAATTTACACCAGCTGAGATGTGCCTCTCATCTCATTTGTAACTCATAACAGCAATAGCTATCTTGCTGTAGCATACTTCCTAGGTTTTAATGACCATCCAGAGGACCTTCTTCTGTACCTTGAGTCATCAGCTCCTTCCAGCGGGGAATGCCCCACCAATTAGCAATTATATTCTCTCTCTCTTAAACTGACCTGTTTCCATATCTGAAAGCTCGTGATCCTCAAAATGTTGAGTCATAAGCCAAAATGCCCAATGGTGTGTGTATGAGAGGCCAACTGACAGAGAATGTTCCACCATGAGCATGGCCTCTTTGGGCCAGGGAGCTTATATGGTAGAAGCACCATTGGGTTTCAGCACCATGGACAGAGGACATTGAGTCGATTTCCTGGATGATGAGATTCATCACCCCCATATGACAGCACACAGGAGCTAAGCAGGCCATGGAGCTGATGCCACCATGAGCAGTGATCAGGCCTCTGGGTCCCTCCTCCATGATGCAGACCGAGGGGAAATCTGTCCATAAACTTCCTGATTCTTTTCTGTGGGAGAACACAGTGACGGGAGTTTACAATGGAAGAAATATTCAGATTTCACCAAAAGAGAGGCAACCATTGCCATGAATGGCTTGTTCTCAAGAAGGAGGGTAGATTAAAAGTTGGATCAAGAATTTTCACAATAATCCAATTAAATTAATGGGCAAGACAAGTGCTGTGTCTTTCAGAGGAGTCACTCTCTTTCTCTTTCTGCCTTGAAAGAAGTGTGGGGGCGAACCAGCCTGTTTAGTAAAGTAAGACAAATTCTATGTATCTGATAAAGATTTTATAAAGAAATGAATTTTATCTCATTACACTGGAAGTCTTCCATAAACGGTTTGTCTTTTTCAATTAAATATTTCATTTTTTTTTCAATTTTTATTTTACAAAAATCAAAAGCTTGTTTTGTTTCAGACATTTTCTCCCACGATGGTTTCCCCCTTTTTATTCCACAGGAACCAAGGGAATGAGCGAATGTGTGGGTGTCCTACCCACACACACACTGAAATGCAATAAATGTTTCATTGCCGGGTTTTTTTCTTTGAAAAATAATCACAAAAAGAACAACAGCCCTGTTTCAGTCTAAATGGCATTTTCTATTTCCCCTTTCCCCCCCAAAAAACAATTTTAAGTGAAAAATTGTCTACCATTTCCACTGTTTCATCCGTTCCTGTCCTCTGGCCCCATTGTCTCTTAGAATGCAAAGATGTTAAAAGCAAAAAGTTTTGCTCCTCTCCCCATCATCCCCCACTCTGAGATGAGAACAGCAAGAAGGGGAAGGAATAATTTTATAAACCCCAAATGAGCTACCAGGGAGCCTCCAGGTACCAAGACCAGAGGTGTCTGCACACTGACCAAGGCTATGTACACTCTACAGCTTAGGTCGGTCTATGTGATGTCGCTGAGGGGTGTGAACAAGCCACCCCCTTGAGTGACGTAATTTATACCAACATAAGCACTGGTGTGGACAGCGCTATGTTGGGCGGGAGAGTTTCTCCTGCCGATGTAGCTACCACAGCTCGGTAATTAAAACTCTCTCCCATCAGCTAGTGCAGATGCTCTAAGAGGCCGCTGGTAGCATAGCCATAGCCTTAGGCCTTGGCTACGCTTGCAAGTTAGAGCGTATTAAATCAGCCCCAGGTGCCCTAACTTCTGAGGTGTCCACACTGGCAAGGCACTTAGAGAGCCTGGACTCTGCAGCTGGAGCGCCCCTGGTAATCCACCTCCACGGGAAGCAGAGAGCTTGCTGCGCCCCGGCTGGAGCACCCGGGTGTCAGTGTGGATGATGTGTTGCATTACTGCGCTGTGATTGGCCTCCAGAAACGTCCCATAATCCCTTGAAGTCAAGTGGCCGCTCTGGTCATTGTTTTCGACTCGGCTGGAGGCGCGCGGATATCCCCTTTCAAAGCACCGTTTCTGACAGCCGGCTGCTTATCTGCTCCGGGACACAAAGCAAACCGCTACTGTGGAATGCACCTACTGTAGAGGCAGGGGTGTGTGTGTGTGCGAGAGAGAGAGACGGGGGGGCTGATGTCAGGTTTCTCACTTCCTCTTGCTGCTGTCTCCGAGGGCTGGTTTAACTCCCAGCGTTCTGCAAGTGTAGACGTAGCCGGAGAGTCCCAACTGAGGGAGCATCAGGCCTGGCGAACGAGCTGTGATGAGAAAGACAGCCTGGCACGGGTGCCATGCACAAAGCACGGAGGGGCAGAGAGGAACCCACCAGGCAGCACTAGTGGTGCACAGAGCTAGGTGTCCTGCCCATTAGGGGGCAGAACGGCTGGCAAAGCTGATCCCCTTCATGCTCAATGTGCCACGATGCCAAACCGCAAACACCACTGCGCGGTCCATGGGTAGAGACAGCACCAACCCCGCGCTGGCACAACGTTCTCCACGCACGCCGGATCACGGCAGGTATAAATCTGACCAGGGGAGATAGGTGTAACATTTGGCACACCCAGCTGCAGAGAGGTTAACCGTAGCCTGGATCCCCGGGGAGCAATGGGTTTGCACAGGGTGTGTTGCATCCACAGAGTGGGTTTCCTGAGATGTTTGCATGGCACCAGGATGCTACCACTGAGGACTCGCAGAGGAGCCAGGAGCCAGGCTTGCAGCTGCTATCTCCCAGAACATGGTCAGTCCCAATCTGTCTCACTGTGCATCCACCACGGCCCGCCATTGCTACGGAACCGTTTAAAGGAGCCCAGGGCTGCTTTAGTTTGCACACACCTGCCTGGGCTGATGGGGTATAAGGGTGTTGCCTTGTGGGCCACATTCTTGCAGACATCCCATCCCCCCCGTCCCTACCCCCCCGATTCCTCCTTTAGTGGGGGGAGCCTTTAACTTGTGCATGCACACATTGTGACCAATGCCTGGGACAGAAAGGTACCTGGGACCATCCAGAGATTACACGGTCCCTCCACTGTCGAGCGCCAGGCGGTGAACGGGTGCTGTACACAGCCATCCTTCATCGTTGAACGCCAGTTCTCTTGCTGCGGGGTCTTCTTGCACCAGCAGGGGGAGCTCTGGCAACGCAGCGCACAGCATGGAACCAGACAGCCCTGAAAGTGTGGAAGTCATACAACCCCCCAAATGTAAGGGCATGAGGCGTTGTTTACCAACTTAAGCCTGGTTATAGCCAAGTGAACCTTTGCATTGAAATATTTCTGCAATAATTATGGATTATTTTTATTAACATCTCTCATTTCTCTATCCTCTGCTTTAAGGCACTAATTATAACAATTGCTATCCATCCAAGCTACCACTAGATTGATTCACTGCCTGCATTTAAAGTAGCTGTTCGCGCTACTTACTCGTGAGAAAAGACTAATTGGCCATCATGTTTGTAATGAACGAAGCAGTGATGTGCAAGGCAGTGCATGAAAATTACATATGATGACTGCAAAAAAACCGCAAACCTGCCTTGGGTTGACACAAGCCAAGCACCACGCTCAGGGTGTGATCCAGACTCCACTGGAGACAAAGGGCAGCTTTCCCTGACCTTTAATGGGCGTTGGATCAGGGCTTTAATTCAGAACAGGAGCACAAGGCTGAACTCTGGACAAACAGGCCTGTCAATGCTCATGAGAGCTGCCACTCTCCTTCACACATGGTGCAGCGTGCTTTTCATCACGCGTGTGAATAGGGCAGTTAGTCATGCTACAAGCTGTGCCCCCCCCTTAGGGCAGGATCCTGTCAGATCTGACACGTGAAGCGTGCTGATATTGTTGTCACTCTTTTCTTTCAGTCCATCATGAATTAATACCCCAGGATGGTGAGAGGGGGTCATGTGTTATTGGAGGCCCTGCCTTTTAGAGGATTATATGTATAAAAAACAAGGTCCAGATCACTTGTGCTCATGAAAGATTGATGCACTTTTTGCAAGAGTAGGGATGTCCTGGCCAGATGCCTGTGCGGTTGAATTATATCCTGCCTTCATGATTTCCATCTGCAATTTCAATTGGGGATGGTTTCCTTTGCATTCCTTGAGCTTAATCGCTGTGTGCTGTTTGAGAGCTGTAGTGTTCAACCCCAGAGTGGCTGCATTTCAGTTGGGAATGAAGTGATTCTTCCTGGTCTAGTATGTAAAGTCCTCTGGGAGCTTTTGGGATGAAAGGTGCATCCAGTGCCTTGCACTATGGGGCCCTGTTCCTTGACTGGAGATGTTGATGATGATGATTCAAAGAATTATTAATTCCCTTCCTCCTGTTTTGAAAAACTGTTTATTTAACTCAAGGTAAGAGTCACCATTTCATGTTCCTCCTACATAAGTGCTATAAGATTCCTCAATCATCCTCACAGCATGCTTCCGCTCAGACTAGAGAGACCATCTATGAAAGTAAGAGCATATTTCGGTCTTCTTGGCAGTCTTAGCAAAGTGGCCAACAAAGCTAACCTGTACCGTGGATAATCACAGCAGCTGGACCACAGAATAGTCATCAGCCGTTGATGACTTTTAGACACTGCTCACCTGGACTGGATTTGAACTGGTACCCGATAATGAAGCACTCCATTGCTTGTTTCCAATCCCATGGGCCAGCAAGTCTATGAAAAGACTAAGAAAAAGTTTATCTGGTCAGAAGCTAGAGACAATGAAGATCTGATCCTGTGAGATTTCTAGCCTGCTTCCCAACCTGGAAGTTCAGATAAGCAATGTGGGATCTGTGATAGTTCCGGCCATGGACTACCAGAAGACCATGATGCATCATGGGAGATGTAGTCCAGCCAAGGAGTCTGTCCCAAAGATGACAATGGGGGCAGGCAGTAGCTGAACTACGACTCCCATGAGGCACCGAGGTGGCATTTCCAAATTCAAATGTTTGGGTTTTAGCTGAAATGTTTCAGCTTTTGGGTGAAAAGTTGAGCATTTCTATGGAAATTTTCAATAAAAAATTATTCCCCCCCCCCTTTTTTGTTGAAACTTTCTGCTGAAAAAAACCCCCCAAATATTTTCCAACCAGCTCTCATCATAGCTAACCCAATTCCCATGAGAGAGGGATGGAGTGAGAGACTGCGGGTCTGTATTAGAGTGAGCTGAGAAATATTTGCCACAAAATCAATGGTGCCACTTTCTAAGTGGAATTAGGCACTCCAAGGAGTGCAGTTGTTGAGATAATGGCCCTAGGGTGCTAGAGGCACCCAGCAAACCTTCTCACCCAAGTAGTGCATTATCCCTGACCTAAATACCATACACTGGATAAAGAGTACCAAGCAATCAATCTCTTTCCCACACATCAGCAGCTGAGAATTAACCGGTTCCGAGTCTTTCTTTACTGGGCTCTCAGGTCTGCTTGCTGTAGTGACTGATCATGAATTCACAGACCGACGGAAGCACACAGACAATTTACAAGGCAAGTGGATTTAGCTGTGTGTGTAGAAAATGAATGAATCAGCGAGGTTCTGGGAAAGGGAACTAGGCAAATTTATGTCGATGTGCAATTTAATGTGCAACCCAGAACAAGAGTTCACCTTCAGATGAATGGCTGGGAAGCAATGGCCATTGATATGTACAAATTTGAGCCAATTAAAAAAATATATGGGAGGGAGGGACACTTAATTATCTGGAGCTTTGGATTTTAACTAGGGGCAGAACATACAGTAGAAGGGATGGCTGAAACAATGCAGTGTGAAGAAGAGCTTCTTAATGCCAACAGTAAAACATTTAATAGCACTGCATGCCATCGATTCATAATAAGGGTAATCGTTCCATTCTTGGGAAATTGAATATTCCAGCTAAATCAATGTCCCCAGAAGCTAAACGGCATCATATACTGGACACGTTCACTCTAGATCGCTTACAACTCCTTATAACTGCTTCCTAGGTTATAGCAAGAGTGAGCTTCTCAGATGCACCAAAGGGATATTCATAAATGACCTGGAAAAAAGGGGTGAACAGCGAGGTGGCAAAATGAGCAGATGATACAAAATTACTCAAGATCGTTGCGTCCATGGCTGACTGTGAAGAGTTGCAAAGGGATCTCACTAAACCGGGTGCCTGGGTGACAAAATGGCAGATGAAATTCAAAGTTGTTAGGTGAGAAGTTAATGCACATTGGAGAAAATAATCCCAACTATACATACAAAATGATGGGGTCTAAACTACCTCTTACCGCTCAAGAAAGAGATACTGGAGTCACTGTAGATAATTCTCCAAAAACATCCGTTCAATGTGCAGCAGCAGTCAAAAAAGCTAACAGAACTTTAGGAAAGGAATAGTTAATAAAACAGAAAACATCATAATACCACTATATGAATCGATAGTACACCCACATCTTGAATACTGCGTGCAGTTCTGGTCCCCTCATCTCAGAAAAGATATATTAGAAATGGAAAAGGTGCTGAGAAGGGCAATGACAATTATTAGGGGTATGGGAGACTTGCACTGTTCATCTTAGAAAAGAGACAACTAAGCGGGGTCTGGGGGTGTGACAGAGATCTATAAAACCATGACTGGTGTGGAGAAAGTGAACAGGGCAATGTTATTTACCCCTTCACAACACACAAGAACTAGGGGTCACCTGGTTACTAGGCAGCAGGTCGCCTGCAATAAATCCCAGGGTAGGAGATGTCTTCCAGTCCTATGTTCCTCAGTTTAAAGGGTACCCAGGGATGCTGTGGATTTGCAATCACTTACAAGTCTTTAAACTACGATGGGACACCTTTCTAAAAAACATGCCCTAATCCAATCCTAACTTACCGAGCTGGCTGCACGACTCACTGAGTGGAAGTCTGTGTGCTGCAGGAGGTCAGATTCGCTGAACATAATGGTCCCTTCTGGCCATAAAAATCTAGGGAACACCCAGGAAGGCGCCTGTAAAACTAACCCTGCTGGTTTTTTCACAGCATTTTCGTGTGCAGCTCTCAGCAGCCTGTGCGCCCCCCCCCCACCCCCGATATATTGAAGCTTTTGTATTTGGGGGGGAGTTGAGGTGGGGGAGGAGAATGGGTTGCTCATGAAAATATTTCTGATTGCACCTTTCATTTCTCACATTGCACGCTTTTGTTGCATTTGAATGCCTCAATTAATTTAACCCACAGAACAATGCTGTAAATTACCATAATCTACTCGACAAGGACACACATCACAGCTTTGGTCAATACATTACAAAAGAGTTGTAATGCAGAATATAGGCACAGGCTCCAGCTATTACAAATATTGCCTTTTTACTAACAGGGATTTGCAAAATGTGTGTCTTCTCACCTATCCTGACCTAAAATCAGGCTTCTGAGTAGTGCTGGGCAAATTACAGTTTTTTTGGTTCACTGGCAATTTTCAGAGCAGGCTGAAAATGAAAAAAAAAAAATTGTCAAACTGAAGTTGAAAATATTTTCACTGCAGATGGCACAAAATGTTGTTTTGACAAAATCAGAACGTTTCATTTCCATTTTGAACATTTTCAGTGTTTTAAAAATAAAGCTAAGGGAAAGTTTGGAACCAAAAGCTGTTGCCAACCTTTAGATCTGATTCCTCTTGTCAATATGACAATTGGATACCTATAGCCATGTCCACATTCCCATTGACAAGCTGCACATCTCGGTTTGGGTACCTCAAAGTCTCTTCCCCACCGTGACAAAGCTCCTCCTCTACCTTGGTGGGTCCTGCACTTATTGGTGGATTTTGCTCGCCTCATCGATTCACAGTAGCCCTCAGTTTGGCCACTTTCGTGGCTCATATCTGCAGTTCACTCAGATAACCTCATCACTGGCCAGCATGGGGAAAAAAGAGTAAGAACAATCCCCACAGATTCTGCTGATCCACCACGTGGGTCAGGAACCAGCTCAGAGACCTCCCCTCTGGTGGAAGCAACAGTCCAGGTCGACTCCTCCGGTATCAAGTAGGGAGTTGGGGGGGATGGAGGTTTGGGGGGAACCCGGGCCCGCCCTCTACTCCGGGTTCCAGCCCAGGGCCCTGTGGACTGCAGCTGTGTAGAGTGCCTCCTGGAACAGCTGTGCGACAGCTACAACTCCCTGGGCTACTTCCCCTTGGTCTCCTCCCAACACCCTCTTTATCCTCACCATAGGACCTTCCTCCTGATGTCTGTTAATGCTTGTACACCTCAGTCTTCCAGTAGCACATCCTCTCCCTCCCAGCTCCTTACACGCACACCTCACTAACTGGAGCGACAGCCTTTTTAAACCAGGTATCCTGATTAGCCTTAATTAATTCTAGCAGCTTCCCAGTTGGCTGCAGGTGTCCTAATTAGCCTGCCTGCCTTAATTAGTTCTAGGAAGTTCCTGAGCGTTCTGGAATAGTCCCTGTTATCTTACCCAGGGAAAAGGGACCTGCTTTAACCTGGAACTAATGTATCTACCTTCGACCACTCTCTTGTAGCCATCTGGCCTGACCCTGTCACACCACCTAAAGCAAAACCAAGCCACTTAGCAGTTCCTGTTCCTATAAATTCTTTACATTTTCTGTCATCTTTCTCATCCACTGCTGCATCCTGTATGCCTTATATGGCAACATCTCTTATTTGGCATTCAGGACATCTGGGTAATATAACCCAGTATCTTGCTTGCCTTTTTTGGGCTGATGGTTTTCCTGCATCTTCAAACATTGTATCCTGTTTCCATACAACTCCCCCAAATGTGTGTGCTGAATGATTGTTCAATCCTTACAGAAAGTAAGTCTATAGTAACCTATATCGACAGCAACAAACAATGTAATAACATCCGTGGCGAGCTTCACTGGGTCCAGCACTGCAGAATATTGCACTGAAATTCCCTCACGTCAAGTAACACCTAGTGCCGAGCATGAGTCCTAATTCACAGATTAAAAGGAATATTCAGCTAGAATGATTTGGGTCCATTTTTAGTTGTCTGTCTTTTCTGCTGACCACTCCTAGGGATGGTAACAAAGACTTAACTGGGTTGTTTTTATGATTGACTAGCCACCCGATAGGGAGAATATCGATTGTCCTGTAGTAATCCTAGTGGGCAGAGATTATGTTCAAAGGACAAATGCAATTTTTGCATGGTTGGTACTTCCAAGATAAAGCCAAAGTGCCCTTTTATAACACGCAATATATCAGACCGAACACAATCAAGCCTGTCAAACAAAGGAGTTGAACTAGTCCTGTTTATAAATGATAACTCTAGGAGTATGCATTTTGTATAACCTTATACCCTGGTGAGGGAAGGGTGCTTTCTCCAAGCCACCCCTGGATTTATTGTCCCCATGGTTAATATTGCTTTGTTCTGTCAAAATAGAAATAGTACAGATGTTCATAAAGGTGAACCCTGTAAATCAATAAAAGACATTCTTGGTAAATCCTACTCTTACTGATAGAAAGATCTAAGCACTATTGGGGTTTTTGTGCTGATCCTTCCAAAACACGGAAAAATGCATGTCACGGAAAGAAATGCTTTCCCCTTCAGGGGCCTGAGCGATGGAGGGAAATCACTTTGGATTGGAAAAAGTTAGATCCTCCAAGGTCTTGTCAAGCCCTCAAAGTCCAGCTATGTCAAAATGTATCCTACTCGGCCAAGATCGATAGGAGCAGCTCAGAGGAATCTTTCCAGTGCTAGATGTCTCTGCAGCATTGCTCAGAACTTCACATGATCTCTGGGAAGGGAACATGGTGCTTTTCACAACTCCCTAGGTTTTCAGGCTGGCAGAGGTCAGGAGGGATGTGATCGTTCCCCTCTATTCGGCATTGGTGAGGCCTCATCTGGAGTACTGTGTCCAGTTTTGGGCCCCACACTACAAGAAGGATGTGGACAAATTGGAAAGCGTCCAGCGGAGGGCAACAAAAATGATTAGGGGACTGGAACACATGACTTGTGAGGAGAGGCTGAGGGAACTGGGCTTGTTTAGTCTGCGGAAGAGAAGAATGAGGGGGGATTTGATAGCTGCTTTCAACTACCTGAAAGGGGGTTCCAAAAAGGATGGATCTAGACTGTTCTCAGTGGTACCAGATGCCAGAACATGGAGTTTCAGTGGGGGAGGTTTAGGTTGGATATTAGAAAAAACTTCTTCACTAGGAGGGTGGCGAAGCACTGGAATGGGTTACCTAGGGAGGTGGTAGAATCTCCTTCTTTAGAGGTTTTTAAGGTCAGGCTTGACAAAGCCCTGGCTGGGATGATTTAGTTGGGCACTGGTCCTGCTTTGAGCAGGGGGTTGGACTAGATGACCTCCTGAGTTCCCTTCCAACCCTGATATTCTATGATTCTATGAGTTCTAGCCTGAGCTCCTGCATGATACACACTATCATATGAACAGGGAGCTTTGATTGAAACTTCTGATGATCTGAAGAGCAGAAATAGTGCTGATGACTAAATATTGCCTGGCACTTACAGGTGCAGAGTTTCTAACCATTCTGAGAGAGACGCACGCACGCACTTTATTTTCTTCTGGGCTTTGCAATGAGTGTGTGACTTGTTAACAATAAAGGAACAAGGTCTGAAAAATAAGCAGCAGTGTAGCATTTCCTCAGCATCGCTGAAATAGGAGGAGCCTCTTTGTAGTTGTCAACTCACCCCAAAGTGATCCAGACCCATATTCCAGCACTAGACTGTGGAGAAGAACAATGGATTACACACATCATGGCAGTACATAGATCTACTAAAATCCATATGAGGTTCCTGAAGAGCACAAGGAAGAGTGGATGAATAGTGGTCACTGCTTTAGGGATAACAGAGCATGTCCAGCTGAGCAAACAACAAAGCAAATACAAGGAAAAATGGCCTTGTAGCTAGGCTACTGGATGGAGATCAGAGGTCAATTTCTAGTTCTTGGAAAGGTCACTTAGCTTCTTTGTGTCTCAATTCTCCATCTGTTTAAACCAATGGTTCTCTACTGTGGTCCACCGCTTGTTCAGGGAAAGCCCCTGGCGGGCCGGGGCGGTTTGTTTACCTGCCGCGTCCGCAGGTTCGGCCCATCGTGGCTCCCACTGGCCGCGGTTCACTGCTCCAGGCCAATGGGGGCCGTGGGAAGTGGCACAGGCCGAGGGATGTGCTGGCTGCCCTTCCTGCAGCCCCCATTGGCCAGGAGCAGTGAACCGCGGCCAGTGGGAGCCGCGATGGACCTAACCTGCGGACGCGGCAGGTAAACAAACCGACCCAGCCCGCCAGGGGCTTTCCTTGAACAAGCGGTGGACCACAGTTGAGAACCACTGGTTTAAACTATAAGCTCTTTCAGTCAGAGGTTGTCTCTTACTAAGTATCTGTACAGCGTCTGGCACAATGGGCCCACAATGGGACTACTGTAAATAAAAAAGGGGGAATGGGAATGTTCCAAATTTTCATCTCCAGCTGTCAGTTGGAGGGGTTTGTTCTGCTACTGTTGACTTGATTTTTAAGTCTCCGGGAGATCTACAGATTAGAAGACAGTCACTGTTTTCATCCAATCTCCATACTCATAGTTAATTTCAGGCGGGTGAGGATCCATTGGCTGGAAGCGGAAATTGAGACATTCAAACTGGAAGGGAGACACCAATATTTAACAGTGAGGGCAAACAACCCCTGGATCAGAACACCAAAGGGATCCGGTGGATTCTCCATCACTTGGGGACTTTCAATCCAGACAAGATGTCTTTTTAAAGAATATACTAACCGACCCACAGCCTGTAGGGTTGGATGCAGGAATCTCTGGGTAAGCGTATGGCCTGCACTATGCAGGAGGTCAGACTAGATGATCACAGTGGGCCCTTCTGAGCTTAGAATCTATAGGCCTGATAGTCATTTACACTAAGGCCCCTTTACATCACTCTAGCAATGTAACAGGACCTTAGAGTGGATCTAGCTGTAATCCACACCCACTCCAAAGCTCCTTTAGCATGAACAGAGCGTTGTAAAGGGGCCTCAGTGTAAATGAGAATCGAACCTTATGAATCTAGGAGTTTAAGCAGGAGGTACATCACTGACAGCCCTTGGTGATATCGGCGTCAAGCCGCCCATTGGCATCAGAGGTGACAGGAGAAGAAGCCCCAGAAACCCAAAACCCTGAAGAACAGTTTTCTTCACAGGGTTCCTTTGTTGCTGCCCAACTTTGAGGGTTGTCAGGATCCCAACAAGGGCAGTCAGGGCCAAGAGCCAAAGCAGGGGCAGACCTGGGGCTCGGAGTAGCCGAGGGGTTCATAGTCAGATCCAGGCCAGGGTTGCTATCAAGGGCTGGGGTCCAGGTTTCAGAATCCGAGTCAGGCGGCGACGTGCAAATCAAGCGAAGGTCAAGCCGGGATTTCAAGAGCATAGAGCAGGAACAGTCATGGCAGCTACAGAAGATCTGCTCTGCTCCCTGGACACTTCCTGGAATGCCTCTTGGGTTTATATAGAGCACGGGGCCAATCAGGATCCAGGGGCTGCTTCCTGTCAAACCCTTACGGCAGAATTTCCCATGGTCGGTGTCAGCAGCAGGTCATAGGAAGTGGAGCACAGCTGCTCTTGTGTGGCAGCAGGGAGCTGGGAGCTCTGCAAGCTTGGGTTCTAGACCTGTGGAGCCGTGCCAGAGTCCCTTGGAAGGGCCCCGTGTACCTAGGGAAGCAAAACTCCATCGAGTCCAGAAGACAGGCTGTTAGCCCTGGCAATTTGCTCCAGATGACAGGTCCGTTTTAAGCAGCGTGGGCACGAGAGAGAAGGAACCCAGGCCTCGGTGAGTTAACGCAGAATCCTGCAGGAGCATGAGCGCTGATGTTGATAGCAGTCCACCGGCTTCTTAACCTCTGTCGAAAACTGTCACACTGAATATACGGCTCGCCCTGGTGCGTGCCGCTTTCACTGACTTGTCACGTAATATCTTTGAGGGCCAGAGGCCACCCCAGTGCTTCTATCAATCCAGCTGCGTACCTTGCCTTTTTGCATTAGTCCCTTATGTTGCTGTCAGGCTCTGGTAGCCAGGCAAGGCTGTTTACTGATATCCACCGCATAGTCAATTTCACAGTGATCTTGATAGTCGTGACCCCTCTCTTCACAAATCACATGGGTTGAAGGCTATAATTATGGAACATAATTAGAAGTGGACTTTCATTTAATGGAGGAAGCAACATGTCAAGAACCCCAAGAGCCCACCGAGCTGCAGGCTATGAATCTTCCCAGCTCCCATCCCCCTGCTGCTCTTGCTTCGGAGCGCTTGAAGGCATCCACGTACTTGTTGCCAAATGCCTGTTGCACTGGGGATGACCTGGACTAAGATGATGCTCTCGCCTCAAATATACTGTCTCCTGGCGGAGCACTGTGCTTAATCACTGCAAATGCTTTTGATTTAGAGATGTACCTGATGGGATCTACCAGGAGTATGGGATGCCTCGCCAGCCAAAGCACCAACCCAGCGGTTCTCCAACTTTCCCACACTACAGCCTCCTCATCTTGATAGGCCTTCCCCCCAAATATGGGACGGGCACAGTGGTCACCGCCTGTAGGTTGAGAACCCAGGCATTACACCGATGCACCAGTGAACGTGGTAGTCGGGTGCGGTCCTCTACTGGCAATGGGATGGAAGAGATGACTTTCCCGGT
This sequence comes from Chelonia mydas, assembly GCF_015237465.2. Taxonomy (NCBI): domain Eukaryota; kingdom Metazoa; phylum Chordata; order Testudines; family Cheloniidae; genus Chelonia; species Chelonia mydas. Next base: position 20,419,836 of record NC_051257.2, on the reverse strand, counting down.
CGTGTCCCCTGATTTCTGTGAATTGCTTGTTCTGAGGGATGTTTGTACTGTATTTGCCCTTTGCACAGAGGTGAGTTTCACCCACTGAAAGTGACAGATCAAACCTTGTGTGATGCAGCTGAGCGCTTCAAAGCTGCCTAAGGTAACCGGATGCTCAGTTCCCATCAAAGTTACCAAATCTCCTAAGGTCTGTGAAAATCTGAGCCTTAATTTTTCAGTCTAATGTAATCCTATACTTCCCAGTGTCTTCTACAGTTAATTTTGCCAGGCCATCAACTGGCAACTATTAGCCATTAGTGAATTATTGCAGCAAAAGTCCAAACAGAAAATGACAGCACGTTTCCCGCTGGGGACAAGCATGATCACAGCCAATGCCTGCTTCCTCTACGTTGCTCCACCAACATCTTACCCCTGCAGTGATGGGATGGTCCTAGGAGACAGGCTCTGCAGGCGGCTTGACCCATTCAGTCCATGATTTCACTGATGAAAGGCCCAGTTAGCATCAAGTGCAATGCTGACTTTGAGATGTGAGCTCCTGTCTATTGGGCACTGGACTGAAATCAGCAATTTGTTTCTCACAGATCCATAGAACAGTAATTTGGTGTTGCTCCCAAACTCTGGAGATGGATTCAACCGAGTAACTTAGAAGTCCATGGATCTGAACCCTTTGAGCCACCCAGTCCACCCAAATCCAAGCCGCTTTTGGCATGACAGCCAAAATGGAGACTCGTCACTAGATCGCAGGTCAGCTTGGGAAACTGGCACGACCACTAGGGGGCTCAAGAGAGACAGAGGTAATTAAAGGGTCTCTGGCACTAAGAAGAGAGTGAGTCATGGCTCTCAGCAGGGTCTTGGTTTTGATGGGCTTAATGAATATGAGAAGCTGCGATTGTTTATATGTCATAAAACTCTGAGAGCAAATGCTCTGATTCCCAGCGTCCCCAGCGCACTCAGAAGTCCAGCTCCCGCTCAGATGTTTGAAGCAATGCCAAGTGCCAAGAGAGATGGCACCAGGACACAGATCTTTGATGTCTGGATGCCTACTGCCCATGCTGCCAATCCAAGTCCCAGCTGTCAGGAGCAGGAGATGGCACAAGAATGCAAATGTGGATCTAAGGAGACCTGGGATTTCTTTCGAGTTGCTCTTTAAGGGGTAGGCAATGGGGGCAGAGATAGAAGGCACTGAATGCTGTATACATTTTGCTGTGGTCCATGCCTTAGAAATGTAGATTAGCCTGTGATATTTTCACTCCCCATGTCTCTCATTAAAAAACATTAAGAAATCTAGCTTGGAAAACATTATAATAATTCATTAATTAAATAAATACCAGAGAGCAGAGAGAAATATGCCAGGGTGCTGGGATCATAGGGGCTCGGAAAGACACAACCATATAAGATAGGAATTAGATGAAGACCACCAATTCCAACAAAGCCACGTCCACACTATGCATCCCTTGGCCCCTCCAGGAAAAGACCTGCCTTGCCCCAGTGAAATCATTCAAGCCAAAAGCATTGCTGGATTCCAATCAGAGACGAAGGAAGATTTTTGAAGCTACTTCCCAACTGTCTTGAGTGAACATCCCAGCTCACTTTCCTCCCCCCTGACAGAGCAGAGACCGGGGAAAATGATGAGGTTTTTATAGCTCTCTGTGGTAAGCAGTTAATATCTCTCCGCAGCTATAGCTCTGGACTCCACTGCAGGGCTGGACTAATTCACCGCAAAATCTGACTTTTCATTTATCACCCTGACACCTAATAAATATTTCTTGGTAAAGCCCAGGAAAAGAGGTGGGGGGGAGGGAGAGAGAGAAGAATACATGCTTGTAGTCACCAAGTGCTTTCAGTTCAACACAGTGTGTGTGGTATTGGGAGGGGGATTAGGAGAGAGAGAAACTGGTTGGAAAGCAGGGGCTGAGACTTTCCTGACTGGACAGCACATTTTAACTGGAATGCTTTGACATATCAAGAGAAATAAAACTCTTCATGACCTTGTAGTCAAGGTGCTAGATGGCGCCGTAGGTCCAACTCCCAGCTCCGCCACAGACTCCTTGAGTGACCTTGGTCAAGTCCCTCCATCTCTCAATTGCACATTAGTAAAGTAGGGTTAAGGATCCTTCCTTTGTCTCGTCCGGGTAGGAACTGTCTCTTGCTATGTGTCTGCACTGTCCTAGCACACGGGCCTCTCTTCTCAGCTGGGACCTCTCGGAGCTACCGTAATGTCAATAATAATGATTCAGGACAAAGGACCCCACGTGCAGTAAAGACATGATGATGTGTACACGAAGATGAGAGATCCCACAGAGTCCTAGAGCTGTATCCTCCTCCCACTGCCCCGGTGCAATACCACCGACGTCTGTGGAGTTGAGAGACACCTCTGAGAGGAAAACCAGGCCCTTGTTGGCTATTGCATCCATACAGGCCTAGCTGCCTCTACAGCCACCATCTCTACAGCATGTGAGGGCCTCACAACCATCCCCCCGAGCCTGCTGTGAGACAGCCAACTATCACCCCATTTTACAGAGGCAGTACTGAGGCACAGAGCAATTAAATGACTTGCCCACGGTCCCGTGGAAATCTGTGGGCAAATCAGGAACTGCACATGGATTCCCCTAGTCCCAGCCCGTGACTCAACCCTGAACCCAGCTTTCCTGGCACTAACAGCTGTTCTCCCATGTAGATGATGAGTAATCCCCACTGAATTCTGGGGAGGAGAATAGAGCCCTTGGAGTTCAAAAATGCCACAGGAATTCCTTTTCCAAGGGAACTCTTTGTCAGTGAATGGCACTTACCCTACAGGGTGAGAAATCCCCTACAGGAGATGCCCCCAGCACTGCACTTCATAGAATCATAGAACCATAGAATATCAGGGTTGGAAGGGACCTCAGGAGGTCATCTAGTCCAAGCCCCTGCTCAAAGCAGGACCAATCCCCTCAGCCCTCATCCCCTCAGCCCCTCTGAAACTGCAGCTGCCTCTGGGGTGAAACTCAGGAGTTCCGTAATGCTCACATGCTTTGGGTTGCCAATGGCCAGCCACTCTGAGTCAGGCTCACGGCAAACGGCCGCTTGGAATTTGCTCTGCAGGGTTCGTTTGCCCGGAGCGATGAGTGAAAATAGCCACAGATGCTAGTCTCTGTTACAATGTTGGGTATCCGAGCATGGTTTACCACAAGATATAAAGCAATGGAGATCCAACCGCGCCGGAAGCCTGCAGCCTTCTTCGCAATCATGCTGCTTCAAGCCAGGAAGGGATCTGTCCCAAAGGAAGTGCCTGAGATACATGCCCATCAGTCACTCTGATATCATCACGCTTTGTTACTTCGTTGTGTCTCACACAAGGACAGGGTGAAGATTTCTTTCCACGAGACAACCTTGCCTTTCTCCCCCCGGGGGCAGCTAGCCCATGCTGCCAGCCCTATTTAAAGGGACAAGCCTGAGCAGAGCTAATCTGGGCACGTCTGCCCACACTGGGACTTACGTTTCCCAGCTGCTGTGTAGACTAACCCTACGACAGCCGGATTTCTGCCCAGCATAGAGGGCTTCTGGGAGTTGTAGTCCCAGGACTGATGAGAGTTAGAGGCAATCATGGCAAGGAACTCTGGGAAGGCATGTCAGAGGACAAGTGACCCATTGTGGGGAAAAAATATTTGATAATGGGCTCTTCAATCTAGCAGACGAAAGTAGAACAAGCTCCAATGGCTGGAAGTTGAAGCTAGACAAATGCAGGCTGAAAACAAGTGAGGGTAATTAATCATTGGAGCAATTTGCCAAGGGTCATGGTGGCTTTTCCATCACTGACAATTTTTAAATCAAGATGGGATGTTTGTCTAAAAGATCTGCTACCATGCAAACAGGAGTGATCTGGGGGACATTTCCTGGCCTGTGTTATACTGGAGGTCAGACAATCACAGATGATCACAACGGTCCCTTAGAATCTATGAATCGTCTACAGAGAGGCATACAGAGGGACGGAGAATACAAAGTAACTAGGGGACCCATAGGTGTTTCAGCCTCACCAGTCCACGGATCTGGAAAAGGCCTAAAAAAGACAGCTGAAGGCCATACTAAAATAGTTGAGGGCAGGTTAGATAGAGAGCTAGATGGAGCTGAGAAATTCAGGGCATGCAGCAGAGCAAAGGAGGCAGGTTTGGAGGAAGAGAAGCGGGGGGTCAGGCCTGCTGCCCGTTTCATCATCTAGCTCCCCAAGGCTGGATTTTACAGAAGAGGGAAGGTCTGATTTCCCCCACTGGGTGTTGCTGTATTGACTGGGAGAAAGGAACTGGGTGGAGACCTGCTTGTCCTTTGGACTATGGTTATTCTGGAAGAGATGGAGTCCTGGATCAGCTACCCAGGCAGGGAGACAGAAGCAGTGGCCTTCCCCCTACAGGGAAAGGGAAAGGGAAAGCCATTGTTGTAACTGTTATGGAAGAGTTTTAGCAACAAAGACAAAACAAACATTATGTCAGGCACAATATTGACTCATTTAATTGGTGAGCAAGATGTTGGACCGGCCTCCCACATGGCTTAAATTGTACATTCGCAGAGCACTGTCTTAGCTTATCATGCTCTCAGTGGGGGAGGCTCCATGCAGAGCAATCACATGCTGCCTCAAACCAGATCTTCGCAAAACTGCAAATCAAAGGAAAATAGCACACAACAAAGTGGGAACAAAAGGGATGGGGAAGAAGGGCCGGAGGAAAAAAACAAACCTACTCCCAGGTGCACCTTGTTGTGGTTCAGAAAGGAGCAGAAAACGCTTCTGTTGTATTCATGCTGGTAGACATGTCTGTTCTCCTGCTTCCCTTGGCCAGTCCACGTCAATCTACTGTGACGATTGCAGGGTGGGATTGCGGTTAAAGCAATGGAACTTGGGAGATCTGGACCCAAATCCTGGTTCTGCTACTGACTCCTTGTCTGAGTCACGTAGGCCCAGATCCTCAAAGGTAGTTAGACGTCTAATCTCTCTCTGGCCCTCTGTTCCCCATCAGTAGAGTGGAGATCATGAGACAGACAAAGGACGGTTATTGTCTCTAAGGGCCAGATTTTCAGAGGTGTCTCAGGTTGCACATAAACACCTAGCAGTGAGGCTCCTAAGTCACTAACGGTACATCTACACTGCAATAAAGCGCCCGCAGCTGGCCTGTGTCAGCTGACTTGGGCTCACGCTGCAGGACTATAAAATTGCTCTGTAGACATTTGAGCTTTGGCTGGAGCTGGGGCTCTGGGACTCTCCCCCCTCACAGGATCCCAGAGCCCGGGCTCCAGCCTGAACCAGAACATCTACATTTTAATTTTATAGCCCCAGACCTGGAGCCCTGCAAGCCCAAGTCAGCTGACACAGGCCAGCAACAGGTGTTTTATTGCCATACCAACATCCCCTTAGGGCCAGATTTACAATGGCATTTTGGTGCCTAAGATTACAAGTGGGATCTACAAAGGTGCCTAAGGGAGTTAGGAGCTCCTGTAAATCCCACTAGGCACCTGTCTGCAACCTCAAGCACCTAAATCCCTTTGTAAATCTGGCCGTAAGATCTTTGGGGCAGGGGACTGTCTCTTGCCATGTTCATGTACAATGACCAGCACAATGGAGCCCTGATCTCAGTTGGTGCCTCTCGGTGCTACCGTAACACAAACAACAGGGCAGCTGTCCCATGGTATTTTGGTTCCAATGGGACCCTCCTAAGTGTGCTTGAAACCTGCTAAGAAACTTTGATCTCATGAGATCTCAGACCTGTGTTTTCCCTGCAGGTTCTCATTGCAGCCATGGGGTGAAGGAGCTTGGAACTCATAGACTTTAAGGCCAGAAGGGACCATCATGCTCATCTAGTCTGACCCTCCTGCACAATTAGGGGCCTGAATCTTCCCAGCCTCTCACCTGGTGCATGTCATTTATCCCTGTGCAAAGTACCTTCCCGTTCAGATCTGAGGAGGCCTCGCCTTCCAACTCTGTGCTGCCTCCAGAGGAGGCATGGTGCATACTCCTGAGAGTTTTCTCTCCTTCTCAGGGGCCCTGCTGGGCTAGAACCCTCTCCCAGAGCTAATAAACCACCGGGAGGCACAGTCAGAGCCAGGGAAGCCAATCATCTTGCAATCTCTTGACACATGAACATGGTCGATGGCACAGTGGGTTAATGCTGAGGTCCACGCAGATGGGCATTGAATCTAGACTTGGCAACAAATCACACCAGTTTGGCTCTCCCAAACACGCTAGAAGCTTTTTCAGTCACATCAGCACCACACAGCTTGGCTCTGGGTGGCAAGAATAGCTCCTAGTAGGAGAGAGTCCATCTATCCCTCCCGCGCTCTGGATTGAGTGCAAAGGTTCTCATGTTCAGGGTGGTGGAATTTATTCTCATGGGATTTGAAAGAAGCTTGGAATAGGATTTAGGGATGTCTGCTGTGGAACCTCTTCAAGGCGGTCTGTGACTTCCTTGTTGAACATGAGCTCGTGGGAATGCCAAAGAAAAGCTGGCGACGGGCCATGTGGTCAATCGACATGTTTAATGTGGAGATTATAGTTCTCTGGTTTAACGCTGCCATGTGAAACTTAATCTGTTAGTGCAGGACTTACTGTCTCCTTTTGTATGTACTGTGCCTAACCCGGATTGCAGTCATTTGCATGAACAGGGCTTCAAATTTGGTTCTGTCAGCATTTCCATTCCAATCCCAAATTCTGAGGAGTTTTTCTAACTCCCCATAAAGCATCTGCTCCCAGATGGAATGTAGCATACCAGAGGGGGTGATATAGCTGCATAATTCCCATTAATGCTAATGTTCACTATCTCCTGGGCCCTGTAGGGAGAAAATACTTTCAGAATGCAGACCGGGAGCCAACGTCCTTCCCACATGTAGTCTGCAGACATTTGGCTGGGGAGTTTTGCTTACGCCGTCACTAGGCTGGCAGACTTTGCCAACACATATATTTCTCGTACTTAGGAGAAGCCTAAAATTGGACCAGAAGTCAGTCTGAAAGGCAGGGCACAGTGGACATGAATTATGAACTCCAAGCATGCGCTCAGTGGCAAGAAGATATTCCATTCACAAAGGTGCCTCACTTTCTGACACACGCCTGCGTGTCTAGCCACCATCGAAGTGGAAGAAAGCTAAACAGGGACCAACAATGAAGAGATGAGAGGAGGCCAGTGCACTAAAGAGCTGTGGGGGAAGGGCAAGGAATAGCAGAGCAGAAGGGGCTTAGGTCAGGCCTGGGGTGCATTGGTTGATCTGTGGGAGCACACCCAGCATTGGATGAGAAAGATTTCTGCAGGTCAGGATGGAAGGGCCAGGGCAGAGCTGTGAGAGCTCCTCTGGAAGAGCAGGGGCTACAACCCACGTTGACCTGAAGTCTTAGCAGAGCTGTGCGTGGGGAACCACGGCTAGCATAACAGGGGTGGTTCTGTTCATTGCATTGGGAGAGCGGGGTCAGGACTAGCCGCCATGTGGATTCACGCACAGGCTGCGGGGACAGGTTGAGATCCTTTACAGGAATGTTTGCACGGAGCAGAATGCAATCAATTCCTGCAAAGGCAGACCAAGGGCTGTCCCTGTTCACCACCATGTAAGGGGTCAGCCACCTCCTCGGAACGGCAGGGGCCAACCCCAGAAACCCAGTTTAAGCAGAGGGAGATGCTTGGTGGACACAGTTTGCCACTGAGATCAGACAGAAAATTCATTTCCCATGAGGCTGCTTCCAACCTTGACTCCCGGGGTACAGCCGCCAGGAGAAAACCAGAGACACTGTTTCAAGGCCACAGCCTCTTCCCCTCCTCCCCCTCTGAAGTTCTATTATTCTCTGAGGCCTGGGATAGCCTCTGAAGTGGTTACAAATGGGGGGGAGCATTTCCAGCAGAGGGCAGGTGACTCGGAGCAGCAGACACGCAAGGGCATCGATGTAAATATTGTGTGGAGACGCGGCTCTGGGAGTCCTGCAGTGCCTGGGGGAGGTTTTTCCTGAGCTCCTTGTTGGGATCCTCCTCTCCTCATCTGGGAGCTACTGAAAGGTCAGTGTCCAAAGAGGAGAAAGGTGCAAATCAGCACTCTCACCGCCTCCCACCCCAAAGCCGCATGATTAGCGCCCCGGGGCAGCGAGCGGGGGAGGAGAAGCCTACTGCTTTCAGGAGACCTTTCCCCACTGCAAATGGGATGGGGGGGGGCGGGTATTGGCAGCTTGTGCCACCTCATCCCCAAGCCCATGCACAGAGCGTGGAGGGAGGCAGGCTGAGGCGTGACATGGTGGGGAGCAAGAATTTGCCAGGCGATCAAGTGGGAGATCTCCGCACTTACCCTGTGCTCCGATCAGTATGGAGGGGGATGTTAGGACAGATGAAGGAAGAGCTAGAGGAGAAGCCTGGACATTGACAGATCCCTGAGAGGGGCTCCAGAAGCAAATGCTTGGGGCCAACTGAGAATGGGGATCCATCGTGCAAGGTGCTGCACAAACACAGAGCAGGACAGTCCCTGGACAAAGGGTTTGTGGTCTAACAAGACAAGCCAGGGAAGGGGAAAGGGATGGAACATACAAGCAAAGGGATGATTGCAAATGTCACGTTAGTCCCACAACATCTAATATCTATCTTCTTTGGGTGGTGTTGCATTAGGAAGGGGGGAGGGAACCAATTAACGGCCCGGAGCCACCCTCTTCCAGCCAGCTCTGAGTAGCATTCACTGTGGGTAGAAGCTCCAGGGGTCAGATTAACAGAGTCACGGATTCAAGGCCAGAAGGGGGCCACTGTGAGCATGTTGTCAGACGCAGCCTGGCCGGAGGTTTGATGCAGTAGCATGCATTTGAGGACTGGCCCAGGACAGGTCACCTCTCAGAGGGGAGACTTCCAAAGGAAAACCCGGGAACTCGTTAGGTGACCCTCTTGCCTTTCATTCACCGGAGACCCAGCACGTGGCGTTAGCAGATGTGCTACTGGAAACACTGTCCTTCTGATAGGATGTAAATCAGACTCCATGGCACTCATGCTCATTGAAGATCCCATGGAAAACTGTTCGACAGAATGGGGTGTTATATTCAGTGTCTGGGCTGAGTGCTTTAGACATTGTGGTTTGCTAGTATTATTCTTTCTTGAATACCAGCGACTGTGTACTAGGCATATTTCAGATATATATGGAGGCAGAACCCCTGCCTCTGAAAGCTCACAGTCTAGATTAGACTCTTAGACACATCCCACCCAAGAAGTGGCTGCATTTCAGCAGTGAGCGAAGGGAAGTGATCATGATAAGTATCTTATAAGTTTGTCAATGTCACCTTAATGTCTGCCTTTGGCTAGGAATATGGTAAATCAATATGATATTGGTACAATCCAGCATAACATCTCCTCATGTTAAAGCCCCAATATCAAGGATATGAGAAGCAGGGTGCTCCCAATGGCAATTCCATGGCTCAGGGGTCTTCTGTAATGCAGATCAACACAATTATGGTCTATACTGCAGGTGATTATATGTAAATGATTGGCGCGACTCATATTTCCTCTCCGATTTTCATCAATCCCATTGATAAAGAAACCAGGAAACCGTTAAGCACAAACCTACCTTTTATTAAAGTTTTGTCTCAGGAGCAGAGTGTTAAATCCGCACACGGCTACAATAGCTCACAAGGAATTCACGCCCCCCGTGTATGGTCTCAGCACAAAAGCCCTTCAGCCTTGCAGTCTGGGAAGTGTGCCAGTCCAAAGGGGGTAGTAATAAAAAGGGTGATACAATGTGTCGTAACTTATGCAAGAGACAAGGCTGAGCAGAGGGGGCAGTGCAGTGGGTTCGTGTACTTGTCTTTCCCCTATGCAAGCCTGAGCTCAAATATTGCCTAAGTTCCCCGGCCTATGAGATTCCACAATCTATTCCCCATATTAAAGATGCAGCCAGAGCTTTCCCCAGAGCTGGCAGGGAGGAACTAGCTACCGCGGATCAGCTCAATGCCGTGCTCTCTTGGGTCAAACTATTACTGTCTTTAGCATGGCTGCATTAGCTCAGCGACGGGCTACTTGCAATCGCCCCCCCCCCCCCCCCCCCCCCCCCCCCATATAGTGATTATTTGCAGTTTATTACTCAGCCGCTAAAGCCTCTGCGTGTTACAGAGTTCCAAACAGGGCGTGTGCCATGGTAAACAGGGGAGGCAAAGGACACGTCTTCACTGCATGCTAACCACGGGGTTAACCCGTGTCAGCTTGTGGTAGCCCAGACCACCAGAGCAAGGCCACACACACTGTGCTCTCACTGGCACTGGGTCTGGCTGTGGCCAGCCATACAGCTACCCGGGATCGTATCCCCAGACTATCACCACAGCTCTCTGAGTCACTCTGTGCTGACATTCGCAGGGTGGGACAACTGGTCTGCCGGCTCTGGGGGAGCAAAACTCCTTGTTCTGGGTCTATAGCTAATACCAGCCAAAAGGGGGAATTGGCATGAACTCAAAAGAATGTGAAATAAGACAAAGTGAGTCAAAAGAAAACTGCTTTTGGAGCTTGTCTGCGCAGAGTTTACGATTAACTCCGTGTGCGGACACACTTATAGAAGAGTGTGCTTTAAATTCACCTCAACCCACATTAACCAACCTTTATTCTCCTCATGATCTGTATGGAAAGCAAAGCTGGAGAGAGGGAAGAGCTTGTAAAACCTTGCACTGCTCTGTCTTTACCTAGGTTTAAATGCTCAAGCCAGCCTTTATAGTAGGCTAGCAAAGTGTTAATGGCGCTCACTGAAAACTCAGCTGCAGGCACTAAGGTTTTGTCCACACTGAGAAGCCGTGTGCGTCAAGCTGGTGCGCTGTAGATTCACATCCTGGTTTGCGGCACACTACGCACCATGTAGACAAGCCCTAAAGCAGCATCAGAGTTATCTGCAGGTTCCCCCAAGGGCGGTGGAGAAAGGTTTGGAACGCAGTGTCTGAAATCTAGTAAGCGTTTGTTCACACAGGGACACTCAGGAAAGTTAATCCAAATTAATTGAAGGTGTGCATTTAAAGCAGATTAGTTAAACCTGTGTAGACACTCTAATTCAGAATTAATGTGGCCTTCATTTTGCTTTAATTCGCTTCCCACAGGCTTGTTAACGGGCACTGTTCTGCTGCATCAAACACTGGGGATGCGTGAAGCCGGACAAACTGCAAGCAGAACGCTGAGCGGAGGCAGAGCGATCATCCACATTCAGTCAGGGGGCAGAGTACAGGTAGAGATCGCAAGATAGTCCCCAGCAATGGGTGCCCCGGGGTGGGGGGGCGTTATGGGAAGGGATTGCAGGACCATAGCAGCTCGATGTGTGAGATTGCCCGGGGCTGCTCATTTTCACTGCAATTACCTCGGGGTAGCCACACGTGTAAACAGCTGCCTCGGGGTCTGCCCTTTAGCTCCGGGAATGGTCTCACCTTGCCGTGGGCACTCACTGAGACGTGTGAAGCTGGAGCATGTGAAGGGGAAACCCAGGGCCAGGATTTCACCGCTCCTGTTTTAAGACGGAATGTAACGGTCTCTGGTGCACTTCCAGAGCCAACGAGCACTGAACCCTTAAAGTCCCAGGAGTTAGGAAAGGACAGTGTAATAATGATAATAGCAATATGGAGCCGTCTCTGTTTGCAGGAGATAACCAAGTGCAAGCCGACACTCCGATGCTGTTTATAAGAACCTGGGACTTTCTTTTAAAGAGACAGCTGGGGGGCTTTTTTTAACCTCAGGAGTCCAGAAACGTGAGGCAGTGACAACCCCCGGCTGTTTGAGGAACTCCAGTCACACCCTGACATGTTATGTTGCCCTCCTTTGCTTGCTGCAGTTAGCGCTGCCCTCTCGAGTCTATTTAAAATGGCTGCATTGACTCCCTCTTGAAAGAGGAGGCTGGAAATGCAGCATTAGGAGAACGAAGACGGCAGCAGAGCAAGCTAACCACCTGGCGTCAGGCTGTGACCGCAAGGGTAGAGAGCCACATGCCACCCTTCCCATAATCCTCTGCGCTGCTGCAAATGGGTGCCAGAGGAACTGGCCCAGTGGCTTATGGGAAACTCCTGCGCTCAAGTCCATCCCTGGTGTAACTCCATTGAAAGCAGTCGGAGTACACCAGGGATGCGTCTGGCTCCCAGTGATCCAGCTGCAATTTTGATTGAGCCGGGCTGCATCTGAGGAAGGCTGGACGTTGGGAAGGGGAGCAGGGAAGTGACTTCCCTCCTCCCTATTCTCACACAACTCATTTAGAGCTATCCCTGGAGTGGAGCAGAACGCATCGGCTTGGGAGCCCTGGGATTCGCACATACGGTTCGCTCTGGATGGGTTCACCCTCCCGGAGTTCCAGGTTCGAACAACCCCGCAAACGCAAAGCAAACCACAGCAGAAACAGCCACGCTTCCTGCTTTCTCCCACTTGACTCCATAAAACCAGCCCAGGTCTGCCCAAGACGTCAGCCAGGCACGTTTGGATCTCTCAGACTCGGGCTAGAGTGTTCTCCACTCTGATACCTGGGCATGCAACCACCCCATCTCTGAGCTGCAGCCCCCGCAAGTGACCCAGACCCTGCTCTGTGGAACAGGCTACCGGTTCCCCAAACCCAGAAAAAAACCTGTATCACGTGAAGCACGAATGAGCTGAGGAGTGGCTAACTGTCTTAAGGGGGATAAAACCCAAGGATGAGGATGGATCTCTTAGGGCAGCCCATGGGGTTCTAACTAGGAGTGGTGGGACTCAGTTAAGCAAAGGGAAATTTAGGCTGGCTATGAGGAAAGCTTTCCTAGCAGCGGGGCGGTGGAATATGCTCCCGAAGGGGCATGGTGGCAGCAGCATCATTTGGGACATATATAACTAGACAAAGCTCAGTAAGGAACAGGTTACGCACACTCCCACAGGCCCTGCTTCTGGGCAAGGCGAAGGAAATTAACTAGATCAGTGAGTCTCCGCTTTTTCCTTACCAAGATCCCATTATGATGTGTATTTCCACAGTTCCGCAGTCAGGGACCACGACCCCGTTGTGCTAGGCCCTTCCCTGCTAGCTAGCTGGGATCTTGCCAGGGTTCCCCTCCCATTTAGCACTATGGGGAGATGATTTGGAGGTGGGGTTGGGAACCCCTGAACTAGCAGATTTAACAGGGAGGGATCCAAGCCTCAGAGTTAGGATCTGTGGATCAGGGAGGCTGCAGTTCATGGTCCATCTCTGCCCTTCCCTGCTCAGGCCTTGTTGTGCAAAGGTGCCTTTAAGAGACCCAAAGAGGCCAGTTCTTGGCAGGTGCGTAAATAAAGATAGGAAGGGCTGCTCTCCTGAAGAATCCCTGCCCAGAAGTGGTGCGTAGGGGGAGAGGGGTGGTAAAAATTATTACCTCCAGCCCAACAAATCACCCCAGTGACCACAGCAGTCAGACATTGCCTGGTGGCAGTGGCAAGATAATTAACGCCCATAACTCTCCTGCCTGTGAACCATGGAGAATAGCTGGCAGATCAGTGCTTCCTGCCTAGTCCCATCACCTCGAAAACCCCCTTCAATGGAAAAGAATCGTTCCTCCTGGTCCCTACTGCAGTCCCAATCCCCCGTCCTCCCTCCGCTGCAAGGATAGGCTCCTCAGAGAGGCCAAGGACTAAATGAATACAGGCACCACACTACCCTCTTGTCAGAGGTGTCCAGAGAATTGTATTGTGCTTAGAGGGGAACGGAGTTGAAACCACTTCTCAAATCCCATCAGCACAGGGGTGAGATCAAGATCCAGCCCACCTCTGCCTGAGCCAACAGCCACCTTCCAAAGCTTTGCCCATCTCTGGCTGCAGCCCAGAGTTTGGTCTGATGCACTAACACATAGCTATCCACATACGTTTATATACCTCTCAGAGGACCATTTTGGGATGCGCTGAAAGCAGGGGATGTAGAGTCAGGAGAGCTTGGGCCTAATCCTAGCTCTAACAGTGACTCTGTCTGCAATTTTGGGGAAATCACGTATTGTCTCTTTGCCTCTTCTGCAAAATGCAGGTAACAGTACTCACCTGGCTCACGTGGGTTCTGTGAAATGTTATCAACTAATGTCTATGGCACTCCATTCAGTCTTCCAGCAGAAGGCACTAAAAACGTGCAAAGTGTCTTATTCTGCAAAAGCCAACTAAAATAGTTAATACTCTGGGGCTGGGTACTCTATAGAAGATGTTCTATAGAAGTGGAGAGCTGTTCTTCTGACTCAGCCCTGCCAGACAGATCAGGTGGGTCTCATTTGCTGCAGCTCAGGAGCAGGATAGGCTGAGTATCTGAGGCAAAAGAAGAAAGGAGATAAAGGAGGAGATATCATGTCTATAACATCATGAATGGTGTGAAGAAAGTGAATAGGGCAGTGTTATTTACCCCTTCATGAAACACAAGATCCAGGAGGGAGGGGTGTCACCCAATGAAATTAATAGGCAGCAAGTTTAACATAAGGAAGAACTTCTTCACACAACGCACAGTCAACCTGTGGAACCTGTCCACATGTCTGTGGAACTCACTGCCAGGGGATGTTCTGAAGGTCAAAAGTGTAACAGGGTTCAAAAAGAGAATTAGATAAGTTGATGAAGGACAGGTCCATTGATGGCTATTAGCCAAGATGATTAGGGTGGCAACCCCATGTTCTGGGTGTCCCTAAACCTCTGAGTGCCAGAAGCTGGGACTGGGTGACAGGGCATGGATCACTTGATAATTGCCCTGTTCTGTTCATTCCCTCTGAAGCATCTGGCACTGGCCACTGTCAGAAGACAGGACACTGGGCTAGACGGACCGTTGATCTGACCCAGCCTGGCTGTTCCTATGGGAGGAAGCAGAAGAACTGCCAGCTCAGGTGGGGGGCTGCTTTTGTAGGTTGTCCTGCTGTGAGTTTTGTGAATGAAGTGAATATTAATGGCAAACCCCTGAAAGTGGGTGACATTTTTGGACACTGCCCTATTTGTGCACATGATGGTACCATCCCCCCATTCATCCCAGCAGTCCCACTTCACAAGCTACATATGCACAGGGAGGCCGATTCAGGCACTGGCTGAAAGGCAGCAGCCTCTGAGGTGGAACGTAGCAGCTGATTAATGATGTGCACCGACACCACACGTGAGCTCAGGACAGATGCAGGGAAGGAAACCGGCTCCAACCGGGAGGATTTGATGGCTGTTTCTATTGTGACAGCCAGATGGAAACGGATTTTTTACAGTGTCTCATGCCAGCCTCCCTGACTGTTACCATTACGAGGCTGGGAAATGCTGATTGCAATTAAACCTTTCATTCCTCAGTGAAAGGCAGAGCTTGCACACAGTGAAAAAGGCGCCGGTCAGCAAAATAAGTCCAGCATTCTTTGCAAGATGGCCATTCCCAATATGCCATCGCTTTGCTTGCCAGCCGCCCCGAGATCTCCTCCGGGCTTCCTTTATTCTTTCTGAACTACAGCTTGGCAGAGACGCACGGTAATCTGAAGGGGTGGATGCTGGCAGAGGTGGGAGAGCGCTGCAACCCAGCCACGCCGGTCATTATCATAGACTCATAGAATATCAGGGTTGGAAGGGACCTCAGGAGGTCATCTAGTCCAACCCCCTGCTCAAAGCAGGACCAATCCCCAATTTTTGCCCCAGAGCCCTAAATGGCCCCCTCAAGGATTGAACTCACAACCCTGGGTTTAGCAGGCCAGTGCTCAAACCACAGAGCTATCCCTTCCCCCATTGTTAACTTCTGCTGGAAATCTTCCTCCCAGAAATCTCTGCAGACCTGCTCCTTTCGATAAATAAATAGTGTCTCCCCGGTGAGCCATCAGCTGCAAAGCACCATCCTGCAGAGACGCTGCCATCATAATTTGCCGTGTCCTGACTGCCCGACAGCCTCAGTACAGAGCCGTCAGGTTTACGTGCCACTTAAAACCAACCTATTAGCAGCAGAAAACGTCCTTCCTATGTGTGTTGACTTGAACGCGAGGGAGTCAGCAACACTGCGAGCCATGTGCTGTCCATGCCGCGTGGCAGGAGTCCCAAAGGAGCTGATAGGTCCATATATATATGTATATGACCCAATCTTCACCGAGGGCAGCTATGTGCATGTATGTGCAGGTTCTCCCTGTGCAGCTTATAGAAAGGCATCGCTCACATCCCGCAGTACACAAGCAGACTTTGAACACCAAGGTCAAGAGGCACCTGTAATTTCCCAGCCATGCTTGTATTCTCTGTATATAGGTCACGAGTCGAGCTTGATGCTTTCTACATTAAGACACTGAAATATTTTTAACAAGATTAAAAATCAAACGTAGGGTCAACCCAATTATCCCAAACTGTCCCTCCCGCTTTGCGACATGGCCTTTGGAAAAATCTAGCCTTTCTCCTCGAAGAGCACAGGGCCCCATTTTCAAGGACTGAGCACATGCATTCAGGGCCAGCTTTTCCACAGAGCTCAGTTCCCCTTCAGACACAGACATCGTTTTCCGACGGGCTCAGCCCCCAGCCGCTCCGGTCTCAAAAGAGCTCCTCGCCAAACGCCCCAATGCACTGAGGTCTCTTGCAAACCCGGCCCTGGTTATGGGTGCTGAAAAGCTAGCCCTGTGACCCAGGACTGGGACCCGCTCATTGAAAATACACCAAGGGCTGAAATTCAAACAAAAAGAAATAGAAGAAAGAAAGAAAAAGAGTTGAATAACTTTCCTTTTGGTTTTAGCCTAGTAGCATCATAAATGCTGCTGCATAAATCACTCCTAGACCAAGGAACTGAAATAATACAGGGGAAAACACTGACTTCCCATTCATCACGCTCCCCCTGACATATAATAAATGCTTCTCATTCAACCAAAATGAATTAGCATGGTAGCTACACCAGGCTTACAGACTGATGCCCATAGATTACTCCGCTGTTTGCACTACGGCTAAGGTACCTTTTCCCCTCCCACCCGCTCTCAGAAAGTCATAACTCAATCCTCTATACAGCGAGCCAGGCTTGTCTGCAGGGATCGGCAGCATGAAGCTGCTGCTGCGAAGGGGCATGCGAATGCTTAGAGCGAGAGTAGCACCTAGAAGCCGCAACTGCGATGAAGGGCCCTTGATGCTAGGTGCGGTACAAACACACAGGGAGAGGCAGTCCCTGCCCCAAAGAGATTGCAATCTAGCTAGGAATCAAGAGGGGATGCGAATCACCTAAGGTCACGTAGCAGAGCTGGGAAACGAACCTAGGTCCCCTGACTCCCAGTCTGGTACCCTGCCCACTGAGCAGCACTGCCCCTCCGAAAGTCACTGGTACCTGTTTCTAGGACCCACCAATGTAGGTCATGCTAGCACCACTCTGCAGCGACCTCGGGAGACAGTCCCAAGGAGTGGCAACCGTGTTGGTACCATGTTCATGGACCCAAGGCAGCAGGGCCAGGCCACAATGAACATGCTTTCTCCAGGCTGCAGGGACCCTACAAAGCAAGGTGCTACTCTATAGGGGGCCACAAGACAGGAAAATAGAGGGACAGCCATACTGGCTCCAGGATGCAGTTAGCCCATGAGCTAGGGATGGAGCGGGGAAGCCATGATGGCCTCCAGTCTGCAGATCCTAGAAGACTATCCTATAATGGCGAACCCAGGCCAGCACCTGCCTTGAAGGTCACAGAAAGAAAACCACATCAGCGGTGCTCTGTGGTGTCATGGCAGGAAAGCTATACTGGTACCCATCTGCAGGAAGTCTGAGAGCCAGGGTTACAAGAGGCCGCCATTTGGGGGCTCCTGATGGAGAATCCATCCACGTCAGTCCATGGAGACGGAACAGAGCGAGGCCACCCGCAGGGGCCACATCAGCCGGGGTTGTGATAGGAAAGCCACATCAAGGCCAGTTAGAGGGACCCCCCTCCTGGGCACGACCGTGGTGAGCGAGCCAACACGATGGGGCTGTGGTGCGAAATCCAAGCCCAGTTTATTGGGACCCCTGCTAGGCCGGGTTGCGCTGCGGGAGGCCATGATGGGACGCCATTTTAAAGCAAAGTGACGATGACTTTCACTGATGCGCTGAAACTTTGGTGGGTTAAAACAGTTTGGAAGGTGGGAGAGGCGAGTATTGTGTGAGGGGTGAGTGATTCCTGGGTGTCAGGCTGGAACGGTGTGAAACAGGTGATAAATATTTAAGCGACTGAGAGGAGAAGTGTGTAATGGAACTGCTGACAAATCCTTAATTAGAGCCTTGTATACACACCGAGAAAATACATTTAGCCAGATAGCTGTTCTGGGGGTTGGCGCCTTTTCACAACGTGCTTAGGTTAAAATAAACATTTATTTTCAGATTGGGCATGTCGTTCACCTAGTTAGCTTAAAGCGGAGGCAGGCGAAAAATTCACAACACATAATTTACCCCATTCGTTTAATTTAGCTTCTTTTTCTTCTTGGGAATATTTGGCAGCTATTTTGCAAACCCCTGACTCACAACAGGGTGCAATTGCTTGTGTGAGTTGTCTGCCACTGGCCTGCTGGGTGACCTTGGCCAAGGCACGCACTCTGCCTCAGTTTCCCCACACAGCCTTGGCTATTTAAGCTCTTTGGAACAGGGTCTGTTATGATGTGTTTGTACTCAGTTGGGATCTCTAGGTGCTCCTGTGATACAAATAATTAATAATACCTAGATATTATATAGCATTTTTCAGCAGTAGATCTCAAAAGCGCTTTACAAAGGAGGGCAATATCATTATCCCCATTTAACAGATGGGGAAACTGAGGCACAGGGAGCAGAAGGTCACCCAGCAGGCCAGTAGCAGAGCCAAGAACACAACCTACATCTCTAGAGTCCAGTGCCCTATCTACTAGGCCACACTGCCTCTCCCCACTGAAGTCAGTGGGGCTATACCTGAGAGTGACTGCCCACCAGTATGAGTCAGAAGTTCATAGTCTGAGAGCTGGTGGCAGCTTACCCAAATGTATTTGTTGCTTAAAACAAAATGCCCCCCAACAAACCCAATTTCAAATGATCTCTGTTGATTATGAACTGTCCTCTGCCACCATGCAGTAGATGAGTTCCCTAGTTCTGTTGCCTTTGGTCAGATAAGGCCCGTTGGATCCTTTCTGGTCCCTGACTGGCTGAGCGGGCGCTGCCCATAAAAGTACTCATGTTTGAAGTTCACCCTCTGCAAACATCCACTGTCCTCAAGACTCGCTGCGAGACCTCCATTCTCACCAGATCAGATCATTGAATTGAGCCAGCGCTTTTTCAGCAACTCTTGCTTCTCAGTGTCTCTTTCTCGTCATCCATTTGGCCTGATATTCTGAACTGACTGGCAGATAATTAGACCCAATTGGACCATGTTTTGCTGTCGTTTAAGACTCATGGAGCCAGAAGGGACGATTATGATCATCTAGTCTGACTTCCTCGTGCAGTGGTTCATGATAGCTTTTGAATGTCAACACCATCTGCCATCTCAGCTGTTTGGAATGGGCACTCGTATAAGTGGTTCCATTTTGTATGTACTGTAATAAATAAATTAAATACGGAAGCCAGCCATTTGTGGCCAGGTTTTCAAGAGAGCTCCAGCATGTTGGACCCCAAGGCCTGGATCCTCAAAGGTATGTAGACCCCTAACTCCCAGGATCTGGGCCCATGTTCTTTGGAAAATCTGACCGTAAGTATCACAAACGGGGGCTGAGCGCTTTAGCAAATGTAGCTCCAACTTGGGGTGCTGAGCCTTTGAACTGCTGTTCCTTGGTGTCCACAGCAACATGGCAATGCTCTGGGAATGCCCAAGTCCACCCTGGTAGACAGGGATGTGTTGGGTTGTGGGAGATTGATTATCCTGCTGTCTTTGCTTACTGCTCTTTGGTTGCCAGCCAGTGGAACCGATGTCCTGTTTTGCATAACGCTTGTACTGCAAATATTATTAACCTCATATATCACTGGGGCATGTGCACAAACAGGGAGTGCCAGCGCTATTCAATCTGCTTCTATAAACAGAAATGGGGCCATTTAATAAACGTGAGGCATCTGGTGTCTTTAGTTTTTCCAAAAGACAAATGTGTCCAGGAAATATTCCACCTTGGGTTGTAATCTCATCAGCTTTTACAAGCTAAGTAGGGTCAGGCTGCGGTCAGCGCTTGGATGGGAAAATCCACAGGGCTGAGAAATATGCTGTTTCGTTGACTCTGTTTGCGAAACAGGGTCAGGTTTGATCAACTTCCTGACTTCAAAAAAAGGTTTGAAATTATCTAAATGTTTCATTTTGACCTTTTCAAAATGATCAATTCTAGTTCAAAATTACTTTCGTTTAGAAATTTAAGCGAATTAGACTGAAGGTTTAGGAAAAAAAGAAATGTAAACAAACCCCAAACATTCTGAAATTATCAAATGGAAACATTTTGATTGACCCAAAATGCAAAGAATTCCATTTTTTCCATTTGCAAATGTTTTTGAGATTTTGACTTTTCATGCCTATTTGGGTAGGGGGAAAATGTTCAAACCTTTGGAAATATTTGTGGGATGGGAAAATTGTCTCCCACCCAGCCGTATTCCCCAGTGCTCAATGTTTCTTTTTCATGTTGGGGGACAAGTTAATACAATTAGTTAGTCCTAAACTAATCTTAAAAAAAAACAAACCCCACAAACCCTTCAAAAATGCAACAGATCAAGTTGCTGGCATGGCTTACTAATGATTTACAAACACGATACTAGACTTAGGTAAAAAGTCCCCTGAAAACCCATGCTTTGGGAAGGTAAATGTTGACATTGTGTTCCCCATAACTTCCCCAGTCAAATAAAAAGTAAAGGTTACGATATGTATACACATATTAATATACATTGAAATATAAAAATGATGAATTGTCGAATGATAACGAGTTTTATTAGCTTCGTTTAATAGTTTATAATTGATAGGGACTGAGTCTGGCAAAGGTAACACTTATTTCAAGGCCTTGGCTTGTGTTGTCTTGCCAATCTCTTTCTTTTGATTTGTTAGATAATGGTTATTGCTGACAGGGCAAAGGTGATGTTTTGTTCTTGCGTTGGAGGACTTTGATAAAAGGAAATTAATTAATATAATAAATACACAACAAATGTAATGCTAAAAGTCCTTGTGAAGGAAGGAAGAACTTATGCTCCAATCTGCGCGGGGAGCCCCTAGGACGCGTGGAGGGACTGCAGGGGACTCTGGCCGTTCGGGACAGCTGACCAGGCAGGACTCCGCCGCGGGGGAGTCCTCTGCGGTGCTATATTCTCCGTGCTTATCTCGGGGTTACATGGGGTCAACAGCTGGTTACATTCTTATATATATAATTTATGCTTATTACATAAACTGACTCGTTTACAGGCAAAAATATGCTGAGCTATGCTACAGTATCTTTTGGCAGGGTCTGTCGGACAAAGTTCATTGAAACTGCCTGCATCCACCGCTTACCTCCAGTCACATCCTCAGTCCACCACTTAGCTCCTCGCCAATCTTCCGCAACCTTGCCCCTACAGCCCCAGACGGAGTGGAGGCCAGAGACTGAAATGACCATCATGAAGTACAAGAGAGATTCCTGGTACCCTGGAATTCGATAACTCGGGCCCCTACCTATTCACCCTTATCTGTTTGTTGTCTGTCGTAAATATATGATCAGAAACTATGTCACAATAATTCTGTCTAAAAATGTATAAATAATCAGTTTTCACCTTCAAGTCTAAACTGGGTGAGCTCATGATTCAGTTTCCCATCTTACATTCAGATGGGATATAAAACCGGAAATGCCAGCCTAAGAGAGGTCAAAACCTCAAAGACATCTAAGGGAGTTGGGGGCCAGTATCCGATGTGAGTGGGACACAAAGCTCCCTTGAGCTTCTTTGCGAATCCCAGCCTTGGTCGTCAAAAGCCCCATGAGGCTCAAGAAGGACTGTTAGCCCCAGGGTTGCAACAAAATTCCCCATTGCAAAATTACAGGCCGCTCCCTACATTTCCCCTAAAATTTCAGATGCATACAGTATTTTTGCTCCCGGCGCTGAACTCTCCTGTACTGTTAAAGCTACCCTCATCCTACCTCAGTACCGGCTTCATTTCCCTGGTGGGCGAAAAATGATTTCTGTGTTCACTAGTCTGTTAATCACTTTGAGATGAAAGGCCCTATAGAAAAACGTATAATAAGGCTTCGATATTGTATCATTAATCATCATTATCGCTTACCGCAGTTGTTGCATACAATGGTCTTCATGAGATCAGAATGCAAACACCCCAGGCCACATCAATCGAAGAACAGAGAAAGGGTTGGGAAACAGGCCACCGCAGGGCAGTGTGCTGTTCTAAACTCCCCATACATCTTCTCTGGTTTTTTGAACATTTTAATTAGGAGCCCATGCAACAGTGTTCCAGGATCTGGAAAGGATCCAGGGGTCTGAAGTACAACAGGTGACAGCCCTGCACATGTGAGAACACGGATTCAGTCTGGTAATAGCCTTCTTAAGACGCAAATGAAAAAGCAGGTCACAGAGGCAGCTGCAGCCTACGCTGGAGGCCCGATGATGAGGCGGAATGGAGATTAGTGCGATGCCCGGGGACTATTTGGATGTAGGTGGGCTCTGCTTTAAGGCTGGTTAGGTGGGTTTTAAAGGAGATTGGAAGTGAGAGGACAAAAACAAACCACCGAGGCTGGAGAGAGGGTTGGGAGAAAAATATGAGGCTACAAAAGTGAATGTGCACCAGTGCAAGGAGGGTGGCCGTGACCTAGCGGGGAGAGGTGGAAGCTGAAATCACGATTCTCATGAGTGGGATGTCGGGACAATAGACAACTTGCAGGAGAGAGGCAAACAGGGATGCAGACCTGGCTGGTTGGTGTTAGTCTGTATTAGGGAAAGTGGCCACAATGCTTGCAAGACACCTTGACGATCAAGAGTAGCCTGGTGCCTTTTGAAATACTGTACAAAGGCAACAGTTACAGACCACCGCCACTATCCCTCCGGCCCCGACTGAAAAAGAGGATGAAAAATTTCTGCAGCGATTCTTGAGGGACTTGGTTTCTCCCGTGCTTGTCGTATCCTGTGGTTTCAGCTACCTGATGTCTGATGAGCAACATCCAACCTAACGCACGTCAAAGAGGATTCTTTGTTAAGTGGCGGAGAAGACAACTTCTTAGTCTTGAGAAAGTAGAGAGACTAGCCAGAGAGAAGTCATCTGCCTCTAACTGCAAGGGCTGCTCTATCCAGACCCCAATCTGGATTCTGGAGACACTTACATTGTGGTGTATGGAGGACTGAATTGCAATTGCAGGCTATCACTTTAAGGGTGTGGGGCAGGGGCATTCCTGGACCTGCTAGGGGGCAGGCTAGGGGGCTCTATAGGGAAGCCTGTGATAAGAATCGGTTCTGCAAAAAGCCAGCCCACAGCAAGGTGGGTTGAGTTGGGCCTCTCAGCTGGCTGCTCCCTAAGGCATTGTCTCTCTCTATTTTGGGGTTCTTGTGTTAGGGTTCTGAATTCTAAGAAATCAAAGAGTGTTACATTGCAACCTTCCAGCAAGAGAATTTTACTTTATTTAATCTAACTTCTCCAGGTTTATGCCTTGAACGTAACACCTATGTTCCACTCTAAGGGTCTAGACAAAGCCCATTGTTAAGATGGGAGCAAATCATAAGCACTGGAGCTGGATCTGCATTCAAATTTGAAGCCTTCCCTCCCCTCCCCCTTCCCTTCAAAGTTCTAGGATATTCAAATCCAAGCTTTGGGTTGAAACCCAACTCTAGTGAGCAATAAGGAAGGTAGGGGACCAATGATCACAAGCAGCTGAAATTCACCAGGCTAAAGAATGGGTTTGCAGAAGACAAGAGTACAAAACGCTCAGATTTCTCAAAGGCACTGTTGGGGAATTAAGACGACTAAGATGCAATGCAAGGAAGTACTTACAAAAAGCCAGTGTTGTTACCAGTTATCACTGCTCCAGCTGCGTGGTCGTAATGCCACTGAAATCTGGATCCAGAGTTCTGGCTCCTCTCTGCAAAGGTAAGTGTAAACCAGTGGACTCTCACCCACTCCAGGGAGCTCAGCAGACAATCACTAAGGTGAATTGGCCCTCTGGCTGAGCCCAAATCCCATAGCTCCAAATGGCACCATGCCTGGCCCGGTGGGCCAGGATGACCTGACCACAGCAGAAATGGGGGTGGAGGGGAAAGGACATCAGTGAGAATGAAGCTGTATTTGTAAGACGGTTTATCAGTATTCAGTTTATCAGGAATTCCAAAAGCCTTTCGCCCCATTTCCCCATAAGTTCTCTTACCTCTTAGGCAAATCCACAGTTTCCCAAGGAAAGCAAGCCTTATCTGGTGCCCAAACTCAGGATATTTTCCCCCAAGGTGACGGCCATCCTGCCTTTGTCTTCCTATAGCTGTTTTTCTCCCATTGCCTCTTTTCCAAAATCCCAGTCTCCTTTGGTATTGCCTCTCTGCCACTCTGCCACGTTCATGGAATGAGCTGGGCCCGGCTTATATAGATGCCGGAGTAGACCCCGCTCCTCCCAGTAGTCTCTGAGAGGAGTGGTTAATTGGAGTCAGCTGACGGAGGGTTTTCCTCCCCCCAAAGTGTTTTAAGCCCTGTGTTTGGAAGAAAGGAGAGAGGTAAGCGCTGGGATGTATTTATGCTTTTGCCTCTTTTTAATAGCAGGTGCATTTATAATGCATGATTAATTATTTTTCATTTCCATGTGTCCCGTGAAATGTAAATGATATGCAATGCGGCCTCCCCGCCCCCCTCGCTATTCAGCCCTGCTCCATGAAGATGTAACATTTGTCACTGCTGTAGGATGCAGGTTATTTATGAACCTGCTATTCACTGAAATATGTGCAGGTGGTTTTACACTGACACCAGGGTGAGAATTAACCACATTTCGCTGCTCGTGTGCTGCTTTAACCACGTCACCACTGCTCTATTCACCAGGTCCGTGTCTCTGACGCACACTTGCCACGTTGGTGGTGAATCAGGCATGTTCAGCAGAACCCCCTGGGGGAGTATCCCAGACCCAAGCTATTGAACAGGCATTGTTGGGCATTCACCTCCTAGCACATCATTCCATCAGCCTCATGAAAACAATGTCAAAGAGGGGCCAGGAAGCTCCAGCAGCCATTTGGGTTTGACAAAAACCCGTGTGAAGCTGAACACATTATCACTTTCCGATTGCTGGAGAAAGACCATCCTAAGATCTCTTAGCGTAGGGTGACCAGGTAGCAACAGTGAAAAAACGGGACAGGGGGTGGGGGTAAATAGGCTCCGATATAAGAAAAAGTCCCCAAAAACAGGACTGATCCTATAAAAATGGGACATCTGGTCACCCTATCTTAGCGAGACTTATTGGGGGAGATTTTCAAAGGTGCAAAGGGCCATTAGCTGCTCAACTCCCCTTTGTGTCTTTGAAAATCTACCCTATTATTATTAATATTTATTGCAGACCCCACTCAGGGATTTGGCTCCTCCTGTGCCATCCACACACAACCCCAAGATGATCCCTGCCCTCAAAGCGTTTACAGTCTAGGGAAGACGATCAGTGCCTACAACAACGAGATGGGGAGCGCACGAAAGTCACAGTGAGACCCTAGCAATCCATGTACAAAGCCACAGTCACGGCAGACCAGCTGCTTAGCCAAGAGTTCAGGTCTGCTACCTGCTGCGGTGCTTGCATGGAGACCATCTGCTGGCACCAACATTGCTTCTTGCCCTGAGAACGGCTGTTTCAAACCCACGCGTGCCACCTGGTACACCAACCGGTGCCCGAACACTACCGAGCATTTACAATCATGGAGCAGAATCACCAGCTGGTAGATGGACCTGCTGTGCCCTCAATGTGTTTCTGCAGATGAGGCTTGAATAGAGACGCTCATGGGCCATACAAAGTAGCTTTATGAGGACAGCTAAAGAATAGCAACCTCAGCCCAACCACTAGGAACTGTGCTGAGCTTGTCTCTCTCACACGTCTAGGCTTCACCCCAGTTATCCCTAGCGAATGGCTTCTTTAAGGCAGACATATTCAGACCAGAAATAAGGTGCAAATCTCTAAGAGTGAGGCTAATTATCCATTGGAACAGCTTTCCAATGGTGGAGAATCCACCACAAAACGTGGTATTTTTTAAATCAGAATTGGATGTTTTTCTACAAGATGTGCTCTAATGCAAATTGGTCAGTCCTATGGCCTGTGTTATACAGGAGGTCAGACGAGATGGTCTGGCTGTATGAGCTATGAAAATGCTTTTCCTCTCTGTTAAGACAGCCTCACACTCATCTCCCCTAGAACGCAAAGGGTTCAAAGCTACACTCTGTTCTTCGCTTCCATTTTCTTCCAGCCAAAGGTTTTCACACAGATTTATTATGCTACAGTAATAGGGCCAAGTCTTTCCAAGATCTCAGCACCCGTTTAGGCAACTAAATAAAGGCCAGATTTTAAACAATGTTTAGCTCCCAATGGAACAGTTGTGACCAGATTTTCCAAAGAGCCCGGCGCTCAATGAGCTGAGCTCTTGTGCAAATCTAGCACCTTATCCAAAGGTGCTCAGCTTCCATTTAGACAGCCGACCATCTGGCTCAAATTTTGGCTGCATAGCACTTTCGGAAGTTCCCGACATATAGTGTAATTAGGACCCAGCAACGGTGCGTTTTCTTAGTTTCTGGAACCTCTAACCAATGATCGGGATCATACTTTATTCTGGATTCCCATACACACAGAGCAAATATATTGGTTCAGACAGAATGGCTTTCCCTGTGGCGTTGTCTCTTAACTTTCATTAAGCTCTATACACACACACACACATACAAGCTGCAGCCACATTACTACACAGAGCTGGTTGGAGAATGTCTGGGGGCTTTACTGTGGAACATTTAAACGAAAGTAAAAATAAATAGTTTTCACTGAATTTTTCAGTGGAAAATTCTAACTTTTCATCCAAACCTCAAGAAAATATATCCATTTTCAGCAACTGAATTTTTGGCTGAGAACCAAAATGTTTATGATTTTCAAAAAAAAAAAAAAAAAAAGGCCCCAAATTTGTGGTTTTGACACATCAAAAACTTTTGAGGACAGCAGGTGCCTCTCGTGAAAAATTTTCATTTAGCCGAAAAGCCAAAATCTTCAACCAAATCTATAGCACGATATGGGCATGCTCTAGCGCCCCCTAGCTAAGACCCGTCACCACAGCTAAAACAGAACAACACTCAGTGACCATAGGAAAATTCAAGCTGTATACCACATATATATCATCTTACACAGAGGCATAGATACTTGTGCTGTGTTTGAAGTACACTGTCTGGGCTAGAGCGAGTCAAATATTTCCCCCCCCAAAAGTGTTTTTTCTGTCAGAAAATGCCATTTCATCAAAATGGAACATTTCCCATCACCTTCAGCCCCCAACTAAAACCTCTCCAACGCATTATCAAGGATCTACAACCTATCCTGAAGGACGACCCATCACTCTCACAAATCTTGGGAGACAGGCCAGTCCTTGCTTACAGACAGCCCCCCAACCTGAAGCAAATACTCACCAGCAACCACACACCACACCACAGAACCACTAACCCAGGAACCTATCCTTGCAACAAAGCCCGTTGCCAACTGTGCCCACAAATCTATTCAGGGGACACCATCATAGGGCCTAATCACATCAGCCACACTATCAGAGGCTCGTTCACCTGCACATCTACCAATGTGATATATGCCATCATGTGCCAGCAATGCCCCACTGCCATGTACATTAGCCAAACTGGACAGTCTCTACGTAAAAGAATAAATGGACACAGATCAGACATCAAGAATTATAACATTCAAAAACCAGTCGGAGAACACTTCAAGCTCTTTGGTCACTTGATTACAGACCTAAAAGTGGCAATTCTTCAACAAAAAAACTTTGAAAACAGACTCCAACGAGAGGCTGCTGAATTGAAATTAATTTGCAAACTGGATACAATTAACTTCGGCTTGAATAGAGACTGGGAGTGGATGGGTCATTACACAAAGTAAAACTATTTCCCCTTGTTTATTCCCTCCCTCCCCCCATTGTTCCTCAGAGGTTCTTGTTAACTCCTGGAAATGGCCCACCTTGATTATCACTACAAAAGGTTTTCTCTCCCCCGACCCCACTCTCCTGCTGGTAATAGCTCATCTTAAGCGATCACTCTCCTTACAATGTGTATTTTTTCATGGTCTGCGTGCATATATAAAATCTCCTCACTGTACTTTCCACTTTATGCATCCGATGAAGTGAGCTGTAGCTCACGAAAGCTTATGCTCAAATAAACTGGTTAGTCTCTAAGGTGCCACAAGTCCTCCTGTTCTTTTTCCATGGGAATGTGTCGATTTCAATGAAAATTCATTTAAAAAATGGAAACGAATCATTTTGGCAAGGTTGAAACAGAGCAGACCATTTTGATTTTTGGTTTGGCGACAGCTCCTTTTTTGAAGTGATTTTACACCCTAATATAAAATGACAACAGAATATAAAACAGTGTAAAAGCTGGAATCACCTTGATTCTGACTTGCTCGAAAGGAAACGTTTCAGTTGAACCAAACCAACTTTTATTTGTTAAATTTCATTTCAATTTTGATTTGCAGTTTTGTTTGTTAAGCTTTGAGACAAAAACCAGTTTTGAAATGTCAGAATTTCCTGCCGAACAGATTTGCTGGGTTTCAGCCAACTCTCACCTGGGTCTGATTCTCCACTAGCTTCCCCGCTGCAGAGTTAGCTATTTACACTTGTGCCAAATGGATGTAAAATGATACCACTCTGGTTTAAGCGTATTTTGCGCCACTTTGCACAATTGTAGATGATTATACAGTGTGCAAGGCAATGGAGAATCAGGTCATCTGTATACAGGAAGGGGCCTGATCCTGAGAACTACTAACCATCTTCACCACCCCACCACTTCTAAGGCAATGGAGCTAGTCCTGATATATACCTGTGTAACGAGATACAATTTCATGTGGGGTTGCTGGTGCACAGGATCAGAACCAAATATGGGATCTCCTCCATGAGACTTAGAAACTGTGTCTTCTATCACACTGAGCTCAATGCTGGTGTTTAATACAAATATCATTATTCCAAGGAAGTGGCATGGTCTAGGGGATGGTGCCTTGGGCTGAGCATCAGGAGACCTCAGTTCTAATCCCAGCTCTGCTGGCGACCTTGGGCATGACCTCTCTCGGTGCCTCAGTTTTCCCATCTGTAAAATGGCAAAAATGAACCAGAAAAGAAATAATATTCAGCTCTTCTAGTAATGAGCATTCCAAATCACAGTCAGACCCTCAGCGGGGTTTCTTCATCTCTTCCAAGGCCCATGGAGGATATACTTAGGATAAAGTCAGGCAGATTGCCAGTGCTTAAAGTTTGTGGGAGATGTTGCTCTCCAAATCAAGGACAGAAAGTGCAAAAGGATCAAAATGGAGTGAGCTTGTCAGGGTGAGGCGCGGGATGACCATCTCCTTGAAGAACAACAAACACGGATAATAAACCGGTCCTAATTCCTATTAAGGAGTGTGATCAGACCTTATCTATATGCAAATATTGGTGCTGTCTTTCTCCCCTGTGAGGGAGGGCAAGCTGGTTAAAATGTGGCTGATAATGGCAGCGCATTTGCATTTCATCAGAAGCCATTATAAATGTCTCCTCTTTGTTCACGGTGACTTCTGCGGTATATAAAAACATCCCATTGGATTAACAACAGCCGGTCCTGCTGCCACCTGTTACAGGCTCACCGGTGCCTTGGGGAAACTTTGAGAAACAGTTCCGCATCTCTTGCCTCTTTGTTCTTTGTCACCGGCAGACATTTGCATGGAAACAGGCTCTTTGTTGCTTAGGAATCCATCTATTCCTATTGCTTATTCCACACCTGAAGGCAGGAGGCTCTAGTGTGGTTGGTGACAGCAGACAGAATATAAGAAGCTAGAGATGGGAAGGGCCCATTACAAAAGCCACTTTTCCCATCTCTCCATCCCACAGTGTGGGATTGTTCCCTACAGTATATTCTCCAGTGCTTTGTCCGACCCCCAGGAAATAACTCAAGGGATGGGATTTCCATCCAGTGAATTATGAGGACACAAGAAGGGATGGGCAACTGGTGAGGAAAAAGCAAGGACCGACCCAAACCTTTGCCAAATACAGCCAATCCCTCACTGGCTGCCCAATTAATAGAGTCCAGTTCCAGGTCTCCATTACAGCTGGTCAAAAATTTTCCACCAGAATATTTTTTGTCGGAAAATGTTGGATATTTTCAGGAAACAGAATTCCATCAAAACATCCATTTGCAGATCAGAAATGTCAGGTTTCTGAGTCAGATGTCTCTCATCAGAACCGTCTAGAGGGGCCACCCTGGCCCTCAGAAACCTTCCCGTTGAAAACGTTGCTGAAATCGATATGTCTCACCAAAGCATTTCAGCTTTGATAAACAGCCTGCTTCAGCAAAAATCCATTTTGTCAAAAATCTTCTCACCTGCTCTATAAATCAGTATGGCTCCTTTGTCAAGTGCCTGTTTCCCATGGAGCTACCCCAATTTACAGCAGCTGAAGACCCTCCACTTAGTCCTGAAGACAATAGAGCTCATGGTGAGTTGCGACCCATTATGCATCCAAACTTCTTGAGTCCAAATTGTAGAGTCCTTTTGGGCCTTTCTCCAAACCCCAGACTGATCAGGTCCTCTCGAGGTTTAGTCTGTCTTTAGGGGACTAGTATGCAGCATGAGCAGGTGATTTTTAAAAATACATAACTTAGTGTTTTTATGCAAATAGCCTTAACAACAAATAATGGAGAGGAATCCATTACAAAAAATCTTTCCCCTTCTATTCTTCTTTTTCCCCCTGTGTCCCCATTTAGCCTTTCAATATGGTTTGGGTAGTTCCTGAAAGATGTACTACAAAGCTTTTAATAAAAGCAAGAATGAAAGAAAGAATACTATTTAAGATCCCAAATCCGTCCCACACTACATGTCTAGACTCCCACATTACCAATACACTTATTTCTTTTCAAGAAGGTATTTGAAAAATCCGTTCCTCTTTCAACTCTTCTGCTAGACCTCACACTTGGGAGTCAAAGCATTCCTCATTGGCTGTGTATCAAAATGACAATACAAACAGTGACCCCTGTTGGATAACACTGCTGTAAATCATACATAGCACTTACATTATACTTTTCAGTTCTGATTCTCATTTACACCACTCTGGGAGCATACATAGCTTTC
This sequence comes from Chelonia mydas, assembly GCF_015237465.2. Classification (NCBI taxonomy): domain Eukaryota; kingdom Metazoa; phylum Chordata; order Testudines; family Cheloniidae; genus Chelonia; species Chelonia mydas. The sequence continues at coordinate 20,388,775 of NC_051257.2, read as the reverse complement.
ATGTGGGTATAAATCTAAATCATTATTCATGGGGGATCCTGTTTTTAATTCTGTATTGTGCACCAGCACTGTGCTCAGTTCTATACAAAATATAAAGTCTTATCAGATGCATCTGACGAAGTGGGTATTCACCCACGAAAGCTTATGCTCCAATACGTCTGTTAGTCTATAAGGTGCCACAGGACTCTGCCGCTTTTACAGATCCAGACTAACACGGCTACCCCTCTGATACTTTTTGTTACTGATATCTGCAACTTTAGGGACATGGTTTTGCATCTTGGATTAGTTCCCATCATAGAATCATAGAATATCAGTGTTGGAAGGGACCTCAGGAGGTCATCTAGTCCAACCCCCTGCTCAAAGCAGGACCAATCCCCCATAGTTGCCCCAGATCCCTAAATGGCCCCCTCAAGGCCCCCTCACTCCTACATCATAGCACAGCCCCATACAGAGCTGGGTGAACAGGGTTGTGAACATTCCTTCACATCATGAGTGCTTCGCTGGTTTGTCTAGTATTGCCCTCTTTTTGTCAGCTTTGCACAAACATTGGTGCAAGCAGGTTTTTATCTGTACAAGCATTTGTGGAGTGGCTATTTACATGCAAATACTGATGTTCGGCCTCAGAAGGGTGTGCGAACATATGTATTTGCTATTCATAGAATCATAGAATCATAGAATATTTGGGTTGGAAGGGACTTCAGGAGGCCATCTAGTCCAACCTCCTGCTCAAAGCAGGGCCAATCCCCAATTTTTGCCCCAGATCCCTCAATGGCCTCCTCAAGGATTGAACTCACAACCCCGGGTTTAGCAGGCCAATGCTCAAACCACCTCATGTTCATAACATTTCAGTCAGCCAACCGGGAAGCAGATAATAATACCATGTGACTTAGGTGACCAGTTACACACCAGGAATGGCAAATAGTCCAGTTAAGCTGTTTGGGGCAGGGACTGTCTCTTGGTGATGTATTTCGTTCTGCACCTACAACAGTGGAGCCCCGATCCCCCATTCAGACCTCTAGACCCTACTGGAAAACCAGTAAATAATAAATAACGATGATAGATTGGAAGCTATTAACTTTATGTTCCCGTAAAAGGTCTATTGAACAATTACGAACAGCAAATGCTCCAAAGTCTGTTTCTTAATTTGCAAAGAGGATAAAAGGGCAATGTTTGTTGGTGAAAATAGGTCATTTGACCAACTCGCACCCAGATGCTGCTACAATTGCCCGGAAATGTTCTGTACAAGCAGAGCTAGGTGACTACAATACCAACCCTGCAAGCACTGGCATTCTCCAGCGGTTAGGACAAAGCTCTAGGTAATAATACTCCCACCACTGCATGATTTGTCCCTTTTGGAGGCAGAAGTCAGCCTTGGGGGTCAAGGCACTGGAATGAGTCTCAAGAGATCTGGAGTCAGGTGCCAGCTCTAGTACAGACTTGCAGTATGATCTTGGGCGAGTCGCTTAATTTCTCTGGGCCTCAGTCCCCCACCTGTACAAGCGGGATAATGGGGCTTCTTTTCTCACACCCCTTCTCTGTCTTGTCTGTTTAGACTGTAAATGTAAACCACAGACCTCCTGGGTGTGGTGCTCCAAAGGGTTCAGAAGAGCGTCTGGGTATGGGGTTTAGCAAATATGCTCATTTCTCTGCATTGCTCATGGCCCTCAGATACAAGAGCCAGCCTCAGAGCTCCAGAGTGCCTGGCAGCAGCTGATCAAGCACTTACATATCTCAGGGGTCTCCAAAACCACAAATCCACGGAGCAGCCTGCAGCTAACTTTAGAGCCCCATCATCCATGCCTCACCTGGGGTTTTTTAACTGATTGATTGGATTTCCCCAGTGCAGTCAGGGCCTCTCACAGGAAATCCTTGTTTCTTTGGTGAGCTATTTCCTGCCCTCTTGCTCTGCAAACTTCCAGATAAGCTGTTCTGAGCAAAACACGAAGTGCTGTGTCCCAGGTGAGCTCCTTGAATCAAAGCGTTGAGGCTTCATGTTCACATACATACCAACGAATGCTAGTAGCCACATGGCACTGACTCACCCCTGCCTCAGCTTGCGCTGACCTCTGGGGCAGGCAAAGAAGAATCTGCCACCAGAGACTACAGAACTTTCTGCCTTGAGATATCTGGAGAGGAGATCTCCAGGGTTTTAGAGGAATGCTGTGCAAAACACAGTCATTTCCATTCACAGGGCTCACTCCCCCTGCCCGAATATGGCTCATAGGGTCAGGTTCAACAGGATCCAAAATTATATAGAAGAACTCAGTCCCCCAAACCAGGCAAAGCTCAGTGAGGCTGACCCACCACTGCTCTACGGCCACTGGATGCCGGCTACAATGTGTCACTCCCCGAAGGCCAAGTTTCTCAAAGCCTTCCAAGGAATTTGAATGCCTATTTCTCATTAAGATTAATAGGAACAGGATTCCTGGGATGGCTTTGAAGAAGGCTTCCTAAAAGCCCCCTGTTAACTAGCGGTTTCTCCCCCAGCCTCCTCAAAGAAAAGAACTCTGGTCTTTGTAAGAAGGAAACTGCATTTGACTTTAACTGGTAGTAATAAACTGTGAATCACTAAACATAACCCATCGTACTGCTCCGTGGCTAAGATCCATCGCTGCATCGCCATTCAGGATCACCAACCACATCGCTTTACCTAGGTTTCAACCGAAGCTGTGAACCAGCGTTTCAAAGCCAATTAGAATATTGTTAAGCAATCGTGTGAATAAACCTGGATGCAGCTACAAACGGGAAATAATGATAGACCAGCAAACCTGAGAATCCTAGTGTATCTAACCTGCTGTGGGTATTTAATGATGACCTCAGTTTGCAGGGTGTCATAGGAATAAGATTGTTAGGGGGCTTATTCCTTCACCCACTTACTTCCCTGGTCCTTCTCACATGAACAGAGAGCAACAATACCCGAAGTCCAAAGGTGCAAACAAGTCAATGTTTATTGGGGTGAACTTCCAGCAAGCATGATTCCAGTTTCCTTCCTTAGTGTCCCCCTTCCCAGCTCTGACACCATAGAGCCTTACACCTGTGTCCCTGTTCCCATTTCCCCCTTTAGCAAAACATGATTCCAATTTCCTTACCCCCATTCCCTTTTCCCATTTCCCCCACCGACACACCCACCCACTCACTTCCTGATTGATTGCAGACTATATAGTAAAACTTGAGTTCTGCTTAGCTATACCTTAACCAATCATTTTCCTGAAATTTAACTAACCAATCCTAACATATTGTAACATGATTATGTAACCAATTATATCCCACCACCTTAATTAGTTTACACCCAGCAAAATTAATTATACAGCAGACAGGAACAATCACAGAACCAGACAGAGATTATACAGACAAACAATAGCAAAGTGGGAACTATAATGACAAAACAATACAGAAGTGAGGATTTCACATCCCAGCTATTGATAAGTGAGTTCTTGCCAGGCAGGATGCTATCAAACTAAGTTTCCTTTTACATCTTCTTGGCACTTTCCTTTCTCTGGAGCGATAGGCATTATCAGGACAGGAGTGTATCCTAACAGCCCACTAGCACCTTCTTTCAATGGGACTAGTCTGGGATGTGAGGAGGTGGCCGGTCGCTTCCCAGCTTATGGCTGCCTCTGTCGCTTAGCCAAAGGCCTTAGCCTAAGAACAGGGCCTCAGCCTGTCACAGGGAGAAAAGGCCTTATGCAGTCAGACAGTTATTTTGAGTCTCTCTTTTGTTCTTCTAGAACTAACTAAGTGATAAAAATACACCTAAATTCTTAGAGTACAGGCCTTTACAGACAGGCCTGAATATCTATATCCTAACAAAGATAATGGCTGTTTCCCCATGTGCACCTTAGGGTGAATCAGAGCTTCAGTCGGCTCTGGGTCTTGCAGGTTTGTAGGGAGGTATTATGAGGAGTATCAGGAAAAAGCCCAGTGCAAGCAGGCAGGTGGGTGGCGAATGGCGAGGAGTCGGGCTGCCAGCTCAGAGAAGAGACACACACGTGATCAAGGTCTAGAAGCTTTTCAGTGAAAGACGTACAGAGCTCAATCTTTACACGATACTCCCAGTCTCTAACAGGGAGAGGCAGAGTACGATTCAGAGGCTTGAAGTTGGAAGTTAGATAAAGTCATATGGGAAATACGGGGTAAAATTTTAACCATGAGGATAATGAACCAATCGGAACATCTTACCTAGAGCCGGGGTGGATTCTCCATTACTTGGGGGGTCTTTAAATCAAGACTGGAATTCTCTGGCCTGTGGCATGCAGGAGGTCGGAGAAGGTGACCATACTGGCCCTTTCTGGCCTTGGAATCTATGACTCTATAAATCTTCTCTTTGATTCAGCTCCAGCCAGTACTGTCCTCTCAGCAGTCACTGAACATCAAGCCCGCTTTTTTTTCTCTCCCTCTGCTCTGTGTGTGTGTGCGGGCAGGGGTCATTTGTAGTCCTGAATTCATGGTTGGCTCCCCTGATGCTCTGAAGTTCACTCGCTCAATTACTGAATTCTCAGGTCTCGGACTTAGCTGGCTGATTCTTCACAGGGAACCTCACGGTCTCTCCCTTCAGGGTCTCTGACCTGGCACACTTTTCTCTCTCACTACAGCTCACTTCATTAAGCTTCACAGTGCCGGCCTCTCTCTTTGTTGCTTCCGGTACTTGGTCTTTGCTCCTTGGCTTGGAATATTACACTCAAAACAACACCTAGGGTTTTATCAAAGCAGATCCTCCAACGCTGATGTTAACACCACTAAAACCAAATAATCTAATAACTGTAAAGCCATTTCATATTAGGCTGGTGGTCTGACACCTGTTTTATAGTGTCTGCAAAGGGGAAAGCCTGTTCTTATTTGTGTTATGTTTGCAATTTCTGTGGAAATAAAAACAATAGCTTTCTCTTATTCTTGGTAGTAAATATATATAAAGTGCCAGTGGTATTTATAGAGATTTAGAGATATATAGAGTGGTAGTTTATAGAGATTTTTAAGACACAGGGGGTGAAGTCTTGGCCTCACTAAGGTGACTGTAAATTCAAGGCAGAGAGCCTAGATGAAATCTTGTCCCTGGTGAAGACAGTGGGTGTTTTTTCAATGTATTGCTCCAGTCTTGAAATCAGATCTGGCTAAGGTACTTATACGGTCTCTATTACCGTAGTGCCTTGCAATCACTCGTATCTTCACCCTCACAATGCCCTGTGGGGCAGGGCAGAGCTACTATCCACATGTAACAGATAATTCCTCAGAGGGTATGTCTACACTGGAACGACACACCCGTGGCTGGTCCGAGTCAGCTGACCCTCCCCCCTCGTGGGGTCCCAGCGCCCCGGCTCCAGCCCAACCCACAATTCTACAGCCCCTCGGCCTGAGCCCCAGTCCGCTGAGACGGGTCAGCCCCAGGGGTTTAACTGCAGTGTAGACGTACCCAGAGACACTCAGTGACATGCCCAGGATCACACAGTCTGTGAGAGCTGGAAATTAAGCCCAGATCTCCCACTCCCCAAGCTAGTGCCCTCACAGCCAAACCCTCAGCCCGCGCATGGGAGTGTTTCTGCACCGATCCACCTGCAGGATCGGGGCCTAAGTGAGAGACGCACAGAGCATGAAGCTAAACCAAGACCGGGGGGTAAGGAAGGGAGAAGCCAGGGTGGGAAACGACCCGTCAGAAGGCTCTGCCATGAGACTCATACTTAAGGTTGATGGAAATTTTTCAAATTTTTTTTTATGGAAAGTGCCTTTTTTGCCCGAAAAGCTGTTTTCACAGGAAAACTGTCATTTCACTGGAAAACTTTGAGGTTTTGAGGTTTTTCATTGCAAACCAATATTTATCTGGAGCAGGGGGTTGGTTTAATTTTTTGCATCAGAAAAACCTGACATTACATTTCACCTAGGCTGAAACTCGAGCCCCCCTAGTGCACGGCAGGGCAGCCCTAAGTGGCACCTTATTTGCGATGACCCTGATGGGCTTTCTGATGGGGGCAAAATAGCTGGCCTGCAGGATGTCCCCCACCCTGCCCTACCCCCTCTGGCCCCTGACCCAGCCTGGAGCCGGTAAGTGATGCTCTCCTTTGTGCCTATGCAGGGGAATTCTTTCTAACTCTGCTAAGTTAATGTTTCCATCTTGCTTCACTTGCCGTGTCAAGCAATTCAAGCACTGGCACCATTAAGATAAGGAAGTTTGAGTTCCCAATATACAGACTGACAAACTGAGGCTGCTGCTCTAACCACTGGACTCTACCACCTGCATGTGTTCTCCCTTTTCTCCCAGTCATTTCCCTTAAGAAGTGACTGTCCATTGGCTTGCCATCCCAATAGCGACACACCACTCTGGGATGTTCTGGCAACACCAAGGACCTGACCTGTGAGGTGCTCAGCAACTCCTGGAGGTGCTGGGTGCTTTTGACTCCCATTCGCTCGGGGCTGAACCTTCATGGGTCCCTCAGTGCTTTGCAAAATCAAGCTTCAAGCACAACCCACTGGCAAGTGTGTCCCACAGATCCCCTTCTGTGCTTTTTATTTTAGGCTCTGGCGATCACCAGTTCTATCCCCGGTATGGCGGCCATCACACCAGGAGGTGATGGGCAGGCAGTTCGGAGAGGCAGGGTCTGGCGGATGGCAGGACTGTTTGCTGCCGGGCCGATGCTGGCACAGCGGGCTGCGGGTATGTGAGGCTGCTCCCAGACACTTTCATCTGCTGGGTGGGGGATGGTTATTAATGCTGCTTCTCAAGGGATTATGGTGGTTTTCATATTTCTCTCCGACAATAGACTTATTGTGAAGGGTTCACAAGGAAAGGAACCAGCCTTACTTTTAGGGAGCCTATTGGTAACTTCAAAGATGGAGGGGGGAAGGCGGAATTGGCCTGAGCTATTTCCTGTTCCGTTCCCCTGATATATTTATTTGAGCAGCTTGGAGCTTCCCTGTCACTAGCTCAGAAGTAACAGAGCAGCAAGCGACAAGCACCGACATTCTGCACTGTATCTCATGGGCCGATCTCTGCAGCCAGCACATTGCATTTGTGTTCCAGGGCCGTAGTGGCTGCCCCTCCAACTCAGGAAGGAGTTTAAGGGGTAGATTTTGACCTCAAAAGCCCTGAAAGGATTCAGGACCAGACTGCTACAGAGCTCACCCCCTCGGGTTACTAACCCTCCTGGAGTCTCCAGGAATTAAAGATTAATCTTTAATTAAAGATTGCGATGTGATGAAACCTTCAGGAATACGTCCAATCAAAATTGGCACGCCTATCACCCACACCTCCTCATGCCGTACTCCCCCCCCCAGCTGTGATCAGAGGATGCAGTCGTGCAAACAGCCCCGTTTTAAAAGGAGAGGGCTGGCAGCAGGATGTTCTCTGAGAAGAACTGGGATCTCTGCAACAGGCCCTGCAGGAGAACAAGTCATGGGCCAGGGTCCCATTGTGCTAGGCGCTGAACAAACACAGAACAAAAAGACAGATTACTTAGACGGTAAAATCTTTGGGGCAGGGGTTAATTATCTAGCATATTATTGCATTATTCTATACATACAAGATATAGCAGTCAGGCCAACAGTGAGTGCTTTTGAAAACCCCAGCTTAAAATTCCAGCAGCATCGTTTCTAAGAGCACAGCATACCAAAGAAGCCGGCTCCCTGTGTGCATTCCCTGTGTACTATCTGGCAGTCACCCTCCACCCCAGAGGTGGCTGCAACCAGTGCCGTCGTATATGCATGGCCATAAAGTGGGTTTGGAGCCTGCAGATTCAAAAAGAATGAGGAGGACTTGTGGCACCTTAGAGACTGACAAATTTATTTGGGCATAAGCTCTCGTGGGCTAAAACCCACTTCATCAAATGCATGCAGCGGAAAATAAAAATTCAAAGACCCTTTGCAAATATTTTTGGAAAATTACTTTTAATAACTCAGCCACTTTAAGGAATATCAGAATAGGGTTTTTTATGGTTTGGGTTCTTATTTCATTTATTATTTATAAAAAAAAAGTCTCCTTTTTTGCCAGAAAGAAAGAAAACTTGCCTGAACTCATTAGTGGGCTGACTCAGTGATTTAGTTTTTTGCACTGGCTACTTTTTCACTCCTCTCCTTTTGACTGCTAATTTCTTTAATTTTCCACTTAAATCCTTTATTTGCGTGATAGCGCTGTCCAGCCTTAAGCACGTTTTCCTTGTCTTTGAGTTTTATCTCTCTTGGGTTTTTTTAATTAAAAAGCAGCCCCGAATTAGGTCACTGTAAAACATTTCCACTTCCCCACCCCTAAAGAGAACCTCACCCTACATTGAATCCCTCCAGACCTTTATGTTTTTTCTGAGCTTAGCATCAGGAAATAAGGACGTCCATTCTGCATTTGACTCATTGCTAGAGTTCCTTAATGGAACCCTCTCACCGCAGTGAGGAAACATAGAAGATCAGGGGTGGAAGGGACCTCAGGAGGTCATCTATTCCAACCCCCTGCTCAAAGCAGGACCAATTGCCAATTTTTGCCCCAGATCCCTAAATGACCCCCTCAGGGATTGAACTCACAACCCTAGGTTTAGCAGGCCGATGCGCAAACCACTGAGCTATCCCTCCCCCATATATAAGAGTATAAAGCACTCTTAGCAAGAGCTTGTAAAGAAAGGATAGTGCAGAACAAGACAGGATGGGAATCGAAAGTGCTACCGTGATTCTGGAATAACTGCATTTTATTCCACAATATCTGTAGCAGACTATTTATTCCGCAGTAGCTATTCTGGCCAATTTCCCCATGCAGACAAGCCCTAAGCTTTCCTCTGCTCTGACATTATTAGAAATGGGCCTAAACCAAACCCTGAATCAGAATTTTCGTATCTTTATAATGTGTCCAAAGCTTAGCCATGAGCAAACTCTCCTGAATTGGAAGGACAGGGAATTTGAAATCAATTCTCAGCTTCCCCCGAGACTTGAAATCCTGGGGCCACTGAAGCTAATGGCAAAACTCCCACTGATTTCAATGGGGTCAGGATTTCACCTGGGGCGTCTGATTTATTGTTTGGCTTCAGACCATTACATATCCATTACCAGTCCTCAGTGGTTGCAAACTGGTGTAGGTCCATTGATCTCACTGGGGCTGCCCCAGGTTATACCAACGAGGGAGCGGGATTATCAAACACATCTGCAAACTGAAAAGGAGGACTTGTGGCACCTTAGAGACTAACAAATTTATTTGAGCATAAACTTTCGTGAGCTACAGCTCACTTCATCGGATGCAATGAAGTGAGCTGTTGCTCACGAAAGCTTATGCTCAAATAAATTTGTTAGTGTCTAAGGTGCCAGAAGTCCTCCTTTTCTTTTTGCGAATACAGACTAACACGGCTGCTACTCTGAAATCTGCAAACTGAATCCCACCCACTAGCCACAATCAGACCCTGCGTACACATGGAGCCCCATTGACTTCAGGTTGGTTTTCAGGATGGAGACCTTGGACTAATTGGGGATTTAGAAGCAGGGTTTTGTCTTGAGCCCAGCTCGAATTGTTTAGCTATTACAAAGCTATTACATTGCATGAGGCTTTTCATAGGAAGCCCCCGTTTTTCACGGCTTCCTGAGGAATTCTCCCTTGAGAGAGAAACTTCCTCTGATTGGTCTTTAGAGGATTTGCTGTGCTGAGTGTTTCAGCCAAATCCCCATCATCCTTTCTGAGTTATTGGAGGGTGAAAAAAATTACCCTGTTAAGATTCTGCCTCTTACCAGTGACCCAGTCCGGCAGTCTGCTTTGATTTTTACCTCCCATCCCTCCCCCGCACAAAGAGCTGACTCCTCCATTAAAATTATTTCTATGGAAGGAGTTGCAAGCAACTGGACAACCAAGGAATCCCAGGAAGGCTCATTTGGGATCTGCTAAGATTTGAGCAGATCCTAAAGAGGTCCAGTTTCCCACCTAGCCTGGCAAGGCCCAGAGGCCACCACTGGGAAAATCTGCAGGAATCATAGAATCATAGAATCATAGAATATCAGGGTTGGAAGGGACCCCAGAAGGTCATCTAGTCCAACCCCCTGCTCGAAGCAGGACCAAGTCCCAGTTAAATCATCCCAGCCAGGGCTTTGTCAAGCCTGACCTTAAAAACCTCTAAGGAAGGAGATTCTACCACCTCCCTAGGTAACGCATTCCAGTGTTTCACCACCCTCTTAGTGAAAAAGTTTTTCCTAATATCCAATCTAAACCTCCCCCATTGCAACTTGAGACCATTACTCCTCGTTCTGTCATCTGCTACCATTGAGAACAGAGAGACTGCAAATGCCTCCTTGAAATGTACACAGCATAGATGACCAAGAGATGCAGAACAAACCAAATTTGGGGGAGGGATAGCTCAGTGGTTTGAGCACTGGCCTGCTAAACCCAGGGTTGTGAGTTCAATCCTTGAGGGGGCCATTTAGGGATCTGGGGCAAACATTGGGGGCTGGTCCTGCTTTGAGCAGGGGGTTGGACTAGATGACCTCCTGAGGTCCCTTCCAACTCTGATATTCTATGAAAGGCCAGATTCCCATCCTGGTGCAAACCTGGAGTAGCCCCATTGACTTGGACTGAGTGGCTGCACGTTTACATCAGAATCTGACCCTCTAGCTTCTTCTGCTGCTGCTGAGAAGACCTGAGCAAAAACCAGACCGGGCTATGAATAGCTTCTTTTGCTACCCTGGATTTTGCAGCTTCTGTTACTGCCTCCCACCACGGCTCAGGGCTCTGTGGGAATTATGGATATTTGCAGACCAAAGTATATAAAATAATACATTCACCCAGTTACTGCTCTCCATTCATTCACCTGCCCTGAAATGCTGGCTGTTCAGCAACGGGACAAGTGACACGTATTTCAGCTTCAAGCTACGCTGAACAGAGATGAGGGATGGTGGGGGCCTGAGAGAGAGACTAAGGCCAGGTCTACCCCTAAAAATTAGATTGACCTAGTTACATTGCTCAGGGCTGGGGGGAAATTTGCACCCTACGAGGCATAATTAGATCAGCCTAACCCCCACTGTAGATGCAGTTAGCTCGACAGAGGAATTCTTCCATCCAACCTGCTACCATCTCGCGGCGAGGTGGATTATCTACACTGACAGAAACCCCGCCAAGTGTCTACACTACCGCCCGACAGCAGCCGTCGCTGTGGTGTAGATGTATCCCGATTGTGCACGTGTCTGAACCAACGTGATCCAATAGGGCCCAAGCCAGGAATGTTGCTGCAACTTTGCAGCTGACCAAGTGAGGCCGAGATGGTAGGAGAACCTAGCATCACTCCCCTTTCATTACAGCCCCTGAGCTTGGATTCTTCAGTGTGATTAGCCACTTGGATCCCTGTGTGATGGGGGATGAGAGGCAGTGTGGCCTAGTGGCTAGAGTATGGGATTGGTCCTCAGAAGGCCTGTGTTCTATACCTGGCTCTCCCACAGGACTGCAGGGTGACCTCAGGCAAGTAACTTCCCCTCTCTGTGCCTCCGTTTCCCCATCTAAACTAAGCTGGGATTGCCCCTCTCCCTTCTGCCCACCTTCTAAATACAGAGCTCCAGCCAGCCATGTGCCCTGCAAAGGGCACCATCCTCCTAGATGATCCCTGCAAGGGACTGGTTTGTCACCAGCCCATGGAGGCCTCACTGCCACACCAGAGTGTTGCCAGGCATAGATACAGGCAGGCACACAGAACAGCTCCTCAGCCCAAGCGGGGGCTATACCTCCCAGGGGATTTCCCCCTTTGCCTCCCTCTGGCCCTCCTGCTTCAGGGCTTATGGCAGGATTCATCCTAGCTCTTTCAGCTGAGCACCATCTGCCAGGGATTTATCCCCCCTTCCCCGCCACCGCTGCCCAGCACTTATAGGGAACCCCTGTCCTCTCCTCAGCTGTACCTGGTGCATTCATGAGCCAGGCTGGCTGGTCCCAGGCCTCTGGCCCTTCACGGGGCAGACCTCCCTGTTCCCATCCTCCTACAGAGTGGAACTCCACTAATCTCCTCGAACACAACCTGTTGCAGTTAGCCCCCCAGCTCTGATGCATTGTCTGAAGCTGGTGTCTGGCCAAATTTGGAGTGCCTGCAAGAAGAAAACCAAGCTTTCAGTATTATCTATTTCCTCATTCTTATCTCCTCCCTTTGGGAATCTCCTCGACTACGGGTAACCTCCTCCTTTTTAATTTCTAAAAGCTGATGCTAAGTAATTGTTTAATATCTTCATTGCTTCCGCTCTCCTCTATCTTGGACTCCCTGCTGTAATTCATGGACGGATCTGCATTTTCTCTCCCCTATTCCGCCTTGTGTGTACTCGAAAATCCTTTCTTTGTTGACTGAGATACTCAGCACTAATTGGCACTTATTATTCCTTTTAAGCCTGTAATTGCTTTTTCTTTTTTAAACTTACTGGGTTTTTTTCCCCTAAAATTGCTCTGGCTTTCTCTTCTAATCAGCCCAAATCTTGTTCTGTGCGAAGGATGCTTTGAGTATGTGCCAAAGGTTTTCCATTGCTCTACCACCTTGGCTCCACATATCCACTGAGTTTGCTTCAACTTCTTGATATTTACAGTAAAAGGTAGGGGTCAGGGGACTGCTATTCTCTAAAATTCCTATGTAGGCACCTAATGCAGAGAGTTTAATGCCAGAGGGAACCATTAGATAATCTAAGTGTGACCTCCAGCAGAATCCAGGTCTTGGATTTATATCCAATTACTCCTGTAACGAGAGCAGATTTCACAAGACCTCAAGCACATTAGATGAACATTGGGTGCTGAGCCGTTTTGGAAATCTGGCCCTGGGTGCTTTATAAAAGGAGCTAGACAAAATGTTATGGATAAAATAAGAACTGATCCAAACTTTTGCCCAAAACTGAAAGCCAAAGCATTTCTGAGTTTGGAAAGGATTCACTTAACTTGTTTTCACAGACTTCTGAGCACTGGGAATCTCAGCAGAGGTGCAGAGCAGACCTAGTGAGGCTTGATTGTCACTTAGAATATCAGAGTTGGAAGGGACCTCAGGAGGTCATCTAGTCCAACTCCCTGCTCAAAGCAGGACCAATCCCCAATTTTTGCCCCAGATCCCTAAATGGCCTCTTCAAGGATTGAACTCACAACCCTGGGTTTGAGCAGGCCAATGCTCAAACCACTGAGCTATCCCTTGCTCCCTGTGAGCCCAGGTTGGTTTCTTCCTGATCAAAAAGGGAGAGATTGAAATTGCTTGTTAAACCCCCTTACCTGAGTTCATACTTTGTGCCCTCTGAGTTTGCTTTTCCTACACACATAATGCTCCCAAAGTGTCCAACTGGTGAAAGCGTTGGGGGTGAGCAAACTAGGACATGTAGATGTGGCATTAGAAAGAGGGATAGAAGCCTCTAAAGGTGATATTGAGTTGTGGGTGATTTAGAGGGAAGATTGCACTGATCATTAGCCTGGAGACACCATGATGGCACTTTGCAAATGGGAAGGAGGTCCCCAAAGGCACTAAGATCCTCTGGTGATCTCAGTGACTGATCTGCATCATTCCTTCCATACACAGACCTAAAGGAGCTCCAGCCTTGCTGCGCACAAGTTTCTTAGAGACTCTGGAACAAGTTATATATTTTTAGCTGAGCACCACATGAAATCACATTCCTTCCCAGTGAAAACAGCCAACAGGGATTGTTCCTCACTGCTCTCTCTGCAACTGAATAAAATCAGATCAAGCTTACTCCGGCCTGATTTAGAAGCAGAGCCGAGCGAATAATTGGGAATTCGTTTTGAGCAGAAACTGAATTTTTTCCAGATTTTAATTCATAATTACTAATTCATTCAGCCAAAGCTATTCACCAAGTTCAACGAATAGTCATGAATCGTTTCAGTGCTCTGAAAAAAAAAATGTCCAGCAAATTTACTGTCCAGCCCCACCCAGCTCTACGCAGGAGTAAAATCTTGAAAGCGTGCTGAAACCACGCAGTGAAAAAACACAATGAGGCAATGAGCCTCGGGCGACCGGATAGCAAGAGCGAAAAATCGGGATGGGGGTGGGGGTAATAAGTGCCTATATAAGACAAAGCCCCAAGTATCGGGACATCTGGTCAGCCTAAATGAGCCTAAGTTTCCACTGCCCATGTTGTCATTGACACCTATGTCAATGCTGCCAGCTAGAATTCTCCATTCACACACGCTGGCGGCATTTTGCACAGGAGTAAATGGCTAAGCCAGGCACAAGGCCATGGGGAAATTAGGCCCAAGGTGTATTACACCACACTGCACCAACCAGCTGTTAAGATGAAAAAGGTACTCTACAGAGCCTTTCCCACGAACTGAGTTTCAAGCCAGGGCCCTATCTACTGGAGCCCAGAGACACTGTGGCCTCAGGACACCTGGGTTCTGTTCCCAGCTCTGACCTGCTGTTTAATTTTAGACAAGTCACTTCCCTTCTCTGTGCCCACTTTCCCACCCAGTCTTGGTTTTGTCTCCATCAGCTGTCTCTCAGTGCAGACAATCAGAGGTGTGATTGCAGCTCTAGGCGTAATAGGCATAATCTAGCTAGCCTGGCTAAAACCCGTAGTGAAGATGCAGTGGCATGGGCTGTACAAACCCACCTGGATCCCTGGGTATGTATTCACGTTGCTAGCCCCCACTAGGGCCCATCCTGCAGCCTCTTCACTGCTATCTGTAAAGCTACCTCTGGTATGCCTACCCGAGCCGCAATCGCACCGCCACCTGCAGTGTAGACAGACCCTATCTCCTTATACAGCACCTAGCACCATAGGGCTGAGACTGAGGTCAGGGCCTTTAGGTGCAACTGTAATATAAATCATAACCATAACAAAGTCAGTGTCACTGCAATATGGTCCTTGAACTTCTTGCATCCCAGGAGCAGGTTGTGTAAGAGCTGCCATACTGGGCCAGACCTATGGTCCATCTAGCCCAATATCCTGTCTCCAACAGTGCCCAGTACCAGAGCTTCAGGAAAACTGTACACAACAGGGGTGGCTAGCTTCACCCCTGTCTTCCACTCTCAGCTTCTGACAGTCAGAGATTTAGGGTTGCCCAGAGCAAGGGGTTGCATCTCTGACCATCTTGGCCAACAGCCATCGATGGACCTATCCTCCAGGAACTTCTCTCATTCTTTTTTGAACGAATTAAATCCAAATGCATCAACAGGAGCAGAGTGGAAACAATGGGAATAATGACAAACACAGGAAGGTTTCCTGTGGGATTTTCCTTTTTTTTAAGAAACAGGTTTCTCTTTCAGCACCAGTAACCCGATGGGAATCTGATATGAACATTAGCAAGGGAACAACTCGCTAACAGATTCTAATGAAAGATTAACTGATGGAATACAATGTGCTAGAATGACATCCAAATCAACAACATCAACAAATAAAATCACAATTAATAAATTAGTTTTAAACTTTTCATAGTATTCCACTGGGTTCTCTACCTCTCATACCCAAGACACAGTGGCTGCACGGACTTTCAAGGTACATTCGGGATTATCATCATTAAGCCTGTCTGACGGTTTGTGGGTTTTCACCCCACAGGAAAGAGTGCCATTTTTCAGAGAGCAAAATGGCAAATTTCACAGGGCGTCATCATGAAATGTATCAATGGCCAATGCCCAAATATCATCTCCATCAACTGTAAGACTTTCCCATCACCTAATCTCTTTCAGAGGGATTATAGCTGTCCTCTGCTTTTGCGAATGATGCTTTCTTTAGCGTATAGCCACTCTGCAGTTGGAGTCGTTATTTCCAGCTCTGATCGACGTACTCACACCAGGGCTGATTGAGCTTGCACGCTAAACACAGCATTGTAGCTTCAGTGGCCCAGGCACTGGAAGGGGTGAGCCACCCTGAGTACGTACCGAGGGTCTCAGACAGGGTTGTATTTAGGTGGCGAGCCCATCCCACCAGCCACACCACCGTGGTGGCACGGCTATCTTTAGGACACTAGCTCGAGCAGAGCTAGCACGCCTATGTCCACCCGAGCTAGGAATTTTGCCTCCAGCTGGGTTGACGAACCCTAGGTCAGATGCCTTCTAGCCATCAGAGGTCTGACCAGAGTCAACACAGATTGAAGTCTCCACAAAATGGTGCCCTTCAGGTTGCAGACAACTGCTAAGACGCTCGAAAAGAGGATGTACCATCACGAGGGGCCCAAGCATGACCTGTGGCTGCTAATTCATCTCTCATATGAAGGTGCAGCCTGCAGGGGTGACAGGTCCCAGAACGCACGGCTCCCTCTCAACCCAAGCGGGTGGCTGCTTAGCTCAAAATGTTGTGTTGCACATGGGATCTGTCCTCTCCGTGTGGCCACGTTACAGACGGCAGCTGCTCTAATTTATGCCAGGTAGGTGCGGCCCTATGTCTCCGAGCCATTTGCTCAGCAGATTTTTGGGGCTCTCCTGCTGTTCAGCTGATCTCGTTGAGAGACCCATAGCCATGCTGCGGTTCACAGCCCCATGGCAGCTAGTGGTTGGTCACATCTTGTCCAGCACCCCAGGAGCCAATGCAAGATTTGTCCCTGCAGCACAGTGTGGTCACTGCATTGGCTTCAGTGGCGTTACTCTGGATTCACATCCCCTGGGGCCAGTAAGAACAGAGGGCCAGATCCTCAGCTGCTGCACCTCAACAAACGCTCCATTGACTTCAGTGGGGTGAAGCCAGTTTACACCAACTGAGGATCTGGCCCAGAATCAGGTCCGTTCGGCTGTCTCCTAGTCCTAGACGGTGGAAACAGGTGCCACAGTTCAGGGCAACTGGACCCGTATTTCCCCCTCCTTGTCCAGCCAGGGCACCCACTCTAGGCTTCCGGCTCCTCAACTGCCACCTCTCCGCAGCGGAGCATCGTTCTCCCTCTTGACCAGGGTTTCCCCAGGTTGCACAGGTCCCTGCCTACACCTGTGTGTTCCCCAGCCGATCAGACTGCCTAAACCGGCCAGCATCTGTGCTTTGCTTTCTCCGCAGGGCTCTGAGCAGCCGTCATTGCCCAGACCCCTTTCTAAGCAAGCTCATTTTGCCCTTAAGGTGACAGCGTTACAGGGAAACCATGGTAAAGAAGGAGGAAGAAGGAGGATCCTGGGAACTACAGGCCAGTCAGCCTCACCTCAGTCCCTGGAAAAATCATGGAGCAGGTCCTCAAGGAATCAATCCTGAAGCACTTACACGACAGGAAAGTGATCAGGAACAGTCAGCATGGATTCACCAAGGGTAGGTCATGCCTGACTAATCTAATCACCTTCTATGATGAGATTACTGGTTCTGTGGATGAAGGGAAAGCAGTGGATGTATTGTTTCTTGACTTTAGCAAAGCTTTTGACACGGTCTCCCACAGTATTCTTGTCAGCAAGTTAGAGAAGTATGGGCTGGATGAATGCACTATAAGGTGGGTAGAAAGTTGGCTAGATTGTCGGGCTCAACGGGTAGTGATCAATGGCTCCATGTCTAGTTGGCAGCCGGTGTCAAGTGGAGTGCCCCAGGGGTCGGACCTGGGGCCGGTTTTGTTCAATATCTTCATAAATGATCTGGAGGATGGTGTGGATTGCACTCTCAGCAAATTTGCGGATGATACTAAACTGGGAGGAGTGGTAGATACGCTGGAGGGCAGGGATAGGATACAGAGGGACCTAGACAAATTGGAGGATTGGGCCAAAAGAAATCTGATGAGGTTCAATAAGGATAAGTGCAGGGTCCTGCACTTAGGACGGAAGAACCCAATGCACAGCTACAGACTAGGGACCGAATGGCTAGGCAGCAGTTCTGCAGAAAAGGACCTAGGGGTGACAGTGGACGAGAAGCTGGATATGAGTCAGCAGTGTGCCCTTGTTGCCAAAAAGGCCAATGGCATTTTGGGATGTCTAAGTAGGGGCATAGCGAGCAGATCGAGGGACGTGATCATTCCCCTCTATTCGACATTGGTGAGGCCTCATCTGGAGTACTGTGTCCAGTTTTGGGCCCCACACTACAAGAAGGATGTGGATAAATTGGAGAGAGTCCAGCGAAGGGCAACAAAAATGATTAGGGGTCTGGAACACATGACTTATGAGGAGAGGCTGAGGGAACTGGGATTGTTTAGTCTGCAGAAGAGAAGAATGAGGGGGGATTTGATAGCTGCTTTCAACTACCTGAGAGGTGGTTCCAGAGAGGATGGTTCTAGACTATTCTCAGTGGTAGAAGAGGACAGGACAAGGAGTAATGGTCTCAAGTTGCAGTGGGGGAGGTTTAGGTTGGATATTAGGAAAAACTTTTTCACTAGGAGGGTGGTGAAACACTGGAATGTGTTACCTAGGGAGGTGGTAGAATCTCCTTCCTTAGAAGTTTTTAAGGTCAGGCTTGACAAAGCCCTGGCTGGGATGATTTGATTGGGGATTGGTCCTGCTTTGAGCAGGGGGTTGGACTAGATGACCTCCTGAGGTCCCTTCCAACCCTGATATTCTATGATTCTATGATTCTAAAGCAATAAAAGAACCTACACACATGCTGACAAACTTACCAGAGAGATCTCCCCCCCACCCCACCCCACCCTGATCCCCGCCCAACTCCAACAGAGGCTCTGGTAGGAGTCAGTCCTTCAAACCGCACCAAAGGGTTTTCCTGTGGTCACAAGTTCATAACAGCTTTTGCTCAGCGCAAACACGTACATACCGCCATTCCTTTATTCAGCTGGACTCTGATATTCAGAGACTGGTAATAGGTAATCGGTCTGACAATGGTTCTCTCCTCAGGGCGTAGCTTCAAAAAGTTGGTCCAGGCCCCGAAAGGTGGAGAATTTGCTTCCCCACCCCCCAGATATTTCCAAGGCAACTTCACTTAACTTTGTTTGTTCTCAAAGTTTCTTCTTGTTTAGCACATTATTTAAATAGTCCTGTGAGTCTCATAATGCTTCCCAGGGTTTACACTGGCCACATCTCCCCCCTTAGAGACGTTACACCCAAGCCCACACTAATATATAAACTTTGCGATTACAATACAATGGATTCCAAAGCTATTTAAATTGAATTCAAGAAGCCCTTGCAAAGATACTGCAGGAAATTGACCAGGAACCTGCTGTGACAGAGGTGGCAAAGTTAAGGTTACAAACATGGGTGTCACAAGGAAAGAGCAGAGAGCTCATTAGATATTTCTATAGTGCACTACAAATAATTTTGCTTTTCTTTTAAATCCCTGCTAAAATAGATTCATGTGAGATATCATTTATTCATCCTACAATTGTGGCAGTGGCCACAGATTGAATATGAATCTGTCCAGGAAATTTTGTGAGGGTTTTAGTTATTTATAATGTGATGCACACTAGGGATTTATTTCACACCATAACTCTGATTGGATTCCAGTGGAAGGAGCCCACCTAGAGAGAGAATGAAACCCTCACCAGCCTCCATCACCCTGGGACTGCAAGTAGAAAGGGCCAAATTCAGACTTGATATTAGTAAGTAATTGCAAATGACAGGCAACATGGCCTAGTGGCTAGGCCACTGGGCTGACAGTCAGGAGACCTAGGTTTCGCTCCCAGCTCTCCTGCTAACCTTAGACAAGTCACTTGTCGTCTCTGTTGTCCTTCTCACCCTGTGTCTGCCTTGTCTATTTAGACTGTCCCCTCTTTGAGCAAGGGTCTGTCTCTTGCTATGTGTACATACAGCACCTAGCACCTTGGTTGGGGCCTCTACATGCCTCATAATCCCAATAACAGTTAATGATTGAGCTGCATTTCCTGACATTGGGTCTGAATTTGACACCATGCAGCTGATGAAGATGAAAATGAGCTGAGTGACGAGTATAAGCCAGGCCTGCTCGGTGCGGTGTTCTGTCCCCCTCTAGTGGTGGCTAGGCCAACTGGAGCTCAAGGAGCCTGCTACTGGCCTGGCTAAGAGACAAGGGTCTTTTTGCTTAGGCAGTTAGTGGCTCACACATTAAGATCCAGAAGTCTCAGGGTCAATCCCTGCTACTGACAACCCCACCCAGAAGCGTCCATGTTACCTGATCCATTCATGCATCCGATGAAGTGAGCTGTAGCTCACAAAAGCTTATGCTCAGATAAATTTGTTAGTCTCTAAGGTGCCACAAGTCCTCCTTTTCTTCACGTTACCTGAGTTATACAAAGCGTAGCCTGCCGGTTCCAAGGTTTCTACTAAACAGCATACAACACCCATCACAATGGGAAATCTTCAGTCAACAAGAGAGCTTTTCATGTGGAGGAATTTTCCTTTGGAATAAGGGTCGGGGGGGGGGGGGGTTAAAAGAAAAGAAAATTGGAGACAGGGGAACTGGCTGCCACCAGGGAACTGGGAACCAGCTTCAGAGCCTCTCACCTAAGCTTACCAGTTCAAATCCAGCCTAGGGCAACCCTGAAAGTTCTTTACTGTCCAATGGCCAAGAGGCATTGCATCTGGTTTTCAGTGAACAACACAAAAACCACCATTGCAGCTGAAATTAATTGTCAATCTGAGCTGACACCACATTACTTGAAAGCTATTAGAAACCTTATCAGCTTTATATGAAATGTGGGGAAAGCCGTGAAAGGAAGAGATGCCTGTTGATCCCCCACAACATGGGTATTCCTCGAGCCCCCGCATCCTGCTGGTGCAAGTCGCTCCTGGGTGGGTCACTGTGCATGTGAAGGATGGATTTTTATAGCATTTCGCATGGGAGATGGCATTTGTCCTCAAACATCTGAAATGATAAATGCAGAAAGAGTAAGGCTGACACCCGGCAATGAGGAACCTTTTAAAAGTTCAACCTGAGGCTCTGGGCCAAATGCAGCAGTGTTGTAAGTGGGAGGGCAAGTTACATGCTGGGTGTAAATAGCACCGTCATGTACTTTGCATCTGACATTCACCCTGGGTGTTCCAGATGAGTAATTTACAAGCCAGAGAGCAAAATGAGGAGGTTAGCAGAAAAGACTAGAGGTAGCCGCTCAGACGCTACTGGGACAAGTGTGGTGTAAGAATCAGAATAGAATAGAATAGAATAGAGGGTGTCAAACAGAAAAGTAGAAGGAGAAAGTCTATTCCGCTGCCCGTCGGTTAGTTGCTTCTCCTGTTATCCCCCAGCCAGAGCCCCGGGCTAACTGGGCATTATGTGGGCACAGGAGTCTAGTTCATTACAGGATTGGAGCCAAAGCCCAATGATTTTCATTAAACTAAATCCTTTCTGTCCTCAAAACACTATCGGTTGTGTACCACAGGCAGAGAACAGGAGAGATCTAAGTGCCATCAATGCCTGATGCTCCTGCAATAGCAGGGAATTGATTACGTGCAATATACCTAGATAATCCATGCCCCACACTGCAGAGGAAGGTGAAAAAACCCCCAAGATCTGTGTCAGTCTGACCTAGGGAAAATTCCTTCATGACCTGAAATCAGGGCACGTGAGCAAGACACCAGCCAAGCATCTAAGAAAGAGGATTTTCTGTACCGTCTCAAAGACTGGGCCATCCAACCCAATGTCCTGTCTCCAGCTGTGGGCAAGCACTGATGCTTCCAAGGAAGATGGGGGGGGGAAGCTAAACTACCCAAAATACATCTGGTCAATCTTCGTGGCGGGTGGGGAGAGCAGAATTCCTTCCTGACCCCCAACAGGTGACCAACTGAAGCCCTGAAACATGAGATTTAATTGTAGACATTTTCCTTATACAAAGCTGCAAGTGCTGTGAGCATTCTGAGGGCAGAGCAGGCAAATTCAGGGGAGGGTTAGCTCAGTGGTTTGAGCATTGGTCTGTTAAACCCAGGGTTGCAAGTTCAATCTTTGAGGGGGCCATTTAGGGATCTGGGGCAAAAATTGGGGATTGGTCCTGCTTTGAGTAGGGGGTTGGACTAAATGGCCTCCTGAGGTCCCTTCCAACCCTGAGATTCTATGGTTACAGCAGCACTGTGTAAGAATGTGAGTTCCTCCAGATCATTTGGGGGGGAGGGATAGCTCAGTGGTTTGAGCATTGGCCTGCTAAACCCAGGGTTGTGAGTTCAATCCTTGAGGGGGCCATTTAGGGATCTGGGGCAAAAATTGGGAATTAGTCCTGCTTTGAGCAGGGGGGTTGACTAGATGACCTCCTGAGGTCCCTTCCAACCCTGAGATTCTATGATTCTATGCACTTTGTTCTCCCCCTAGCCCATGAAGGAAGGGGATGAACAGGGGGAGTCATAGATTCCAAGGTCAGAAGGGAGAACTCTGACCATCCACCCCAATACCCCATCCTCCGCACACACGCGCACACACACACACACACACACAGTGAGAGAGAGAGGCTGGAGAATTTGTGGATTAAATACTCCAGAGGGGATTCTGCGCCAAAAAATTAAAAATTCTGCATATTTTATTTGTCGAAACAATGCAATATAATCACCCCAATTTCAATTGTTTCGGTAATTTATTTAAACTACAATACAGAAAAAAGTCACAATAACTATTCAGCATTTCCTAAGCACCTGAAAGTTAAGTTACAAGCACTTGGTAACTAATCCCCTGCGTTCCAGTTATAATCCTGAATTTTCATTTAAAGTACATTACAGAACACCAAACAGCAGAAAAAAAAAATAGTAGAATGTCCTTTTCAATTGCTCAGGCTTTCACTCATGAAAGTCACGCAGTTTTGCTTATCATTGTCCTGGACCTGGCTGGGTACTTTGGGATGTGCTTGGTTCTGAGTGTCCTGATATTTTATTGAGTGCCTGGTAAATGTTTTATTTGCTCTCAAAGTCTTTTTCTTTAAATGAGTAAGTAAAATAAATCCTGAGCTGTAATCTAACCCCATTGTGCCACTTTGGCAGGGGAAGAAAGTGCATAGATTGTCCTCGCCGATTCCCTTCCTGTTATTTATAAGGCTTTACCTCACTCTGGCAATGTAGGGGCCTTACAACTTTTACAGGTTTTATGCTCCTGGGGGAACTGACTGAGAATGGGAACAGTCAACTAACAATAGGAACTTAACAGTGTTACTAGGCAGGCAGGCTGCTACATTTCTGCCTCAGTGACAGAGCCTGCTTCGTGCACAATAAAAAGCCCTACCCCTCCACACCCGGCGAGCCAGAGTGGCAAGCGAGAGGGACAGAGTCTGTCTCGCTTGTTGGCCAGCCCTGCGCCTTGACGGTGATTGACGTCTCCCCTGCCGGTACACATTCCCAGCCCCCTGCAGTGATTTGCACTCTGAGGCTGTGCCCGGAAAGCTGGAACAGATGCAGTGCATGGGCCACCTGGGAAGAGGCATGTTGCCCCCTGCAGATTTCTTTTGCATTTTTCTGCGTGGGGGGCACAGAAATATGTGGACCATATGAATTCTGCACCCCCCCACAGGGGCACAGAATTTTGTCAGAAGTAAAAAATCACATCTTTTAGAAAGAGCTAGCCTCATTTTACAGGCACAGGTTCAAATCCTAATATAGTCAACTCAGCCCTTCAGCCTTCCAAGATGGATGAATAATGCTGACTTTGGTATGCACATTTCAGGGGACCCTTACAGAATGGAAAAGTCCTGTCTCTCGTGCATTGACATTAAGGAGTTCATGGCATTTTTACAAGCGCTGGCCTGTGTGTATAGTGGGCATTTTGGACCAAGACCCACATTGACAATGAACAACAGGCTGTGTGCTAGTGGACTGCCATCCTCCACCCCCAGAGACAGCTGCATTTCAGTTGTATAATGTGAATACACTGTTGTAGGTGAAGTGCTTTGGGATCATGCTATAGAAATGCAAGTTAAAGTCCAACTGTCTCGTCAGAATGATTGCGCTGTGCATGTGCTTATATCCACTTGAGACAATTTGTCTGCCAAACATTCACTCGCCAGCTGGTACAGAAATGATTGACACGAAGCAATAGCAAATTTCAAGAAGTGGAGTTATATTAGCTAGCCACACTGTTGAGTGCTTATGAGCACATGGAGGCTTTCCAATTTCCCTGAAATAAGCAGACACCCAATATAACAGCACAGAACTTGCGGGCATCTGTAAAACCTATTTTTCCTTTTTGTGTAGGACACATTTCTTTCATTCTTGGATTTCAAAATAATTGTGAAGATACTACTGTTAGGATATAGATATTCAGGCCTGTCTGTAAAGGCCTGTACTTTAAGAATTTAGGTGTATTCTTATCACTTGGCTAGTTAGAGGTATAAAAGAAAGAATCAAAATCACTGTCTGCCAGCGTAAGGTCCTTCTCTTACTGTGACAGTCTGAGACCCTGTTCTTAGGCTAAGGCCTTTGGCTAAGCAACAGAGGCAGCCATAAGCTGGGAAGCGACCGGTCACCTCCTCACATCCCAAACTAGTCCCATTGAAAGAAGGTGCTTTTGGGCTGTTAGGAATACAATCTTGTCTTGATAGTGCCTATCACCTCCAGAGAAAGGGAAGTGCCTAGAAGATGTAAAAGGAAATTGAGGTTGATAGTTTTCTGTCTGGTAAGAACTCACTTATCAATAGACACAGCTGGGAAACTCTTATGTCTTTATAGATGTAGTTGTGAAATCCTCACTTCTGTATTGTTTTGTCATTATAGTCCCACTTTGCTATTATTTATTGGCATGGTCTCTGTCTGGTTCTGTGATTGTTTCTGTCTGCTGTATAATTAATTTTGCTGGGTGTAATCTAATTATTGTGGTGGGATATAATTGGTTAGCGAATCATGTTACAATATGTTAGGATTGGTTAGTTAAATTTCAGTAGAATGATTGGTTAAGGTATAGCTAAGAATATTACTATATAAATTAGGGGCAAACAGGAAGTAAGTTGGGATTCGAAAATAAGGAAAAAGGAACTTGGATTTAAGCTTGCTGGAAGTTCACCCCAATAAACATCGAATTGTTTACACCTTCGGACTTCGGGTATTGTTGCTCTCTGTTCATGCGAGAAGGACCAGGGAAGTGGGAGAGTGAAGGAATAAGCTCTCTAACAACTACGTCAGAAGATCCACTTGGATTTCTTCTGTGGATGGCAAATGGTATTTCATTTTATTTTTTTATTGCAAGTCAAATACCAGGACATCTGTCTAATCTATCCAGGCAATCATACTACTTTAATCCATTGTTGGACACCCTGGGATAGAGTGGTACAGTTTTCAGTTTTTATTTTTTTAAAATTTTTCCTGGGAATGTATCAGTGTTTATTACCACCACAACAAAAACAGGTGAAAATCAGTGCAAAAAACTATTAATTTTTCTGCATAAATATTGAGGTTTATTTTGGTGGATGGAAAGACCGGGGCGGGGGGGGGGGAAGTATTCTGTAGATTTAATGCTTTGAATTCCGTTCATCAATGTGGTTTGCTGCAATACCAAAACAGAAGTCAAAACACAATGCCACCTCTGAGTTTAAGAAAACAATGAATCGCTAATCCCTAAATAAAACTTTTCATTTGAATAAACAGTTTATTGCTATAGACTTAGAACTATTCGCCTATAAATATTTACACTTAATAACTGGGCTACACCATTTGCAGCATGTACACTCAACTTCATCCTCTTCTCCTGTTTTTTGTTTTTATAAACTTTCGAATACTTCCTTGTGGTCTGGACCGTATTCTGATAAAGATTTTCATTTTCTTCCCATTTTAGCATGTCAGATCTTTAAATCGTTACCTGCTAACACCTTGAAATGTGTACGTGGTGGACGTGAGATTATCAGTGTGTTCAGATGCATAGGCACTTCAGAGCTTGCGTTCGTGCCTGTTTGTTTATTGGGTGTATCTTCCAGAGCAGGGATCGGGAACCTTTGGCACGCGGCCCATCAGGGAAATCCACTGGTGGGCTTTGAGGGTTTGTTTACGTGCAGCGTCCACAGGTTCGGCTGATCGCAGCTTCTACTGGCTGCGGTTCGCCATTTCAGGCCAACGGGGGCTGCGGAAAGCGGTGGCCAGCACATCCCTCGGCCTGTGCCACTTCCCGCAGCCCCCATTGTTCTGGACCTCCCCTGTTACCTTACCCAGGGAAAAGGGACCTGCTTAATCTGGTGCCAATATATCTGCCTTCTATCACTCTCCTGTAGCCATCTGGCCTTACCCTGTCACAAGAGTAATACATACTTCCTTCAACAGGCACTATATATATTACGATAATGCATTAGTCTGTGTGTATATCTCATGCAACGTATTGTATTTTCCTAATAAAACCAGTTATTTTTTATATATTTGAATGATACAAAAGTAGGATGAAAATCAGAAAAAACTGAATAATACTTTTTGGAAAACCCGAGATTTTTTTGGTAAACTGAAAACGAAGGGGCTTAGTTATAGCATGCCACTGGGTGGGCACAACTGTGCTGTAACACTCCGCTGAACAGGACCCCACACACAGAACATACTGAAGGTGCTGACCTAGACCTCAATTCAACTATATCTAAACATAGTAAAGATCAAGCTACAAGAGAGACATTCAACCTTGGAGTAGATAGGGATAATTCACTGTCAAGTCAATGAGCAACATTCTGACTCCACTGGCGTAAATCCAGGGTAACTCTGCTGTAAACTTGGAGTAACTCTTCCAGTGAAACCTATATCAGAATCTGGACCAGTGTACATTTCATGTTTACCCCAGGGCTAAATTTGGTCCAGAAATTGCATTTAAACCGTATGTGGTTGGTTTGTTTGTTTAATCTGCACATAAGCGCCATCATCTCCCGTGCTTTGTGTCTTGTCAGGCTACATGTAGCAGCTGTTAAAATTTGGCAGATAAGATGAAGCCCCAGATGTTTTAGTTTTTTTGAGGGGGGGAGGAAATATCACTTAGAATTTTATATTTTAGAAGATTAATTTAAGACATCCAGAAAACGTATTTTGTTTCCCGTTTCAGACCTGGGTCCTCCCCCCGACACATGCTACCAGCTTAAAAAAAACAAACAAAAGCTGCTTTTGTTGAAAAAGAAACAAACAAATGTTTGCAGTTCCCAAGTCCCTTTGTGTAGATGGATGTCTTTTTGGTATCACAGAGGAAAGGGGAAAAAATGATGGAAGAGCCAATATGTTCAAAGCACCGCTAACATATTCTGACACCCTAGTCTCTTTCCTGGAGCCATAACAGGTGGTCCTCTTATGACTGTCTCTTTCTGGACAGAGATTTAAAGCAATCACACCTTCAATGGCATGAAAGCCCCCAAATGTGAAGCACTTTTCTCCTTTCCTTAGGTTTTTGATAGCTCTTGTCTCCGGGTGCCCAAGAACAACCATCCCCTTTGGTTTAGCTCTGTCACACTGTCTGGAGTGGCTCACAAGAGCGAATGCCAACTTCACGGCAGACTGTCCAGGAACAGAGCACAAACCCCAAACTGGCTGGCTGTTTTATAATTAAATCTCATCAACCAAGTGACAATTGTGAACTCCTAAAGCACTAGAATAGCTTCCCCATGGAGTCACAGACAGCCCTCTGCAGCACTCAGGTCTATCTTACCACCCCAAGCAAGCCAGCCTCTGCGATAGATAGTCCCTTATACCAAAAATCACAACAATTGTGAAAATTGTAACCTGAAAATATTCAGGTTACTCACAGTCCCAAAGTACCAGTCACTTACCCCAGGTCAATTGTACGCTAGATCCCCCACCAGAGACAGCGCTTGTAGCCAAACCTGTAATAAACTAACTAAAGGTTGATTAACTAGGAAATGGAAATAAGTGTTATTTACAGGTTAAAGCAGGTAAACATACACTTGAATTACAGTCTTAGATTCCAAAACATAATAGAAACTTCTACAATAAGCAAATTCCATATGCCCTTTAAGCATAAGCTAGCAGTTTTGCCTGGGTTAGCCCTAGTCACTTAGGCCTGTCGAGGCTCCTAACTTCCATTTAAATCCATGGAAGAGGAGGAGCTGGGCCCTAGCCTCTCTGTGCCTCAGTTTCCCCTGCTGTAAATTGGGGTCAATAGCCCTGCTCTACCTCACAAGGGCATTGTGAGAATTAACACAGGAATAGGTGTGAGTCACTTACAGGGCCCCCATCACCACAGCCCCTAAAACAGACCGACCACTTGGCAAGTGAGATTATATTAGGCACACATGCTAGAAATAGGCAACAGTCGTTAGAGAGAGAGCAGGCATCGATAGCGGTCAGCTTGCTTCATTTGAGGAGGGCTGCACGTGCGGTTTGTGGAGTCCCAGAGCGGTCTCTGTCCTCTGGAGAAACCCTTAGAAATACCTGCGATTTGGTGCCTTTTAAAGCAAAAAAAAATAAAATGAGGTGTTTTAATGAGCCCCAGAGAACGTGGCTCTAGCAGGGAGAGGTCAATAGTACCCAGGGAAGGAGGAATGGCCACCATCCACACTGGGCAATCGTCCAGACCCTCCCTCCCCGCTGACCAGCAGGTATCACCTCTTGGGTGACAGGGAGGCTGCGTCCAAATCCCTAATGTCCTGGCCAAGACGCAGCACACTCTAATAGAGGGTGGTAACAGTGTGGACATCTGGGCAGCAGGGAATGAGGCCCAACCTCCATGATCTTCTATGTAATGGTGACAAATAGTGGCACACACACACACCCATCAGGAGATTGGCTTAAAAATCATGAGGGGTTTTTTTTTTAACTAATAAATTTGCAGGACGGGATATTTTCCTTCTGGTTTCTGAGCCTTTAGCGGGCACTCGGGTCCCGTTTTCACTCTTTTCTCCGTGACCACAGACTCAGAGAAACATAGGGCAGCCAAGAGGTCCATCTTCCCACACTGAAGCAGGGCCAAGTAAACCCAGACCAGCCCTGACAGGTGTTTTTCCAACCTGTCCTTCAAAGCCCCCAGTGACAGGGAGTCCAAAACCTCCCTTGGAAACCTGTTCCAGAGCTTAGCTTGAAAAACTTCTAACTCTAGGGTAGCTATCAAACCTCAGTCTCCTTGCTGCATGTAAGCCCATTACATCTTATCTTACGTTCAGTGGACACGGAGAATGCTTGATCACCATCCTTTTTATAACAGCCCTTCAAATATTTGAAGACTGTTATCAGATCCCTTCTCAATCTTCTTTTCTCCAGACTAAACATGCCCAATTGTTTAACCTCTCCTCACAGAAAACTTGACCTAAATCTTTTATCATTTTTGTTGCTCTCCTCTGGACTGTGTCCAGTTTGTCCCCATCTTTCCTAAAGTGCGGCACCCAGAATGGGACACAGCGCTCCAGCTGAGGCCTCGCCATTATTGAGTGGAGCAGGACGGTTACCTCCCATGCCTTTCATATGACACGCCTGTTAATACTCTCCAGAATGATGTTAGCCTTTTTTGCAACGGCATCACATTGTTGACACATATTCAATTTGAGAGCCACTATCATTCAGATTCTTTCCAGAAGTGCTACCCCCTAGCCAGTTATTCCCCATTTCGTAGTTGTGCATTTGATTTTTCCATCCTAAGTGCAGGACTTGCCATTTGTCTTTACTGAATTTCATCTTGTTGAATTCAAACCAATTCCCCAATTTGTCGAGGTCATTTTTAATTCCAAGCCTCGCCTCCAAAGTGCTTGTGCAACCCCTCCTAGCTTGGTGTCCCTTGCAAGCTTTATGAGCAAACTCTCCACTCCATTATCCAAGTCATTAATGAAAATAGCGAATAGTTCCAGACCCAGGACTGACCTCTGTGGGACCTCACTAGATACACTCTCCCAGTTTGACAGTGAACCATCAACAGCTACTCTTTGAGTACAGCCTTTCAACTAGCTGTGCACCCCCTTATAGTGATTTCATCCAGATGGCATTTCCCTTGTTTGCCTATGAGACTCTCATGTGGGACTGTGTCAAAAGCCTTACTAAAATCAAGATCTAGCGTGACAACTGCTTCCACCTACCTGCTGGGCCAGTAACCTCGTCAAAGGCTAGAAACTTTTTTAAAACATAAAAACTGAGATTCTACAGCAAAAACACTGGACAGGATAAAGGTGCTGCGGCATGTAAAGAGTTAACAAGTCCCTGCAGGTCACATGGCATCTTGGGAGCAGAGTATAAAAGGAAGGAGAAGTTGAGGCAAAGGAGAACTAAGAGGAAAGCTGAGTCGCCCCTTCTGGCTAGCTGAGTGAAGTGGGGAATATTGCCCAGTGGTTTTCAGTTGATTTGCTTTTGTCTTGTGGACAGCAGAACAAAGGAGCTTCATTTCCCTTCCCCAGCTGGTAAACCACGTGCCAGGTTACAATAAGCAATGATTTATCATTCATTTATTTCCATTTAACCTGTAGCCACCAAAAACACACACCTGTAGAAATAGCCCCAGCTCCGGAATACTCTCCCCATTCCCACTAGCTTTCAGTTCCTGGTTTTCCTGGGGTCACCGCCCCAGCTATTTCCCGACAAATCTTCATGTGCCCCTCCCCCGTTCCTGTGCTTTCCTGGAGATGCATCCAGCAATTTAGTGCAAATGCTAAGCAGGTGTCAGAGCTGGGACCGTACATAATACCAGCGGCATGTAGCCCTGCCAGCTACAAGTACTGCAGAATTTTAGCTCTTACTGAAAGTTACTAGCCCTTTGGGGTATGTCACAAACCCTTGAAATGCATCCCAGTGCTGTGCAGTCTGCAAACAGACCAACAATAGCGAGGTTTGACCTGCAACAATCACGCGCAGGTGTTAACTCTGAAAACTAATAATGATCTAAATATCAAAATGGCTATTTATTTCCCTGCTGATTGTCCCAAAGTAGCTGGATGTTCCTGCTGCAACAGAGGGCAGAGTTTGAATATCATTACTTCTCTCCACCCTCCCAGTTGGACCCCTGCATGTAAGTACAGGTCTGTTTGGTAATAACTGCCATGAGGTAGTCAGGGCTGGGGCTGAGTTCTAACCCTTGTTAGAATTCCACAAGAGGGGTCAGATGATCTGGAGAACCCAACATATGCATTTTCATCTACACAGAATCAAGGAACTATGGCTTAGAGGATGCACTGGGACAGGAGATACCCCTTCAACTCAAATGAAACAGATTCTTCTTGTGTCCTGTTTCCACCAAAGAGTTGTTAATTACCCTCGGCGGGCATGTCTACACTGCAGTGTAAGCCCAGGGTTAGTAGAACTCAAGTTAGCAGACCCTGGGTTTGTTAACCCAGGTCTTGAGCGTCTACACTCATTTGTGACCCCAGATTAGGAACTGTCAAACCCTGGGTCCCAGCCTGGCGCTCCAGTCTCTACACTGCATTATGGGGGCCTGAGTCTAGCCACCTATCTCCCAGACTTCCTCGCGCCCTCCTCAAATCTAGACACTCTAGCCCTTTGTTCATGGTGCAGTGTAGGAAAACTTGACTGTCCATCAAGCTTGACTGTCTAGAGGACAAAGAAAGTCATCCCAGGGGATTGTAGGAAACTTTGGGGGAACTCCAAGAGCACAAGTCCAGTGGGGCTGCATCTACAATGGCAAAGCAATATGGCTTGACCCAGGCTTGGACCCTCCAAGCCCTGGGTTAGTGCCATTTGTGTCTAGATAGAAGGGGGGGTCAGGCTTGAGCCTGAGTTCAAACCGTGGTTTTACATTGCAGTGTAAACATACCTGATGAGTCCCAAAAATATTACCATATAACCTGCATTTTTGATGAACAGAAAAGAAATAAATTATGGCCAGGAAATGGCTAACAATGCAAATACGTGGCAAGCACCTATCCCTGGTAGGACAGTTGCACCATACAAATATTCATTCCTTGATAGCGTGTGGGAAACTGGTATGCAGCACCTAGGGCCGGACATCAGCACAAACCCCTGAGATAGATAAATGCAGTGTCCTTCCCTTGTCACTGAGTCTGCCGCGGCAAGGCAGCATGAGAGGCAAGAAATGTATCTTCCTTCGGATTCCAAATCAAATTTGCCTCCACCTTGGGGCGTCTGACTCCACAAGGACGTCTAGGAATCGTCAGAAGCACGAGCTCCATCACTGTAATGCAGAGGCGCGCCTGCAGAGTTAAGAAAACACACCCTGTATATGATGTTTTTATGAAAGCAAATTAAAAACCCCACACAAAGACAAGCTCTCCCTTCCAAACAGATGGAAGGGTTGGCAGCCTCCTCCGTTCCTTCCAAGACTGTGCATGCAAATAGGTCAACACTCCAGCAAGGCTCTTTGAATAGACGTTTCTCAAAGATCTCTCTCTCTCGGATCTTATCTTTATGATCTATATTGCATTATCTGTAGGTTTTGTAGGGAGCGGGGGGGAAAGGAAAGAACCCAGCTAACACTTCATTGATCGTTTCTTATTCTCCCTCTCTTTTGATATGACTGGATTTGACTTTGTAGTCTCACCACTGTTAATACTGATTAAAAATAAAGTATTATATATTGATATCATCCATGACAGCCTAGCCTTCCTTGTCCTTCAGCGTTAGCGAGCGAGGTTCTGAAGCAATTGACGCCCTGTAAAACTTAGTATGGAGGCAAGTGAGTGAGAGAGAAGATCAGAATTGGTTCTAAATACACGGGCATTTGAGTGAGGAAAGGAGCTTAACGGCTTCTGAATTTATCTGCACCTGGTGCTTATTCCTCACCTGAAGTTATAATCCTTTAGAATCAGCCATTTCTATATCATGCTGGTATCGCATACAGAGGATTACAGTAATTAAAAATCCCATGGCACTTTTCACTGGAGTAGGTAACAATGTACAGTGACACTGCCATGTTCAATTCAGCCTCAAGTGAAGTTATTCCCTGTCTGTAGAAGTAATGTGTCAGGATGAAAGGTGGCTTTGTACCTGGAAGGGATTATTATCTCCTACTGCCTGAACCCAACATAATTTGCTCAAATCCCCAGATCTCTTCTTATTGCATCCTGAACTATTTGAATTATGGGGCTAGAGAAAAAAATATTCTCAGGCAAAGCAAAACTATTTTAACTCTAAATCCCCGGTAATAATACAAATGAAGGCTTTCAGAGTAGCATCTGAGATCAGAGCCCCGTTGTACTAGGCGCTCTACAAACACATAGTAAGCGACAGGCACTGCGCTAAAGAGTTTCTGATCTAAATGGCAGAGCTGAACAAAAGTCAGAATGGCCATCCTGCAGATGCTCCCTTGATGCACCACACAGCTCTATCTAGCATATTGCCTTATGGGAAATGTAGTCCAACAGAACGGGAGCTGGAACGACAACTCCCATAAGGCGATGCCGTGATAGCTTAATGCAGTTTAATATTTCATTGAACTGATTTGCAACAGAATATTTTGGAGCAGTTCAAAAATCAAACTAGTCCATTTCAAGCCAAACTGACCTGAAATGAAATACTTCATTTCAATTCTCCCAATGGGGAATGAAACGTTTTCAAGAAAATCAAAATTTTCCCATAAAAAAATGTCAATTTTGTGGAAACTGCATTTCCGTCAGAATCATGCTCAGAGGGAAAATTCCAGACCAGACAAGATAGACACAGGGTGGAAGGAAAGGAAGTATTACTATCCCCATTATGAAACCCAAGGTCACACAGGAAGTCACTCAATCTTTCTGTGCCTCAGTTCCCCATCTGTAAAATGAGGATAATTATTAAAGCTGGTTGTAAAACATGGACAATATTTCCCCCCAAAAAATTCAATTTTTTCCCTTTTTTCATTGAGATTTTTATGAAAAAATCTCACCAATTTCAGAATCGGAACCAGCTCTACTAATTCTTTCTGCCACCCTTTATCTTGTCTATTTAGGCAATAAGATCTTCAGAGCAGGGCCTGTTTCTTACTACATGTTTATACAGCTCCTACCAAATGGCGTCTCAAGGTGTTGCCGTAATGGAAATAATTAGTAATAACTGGTTTTTTATCCTGTATTAGTTTATGATTTACTTCAATGAAAACAAAATCAGTGAGAAAGTTTTCTAAAGAGAAGTCTCAAATTTGAGAAAGCTTGGAAATACCAAGTTAAGGACCCACTGTACAAAAAAGTCCAGACATTTGAAAACAAGCAAATGCACAGTTAACATAACACAAACAACCTTAACTCTGCCACCGTAGCACTGTCTTCCTCCCACCTGTTTCCAAAATGCAAAGAAACTTATCATACCTTTTGTGCATGAAGAACTGAAAACGTGAAGCACTGGTTTCATAGCCAACTTAGGAGGTTTGCATATGTCAATAGGCTAGCTGTGTTGCCCAGTGGTGGAAATGCCAGTACATCCATAGAAATAAATTGACAGTTCTTGAACGAAAAGCATCCAGAGGGCAATCATTCCTCACTCTAATTCTGTAGACTGTGTATGGCTGTAAAGAAGGTGAGAGTCTGCCCATCCACTGCATGAGTGGAATATTGCCATTTTTGCGGCTACCCTGAGATGAATGGATGAGGTTGTCTCCTACTTCCTGGCTGTTTTCAGGGTGGCGTTAGCAGGGCAGAGGTAAGGTCATTGGATGAAATGAAGTGTGCATTTACACATTTTCACCAGGCGCTGGCGGGCTTCCCAGTGGGCATTGCTTTCAGCAAGCAGTATGATCAGAAGTCGGAAGAAACTGCAGTAAAACAGGGAAAGGGTAGGGAAAATTTAATAGGAATGAGAGAGTCTGAAGAGACTCAGCATTATTCATTTCCACCGTCATGTCCACTCCAGGCAGAAAACTCTTTTTGACATACAACCTCTGGGCATCTCACCGGGTGGATGTGATAATAGGTATCTCTGATTCTTAGAAGGGGGGAAAAACCTACCCTTGGGTCATGCCAGTTTATGGAAATCATCTATCATTTATCTGATAGTTTAAGCACATCTGCATACTAAGCTACACACAACCAAAGGAGCTCTCTCTATTCCACAAAACCTTGCCGATGCATTTTTTAATAGAAAACATCAGTCCCAACTAGCCTCAAGGAACAATCCCACTTTAATCATCCACCGCACCAAGGACTAATTTTAGACAAAGGTTCAATGCTCCAAGCCATCTATACCATGTAATAAGGGAGCCAAGTCTTACATTTGTGGGGAAAGGTTCCATCTCCTTTTCAAAGTTGTAATTTCCTATAGTAATTAACACAGGATCTGAAATACATCTACAATGAGACTCAGCTAAGTTTTGCATTAAATGCTGTCTGATCTATTTCTGTTCAGCCTTGAACTCTTTGAGGAACATTTGTAAATGTAATGGGTACTCTGTTTCCACCATTGCTCCTGAATAATTCATGCAGTGGCAGGTCCTACACATGCTTGTTCTGAGAATCGGGAGATTTGGAATTCTTCCCTCGCTCGCTCGTCATGGTTAATGGATTAAGGTTTGCCCATCGGACAGATTACTGCTGCCAGGAAACCAGCCGACTCACCAACATAAAAGCAGCACAGTTCACATATTCACAGGTTCAATTTAGAAGCATATCTGAATGTATCCAGACTGGAGTTAGTTGGAAAGTGGAGAAAATTTAGATTTCGGGGCGGGGGGGTGGGGGAATCATCCGGAATTGGGCAGGAAGGCCAAAATTTCAAAATTGTTCCACAACAAAATTAGTAAAAGAATAATAATAATTGTGGTTCAATCAAAGCATTACATTTTGATACATTCAAAACGCTGCTCTTCAGTTTGGACCATTTTTGCTTTTTTCCCCCTATATGTAAAAAGTCAATTTCTAAATGAAAAGTCATTTCAAAACAAAAACTCAAAACTTTCCCATTTCGAAAATCTCAGCAGGGGACATTTCAACATTCTCAAAATTATTTTTGCCATTTTTTTCCCCAAAATGAAGTTGACCCAATCGTATTGTTTTTGATCAAATATTCGGTTTAGTCAAAACAGCATTTTCTGATGGAACACTGCTTTGACAACATTTTGGGGATCAGCTCTCTTTAACCTAAGAAATCTCACAGCAGGTTCTCAGAAAATTACTAATCTGTCCTCATTTGGGTCAGATCATAGAATTATAGAAGATCAGGGTTGGAAGGGACCTCAGGAGGTCATCTAGTCCTACCCCCTGCTCAAAGGAGAACCAATCCCCAAGATCAGAAATATTGTCAAGAGGCAATTTGGTTGATCCTAAAACAGTCCTGTGGCGTGGTAAAGGCTCACCACTTCTTTAATGTGGGAGTAACAGAACAGAAACGGGGGCACATTTAATGTCAGGAGGTAGGACTTGCCTTCAAACCTACTGGGAACCAAGCTGGGCATGGGCACTGTGGCTGTGACATGAACTGCTGTATTTTACTTTGGAGAGGATTCTTCCTGAGCTATGTGTCCACACGGGATGAGAGCATCATGTAGAGCCCTGCAAATCTGCGGATATCCGCTTTGAATCCGCGGAGATCTGCGGCTGCGGACGTGGAATCGGTTGTATTGATTGCCACCTTTGCGGATCGGACGCAGATCCAGATGTTTGTATCCACGCAGGGCTCTAACCGTGAGATAGGGTGTTGGTGCGGATACATGTAAAAGGGAGATTGCAGATCATGGGTTGAATAGAAGTTAATTATCACGGATGCATATCCGAATTTTTGTATCCAGGCAGGGCTCTGCATTTCAGTTCTGCCCTTAAAATGTGGGAGCAAGCAATGTGAGTAACATCCTGTCCTCATCCTCCAAGCAGCTCACTGGCCCTCAGGTCTGAGATGGCTTTCAACACCAGGCGCAACTCAATATTGCTGCTTCTCCTCTGGATTCCAGTATAATTTGTTTGTGCTTTTTCAGGCCCCACACTGCACACCAGCTTTCAGCATGGATCTTCAACAGAGACGTTCACTGTCCCCATAAGCACTTCAACATGGGCCAGGGATGGTCAGCCAGGATAACAGCTGCGTTGCCTCAACAGAATCTAATGCACTCAGAGGAAAATTCAGAGCCCGGGTCAACTGGATCAAGAGCTCTGGCCTGGTGGTCGGGGACGGGTGGCAGGTGAGCTCCCTCCCACCCACGCTTCAAGCCATCCGGTGGAGCGTGGGTCCGCTGCTCTATCTTGGCGTTTATCTATCCACTGCGCATCCTTCTCCACCGGAGAACTGGCAGAATTTGGAGGGTAGAGTGGGTGAGCAGCTGCGGAGATGCACAGGACTGTTCCGGTGTCTCTCCCTGCGAGGGAGGGCACTGGTGCTGAACCAGCTGGTCCTGTCCATGCTCTGGCACCGACTCAACACCCTGACCCGGCCCCAAGGATCCTGGCCAGGCTCCAGAGGATGGCTCTGGAGTTCTTCTGGCCGGGGCTGCACTGGGTCTCTGCAGGGGTTCTGAGTCTTCTCCTGGAGGAGGGAGGACAGGGCCTGGTTTGCTTGCGCAACCAGGTCCATGTCTTCCGCCTCCAGGCCCTGCAGAGGCTCCTTTATGGTGCAGGTAGTCCGGCGTGGAGCACGATGGCGCACGCCTTCCTCCGCCACCACCGAGGGCTCCAATATGACCGGCAGCTCTTTTTTCTCCATCCAAGAGGCCTTCCGCGAGACCTCTCCGAGCTGCTGGTCTTCTACCAGGACCTCCTCCGGACCTGGAAGCTTTTTTCGGCGATCAGGTCATTTGTAGTCACCGAGGGAGCGGACCTCCTCGCGGAGCCCCTGCTACACAACCTCAATCTCCGTGTGCAGGTGGCGGAGTCTCCCTCGGTGCGTCGGAGGTTGGTCCTGGCAGAAACCACCAGAGTCGGAGACCTCCTGGACTACGACGGGGGGGATTGGGTGGAGCCCCCTGCGCTCGGACAACGCATGGGGCTTTCCACCCTTCCGACCCCTAGGCGTGTAACTCCAGGAGGTGAAGGCCGCTTTGTCACCCGATTCTCTCGCTTTCCTGCGGCGAGCCCTGCAAGAGGGTGTTCCCCGCCTACCCCTCACCCCTGGCCCTCCGGACATTTTTCTTGGGCCACTCTTCCATGAGTCCCCCCGGCCTTCCCGCTCCCACACTCTGAGCCGGCTGCATACCCTGCAGCCGGTCCAGTTTCGAACCGCGCCCAGAAACCATCTGTACATGCCCATGCTCCATACATTGCATTTCCTCACCCTCGTGTCCCGCCCCGACACCAAATGGCGAGACTATCTTCCACCTAAAGAGGGTGAGGAGCCCAGGTGGGCCAGCCTTTATTCCACCTTGGTCCCACAGCCCGCCGGGGACATTAGTTGGCGGCTCCTTCATGGAGCTGTGAGCACGGGCATGCACCTGGCACGGTTCACCCCTATACCAGAGGCCTGCCCCTTTTGCGGCGTGAGGGAGAACCTGGCGCACACCTATCTCGAATGCACCAGGTTGCAGCCCCTATTCCGGCTCCTCCAGAACCTCTTGTTGAGGTTCTGGCTGCACTTTTCCCCACGCTTGTTTCTCTTTGCACACCCTATCCGTGGCCCCACGAAGTCGTGAGACCTCCTCGTCAACCTCCTCCTGGCTCTGGCCAAAGTCTCCATCTATAATACCAGGAGGAGGTTGTTGGACGAGGGGGTGCTCTGCGACTGCGGGGTCTATTTCCGTTCCTCCCTCGTCTCACGCATCTGGGCAGAGTTCCACTGGGCAGCATCCGCTGGCTCCCTCGACAGCTTTGAGGAGCAGTGGGCGCTGTCCAGCGTTCTCTGCTCTGTGTCCCCATCCGGTATCCTCATTTTGAACCTCTGACCTTCACTCCGATCCCTGTTTTTCATTAGTTGTCCCCCATAATCCGTTGGTCCCTGGGTCCAGTGGTCCCTCCCGCTAGGCTGGGGGAGGGGCCTTTAGTAGGGGGTGGGCTTGCGGCCGCCCACCTCCCGGGTTTTCCAAAACGACTAGCTGAAGGGCACCAGAGTCCCTGAGGCCTTTGTCATAGGGGCATGGTCTGTAAGGGACAGGCCACTACACCCTCAGGATAAAAAGAGCTTTGGGGGACTCAGGCCCCCTTTGTGCAGGGCAATGTGCACAGGCAGAGCGCGAGACCACCCCTGCCCTGAAGAGCTCACAGCCAAAATATACCAACCCGACAAAGGAAGGAGGAGAAACTGAGGCACAGAGCAGGAAAGTGACTTGCCCAGGGTCACCCAGCAAGCGAGCGACAGAGCCAGCAATAGACCCCAGCTCTCCTGAGTCCACTGGACCATGCTGTCTTTGAGCTCAGCCCATCGGGTTTGTATGGAAGTCCAGCTTCCGGGATGGAAGGCTCCCGAGGCAGGCAAACGATTGTCTTCACGGTCAGTGCTCAAAGCAGATCGTGTGTCGCTTGGCTTGAGCTTCTGCGGGGCTGGCAGACAGATAAACCTTGCTTCTGACTTGAGGAAGGCAACAAACTGGCAGTGGAAGTCACTTAGGGAGGATAAATCTGCCACGCCAAGATGTTGGCATACACTTAAGGGGTTAAGCCTTGTCATGGGGAGGAAGAGAGGGGAGCTCTAACCATGCTTCAGAGCAGAGGCCTCCTTCATTCCAAGCTCCCCACCCCCATAAAAACCAGACTTTCCTCTCCTGCTTCGCTGCAGGCTGGCATTGCCAGCTGGCGCTGCAGAGACAAATCTACTAAAATATGTCCTCCCACAAAGACAGTGAGGATAATAAATCACCTTGGAAGGACTCCTCCTGTGGTCTTCTCTTTCCACCCTCTGCCCCCACCAAGCTCTTGTCCCATTGCCTCCTTGGTCTGCTTTGCCCCACTACTCAGAAATGACACACACTGCTTCTGCTGCTCCATCCCACCCCATTTGGGCCATTGACCGACCACTAGGCTGCTCAGCTTGTGACCATGGCCACAGTCAGCTAATGCACGGCAGGCCAGATCACTGGAAATTTACCCCCAGCACGTGGCCCACTAAATGACCCTAGAGACAAGCCCTGAGTTCTATCTTGCTCCTGGGGGAGGGCTCACATTGGCAGGTATCAGAGGAAGACGGAAAACAGAATTTCTTTCTCCCTGGATTTTCCAGCATTTCAAAACATTTGTTTTCATTCAACAGCGGAACAAAAATCCGTCGTTTCCAACTTTCTCCCAAAAGTTTTCATTTGGAAACATTGAAAAACCATTTCCTCGGGGTAAGGTCAAGGTATGCTCTTAAAATATTAATAGCAGAGTCGAGACAATCAGAAATTAAATGAAAGTCAAAAGCAAAGGTTTCACCAGCATCAAAAAAAAAAAAAGTGAGAAAGTCAGTGTGATTCATTGATACTTTTCGGGGGACAGTTTTGCTGGAATAGGCTCGTTCCCGCGAAACTTTTCAAATTTGATGAAAGTGCGTTTTCCGATGGGAAAAGATGTTCCATCAAAATAAATTGGACCAACTCTAGCAGGGCCTGGGGAAAGATGCCCACAGTGCAATTATGGTCCTAATGTGCCATCATCCAGCTAAAATCCTAAGAATGCGGCAGCCTAAGCTATGGCTGGCCCACTGGTCGGGCAGACCTTCCAGTGCTGGATCCTCCGGCCAAGACTTCTGGACTTGGTTTGCTTTGTTCAAATGCCCTTTTCATTCCAATTACAATGCCCGCCTCCTCTCTGTCTTACTACCATGCCACCCTGCTAGCTTAAGGCTGTGGATCCCCACCTTTATTGGTAGAGCGCCTCCTGCTGATAGCAAGGTAGACAGGTGGAGTCGTATACCCCTTCGTGCCAACGCCTCCCTCCCCCAGCACCTCTCTCCTCACCGTCTCTCCTCTCATTTGTATTCCCTCTTTTGCTCTGTCTTTATTCATTTTTACATCTACTTCTTCTCACGTGCCTGGAGGACTCATGCTGCAAGGGGAGTCGGTTGCGGGTCTGTGGGTCTCCTAAGCCCAGGTAGAGGCTCATGCTAGCAGAACTCAAGGAAGTGTGCTAAAAATAGTAGTGGGGCCATCGTGGTGTG
Source organism: Chelonia mydas (assembly GCF_015237465.2). Taxonomy (NCBI): domain Eukaryota; kingdom Metazoa; phylum Chordata; order Testudines; family Cheloniidae; genus Chelonia; species Chelonia mydas. The sequence goes on along the minus strand of NC_051257.2, from coordinate 20,348,285 downwards.
GGCTCTCAAGCTGCGGGGGGTCAAGTGGGCCACCATTTTCAGCATGCTAGCTCAAGGACCACTAGTGCAAGTCTATTTATCCCGGGCTGGCGGGGCTCGCTCCCAGCTCCAGTGTAGACCTCCCTTCTGGGGCTGGGACGCAGACTCACACAGCTCAGCTGCGTATTGGGGGAGAACACAGACACCGAGCCTGGGTTGATGGGCTGCTCCCTGAGCCTGCAGCCCTACACACATACGGTGCACCTGGGGCCACGTCACTGGGGAGGAAGAAGGGGGGTTGCCCAAGTCACCGCTGGGAAGTAGAGCTGTCCGACAATTTTTTGACTAAACTCGTTTCCATCGGAAAGTGCCGATTTGTCAAAACAAAAAATTTTTGCGACAAAGAGGCTGTTTGGACACAATTTTCAACTCAGAAAACTTTGGAAAAGGTTTCAAGGTTGTGGGCATGTTTCCTTTTGACGTTTTCGACATGAAAATCTCCAGTTTTCCAGTTCAGAATGAATTTTTGTTTAGAACCCTATGCTCATTGTGGTAAAGACAAAGTTTAAAACGGAAACAAAACTTTTTGATTGAACCAGAAGTATTTTCCTTTTATTTATTTTAGATTTTCCGTTTGTGAAAAAAAAATTGTTGTTGAGACTTTGGACTTTTTGAAAGAGGAAAAAAAAATTTGAAATCTCTAAAATTTTCTCAGGATGCGAAAACTGTTTCTTTCCCAGCTTTGGTGGGGAGAACACAAACGGTCATACAGCTTTCCCCACCCGCACTGCTCCTCACCCAGCTACAGCAGCTTGATGCTGTAGCACCTGCTTTTAGCTCTGGAGGTCACCGGTTCAGTCCCCAGTGTGATGACCAAGATGGGTGGCCTTGAGAATAGCATATAGTCCATGCTGTACAGCAAACAATTTGTGACCCTGGGATTCCATGAGGGATTCAGGAAAAGAGTCTTATTGAAAGGTAGCAGAGCACATACAGGCCCGAGCCAAAGGACTCCTATTTCTACCTTGCTTCACCTTTCAGAACAATCAGTGAAGGGGTAAACTCATATGCCACATGAGATGGTCAGGGCAAGGCTCAGGGAGTCAGGACTCACGCATCCTGTTCCTTCCTCTGCCACTGGCTCTGTGACTTTAAACAAGTCACTTGCCCTCTCTCTGTCTCAGTTTCTCCATCTGTAAAATGGGCACAAGGAGCCTAACCAAACTTTTGCAAAGCGCTCAAACAACCACACCCTGCACTTTGATTGCACCTCTGACCTGAGGAGCTTAAACTAACCCTGCAGCAGATTGCACAAAGTTAGATCTATTGGCAAAATACTATACCTTGCATCCGTGGGCTAGCATGACTGTGCCCCACCCACGCACACTTCAGATATGTCGGCAGGTCAGTTGGAGGTGTGACTGCAGCATGATCCGGTGTGGCCATGTGAGCTTTAATAGCAGTGAAAAGGTAGCAGCCCAGGCTTTAGCACCGAGGACACTGGGTGCTTGTCGTCATTGCTGGCCCATGTCACTGCATTTTCTCTGCTAGTTTTAGCCATGCTAGCTAGATCAAAACTAGGACAGGTATGCCTCCCCGTGCTGCAATCACCTCTCCGATTGCAGGCTGGACACACCGTTAGGGTCAGATTCTGCACTGAGCCCGGGGTGAGGGGTGGTTAACATGCAGCCTTCCGGTCTTGGCGGGCCATCTGAGTTATGACAACCTGCCACCAGCTGCTTATGGGCAGCGGCACTGGCTGGAATCCCTGCCGCGGGAGCTGCGGCTCCACCCAGACTCCTTCCCCGCCATGTTCTCTACGCCAGGCCTTGTGAACAGGTCCTTGGCTTCATCCAAGGGCTTTAAAAGCCCCTGCATACGCTGTCGCAACCCCTTTCCCTGGCACACAGGCAGAGGCACCAAGCCCTGCTCCTCCCCTGAGCACCCATTATTATTTTCCCCATGGGTGCTCCAGCCCCAGAACACCCACGGCGTCGGCACCTCTGCACACAGGGGCCAGAGTGGCGATGAGATTATCGCCTGGCTCTCTAAGGACCTGAGTTTTTGAATTGCAGATGGCGCGGTAGGCGCTCAGCAGAGCAAACCCTGTGTCTCGGGGAATTTTTCAGACAGCAGTTCTCTCGTCCACCAGCCCGAGCCAGGTTTACAGTAACGCTCCTCCTGAGGGGCCCGGAAGCATTTCCACTGTCACCGGCAGCCACCTCTTAAAAAGGTGGAGGGGGGGAGCAGCAGCCGCCAACCCTCCACAAAAAGAGGCAGGAGCAAGATCTGTAGCCAGCTACTGTGCTTACAAAACAGCCTCTTGGGAATCTAACGTCCACGCAGCACAGACAGGGGCTCCATTGATAAGGTCCCGCCTGCATGACCCCCACGTAAAGCCGCAGACTACTCAGTTTATTGATCTCAGCAGAAGAAAGGGCCCAGCTGACCCTTCGGGGACTTGAACCTCCCTTTCCTACTGTGTCTAGTTCTTTAAGCCTGGCTGCTTAGAACTCAAAGCTCTCATCCCTGGCTTTGTGCTCCTTTCTGGGAGCCTGCTGTTCCTTTTTGTTTAAAGGGCTTGCTTTTTCCAAAAGGCAACGGCAGATCTAGCATCCTCAATGCCACGTACCATAGTCAAGCGCTCAGCCTGGGGCCTGGGGAGTACAAGTATCCGTGTGCAGACAGGGTGATCTCCACGTGCAGTCCCCCCATTTGCACACACAACGATGGAAACTGCAAATTCAAGTGTTTTTGGAAACCCGGCGCCCTCGATACTGTATACGGCAGGATTCGGTACAGTGCCTCCCACGTGCAGCCTCAGGACACTTTAGAATTAACGCTACATGGCATTCCGGGGCGCTGTTAAACAGCAACTGGGTTCCACCCCAAAAGCAGCTGCATTTCCATAGTAGAGAAAGTGATTTTTTTCCCCCTGTAAATAATCTGAAGCATTCTGGGATCCTTCCATGTGAAAACGCTTGCGGAGAAAGATTCTGCTGGCCTTTGGGAGGGAAGGTCTTTGAGCTGCTCTGAAATAGCCCTGCTCTTCTTAGGAGCGTCCAGTGGTTAGGACAATGAGGCCCTCCTCCCTGGCTGGAGCCTCTTGGGGCTACCCTAATACAAACAGTGATAATAATCCTCCTAGCTTCCCAAATAGGGCCAGGTTCTCAGTGGAGTAGTATGAGGCACAGTCTAGTGGTTTGGGCATGGAAGTAGAAGTCAGGAGACCTGGATTCTGCTGTTCCGGGCTCTCCCATTGATCTGTTCTGAGACCTGAGGCAAATCATTTCCCCTCTCTCTGCCCGCTTAGATTGCGAGCACTTCAGGCCAGGCACTGTCTCTGTACTTACAGTGCCTAGCGCACTGGGGCTCTGATTTTGGTTGGGACCCCTGAGGCCTTATTCAAATAATAAGCAGAACAGCTCCTCAAGCATAGATCAGGCAAACCTCTCTCTCCCAGGTCGTGCCCCTTCCAAAACCTGCAGTTATTGGGGAAGGGAGAGAATCGCCCAAACTTGATGGCAGTCAGAAAGCATGGGGAAAGTCAGCATTGTGCATTGTTCAATGGCTTATCCATTCATGACGAAACTTCTAGATGGGTCGTTCAGGATCATCAGCTGGCCGGCCATTAGCTAGCTTGGTATTTATACCTCGTTCCCAGGATCCTTTCAGTCAGACAGAAGCCACATTCTGCCCAACCAACGTGGTTTAAAGAGTTCCAGGGCAGGCACGTGCACGCACATGAAGTCAGTCGGTGATGACAAGGTAGCGCAGCCGAGGCAGGCGTGAAGACATTTCATACAGATTTCCCCAATAAGGCTGCGAGAGATGAAAACACTGCTACAAGGCCTTGCGGGAGGCTCAGAAATTGCTCTGTGAAATCAGCCGCAATTGGTAGTTAAATGGGAACCTTGGGGGTGTTCTGAAGTCTCTTTCATAGCTCAGCGCAAGAGAACTGATCTTTAAACTAAACAGATTTGTTCCTTTTTTTTTCTCTCTCTCTCTCTCCCCACAGGTTCTTGCTACTGGAGCGGCTAGGCAGTGAGCTTGCTTGCCCAGGCCTCTCTCAGCATGAGGAAAACCCCAGGGGCCAGCTGCGTGCAGGTACGTGCTCAGAGATGTTGGTGACGGCTGAACCCACTAATGCTAGCTGAGGGAACGGCTGTCCCCATCTATCCAGCACGTACATGCAGGTGGGCTCAGAACAGTGTTTTCTGGGAGGCGTACAGGAAGCTTAGACTGGAGCAGGAGTCCAATTCACTGTCAGCATTATGCAGGCTTCCATGTCCACCACAGGCTACCTGACTCCTGCAAGCCCCATGCCAAGTGTTTGACCTATTTGCAAATATCTCCTGTATCTGCTACAGCTGACGGGCACCAGTTTGGGGGTAAGTCTCAATAACTGGGTAAGAGATGCCCCCTCTGCCCAAATACGTTCATATGCCCCTGATGTGCCCAGTCCACCTGGGCACGCACTCCCGTCCTTCACGAAGACACGTTTTTTTCAGTCTGGGCACTTCCTGTCCTGTAGGGTGAGTCATTTGGTCTCTGAGCTACACAGGGGTCTCCTCTTGGTTAGAGGCAGGGGAAGAAGTCCCCAATTTTCAAGTTCCGGTTTTTGATCCAATTACGATTGGTTTTCTTTTCACCGACTGCTTAACACAGTGGCTGAGAGAGGAGCAGGTGGGGCAGGGAATCACGGGCCTCTGCGGTCGGGTCACTAGCCACGTAGGACAGCAAAGGGAAGGAAGGATGAGAACAAAGAAGGGAAGATAGTCTTGTGGCTAAAATCAGGCCTCGGGAGATCTGGATTTGATGCCCAGCTCTGTCACGGATGCCCTGTGACCTCGAGCAAATCACTTACATCTGCCAGTGCCCCAGTTCCCTGCTGTAAAATGGGGCTAGTGATTCTTCTCTTCCTATACAAATTCATCGTAGTTTAGTGTGCTCATGTGATGGTGATGGGGATCAAATAAGCACCTGTAGAGATGGTGAAGAGACCGCCTTAGGCCACAATTCCACCGATGTAAATTTCTCCCACTACAAGACAATCTCCATCCCCAGTGCAGAAGTCGTTCCCACTCTCTCAGATGAATCGCTCTCCTTTAGCAAGTGTGACTTTTTTATGCTTAAGAAACCAGGGTGATGTCCCAACTCTAGCACTAGGACCAGTGACAGGCAAGGGCAGCCAGCTCAGACATTCTGCTGACAGAAGAATCAAAGACCAAAAAAAACCACTTGTTTTTATTGCACTGCCGAGTACGAAGGAGGTAGCCAGAAATAGCCACCACTGGGATAAATCAGCATCATCATAAATAGCAGCAACTCAGATGCGTGGGGGGCGGGGGGGCGGGATTTCTTGAAAGTGCTAGATTAGAGGCTTTGACACGCAGCCCGGGTCCCGAAGCTGCTACATCATCACGCCTTGCAGCACAGACTACATTGGTTAAGCACCCCGCGGTGCAGAAAAACCCATCTTCCCAGGTGTTCAGGGAAGGGGTGGAATTATGGTCTTGGCTATGGCACCCACCCCAGCAAACAGTCACAAAGCTGCTAAAAGTTGTACCCTAGGCTTTGCATTCATCACGCACTAGTGCTACAAGCTTTTGCCAGTGTGTTTGCATCCGCCTGCAGGAGTCTGCACAGCCAGCCAAACAGGGATCTGTCCTCCATCGGTCATGAGTCTGGTCCCACGATAGGGAGAAGAGGAGGCCAATGGCTGAATGGCATCAGGGAGGGACTGGCAACGGAATGGAAAGCCAGCTAGTGAGGGAGATGAGATGGCTGATGATGGATAGGGCAGGGGCTGGTGGGGGGACATCATTGGCTGGCACCAGCTGGAATGTGCAGGCAAATGTGATTATCACTGGCTAGAAATAAACAGGAATACAGGTGTGTTACAAATAAGTCCTATACATTTATGACACCAAGTCTCCTGGGCCCAGATCCTCAAAGGATATGTAGGTGCCTAACTCCCATTGGATTCCATGGGAATTAGATGCCCAAATATATTTGAGGATCTGGGCTACAGCAATTACTGTTACAATGGACACAGAGACAGCAGAATAATAAAACACCTTCCCCAGGGTTTGAGAGTAAGTTAGAGCCTTTGGAATCATTTCCTATCCCAGGAGGTCGACTTGGCCACATGGGACTTCCGCAGTGGGTATTAAAAAGCTAAGGGCAACCCTGCCTGGGCGAGGAGTCAGAGCAGAGAAGCCAGGGGGCTGGGATATTTCAGTACCCAGGTGGCATCTCCAATACCAGCAGGTTTCTCTCTTGGCTGCTTTAATATTTTCGCCACTACATATAATTTTCTAATAATCACCCACTTAACAATGTTCCCTTTGCCACACAATTCAGGATATTAATCCTATTAGTCGGTGCTAATCCTGTGCAAAACAAATAGAAATATCCAGTCTCTCATTTACTCTGGCTAGAAAAAAAAGGGGGTGGATAGGAGGGGGAGAGAGAGACAAAAATATTTTGGAGGTCTGCAGTTTTGTATATTAATGTAATGGAAGTGGGCTTTCCATGTAGAATTCTATTATCATGTAACAGAGAATCACGCAGCCCGGTGATCAGAGGCAATTTGTCAGATTAGGCATTAACTATCGTGTTTAGAAACCATACATTTTTCAACCCATTGGGGCATCACAAAACAATATCCTAGATTTTCCCTGCTCTTCCTCACTGAAGAATCTATCTTGGGCCATCCAGCCCTCCGTCCCCCTACCTCATTAATAAGTCTTGCTGACTAGGTAAAATAATAAAATAAAATAATAATAATAATAAGTAAAAGAGCAAAGAAGGGGAAGGGAAGAAAAATGAAAAGCTATAGAAAAGAACTTCATTTTCCAGCATGTTCATTTCTCTTACTTCTGTTAAGAGGTGCTAGAGCCTTGTGTTCGCTTTTCACCAGCACTTTGCATGGCAAGACTGCCCCCTAGAGGACCTAGAGGGAGAGAAAAACCTTTGCAAACCCGCTTGGTGTTATGGTTTAACATGAACTTTATCTATCTGACAAAGGGGTGGGGGAACAAACAGCTCTGCAGAGGCCGTGGTAGTGCCTCGAGAAGCGTGCAACGCACACGGCGCTGACATAAGCTCGATTATAAAGGTGTGAAGAGAAAAGGCCACTTTGGTGTAATTGGAGGCACTGTTGCATCACATAAAGAGACCGGGTTTTGGTTATGGCAACCGGCAAGGGGTGAGCTGCTCAACAGCTGGTTTGAGAAGGTTTTCGGGGCCATTGCAGCATTTTTCTTCTAAGTCGGTCGTTGAAGAAAGAAGAGCAGACACACAATCAATTCGCTGGGTACAACACCGAACTCTAAAATACCTAGCTGGCCTCCATTACCACACTGTCTGGGTACCTCGCATTCTCTAGTGCATTTATCCTCAGCACCCCGTGAGGTAGTACTTCCTATTATCCACCTGGTAAGGAGAAGGAACACAGTACCAAGGGTACATATTTTCAAATGTAGTTAGGCTCATCACGTCCACTGAAATCAGTGTTGAGGATCTAGGTGCAAGCAACTTGCCCAAGGTCACACAAGAAGTCTGTAGCAGAGCAGGTACTTGAAGCCAGGTTGCCCAAGTCCTAGGCGAGTGTTGTAACCACTGGATTCGTTCCTCTCACAGAGCTTCTCCTCCACCTCACCAGCCAGGCTGGACTTTGTGTCTTTCTGCCGTCTGCCCCCTGTCACACAAACTATGGCCCTTCTCTTCACCACTCCGCTCCTCTGCTTCCCCCTCTGTTCCTCAGGCCCAGGAACCTCTGACTGTGTGCAGCTCTTCTGAGTACATCGTCAGGTCTCAGCGAGATCTTGGCCAACTGTTGCTGGTCTTCAGCCCTTCGTGAGTTCCTGGGAGCAGGTCAGCCAGAATACACTGCAATCCACACCCCCAGGAGAGCTGAAGAACACAGGGTGGGCTTTTCTAAAGCATCTGGTGGTGGCTTCCCGCAGTGAGCGTTTCACCATGGATTTCAATGGGAGCTGGGCCAGGCCACTTTTGAAATGAAAATCCTGCCCTGCCCAACATCCCTGCCTATGTGGGAGCATCACACCCAGCAAAAACCTGCAATGGATTCCAAATGACAGAAAAACAGAGCCACATGGGGAAATGCCTGGCTGTTTAAAAATAGCCAGAGCTTCGCGAACCAGCTGAGCGGCGGCGAACCAGCTGAGCAGCGGGGGACAGCAGAGCAGCTCACAGCAGGAGTTTGCCTGGGAGTTCGCCTGGGGTGAGCCCAGTGAGGCTTACATCTTGCAAACTGCTCTGAGGAAGCTCATAGTAGGAAGGTGATATGGAAGGGGGGGGTTCAGCTGTTGTGACCTGCACTGGATATGCCATGTTTGTCTTTCTTCCACAGGACAGAAGCGACTTTGTCTGTACAAAGTGCAAGCTGGTCTCCATATTGGAAGAGAAGATTGAAGGTCTGGAGCAACAGATAACGACCCTGCGTTGCATACGAGAAACTGAGGATTTTCTGGACAAAACTCAGGATATGCTTCTAGGGGCACAAAGCTCTAAAGATATAGAGCAGGTTGCACAGAGGAGCCAAGAGGCCAGTGAAGAAGCTTGGCAACATGTGACCTCCAGAGGAAGAAAGCAGAATGTCCGGGTTCCAGTAACACAGACACAGGTAACTAACCGCTTTCATGTTCTCTCCACAGGTACCATTGCGGAGAGTGGACCAGATGATATGTCTGGGGGGAGAAAGCAGAAGGAGACTCCGCTGGTTGGAAGGCATGAGATGCGATGTCCTGAGGTTGGGGGTTCCACGACCACCACTCCCAAGAGGAGGCGGCGGGTGGTGGTGGTCGGGGACTCTCTCCTCCGGGGGACTGAGTCATCTATCTGCCGCCCTGACCAGGAAAACCGAGAAGTCTGCTGCTTGCCAGGGGCTAAGATTCGTGATGTGACGGAGAGACTGCAGAGACTCATCAAGCCCTCGGATCGCTACCCCTTCCTGCTTCTCCACGTGGGCACCAATGATACTGCCAAGAATGACCTTGAGCGGATCACTGCGGACTACGTGGCTCTGGGAAGAAGGATAAAGGAGTTTGAGGCGCAAGTGGTGTTCTCGTCCATCCTCCCCGTGGAAGGAAAAGGCCTGGGTAGGGACCGTCGAATCGTGGAAGTCAACGAATGGCTATGCAGGTGGTGTCGGAGAGAAGGCTTTGGATTCTTTGACCATGGGATGGTGTTCCATGAAGGAGGAGTGCTGGGCAGAGATGGGCTCCATCTTACGAAGAGAGGGAAGAGCATCTTTGCCAGCAGGCTGGCTAACCTAGTGAGGAGGGCTTTAAACTAGGTTCACCAGGGGAAGGAGACCAAAGCCCTGAGGTAAGTGGGAAAGCGGGATACCGGGAGGAAGCACAGGCAGGAATGTCTGTGAGGGGAGGGCTCCTGCCTCATACTGGGAATGAGGGGCGATCAACAGGTTATCTCAAGTGCTTATATACGAATGCACAAAGCCTTGGAAACAAGCAGGGAGAACTGGAGGTCCTGGTGATGTCAAGGAACTATGACGTGATCGGAATAACAGAGACTTGGTGGGATAACTCACATGACTGGAGTACTGTCATGGATGGCTATAAACTGTTCAGGAAGGACAGGCAGGGCAGAAAAGGTGGGGGAGTTGCACTGTATGTAAGGGAGCAGCGTGACTGCTCAGAGCTCCGGTACGAAACTGCGGAAAAACCTGAGTGTCTCTGGATTAAGTTTAGAAGTGTGAGCAACAAGAGTGATGTAGTGGTGGGAGTCTGCTATAGACCACCGGACCAGGGGGATGAGATGGATGAGGCTTTCTTCCGGCAGCTCACGGAAGCTACTAGATCGCACGCCCTGATTCTCATGGGTGACTTTAATTTTCCTGATATCTGCTGGGAGAGCAATACAGCGGTGCATAGACAATCCAGGAAGTTTTTGGAAAGCGTAGGGGACAATTTCCTGGCGCAAGTGCTAGAGGATCCAACTAGGGGGGGAGCTTTTCTTGACCTGCTGCTCACAAACCGGGTAGAATTAGTGGGGGAAGCAAAAGTGGATGGGAATCTGGGAGGCAGTGACCATGAGTTGGTTAAGTTCAGGATCCTGACGCAGGGAAGAAAGGTAAGCAGCAGGATACGGACCCTGGACTTCAGGAAAGCAGACTTTGACTCCCTCAGGGAACAGTTGGGTAGGATCCCCTGGGGGACTAACATGAAGGGGAAAGGAGTCCAGGAGAGCTGGCTGTATTTCAAGGAATCCCTGTTGAGGTTACAGGGACAAACCATCCCGATGAGTCAAAAGAATAGTAAATATGGCAGGCGAGACAGCTTGGCTTAACGATGAAATCCTAGCGGATCTTAAACATAAAAAAGAAGCTTACAAGAAGTGGAAGGTTGGACATATGACCAGGGAAGAGTATAAAAATATTGCTCGGGCATGTAGGAATGATATCAGGAGGGCCAAATCGCACCTGGAGCTGCAGCTAGCAAGAGATGTCAAGAGTAACAAGAAGGGTTTCTTCAGGTATGTTGGCAACAAGAAGAAAGCCAAGGAAAGTGTGGGCCCCTTACTGAATGAGGGAGGCAACCTAGTGACAGAGGATGTGGAAAAAGCTAATGTACTCAATGCTTTTTTTGCCTCTGTCTTCACTAACAAGGTCAGCTCCCAGACTGCTGCGCTGGGCATCACAAAATGGGGAAGAGATGGCCAGCCCTCTGTGGAGATAGAGGTGGTTAGGGACTATTTAGAAAAGCTGGACGTGCACAAGTCCATGGGGCCGGACGAGTTGCATCCGAGAGTGCTGAAGGAATTGGCGGCTGTGATTGCAGAGCCCTTGGCCATTATCTTTGAAAACTCGTGGCGAACGGGGGAAATCCCAGATGACTGGAAAAAGGCTAATGTAGTGCCAATCTTTAAAAAAGGGAAGGAGGAGGATCCTGGGAACTACAGGCTAGTCAGCCTCACCTCAGTCCCTGGAAAAATCATGGAGCAGGTCCTCAAAGAATCAATCCTGAAGCACTTGCATGAGAGGAAAGTGATCAGGAACAGCCAGCATGGATTCACCAAGAGGTGGTCATGCCTGACTAATCTAATCGCCTTTTATGATGAGATTACTGGTTCTGTGGATGAAGGGAAAGCAGTGGATGTATTGTTTCTTGACTTTAGCAAAGCTTTTGACACGGTCTCCCACAGTATTCTTGTCAGCAAGTTAAGGAAGTATGGGCTGGATGAATGCACTATAAGGTGGGTAGAAAGTTGGCTAGATTGTCGGGCTCAACGGGTAGTGATCAATGGCTCCATGTCTAGTTGGCAGCCAGTGTCAAGTGGAGTGCCCCAGGGGTCGGTCCTGGGGCCGGTTTTGTTCAATATCTTCATAAATGATCTGGAGGATGGTGTGGATTGCACTCTCAGCAAATTTCCGGATGATACTAAACTGGGAGGAGTGGTAGATACGCTGGAGGGGAGGGATAGGATACAGAAGGACCTAGACAAATTGGAGGATTGGGCCAAAAGAAATCTGATGAGGTTCAATAAGGATAAGTGCAGGGTCCTGCACTTAGGACGGAAGAATCCAATGCACCGCTACAGACTAGGGACCGAATGGCTAGGCAGCAGTTCTGCGGAAAAGGACCTAGGGGTTACAGTGGACGACAAGCTGGATATGAGTCAGCAGTGTGCCCTTGTTGCCAAAAAGGCCAATGGCATTTTGGGATGTATAAGTAGGGGCATAGCGAGCAGATTGAGGGACGTGATCGTTCCCCTCTATTCGACATTGGTGAGGCCTCATCTGGAGTACTGTGTCCAGTTTTGGGCCCCACACTACAAGAAGGATGTGGATAAATTGGAGAGAGTCCAGCGAAGGGCAACAAAAATGATTAGGGGTCTAGAACACATGACTTATGAGGAGAGGCTGAGGGAGCTGGGATTGTTTAGTCTACAGAAGAGAAGAATGAGGGGGGATTTGATAGCTGCTTTCAACTACCTGAAAGGGGGTTCCAAAGAGGATGGCTCTAGACTGTTCTCAATGGTAGCAGATGACAGAATGAGGAGTAATGGTCTCAAGTTGCAGTGGGGGAGGTTTAGGTTGGATATTAGGAAAAACTTTTTCACTAAGAGGGTGGTGAAACACTGGAATGCGTTACCTAGGGAGGTGGTAGAATCTCCTTCCTTAGAGGTTTTTAAGGTCAGGCTTGACAAAGCCCTGGCTGGGATGATTTAACTAGGACTTGGTCCTGCTTCGAGCAGGGGGTTGGCCTAGATGATCTTCTGAGGTCCCTTCCAACCCTGATATTCTATGATTCTATGAATGAGAAGCAGAGGGGAAGGGAAGGCCGAAAGAGAGTGACAGTCCAAGGTGGGAGACAGTATCAACATCAGCCAGGAGACAGGGAGAGGGTTTCGAGGCACAAAGCAGAGCTGCAGGACAGGAGCATCTCACATTCCGGGACCCGCTTCCTGCTAGGGGTAGGACTGATGTTTGCAAAGTTCTCCCTCCGTCTGCACTAGCTTGCTCCTCGCTAATTGTCCCCAGATATTCCACTGACCCAAACACATGCATAATTGATTGCCGTAGCTGCTGTTCTGCCCCAACACAATGCCAGACGCCTCCTGATTAGCAAGTCTAATTCTCCCTGCTCTAACCTCCTTCTTAGGGGACTCTGCATCTCAAACAAGGGGCAAGTCTGTTGAACCAGAGGCGTGCCACAGACCTGTCACTGCTGCCAAACTGATGGGGTCAAACAGAAGGAGCTGACTGGTGTCCCTGGGCTGGTGTTCATTGACTGATCCTTTCTCCTTACTAGCAACACACACACCCCCCCGCAAAGTCACCACTTGGTATATGCTAAGTTCTACCTACCATAATTGCTAAGTGCTGTCCAAACATTAGCTAATTAACTCACACAACACCCCAAGAACAATATCTGTAGTCCTGCATACTAAGACAGGGATAATAAGATCCCACACTGTATGGCACCAATTAAATGCAAGTTAGGAAGGAATCACGCACACACACACCATGGTAAAATAAGCCAGCTGTGCTCAGGTGTGAGGATGTGGGGAGGTTCCACTTCCAACAAAGGTGCCAGAATTTACCACTGCCCCAGGCAGGATATCGGATAACGAGCAATGGTCTCATGCCACATGGAGACAATGGGTTTTCTGTTACACCGGTGCAAATCCAGAATAGTACCATTGGCATCCAGGGAGTTACTCTGGATTTACACTGGTGTAACCAGAATACAATATACACAGCGGCCCTGCTTCTCTTCTCGCATCGAGGTGACTCCAGTTGCTTCTGTGACGTTACTTTGGATTCCCACCAGTGTGAGGGAGAGCAGAATCAAGCTCCCAGGGGGCTTGTTAGTAAATAAGGATCAACCACCAGCTATCTCCCTGGCTGGAAGCAATCCATAGAGGCAGGGGGTTCTCAGCAACCCAGAGTTCAGCTGTTAATTTGCTTTAATTCCAAACTATCGGCTGGTTCCCTTCAGGCTTCTCTAGATTAACAGTCAATAGACATGGCGGGATGGCCATAAAAAGGTGTGTTCCCCTACTTCTCTCTTTGCTTCAGCCATCCCACCACACTTACACTGATGATGTCCATCTCTGACCCAAACTGGGAATGCCGCATTAGCTTTTCCACCACCATGCCCATGAACGGATGATAGGAAAATAGATTTAAAACCGCAGGGGGGAGCCAGATTTTGTGTTTGCTTGGGGCCGCATTCTTCCGCTCCAGCCTCAAAGCATAGGTGTGTTGGAGTGCGCGTGTCTAGGCTATGTAATCCTTTAGCTCCTCCTAAAGTCTTTTGGATTGTCTTGCCTGCCGAGGTGTATCATCCAGCAACTCTACACTAGAGCTTTTAGAGGGACTCGGACAGTTAAACTTTACTGATGTTTCTCAGAAAGAACTGAATGACAGCTAGTGATACAGTATTTCCCTGAAGATCTAACTGCCTACACATTCAGTTAAAGACAACTTGGGAACCATTGGTAAAGGCACCATCTAGGTGACTCATAATATTACTGGCCACGTATTCCTCCACTATCCTTGAAAGCGAGTGAGCACAGACTACATGAGGATGAGTTTGCAGGGTAAACACATAATAGGGCAGCCCGGGGGTAGGCTGCTCTGGACCTGGGGAGACAGTGGTGAACCTTTTACTCACCTGCCCTTTTAATGTCAATGTTTGGGATTCGTTGGCAAGACAACTGGCATGGCCAGAGCTACATATAGGTGGTTTCGGAGTCTCCCGCAACCAGAAAAATCTAAGGCTATAGTCTTGCAGAAGTGGATGTACGACCCCCGAGAGATTTTCCGTAAGTAGTCAATGCTGTGATTCGGCACTATCAATGGCAGAGTCACCGTTCGGCCAGCTTTCAGATGCAAACCAAGCCAGCCACAGCACTAGTTTGGACAGTTTTCACTGCCATTCAGCACAGTGCAACGACAAAGTATTGCACTGCTAGGAAGTGGCAACTGGCCTGAGAAAATGGTACGGAATGGCTTGAGGACAGGTGAGGGGCATGGGGTGTTATTCTGAATGTAATTCAGCTATTGCTTTGAGTTTTAATTTAATAAATATTGAGCGAAAGAGAGAAATAGGAACACACAGAACGAGATGGTGGAATTCCTGGGTGCTTTCCGGAGCAGATGAAAGACACGGGGGAATTCTGGCAGATGAGGGAGTGTTTCGAGGTGAAGGTATGGCACAAGGATAGAAAGAGTGCACGGGGAATACAATGCATATATTAGTGTACCTAGTATCAGAGCTGGAACTGTGCTATCAGAATAGCTAGAGCTGGAGGATATTTGCACCTCTCCCATAGCGGTGGAAGCAGGAAGGCCCCACTGTAAAATGTAGCTCGACTGGGAATGCCCCTTCAGCTCAGAATGCACCAAGTAACGCACTGTGAACTATGAACAGTGCTGGATGCCTATTGTCCATTGTATTCTGATGTGGCAGGAGCACCCTCTGGCGGCTTTAAAAATACCTTCTTTTGTTAATACATGCAGGAATGTTAGTCTCCAGAAAATGCATTAGGCAAGAGTGCACACGCAGCAGCCAGGGGACTGTCTCCTTTTCTCTTTCTTCTTCACTAGCTTGAGAGCCAAATACTGGCTGGGTGATAATTAGGCTCTACACCTGTTATTTCCAAGTAGATTTATTTGTAGGGCCCACGTGATCCTTTATTAGAAGTGAATCTGGGATCAGTTTGGGGCAGGAGGGACTAAGGGCGATGCTTCATGTCCTGCAGCAGGAAAATAAACTCATTAATTAGCCACATCTCCAGCTTCTCTGCTTCCTTCTGTGTGCTTTGCTGGTAGCACCAGGCTGAAGAAAGATAGATCAGCCAAGAAACCCCCCCGACAGCAACAGAGTTCCAGAGCTCACTGGCTGGAGAGAGGGAAGGGTGTCAGCTACTGCCACCCTCCTGCCCCCAAGAAGCGTGGTAACTACTCGCCTTCCTAACTGAGTGGCCCCACTGAGCTCAGCTTTGTTTGGTGTGGAGTCTATGGAAGGAAGCCTGGGGAAACACACCCACAGCTCACCCAATGAAAGAGCTGTACAACAAATCCATGCCAACAGCCACCTTGACATCACAAATGGCCACTGATCTGGTCACGTGACATGGAGAACAGAATAAGCGCTGCAAAAATAAAGATAGATCTTCCCCTCATGACCTATGGAAGAATCTACAACCACCTTGGTCCCTATATCTCAATCTGCAGTCACTTGTGCTAGCTCTTTCCTTGCAATGCTGAGTCTGGGTTATGAATTGACCTACAAACACTTCTAAACTCACTGTTTCACACGGCTTCCAACCACATCCTTCTCTTTCTGGGTTCATTTGAAGTCAACCGGTATTCATGACACGTTTCAGGTCTTGAACAGAACCTCGGGTCTCCAGCTTCCAAGGTTGAGAAAAATGGTCACGAGAGAACCTAAGTCGAGAATACGACTAAAGGATAAGAAGAAAAATCTGAGCAGGTCAGATTCCACCCAAAAAAACCAGCAGCCAATGCACGTCCCGGTCATTCAAACACCTAAAGAAAAACTTTCAAACTGAGGAAATACTGAAGGCAAGACTAGTCCAACTGTTTCGTCTTTGCTTGTGGAAGAGAAGTCTCTGCTACTCGGAAAACCTGAGCAGGAGCTGGTGTGATGAACATAAAGGACGCTGCCTCCTGTACACAGATCAGATTGATCGTTTCTCTCCAGTGACCTGTTCCAATATCGTACAGACATTACAGTGACAGGTGCAGTATCCGAACCTCAATAGAGCAGAATTAGGTGGGGCCCTGGGGACCATTCTATTGCAAAAGCCTATCTATGCTGCTGGTTATTTATAGTCCATTGTCCCCTACTGAAAGGCAGCCACCTCTGGGGACAAATCAGTGGCTTTGGAGATCTCTAGCCCCTCTCATTTGGGGGCAGATAATTTAAAAGCCACAAGAGTGCCGAGATTCTCCTTTGTATTTCAGTCTCTAGCTCTTTTCCCTGCGACAATAGCCTTGGAAAGGGAAATCCCTCGGTGAATTGATGGTGAAGGCTTGAAGGAACAAGGAGGTGGGCTCCACTTCTACGGCTGCAGGCAGGTAAGGAAACCTCAAGATCTCCCAGAGCACACCCACCTTTAAATGAGGCAAGCCGTTGAGATTGAGGGGTGTCCCCACTGACTCTTCCTAAAGACCCTAGGGCAGCGCTGTGGAGAGTGGCGCCATCAGGGTAAACCAGAAAGTGATTCTCATGGATAAGGAGGATGTTTTGCAGGCAGGCCCCAGAATGGTGTGGCAGGCAATGAACAGAGCAGACGACTAGAATTATTATAGGGCATCTGCCATGGTAACTAGGGGCATCACAGAGATCACCAGGAACAGCACACGTTATTTTAGGATGGGAAATAACTGTAGGTTCTCCCTACCAAGATCCTCCTAGCTTTAGTTACTACCACAGTAATTGGGCCATGACACCAATGTTAACATCCCTGCTCTCTTCCAAAACATGCCGGGAGACCTTTACTCTCCGTTTCCAGTCTTGTCTAAGAGGGGACATCTCCAGCTCCCTAGCGCCTAGCATTGCTTCAGCACTGAGACAAAAAGGAAAGACCAAGTGGCTTGCTAATACCTCTTTCCGAACCGCCTGGTGATGCCTTGGTTATTTCCCATCCGAGTATGGACCAGGCCTCACGTTGCAGGCCTGTAGTACAAAGAGCCAGATTCAGATTACTCACTTATTCTTTTCAGAGTAACAGCTGTGTTAGTCTGTATTTGCAAAAAGAAAAGGAGGACTTGTGGCACCTTAGAGACTAACCAATTTATTTGAGCATGAGCTTTCGTGAGCTACAGCTCACTTCATCGGATGCATACGCCCCTACTCTACTTGCGCTATATTGATGACATCTTCATCATCTGGACCCATGGAAAAGAAGCCCTTGAGGAATTCCACCATGATTTCAACAATTTCCATCTCATCATCAACCTCAGCCTGGTCCAGTCCACACAAGAGATCCACTTCCTGGACACTACAGTGCTAATAAACAATGGTCACATAAACACCACCCTATACCGGAAACCTACTGACCGCTATTCCTACCTACATGCCTCCAGCTTTCACCCTGACCACACCACACGATCCATCGTATACAGCCAAGCTCTGCGATACAACCGCATTTGCTCCAACCCCTCAGACAGAGACAAACACCTACAAGATCTCTATCAAGCATTCTTACAACTACAGTACCCACCTGCGGAAGTGAAGAAACAGATTGACAGAGCCAGAAGAGTTCCCAGAAGTCACCTACTACAGGACAGGCCCAACAAAGAAAATAACAGAACGCCACTAGCCGTCACCTTCAGCCCCCAACTAAAACCTCTCCAATGCATCATCAAGGATCTACAACCTATTCTGAAGGATGACCCAACACTCTCACAAATCTTGGGAGACAGGCCAGTCCTTGCCTACAGACAGCCCCTCAACCTGAAGCAAATACTCACCAGCAACTACATACCACACAACAGAACCACTAACCCAGGAACCTATCCTTGCAACAAAGCCCGTTGCCAACTGTGTCCACATATCTATTCAGGGGACACCATCACAGGGCCTAATAACATCAGCCACACTGTCAGAGGCTCGTTCACCTGCACATCCACCAATGTGATATATGCCATCATGTGCCAGCAATGCCCCTCTGCCATGTACATTGGCCAAACTGGACAGTCTCTACGTAAAAGAATAAATGGACACAAATCAGATGTCAAGAATTATAACATTCATAAACCAGTCGGAGAACACTTCAATCTCTCTGGTCACGCAATCACAGACATGAAGGTCGCTATCTTACAGCAAAAAAACTTCAAATCCAGATTCCAGCAAGAAACTGCTGAATTGGAATTCATTTGCAAATTGGATACTATTAATTTAGGCTTAAATAGAGACTGGGAGTGGCTAAGTCATTATGCAAGGTAGCCTATTTCCCCTTGTTTTTTCCTACCTCCCCCCGACGTTCTGGTTAAACTTGGATTTATGCTGGAAATGGCCCACCTTGATTATCATGCACACTGTAAGGAGAGTGGTCACTTTGGATGAGCTTTAACAGCAGGAGAGTGAGTTTGTGTGTGTGGTTTTTAGAGGGGGTTGGGGGGGTGAGAAAACCTGGATTTGTGCTGGAAATGGCCCACCTTGATTATCATACACATTGTAAAGAGAGTGGTCACTTTGGATGGGCTATTACCAGCAGGAGAGTGAGTTTGTGTGGGGTGGGGGGGGCGGAGGGTGAGAAAACCTGGATTTGTGCTGGAAATGGCCCAACTTGATGATCACTTTAGATAAGCTATTACCAGCAGGAGAGTGGGGTGGGAGGAGGCATTGTTTCATGGTCTCTGTGTATATAATGTCTTCTGCAGTTTCCACAGTATGCATCCGATGAAGTGAGCTGTAGCTCACGAAAGCTCATGCTCAAATAAATTGGTTAGTCTCTAAGGTGCCACAAGTCCTCTTTTTCTTTTCACTTATTCTTGTCTCGTCTAAGGAATACGCAAGGAGCAAGTTACTCCTCACCAGAGTAAGTATAGCAGAGTCTGGCCCAAGGCAATTTGGCTGCAGGATTAGGGTTGCCAACTTCCTGATTGCAAAAAAAACGAACACTCTTGCCCCGCCCCCTACCCCGGGACTCTGCCCCATCCCTTCTCCAAGGCCCGGTCCCCCGCTCACTCCATCCCCCTCTGTCCCCCCACCATTGCTCATTTTCACTGGACTGGGGCAGGCGGTTGGGCTATGGGGTAGGGTGAGGGCTCCAACTGGGGGTGCGGGCTCTGGGTTGGGGATGAAAAGAGGCTCTGGGCTGGGGCAGGGTGTTGGGGTGCAGGAGGGGGTACAGGCTCTGGGAGGAAGTTTGCGTGCAGGAGGGGGTTCCGAGCTGGGGCAGGCGGTTGGGCGGGGGGTAAGGGCTCTGGCTGGGAGTGCGGGCTCTAGGTTGGGGCCAGGGATGAGGGGTTTGAGGTGCAGGAGGTGGCTCCAGGCTGGGGCCCAGGGGTTCAGAGTGCAGGAGGGGGCTCTGGGCTGGGGCAGAGGGTTGGGGTGTGGACTCTGGGAGGGAGGTGGGGTGTAGGAGGCGGCTCAGGGCTGGGGCAGGGTGTTGGGGTGCGGGAGGAGTGTGGGCTCTGGGAAGGAGTTTGAGTGCGGGAGGGGGATCAGGGCTGGGGCTGAGGGGTTTGGAGTGGGAGGAGGCTCAGGGCTGGGGCAGAGTGTGAAGGCACGGGAGGGGGCGCAGGGGGCGGGCTCTGGGAGGGAGTTAGGGCTCCATCCGGGCCGCGCTTACCTCAGGCGGCTCCCGGAAGCAGCCGGCATGTCCCTCTGGCTCCTAGTGGCGGGGCCATGGGGCTCTGTGCAGCCGGGCCATGGGGCTCTGTGCAGCCGGGCCATGGGGCAGCATGTGAAGTCTTCCTGGCCGCCCCTGTGCCGAGGAGTTGCAGGGACATGTAGCCGCTTCCAGGAGCCTGCCTTAGCCCCACTGCGCCACTGACCGGACTTTTAACAGCCGGTCAGCAGTGCTGACCGGAGCCCCCAGGGTCCCTTTCCGACTGGCCATTCCAGTCGAAAACCGGACGCCTGGCAACCCGAGGCAGGATTTGATCAGAGCCATTCAGTTAGCTCTAGCTTTCCTCGGCCACGGGCTGAATGAATGGCCTTCATTCCCAGAAGCGTAGAAGTAGGATATTTTTGAGCAGAAGACTGAATGCCACTGACTAGGTGGTTCCAGTGACTGATGCCTGCGTACGTACATGAGTACACATCATTACAAAGGGAGGCCTGGAGGAACTCTTGGGAAAACTAGACTAGAAGAGGGGCAGATTTCTTAGACAGGAGCCCTCCACCGCAGAACCAGGCACAAGCCTGGAGAAATAAAAAGTTTATTAAGATGAATGCTCTTTGGCTTTCCATCTCCCGGCAGCATGGCTCCTCCGTTTCCATAAACCCATTATCTTCACTGCCGTTTCATTTAATTGGAAAATGTCTATTGCATATTCCAACACAAACCTTGGATGTATATAACAGGCACTTAAAAGCTTTCAAATATTTCAAGTTTGCTCAACACAATTATGTTAACAGAAACCCTGTGGGACTTTTAAAAAACACACACACAATAGTCATAAAGCATGTGTTCACATGGCTAGAAATGCCATTACATTTATCCTGATTAGAATTCTCTGCGCTTTTATGGGCTCACGCAGCTATTGGCAGAGGGGGAGAGAGAAGTGGGGAATGACAGTAAATTATTTGGCTGGTGAAGGTCAAGGGAATGGAGATGCTTGTCCCAGAATGCCTGTTTCAGGGCAGGCCCGAGGAATGCTCCGTCCACACACAGTTACTACGCTAACTAGGAAGCAGGTGGCGCAGATCCGTTTGTCCAATGATTTGCTGTTTATGCCCCATCTACAGGTAGATCCAAGCAACAACGTATCTGGAGCTATAAACAAGAGTTATAGCAACTCACACTTCGGGGCTCGAACTATCCACCTGCACGGATCAGGAATTAAATCCACTGCCCCGGTACAACACTGTGTATTGTGGGTAAGGGCAGGGCTCCTTTTTGCCCCAGAGCATCAAGTCACAAGCAGGAAGGCAGATGAGATAGACACAGAATAGGAACAGGCAGGATCCTGGACCTGGTGGATCAATAGTGTGAACCAATCCAGCAACAGCAAACCTCCTGAGGTCCCTTCCAACCCTGATATTCTATGATTCTATGAACAGGCATTGTACAGGTCTTACTGGACCTGTGTGGGCCATTATTGGAAGTAAGAGGGAAGGAAGGAAAGAAATTGGCAGATGCCACTCCATACAAGGTCCCTGCTGCCCCTCCCCGAGCTGAGGGTGCCTATCACAAGGGTAGCAGACTTTTTGCTGCATTGACTGCCACTGCGGGAGTGCTTCATATGGAAATGGGAAAATAAACCTTGCCCAGTGTCATACTCGCCGACAAGACTTCTGTTGGGAGTAGGAGGTGGAATGAGCAAGATTAAAGTTTGAGTGTCTCTAATAAACCCAAAATTTGTGGTGCACTAGGAGAGGAATTTAGAACATTTTTACTACCAAGCATAATTTGATCCAGAGGCTAATGTCAATTCAGTTTCTATTTCCTCCTCCCTAACGAAAAGCCATTGAACTTAACGCGAAGCTGCTATTTCACTAATGATGTAACACTAGCATTAGCTCAGTCAGCCACCTGTGACACAGAAGATCATGAGGTGCTCCTGGCTTAGCAAGACTCAGGGCTGCTCTTCAGTGGCTCATCTCCTTCACTACTACGCATCCCCAGAGGTGGGGTTGGGCGTCATGCAGGGTTCCATGTAGTCTCCCTTCTGGTTCAGCATTTATGAGGCTATCAGAAGGGCTAGGGAGGAGGCATGAGCAGTGGTACCTTCAGCATACTAATGACATCCAACCCAACGTCCCCATCTCATCTGACCTAGCAGGAGTCATCAAATGCCTTACTTGGGGCTTGGTTATGATTAGGGCACATGTGAAGGAGGATGAGCTGCAAACTGTGCGATCGCTGAATCCAGAGTGGCTGAGTGTGGCGTCCAGCATGGCAATTGATCCCAGAGATGTTCTCTTTTCTTTGTGAAGGGCAGGGTGCCCAGCCATGGGTACGTGGGGCCCAGCCCTTGTAAGAGAATTAGCCAGACAAGGGAGCAAGAGATGGCCACGGACAATGCGAATGTAGCTAGTATTCCCACTCCTGAAAATATTTTGGAAGTACCTCCTCGAGTGACTATAAAAGCATTGAGATATCATGTAATTGACAGATTTCTATTATTGCATATTTGTGAATTCAATGGGCTGAACTGAAAAGAGAAGAAACATGCTGGCAGATCTCTTCCAACAATCCCCAGCCAAGAGCAGCTGTCTGGACTTTCCCAGACAGTCTTCAACTTCTTGCAACGATTTAAGAATAAATTCCAGATGTTTAGCAGGCTGGCTGTTGAATCCATTTCAAAACTACACCCAATCAGAATACTAAAAATTCATTTTGCTATTCAGGAGTACAGCTTGGGGGGGAAAAAAACAGGTACAGATTTTATCAAACTCTTTTTGAGAAAGCCCAAAGGAGGCTTGCGAGACTCAATGAAAGACCCAGATCATTCAAAATATTCTGTTATCTATAAAAGGAACCGGAAAAAATATTTGGATATTTTAGATTCTCCAAGTCATGGTACAATAGCAGGTTGGGCCCCAGCAGTTGGCTGCGCTGATAAATGCCTCATTAATAAGAGATGTAATCAGTTGATGTAGCTAGGGAAGCTCTAGAAGCAGTTGACAAAAGTAGCACTCCTTGCCTCGATGTGGTGAAAGTTAATGATCTTTGGGGGATTTTTATCGACAGGTTATAACAATTTAAGATTCTAACAACCTAAGATTATAACAAAAATTTTCAACGTCTGCTTCCAACTGTTGCAGATTCCTGACCCTCTTGGAGTTAACAGAACCATCCATTACTTCTGGAGCCATCTGGCTATCATGATCCATGCTTTTGTCACCTCAAGACCACACCATTAAAAAACACACCGTGGGGCTACACCTTCACGTCAGCCCGGAAAGGGAAGCTGGCACAGAATGCAAAGCTCCCGATGAAGCAGCATATCCTGTTGGGAACACACGACGTCAGCACTATGGGATCTACACTGACTGGCGATTGGTCTTTGATCTCTAAAGCCCTAGATGACGTGAGACCTACCTGCAGGAGATGCTAGCTGCACCAATATGGCACGGGAAGACCACCCTACTGTCAATTTTTTTGAAAAAAGAAATGCAGCTAGCATGGGTTTGAAACTCACCCCTTTCCCTTCGGTCCAAAATTGCCCAAGTTTCTTGACCTTCAAGGTAAGCTGCCAGGTCCTTCTTGTTATCCAGCAGGGAAAACGACGTCAGGTAGTTCTGGGTGAGTGTAGTGAGGCTACACTGGGCTGGGACACAGTGGAGCAGGGTGGGCCTGCGTCCCCCTGCCCCCACCCCGGTGGAGGGGCCAACTCCTGCCCGACACCGGGAAGCTCCTGCTGTGGAGAAGGCGCCTCCCTCCCTCCCCTGGCACCCACTTAAGACTGTATTGTTTGCTGGCTGCCTGAGCCCCGCCCAGGCTAAAGCCAGCCCCGAGACAGTTTGGTTCCAGACCGCGTGAGCCTCCTCAAGCCCAGGCCCAGCCCACTTGTAGTCTGGGTTTAAGTGACGACAGTTTTAGTTGCCCAGATCTGGCTAACCCCTGATGGGGACTGTGTGTCGCCCCACCCCCTGGGGGCTCTCGACTGTCCTGCGGACTCTGGTTCTGGCCAAACAGGACTGGACCAAGTGGCCTCCCTCCTCCGGTGGGCAAGGGTCCACTACAGTGAGGCAGAGATTGTTAGGGCTTGATTTTACTTCTGGCTGGGTTATTGCCTGGTTTGGGGGTGCATGAATGCTGTTGCCTTTATAGCTGGTGTGTCTCATTTTAATCTATGTCCTATGACTCTAGAGACCAGGATAGGGGTCTTTTCACAGGGTGACACTGGCCCTTTAAGAGTGAAGGGGCCAGTGCCCCTATAACTCCTCAGCTGATCCCCCAGTTGGGCTAAAAAAGTCTGGAAGGGGCAGATGAGAGCTGCTGGAGAAGCAAAAGCAGATACTCACGGGGAAGAACAAAAGGTGGAGAACATCATTGCTGAGAACTGACCAAAGCTGGGGTTCCCCGATGATTGGAAGGCTTGGGCAGGGTCCCCTAGGAGAAGAAAGATCCAGCTGAGTCAGGGAAGCAGGGCCCAGAAGCAAGAAGATAGATTCCCTGACCCCCTGGTAAGGAAGCTTGGAAGAGTGAGACACCGCAGGAAGGGAAGCGCTGTGGGAAAAGACCTGAGTAAAGGGGCTCGGGGAAGACTGGTGACTCTCAGGCAGGGAGGCCTGGAGACTGGGGTCCTAGGTCAGGGGCAAAAGGAACTGGGAACAAAGTGCTGAGTGGATCACTTGCTGTTGATGTCCCGGGAGAGGTGACTGGGAAACACCCACTGTGTGTTTATGGTGGAAATTGGAAAATGGTTTGACTACAAGGTTTGGGGGAAGTCCTGCACTGGTGTATGTGAATAAGTTATGCCCAGAAGTGGGCATTGTATTAGATACTGAGTGATTATGTTCCTTTATTTAGCTCAAACAGGAAACTGAGGTAGGCACACCCGCTATGCCATGACCTGCTACAGGAGGGCACCCCAGAGAGGGGCTGCCTTGTCACGGGCCTTTCTTTAAAAAAATCTAAAACTTTGCCTGTTTCACAGGAATGTAGCCAGGGCCATGAGAAATCAGACCACTTTTCATTCTCTTTAACAGCGAGCCATTTGAGTTTTGCTCACGCATAAGCTGCATTTGAGCAACATTTGACCCAGGAACAACATTAATGCTTTACATATTGCAAGTGCTGGACAAACATTCTCCGTTTATTTAGTCAGCCATGCCAGATCTGACCACTGGTCCACTTAGTCGGCTATCGCATTCTCCTGCCATGCTAGCTTCGGCCATCGGCCCATCGTGCCTGGCATCTGAACACCTGCTACACCAGATCTAGCCATGGACCCTTTTAGTTCATTCGGGGGAAACGGATGACAAGTCATTGGCCAGTTCTGCAGCACTGTACCTGGAGGGGAAGAGGACAGTTCCTTACATTTCAGGGCAGAATATGAGTTTTTGTCATCGGAGCTTGGAGATTTGCACGGTTATGAAGTAAGCGGGCCTGGAGGATTATATAAATAGCAGCCCACCAGGAACAAATCATGGAGTCAGGCTGCAAATGGCCTTAAAGAAGAGGAGAGCTTATCTGGCTAGCAATCTGTGCCTGAACGATTGTTCAAAAAAGTTCACCAGAATGTCACATATCAGCTAACACATAGAATCATAGACTATCAGGGTTGGAAGGGACCTCAGGAGGTCATCTAGTCCAACCCCCTCAAGGATTGAGCTCACAGCCCTGGGTTTAGCAGGCCAATGCTCAAACCACTGAGCTAACCCTCCCTGCATGAAAACCTCGGCACCCACCTGACTTCAGCGAGAGCCAGAAGTAGAAACACAGACATCTTGCTCCCTTCGCTATCTTCTCCGCCAACCATGCCAGTCTATCCAATGGCTACATGCTCTTCCTTTCCCAAGAGCCTCTTGGTTCCCCTCATCCCTCTCAAGGGCAGACAGACATGGCTGCTGCAACAGAGGTCAACAGCAGATGGAATCTATTTCTCTCAACAAGGTTGAGCCACCAACCCTTTCAGATGAGCTGCAGGGCTCCCAAAAATGGAGCTCTAGATAAAGGCATGAGGTGCTGAAGAAGAGAGCTCCTTACCGCAGAAACCCCCCGACCGCTAACCCAGCTGGGCAGATGCAGGAGGGAAGTAACGGCACTGGTTGAGCCAGCTGCATTTTAATAGCTCAGAGTTGTGCTTCTTCTGAGACCTTCTCCCTTCCTTGCTCTGAAGGTACCACCCACTATGCTGAAACGGCAGCACCCTGGCACCCATTGTCCTAGCACAGCTCCTTCCCCCGCTCTTACCCCTCTGGTTCCAAAGGGCGGAGTTTGTTTTATTCCCCTCCACCCCTCAAAGCCTCTGCATTTTGATCATTTCCGCACACACCACCTCGCCAGCATCATTACTAAGAAGTGCCCATTCCCCCTAACCATGCAGCTGCTTCGTCCAGCACACTCCCCGTTCGAGAGGAAAGCCAACACCACCTGGGCCGTTTCAGACAGCCGTTCGTCACCCTCAGCACCCGAAAAGGGCACTTGCTCACAGCAGGGACACTTTATTATGAAATACAATTTGGATTCATAGAGCAGGATGGGAAAACGTCCATCCCACTCCGATGCTAAGGGGACGGGGAAGGAATGCCCTTTGTTTCATTTTCCAGGGCTGGTAAAAGACGCTGGCTTGACAGCCCTGAGGAATAGCACCAGCCCCTAGCAAGGGGCTGATACCAATGTTCCTCTAACCGTGCCATGGAAGAGATCACCACAAGGGGTGAGGATTGTTTTGTCTCTGTAGGCCAGGGAGTCCTCCCTGCGAGTCCTCCCTGCTGGGACTGCCAACAAGGGGCCCAGCTAAGGACTGTACCTTCTTTGGGGCAGGGAGCGTCTCCCCCTCTGTTTGGAAAGTGCCTAGCACAAGATGGATGATGCCACAAGGTAAATAGTGAATGAGAGCTATTAACATAAAGTTTGTATTAAAATGGATGGAGCAGGGGTGCCAGAACAGGGGGACCAGGGGGCCATGCCCCCCCCACACACACACACTTTTAAAAGGGCATAGCCCTCCCACTTTTTACCGGCTGTAAGGGCAAGCAGGGGGCGGGGTCTTGGGGAGAAGGGGGCGGGGCCACAGTTGAAGCACTTGTGCCCCTCCCACACACACACACACTTAAGGTGTTTCCGCCGCTCCTGGCATGGAGCAAACGAAACTGGCATCCGCTCCAGGGTTAGGTCATCCTGCACAGGCAGAAAGGCAATGCTTGTATTCCAGGGGAAGTATCTGAGCCATTAGCCATCATGCCATCAATAACACACTGAACCACCAAAAGAGTTTCTTACTCACTATGTTTTGCATTTACACAGGGATAGAGCAGTGACAGTTCTCCCAGCAGGAAGTCATAGGAACAGCTCTGCCTTTTATAAAGGGAGCCGGAGGAAGCACAGAATTGTCAGGTAGAAAGCAAACAGGCCTGCACTTTTTGTATTGTCCCCATTCTTACCTTGAAGTGCACTCACTTTAGACTGCACTTCAGGAAAATGATCATTTTCTGAAGAACAGCCAATAAAGTGTAGAGCATTTATCAAGGAAAAAGGGATCAACTGGAGAGAGACTTCTGCCATGTTTCTCTAATATTTTTCAGGCATGAATAGACAGTCTTGCAATATATTTAATTTTACTCTTACATATTGCACTTTTCATAGGGCTCAAAGGGCTCTAATAAAGGCTGTAAGCAGCATCCCCATAGTTACAGATGGGAAAAGTAACTTGGCCAAGGTCACACAGTGACTCAGTGGCAGAACTGGGAATCAAAGCCAGATCCCCCGACTCTCAGCCCTATGATACATAAAGTCACAGCTGATAGTCCCCTCCTGCAAAAGGTTTCAGGGCCATTCAGCTGATCTGGAACTATCTGAAATGCCAGCTTATGCCATTCAGAAAGCCAAGAGCTGGTGAAAATCATTTGTATGTGCTGCCAAGAAATACAGACCCTTGATATGTACATGATGATAAATTCATTCATTGAATAATGACCATTATAGAGAACCACAGTAAAAGCACTGGAATACACAATATGTGTATACACACACACACACTATATAGCACTTCTAATGGCCAACAGCACTTCCACTAGTGGGCATGGTGAAGGTGCCCCCCCTGCCTTGAGGTTTAGGAGACAGTGGTGCGTGCAAGGGTGGTTTGCAGTTAGGAGGGGGTGGCTTTCCAAGCCTGCGGATTCAAAAGAGCATTTTCCTCTCAAATTTAGTCGGAGGAGCTGGAAGCAGTTGTCTATGGACTAACCTTTCAGACTCACAAGCAGCCCGTGGCGGGAAGGGTAACGGGCAGCTTTGGGAACGCAACCCAGCCTTTGCAATCACCATTCAGGGCTCTGAATTTTTACGCACACACCACGGGCTCTAGAAACTAGCAGGGACACATTATAGAAGGTGGAAGCAAGCTCAGCGATTGTCCAAGTCACGCTGGGGGCAGCCTTAGCCCCAGCGGGTTATGCAGAGGCCTAACAGTAATTCTAATGGGCAACCCAACGTTTGATCCCGAGCTCATGACTGAGCAGCAGTGCAGCGTTCGGATGAACATGGCACCTCCCAGTCCTGGAAACTGATCATTCCACCAGAAGTGTAGAAAGGGAGGCGGAGCTCTGGAGGTTTGGGGGGGGATTGATGGGATTCACTCTGAACGACTGGCAAAGCCCCCTGCAGAGCAAATGGGAGTCTGAGGCTCCAGGGCCTTATCTCTCTTTCCCCAAACACTTACACACACTTCATATTTCAGCATCTAACCCTTCTGCAGGCTTACAACCATCCCCAAGTCAAGGATCACCCCCGACGCCCCTTCCCCAAGCTCAACAGCACGGTCTGACCTTCCCCCTAAAGTCTACCAAACTCCGCTCCCAGATGCCAAAAGGCCCCTTAAACCAGCCACCTGAGGCAGCTCGTCTCCTCTTACCCCACATCCCCAGCAGCAACACAAGCCTTAAGTGATTTTAGCTCCGTTGCACCACAAACGTGAATGCACCGAGCGCTCCTCAAGAACACATTTCTAAGGAGCCTGGAGGCTCCAGTGCAGTGTAAATCAAGTGACAGAACCTCGCTGGAGGCTTCATAGTTTCTAATTTCCTCTTCAAGAAAAGCGGCAGAATGAGCTGGGCTCCCAGCAGTTCCCGCATCTCCATCCACCTCCGCATACGCCTTATTTAGAGGAACACTCAAAGCCACCTCATCAATTCTATCCAGAGGAAACAAAATCCAAGGCAGTATCAAGACTTTACAACCTCTACTTTTCTTGCCACACAGTCCTAATGTAAACCGCGCTTGGTATTTCCACTTACAGACCCTGTCATTTCATTTTCTCTTCCATTCGATTTTTTTGGTCAGTCCCAGACAGCTGATTTAGGGGACACTCCCAGAGGAAGGGGATGAGGTGCATATCTAGTAGCTAATCCACGCTGAGCGTAGATCTTTGCTACCCACCTCTGCGTGGCTAGAACCAAGACGGCTCCTGCTCAAAGCTCCCATGCTCCCTACTGCCACCTGTGGGGCTGTCCTTCTAAGGGTCGCCACCCCCAGGAAGGGAGGGGGTGGTATTTGTGTTTCCCTTCCCTGCCCCATGGGGGGGGCTGCTGTGTTCCCTCCAGCACTTACCCATTTGTCCGGGGATGAGGTGGTGTGGGTGGTGCTGCGCCAGGCAGCCGTTACCATGAAGGGAACGGTGCACACGCCTCTGCCCGAAGGCTGCAAGGATGCTGACGGGGGGGCCAGATGGAGGTTGACTGAGCATCTGTTGGCTCGGTCGAGCCTGTGGACTTCTTGGCCCACATTGTGTTGTAGGCCGAGCCGTGCCAGTTCCTGGCAGACTCACGAGGCTCCAGGGGGAAGGTGTGGCTTGCTCTCTAGCAGTGGGTGGGACTTTAATCTCATCCTTCAGGGTGCAAGGCAAAGGGACCAAGCAGGGCAGTCCACAGCCGACCAGTAGGCCCGCTCCTTCCATGACTCCTTGGTTACCTACGGGATCGACCGTGGATTGCTGCATGGTTCCACAGGCGTAGTGCTGCCAGCTGTGAGGACCCTCAAACCCCACAACGAAGCCCACTACCATCACGTTTCTGAACATCAGGGGCTGCAGGGCGAGCCTCTGCAGTGCCAGGTACTCTCCTTCCTTCAGGCAGGGCGGTATTCTAGTCATCCTGCAGGAGACAGAAGGATCTAGCCACCAAAACCAGGTAGTGGGTAGAGTGGGGGATTGAGGGGGTACTTCAGCCAGCTCACTAAGTTGTCAGGCAGGGTAGTGACCCTGTTCTCCCCAGACTTATGGCCTGCAGTTCTGGGGGCTGGCAAGGTTGTGCCAGGTTACATCCTGCACGTCCCAGCCTGTGCGGAGGGGCTGATCCTCATCCTTGTTAACATCTGTGCCCTGATACCAGGCCCAGAATGGGCACGTTTTCACCTTCCTTGGCATCTCGGATCCTCGGGAGTGCCTGGTTCTGGGTGGGGACTTTATCATCATGGATGCACAGGACCGCCTCGGGAGAGAGAAGTGCCAGGCCCCTGCAGATGTCCTCTGGGAGATAGCCAGCCATCACTCCCTGGGGGAGGTCTAGCACAACCACCACCCAGGTGACTACCACTTTCACTTGTATCTGGGTGGAAGACACAGTTCGGCCTTCTGTCATTTTAACAGAAGCCTGCTGGAGGATGGGGGCTTTGTGGCATCCTTCCAGGAGTTCTGGCTGGCCTGGTGGTAACAAAGGCTACCTTTTCCTTGGCATAGAGGTAGTGGGATGTGGGGGAACCCCTGGCTCCCCAAAACTAGTCATCAGGCCCCTGGCCCATGAGCCTCCCCCCAGCTGCCCCCCGACATGACACCTGAGTCAGCTGAATGCCATCCAGCCAGTCCCTCTCCAAGCCATGCAGCCCCTTACCCCAGGCCCTCCAGACCTTGTTATTGGGCATCTGCCCCTCAAGCCTCCTCCCCACCACCATCTGAGCCAGCTGCATAATCTGCAGCTGGTTTGTTTCTGAACCATGCTGAGGAAACATCTGTTCGCAGTCATGCTCCACACGTTTCATTTCCTCACCCTGGTGTCCTGCCCTGATACTAAATGGCAGGATCTTCTGACACCCGTGGAGGGTGAGGAACCCCAGTGGGCCAACCTGTATTCCACCTTGGTTCCATGGCCTGCTGGGGATATCAACTGGCATCTCCTTCATGGAGCCGTGAGCACTGGTGTTTACTTGGCACAGTTCACCCCATCCCCAAAACTTGCCCTTTTTGTGGCATGAGGGAGACTCTAGCGCACATTTGTCTCGAGTGCGCCTGGTTCCAGCCCCTTTTCTGGCTCCTCCAGAACCTTCTCCTAAGGTTCTGTCGGCACTTTTCACTATACACTCTGTCCATGGCCCCCCAAAGTCGCGAGAACTCCTCATCCAACTCCGCCTGGCACTGGCCAGCGTGGCCATTTATAACACCAGGAGGAGGATGCTGGACAGGCAGGTGCTCTACGACCACAAAAAAAGCAGCGAGTCTACAGGAGATCTCAGAGGAAAGGGGGGTTTGCTGGCTGACCACCAAGCCAGAGTGAGGACAGCCCTGGAACAGGTTTAGATCTTCTTCTGGGGAAAAAGAACTGTGGAGAACAAGCAAGTACAATCCTCAGGGAGGAGGAACCAGACAGAGGAGTCTGCATTTACTTTTGGACTTCGATACTCTGGAAAGGATGGACTTTTATGTCGTGAGTTAGGTGGAGGGCCAGGTTCCTGCAGCAGATTTCCACAGCCACCAAAACGGAGCCACTGCAGAGCCATCCCTGACCACAGGGGATGCTCTGGAGGCAACAACCCTGTTACCGCCCTCCAGAACTTGACCTTGGGCCCCTGCTTGGAGACCCCCAGCCTCCCCTCTCTGTGCACCATCCAAGCTGGCTGAACAGCTCATCATTCTGCCTCTGAACCATGCCCACACAACACCCCTTCATGTTCATCCTGTGCATGTCTTCGTCCTTGGGGCCTGCCCTGACACAAAATGGCAGGGCGTCCTCCCACCTGGTGAGGGAGAGGCTCCCTGCTAAGCCAGCCTGTCCTCCATCCTGGTTTCACAGCACCCACCTCCCCTCTGCCCCCTCATTTTGTACCTTTGACCCTCACTCACATTCCTGTTTCTTTTGTTTTCTCAATCAGTTGATTCCTTGCCCTGTGGCTACTCCTGGGCTTTGTCCATGGGGAGGCTCTGCCCCCCAATCACCAGGATTTAGAGAGGCTGGACATGTTTAACTTTGATGTGGGGGTGGGCTGGCATGTGTGGCATTCCCCTATCCCCCTTATCCTGTTTAGGTCATCACCATACTGTGTCTTTAGTGTGTGTGGTTGTGGCGTGCTTGCTGCTTGACTAAAGTATACAGTGTGGTCTGGTTGTTTCGGGGACGGTGTCCTGAGCCTCGCGGCCTGCTAGGCAAGGCTGAGGGCTTCTTAACAAGGCTTTGATCCCCAAGTAGGGTTGCTAACCCTCCAGGATTCTCCTGGCATCTCCAGGAATTAAAGCTTAATCTTTAATTAATGATTATGTCATGTGATGAAACCTCCAGGAATACATCCACCTGAAATTGGCAACCCTGTCCCCAAGCTCTTTAGCACCTGTCAACTCTTAACCGGGGGGCAGGACAACCCAAGGAGACCAGGGCTTTAAAAAGCCCACTCCTAAGTGACCAGGAGCAGCTAACAGGGAAGTTTTGCGAGGGAGTTAAGTGGGGGTCTATATACACTTCATTAACATTCTTGAAACTTAAGGCAATAAACACCTCCCCCACCCCGATAAAAACAAAACAAAGGAACAAGCTGCAGGAGTAAAGAGAATTCAGGGAGAAGTCCAGCAGCAAGTGGGGCTATCCAGTTTATTGCACCCAATGCAGCATGTATGATTACCTGCCTTATGGGGGAGGTGGCATGTGTGCGCATTCGGTGCAAGGAGCTCCTGGCCCTCAGAGACTGCGTTCGGGCTTTAGAAACGAGAGTGGCTGAACCTGAGGGGCGAAGGGAGACAGAGGTACATAGATGAGACTTTCCAGGGCACAGCAAAGTGATCCTACCCTTAGTCTGACAGCTTCTGTGCTGCTGAGGAGGATGAAAGTCTCAGGGAAGGAGAATATCCAACTGGAGAAGAGGGAAACGATCCCATAGTTGGGACCCTCCTTCCAGATGATGTCATGGTATCCTCTCGCACTGAAGATGCCTCTCCAGGGGAGAGAATTCCAGTTATTGGGAAGAGACAGGTAATAGTAACGGGGGATCTGATCATTAGAAACATAGATAGCTGGGTTTGCGATGACCGGGAGAACCGCATGGTGACTTGCCCGCCTGGTGCGAAGGTTACGGATCTCTCGAGACATCTAGATAGACGTGGAGTGCTGTGGAGGAACTGGTGGTCGTGATACATGTTGGTACCAGTGACATAGGAAAGAATAAGAGAGGTGTCCTGGAGGCCAAATTTAGGCTGTTAGGTAAGAGATTGAAGTTCAGAACCTCCATGGTAGGATTCTCTGAGATGCTTTCAGGTCCATGCGCAGGGCCAGTCAGACAGGCAGAACTGCAGGGTCTCAATACGGGGATGATCTGGGGCCAATGCCAGAGGCCATGTTCATTTCACCTCCCCTTGGGGCTTCCGCCCCTTCCTCGGCCTGGGCCCGGGCACGGCCAACTACATTGTTCGGGGGCAGTAATGCTGCACCAGGGCTGGTGGACAGAGGCCAAAGGGGGAAGGGGAGTTGTCCCTCCCCAGGGGGGAGAATGGGAATGATATTGGGAGCCTGCCAGGATAATAGGAAGTCAGGGGACTTCTCAGCCTCTGCCATGGGATGAGCCATCCTATTTCTTAGAGGAAGCTTGTGGTTCCAGGAGCAGTGGTGGGAGGACTACCATGCCCTAAGATTGAGGACGACCTTTTGGAAGGAGGGCGAAGGGGCTGCACTGAGAACTGGTGGGCCCACAGCTCCCTCTTAAGCTATGGGACAGATCACAGGTCACTGGGTGGTCCTGCTAGGATGGAGGGTGTCATCGTCTACTAGGATTCCTGGCTTCCCCAAAAGCAGCACACCAGCTTCACCCTTTTTGAGCATCCATAGTTGTAGGGCAAGTCTCCATTGGTGCCCAGCTCTCGCCCTATTTCATCCAGGTGAGTAGACCAGAAGTTGTAAGCTTGCTACAGCCTTGACCTAGGACAGCTGGGTCTGTTCACTCAAGCTGTAGAGACTGGGGTTACAGGTTCAATCCCTGGTGCTGCTGACTCACCCAGGGATGTGGTGTAATAGTCACTACTGGAAAAGGTGGACAGATTGTACCAGCCTGAACACTCTGCTTGACAGTATGGTTATTTTAAGCCTGCATGAGATCTCTCCAGTAGATATTGTTACTTGACAGCACAGAATAAATATCTGCACATCTCTGGGGGGAAGCAACTAAGCAAATTGATTTTAAAAGCCAGCAGCACTATCCATTGTGCCATCTATCAAGTGGAAGGGGAAGTGGAATTGACACTCTGCAAGTCAAAGCAACCGTTTCTAAAATGTGATGTTAGAGCCATTACCAGCTTCGTATATTTCATTTCATTGTGCATGCAACCAAGCACATTATTGGCTTTTTATTTCCCTCCCTGTTTGCTTGAGGATTTTGATTAAAATTAGCAACTATTTCAAGAGCGGCCATGTTGTACTTAAACCATTAGGTACATCCATGAAAGATATTTGTTTTAGGAAAAAGGGAACCGAATAATTGGTCATTTGTCTTTAACTTAGGAATCAAGCAATTGCTTCATGGATCCTGGCTCCGTAAGAGCTCTGCCATTTATGAGAAAGGCATTTAAGCAGCCTGCAAGAAACCACACGTTCTCTCATTACGATGCAGGGGGAAAGGAACAGCGCTACACATTGACTGTGGGTTGCGTGGGAAACATCAGAAACCTATAGATTCTGAAGCCACTTTTGGCTAAATTGGCCTCTTTCTCCAGCTGCATTCTAATGAACTCCTGCCTAGGTGCTAGGCCTGATCCTTTAAGCTGGACAAAGTTTGGACATCTAGATGACCTTATTTCTGAAGCTAATCTGTTTACCTAATCTGCAGAATAAGATTGCATCTATCCTCCCCTTTAACAGGACAATGCAATCCATTGACATCACAGGTGGTTCACCCACTCAGATCTTCATTGAGGTGCAGGCAGTATATCCAATCCAGATCAAGTGTAGAGCTGGGCAAATGCTGCCCAATAATTTGTGAATCTTCATTCACATTTGCAAGCCTATTCACTGAGCCTGTTTACTTTCTACAAGTGCTCTAGCCTGTGGGGTTATCAGCAGGAAATGTTTCCTTGAAACTTATTGCCTGGAAATAAGGAATGTTCCTGGAAAGCAAGTTTCAGCTTTAAAAAAATGGTTATTTGCCTGATGTAATAAAGTGCTCGTGATAGGAGTAATCAGAGCATTATGGGATGGAGCCAGGCTCAGGTCCACTCTTCCCTTACTTCCTGCTTTACAAATGGGAGCTTTCATGCATCCACACGATTGTGAGGCAGTTGAATAAAGTAGCAAGTTCCCAACTTGCAGTCCTGTGTATAAAAAAAGTATTATTTTTGTTAAACTGAGCAGTCCCCTTACAAAAACACTCAAAATGTGATTAATGCTCAGCTGATCAGCAGATGTACAATGTAACCTATGGGTCCAATCAAATTTCATATTCACCACCATTTGGGGATCTGGGGCAAAATTGGGGATTGGTCCTGCTTTCATAGAATCATAGAATATCAGGGTTGGAAGGGACCTCAGGAGGTCATCTAGTCCAACCCCCTGCTCAAAGCAGGACCGATCCCCGACTAAATCATCCTAGCCAGGGCTTTGTGAAGCCTGACCTTAAAAACTTCTAGGGAAGGAGATTCCACCACCTCCCTAGGTAACGCATTCCTGTGTTTCACCACCCTCCTAGTGAAAAAGTTTTTAGGGGGGGAGGGATAGCTCAGTGGTTTGAGCATTGGCCTGCTAAACCCAGGGTTGTGAGTTCAATCCTTGAGGGGGCCATTTGGGATCTGGGGCAAAAATTGGGGATTGGTCCTGCTTTGAGCAGGGGGTTGGACTAGGTGACCTTCCGAGGTCTCTTCCAACCCTGATAGTCTATGATTCACCACTTGGGCAGTCTTATTTCTCATTGACTTGTATCTGCTTGTTTGTAAAAGAAAACCCTTGCATTTTATTTCCGTTCATGAAGATAAATCCATTGTGTATTGTATTTTCTAACGAACCTCTTTCTAAATCTGCAATCTGTACCATCTTGCAGCAATAAAGATTAGAGATGCAGTGAGGCATGTATTTTAAGACATAACATAATGGGAATAGATTTAACTACCATTTTAGATTTTGGCTAGATTTTTTTCACGCTACGTGATCTTCCTTGGTAGTTAACGCAATGTCAGCACTTGTATTGACGTGCTCTTAGTGTAGACTGCTGATAAACGTGCAGGAGTATGTTACACACACAGCATAGTGGAGTTTATTCCCTAGTCAGCTCATCTTTTAGGTGAGCCATGCATGTATAACAGCGGGGGTGAGCTACAGGACTGAGGAGGGCTTGTTTTGCATCAACTTCTGGGGCCTTTTTTAGCTTGGGCACCTTCAACGCTAGGGGCCCTGAAGCAAACATATGTGCTGTATATGATCGATCCTTCCTTTTAATATGCTTAATTTCAGACTCCCTTAGTATCTTTCTTCTGCACAGTTCCTTCCTCCCCATAACTACCTCTATTCCAGGGTATGAATTTTAAATAGCTAAGAAGTTTGAAAAAATAATAACTGATGAACAGAAAGAAGCAATTTATACAAAAAAAACCTCAGTGCAATTGTTTCCCCAGCACTAAGGAAGACACCTGTGGAGAGAGTGGGAGGAAAAGAAGTGAAGCTGAATTGGACTGGGGTTTCAACTATGGGGAAGGATGGCAGAATCACATTTGCTTCATGGAGAGCTGGGGGAAATATTGCCTTCCTTGATTTACCATGTGCCACGTTCCTTGCCTGAGTTAAGCAGAATCTGATTGAATGGAAGGCAGACTCATGTGTGTCTGATGTGATTTATCAGAGGCAGGCACCTGCCAGGCCTTCTGGGAAATCTGGGAGAGTCCCAGTTACGGTGCCTCTCTAACAGACTGGTGTTTTAATACTGAGCTCCCAGCAGCCCAGAGTTCATTCTCTGCCATAGACTGCAAACTCTTTAGGGCAAAAAACCAGTCTTGTCTATAAAGCCCCATGCATATTTATGGTTCCACACATACAAAGAGCTCGGCAAGGTTATCAACTGGTGTCAGCCCGGCAGGATTTCCTGTATGACCCCACGTTGACTAAAGGCTTTGAGGGTGAATGTTCCTTGGGCTCCGCCATTTAAAAGGAGATGCAGGGACTATTAGCCTGTGATAGGGCAACCTCTAGCCTGCTGATCTTATCTAGGCCTTCAGTGAGCCCTACACGATGAGGCATGGGGAAAAAGAAAGTCTAATCAGGAGATCTCCAGTGCAAGGCAGTAATTTTAAGCCATCTAGCAAAGCAAAACGTGCTGTGCTTGTAGGAGTGGAAATCCCAAATTGGACACACAGTTGTCTTGTAAGACAGGCTCGAAGAGCAACAGCTACTTTGATTTATATGGTATTTTATCAAGCCAAATGTTCCCTGAGAGCTTTGCAAGATGAGATACTAACACAGCCTATAAAACTAGCCATCTACAATAGGATGGGGAAAAGGAAATAAAAGGCCTTTTAGCATTTGAATTATAAGAGAGAAGTGGGAACGTGCCAATCTTCTGATAATCCCAAGGCAAGGAAGCTCAGAGAAGAGTTGTAGTGGTTTCGATAGGCAGATACGCATTGCAGGGGAACATGCAGAACAGGGCTGCATCCAGCCATCTATGAAGTCACTGGTTAATGGGGACAGGTTTTTGTGGGACTAGTTTTAGGGGAGTTACTAGCTATGGCAGAGAGATACGCTGGGGTCCATTCCCCAGCAATCAGGAGCACTGGAGGATCTCACATTCCATAGGATATAGAGCACTCAGAGACCAGTTCAAGACTGTGCAATGAACTCCTGCAGGAATATAGAACCTCACCTCCTTTTGTCCCCAGGTGAAGCTACTCTACAACCTGGCCTTCGGGCAACAGGCATCATACAGCAAAGTATAATTGTACAAATTCAGTTTTTCCCTGAGTAGAGGAAGAAAGAACCCCATAACAGACTCTAGTCACATCCCACAAGGCACTTCAGAAGGTGTTTAGATAGCACGGTGATGAGCATGCTGTAAGAAACCTGAATAGGAGTGTTGATCCTTTAGCACATACACGTTCCTGAAAACTACACTCAGCACCCTTTGGGCTTTGCTGTTAGGTTTTTATCTTGGCCCTGGATCTCAGTGGTCAAAGGGTAAGGCACATTAGGTCATGCAGCAAGAATGCTGCAAAATGCTAAAGGACGCAACACAGGAGGTGCTGTTGTCATCATGAACAGGTCCGACTACCAAAAGAAGGCTGCTAGACAACTCTCCAATACCAAATTCTACAGGCCACTTTCCTCAGATCCCACTGAGGAACATACTAAGAAACTGCACCATCTACTCAGGACACTCCCTACACTAACACAGGAACAAATCGACATGTCCTTAGAATAGCCCAGGTCAGGGCTCTACTACCACCCAAGATCCACAAACCCGGAAATCCTGGATGCCCCATCATCTCGGGCATTGGCACTCTCACTGAAGGACTGTCCGGATATGTGGACTCTCTACTCAGAACCTATGCCACCAGCACTCCCAGCTATCTCCGTGACACCACTAATTTCCTGAGAAAACTACAGTGCATTGGTGATCTTCCAGAAAACACCATCCTAGCCACCATGGATGTAGAGGCTCTCTACACAAACATCCCACACACAGATGGAATACAAGCTGTCAGGAACAGTATCCCTGATGATGCCACAGCACAACCGGTTGCTGAGCTCTGTGACTTTATCCTCACACACAATTTTATTTCGAATTTGGTGACAATATACCCCTCCAGACCAGGGGCACCGCTCTGGGCACCCACATGGCCCCACAATATGCCAACCTTTTTATGGCTGACCTGGAACAACACTTCCTCAGCTCTCGTCCACTCATGCCCCTTCTCTACCTATGCTACGCTGATGACATCATCATCATCATCTGGACCCATGGGAAGGAAACCCTGGAAGAATTCCCACTACGATTTCAACAGCTTCCACCCCACCATCAACCTCAGCCTGGACCAATCTACTTGGGAGGTCCACTTCCTAGACACCACGGTGCAAATAAGTGACAGTCACGTTACCACCACCCTATATCGAAAACCCACCGACCACTATGCCTACCTTCATGCCTCCAGCTTCCATCCTGGACATGCCACACGATCCATTGTCTACAGCCAAGTGCTGAGGTACAACCGCATTTGCTCCAACCCCTCAGACAGAGATCAACACCTACAGGATCTTCACCAAGCATTCTCAAAACTACGATACCCACACAAAGAAATAAGGAAACAGATCAACAGAGCCAGATGTGTACCCAGAAGCCTCCTACTGCATGACGAGCCCAAGAAAGAAACCAACAGAACTCCACTGGCCATCACATACAGTCCTCAGCTAAAACCTCTCCAACGCATCATTAGTGATCTACAACCCATCCTGGACAATGATCCTTCACTTTCACAGGCCTTGGGAGGCAGGCCAGTCCTCGCCCACAGACAACCCGCCAACCTGAAGCATATTCTCACCAGCAACGACCATAGTAACTAACTCGGGAACAATCCATGCAATAAACCTCGATGCCAACTCTGCCCACATATCTACACCAGCGACACCATCACAGGACCTAACCAGATCAGCCACACCATCACCAGTTCATTCACCTGCACGTCCACCAATGTAATCTACGCCATCATGTACCAGCAATGCCCCTCTGCTATGTACATCGGCCAAACTGGACAGTCCCTACGTAAAAGGACAAATGGACACAAATCAGATATTAGGAATGGTAATATATAAAAACCTGTAGGGGAACACTTCAACCTCCCTGGACACACAATAGCAGATTTAAAGGCAGCCATCCTGCAGCAGAAAAACTTCAGGACCAGACTTCAAAGAGAAACTGCTGAGCTTCAGTTCATTTGTAAATTTGACACCATCAGCTCAGGATTAAACACAGACTGTGACTGGCTCGCCAATGACAAAAGCAGTTTCTCCTCCCGTGGTGTTCACACCTCAACTGCTAGAAGAGGGCCTCATCCTCCCTGATGGAACTAACCTCGTTATCCCTGGCCTGATTCTTGCTTGCCTATTTATACCTGCCTCTGGAAATTTCCACTACAATCATCTGAAGTGTATATTCACCCACAAAAGCTTACGCTCCAATATGTCTGTTAGTCTATAAGTTGCCACAGGACTCTTTGCCACCAATACAGCACAGTTGCTAAAGAACTGGGTGAAAGAGGCCATGAGACAGAACATGGTACACTGCAGTTCTTGGAGGGAAATCTTGGTTGAGTGTTCTAGAAGACCTGTGAGCGGCACACACTTATATTATGGAATTGCAGAGTTTTTAAAATGCATAATTCATATCTGAGTTTGTCACCTACTCCAATGTTCCTCACAACTATGGCATTATTGTCTGCCTCAAATACCTACAAAATAATGAACAATGCTCAGAAATCCACCAATACATCAGCAAACTCATCCAGTTCATCCTCACCCACAACAACTTCATATTTAAGAACAAACTTTGTCCCAACCACACGAGCAGTCAGGGGTACTAGCATGGCTCCCCAATATACTTTGTGGGCCACCTCAAGGAAGAATTTCTGGAAAAATGCACCACAAAACCATACCTGTGATACATTGATATTTTCATCCTCTGGATGGACACCCTGAACTCCCTCAGGAGTTCCACCCAACACAAGTTCAACAAACATGTCTACACCAGCATCAACTTCCTTGACACCATGATCAGCTTCAGCAATGGAACCCTATGTAGAGGGCTAGATACAAGAAACCCACAGATCATCACATTTACCTCCATGAACCCAGCAACCACCCCAGACACACCAAGAAATCTGTTATCTACAGTCAGGCCCTCAAATACCACAGAACATGCTCCAAAGAGCAAATCTGGGATACACAACTAAACACGAATGCAGCAAATAAAGCAGGAAGACTGTGCAGCAACATGACATCAAGGGATTTAACATGCTTTGGTGATGGGGCTTCCATCCATGGCGCTCCAAGCCAGAGATCCTACTTTTACTGTCGTTATACTAACTGTGACAGGGTCAGGCCAGATGGCTACAGGAGAGTAATAGAAGACAGATATATTAGCCCCAGGTTAAGTAGGTCCCTTTTCTCTGGGTAAGGTAACAGGGAAGGTTTTTTTTTTTTTTGATGTGAAAGTATTTTTATTAAGCTAGCCACACAAAGAATAATAAAGCATAATGCTAGGTTGCTTCTCTTATAATTAAAGAGCCAAAAGATGATGGGTCAGATTTTATATAATACCAAATGTATCAGTTTTGCTATGAAGTGGCAAGGAACACTGGGCAGAAAAAAATATACTAATACTAGAAAGTATTAGAAGTCAGAATAAAACTATTGTGACAGGGTTGGGCCAGATGGCTACAGGAGAGTAACAGAAGGCAGATATATTAGCCCCAGGTTCAGTAGGTCCCTTTTCCCTGGGTAAGGTAACAGGGAAGGTTCCAGAACAATCAGGAACCTTCTGGAGACAATTAAGACAGGCTGATTAGAACTCCTGCAGCCAATCAAGAAGCTGCTAGAATCAATTAAGGCAGGCTAATCAGCGCACCTGGGTTTTAAAAGGAGCTCACTTCAGTTTGTGGTGTGCGTGCGAGGAGCTGGGAGCAAGAGGCGCTAGGAGCTGAGAGTGAGAACGCGTACTGTCGGAGGACTGAGGTGTACAAGCATAATCAGACACCAGAAGGAAGGTCCTGTGGTGAGGATAAAGAAGGTGTTGGGAGGAGGCCATGAGGAAGTAGCCCAGGGAGTTGTAGCTGTCGCACAGCTGTTCCAGGAGGCACTCTACACAGCTGCATTCCACAGGCCCTGGGCTGGAACCAGGAGTAGAGGGTGGGCCCGTGTTCCCCCCAAACCTCCCAACTCCTGGTCAGATACAGGAGGAGTTGACCTGGACTGTGGGTTCACGAAAACGGCCAAACTGAGGGCTGCCGTGAAGCTCCAAGGCAAGCAAATCCACCACTAAGCGCAAGACCCACCAAGGTAGAGGAGGAACTTTGTCACATAACATACTGAGCATATTATGCCATAATACCCTAAAAGCATGACACCAGGATCACCACACAACGGACCCTTTTTCCAGACTTTGCATTCATCACCATACATCTGAAGCATAGCATTCTCCCATTCTGCCTTGTAGGTTACAGGGCAGAATGGGAGCCTAAAAGTGGCCTTTCGAAGCCCTTTAAATACCAGCAGAGGCTAACAACATGGCTTAGCCCAGCTGAGGCCAGAGATGGTTGAGAACATTGCAGGCATGGCCCAGAATCAGAGCATCTCCTTTGCTCTGCAGTTCGGCTTCAGTCACCAATTGCAAGGAGGCAGCTGACATTAGACTAATGAAATTCCAGTAGCCACACAGACAAGTAGATTTGTTGAATTGTCTCAAGGCCTTCCTAATCGTTATTAAGTTAGTCCGTCTTCCCTGTGGTATCCATTATTCTGTGTATTAATGGCCCTTCAAAAAAGGGGTTTAAACAGCTTGCAGATTCCTTGATCATATAAATAAAAGTTTGCAAACTGATAGTTAGATTATAAAGCGTTTCATGGTCAATTGATTTTAAATTCAGGAAACACAGCGGTGGACAAAGACAGGCTGTTTCTCTCTCAGCTTGGCTTTAAAGAGCCAAGCAAGGGGAGCAAAGGGCTTCCTTTTTGAGACCTCTTTCATGTCTCCCATCAGAGGCACAATTAAGAAAAGCCTTTGTCTTTTAGCGCAGCTTTCTCCTGTGGTTAAGTTAATGCCATCAGTGCTAGAAATGCTTCTCCAGAATGGAGTGAGTTACCTAGCCTGGGTCTGTAAATGTTTGAAATTCTTTAGCTCCCAGTGGTTTTCACTAGTACCAGCCGAAATCTGGTATAGACACTAGTTCTTGTGACCACTTATGCCAGCTCAAATGTACCCTGATCATTCTTGTTCCCCCATCACAAGCTTACCAGCCGTTTGATGCCCCCTTTCTCTGAATGGAAATGTTCCATCCATTTATGGAAACAAATATTCCATTTGCCGGAAGTGGAGCCTCCAGCCAAATCACATCGTACAAACTGTCGTGATATGCTGCATGAACACATTGCTTTCACTGGTACTGGGGGAGGAATCAAGCTAAGCCCGGGTTTTGCTACCTTCTGGGAATGGTCCAAGAACTCTTTTCTTCAGCCTTTTCCTACATAAGGTGACTATCGGCCCCAGAA
The DNA here is from genome assembly GCF_015237465.2 of Chelonia mydas. Classification (NCBI taxonomy): domain Eukaryota; kingdom Metazoa; phylum Chordata; order Testudines; family Cheloniidae; genus Chelonia; species Chelonia mydas. The sequence goes on along the minus strand of NC_051257.2, from coordinate 20,305,014 downwards.
ACACCTGGATTTGTTTGCTTTTAAAGACTATGGCATGGAGTACATTCCTTTTCTACAGGTAGGGCCCTACCAAATTAACAGTCCATTTTGATGAATTTCACAGTATTGTAACTGTGGAGGTCCCAATCCAAAAGGTACATGGAAGTGGATCTGATCACTCCCCCTGCGCCCCCCCCCCAGCTGCCATGCGAGGGAAGGACAAGTCCTGTCCCTCCCCAGCCCAGCAGGGACTCACAGCTAGGAGCCCCCTGGCTGGGGCACTCCCAGCAGCAAGGGGGAAATCAGATTTGAAAAGTGTGAATTGGGAGTGCTTTGTTCCAGGTGGGCCTTGAGTGGGCCTGATTGTTATAAAAAGGCAGCCAGTTGCAAACCAGCGGAGCGGCTAACAGCGGGAGTTCGCCTGGGGAGAGCCCACTGAGGCTTTCATCTTACTGGCTTCTCTGAGTAGTCACTGCAACAGCTGAGGAAGCTCTTTGAAGGAAGGTAATATGGATGGTGAGCAATCAGCTGTTGTGACCTGCACAGGATGTGCCATGTTTGTCTTTCTTCCACAGGACAGAAGTGACTTTGTCTGTACAAAAGTGCAAGCTGGTCTCCATATTGGAAGAGAAGGTTCAAGGTCTGGAGAAACAGGTATCAACCCTGCGTTGCATAGAGAAACTGAAGATTTCCTGGACAGACGTTAGGACATGCTTCTACGGACACAACGTTCTGAAGATTCAGAGCAGGCTGCGCAGTGGGGACAGGAGGACGGTGAAGAAATTTGGCAGCATGTGACCTCAGAAGAAGAAAGGGGAGCGTCCATGTACCAGCAGCGCAGATACAGGTAAGTAACCATTTTCATGTTCCCTCCACAGGTACTAATGCGGAGAGTGGACTAGATGATACATCTGAGGGAAGGGAGCAGAAGGAGACTCCGCCAATTGGAAGGCATGAGATGCACTGTCCTAGGGTTGGGGGTTCCATGACCACCACTTCCAGGAGAAGGAGGCAGGTGGTGGTGGTCAGGGACTCCCTCCTAAGGGGGACCGAGTCATCTATCTGCCGTCCCAACCGGGAAAGCAGAGAACTGTGCTGCTTGCCAGGAGCTAGGATTCAGGATGTGACTGAGTGTCTGCCGAGACTCATCAAGCCCTCAGATTGCTACCCCTTCCTGCTTCTCCACGTGGGCACCAATGATACTGCCAAGAATGACCTTGAGCAGATCACAGCAGACTACATGGCTCTGGGAAGAAGGATAAAGGAGTTTGAGGCGCAAGTTGTGTTCTCGTCCATCCTCCCTGTGGAAGGAAAAGGCCCAGGTAGGGACCGTCTAATCGTGGAAGTCAATGAATGGCTACGCAGGTGGTGTCGGAGAGAAGGCTTTGGATTCTTTGACCATGGGATGGTGTTTGCTCGGCAGAGATGGGCTCCACCTAACGAAGAGAGGGAAGAGCATCTTCACAAGCAGACTGGCTAACCTAGTGAGGAGGGCATTAAGCTAGGTTCACTGGGGGAAAGCCCTGAAGTAAGCGGGGAAATGGGATACCAGGAGGAAGCACAAGCAGGAGAGCGCAAGATGGGAGGACTCCTGCCTCATACTGAGCAAGCAGGATGATCAGCGAGTTATCTCAAGTGCCTATACACCAATGCAAGAAGCCTGGGAAACAAGCAGGGAGAACTGGACGTCCTGGCACAGTCAAGGAATTATGATGTGACTGGGAAAACAGAGACTTGGTGGGATAACTCACATGACTGGAGTACTGTCATGGATGGATATAAACTGTTCAAGAAGGACAGGCAGGGCAGAAAAGGTGGGGGAGTTGCACTGTATGTAAGAGAGCAGTATGACTGCTCAGAGCTCAAGTATGAAACTGCAGAAAAACCTGAGAGTCTCTGGATTAAGTTTAGAAGCGTGAGCAACAAGGGTGATGTCGTGGTGGGAGTCTGCTATAGACCACTGGACCAGGGGGATGAGGTGGACAAGGCTTTCTTCAGGCAGCTAACAGAAGTTACTAGATCACAGGCCCTGGTTCAATCACCCAGATATCTGCTGGGAGAGCAATACAGGAGTGCACAGACAATCCAGGAAGGTTTTGGAAAGTGTAGGGGACAATTTCCAGGTGCAAGTGCTGGAGGAACCAACTGGGGCAGAGCTCTTCTTGACCTGCTGCTCACAAACAGGGAAGAATTAGTAGGGGAAGCAAAAGTGGATGGGAACCTGGGAGGCAGTGACCATGAGATGGTCGAGTTCAGGATCCTGACACAGGAAAGAAAGGAGAGCAGCAGAATATGGACCCTGGACTTCAGAAAAGCAGACTGACTCCCTCAGAGAACTGATGGGCAGGATCCCCTGGGAGAACAACATGAGGGGAAAGGAGTCCAGGAGAGCTGGCTGTATTTTAAAGAATCCTTATTGAGGCTGCAGGAGCAGACCATCCTGATGTGTAGAAAGAATAGTAAATATGGCAGGCAACAAGCTTGGCTTAACAATGAAATCCTTGCTGATCTTAAACACAAAAAAAGCTTACAAGAAGTGGAAGCTTGGACAAATGACTAGGGAGGAATACAAAAATATTGCTCGGGCATGCAGGAGTGAAATCAGGAAGGCGAAATCACACTTGGAGTTGCAGCTAGCAAAAGATGTTAAGAGTAACAAGAAGGGTTTCTACAGGTATGTTAGCAACAAGGAGAACGTCAGGGAAAGTGTGGGCCCTTTACTAAATGCGGGAGGCAACCTAGTGACAGAGGATGTGGAAAAAGCTAATGTACTCAATGCTTTTTGCGCCTCTGTCTTCATGAACAAGGTCAGCTCCCAGACTACTGCACTGGGCAGCTCAGCATGGGGAGGAGGTGACCAGCCCTCTGTGGAGAAAGTAGTGATTCGGGACTATTTAGAAAAACTGGACGAGCACAAGTCCATGGGGCAGGATGCGCTGCGTCCGAGAGTGCTAAAGGAGTTAGCAGATGTGATTGCAGAGCCATTGGCCATTATCTTTGAAAACTCCTGGCAATCAGGGGAGGTCCCGGATGACTGGAAAAAGGCTAATGTAGTGCCCATCTTTAAAAAGGGAAGGAGGAGGATCCGGGGAACTACAGGCCAGTCAGCCTCACCTTAGTCCCTGGAAAAATCACGGAGCAGGTCCTCAAGGAATCAATTCTGAAGCACTTAGAGGAGAGGAAAGTGATCAGGAACAGTCAGCATGGATTCACCAAGGGCAAGTCATGCCTGACTAGTCTAATTGCCTTCTATGACGAGATAACTGGCTCTGTGGATGAGGGGAAAGCAGTGGACGTGTTATTCCTTGACTTTAACTTGCTGGCAAGAATACCGTGGGAGACCATATCGAAAGCTTTGCTAAAGTAGTATGGGCTGGATGAATGGACGATAAGGTGGATAGAAAGCTGGCTAGATTGTCGGGCTCAACAGGTAGTGATAAATGGCTCCATGTCTAGTTGGCAGCCGGTATCAAGCAGAGTGCCCCAGAGGTCGGTCCTGGGGCTGGTTTTGTTCAACATCTTTATCAATGATCTGGGTGATGGGATGAATTGCACCCTCAGCAAGTTCACAGATGACACTAAACTGGGGGGAGAGATAGATTCGTCGGAGGGTAGGGATAGGGTCCAGAGTGATCTAGACAAAATTGGAGGATTGGGCCAAAAGAAATCTGATGAGGTTCAACAAGGACAAGTGCAGAGTCCTGCACTTAGGACGGAAGAATCCCATGCTCCGCTACAGACCAGGGACCGAATGGCTCGGCAGCGGTTCTGCAGAAAAGGACCTAGGGGTTACAGTGGACGAGAAGCTGGATAGGAGTCAGTGTGCCCTTGTTGCCAAGAAGGCTAACAGCATTTTGGGCTGTAAGTAGGAGCATTGCTAGCAGATCGAGGGACGTGATTGTTCCCCTCTATTCGGCATTGGTGAGGCCTCATCTGGAGTACTGTGTCTAGTTCTGGGCCCCACACTACAAGAAGGATGTGGAAAAATTGGAGAGAGTCCAGCGGAGGGCAACAAAAATGATCAGGGGACTGGAACACATGACTTATGAGGAGAGGCTGAGGGAACTGGGGTTATTTAGTCTGCAGAAGAGAAGAGTGAGGGGGGATTTGATAGCTGTTTCCAACTACCTGAAAAGGGGTTCCAAAGAGGATGGATCTAGGCTGTTCTCAGTGGTAGCAGATGACAGAACAAGGAGTAATGGCCTCAAGTTGCAGTGGGGGAGGTTTAGACTGGATATTAGGAAAAACTTTTTCACTAGGAGGGTGGTGAAGCACTGGAATGGGTTACCTAGGGAAGTAGTAGAATCTCCTTCCTTAGAGGTTTTTAAGGTCAGGCCTGACAAAGCCCTGGCTGGGATGATTCAATTGGGGATCGGTCCTGCTTTGAGCAGGGGGTTGGACTAGATGACCTCCTGAGGTCCCTTCTAGCCCTGATGTTCTCAGATGTTACAGGGAAGGGTTTATTTCATGGTCCACCACATGTTTTTCACGGCCGTGAAATTGGTAGGGCCCTATCTGTGGGTATTCAACACACTTCAAACTTCACTGCAAAATAATATTGCGAAGGATCATTAGCTTGCCGGGTAGAAAATTTTGCAGTCAAAGTTTGAACCTTCACAAAGCGCAAGTTGTGGCTCTGAAATCATGACCCAGTTTTGTTCGAAAACCCATGGAGTGTCCACCAATAATGCCCATGTCCTTTTGTTGATAACTTCATTATATAAGAAGCTGCTCTGCAAACAGTTACCGTATTTTTCCCTCAGAGGTGGTGGCATTCTAACGGAGGATGAATTATTATAGTTAAGTGATTTTAGGAATTTTGGGGATGGAAGGAGTTTGCTTCAGAAAATGTGAGCACAAGAGAATACAGTTAGGTTTTCAGTGGCCCAGAACATATGCAGCAGGAAGGTGACCTCTGACAGATCATTCCACATACTTTGAGCATTCAGCCAGCAGCTCTCATCTTAGAGTCTGACAGAACTGGAGAAAGTTTCCAACAGTATTTTACCAACTGAAGCTAGAGGTTTCTGAACAGACGAGAAGATTGTTTTGTATTCAGCCACAGAAGTGCCCGCTGAAGTTTTATGCAGGGTTAAAGACATTTTGCAAGGAAGCCGTAAGTGCCTTGTTACAGAGCATTTCCAGCACAATTTCTGTAAGTACAGCTATTAGCTGTACTTAGGCAAACAAGCAATTTGACTGTGCATGTTTGAGTTTCCTATTTCTCCCCATGTAAAATTTATGGAGAATAATACGGACGAGACAAATTCTGCACTAGTTGCAGGTGTGTAACGTGAGAAGAAGGGGATACAATACAGATAAATATGTAGGTAGATTCAACAGCTTCAAGTTTCTAAATTCATACTTTGTATTTCAAACTAGTTAATATCAGAGTTAGAAAAATCTAGTGTCACAGGCTGGCAGGTGCCCTTTAGAGGGGAAGTAGCCCAGCCCACCTAATGAGCCGCCACCCCATCAGGTCTAATGAGGGATACCTGGCCCCTTAAACAGCTCGGTGGGAAAAAGAGGAGGAAAAGCTGTAAGGAGGTGGCAGGAGCCCAGGGTGGGCTGGGGAGAAGGAACTGAAAGAAATGAAGGCTCCCGCATGGGTTCTCCAGAAGAAGAAGGAGAACAAGCGGGAAAGACTGAGTGACCTGCATAGATGTTGCAAACCCAGCAGGAGCAGGAAACAAGTTTATCCCAAGTTGTACGGAGCCCAGGGAGGTGGAGAACGTTCTGTGTCTAATAACAGAGGGAGAATAGAGGCAAAGCAGGCAAGAGAGCAGCCCAGATTGTACCACGTTTGGAAAGGAGTGGGCCAGCAGCAAGGAGGGGGATGTACCACCACAGGGTGGCTGGCCCCTTTCACGGCGTCAGCCCCACCTGGGATTAGATCAGAGCACCTCCCCAGCTGGGTGATCATAAATGAGGTCCAGTGCCTAACTGCGGCCAGGGCAGTCCAGACTCCTGGCCAGAGCCATCCTCTCAGCATGGGCTTCCCAGGGCTGGGTTCTTAAAGGCACAGGCATCCAAATGCCTGGTCACTGCAGCTCCTCTTATCTGATGTAACCTACTGAGGTGCTGCAGGAGGAGACTTAATTCAATGAAACCGGGCCTCCCCTACACCGCCCTCAATTTCCCCTAAGCCCCCAGTGGTCAACTAGTCACATGCAGAGTTGCCAATTTAGTCATTGATTGGAAATTTGAATTGAAATTGAAACATTAATACACACTTTAAAAGCGTAGACAGTGTATGATAAAATACTTGTGCCTGAAAAAGTACAATAGGTTTGAAAAGTATGAACAAAGACTAACTTCCTCACACAGCTGTTTTTGCTGACAATGTTTGTGCATTCATTTCGGCAATGTTGGCCAATCTTCTAATTTCAAAATGATGATTGTAAGCAAGGGCTGAAGGAGCTCTCCCTTGACAGCTAATGATGACCCAAGGAAGGGGGAAGGCTTCAGGACCAGACTGTATTTACATGAACTCACCTACTCTGCCTAGGTATCCAGCAGACAGAGCTGTGTTGCCCAAGGGATCAATTTTGGCTGGTGCTGGGAGTTTCTGTACTAAATTATTTTTACATAACGTAAGAATGGCTATACTGGGTCAGACCAATGGTCCATCTAGCCCCATACTCTGTCTTCCAACAGTGGCCAGTGCCAGGTGCTTCAAAGGGAATTAACAGAACAGGGCACTTATTGAGTGATCCATCCCCTGTCATCCACTCCCAGCTTTGGGCAAACAAGCTCTCAGAGCATGGTGTTGCATCCCTGCCCATCCTGGCTAATAGCCATTGATGGACCTATCCTCGGAAATTATCTAGCTCTTTTCTTAATCCTGTTCTAGTTTTGGCCTTCACAACATCCCCTGGCAAAAAGTTCCACAGATTGACCATATGTTGTGTGAAGAAGTACTTCCTTTTGTTTGTTTTAAACCTGCTGTCTATTAATGTCATCGGGTGACCCCTAGTTCTTGTGTTATGTGAGGGAGCTTTTCACTTTCTCCACACAAGTCATGATTTTATAGACCTCTGTCATATCTCCCCCTTAGCAGTCTCTTTTCCAAGCCGAAAAGTCCCCCCATCTTTTTAATCTCTCCTCATACGGAAGCTGTTCCGTATGCCTAATCATTTTAGTTGCCCTTCTCCGTACCTTTTCCAACTCCAATATATCTTTTTGAGATGGGGTGACCAGGACTGCACACAGTATTCGAGATATGAGCATACCATGGATTTATATAGTAAAAGTGGAGGAGCTTGGTTTGCCAGACTGATCAGCAAAGCCAATGCTGACAACCTATGTGAAAAGGCTGCAAAACACCAATCCTCTGGACTGCATCGACATGCAGAAAGCCTTATAAGCCAATTTTAGAAGTACTTAATGAGGCTGTTAAGAATGCTGGAGACAACACAGTTTATGGGAACAAACATGGGAACACACTCTCTAAGCAAGAGATACCACACACTACAAACTGGAGGCCAATGTTAAGTGCATTGTCAGTTCATCCTGAAGTTGAACACTGGTTCCAACCAAGACCAGCAAATGTTCACTATCTTTCTGCAAGAAACTCAACTGACTGGCTAGAAGCATGTGGTGCAATAGTGAAAGACTCAACAGTTGAAAAAATGAAGAACTCCCTCACCACATTAAGAAAATGTGCATACATGGCTGATGAAGGCACCAGTGGAAATGGGCGTCAAGTATTAAGTCACTGTGTACGTTATCTTGATGTCAGGGGTAGGTCAGTAGGTGAATTTCTAGATGTTCAGGTTAGAGAAGACATCGGCTTCATCTCTGGCAATCTACATGTTAGAAGAGTTAAATGCTTGTCAATTGAACCCCAAACAGGTGGCTGTTTGTGCATTTGATGGAGCTGCAAACTTCTCTGGAAGACATAGTGGAGTACAAGCTTTGCTCAGGGAAAAGTGTAACCCTAATCTCTCCAATACACACTGCAGAGACCATCTACTCCACTAGCACTAGCTGAAGAATCTTCAAAAGGCATTTTAAAAGCTATACATTTAATGTCTTCATTACACTCTTTTTCAGCAAGAGTCCAAAAGGACTGAACGTCTTGGAAAATATAGAAGTTCAAATTAGTCCAACCTGGGAAAATCCACTGGCTCTCTCACGAGTGATTCTTGGCTGTTGTCTTAAAATTACTGCAACCATTATTATTGGCTTTGGAAAGCATCTACCAAGATGGGACAGATTTAAGTAGTGAGGCTGGTGGACTACTTTTGTTACTAAGTTCAGAGAAGACTATTGCCATTCTCTCTTGTAAGTCTGCTGTTGAAACTACTTGGGTCATTAAACAGTGCCATCCAGGCATCTGCTACAACAGTAGTAGATCTTTGTCCAGCACTAGAAGCTACACTTGGATCAATCAGAGAGCTATCCATTGAAAACGTAGTGGAAGAAGCAAAGACTTCAGTTCAGAAGTTGAATAATTAGGGCACTTATATTAACTCCTTAAATGAAGACGACAAGAAGTGTTTGTTAAGCCAGCTGAAAAAGTAAAGTACACAGACTTGATTCTTACATCTCTACAAAAACAAACAACAACTTTTGGATTCCATCAGCCTCGACATAGCTTTTACAGATGCCTGTCTTATAAAACACTGACAATTGAGTGGAGTGAGGCACTACCAATAATGGGGCTGCCATGTGATCAGGACAGAATAGAGAATTTGAACACAGAGTGGAATATCATATGACTGACAAAGGAAGATTTGACTTCAACTTCTTTATCATCATTAGTGGCTCGACCCAATCTTTGTGATACATCTCCTGTGATGAAAGAAGTAGGAGTTCATTTTTTGCTACTTCCAGTCATAACAGCTACATTTGGGTGTTTTTTCCTGTTGAATAGAATTGTGTGTTCTGAAAGAAGTCATCTTCTGCCTGATCATAAGCATATCATGAAGGACTGGCAGTACTGGACACATGAGAAGCCACCAAAGATGAATGCACTGCATTCGAGAAGTTCATTAACAGAATTGTGCAAAATTACAACAAGAAACCAAGAAGGATGTAGCTTCATAGTAGGCTTGTATAGCCAACTGTAATTTGTGTGATTTAAAAACATGAGTTAAATCTAATAAAATGGTCGTGAAACATTTTTCAGTTTTTACTATGGTGCCATACAGCCCACCTTTGCCCTAACAGTCTCACCCCTCATTGGTCCTCCCCTCGCCCCCTGTATTTTTGAAGACACCCCATAATTTCAATTTCTGTGGAAAACACTGCAGTGAAATATTCTGTGCGATACTGGTTTATATCGCATTCTCTCAGCAGCAGGATTCAGCATCAATTATCCTCCTAATGTAAATAGCAGGGTAGGTTTGTTTATTTTGCTAGGCTGCTTCGCTGGCTCATTTGTTCATGGGAGAAGCCTGAACCTCTAAAGAGCTATTCACCTCACCGAAAACACCACATCCGTTTTTCAATAGAACTCTTTGCCTCCCCACTAAGGTTTGTCTGAGTTCGATATCCACAGTAGCAACAGTTATAATCATCCTATGCCATGTTTTATAGAGATCATGAGCACTTTACCAACTGGAGGCTCAGATATGGCTCTAAAGCTTGAGCAATGCGGTGGTGGTGGTGGTGGTATATCTTCAAGCAATGGTGGTAGGAGTGTTGTTTGTGCTGGTGGAAGCCAGGAGAAGCCTTGGGGTTACCAGGAGCACTAGGGAGTGAGGGTTGGTCTCACCAGTACAGAATGGGTGTAGCAGCCTACACTCCACACAGTGCCTGGCTCCTCTGGGGTGCTCAGTATAGCTGGCAGGGCCTTCTGCCCCTCCCCATTTGCTATCAGGGTATTTAGGCAGCAGCAACGTTATGGCTTCCACATGCATGGGAGTGTTTGGGGGAGGGAAAGGGCATTTTGGACCTCTTCTCACCTACACCACCACCAATGCCTCTCTGTGATGGCAGCCATATTTTGAACCTGTAAGAAATATAGATAGCAAGTGCTTCTGCCAGGAAAAATTTCAGGTGAGTTTAGCTGGCCCTCAGTAAGGGAAACAGAAAATGAAAAATACCTCTCTCTCCTTTCTACCCAGCCCCAAGAGAACAACATACACCTGCATGGAGACAAACCCATCTGGCTCATCTTTACCCTATAGACGTCAAAATCTATTTCTGGACAAGCCCTTTCATCTCCAATGAGCGATTACCCCAGGAGCTGGCTGGATTCTACACTCCCTTTGATCAGAAACCTCTCTCAGTCAGGGCAACAGGACATGTGTATTGCTCCCTGTGCCTGCCTGCCGAGTAGATGAACTGTAATGGCCAGAGATCACACCAGCCTAGACGTATATTGAAGGTGAACCCTAAGGAAAGAAAGAGTTTAAGTTATCCTCCACATGTCCCATGTTCCACTACAATGAATTCGGGCAGGGTTGGTTGGAAGCCAAACGCTTTATGCTTCCATCCCAAACCAGTGTCAAGTTTTAGCAAATTAGGACAAGTCAGCAAATAACCACCTTATGTTCTTGGTGGTGATGGGGGACTTCAACTACTCAGACAGCTGTTGGGGAAATAACACAGCAGGGCACAGATTGTCCAACAAATTCTTGGAATGTATTGAGACAATTTATTTCAGAAGGTGGAGAAAGCTACTAGGGGAGAGGCTGCTCTAGATTTGATTTTGACAAATAGGGAGGAACTGGTTGAGAATTTGAAAGTGGAAGGCAGCTTGGGTGAAAGTGATCATGAAATGGTAGAGTTCATGATTCTAAGGAATGGTAGGAGGGAAAACAGCAAAATAAAGACAATGGGTTTCAAGAAGGCAGACTTCAGCAAACTCAGGGAGCTGGTAGGTAAGATCCCATGGGAAGCAAGTCTAAGAGGAAAAACAATTGAAGACAGGTGGCAGTTTTTCAGAGAGACATTATTAAGGGCGCAAGAGCAAACTATTCCACTGCGTAGGAAAGATAGGAAGTATGACAAGAGACTACCCTGGCTTAACCAGGAGATCTTCAATGATCTAAAACTCAAAGAAGAGTCCTACAAAAAGTGGAAACTAGGTCAAATCACAAAGGATGAATATAAACAAATAACACAAGTCTGTAGAGACAGAACTAGAAAGGCCAAGGCACAAAATGAGACCAAACTAGCTAGAGACATAAATGGTAACAAGAAAACATTCTACAAATCATAGAATGTCAGGGTTGGAAGGGACCTCAGGAGGTCATCTAGTCCAAGCCCCTGCTCAAAGCAGGACCAATCCCCAATTTCTGCCTCAGATCCCTAAATGGCCCCCTGAAGGATTGAACTCACAATCCTGGGTTTAGCAGGCCAATGCTCAAACCACTGAGCTATCCTTCCCCCCTCCCCTCTTCTAAATACAATAGAAGCAAGAGGAAGACCAAGGACAGAGTAGGCCCATTACTCAATGAGTGGGGAAAAAACAATAACAGAAAATGTGAAAATGGCAGAGGTGCTTAATGACTTTTTTGTTTCAGTTTTCACCAAGAAGGTTGGTGGTGATTGGACATCTAACAGTGAATACCAGTGAAAATGAGGTAGGATTAGAGGCAAAAATAGGGAAAGAACAAGTTAAAAATTACTTAGACAAGTTAGATGTCTTCATGTCACCAGGGCCTGATGAAATGTATTCTAGAATACTCAAGGAGCGGACTGAGGAGATAGCTGAGCCATTAACGATTATCTTTGAGAAGTCATGGAAGACAGGAGAGGTTCCAGAAGACTGGAAAAGGGCAATTATAGTGCCCATCTATAAAAAGGGAAATAAGGACAACCCAGGCAATTACAGACCAATCAGCTTAACTTCTGTACCCGGAAAGATAATGGAGTAAATAATGTTTGCAAACATCTAGAAGAAAATAAGGTGAGCAACAGTCAGCATGGATTTGTCAAGAACAAGTCATGTCAAACCAACCTGATAGCCTTCTTTGACAGGGTAACAAGCCTTGTGGATAGGGGGGAGCGGTAGACGTGGTATAGCTGGACTTTACTAAAGCTTTTGATACTGTGTCGCATGACCTTCTCAAACAAAGTAGGGAAATGCAACCTGGATGGCGCTACTATAAGGTGGCTGCAAAACTGGTTGGAAAACCGTTCCCAGAGAGTAGTTATCAGTGGTTCACAGTCATGCTGGAAGGGCATAACGAGTGGGGACCCACAGGGATCAGTTCTGGGTCTGTTCAATATCTTCATCAATGATTTAGATAATGATATAGAGAGTACACTTATAAAGTTTGTGGATCATACCAAGCTGTGAGGGGTTGCAAGTGCTTTGGAGGATAGGATTAAAATTCAAAATGATCTGGACAAACTGGAGAAATGGTCTGAAGTAAATAGGATAAAATTCAATAAGGACAAATGCAAAGTACTCCACTTAGGAAGGAACAATCAGTTGCAGACACACAAAATGGGAAATGACTGCCTAGGAAGGAGTACAGCGGAAAAGGATATGGGGGTCATAATGAACCACAAGCTAAATAAGAGTAACTGTTGCGCAAAAAAACCAAAAAACCACGAACATCATTCTGGGGTATATTAGCAAGAGTGTTGTCAGCAAGACACGAGAAGTCATTCTTCCGCTCTGTTCCGCACTGATTAGGCCTCAGCTGGAGTATTGTGTCCAGTTCTGGGCTCCACATTTCAGGCAAGATGTGGACAAATTGGAGAAGGTCCAGAGAAGAGCAACAAAAATGATTAAAGATCTAGAAAACATGACCTATGAGGGAAGATGAAAACGGTTATGTTTCAAAGTACATAAAAGGTGGTTAAGGAGGAGGGAGAAAAATTGTTCTTCTTAACCGCTGAGGATAGGACAAGCAGCAATGGGCTTAAATTGCAGCACGGGAGGTTTAGGTTCGACATTAGGAAAAACTTCCTAACCATCACAGTGGCTAAGCACTGGAACAAATTGCCTAGGGAGGCTGTGGAACCTCCATCACTGGTGATTTAAGACCAGGTTAGACAAACACCTGTCAGGAATGGTCTAGATAATACTTTGTCCCCTGCACTCATGGCAGGACTAACTGCTAGCTGTAGGCATTTGCTACATCAGATAGCAGTTTTCTACAATCAATCAGTAACTGCTACAGGTAGCCCATTCCTACAGGGAACAGTTTCCTATACTACACCAGCTCCCTGCATTGCTCAGGGGAGGGGGCGGAAGCCGAAAAGAGGCAGGGCGGGGACTTGGGGGGAAGGAGTGCAGTGGGGGTGGGTTGTCCCAGCCCTGCACCCCCCTAGGGACGTCCCTGCTCCTGGCATAGTCCACCAGGAGGGCTGGAAACACCAGTAAGGACCGAAGCTTGGAAAGAGCTGCTGAGACCACAGGAAGCGAAAAGACTCCTGCAGGGACCTGAGAGAGCAGGTACAGGAGACAGGAGAGAGCCCAGAGAGCTGGACAAAGCAGGCAGAGGCTGCAAAAGGACTTCAGCTAGAGGGCCGGGAGTGGTTTGTTCTGAGGACTGTTTTGTTAATAAACCCAGACCCTAAGGAAGGGCGTTATTGGATGGAAATTCTTTGTGGGTTATTCCCAGGAACCTGAGCCAAATGGGAAATTGAGGCAGGGCACCACAGACACACCCCAGGCCATAAGGGGGCGAGATTGGGAGGTGGTTGATGCTATTACAGGGTCCCCATATTCCAAACGCCCTGTGACACCCAGTCAAATGTAGGAGCTGTTTAAAAACAAGGAGGGTGACAAATAAAAAAAACAAGAACCATGAACCTGGTCTGTGCCCCGTGTGCAATCTTTTAAAGCTTTGTGGAGTGGACCTAGATTATTCCAGTGTGGTACATTTTACACAGGGTATAATGCAGCGGAGAGTCAGTTGACTCGTCCACACTCGGGTTGTTTCCCCATGGTCAGTGCAGCTTTTATTTTGGTGAGTTTTGCTCACACAGGTGCAGGAATGTGGACTTGCGGAAAATTTTTGCCCTTGGGAAGGATGTAAGAGGACACAATATAATACACATACTGAATATTTGTTAATCAACTTCTACACAAGCAAGGACGTGTGAACATGGGACACTAAGGGCTGTATTCACAGGCAAGATAAATGCAGCAAAAGGCAATCCTCATTGGTGGATCAAAGGCAGAGGAATTGTTGAAAACAGGACAGGAAATCAGTCATACTGGAAGTCACATGACCTAACAAAATAAACTTGTGCTAGAAGAAAAAGGAAAACAATTAACAACTCCAAATTACAAATCAAAGTACAAAAAACCATCGCAAGTGCTATAATAGAAACACAGATGGAATTGCTAAAACCTAAATGTTTTTGATGAGCATTAGCTATTAAAATAAAAAACAAAACAGCACAATGACATGCATTGCACAATGATAATACAGATAAATGACAAAGCGTTCCGTGTAATAAAAGTCATAGAAACATTTTTAAAGGAGCAAAACTGTCATTAAAATGGATTACAAGGAAGAGCGCGCAATTCAGGGAATCACAGCAGCAGATAAGAGTACTTTGCAGCTTGAAAAGTGCTATTTAGCCCAGCCTGCCGAGGCCAAGGGAATAGGAGGGTAACAGCTTAACACTGCTGTTCAACGCGGCCTACTGAGTCCAGGGACATATAAGGGTCAGCTTGTGAGTGCCAATTACCCGGTCCTTTTAGATATGGTGTGTTTCTGATTCGGAGGGTGGAAAGAACCCAACCCTGGGGGACCTGGGTGCAGGATAGTTCCATTGTGAGGGAACTGATCGAGGGGAAAAGTAGAGCTCTAAGAACACAAGTGACAAGCAGTACGTGAATAGAATTATCAAAACTCCCCTCCCCCAAACAATTAGCCAGGAAGACCCTTAGTATTTGGGTAGTGTTACCATTACTTGGGGTACGCTCATTTATTGGGGTTAAGTGCATGAATAATCAAGAATCTACAAAAACGGTATAGTCATTTCTTAAATGGTTTGCATGCCTGTAATCATGGTGATTTCTTTTTTCTTTTTTTTATGGTCCCCGTTTCTCTATTGTTTATCTGTATGGTCTGTCTGGTTCTTTGATTTTTTTTTTTGTCTGCTGTGTAATTAATTTTCCTGGGTGTAAACCAATTAAGGTGGTTGGATATAATTGGTTAGATAATCAAGTTGCAATACGTTAGGATTGGTTAGTTGAATTTCAGTAAAATGATTGGTTAAAGGCATAGCCGAGAATATTACTCTATAAATTGGGGGCAAACAGGACTTCAGTTGGGGGAAATAAGGAAAAGAGGAAATTGGAATCATTGCTTGCTGGAAGCTCATCCCAATAACCATAGAATTGTTTGCATCTTTGGACTTTGGGTATTGTTGCTTTCTGTTCACGCGAGAAGGGCCAGGGGAGTGGGAGGGTGAAGGAATAAGCCCTCTAACAGGTGAGACTGAAATGTGTATGTTATAGGGGTTGATTTCAGATTCTTCAGAATTGCAGAAAACTATTTTCTCCCCAAAAGCGGCACCAAGAAAAAAGTTACCTGTACTACATACATCATTATGGCAGGTAAGTAGAGTGTTTCCATGTGTATTCATTTGTTTTCTGAACCCATTATCTTCAAGCACCTCTGCTTGTCTTTTGTTTTTTTATTCACATTTTTGTGCTGTTACATTTCCTGTCCTGAGTTACCAGGACTATACTCTGTTACAATCTTGTAGGTGATCTCATTATCTCAAAACAGTCGATCTGCACTGATCGAATACAGCCACATTTTGTAAGCCACAAATACTTCAGAATTATGCACATAGCTGCAATTTATTTAGGTCAGTCTTGTGACTGGCCTACGAATGATGCATTGTTGATTTTGGTTTACCCTGCTTATATGTCCACAATGTACACTCATATCTTCTAACTGAGCTTTGAGTCTTATATGGATGGATACTGCCTGTTTCCACTTAAGTAACTGTTTTCTGTTGTGAATAATTCTCAAGGAAATCTTTTGAGGGAAAAATTGGGAATGTTTTGGCATATCTAAGGAGTAACACATATCCTGAAGGAATGAATAAAGCAGGCAGACTGAACCTGCATCGATTTGCTGTCAACTTTTCTTTGGAAGGCAAGGAATCCTTTCATATAAGGCTGACGTTACACTGGAAACTTCAGCCTGTAAATGATGGTCCTGATGCCCCAGCACTGGGATTATCTGGAGTGTTAACCTTCCCTCCAAGGGGACCGGAATCACTAGTTTTATTCAAATTTTCCAGAAAATCTCCTTTGCTACCTATGCAACAAACAGTGGGCAGGGACACGAGAAAGGAGCATAAATTCTAAATGTTACCGAAAACCCCTATGACTTTGCTTCATTTCTCACGTATCAGAGTAACAGCCGTGTTAGTCTGTATTCGCAAAAAGAAAAGGAGGACTTGTAGCACCTTAGAGACTAACCAATTTGAGCATAAGCTTTCGTGAGCTACAGCTCACTTCATCGGATGCATACTGAGGAAAATACAGAAGATGTTTTTATACACACAAATCATGAAAAAATGGGTGTTTATCACTACAAAAGGTTTTCTCTCCCCCCACCCCACTCTCCTGTTGGTAAGTGATCACTCTCCTTACAATGTGTATGATAAATCAAGGTGGGCCATTTCCAGCACAAATCCAGGGTTTAACAAGAACGTCTGAGGAAGGGGGGCGGGGGTCAGGAAAACAAGGGGAAATAGGCTTGAATAGAGACTGGGAGTGGCTAAGTCATTATGCAAGGTAACCTAAGTTAATTGTATCCAATTTGCAAATGAATTCCAATTCAGCAGTCTCTCGCTGGAGTCTGGATTTGAAGATTTTCTGTAGCTCACGAAAGCCTATGCTCAAATAAATTGGTTAGTCTCTAAGGTGCCACAAGTCCTCCTTTTTTCTCACGTAGGTTACCCAGCGTGCTGCAAGCACCAATCCCCATCACTATACGGTCACTGAGCAATGATTTCTAATTTTAAAAAACACAGCTAGTGCTAACCATACACTGAAATTCCTCCCTTGTACTCCAGCCTTTACGAACAAGACTGTATATAGAGGACTTTGATATGCACATGCCTTATAATTAATGAATGGCTTTGCAAATAACCAGTCACAGCTTAAGTGCAACACTAGATTTCATCATCAAGTCTCCCTCAGTGACGGATTAGCCCTTGACTACTGGACCCAGGCCAAGGGGCCACGGCCAAAGGGGGAGCCCCCGGCTTCCACCCAGTGGGTGGGTGGAGGAAAGCCCTCCCATGTTGCCCCCACCCCAGCCCTGGCAGAAGCCACGGGGTGGCAGGGGAAGCCCCTATGCCCGACCCCATCTCCAGCAGAGGTGCCGGGTGGGGCAGGAGAAGCCCCAGCACCCTGCTCCTGGTCCCCTAAAAAAGCGCAGCACCCAAACCCCCACCACAGCCCTGGGACTGGAGGAGCTCTCACTCCCTGGTACAGCCCTGGGGCGATGACACAAGGACAGAGCTTCTCCGATCCTGGGGCTGTGTGGGAAATGAGCAAAGGAGTTGTGGGGCAGGCGGAATATCAGGGAGCCTAGGTGAAACATGGCTGGATCCTGGGGAAGAGGCCGAAAGGGGTAGGCCATGGGTGGTGCAGCAGGCGGACATGGTGGGTAGGGGCCCAACAATTGTTCTGGCCCAGGGCCCTGAGAAACCTTAATCATCCTCTGTGCTCCATCTTCTATGATCAACAGAGGGGACATTGTTCTGTTCTGCAAAAGGAAGAAAGATTGTCCTTGTGCATACCATGAAACAAGCCCTGCAACTCTTTGAAATGTGTCATGACAGTCCACATGCTGGACATCAAGGAATATTCAAAACAAGAACTGCGCTGACATCAAAATACTATTGGCCAAGGATGAGAAAAGACATTGCCGATTGGGTATGTAAAGTAATGAAACTAAATCCTGAAGAATGCTATTTACAATTGGAATACCAGTTCAAAATTTATAAAAATTCTAAAAATATATTTGGTGTGCAAATGTGAACTCTGTTCCCTTGCAAATACTATTTCCATAACGAAATGTTAATATCATATTGTTCCATCCAAACTAGGTTGCGTGATGTCTGCATTGCCAGAAAGAAGGAAAGGAATTCAATCTGGATACCACCTTGAAAAGCAGAAACGTGAATTCTGGAATCAGACTCGATTGTTTATCATTATGCATAGTTATTACTGCTCTACAATGAGGCCTTGATTTTGAAATGAGTGCAATGCATAAAAGGGGCACAGCATAGTTCAGCAATGACCCCTACTGCTCCTTTGTACTGGCTGGGCATTTTTCTTCAGCTTTCCTCTTGTATCATTTTTTCCTAACCCATTCCCGTACTTTGTTTGTTTTTCTCTTTTTATTCTCTTTTTAAAAGTGGGCTTTACATTCTGATTGTGTGGCTATGGTAACCATATTACATTGTGTACTCTGCTTACGACATATGGGTCTATTGAGAACATTTAGTAAGAAGCATGTGAAGTACGACCATAACTGGTACCCTTGCATAGAGGTCACTCAGATCTGGGAATTGGTGGGAATGGATTTAATTGGGGATCGGTCCTGCTTTGAGCAGGGGGTTGGACTAGATGGACCTCCTGAGGTCCCTTCCAACCCTGATCTTCTATGATTCTATGACAGCAACAGGGCAGTTACCCCGCTCCTAGAGGAAAAGGTTAAAGGCAGCTCAAGTAGGTTGATTGTATGGCCACAGCTGTGGCTGCCTCCCCAGTCAGGCCACAGCTGGCCCCGATATAAGGGCTCAGGGAGGAGCTGGGTCAGACTCACTCCAACTGCGAGTGGGAAGGACCTGGCCACCTGGGAACAGAGGGTCCCTGAAGCAGAGCAGGGCTGGGGAAGGGCAAGAGGAGCTGGGGAGCTCGATGTTACACATGGTGGAGAACGTGGGCATAGGTGGTCACCCCTGATACAAGGGGCAGGGACAGGACTGGGACTATTGCCAGGAACCGGAGGTACAGAGGACGGGACGATGGGGCTCTCTTTGCAAAGGCCCCTGGTGCTATCCCTGGTTGGGGTCAGGCGTCAGCGCCCCAGCAGAAGGAGGCTGACAAGCCACATGGGCGCAGTAGCATAGCTGGGTGGGAGCAGGGCAGTGGCTGCTTTCCCACTGATCACAAGTGGGGCCTTTTTCATTTTTACTGACCCGGCGGCGCTCCGGGTCTTCAGTGGCATTTCGGCAGCGGGTCCTTCAGTGCTGCCGAAGACCTGGAGCGCTGCCAGGTGAGTACATGTGGCTGACACCTTTTTTCATGTCCACTCCACCTGGCTACGCCACTGTATGGGCGAAGGGGATCCCTGCTGCAAGGGATCTGGGAGACTCAAGAGGGACTCTGGGAGGTGCAGTGGGCCCTCCAGGAGCAGTTGGGGCAGCTGGCGAAAGGGCAGCGAGCCCTGCTAAGACTGCTGAGGCAAGAGTTCAAGAAGAACCGCTGAGAGCCGGAAGGGAAGCCCAGCGCCAGGGCCTGGAGGCCAGGCTTGAAGGGCAGGGCTTGCTATGCCTGTAGGAGGCATGGACACTTGAGGGATTGTCCCTACTAGCCTGGGGGGCAAGAAGCCTCACCCTGAGCAGGGGAAGGGACAAGACGCTGGGTGAGGAAACCCAGGGGGCGACGGAGCTGTTGGGCCTGTGGGCATAGCAGACACATATGATGGGCATGCCCAGGTCCGAGGCGGAGGGTCCAAGTCAGCCCTGGTGAGAAGGCTGGACCCAAGGAGGACCACAAGAGGCCCAAGGCAGCGAAGAGGCAGGGAGCCTGCTGTGGCTGCCATGAACCAGGCCACATTGAGAGGGGCCGAAGGAGGTGCCTGGGGGCCCCGAAGGGTAAAAAATGGACAGGGTGGATGCCGCAGGGATGATGGTGGACTGGCCACCAACGGGAGGTGGCAGATGCAGCAACGGGGATGGAGGGGACCCAATGGGAAGTCGGGATCCAGACCATCACCAGGCAGGTCTCAAAATGGAGGAACTGAGACAGAGTGGACCCAGCAGGAGGTCAGGACCCAGGTGGTCATAGAGCAGGCCACAAAATGGACCCAGACCCTAAAAGGTGGAAGGTCTGGGGGATGCTGACCTGCGGGCGGGCTGGAGGCAAACACCCAGGAAATGGCCAAAGGGTGGGAGGCTATGGAAGTGAAGCAGGCAGCCCTGGAGAGGCAGCTTTGGGGAGCCCAAGCAAAGAGTCTCCCCTACCCCTAGGGGTGGGGATTTTGAGGGGGGGGAGGTGTAGCAGGGCAGTTACCCCACTCCTAGGGGGAAGAAGGTTAAAGGCAGCTCAGGTAGGCTGACAAGAGAGGCGGCCACAGCTGACCCTGATATAAGGGCTCAGGGAGGAGCTGGGAGAGAGTCTCACTCCAGCCTGGAAGTGAGAAGGACCTGGCTGCCTGGGAACACAGTGTCCCTGAAGCAGAGCAGGGCTGGGGAAGGGCAAGAGGAGCTGGGGAGCTCCAGCCTGGCAACTCCCAAGGCTGAGGCCTTGTTTAAGGTCCAAGGAGGTACTGGGGCTGCAGAGGTGCAGCCCGGGGATAGGCAGAGGCCGCTGGTCCAACCCCCTTGCCAGTGATGAGTGGCCATTACAGACTGCAGTCTGCCCCAGAAAAAGGGGGCTAGGTGATGACTGGCAGTAGCCACTGAGGCAAGGTGGGCATAGAGGGTTGGGGGTCCCCCTGGGACAGGAGACTCTGTGGGGGGTACTGCTGGGGGCAGAACCCTGAGATAAAGGGCACCGGGGTCCAGGAGGGACACGGGGGCCTGAGGCAGGTGAGACACCGGCCAGCAGAGGGCGCTCAGAGTGCTGGAATTGAGCTAATTCCCAGACGACCAGCAGGAGGCGCCGCGGCGGTGAGTGCTCGATCTGTTACAAGGACCATTACCAGCAACAACGAATGGATTGTATCTACTGTACAAAGTCTGTACCGACAGCCATAGATTCTCTTTCAAGATGGTTGGAAGCCTTTCCACTTTGAAGAAAGTCAACATATAGAGGTGGCCAACAGCATGTACAAAACGGTGGTTTGACGTGGATGCCCATGGCGGATACTGACAGATGTCCGTCCTGAATTCAATCATAAGGGAATTATTTTGCAGGTTATTTTTACTGTGTATTCAACCTCACCTTTGATTTTTTTTTTTTTAATTAAAGGCACATTGACTACTACCGTTTGAGATCACTGTACTTTTTTTGATGCACTGCTGTTTGTCACAGTCAGGGTTGCTATAGCTTTTGGGGGGGGGGGGGGGGGAGGGGGGGAGTTGTCTTCATATCTACCAAAAAACCCACAACTTCTTTCCAATAGTAATATTAAAAGATGGGCTATTCCTGTTGCTAATTACACATAAAAGTAATGGCAAATAGGCGAAGGAACGTTCCTTAAGACAGGTCTGTAAGTAAGTTTATGGTGTAACTTTAGTTTAACCTGTATATTTGCAAAAGATGGGGAACAGAACGTAGCTTCACCAGCCCGTACCACCCACAAACCAATGGCTTGGTTGAAAACGCTAATAAATCCATCAAAAGGTAAGTGAATGGGAATATTACAATACTAATGGCAAGTAGAGTGTATCATGCCAGAAGAGCAACTCACTACAAAGTCTTCAAAATCAGTGTGTTACACTGAAAGTGTTTTTGATTTATGTATAAATCTGTTTCAGTCTAGATTGTACATGTGCTCCTCCCTCCTCCCCCACACAAAAAAAAAATAATTTGTTAGCGCATGGTGGAAGATGGTTGACACTGGGAGTAATTGGGATGAATTCCTTAAGCCCATTTTGTTTTCTTTGCAAATTAAAGTACACACAACAACAACTTCACCCTTTTGACTAATGTTTTGCGATCACAGAATCATAGAATATCAGGGTTGGAAGGGACCTCAGGAGGTCATCTAGTCCAACCCCCTGCTCAAAGCAGGACCGATCCCCAACTAAATCATCCCAGCCAGGGCTTTGTCAAGCGATGGCTCGGTGTTTCCAGAAGTCTGAGCATTACATGGTAAGTATGTTAGTACCATATGTTTCATGTACATATGGCATTCTGCGTCTTCATTTACAAATACAACCCGCTCACCATTTGTTTACAAAGATCCCAGACATAAATACATTCGGGAAAGATTTCAGCATAAATATGAAATCTGACATTGCACTGGCTCTTTGTAACATGTCTAAAGCACAAGAACAGATATTATACTAAAAGAGACTTCTAAATATGGGGAAATAACAGTCCCCGACATCAAATGTTGTGTTACAATGCGAGAAAGAGAACAAGAAAAGGAGGACTGCTGCAATCTACCTATCCGGGACCATACAAAATTAAGACTCAGGGTAAGAGTTAAATTGCAAACCATCTCAGGGAAACTGTTAGGAACCATGTACAGTATCGCACACTTAAAACCATTTAAAGAGCCACCAACTTTATCTGCTGGAAGCAGATAAGAGGGAAACATCAAAATAGAAATGTCTGAGGGTGTGTGGTGTTCAATGTCACCAACAGAAGAGATTGGAAAATGTCACTATCTCACAAGTCTCGTGACAGCACAGTGAAAAACAGAGGTCCCAGCAATGAAAGAAGAGTATATAGGGCAAGATATTTCAAGTGATGAGGAGGACGATGTTGATATGCTTATGGAGGACGGGGAAGACAACCAGAGGTTTCTGAAAGGTAATTGGTTACCACATCTTTCTTAAAACAGGTTTTTAAACATAGTTCCATTTATGATGTATGTTAAAGGTTTTCATGTACAAAGTGGCAGCATTCAGAGTAGTAAAACAGAGAAAAAAGGAAACTATTACCATGCATGTAATGTTTTTTTTTTCCCTAGTCAAATTTGTGATGACTGGCAAACATGCAGACTGGAGGCCAAAGTGAGAAAAATCAAATTGTATGGCTCTTTTCATTGCCTGAAGCCAAGAAGCTGGATAAGTGATGAGGTGCATTTAAGTACCACTAAACATGTATGGTAACAGGATTGATCCATCAATTATTATTTAAATTGTTCCCTTTATTTAGTCATGTGTTGTAGGTTATTGAGGCGTATTTGAGCTGTGTAGTCGAGAAAGCAGGTGGAAAGGTAGGCCACTTACTGTGATGGTACATGAAAGTATAAATTGTATCAAGTAAACAAATCACATGAATATGTGGTACAATGTATTTAAGTCCAAATACCCTTGAAATATCAATATAAACCTAAAATTGCAACATTTCAGTGTATTTACTGTTGCCAAATGTACTGAAATTTATTTGGAGGTGCATATCGGACAATCAATCCTTGACAGTTCAGTGGGTCCATGAATTAAACACAAGTATGCGAACAGCTTAGTCAGTTTTGACATTGAGTAAGACAGAGCACATTGATTACAAATCTTTGTTTTTACAGGACTTACATATCTTATTTGTAACACTAAGGATGGATCCCTCGCGTGTCTGTCTATATGAACTTCATTACGTTCTTTATGTGCCAGAATGATTAATGCATTAATAATTTGATTGACTGTCGACAAGTACAAGCCATCTCATCCGTACTTTCCGTAAGCATTCTCTCAGGCAGAGCAACACAAATGG
Organism: Chelonia mydas; assembly: GCF_015237465.2. NCBI lineage: Eukaryota > Metazoa > Chordata > Testudines > Cheloniidae > Chelonia > Chelonia mydas. The sequence goes on along the minus strand of NC_051257.2, from coordinate 20,281,526 downwards.
AAGTGAAGGTAAACGCTAACAAGCTTTCATAGCTAGCATGAGCAAAGCACATTTTCATTCGGTCAGTTAAACACTGTGTGAAACAGCAAATACGATACTATGTTTGATGGGGAATGAGCACTGTAATAGTAATCCATATAATGAAACTGGGAAATACAGTATAATCTACATTTCATGGTTTGCATCACTGGAAACTAATTGCATTTCTAATTTTTTCCCCCAACGTATACAGAGTGGAATTCTTTGATATAGTACTGCTTCCTCACCACACACCAGGTCATTGGGTTCTTGCGGTAAGATGTTTTCTATTGTCCTTCGGGATTATGGGCACTAAATGTGGTATTATATAAGATTTGTAACAGCTGGATAGCAGTGCTAGAATTTCCCAGGTTGTGGGTTTTCAGTGAGTTCAGTGCATGCAAAGGAAAGTGGAATGTGAATAACTCTTGACATTCCAAGAACTGAGTTGTAAAAAAAAAAAAAAAAAAAAAAGAACACTACCATGAAGACTGAAATTCTGTTAATGTGACTTGGAAGAATACAGTCTGTAATGATTTGATCAATGAATTCACAGTATGCTTCTCTTATGTTAGTGAGACATTACAAATGAGAATGTTAATGGACTGTTTTTTGAGAAGTTATATTGGCAATGTGGTGGTTTCAACAATTTTATAATTTGTACATTATATTTACACTTAGATAGCATTGATGAAAACAAAAGAATTGTTGTTAATTGACCCCTAGTATGAGATGAGATATGAAAGAACATGCCTGAGGAATTGTAGGTGATTTTTAGTGAGCAGGGGCAAAGGGTAGTGTCTTCACCGCCCCCCGAAAAACGCAGGACCCACCATACGAACATGGGCCTTCTTGCCACAATGTTTTTTCTAAATAGAAGTGTGTGTTTGCAGAAACATATTTGCAGCAGAAAGACATCAGTATGGTAGAAACACCACAAGAGGCTAATACTGCGTTTAGAAGACAAATAGCAATCCTTCTCATGAAGGAGTCAGGTCATAACTTTCTCCCATGTACTATGGGCTCATTAGGCACATGTGAAGATAGGAGGAAGAGTTGAATTATGTCACGTAACAGACAGTTATCTTAATACCCCACTTTAGGGGTATTATCTCCCAGGTCTGGTTCTGTAATGGTGACTCTGCAGCCATAGTATCTTTAAGTACCAAAAAACTTGAATAAGGTGAATGGTTGCTATTGATAGATCAGTTAAATGAAATTGGATATTTTTATACCCAGCTGCAGTAAGGTAAAATTTGACAAAATAGGACTCAAAAGAAATATGCGCAAGCCAGTGACGGGATTAAAATATTGACAATTAATGAATCAAGATTTGCATTTAGCGTGTTAGTTGTAATGTAATCAGCTACGTTGATTTTTCAGACAGCGTGGAGGACTACTGCATATACTGCAACCTCGTCAACTGTGAAAAGGAAGAGGAGGATTGCACGATGGTAAGAAACATAGAATTGGATCGGAAACACACACGATAACCTGCCTAAGGATCAGGATCCTTGTAAAAATTCCACAACAGTAAAGACTATCATGTTTATAGGCATGTCTTAGGTAATGCTGACATGTGGAAGGAATAGCATGAGAGAATGGAAATTGTGTAACATTATAACTTCTGTGATTTCATTTTCTCAATTGTTACTTTTCCAAGGTCCAGTGCGAGTCTTGCAAGAGGTGGGCATGCATGCCCTGCATTCCAGAAGGAACCCATCAGGAAAGCATGACTGATGAGAATGAATGTGCATAGTTCAGTTCTTTAATGAATTGTGTACATGCTTGTTGCTCAAAATATCTTGAAACAAAAAGCAAATTTCTTTTATGTACAACATTATAATGTTTTTCAAATTTGAAAAATAATTCTCTGTATGTGTCCATGTGTGTAATGCAAATTATACAAGCACCCATCCCTCAGAGTTTGCTACCCCTGGACCAGAGGATGTGAAAAGCACCCCTGGACCGGTGACAGGCGCATGGGTAGCGAAGTCTGGTGGATGGGGACCCACATTGCCACAATTTGCTACCCTTGGAAGTAGCCATTTGACAGGGTCATGACTGTCCACCGTACCCCCAAGTCTTACCTCACTTTACACGTACTTATACACACAATGAGACAGCATACCTCAATAATCAAATCAACCAATTGCAAATTAGCGAGAAGGTAGCAAATTGTGTCAGCTAGCAAGGTACCCCATCCCTCTGAATTTGCTGCCCCAGACCAGAGGGTACAAAAAGCACCCCTGGGCCTGTGAGGGGTGCATTGGTAGTGAAGTATGATGGCTGGGCGCCACTTTGCCACAATTTGCTACCCTCTGTACCCGACGTCTCACTTCACTAGGTCACAGACAAAATGAGACCTGTAGAAAGGCAAAGGTGACTCAGCACAGCACACCATGGTTGAATGCACAAGTCTCTCTCATTCTGACCCTGCAATAATCAAATCAATCAATTGCAAATGGTGTCAAGGCAAACCCCCATCCCTCCGAATTCGCTACCCCAGACAGGTGGTAGCGAGTTCTGGTGGAAGCAAAAATGCCACCTTTTCGTGGCGGGAGCTGCTATTGGTAGCAAAATTGGACGGGTGCTTTTTTTTCCACATTGTCAGTGACTGTCCCCCCACCCCGGGTCCCTGCCTGATTAGACGTTTCACTTGGTGCCCTCTTGCCCTGCCTGCAGCCTGGCGGGGAGGAGGAGTGGTTAGCCTTTTCCCCTCCTTTGGTGTTCATCCAAGTCCCACCAAATGACAGGAGACAGTAGATGGGGCCCACCACGTTGATCCTGCTTCCCTCCCACCCCTCCACCTGTCCCCCCCATCCTCCCTTGTGGCTATCCTCTTGACTGCTGCTGCTGGGCTGCCCACCATCCTCCCCGCTGGGGCAGCAGCGGGCACAGGTGCTGACTCAGTTGCTCCCATGCCTTCAATCTCCTCAAATTTTGGGGGAGTCCCCCACAGCCAGCAGAAAAGGCCGGGGAAGAAAAGGTAAAAGCCTCTCTGGGAAGGCCCAGCCCGCCATGGTAAGGGCTGCCCCCCTCTGCCGTGGCCCTGCCATTAGTTCCTCCTCCCCCCATTGTCCCCTCCACCAGCTCTGGGGATGCCCCTCTCCTGGCTGTGGGCACAGTTCCCCTGGGTTGCATCTGTTGGCTCCCTTGACACCTTCACAGAGCAGCAAGTGCTGTCTGGGGTTCTCAGCTCAGCGTCCCCTTGTTTTGACCTTCCCACCTGTCCTTGTTGTTTTTCCTGTTGTCCCAGGCTCAGTGGATTCCCCCCCATAAGCTAGGGGAGGGCTTGTGCCCACCATGAAACCCAATAGGACCCTGTCGCAGGCCTCTTCAGCAATGTACATATCAATGATCAGCAGGTTCCCAGGTTAGTCTGATCATCATACAGATGTTGAGCATGTTAAGACCCTAGAACTGCTATGAAGGCTCCAGCTGTTCTGCACTGGGGTGCTGCTCTGCTGGGTGAATTCCCTTGAACAATGAGCTCCTGTAAAGAGATGTCTTCCCTGTCCAAAGGACAGGAGGTGTTTTAAAGGCTCTAGGTTTGTCTTACAAACAGCTAGGTAAGATAGGAAGGTGAATCTGGCAGAAGTTCTCCCCTCTCATAGGCTGGTGGAGACTGATCCAGGTGTAGTGCCAATGTGGCCTGTCTTGTTTTCTCCCCTGACTCAGGACAGGGAAAGGATGTGACCAGGGAGAGCTGTGGGGCATACTACAAGCCTCTCAGGGAGCCCAGGCCACTGTGGGGAGCCTTGGATCCCACACTTACCCATTGGGAAGAGGCTGGTGTTGCCCCTGAGCCTTAGGCAGGCATGGAGTGGCACTACAGGGAATCAGGGACGAATGCTTTCCCAGAGGACTGGGACTTGAAATGTACATTTTGGGACTGTCCCCCCTAATTAGGGACAGGCTGTCACCCTACTGTAGGCCCTCCCAGAAGGGAAATGTGTGCCAGTCAGAATAGGAATAGCACAAGGGTTTAGGTTGCAAACCCCAACCTCTGGAGCTTAATTCCATCGTTGTGTGGTAGAGGCCTTGTTTCAAGAATGTTCCCGCGATTTCTGAAAAAACAGAGGAAACATGGCCTCCTTCACACAAACCCTGCCCCAGAATTCATTTTTAGCACCAAGGGTGCTTGGTCACCAATGAAGAAGGCACTACACATCAGCACCACTTCTGAGAAGGTGGAAGCAGCCACAGGCCCAGCTGTTGCTCAATATGCTGGAACCTGACCATGAGACCCAAGTGCTCATGATGGCCAGGGCTCACAACTGTGATGGCCACTCCTCCGCGCCCATGGAGGAGGGGAACCATGGTTTGGAGTCAGGGGTGGACAAGGTGAACAGAGAAAATGTTCAGGTAAATATAAAAAATTGAAGGCCGGGGCATTGTAAAGGGGTAGGAGCCATCCTAGGGTTGTGTAAATCTAAACACAAAACCGTGGGAACTTACAGCTGTTTCTTTTTTGACAAATCTTTTGACAGCTCACCACCACCTTTCTAGAGCCCCTGGACAGCATTGCCGAGAGCAAAGATGAATCAACTTGTTTTCTCTCTCAACACAAATTGTTTAAGAGAACCCCAAGTGTGATGAGGACGATGGCTGTGAATTTAATGAAGCTAATGGTTCCTATGCTACATCATGAGCATAAAAGTTATGCGGTCTATTGTTTGCATTTGCTTATGCTGTCCTTAATCATTGTCTTAGTGGTAAACTTTTTGAAGACCAAGGGCTGTGCTATAAATGCGCCGGGCCAGCAGCTGTGTGAACTGGACTTCAGAGGAGATAAACTGCAAAGTCCAGGCCCTGTGTGCTGACCTGTGTCTGGAAAGCTGTCAGGGTGACTATTGCCTTCAATTGGTTGTAAACAAGCTCCAAAAAGAAAAGCTGAAAAGGAAAATTCTCCCGGGGCAGCTGACAATTGAAGCCTAGGAAATATATTTTGAGTATTTGTTTGGTCATTTAACTGGTTTTGTTTTTAAACACACACATAGCTGGGGAAGTGTTGGGGTGAGATTAGAGAGTTAAGTTTGTTGAGAATAAAATTAAATAGGTATTTAAGAAAACAGATGTTCCAATTTAGCATCACTCAGGCCTCTAACTCTGACAATGCCATAGTCAGAACAGAGAGACAGCCAGCATAACCAGGAATCGGCTCTGAACCCTTTCACTAACAAGCAGCCACAGACCATGAAGCTTTAAGACAGTCCAGTGCTCAGATCCATCAAAGCCAAAGGACAAAACAAAACACACTGGTAAAAGGCAACGCAGACACACCTCCAGTCCTTCAGCGGTGAACACCACACCAAGCCCTGAGAAAACGGAGTGAAAACACAGATTTAGAAACCTGCACTTCAGGGATTGCGAACAAAAAGATGTGAAAGTTCACACAGTCCAAAAGTCATGGAGTGTTTGAAACGATTGATGACATATGGTCTCTCTTCAGAGATAGTGACAAAAATTGTTAAAGCTCTTTGGGAAGATTAGGATTCTTCCAAGAGAGGCGATAGATGGTTTTGTCTTGGTCGTTGCAACGCCGGATGTCCAGAGGGCACAAGACATTATATATATAAAGCTTTAAAAAAAAGTGAAAGTTTTTCAAAGGTTAACTTGTAGCGTTGGTATCAAGGTTGTGCAGACAAGGGGCTGTAAAAGGGGTTTGAATGTTCAGGGTTTGGGGGGTATTAGGGGTAAGAACAGGGTTGCACAAGAATTACTGGGAAAACATTGTGGGGGGGGAATCAGCATTTGGGGAACAAACAGATTGGCCCATAACTGATTGGTAGCAGAGTTACTACAAAAAAATTTAAGAACCTAAAAAGTGATGAGAAAAAAACCCCAAAAGTTGCCCCCTGGTGTATGCTCAAACTGACATGCCAGAGAACGAAACGTGGGTCTGTCCCTGGGCTTGGAGCGGGTAGTGGTGACTGAGTGATTTAGAGTATTCCCCAGAAGAGTCTGTAGAGGGGCTCTCAGCCACTCCTGATGAGCCATGTTATAGCTCTTTGGAGGCAGACCCTCAAATAGTGTCTGATGTTGATGTAGAAGGCATCTGATGGTACTGCAGAAGAACCACCAAACAACTTTTGGGATGGGCAGCCCCCAGACAGATGTGTACAGGGAGCACGAGATGCTAGCATTGGGAATTACCTAGATTTAGAGGAGTGGCACTGGGGAAGAAGTTCATTTTGTCAATCTGGACCCCCAAACATACATATATGTATGGAGCAAGTGAGAAGTTGGCAACGGGAATTACTTAGATATGGGGCGAGGGGTGCGGGGGGTCGGTGTATTGAGGACTTTTGTTTTGTCAATCTTGAGTGAACAAATTCAGCTCAGCAGGTGTTTGAAGCCATACACAGGGGGGGATACAGTTAGTTCTTGATGACATTAACAGTAGACTAGCCCCGATTATTGCATTCAGTTATGTTTTAGAGAGTCATAATTGCTGCCAACCTCTGTATAAAGAGCTGCTCGGTAAACATCCCTTTTATCAGTTTTGTGGAGGGGCTGCCCCATGCTTTTGACTATGACCATTTGTTTCCTAACCAATAAAGTAAATGATTCTCATAGACGATATGATGAACTCTGCTTGTGAAAGTGATGAAATTGGGAAAGCTTTTACCAAGTATGTGCACCACAGGAACCCGAGCATTATGTATATAGTTCAAAATGCATTGTGTCAGGGAAAGAAAGTTACAATTAAAACTTATGCTCTGGGGGCAGTCCTACGGGGGGCAAAACCCACCCCAATTGGTAGAAGTCCATGGGAGGAATTCTTAGAGGTGTCACATGACACCCCTTGCTTCCAGTCATGTGTCCATCTTCACCCCAGAAGTAAGACCCCTGGGGCGGGTCTTTAGGGTGACAGGTGGGTGGGGCCTGACAAGTCAGGGAACAGGGCCAACGTTTGATTGATGGTGGGCCCTTATACTACTAATCGGTACTCAGGACCGAAACTGGTTAGTGGACAGGAAGCCTAAAGACCTGCGGAGTGCAGGCAGCTTGGCCAATGAGTTTGTGGACAGGAATGAAAAAAAAGACCTAAAGGGGACTGGCCTAAGCATGGATCCGGGGCAAGGGAACTCATGAAGGCATCCCAGAAGTGGGACTCCAGTAAATCCAGAGTTGTGGGAAGTGGCCTAGGGCAGCAAATCTCCTCTAAGGAACCAGAGACCTGAGATGTAATTACTGAGGACAAAAAGGGTGTAAGTGGGCACAATGCCCAAAGGTAAAGGAAATGGTGGCCAAACAGATCCCTCAAAGAGGGGCTAACACATCCTCTGTTCAACCAGGGAAACCACCTGTGACTGTCACTACTCCCTGAGCAGCTGGCTTTGTGACTGCTTCCCTCAGCAAGGTCAGTCACATAATTCACTCCTGGAGCCAAACAGGCTGGCTCTCACTCCAGGCCCCAGAATACATGTCCTCTTGTACTCCCCCGAGCCCAGGTACCTCTGATCCCCAGAGTGACTGGAAGGTGGTGGTTAATGGGAAGATATTCCTGGAGTGGGGACATTCTGGGACAGAGAACCCTTGTCAAATTCTGTGATACAGGCGTGACTGATGCCTTGCTAGCTGGGGACCCATGGCACCTAGCAACAGATGACCATGGATGGCCCACCCTCCTTAGGAGGCCAGCTAGGTGTGACCAGCTGGAGGGCAAAGGGCTGGGCAGTGGCCAGGTGGGGTTGGTAAATGTGGGCTGCTGAGGGCAGAGAGAAGCTTCTGGACTGGCACTAAAGAAGGGGCAGAAAGCTCTGATCTGACCCAGACAGACTATGCTGTAACTTTGTTCTCCATGTTAACTAAGGACTTTCTACGCTATGTTCCAGACATCTAACAAACACTTCTGCTTTTACAATTGCAGCAGAGAGTCATGCCAGTTAAGGAAAGTGCGGAGGTGGTGGTGGGTATTTCTCCCTTTGGGTATCCCAGTCTCCCTCAGTTGACCAATGGAGATGGACTCGCTGCAGGGAGCTCACATGACCCAGGGGTTCTGCAGGCCCCACGGTTCAGTCCCAGGAGATGGGGAAGCCAAGTGGCTTACGCTAGTGAGTCTCTGACCCTAACGGGGCTGACCCACTGAAGAGATCTTCTTAGGGATTCTTCCACGAATCCACTCAGACCTTTAACAACCCCAGTGCAAAACAGCAGAAGCATCAGAGCAGTCCAACACTCAGATACATAAAGCCCAAGGACAAAACAAAAAACAGACCGGTAAAAAGCAACAACGCAAACTCCTCCAGTTCCTCAGCGGTCAACACCAAACCAAGCCCTGAGAAAACTGCAAAAAAAACCCCACACATTCACAAACCCAAAGCATGCCCTTTAGGGGCTGTGAATAAAAAAACCTGAAAGCTCCTACAGTGCAGGGCTTTCTCCTTATGAAGTATCTAGCAATTGTTATGAACTCTTCTCCCACCTCCTTAAGCTAGGCCTGTCTTCAGTATTCTAAAAAAGTTTGGGGAAAATAGGACTTCATTCAGAAAGCTGATATCCCCATGGGTTCTAAAAGAAAGGAGGACTGTAAATTACATCAAAGACAAAAGCTCTTGCGGGTGATTTTGAAAAATACTTCGATTTTTCCATAGGGGGACTCTGAGCGGGCCTGACTAGTCATGGAAAGGGGCCTGGATAAGAGGCACCCTCAAGGGTACACAACAGCTAAGGCATAAACAAAGGTGGAGGACAGCGTTTGGGGGATACATAGATGGCTGCCAAAAAGTTACGGGCGAAGGTCACTATTAAAATTTTTTTAAGAGACTGAAGAGATGAGGAGAACAAAACAAAAAAAAACACAAACAAACGAGATGCCCCCCATTGGAGGCACTCAGACTGGTGTCTGAGAATGGGGAGGCACAATCTGACCTGCGGGGCAGGAGTGACTCTCAAAGTGATTTTAAAAATTCCCCAGAAGGCTCTCTAGATGGGTCCCCGTCTACTCCTGATGATCCTCGCGGTGTCCCCTTGGAGTCCGACTCTCAAATAGCGTCAGACGTAGAAGACGCAGGGGATGATCCCGTAGAGGAACCCCAAAGTAACCCTGAAAATGCAGATGCAGACCCCCAAACAGACTTGTATATGGAGCGAGTGAGAAGTTGCCAATGGGAATTACCTGGGGGGAGGGGGTCGGTGTAGTGTGAGGAATTTTGTTTTGTCAATCTTGAGTGAATAAATTCAGCTCAGCAGCTGGTTGAAGCCGTACATGGGGGGGATACAGTTAGTTCTTGATGATGTTAACAGTAGGCTAGCCCCGATGATTGCATTCAGTTATGTTTTAGAGCGTCGTAATTTAACCAACCCTTTGTTTTTGATAAAAACTAGGGAGGAGCTGTCTGCTGAATATTCTTTAAATCAGACCTGAAAGCTGCTACAGAGCACTAGAGAGATGCAAGTCGATGGGACGTTACGCCTCATTGTGACGGTTGTAAAAAACACAGGCGGGGGTGGCCGTAGAGAGTTTTAAGTTCTATTCTCAGTAGTCAAATCGTCCATAAAAAGAGAGTGTTTAGTGGACCTGACTTACACCGGTACCAATCTGCATTTTGCGGGCAGGCTCTTGGCCGTCATGTCCGACTGTAAACATACAGAGGGAAGTGGTCAGTTGGGGCAAGAAAGTTGCATGAGAAACGGGGGTGGTCAGATCAAAAAAAGATTATGCTGAGATATGGCGGCGTTTGAACAGCATTTACGAGTCAACAAGCAGGTGGGGGGGGTTAAACCAGGGGGTCCGGTGTACCCAAAGACTCTTTTCATCCCGTTGCACGATGAGCATTACTATGGGGCTCTGGATGTGAAAAACTTGTTCAGTGTGAAAAATGATTGAGTTTTGCCAGGCAGCGTAGAGTCACGCCCACTCTTGCAGGTGTTACTGTCTCTGCTTGCGTGGGACGTGCTCCGACAGCGTGGGCCTGCAGCTGAGGTGTCCTAGCTGTAGACTGTATTGTCGGTCCGAAGAGTGTTTAGACAGACACGTCGACTGGGCATCGAAAAGCAAGTCGAATGCCTGTCTAAAACTTTGTGATAAGTCTGGGTCTTACGTGGACAAGGGGCACAGGTGTAAAGGGAGGCGCTGTAAGCAGGGTCAGGGTTTGATCACCGGTGCTGCAGACAGCCAGCTGTGTTTATGGACGGCATGAGAAGCCTGAATCACCAGGAAGTATTTTTTACTACTTTGAATGCACGCAGGAGACTGGGTTGCATGTGTCCAATTGCATATTTGCTAGGTCCCTAAAGCCGGAAAAATCTTAGGAATTTAACGGCGGTGAGTGTGTCTTTCTACCTTTGTTAAGCCCTTTATTGGCAAAAAGTTCCAGGACTACATGTTTATAGCGCACAAATCCAAAGGTTACGATGCGTACTTTGTTGTTAGACAGTTACTGAAGGAAAAGATGTGCGTAGAAATGATAAGTCAGGGTAGTAAACTAGTGTGTGGAAGTTAAGGCCCTAGGCGCTCATTTTATAGACACTTGAAACATCTTGCCCATAAAGCTTAGCAAGCTGCCACAGGCGATGGGGTTTGAAGGTTGCAAAGGGTATTTCCCACATTTTTTAACACTTTAGAAAACCAAATTAATGTGGGGCCTATGCCCGGGGTGAAGCACTATGGTGTCGACAGCATGATGCCCAGGGAGAAAGAATTTCTTGACTGGCATCGGGTCAACAGCTATGAGATGTTTGACTTGCAGAAAGAGCTTGCATATTATTGTCAGAAGGATGTCAAAATTTTGAGATGGGCCTGTATCCTGTACAGAGAAGAGATCATGAAAATGACAGATGACAGAGATATTGTAGCGGTGCCCTGAAATTCAGAGGTAAAATTGTGTATAGATCCTTTCCTGTACATAAGCCTGGCAACTGTCTGCATGGCTATGTGCAGGTTTATGGTTTTGCAGCCTAACACAGTAGCTCTTCTCCCTCCAGCCAACTATCACAGACGGAAAGAGAGAGAGATTCGACCCCATCTATTCAGCGGCTGTTGAGTACTGCTCACAAAGAAAATACACAGCTACAGCATCCTTTACGGGGTAGGGAATTACAGGTAGGCTCCTACTTTCAAGACGGTTACGCCATCGTTGACCGGGTACGCACCAGCCTTTGTGTTTGAAGCCTCTTTTTTCCATGACTGCGTCACCTATTGTTGTGAAAAAACACAGAACCCCATGATGGGGACAACTCTTGGGTTTCTTTATTAGAAGATGGACTATCTGCAAGACTTGGTTATGTAGTGAGCACCCTCGGGAGCACAAGTGGGAGGTGAGGATAGAAAGAGATAGGGAGCTTGTTCTTAAACAGAGCCCAGTTGCCTCAGTGTCTCGTGCCTAGGGATGCTCTTCGGGGGAGGACTAACGCTATCCTCCTGTATTACAAACTTAACCCCGGTGAAGAAATCCACTTATGATTTTGCCAGCCTGTACCCTTTTGTAAACAAAACCAAATAATACCTTATCGGACACCCTGATATAGTTCATGACAAATCTGGACCCCTCACAAATTATTTTGGAAGTGCGAAAGTTAAAGTGGCATCTCTTCCCCCATTGTTACCCGTCAGAGCGGGAGGCCAACTTTTCTTCCCACTATGCCAAACCTGTGTGGAAACCGAGCAGTGGGAGATGTGCACCCATATTGACAAGGAGAGGGCCATCCTAGGGACTTGGTGCATGGTGGAATTGAACGCGGCTGTAGTGAAGGGTTACGCAGTGGCTATGAATCTATAAAATCTGGCATTTTGAAGAAAAATCTGAAACTTTTCAGAGTACATAAAATTACACTTCCGTCAGAAGCAAGAGGCTTCAGGTTATTCCAGTTGGTGCACAGACAAAGAAACACAAAATAAGTACATTAACCATTTCTACCGGAAAGAAGGCATGTGTTTATGTTAACACGAGATCACATTGAACCCCCCCTAAGCACCAAATCACTAAACTGTTTTTAAACTCTGTGGGGTAAATTTGTCCAAAGAACAAACCTACCCAATACCAGCATCGAGAGAGACCCTGACAAATTCTTTCCGTACCTGGTTGCCCCCAATTACGAGGTTTCATCCTGTGAGTTTATAGACAATGAAACAGCGTGTGTGTCTTGAAAGCATGCAATAGACTGCTAGTGGGATTCTGGCAATACCAACATCTTCATAGCCTGTTTCACCACCGCTTACACGCGCTTCGTATTATACAACCTGTAAGACAGACTGCAAGAGCAGTCCCTGGCCCACGACACTGACTCGGTGATATCTGTGAAAAGGGAGGATGACTGGGGCCCTCCTCTCGGGGGATTATTTAGGGGACCTCACAAGCGAGATCCGGCCAGATCAACACATCATGGAGTGTGCATCAGCCGGCCCGAAAACATACAGATACAAGCCGTAGGGGGGAAGGGCCTGTATGAAAGTCAAAGGGATTACCCTGAATGTAACCAACTGTGTAACGATCCACTTTGACACAGTTTGAAAGATCGAGTCCTGGACTATAGTGCAGAGCTGGGAGAGAACACCCCTTAAAAGACTGAGGTGCAGCAACCCTCCATCATAAGGAATAAAAATCAGTGGCAAATAGAGACAAAGGCCCTTAAGAAAACGCAGAAAGTAGTTAACAAGAGGGCCCTCGGAGAAGGGTTTAAACCCCTGCCCTATGGCTTTTGAAAACGGATAGGAGGTGGAAACACCCCTTTTCTGTAATTCTCGCAGGGCCCAGCAACTGCAGGAAAAGTTACTTTATAAAAAGTGTGTTGGATAATGCCGAACGAACACTGTCTGTTACGCCTGAGAACACTGTGTGATGTCACAATCACTGCCAGCCTCTGCATAAAGAGCTGCTCGGTAAACATCCCTTTCATCAGTTTTGTGGAGGGGCTGCCCCATGCTTTTGACTATGACCATTTGTTTCCTAACCAATAAAGTAAATGATTCTCATAGACGATATGATGAACTCTGCCTTTGAAAGTGATGAAATTGAGAAAGCTTTTACCAAGTATGTGCACCACAGGAACCCGAGCATTATGTATATAGTTCAAAATGCATTGTGTCAGGGAAAGAAAGTCACAATTAAAGCTAATGCTCTTGGGGCAGTCCTACGGGGGGCAAAACCCACCCCAATTGGTAGAAGTCCATGGGAGGAGTTTAGAGGTGTCACATGACACCCCTTGCTTTCAGTCATGTGTCCATCTTCATCCCAGAAGTAAGACCCCTGGGGCGGGTCTTAGGGTGACAGGTGGGTGGGGCCTGACAAGTCAGGGAACAGGGCCAACGTTTGATTGATGGTGGGCCCTTATACTACTAATCTGTACTCAGGACCAAAACTGTGGTTAGTGGACGGGAAGCCTAAAGACCTGCGGAGTGCAGGCAGCTTGGCCAACGAGTTTGTGGATATGAATGAAAAGAGATTCAAAGGGGACTGGCCTAAGCATGGATCCGGGGCAAGGGAACCCACGGAGGCATCCCAGAAGTGGGACTCCAGTAAATCCAGAGTTGTGGGAAGTGGCCTAGGGCAGCAAATTTCCTCTAAGGAACCACAGACCCGAGATGTAATTACTGGAGGACAAAAAGGGTGTAAGTGGGCACAATGCCCAAAGGTAAAGGAAATGGTGGCCAAACAGATCCCTCAAAGAGGGGCTAACGCATCCTCTGTTCAACCAGGGAAACAACCTGTGACTCTGTCACAACCCCCTGAGCAGCTGGCTTTGTGACTGCTTCCCTCAGCAAGGTCAGTCACATAATTCACTCCTGGAGCCAAAACAGGCTGGCTCTCACTTCAGGCCCCAGAATACATGTCCTCTTGTACTCCCGCAGGCCCAAGTACCTCTGATCCCCAAAGCGACTGGAAGGTGGTGGTTAATGGGAAGATGTTCCTGGAGTGGGGACATTCTGGGATAGAGAACCCTTGTCAAATTCCCTAGTGATACAGGCATGACTGATGCCTAGCTAGCTGGGGGCCCATGGCACCTAGCAACAGATAACCATGGATGGCCCACCCTCCTTAGGAGGCCAGCTAGGTGTAACCAGCTGGAGGACAAAGGGCTGGGGAGTGGCCAGGTGGGGTTGGTACGTGTGGGCTGCTGAGGGCTGAGAGAAGCTTCTGGACTGGCACTAAAGGCTCTGATCTGACTCAGATGGACTATGCTGTAACTTTTCTCCATGTTAACTAAGGACTCTATGTTCCAGACATCTAATGAACCCTTCTGCTTTCACAACGCTGGCAGAGACTCACGCCAGTTAAGGAAGGTGGGGGGGTGCTCCCTTTCGGTGTCCAAGTCTCCCTCCGGTGACCAACAGAGATGAACATGCTGCAGGGAGCTCATGGCATGACCCGGGGTGCAGGAGTGACCCTCCAAGGTTCAGTCCCAGGAGGTGGGGCCCCCAAGTGGCTTACCCTCTGAGTAAGGTAACAGGACTGACACACAGAAGGCATCTTCCCAGGGACTCTTCCAGAGCTATTCAAGAGCCCTGGACCTGTGGATCCATAAGAACTACCAAGGGTGACCTGTCTGCTGAAGTTTTCTTAAAATCAACCCACTAAATTGCAACAAAGTAACAGAGATCCAGACAACTGCAAGGGCACAGGAGCCAGCAAAGAGAGCTGTGAACGGGGGAGTTTTGAGTGGGAATTTGCAAGGGGAGTTTGAGGGAAAGATTAAGACCCAGGCAAACCCCATTGCCTCTGGGACTTTCTAAACTTGAGTCAAGAGTCTATAAAACACATACCCATGTTTGTGAAAGTTAAGACCATTAGTTTACTACCCTGAGTGATCCATTCTCTGTACTATATTTGCCGTCACTAACTATCGACAAAATACACCTCACAGCCTTTGGAACTGTACACCATGAACGTGGAATCCTGGAACATTTTGCCAATAAGAGTCTGAAAGGCAGAGACATTCCTTGCCCTTAAATTCTCATCATTTTTCTGGCTATAGGCACATTGCAAAAAAGCAACTGGGCACATGCAACCCTGTGTACATTCAAAATAGTAAAATATATATTTTTCTGGGTGGAAAAGAGTACCATACCAACACCCCAGAAACATTCTGGACAAATTTGGCTCCCTCACAAATGACTCTGGAATTGCAAAACTTGAAGTGCACCCCCCGAAGCCTCTCTTCCCTAGTTATCTATCAGAATGAGTGAAACTTATATTCCCACTATGCCACTATGTGTGCGGAAACTGAGCAGCAAGAGACATGCATCCATACTGCTGAGGAGAGGGCCATCCTGGGGACTCGGCCCACTATGGAGTTGAATGCCACAGCAAAGGGGTATGTGGTGCTGAAAGTCTAGGAAGTCTGGCATTTTGAAGAAAAATCTGACTTTTCTGAGTACATAAAATTATGTCAGAAACCAGAGGTGCCAGGATATCCCAACTGACGCACAAAGACAAAAACACATACATTAATGGATTTCTACACCAACTTGAGATCATGGTGAACCCCGCAAAGTGCCAAATTGCTAAACTGGGGGTAAATTCAGACAAAGAATAAACCTGCCTAATACCAGCACCGTGAAGACCCTGACGAACCCTTTCAGTACCTGTCCCCCACTACCGCCCCAGTTAGGAGTTTTCATTCAGGGAGTTTGTGCATCTTGGAAGCATGCAAGGAAACACTACATGATCTCTGGCAATACAAACACCTTCACAGCTGGTTTCGTCACTGCTTATTCTGACTTAGAACTGTGCGACCTACTAGACAGGTCCCAAGAGCATTGCCTGTACCATGCCAGACTCAGAGATATTTGTGAAATGGGAGGGAGATTGGGGGATGGGGAGGGTATTTCTGGGACAAGTGAGATCCCACCCAATCAACACATCATGGAGTTAGTGGCAGGAGGAAAGATCTGTATGAAGTCAAAGGATTACCCTGACTGTAGCAAGCCACAAAGAAATCAATTCAGTGTGTGAAAGGTCTAATCCTAGACTATTGTGTAAATCTAGGGGAGAACCGCCCTAAAAAGGCAGAGGTGCAGCATCCCTCTAAGAGGGAAAGTCCATTAAAAAAAAAAATTACAACAAGAAAGGCACCACAGAAGGGCTTGAAACCCTGCCCTGTGGCTTTGGGGCATGGATACATGGTGCAAACATCCCTTTTCTGTAATTCTTGCAGGGCCTAGTGCCCATGAGAAAAGCTACTTTATATTAAAAGAGCATACTCATTGTACGCTGAAGGGCTACAATACAGGAGTCTGGCCTAGCTGGATTCACTGCAGGAAGCCACAGAAACAGGGATCACTGGTGCCGACAGCCCAGCCTCGGAGGCCACGGGCCTGCCCCTGTGGGTCCTTGGGGACACTGAGGCAAAGGAAGAGCCAGTAACTGAATATGGACAAAGGTTCAGAAAAAAAGTGAAGACATGATG
Source organism: Chelonia mydas (assembly GCF_015237465.2). Classification (NCBI taxonomy): domain Eukaryota; kingdom Metazoa; phylum Chordata; order Testudines; family Cheloniidae; genus Chelonia; species Chelonia mydas. Next base: position 20,265,152 of record NC_051257.2, on the reverse strand, counting down.
CATGTTGTTCAAGCTAACCTTCAAGACAGTCAATCCAAACAAAAGGCCTGGCGTGATAAAAATATTTGTAAATACTGTTTTGAAAAAGGAGGAGACTTCTTGGTGTTAAGCCCTGTGGGGGGAAAAAAAGTACAAAATGCAAGATTCTTGGGAAGGACCTTTTGAGGTAGTAAATGTTAAAAAAGCTCATGGTAATGCTGTTCCCCAGCTAGTCCACGTAAACAGACAAAGCCTATTCCAGCAGGGAAGCCATGGCAAACATGATCTATTGTATAAAAGGGGGAAACCTAAGGCACACCACTTCATTGATTTGATGGCTGAATGCCAAACAGACTCAACTCTGGAAAGTATCAGTATCTGCAGGGCATTAATACCAGCCAAAAGGACAGAGGTGTTGCCTGTGCTGCAAAAAACAAGTGTATTCTAACAAGCCCAGGACGACACTTGCTAACTCATAAAATCATTACAGAAGGATCACACAGCCACCTCCCAGCAGACCCTACAGGGCCACTGGCAAGGTTCAGGAACAAATCTGTACAGAATTACAAAGCATGTTAGACCTAGGAGTAATTAGAGTCTGACAGCTCTTAGGCACCACCTGTGGTCTTGGTCCCTAGGAAAGACAACACTAAGGTTTTGTGGTGATTATAGAAAACTCAGTGCTGGCACAGTATCAGATGTGTATTCCATGCCAAGAATTAACATGCTGGACATTTTAAAGCAAAACTAAATCTCAGTTTTTGATTAACTTAAGGGTATTGGCAGATTCCTATAGATAAGGATGCACCGAAAAAGAAATCTGCTTTCATCACTGATATGCGAGCACATTGTGAGAAAAACTTCGCTTTGAATTTAACAGTTTGCTAAGTTAGGCATTAGTTGCATTTGCTCTTTGTCTTGTAACTATTTTTGATTTATGCCTCATTAGTTATACTCAATCGGTTTGTAAATTTGTAATGTATCTAATCCAGTATGTCTGGGGAACTACATTTGGGATAACAGGACATAGGTATATCATGCTCATTAATAAAATGGCAGACTTTGTAGGAGCTTATATTGACTAGGAAAGCTGGACAGTGCAGGACACACATTTGTGGAGGAAAACCTGGGACTAGCAGTGTGCTGGGGTCACGCCGCGATATAATTCAGGCTGGTAGGAACTTGGATGTGACTGACAGGCCATAAGTGCCCACTGGCACAGCTGGGAGGGACTTCCATGCTTCCATGTTTGTGAGCAGCCATCATTCCTAAAAAAGGGAATAGGTTAACACTGGAGTATTGTCACTGTTTATCAAGATATGCTCTGCATTAATAACTTCATGAGCTATAGGAACATGTCAGTTTCCCAGTTACTGTACAGATTTATTAGAAGTAAGTGTAGCAGTAAGACACTGATCTTTATTTCCTGGCCCTGTCACTTGGCAGGAATCTGCATCCCAGCTCCAGCAGCCATGGTTAAAAGACAGACCCATGGTCATGCATACATGCTGAGAGATAGAGAAACAGATTTCCTGCACAGTAGACATGATGATGTCTACATATTCACTTCAGTCATTGTACAAATATTCTACAAATACATGTTTCAACTACAGCTGCTTTAGCCTAAGCCATCTGTTCTAGTGTGAAATCCTCAGCTTTGAAACTGAAAAGCATGCTTGTGCTGGAGGTATCCATTAATTATTTTGCCATAATTTAGCGTTTGACTTGTCAAACACTGAAGCGCTTCCTGCTGATTCATCTGTTGTAGCTTCCCGGGTTTCAGGGCTCCATTTACCTCTGGCACCTTGTCTATATATGAACATTAAGTTTCTCCATACACACATTTCTGTTTTCTCCCTTTAATCTTTCCCTTGATCTATTCACCTGCCTAAATTAGAGGGAGCTTTCATCCTCCTGGTTTTGCTATTTCTGAATCTACAATCAGGATTGCAGCCCTAGAGGATTTGAATATTTCAGACTGGCCCAGTTACACTGGATTATAACTGGTGTTTTGAGTTTTATCAAACATGCAACCTGTCCTCCCAAGGGCTGTAGGTCAGAGCCACCACTCACCATCTGAGGGCAGATTGCCAGCTTGTTCCTCTTCTCTATACCTGGCCAGTCCTGTCTTATCTGCCAAGCCAACTAAAAAAAAAAAAAAAATCACAATTCATTAACAACCAGGCAAGCACAGAGGTGTCTATTCCATTGCCTCAGAACCCTACGAGAGCCAATTTAGCTGCGTGTTCTGAATGGGGATAAGTGGCCAGCAGGCCATTTACACTTCTCAGAGTTCTTGCCTTTGGTGCTCAGAAGCCAAAATACAAGTACCCTGGATACAAATAAAGGGAGTTCTTGAAAGTAAGCTAGTTCAGCAAACCATTACAGAAAAAAAAAATGTTTCAACCTTTCTGGATTTGCCTACCTTGGAGGAGACACTGGAAGCCATTTTTGAAGGCTTGCCTTGAAGACTTTTTGGAAAGTCTATTAGAATCCATCTCAGGGAAGAAACAATTTCAAGAGAATAGCAAACATCTGGTCCTGTTGAAATGTTGGCCACTCCATATACAGTAAGAAAGCCACAGATAGGTTACCCAGAAACTCTGAGACCTTGGTTTGAGTCCTACAACTAGTTTTCCTACAGCCCTATTGGCAACATAAGTACACTGAACTATGCTGATGAATTGCAGAAGGCCGCCTCTGGAGCTTATACAGGCTTCCAACACCAGGTGGCTATTTTACAACCATTGCATTCCCTCCCTAATGGGAGGGAAGTCACCTGCACTTTCAACTGTGCAAAGAGGATGAACATTGCTACAATGGAGGCCTCTTGTAGAGCTGTAAAGTAAGAGCACAGTGTTGCTGCAATTTGTGGCATCTGTCATGCAGCAAGGCAAGAAGCCTTGGGTCGGGATGCATCTTCATATGTTCAGCTAAAATTTCCCTCTTCGGCCTTGTTCATATCGGAAGGTTGCACCAGGAGGAGTTTACCTGAACCGTTGAGTCCACACACAGTTCTTCTCCATAAGTGGTTTTCTGGACTTCCTTCGGCTGCAGTTACTCTGTTTTCAAGCAACTCAGTTGAGGTTAAATAGGTTTAATGACAGTGTGGGTGTCTCATTTCCAGTTAAACTAAACCAGGGCAAGTAGTTCTCACACTGGAGACGTGAGTGGTCGGTTTACCTTTTCTACACTACTGTAGAGATATTTGAAGTCAACAGTCATTTACCTGTTCAAATAGCACCGGCAGACACACAGGTGCCATTTGAGAGACATTTTTGTAGTGAGTAGCCTCCTCTTGAGATTCTAAGCAGTGTAGTTTGATGTAGCTAAATTGATGGAAATATTCTAATGCAATTTGTTAACTAATGGCTTGTCTAATCCCATTGCTCCAAGTCATGCCTCCTTGTAGCTCCTTAAATAAATCCTTTGCCACTGATTTGTGGCTAGTTATGGCTACCGTTTTAAGCCCATTAAGCTCTTAATATCCTTCATTTAGAGTCTCACCATCTTTCTGGGAATGAAGGTGTCCAGAACAGGATTTACTCCAGAAATGTGGCTTCTCCCAAGAAGAAACATTCAGCAAAATGTCAATTATTTAACTCTGGAAAAGTAGAGTTAATTTAACTTGTCTAAATGGGACACGTGGGTTAACCCTGCTCCTTTAAAAAAAGGAAAGGAGGACTCAAGCTCAGGAATGTGCTGTGTGCAAGAGCTGCCACCTTCTGATAAGAAGAGTGGATGATTTTTATCTTCATTTCTTGGATCTGAGCAATGTAAGGATTTGTTACTATCTCCATATGCACCTGCCTGGCAGAGCGCGTGTCCCGCTATTTGCTCATTCCTGTTGAGAATGCGAGTGCCCTGGTTGTGCATTTGGTTAAGGCCGCACATAAAAGGAGTCTGAATTCACATCTGTTCAACAGAATGAGTAGGTAAGAAGTCTTCAGCTGAGAATCAATAAAAGCGAGACCTTTATTGCTCCGTTTAACTGTCTAGAGACCTGACTACTCCTTTTGCATGTAACTGAGGAACGGCGATTATTAGAGGAACCGCCCCACTGCATGCGTTAGCAACTAGCTTCCTTCAGCATGCTGATGTGGGACACTTCCCCCTCTGTGCTGAAGTGGTTCACATTTCCAGCGCATGCTGCTGCTGCACGTCCCACGAGTTTATCCCTTCTCATTGCAATGTATTTTGCTCAAGCCATCTCTCGGCATTGGTTTCCTAGCACAAGAGCTAAACTAGCCCTACTGATGACACATTTCAGTCTAGGCCTTAAGTGCCAACATCTGGTCAGATAATGGCCAGAAAGTCCAGGAGCAAGGGGCACTTCTTCTCTTCACAAGCCCCCAGCCCTGACATGACAGGTTAGCCTCAACATGGCTAGGAAAGGCTGTTGGAGCAGCCTCTATGGCAAGACCTAGGAGCTGACCCCCTCGCCTCTTCAGAAGCTCTAAGAGGCTATGCAGCCTGGCAGCAGGCAGCCTAAGATGCAAGTAAGCCCTCTTTTTGATAGCTTTGTATCTCTATGGCCAGCCGTGACGATGGGGCTGGTTTGCCCTGGCATTTAAATTAGTTTTGCATCCTTCCTTTTGAGGCACAGAAATCTGTGAATGCTTGACACTTGTGTGGCATCTCATGTTCAGAATGCTTTACAAACATTGATCCATGCTATACCTGGAGTTGGATGGTATCCCTGTTTATAGGAGCAGGTTGCCCCAAGGCCATGCTACCCAGGTCTGGCTCCCAAGTGGTTTCTATTTTATAAGCCTTTGTTTCATCTCTAGCAGTAGGGTGCTTCTTTAATACAATGTAAATGCTAACTGGTCTCTGACCTAAGTTTCTGACCTGAAGCAGTTGAGAACTCATCTTCAGATCCAAACTGGTGGTTTCCTCCGATTACGTATGTGCCGAACCAGGTCTGGTTTTTGGGAGCTCCTTGGCCTTTTTTAAAAAAAAAGTTAAAGATGGCTTGAACATGGGGCACAGATGTTTGTCATGCTTTATTTCATTTAGCTCTCTAGTTTTATCTAGAATGCTTCCTTTTAGATGCCTTCCTACGCCCATTGTTCTGCACATTTGAGTGGAATTCATGTTCCCCCTCTTGAATTAGGCAAAATTGCTCCCGAGATGGATTTGTTAGTTTCTAGATGACTTGGGACAGATTTAGCTACAACTGGAGATCGAGTTTTGAAGTTGATTCATACGCACACCATTTCATTGCCCCCATACAATTCTGTTCAATTGCTAGATCTTTGTTTTTAATGTTTAAAATATATTGCTACCTTCCATCAGTCATCTTGGGGACATAAATTGTCAGATTTAAGGATCAGATGTTATATAGGCAGCTATAAAAGTATGGGAAGTGAATCGATCAAAGTTATGAGACCCTGTAACTCTAAGATATTAAAATGAAATGGGAGAACCAAGTTTGCAAGAATGATTTAAATCATGAAGCAGTGTTGCGGGTGCTGAGGCAGCTAGTGTAAAGGTGTATGGTAACTCCTGCATCAAGACATTGGAAAGGAGTTAAAAACACCATTAACACGATTTGAAAATTATATATATATAAAGCTTTAACTGTCAAGGGCAGAATGCTAAACGGAAATAGGACTCCCAGTATGGTCTCATTTTCTGAGACTAGTAAAAACATCAGAATGCCTTGCCAATTCTAAGGAGCAAGAAATTACACTGACATTCATACTTAATTCAGATGAACAAGACATTGATTATGCTGTTATGTTGGATCATATTAAAGAAGTTCTGCATTAAAATCACAAATGAGTTTGATTCCCCATAATTAGTAATACCCTGGAATTTAAACTAAGAGGTCTCTTGGTTTTTGGTACTGTTTCTCTCCCTCTATGTGTGAAACTTGCAAGCTGCTAATTGTGTTAGTACATTCTAAGACAGTCTGTTCTCAAAGCAATTCTTTGTAACAACTACTCACACAGAGAGAGACTCAAAGCAATACTCTAACAATAGAAACAGCACCCAGAGACTCCCCGCCATTTTGTTGTATTCATCTCGCTTTGTTAACAATTGTGATTAAAATAGAGATAGAGGATGTATGTGGATGGATGCTTGGTGTGGATAATAACTGAATGATCAGGGAGATGCCCGCCTAAGAATCCAGTGTCCATCGGCTGAAGAAGGCGTCAAGTGGAAATAACCAGAGGACCCCCGGAGGGCAGACTGGAATCCACCCAACAGCCTCAAGAATGGGAGAACCAAAGAACAAGATAACATCTGGCAGCACGGAGCCGTCAGGAATGTGACATCTGCTGATTGATTCAGCAACAGCATGACGAAGCAATTCCCATAGACTGGCACAGGAAGAAATTCCTATAAAAATGGACTCTAGAAAGTGAGAACTTTGGGATCTGATTCTGCAAACCAACTTCCAGGAGCATCAGATGAGCATCTGACAAGGCCCTGCTCCTTCCTCATGTCCAGGCCACCTGGCCAGTGGCTTGGCATGAGCAACTCTAAGGCTGGTAACTATGATAACAACCTTGCAGAGTAAGTGAGTATATATAAATATGAAATTGAATGGAATGTTATAGCTATAACTGCTTACTATGATTCTCTGTATTCACAATAAATGTGGTATTTTGCCTTTTCCCCTTTAATAAGATCCTGCTGGTTTTTATTTTATTGGTATAATAGTTACCCTCTATTTGTATCATTCAAGACAGTGTCTACACCCAGGCCTGTTTCATTTAATGCATGGAGTGGTCTTAAATCTAGTTTCTTTGATTTTTACAAAGATTAAATTGAATATGCACGTTCAGGAAAGCAAGTTGATGTTCAACTCGGACTGTTAGTAGGAGGGCAAAGAAACCCCACATATAGTATAGTTTCATGAATCTTAACAAGATGGTTCCTCTTCCAAAAGGTGCCGTTTGCTAGGAGTTTGTGCTCATTTTATATTCCCGGAAGGAAAACCAGCCTGCATTCAGTTCCAAACAGGTTCTTTATAAGGATTTGATGGTTCAATGTGAAAGAAAAGCCCTGAAACTAGGCAATCTTGGTTAAGGTATGCACTAGATGGCTTTATTCAAGCTACCAATTCAACTTATAGTTATAAAAAAAAAGTTTAGAGATGCCAGATGGAGCAGTACCTTTAGAATCCTAACCAGCTCCCACTGGAAACTGAAGTAAACTTGCTATTCACTATTTTGAGCATTGGGGGGGACTTAATTCCATATTAGGGGAAAAGGACAAACTGAAATATTAAGATCACACCTGAAAAATCTGTCAGAGTTTGTGCTATGACTAGAATAAAGAGTTTTCATGGAGGAAAATAAAGCTCTAAGACCACAGAGAAGCAACTAGAAATCGTTGTCTCAGACCTAAAGGAAAGATCTGTAGCTCAGAACTGCAATGCTTTTCATAAAGGTGCACTGCCAGCTATCAGGCAGCAGCCAGTACCAGGTGCTTCAGAGGAAGGTTCAAGAAGCCCTGCAGGAGGCAGTTATGAGATAAAGCCCTTCCAGGACTCAAGTTTTTTGCCTTAACTTTGGATATTTTTGGATTGATAAAAGCAACGTCCACTTTTTCTAAATCCTGCTAAGCTCTTGACCACAGTGACATCTTGTGGCAAGGAGTTCCACAGGCCAACTGTGCACTGTGTGGAAAATTTCCTTTCCGCTTTAAATTTACCAAATCTTCAATTTCAGATGTTCTCTCTTTACCCTCTCTAAAGAATAAGGGAGGGTAGCTTAGAAACTTCTAGCCATTCATTTTGCATACCTTTACCATGTTTCTTCTATTCATCTCTTCTCCAAGATTAGTCCCAATCTTCAGTATTTAATGGAGTCTGTGCTTCGTATGAGCCCTCTTTCTATCTTTTGATGTAGATTGACTAGAGCTAAAGTAGTATTCCAGGTGATGCCATACAATTGCTTTATACAGCAGCACCGTAACATTTAATTCCTTTTATTATGCATCCTAAAAATAAGTGGTTTGCTTTTTTTTTTTTTTTTTTTTTTTAATTAAACCACTACTACACATTGAGCAGAAGTGCTCAGTGAACTGCCTACAGTACCCTGGTCTCCGCTGTGCTGTTTGGAACCCCATAAAAAGGGTGTATGAATAGTTCACATCCCTTCCAGATGTTGCATATCAACATTGACTTCATCTGCTCTCATGTTGCCCATTTCTTAATATCCACTTGTGCAGGGATTTAATTTGGCCTCTGACTGGTTTCACACAAAAAAACTATTAACTATTCTATTGACACTTTCAGAGAATCCCCATATGGGACTCATTCCTGGGGATTGGCTCAAAACAGTTAGGTTTTTCGGTCGGTGCTAATGTAGCTACATAGAACTGAAGGCAGAATTTTTTTCCCCCCCTGCACTGTTTAGTGTCAAGGAGAAACAGGGAACTATAGCTACAGTTTGAGTACTGTGCTGGAAATTGTGAATAGTTGCCATGTAGAGAGTTTTTGATCCAAGGACTCAGGAACCTGATTAAAGCCAACGGGTGTGTTAAACACCTTTCTTTCAGGCTAAATGGAAGCAGCAATTAACCTGCTTCATGCAGAGAGAGGTAGAAACAATAGCAACTACTGCCCAAGGCAGTCTGCCAGATGCCAAGACCTGAGTAAAACCTAAACCAGGTAAATATTACAAAGGCAGGATCTAAGTTTTGGATTGGTGTGAAAGGCAGAAAGCAAGAGAAGCCATGGTAAGTGTGACGCTGAGCTGAAATAGAATGCTTCTTGGGCACAGAACTTGGAAAGGCAGGCTTGGGAATTTCCAGGCAAGAAAACTACTTGCTTCTTCTACTGCCTTCTGGGAAACAGGCTTGTATGTATATTTTGTAAACAGTACAGTACCAAAGAATACCTAACTTGTATCACCAGGCCAAAATAGACAAGGATGTCATTCACCATGCCTTCTTAGTTACACCATTCTTCTACTTTGAGACTCAACTGAGTTAAGCAGATTCAAAATTACTATTTTGGCTCACATCTAGCACTTAGTCTCCTAAAAGCTAAATTATACAGCTGCCTGGCTTGGCAGTACAAGTCCAACATCTTATGATGGGAAAGATGCACTGACAAACTCTGCTCTGTGTGAACTAGGGAAGATCTCATTTGGCGATTACTGGGTCTTTATATATGAAGGTGTTCCTAGCTGTTTGTAGCACCCACACTTTTCAGATTAGTTGAGACATTGACTTGCTTTCACTGAAAGCAAAGAATGGCACCTCTTCCCAAGTTAAATATAGAGGCAAGATGAAAGATTCCTCAAGTGAAATTGCTACATCTCATATCAAATAACTGGCAACTACACTGAAGGATGGAGCAGAGCCATTTCAGGCTGGGTATTAAAGCCCACCCAATCCAGATTTCAAGTTAGTGTGAAAAAACTCAAAACGCTCATTTAGCTCCTCACAGTTTGAGTGCCCTCTGAGAGGATACTGGATTTACTAGTAAATGGTCAGATTGCATTGCCACTAGACCAACTATTCAGCCTGCCAGCATGCTATGTGGCGTCAATCCTCCACAACACCCACACTGAGTACACAACTGGTGTCTACCAGCTTATTGCAGCTGATTTGTGTTGCTTCTTAATGGACTCCTACTTAGGGTATGTCTACACTACAAAATTAGGTCGAATTTATAGAAGTCGGTTTTTTAGAAATCGGTTTTATATATTCGAGTGTGTGTCCCCACAGAAAATGCTCTAAGTGCATTAAGTCCATTAACTCAGCGGAGTGCTTCCACAGTACAGAGGCAAGCGTCGACTTCCGGAGTGTTGCACTGTGGGTAGCTATCCCACAGTTCCCACAGTCTCCGGAAATGAGATTCAAAAGTTCACGGTTCTTTTCCTGTCTAGTGCATAGGAGTTGAGAATGCTGTCCAGAGCGGTCACAATGGAGCACTCTGGGATAGCTCCCGGAGGCCAATACCGTCGATTTGTGTCCACAGTACCCCAAATTCGACCCGGCCAGGCCGATTTAAGCGCTAATCCACTTGTCAGGGGTAGGAGTAAGGAAATAGATTTTAAAAGCCCTTTAAGTAGAAAAAAGGGCTTCGTGTGGACGGGTACAGGTTTACATTGATTTAACACTGCTAAATTTGACCTAAAGTCCTAGTGTAGACCAGGGCCTAGAGAGGTGCTTCATCTAGAAGACCCAGTAAGTTAGTTTTAATAAAGCAACCCAAGGAGAAAGCTGCTGCTGCATTTCACCTGATTTTAGTTCAAAATTCTGAAGGTACACCCAAAAGTTTCAGACAGGCTTCTAATGAGGAATGGTTTTATTGAGTTAGAGAAATACGTCTGAGGTTGCAATAGGAAAAGAGGATTGGTGAATATGGCAAAATAGTGCCTTTGTGTAGCCTCTTCCCCACCTATGCTGAGCCAGCAATCCAGAAGTTAGATTTTTTTTGTGGTGATTCAGCTAGGAGAAGCAACTTCTGTCTGCATTTTTTTTAAGCACCACTTAGACCTTTAATAGTGAGAACCAATAAAGGTGTTTGTGTAAGTGGACAATGGATTCTTGTTATTTTGTGTAATCATTTATTCACTGACTGGTTTGTGGAAAGAATGTTTTGCTGTTAAGCAGAATCAAAAGTAAAGTAAAGAAAGAATAGGCAACTCAGATTCAGAAACAGAAGAGTATGTTTGGAAACCTATCAGGAGGAGGAAAAAAAAAAAAAAAAGCAGTTTAAGCAAATGTTTATCCATAGGATTTCTTAATACCCTCATCACTAAGCCACAAGTCATTTCAGCTCATGTGTTTAAGTGCATTGCATTTCTAAGCTCAGAAGGGGAAGCACACCTGAGATTCTAAAGAAACTGGGGACCAGAAACTCTCTATTTACTTAGATCTGCTTTTTAGTTACTGCAGTGTATTAGTCCAGACCATGTTCATACCATGCATTACCCCTCCAAGGCATTTCATTAGAGCAAGGATGCATTAGCAGCTATTTGCTAGCAACTAGACAGTCTTTTCCTTTACAGAGTTTTCTTCTATAAAAGGAGATTAAAAACTTGATTTATAGAAAGCAGTTAAATCTCATTTTTAGTGTTCCCCATTCAGATTAAGGGAATGTTTGATTCAAGTATGTCCTATAGACAATTGAAGGGCCTAAAAGCTGCCACAGCATCCAGAGAAGAGCCCATGGTTGTCAGGCACACATTCCAGCTAATTACTGACGCCAGTGTAACAATAGGTGTTCAACACCAGAGCTAAAAAGACTTACACCATACCTGCTTTACACCTGAGACACATACCAATTAACCTAGGTTCCTGTGGTAGGTAGGAGTGTAGACATTATAGCTACTAGACCTCAGACTGCCCATTCATAAATCCTAATTTTCCTCCCAGCATTGCACAATGGAATTTCTTGGATGTTCCCAGAAGTTGTTTCACCCTCCATAACAGACATATTCCATGATATTAACCAAGTTAGTTTTAAGAGGGAGAAGATGATAGCAACATACATTCAGGTGCCAATATTCATCTTGGCTCAGATCGCTTAGAACAGGGAAATTAAGAATAAGTAGGTTTAAAACAAACCTTGTTTCTAAAAAGCCCTTCACTCAATTCATTCAGTTGAGGAAGGTAGGTGAGGTTGGGAAGACAGTTAAGTTACCATCAGGCAATAGTTACTGACATAATAGGTTTAACAAGGGAGACAGAAGTCAGGAGAGGTTTCTTTTGTCTAGCTGAAGTACTGTACTGCTGTAGATTAGAGCTAAAGGCTTGAGAGGTCTGAAGAAGACCTCTCAAGTCTCTGTACAAGAAAAAAGTCAGCCCCTTCTCCTCTGAGACTAGATCCAGAAGACCCAGCCTACAGGTTTGTAGAGGAAACCTCCATATTCTAGACTTCCTGACTAATTTAGTAATCCTCTGAGGACACTAGACAGAAAGCTATCCTGATTTATAGGAACTAGTTAAACCTAATTTAGAGAGGTCCCTGTTCAGATGTTCTCAGCACTTCAGCCCTCATTTTGAGCTAATGCTTCCTATAGTCTCTCCCCTATCCAAAGAGCTGTCAGAGTTTGGGTATTCAAAAGATAGAGCATTTGAAGCCAATGCCTAGCCCTAATTTCTGCAAACATCTCCACACATCCTTCCTCCCCCATAGAGCCATGAAGCAGCAGGCCTGCTCCCTGGGAGTTTTATAGCAAGAGGAGGCTGTTAAATTGGGTTTAATCAGCAGCTGCTGAGAGGCTCCCTGCCCCAGTTAACACCTGTTTTCAGGCAGTTACAACATTCTTTTCTTAAAGAGACAGCTCAGGCAGTCAGGGAGGGGAGGGGAGGGGAGGGGAGGGGAGGGGGGGAGAGTCTGGATTTATGTTCCTGATCAGGATGAAGATTCTTTTTAATGTCATTTTAAATAAAGTTATTTCAGCGTGCAGCTGTCTCTATTGTATTTATTTCAGGCACTTCCCCAGTTATTTTATAGCGGAGTTTAATTACTCTCTGCTGTTTAAAAAATAACTTTGACAATGTACAATCATAAATTAGCCATCTTCAGCTCACCAGACTCACACCGCTGCCATTATACAAGACGTCCTTCAAGAAACCATGAGCTATGGGGAAGCACATCATTGTAGAGACCAGCAATGCAGAAAGGGTGATGGATAGGATGATGTTATGATAGGTAGAGCTGGCAGCAGGACCTTTGGTTAGGTTGCTCAACATTTTCCATTATAAGACCCTGTTTTCAGTTGCTGATCACTTTTGCCAAATTTTAACCCTTTAGGCTGAAATTTTTGATGCTGGACGTCTGTCTCAGGCTAATTGTTTTGGGGAAATTTCAGCCAAAAAAGGTTTAGCTGTTTCTGAGAATGAAGCGAAGGAAAAGTACATTGTTTCACCTGTGTTAAAAAAATTCTTGAAGCCAGTAGAGACTTGCTAGAACTTAACAGCTAAAATCTCAGAAATAATTCCATTCTCACTGAGCATGCTCCAGCCCCTTACAACTCTTGGTGCTGACCAGCCTGCACATGTGCCATCCCTCCCCACAGAGCGATTGAGCTTGCTCCAGCCCAGAGGCTCAGGAGGACTTTCCCTGCAATGGAAACTATCCCTAACCCTTCAATGGCTGCTCCCAGCTGCTCAGGACCAGGGCTGGGCCAAGCACTGGAACTGAGAATGGGGAGCCCGTCTCTCCTGTGCTCTCAGTGATCCCCCTGCTGGCACCAAGAAGGGGGAAGCTATCTGATTTTAATGCAGGGGGGACAAAAGGCAGGCTGGAGAGAGGAAAAGGAGTGGACTGAGGAGTCTAATGAGGGGAGGGAAACTGTGATTGGGAGTTTGAGGGGGGAGACTAGGATGGGTTGGGCAAGGAGACCGGGAGCCAAGGGGAAAGGCAGGCTGGGAATGGTTAGGCAAAGACACTGTGGCTGGGAGCTGGGGGGTGGGGGGGAGATTGGGAGCCAGAGTGGGAAGTGGAAGCTGGGGGGCAGTTGGCTGCTGGAGTGGGCGCTGAGATCAGATGAGGAGCTGGGGAGAGGAAGGAAATTGGGATGAGCTGGACAACACGGCTGGGACGGGCAATCAGTTGGGGAAAAGGGTAGGGGAAAAGAGCGCCAGCTATGACAAGGAGCAGGGATGTGGGGGGAGAACTGGGACTGGTTGGGTAAAGAGACTGGGACAAGAAGCCAGAGTGGGGGTGGGGAGACAGCTTGATGAGGGGCCTGGGAAGGAACACTGGGAGTGGGAGCCAGTGGGCGGGTGGGGGGGGAGATAGTAGACAGATTGGACAAGGAACTAGGCTTGGGGGGCAACTGGGACTGGCTAGGTAAGGAGACTGGGTCTAGTCTGAGAAGCCTGAGAAGTGGAGCCTGGAACTGGGTAGGCAAGGATTATATTTATGGAATGGATCCCTCCCTGAAGAGCTAGATAGCAGCCTGGCATTCATATTAATCTGGGTGAATGGAGCCAAGGCTCAGAGTCTTGGTAGCAGGAACAGACCTCTCTGCAGGTCTATACGTCAGCCTGGCATTAATGTTAAATTTGGGGGATGGAGGCCGGCCTCAGGGTCTCCATAGCAGCAACAACATCAACAGTGATGTGTCCCCCTCCTCATGTCCATGATGGTATCTAGGAGTGGAATGTAGGTCCCTGTTTTGAGTCACCTGGTGTTTTTGGAAAGAAGAGATAGTGCAAGGTGTGTGGTAGGAGAGAGAGTCCCAGAGGGGCTGAAGTTCTGGCACATGCAGGTGCAGGAGAATCTGAGGCAGCTGACGTTAAAGCCCTGGAAGAGGGGGATGCAGCAGGGACTGTGGTTACTGCAGGGGAAGGAGAGGAACCACATTTTGATAAACAAAGTAGATTTATTAGAGAGAAGATTCCTTAAAGTTATCGTGCAAATCCTCCTCATGAAAAGTCACGTATGACAGCATCGGTCTTTCAGGCAATTGGTGATGCTTGAGAAGCATGCAAAATTGCTGTTACACAGGCACAGAGTGGAAGTTGGTTGGCTGACCTCAGCTGGCCATTGCCTGTCTTTTGAAATATTGTTTTTGTTTTATTCCGTGACTGGAATAGGATATTTTAAGAAATTACCATTCTGGGCATTTCAGCCTTAACTCCACCTGTGAATTGTCATTTCATCATTTGGGTCACACAATAATATGCCAGTGTTGGGATTTAAAGTGGGAAACTGAGTCACAAGTCCACCCAATTTAGGCTTAATCAATTTTTGCCTTTATTTATACAATTTCAAACAGAATTATTGTCACTATAGTATCTGAACACACATTTATGCAAGGAAATAATACCAGACAAGATGGAATAGGTAGAGGACCCAAGTTACCACATGCCAGTATGCCGGGAAGTTCTCCTCTACTTGATGATAGTCATCACCTGCCCTGATCCCTTGGTCTTCTCCTTCAGACCCATCTTTCAGTTTCTGGTCAGGTGTTTCTCTGATTTGGCCCTCGTTCACTTGGATTATTATGAATTTCCACAACCTTTATTCCTTAACTTTTCTCCAATCAAGCCTTTGGGTTTTATGCAACCCATACATTATGCACATGCAAGCTTTAGTTTACACAATCTCTGCATTTGTTGCTGTTTATGCAGTTTTTAAGTCATGTTGTTTTTTGTCACCCTGTTCCTGGGACTTCCCAGAAAAAAGGCTTCTTTTTACAAGTTTGTGTATTTTTACCTCAAAACTTGCAGCACATGCGACCTTTTTGCAGTCAGCAATAACATCATTTTAAGCGGATCAGCAATTCTGTGTAAAATAAAAATTGGCAAAACTACTTAATCCCAGCACACCCTTGGCCTAAGTGTTACCTCACCGAAACTCATTCACTATCCATAATTACAATCATTAAAATAAAGCTTTCAAAGCTTTTAATCCTACCATTTAGCAATTCTTCATTTTGATATTTCAATATCATATTCAGTATGTGTCGATCATCCTACCCACTTAATTTTTTTGGTGATGGGGGTGTTATGGAAAACACAATGCCCCGTTTCTGTCAAAATTACTTATTTTCTTTAAAAATGGGTTTTCAAAGGCCTTTTTCATTCAGGGTCCAGTTTTGCCCGGGGAATCATTACAAAAACAAAAAACGTCATTAGAAATTTTCCTGTGTTGCATTTTGAGGGGTGTCTTAATTTTACAGCCTTGATATTTAGTTGCTTTTAATGATAACACAACACTATCATAGAATCATAGAATATCAGAGTTGGAAGGGACCTCAGGAGGTCATCTAGTCCAACCCCCTGCTCAAAGCAGGACCGATCCCCGACTAAATCATCCCAGCCAGGGCTTTGTCAAGCCTGACCTTAAAAACTTCTAGGGAAGGAGATTCCACCACCTCCCTAGGTAACGCATTCCAGTGTTTCACCACCCTCTAGTGAAAAAGTTTTTCCTAATATCCAACCTAAATCTCCCCCACTGCAACTTGAGACCATTACTTCTTGTTCTGTCATCTGCTACCACTGAGAACAGTCTAGAGCCATCCTCTTTGGAACCCCCTTTCAGGTAGTTGAAAGCAGCTATCAAATCCCCGCTCATTCTTCTCTTCTGAAGACTAAACATCCCCAGTTCCCTCAGCCTCTCCTCATAACTCATGTGTTCCAGTCCCCTAATCATTTTTGTTGCCCTCCGCTGGAAGCTTTCCAATTTTTCCACATCCAACTAGTATTAGAAGAGATAATGTCTCTGCGATTCGAGATCCGTTGCCGCATCGGAAGTAAGATCCAGAGACTGTGTGTTGCTGGAAGAGGTCTGCCCTTTTCAATAGTCGCCTGTTAGCGAGCGCTGGAGCCTAAGGGAGTTAAACTCCCAACTTTTATTTGGTTTTGTCACTCGCTTGATCAAAAGCCCATGCAGTCAACAGGAATCTTTTCACTGGCGTCATTGGGCATTGGATCAGGACCATAATAACTGTGCAATAGCAGAGGGAATTTATTCTCCTGAGATCAGAGCTCTTTTGTTTGCATGTTAACCAAGGCCTACTTCCACTTTTGGTTCCAGAGAACCCATTGTCTACCTATGTGAATGCACATGAACTGAATGAAAGTGTACCTTGTCTATGAGTTCTCAACAGATGATATTCACCCCTGTGCAGAGGAATAGCAAAAGCCCTAGAAGTCACTAATCCCATTTAAGACAGGTTTCTAGTGGAACTTAAGTGGCGCTTAGCCTTCTACTCAGAGGTGAATTTCACCCAAACAGATATGACCATGAAAATAAACTGAAGAGTCAATCGAACATACACCTTTTCTAACTTCAGAACCCGGGAAAGTCTTCGAAACCACTTCTCACACACACAAATTATGAATCCCGTTCAAAGTGAATATGTACACACCATTCTAGTTGTGACTCTGCCATTAGGGCTGCAATAGGCTTTCCTTTCTAAGCCCTATCAAAATAAACCCTATTGGCAAATAATATGCAAATAAATGAGTAAAACTGAGCTGAATAGGCTCATTATACAACAGCTTGATCCCTTATTTCACCAGCATTACTCCACCTTTCTTCAAATAATAATTCCATGTACGTGCTTGTTTTCGGTAATCCTGTCTATTTCTCTTATCCCTTTCCTGCTAATACCCAGATTCCATACCTACTTTAGCGGCCATGGATACATTTGTTCACAGCAGTTATTAAAATTCCAGACATCTTCCCTTTATATAGTGTGATTCTGGACATTTTCTCAATACTGAGAAGATTGGATTCATTGGAATGTAACTGAAACAAGTCTTGCATCAAGACTTTAATTTCAGACCAAAAAAAATATCAATTTAAGGATTACCAGAAGATTTGGAGAGGGTGACCTTTTGCTTTGATAATCTCTCCAGCACTCCATAAATGAAGCAATTAAATTTGTTCTGTCTTATAGATGTATGAAAAAAATTTGGGCCAAAACCCGAAATTTAAGGGATTTGGGTCCTGGTCATTATCTTCCATTATAAAGCTGATGGAATGTTGATAATGAAGTCCTGCTTTCCTATTGGCTCCTGTACTGGTCTTAGATTGCTAGTCATGTCAGGTGAACCTTATTTATATCCATGGCAACAACCACTCTAGGTGTCTAACTTTCCAGCATGTAAGAAGTTAATTTATTTTTTCTTTACACTTCTCTATTTTTCTGGTTAGTAACAGCAATAATGATCTCCAGGCCATGGATTTCCAAGCAGTTAGGGCCACAAGGTATATGGGCAGGCCTGAGGGGATGGGATTTACCATAAGGGGAGGGGTTTGCCCTGAGGACGTGGAGTCTGTGCTAACGAAGTGGGATTTGCTAGGAGGGGGCAGGGTATGTTCTGAATGGAAGGGGTTTGCAATGATGGGGTAGGGTCTGTGTTGAGGAGGAGGAGTTTGCCATTCAACTAATATCTCTAGAGGATGTTAAACAGAAGCTACTAAAGTTATACATTTTTTAATCAGCAGGTCCAGATAACTTGCATCCAAGAGTTTTAAAAGAGTGGCTAAGCCACTCACTAGATCATTAAAGTTGATTTTCAATAAATCTTGGTTCATGGTTGACATTCCAGAAGACTGGGAGAAAGTTAATGTTGTGCCAATTTTTAAAAAGGGTAAACGTGATGACATGGGTTATTATAGGCCTGTCTGCCTGACATCGATCCCAGGCAAGATACTGGAGTAATTCATACAGGACTCGATTAATAATGACATAAAGGAAGGTAATGTAATTAATGCTAATCAACATGGCTTTATGGAAAAATGATCCTGTCAAACTAACATGATATCCTTTTTTGATGAGATTACAAGTTTGGTTGATAAAGGTAATAGTGTTGACGTCTGTAAGGCATTTAACTTGGTGCTGCATTACATTCTGATTCAAAAACTAGAACAATTATAAAATTAATATGGCACACATTAAATGGATTTAAAACTGGCTAACTGATAAATCTCAGAATGTAACTGTAAACAGAGAATTGTCATCAAGCAGGTCTGTTTCCACTTGGGGCCCACCAGGATTAGTTCTTGGTCCTATGCTATTTGACATCTTCTATGACGAGATAACTGGTTCTGTGGATGAAGGGAAAGCAGTGGATGTGTTGTTCCTTGACTTTAGCAAAGCTTTTGACACTGTCTCCCACAGTATTCTTGCCAGCAAGTTAAAGAAGTATGGGCTGGATGAATGGACGATAAGGTGGACAGGAAGCTGGCTAGATTGTCGGGCTCAAAGGGTAGTGAGCAATGGCTCCATGTCTAGTTGGCAGCCGGTATCAAGTGGAGTGCCCAAGGGTCGGTCCTGGGGCCAGTTTTGTTCAATATCTTCATAAATGATCTGGAGGATGGTGTGGATTGCACCCTCAGCAAGTTTGCAGATGACACTAAACTGGGAGGAGAGGTAGATACGCTGGAGGGTAGGGAAAGGATACAGAGGGACCTAGACAAATTGGAGGATTGGGCCAAAAGAAATCTGATGAGGTTCAACAAGGACAAGTGCAGAGTCCTGCACTTAGGACGGAAGAATCCCATGCACCGCTACAGACTAGGGACCGAATGGCTCGGCAGCAGTTCTGCAGAAAAGGACCTAGGGGTTACAGTGGACGAGAAGCTGGATATGAGTCAACAGTGTGCCCTTGTTGCCAAGAAGGCCAATGGCATTTTGGGATGTATACGTAGGGGCATTGCCAGCAGATCGAGGGACGTGATGGTTCCCCTCTATCGGCATTGGTGAGGCCTCATCTGGAGTACTGTGTCCAGTTTTGTGCCCCACACTACAAGAAGGATGTGGAAAAATTGGAAAGAGTCCAGCGGAGGGCAACAAAAATGATTAGGGGACTGGAATACATGAGTTATGAGGAGAGGCTGAGGGAACTGGGGATGTTTAGTCTTCAGAAGAGAAGAATGAGGGGGGATTTGATAGTTGCTTTCAACTACCTGAAAGGGGGTTCCAAAGAGGATGGCTCTAGACTGTTCTCAGTGGTAGCAGATGACAGGACAAGGAGTAATGGTCTCAAGTTGCAGTGGGGGAGATTTAGGTTGGATATTAGGAAAAACTTTTTCACTAGGAGGGTGGTGAAACACTGGAATGCGTTACCTAGGGAGGTGGTGGAATCTCCTTCCTTTGAGGTTTTTAAGGTCAGGCTTGACAAAGCCCTAGTTGGGATGATTTAATTGGGGATCGGTCCTGCTTTGAGCAGGGGTTTGGACTAGATGACCTCCTGAGGTCCCTTCCAACCCTGATATTCTATGATTCTATGATCTTTATCAATGACCTGTAGGAAAACATAAAATCATCACTGATAAACTTTGTAGATGACACAAAAATTGGGGGAGTGGTAAATAATGAAGAGGACAGGTCATTGATTCAGAGCAATCTAGATCTCTTAGGCTATATCTACATTACAGACCTTACAGCAGGACAGCTGTACCCATGCAGGTCCACCGCTGTAAGATCTCTTGTGTAGCCACTCTCTGCAAATAGGAGAGAGCTGTCCCGTCGACATAATTAAACCACCCCCAACAAGCAGCGGTAGCTATGTTGGTGGGAGTAGCTCTCCTACCAACATAATGCTATACACACTACCACTTATGCCGGAGAAACTTATGTTGCTTGGGGCGGGGGGTGTTTATTCACACCCCTGAGAAACATAAGTTTTGCTGACAAGTGGTAGCATAGACATTGCCTTAGTAAGCTGAGTGCAAGCAAACAATATGTATTTTAATATGGCTAAATGTAAAGGTGTACATCTGGGAACAAAGAATGTAGGCCATACTTACAGGATGGGGGGCTATACCCTGAGAAGCAGCAGCTCCGAAAAAGACTTGGGGGTCATGGTGGATAATCAGCTGAACTTGAGCTCCCAGTGTGATGCTGCGGCCAAAAGAGCTAATGCAATTCTGAGATGCATAAACAGGGTCATCTCAAGTAAGAATAGAGAGGTTATTTCATCTCTGTATTTGGCACTGGTGCGACCATTGCAGCAAAACTGTGTCCAGTTCTGGTGCCCACAATTCAAGAAGGATGCTGATAAATAGGAGAGGGTTTGGAGAAGAGTCACGAGAATGATTAAAGGATTAGAAAACTTGCTTTATAGTGATAGACTGAAGGAGCTGACTCTATTTAGCTTAACAAAGAAAAGATTAAAGGGTGACTTGATCCACAGTACCTGGGGAACACATATTTGATAAAGGGCTCTTCCGTCTAGTAGAGAAAGGTCTAACGTGAACCAGTGGCTGGAAGTTGACGTTAGACAAATTCAGATGGGAAATAAGGCATACATTTTTACCCGTGAGAGTATTTAACAGTTGGAACAAGTTACCAAGGGCGCTGGTAGATTCTCATCCCTGACCATTTTAAAGTCAGGATGAGATGTTTTCCTGATCTGCTCTAGGAATTATTTTGGGGCAGTTCTCTGGCCTGTGCTGGGAGGCCAGAGTAGACGACCACAATGGACCCCTCTGGCCTTGGACTCTATGAATGAGGGAGTAGGGTCTCGGGTGAGAGGGAGGGGTTGCCATAAGGGAGAGGGATTTGCCATAAGGAGATGGGGTCTGTGCTGAGTGGGCGGAGTCTGCAATGCTGAGGCAGAGTCTCTGATGAGAGGGTGGAGTCTCTGTTGAGGGGGTGGGGTCTCTGATGGGGGTTGCTTGGGGGGGTCTGTGTTGAGGGGGTGGGGTTTGCCTTGAGGGGGGCGGGGTCTGTGCTGAGGGGCGGGGTTTGCCTTGAGGGGGTGGGTCTGTGTTGAGGGGGTGGGGTTTGCCTTGAGGGGGGCGGGGTCTGTGCTGAGGGGCGGGGTTTGCCTTGACGGAGTGGGTCTGTGTTGAGGGGGTGGGGTTTGCCTTGAGGGGGGCGGGGTCTGTGCTGAGGGGTGGGGTTTGCCTTGAGGGGGCGGGGTCTGTGCTGAGGGGGTGGGTCTGTGCTGAGGGGGCGGGGTCTGTGTTGAGGGGGTGGGTCTGTGCTGAGGGGGTGTGGTTTGTCTTGAGGGGGCAGGGTCTGTGCTGAGGGGGCGGGGTTTGCCTTGAGGGGGCGGGGTCTGTGCTGAGGGGGTGGGTCTGTGCTGAGGGGGTGGGGTTTGCCTTGAGGAGGTGGGGACTAGGCTGAGACCGGAGTTGTTGAGGGGTAGGGTTGTCAGCTTGGAGGTATTCCTGGAGGTTTCATCACATAACTTGATCTTTAATTAAGGATTAATCTTTAACTCCCGGAGACTCCCGGATAATCCTGGAGGGTTGGCAACCTATTGAGGCCCGAGGGTCTCCGCCCGAGAGGGTGAAGCTCGCGCGAGAGAAATTCGGCTACCGCTGGGGGCGGAGTCAGTACCGAGGGGCGTGGCCACTTGCAGAGGGCGGGGTCAGCCTGCGGGGCCCCACTCCCGTCCCGGCCCAGCCGCCCGTGCTCGCGGGCCCGCGCGCATGCGCCATGCCCGCCCTGCGTGGCCGCGAGTCCCGGATTTGAAGCCGACGCGGGGGCGGCGGCGCGGGCCGAGGGGGCTGGGCCGGTCAGTCCCCGGACGCTCCTGCCCGCGGCTGCCGGAACCAGGTGCCTGGGGCGCGGCGCGGGGGCCCGGGAACGTCGCGGAGGGGCCGGGCTCTGCTCCCTCCCGGGGCCGCGGCGTCCCCCCAGCCCGGCCCTGCCGCGCGGACAGCGGGCTCCGGCGCGGGCTCCGGGCCTGGCTCGGCCGCCGAGTCGCTCCCGGGCCTGCCCCCCCCCTCCGCGCTCCCTGCCGGGCCGCCGGCGGCGCCGCTGCAAAGCCCGGCCCAGGGCGTCCCCCGCCGGGCACGGGCCAGGGCCGCTCCCCCAGGCGGTGGCCTTGTCTTGCCCCCCGCTCCCCTGGCCCGGGACGGCCGGTGTTGAAACCGCCGCTGCCCGGTTGCCTGCACCTGGCCCGTTCCCGTGTCTCTGTCCGGGTTCAGCCCAGGGAAAAGCCCTTGGGACGATACTCGGAGGGGGCAACTTACGCTGCTCAAAGACTTAGGAAGGCGCCTTGATTTGTTCCCCTTTTTCTCTGGCTTAGTGTGGCATCGAGGGAGCTGTATGCCGGCCGTTTTCAAGAGCCTCTTCTTACAGACTGCCAGGACGCTCCTCAGAAGGGAAGGACTTCGCCTGCCCCAGAGACAGGCTTTTCTGCTGAGATTTGAAAGTTGCCTTCTGCGTCTCCTGGCGGCCAGCCCGTTTGCTTGGTTCCGATTGCTGGTAAGAAATAAGTCTCTCCTTTCTGCCGGCAGAAACCAGGGAGCTTGTGCTGAAGACTTTGCTGTTCCCTCGGCTTTGCATGTTTGGCATCGGAGGGTCTGCACAGTCCCTGATGAGATGGCGGAGCAGAGGTACTGCGTGGACTATGCCAAGCGCGGCACAGCCGGCTGCAAGAAATGTAAGGAGAAGATCTTGAAGGGGATGGTGCGCATTGGGAAGGTGGTCCCCAACCCCTTCACAGAGTCGGGCGGGGAGATGAAGGAGTGGTACCATGTGAAGTGCATTTTTGAGAAGCTAGAGAGGGCTCGGGCCACAACAAAGAAGATTGAAGACATCACAGACTTGGAGGGTTGGGAACAGCTCCAGGATCCGGAGAAAGATATGATAAACCAGTATATCTCAGGTGAGACGCTTGAGGGAGAACCTCTGTGCCCTTGTCTGGGGCCTTAATAATCGGTAATATTAGGAAATGCTGTATGTCAGTGATTCCTACCCAGGAGTATCTGGACCAGTAAATGGCATTGCAGTTCTTTGTGACTAGTGCAGCTGGCTCTTCCTCTGCATTATAATGAGTCTCCAGGATGGGCCACTTTCCATTCAGTGGTGCTGTAATCCATCCTGGAGATTGAGAGCTGTGAAATCATGAAGTGGATTTGGAGAAGCCCAAGTTGCTCCAATTCCCTCATGTACAAGTGAATGGGAGGTGTCAGGTGCTAGCAAGTATAGCTAAATTCTTTGGTTAAATTAATCTACTTGCTCAAGAAAGATTGGACGCTAGTGTTGTATGCTGTAATTCCACAAGCCTTTTACAGGTGCTGTCACCTTATTGCAACTGCCTTTACCATATACTTAATTTGTCCTAAAAATGGCCTGCTTGCACTGAAGTTGGTAGTATTTGCATTTGCTTTTGCTTTTTAAAACATCAGTACTGCTTCTATGCTTTTATTTTCTACAACACCAGTTATTCCACTGAGTTGTAATTTTTTTTCCGTTCCCAGTCTGTATTGAGGACTTCCCTTCACAAATTTCTCATCTTTAAGCCATTTCCTTGAAAAGCTTTTCACCTTTTGCAGTCAGTCATACCATTTAGCAGTTTAATCAGTTGACAGTGGTCGCTGTTGGAAGAGGAGGAGCCTTGTATCATTCCACTGGGGCTGAGTGCATTGCTTCTGCAGTTGTTACAGACCCTGGCTACCTTAGAAACCATCTAAGAGTCAAAACTTAATTTTTTTCCAAAGAGGTTGTGGCAACTAAGGCTTTGGAGTGGATCCTTCCTCATTGCTCCATGATACTCAGGGTATGTCTTCATGGCAGAGTTAACTTGGGTGATTACCTGGGTTAGCCTAGTTTGAGTGTGAGCAGCCATACCACAAAGCATACCTGAGTTATTGTGTCCTCACTGGTGCTGCACCCTCACTTGTGTGTCACTAGAACTTCTGGGAACATATTCCATGATTCATAAGAATGGCCCTACTGGGTCAGACCAAAGGTCCATCTAGTCCAGTATCCTGTCTTCCAACAATGGCCAGTGCCAGATGTCCAAGAGGGAATGAACAGAACAGATAATCACAAGTGATCCATCCCCTGTCGCTCATTCCCAGCTTCTGGCAAACAGAGGCTTAGGGACACCATTCCTGCCCATCCTGGCTAATAGCCATTGATGGACCTATTCTCCATGAATTTATCTTTGAACTGCAGTGAGCTGAGGTGCTCTGATACTTTCCCAGTGAGTTGAGAGAACTTGTCTGTCCTAGGGGGCAGTTGAGGGGAACTGTGGGAAGGCAATGGAGGACTATCGGCATTCGAGCTATTTATTATTATTTGTATTACCGTGGCGCCACATTCATGGACCAGGCCCCCATTGTGTTAGGCACTGTCCAAACACAGAACAAAAAGAAGGTCCCTGTCCCAAGTAATTTAGCTTGCATCCTCACTGAAAAATGGGAGGATTATCAACCTGAGTGAAAGTGGCACCCAGGCTCTAGCCTATCCCCCCCCGCCAGATGGGCCAGTTAACCCAGGTTTAAAGCATCCATAAACTCATGTAAGGTTTTTATGTGGGGATCAGAGGGGTTAGAGGCAACATCTAAACAAGTGCCTGAGTTAACTCTGCAGTGAAGATCTATTCTCCGAATTCAAGCACTAAAAGAGTGGAAGAGAGAAGCACTGTTGTCTAATGGTGATAGCAAGACACTGGAGCCTCAAATCTTGGCTACCATTCCCAGCTAGCTCTATCTTGCTGTGTGAGCTCTGTCATATCACTTAACCACTCTTAGTTTTCTTATTTGTAAAATGTTTACCTATCCCCTCCCTCAATGTGTTTTGTGGGTTAATTGTTTGTAAGTTCTCACACAAGTTGCTCATTGCAAAGTATTGTGAATTACTTACCTGATTTTGTTGTTGGGGATTATGGGTTGCTTTGACCCGATGCTTTACCTCTTACTGTGTTCTACAGAGGCCAGTTCCAAGGCTGCGAACACACCTAAGAAAAAGGCGACAATCCAGGCGAAGCTCTCCCCCAGCGGACAGATAACCAGTCCCAAGAAGGAGCTGCTAGCTACCCCCAATCCATCACCAAAGAAATTCTCTGGCTTCACAGGTGGGAATTATTATGCTGATCTGGGGGAGCCTTCATTCCTCTTATAATATTAGCATTAGCAGTGGAGTTTCAATTTGAGTCAGACCTCAGTAGTTTATATCTAGTGAATAAGAAATGATTTAATGCTAACAAAACTTAATATTTTATTTACTTTGTGTAGACAAAGTTAAGTGTTTTCTAAGCTGTCAGTCATAAAAGAACTGATGTTTGCATTATTTTGGTGATGTGTACAAAAGGGATAAAATCTACCAAATCTTCTGCCCAGAAAGAGTAAGGAGACTGCAGAACTGCATTTATATGTCTAGATCAGTGGTTTTCAATCTTTTTCGTTTGCGAGCCCCTAAAAAATGTAGCGCCCTTTGGAAATCTTAGACACAGTCTGCAGACCCCCAGGAGCCCGTGGACCACAGGTTGAAACCACTGGTCTAGGTGGAATGTTGACTCCAGATATTGGTAATCAGAAGGACCTGCACCTGTTATTGGAAAAGCTCTGATTGACATTAGGGGAGTAGGATCTGGACTCAGTTGTATGCATGAACAGTGATTTTGAAACCTATAACTGAAGTGGAGAGCATTTTTATTTTGTGACTTACACTGGCTACCTGGCTGGTTCTTTGAAGAGCCTTTGAGATTTGAAAACTGCACCTTTTTCTACGGAAAGAAAGGTTGAAATAAATCAGGTAGCACAATCTGGGATTTTTTTAATATTTAGTGACACTTGTTAAAATAAAATCACTTTCCCTCAAAATTTCAGAAATGTGGGCACAGCCGTTCTTTGCCTTGGTTCCACTGGAAAAAACTTCATTTCTAAATGAAAATTCAGTAAACATGTTTTATTGTATTGGACAAACTCTGGTTTTGTAAGTTATTTCATCGTGCTCAGAATTGTATAACGGAAGCTAGAGATGGAAAGACTCCATTACTTCACCTAGTCTTTCTTGCCCATGTAGGATTCTCTCTTATGCTATTTTCTAGTTTTGTCCAGTTTAGTTCTAAGAAATTGAGCATCCATCTTTCTTGTGGGTGAGGGAAGGGAAACCACAGAGTTGGCAAGTGTAGAAATAAATTTCTCATGGTTTTCAGAATATAACTGTCCAGAAGCTATGCAGATCTCTTAATCCCTCCCAAGTGGAGTAGTATCCTGTTAACTGAAAGCTTCTGCAATAAGTTGAGCATTTGCTGGTTAGTTCCTGAACCTTGTGAGCAGTAAAGAGGCTTGGGTTTAGTTAACTAAGTTATTGCTAAGGTATTTATCCTCTTGTCTCTGTAACATCAAGACAAACAGATGCTCACCAGGTACCCAAAGTAATTACAGTAGAACCTAGTTTATCAATATGCAACTGGAAATTAGATTGTGTCCCCTCACCTCTTGCATAGTAAAACAAATTCCAAATTAGTTAAAACAAATTCCAAGTCCCCTGATTTTATTTGGATGAACTGGTCGTATTGTACATCAGGTGTCCAGATCCAGTTTGTGATTCGTGGGATGGGCTCCATCTTGGCATCTGCCTCTGGAAGTTGAGTGGGAAGAAATGAAAAATGGTTTGGGAGGGATTCTAAGGGAGCCAGCAGCTTTGTCAAGCCTTTTCCTTCCACTGAAGATTGCCTTTTGCTGTGAGAGTATTGGGGAAACCTGATGCTGGAGTGGAGAATTGCCTATAAAGTGAGAATAAAATGAAATTATCCGTCAGCGTGATGATTTTTCATTGAGATTTTAACTATTTCATAAACTGCAGAAAATTCTCATGTGCTCTGAGTGCAAGGTACATACTAAAGTAGTTGAATTTTTTGTTAAAAATGCACATTCAGATTTTTAATCATGATTTTTACAAATCTCATTGATGTGGGCTTCACTACTCACATCTGAAGCTTTGCCAGCTTGTAGGGATTGTTCTTGCTTTTCGTTTGCCTGGACAGTAGTGGCCCTCATCTTCAAAGTTTGTACCATATCATCCCAACCTACTTATTAA
The DNA here is from genome assembly GCF_015237465.2 of Chelonia mydas. NCBI lineage: Eukaryota > Metazoa > Chordata > Testudines > Cheloniidae > Chelonia > Chelonia mydas. The sequence continues at coordinate 20,237,997 of NC_051257.2, read as the reverse complement.
AAGTTAAATACATGCTGTGTCTCCGTTTGTACAGCTAAACCGGGCAATTCTGATGAAGCCCCTGAAAGCTCTTCCCACAAGTCTAGCCTCTCTGCAAAGAAGTGTGACCCAAAGCACAAGGATTGCTTGCTGCGGGAGTTCAGAAAGTTGTGCGCCATGGTTGCCGAGAAGCCCAGCTATAACGTGAAAACGCAAATCATTCAGGACTTCTTGCAAAAAGGAACTGCGGGAGGTATGTGTGACTCCTGCTTGGCATTTTTCTGTGTTGGGAGGGCATCTGAAAATAATGAACAGCAAAGGCCACCCAGCTTTGTCAGAGATGGGGACAAAGGACAGTCAAGTCCATGGGTAAGATGTGATTCACAGAGTTATGCGCTGCACCACTTTTGTGTCTGTTGTGATGTGGGCAGTGCCTACAGTGTGGACTGCCTTGCTCTTGTCTGTTATCTAGATAATAAGTTCAATAAGACTGGGTCCCATGGTGGGATCAGGAGAAATTTTTGTAGCTGGTGCTAAATTTGCAGTATCAGAATTAGCTATGGAGGACCAACTGGGAGGTGCCCTTGAATGTAGAGTAGTATCCCATTGGGCAACACGTGGTGGGCCATGGTTGTGTTGCTGTCTTTTAGAGTTAGTACTTACCTGATGGCCCCTGCGTACATGAATCTAGAGCCTGTCGCTGAGAGCAATGTCTGGTAGTTTCTAATGATGCACCTGCCTTTTTCCAGATGGCTTCCATGGTGACCTCTACCTGACTATTAAGCTGCTATTACCAGGTGTCATTAAAAGTGTTTACAACTTGAACGACAAGCAGATTGTCAAGCTATTCAGCAGGATTTTCAACTGCAGCCAGGAGGAGATGGTCCGAGACCTGGAGCAGGTCAGTAAAGGGATGGAGACTGCATGTTCATTTCATCTCACTCTACAGCCTCTTGATACTGAAACCATGCAAATTTTCCTTCACTTGAAAGGATTATAAGTTTTCAGAGCTGCAGTTGGTGATTCTTTTTCATCATGAAGCTTCCCACAAACTGGACCTTTTATATAATGGTATTGCAACAGAACGCAGGCTAGTGTTGTGCTGCGCATCAGTTAACCCGCAGCATCCAGGACTAAAGGTGTACTAATGCAAAAGTTCTGAACAATACGCTGGTTGCACTTGATGCACTGAAATCTTTGCCACAGCTACCCTAGGGGTTCTTGTTTTGTCTGGCTGATTCCCACTTAACTGATTATTTTGCAAGGATTTACTTTAAAATAAAAGCAAAATTGTAATCCAAACGATGATGATGGGTCCACTTCTGTAGGCTTAGAGTGTATTAGCCTCCAGTGAACTCAGCAAGAGTTCATGGCGCACAAACTCTACAAAATTGGATTCATGGTGAGGAAATTAAAGGCCCCAAATACTGCAGTGGTGGAAAATATGATAACAGCAGGACACAGGGTCTGTGTCTTGCATATACCACTTAAAAAAGAAATGGCTGGGAAGACAATCCCAGTGCTGCATCATTGTTGCCCTTCCTCGCTCTTCGGTTGTGACCCATTCATAGAGGTCTGGCATCAGACTCCCTTTTTCCCCTCCTACTAAAGATCTAGTTATTGACCCATACTTCATCTCCAGTGCCCCATCCTTTTTGCCTTAGTCTCCTGCCAAAGGTTTGATAAACACCCTGGTTTTGTTTGTTTTGGAGACAGGGAGATGTTTCCGAAACGGTGCGCATCTTTTTTGAAGACAGCAAGTCCTGCCCTCCTGCTGCCAAAAGTCTCCTTACCATCCAGGAAGTGGATGAGTTCCTCACTCAACTTTCAAAGCTTTCCAAGGAGGACGACCAGCAAAGTGTGCTGCAGGATATCACTAGCAGGTAGGGTGAGACACGGGTTAAGACTACTCTGAGGCCATAAGCACAAACCAGTGGGTGGTTCTGGTTATTTTTTTAAGGGGATAAGGCTCTGTCTCTTACATTTAGATAACTGGTTTGAATCCAGCCCAGATTGGTAGTCTTTGCACTCTGGCTTTTTGGCAGTCTGTGTGAAATGTCGGTCTCAGTGCAGTTCCTAGTGGATAAGTGTGCACCTTAAAAACTATAACCACAATTGTTACTGACTGAAAAGGCCATACAGACTGAACTTGCTATTCGCATCTATAAAGGGTCCTTCAATGGCAGAGTTAAATCTCATTTGAGTACTGATCAGCGTGGAGAGCATGTTGCTTTTGCTCATGCTGTGTGTAAAGAATTTCAGTCTTGGCTATCAAGTCAGTATCTAGCACCAGCACTAAGCAAAAGGTCAACAGAGAAACTTCAGATCCAACCTGCAGGTAAAGCTGCTGTTCTCAGCCACTGTGAGGGAAGAAACCCTATAGAACCTGGGCATGTGTCTTGCTCAGTCACCATATAAGTGTCAGGTTATGGACCCGTTACCGTATTTTTAATTTACATTAATTTGTTACATTTCAAAATGAAGTTGTTAATGATCTTTCTACAACTTCTGTATATGAAGAAATAGAATTACTGTAGGGGATTAAATTTGAAGGACCCTGCGAAGTTCTTCAAGCCATATGTTTTGGGGCCTGTAAGAGTGTAAAATCTCATACATTTTTGTTCTTTGAGCATCGTAAGGGTTTTGAATTGATCCTTCCGGACTCGAATAATGATAAAAACGTGAGCCAAGATGTTCCAGTGTGGCGAATTGTTTTTAGTGCCTCCATTTTTGGGTACTTAGCTTTTGAGATACCTTAAAGGGGCCTGATTTGCAGTGCCCAGCAACACTTTCTGAATATCAGATGGCTTGAAAGCATCTCACGTTGGACACCCAAAATCACTTTTAAAAATCTGGACCCTGATATTTACTATGCCACACAGACTCGGAGTCACCCATCTGTCTAAAGTCAGGTATTTGATACTTCATTCCGTCCATACTTAATTCATGATTCGGCTGACGTGGATAGGAGTGTTACAGAGCGCAGACGTCCGTGTTTAACCTTTCTGTCAGTGAGACTGAACTGTTGCCGCCATCAATTTTTTTCTCAACTGATGTGTGATAAGAGCTCCACTTCCACCAGCTTCCTGTTTGCTCTTCCTAATGGCTGTGTGTCAAGTGCTTGTTTCTTGGTTTTTGCAAATATGCTCTTATTCTACTGCTACTTATTGCCAAAAGAATGAATTCCTTGGAGTTTGCAGAGAGACCTTCTTGGATTTTTCCATTTTCCCGGATTCTACATGTTCTCAATCTTTTTGGTAACTCTCCTTTAATTTGTATAGGAGTTGGTTTCTTTTGTCCCTCACTGGAAAATATTGAGAGAATCATCCTTTAACTGAGTTAGGAGTAGAGGAAGTCAGTAAAATTTTCAGCTCTGCCATTTACTTGGGTGCCAGGGCCAAGATCTCACTGAGATGACACTAATGCTCAACATCTAGAATAGCAGTTCTCAAACTTTAGCAACCTGAGGACCCCCATTTTGATTTAAAAATTTTCACGGACCCTCAAGCTCCCCACTCAGCCCCAAGCCCTGACCTCACTCCACCCCTTCCCCAGGGCCCCACTCCTGCCCCTCCTCTTCCCTGCCTCTTTCCGCCCCCTCCCCCAAGCACGCCCCGTCCCCACTCCTCCCCCTCCATCCTAGTGCCTCCTGCACACCGGGGAACTGAGGATACTCCAGGGGGTCCATCGGCCCTGCTGATCAACTCCTCCCCCTCCAACCTCTCCCCCTCTCTCCCAGTGCTTCCTGCATGCCACTGAACAGTGTGTTCCCCAGTGTGCAGGAGGCACTGAGAAGGACGGAGAGGAGTAGAGGGAGGGAGGGGGAGGAGTTGATCAGCGGGGCTGGCGGACCCACTAGAATACCCTCACGACTCCAGTTTGAAAAACGCTGGTCTAGAAGGTTGAGACAAAGAAGTCTCTCCTCTGACCTCCTATGCATATAATTTGCAAAGCAGTTTGCAATGATGCTATGTAAAACAGCACTGGATAGCCCTCCCCCGAGAGATGGTTGTATCAGCTAAATAACCCATTGTGCAACAGTGAGAAAAGGGCAAATCCCTGTGTAAAATCCTATGGCATCTTTAATATCTAGACATTTCACACAAGGTCTCTTCTAAAAGCCCCCTCACCACCACATGCAGTAAACTGCATGGAACTTAGTTTGCTGCTGAAGGATGAAAGGTTTTGACCCTGCTGGGATTTGAATGATGAAGTGGGTTTTAGCCCACAAAAGCTTATGCTCAAATAAATGTGTTAGTATCTAAGGTGCCACAAGTCCTCCTCATTCTTTCTATGGTTCTGGAGAGTTTTAGAGCCTTATCTTAAAATTTAGATCACTGGCGAGCCATCTCCTGAGTGCATTTCTTTTGATTACTTGCATAGATTGTTGGGAGCTGAGTGAGTGTTTCAATCAATACCAGACACCCTGATTTCCGTACTGTGACCTGCTGAGTGTGTGGCTTGTAGCTGCTCTAACTTCAGCAGACAGTGGGCATACCTCCTGCCTAGACAGTGGTGATATTGCTGAAATGCAGCTGTGCCATCTGTCTTGTGATTTGCATAACACACATGTAACAGTGAGATCGATTATACACCTTGCTTTCCAGGGAAAGTGATGGGAGCTCCATTTCCTCAGTCATTCAGAGCCGTAAAAAGTACGTTGCAGTGACTGGTGGCATGGCTTTAAGCTGCTCTTCTGCACAGAGGCCCACCTTGTGTTATGTAACTGCTATTGTTACAGCTTATACAGTGTACAGTGACACTGTATAAGCTGAAAACTCTATGGGACTCAAATTTCAGAGGGGGTCCCCATCTTTAACTTTTGCTTCTGTGTAGTCATACTCTCATTCTGCTGCAGTGTTTACCCCATGGTGCTGAGGTTTGGAGCAGATTCCTTTCCCTATTTTCAAGGGAAGGAGTAGGTCAGATGAACATCTTCTGATTGAATCCTCTTTTCATTTTAGGTGCACAGGGAATGACCTGAAATGCATCATCAGGCTAATAAAGCATGATCTGAAAATGAATGCTGGTGCAAAGCATGTGTGAGTTCCACATTTACTGTCTGAGAAGTAAAAACGGTAGCTGGCAGCAACCTCCTTAACTGTCTGTAGAAGGCTTGGCTTGAGAGAGTGACTTTCTTTTTTCCCCCTTAATTGTTTAAAGGTTGGATGCTTTAGATCCTAATGCTTATGAGGCATTCAAAGCCTCCCGCAATCTCCAGAATGTGGTGGAGCGAGTGCTGAGGAACCAGCAGGAGGCTGACAAGTTGCCAGGTCTGAAGCGAACCCTCAGCGTCCAGGCCTCACTGATGACCCCTGTTCAACCCATGCTGGTAATATGGATTTCCTCAGTACCCTACATAGGAGGCAGAGATGAGGATCCTCATACAAACTGTCCTGAGATATCCTGACCTTTAAGAATCAACAGAAGCATAAATGGTTGTGCAAGATTGGGGTGATGGGGTGTGAGGCACTGATATAATACCTGGCTTTAAACTGCTCTTCCATGTACTAAGTGTGTTGTATAAGTGTTGTTGTAGTGATGTCACACAAGCAAAAATCTCTCTGGCTCTCTCCTGTTTGTTCTGGCTTTTCTTTGGGAAGTTTTGTAGAAACTAGTTAAAAGTAATTCCAGTCACTACTTCCACAAGTGAAGTTTTCATGGGATTCTTCTTTCCCGTCTTCTGTAAGGCTGAAGCCTGCAAGTCAATTGAATACGCCATGAAGAAGTGCCCCAATGGGATGTATGCAGAGATCAAATACGATGGGGAGCGAGTCCAGGTCCACAAGAATGGAGATCACTTCAGCTACTTCAGCCGAAGCCTCAAACCTGTCCTCCCTCACAAAGTAAGCAGAGTCCTAAGCTCCCTTTTGTAATTTGCCTTCTGTTTGCTTTTCTCCTCTCCAGGCTTGTGTGATAAACTGTGAATTTCCCAGCAGTTCCTGGAGCCGAGAAGCCCAGTGTCTGTTGCAGACCATTGTGTACCATATTAAATATTCTATGAATTTTAAAGGCTGCATTCAACACTGTGGGCAGAATTCATTGTTAACCTCTTGGGGTATATCTACACTGCACAGTAAGCCTGGGCTCTGACTCAGGTTTGAGCCTAAGCCCTGCTTTCTTCCACACACAAATCAGCCTGACTTGGATCAGCAAGCACTCAGGACGTGGGTCCTTAGGAACCTTCTAGGGGGTTGGGTCACAGCCTGAGTCCTTGGGTGCAAGCCCTGTGATTTTTGCAGTTTGGATACAGCTCAAGCTGCACATCCCAGTCAAAAGGTCTGCATAGTGCAGTATGGATGTGTGAGACCTGAGTCCGGGCCAGAAGGGACCGTTGGGATCATCTAGTCTGTCCTTCTATACAACACAGGCCAGAGAACTCCCCCAAAATAATTCCTAAAGCAGATCTTTCAGAAAAATATCTCATGTAGATTTAAAAATTGTCTGATGGAGAATCCACCACTATCCTCAGTAAATTGTTCCAATGATTAATTACTCTCATCATTCTAAATTCATGCCGTATTTCTAGTCTGAATTTGTCTAGCTTCAATTTCCAGCCATTGGATCATGCTATACCTTTCTCTGCTAGATTGAAGAGCACGATATTAAATATTTGTTCCCTGTGTAGATACTTGTAGGTTGTGATCAAGTCACCCCTTAACCCTCGTTATGATAAATATATTGAGCTCTTTGAGTCTATCACTATAAAGTGTGTTTTCTAATCCTGTAATTTGTGGGAAATGCCCAGGAGCTTCTGGGAACTGAGGGTTGAGGGTCATTTTGACACCACCTGTTCAGTGGTTGATTCAAAGACACCGTGCGTGAAAGCAGGTGAATGATGCTGGGCACTTGGTAAGATTTCCATTAGGAGGAGTATTTATGGCATGCGAGAGAACTGATTCTTACTGTGAGGCATGTGGAGAGGCTCAGACTTGTTGTACCTTGTTCTGAAAGTCTGAGTCTGAACTCACTCTCCATCTTCTAGAATTCATGTCCTATATACAAACCTGCTTCCTACCTCTCCTTTCCATGTTTCTCCATAACTCCCTCTCCCGGCCCGGGAAAGTCTGCGGGAATATGGTTGTGCCCCTCCTTTGTACCTACCCCAGTCTCTTGCCTACACCTCTCATTGTCAGGGATGCTTTGGCTGCCACCATGGCGTGGGTTAGTTGCAGTAGGATGTGGTGGGGTTTGTGAATGGCATTGTGTTTAATACTACAGCCTTATCTGCTAAGTTGAAAGGGGGAACTTGCTCCTCCTGCAGGTTACTGCCGGTGTGTTCCCATGTGTTTAAAGGTCTGGTTCAGTTAGCTGTGGCTTCTGTATCTCTCCAGTGTACGATCGCTTGCTGCTGGGGTAATGAGAAGCTGTCCAGCCCAAGCACATTGCATTCTGAGTGGGAAACATTGTGTGTATTGCTGTTTGCTTTCCTCCCAGGACTTCATGAAGGGTGGGGGGCCCCCATCTTTGCGAAAGGAGTGAGACAGACCCCTAGGCAGACTTAGAGAGTGTAAGGAAAGTAAGTCATTGCTATGTGCCTTTTCAGGTAGCCCATTTTAAGGACTTCATCCCCCAGGCTTTCCCTGGTGGACATAGTATGATCCTGGATGCGGAAGTTCTTCTGATTGACAACAAAGCAGGCAAACCGCTACCCTTCGGGACCCTTGGAGTGCATAAGGTACCAAAGTGGGCACTTGCCATGTGTTGCTGCTGCGGTCTGAAGGTTAAAGCTGGTGGTTTAGACGTGATTAGTCTGTCACCTTAAACATTTTTATCATGCAGTTCATTATCACTTAGGGCCATTCACCTGTCCAGTGCTGAACAGAACATTAGAGGAAGATCTGGCCCAAGGATGTGATAGTGTAAATTAGAAGTTTCAGCTGAGACATAGTGCACCAGATTATCAGAAGATCATCTGATCAAATGGTGGTCGAGATGTTTGGGAAACTTCAACCCAGGATGGATATTAAAAAAAGGAAAAAAAAATTTTTCAGGGACAAATCAGTCACTTACAGGCTTCTCTGCCATTGAGTATTCAGGATTGCTTGCAACATTCTTTAGTAGGTGGAAAAAGACAAAATGATACTGACATGAGCTTTAGGTCCACATCAGTATGATTTTAAAGTTCAGACCTATGTTAAACTGAGGTGAGGATCAGGGCCATAAACTGAAAATTAAATTGGAATTGTTTTACTGATTTCTGAGGAGCTGCTTATCTGAAATCAATGGAAGGTTAGTTTGGGTTTTCCCCATAGCAGTAACTCCTTATACTTGGGTTGCTTTAAGCCATTAATATCATGTAGCTTTTACTACCAGGTCACTTGGGAATTATTAACATGTTTTATTTTCCTATTTTATGTGTAAAGAGACACTGTAAATTTAAATCAGGCTTTGTAAGAATGTTTATGGCTGTTACAAAATACAATTTTAGCATGAAAGATCAAAGAGGGGAAAATATTTTTCTGTTTAGTGTTTTGTACGCTTGAGAGCACTTTGCATATAGTCACATTTCTCCTGTGTTCCTGCTTGCATAATAGAGTTTGATGCTCAAACAGATTGATTTCTTTGATCTTAATTGTTTTGCAGAAAGCTGCTTTCCAGGATGCCAATGTCTGCTTGTTTGTGTTTGACTGCATCTATTTCAATAACACCAGCCTGATGGACAGGTGAGTTTGACAGACAGCTTCACTGAAGTTCAGGATGGAGAAATAGGTTTAGGGCAACATTTTCTAAAGCACCTAAGTTCCATTTTTAAAACTGACTTAAGCATTTGGGAGCCTAAGTCACACTGAAAGACAATGGGATTTAGGCTCTTAAGTACCTAAGTACCTTTTGAAAATGGGACTTGAGCTTTTAAGTGGGGCACTTTTGAAAATATCAACCCTAGTCTGAAGATAGGTCTGCACATTTTCCTCCCCAAAATTCTGGCTGACATACTGGCAAATGGAATGTAGGACACCGATTTCCAGCCAGAATTTTAGGAAGGAAATAAAACATTCTAAATTTTAAGTATTGCTTATAATGTGATCAGTGTTTGAGAGCAAAAGAGTAGAAGCCAGGACTCCTTGGTTCTGTTCAGAACTCTGCCACTAACTACTCCTGTTGTGAGCTTTGGCAGGTCACTCCCGTGTGCCACAGTTCATTTGTATAATGTATACAGAATATATTATGTGTAATGAAGACTGCCTAATTCACAGAGGGGTTGTGAGGCTTGCTCAGTATTGGCAAAGCACTTTGAGCTCCTTGCGTTATCAGTGCTACAAGTGCAAGTTGTTAAAAATGGAACTTTCTACTTCTCTGTGTAGAAATAAACGTAGGAAGGCATTTGCCAAGTTCTGTTTAAATGTTCGTGTGACTAGTACTTAGTGTCTATGGGGATCTTTTGCTTCTCCTTGGTTGATGTGTGTGTACTGTGTTCCTTAGGCCCCTGCGTGAGCGTCGAAAGTTTCTCCATGATAACATGGTGGAAATCCCCAACCGGATACTCTTCTCTGAGATGAAGCATGTCACGGTGAGTTCAGTTTCAACTAGCAAAAAGGTATCTTAAATAGTAATCTCTCTGGCCTATGACCTAGGCACTTTGCTGCCCCATGATTCATGGAGCAGCAGTATAGTTCTGCAATTGTCGTGATTTTTATCCTGGTGATTGTCCTCATGGATTCCGCTTCTGGTGTGCTCAGATTCTTTTGGCCTTCAGTGGCTAGGGCTGCACCTGCACCCTACATGCCCTCACATTCTCCTGCTTGAGGGCATAAAGGTTGGAGTGGGCTCATCATTTCTTTAACTTCTTACTATCTGTGGCAGCAATATGGAACCTTTGTAGTGTCTGCTTACTCTGTACACTGTGCAATTTTTCGTAGGCTAGTTAATAGTATAGTTAGAAAAGCTCCTGCAAGAACATAGGGAGCAGCTGAAATCCATTGTGAGTAAGGGATCTTTAGTAGTCCAAACATCGTTACTGGCTGCATTAGATGCTTCAGATACAGCAGCTCGGTCAGTGTCTCCTTCCATCAACATGAGTGGTGCTTCATGGCTCTAATCTTTGGAAATACTGAAAGAGAGGGGTCCAAATGACGATTGGGGACCTTCCATTTGAAGGTTGTGATCTGTTCAATGGATTTACTGATGAATCCCTGCATGCTTTGAAAGATTCAAGAGCCACTCACTGGGCATTTGCACACCAGCTCCTAGGAGGAAGCAGTGACCTTCTGCTTATTGCTACAAGCCATAAAGGACATTGGAGCCACTGAGGGACAAACGGGTTCCAGCACAGGAGGCCCTGTGCCTCTTTTTCCCCAACTGCACACCCTGTGTCTACCTCACAGCAAGTTGGTCACCATCGTTGAGAGCCAATCGGAACCATTCCAAGATTTATGCCCCATTTTTTCTCCCCCTTTGGCAACCGTCTTTTTTATTTTTGGGAGACCTGGACTCGGATTAATGGTTCTTAGAAATTATAACAAGGGATATTCCATCCCATTTCAGTTGCTTCCTTCCCACCTCATTCCCTGTCGCAACTGTTAAAAAAGTGGATTTCCTTCGAAATCTTGGAGCAGTGGAAGGAGGTGCATTTGGAACTCAGAGGGAAGAGGTTTTACTGATGTTTTCTAATCCCCAAGAAGAAGGGAAGCTAGCACCTGATTCTAGATTTGAGATGTCTCAACAGGTGGAGGTCCGTCCATGCTTTCACACAGCACTATCTGTACCTTAGCTGAGGCATCAAGGTCTGATGCCTGTTTTGGTAGAGTTGTCCTGCTGTCATTATTTAAATAGGACTCCTAATATCAACCTCCTGAATGAGATTACTGCCTTGTAGTCACCAGAAGTGGAATCCATATGGACAATCACTTGACAAAAGAACAGTTACTTACCTCAGTGACTCTGTAGTCCACATGGATTCCACAACCAGCCTTCCTCCTCTTCCCCTACAACAGAGTCTTATATCATCTGGATGCTGTATGGTGAAGGAACTGAGGGACAGTTGGGTCTGCTCCACCGTCTTATACCCGTAGGTGAGGAGCACGAGGATGTCAAAGACTTAGGTAAAGCCCCAAAAGACACTGCCAGCCAAAAGAATCTGCTCTCGCATGTGTGGAGTCGTGTGCACCAGAATTGGAATCCATTTGGATGACGCATCTAGAATAACCACATTTACTGTAAGGTCAATGACAGTTCTTTGTGTTTAGAGATATTGGTGGCAGTCATCATTGCATGCACAGACTGACAATAGAGAAAAGCAAAAGTGGGACTGTTCTCTCTGAAAATCACCTGCTGAAACCAGCTTCTTCATTTCCCTTGCAGTCACTTCGTATTCTTTATGCATTTCTGCTCCTGCCTGAGAGCTGTAACGGTCGGCACAGGAATGTCCATGAACATAGCCCCATCTGGTAGGGTAATCTTAACACAACCGTTTCCTTTCTCTTCCAGAAAGCTTCAGATCTGGCAGATATGATCAATCGAGTCATCCGTGAGGGGCTGGAAGGACTGGTGCTGAAAGATATAAAGGCAAGTCTGCTTATGGTCATGGTCTTTCCTTGCTTAGACTTTCTCTGGAATCTTGGAGTAACAATTTCTCAGGATAAGATTTCACTATATGTAATGTTAAATTGTTTTAATCTAATCTTACCTTGAACTCTACTCTTAAGTGGATAAAAGCCTTTGAACTATGCCGAGAATGTCTTACAGTCGATTTCATTTGAGCTCCAGAGTACTGTCACTGCTTCTTACCTAAACCACTTCTCACTTCCTTCCCCACTCGCATATTGTTTTCCTGCCATCTGGTCTCCTGGTTTTCTAAATGCATTTGATGTCCCTGCAGCAGGGCTGTATTGCACTCATGTGCCTGTAGCAGTGTAGCCCAGTGGCTAGGGCACTGAACTGGGAGTCAGGAAACATGGGTTCTAGTTGTGGCTCTGTGACGATAGGCATGTCACTACATTTCCCCGTGCCTCAGTTTCCCCCTTTGTAAAACGTGGATGATGATACTTTAATCCCCTTTGAAAGTGATTTGAGACCTATGGATGAAAACACTACGTGTCACTTATTTATTATTAGCTTGTGTTTGAAGTGTCATGTCATGCTGGATTTTGGTAGGTGCTGGTTTCATGAACACTGGAAGCCTTAGTCTAAACCTTTCCTTGTGAACTGGAGTATCAAAGTGCTCTAGTACAATGTTTCTCAACCTTTTGGATACCAGGGACTGACTTGCTGCATTCCTAAATTGTGTCAGGGAGATCTCAGGGACCAGCCCAGTCCAAAGACCAGTCGTGGAAACACAGCTCAAGTACAGTGTGGCCAAATAGAAGTCCTGGGCCACTTTTTTTAAATGGTTCCCCACGGAAATCTGAATAGGCTCCTTTCTGATTCAGCGTTCTTGCTTGTTTGCAGAGTACGTACGAGCCTGGTAAACGTCACTGGCTAAAAGTGAAAAAGGACTATCTGAATGAAGGTGCCATGGCTGACACAGCAGACTTGGTGGTTCTGGGAGCTTTCTATGGACAAGGCAGTAAAGGTGTGTCTCCTTGAACTAACATGAGTCGATAACTTGCCTGTGCTTCAGGAGGGAGAAAAATCTCTGGCTCGTTGGTTTCCAGGCTACTGTGCTCTTACTTGGCTAAGATTTGGCTGTACCAGCTATTGCCTGCCACTTCCTCTGTGCGGGTGGGTGTACTGTAACCCATAATACAGCTAGCAGCCCGGCTCCATTGTGGGCTAGAGTGCGCTGAGCCGAATGAGTTGGCAGCTGGCGCACTGTGGCCCAATGTACAGATGCTCATTGTTAAGCTTTGTGGGTTGGGGTTTGCCTGGCTGGAATCCCAGTCACAAGCCTAAAGTCCCAAGGATCACAGGGACTGGGACCCACTGTTCAGCTTGATGGCGCTTTGTGTGCCGTGAAGTGGTGGGCTCCTCCTGGCACTCCGATGCTGAAACCCCTGCTCCCTGTTCCAGGTGGGATGATGTCCATTTTCCTCATGGGCTGCTATGACCCCAAGAGCCAGAAATGGTGCACGGTGACAAAGTGCGCGGGTGGGCACGATGATGCCACCCTGGCTCGCCTGCAGAAGGAGCTGGACATGGTGAAGATCAGCAAGGTGAGGGGGGCTCTGGCATGTGCCTGGGTGGGCACATCTTATATTTGGATCTAAGCTCAGCATGGGAGGCTACTCGCCATTCGATTCCCATTTAGGCTATTAGACATTCTGATGAGCAGCAGCAAATGGCAGTTGGTGTGGTTTGGTGTGCTTTACCTCACTAGCCGCTAGAGGGGAGCGTTACTTCAGAAACGCCAAGGCCTGACTTTCAAACGCAAGTGCCTTTGGCACCGAAATCCAATATCTCAGGCCACTTTAAGTCTCATCTAGGTGTAGAAAGTTTGCAGATACTGGGCTTGGAGCATTTACCTCGTATTTTAGAAGGTTGAGAATTCATTTTGCCTGGCAAATCTGTGTAGACTAAAATCTGTTTATAGCGAGTTAAACTGTTCGGGGAAACACTTAATTTTACCTGGCTATGATTTGGTTCACATGGGATGAACATACAGATGGAAGCCAATTCTCCCAAATCAGGAGAGGGGTTGCTGCAGATCTAAAGGATACACTGCCTCCCAGTACCTGCTTACCTGGGGCATGAGGGAGTACCTTGGGCTCTTAGTGATAGAGATCCCTTGTGTGGAGATGCAGTGAGCTGTTGCTAATCTACCAGGTGCTAGTGTTTAGTGATGATGATGTCATATTCAGGCCTGTATATTTGCCTGAGATAGAATTTTGGGTCTTGTGTGCCCATTTGATTTTTGATATTTTTATATTCTTACTAATGTGTAAACAAAGACACTTACATCTGCCCACAGGCAGATTAGGGGAGAACAAGAGAGAGAGCTAAAGTGTTGCTGGGCAGAATGGGAGTGTAATATACGAACGCACACTTGAAGGACAGTCCTGCCTCAAACTCCTCTCTTGAGATAAGGTCAAGCAACCAGTCAGGAGGGGCAAGGAGGGTGGGGGGGAAGGTATAAGAAACACTAAAAGGCCAAAGAAATGCCTTTCTCTGACCGAAGCACAACCTCACTCCTTATCCTTCCCATGGGATACAAAAGAAGTGGTGCCGAAGCCCCAAGACCCTTCAAAACCGAACATGACCATAAATTGTAAGGGGTGGGACCTTTATAATTATGCCTGCTAGGGAAGGGGAAAGGGGGGACACTGGGATAAAGGCTCTGCCGGCGTGCAGTGCTATGGATATGCTTGCCTGATTAACCCCAATAAACATCGCATTGTCTGCACTTTGGACTTCTGGTCTTCTGCTGTCTGTCTGCGTGACAAGAACCAGGGTAAGGGCTAACGTCCCTTCAACACATATTTGCTGTCGGAGCAGGTTCGTATTTTAACAGGCATGTTGTTGTAATAATCACCCTTCCTATGTTTGATCCTGTCCTCTTGGACTTCTAGGATCCCAGTAAAATTCCAAGCTGGCTGAAAATTAACAAGATCTATTATCCAGACTTCATTGTTCCAGACCCAAAGGCAAGTGCTTCCATGGACAGATCATGCTTTCCAGGGGTGGCATGCGGCAGTGCACTAATCTCTTAGTAACGGTGGAGGTTTTCTATGCTACAGAGTAGTTTCTGTGGTGGGGTGGAGAGGAAGCACAAGTTCTTAATGTTGCATTTGCAGCCTTTCTTGGGAAAAATATTCCGGTGCATCAAACCTCATCTAAGATTAAAATATTTTAAAATTGAGGTTTCCAGCCCAAGCTGCTGTTAAGAGAGGAATTGACAAAAACCTTTAGATCAGTGGTTTTCAAACTGTAGGTCGAGACCCAGTGCTGGGTCGCGGAATGTCAGGCACTGGGTCGCTCTGGTCAGCACCGCTGAGCAGGCCATTAAAAGTCCCGTTGGCGGTGCTGCCCGGCTAAGGCAGGCTAGTCCCTACCTGTTCTGACAGCACACTATGCCCCGGAAGCAGCCAGCAGCAGGTCCGGCTCCTAGGCGGGGGGCCATGGGGCTCCGTGCACTGCCCCTGCCCTGAGCACCAGCTCTGCATTCCCATTGGCCAGTTCCCAGCCAATGGGAGCTGGGGGGGGGGGGGACAAGTGCCTGTGGGCAGGAGCTGCGTGGAGCCACTTGCGCACCTCCGCCTACGAGCCAGACCTGCTGCTGGCCGCTCCTGGGGCGCAGCAGAGTCTGCACTGCCAGAACAGGCAGGAAGCCTGCCTTAGTACCACCCCTGTGCCCCAATCCCCTGCCCCAGCCCTCACTCCCCCCAAGCCCAGAGCCCCCTCCTGCACCCCAAACCCCTCAACCCCAGCCCCACCCTAGAGCCTGCACCCCCAGCCCAGAGCCCTGACCCCCTCCCATACCCTAATCCCCTGCCCCAGCCCAGAGCCCCCTCCCGCACCCTGAACCTCTCATTCCCAGCCCCACCCTGCAGCCCTCACCCCCACACCCCATCCTCTGACCCAGCCCAGAGTCTCTCCCACACCCGAAACCCCTCTGCCCCAGCTCCGTTGTGTCGTGGGCATCAAGAGTTTTCTTCAACTGGGTCCCCAGGAAAAAAGTTTGAAAACCACTGCTTTAGAGGACTCGCTTACTTCTGGAAAAATCCTGTTTCTCTGAAACCCCTGATCTTAGCAAACTCACTTTTCCCAACAAATCCATCCTGGCGAGGGACCTCACATGAACTCTCAGGCAGAAAGGAGCTTCACAAAGTTAAAGGGCTGGTGAAAATTGAATTGCAACCTTAAATATGAAGTTGCTACTGTCACTCCATAATTTTGCAGACAGCTTCGGTGCCATGCATATCTGTTACATTTATTATCTCAAAGTTGACACACACACGTAAACCCAGTCTGTGATGCTTCTGGTCATATAACTGAAAACACAATAGAGTTACTAGATATGGCTGCCTGTAGGTGTTTGGTAGAAGATCTAATGGCAACACTCAATGAATTAACTTGTGTGTATTTAGCTCAGTTTGGCCTGATCTCTTGTAGTGAGGGGGGGAGGGCTCAGACATGCATTCAGTTAGTAGATGAGAGGGAGGATTACAAAGGAAAATAATGTAGGGCTTCCTTGCTGATGGATCTCCAATATTTTCGGTCTAGAAAGCCCCGGTGTGGGAGATCACAGGTGCTGAGTTCTCTAAAGCAGAAGCCCACACTGCAGATGGGATCTCCATCCGCTTCCCTCGCTGCACCCGGATCCGAGATGACAAAGACTGGAAGACGGCCACCAACCTCCCTCAGCTCAAGGTGAGACTTGTAATATATTCCCAGGTGCAGCATAGTAAGGACATCAATCCAAAGGGAACCCCCTTCATAGAGTTGCAGGCAAATTCAGATTGCATTGTGTGTACAAAGACATTTGCTGGAAGTGGTGTTCATGGTGGTAGACTGCATTTTTGCACTGCTTCTGGGATTGGTTTGGTTATTTAGATTGTAAGCTCTACGGGACAGGGACCATGTGCTTCTGTTTGTACAATGCCTAGCACCGTGGAGCCCTGTTCTTGGTTGGCTTAGGCACTACCAATAAACCTGATTAATAATAATACTGGACAGCAATAGGCTTTCCTGAGCTTTCGGATACGAGTTACTAGAGCATTTGTGTACCGTTGGGAAATATTTGGCAACAAGTTGCATTAGCTCTTGTAACAGCCATGATCATGGAGGAAGACTTTTTTCTGGAAAGGGGTAACCTCCAACCCCTGAGTTCTGCCAGTCTTACCACATTCAACCAATGCCCAATAAAGGATGGGGAGACATCTGGGAATTGACTGTAAGGGGGGGCGATCATTGCCAGTCTGACCTTGCTGTCAGACTATCTGCCAAGAGCCTTGAGCCACAAGCTGACTGCGTCTTTGTACTTGTCACTTCCTTGACTGATGGAAATGGGTTCTTGGTTGCCTTCACTAGTCATCCATTGGTCAGCTCTGTTCTCAGCCTCACCATTGTCGTTCGGTGTTTAATCATGACCCTTTATGTTCTCCTAGTGTCTTGTGTGGAGCAGCTGCTAGGAATTTAGGAGAGGGTGGAGGATGTGGAGCAGGTGCTGGAGAGCGGATCCCAAGGGGGTGCCTGGTTTATCACTTGTGTCTCGTGTCTCTGGGCATTTCATGTCTGATGTCAGGGAATTCCACTGTGGCTAACGGGCAGTATTTGTTTCCTTGCGGGGCAGGAGCTATACCAGCTCTCCAAGGAGAAGTCCGATTTCAATATCGTAGCAGAGGAGGAGGGGTCCACAGCCAGCAGCAGTGGCGAGAATGAGGGAAATTCTAGGTCTTCCACACCCCACAAAATTGCTAAGACACCCCCAAGCAAGTCACCTGCAAAAGCCAAGAAGCCAGAAGGTAAGAGTGCCCTCCACAGAGTCTAAGGGCCTCTGGGGATTTGGGTTTGGTGGCTGGGCTTTCGTTTGCCTTCAGCTAACACTGGTGTATATGTTGCAGCACCATGTACCTAACGTTCGTATCAGTTGCACTGTGCAAAGGTGTGAGCGCCTGCGGTTTGGGCGTGGCAATTCACAGTGTAAAGTGAGTGGCTGTGGCTCTGAGGCCCACTGGGAGTGAGAAGAGGTGGAAGCCAGGCTGATGTGGTCCTACAGCCCAGTATTGAGACACACTGGTCAATAATAAAAGCACTCCCAGATACAGTGGTTAGAGCAGGGAACTTATTCTGCTCTCTCCCTCTGCGCATCCAAACCT
The DNA here is from genome assembly GCF_015237465.2 of Chelonia mydas. Classification (NCBI taxonomy): domain Eukaryota; kingdom Metazoa; phylum Chordata; order Testudines; family Cheloniidae; genus Chelonia; species Chelonia mydas. Next base: position 20,220,325 of record NC_051257.2, on the reverse strand, counting down.
GCTTTAAAACACACCTGTCTCTGCAAAATGCACTAACCCAGGCCATTCCTGTTGCCAGGCAGCAAAGCAGTTGTTAGATCTCCGGCAAAGAAGGCGGAGGAAAAGCGAGGGGAGAAACGGAAAGCAGCTGAGCCGGACGACAACAGAAAGAAGGTATGGACGGCTGGGTGGGGCTGGCTTCAGAGCAGTGCGGGAGCTGCGGGGCAGTTAAGAGACAGGGAAAACATTAAACGCATTAGTGTTTCAGAACAAATCTGAAGCAGAGGCCATGTGCTGTGCAGGGGGCAGCTAGGCTGCTAAGGTGTCTGCCATACTGGAGTCTATGGGCCTGATGTAACCTTCCCCTGAACCTTGGGTAGCAGTAGTATTCTCAGGTGAGCAGTAAAGCAGCTGTTCCCAGCAGGTCAAATTCAGCATGGCCCAGCAGCAAGCAATAGCCAGCCATGCCCTGGGGAAAAGGGCTAAGGGTTGGCCTGGAGCATGCCACTGCCAAGTGGGGGCGCCGCCATCATCGGTTCACTTCCAGCTTTGCCGCCTTGCGTCCAGCCCAAGGAGCTGTGGAGACCCAGAGCCCCACCTCAGGGAGACTGGGCTCCAGAGCTGCCCCCTGTGCAGTTGATCCAGAGATTGGGAGGGAAAGGAGGCACGTCCTCTAACTCAGCATTGCGGGGTCTGCTCGCTCTTCGCACAGTACAGTGGGCTCACCAGGGAGCAGCAGAGTGGAGTCCGTTGCTTTGGGGGACATTCCCTGGCATGGCAGCAGCCGGCTGTCTGGAAAACAAGGGTGGCTATGCTGCAGTTCGTGAGGCCTGGCATGTGCAGGTGGGTGCTTTAAGCCTCCCTGCCTCAATCTGAGCATCAGGCTGCCCTTGGCTACTGCACCCAGTGGAGGAAGATCTGCCAGAACCGTACCCAATCTCTGGGCCAAGCCAACAGTCCATTCAGGCTAGGAGGAGGTACATTCAGTCTTCTGGAGAAGCCAGTCAGAGAGAGGAGGGTGGGGGGAAGGAGCCAGGAGGAAGCAATGGGAATGTGTTGAGTTACTCCAGGGGAGCTGGGGTCTCGAACCCCCAGGCACGTGCAGACCCAAGTCTCGGTAGGAAGGAGACTCGGAGCAAGCAGAACTGCTCCTCAGAGGGGCTGTTGTTTGTTGTTGCAGAGCAGACCTGGAGAGAGAACCAGCAGGTGAGCTGGGCTCCCGGGAAGGGGCTAGCAGATCAGCATGTAGAAGAGCTAGAGCCTTTCCCAGGCACTCTCGTAGAGCAGCCTGCTAGCTAGTCATTAAAGACTGAAACGAACTGACTGGATTTTTCTGTCGCGAAAGAGCCCGCTGATGTGTTGCACTGCAGCTGGGGTTTGCAGGAAACGGCTGTGGCTTCTCGTAGATGCGGTGAGCAGGCATGTTGGCTCATTCAAGAGCCTAGCTCTCTTCCAGGAGTTGTCTGTTACGCAGTGTGCATTCTCAGTCCGCCTCTGCCCTCCATCCTGGGCAAAGCAGTGATGGCTCAGTATTTGCCCACTGGATCGGTTGTAAGCCAGTCTGAGTTCAGTGATATGTAAAAGCAGAAATGGTAGCAGCAAGCTCCTCCGGCTGAGCCTCTGCCTCCCCCCCTTCCTTTCACGCTGAGTACAGAGTGGCTGAGATAACGGGGCTTGTCAACCCAGAGCAGCTCGGTGCCCATCGTCCTGACTCCAGCAGTGGGCTGGACTAGATTTTGCGATGGAAGGCACGGCTACTGTTACTGCACCTGGTCGCTGGTGCAGTGCTGTGTGTGGAAGCGGTCGGGTTGCACAGGGGAGGAATTATCTGTCCTGATCCCAGCTGGGAATCACCTTGTGTCTGCAGTATGAAGCCTCTGAGCCATTCCAGTTTCTGCATTAACGAGTGTACCTGTGCGGCTTACGTAAGTGATTCATCATTGGGAGGGTAAAGTCACATGGCTATATGGCCTAGGCCCCCGAAAGGATTGTAGAGTTTGGGGGTTTAAAATAAATCAACTGATCTTCAGCCCTAGCCATTAGTTGGGTGACTGCCAGTAGGAATCATAGGCCAGGTGGGTCTGCAGAAGGAGAGCGATCGCATCATGGATGAGTCTGGGGAGGTGTTCCATGCGGAGAGCATGGTGTGGAGGAATGCACAGCCACCCATGAGATGCCTGGACAGACTGGCAGTGGGGACAGTACGACAGGAGACGCAGGCAGAGCTGATCAGGAACTTGCAGGTGAGGACAAGGAGCTTTCACGTGACACAGTAGATGAGGAACAGGGGCTGGAAAAATTGGGCTTTGCTATGCCAATCAGCAATAAATCCTTCAACGAGCAAGTGCATTGGCTTCTGTAGCAGGCTGTGCTGGCCCTGCTGAGCTCTTTGTGGAAGGTTTGAGCTTTGTGGCCTTTGCGTGGAGAGAGGGGGAGAGCGCAACGCCTCTGCTTCACTCTGTACGAGCTGTGGGTAGAGTGCGGGACCAGGTACATGGAAACCTGTGGGAGCAGTCCCTGGGTTAGTGTCGGCTGGAACACTCCTGATGGGGATAGCAAGTGCGAATTCTCAGGGCTACCATGCTGCACTAGATAAACTGAAAAACACCAACTGCCAAAGTCACCGGGCATCTCCGGGCTTGGCTACACTTGCATTTTATAGCGCTCTAACATGCTGGCTCAGCGGTGTGAAAAATCACCCCCCTGAGCGCAGCAAGTTGGAGCGCTTCAAAGCGCTCGTGTGGCCAGGCTCCGAGCGCTAGAAACAGGGCTCCCAGGACTCGGAGCCGTTCCCCTCGTGGAGGTGGAGCGCTGGGAGAGCTCTCTCACACGCAGCCACGCTCGCACTTCAACGTGCGGCCACTGGAGGGCTCCCGTGGCAGCGCTTTGAAGCGTCTAGGGTAGACGTAGCCTCAGCAGCAGACATGTTTTGGTCGCTGGGCCCCGAGAGCAGCCGGCGAGAGGTAGCCGTTGGGGCTAATCGTGTCCCTGTAGCTCTTGGTAAGGCACTTAGCTATGGACGTAGAGTTCAGCTGCAGTATCTGACTTTCACAGGAGTGTGTCTGTGTGAGAGAGGTCCCAGTGCAGATGGATTAACTGAAGCCCAAAGAGTGAGGGATTTACAATGGTAAGACAGCCTCTGAACTGGGATTAGAACAGGATCCTCTTGGTTTGCAGCCCCCTCTTCTGAGCGCACAGGACTCTGTACTTGAGGGGCTTGTGCTTGGAATCTGCTGAATGCTTTCAAAGAACTGAGATTGGGGAGCTGGAGGGCATTTATTCAGTTTGACAGTGTCTGCTTGGGGGGGGTCCTGCTGGGTTCTTAGCAGGCATTGTTGCAGAGTGGGTAAGGGGTTGGCTCTATTAACCCCTACCTACAGCACCACCTGCTAATCCACCACTACGTGTCTCAGAAGAGTTGTGTAGCTTTCACACTGCACAGTGGCAACACAGATGGTAACGCCTTGTGCTTCCTACCCATCTGAGTTTGGGGGGCATCTTGCTTCCTCAGCGTGCTCCCTGTTCACCTCCTGCTGGGAGGTCCCATTTGAAACTATACTGAACATTTTCAGCATGGAGGAAAGAGTCTGTTCCCAAAGCTTGTATTAAATAAGCTGCATCCTTATTTGTGTTGCAGTATGTCAAAGTCAGATTCAAGACTCACTGAATTTGTCAGACCACTCTGTTTATTAGCAAAGCGCTTTGCCAGTGCACCCAGATATGTGAGCCTCCTGCAAAAGCTCAAGCTAACTTATTTAAACAGATAAGGGAAAGCCAATTTAACGTAGGAAACAAAAAGAAGCAGAAACTGACAAATGTATATACATACGTATCTTATTTGCATACTAATGTTTACCAATCTCCTAGCTCAGTAGGAGCTCTAAGTTAATTAGTTTGAGGACCCATTGTCTCACACTCCTTAATGTTTCTCTTCCTGACAGCCATATTTCAACAAACCCTTCAAGCAGCATTTCTCTAATGAATTATAATTTCAATATAATTCATTCTACTTTCACAAGTAGCACCCAGAGATCTCTGTCAGCCCCATTGCGCTGGGAGCTGTATGTAGTGAGAGTCCATGCCTAAAGAGCGCTTAATCTAGTAAAGCACGCAGACCACTCTAGTCTCTTTCCCAATCTTATTTCTCCTCACCATCTTTTTCTGTTTCCCTACAATTTTGCAGATGCTGCTGGACATATTTACAGGGGTGAAGCTGTACCTACCGCCCTCCGTGGAGGACTTCAGCAAAATCCGCCGGTACTTTGTGGCGTATGATGGAGACCTTGTGCAAGAGTTCGACACTGCCTCAGCAACACATGTAATAGGGGATGTTGATGAGAACCTTGGAGCCAAGCGCGTCTCTCCTGACTGGATCTGGGAGTGTATCCGGAAACGGAGGCTAGTGGCCCCCCGTTAAAAACTCAAGGCAGCTACCTGGCCCAACACTGCTGTGCTCTAGGAAGGAACTCCCTAAGGGAACAGCAGCAACTAGGCATGTGGAAGAAAGGCTGAGATCCTTTGCTTTTCTATCCACATCTCTATCAAATGCCTGGAGTTCCTCACAGGTGGGTTCTAAGGATCCATAGCAACCACTTTGATTTTTATCAGTGCCAGCTGGAATGAATTCAGAGATCTCACTAAAAGATGGCACCATTGGAATCCGTTCTTTCTGCCCATCATTTGAACCCGTCCATTCGCTCTCGGTGCTGGTTTCATCTGTTTTGTTTTAAAGTTTGGGTATTTTTATAAATAAAAACTACAGTGTCTTGTCCTTTCCGGTAAGGACACAGATATTCTTCTCAGGCTGTTCTGTATGTGAACAGAAGACAAACCCTGGCAGCCAGTTATACCCTGGTATAACTTCCTGTAGACCTATTGCCAGTATGAACTTGCTGCACTATTATAGTTCAAACAAAGGAAGGCTAGTCTAAACACTCTTCCATTTATACTGCTTGGTATTTTCTCCTCCGTTTTATTTTAAGACTGTTGTTGGCTAACCTGTTTTAACAATCAGAGCTATAGGCTAGCATCCAGAAACAGTTTAGACAGTGTTTCATTTTAAAACTGGGCCAAATAAACTTCCATTAAGGGATTGTGTCCCCAAGATATTCTTTTGTCACAACCAGGCTGCTGGGATCAACGGTTAGTGAAGAGCTAATTCTGTGCAGTGTCTCCTGGAATTTATCGATTATAAAGCCAGAAGGAACCACTATGACCATATAACAGAGCATAGGACTTCCCTGAATTAATGTGTGTTAGAAAAAAAGAATCTAGTCTTAAAGTGGCCAGCAGTGGAGAATCCACCACAGCCTTGGGTAAGTTGTTCCAGTGGTTAATTGCCCTCAGTGTAAACATTTGTGCCTCATTTCCAGTCTGAATGTGTCTAACCTCAGGTTCCAGGGATTGGAATCTCGCTATACTTTTGTCTGCTAGATTGAAGAGCCGTTTCTCATGTAGGTACTTACAGATTGTGATCAAGTCATCCCTTAAGAGACGATTCAGCTAAACGGACTCCAGGATCCCTATCAGTATCTGGGATGTTTTCCAATCTTTTCCCATTCTCATGGCTCTTCTCTAAACCCCCCTCCAATTTTTCAACCTCCTTGAATTGTGGCTACCGGACTATTCCAGTAGTAGTTGGTTACATCAGTGCCACGGAGAAGTAATCTGATCTCTTGGCTGCTGTGCACATTTCATGGAGTGAAACTTGGGAGCTGAGTTATTTGCAGGTTTTGCCATCTAAATATACTGCAGACTATTCCATGACACTAAACTTTATGAATAGACAGCTCATGTATGGCCTGGGGGTGGGACTCAGATAGAAAATAGGATTGCAGAGAAATAGATGGATATTTAATGAGGGTTTGATAACTTGGAAAGTAAAAAATCATAAATTTTGGAGTCCAAGTGCTTTATTAGAAAGTTACTCTTGTGATTGTCCTAGTGTGTTACAAGCAAGGCTGGCTCAGAACAGCCAAACCTGTAGCTGCTGGGTCAGGTTCAAGTGATAGCATGATGCTCATGCTCCCAGTGCCATGGCGTGTGAAGCAGCAGATGCATCTTCTCCCCTGCCCCACCTTGGAGAACATGAAGCCTCCCTACTCTCCCCTCAACCTCTAGCTCCTGTAATGTAGAGCAGTGAATGTACCATGTGGTTTCTCCATCATTGCAGGGTAATGAGGTCTTTAGTCCAGGGAAGGCCACTCAGCACCCAAGGTTTGGGCTGGACTGTTTCACTCATGGCAGCACTTAAGTAAGGTACTATAAGGAAAACTATTTGTCTCACTGATGATTTTCCTAGGCTTATTATAAAGGAAACGGTGGAAGCATGTAGATGCGGTGGGATGCTCGCTCTACCCCACTCATTTTATAACAACTTGCTTCTCAAGGCAATGTTTCTAACTTAAGGACTGTTCCATTCTAGCATGAACCAAAGATCTCTGGCTTGTTGGCGTCTAGGAATATTTCTCTAATCCACACTTGGATTATTTGTTTCTACCTCAAGTGAGGCAGTGTTCAGAGTTTTGGCTGAAGTATCATTCCATTGTATGTGGACTGTAACCAAATTGCCTCTCAAAAGGTCATTTTAGAGATGGTCTAATGGATCTGATTGTCAGGGGGATGAGCTATACTCCTCAGCTAAGGTACATAAAGCAATTTGATAAACTTAGGCCAAAACATGCTCAGGAATTCTAAGGAAACACACTGCGTTCTTCCTTTTCCAACAGGCTTCTTGGAATCAATTTAGTAAGCTGCTCAAAAGGATTTCTGACATTTGTTGGTGAGGCCTATTGATGTAGGTTTTTATTTTAGTTTTCTTGCTCACTTCAAGCTTTAGGATGTAGTTTAACTTTGCATGTTGGTTACAAGTTGCTTTGCAGCGGTTGTGTTGGCTCTTGTCAGTATTTACACACACCTGCATTAAACACATAATATGAAAATGGCAAAAAGCTGCTCACCCTCAAGTCCTGTTGACTTCAATGGCAGTTGACTACTTTGCTATAACTAGGTTAAAGAATTCTACTGTTGAGAGTTGAGCTTTCTCCATCTTTTCTTCCTCAGACTTTTGAGGAAGAATAGCTCCAGGTTGGGTCAGGGGAGCTTGGTGATGAATTTACATTATATTCAGGTTCATATACTACACAGCATAGGGGTATTTTGTTTCATGCTTATCCTTATCTTTGAAACTTCAAAAGCAGCAGTAAGTCAAACATCTCTGCCAAGCCCTCTGCTGCTCCCAAAAAGAGAGAAACTCAGAAAATATCAATAGTTGGATAAATCAAATTTTCACTTTATTATAAAATTATAAAGCAGAACTCTGTACCAAAACTAGTCTATTTACTAGGATTTAAAGAATTTAATAGAATCTATTTCAAGTAGAACATTAACTTTCAAAATATTTGAACAAATGTGTACAATGTACATAAAGCACTTGACTATTTTCATATTTATTAATACGGATCAGTATATTCCTTTGGATTATGAACCAGTTTCCTCTGGCTTTTAAAAGTTTCACTTAAAAATAAATTCTATCAGTCACCCCTACAGCAAAGAATCAATTTTTGTAATGGGAAAACTATTCACTACCAAACTAGGAAGGCAAATTGCAAGCTTGAGGTGGGTGTGTACATCTTGTTCTTAAAATCATCCCTGCAGAAACTGATCTGCCCTAGGGCCTTTCTACTGTAGAATACAGGCAGAAGAACCTTAGAGACCAGAAGCTAAGTAAACTTACTCACTGAATAGGGAAAGTGTCTTCCTCCACCTAAGCCCCTCCGGCCTGAGGTTATTGCTGAACATGATAAAATGCATTATTTTTCACAGTGAATTTGCTAGATCAGGGGTTCATAAGTTTAGGCCACATGTAGAGGTTGATGTAAACACCCTCTTCCCATTCATGATTGAACAGCTCAATAGTAACTTCAGCCATTACTTGTATGGGAAGAGTATTTAACATAATACAATTTAGCTGCTGGCAAAATGTGTGTCAGTACCCCTCTGTTTAGGAAAGTCTGGGCTCGGCCTTGAGCCAGAGATTATAAAAACAGGTCAAACTGTCCGGAAGTAGCAGCTCTCTTACCATGAAATGAAGAGAGAAGGGGCAAGACACAGATCCATGAAACAAGGCGAGGCTCCTGTCCTTCCTCTACAGAACTGCCACCAATAAAAGTAAAGGCCTTCTCTAACGGACAGGTGCTACAGATCACAGGGCAGAAGTCCCTTCCTTTAAATATCTATCCATGAATGATACTTATGAGCTACCAGGAATGGTTTACTCTCTTCCACAAGAAAGACCCCCCACACACACACCCCAGGCATTTCTTGCAGCAGAGGCATTGCTACTGTTATTTACAGCACAGTTAAATAGTTGCAAAGATTACATACAGTGGCAGTTACTTAAGATTACCAGCTGTTACCACAAGTGTGCCTAGATACATCCATAGAAGCTGCTTCTTTACAGCCATCTCTAGTGGTGCAGAGCCTAGGAATGGCCACTCTCATTCAAGTGGACAAATACAATTTTTGTATAGAGATGCTGCTCCTGGCCCCATACCATACCATGCATGCGCCCACACATTCATTCTGAACACCCCTGCACTTACTCTGATAATGTAAGAAGAACTCAAAGTTACAGTTCATCACGTAAGGCCTACAGCTGTGTGTGAAAAACAATTGGAAACAACGGTTAAGCCTTAAATGGGTCCAGGAGCCATTTGGCATAAGATAAGACACCAGTGTAACCCTAATTTAGCTGAAAAATCTTATTTAACGCATAATAGGATGATTTTGAAATTGAATATTTTTCTGGCAGTTCAGAATGGAGTATTTCCAGGATACCTTGTAAGATCACTTTTTTTTTTAATACCCCATAGAGGGGAAAAAACAATGCAATAGGTCCACTGGGACTTTCTAAACCACAGATGTCATGAACAGCTTTTGATTGATGTCCCAAGTCTACCTTGCAGAATTCTCTAAGGGTGAAGCTGTAACCTCATCCCCATAAAAGGAAAATGGAGAAGTTATCTTGTGCTCTTCAGCAAACCGTCTTTGCATATTTGGCAACACATCAGGACTCTGGAACAGTGAATTGGTAAACAGGCAGAAAAAGGAAGGCCGGGGTCTGATCATCACTATCCTCAAATCATAAGACAAATCAGCAGACAGCAAGAAATGAGACTGAAAATACACAACCCAGCTGTAGAGGTTCACAGTGGAAAAAGTCCTCCAAACTTCACAGTCTCTCTCTGACAGCTTCATCTCTAGGCCTTAGGAGATCGTTATAAGAATACACTGCTGAGAGCTTCATGATTGAAATGTCTCACCAATCCCTTTTAGGAGTGTAGGCAGTCCTAGACCAAAATCTCACTACTCTGCCCATAGTGGATTTTTCCACTAGTGTTCAAACATTTTAGGGGACTAGGGCCTCAGGGTCCCAACTTGTTAGTCACTGGAGGAGGTTGACTCTCAGCCAGTTCAGGTATACAGGGATTTCTTGCGTATCCTGCAGCCGACACACCATCCTGTGGTGTTATAACAAAGAACCACCAAGGAAAGGCAAATTGTAGGCGGGAGGAAGACAAACGCTGCCTATGCTGGGTAAGCTTCAAGAGGAGGCCCGAGGCCCTATGCCCTAAGCCACTTCACTGCCTCTTGTCTTTCAAAGGGGAAGAATGCATCTTTAACAGTATGAAGTCTTGTCTCCTTTCCATACTAAGGTGTAGCAATAGTGAATGTTTCACTGTGATCTTACAGGGCTTGGCTTCGAAATAAATTCTGAATACGAAAAAGCTAAAGGCCACAGAGGACAAAAGTTCAGCCTGGCCTGCAAGCATAAGGAACTAGAGATTAAAATAAAGTTACACTTTTTTTTTTAAAAAAAAAAGCAAAGCCTAGGGAGGGGGAACCAGCCCAATAAGATTTTGTTCCCTGAAAATAAAAATACCAGTGGATGTGTGACCTGGAACAGAGCAAATTAAAGAGGAAACCGGAATGGGAGAATTCAGTAGCAGCAAAACAAAAGCAAATGTCGTGCCAAAACCTCAGTCCACCTTATTTATTACTGTGGAGGAAATAAGCCTCAGAAGCTGGGGTCAGTTTTGGAAAGCCAAGTGATTATTTGTCCCCCCTCATCAGTTGATCAAGCTAGCCCAGAATGCAAGCTGTTAATTATTTCCGTCTCTGCTGCTGACAGTGGGCTCCTGGAGTCTAGGTACTGCAGGGTAAAGCACTGTGGTGTGAAGGGCACAGCCAGTCAATGGCTTCAATCAGAACAATTCCCCAAGCTTTCTCCTTTGCTCATCTCGCCTGTGAACTTCAGGTTTCTTGTGAGGTCCTGCGTGCCAGTCTCTGACCTACCTGTAGAGGTTTTTGACCATCTCTAACAGCGGATGAGGCTTTAAGGCAACACTGGTCTTCCTCATGCTCACTCAGGACTTAAACACATGGACAGCTCTTATCACATACTGCCTGCATATGGGACACTCACTCATACGCTTTCCACACTTGGTGCAGGTGACCATGTGGCCACATTCTAATAGGACACAGTCGACGGGTGAGTCCATGCAGATTTTGCAGAGATTCTCTTCAGTGCTAGGGAGCCCTGCACTGCCTGAGGAAACTGAAGACAAAAGGGGTTATACGTATTAGATTTAAGGAAACGATATCATGGCATTAGGACAGGATGTTCAGTGTTATCCAATACACATATATTAATAGTGGCTTCAGTGTCAAATATCAAATTATGTATAATTATGTGAGACTAAAGTTCAGAAGCGCCATCTTTTCACAACAGTGTACTAAGCACTTGTAAACAGTCCTGCTCCTGCCCCTGCATTGATACCGATGTGGGACTATTTACCTGATCATCTGGGAAGGAGGAGCTGAAAATTTATGCCTAGAACAAACACTCCCCTATATGAGCACACAAGTGCAACAACTAGTCCTGAGAATCTTTGTGGTGAGATCGTTGAACAAACAAATTACTTACCATTTTGATCATCCGTGTCGGAAACTGCAATATAAAAAGAGAGGAGAAAAGCTGCATTATGTAGGACGACGACTATGGGTAGGCTAATAGATTGTCTACTTCAAGTACAGTTAATTTAAGACCTTACAAAGCAAAATAACTATCTTAAATTATTTCTGTATTTTATAAAAAGATATCACTTGAACTCCAATTTTGTGGTTTTACACAATTTCTCTAAAAGTTTTCCTCACTATGTTCTGGTACAAAAGATCCTCACAGGAGGCAAACTGAGTGACTATATGCAAAGTGTTTGGCTAAAGCACAAAGTAAACAAAATGCAGGAAGAAAAGTCGTCTGGTCCTTCCTTTAGTTATAATCTTACTTTAAAGATAGTACGTTACAAATTTCAGAGAGAGGTTTGATTTAAGTTGATATTCCCCTGTAAATGATGATCAAAAATAAATACAGCTCTAAACCTGAAAATTAAAGATTCTGTTCTTAAAATGATTCTCAGCAATTGGCATAGTGGGTTTCCATGTTTATCTCCTCTCAGATTCCGTAACAAATAGCCTCAGTTTACAAATAAAGAAACGTTTTTTTCTAACTACTAGCCCTGAAACTCAACCTGAGTTCTGAGAGTTAAAATGGGTTCTTTCCTTGTTGCAAGTCACCCCCAGGAACAAAGGATCTGCAGAGCTAACAAAGCCCTCAGTGAGACCTATATAACAACTATCTTCCAATTGCCCCTCAATAATAACCTGTGGAAACCGTGGCCACAGGTATGCATGGATGCATCTTGTTGGAACTTAACAGTTCTGGTGATGATGCACAAGAATTAGGCGGGTTTCAGACTAGCAGCCGTGTTAGTCTGTATTTGCAAAAAGAAAAGGAGGACTTGTGGCACCTTAGAGACTAACAAATGTATCTGAGCATAAGCTTTCGTGAGCTACAGCTCACTTCATCTGAATGCATCCGATGAAGTGAGCTGTAGCTCACGAAAGCTTATGTTCAAATACATTTGTTAGTCTCTAAGGTGCCAAAAGTCCTCCTTTTTTTTTAAGAATTAGGTGGTAGCTCAAATCTTCCACAGCTCTGTTGGCTCTGGCAGGAAGAACACATTTTGTCACTAGAGTCAATCACTCTCACTCTCAATACACAATGGAGCAGTCGCCTTCCTGAGTTGAACCACACTAACAAAGCTTTTATGTGGGTAAACACATGCAGTGGTAAACCATAGGCTTGGCAGGTTAGATTATTGGTAAATATGGATAAACAGGTTTCACAGTACAAGCAAACTGATGAAAAAATATTTCCATCAATAATCAAAATGTACAAATAAGCAAAGTAAGATAGGGCTGCTTTAGAACTTAAGAGTTTGATTTAAGGATATTTACTTTGTATCTTTTGACATGTGAGGTTGACAGTTAGGGTTACCTCACCCACCTTGTCTCTCTAAGCCTAACCATAGTTTACCAGCATTCACTCTGACACGCTCTTGCCTTGTTTATTTAGTTCTTGATGCCTCTGTCCCAACTCTCACTTGCAAAGGGCAGAGGCAGGAACTTTTGGAGGAGCCATTCGAGAAGAGGGAGGGAAGAAAAAGGAGACCATAGCCCCTTCTCCCTTTGACTTGCTGCTTGCTTCTGCTGATACCAAAGCAAAGAGTTGAGAAAGACAGTTAGCCTGGCAAACTGATACAGTTCCTCCTCCTTACCCAGATGCTGAAGGTCCTTCTCTTTATAAAGACGGGTCACTCTCTCCATCAGCTCCCACTTCTCACAGCAGCCTTTATAGTTGACAAAGTTGCGAGCCAGGATTTCCTTCAGTTGTCGCACAGAGAGTGCATCAATGTCTCCGACACTCGTTAGGTCAGAAAGAGAGGCCCTCCGTCCCTGTACCAGGTTATCCTCCGAGTCAACAGACTGAAATGGAACAAAGACAGACTAACATTTGACCTCACAATGTGATGACAGAATTCAAAGCAGCTTTTCATAGGTTTACTAGCAGGAACTCATCCATGGAGGTGAATGATCTTTCATCCCTCCAGTTACGAGGAACACAAGGGCCTTCTAGGAGGGAGATAAAAGCACCTCCTCCTATTATACAGTTACATTATAATGTCCTCCACTATGGAGGATACGTGTGTTAAAGTGACACCAGGTTCTCTGCATATATGGTCGTCCTGCCATTCTCCACCTACAGAAAAGTGTCTTCTGGTGGCTGTACTCCGAACTGTTATTCTGCTACTCTGTGCAGTACCCGCAGTAGGGGCAATTCTGCACTAGCTGGGTGTTGGACGAAATAATCCTTATAAGAACGCTTCCTATTTCTATGATCTGATTTTAGGGGACACACACAAACCTGTGTCTCCTCCTCTGTTGGTGCTTCTGCTGCATTCTCAATTTCTGTCATATCGTCTTGGCTTGGAGGCACATGCCCATTTGCCTAGAAGAGGAAATAAATCTTTCACCAGCAGTGAATCTGCCTGCATATCCAGAGTGGAAATGGGCTTGAGCACAGAGCATGCACTACATACGGTGGAATTAGGAAAGTCATTACAAGACAAAACAGAGCCACCCTTAGCAGAAAGTAAGTTTCCTATACTACATTCCCGACACTTAAACAAGTAAAACTCAATTTGAAACTTTAGTGTTACATTTGGCGCTTTCAGGTCCCACCTTATTATATATTGAGCCCTGTTAGAATACTTGATGATGTACAATATACCCCCACATGTTGTTCTCACGGGGCTTACGAGTCTGGACTGGGAGGAGACAGATGGTATAGAGACTCAAAATGGCGTTGCACAAAGCCACCTGATTATCATGATGTGAAATCTTGACACTGCTCTACAATCCTTCATTGTGAGGTGGCATCCATGTGTGATGTCATTGGCAGCACAATCACTAGAATATGTCAAGAATTTGTGCTGTGTTGCTCATTGAAAGACCACTTGATGGCGCTCTTCAAGATTGCTCAGATCAGTTACTCAATGACCATTAGGGCACGGTGCTCTCTGCACATTGTTGCTGGGTTTGGGGTGTTGTGTTGGAGATGTTAAGTGAGGCATTAGTTGCCTCTCTCCTCCAGCTCCCACACCTCAAACTGCTCTGGAGATTACGGCTTCCCTAGAGTGGAGTGCTGTGTGGACAGGTAGGGGTGAGAAGCTGCAATGGGGACAGGACAATGGCAGCTGGAGAGGGAGGGCAGCAGTTCTGAACACTGGACTGGGTGAAAGGAACAGACCTGTAATCCCAGTTCCTATTGATTCCCCATCTGTGGCTTTGGGCATGGTATTTATCCTCTCCACCTCAGTTTGCCTTTTAGTAAAAATGGAGAGAATGTTCCCCTACTACTTAGGGTAACTGTGATTAGTTAATATCTGTAAAACTCTAGGAAAATAAAAAGCATTTTAAGAGCTGATACTACTGAGAATTCCCACAAGGTGTCCAGATGAAACCAGGAGTCAAGCCAGGAGCTGAAATTTGCTGGAGAAAAAACTTAGAACTCATAGGTGAACACAGGTATTTCCAAACATGAGCTACCGCGATGGCAGTAAGAAGCCCTTCTAACTCCACGCGTGAAAGATGTCCTCAAGAATAACTGCATTTTTAAACAAGATACCATGCCTCATGATACACCTATAGAGAAACTAAGCAGCACACTTTCTGAGATGGCCCCGGGATAATTAAGCCCGCCAGGAAGGCCCAGAGTAGATGTTAAACATTAAAGATTTGTCTAAACAAACAGTTCACAGGAAGCTGGGGTGTAAATCCACCTCGCACTAGTGCACTAAGTGTCTGCATGGACCCTGCTGCCATGCCCTCAAAGTTCCACAATGCACTTGGATCTATCCCACTTTGAAACGGGAGGAGATTAAAGCACAGTAGGGAACTTCTAGTGTGCGGCAGGCTAATGTGAGGTAGATTTACACCCCAGCTTGCTCTGAACTTAGTGTTTGTATAGACAAGCCCTAAGGAAACATTCCACAGCAGTCAGTAGAAAGCCTAACAACAAAGCAAGGCAATATAAATAATCAGATGACTAATTTCCTCTAAAAGAATTCAGCTGGACCGTTTCTGGCAATCTCTGTGCCAGGACTAATAACTTTTGGCCTCAGTCAAAGCATTTCTGCAGACCCAAATCAGTAGATGATCAGACTCCAGGAGCCCCCTCAACCATCCTCCTCCCCCACTGTTTCAACTCCAATATCACTTTGAAATTTTGAAGGCCTCCTGGCACAAGAAATAAGGAAATACAGAATGAGGATATAACATTTTAACAGCTGCTTGTAGTTGTCAGTATGATATCAACATCCTGGCTAGAAAAGGAAGTAAAATATGCTTTAGCATCAGTATAGATATTAAATATCCATATAACTTATTAGTCACAGGAGTATCCAGTGCTCATGTAAGGGTGCAAAACAAAGCAATGATCAGACTACCTTAAAACAGTGACTGAAGTATCCAGTATATCCAAACAAGATCCAAAAATAAGGTTGAAAGTCCAAAAAAAAAAAAATTAAATTCCATTAATGCAGGAAGGCCACAACTGACAAACAGCAACAATGAAACTCACAAGTTAGAACAATTCAGAAACTAAAGAAATTCATTCTGCAGCAAAATGTCTGAGGTCCCTACTCAAACACTGCAATCAGTGGGTGTTTGCCTAAGCGAGGACCTCAGGATTTGACCCCCTGGACTTAGCTTTACTATGAACATGGGGACAGCCATGCGTAATACGCAGCTGAAGCACTGTCGTTTGTGGTAAATAGAAGCCCTGCAGTCTCATGGCACTGATCTTTAATCAAGGAAGATATGTGCAGAATTTTGATGGCAAAAACACAGGCAGCATCTCAATAATTAATCTGACAACGAGAGGGAATAAGTACACTAAAGGTGCTTCTAACTGGAGACTGGTGTACCTGTTGAGGTTCCTGAGTTATTGGACTCAAGATGGAGTCTGCAGACACTGGAGAGGCATCATGTGAGGTAGAAGATACTGTGCTGGTCTCTGGCAGAATCACAAAGCTTTGCTGTCCAGATGTGCCAGAATTTAACGGCGGGATTCGTATTCTATCCTCCTGGGTGACTACAGGCTGTTGCCCAAGAATCAGAAACACCAAGTCTTCCTTTTCACGGCACAACTCTGTGGAAACCTCGTGGAGTGCCAGATAGTCTCGTAGATCCTTCACCTTCATCTTTATCAACTCCTCCCGCTGAAACGCTGTGGCTTGGAACCGCTGACAGAGATGGCAGAGAAGGGGACTGCTTTCAGGCTGGCTTGAACAGGAAGTGCAAAAATTCTTTTTACAGTCAAAGCAGATGTGCTGCTCAAAACAGAAGAGGGGGAGAGAAAAGACACCAAGCCACAAAGGTTTAGCGTGATTATCGAAGAACGGTATTGGGGTTAACACAACATGCAAGCTGGAGATAATACAAATTGAAGCCCATGTCCTAGATCAGTGGTTTTCAAACTGCAGGTCGTGACCCAGTACTGGGTTGCAGAATGTAAGACGCTGGGTCCCAGCGGCTCTGGTCAGCACCACCGACCGGGCCATTAAAAGTCCCGTTGGCGGTGCTGCCCAGCTAAGGCAGGCTAGTCCCGACCTGTTGCGACAGCACCCTATGCCCCAGAAGCAGCCAGCAGCAGGTCCGGCTCCTTGCGGTGGGGGGAGGCGCGACTGGGCTCCGTGCGCTGCCCCCGCCCCGAGCACCAGCTGCACACTCCCATTGGCCAGGAATCAGCCAATGGGAGCTCGGGGGGGGGGGGGGGGGCAGTGCCTGCAGGCGACAGCTGCACAGAGCCACTTGCGTGTTTCTGTCTAGGAGCCGGACCTGCTGCTGGCCACTTCTGGGGAGCAGCATGGTCCATAGTGCCAGGACAGGCAGGAAGCCTGCTTTAGCACCCCCCCGCTGCGCTGCTGACCGGGAACCGCTCAAAGTAAGCCTGTGCTCCCACCTCTGAGCCCCCCCCAACCCGGAGCCCCCTCCTGCACCCCAAACCCCTCATCCCCAGCTCCGCTGAAATCAACCGTTTTCTTCAACTGGGCCACCAGAAAAAAAGTTTGAAAACCACTGTCCTAGATAAATCAAACCTTATTTATGAAAGATATGTCAAGCACACAATGTGTGTTGTTGACTGAAAGAAAATTAACAAACATTTCTGACATGTGTCTGGATTCAACACACAGTTCTTATAAAAGAAATTAGATAAATTCTGTTACACAAATCACAAAAATGTTTTTAAACAATAATGAATTCCAACACTGCAACCGTTTTCAATGGTTTATTCTGAACCCATCTGCCCAGCTAAATCACAGATGGAATACAACAGATCTATCTATTGTGATATAGCAGGCCAGAGAGCAGCAGGAGAGTGTCAGAAGGGAGCCTTATTCCCTGTAGAGGGAAGAAAGTTTGCTATAGATTAATTAAAGCACCTGAAGCCAGTCATCTGATCTGCTTCAGTCAGACAAGGGAAGGAGTTGAAGCAGAGTGGATTGGTGCTGGAGCAGAGAGCAGTTTGGAGGAGTTGAAGCAGAGTGGATTGGTGCTGGAGCAGAGAGCAGTTTGGAGGAGTTGAAGCAGAGTGGATTGGTGCTGGAGCAGAGAGCAGTTTGGAGGAGTTGAAGCAGAGTGGATTGGTGCTGGAGCAGAGAGCAGTCTGGAGGGAAGCAGAGGAGAATTTGGAGAAGTGCTGCGGTGGGCTAAGACGTCCAAGACCCTAGGTAAAGGGACACCTGGTTTGTGCCGAGGGAGGGCAGGGGGAAGCCCCACAAGCTGAAGGGCAGGAGAGGGAAGTAGCCCAGGGGAGGGAACCGCTAGTTCAAGCGATTTACCGCTATCCCTAGGGCCCCTGGGCTGGGACCCGGAGTAGAGGTGGGGGCCCGGGTCCCTCCCTCTCCACTCCCCTCCTCTAGGACACTAGTGGAGCAGTTAATACCCCAGTTCAGGGGTGAGAAACGGTGCCCTGAACCCTCCACAAGAAGAGAAAGCGCGAGACCCATCGAAGTAGTGCCTGCAATTTGCCACACTATCCTATAAGGGAACAGACTTTCCGAAGTAAATCAGATGTGTGTGCTGGTTTAAAAATGTAAACAGTAGCATGCATAAATTATCTGCTGGGGAGGCCTCTGCCACAAGGAAAAGGAAACAAGAACAAGTTTTACAACAATGGCCAGTTTTTCAAAATAATTCAGCTTCTATTTTCCAAAATAAGTAGCCAGGTTTTCAAAGGAGCCCAGCACACTGGCAACAAGGTAAGTTCTTCAGAACCTGGCCTTCAACGTCACAATGACAGTGGATGGGTGCTAAGTATTTTGGAACATCTGAGCTCTTCTGAGAGCCCGGCGGCTTCAGGCATCAAAACCAATTTTAATGTTTAAGTTCTGTTTGTTCATATCTAAGTTTTTCTACTACCCTCAGCACCCTGGGCACAGGGGCTTGATTTTCAGAGGTTCTGAACACTCACAGCTCCTGCT
This sequence comes from Chelonia mydas, assembly GCF_015237465.2. NCBI lineage: Eukaryota > Metazoa > Chordata > Testudines > Cheloniidae > Chelonia > Chelonia mydas. Next base: position 20,201,897 of record NC_051257.2, on the reverse strand, counting down.
GACAGCTGGAACTCTGTTCAGCATTTCTGAAAGTCAGGTGAGAGCACTCACAATAGGATCATCATTAGGACAGTCACTTGAGTCCTTCTTCTCTCCTGTTTGTTTTGGGTTTTTTTTGTTTGTTTTTTTATGCATGGATGGATTCAGTGCTAGTAAAAGGTGCCAGGTCAGCCGTACTTGGGATACTTCCCCTCTACAAAACAGGTACAGCGTATGCAGTAATGTACAAACTTTCGGTCCCCTCCTAAGTCTGGCAGTTTGCCTTAACCTCGAGAGTGACCACCTCCAGGGTGTGACTCAGCAAGCTGATTCAGTACTTTGCCCTTCTCTTGAGACTGCCAGTTATGAAGGAGATTTTTGTGTCAGGATCAGTTCTCCATTGGCAGTTGGACTGAGACCAAACTTTGGTGGCCTATGCGACAGATCAGCCATTAGATCATGTTCTATCACTACAAACCTGAACTGGATTTGTATTCTATTACTAATCCCCGTTTCCCACATCCATTTAGTCACTGGCTTTCTTCCTTTAGAATTCACCATAAATTTGCACTCCCGTCCAGACTCTTTAGCGCTATGCAGTAAGTAAGGCTAAGATTTTGTCACGTCACAGACAGGTCACGGGCAATAAAGAAAAATTCACGGAAGCCGTTACCTGTCCGTGAGTTTTACTAAAAATATCTGTGACAAAATGGGGATCTGTGGGTTCCCATACAGCCTGCAGTGGAGCAGCTGTACGTGTGGCTAGGCGCTCCAGGGTCCCCCACCAAGGTTGGATATCAGAGCTCAAGGGGCCCCCATTACCCACAGCTCCAAGGGCCCTCGGCGGCCAGGAGCTGCTGGGTTCCCCCACCTCCCGGGAGCTGCAGGTTGCCCCCACCACCTGTGGCAGCCGCGAGCTGCCCCTGCCACCCACAGCTCCGGGGTCCTATGGCAGCCGCGAGCTGCCCCCATCACCCACCGCTCCAGGGGGCCTACAGCAGCTCCATGGGCGCCTGCCGTTAGCCAGGAGCTCGGGGCTTCCACTGCTGTCTGTGGCGGCCAGGAGCTGCAGGGTTCCCTGCTGCCTGCCGGGGCCAGGAGCTGTGGGGTTCCCCTACCACTTGTGGTGGCTTGGAGCTCCAGGGGCCCTGCCACTCACCCCGCAGCACCCTGCCCCTCGCGGACAATGGGGGACTCTGCGGCTCCTAAGTGCTGCAGGCTGCAATCATGGAGGTCACTGGAAGTCTCAGAGTCCGTGACTTCCGCACTCTCTGTGACTAAATCGTAGCCTTAGCAATAAGGAATCAGAACTTGGGCTTGAAAGCAAGAGACAGAAACTCTTGAACCAAACTCTTTTTTGTTTTATGAATTACTTATGGTGAATGAGAAAATCTTCAACTCCACTGTGCGTAAAGTTCAAAGAAAGCAGATTTATAGATTCATGCCTCTGAGTCAGCTGTTTTAGAACAGGAATTCAGGGTGTGGTTTTTGAGCTTGATCTGTTCGGATGTTTTCCTCTCATGGATAATGCCTTGAGAGGTATGACTACTATACCTCTTAAATAAGCTCCCTCTCAACCTAGATCACTGCTCCCCCATTTTACCCTACTGAAGTTTAAATATCCAGCTGTATCCCTGGCCAGTGACATCTGTGGGACTTCTGCTGGTGTTCTGGAACTTCATAAAAGACTTGTTAATGGGGCTCGATGGAAAGATGCAAAACCTCCTCCCATAAACATTTCTAGATCAGAATCATCTCCACCCCTTTATACCTATCCTGAGGTTATCACATAATCAGTACAGATTGTAAATCAGGTCTCAAGATTCCTAGTCACCAAAGCACACAATCTGTCTCAGGAGAAGAACACTCCTATGCAGGACAAAAGTAATTCAAGTCCATTAAACTACAAGATGAGTTGCTGGCAGGAAGGTCTGTCTCTGCATACTGTCCAGCTTCACCAGTTTCCCCTCACCCCTCCCCCCACTTGTTAAGATAAAATATTACTGTTGGTCTGATTTGTTGGACACTGGACTCCTGAAGGGATCTAGTCAATGTAACACTGTTCAGTGCAAAGATGGGGAGTGTTGTCTGTGCACCACCTAGACTAGTCGAGCAAACAATCCCTATTTTAACAACCTACAGTGAGGGTGCTCATCACAGGGGCATCTGAATACATTACACAAATAATAATGGAGAACATCTATTGTGGCCAATACTTTCCCTCTTCCAGTTAGCCATCAGAGAAGATGAGAGGGGAGATACAATGCTTTAGTTTAGAAGCATCTGGTAGTCGTATCTGAAAAGATTGAGTTTTTCACCACACTCAAAACCTGGCAGACTGGCTCTGAAGGAACAGTAGAGGGACCTCATTCCACAGCTGAGGACCCTTCGCCTAGAATGTCCCTGCATTTAACACTCCAGAGCACAGAGGTGTTCAGATACCACAGTGGCATAGTACAAGAGATACATCATCTAATTGATCTCAGCAAGGGATCAGCAGCAATAACCCTGTCACAGTTCAGAGCAACAACCTGTATTCCCCCTCCATGGTCCCTCAAGCCCACCTGCTCTAGGCTCCCAGTTCCTCAATCATCACCTCTCCTGAGAGAGGTGAGTGTCCACCCTCCCTCCCAACCAAGGTTTTTCAGGACTGCAAAGTTATGTACCTACACTGAGTTCCCCAGCAAATCAGACTGCCTACAACAGGCCAGGGTGCTTTGCTTTCTCTCTGAAGGCTATGAACATCTGTAATTGACAACAGTTACAAGCTACCACACAGCTCTTTCTAAGCAAGTGTGTTTATTTTTAAGATGAAAGCATTAGAGAAAATATATTAAAAATAATAAAATAACCTATACGCATCCTAAAAAGCTAAGCAGAGATCAGCCCTCAACTCCAACAAGGTCTCTGGTAAGGAGTCAGTCCTTCAAAACCAACAAAGGGTTTATTCCTTTGGTTACAAGTTCATAACAGCCTTAGCTCAGAACCAGAACAACCAGTCTTCCCTTTATACAGCTTGCGCCTTTGATCTCGGCCTCATGTAACAGACGATCAGCAGACAAAGGCCCACTTCGCAGGGCGTAGCTTCAAAAGGCTGCATTTTTGCATAACTGGCAATGGAGAATTTGCATTCACCTCTCTGTAGATACTTCCCAGGAAATTCATTTCACGTTTATTGTCTCAAAAGTCCATTCTTGTCTGACATATATTGTTTAATATAGTCCTTTGATCATCCAGGCCTTACATCACATCTCCCTACAGAAGTTACATATAGTCTCAGCCCAGAATAATACATAACCTTTGCATTTAATACAATGGACTCCAAATATATTTAAATGTAATTCTATATGTTTTTTTCAAGGATATTGCAGGGAATTGCCATATCTGTCACAAATGCCTCAGCTAATTTTGTAATATTTTAATCAAAACGCTGCCTAGAACTTAATCTTTGACAGCACGCTCTAAATTGTGAAAGGTTCAGTTTGCACTAACAACTAGGGTTCCAGAGATTATAGAATTTCTATTCAATTCACTTGGCACATCATTTTGTTTGAGATAAAATTGAGTCAATGCCAACATTCAAGATTTAACTAGAGCTATTGTTTTATATCTTACACCTGAGCTTGCCAGGAGCTTTTCCAGTAAGTATTCTTCAGAGAAAATGGCCTTCCTGAAAATGTCAGCCAGTGGCTGAGACACGTAAACCTTTCTCAGGGGGCGGAAGAGGAGGCAGCAAGGAGAACTTGACCTTGACCCAGAAGAACGCCTGGCCTACCTTGCTTCCAGCAGGAAAAAAAATAAAATCAGCGAAGCCTGACTTAAATTAATGGTCATCCTGTGAAACAGAAAGCCAGGATCAGAAGTTAGCTTGGAGAATAAGGAAGACAAGATTGCTTTCACTACCAAGAACAACTGAATGTCCTTTAAAGATGCTTCAATGATTATATAAAGGCATCTTATTAGATACAAAGAAAATGTCCATACTTGCCTCATTGCAACCGTCTTCACTGTTCTCTGCCCTGATCCGTTTAACAATGTATCAGGACTGATATATATGTGGTAAGGGGGTTGAATACCCTGAAAAAATATATTGCTTGAGAGGTCAACGTTCTGTTGAATCTCACTTTTAACAAACTCATTTATCTGTATGGCCTCCAATTTGAAAGGACTTCGCTTTCATATTCATTATGTTTTACATATAAGTGGCTTGATTTAAATATTAACTGGGTATCACAATTCAAAGTAACTGCTTCAGCCATCCTAGGATAGGATACAGAGTTCTTCTTCGAGTGCTTGCTCATATCGATTCCAATGAGGTGTGTGCGTGCCGCGTGCACAGCCGTCGGAGAATTTTTACCCTAGCAACACCCAGTAGGTCAACTTTGTAGCCCCCTGGAGTGGCGCCTTCATGGCGCTTGATATATACCCCAGCCGACCCAGCGCCTCCTCCGTTCCTTCTTACCACCCGTGATGGCCATTGGAACCGTGGAGTTCGGCTTTGCTGGTCTCCACTCTCCCTAGCACTTACAGTTTCTAGTTATAATAGTTCATAGTTTATAATAGTTCATAGTTATACTTGTAGTTAGTTAGGATTAGTGGGTTGCGGGGGTTTCCCCTCCTCCCCGATTTTCTATTGGGCTCATGCCCAAAGCTCCAGGATTCAAGCCCTGCAGTTTCTGCTCTAAGCCCATGCCAGTGGGCGACCCACACGACTCGTGCCTGAAGTGTCTGGGGGAGTCTCATCAAGCAGTGCAGGATCTGCAAGGGTTTTCGTCCCCGGACCAAGAAGGAGCGGGACTTTCATCTCAAACAGCCCTCAACCTCCTGCGGCGTGCCAAGATCCGGCACCGAGCGCCTCGGTGCCCAGCGCCCCAGCAGGAGCGGCACCACGGTTGGACTGTGACTGAGACCCGCAGCACCGACGCTCCCCAGCACCGCAGCCGACATCATCGGCCCGGCACCACTCCCACTCTCTTGGCAAGAAGTGGCACCAGAAACCAACAAAGGCTGGCCCACCGACACAGAGGCCAGCCCCCTTGGAACCGCCTCTGGAGGTGCGTCCCGCAGGGGAATGTCAAGGGGCACAGTCTACTGCCTCAGCACCGTTGACTCCGGCCCTGGGAGGAGAGCCGTTAAGTCCGGTACCCCTGGGCTCCCCGGTACGCAGCGTGGTCAAGGTCCAGTTGCCATCCACCCCGGATATCTTTGCGACTGCAAGGGACCTTATTGCCGTGATAGCATCGGCATCCCCATAGCCTCATGCCAAAGCACCAGTACCTGGATGTGTGGCACCATCCCGAGGCAAGCAGGCCCTGATCCACCCATCGGCACCGTCGGTCAAGCCACGGCACTGATCTCATTCTCGGCACCGTTCCCGCTCGCAGTCCCGGCACCACTCTGCCCACTGGTTGCCGTCAAGGAGCAGATGCCGGACCCGACGCTGCTCCCATTGAGACGCCGCTCATCGTCTAGAGCCAAGTCCAGATCCAGGCACCGTTCACTTCACCCTGTTGTCGCGACCCAGTGCAGATCCACTCGGCACCACCGTGGCCTTCCTGTTCCATTTCCCATTCTTCGGGATCGGAGGCAGGGTCGCGCTTCTCGGACTGCCGCCATTTGGACCATAGTCACCTGCAGTCGGGGGCTGGGCATTGGCAGGCACAAGAGCAGGGTCCTGCTCAAGGGTCCACCCAATGGCTGTTCTGGACACACTGGGAGTACCACCAAGCACAGGGTGCTCTGTCTGGGGCTTCTCGCTCAGCCCCGTCTGAGCCACGAGTGCCAGAGGCTACTGCCACTCAGCCCCCGCCCCGGGAGGCATGGAAACCATGGTGGCTCCTCTTCCCGCTGCAGGACCTCCTCTAACAGCAGTTCCTGCTCTGAGCCCTGAGGTCACTGGCACAGGACAGCTGGGCCCAGCTCCGCAAGAGGCCCTAGATGACCCTCTCCCCCCCTGTATCCTCCTCCTCCTCACCCGACAAGGCGGTGGCAGGCACTACAGTCTCAGGTCCGCCTCCTATAGACTTCCGTGCCCACCAAGACCTCTTGCATAGGGTGGTGCGGAACATAAACTTGCAAGCGGAGGAGGTGGTAGAGGTGGAGGACCTGGTGGTGGATATTCTCTCAGCAGAAGCTCCATCAAGGGTAGCCCTACCCCTTATTCGGACTATCCAATCCACCACCAGAACAATCTGGCAAACACTTGCATCCATCCCACCGACTGCTAAGGGAGTGGAGCGCAAATACTTTGTCCCCTCAAAGGGGTACAATTATTTGTTCACCCACCCACAGCCTTGTTTGCTAGTAGTAGTATCAGTGAACGAGAAAGAATGGCAAGGCCAGCAGGCCCCAGCTCTCAAATCAAAGGACGCCAGGCACCTTGATCTGTTTGGGCACAAAGTTTATTCTGCGGGGGGTCTTCAGCTCAGGATCGCTAATCAGCAGGCTGAGCCATTACAATTTTAACTCCTGGAACTCCATGCTGAAATTTAAGGAGTTAGTACCTCCTGAGTCCAGAGAAGAGTTTGGGGCCTTGGTCAATGAGGGCAAAAAAGTGGCACGGACCTTGTTGCAGGCCTTGCTGGATGCTGCAGATTCTGCCGCACGCACTTTGTCCTCAGGGATAGCGATGAGGCATATCTCCTGGGTGCAAGCTTCCTACCTGCCACCGGAGCTTCAGCAAACACTGCAGGACCTCCCCTTTGATGGAGAGGGCCTGTTTTCGGACAAAACCAATTCCAGGCTACAAACCCTTAAGGACTCAAGGGCAATAATGAAGTCCCTGGGCATGCACACACCGGCTACCCAGCGGAAACCCTTCAAACCCCAGCAGCCACAACAATAACGCTCCAACTCCCTCCTCGACCGAGGCAGGATTTGTATAGGAGACAGGGGTGTAATGGCAGGAGGAAGCCCTCCAACCCCCAGTCTGGGCAAGGCCAGGGCCAGTCCGAACCATCCTCAGGCTCAAAACAGGCCTTTTGAAGGGACGCTCAAGAACGATATACCAGACCTCATTCAGGATCCTACCCCACCCTTCTTGAATCGTTTATCCCATTTCCACCGTGCCTGGGCCTGCACAATCACAGACCGCTGGGTCCTCCACATGGTGGAAGTGGGATGCTCTCTCCAATTTTATTCCTCCCCACCCTCCTTCCCTGCCCCTCTTCAGGGACCCTTCTCACGAGCAACTCCTTATTCAGAAGGTTCAGATGCTCCTCGCCAAGGGGGCGATCGAGGAGGTCCCGAGGGAGCTAAGGGGCAGACGGTTTTACTCCCATTATTTCCTAATCCCCAAGGCAAAGGGAGGGCTTCAACCCATTCTGGACCTGCGCAGACTCAACAAGTTCTTGGTAAAGTTGAAGTTCTGCATGGTCTCCTTGGGCACCATCATACCTTCCCTGGATCCTGGAGACTGGTACACCGCCCTCGACATGAAAGACGCGTATTTCCACATAGCGATTCATCTGGCACACAGACACTTCCTCCACTTTGTGGTCAACCGCAAACATCATCAGTTCACAGCCCTTCCCTTTGGTCTCCTTCATCGGCAGCAGGTGCAGGTATACCCTTACCTCGACGACTGGCTTATCCGTGGGAGCACCAGAGAACAGGTGCACTCCCACCTCTGCTTGGTTACAGACACATTTCGTCGGTTAGGCCTCTCTTCGCAAAATCGACACTAGAACTGACCCAGAGAATAGAATTCATCAGAGCGGTTCTAGACTCCGTGCAGGCACGAGCCCTCCTGCCAGATGCTCGTTTCCAGGCCATTGTGGCCCTCGTCCGGAGCCTTCAGAGCTTCCCAATCTCGTTGGCAAGAATGTGCTTGAGTCTTCTCGGCCACATGGCTTCCTGCACGTATGTAACCAGGCACACCAGACTTCGACTCCGCCCATTACAGGCCTGGCTGGTATCAATCTATCGCCCAGGTTGGGATACCGTCCCAGAGCGGGTCCTGACCTCCCTCCTCTGGTGGCTAGATCCCCAGGCGGTATGTGAAGGAGTTCCTTTTCACAGCCCGCAGCCCTCCTTATCCCTTGTCTCAGATGTGTCAGCCCTGGGATGGGGCACCCACCTCGAGGACATTCAGACACAGGGACTATGGCCCTGGTCCGCACTCTCCCTTCATATTAACGTCCCAGAGCTGATGGCGGTGCGCCTTGCCTGTCAAGCCTTCTTGGAACGGCTGCAGGATTGTTGTGTGGCGGTCCTCACAGACAACACCACAGCCATGTTCTACATCAACAAGCAAGAGGGGCCCACTCCTCCCCCCCTCTGTCAGGAGGCCGTTCAACTGTGGGAATTCTGTATAGCCCACTCCATTCACGTGGTGGCGTCCTTTCTACCTGGGCTCCAGAACACGCTGGCGGACCACCTGAGCAGGTCCTTCCACTCCCATGAGTGGTCACTCCACCCCAATGTCATCCACCCAATCTTCCGAAGGTGTGGGTTTCCCCAGGACAACGTGTTCGCCTCCCGCAGCAATCGGAAATGCCTGGCGTTCTGCTCCCTCCAGGGCCACTCCCCGGGCTCTTTCACAGACGCCTTCCTACTCCCATGGACGAGCCGATTGTTTTACGCCTTTCCCCCATTCCCCCTTGTGCACAGGGCCCTGCTCAAGGTTCGCAGGGACAGGGCGCGAGTGATTCTGGAGGCTCCGGCGTGGCCAAGGCAGCACTGGTACACTGCTATTGGAGCTCTCTGTGGACGCTCCAGTCCCATCGCCGCCTCTTCCCGACCTGATTACTCCGGATCACGGTCACCTCTGCCATCCCGACCTGCGATCTCTCCACCTCATGGCATGGATGCTGCGTGGCTGAACCCTTCAGAACGTCTCTGTTCGGAACCTGTACAGCAAGTACTGATGGGCAGCAGGAAGCCCTCCACTCAGGCCACGTATACGGCTAAGTGGAAGCGGTTTTCATGCTGGTGCACTCAGCGCAACATGCCCCCTCTCCAGATGTCCGTGCCTCTCATTTTGGAGTATCTCCTGGACCCAAAGCAGCAGGGCCTGGCAGCATCGTCTGTCAGAGTTCACCTTGCGGCCATCTCGGCTTTTCACCCGGGTGCGAATGGCCACTCGGTCTTCGCCAATCCCATGGCGAAGTTGGCAGGTTCCTCAAGGGCCTGGACCATCTCTTTCCACAAGTTTGACAGCCAGTCCCCATATGGGACCTTAATCTGGTCCTCTCCAGACTCATGGGGCCCCCGTTTGAGCCGCTGGCCACCTGCTCCCCCCTCTACCTCTTCTGGAAAATGGCTTTCCTGGTTGCTATCACGTCGGCGCAGCATGTTTCCAAGCTGAGAGCCCTTACCTCAGAACAATCTTACACAATCTTCCATAAAGATAAGGTACAGCTTCGGCCTCACCCGGCCTTTCTTCCCCAGGTTGTATCGGCCTTCCATATCAGCCAGGACATTTTTCTTCCGGTTTTTTATCCAAAACCACACGCCAGTCACCAGGAACAGCAGCTGCACTCTCTCAATGTTAGTAGGGCCCTTGCTTTCTACACTGAGCATTCGAAGCCGTTCCAGAACACGACCCAGCTCTTCGTTGCAGTGGCGGACCAGATGAAAGGCCTCCCAGTCTCCTTTCAGTGGATCTCTTCATGGACCACGTCCTTCATCCACGCTTGCTACGATCTGACCGGCGTACCAACCCCGCCCCTCACTGCTCACTCCACAAGGGCCCAGGCTTCGGCGGCAGCATTCCTGGCCCAGGTGCCAATCCAGGAGATCTGCAGAGCCACGACTTGGTCCTCGGTACACACTTTTGCTTCGCACTATGCCATCATCCGGCACACCAGAGATGACGCAGCATTTGGTAGAGCAGTCCTACAATCCACATTGCTTCAATCCGACCCCACTGCCTAGGTAAGGCTTGGGAGTCACCTAATTGGAATGGATATGAGCAAGCACTGGAAGAAGAAGAAACAGTTGCTCACCTTTGTAACTGTTGTTCTTTGAGATGTGTTGCTCATATCCATTCCAAACCCGCCCCCCCTTCCCCTCTGTCGGAGTAGCCGGCAAGAATCAACTGAGGGGGCGCTGGGTCAGCTGGGGTATATATCAAGCGCCATGAAGGCGCCACTCCAGGGGGCTCCACAGCCAACCCACCGGGTGTTGCTAGGGTAAAATATTCTCCGACGGCCGTGCACATGGTGCGCACACACCTAATTGGAATGGATACGAGCAACACATCTCGAAGAACAACAGTTACAAAGGTGAGTAACCGGTTTTTTTCTGTGATCCTGTTGCAGCAGAATCAGATTCTAATATATCCTTTAATTCATTTCCCTGATGGTGGCCTGAAGTCGTATCACCTTAGACCGGACAACATTAATGACATCTTGGTAAACAAATGAGTAAAATATTATCTTCATGACACTACATACACTTGTTGGTTTTATTTAGAAGCACAAATCTGAATAAATTATGGAGCAAGTGGGTAGTCCAAAGTCTCATTGTAGAGAATAAGTAACTCAAGAAGTGTGAATCAGTAAACAATTCTACCTTCAGTGAACTGGCCACCAACTCTGTGGGATGCTATTGATGACTCAAGTAGTAGGCCATCAATTTCAGGATGGATTCTATTAAAATACACATTTAAAAAAATCAGGGTTCCATTGTTCATGGATTAGATTTTTGCAAAGAAATAAAGTCTTTATTACCACCAATAATGTACCACCCTTGGAACTATGGCTGCCTATCTCATTCATATCTTTCACTGTGCTGACAAAAATTACCTATTCCTCACCTTTTATTCCCTGTTGTGGGAAAGAGTCAAAGTTTGATTCTCAATAATTCTTTTGCCATGTATTCTGTAGAGAGAGAGATGCTCTCTTACTAGGGACATATTTAGAGGATGCCTAGTGCAGTGATATATAGTACAATACACAGATGAACTGCCTACTTTCCGAACAGAGTTCTGAGTACACATATATGCCTGAACCCTGCTTACAAAAAAAATTTATTTCCAAAATTTTAATCCTTAGAATAGTTTCTTAAGCAATGTAAGATTCTCATAATATAACAATACCAAAAACAGACATATCCATGTTGTCTCTACGGGCAGACAGGTAAAGCAGCTTTATCAAGAGTTATCTTCTCCCAGAAACATGTGAGCATCCAAACGTGGCTAAAAATGCAAAGTCAAATTCGATGAATTTCCCAGTCCAAAGTTTCCAATGCCTGAAAAGGGGTAAAGCCAAAACAAATATGACTCCTTAGCAGTTGCCGAGTTGATTGTAGGTTTTATAGCTCTTTTTGAAGACTATGTCATGAAGCAGTACCTTAAAATAGAGCTTTTTAAAAGTTTAATTTATCCAGATCAAATGCCTCCATTCTTTATTCATCACCCTAACTCTGAGAACATGGTACAGATCAAATACTGGCTGTGTCATGGAGTGTGGATTCTAACCAGCTCCTAAAGACTTTCAGGAAGCACTCTGGAAACTTCCCCATTTAAATCATTTCCCTGGCCAGAGGCTGCTGATTAATTTTGAATCTTGTGACACTAATAGTTTTGGCAGCTGCAATGCACAAGGATCTAGTACACAAAACGGGGTAACAAGTAAAACAAAACAAAAAAAGATTGTTGTCACAAAAAGAAGTGCAGAAATTCAGGGATGAACGCTAAACTGGCAATTCACTCCCTATAAACAGTGATGGCTTTTTAGCTGAGGACTAAATGTTTTAAAGAGTTTTAAAGAGTCAATTTGAAAATAACTTAGTTATGATTTCAGGTACTACACCTGCCTAATTGTTGAGGTTTTGGAATGACATTTTCCAGTTTTTAAAATGTTTTCTCTTCTCCCCTATTACTGTGTAAAGACCCACAAGACGACCAGGAAAAACAGACTAGAACATGAATTGCTGTCAAATGCCCGAACAATCTACAAATAAGCTCAGTAACCCTAGGTGGTCATTGCAATAACAGTAGGCAACATATTTTTAAAGTGGTATCCCTTTAACTGATTATAAGTAGCTTGCTGTCCTTTAATAAAGCATCCAGTACAGCCATGACTACTGTGCACTAACAAGAACTGTTGGTTATTTTCATTTGTGCCAGCTAATTGTGAAAGCAACTAGGAAATAAAGAAGCAAGGCAAGTTGTCTTCTGCTATACGTTATGTCCCTAAATCAAGGGCCTCCTTTGGTTGTGTGTTTTGCAGGCTCTTGAAAGTGACTCTGTAAATAAATGATCTGGGAGTCAGATTGTGTATGTCAGTCAAACCAAATGGGTGCCCAAATCAGTGGCTAAATTCACCCCTTACCTTCCTGGAGGAATTTTCAAAGTGCATCCCACATGCCTTGCAGTTCTGTTCAGAACCTGTAGGAGAAGGGTAGGAGCTGTAACCTGGGTTGGAATACGCCTGGGGTCTGGCACCCTGCTGCGGCCGCTGCTGCATCTCCTCAGGTTGTCCATCCAGACAAAACCAGTTACAACAGGTTGCCCACATAGTAACTAAAAGGGTGAGAAAAAACACAAGTTAAATAACGTACTGGAAGCCACATATTTGCTACCAAAGTGAGGGCCGGGCACGAACTGAAATGTTTATGCTTCCTTCACTAACTAAGCTACTTGACAGCAAGTAGCAAGGGGACTGGATCTTTTCTCTTACCAACTGCAGGCGTATGCCAAAAACTTACATATCTGCGACACACAACATGCTCTAAACCCCTAATGAAAATGTACGGGCAGAGTTTCAGAATGGACTTTACTGACATTTATCGGAGACTCTCGTTAGGGCAGGAGGAAGACTATGTTTAAATTCCACTCTGCTGTGCATGGGCATTGTTCAGAACTCTATGATCGCAGAACAGTCGTTTGTGTGACACTATGGAGCTCCACCCAAGTGAGGCAGTTTTCAGTTACTTTGCAGTAGGGAGTAAGGGAAAGGTTAGAGGCACTGGTGAATGTCTCCCTCAGAAAGATATTAGAGACTCGTGTTCTCTCTCACATGGTGCTTGTGTAAGATTAACAGCGAGACCCTAGCTGGTTTTTCTCGACAGCCTGGCTCCACATATAAAGCTACAGCTGCAGGCCTGTAAACAGACAAGAACAGGCCGTGTTGGTGGCCCATGAACTCAGCTGGACTCAGCTGAAATGGAAGCAGACAGCTACCCTAATTTGCGTCCTGCACTCAGTAAGCTTCCAGACAAGGAATCAGTGTTAACTGCTGCTAACTTATTTAGAAACACAGTTGAATACAGGGGAGCTAACTGGTAAGAAATTAGGAATGTCTCTACGTATCTATTTGCTTGGGCCCTAGTGGTAAGAGATGTACCCCTACCTAGACTCCTTGAGGAAACAGTGTGGAAACAGAGGGGGAGAGCAAAGAGAGGAGGGGGAATGCTTCCTCTCAGTATTTTTGGAGCAAAACCATTTCTGCAATAACACTTCCATACTTATTTGTAATCTACTAAGCACATAGGCCTGAAAACATTCCTCTGGGCACTCAGACCATGTGCTAGGTGTCATCAGTCACTAGCATGAGGAATACACTCTGCTTCCCACCCTGTATTTGCTGCATTCATGTTATAGTTAACAGATAGATACTTTTACGCTTCTTTTAAATCTTTCAGTCTATTCTGTCCAGAGGCAGCAGAACCAGGAAAGCAGGGGGCAGAGCAGGGGGCTAGCACCCCCACAATGGAAATACTGGGGGGCTCAGGTATACTTCTGCCCAATATCTGGTGGAGGCAAACACGGAAGCTGGAGGAGAGATCAGAGCAGATTAGGCCAACTGCCAAGGAGCAGGTAGGATTGCTCTCCTCTCCACGCCTTCCAGCCACCACAGGTCCTGGCACAGGCACCTGGCCTGAGGGAGGGGCAGGAGCACACGTGCCAGCCATTGGGATCAGGGACAAGGAGGCATCACTGTGCCAGCTGCCAACGGAAAGAGGGAACACATGGCATTGGGCACCAAGGAATGGCAGTAGGAACTGCCAGGACACCCCTTCCCTGCTGCTCCCTGCCAACTCTCAGTAGCTCCCCTCGCAGCCACTCCACACCCCTGATTCCCCCCTCAAATCTCCCAGCTTCTGTCAACGTTGGTATCTGCCAGTTCAATTTTCCTCGATTTTCCAAACCCCTGGAGTCAACTTTTTTTCTTAGCTAGGCTGTTTGTGCATGTTCACTACATAACATTTTATGACATGATTAAACCATACTTTGGAAATTGGTGAATCAATAGAAGCTCTGAGGAGTGTTTGGCATGAGGTGCTAACATAGTATTTGAACGTTTTACACAATCAGCCCTGTTGGGCTGATGTACTTAAACAAGGAGGCTTTTGAAGTTTGGTGCAGTTCCAATAATCTGCAGATTTACTGGACTCTTTAATCCTTTCAAAGTGTAGGTGAATCTGGTCTATCAAAGTTACCACTGTCGCTATAGTGGACACATGCCTGAGCATGACAACATAAGCTTGCAGGTTCAGCAAATTTTAATGTTCAAATAGAAAACAAGAGTCTTGATACAGGAGAAACAGTTCATACAGTGTGTCATGCTGTGAATTATACACTTAGAGCAGCAATTAGACGTCTCACCTTAGATGAAAAAGCAAATGTATGCGATTTTTAAATTTTCAGATTAACTGAATTAGTCTCTTATGCTTATGTCTACATACATCACCTCGTGCTGACAGCCTGTTCTTTCTAACTTCCACGGAAATAATCTATTTGTGTAGGTGCACGGACTTTACTTCTATACCATTTGAAGCTGTTCTGAAATATGCTGAGGGGGCTAGTCTGCTTTATTTTTGCCCAGACATTTTTAAATAGGAATGTACCATGGGAAACGGAGGGTAGGGGCGGTATATCCCATATAACAAATATTTGGGGATAACTACCATACTGAAAAATAACCTGGTCATTTAGGCTAATAAACAATACAGACTGGTTTACAACTGTATGTATAAAACCTGGTGCCAGAAGGTTTTTAACCTTAAACAGTTTTTATGTCAAATTATAAACAAGTTTAATGACCAACAAAAAGCAGGACAAATGGTTATTGACATGGTGTAAGGTCTGAGGTCCCAGTATGTTAGTGGAGGAGCTGTAGTTAGTCCAGCATTCTATATTATATGGTCATGGTACTTGTTCCAAAGTAAGAAAACACACCTCGTGTTCAAGGAATACAGTCGAACAGAAGCAGTCCATAGTACAAAGTCATAATACAGACTGTATTTAGCTTCATCATGTGTATTAGCCTTAAACTGAAACCACAGTATCCAGTGGTAATGGCTATAAATGCACAGACTATAAATAAAATACATGTCAGAACTTACCTATGCTTTTTTCTGAACTCTAATTTCAGAGCATTAAATTTCAGTTAGAAGTTACGTATTTTGGAAATTCAACATTTTTGCAATTTTGCTATTTTAAGGAATGACTCAGCTGTTTTGAGAGTCTTAATTTGATCCTACGGTTTACAGACCCAAGATATGAACCCTGTGAACACTGAAAGAAGCATTCATAGCCTCCACAAGAGATTAAAAAACTACATCCACATTAAGCCCATAAGGACTCCTGTGAACTTGAGGCCACCCACAGTAGCAGCATATACAAATGTCTACGGTTTGTCCTGATTTATTTTTCTTAAAAAGATAGGCCAACTCACTCAAACTTTGCACCAGTTCAGATATTGCAAAGAAGGAATGAGCAAACCAGAAGAAACAAAGACTGAGCTCAATGTTATTAAGCCTACATTTTGTTCTAGAGTTATCAGAAGGTTGACAATAAGACTCGGATGTGGTTTCAGAAGATCCTTAAACCTGCTTAGCTGATAAAGTCTGAAAAGTTAGCTTCTATATATGAAAAAGTTAACAGTTACTTTAGTTCACTGAACTGTAAGGTTCTTAAGAAGCTACTTCCCAGGTTAAAGAGAAATGAGTAAGAGTACTGCAGAACAAATGACAACCATTAATGTAACACCACAAATAGTGATCATTGGTTATGGGTTTCCATCAACAACAGTAAGATTATAAGAAAGCACAAAAGTTTAATTTTGCTGCTAATTTACCACAAGAAATAGAATTTGCTGCAATTAGGGAGATGCACAAATACCCTAGTAGTAGCGACCCAAGAGTATGATAAGCAAGAAAAATTCTTGTGTTAAAGAAGGAGAGGGGCTGCCCTCAAA
The DNA here is from genome assembly GCF_015237465.2 of Chelonia mydas. Taxonomy (NCBI): domain Eukaryota; kingdom Metazoa; phylum Chordata; order Testudines; family Cheloniidae; genus Chelonia; species Chelonia mydas. Next base: position 20,185,770 of record NC_051257.2, on the reverse strand, counting down.
GGACGCAGGTTGGGGAGGGAAGAGATTTCTCTTTCCTGCAAAGGACATCAAAGGACAAAACTATCAGCAAAAATGCAGTATTTGAAAATCATCTTCAGGAACCTGCCTGTCAAACTCCAAGGGGAGAAGAGATGAGACTACAGTAACTCCTCACTTAAAGTTGTCCCGGTTAACGTTGTTTCGGTGCTGATCAATTAGAGAACATGCTCGTTTAAAGGTGCGCAATGCTCCCTTATAACGTTGTTTGGCAGCCGTCTGCTTTGTCCACTGCTTGCAGAAAGAGCAGCCCGTTGCAGCTAGCTGGTGGTGGCTTGGCACCAGGGTGGACCGGCAGCCCCCGCCATCAGCTCCCCGCTCCCTTAAGTTCCCTGTGCGGCAGCCACTTCGGCAGTTCAGCTGTCCCTCCCACCATTATCATGTGCTGCTCCTGCCCTCTGCCTTGGAGCTGCTCCCGGAAGCCTCCTGCTTGCTGTGGGCGGGGTGGGGAGGGTGTCAGTGTACTAAAAGGGGCAATGCTCATCTCTCTCTCTCACACACACACACACACACACACACACACACACGGTGTGTCTCTGTCATGCTGTCTCCTCTCCCTCCACTTGTGCTGCCTTGTAGAGTGTGAGGCTACATTAACAACGTGTTAACCCTTGAGTGCTCAGCCATGTGCTAGTTCATCATTTAACACTAAGGCATTCCCTGGGAACTATCCCACCCTCTTCCACCCTCTGACTTCACCACCTCAACCAAGCTTCACAATCATCATCACTGTGTACAGTATTAAATGGTTTGTTTAAAACTTATACTGTGTGTGTATGTATATATACAGAGAGAGAGAGAGAGAGAGAGAGAGAGAGAGAGAGAGAGAGAGAGAGACTGTTTGCTTTATATAAATAAAATAAAATTTAGTCTTTTGTCTGGCGAAAAAAATTCCCTGGAACCTAACCCCTATTTACATTCATTCTTATGGGGAAATTGGATTCACTTAACATCGTTTCACTTAAAGTCGCATTTTTCAGGAACATAACTACAACATTAAGCGAGGAGTTACTCTATATTAAAACAGCTTCTGAAGCTTTAGCAGGCCAGATGTAAACCCCAGCAAATAGTACGGAGCTGCCAGAGTACCGATGCTCTTAGCTGATTCTTACGCAATTCTGGATGCCACATTTTAGGAAAGATGCGGATAAACTGGTCCAAGCCCAGAGGAGAGCAACAAAAACAACATGACCTGTGAGAAAAGGTTAAAAAAACTGGGTATGTTGAGTCTTGAGAAAAGAAGACTGAAGGCTGATAACAGTCTCCAAATATATTAAGGACGGTTATAAAACGGACAGCAATCACCTGTTCTCCATGTCCACTGAACGTAGGGCAAGAAGTAATGGGCTTAATCTGTGGCAAGGGACAATTCGGTTAGATAGTAGGAAAAGTTTTCTAACTCTAAGGGTAGTTAAACTCCGGAATAAGCTTCCAAGGGAGGTTGTGGAATCCTCATCGTTGGAGATTTTTTTAAGAACGAGTTGGACAAAACCTGTCAGGGATGGTTTAGATTTACTTGGTCTTGCCTCAGCATAGGGGGCTGGTCTTGATGACCTCTTGAGATCTCTTCCAGCCCTACATTTCTGTGATTCTATGATGCTCCCATAGACATTGTTCAAAGTAGATCTGCTTCACATTAAGGTTTCCATTTTAGTAGACTATGTGGTTCAGAATTCAGATCAATACCCTTACAATGTGCAGAAAACTCATAAGGTTATATTCAGTTAATTTTAGCTAGCAGAAGTGGATATTTTAGCAGCGGTTTTAGAATATAGGGTCAGTAGTATGTAACCTCTTGATAGCTGGCCAAGAAATGCTTTTATCTTGCCTTTGCCTGCCAAGATATCTCAAGTCACTTAGCTTCTAAACATTAGTGTGATAATGAATATTCTTTGCAAAGGAAAATGAATGAACCTTCAGTTTTGATTTATAAATTGAAACGACAACAGCAGCTCTGAGCAGGAAGTTCGAGAGAAAAGGAACGAATTGGCTAGGACAGTAGGTACAGTATCTTGCCACTCAATATGAAATCAACCTGTTCTTCCAATGGTCAGAATGATGGATTTTTCTATAAACTTTAATATTCCAGACTGTACTCTGGCGTGGAACAGAGTAAACCCATAGCGTGAAGTTTTCATTAACACGCTAACAAAAACCGCTCCAAAAGAGGGTATGCTCTCAGACAGAAAGAGAGATAGGTAAAGATTCCAAGATGTTAAACTTAATCTTCTGGACAAATTAGTTTTATGCACAATATTTGTGCATATCCAATTTAAATCACTCACAACTTAGACAGGTTTCAGAGTAGCAGCCGTGTTAGTCTGTATTCGCAAAAAGAAAAGGAGTACTTGTGGCACCTTAGAGACTAACCAATTTATTTGAGCATAAGCTTTTGTGAGCTACAGCTCACTTCATCGGATGCTGTAGCTCACAAAAGCTTATGCTCAAATAAACTGGTTAGTCTCTAAGGTGCCACAAGTACTCCTTTTCTTTTCACAACTTAGACAAATTCAAAGGGTTCTTATGAAAAAGGTGAAAAAAATCTTTGAAATACAGACATACAAATTAGAAGGAAATGAAAGATTGTTTATGTGGCAAAAAGGAATAAATGAAGCTAGTCAAACATACTGCAACCTTGAAATAGGGATAAATACCAGAGAGGGAGAGGAATTATTTAAGCTCAGTACCAATGTGGACACAAGAACAAATGGATATAAACTGGCCATCAGGAAGTTTAGACTTGAAATTAGACGAAGGTTTCTAACCATCAGAGGAGTGAAGTTCTGGAACAGCCTTCCAAGGGAAGCAGTGGGGGCAAAAGACCTATCTGGCTTCAAGATTAAACTCGATAAGTTTATGGAGGAGAAGGTATGATGGGATAACATGATTTTGGCAATAATTGATCTTTAACTATTCATGGTAAATAGGCCCAATGGCCTGTGATGGAATGTGAGATGGGGGTAGGATCTGAGTTACTACAGAGCATTCTTTCCTGGGTATCTGGCTGGTGAATCTTGCCCACGTGCTCAGGGTTCAGCTGATCACCACATTTGGGGTCAGGAAGGAATTTCCCTCCCGGGCAGATTGGAATAGGCCCTGGGGGTTTTTCGCCTTCCTCTGCAGCATGGGGCACGGGTCACTTGCTGGAGGATTCTCTGCACCTTGAAGTCTTTAAACCATAATTTGAGGACTTCAATAGCTCAGACATAGGTGAGAGGTTTATTGCAGGAGTCGGTGGGTGAGATTCGGTGGCCTGCGTTGTGCAGGAGGTCAGACTAGATGATCATAATGGTCCTGTCTGACCTTAATATCTATGAATCTATGAAAAAAATGTAAATCTATTTGTACTGGTGTTTGGACTAAGTGATAAAGTAATATATAACTTGCTAATGAAGACAACACCACCTAGCCTCACCAAACCACAGTGAACTAGAAAAAAAGGAAAGAATGGAAGTGAAGAACATTTGTCCTTGCTGAGACATTGACAAACAGACCAGCTGGCAGCAGAATAGTTCAAAGATAAGGTTCAGGTTTCATCTTATTTTGTGTGTATGGTAACTAAATTCAGAATCCAGTTACCTATGCTTTTTCATAGATTTCCAGGCCAGAAGCTACCATTATGACCTCCTGCCTGACCTTCTGCATAACACAAACAGAACTTAATTCAATGATTCCTGCATGAAGCTCAACCAACTTCTGGTTGAACTAACATATACTTTTTACAGAGACATCCAGTTTTGACTCCAAGTGATGGAGAATTTACCAGATCCATTGGTAATCTGTTCAGTCATTAATTGCCCTCTCTGTTCAAAATATGCATCTTACTTCCAGTTTAAATTTTGCTTATTTTTACTTCCAGCCATTAGATCTTATCTCTTTTGTCTATCACTTTTAAAAGCCCCACAGTAGCAGGTATCTTCTCTCTGAGCTTGTCTAAACTTACAAGTTTTGCTGATACAGATAAACGCCTGAGCAGCAGTACAAAAGTAAGGAAAGAAAAGCATTGGTTAAAGGACGAAGAGTACATGGAGTTGGCATAAAGAATATAGTATTTTTAAATTTCAAAACATGTCCAAGCTGTGAGTTAGCTCCCATTAAGTTCTCTGTACAAAGAAGAATGCGGAGATCGCTTTCAGATAACTGCACCACATGAGAAACAGTCATCAGCTTTCCAGCTGAGTAACTGGCAAAACTTGTGACATATCTTTGGCAAATATTACTTCAGCAATGGACTAAAGTTTACACAGTACAATGACTCAGAGCTGATAATAAAATCAGAGTGCAAAGTCTACTCAGTGATTTCTGCTTTACATAATACACAATACAGCAAATAGCCCTTCATGTATACTGTACGTTAATTTTCACCCCAATTTTAGTATTGCAGTGTTGGATTGTAACACCAGGTAAGCCTTATTCCCTCACTGTGATGTTGTTGTGTGGCCATAGGGGTGGTGGGGTGCTTTTGCAAACAGATTGCTAACAGATAAGTTTCAGCTGTGATTACTTAAAATACTGTTAGGTTTTCAACTGTCGGATGAAGCATTGTTTTATCAATTCATTTTCACATCTAGTTTATCAGACGACGGCTTGACTGGATTTATGTTGTTCACTTGGTGCATGTAAATTCACTCAATTCTTCACAAATGTCAAAATTAAAAAAATCGGGGAGGGGGAAAACCCAGGTTTGCCTTACTAACAGAACTCTTTCCTAGGAATTTGAACTTCTGTAAACCACAGCTCAAAATGACTGACATATACTAGACGCTGTGCCGTCACTGAAGCACCAGCAACAATGGACTTGCTGATCGTACCTAAAGCAGCCTTCCATGAGACAGAAGAGAAGTCATAACAGCAATGATGATTCTATCAATGTGGCACAAGGATTCCTGGTCCCTTTTATTTTAATGAGCTGTTATAGTCTGAGAGGAAAGTACGGAGCACAGTTCATTCTAATTTAGTTTTGCTGCAGAAAGTAAAAGTACCCCCATTGAAGACTACAAGGGCTAGATTCCCCCTGGGATGCGCTACCTAGCTAACATAACAACTCCCACTAAATGCCTGGTGCCACGGTATTATTCACAGTGATACAACAACTCTATATTCAAGAAGGTGATCATATTTAAAATTAATGGAAACAGTTATTAATTGCTTGCCTTTGGCATATTATACCACCAGATTTACTTGACCTTGGTGGATGTGTCAGCTGAAAAAGTAACACACACACAAATAATTACAAATAAATGTAACAGTATGAGACATAACTGTTTTAGATTATGTAAGTAAGTACTATCTTATAGAAGACTAATAAAAAGGTTGTCTTGTCGGAAGAAAATTGTGAAAACCAAGGAATGTAAAATGCCTGAAACCAAATGTTTTACAGAGACAGAAGAGTTAAAAGCCTAGAAAATTAGAGTGTACAATTTTAGAAAAACAAATCCTGAGAACGTGGGAATTTCCTAAGTACTACTGGAACATAAAAAAATGCTCCACTTGAAACTGTTTCCCGAGACATAAACTGATTTAAGTTACACCAAGGTCTGTATATTGTACATTCAGTATGTGTTTGCAAACAACAGTTGTAAGAAAGGCCATGTTACAGAAGGACTTTTGTAGACAGAATAAAGTTATACTTCAGAGTGAATACAGCAATGAGAAGCTAAAGGTCTACTACTGCTCCCACTGAAGTAGATGGGAGTAGGAGTAAGTCTTAAGTCTTCCAATATTTATCAATCATACGGTTATGTACATACACCAGAAATTAGTGCTTCATAACTTGGGGTTTGGGGTAGTTGGCTGCTATGTTTTTAAAGGCCAGGTTGAAAAAAAAAATGACTTTTTTTATTCTGATAGGGTATGAAATTTGACAAAACAGTTTCCTTCAGTACTGGGGAGTAAGAGATGAGACTATTTTCCGCGGTACTTTAAAGTTTGAATTTAACTTTATTAGAGAAGTATTTATAACTTGTTTTTTGTGTTACTAGAGGGCTTGCCAGGAAAGCAAAGCCATTAGTATTTTAAACACAGCACCAACAGTGTGCTAGAATCTTTTGAGAGATATAGGATTATACAGTCCATGTCAAAAAATCTGGCAGTCTCAGGGCTTGTCTACGCTTATGGGGGATCCACGTGCGGCGATGGATGCATCAGCGGTCGATTTAGAGGGTCTAGTGAAGACTTGCTAAATCAACAGCAGATTGCTCTCCCATTGACTCCTGTCCTCCACCTGAACAAGAAGCACATGGGGAGTCGACAGGAGAGCATCTCCAGTCGATATCGCGTAGCGTGGACCCCGCAGTAAGTAGATCTAAGTACATCGACTTCAGCTATGTTATTCACTTTAAAATTTTTCACTTTTAATTATATAATGTGTTTGTAGTAAGAGAGGTTTTTTTCAATGCATGTGTGATTTTTAATGTGTCCTTACTGATTTCCTTTTCAAAAATGAGATTACTGCAAGCACTGAAATTGTGGGGCTTATCTACATTCAGAAGTTGCACTGGTTTAATGTAAATTTAAAACCCATTTAAACTGGTGCAAATGCCTTGTGGACACACTTATATCAGTTTAAAACTAGTTATATCCATTTAGTTTTACTGAGCATCCACACACACAGTTAGACCCATTTAAACTAATCTGGTTTAAAATTGCATCTTTGGTTAAACCAGCATAACTCTATGCTTAGACCAGGCATTAGTAAAAACTAGAAGCATTACAGGATGCTGCCTCAATGGACATATTTTAGATCTTTCCACTCCTCCACTTAGGAGGGAGTAGAATTTTAAGTTATCGGAGAATGACATACAATAGAAGGCTTAAGCTGATGCTGGATTCTGCAGAGAACAAGGTAGGAATTAATATTTAAATCACATCTCTGAAATGTTTGGCTGCCACACATTCCCAAAAATATCTGCAGTTAGTACCCACTGAAACTTCTGTAATAAAGAGTGAAAACCTGAGAAGCTGCAAGAACTGCCTATTGTGCAATATCTTGTCTAAAAAAAAGATTAAAGAAGGTATTGGACAATACCCAAATTGTAGCCTTGTCTGATTGAAGGCAGAAGAAAAGATGCATAAATGCAGAATGGAAAACTGGGGGGCAGGGGGGGTAATCTGAATCAAATAACTAACTGTTTACTGACCTGAAGTTGTGTTTTGTTTATTGAGAAATGTTAAGTAAAGTGCTCATCTTGCTATTAGTCATTATTAGGGTGCCTGGAAATCTGCAAATATTGGAAAGTGGAAAATTTGCCAAATTCTTGTAAGTCAGTGAGGTTCTTTTGAGCAAGTTAACTCAAAACATACAAAAATACTAAAGATGAATATCGTTATCTGTATCTGAGACGTTTTAAACAAAATTGGCTTATTTCACCCAATCTTGCTTTTTTTCCCCCTTACCTCCTTTGAGCTCTTTCATTCCACCACCACCACCCCAAAGATCTCCCACTCACCTCCAATGATTAGGGCCCTACCAAATTCATGGTCCATTTTGGTCAGTTTCATGGTCACAGGATTTTTAAAATGGCAAATTTCATGATTTCAGCTATTTAAATCTGAAATTTCATGGTGTCATAATTGTAGGGTTCCTGACCCAAAAAAGGAGTTGTAGGGAAGTTGTACGGTTGTTGTAGGGGGGGAATTGCTACGCTTACTTCTGCACTGCTGCTGGTGGTGGCGCTGCCTTCAGAGCTGGGTGCCCGGCCAACATCTGCTGCTCTCCAGCTGCCCAGCTCTGAAGGCAGCGCAGAAGTAAGGGTGGCAATACTGTGACTACCCCCTAAAATAACCTTATGACCCCCCCTTCAACTCCCTTTTGAGTCAGAACCCCCAGTTTGAGAAACACTGGTCTGCCCCATGAAATCTGTATAGTATAGGATAAAAGCACATGAACGACCAGGTTTCACGGTCCATGACGTGTTTTTCATGGCCATGAATTGGTAGAACCTTACCAATGATGGTCTCCCTTCCCCTCTCCCCTAGACTATGCTGAGGAACAAATACGTATAATATTACGTAAAATATTCACTTATTCATATTTTAAAGATATGCAAATTGTTCCTGTGGAATATCCTTTCACATTAATATAACCCTACTATCTAGATATTTATTCCACACTCATCACCACAAAAAATTATATATATATATATGAACATACATACAGAACAGCACGGAGAGAAGAGAAAGCCCTGGAGTCAGCAGGATGGCTGGGAACTTCACTTTACAACTATTCTCCTCTCCCCCAATCCTAAAAAAGGTAAAATAACAATGCAAGTGTAAGTATGTGTCCTCTCTCTCTGCATCTATGTATGTAAAACATATATATGGGAAAGGAGTGAGGCTTGCATTTAGTTCTGAACAGTCAGTTTTGTGGTCATCCTCAATTCCTTGGGAAGGGAGTTCCACAGACCTTCACCAGTTGCCAAGAAGTCTCCATCTCCAGTTCCCATTAGCCTCTATCAGCTGATATTACGGGACAATGAAACTATTACAAACATCTTGAAAAGAGGAAGAGAAGCTCTGTAAAACAGCTCACACCTAGCCCATCGAGGGCCTGGAAGATAAGCATCAGGTCCTTAAACTTGATCAGTAGACAGCACCACAAACGCAACAATGGCATAACAAACTCCACCCAACTTTCCTGTCAGCAGGCCTTCTGCTACATTATACACTCGCTGTTTCTTTAGTATCTGTGGATTCCTATCCAAGTATAACATGTTGCAACAGTCCAGTCTCAAAGTCCATTCGGATCACCACAGGATGTGGTCTCCTAGCGAATCAGAGGTGGAAAATGTTTCAATTTGAGAGTTTAGTATCAAATAGAAGTTCAGGAGGATTCCTAAACCATGTACCCGTGATGTGGTATATACCCCATACTAGCACTAAGAGATTTAACTGGAGCTACTGAATTCAATTAAGGCACATAGTTACATCTTGCAGGTGGGCCCAGCTAAGGAAGAAGCTGGGTGGGGAGAATAAAGGGAGGAAGCCCAGATCAGAAAGGAGCTGCAGGAAAAGAGGGGAAAAACTATGCAGTTCCTCTCTGGTTACTAGAGAGTGAAGGAAGCTCCTAGAAACAGGCAGATTGTTCAGTAAGCCCAGGAAGGAGCTGTGGGAAAAGGCCTGAAGGAAGGCCAAGGTAGGAAGAAGTCCCAGGGAGGCAGCAAGGAGTCTGCAATAGCAGATCTTAGCTGCTTGCCACATGGTCCATGGACTAGAACCCAGAGGAGAGGGAGGGCCTGAGTTTCCCTACCTGCCATCGGAAAAGGTAGCTTGGAAACACCCTGACAAAAAGGACTGCAGACTTTGGAGCCAAGCCTCCAGAGAGAAAGCCCTGGGAGGTGTCACTTTGCACAAGAGCAGGATGACAACCTTGCAGAGTCTAGGTGGCCTTGGTGGTGGTATTTTTTTTAATTGAGCTTCAACTTCTAAAATCATTTTTAAAGTTAAAAATAAAGAGCAATGCTGCTAGTCATACATGAAATGGGCTTCTTTTCACACTCTATACACTGGAAGAGGAAAAATTATACCACACAAATTTGACGGAACTGTGATGCTGGAAAAGAGGAGTCGAAATCCAAGATACTGCAGAAGAATTGTGCATCAAAGTATAAAGCTCAAGTAGATCTGTAAGCATAACCTAAAGCCCTGCTGTCCATCTGTATTCTGATAAAAATCTGATTTCAGCTTGTTCTAATGTTTGTGAGCTTTTACTCTACTTGGACACAGTTTTAATTAGAGGGATGCAGTATTGTAGATACAATACTAGTGATTTACAAATACAGCAAACCTGTTGCTTAACTAGTTTTATTCAAGATAAACCTGAAATTCATACCCAAACTGGCTCTGAAATGGAAAGGGAAATGGAAAGGCAAACTAAACACCTCCTTATTCAGCTTGACACACAGGGCTTGTCTACACTACCGCGCAGGGTTGATCTAAGATATGCAACTTCAGCTACGTGAATAGCGTAGCTGAAGTCGACGTACTTAGATCTACTTACTGTGGTGTCTTCACTGTGGTAAGTCGACAGCTGACGCTCTCCCACCAACTCCGCTTGCGCTCCTCGTTCTGGTGGAGTACCGGAGTCGACAGGAGAGTGCTCAGCAGTCGATTTATCGCATCTATACTAGATGCGATAAATCGACCCCCCGCTGGATCGATCGCTGCCCGCCGATCCAGCGGGTAGTGTAGATAAGCCCATAGAGAGCAGAGTCCACTTCACAGCATCTAAAACGGTTGGAAAAATTGAGTTTTCAGATAATGGATAATATGCCTTTTTGTTAGAAGTGTGTAACAGGTAAGAGACCTGGGTATAGTAGACAGACCATAGTACTAGAAGACCGGAAATCCTGCATGCTAGTTCTGACTTTAACTCCAATACCCTTTGTGGTCTTGGAAAATGAATTAACCTTTGTAGACCAGGCCTGATTTACACTTACAAATTAGGTTGACATACCTATGTCATTCATGGGTGTGAAAAATCCATACTCCTGTGCAGTACAGTTATGCCAACCTAACCTCCAATGTAGACATAGCTAGGTCAATGGAAGCATGCTTCCATCAACCTAACTACAGTTGCTCAGGGAGGTGGTGTTCCTACAAACACAGAAAAACCCCTTCTGTCTGTGGTGTAGGCACGGTGGATAAAAATCAATGATTTTTTTTTTATTTAAATCAGATTTTTTGATAAGTTTTTTCCTCAAAAAGCATTTTATCTAAAAATAGTTTTAATTAAGATACATTATAGCGCAAAGATATCTCATCATGGAATGGGGATTATAAATTCTAATTCTATAGTACGAGACAATATATTCATGTAATATTGAAGAAAAGTTTTGTGAGTGAGTTCCAATAGTTCATGGATTAGGGACCCAATTTTATGGGGTTCCACAAGCTTCTGTATAGATTATTTAGGTGAATCTTTCTATCTACCCAATGGGACTCAGTGCTCAATCTAAAAGATAGCATCAGAGATGCTTAGTTTTGCCGTTCTCAAACTGTGGATTTGTCTCTCCAGAGGTAACATGCTTGTTAACACCAAAAATGTTTTTAAATAAATAATATACAGAGGTGAGAAATAACAGACCTCAACTCTATTATCCCTCTGCAAATTTCTGTACACAGAGTCAATCCCTTACCTCTCTCTAAAAGTACAAAGTTTCAAAAAGTTCAATGAATAGAAGATTGTTGGGGGAGGAACAGATCCAGACAAGGAGAAGAAGTCTGGAGATAAATGTGAGAAGTGAGGCACATATGCTTGTTTTGTTAAAATATTATGTTTGCTGTTGAAGAAAAAAATCCAGAATACTTAACATTGTTATTTTAGTTAAATAAAACAATTAAAGTGTCTGTCTGGTGATGTTCTCCTAATATAGCATGGCAAGAAAATCCTCCAAATATTAATGATTAACCTGTTGAATTGGAGATAGTTCACCTCCCACTGACTTCATAAATATCTGCTTCAATTACCTTTAGTAAATGAAATAACCAAACAATCATTCATTTTCTGAGACAGCTGTAAAACTAATCTGAGAAGTTTTCAAAATAAATCACTGCTTAAAAATGTATCGTGTGTACCTTCTAAAAATGAAACCTACATCTCTCTCGGAGTTGTGAAGAATATGTATTAAGGTTACAAAAATCAACAAGAATGCAGAAAACCATGTTTTTAGGTAGAAAACCAAGATTAAATCAAGTCTTCCTGACTAGTGATTTAAATCATGATTTAAATAAATTTGATTTCAATCAAATCCACCCTAGGTGTAGGCAGGTCTACACTAGAGAGCTATGTCAACATAGCTACGGCGCCACACCTATCCTGGTATAGTCCCTGTATTATAAATGTACCCTCACTTTCCTCATCTATAAAATAGGAATGAAAATACTTGCCTCCATACAGGAGTGCTATATGGGTAAAAGATTGCAGACACTCTGAGGCTCTGCTCTATACATGCTATTTTTAAATAGTAAATATCATTATAGCTCCAAAAACAATGTCCATTTAGCACTGAACTGTTTGAAGTCCAAGATTTGCTCCGTTCAGTTTTGGATAACTGCTAGAAAAAAACCCAAGAGGACTGAATATGATGTCTGATATAAGTCACTAGGGCTAGTAGGAAATGTTGTATGACATTTATACTGCTATCCATTACAGAGCTGAATCTCTCAGCTTTCTAGTAATATAATGCATTTTTTCTGGGCCTGGAAAATTCTGAATCAGATGACCTTAAAATGGCATCTTTTCAATTGCCATCTTGCTTCTCTGTCTTCCTCCAATCTTAATTCCAGCAGCATATTAATGGTTGGTAACCTGTGAACTACTAGAGCTAGAAACCAGTGCTTTATACCATCTCAAAACTTGCAAACCCAACTGTCAAAGAGTACAAAGCAATAATATGTACCTAGCAGTTTGAAAGATACCATCTCTACAACCTTGTGGAAACATTGTCACTTCAGGTATGTATGTATACAGTGCAAACGGGCGCAACCTTCCCAGCCCAGATAGACTTGTGCTAGGAGGGCTTTAGCTAGGATGCTAAAAATAGTGTGAACTCTGAGGCGCGGGATGGAGCTCAGGTTTTCAAGCCCAGGGTGTCGGTTATTTTTAGCACCCTAGCTCCATTCTTTCTACCTGGGCTGGGAAGCTTGCCTCCAGACCTACTTAGAGGTGCTTAGCTGGCAGATCAGTACAAACACTCTTAAAACCAGGAACAGTTTCAAAACACTGGCACCCACAACCTTGGCAAGGAATACAAATTGATTCCTAAGTTTTGGCTTCCCTGCATGGTGTAACAACTGCACCTGTACTCTGGTGGAACACTGCATTGATCTAGTACATACTTCAGAAAAATCAATGTAGAATGTCAAGAGGAGCACAAGGAAATCAGGCTGCAGTTCAGAATTATGATTCACCAAAGGTACTGGAACTCACATCCCCCCAAAATTGTATTTCAATAAAATAGGCATATTACAGTGGTTGCCTATACAAGACGCATGCATAGAGGCATTCCCAGTAAATAACATAAACTTGACAAACCTGGTTAAGTCACCATGCCAAGTTATTCAAAAGCCACACCCACAATTCTAAAAAAAGATGGCAAGGTTAGTAGGTACTGATCACTTCAACCGTCCCACAATAACCAACATCAACGAGATTCCAGACCTATATCATGGAGAATAAATCCCCCATATATGATCCAAGTCATTAGGCATAAAAGGTTCATATTTTAGTTCCCAACTAATATAGTACTGCCAACTCCAAGCATTCAAAAATCATAAACAACACCCCCTGCCCTCAAAATCATGAGTGGCTTAAAAATCATGAAATTAAAAAATAAAAATAAAAAAAAATAATCTGGGGAATTTTATTTGCCTTTTGGGTCTTAAACCTTTAGGGTACTTTTGAGTCACATTTTCAAGTTCCTCTTGGTAACCATGATGGCAGATTTGGGGGGGGGGGGGGAGGGAAGGGGAAGACAACTGCTGAGATTGTCAAATAATAATATGATTACTGGAATTGGGGCTTGAAGAAAAAACCAATCATGAAAGTTGGCAGGAGTTGATCTATCTTGTTTTCTCTCACTCTTGGGAAAATCTCTCTCACTCTTGTAAACATAACTGTTGACTGACCCAGTATGCTTACTCATTCAATTCTAAAACAACTAAAGATGTCCATTTAATCTCTTCCGTGCACAGGCAGCATTCTGTGATGGGTCAGAAATGACAGCTGTTGTTATCTGGCATCCTAACACAAGAAATAGACGACAGTTCTGACATTAAAAAGCGTTATATTATGTTGTCTTTTTAGCCAAACAGCCTTTTAACATCAAATTAAGTTATATCCACTCTGACTTCTAGTTTCTTAACTTGATGGCTCATTAAGAATTGTCCATTTACATGAAGATGGATCTTCACATTGAAAACATACATTTATTTTGGAATTAAACATAGAAGTAACATGTCTTAGCAGCCATCAGGATAAGAACATACACATCTCTACGGGCTTGAAGTTCTGGAAATGTCATAGGACATGTAATCACTGAAAATGTCATCACTGGTGAGAAGGGTGATCTTACACGTAAAGCAATGGACTGAGTCAGGAGAATGGAAATGCATAAATAATATCAAACATGCTATTTTTGAGATCTCAAATTTTTAGAACACACAGACTTACATTACAAAGAGATTTTTACTCACTAAAACATGCGTTCAGAGATGACCTCAGCACCTCTACAACAATGAGGTAAAAGCCATTCTTTACACAGCTTTAAGGTGTTACCAGCATCAACTGTAGCAGTAGACAAGGATATCTGAAAGCCAGGGTGGGAGCACCCAAAAAAAAAAAAAAAAAAAAAAAGTAATTTTCAAGTATTTTGCTCCAAAATGCATTAATAATTTGTAATATTTAAATATACATAATTACCTACATTTTGACATCTTACAGTTTTGTATGTATTTTTAAAATATTTCAATTCACTTTTAGAGCTCCAATATATTTAATAGCATCAGTGGCAACACATTTTAGCCATTTCTTACTTCATCCTAGAAGGAAGTCACAATGCTGATTGAATGACTCATGTAATTTTCATGGGAATATAGTGATGTCATACACAGAGGATTGTGACCTTTCAATGATTAAACAGGAAAAAAAAAAAAAAGAGATGGGGAGGGGAAAAGTCTTGGCATAAACACAAAAATAGTAAAGCAAGTTAGAAGAGTAAGCTGCTTTTTGTACAAGAGCCTGCATCCAGAGTCTTGAAGTTCTCCTCTGTGTAAAGGAAGCCTCTATAATAAATAGGGTTAGGCCTGATCTACACTACAGAGTTAGGTTGGCATAAGGCAGCTTATGTTGATCTAACTCTGTAAGCGTCTACACTAAAATGTGGCTCCTGTTGATGTAACTCACTCACCACACCAACTTAATAACTCCACCTCCCCGACAGGCCTAGTGCTTAGAGCGACATACTTAGGTCGACGCAGCGTCAGTCTAGACACTGCATTGCTTATGTCAATTTTAGTGGCCTCTGGGAGGTGTCGCACAATGCCCTACTGTGACCGCCATGGTCACCATTTTGAACTTTGTTGCCCAGCAGCCAGGTACACAGGTCTACTCTAAATGCTCACAAATTTTTGAAATTCCATTTTCTGTTTGTTTAGCATGGACAGCTCACCTAGCAACTGCCCAGCTGACCACGCTGGTTACACGCTGCAGACATGCTCCTGCCTGGAGTACACAGGAGGTGGTGGAGCTCCTGTGTCTGTGGGGAGAAGAGGCTGTGCAGGCACAGCTACGATCTAGCTGTAGAAACGTCCATATCTGCGAGCAGACCACTCGGGGCATGAGGGAGAAGGGCTAAAAGAGGGTCCCGTAGCAGTGCCACATGAAAGCCAAGAAGCTGTGGCAGGCATACCAGACGGCCAGGGACGCTAACAGTTGTTCTGGTGCAGAGCTGCAGATATGCCACTTTTACAAAGAGCTGCGTGCCATCCTCGGCTGAGACCACCCCGAAGAGCCCCGTGGTACTTCAGGGGAGTCAGAATCACAGGCCCCCTGAGTGAATAGTGAGGAGGTGATGTTGGACAAGGGAGGAGTAGTATGGGGGACAGATGACCGGGGGATCCAGTGGTGCAGCCAGCCAGGACCTGTTTATTCCAGAGCAGTCGAGCCAGTCCCTACAGTCCAGTATGGGCAAGCCTGATGCAGGGGAAGGAACCTCTGGTAAGTGCGCAATTTGCTTTGAAACTGCAGGGACACCTCTGTTCATTTACTCTTTTTTAAATCATGCTTGAACAGGTAGTGAAATAACCAATAGATACAAAGTTGCTATCTGCTTCTCACTCCCTTGCACAATTAGGCCAAGGGGGCCCTGCACAATAATTTGTTTAAGTGCACTGGGATGTCCCATGAATCCTCCATAAAGATCTCGAGGAAACTTTCCTGGAGGTAGTCTGCAATCCTCTGCCCAAGGTTTCTGGGTGGGGCTGCCTTATTTCTTCCGCCACAATAGGACACGTTCCCACACCACTCAGCAATTACTTCAGCAGGCACCATTGCAGCGCACAGGCTAGCAGCATAGGGTCCCTGTCTGCAGACAGACGCATGCAGGAGCTGTTCCCTTTCAGCCTCCATTACACACAGGAGTGAGATCTCAGCTAACATCACCACTGCCTGTGGAAAACGGTACCAGCATTCAGTTCAATTCTCCTAACCACATATAGTCATGCCCATGAGCTACCACACCCCCATTGTCCCAACTCGCCCCCTGTCTTTGGGCGGTATTCACCATGGCTGGGACTGCTGCTGTGCTCTATGAATCTCAAGGAGAAGTGAGAATGTAGTGCCTGTAACTTGTGTGGATGAAGGGGAGTGAGTTCAGGATACCAAGTTTCCGTTTATCTTGTGAATACACTCTCAATAGTACCTCTGTGTACTGTATCTTTTGCATCTGGAAATGTGACCTTGAGGGTCTCTCCATCCACACCAGCGGAGCGGCTCAGTCAGATAAGAAGAAGAAGGAAGAGGACGTGTAGTGACATGTTTCAAGAGATCCTGCAAGCCTCTGGGGCTTCAGATACTGAGCACAGAGCTTGGAGGATCACCCTCAAGGACAGAAAGGAAAGGGATAGAATGGAGAGGAGAAAAGCAAAGGAAAAGGAGAGAGAGAGAGCGCAGCAGGAGATGCTAGCACTTCTCAAGCAGCAAACGAGAGATGCTGGAGACTCTTGTTGATCTTCAGGTTCAAAAGATCCGTGCTCGCCTTCCTCTGCAGCCCATAGATAGTTGCATTCTGGGACCTCCCTACACACATTCCCAGGAAATCCGGGGCTGATGCACTACCCCATCACTCCACCCTGAAGGAGAGTACAGGCAATCACAGCCACACATACACTGACCTGTGAGAGATACAGCTGGTGTATGTGTTTGTGAAATGAAAATGAATGTTCTTTCCCCTTCAAAGGTTCTTTTCCTTGTATTTATAAAGTTTAATTCCTTTATAAATATGTCTGTTTGCATAGGTTTGGAATAAAAGTCTATTTATGGAAACTTAATTCATCTTTATTAGTTCACAGCATATGCTGGGTGGGTCTGACATCATTCACAGATAATGGCAATAGGTACATTCATTTTCAATGTTATATTACTACACACTGAGCACTCATTACAAGGTTCATACCGGGGTTCAAAAAAACCAGTGCCAAGCAGAGCACACTACAGCAACATACTTTACTGTAGGTCACTATTAAAATGGTCTTTCAAAGACTCCCTAATTGATATAGCTCCCTGTTGAGCTCTTCTTATAACCCCAGTATCTGGCTGCTCAAAATCAGCAGACAGCCATTCCACCTCCACCCTTCACCCCAGCAGAAACTTTTCCCCCTTTGCTTCACAGATATTATGAAGCACACAGCAGGCAGCTATAACCATTGGGATTTTTTTTCCACTGAGATCAAATCTCATGAGTAGACAGCACCAGCAGCTTTTCAAACAGCCAAAGGCACATTCAACGGTCATTCTGCACCTGCTGAGCCTGTTGTTAAAGCACTTCTTGCTGCTGTCAAGGTGGCTGGTGTACGGCTTCATGAGCCACGGGAGTAAGGGGTAGACTGGGTCTCCCAGGATCACTACTGACATTTCAACATCCCCAATGGTAATCCTCTGGTCTGGAAAAAGTCCCTGCTTGCAGCTTTCTGAACAAGCCTATGTTCTTAAAGATGTGTGTGTATGCAGCTTCCTTTACCATCCTGCGTTGATGTCAGTAAAACATCCCTGGTGATCCACAATGCTTGCAATACCATAGAAAAGCATTCCTTTCCGTTGATGTACTCTGTGGCAAGGTGGTCTGGTGCCAAAATAGGGATACGTGTGCCACTATCACTCCACCACCGTTCAGAAACACCATTTCTGCAAAATCATCCAATATGTCCTACACATTGCCCAAAGTCACAGTCCTTCATAGCAGGACGCAATTAATGGCCCTGCATTCTTGCATCACAGCTACCTCCACAGTGAATTTCCCTACTCCAAATTGATCCCCAACTGATCACTAGCAATCGCCAATTGCTTTTCCACGGTCAGTGCAGCTCTCATTTTGGTGTCACTCTGCTGGAGGGCTTGGGAAAGCTACACACACACAAACACACCTAGGAATGTGGCCTTGCACATCCAAAAATTCTGCAGACACTGCGAGTCATCCCAACCTGCATAACAATGTGATCCCAACAGTCAGTGTTTGTTTCTCAGGTTCCGAACCAGCACTCCACCTCTGCAGCTGCTCTGTGAATCCAACAACCACCTTGAATTGTTTCTTTCTATGTCCCACAGCAACCTAGCCTCCAAGGAGTCATCATGTTCCCTGTAGCTCCTCTGGCAGCTCTGCAAATACCGCAGGATCAGGCGCGCCATGCTTGCAAGGCTCATCACAACAATGCAGAGCTTTGCAGGATCCATCCTTCTCACACAGATGGAGTGGGCTGTGGGGCTTTTGAAAAGAGGCGCGAAACATTATGGGATGGAGATAACATTATGGGTTAGGGAAAACTGCACCATGTTTCCAGTCAGCCCTGTATGCATGCATCCGATGAAGTGAGCTGTAGCTCACGAAAGCTCATGCTCAAATAAATTGGTTAGTCTCTAAGGTGCCACAAGTACTCCTTTTCTTTTTGCGAATACAGACTAACACGGCTGTTACTGTGAAAGGAGTGTACTGTGGACGTGTAAAAGTGATTTAATTATTGTGGCGGCTGTACATCAACGTAACTTAGGTTGACTTAATTTTGTAGTGTAAACTTGCGCTTACTTATGGTAACAGAGGTCCCTGTGCACAAAAATGATATGAAATAGCAACACAGAACAGAAGCTGACTGACCTTATAAGGAAACAAGTGATCACATACAATACCTGACAAGTTTTTCAATTTCTTTAAAAACTACAAGGCATGAACTACGCAAATATCAGTCTCCAGTTTGAAGAACCTGAATTTTGAATTGCAGCATTCTGTGAATTAAAAAAATATAAGAATTATCTTCCTCAATTTCTAGGTTTTTGATTATAAAGTGGGAAGGGACATTTAAAACAAAGCTTTATTTGAATCATAAAATAAACTGTTTCCAAAAATATTTTGCAATGCCTGTATAATGGCCTCAAGAGAGTCAGTAATTTAGACAACTATGCTACTAGCAGCCACAAAAGCTACATTTTAGAGCAAGCCCTGCTTTGGAACAATTGAAACTTTCTCCAGTGCAAAGTCCACACACAGGCAGCAGTGTTTCCCTGCAAGCATCTAACAGTTTCATTATTGTTTAATCACCCCACCCCCCAAAACACCCTCCAACCATCTATTAGGCTTCACATTTCACCCGTCTCTGCAATTAGCCTAGAATGTCAGGCACATATGGGAACAGTTTCCTGGATTCACATGAGAAAAAATGCTAATTGTCTAAACACAGAAGCCATTCATCTTCCTATAATTATAGAGATACTGATCATTCTAAAAAAAATTATTTCAGGACTCCAGGACCCATTTGTGCTCAAAATTACAAAACCAAGTACCTGTGAAGACCCCATTAGAGATGTGATGAATAAAAGTAGCTCACTGCAACTAGTTAAAGGACAAAGCGTCCACCAATCCAACTCTCCTCACGGGGACCACAGCAGAGTTACCAAAGTTGTGTTGTATCAGAATGCACTAGTTGCAAGGTACAATGCAGCTTTAACTTGCTACCGACCACCCCTCCCATCCAAAGAATTCCATTGCTCAGTGCCTTGCCTGAGCCACAGATATCTAAAGAGAAAAAAGTTCCAAAGGAATATTGACGTGAATGTGTAAGAAAACTATGAATGCATGATGCAAGCCTACAAAACATATCATCATTGCACATAAACCGAAAGCACTATAAATAACCTCTCATTAGCAAATGTTTACAGTGGGTGATTTTAACAACCACAAAACTGACTGAACGGTATGGTACGAAGAAGCGATTTACTGATACCATAGAATGACTGCTTTTAGAGCAGATTGTTTTGACCCTGACAAGGGACAATATCGACATAAGCTTGATCTACACCAGGAGTCGGCAACCTTTCAGAAGTGGTGTACTGAGTCTTCATTTATTCACTTTAATTTAAGGTTTTGCGTGCCAGTAATACATTTTAATGTTTTTTAGAAGGTCTCTCTCTATAAGTCTATTTATTATATAACTAAAACTATTGTCATATGTAAAGTAAACAAGGTTTTCAAAATGTTTAAGAAGCTTCATTTAAAATTAAATTAAAATGCTGATCTTACGCCGCCAGCCTGCTGCCAGCCTGGGATTCCGTTCACCTAGGCCGGCAGCGGGCTGAGCGGGGCCTGCGACCAGGATCCCGGCTGACAAGGGGCTGGCAGCCAGAACCCCAGACCAGTAGCGGGCTGAGCGGGGCCAGCGGCCGGGACCCCAGACCGGCAGTGGGCCGAGCGGCTCAGCCCGCTGCCTGTCTGGGATCCCAGCCCTGCCCACATAGAGTGGGCACCTACCTTCTCCCTGGTTCTCGCCCATTCTCTTCCTCTCTCTCTGCACTGAGCTGAGGGTGGGAGTGCACTGAGCACAGAGCTGGGGGTGAAGGAGCAGGCTGGAGGTTGGGGTGTTGGGCCTGGCCAAGAGCTAGAATGACAGAGGGGGCTCAGGGTTGGGGCAGGAGGTTTGGGTGTGGAGTGCTTACCTGGGCAGCGCCCATTTGGTGCAAGGGGTGCAGGTGGGAATGTGGTGGGGGGGGTGTGCAGGAACTCCCATTTGGTGCTCAGAGTGGGGGTGGGAATGTGGGGGGTGCAAGAGTCAGGGCATGGGGTGTGGCGGGTGCAGGAGTCATAGCAGAGGGCTGGGGGCATGTGAGGGGGTGCAGGAATCAGAGCATGGGGTGTGAGGGGGCTGGGTCTGTGGGGGGGGCTGGAGTCAGGGCTAGGAGTGTGTGAGGGGGGTGCTGGGATCAAGGCAGAGGGCTGGGGGTGTGGGCTAGGGTCATGGGGGTCGCTCCCAGCCCCCTGCCCAGAGTGGCTCATGGCAGGGGGCTGGAGGGGACATGCCCTGATTCCACACCCTGTCCCCAAGGCCCTGTCCCCAACTCTTCTCCACCTCCTCCCCGAAGCAGCGAGTACGAGTACGCTGCGGGCTCGGCTTCTCCCCCTCTGTCACAAGGGCCATCAGCTGATGGGCGGCAGGGAGGGAGAGGAGGAGGGGCAGCAACCCAGCACGCTGGGGGAAGAGGCGGGGGAGGAGGGAGCTTGCCTGCCCTGCAGCAGTAGCCAGCAGGACTAACCTTCTTCACCCTGCCCCCACGGGGGGTGGGGGGGGAGGGCAGGCCAGGGCAGGCAGGATTTTTAATGGCACACTGCTGCCTGCCGGGGTCCCGGGGGTTCGGCAGCGGGCTGAGCGGGGCTCGCGGCTGGGACCCGGCCGGCAGCAGCGTGCCATTAAAAATCGGCTCACGTGCCGTGTTTGGCACGCGTGCCATAGGTTGCCGACCCCTGATCTACACATACAAGTTGCACTAGTGCACCTAAGGGTGTGATGTTGCACTAACGTAGTTAAATCAATGCATTTTTGTGTGTGAGCACTCTTACATAGGTTAAAACCCAACTTACATAGTTTAGCTCTTGGGACAAGCTAAACAAATGAAGGCATACCAATTCCTATTCAAACCTTACCTGACATAGGAAGTCAGTGTGGCTTTACCAAAAAAGGAAATCTAACTAGTATTCTAGAGCAAATTGAGAAACTCAAGTGCAGGAAATTACTAGGTACTCAATAGATATTGGGAGATCCTGAAAAGGATGCATCCTGTCTCTAAAACATGGGTGGGCAAACTACAGCCCGCGAGCCACATCCAGCCCTTCAAACATTTTAATCCGGCCCTCGAGCTCTCGCCGGGGAGCAGGGTCGGGGGCTTGCCCCGCTCTGCGCATGCTGTGGCTCCACGCGGCTCCTGGAAACAGCGGCATGTCCCCCCTCCGACTCCTACAGGTAGGGTCAGCTAGGGGACTCCACACGCTGCCCCTGCCCTCCCCCTCTGGAGCCCTCACCCCCTCCTGCACCCCACCCCCAATTTCGTGAGCATTCATGGCCCTCCATACCATTTCCATACCCAGATGTGGCCCTCAGGCCAAAAAGTTTGCCCACCCCTGCTCTAAAAGCAACAATTGTTTCTAAAGACTTGAAAGTCACTAATGTGGAAATGTATCTTCTAGAAAAAAAAGCCTTGAGGAGTTTCCAGGAATTACAGATTGATCAGCCTCACCTCCAGTTTAGAGAAACTGAGTAAGTCTAACCAGATACCTCAGAGAAAGGTGTATGATCCCCACAGTAGACAGCTGTAGGATAGCCTGCCTCGACATGAGGTTTTACCATGATCTCTACAGAGACTAGTTTAAGGCCTGAAACATTAGATTTAATATTCCTTCCAAAATATGTAGGCACTGAACAAACATTTAAATCAGTCCCTGCCCCCAAAGAATGTACAGTCTAGGTCAGCGGTAGGCAAACTGGCCCGAGGGCCACATCAGGGTATGGAAATTGTATGGCGGGCCATGAATGCTCACAGTTCCCTGTCAATGGGAGCTGCGGGGCCCGCGCTTGGGGCAGGGGCAGCGTGCGGAGCCCCCAGGCTGCCTGTATGCGTAGGAGCCGGAGGGAGGACATGCCGCTGCTTCTGGGAGCCGTGCAGAGCCACGGCACGTGTGGAGCAAGGCAAGCCCCGGACTCCGCTCCCCGTCGGTAGCTCAAGGGCCAGATTAAAACGTCTGAAGGGCTGGATGCGGCCCCCAGGCCGTAGTTTGCCCACCCAGGTCTAGGTTATAAGTAAATGAAACCAACAAACTTGGTGGGTTGAATTACAAGGCTACAGTATTACAAGTAATCAGTACATCTTTAGCTATGAAAATTAAAAGCATGTACTTCCAAAGCCAACAACAAAGACAGGGAATACAGGTTTGGGATGGGGAAGGGAGGAAGGAATTAGATTGACAAAATAAATGCATCTAGTATGCTAACAAGCCCCAGATAGTTTAAAGATATTACTGCATGGCTTTCTGCCTTAATTTTATTTTTAATCCTGCAAGCATAGGAAGAGAGGGTACGGGGACACTCCATTCAAAGGGCATAACTCTTGTGGAAACCTGTGGAAGTCTATTTCACCTCAGTAAAGGCATGGGTAAATAAACATTTATCCACAGACAAATTACAGTGGAAGATATCTTTGCTTTCATTAAAGTCTGATTAATACTGACAGAGGAAATGCTCAAACCCCTCTACTCTATAGTTAGACAGTTCCCCAACCACTCAGAGGATGCATCCTGAAACAGCCAGCACTGGCCAGTGTAGTAGAGAAGATAATGGATTTAGGTGGATCAATTTGTTTCATTGGACCCAGTTGTTCCATTAAAGCCAGTTATGTTTATCCATAGGGCAGCTTGCTGATATAACCACAAATCCTTCTCACCACCAACATTGTGAACACAGAAGTTGTTATAGGGACATAGTATTCTGAATATGAGAGAAGGGAGGGTCTAGAACAGTGGTTCTCAACCCACGGCCCAATCAGCACAGAGCTGCGGCCCATGTGACATTTTCAGGGCCGTACAGGTAGAGTATATTGCAGGTGGGCTAAACAGTGGCTCATGAGTCGCATGCAGCTCTTTCACAGTCGAAGTGCAGTTCCTGGAGCTCCCCGAGCACCCCACCCATTCTCCACCTTCAAGACTGGGCAAGGCGGGAGCTCGGGGCTTCTGCCCTGCGGCAGTGTGGTAAGACATGGGGCTTCTGCCGGGAGGGGGTTAAGGAATTTAGCCCGTCGGGGGAGCATCGGGACAGAAGCCCCACAGCCCAGCAGGTGCCACCCCATAGGGCAGGTTGTGTGTGTCTTGCGGCTCTCAAACTTCTGAAGATTATTGTATGCAGCTTGGAGGTTCAGTAAGTTTGGCCACTCCTGGTATATTGTGTTGTGTGTGGATGAGGCCCACCAAACACAGAGAGCTGCATGTGTATCCCACAATGGTAAATAGGTTGAGGACCACTGATCTAGAACATACAGGAAATATTGAACACAGATAGTTCACCCCCACTACTCTTCTGCTAATACTTATATGGGTTCAATTTATTTGGAACTGGTAAAATAAAATGGTACTAGTGAAAATTATGACACTGAGTAAATTTCAAACAAAACCAAAAAGGATTACTGTAGCCATCTATGCCATATCAATTTGCAGTTAGTACAGCTAGTGTAAGAAAAAGAAACCCCACTGCCTTCAAACCTGCAGAAAGATAATCCTAAATAAAAAATTACTTTACTTTCCAATCACCAGCGTAATGAAAGGGAGTGCTGAAACTAGAGAAGTATTTCCCTTAGTCCAGTTCCTTATTGATCCAGTCAAGTGAGAAAGACCGAGTAACACAACTTAATACACCATAGCATTATAGTTCTCTAAAGAGAACATCTAATTAAGAATTGCACAACGTGCTCTAGGACATAACATATACATATTCTGTGAAAAAAAATTAGTGGCAATGCAGAGTCTTAGTAAACAATACATAAATGACACACGCTTCCGTATCTCTTGGCAGATTAAACATCACCTTGCACGCTACTAGAATCTGTGAACTGTAAAGCTAAATTCTTCTAGCTAGCTAAATTCTTATGTCATGCTTACCTCTACACTATTGGCTTGCCTTCTGCTATCATAAAGATACATTAGATTAAGATACATGAACTGTTATGAAGTGCAAGAGTCCTTCCATTAGCGTTCAAAACGTGTAAAGTACTTGCAGGTGCTTCCTTCCCCCCCCACCAAGTGCCTAATCTGTACAAATTCAGACTGGACTATGTGTAAGTGAGTTTTCAATGTGAGACACTTATTTACAATTAATCATAATACTGCAATGTTTGTTAGAAGCCTACCTTGACAAGGCATGTCATTACTTCCCCAGCAACACTTTGTCTAGCTTACAGGAAAAAGCCTCTGAAGAACAGGCAAACTACCTTTACTTTTCACCTGGCTCACAGATAATGCCCCTTTGCCTTCCTGTTACATTTCCATCGTTATTTACACTTTGTTAAGATAAATATTTAATTTTTGCCTGATTTTGTTTATGACATAAAAACAGGAAGGGTATTTCCACTATACGGGTAAAGTTATTCATTGAGAAACTAGTTTGGCTCCATTACATCAAGAAAACAGCATCCTGGTGCCACTGGCATTGTACCAAATGAGCAAGGACTTTGGACATGATAAAATGCACATGACAGCAAACAGTTAAGGCAAAATAACAACACTTGACACTTCCACAGCACTCTACTGTCTGGCAGCATTTACACATAGTAGCTAACTGAGCCTCACAACCCTCTGCCAGGGGGTTCAGTGTCACTGTGGCCGTTGGACAAATGGGGAAAGCGAGGCACACAGAGACGGAAGGGGACTTACCTGCCAGCACACTGCAGCCAGTGTTTGAAATACAGCAGCTCCTAATTCCCAGTCCCCACAATCTCAGGCTTTACCCACAGGACTTTGTTAAGGGGCTCCCCAACCCTTCACCAACCCCTCCACAGCAATACAGCCCCCTTCGCCTCACCCCCTGCCCAAGAGAGAACAAAGCCCAATGAACCCCCAACACCGCCCCCACACACCTCTCTCCTACCCCCCCGGGGACAGCCCCCCCAACCCGAGCAGCCCCCCCACTCTCTCCTGCCCCCCCAACCCCAGGAGCCCCCCCCACACCTCTCTCCTGCCCCCCCAACCCCGGGCAGCCCCCCCCCCGCCTCTCTCCTGACCCCCGCCCCTCCTGCCTCCCCCAACCCCGGGCAGCCCCCCCGCCTCTCTCCTGCCCCCGCAACCCCAGGCAGCCCATCCCTCCCTCCTGCTCCCCCCAAAACCCCGGGCAGCCCCCCTGCCTCTCTCCTGCCCCCCCAAAACCCTGGGCAGCCCCCCCCTCCTGCCCCCGCCTCTCTCCTGCCCCCCCAACGCTGGGCAGCCCCCCACCTCTCTCCCGCCCCCCCAAAACCCCAGGCAGCCCCCCCCCGCCCCCCTCCTCTCTCCTGCCCCCCCAACCCCGGGCAGCCCCCCCGCCTCTCTCCTGACCCCCGCCCCTCCTGCCTCCCCCAACCCCGGGCAGCCCCCCCAACCCCGGGCAGCCCATCCCTTCCTCCTGCTCCCCCCAAAACCCGGGCAGCCCCCCCACCTCTCTCCTGCCCCCCCAACCCCAGGCAGCCCCCCCGCCTCTTTCCTGACCCCTCCTCCTGCCTCCCCCAACCCCAGGCAGCCCATCCCTCCCTCCTACTCCCCCCAAAACCCCGGGCAGCCCCCCCACCTTTCTCTTGCCCCCCCAACCCCAGGCAGCCCCCCCTCCCCCAACCCCGGACAGTCCGTCGCTCCCCCAAAACCCCAGGCAGCCCCCCCACCTCTCCCCCGCCCCCCAACCCCGGGCAGCCCCCCCCGCCTCTCTCCCGCCCCCCTAAAACCCCAGGCAGCCCCCCCACCTCTCTCCTGCCCCCCCAACCCCAGGCAGCCCCCCCCGCCTGTCTCCTGACCCCCGCCCCTCCTGCCTTCCCCAACCCCGGGCAGCCCATCCCTCCCTCCTGCCCTCCCAACCCCGGGCAGCCCCCCCCCTCCAACCCCCCCAAAAACCCGGGCAGCCCCCCCTCCTCTCTCCTGCCCCCCCCACCCCGGGCAGCCCCCCCCCGCCTCTCTCCTGCCCCCCCCAACCCCGGGCAGCCCCCCCCCGCCTCTCTCCTGCCCCCCCCCCGGGCAGCCCCCCCGCCTCTCTCCTGACCCTCGCCCCTCCTGCCTCCCCGCCTCTCTCCTGCCCCCCCCCAACCCCGGGCAGCCCCCCCCCGCCTCTCTCCTGCCCCCCCCGGGCAGCCCCCCCGCCTCTCCTGCCCCCCGCCTCTCTCCTGCCTCCCCCAACCCCAGGCAGCCCCCCCCGCCTCTCTCCTGACCCCCCAACCCCAGGCAGCCCCCCCCCCGCCTCTCTCCTGACCCCCCAACCCCAGGCAGCCCCCCCCCGCCTCTCTCCTGACCCCCCGGCCCCCTCACCTGCTCTGCCCCTCGCTCCCGGGCGGGGGTGTCTCTGGTATCACCCGGCCCGGGCCGTCCCCTCCGGCGAGGCGGGGGGGGGGAGGGGAGGGGAAGGGCGCTGGCGCCTGCACCGAACCTCCCCCTCCGCACCGCGCGGCGGCGGCGCTATGACAACTCCCCACCCCGGCGGCCGCCAGCCAAAGAGACGTGGGCCAGAGCGGTAGAAGCCAGCGAGAGGAGGGCTAGAGCGGCCTCTCGGCGCTGCCAGCCGGCGCCGCCACAGCGACCGCTGGTGGGGAGGCGGGGGCAGCGCAACTCAGGCTGGGAGTGGTGCTTAGACCATGAGGGCGGAAATAACTAGTCCCTGGGAAAGACGGTTCGAATCCCGCCCGAGGCAGGGGCGGGTCCCCTCACCTAGCTAGCAAGTGTGAAAAATCAGGAATTCTTTCAGGGAGTGGGGTAGAGTTGCTTATATAAAATAAAGCCCCTAATATTGGAACATGTGGTCACCCTATCCTCACCCCACTACAGAGCCTGGTGTCAGGGTCCCCTCACCTTGTAAATCCCACCCTTGGACTCCAAGAGCAAATCCCCAGGCCCGACCTAGCTGGAGCTTCATAACCCTGGGCAGGGCCCTGTTTCAGGATCAAATCTGAATGCCCCCAGGCAGAGTCCAGGTTCCAGCATCATCCCGTGAAGCAGGGCCTGGATCTAAGATCTGACGCCCCTGACCCATGGACCTGGGTTCAAACCTTTACCCCAAGCAAGAGCTGGCTTAGGGTTTGAATCCCTGCATGGGACTCAACTGGGGGAATAAATCTGAACCCAAGACCAGCCCTGCTGGGGGTTCAGATCCTGGCCAGAGTCACAGCTGCTCTTCCTTCTCTTTGATGCATTGAGTTCCACTGCGATTACTGTTTCTGGCTTTTTGGGGGCAAAGAGTGAGATCATGTCTGCTCTGGGTGCATATTAAAAATCCCTGGCCACTTTGCGGTTTTCCCCTAACTTGCAGCTGCATGCACATATCACAGTGGTGGAGTGCTATTGAGTCCTCCCTGCAAAAAGGTACTGTCAAGTACATGCAAGATAATCTCACTTCTATGAGATATTTGACCATCTTGTTTGCCCTAGCAACCTCCAGCCATAGCAGCTCCCATCAGATTTGTTTCAGTTGATAGGGATGTCTCAGAATGCATTTTTCACTCTGTTTTCAATTTCATCTCCTGCATTTAGAAAACTATCTAAGGTGCCTTATCTCCCTCTGTACACACTGCATAGCTTGCATTAGAACAGGGGTGGGTGTGGGCACCAAGATGATTAGCCAGATTCTCATGGTATTTAGGACACAAGCCATGTTCAACCATGATTTCATTATAAATGTAGGGAAAGTCAACTTTGGTTGGAAGTCATGCTTTGCCACACGGCTCTGGCTGCTGAATCCAAGATCCTGCCTCTTGCACTGGCCCCTACCTTTCAGCTGAAGGCAAGATCCTATAACCATAACATCACTGATAAAAACAATACATGCCACTTATATCACACTTTGCCTGTTCAAAGTGCTTGAAATGCAGCCAGAAGACTCACGACATTATCTCTGTCATGAAACACGCCCCCGTTATTTACCTTACAGCCAACACCAGGAAGGTAGGAACTGCCCCACTCTAAGCGATGGTCTGTCTAGTCCAGTATTCTGCTGTCAGCAGCAGCCTGTCTCTGTTGCTTCAGAGGAAGGCATAAAACACCAAATTGGCTCTGTACGCTGATCGAGGAAGGACATTTCTTCCTGACCCCTTCTGGTGAGCAGCTTATTCCCTGAAGTGTAAGGATTGATAGCTTGTAGCAGTATAGCTCGGCTTTATGCAGTTTAAGCCTTCTCTGCTTAGCAATTTCCTCGAAACCTTTTGCATCACAGCTCCATGATTGTGAAACATACTCTGAGAACTAGCAGTTGCTTCGAGTTTCTTCTTCATTTCCTTGCTTCTGAATATTTGCATATGTTCTACCCCAGTTGGGGGTATGAGATGAGTCACTACAGTTATCCATAGTGTGGGGAAGCTGTGAAATCAAACTATTGCAACAGGGCTTGGGGCATTTGGAAGAAGGAGACTGAAAGGAAGGACAGAACTCTTCCAATCTCCCCTTGCCTCTCTGCCTACTTCCCACCCACCCACTCACTCAAAATAGCCACCCTGACATTTGGAGGCAGTCTTTCATAGAGCTCCTCATGTCCACCCCTCCGTTCTCCCCCTACTTCCCAACCCACTCGTTCCCCACAGTCCACGCTCTCCAGTTGTGGAACCTTCTTTCACTGACCTTGCTCCAGCTAGCTAGAGTTCTCTCCCCTCCTCCTTCCCTTCCACCAAGTCACTGCACCTCTTCCTATCTCACCTCTGAAGCTTTCCTCTGACTGGCACTTGTGGTGACTAGAGAGAGCACAGCAATTGCCCAGAAACAAATTGTTTTTTGCCTCTGGAGACGTTTCCATCTCTGCCCTAATGACTTGGACACTCCTGGAAAATGTGTGCACTGAATCCAAGAAGACTTACAAAGTACGCAGAAGAGAACACACACAAAACGTCGTTAAGGCGAGGTTAAAGTTGCAGGCACGTGTCAATGGTTTAATGCTGAGGCTTTCAAAGCCACCTTAGGGCTCCGGATGCCCAATGGCCATCCAAATTGCTTGGGTAGCTTTAAAAATCTCTGGCTAAATGCAGGTTACGTAAGGTTGAGATCAGACTCGATGATCTAATAGTCCCTTCTAGTCTTCACCTCTATGGATCTATGACAGCATCTGGAAATTTTTATATAATTTCCCTTTCCTACTCCACCTCCCCCAATTTGTACTCCACCTTGGACTCCCAAACTAAATGGAAAAAGTAATAATGACAGATAGGAGTTTACCTGAAAGGTTTATAAACCGGTGTGTAAACACAGCTGGTACAAAAGACATAACAGGTCAAATTTGATAGTGACTTCAAGGGAGCTGAGCCAATCTGCAGCAGCAGAGAATTTGGCCCACTGTATTCCACCAGACACGCATGACAACTATTTGCGCAGAAAAGTAAGATTGTAAGACAAAAGTCAGTTTGCAAGCTGTGTGGGACAGGGGTTGTCTTTTAGGGTTCGTATAGCACGGGTCCTGGTGCCGGATCAATACAAATAATAATTACAAATGGCTTCCAATGATGATAAACCTATTTTATTTATATCTGGTCACATGGTTCTTTGCTACTTTCCTAGACTACAGCATTGACTTAGCTATTGTGCTTATTGTTATCTCACACAGCAATGCATACGCATTAAATTGTTGGTTGGCTGAGTTAATGGAAGGTGTTGTACACCTTCTTGTTAAATTATACCCCTGAGAGAACAGAGATCTTGGGTTCTCACAAGCACTGTAGCAACACACAGGTGACAAACAAAATCCAATGGTAGCAAAACCCAGACCTGCTGCTGCCTCCTGGGAAATTCTGAAAAACATGCAATTCAGGGCAATTAGACCAAAATCTCAGATCCGTTTTGTGTGTTTCTTTGCTCCTTTCATTACCAGGGACATTTGCCTGCAGACGAAAATAGAAGACTAAGTCCATTTGTACTCTGGGGAAATTTACAAAAACTCCTTCCTGAGTCAAACACCAGTTTGGCTACAGCAATGCCAGCACGAATGGGAGCCATGGTATAGAAAGAAGCTGGACCGGTTTACATTGCAGCATTAGCGAAAAACAAGTCTAATCAACGTGATGGTAAAAATGGATCCAGAGACCAGAGCCTTGTCTACACTAATGTTCTCACTGGTGCAAACACTGATTCAGCTAAATCAGGGGGGGTGTTTTTTTGTACAGTTCCCTGAGTTCAGGCCAGGCCTTAGAGTCCATCTGTCCTCACCTGAAATCGTGATCATTTGCAGGCGCAGCAGCTGGTCTAGAATAACCTCATTAAAACAAAGTTCCTGTTTTCCACGCAAAATATTCCTTATAATAATAATTTTTTAAAAATGAGTCAAAGGAATACAGAAAGTGGTATCAAATACATCAGCCAAGAAGTGCGTAAACACCGGACCAGATCTGCCACTGCTGTCAGTCAGGAGCAACACCCAATTTGCACCAGCTAAGGATCTGGCCCAAGATACTTATACCTTTTTCCAGCAATTCTTTATGCAATATACCAAAATACCAATACTCCCACTGACAAACTACCCATGAGTACTCTGGGTAGCAAAGATGTGACCATAAAAAGCTCTGAGAACTTCTCTTGTGGTTTCCCTTCAGCAGCCCGTGTCCACCCTCGTGCTGCTACAGAATAAGCAGAGTGGGACCCAGGCCTGAAGGCTGATGACCCTTTAGAGGTAGAACAGGACTAAAACTAATGGCTGCTACAGTAGATGGAATTCCAGCTCCTGAAGGTCTTGATGGTATGCTTTATTGAGGCCACCCAGGGACCCTCACTAGAGGGCTGGAGGTTCTGGGATCAGGCAGCTATAAAAAGCCATGTTACCAACAGTCTGGTGTTTACCCAGCAAAGAATTCAGCAAAATTCCCTCTGACCTCACGACACCCTGAGACAAAGGTTCCCCTGACAATCCACAAAACCCCCAGGAAAAGGCCTGTGGTTTTAATGCACTCCAGAAGAGTGCTACAGACACACACTACACTTGTCCAACTCAAACGCATTCCTCTGAGCTCTCCTTGAAGCCCAAACCTCTCTTGTCCAGAATGAGGGAGTTCCTTAACTGGCGGGGACAATAGGAAACAGCCCTGTTTCTACAGTCCTTTCTTCTGGGACTCCAAGCATCTCTCCTGGCCCTCAAGATGGCTTGGCTAACGTGGTCTGGCTCTGCAGTCTTCACCTTTGCAGCTAATATTACTGCCCACAGTAAAGGCCCTTGTAATCTGCTGTTCACTTTTCACTCTCCATCAGCATCCCTCTCCGGAAGCAGCTGGGCTCTCATCCAATATCCCACAGCTTCCGATGTCCAGCTCCACCTCAATCCCAGTTGGCTGTAAGGGAAGCCAAGAGGAAATTAAGCTCACATTATCAAAGGGCTTGTCTATACCGAGGCACCCAGGAAAGTTAATCCGAATTAATTGAAGGTATGAATTTGAACTGGATTAGTGAAACCGTATTAAATCCCGGTGTGAACACCCTCATTCAGAATTAAAGTGGCTTTAAGTCAGTTTATTTTAATTCACTTCCAAAAGTAAATACACACAGGGATTTAATGTGGTTTAACTAATCCATTTCAAATTCACGCATTTAGTTAATTCAGATTAACTTTCCTCTATGTCCACACGTAGACAAGCCCTAAGAGTTCATAATTAAGGGCACATCTGTACCTAGTATCAGTGTTACACTGTAAGCTCTTTGGGGACAGGGATCATCTCTAACTATTTTATTAGTGTCTAGTACAATATGGCTCTGATTTTGATTTGGGCTTCTGGATACTATTGCAATACAAATACACTTGACAACAATTTGGCTCAGGAAGGGAAACAGAATATAGGGCCAGATCTTCAGGTGGTATAAATCAGCATAGATCCAGTGACTTCAATGGAGTTACATGGGTTTACACCATCTTAGGGCTTGGCCCATAGTATCTAATTTGAAGCTGCAGTGAGAACAATACGATATAGTCACCCATGTCAATAACTGACCAGGACATCTGAGCCAATGTTCTTCTTGCAAGTAGGTATATGGGATCTTTAATGACCATGCGTAGTCAGGAGTGTTTCGATGGAACAACTGAGTCAGTGTGACCCAAATTAGAAATGGAACAACTGATTTAGTATGTCTGGAATTATAAAATGGGCCATTTAGAAGCGGGGGGGGGGGAAATACATGCACTTCACAGTTTATAGCTTGGTTGTATTTTCTTCAAGTCCCCAAAGCCCATCACAGCGTCCTGCCGGTGACTCCTGAATGAAGCCAGGGTTCTTGCATTACTTCCCTAAGGACTCAGTCCTTGCCTGGCATCCTATCTCTGACTTAACTCCAAGCCACCTTCTCCATGGCCATCCGCACCATTCCCAGATGGGCTCTCCGGAAAGTCTCACCTGCCGGGGCGATTTTGTTAAGGAAGCAATGCGACGGGTGCTAGCTTTTCCCCAAGTGCCTTCTCTGCTCTCTAACAGCACCCGGGTGCTGGGCACAAAACTCCAGGAGCGACCTAGGGCTGGTTTCAGGTGACCACTGCTGCCATCTCTGGTCACGTGGTTAGTCACCTGGAATGCAACAAACCAGCTTATCATTTCCAGCCAGTTATCAGCAATAATGGCTACTTCTTGCAATGAAACGCTTAGACACTTAGAACGTAAGAACATAACGGCCATACTGGGTCAGACCAAAGGTCCATCAAACCCAGTATCCTCTCCTCTGACAGTAGCCAATGCCAGGTGCCCCAAAGGGAATGAACAGACCGGTTATCATCAAGTGATCCATCCCCTGTCACCCAATCCCAGCTTCTGGCAAACAGAGGCTAGGGACACCACTCCTGCCCATCCTGGCTAATAGCCATTGATGGACTCATCTTCCACTAACCTAGCTAGCTCCCTTTTGAACCCCATCATAGTTTTGGCCTTCACAACACCCTCTGGCAAGGACTTCCAGAGGCTGACAGTGCATTGCGTGAAAAAATACTTTCTTGTGTTTGTTTTAAACCTGATACCTATTAATTTCATTTGGGAGCCCCTTGTTCTTGTATTATGAGAAGGAGTAAATATCACTTCCTTATTTACTTTCGCTATACCATTCATGATTTTATAGACCTCAATCATATCCCCCTGTAGTCACCTCTTTTCCAAGCTGAAAAGTCCCAGTCTTATTAATCTCTCTTCATACAGAAGCTGTTCTATACCCCTAATCATTTTTGTTGCCCTTTTCTCAACCTTTTCCAATTCCAATATATCTCTTTCAAAATGGTGTGACCACACCTGCACACAGTATTCAAGGTGTGGGAGTACCATGGATTTATAGAGGCAGTATGATATTTTCTGTCCTTTCTTGATGACGAGGGAGAGAATGGATGCAATCAGCTGCTTCCACTGGTTTTTGTTCCTTTCCTTCCTTTGCTCCCTGTCATGACTGGCCATGCTGCCCGTCCAGTGCTTAATTTGTAATGAAAGAGGTGCCAGGGCTCAAGCAAGTTTTTTTTACTTTAATAACTGATGCGGGAGGCCTAGAGGTGCCAGGGCTATGAACTGCCAAGCCTAGAGGTGCCGGGGCTCAGCCCTGGGACAAATTAAGCCCTGTGCCCTTCGAAATATAACATGGTGTGGCTCTCTGTGCCTCTCCAGTGGCTATGCCATGTATACAGGTTTACAAATACGTTACTGCTTCCAAGCTTATCTTTTAGCTCAAGCAGTACTGGACAAGCTTCCCCAAGCAGGCAATTCTCCAGTCCACTACAGTCCAAATCCCTGCCTGGCCACCACTTTATGTTTTAGAAGCATGAACCTCTACTACTTGAGCTAAAGTACCAGGTCTCTTAGCTCAAAAGGATTCAATTCACAAAACATGGTCTAGCCATTAGAGGGAGACAAAAGGCCACAGTGTGTTTGCATGGGTTACACAAACTGCTGCGATAAGACCTGTGCGTTGGCTTAAAACGAATGCTGGCCCCAGACTGGCAATGAAGCAAGGAGAGGCCAACGTATAGCGGACTCCCTCATTCCTGGGGACTGCAGTCCCTCCAGGTGGTGGGTTTAACCTTGAATCTGTGATTGTTCTTCCCCCTCTGCTTCTTTGCTTGCTGCTTTATAGGTGATCAGAGCAACAGCAAAGCTGGATTCTCCCAATATATTTTAATGCCCGCTCCAGTATATTGACTATTCATGATTTCACTCTGCCAGGACCTCTCCATTCGGCACACTGATCAGGGTCACAGCACTCCTCCGAGGAGTCAAACCCTCAGTGCGAACGCCCAGCCCCAGAACCAAAGGAGGACAGAGCACAGGGGCCTTTCTAGTCACCATCCATTTATAAATGCTGTAATGCCCTGTACCTACCCAAAGACAACTGGCTCAAGGGCCACTCTGGTAACTAGCCAGACACCTAGATTACATAGGAATCTACATCAGTTCTTGCATCAGAGAGCAATGCAAACAGTCCCGTCATCTACCTGTCCTGAACTCCTCCTGGATCAATGAGTAGAACTAGCTTGTTGGCAGAGTTAGTAAAAGCCACCGCTTCCTCCGCTCTGTTCTTGCCATGCGGTTACATGGTGTTTGTGGAAGTGGAGCTGCAGTTCAGAGAACAGTCCCCAGCCACGGACGCTTGCAGAGTGGCAGGAGTCCCGTTGCCTGCTCCCGTCCAGCTTTGAACAGAGTCACCTCTGTCATAACCCTCTGCCCCCAAATTCTTTTCAACTCTGGATCCCCTGCTCCCAGCCCAGGAAGAGCAAGGCAAAGGCCAACGAACTCACCACCACAGCCACGTTAAGTTCTCTGGCAAGCGTCTTCAGTTCCCTAGCCAGCTGCATCATGAGGGCCAAGCCTGTGGAAGACGATACAATGGTATTTCAGGGCCGGCTTCCATTGGCAGTTTCTTAGAGACCTAGGACCCTCTCCTGAGAGAATGGATCAGGAGCAGTTTCCTCAGTCCTCCGCACTCCCACTCAGGCAGGTGACCCCGATATAATATGGAACTTAGTGCAGTTGATACGTGCGTATTTGTCAGTCCCTGGATATTTCTCATAACCAGGGAACAAATCTACCATAGGCAGCAGCAGTTCCATCTTTCCCTCCTCCAGCCCCAACACACACCCCATTAACGGGCACCCCCCTGAGCCAGGGGGACCAGTGCTAGAATAATATCGCCACCTAGCTCTTCTATGGTGCTTCTCATCCATAGATCTCAAAGTGCTTTACAAAGGAGGTCAGTAGTATTATCCCCATTTTACAGATGGGGAAACTGAGGAACAGAAAAGGGAAGCAACTTATGCAAGGTCATCCCATAAGCCAGTTGGAGAGCCGGGAATAAAACTCCTGAGTCCCAGTTGAGTGCTATATTCACTAGGCCACGATGCCTTCCCCTACTAGGCCACATGACTGTCCATGACCCATTCAACCCTTTGCCTCTCTGCTGAGACTGCCACCCGGCCCTAATTGTGATGGTGACCAGTGTGCACACTTGTCCTCTAGAAAACAGACTGCAAGTCTCCTGCTTGTTGCAGGCCACCAGACAGTTGCTAGGTGACATTTTCTCCACTGACTTCCAATAACTACAGGCCAGATGGCTCAGAGGACTGGCAATGGGCAGTGGAATCCTTCACTCTTAGGCCCAATCAAATGCAGCCCAAGTCAGTAGTGACTAGAAGTTACCCTCTGGCCTATGTGAAGTGTTTTATCAGCGGCCGTCCAGTTCCCGTATCAATCACCTGCAGTATCCAGCCCCGCCATCCCCAGCTTACTAGAAATCAGGGACAAAATCTGTAGAGGTTTTCAGCAGCCCCACAAAATTCTGATGAGTAAGAAATCAGCTAGGTGTTCAAGGTGGGAGGGAGCGAATAAGGGGGTATCTTTAGGTGGTCTCCAGTAAGTGTACTGTATCTGCTGCACCATTATATAACCCCACACTGCCCTGGAATAAAACAACAAAATTTTCCCCTCCCCATCCC
The DNA here is from genome assembly GCF_015237465.2 of Chelonia mydas. NCBI lineage: Eukaryota > Metazoa > Chordata > Testudines > Cheloniidae > Chelonia > Chelonia mydas. Next base: position 20,149,089 of record NC_051257.2, on the reverse strand, counting down.
ATGGACCATGGGGGCTCAGGGATCAGACTATACTGGGGATCATCGACCTCACAGAATACCAGCTGGAAACGTTGCAGGTAATTAGCGAGATCCCGAAGAAACACTGGAATTGTCTGTCCACACCATGGGCAGCTGCAGTGTTTCTTTGCTGCAGAGATCCAGTTTCGAATCCTCAAACCGTGCTCGCTCCACGGTGCCCCTCACTCACCCTCCGCCTGCCTGCCTCCGAGGAGCGGGCAAATCACAGCTGAGACAGAGTCAACCACCAGCACCTTCACCGGCCCCGAGGAGCTCAGGACCTGGGGAGCAAAGCACAGAGCAAAGTGTGAGGGCAACACACGCAAAGTGGCACCAGTAAAGCTCGTGCCAGCACAGGATGCGTGGTCACCAGCAGCTCTGGGCAGAATGAATAGATTGGAGTCCTGAAGAAGCCTGGAAATCCTGATGTCAGCAGAACAGTCCGCCCCATCCTGCACATTCGGACTCATGCGAGCAGCCCCCTGGCTTCCCAGGATCAGGCCACCGCTCGGACTGGGTGGATCTTTACACAAATCACAGCAAGAAAGCCAGAGCCCCACCTGCTGGGACACGCTGCACCGCAGCTCCTGTAACACATCCAGCATTTTATAGACATCGAACACCCGGGCCACCTGAATCCTCTGCAGAGCCTCCACCTGCAGGGAGAGGAGAGCAGAAGCATCACGCAGAGACAGCTCATTTAGACCCGGCCTTACCCTCTCCATGAACCGCACCAACGTCCAAACCCAAAACAAAACCTTTCAAAGTCCGGGTGGCTACAATATGTTAGAACCTGGTGCCCAGCATTCTCAGCCAACACATCTACAAGCATCTTTAATCCAAGGGTCCTCATCCCTGCCCACTGCCCCTGTGTAGCAGTGCCATTATCCCCATTTTACAGGTGGAAAAACTGAGGCACAGAATGATTAAGGCCAATGTTTGGCAGCTTAAATCTATAACAAGGGACCTGAATAGGTGGCCTGATTCTCAGGAGGTGCTGGGCACCCAGAGCTCCCACTGAGCCAGGAAAAGAAAGTTTGGGGCTCATAGAGGGAGCCAGGAGAAGCCCAAGAAGACAAAAGGCTGGAGCATGGAACTGCCTGAAAGTCTATAAGAGGGAAAATTGGATTTCTGGGTATCCGCCCTGCTGGTTCCGGAGCAGGCCGCTGTCAGCGACACCAGCCGAGGAGTCACTAGCTCTGTGGCTCTCCGACTGCTCCCAGCGTCAAGTCAGTGATGCAGCCACACTGACCTGCTCCTCCTCATCCCCCGTCCTGGTCTGAGCCAGCTGGAGCAGGCGAGAGGCCGTGAACCCGCCCGTGGAGTCGACGTAGAGGACATTCTGCTTGAGGTCGTGGGACGAGCTCACGGCTATGCTGAGGCACACCTAGGAGGGAGAGCGCGTGGATGGATCTCACCCCATTCCAGCCATCCTTCCTAGCGGAGGGGCTTGTTTTCATACTGAACCCCAGCACATTACACCGAGCCAAGCTAAGGAGCGGGCTCGCTGTCTGCAAACCACTATGACGCAGAGACCGGACAGCGGAGCCCCCAGGGCCCTTCACCTCTGCTGGTCGGGAGATTGACGCAGGCCTCACCAAACAGATCCAGGCCTTTGACTCCATCCGGGCTACTGCCATGTGCTCTAGGTAAAGCCTGGTTCACAGCCCTAAGTTTCAGACATGGTGCAAGATGAGTCAGTTTAACGCGTCTCCTTCTTTGGGCTAGTAGCTGACGAAGATCAGTGGCCACAGGGGGTAGGATGAGTCTGGATTCTCGCCATACGTCCGGCAACAGCCGTTTATCGGTCAATTGTTGTAAATATCCCCCAGTTAGCACCAGTGAGCACAGTATCAACCATCAAACAATGAAAGGTGGAACAACAAATGAGGCCCGAGCTCCTTCTTCCCTGTGGATGCCGAATGTGCCACGGGTGATGGGGTGTAGGGAGCTGCCACCTTAAATAATGGGGGCAGGGGGAGGAATTATAACATCTGTTCTGTTAGGCACAGAACGGCCCACCTGTGTCTTGCCACTGCCAGGCGCTCCTGTGAGCTCGGTCACCTCCCCAGTGTACAGGCCAGAGTCCAGCAGCTTGTCCAAGCTAAAGGAGAAACACACCACAACAACGAGAATCAACAATACTGAGCTAATGAAGGCTGGAAATCAGAAACCTCTGGGTATCTGTGTTTTAGATGTACTCAGCCAGCACATTCACATCCCCACGGACTCTCCCCCGACCTTCCCCTCGCTCCCCTTTCCGCTTCTGGCGAGGGAGGGCAAACGACAGCAGGGCAGGGGGAGGAACAGAGTCTGAACAGGGAATGGGGAAGCTCTGGAGCATGAAGGCGACAGGTGGGCTTCTCTGAGGGGTCGCACTTGATTATTACAAGCAGTAGGGAAGGAGAAAGGGGGAGTGGTTGATACCCAGTATCGAACGGTTAATTTCTATGCCTGGTCCTCACGCTCAGGGCCATCACGACTCAATACTGTTCCGGCAGCAGTAACCATCCTTAATGGCTCAAATCGCCACCTGGGCAAATGCTGATAACGTTCTGCAACCGAATGGGATAAAACTCTCCGGCACCGATGCAGCAGCTGTGCAAGTGCACGGGGAGATTAATACATTTGGCGGGGGGGTCAGAGCAAGGTTCAATTGCAGGAGTGTAGGCTGATGGCTTGAAATAGGTGCCCGGTGCTAACATGCTAAAGCTGTGGACCAGCAAAGCAGAATCTCTCTCCTCTCAAGAGGCAGCCTCGCTGATTCCAGGTGCACAAGGTCCCCAGCTCAGCCCCTGCTGGGAGGGAATCCCTGACAGATACCGCGTCAGCTCAGATCTCAGCCAAGCGGCTCGAGCTGTCTCCAGGTTGAAGCTTAAAATCCAGCCTGGCTTCTGGCTGGGGAAGGGACGAACCCTTCAGCTTTAACCCTTGCCCCGCTCCCCTTCGCGTGCGACGTCCTCACCTCTCACTCCCTGTGGACAGGATGGCTGTGGAGCTCTTGAGTTCCTCGTAGAGATCCGCCCCGTTGACAGGAAAAGCTGAAAACTGTGCCAGCAACACACGTCTCACGGCGACCAGGGCCTGTGGGGACAGATGGCCATCCCCAAATGGGACACTGAAGAATTCGGAGAGAGCTTTGTGGCACAGACTGTCTTTGTTCTGGTTTGTACAGTACTAGTATAATGGGTTGTGGTCCATGACTGGGGCTGCTAGGGGACTACCTCAGTACAAAGAATGACGACTTCCCCAGAGAAGGAGCTTTTGCAGATAGCCGGAAGGCCCTAAGGAACATCGGGTCAGATCTACAGCTCCCAGCAGACAGACTGACTGGAGTGGGTGATGCACTGTTAGCCCAGTCATGCATCAGGGTGAGGTCTCTGCAGACAGATGACCCACATCAAAGCATTTGGCTAAACATGGCTCTCTCCGGCAGGCTACAGCTTTAGCTCCCAGATTAAACATTAACACCAAGGAATCTCTTCTCACCTTGTAGGACAGGGAGCACTTCCGGGCAACTTCCTCCAGGTCCGAGGAGACAAGATCCACCACTGCAAGTAACATTCAGAGATAAGCAGCTGGAGGCCAAAATGTAACAGCCCTGAAATGCCAGGGAACTCCTTAGATATAACACAGCGGGAGGCTATTCTGCCATGTCCTCCCTGGGCCAGAAGACATAACATGCAGCTGTACACACCTACACACACAGACACGGAGCTGCGTTAACTGAGCTCAGCCCAATGGCTAGCAGGACTCCCTGAGCAGCGGTGAATCAAAGGACCACTCACTGAAGATGTCACAGGGCTCATCTGAGACACGTTCACTCCTGGGTTTGTAAAGGAACACAGGGTAAAAAGTGAATGGCCTTTGGGGCTATCAAACCCACTGCACCGTCGGCGTTAGCTGCTCAGGAGATGCGCGGGGCTGCAACGGCAGGGAGCGCAACCCGGCAGCATCCAAATGCGTTGGCAGAGTGGCATGGAAGCCCAAGACGGGAATAGGAGACAGCGCCGAAGTGCAGCATGACAGTGCCCCCGCAGAGCCTGGAGAGGCCCAGCAGACAACGCGTGACATCCAATCTACGAGGTATGCCAGGTGCCAAAACGCTGCGGTGCTGGACACAACGCCAAAGCCTCGGGGTGCGTGTCCACGGGAATAGGATGTGTGACTGCAGCACGCGTAGACACCCCTGAGCTCGCGAGCTCAGATAACTGGAGCAAGGAAGCCACGGCACACTGTACGCACCCGCTTGGGACCCCGCGGATGTTCTCGAGTGGCCGCTGCCATGGAGTCACTGCTGTTGTTATTCAAGCTGGCTAGGTCAAGGCTATGCTGCATTCACAGCGCGGATTGCAGCGCAGACATAGCCTCCGATACAGAGAGGAGACAGACAGCTCCATGGTGTCTGGCTGCCTTAACGGGCTGGGGCTTCAGTTACATGCCCCCCTAACACTGCTGAGGAAGGCATGAGCCCCATCTCCCACCCTACTCTGCTCCAGTGAGAGAACAGAGTCCAGCAGGAGGATCTGGGAATGCTCCTTGAGCGCAATACTGAGCTCCCAGCCAGTCCCGCCCGTTGGTGGGAGAACACGGCCCCACAACACAGGCCAGCGGGCAAAAGAGCTCTGTGCCCTCCCCTGACTACTCCCTGGGGTTCGCCCAGAAGTCCAGGTGGGGGAGACCCTACTGTTGAGCCCTCGGGCTGCCCCGTTACCTGTTGCAATGCTGTTGGCTTTCAGCAGCTGGATCATCTCTGCCGTGAGGCCGGGGCAGAGGCCTGCTCGGAGTATCACCATGTCCCTGTGACACCCCCTGAAGGGAAGGGGACAGGATCGACATGTGGGGAGGCCGAGCGCCACGCAGTCCTGCACCCTGAGCAAGAGAAGAGGGCTGGTCTGTTATTCCGGGGACACGGAAACGCCATTGCCCTTCACGCTCCATACCACCACCTGCATCTTGGTTGCAGCGGCCCAGCTCAACGAACAAAGCCACGGCCAAGTCCCGCGGCCAGCACTGCGAGCGATGACCATTGCAGGGCTCGCCATGCTGCATTGCACACCAGGGGCCGTCTCACGGGATCTGGGATGGACGGAATCTGTGTAGCCTGCCTCTAGATCACAGCGGGGCCTGGATCCTCAGGTCACTCACAGGTTCATGCATAATTATTATTTATTGCACGTCTTGTGCCAACACCTAGAGGCTGTCATGAGGGATCTATTGGGCTAGGCACTGGACGCACAAAATGAAAAGCCAGTCCCTGCTCCATCTTTCCAAGAGAGGTCTCCAAGCCCTTTGCGCTGGTCCCAGCATCTTTGCTTTAACACAGCGGTGGCCGGGAGTTTGGCAGGGTAGAAATCAGAGAGCCTGCGCCCGGCTCTGACATTACTAGCGAGGAACATGCATGCACAACACCTCCAAGCTGTTTGCCAGGCGATGGCCAGACCCTTGTGACTGCAGGGGGACCTCAGGCCTGGCTGCAGGGAAACAACCAGCCCTAGGGAACCTTATTCCTAGCATGTAGGACTGCAGGGAAACCAGCATGCCGTGAGCAGGGCTCCTAGGCACTACAGTCATACAAATAATAAAGAATCCCAGAAGAGCCTGTGCACCGAGACCCCTTGCAGGAGCACCCAGCCGAACACGATTCTGAACACGGCATCACTCCATTCCCGTTCCAGCCACTCCCCCGACACGCACGGCTCACCATTCGCACCTCTGTCTCCAGTGCGGACCTGGAATAAGCAGCTGCGTTACGGGGCTCTGGCAGGGCTAGCCAACCTGGCACCCCCTGCCCCAAGGGCGGATCAGCCCCACGGCGAAAGGGGACGGGAACCAGCTCAGCCCCGCAACAGCTGCAGAGCGACCATCCGCCCGCAAGCGCAGCCCCGAGCGCAGAGGGGCCAGAGGTCCCGATTTGAGAGGGCCGCTCCCGATATTCGGGGCTTTGTCTTATATAGGCACCTATTGCCCCTCCCCCAAGCCCTGTCCCAATCTGTCCCACTTGCTATGGGAGCATGCCCGGGCACCGGCGCTTAATCTGTGCCAGGGCTGAGCCCCAGCACCTCTGGGCTCGCTGCATCAGTTATGAACGTAAAAGCCTTGCTTGCACCCCGGCACCTCCTGCATGACAAATGAAGCCCTGCGGAGAACAGACCCCCTCTGACCCGCCACCGGTGAACCCCAGGGAGACACCGCTTGCTCACCTGCGCACACCATGCCCCACACAGCTCAGATCCCCAGCTCAGCTCCACAAGACTGACTCTGCCTCCACTTCCTGCTCCTCTGCCGGGTTCAGAGAGCAAACAGCAAGGCAAGGCTCAGCCCTCGCTGCCTATCTCCACCTGCTGGCTGCCTGGGGAGAGCAGCAGGAGGAAGGAAATTCCCGCAGAAGCAGGAAAACACTACCCACGTGTGCTTTCCCGAACCAGGGCCTTGTGTGCAGTCCTTGCCCTTTGCCGCAAGTTTGAAATCATTGTAGTACAACAAATGTTTTGCACTTCTGTAGCCCCTTCCTTCCCAGGAGCTCAAAGCAATCATATTGGAATCACTAGAGCAACTGGTAACCCCTAAGGTGACAGTGCCCCCCACTACCGTCAGATCCACACAGGGGGGACCCCTGGGATCTAACGATAGGATCAAGGCCTATAATAACTGAAAGAAGTTAGCAACAGATTCCTCCCCTTTCTCTTTTGTCAGCTGTTTACTTTGGCAGCGCTTCGTACAATCCTTTTCATTGCTCCTCTGTATAGTCAGTGGGGTCCCACGCCTGCAATGAGCTTCTGTGCACACAGGCGGGTCGGACACCTTAGTTCGCCCCCATCCTGCATGTGTTTAACTTCATGGGTCTTTCTTCCTTGCTGAAATACCCCTCACGGAGAAAGCAGAAAGAAAAACTTTTCTACACTGTTTTTAACAGCATTTTGTAAAGAATTAAAGAGACACCAAGGCCCCTGTTAGAAACAAACACCGGTTAACAATAATACCGCTGAGCATGCATACAACACCTAGGTATCTTCAGATCATAGTGCACTAACCAGCTTGCTGTAGAAATCCCTTGTCAATAATCCAAAACTGCTCTGAATCTGATATGTGACTTAAAACGACCACAACTTTTCTATGGCTCAGTAAGACAACTATGGAAGAGGGATGGAGAAGAAGGGAAATCCAAACCTACTCCCAGCTGGGAGTCGGTTCTAATCAGCTGTTTTATAGAAGGACCTGTCCTGCTTGCTGGCCAGAATTAGCACAGGTGATTGCAATTCAGTGCCTCCCTGGATCTATAAGTAGTGGGGGGGGGGGGGGGGGCATTTGCAGATTGATTGCTAAAGTAGTAGATATTGCTAGTGTTTGGTGAAGGGCTGGTTGGGGAAGAGTGTTAGTGCTGAGAGAAGGGAAGTTTTGAAAAGAAGGAGCAGCAAATGTTAATGAAGCAGAGTAAACTAATATTGAGATTAGTTAGAAACTAGAGCCAGGCATAGAACTGAAGAGCAAGGCATACTAGATTACTGGTTTTTCTGAATGAATGTCCTTAAACTCCATCTCTCTTTCTGAACTAATCCCTGCTGAATGTTAAGAGCAAAAATTCATTCTTATAGTGGCTTGTATCAAGTGAGCAAGGATTGCAAGTTGGCGCTCTCTTTTCTCTTGCATAAACTGCTAATTAGGAGAGGTTCATGAAATGCAACTCTTTATTTCTGTGAGGGTCTCTAGGAAACAGTAGCTAGAATCTGCATACGAAGGCAGCAGAAATGAAACCTCTTAAAATATTCACTGTAAGGGAGCAGGCAACTTGAACGCAATAAGAAAATCAGTTATTTTCACTGACGTGGCTCCTTCAGAGGAGGACTTGTAGCTTTAAACAAGTCTGTGGTCTTGTTAGTGTTCATGTTAAAATTACTCCAGCAGCTTCAGGTAGCAAATCTAAAACTCCGGGTCTGCAGAGTTTTAGCTCTGACTACTGCAACCAAATAGCTACCTGAAAGCAAAGTAGTTAAAGTCCTTGATAAGGATCCTGAGGTAGAAGTAACCAAAATGCTCTTCGAGGGTATATTGAAGCAATGTTTGATTTCTGGGCTCAGTTAATTGTTCTCTACAAATGTGCAGTGATCATTAGCTAATATTGCAAGTTCTCTGGAGGCTTTAAATACTATCATAACTTAAGAATGGGTAAAGCTTGCTGTTGAATGACTTCTGTACAAATTCTTGATCTAATAGTCCCACCCTTGAGTCCACTAGGGCTAGAGTGTATAATCCACAAAGCAAGGAAGGGATACTTTTCCTGTGCCAAACTGGCTCTGACATGCTAACCTGCTACTGATTCTCTGAAAAGCAGGCAGGCTTCTAAGTGATCTAGGAAGAGAAAATGAAACCAGTGTCAATTTCAGACCTGTTTAATGGCTGTCTTAACTACACTCTGAGTTGGCTTCTGAATGACCATCTGAATTAACCTCCCTTTCTAGTTCCATGGGGACAAGTGACCTTTTTAAAGAACTGACGGCTTTCTTGGAAAGTGATCCTAACCTGTGGAATGAACTGCCACAGGATCCAAGGTCTATCACAAATTTTTCCACCCTAAGGCCAAGGAGTTTTTGACCTGACTTTCTCTATCAATACCAAATACAGCACTGTGTATACTATTAAAAACAACAGAGTATTCCCCTGCACACACTTCTCCCCTGCAGGGAAGGAGAGCAAACACATGAGATGCTAGTCACTCTGCTTAATGCATGACTGGAAGATGCTCAGATACTATGGTAATGTGCATGGTATAAAATCCTACATAGACTATAACAAAGCAGGGTTCATTTCCTTAGTGCCGTTTTGGAAGTGGCTGGTGGTTAGCTCTGCTACTCGGTTTAATGTTTTGGCTGTACAGTAAGAAGTCAACTCTGAGATTCTTTGATGCGCTCAGTGGGCTAGTAAGATATCTTGCTAAAAGCTCCTCTCCCCAGATCCTGCTTGTGACACACAGCCCTATTCAAACTTCTTCTTCAAAGGTACTCAGGCCTGGGAATACTGCAGAACTGTGCTGAAAACTATGTAGCTAGGAATAAGCATAGCCCCCTTTAGCTTTCTCCTTCAGGCAGTCTTTGTCTTGTCACCAGGACGTGAGACACTTACTGGAATCCCAACTCCCTACAGAGCATGCTGACAAACAGCAGGCTGTTCCTTTGGAAACTCTCCATCCTCTAAACTGGTATCCCTGAGCCTACCTCTTAAGTCTACACTTCTTTCTTCCCCCCCCCCCCGCCCCCCCCCAAATCCACAAGGCTTGTTATCCTGTCAAAGAAGGCTATCAGTTTGGTTTGACATGATTTGTTCTTGACAAATCCATGCTGACTGACTGTTACTTATCACCTTATAGATGTTTGCAAACTGCTCCATTATCTTTCCAGGTACAGAAGTTAAGCTGAGTGGTCTCTAATTCCTTGGGTTGTCCTTATTTCCCTTTTTATAGACACTAATTTCCCCTTTTCCAGTCGTCTAGAATCTTTCCTGTCTTCAATGACTTATTTCAAAAATAATCACTAATGGCTCGGATATCTCCCCAGTCAGTTCTTTGAGTATTCTAGGATGCATTTCATCAGGTCCTGATGACCTGAAGACATCTAATTTGTCTAAGTAATTTTTAACTTGTTTCCCTATTTTAGCCTCTTCTGATCTTACCTCATTTTCACTAGTAGTCCACTATGTTAGACGTCCAATCACCACCAACCTTCTTGGTGAAAACTGAAACAAAAGTCATTAAGCACCTCTGCCACTTCCACATTTTGCATTTATTGTTTTTCCCCCTTCATTGAGTAACGGTCCTACCCTGTCTTTGGTCTTCCGCTTGCTTCTAATGTATTTGTAGAATGCTTTCTTGTTACCATTTATGTCTCCAGCTAGTTTGGTCTCATTTTGTGCCTTGGCCTTTCTAGTTTTGTCCCTACATACTTGTGTTTGTTTACATTCATCCTCTGTAATTTGACCTAGTTTCCACTTTTTGTAGGATTTTTAAGGTAATTAAAGATCTCCCAGTTAAGCCAGGGTGTTCTCTTGCCATACTTCCAATCTTTCCTACGCAGTGGGATAGTTTCCTCTTGTGCCCTTAATGTCTCTTTGAAAAACTGCCAAATGTCTTCAATTGTTTTTCCCCTTAGACTTGCTTCTCATGGGATCTTACCTACCAACTCCCTGAGTTTGCTGAAGTCTGCCTTTTTGAAATCCATTGTCTTGTGTGGTTTTCCCTCCTACCATTCCTTAGAATCATGAACTCTACCATTTCACGATCACTTTCACCCAAGCTGCCTTCCACTTTCAAATTCTCAACCAGTTCCTCCCTGTTTGTCAAAATCAAATCTAGAACAGCTTCTCCCCTAGTAGCTTTCTCCACCTTCTGAAATAAAAAAATTGTCTTCAATACATTCCAAGAACTTGCTGGATAATCTGCGCTCTGCTGAGTTGTTTTCCCAACAGATGTCTAAGTAGTTGAAGTCCCCCGTCACCACCAAGTCCTGTGCTTCGGATGATTGTTTTTTGTTTTAAAAAAAGCCCCATCCACCTCTTCTTCCTGGATCGGTCTGTAGTAGACCCCTACCGTGACATCACCCTTGTTGTTTACCCCTTTTACATCCTTTGCTAGACTTCCAGCCTCCTTTGCCAGGTGACACCCAACCACCCCGAGTCAGCGTCAGCCCTGCCAGGTGATCTGTTGCTTGGCACCACCCCTCTGGGGGCAGACTTGGAAATCTAGTTTCCCCTGGCAATAGCCAGCTCTTAGTCCACAGGTGCTTCCATTTGAACTGATCATTAGGGTTTAACAGCCCTCCATTGTTAGCTCTCCACTAGGTGCAAGAGTTTCTCCTGGCACCACTTGGGCGTGGAGGGCACAGAGCTAAGGTGAAGGCACAGGATGATCTTTTAAACAAAATAGTGCTTAGAAAATAACAGTTTATGTGTGTAAACCACACTGCAGAGAACAGGTAGGTCTGTTATACCAAAAAAATAAAAACCAGCAGGATCTTATTAAAGGGGAAAAGGCAAAATACCACATTTATTGTGAATACAGAAAGAATCATAGTAAGCAGTTAGTTATAGCTATAACATTCCATTCAATCTCATTTATTCTCTCTCTCACACACACACACACACACACACACACACACACACACACACACACAATGTTCTGCAAGGTTGTTATCATAGTTACCAGCCTTAGAGTTGCTCATGCCAAGCCACTGGCCAGGTGGCCTGGACATGAGGAGGGAGCAGGGCCTTGTCAGATGCTCATCTGATGCTCCTGGAAGTTGGTTTGCAGAATCAGACCCCAAAGTTCTCACTTTCTAGAGTCCATTTTTATAGGAATTTCTTCCTATGCCAGTCTATGGGAATTGCTTCGTCATGCTGTTGCTGAATCAATCAGCAGATGGCACATTCCTGACGGCTCCGTGCTGCTAGATGTTATCTTGTTCTTCGGTTCTCCCATTCTTGAGGCTGTTGGGTGGATTCCAGTCTGCCCTCCGGGGGTCCTCTGGTTATTTCCACTTGACGCCTTCTTCAGCCGATGGACACTGGATTCTTAGGCTGGCACCTCCCTGATCATTCAGTTATTATCCACACCAAGCATCCATCCACATACATCCTCTATCTCTATTTTAATCACAATTGTTAATACAACAAAAGGGCGGGGAGTCTCTGGGTGCTGTTTCTGTTGTTACAGAGTATTGCTTTGAGTCTCTCTGTGTGAATTGCTTTGAGAACAGACTGTCTTAGAACGTACTAATGCAATTAGCAGCTTGCAAGTTTCACACAGAGGGAGAGAAACAGTACCAAAAACCAAGAGACCTCTTAATTAGTAATACCCTGGAATTTAAACTATGGGGAATCAAACTCATTTGTGACTTTAATACAGAACTTCTTTAATATGATCCAATAGGTCCCCCAAACCACCATGAGCCATTTCTCACTCACTTGGAAACGGATTTGTGTAAATCTGACGTAGGGCAGGTTATTCCATGGCTGTCCACTTGGGGGTTCTTGCACCTTCCTCTGAAGCATCAGGTATGCGCCAGCGTTCCAGCCAGGATACTGGACTGGATGGACCCACTGGTCTCATCTGCTCAGGCAGTTCTTCATTCTTCAGACCCAGAACTGCCAAGGGTGCTTCAGAGCAGAGAATCCTTCTCTTTACCTCCCCACCACATCTCCACAAACGTGCCACCGGCTCTTCAGGCTCCAGAACTTGCTGTCCCCTTTGTCAGAAACTGCCCGTTTCAAGGGCAGGACGATCCCATCTCCCTCCCTAAATCTATATTCCCTGAGTAGAGACACGACACTCCATCTAGGAGACCCAGGACCACCAATTACCCTGTCTCAGTGACAACACTCTTCTACCCCTCCCCCCACACACACCTGCTCTCTCGAGTTGATGGGATTCACTCTGCTCCAGAGTGGTCCATCCTGCTACCCAGGGTACCTCTACCATGGTGCTGGGGAGAGGGAAGATCTACAATTGCCGCTGGAAGTTGTTTGGGTTTTTTTGTTTCCCTCCCCTCTCCCCCCCCACCTCCAGGGGCAAATCTAAAATGAGCAGAGCATCATTAAACTAGGCAAGCCTGGCATCAGGGCAAAATGCCATCAGTAAGGGGAGGGTTGGCATGAGAGGCTTAAACTACCCTCTGGCAACTTCCCCTAGCTATGCAGGGTTCTTTTCCTCCTACTTCATTTACAATGACAGTGCCTTGGTGTTGGTCACTCCAGTCCATTTCAAGTATTACTAAACACTAGAATCTCCCTGGTAGATCTAGTCCTGGCCCCCCAGATTGCCCCACGCCCACCCCCTTCCTAGGGCCAGCGGGACTTGAGGGATCTTTCCAGACCTCCACCATGAGGGCAGGAAAACGAGCCAGTCTTGGACAATAGGCACCTGCATGCCCCAATGCCCTCCCATGGCTCTAGGGCACATGGGCTCACCTCTAGAGGCACCCACAGCCATGCAGGTGCTTTTAAAGCCATCTGGGCTTCAAACTGCTATAGAGGGGAGAGCAGAGCAGATCAGGCAATGGGTGAGACAGTCTGGGTCTGGCACAGCAACCTCTGAGCCTGGCCCGGAAATCTTCTCTCTGCACCACATTCTGGCTTGTTTCTCCCTACTATTGGAGGAGACAGACCTGGGGCCCAGTGGAAACTTCTGGCCTATGTCCCCAGCTCCAAACTGATTACTGGCTTCTCAAACCAGTCCTGGGGGAATTCCAAACAGCCCTGCTGTCCTGGGAGGCCTCAAGTCATATCCGGTCCTTGACCCTACTGGTTCTCTCTACCTCGGAGTGCTGTTATATGGTGGAGAGCAGCGATCCTCAGCCGGCTTGGTTACTATTTTAACAGTACCCCAGAGTGTGTGAGGTGACCCCTTCCCCAAGGAGCTTACATGCTAATTTTAAGATGATGCAAAAAAAAGAGGGGACAGAGGTGAGGGGCAACACCAATAAGACTATGGGGTTTATTCAGCAAAGGCCAATATACAGCCCAGTAGAGCACGGAACAATTGAATAAGTAATAGGGGTTCTGGCCCCCAGATGGAGCCCTATTAAAGTAATCCCTCAGGAGGCCCTGAAGTACCAAAACAAAGGCTGCAAGCTAGCCGGCTCTACGTAGACGTGTGCCAGGGTTTCCATCTCGCCACCGAATGCCCTTCCCCCAACCCCTGTCCCAATTTGCCCCACTTGCTATCTGACCATCCCCGGGCACCAGCGCTTAATCTGTGCTGGGGCTGAGCCCTGGCACCTCTGGGCTTGTTGCGTTGGTTATGAATGTAAAAACCTTGCTTGCGCCCCAGCACTTCCTGCATGACAAATGAAGCCCTGCGGAGAACAGACCCAGTCTGACCCGCCTCTCTCCTGTCCTAGAGAATGAGAGGTCTCTGGCACTAAATGTGTTTAAGTAAAACAGTGAATGTGAAAGGGCCACCCTGGGAAATACGTATTTTTAACATCCAACAAAGTTCCAATTTGCTGTGGTAGTGGGAAGATTGCTGGTGCCCCCTGCTATTCACCAGTCTGCCCAAAGCCCCCGTGCCCAGCCAACCAACTACCACCAACATCCCCCCCAAGGGCTAATATTCCCGGAGGGGAGGGGACGCGGTTTGTTTAGCAGCATTGACTCCCAAAGGAAAATGAAACTATCTACCTCCATGCTAGGGGACTAGGCCGGGCGAGAAGTGTTCCCCCAACCACCACCACCACCTACGTGTAGGGGCCCTCTCGCGCTTACCTGAGCCGATGGCTAACAGGGAGGATTCTCAACGATATACAAGAAGGAGCAGTAGCGCAGCTGCAGGAAGGAAAGTGAGACCTCGTCCACAACCTGACCTGTACCGAAGTCCATTCTAAAACCTTACCGAATCCAAAGAAATTTTGCTCTATTTCACCGTGGCTATTTAATCAGTGATATTTATGTGCTGGGGGTTTTTATAGTGAGCAGGTTGGCCAGTCATGCCTCAGACCGCTTTTTAAGAACATTGCGGTCCGTTGGCTGTCAGGCAGAAGATGCCGGAGCAATAACCTTCAGTCACACTTCAAAGCACGTGCCAATTGGCTGGGGAGTCAGGAGCCTTGATCTCCTGCTTATTTCTACTATTGCTCCCCTGAAGAGGTGCATTTGGCATGGCAGGTTTATAGGGTATTCCAGGCAAAATTGGCCAGTCACCTTAACTTGGAGACCCAGCAGACACCTGCTCTGTCATGGAATCTTAGAAGTTAGAGATGGAAGAGACCTATTAGGTCATCTAGGCCCCGTCCAAGCCAATGTGGGATTGGATTGCAGCACCTGGGTACAAGAGGCAAAATGAATTTTAGAAGTTTGAGCACAGTAACTTCGTTCCTCTCATCTCCAAACACTTCCCCTGCCAGATGGCAAGATGTGGACTAAACTGAAACTTCATCCCCATTGAACATATGGATTGCTTTGCCATCTGGTCTCCTGTCATCTGAAACGGCAGGCTTCTTGCCTCAGGGTAGCTCTCAGCTTCAAGTCATCGGCCTCCACTACTTCCTGTGGGAGTCTTTTCCCCAGTCTGTGATAGATCCCAGACTTAAGAAGTTCTTCCCCATATTCAGCTTTTCTCTTTACTCTTCATCCCATTGCCTCAGTTGATGCCTGGTGGAAGGCATCTCTGTAGACTTTTCCCTTTCCTGCCGCTTACCCAATTCAAATATCAATATTCTACCCACTGCGTCACTCCTGTTTCCGGATAGCCATCAACTATCAAGGTGTTAACTCATGTACCTAATTCAGTTGGACTGTAGCTTCTCTCTCAAAACTCTCCTTTTTATTGTATAATTTATTGATTGGGGGATAGAGGTTCAGATGTCCCAGCTCTACCTTTAACATTAAACTGCAAAAATGTACGCTTGCAGGCAGGTTTTGGAGGCTCTCCCACATCCTCGCATGATAGAGCACCTGCTATTTTGTTCACCCCCTTTATGTGGTGATTTCTCCCATATCAAGCTGGGACAGCCAAACTCCAGTGTTAGTTTTTCCATTGGATCCCTTCATCTAATGCAACCAGGTGAGTGTCTGTGTGCACCTGCAAACTTCCGGCCCTACAGCTAGGTTTCAAAAAAAATTAAGACAGCTCACAATGGCCAGGTATTCTCTCAAAATTAGCATAACTTTTCTCTCCTGGGTGCTGGGTTTTGCATAGATACACACCTGGATGCCTCTCGCTCCCCATGGAAGCTGGAATGCTACAGACATGGACAGAACTTGCGGTGGTGGTTACTCCTGGAGTTACCAGTTCTTCTTCCTGGAAAGGCAGTTACCTAGTGCTTAAAAATCTTCTTGAAATTCCCTTTCATGTCTCAGTCCTCCTGAATAGAATCAGCTATTACGCTGTTGTGCTTTCTCTGCACCTTCGACTTTCACAACGTAAATTTAGTCTGCAAACTCAATATAACCATAAAGATAAGTGTCGCTCTGTATTCCTTTTATCCTAAGCCACCCTCTTCCTACCCCATTGACATTAGTCAATCAAACTGCTCATAAACCAATATCTTCAGATGTTTTGCCTTGATGGATTTGTTTTAGATTACTGTTTATAATGGCTCATGGAGGAGTTCAGTTTAAAGGTCTCTTGGGTTTTATGAAGACACTCTATAAACTCACGACATGCTGTTGAGGGCTGATGTTTGTGAATTGTCAGCGTGTTGTCCTAATGAAGGCTCCAGTCATGGTGTCCCAGGAAGGAGATCGGACTAGCCATTCCATCTGTTGAAAGTGTCTCTGGAGACTGGGACTAGAGGCCCGAAGGGAGGGAGGGCCTCCTTGCCAGGGGTGTGCTATTTGCAGGGACTCAACCTCACTTCCCTTTTTGAGCTTTCCATGCAATATTCCACAGGGCTAAAATGTCCCTCCGGGGGGTTGGTTTTATTAACATAAATTGGTCAAAAACACTATTTTTAAGACCCAAAATACAGTTCAACAGCATAATTCCCACTCCCAGCTCTGCCCTCCTCTGGCAATTCTGGAGGTTTTACCTCACTGCCCATCCATTTTCTATCGCAGGGGCCTCTTTGGCTTGGTTCTCTCAGGCCTCCCTTGTTCCATCCTGCCTCAGGACCTTCTGGCCTTGCCCCCGCCACCTGACATCCTCAAATTGCTCCTTTATTTAAGTCCCAGGTGCTCTCAGACCGCCTCGCTCAATCCTACTTGGAACTGGTGCAGGTGGGCCACCTCATTCCACTCCATGTGTGCCGCATATTTGTCTGACAGCAGACATTGTGGCCAACTCCTGCCTGTTGAAGCGTCTGCAGGGGGGCTTCAGCTGAGCGGGTGCGATGGGGTCCTCCGCTCACCGCCCAGGATGGTGCTGTCTCTTGGTCGTTCTAGAGAACAGCTCACAAGGTCAACACCCCTTTCCGCGGTGGCAAGCCATCTCTCCACTTCTCTTTCTGGGTCTGCAACTGCCTCTTCGTGACTGGGCCCTCCAGCCAAGTCACTATTTGCGTTTCCCTTTCCTGGGTTGGAAAGTCTCCTCCCACACACAGTGATTTTGCCCAGTTGGGAAAGACCCCCCTTGCAGGACCAGTGCCTACAGGGATGTTTGGAGAGGATGAGAAAGGTTGAGGTATGACTGGTTGCCAAGGTGTAGGTTGAATCATGGGTGCTGATGGGATTGTTGGTGCAGGCTTTGGAGGAATCGCAGAGTGTGCGTCTGTTGCAATGGACAGCAAGCTCACTGGAACAGCGGGAGGAACCTTTCTGTTTAACAATCCTATTGGCTCAAGGGGTGTAGTGTTAACAACTCTTAATTGCTCATTGACATTGGCCATCATGGCCTTGATCGCCATCATATCATTTTGGAGATTCTTTGTGGCTCTCTCAAGTGAGCTATTCTCCTTAGCTGGAAGATTTGCTAGACAGTCATAAATCTTTTTGTAACCGGTCCAAGGTCTTTGCCTCCGTTAGGCCCGCCTCGTAATTTGAATCATCCGCTGCACTCTGAGCTGCCTCTACCGCTTTGGGGTCCAGACTCTCCAATAGCTTGTCCATGGTGTGACCTGCTAAGTCGTCCATTGGTCTGTGCATCTGTGTCACCTGTATTCTTGCTGCTCCGCCCTCCGCCGCCTCCGAGCCTCCTCCTGTACGGACACCTGCGATGCGCATTGTGACTTTAATGGTAGCGCTGCTGGTTGTATGTTCTCCATGATTCGACCTACGAAGTAATTCGACTAAACACTTAAAACTAGTGTCCTCTAGCTCAGTGTCCATCTAGCATACTTTCCCCCCACAAACAGGCTCAGGCAGTCTTCCTATTCGCTGCCTCGTAGTGCCACTCCCTCAGTGGCTGGCAGGGCAACCCGGGCCTGCCTTCTGCTCCGGGTTCCAGCTCAGGGACCCTCTTGCCAGCAGTCAAGGTCTGTTCCCTCTTAGACCTTACTGCCTTTCCCTGAGCCAAGCCCTGCCTTCCTGGCTGGCCCCCCGTCTGGGTTTACCAGCCCAAACACGCCTCCCCTCTCCCAGGGAGTGACCACAGACTTTCCCAGCAGCCCCCTTCTGCTGCCAGTTTCCTGCCTTTATAGTCCCAGCTCTGCTGGTTCCTCCTCAGCTGGGCTTCCTCGTTCAATCAGGGGCTTGCTCAGCCACCTGATTCCTCACACTGTGGCCTGTTGGGTTAATTAGCTCCCTTCTCAGTGCACATTAACCCTCTCAGGGCAAGCGTGGGGTGAACACCCCCTGGCAGGGGGGTCATCAAAAATTGTGGACAATGCCCAGAGGAAAGCATTTCCATCTGTCAGTGTCTCGCTGTCATGCCCCAGCAATGCAGAGGCCCAGCCATATAATATCAGGGTTGGAAGGGACCTCAGGAGGTCACCTAGGTCCAACCCCCTGCTCAAAGCAGGACCAATCCCCAACTTTTGCCCCAGATCCCAAACAGCCCCCTCAAGGATTGAACTCACAACCCTGGGTTTAGCAGGCCAATGCTCAAACCACTGAGCTATCCCTCCCCCCAGTCCAAGGCTCCTCCAGTGAACAGGCTGGTCACCAGTCCCACCTTGGCTTGATCCGTGGCCTGGAGACAGAGCATGAAGAGTAGGCAGCACCGATGAAGCAATCCCTTCAATTTGACTGTTCCTGTCAAACTGTTCGGGCCCTGTGGTGAAGCTATGGCCCAAGCCTGGGCTGCCTGTTCACTGAGGGCTTGGTTCTCTGCCAGAAGTTGTCACCTGAGCCCCCAGAGCATGTCTCTCTGCAGATCAGAGGCCTTGTGGGGTTTGCTAGGGAACAGGGTACACGTTAGTTATGGAGGGGTGAGGGGGGTCTGTACAAACTCTCATGGCTGGGGTGTGGGCAGCCAGGCCGAGTGGATGGAGACTGAGTCAGAAGCCAGGAATCAGAGGGGCCGAGCTTTCTGGTGTCTGAGTTATTTCCACTTCTTTTAATGTTGTATTTGGAGCACAGCTGGAATATATTGGGTAATTAAAAAAAAAAACAAAAAAAAACACTGCGTGAGAAATACACAGGGGATGGATCACTTGATGACGACCTGTTCTGTTCATTCTCTCTGGGGTACCTGGCACTGGCCACTGTCGGAAGACCAGATACTGGGTTAGATGGACCTTTGGTCTGACTCATTATGGCCGTTCTTGTGTTCACCCTGCAATCTTAACTCCCCTAAAAATGCAGTTTTTGTAGTTCTGAAAAAATAAAGTTCCTCTAATGTTGCAAGTTATCGGGGGTAGCCGTGTTAGTCTGTATCCACAAAAACAACGAGCAGTCCGGTGGCATCTTAAAGACCAACAGATTTGAGCATAAGCTTTCATAGGTAAAAACCTCACTTCTTCAGGTGCATGGAGTGAAAATTACAGATGCAGGCATAAATATACTGACACATGAAGAGAAGGGAGTTACCTCACAAGTGGAGAACCAGTGCTGACAGGGCCAATTCGATCAAGGTGGATGTAGTCCACTCCTAACAATAGATGAGGAGGTGTCAATTCCAGGAGTGGCAAAGCTGCTTCTGTAGTGAGCCAGCCACTCCCAGTCCCTATTCAAGCCCAAATTAATGGTGTTAAATTTGCAAATGGCTTTTAGTTCTGCTGTTTCTCTTTGAAGTCTGTTTCTGAAGCTTTTTTTTGTTCAAGTACAGCTACTTTCAAATCTGTTATAGAATGTCCAGGAAGATTGAAGTCTTCTCCCCCTCACTTTTGTATGTTACCATTCCTGATGTCCGATTTGAGCCCATTTATTCTTTTACGTAGAGAATGTCCGGTTTGGCCAATGTACATGGCAGAGGGGTATTGCTGGCAAATGATGGCATATATAACATTAGTAGACATGCAGGTGAATGAGCCTCTGATGGTGTGGCTGATGTGGTTGGGTCCTCTGATGGTGTCACTAGAGTAGTTATGGGGACAGACTAGGCAACGAGGTTTGCTACAAGGATTGGTTCCTGGGTTAGTGTTTCTGTGGTGTGGGGTGTAGTTGCTGGTGAGTATTTGCTTCAGATTGGGGGGCTGTCTAAGCGAGGACTGGCCTGTCTCCCAAGGTCTGTGATAGCGAGGGATCACTTTCCAGGATAGGTTGTAGATCGTTAATAATGTGCAGGAGAGTTTTAGCTGAGGGCTGTACATGATGGCTAGTGGTGTTCTGTTGTTTTCCTTGTGGGGCCTGTCCTGTAGTAGGTGGTTTCTGGGCACCCATCTTGCTCTGTCAATCTGTTTCCTCACCTCCCCAGGTGGGTATTGTAGTTCCAAGAATGCTTGATAAAGATCTTGTAGGTGTTTGGCTCTGTCTGAGGGATTGGAGCAAATCTGGTTGTATCTTAGGCTGTAGACAATGGATCATGTGATGTGTCCTGGATGGAAGCTGGAGGCATGTAGGTAAGTATAGCGGTCAGTAGGTTTCTGGTATAGGGTGGTGTTTATGTGACCATCACTTATTTGCACTGTAGTGTCCAGAAAGTGGATCTCTTGTGTGGACTGGTCCAGGCTGAGGTTGATAGTGGGGTGGAAATTGTCGAAATCCAGGTGGAATTCTTCAAGGCTCTCCTTCCCGTGGGTCCATATGATGTCATCATCAATGTAGCGCAAGTAGAGGAGGGGCGCTAGGGGACGACAGCTGAGGAAGCGTTGCTCTAAGTCGGTCATAAAGATGTTGGCATACTGTGGGGCCATGTGGGTACCCATAGCAGTGCCGCTGACTTGAAGGTATAAGTTGTCCCCAAATCTGAAATGGTTGTGGGTGAGGACAAAGTCACAAAGCTCCACCACCAGGTGTGCACTAGGTCTAATGTTGCAAGCACCTTATTTCATTGGGAAAGCACTGCACAACCTTTAACTGCTCTCCTGATTAGTGTGCCACTGTAATTCTGAGACCTGACCCTCTCATCGCCTGGATGAGAAATTATCCTGTGGGAAGGCATAACCCCTTGGTAGGATTCAGCAGTTGCCGTGGGGCAATGCGGGACTGAATGTGAGCGTGGGACCTCTGCCAGGCTGGCTGTGAGCACAGTGGTCTCTGGGCTTCAGCAGCTCGACACGGATTCCAAAACAGACCAGAGAAGCAAGAGCTGAATGGGATTCCTCTGAAACAACTTCTCGAAGGCGCTGGGAGGCTCTTGTTGTTGCAGCTGCCGCCAGGTCTCTTCCCAGTTACAGGAGTCAAACCATTGGCTCCTGCGGCTCAGATGTCTCATGCCTCCTTAGATAGACAGGGAAGGGGGTCTGCGCATTTTGGGCAGGGGTGTTCCATCAGCCCAGCTCTCGGCTTTTCCTGTTTAAAAAGCCCACAGTCCAGGTTTCGACAACAGCGATGCAGGTCTTTGAAATGCATGTTGCCTCTTTAGCAGGAGGCATCCGAATCCTCCAGTTCAAAAAACTCTTTTCCTTTTGAAATCTGACCTCACCCCCAGCCCCTTGCTCACTATCCTGCTGTCCTGGGCTTCATGACCATTTCACTGAGCTATATAAAGCACAGGAGGCCGGCATATTGTGTAGTACAAGGGGAGGAAGCAAGTGGACGGGCTCAGCAAAGGAGAGTGTGTCCCAAGCTGGTGACTGTCTCAGCATTTTGAATTATCCACACCAGGTATGGAGGGCAGGGATGGGCAGGACCCAGTGGGGTGCAATGCACTGCCTTCGTACTTTAAGGAATTGACTCGTTTTTATTTGAAATGCTTTTCCACTGCGGGGGTGGGGAACTCTGAGTTCAGTGACAGGTGACACTGACAGGCTGCAGGGGCAGCTGATGCTGCCCAAATATGGCTAGGAACTGAAATGCGAGATAGGGTCTTTTCTCACCATGTGATGCATGCACACTGACCACCATTTACTGTGCTGATTTTTAAGACTGCAAACCCCTTCCCCCCCAACACACAAATTGGCTGCTGATAAAAAGATTGTCTGGCTTTAAATAACCAGGTCAGCCCCTTTCACGCTGAGGAGCAATTTGGGTTTCGTTTTAAATGCTTCAGCCTAGCAAACCACTCCAACTGGCGTACTGATCGTACACTAGTTCTGGCCGTGGAAAGGGCTTGAGGTGGTTCTAGAAATTCTTTCCTTGGAGTATGGACAACATGAATCCATAATCTGAGGAAGTCCTTATTTAGCCTTTTTTCCTACTTGCCTTGTTGGCTGGATTTTTAAAATTCTGGTTTTGAATTTAGTTAACAATTAGTTGGTTGACATTTATAAGAAAAAAATTTAAATGGTAGTGTCAAAATTCGAATTTTGACAAACTCGCATGCGTTTTTCACTTCTGAAAATGTTTTCCTGTAATGCCGAAATACAAAACATTGCGTATTTATTGTCTTGCAAAATTTCAGTTTTGCCCCTTCTTTCACGGCTACCACAAATGCAGTGTGATACTATAGACTGTCCAGGCTGCGTTTGTTTTGACCCTTTGAGCTTAGTTGCATGGTAGGTGTTTTGCCAATTTCTTGACAAAAAAGTAGCCAGAAATACCAATGACTGTGTGTGGGGTCAGATCCCTAGATCTGTCTCTCACACAAAAGGAACGTTTGCTCTTTTCCTGAGAGAGCAAGGCTGGGAAATTCTTTGGCTAAAATGTTTTAGCGCACACCCACTTTTTATGCCAAGTTCAGTAACAAATGTTAAGATTGGTCCCTAAACTAATCTCTGAGGAACTCCACTAGTAACCTCCCTCCAGCCTGACAGTTCATCTTTTGGAATGACTCACTGTAGACCCCCTTTAACCAGTTCTTTATCCACCTTTCAATTCCCATATGAATCCCCATCTTCTCCAATTAACTAATTTCCCATGTGAAACCATGTCAAATGCCTTACTGACATCCAGGGAGATTAAATCTATTGCGTCTCCTGTGTCTAAAAATATCAGTTATGTTCTCAAAGGAGGAGATCAGGTTGGCCTGGCACGATCTACCTTTTGTAAAACCATGTTGTGTTTTATCTCAATTACCATTATCTTCTGTCCTTCACTATTTTCTCATTCAAAATTTGTTCCAAGATCTTGCATACAATTGAAGTCAAACTAACAGACCTGTAGTTTCCCAGGTTACTTCCCCCCCCCCCCCCCGTTTCTTAAAAATAAGAACTATATTAGCAATTCTCCAGTCATAGGGTACAACCTCTGAGTTTATAGATTCATTAAAAATCCATGCTATTGGGCTTTCAATGTCATGTGCCAGTTCCTTTAATTTATTGGCTGGAGATTATCCGGGGCCCTTGATTTAGTACCATTAAGATGTTTGAGTTTGACTTCCACCTTGGATATGGTCATTTCTACCTCCATATCCTCGTTCCCATTTGCCACCCTGCCACTGCCTCTAAGCTCTTCATTAGCCTCGCTAAAAACTGAGGCCTTTTTTATTTAGGTGTTGGGCCATGCCTAGATTATTTTTAATCTCCACTTTACCAGTCCCACGTCTTTTCTTGTTGGAGTTGTGTCACATACATTAATATATGTAAATAGGCTGTCAGCGTTCTCCAGGGCCAGTTTTAAGAGCAGCTACACTTCCAGCAAGACTGTGCTGGTTCTCCCAAGTGATGGCAATATGAGCTTTCAATTTCTCTCCCCTGCTTCCGTAACCTTCAGTGAGGTGGCCGTAAGTGCTTGTGTTAAAATCTGCAGTGCATGGCCTCTTGCTGAAGCTGCATGCATTGGGTGCGGATCATGAGATCAGACTGGTTCTAGGTTTGACTACTGTGGCAAGGCACCCCTTCTGCCTTACCAGACCTAGTGCGCCCTCCTCTGGCAGGGACAGGGCCTGGGGTAAACCAGCCCCACTCTGGAGCATGTCTCTTCCCTCTTTCAGGTTTGTTTCTCAGAGCCTTCCCGGTAGGCCTCAGGGAAGGCCTGAGAAGTGCTCCTCTGCCAAACAAGAGGAAATAAGTCCGTAACGCACCAAAAAAAGGGAATACCTTTCCCTAGCCCCCTCACTGGGGCAGGTGTTGTCCTGTCTCTGGCTCCGGGGTGTCACTCCTTCCCCTAAACAGGCACTGGGTTTGGGTGTCTCCCCTATGGGGAGGAGTGCAGTCTCTCACACTGGAGAAGCCAATCTCCCTGATGCCACCAGCCTGACAACAGTTTCTTTCCCCCTTCCCTCACCAGGAGAGAAGTTTTAACACATTTCAGGCAGCCCTTAATTGGACTCAGGGTTCCTTAATTGACCTGAAGTAACCCCTTCCCAGCTTGTAGGAAAAAGGGTCTTTTGCATTCTAGGGCTAATATCCCTGTTTTCCCAGACCCTTCTGCCCGACTTTGTCACGCTACCCAGGCACTGGGATCTGGAATTCCAGACTTCTACTGTTTAAAATAAATGTACATTAGGAAAGAATCCAGAGTGGATGGAGGACTAGTTCCTTCCATCTCTGGCTCATTCAGTCCAACTTCCCTGATTCCATAGTACTTAGCTCCCTACTACAGCAAAATTATCAGGAAAGGGCTGTGAAAAGATTTTGGAAACCAGTTAGAGCAACTCCCCATCCCAGTATTGCTACCCCGATGCTGACATTCTGCATTGTCCTGCGCTAGTTACCCAGCATTATGCATCCCTTTTCCATCAGTACAAGGGGGATGTTTAATCTTCCCTGCACCCTATGAGGCAAGTAACTGAGCATAGAAAGCGCTGCACGTTTTGCAAATTAACCAAAGCATTAACTGAAATTGATACTGCCCCAAAGGCTATGAGAGAGGCTGAACTGTGGCTTCCTTCCCCAGATGGAGGACCCGGCTCAGCTGAAGGAGGAAGGCAATAAGTATTTTCAGGCCGACGACTATGAGAATGCTATTAACAGCTATACCAAAGCCATGAAACTTACCAAGGACAAGTCACTGCAGGCCATTCTGTACAGGAATAGGGCAGCCTGCTTCCTGAAAACGGTGAGATGAGAACCTCTGACCTGGGTCTGGATTAGGGGGGATTATAGCAACTCGTGATGGTGGACAGGTGGGTTCGGGCATTGGGGGGCTTAGCTGCTCACTTTATTTTTTAATATAGAAAACAGTGCCACTCGCACGACCAGTTCCAAAACGTTTTGCTCTCCAGCATATCAAGTTGTGAGCCCGGAGACATGTGGGGTACTGGTGGTCTGCAATAGCTTTGACCCACTTGCATCACAACTAATTTCTAAGACATTACTTTGATCTAGATGCACTAAAGTGCATTTTTCTTTCCGTGGAATGTTTCTGGTTGGGCCACAATCTCACTTTGGAGATGAGCATTTGTAGAGGTCTAATGCGAAGGGATAAAACTCAGGAGGGGTTTATTTACTGGGAGGGAATGGAGTTGAGCCACGGCCCTCAGTCGCTTGTCCTTGTGTCTGAGCCTTCCTGCCTATTCAACAAACAGGATCTGACTGGAACACACTGCCTAGCACAAACCAAATGGAAACAAGTAAGTTCTTAAAAAGCAGGGACCACACAAACAGAGGCCTTCAGTTATTCTCAACCTGCCAAAGAGCCATAGCCCTGCAGTATTAACTCTGCCAGCACTCACTACCAAGGGGATGTTAATTCCAGCAAAGTTCAAGGTGACACCGTTTGAGGATGAAGCAAAAATGCCAGATGCTACATCCCACTATGCCTCCAGGGCATAATGTACTAGCTGAGCAATGTTAGCCTCTGGGCCCAGCCTGTAGAGAAGGGCCCCATGCTGCTTACTAGTTAAGGGAGATTTTAGCCCAAACAATAGAGGTTTTTGGTAGCAGAGGGACCTGAATTCTTGACCCTCATCCCTCTGTGTACATTTTATATAGATGTGTCTCTGTATATGAATTTGGGTGCCAGCTTATCCACACACATAACAAAGGAGTCTAACTCACACTAGGCTGTTTACGGTGACTTGCTATGATGATTTCTACAAAAGACCATCATACACAAGCCTGCCTATTCCCTGATCATCTTCGCTACTGATATGGCCAGGAGAAAACCTTGAAATGATGCAGAACCAGCTCTTTGGAGATCCTCCATTGCTCAATGTTTGCACTGGAAGCTGTTACAATGTATCTTATGTGACCATCTTTCTCAGCCCTACATTTCTATGATTCTATGCCAGTAAGGAAAGAGTGTCTATTGCCCATCTTTATAGCTAATCTCTATTCCCTCTGAATCGACAGGAGAGCTATGCCCAAGCAGCATCGGACGCTTCTAGAGGTAAGCAGAAGGAGAGCTCTGAAATGTGGGATTTGAGTCTCACTACATGCACTTGCTCCTCCATCTAGTCTGTTCTCAGAGCTGGTTTTGTGTCCACTTAATAAAATCAGTTAAACTCACACTTAAACTTCTTTTTAAATTTTTTGGTGTTAGTTATGTGATAGGTTTTGCGTAAATGAAAAGGTAAAGACGAAAAAGGTAACTACTCCATGCTGTACTCATGTAGCTTTACTGTTTTGTGTAGTTCAAGAAATCCGCTATAAATTGTTTTGCTTATAACGCTAAATACCAGGATTCTACACTAGTTCATATAAAGTTCATCCTCTCTTAACTTTACAATGAAACGAGAGCATCGCTGTTCCATGTGCTCATAGAATGGGGTGTACTGGGGAATGGGAATACAGGTATCCTCTCGACATGTCCATTGTGCTCAAAGGGGGATGAAAGTGTTCTACCCTGGTAAACGTGTCCTTAAAAACTGAAGATTTAAAAAGATCTCAAACCTCAGTGAACGCACTCTCATTAGGAAAGGGACCAATAAGAAGACAGTAAATATCAGAATGCCATTATATAAATCCCCAGTATGCCCACACTTTGAATACTGCATGCAGTTCTGGTCACCCCATTTGAAAAAAGATATATTAACACTGGAAAAGGTACAGAGAAGAGCACCAGAAATTAAGGTCTGGAACAGCTTCCATATGAGGAGAGATTGAAAAGACTGGGAGTTTTCAGCTTGGACTACTAAGGGGATGTTCTGATAGAGATCTATAAAATCATGAGTGGTGTTAAAAAACGTGAATAGGGAAGTGGTGTTTACTCCTTCACATAACACAAGAACCAGGGATCACCCAATGAAATTAGTAGGCAGCAAGTTTAAAACAAACAAAAGGAAGTACTACTTCACACACTGCTCAATCAACCGGTGGAACTCCTTGCCAGGGGATATTGTGAAGGCCAAAACTATATTGGGTTTCAAAAAGAACTAGATAAGTTCATGGAGGATAGATCCACCAATGGCTATTAGCCAAGATGATCGGGGTGAAACCCCATGATCTGGGTGTCCCTAACCTCTGACTGCCAGAAGTTGGGACTGGATGACAGGGGATGGATCACTCAATCGCCTGTTCTGTTCATTCCCCCTGAAGCACCTGGCATTGGCCACTGTCAGAAGACAGGATATTGGGCTCAGTGGACCTTTGGTCTGACTCAGAATGGATGTTCTTATGTTTACTTTGGCAAATCCATTCAGTGAACTAATAGGGAAAAAAAATCTCTTCCCTAGACAAAAATCCATGTTCAAGTGTCAGTGTGGATCCCACTCTAGGCACATGTGAGCTTCACGCACTCAAGATCTGAATCTTTTGAATAGCAGTGTCCATTGGGCTACGTCTGTGCCATGCACGTCCTCATGGCTCCCCACACCCCAAACCCAAGGACATCAAGGATCTGGTGACCACTACTGTCCCTCCGTTCCCTCTTTCCACCCATGGCACTGAGACAGAATTAGTGATGTCTGACCACTACCTCTTAGCCCTTTTTCCTCTGATTCTGAGTCAGATTGGAATCCGTTTTCTCCACCCTTATTAATTTTTTCCCCTTTTAATTCAGAACCACTAAACCTTTTCGTTTCGCTTGGTGCTCTGTGCCTGATGGCAGACTCCAAGCCTGCAGGCTCTAAGCCTTGCCTATCTTGCAATGGCTTAATCCCTTTCATTGACTGACAAAGCTATTGTCTTTTTTGCCTTTATTGTGAGTTGAGCTAATTTAAGTACTTAGGAAGTGCCCATCACCATAGTACTTGAGCAGCTTGCAATCTTCAGGTATTTATCCTCACAACTGCCCTGTGAGGTTGGGCTAGACTGTCATCCCCATTTCACAGATAGGAAACTGAGGCACAAAGCGACTAAGTGACTTGCCTAAGATCACACAGGGAGTCTGTGGCACAGCAGGGAATTGAACCCAGGTCTCCAGTCCCCGGCTAATCTCCTAACCACTGGGCCATCCTGCCATATTCCAGTCATATTCCAGATTGGCGTTCTGTTCGCTGAACATTCTCTCCATGGACGTGGGATTATTGGGACACCTGCCTTGAGCTTCACCTGATGGACAAATGCATGCTGGCAACCTCAGACCCAGATGAGGGAAGATCAACCTCTGATCAGGTCCCTGTAAAGTCATCCCCTATGAGTGGCCCATACCAGCTGGCGTGACTCCAAAGACCAGTACTGACTGGAACTCTGTGTCCAGTAAAGACTTGGCACTGACGACCACTCCAGTACCAGCAATGTCAGTATAGAACCTGGGGCTGCCTCTTCCCATGGTATAAAAATTCTCGAAGGGATTGTTGCATACTGACCCACCCGTCCGAGAACCCCCTCCTGCCTGGGATCTCAATGTCGTTCTTGCAAGAGCTGCTTTTGGGATCCTCTTTATAGCACCTTTCCCTCAAGACTCCTCTTAGCTGCATTGGCTAGAAGGGTCAGTGAACGCCGAGCTCTTATGGTTGAACCCCCTTGTGCAACACAGTCTTGAGACCTCCTCTGAGGCTTAAGCCTAATGTGGTCTCTGTTTTCCATGTGCATAGTCTCCCACCTTACCTGTCTTCTCCCACAACCCCATTTGGCGCTTGGGGAGAAGAAACGCCGCACTTGGGACATTATTATTCTATATTGCTTTGCTAAAGCCTTTCAGACTGTCTTCTCATCTCTTCGTGGCCCTCTCCTCCCAGATGATATCAAAATGGATCACGCAGTGCCTATCAGTCAGCTACCAAATGGCCAATCACTCCACCAGAGCACAAACTACCCCTTCTGCCAGCTTCAGGAACATGCCCAAACTGGAAATCTGTAAGGGAGCTCTGGGAAGTCACTCCCTGATGTTCATTAAGCACTGTGCCCTTGAACGGGTATTACCATCCCTGGTTGGTTAGATCAGTCAGGATGGCTCAACCCCACCTTCCAGGTGAGATGCTGGTTGTCGGTCACCTAAAGTGGGTTCCACACTGACAACATAGATTCATAGGCTTTAAAGTCCGAAGGGACAATCATGATCCTCTAGTCTGACCTTTTGCACATTGCAGCCACAGAGCCTCGCCCACCGACTCCTGTAATAGACCCCTAACCTCTGGCTGAGTTACTGAAGTCCTCAGATCATGGTTTAAAGACTTTGAGTTACAGAGAACCCACCATTTACACTAGTTTAAACCAGCAAGTGAGCTGTGCCCCAGGCTGCAGAGGAAGGCAAAAAAAACCCCCAGAGTCTCTGCCAATCTGACCCAGGGGAAAATCCTTCCTGACCCCAAATCTGGCAATCAGTTAGACCCTGAACATGTGGGCAAGACCCGCCAGGCATCTTAAAAAACCAATTACTTTGTCACTGCTCTTTTGAGCATCATTCCGTGTTTTTGGAAACAGATATACAGCTTGCATTTGACTGTGTCAGCTATCAGATAGGATAGAGGTTTATTGAAGGAACAGGGTAAGTACTTTCATCGTTACTGTCTTAGTGAATTCTCTGTATGGGGCTGGACTTTGAAGCAAATGTTGATTCCTTTTTGTACTTGATCACTTTCCTAGCGATTGACATCAATGCTTCAGATATTAAGGCCCTGTACAGGCGCAGCCAGGCTCTGGAGAGGCTGGGGAAGTTGGACCAAGCCTTCAAAGACGTCCAGAGGTGTGCCACCATTGAGCCCCGCAACAAAAACTTCCAGGAGACCCTGAGGCGTCTGGGAGCCAATATTCAGGAAAAGGTAAAGGCCTTTGCAACAGCACCAAATACTTGGCAGTGCACACAGAGCTTTGCATGCAGCTGTATTGAAGCTGACGATGCACCTCTGTACTCCAGAGCAAGCATCTCCGCTGAGTGCAGATGGTAACTGTCGCTCGGGGGGCTGGAAGATGACTTGCCATGTGTTCAAAGGCCTGCGCACCACACAGAGAGAACAGCTTATGGGCTGAACCTCTGGCTCTATCCTTGCGCTTCAGAGGTGGAAAGATACACATGGCAAAAGTCAAAAACCAAAGTCCGTGTGCAGCTGAAGCTGACTGAACAGGCGGTGTAAAATGATTGCAGTCTGAGACAGAGATGCGCGCAGCCGAAACAGAAATGGGAGACCTCCGCCTCGGGTTTGTGCCCTGGTGCCCAACACGTGATGCTCTTTCATCCCTCTGCAGCTGCGCATTGAGTTCTCCACCGATGCCAGAGTGTCGAACATGTTTGACATCCTGCTGGATGGGACCAGTGAGAAAGAGAAGCGAGAGAAGGTGAGACTTAAAAGGCAGCTGGCGAGATGACTGATACTAACTTTGTCAGACTTCAAAGCCCACAGTCAGGAGCAAAAGTCGTCCTTGCCCCCCCCAGCCATTCAAAGGGCTCCAGATACATGAACAAATAGAAGGGGGAAAGGGAGGAGCTGAACTCAGTGAGACGGCAGAGAACTGACCTGCTCAGAGCGGCAGCCCTACAGAGCCGCTGGAATGTCAGCAAAAGCTCCCAAATCACAAACTCAAGTCAAAACCAGATCTGATGTCTGCAGCTTAGGCCCATATCTAACTGCCTATCCCTTATTCCCCCTTGTCAAGGTTCCTTCCCCACTCTGGACTCTAGGGTACAGATGTGGGGATCTGTATGAAAAACCCCCTAAGCTTATTCTTACCAGCTTAGGTTAAAACTTCCCCAAGGTACAAACTATTTTACCTTTTTTCCCTGGACTTTATTGATGCCACCACCAAGCGTCTAACAAAAATAACAGGGAGAGCCCACTTGGAAACGTCGTTCCCCCCAAAATCCCCCCAAGCCCTACACCCCCTTTCCTGGGGAAGGCCTGATAAAAATCCTCACCAATTTGCATAGATGCACACAGACCCAAACCCTTGGATCTTAAGAACAATGAAAAAACAATCAGGTTCTTAAAAGAAGAATTTTAATTAAAGAAAAAGTAAAAGAATCACCTCTGTAAAATCAGGATGGTAAATACCTGACAGGGTAATCAGATTCAAAACATAGAGAATCCCTCTAGCAAAACTTAAGTTACAAAAAAACACAAAAACAGGAATATACATTCCATCCAGCACAACTTATTTTATCAGCCATTTAAACAAAACCGAATCTAACGCATATCTAACTAGATTGCTTACTGACTTTTTACAGGAGTTCTGACCTGCATTCCTGCTCTAGTCCCAGCAAAAGCAACACAGACAGAGAGAGAACCCTTTGTCCATCCCCGTCCCGTCCCCCCCCGCCTCCAGCTTTGAAAGTATCTTGTCTCCTCATTGGTCATTTTGGTCAGGTGCCAGCGAGGATATCTTTAGCTTCTCAATCCTTTACAGGTGAAAGGGTTTTTCCTCTGGCCAGGAGGGATTTAAAGGTGTTTACCCTTTCCTTTATATTTATGACACCCCTCTTCCTGCCGCTCCCTCCCCAAAGCGTTTGCGGATGTTCAAAGGGAAGGACCCCAGCTCCACCTGCTCCTTGCCCAGTTGAGTTGTATGTCGCTCAAGAGAGCGCTCCCTCCCCTTCCCATGAGACATTATTCCACAGCCTAACACCGTGACTCTCAACCTTTCCAGACTATTGTACCCCTTTCATAGATTCATAGATACTAAGGTCAGAAGGGACCATTATGATCATCTAGTCTGACCTCCTGCACAACGCAGGCCACCGAATCTCACCCACCCACTCCTGCGATAAACCTCTCACCTATGTCTGAGCTATTGAATCCTCAAATCATGGTTTAAAGACTCCTTTCGAAAGTCTGATTTGTCTTGTGTATCCCCAAGTTTCACCTCCCTTAAAAACGACTTGTTTACAAACTCAGACACACACATACAAACCCGTCACAGCACACTATTCCTAACACAGTGCTGACTCTCTCATTTTTACCATGTCATTCTAAAATAAATCAACTGGAATATAAATATGGTCCTTACATTTCAGTGTATAGTCTATCGAGCAGTATAAACAAGTCGTTGTATGACATTTTAGTTTGCACTGACTTCGCTAGTGCTTCTTATGTAGCCTGGTGTAAAACGAGGCAAATATCTAGATGAGTCGATGTACCCCCTGGAATTCCTCTGCGTACCCAGAACCACTGGCCTAACAGATCTTGCTGTCAGGAAACAATTCTTTCTCGTCATTATTCCTAGCTATCCCCCCTTACACCACCCCACTTGATTCCTTTTCAGTTGTGATGCCTTCAAATATTTGCAAACTGTTAAAGTTTCTGACACCTCACTTAGCCAACCTCTATTGCCTTACCCCTTTTTTCTTTATCCCTCTATCGCTACGTCTACGCTACACCCCACTGGCCGTGGCGTTTAGTGTACATGTAGCTACGGGCTGCAGCGAGAAGCATGGGGAAGGGCTCCAGGAGCAAGGAGGCAGTGGGAGACGCTACACCGCTAAAAACAGCAGACATGGCTTGGGTGAGAAGAGAGCCGGGTAGGGTATGTGCTTGAGTACATACCTTTGTCCTTCAGGCACCTTTACTGGTCAAAGCCATGCGTCTCCATCCACAGACCTGTTTATCTCTGGGGGGGGTCTACATGGATGTGTACATTGCACACCGCTGAAAGAAACATGCCGTGTAGATTTACCCTAAATCACTCCCTTCGTGCACCAAAGTCTCCTTCTGAATGCAATGAATTCACTAGGATGTGAATTGAGACAATCACTTCACAGAGGCCAATGAATGGCCATTGGCTACCACTCCTTGAGTAAAAAGAAAAGGAGTACTTGTGGCACCTTAGAGACTAACTAATTTATTTGAGTATAAGCTTTTGTGAGCTACAGCTGACTTCCTTGAGTACTGACGCTCTGACTTCTTTCATCTCGTTTTTACCCAGGCTGCAAACAATCTCATTGTTCTGGGGCGGGAGGAAGCGGGAGCCGAGAGGATATTCCAGAACAATGGGGTAAAGCTGCTGCTGCAGCTGATAGAAACCAAAAATGCGGAGATGATCCTAGCAGCCGTAAGGACCCTTTCGGGCATGTGCACTGGGCACAAGGCACGGGTAAGTCGCGTGGCTCAGAAACCCTGCCTCAGTCTCTCGCTGCAACCGGGGGACTCAAAGGAACCTGCTTCTCGCTATTTCAGAATGGCCATTCTTACTTCCATATCTATCTCCTCTTACTAAAAGGACGAGGAAAATAAATGTTGAACTCCTATGATCTGGCTGTTTATGGAACTGAGTCTGTTTCTAAAAGAAACATGAAAAACGAACCTTGCACTGAATGAAATACAGAGAAGCCAGCGGGTGAAAGTTAGCTTTTATCGGGTGCAAACTTGATGGTCTGAACCAGTAATGCTGTTCTTGGGCTTCAAGTTCAAAGATATTCTCCAGCATGTAACTGAGGCTGGTTTAACACCGGCCCTTGTGAAATGAGCTGTATGTACAGCCACAATCCTGTAGAAGGCAGCAGTGACCAACGGTGGGTTAAGCCAGGATCCTGGACTCCATGCCAAGGAGTCCGAGGTTGCCTGATAGAGCAGTGAGATACATGGTCTCTATGAGAAAGATGGGAGGTGATTAGCCAAGACCTTCATTAGGTGAAGTCAGAGGCTGGAGGAAGAAGATCAAGGTATCTAGAAGGCCCACCAAAACTTTGGGGTCTATGAGCCACCTTTTAAGTTAACCCACCCCGGAGGGTATTATGGTCCTCAAATGGCCCATGAAAAAGTAGCCCTCTTTTTTTATCTAGGAGCATATGACACAGACCCATGACAATCCAGACTCTGTACTGATAAGCCGCAAGACTTTGAGACCATATTTGTGTGGCTGCATGTGGGGGTACACACAACACCACGAGAGACAGCACTATCTACCAGTGACCAGCCAGCTTTCGCTGAGCTCCGTACATTTTATTTAGGACAAAAGCATGACAAAGAAAACATTCTATAAAAACAGACCGTCTACATAGAGGCAAGTTCCAATCTTTCAAATCCTTTAGTAGGGTTTGCCCCCTCACCCCCGTTTGTCTCATGCCAAACTGTGGATCAAATAGAAAAGGAGGACTTGTGGCACCTTAGAGACTAACAAATTTATTTGAGCATAAGCTTTCGTGAGCTACAGTTCACTTCATTGGATGCATTCGAATTTTTGCGAATACAGCCTAACACGGCTGCTACTCTGAAACCTGAGGATCAAATGCAGGTCACTTGGTCAGTTCAGGCTCACCCTTTCTATCAAAAGCCCTTTATTTGCCCACTGGGCCTCTTGATTCGCTCTGAACCATCTATACAATTCACCCCAAGGCATGGTGCTTCTCTAAAGGTATCTATCCTAGGATTTGTGATAATCACACACACACCCCGATTTTAGTTCCTGTAGGAAGCTCTGTAATGGTCCCCCATGGAACCAGAATACAGTCCCTATCCCACAAAGATACAGATCACATTTACCGTTAGAAAATGTTATGAATGTTCCCTGTGCCCGTGACTTCTGGCACATCTTTTGAAGCAGCTGTGCTTCCGAGGGCTTTCATCTGTCACAGAGGTCATTGTGCACTGAGTCCATCCACCATCTGGATCTATGTGCAGGCTGTAATGTGTTCTGCCCTAAACAATGCCTGATTGATTACAGAGCCGCCATTGTGGTAGCATTATTATTTACAGTAACTCCTCGCTTAACATTGTAGTTTGGTTCCTGGAAAATGCTACTTTAAGCAAAATGATGTTAAGTGAATCCAATTTCCCCATAAGAATTAATGTAAATTGGGGAGGGGGGCTAGGTTCCAGGGAAATTTTTTTTGCCAGACAAAAGACATTATATACATATACAGTGTAAGTTTTAAATAATTTTAAACAAACAATTTAATATTGGACTCCCCAGTGATTGTGAAGCTTGGTTGAGGCAGGGGTGTAGTGGGGTCGGGGCACAGGGGCTTGCCCTGCTCCGCCCACCCGGCATTCCAGCTGGGGAGTTGGGTCGGGGCATGGGAGCTTGCCCCGTTCCACCCACCTGGTGCTCCTGCCAGGAAGCGGGGTCGGGGGCTTGTCCACTCTCTGGCTGGAATGCCGGGTGGGTGGAGTGGGGTAAGCCCCCGCACCTCGACCCTACTCCTCGGCAGGAATGCCGGGCGGGCGGAATGGGGCAAGCCAAACAACCTTATAACTGAACATTGCGTGACTTTAAATGAGTATGTTCTCTAATAGATCAGCAACCTAATAACGAAACAATGTTAACTGGGACAACTTTAAGTGAGGAGTTGCTGTATTTGTATTATTGTAGCACTGAGGATGCGTCGTTATCACCGAGCAGGACCCCATTGTGCTGGGCGTACGAAAGTCTCCCTGGGAAAACTGCAATTATAAAATACAGATGATTAAGTCCTCCCTTCTAGCCAATCCCTTGGCTGGAAACTGCTCTCTCTAGTTGTCTCCCCTTCAGGATCTTAGTAATATAGATATAATGCAAATGTGAGGCAGGAAGTAAAAATATAAAAATAATACATAAAAAATATAACAATAAAATAAAATACAAAATGATGGCATCTAAATTAGCCGTTACCATTCCAGAGCAGAATCTTGGAGTCATTATGGATAGTCCTCTGAAAACACCCACTCAATGTGCAGCCAAAAAAGCCAACAGAATGTTGGGAATCATTAAGAAAGGGATAGATAATAGGACAGAAAATATCCTATTGCCTCTATATATAAATCCATGGTACGCCCATATCTTGAATACTGCATGCAGATGTGATCACCCCATCTCAAAAGAGAGATACTGGAATTGGAAAAGGTTCAGAAAAGGGCAACAAAAATTATTAGGGGTATGGAATAGCTTCCGTCTGAGGAGAGATTAATAAGATTGTGACTTTTCAGCTTGGAAAAGAGATGACTACGGGGGGTGGGGATACAATAGAGGTCTATAAAATCATGACTGGTGTGGAGAAAGTAAATAAGGAAGTGTTATTTACTCCTTCTCATAACACAAGAACTAGGGGTCACCAAATGAAATTAATAGGCAGTAGATTTAAAACAAACAAAAGGAAGTCTTTCTTCACACAATGCACAAGTCAACCTGTGGAACTCCTTGCCAGAGGATGTTGTGAAGGCCAAGACTATAACAGAGTTCAAAAAAGAACTAGATAAATTCATGGAAGATAGGTCCATTAATGGCTATTAATGGCAGGGATGGTGAACCTAGCCTCTGATTGTCGGAAGCTGGGAATGGGCAACAGAGAGTGGATCACTTGATGATTACCTGTTCTGTTCATTCCCTCCGGGGCACCTGGCATTGGCCACTGTCTGAAGACAGGACACTGGGCTAGATGGACCTTTGGTCTGACTCAGTGTGGCCATTCTTAGTTCTTACGAAGTACCACTCCCTGTGCTTGTACTGCACAAATTCAATATTCTCCTGTTATTTCGTTGCCCATGCCAAGTGTGAATTGTGATGAGTGTGAAATGTAAATTGCTTTATGTAGATAATATGAACTAGAACACTGAATCCTCTCTTTCATCTGGGCAGGCCACAGCAATCCTTCACCTCCTGGGAATTGATAAAATTTGTATGTGGATGGCTGTGGATAACGAAGAAATCTCTATGGCTGTTTGCAATCTCCTACAAGTCATTACAGACTCCTTATCAGGGGAGGGAGAGAAGGAGCAACATGGGAAGGAAGCAGCTCTGGTGCTGGGTAATTAATTCTATGTAACCACTGAATGATGGCAGAGATGTGAAGAGATCTAGGCTTCCCATTGCACTGAACAGTAGATCCACCCACAGGCAACTAAAAGCAGAATTTGCAAACACTAGGGCCAGGGGTCTAGGCCACATAGTATCCAGCAACAAACACTGTTAAAAACACCTTTATTCAGAAGACCTGTAGGCCCCAGAACCATAATTAGCATGCACAACCATAATGCTTTTCAGTACGTGTATGAAATTGACAGGTTGGCTAGGACACAGCCCCATGTATGTTCTAATGAAATAACCATTCATAAGTGGTATTCAGTAGGGTAATCAGCCTTCGAAGTGCCCTTTCTTTTAACCGGCTGCTGCCTTGTCTTTTGTGCAGACACGAAGAAGGATTTGAAGATTATCACAGTGCACCTGCTGGACATGCTGGTCAGTAAGAAGGTGTCTGGGCAAGGTCGGGACCAGGCTCTCAACCTGCTCAGCAAGAACATACCAAGAAAGGATCTGAAAATCCACGACAACTCTAGAACCATCTTCGTCATTGACAGTGGTGAATGCCCTTTCCCCCCACCTAGACTTGAACGTGTGTCACGTGCAGCAAAACGTCCCAAGCCCTCCTCTCTTAGGGACACTTAAAATCATCCCCATCTAGAAACGTAATCTGATGTGGTGAGACACCAAACTCTGGATATTATTCAAACAGGAAGAACTTATTGTGGGGGTTTTTTTAAATCCTGTTTTTGGGGGGTTGAGGTGGGCTCCACTGAAACACTTCAACCCTAACACCTTCTTTTAACAAAGACTTATGGAAATTTAATCCAGAATCTCCTCTAACATTTCAAAGCCCCTCTTCCTCATTGCAAGGCCTTCATACCACTAAAATCAGCAGGTTTTGGGTCTCTTTAAATAAAGCACAGATCCCGTTGATGAACAAGTACTGTGAAAAAGACAATATTATCTTGCCCATAATGTTATGACTGCTGTTTAACAGCTCAGTTCTGCAAACTTTGTTGTCATGGGTAGTCTTTACTTGCATCAGTAAATCAATTGCTTACGTGTTTGTCTAAGGGTAACAAGATTGTATTAAGTTAATTTACAGGCCAGATGTCAGAAAATATTGCAATCTGTACAGTTTGGTGCAGGAGAATGTCTGCTGCACAGTCCATAAATTTGATACATGCCTGTCCTCTCTAAAAGCCCTATTAATTGTGTCCCAGGTCTAAAAAAGATCTTGAAAGTCGTAGGCCAGGTTCCTGAGCTTCCCAATTGCCTGCCCTTAACGGAGAACACCCGGATGATCACTTCCATTCTCCTGAATAAGCTGTATGATGACCTGCGATGTGATCCCGAGCGAGACAACTTCAGAGAGATCTGTGAAGAATACATCAAGTGAGTTAGGGTGGGGACGGACACCCAGAAATGCAAAGTAGAGCTCAAGGACCTGGGATTGGATCAGATGCTGTGTAATGCTTTCAGATTCTTAGCAGTAGGGACTAGGCCAAAATAAAATGTGCCCTATGTCTTATTCTTCCACTGTAGTTAAAAAGCTCTTTGCAGGCTAGAGCTCTTCAAGGGAGGAGGCAACCAGAAAAGCGCTATGTAGGGAGGGCGCAGTCATGCCTCCCCCTCTGGCTCGCAGGGAGGCCACACCGCCTCAGTACGTCACCAGGCGTAGCGTCCCGGCCTTTGTAACAGGGTTAATTCCCAATGGTCAAGAGGCCCTAGTCAGGGTAGAGCCGATAAACACTCTGTAGCGCTAACCCTTAGGCAGGGGAGCGCTGGGAAAACAGGCAGGGAGGCAGCCACCCCAGGGGTGGGATGGCAGGGGAACGCAGGCCCGCCCGACTCCACTGCCTTCCAACCCAGGGCCCTAGCAGTAGCGGGG
This sequence comes from Chelonia mydas, assembly GCF_015237465.2. Taxonomy (NCBI): domain Eukaryota; kingdom Metazoa; phylum Chordata; order Testudines; family Cheloniidae; genus Chelonia; species Chelonia mydas. The sequence goes on along the minus strand of NC_051257.2, from coordinate 20,110,428 downwards.
TGTCCCACCGCCGGGTCAGCGGGGATCTTCCCGCAACTCGCCAACCGGCTGTTAAGCCACAACGCCATCAACTAAACCGCTGGGCTACTTTTGACCCAAGTTCCAGATCCGGCTCCGTGGTCTCCAGTTCCTCAGGTTTGTCAGGGTATTCGGCCTCCAGCTCCAGGCCACCACCTGGCTCGGCAGCAGCAAGCAGGACGCATCTGTCTCCTTCCCTGGCTCGGCCTCTACTGGGCTAGGGCCTCCGCCTTTTGTACTTCCTGCCCCGCCTCTCAACTTCCCGTGGGAGGGCTGGGCCTGGCCAGACTCCGCCCAACGGGGTGGAGAAAGTGGTCCCTCCCCCCCCGGCTCAAAGGGAGGCCACACTGTCTCACGACACACTGAAGGATTCAACAGATTGATAATGGAAACTCTGAGCCTCTCCTCTTCAGGCTGCCATTAAAATCTAGCCTACAAGCCACGGCCCAGTCATCCGTGACTGAATGCAGGCCCTCTTCCGAGTGACGTAATCCTCATCTTGCACTTACATAGTGCTTTTCACCCATACCTCTGCAAGCACTTGAATGGTGGCTTAGCATTTTTAATCCACAGATGGATAAACGGAGATACAGGGAGGTGAAGTGCCTCACTAAGGGTCACACAAGTCAAGAGTAGAGCTGGGAATAGAAACCGGGGCTGACTCCCAGTCTGGTGCTTTCCTCCGCTGGGCCACAATGTAAGGTTCTGTTCTGTTCTGAGTGAACCTGTGTCCATGTTATCCAAATAACACAGTCTGGCAGTTGGTGCAAAGAAAAGGACTCCCTTTATCTTTTCGGGTAAAGAAGTTAGAGGGTATTCTATCGCCATAGTTCAGAGGAGGTTCCTCTACTCATGGATGGGGTATTGTGGGAAAACTCACATGGCATTTTCCCGCAACTGTTCCTATCTTGTGGATAAAAATAAGGGGATGTTCAGAGTTGGTCGCTGTGATAAAAGGTGCTGGACTAAATCCCAGTTTGGAAATGGAGCCATGTTTGATAGAGGATGGGGGCCACAACGCGTGGCCCTCAAAGAAAGAGACTGGTAACGCACCAGAGGCTCTGGCAATAACACTGCAGTCTCCCCCTCTAATCCCGCCCCCTGCTAATTTTTTTTCTGCCGCCCCCTGTAGGAGCAAGGTTGATCCTCAGGACATGGATAAGACTCTCCATGCCATCCAGACAGTGTCTGGGATCATGCAAGGGCCTTTTGACTTGGGCAACAAGTTGCTGGGCATGACGGGTGTCATGGAGATGATGGTGGCTTTGTGTGGCTCTGAGAGAGAGATCGACCAGCTGGTGGCTGTGGAGGCCCTCATCCATGCCTCCACCAAGCTGAGCCGGGCCACCTTCATCATCACCAACGGAGTGACGCTGCTGAAGGAAGTCTACAAGAAGACCAAGAATGAGAAGATCAAAATTCGAGCTCTCGTGGTGAGTTTTCAGTCCTCAGCCTGCTCTGCTACCTGCCAACACTTTATCATCCTGTCCTAGGAAGAGCTCTACCTCTGTACCCATTCCAGGGGATGGATTCAATCTAGGTTGGCAATGCTGCAAAGGTAGTAGCATCCACTGCTCAGCCAGGGTACTGTCCGGAAGAGCTTGCACTAGCGTTCCTCCTCGAAAGAGTTTGCAGGCAGCTTGCAGGTCTCAGCAGAGAACAAACTTTGTAATGCAACAAGACTCCTTGTGTCGGCCATCTTGGCTTCCTCTCCATGAGGCAGTGGAATAGCAGTGACTGCTAGATAAAGTTGAACCGCTGTGTCAAGTTTCTTTTAAGGCTTGTGCGTGGGGACTAAAGTCTTTTCATTCATATAATGGACAGTGAATGGAGGCCGGGCTTCAAAAATATAAATGGAAAACCTGCTTAAAGCAATACAGAACTTTGTTTGCTGTAATCTGTATCAGTTTATGTGGAAGACATTTCCTTACCTTTCTCTTAAATTTCAGCTAGACTTGAGCCTGGCGCTGAGAATGTTATATATTCCTGTACCTAGCTACATAGTCTCCTTTCAATCTCTCTCAGGGTCTTTGCAAGCTGGGATCAGCCGGAGGCACCGACTATGGCCTGAGACAATTTGCTGAGGGATCCACAGAAAAGCTGGCAAAACAGTGTCGAAAGTAAGCAAAACTGAAGGGTGCTCTTGGGATTCTTCACCTGTTACTTGTGTTCCACTCCTTTCTTTCCAGAATATTTTTCAGTACCAGCTCTACTGGGGAGGTCCTCAGATACATAGTACTTTCCCTCAGTTGACTAAAAAGTTGTCTAACACTGAGACACTGATAACATCTAGATGATACTGAACAGAGGTTCCTAGCATTTCAGGAAACATTTAGGAATCCATGCCTACAACTCTTATACCCCTTTTTCTGTTTCCCCGCCCCTACTTCACCATTGTTAGCAACCAAATCCATCTGGTTCCTCTCTCACTCTCCAGCTAAGAAACCAAAGAAGATAACCCTATTGCCTAAAAGGTATAATATATTCAAGGTCTCTCTTATAAAATGCATAAGTACATCCCCACCCCCAGATTCCCGAGGGGAACTTTGTATCCAAAGATAACTTTCACCATTAGGATCTATGGTTTCCTGAGTCTGCTGCATGGTGTCTAAAGATGCTGGTAAAAATAAAGCACAGTTCCCCAGCACCCCTTGGGGTTTTGCCTCTTCCTGTCCTGTAAATCTGTTCTCATCATTCAGGTAAAATGATGGAGCCTTTGTCTCATTCAGGTGGCTGTGCAACAGCAGCATTGACATCCGCACCAGGAAGTGGGCTGTGGAAGGTCTGGCATACCTAACGCTGGATGCAGACGTGAAAGATGACTTTGTGGAAGATAAGCCAGCCCTGCAAGCCATGTTTGAATTAGCGAAGGTACTGTCTCCTCTCCACAGCCCCTTGCCACGCTAAAATAATCCCCTGTCTTCTGCCTCCAGCCTTGCAAACATCGCATGGGTTGATAATCTTGATGGGCAATCTTGAAGGTGACAAAGTGGTGGTGGGGGGGGGGTTACCATCATTCATGAAATGATATGATGCCCCTTAATGTCCCACCAGGCTGGTGAGTCATCCACCAGCTGAACAGTACCTTCTTTCGGAGTGCTCAGTGTGTTACTTACCTCTTGCAGCATTGCTTATAAGTAACTATACATCCTTAACATGGTGATAATGAAGTGCAAAGATGTCAAGTAACTTGCCCAAAGCTGCGCTATAAAACCCAGAACAGAATCCTAAACAGAGTCCTAAACCCCATACTCTTCTCCAGCCACTACACCACACTACCAGTGGTCCCCGCAACATCCCAATCCAGTTTAATGTTTCCATTTATTGTGTAGACGAGTGACAAGACTATCCTGTACTCTGTGGCTTCCACGCTGGTGAACTGTACCAACAGTTACGATGTCAAAGAGCTGGTCCCAGAGCTCGTGCAGCTGGCGCAGTTTTCCAAACAGCATGTACCCGAGGAGCACCCCAAGGTAGGTTGGTTGCACCCAGGACTGCCGACCCCCTACAACTTCTCCTCAGATGGTGGGGATTCCAGAACCCCCACAACAATCCTTCTGAGAAGTGCTGTGTCCCCAGCTGCTTCATGGGAAGGCTTAGCTGTGGGCTCCGCAGAGTAATGTTGCCCATCTCCTGCAGTTCAGGTTTTTACATGTTGAGCTGCACATGCTGGGGACTAAAGGAAGATGCAGAATATTTAAAGTTTAAGCAGTGCTTTCTTTCATTATACAGATGCCTCGAGGCCCCAAAATGAGACCCCCATTGTGCTAGGTGCTGTACATCCATAAAGTCAGTTCTTGTCCTGAAGAATTTACAAGCTAAACACGTAAAACAAAGGGCAGGGGGAAACTGAGGCACGGGGAAGCAATTTGCCCAAGGTCATGAGGCAGGTCAGTGGGACTAGCAACACTGTCTCCTGAGTCCCAGCCCATTAGACTCATCCTGCCTGCCTACCTGAGGAGACAGGATCTAACCAGGCAGCAAGCCGGGGTGTGAATGTCCAGCACAGCAGCTTGCCCCCGCAGTAACGTCCTGTGTGCACACTGGTGCTGGTCACTGAAAGCTCCAGCGTGAGCAGTCGTGTACCTCAGTTTGAAACAGGGAGTAGTTACTGCATACCGCAGAACTCTTAGCGCGCAGTGCCTGCGCCCATACTGGGCCGAGCTGTGCAGTCCGGCTTTCTCCGCAGTGCAGACATGGCCTAAGTATGTGACTGTATACGCAGCCACCACCCCTTCGATTAGAGACTCCACCCCGCTCATGGGATCCCTGCTCATTCTTTTCTAATGCCCCTTTCAGGACAAGAAGGACTTTGTTTTGAAGCGAGTGAAACGGCTGCTGAAAGCTGGCGTCATTTCTGCCCTGGCCTGTATGGTGAAGGCTGATAGTGCCATCTTAACGGACCAGACCAAGGAGCTGCTAGCCAGGTATACCTGCCTCATGCAAACACACACTGAGGCCAGAAGCGGCATATCTAGCACTGAGGCTGCATAGGGCAGCTGTTTGGGTAATTACTATAGGTGATCTTACACGAGAAAACCTTCACTTAAAACCTAACGCGGGGGCCCCACTGCATTTTACAGCTCAGTTTAAAGCCCAAGTGGCTTAAACTTCCAAGTCACAGAAGAAACTGGTTTGGTTGCAAATGTATTAACCGCTGAGCCACATTAAAGCTCGTCACGCAAAGCGCAATTTACATTATGTCAAAAGAAAACTGCGCGTTGTGGATTCACACCAGTGAGCTCTGCTAATAAAAGCTAAAGGTGGCAGCAGAGGAAAATGAGTTTTTACAAACATCTAAATGTTGGTCCTGAAACTAACTGACCGTCTATCGCTAGGCTGCAGTTTGGATTGCTAATCTGACAAAACTTTAGACAACTCTAATGGAACAGGGAGGAATGGAAGAGGATCAAAGATGTTACAGTTCTCTAATTTAGGGTGTTGTTGCACTGTATTAAAACTTCGGTATCACTGGGGAATATACCTGCTGGATGTAGTACTATTCACTGAACATCAGCCACTCGCATCATAACAGAGTGAACAGGTGGGATGTAGCCTCTTTGCAGATCGGTTTAACTGAGCAATGCTGGGTTTTTTGCAGGGTATTCCTTGCCTTGTGTGAGGATCCCAAGGACCGTGGTACCATTGTAGCTCAAGGTGGTGGAAAGGTAACTGGTGATCATTACACCTTTAGAATATTCTGAAACAGATGTTCACAGTTAGCAATGTCCAGCCGCTCCAAGCCATCCGGGGGGAACTGTCCTCATTTAACACGAGCCATGGGGTGCCTAAACTAATTATACGTATTGTTAATGATCTAAAACCTTAACCCCTTGAAAAAAGGGAAAGTGGACTGCCTGGTTATGGTTTTTAAATTGAGCATGCAGGAAAACTAAATTCTTCTTGGAGTGATTGCACATGTCTGTTCCACTGTAGGTGTCTGTGTGCTCCAGGGCACAGTTGTCAGAGAGTTTTTCCCTTACACCAGTGGTGTTCTTGGAACTCTTAATGAGGCCACCGCTCCACCCACTCCACATCACTTCCGCTTCACGCACAGAATTGCAGCTGCCTACTCCACCCCAGTCTTCAGGCCCTTCTCCTGATGGCCTGGAGGCTTTGTAGTAAACTTTGGCGGAGGAGCCCGGCTCTAGAGAAGTCCAGGACATGCTGCTGAATAATAGGAAACCACCAACTCATCAGTTTCCAGGAGCTGTAGCTTGCCTTATGCTATCGCAAAAGCATAAATACAAGGACTTACTCTGTAAAAGAAAACGGGTGAAAGGATCAAATAAAAGGAACCAATTACATGGCTGTATCTAGAGTCACAGCATTGTAGGGAACTACGTGTACTGGAGTTTGGTCCAAACTGAAAGGGATTTTCCCTGTTCTTGCTTCTATTCAGCACATGCTGACCTTAAAACATCAAGGACTGGCAATTAGCACTATCAGAATACACCTAAGGGCTATATCAGCATTGTGCCCACATGTGGAGAACCGTTCTCTCCATTCCAGCCCGATGGCTGTAAGATTTTTTAAGGGATTGGACAGACTGTTCCTGCAGGTACAGAGCCCTATTCCACCATGGAGCCTCAGTCTAGTCTTAATGAAGCTGATGAGTCCCCCCCACCACCTCGAGCCTCTACCTAATGACAGGTTTCAGAGTAACAGCCGTGTTAGTCTGTATTTGCAAAAAGAAAAGGAGGACTTGTGGCACCTTAGAGACTAACCAATTTATTTGAGCATGAGCTTTCGGAGTGAGCTGTAGCTCACTAATCTAAGGTGCCACAAGTACTCCTTTTCTTCTTGAGCCTCTAGTGACTTGCTCTGTTGCACCTTTAGATGAAGGAAGGTAGCGTTTTTTGTTACGTCATTATGTCAGCCACGAGAGTGGGGGAGTTGAGGGCTCTCGTACCTGATCCTCCATATGTGGATTTCTATGCAGACCAAGTCTACCTTTGTCCTCACCCAAGTTTTCTTACAAAAGTGGTCTCCACTTTTCATATTAACTAAGCAATTTTCTTACCGACGTTCTTCCCAAAACCTCATGGTAACAAAGGGAAGGAGAGACGACATGCTTTGGATGTTAGAGCTTTAGCGTTTTATCTGGGATGAACTAAACCTGTCAGGTCTTCCTCTCAACTGTTCATTGCATTTGCGGACAGAATGAAGGGCAGTCCTGTTTCCATGCAAAGGATTTCATCGTGGATATGCAGTTGTATTCAACTGTGTAACCAGCTGGCTACCATGAAGCCGCCAAATAGAGTTCAGTCATTCAACTAGGTCCCAGTGACCTCTCCGGCTTTTCTGGCTAGCACGCTCATATTGAATGCTTGCAAAGCGGCAACTGGTCGTCCTGTCATGCACCAGCATGTAGCAAGAGGCGATCTCTCAACAATCTAGAGACAATGCTAAATTTGAATGAGTGGTCTTCCAGTCCCCGTTCAAACAGACTCCAAGCCCACCTCCAGATGGGACTGCCTGTGAGTCACCTACAGTGGAATGGACACGTGCAGTCACTCGAAAAACTGTAACTGTTGTTCAAGATGTGTGGCACGTGTCCATTTCACAACCCGCCCTCCTCCCCTTCTGGGTCTTTCTGGTAGGAAGGAACTGAGGGGGTTCGGGGCAGCTCAGCCCTTTATGCCTGTGGGCGGGGCAGCAGAGGGCACTCAGGCTGCCCCAACAGGTACCACTGGAGTGCACAAACACCTACAGTGGAATGCGCGTGTGCAACACAACTTGACAAACAAAGTTATGGAAAGGTTAGTAACTGTTGTTTTTTACAAGACCAGCCTTCTCCCCAGTATTTGAAAGATATACATCCATACCCTCCCCAAACAAACAGCAGGGATCCAGGATTCAAATATCTGCCCTACCTAGCTGCCTTGTTGAGTGCACTACGAGCAGATTTGCTGAATGAGATGGCGCTTTCGTTTTCTTGCATCCTCTTAAGAGATGACGTTTCCTAAAGTGATGCTTGCTGGGATCCAGTCACAGGTTGAGCACGTTAACATTTATAGCTGTGCTATAAACTCCAAAAAGTAGTGCCTCGACCAGGCACATCAGTAATGATTTCCTCTAATGTCTGCTGGCTCTTGCATCAACCAGGAATCCTGTTCTACTGCGCAAGAGAAGGTGTCATTTGGGCTGCTGTAACACTGACCCTTCAGTCATGCCCCATGCATGCCACCAGTCCAGCAATGATGATAGTTGATAGCAACTGAAATAGTCTGTGGGCTCGTGTGTGGGTATTTGACAACACAGAAGCATGAGATCCAATGTGCTCTACAACTCCGAATTTTATTTGTCCACTAAATTTGGACAAAACTTGACTCTTCCAGAGACTTTTCTGTAATAAGTGCAAGTAAAATAAAGACAATACTGTAAATCTTTTCATAAGCCTACATTCTTTGCTGTCTATAATAGGCCCTGATACCTCTGGCGCTAGAAGGCACAGATGTCGGCAAAGTGAAGGCTTCTCATGCTCTAGCCAAAATTGCTGCCATTTCCAATCCAGACATAGCATTCCCAGGAGAGAGGGTAAGTAAATGCAATTTTCCCTTGAGGCATTTTTGTGATAAACCAATGGAAATGCACAGAGATCCAGAAACCAAAAAGTGACACTCCAGTATTCCCTACTTTTAGGTGTATGAGGTGGTCCGGCCGCTGGTCAGCTTGTTGAATACAGAGAGAGACGGGCTGCAGAATTATGAGGCTCTATTAGGTCTCACTAACTTGTCAGGAAGAAGTGACAAACTCAGGTAAGTTACAATGGTTTTGTCACCTTTTCCCCATACTGCCACTTCATCAGATCATAGACTATCAGGGTTGGAAGGGACCTCAGGAAGTCATCTAGTCCAACCCCCTGCTCAAAGCAGGACCAATCCCCAATTTTTGCCCCAGGTCCCTAAATGGCCCCCTCAGGGACTGAACTCACAACCCTGGGTTTAGCAGGCCAATGCTCAAACCACTGATAAAGCCAACTCTCCTTTCACGGTGTGTCAGAATCGCTCCGGAAATGGCCCACACAGACCAATGACTTGGTGGTTGGTTATTAAAGTGTTTGAAGATTTTTTCCCCCCCGCATTAAAATTTTTAACCTTCATCCAAAAAAAATGTCAAGGAAATTTGAGTTTTTGTTGAAAAGCTAAAAATTTGTTTTTCTATGAAAACTGAAAAATATGAAGATAATTTTTTAAAGAGTTAAACTACTCAGAGCCACTCTTCATGTGAAACTCTCTGTGATGTTTTTTCACCCAACTCTAGTCAGTTCCATCCCAGGAGCTGGATTCCTCCTGGGGAACAATGCTACCATTAAGTAGTAACATGAGACAAGCGGAGTGGAATTCTGTTTAATGTCTCACCCTAATTCTCATGGCATGTTTTATCAATATACCTGGATTATCCACCACTTCAAATAGTATTTCTCAGTTTAACAATCCCATGAGCCATCCAATCTCCAGGGAACGTTTTTAAACATCTGTAGATCTTTGCAGCTCTTGGTCACCAGTGGCCAAAATTTCTAGCCCTCTGACACTCAGTGGTGGTCTGTTGTATTAATACAGGTGGAATACGTGAGCCCAAAGAATCAAAGATGTTAGCTTGACCCTGTCGCTGTCCAATGTTAAACAGTTTGATACACCGAGACGTCAGCTTGCTTAGTACCATGACACACACATCAGTAAATATTCTTTTAACCTGTTATTAAAGATATACAAAAGAAAGAAAAGCAGTTAAAGCATTTGAAATGGAAAGTATTAAATAAGGGATTCATTTTAACACCATCCCTTGTTCCCTTTCCCTTTAACTGAAGAGAGATTTTAAGGAGAAGGAAAAAAAACAAACTTGTTTGACAGCCTTGAAGATGTTTGCAGTGTTGTAGCCATGCTGGTCCCAGGGTATTGGTGAGACGAGATGGATGAGATAATAAGATACTGCCTCACCCACCTTGTGTCTCTCTCTAGGGTGGTAATAACGGTCCTGTGCCGGTGGGGAAGAGAAGAAGTTAGTTGAGAAGGGCTGGAAATCCTGCTGCTGTTAAAGTCTGGTCCAACTTCCTTTAAGACTAAACAAGACAGACACATGCCCCAGAGGGAAGAGAAAAGAGCAGAACAGATAGAAAATGCAGCTTCTGTCTCTGGTGTCGGCTCTCACTTGCAACTTCCCTGCTGGAGAAACACAGGCCCGGCACAGTGTCTGATCAGCCACTCCAGGGCCTGTACCAGCATTGGGCTATTTAGGGCATTGCTTTTAGCTGCCTTTTTCTGGTCACAGGCTTACAGCAGTGCAACAAAATATGCAGTCTTGGCCAGTCTTGACCTTATTAAGCAGAAGGCAAAAGGAGAGGGATAGGAAAGAAGAAATTAGGTGGGGAAGGAAAAAATCTTTGGGGGGAGGACGGGGAATAACAATGTGTCACAACCCAGGGGGTGATTGCGCCCCGTGGAGGTGGTGGTGTCATCTGGCTCCTTCTCTCTGACCAGGACATCTTTCAGGATCAGGATGAAGAAGATCTGGGGTCCCAGGAGACAGTGGGGTTGGCAACAATGATGGTGGTGCTCTCCCCTTCCCCTCAGCCAGCTAACCAGCTTTGTGGTAGCTCCGTCCATCCATCTTGGATAATTTTCTCCCAAAAGTCTTTTTTTTTGTTAAGAGGGAGTAGCTGGCAGAATAGCCGCCCCCTCGTTATTTTGTTCACCAGTTAGGCCCAATTTTCGACACACCAATTTTGGTTTATTGATTTCTGAGCTCCCACGTTTCTCGCTGACCAGGCATGATCTTAACACACTCCTTGAGTTATAGCAGGGGGCCTTTAGGTTTGCACTAAGCTCGTTTGTGTCTCCCTTTCACACTTTTTCCTCCCAACGTTTATTATTACAGGTGATTGTGGCACTTTTATGAACTTTCTCACAGTTGAGCTCAAAATTAAGGTAAACGTTTAGGCCCAATGATCATAACAGGTCTCATCGTCCTCCTGCTACCCCAAACTTTTGTTTTTGTGGTTGAATTTATTTCGAGGAGGAACGAAGGAGAAGTCTAAAGTACTGTTCCTTTAAGATTAGGGGAGGAGCAAGAACATGGAGACATGCTTGCAAATCTGAAGGAAAGTCTGGGACAATGGAACACAAGTGTATCCATACTGCGTCACTTAAGGGTGTGTTTGCATGATGCATAGCTGCTTGGAATAGAACAGGTTGAAAAACAAAAGTCCTTAAAAGAAACTAAGCTGTCTGTAGATCAGGTTTCTGTCCTTGCAAACTGATGTGGCGAGTACCTGCTCCCTTCTGAATGCACTTTCATGTCCACTGGCAAAGTTCAGGGGCAAAGAAATTCAATTATAAATAGGGCTTCTGATTTTAGGTTTTGGCCAATAAACCCCAATAAAATATCCCCACTACAAAAAGAATGAAAGTGATGTGTATCTAATAAACACTGGAAAAGATGACTATTTATGTTGACTTCACCTCTTTCCCAGTGCAGTTTATTTATATAGGTTCTGTTCCTGCTCCCTGGTTTGTATCTAAGGGCTCACCTACACAGAGCAGTAATGAGGACCACTGAGGTCTGATTTCTAAACCGCACTAAGGTGTTGTGCATTAATTGATCCCTGTAGACCCTGCTGGTGCGCACTAAAGGTTCCCTAGTGTGCTTTAACATTTGAAACGGTACTATGTTAAAGTGCACTAGTGAACACACGCAATCAGTGTTATACCAGGGGTTCAATAACAATGATACAAAGCTTAAACTAACATGTAAGTCATTTTTATACTTTAATTTTTATGATATGTAAGTCCTAGTTACTCAAAAATTTTGGGAAGCACTTGAAAAATATCTTCTCATTATCCAAGAGAGCCCAGAAAACCACTGATATTTGGACATCTACATTAAACTTAAATTACTAAAAAATAAACCCTGAAAAACAAAGCCTTAATTATAAGGAATACCCTACACTTCTCTCTCATCCTGAAGAGGCTGTCCTATCTCAGTGCCTGATCAATCAATCATTTTCCCTAATATTGGCTTGTCTTTACATTAGCTTGCCCATTTTACTGGGAAGATGAGCAATTGCTGAGGTCTACTGTTTGAATTTTAGTCTTTCAGTCTGAACTCATGCAGAACTTCAGGACAGTCTCTAAACAGCTACCGTAGTTACTTCTCCAGCTCTGCAAAAGGAACTTTGAACTCCACCCCTGGCTATCATGGAGCATTTTTCATCAAAGACACATTCCATCTCTCAACACAGGGTGTTAACAAGGTGTTAAGTAATATAAAGAAAATGGAGTTCTGAATGTTTACCCAACAGCTAAAGATCATGAGATGTTACACTATTAGAACACCATGTAATCAAGATAAACCTTCCTGCATGGTTGGCATTGAAATGACCTGAAAATTATTCCTGTTATAAGAAGGAAGGGGCAGATAAGTTAAGAACTAGATAAATTCATGGAGGATAGGTCCACCAATGGCTATTAGCCAGGATGGACAGGGATGGTGACCCTAGCCTCTGTTTGCCAGAAGCTGGGAATGGACCACAGGGGATGGATCACTTGATGATGACCTGTTCTGTTCATTCCCTCTGGGGCACCTGGCACTGGCCACTGTTAGAAGACGGGATACGGGGCTAGATGGACCTTTGGTCTGACCCAGTGTGGCCGTTCTTATGAAGGGATGGCTGAAGGAATGACTGGTTTTTAAATTAGTGAGAAAAAATGTCATGGCTTAGATGGAGAGAGCTTGTTTTTAAAGGCTTTCCCTGCCGCCTCCTGTCTGCGGGCTAATATTTCATAGCAAGCACATTGTAGCACATGCTGTGACCATATCTTTCTGCTGCCCTTTAATTCAGGCTGAAGATAATCCAAGAAAAAGCCCTACCAGACATCGAGAACTACATGTTTGAGAACCACGACCAGCTCCGGCAGGCAGCCACAGAGTGCATGTGCAACCTGGTTGTCAACAAAGAGGTAGCCGTTTTCGCTCTGCATGTAATTAGCCGGTGGAACTCATTGCCACAGAATGGGGGAGGCCAGGAACTTGGAAAGATTCAAAGAGGGATTGGATCTTTAGATGGGTAACAAGACTATCTAGAGCTATAATAGTTAATGCCAAAAAATGTTTTGGAAAGGATAATAAACCGTCCCGCGTCGGGGCTTAAGCCAGCCTCTATTAGGGATTAAGCTGACACTCACTGGGGAACAGATTATTCCACATTTCCCCACTGTGGGGCTCCTTCCACTTTCCTCTGAAACATCTGGAGCTGGCCACTGTTTGAGACAGGATACTGGACTTCAGTGGACCACCAGTCTGATGTAATTTCTAGATCAGGGGTGGCCAACCTGAGCCTGAGAAGGAGCCAGAATTTACCAACGTACGTTACCAAAGAGTCACAGTAACACGTCAGCAGCCCCCCACCAGCTCCCGCCCTGCTCCCAGCGCCTCTCACCCACCGGCAGCCCCGCCAATCAGCGCTTCCCCCTCTCTCCCCCACCTCCTGATCAGCTGTTTCGTGGCATGCAGGCGGCTCTGGGGTGGGGAGAGGGAGGAGCGAGGGCACGGCAGGCTCAGGGGAGGGGGCGGGAAGGGGTGGAGTGGGGGCAGGACCTGTGGCAGAACCAGGGGCAGAGCCGTGAGCACCCCCCGGCCCATTGGAAAGTCGGTGCCTGTACAAGGAGCCGCATGTTAACGTCTGAAGGGCCGCATGGGGCTCCGGAGCCCCAGGTTGGCCGCCCCTGGCCTAGACGCTTTAATACGCGTTTTTTATTACGCATTGATATCCGACGGTTTGTGAAACTGCTGCTCCATTATGAATCCTATAAGCCTGGCAACTCGCTCCCCATTTTTGCCTTTCATTCTGTTGAGGTTCAAGAACGCTTCGTGGCCGATGGAAATGACCGTCTCAAGCTGGTCGTGTTACTGTGTGGTGAGGACGACGTGAAGGTCCAGAATGCAGCGGCAGGAGCCCTGGCCATGCTGACAGCAGCACACAAGAAGCTCTGCCATAAAATGACCCAAGTGGTAAGAGGAAAAATCTGATGCCCAAAACACTAAACAGTCTCAACAAATGCTCAAAGGCAGCCTGGGAATGTTGTAAAATTCCGATCAGAGGATTTTAAAGAACTTCTACAGCGACAAATTTAAGTATTTATGTGAAATCCTAGGGAAAGCAAATATTTTGGCGTATAAAACCTTGCATGTTTAAGCTAACTGTCTAATTTAGTGACTTCCAACAGGGAGTGACCTTCTACAGCTGATTTGAAACTCCCTGCCCCAGGTTCATCTCCTGTTAATTTTTCCAAGGACTAAAACAGCCTTTTTCACCTCTCTGGTTGGGGACTTGTGGTAGCAGGGTCTGTCCCTGTGCACTCTCATGTCCAAAACCTAAGGTTGGTGTAACCCCCAAGATCATTACAGTCCAGCGTGGCAGGGTTCCGGGTTTATTTATCATGTCAGTGCCTAATTTTGATGTGTGTTCATTTTTTCCCCATCTTTATTGTTTTCAATGTTCGCTGCTGTAGGAAACTGTCAGGAGGTCAGACAATTAATACCAGTAGATGTTGAGATTCAAAAAGTTAAAGCTCTAATGCAGTGAAAACACAAATTGATGTAAGGCACTTTGATTTGTGTATTTTGACCTGTGATGTTGGCAAATCCTTAAGTTCTCAAGCAACATTTCTCTTTGCCTAGCTGTATAGTTTGATTGCTAGCGATGGGAATATTTTTCCCATCTGTGTGTGTGCGGTGAAATCAATGTCTACCAGTGCTTACTGATGACTGAATTCTTCCAAGCCGACCTATAATGTATATAAGACAGGGTGGACCCACTGCACCTACAGTTCCTCCTCAACCAAGTTGTTGGTTTTGTAGTTAGCTTATTTTATTTTTATTTGTTACTTGCTTCGCTGCACACAATTTGTATGTATTCTGGGGCTGCCCCTCCTCCTTTCCTGGCTGGGGCATCCTTGACGCGCACACACACACACCTGTCAAGGGCTTCTTCATTTCCTGGGGGCTTTTTTCTCTTTTTCAAGGCTATGCCCCAAACCCTGGGTTTTAAACCCTGTCTGACTTTTGTAAAACCAGGATAACTCAACCCCTCTGAAGTATGGAAGTGAGACTAAATTCATTGGTATAGATGACGTGCTCAGCTGCAACAGTAAGGAATACCACAGTAAAGCCTATTTTTAAAAAAAAAAAAATCACCCCCCCCCAACCCCCCGTTTCAGCTAGCTTTACATTGTGATGGAACCATGCAAAACTCTGACCTCTGTATGGTGTCCACACAATAAAAACCAGGGTCCAAACCTTGGATTCAGGTTCCGTTACAAAGGTGGATACAGCCCGGCCAAAGACTGGGAGGGCAGGTGCTGCTGCAGATCTGGATGCAGGTAGCCCCAGAGCAGTTTGTGGAAGCCCTTCACTCAGCCAGCACAGCACCTGCCCTTACCATGCAAGGGCTAAGTATTCAGAAATTAACTGTGGAAAGGAACGTAGTGCTTGCTATGCGAGCTGGTGGCTGTTCTCACTCCCAGATGACAACTTGTCTAGGAATTGAGACCAGTTTTCATGCACTAGAATCAACCTGTTTGCAGACTCTCCTTTTCCTAAATTGCTCCTTTCACCCCCTTGAAAAGAGCCTTACCTAGGGGCAAACTACCTTGCACTTCAATGATTTCCTCTGCTGTAGAAAACTTTTTTTTAAACTCACAGCTTTTTCTTCCTTGCAGACAACCCAGTGGCTGGAAATCCTGCAGAGGCTCTGCTTGCATGAAAAGCTGGAGGTCCAGCACCGTGGGCTGGTGGTTGCTTACAGCCTGATCAATGCAGACCAAGGGTTGGCCAAGAAACTGGTGGAGAGTGAGATGCTGGAGATCCTGACACTCGTTGGTAAACAGGCAGATGACTCCAAGAAACAGCATGTCATCAATGTGGCTCGCGAGTGTCTCGTGAAGTGCATGGACTATGGGCTGATCAAACCTTTCTCCCAGGCATGAGACCCCGAGGCAATGGCAGCCTGTCGAGAGAAACCAAACAGAAGGGGAAGGCACATGGAAGGTCTACAAATCTACAGGATCCACAGAAGGAAATTCAGTTTAATTGCCAAGGCTTTGCTGAGCACAGGGTATACTCAAATTTATTTTTCCCCAGGCATAAAGATAAAGTAATTCCTAGACACTGCAACCTTTAGTGCCAGGATTCCATTGCTAGCCATGAACGCATCCGAGTTCCACCATAAAAGAATCAATCCATGCAATGCATCCAACTGCTGCTGGTTCAGGAAGTCTCAAAAGTTTAGGGCAAGATCGAGGTTCCAAGTAGACTTTCTTGATGGAAAAAATCATGTTTTATATTTCAGCAGTTCCAACTGAGGTTAGAAGAACAGAGGTGAAAGGCTGAATTGTCTCACATCACATTCATAAAGGAGTTTGGTGTTTTGAAAATATTTGATGTTTGTATTACTGGAATGCACATGTTTAGTGTGAGAATACTGGGTGGATTCTCCATTAATAAATTCTGTACTTTGTTCTGTGTGAGTTCCTTCAATGTTGCATTATCTCCGTTTGTGAGTAGTGAGTAATTCGTGAGACCCTTTCTATGAAGTGCCTGTCAGCAGACCACTCTATCTACATAGCAGTGAATCTCAGAAACATGGCACAAAAACCAACTCTCACCTTGCAGAAAAACGTTTCAAGAATTGCCAGTTCTGTTCAGATGGATTTGCAGGGACATCACACAGCCCTGCAAAGGCAGTTAGGTTGCTCTGACACGACCGTGACGTGCCAATAGCACGAATACGACTGCGTGCAATTACGGTTTGCAGGAATATTCTCTCACTTTTCTCTGTTGTGGCAAATTGCCAGCACTACTATGATGGGTCTCGCGCTTTCTGATCTTGGGTGGGGGTTCAGGGCACCGTTTCTCGCCCCTGAACTGGGGTATTAACTGCCCCACTAGTCTCCTAGAGGAGGGGAGTGGAGAGGGAGGGACACGGGCCCGCCCTCTATGCCGGGTCCCAGCCCAGGGGCCCTAGGGATAGCGGTAAATCGCTTGAACTAGCGGTTCCTTTCCCTGGGCTACTTCCCTCTCCTGCCCTTCAGCTTGTGGGACTTCCTGCCCTCCCTCTGCACAAACCAGGTGTCCATTTACCTAGGGTCTTGGTCTTCCTAGCCCACCGCAGCACTTAAAATCTATCCTAGAAGATCAGGGTTGGAAGGGACCTCAGGAGGTCAGCTAGTCCAACCCCCTGCTCAAAGCAGGACCAAGCCCCAATTTTTGCCCCAGATCCCTAAATGGCCCCCTCAAGGATTGAACTCACAACCCTAGGTTTAGCAGGCCAATGCTCCAACCACTGAGCTATCCCTCCCCCAACACACTTAAGGTAGTTTTATTTAATAAACAACTTTAAAGAGCCGGTTTTGTACATTTTTAATAGAATTCCAATTTCCATCCAAATGCAGATTGATACAAATCACAATAAAAAATCATCTCCATTCTCTAACATGCCATGAATGTATTCAGATTCTTAATTTTTACTCTTTGTAAAGATCTAGAATTGTTTAAATTAGCATTTAAAGCTACAGCATTAGCAAAAAAAAGGATCAAAGCGTAAAGGCTATTTTTGGTCACAAAGGAACATGGTTTAATGGTTATACCAACCAATAAGAAATAACCTTTCTCTAGGAAAAATTACTTAAATATAAACATAAGAGAAGATTAAAATCAGTGATTTAAGTCAAGGGTTCCTACTTGCTGATTTAAGTAGTGATTAAAATTGGTGATTCCAATTATTTTGGTTTAGGCCCATCTACCCTGGTATCTAACTTCAGACATTCTGGGCCTGATTTCCAAAGTCGGTGAGACTGTAACGCCAATGATTTAGTCACTATAGCTGGGATCGACACGGGGACTTAAGCACCGTGACGCCCACCGTGGCAACATCTAACTTAGGCACTAGAAAGTCGTAAGAACAACACTGCGATCCACAAAGATAAGCGCCTAGGCTCCCTGTACAATGAATGGGAAGAGACAGGCGCCTTCGACTGCGATCCACAAAAGGCAGCACGCTAGGTGGGCTAATGGGAGATGCCAACAAGACAGGTGTCTGCTAAGCCCGCCCTTTTCTCAGAGTGAGGCCCCGAAGTCCAGGCTGCAGCGAAGCCCTCATCTCTGCTGGCAATTCACAAATGGCAACCGCTGTCCTGGAGACAAGCGGCTCAGACACGTAAGGTGGCTCTCCGCAGGAACCGGTTTGGTGCTTGTCTCACACCACAAAAAAAGCCGCAGGAAGTGGTGCCCACTTTATAACTTCTGGCCCAGTGGTTAGAGCACTCACCTGAGGCACGGGAGACCCTGGGTCTAGCTGCCTGCTCTAATCACTATTATTTATCCACAGCTTCCTCAGGAGAGACTGAGGGCACCACACATCAGAATGTGCCCCTTAGCTCAGGGGTTACAGCACCCTCCTCAGAGGTGTGAGACCCCTCTGGCAGAGAGGAGGGAACTGAACCTAGGCCTCCCACGCCCCAGGGGAGTGCTCGAACCCCTGGGCTGAAAGTTCTGAGGTGGGCATCACCACCATCTCCTTCCCCGGCCAGTTTTGAATGGGACCCAATGCGGTAAGCAGCCTCTGAGTACACCTACCGAACCACCTCCGTAGAACTAATAAATGAAATTGTTTGTAATTGTTCACTTTATTAATATAACTTCATAAGTAAAGTTTTATGAATTAAACTTCATTCATTCATAAAACCGGGTATCCCAATAACTGACTAATTGACAATTAAGCTGCTTGTTAAGAACCACAGCTCTACAGGCAGCTGCCCTTGTAAATTTCACTTTCAATCCAATTGCTGCTGAAATCCTGAAACTTACACTGCTTCAACATTGTAACTTCTGCTCAGTGTTTGTCATTCTTATACTTGTCTATATTGTCACTTCTGTTCACTGTTTGCCATTCCTTACACTTGTCCATATTGTAACTCAAACCCCATTTTAACTTGTCCCGAACTCCATTTTAAAATGCTCACTCCATTTTGTAAAAGCTTGCTGCAACCTTCATTTTTGCAAAACCCTGCTGTAATCTTGTTAGTTTAGTTTAGATGTGTGAATGAGGTATGTATGGATGATGGAATCAACCTCCAGCGCCAGCCTGTCCTGATGAAATAAAGTTCAAATACCAGCGGCTGAAGCTGCAGACAACAGCCCTAACCAAGTAAGAAGAGCCCACCCTAAAAAGAAAAGAACAAAGATACAATAGAAGGAACATCAAAGCCAGGTCCGAGGCTGAAAGTCACATCTGCAATTGACGGGTGATCAATCACGCTGTGTCACGCTGCCCTGGGTTCGGTAAGACCTATAGACTCTGGATTCAGACTAAAAAAACCTATAAAAAAGATGGGTGAGATGGAAGACTTTGGGTAACGTTCTGCTACCAACCGTGAGGGGCATCGGTGCGCGCCCAACAGAGACCCGGCCCTTCCTCGTGTCCGGCTTTCCTGGCCAGTTAGCCGCCACGATCCCAAGCTGCGGAATCAAGCCACGAACTCAAGCTACGTTCAGGACTGGTAACTATCCAGCTGCTGCAGAACATCTGGTGTGTGTGTGTGTGTTTGTAAGTATTATGTATTAGCTAGTGGTTATAGATCAAATTGTTATCATAATAAACGTGGCATCTTTGCTTTGTCCTCTAAAACGATCTTGTGTAGTTTTGTCTGCATAACACCTCCTGCACAAAACTGAGTCTTCCCCTGGTTGGTGGATCGCTCTGGGCTTAGGTGAGACAAGTGCCTGGGCTCCTAGAGGGAGGGAGCAGTACACATGCCCCAGCATCTGAAATTTAAACAGCTAGGGAATTTGCACAGCAGAAAGTTAGGCCCCTAAAGTGAATTTAGGCCCCTACAGGTTTTAGCCAAGCCAGAGTTTTGTGGATCACAGTGGTGCATCTTGGAAACCTGAAGATCAGAGGCCAATCTTGAAACATTAGCAGGAAGGACTGATTAGCTTCAAGTGGACCATTCTTACTATATCCCATGTAGCTCCTTTGGTTTATTTTACGGACTGGCTTTTTAAGACCCGCAGGCCTCACCAGGTCTCATGTAGTTTATTAGCCTGGGAGATGGGAGCCCTCTAAGGTAAAATTTCACCCATGGTGAGATTTGTATTTAGGTCTGAATTGTGGGTGAAAAACCACAAAAGCGACATGACTATCACGGGTTATTAAACAGATCCCGAGGGAACCACCAGGACATTTTCAAGCATTACCTTTCATACAGCAAATGAAGTTGTAAATTAGCTCTGGATGCCACACAGAGTTTAAGATTTTCGGAAATCGCATTCTGTGTAGGGACAGGGACTGGGTTAATCCCAAACACAATGTTTCTTTCCAGGCCAGAAAAGCGGCGGATGCTGTCGAGAACAATGCCATGACCCAGCACATTGTCTGCCGTTGTGAAACATGCGTCCAGTTTGAAATTTCTCATCGTCGCTCTCATTTTGGGTTGTAATATGCACTGATACCTATCCTTCTCTTTCATTGTGTTGCACAGGATAGCAATGTCTTTCCCGGAGTAACCACTTCGGAAATATTGGCGACAGGTATCAACCACATATGTCACTATTTCCTCCTCCTCCAAGTTTTCTTCTACCCTACAAACACCTGGCAGGGGATGGCCACATACAGCTTCATTGAGCAGCATTCTTAACCGCTCAAAAGGAATATCAATTTGTGGATATTTTACAATATTTTGCATCTCTTGTTCCATGGTATTGTATATCTGGGTGGCATTCCGGACCCCTATAGTTAACCACTCCTGAGGATATTGTTCTGATGGATGTGGAAGACCGCACGGAAATGGGTGACTTGTTTGTAAATAGTCCAAGAAGATCCAGAGAACACCAGGTTCGCAATGACCGTGTCCTTGGGTGATGCACTGAGCTTTGCTGTACCAATCGCCATCCTCTGACCGGAAATTCTGGGCCTCATCAATTACTATGTGCTTCACTGATTGATAATTTCCCTTTAAGAAGGCAACTCGGGTCACAGGCTGGCAAATGTTTCTCCTTCTACAAAATAAAAGAAGACATTTGGCATGATTAGTGTGAATTTTCTGTTGGTCTGTGCAGCTGATTCAATTTAGAGGAGTGTGACAAGTGTATCAAATCACCTCTTTCTGGGTATGAACAAGCTTGCAAACTTTTTGCTTTTAAGATTTCACTTCTGATTATTTAAAAAAACCCAAATTTACAAAGGGCAACACACATTCAACACCGAAAGCATGTAGGTAATTGATGAGTTACATCAGAAACAGCACACCTCTGATATTTTACATAATGTGCACAAAAGCAGTGGAGGAAGCATTTCAGTGGTTCGAGCATTGGCCTGTTAAACCCAGGGTTGCGAGTTCAATCCTTGAGGGGGCCATTTAGGGATCTGGGGCAAAAATTGGGGATTGGTCCTGCTTTAAGCAGGGGGTTGGACTAGATGACCTCCTGAGGTCCCTTCCAACCCTGATCTTCTATGATTCTATTAGCTTTTACCCACCCAAAAAGTGCACGTATCTGACATAACAACAATAGAAGTATGTTAATGTACTTCTAAAATATTTTATAAAACACTTAGTAGAAGGGTACCCAAAAATGTATTATAATTATTGGGAGGCAGCTCATGCAGATTGTCTGAAGGATGTTATGTTGTGTCGTCCCCCACAATTTGTTAATTTATAGTTTGTTACTCCACTGCTTAAAATCATTATAGACCCTACACAAAAAGATATTACAGAAAACAAGCAAGCATTATAAGGGGCTGCAACAGCCAATTAAGGTGATTTGCAGAATTGTTCTATTACCTTTACAGTTCATACACTCAGATAATGACTATATAGATATATATATAGATCATATATAGATACGTAAAAATTGCTTACATAGATTACAAACATACTTCAGATCTCATTCAATATGAGCCTTATTCTCTTTTACATTAAGGCCCCTTTACACTGTTCTAGCCTGAGTGTAAATGTGACTAGGGCCATTATAATGAGGGTCTCTTTCAGTGTATAAATGATTTCAGGATTTGACGTGGGTCACTGTGCACAGGTTGGCTGGGAAGCGGCTCAACTGGACCCCCCCGGGGTCTGAAGAGTGGAATGCCACCTGGCTGGCCACAGGAATCAATCTTGACTCCTGGGGTGAACGAGTCCACATGAGCAAACTATGAAACAAACTGTCATGCCCAGTCCGGTGAAGGCAGCTCTGCCGCCTTCTCCATCAGTGGCACCCTTCCCCTCCTGGCCGACAGCGAGGAGCAGAAAGCAGTTCCCAGCTGATTCACCAGCCACCTCCTTACCCTGAGCAGCAGCAGGACATGGGTGTGTTTGGACAGCAGAGACAGGACTTGAAGGGAGGCTGGGGATGGAGGCAAAACAGTTTTGAGGGGTGGGACAAGACCTCAGTGCTGGGGAAGGGAGTAGGGAGCAGAGGCGACAGGAAGAATTGAGGAAGAGGGGGCTGCTGGTTGGGGCAGAGGGCTAGAAGCAATGGTAGCGTGGGGGGAAGAATGGAATAGCTCTGGGTAAAGAGAGACTGGTAGAGAAAACAGAGATGGGACAGACATTAGGACCAAGAGAGGGATATGGTGGAGAGGTAGAATGTGAGGAAAGCAGGTAGAATGTGAAAAAGGCTCCATAGAGCATCTGGCAGAAACCACAGCTGACCTTCCCCACATTCACCCTCAAGAGAGGAGAGGAATAGAAACCCTGCCCGATGTCCCCTAGAGGTGAATCCCCTCTGGGTGCAGGGGGTTAGGTGATTCACAGAAGTGCAATTTTCCCATCGAGGGGTGAACCTCATCCAAATTGTTTTAAGATGGTTTGTCAAAAAAGGCCTCCCAAATACCATTAATCCCTGCCCATTCTGTCCTATAACATGCAAACTGCCCTCTTACTTATGGCATCATCTCAGCACTGGAAAACTTCCGATTGATAATACTCCACTGTACCACTGATTTGTTTAACCCTACTTAGTAGAGCCAGAAAATTATGAGTTGAGGGCTTGTTTGTAGACAAGGCCTTAGAGAACAGTGGTCCATTTCTGTATTGACTGGCAAAAAATGTTTCTCAGTCTTTAAAAAGACTTTTCTTCCTGCATTAAACATATATTTCCCCATCGTCCCTCTGGCATTTGATATGATTTAATAGCACAGGGTTTTGAATTAGCTACCCAATACTTACTTCACAATTGCTGTCAGAGGCTGGTACTCACAAATGTACAGAATCTCATCAGATTCGCAGTGGAACACGTTCTTTATCCTCTCTATGATATTCAGGGCCACAACTGTCTTCCCCGTTCCTGGCAGGCCATAGATAAACAGCTTCTTGAATTTGTGAAGATTCATTGTTAGTATCTCATACTGTTTAACGGTGAGAAGGTTGAAAAATTCACAGCCAAGCATGTCACTTAAGAAGGATCTAAAACTCAACAAGATTATCACAAGTGAGTGAAGTAAATCTGGCATGTCATTGGGCAAGAGGACATAGGAAAGGGGATGCTTGACTTGTACGTGTGAGGCATTATTTAGCTCTCTGTTGGTTCCAAGTTGTAGGAGATGGGGAATCACACACACTTTCTGAGTGTATCCCCCATCATTTACCAGTTTCTTCTTTAACGTACAAGCAATACGTTTTGAATATTTAGGCTCAACCATGGAACAATCCTCCGTGACGGTGTACAGCGTTGGGTATTTGCCTGCGGCTATTAAGAGAGCATCACAGACAACATGCTGATCCTCTGGCAATCCAACAGCAACAGCCCAGCTTCTTGCAAATATCAGTAGTCCCTGAGAATATTGCAGCTCTTCCATTTGCTCGTTCATTAAATCCTCCAGCCCTGGATACTCTGAGAACAGCTCTTTGCTGAGGTTGTCTGGTTTGTATGTTATCCCATTACCATTTACTAGAAATTGAGAGAATTAGAAAAAAATATATATTTTTATGATTATTCTCTTTTTTCAAAAGCTCTACAAGGCCATTTAAAAAGCTATTCCAACTGAATTTATGGTTGAAAATATATTGCAATTCATTAGTTAGCACAATTGAAAGGAGTATTATGAAAAGTAAAAGTGCTGGAAAATATTGAAATATTTCTGACATTGAAAGGAATTATTTCACCTTTCCTTAACTGTGTATTTCCCAGATTTGAGGGCACTAGGTTATTACTTTTTAAGTAGATGAAATCAACCAGACCTGAATACAAAACCATTTTTTCCTTATTAATTTACTGTTGGAGACCTGTGTCTATATTGACTATGTTTCACATGCACACTGTACGAAACAGTTTGCTATTCCACTTTAGAAAAAATGAAACCAGAAACTCATTCAAGAAAATTTTATGATGAAAATGAAATATTGGCAGAAGTAGTAGATCACAGAGGAAGAGAAGTGAGAATTTGTGTGACCTAAACTGTGTATTTTGCTTATTTTCCATATGTTTAAAGGGAATCTTAATTAAGAATTACTGGCATTCCATATTTTAGTTTTTTTGTTTTGAGGTTTTTTAAACTGCAACTTTCCCTTACGGCATTTGTCAAAAAGTTTAGCGGTATGAGTATTCAACCTTTGGAGTTTGTCCGCATTACAAAGTATTACTCTATTTGTGATAGTGAGGTAAAGGACTTTGACTTGGTGAGTTCTGTGTGGTATATCTGGGGAAGCAGAGAGAATGTGTTTTATATAACTGCATTTCCTGCATTTCGGTTTTGCACAGCCGCACAGACGGAGATTTAAAGTGTTCTACAACTGGCAAATATCTAGACCTGATTATCTCTAGGAAATACTCCCTCCTCAGCTAGTCCACCTTCCCCTACAAAGTCCCAATGAATTGTTTGATTTCCTCCTCATTCTTTTCATTAGATCAAGCCATATTATTTGGGTGACCCATGTCACAGCCCAAATATTAAATATTAACATCAGCGATATTGTGAAGAACCCACAAACTGCAGAGAGTATATGTTTCATTAAACAATTACGAACACTGAAACCTCTCATATCTAACAGGACTGGTTTGAAAATGATTCCCAAACAAAGCAAAAATTTGATGAATTTTGGCTTTCTTTTTTTACAGCTTTATTTTATCAGACATTATTATGTTTAAAATATAAAATGCCATTTAATATTACTAATGAATTGAACACAGCTGGAATAATAATAGAAAAATATTCCTAAACAAACAGGCCAAGTTCAGTTCACTGCTATTCATCGAAGTCTCCGTCTGTGTTCGCAAACAGTCTGACAGCCATGCGATTATTCAGAAAAGCGCTCGACAATGCTAAATTCCTCTCAGATATTGAGACAAATAGTTGATCTATCAATCTGTAACAAAAGCTTGCTAATTATTAATTATTCCCTATTCTCTTGTTTAAAATGCTTTGATCCTCCAGTCTTGGAGCAAAACCAATAACATGGGACATATTATAGTTCAGGAATAACAGAGACTGAGTAGTGAATAGTTAACAGGAACTTTTCACAAACAACCCAGTCTTACCAATTTGGAGAACAGGTTCAGTTTCACGACTATTCATAGAAATCAGAAAAGATTCAGGAATGATTCATTTCCTAAAAGGGGCATAAATTGTAACAAATACTGAATATATTTGTAAGAAAACTCCACTTTGGCCAGTTGAAGCAGAATTTCACACAAATTATATTTTAAGGAAATCCAGCAAACCCAACCAAAATGTAAATATTATGGGTAGGATTTTCAAAAGCACTCAGCCTTAGTTTAACTCTAACCTCATTGAATTTAATGGGAATTTACCACTGACTTCTATGAGAGCAAAGTTAGGCCAATCCTATGCGCTTTTGAAAATCCCTCCATAAAACTCCAGCAAATTCACATTTTAATATTGAAGAACATAAACACATACGTCAGGATACTTATTTAACATACAGTAATGCTATCGTACTCACAGCTTTCTTAGGTGAAAAACATTGAAATAAGAATTAAATATCACATAGGATCACTTGAAAATCACTTGTCCTTGCCTTCGAGTGCAGGGGACTGGACCTTTCGAGGTCCCTTCAGTCCTACTCTTCTATGATCATACATTTGTATACATGTAGTAAGTGTGGGAGTGCAGTGTCCAGGGAACAAGGAGGATTCAGAGAGGTCAATATGAAGACCTACCAGCTGGTCTGTTTTAACCAGTTCATACAATGTTTTAGTGCATGCTGTCCCATGCTTGTAGTCCTCATAATTATTTGAAAACAACGTGAGGCAAAAGGGGAATAAGTAATTTCCTACTACATTTTATCATTCGTTCTAAACTGAAATCTTTAGTCATGTCAAAATACGTAAACCAGAATTAAACTACAGAAGCATACCTGGAAATAGAGATTCTTGCAGATCACGCAGACAAGCGAGGCCTTTGTTGGAAAACACTGTTTTGGTAAGTGGGGGTGCACATGACACACTCAGCTCAGCCCTGAAAGCTTCACACAAATTTGAAATCTCTAGAAACATAAATTAAAGCTCATGTTAATACACTATTACTGCACCTCTTCACCACCATAAAGAATTTTACTCTGTATGCACAGAATTGATTTGGTTTTTCCATTGTAAATGAACTGGTACAGCATATGCACCCTGTGGAAACTTCAAATGAGATGAGGTTAATTAATTTAACTGGAGGTGCTTATCTGGGAACCCATTCACAGCTGCAGTGTGTCGCCCTTCAGGTGGCAGAAAGGGTAGAATCTTATTGCCACAAGTTGGGAGTATGCAGTGGGATTTCGGTTGCAAAGAATTGGGTCCCTCCATTCCTGCGGCAATCGTCAAGGGAGGAAAGGGTTAAGCAAAAGGCATAAATCAGGACCATGATATTGGATCTTGGTCCTGTTGTTTTCATCTGTAATTATTTCTTGGATTATCCCGGGATAAGTATCCCCAGGTTTTGGTGCATGCTAATGAACGAAAAGTTGGAGGTCAAATAAGGTTTCCACTATTTATGATTAGATTAAAAATTGATGACCCTCAAGCTTGGCTTGTATTGTCAAAGCTCATGTAGATGATTTTGCAGGATTTGGGTTGGCACAGTTGGTGCGGACTGGTTATTGGGTGCCGCAGAAACCAAAGATTATAGGCGAGTGCTGTTTGCATCTGACCAAAAGAGCAGAAAGCTACTCATAACTTATAATAGCAGGTACGGTAATAAAATTACAGACAGAAGTCCCTATAACCTTGTAAGAGTCTGGGGTACCAACCAGTGACTTAAGACCACTTATCACATCACCAATGGCACCGCCATGCTAGAAATACTGACGTTAGTGCTAATATGGAAAAATAAACTACAAATTTTGATTTTTTTTTCATGTTGACCTGGGTCAGTTGCCATCATCAAGGATGTCCATTCGTTGGCTGTCATCCTCATGATCTCATTGCCCTTCACAGTCCATGAGTCCGGAGTCTCCGAAAACACAACACAACAAAACGGCTGGATTCTCACAGCACAGACATAACCATACAAGTTTTGATCTTTGTCATACACCTCCAGCATTTTGCATTCTAAGTTCACTCCAGGCAGAGAACTGCAGAAATGTGAAATGGGTAATTTCCCCTTAATATTTTCTATTGCTTCTTTTAATTCACTGATATTTACTTTGTCATTCCTACATCCAACAACTGTCCCGTTATCATCCACTCCAATAAATAAAAATCCTCCTTGTGTGTTTGCAAAGGCAGAGATGTAATTTGGCAGGATCTCTTTCGTGTATTTCAAAATGTTCTTTGTTGTAAAATTCTTAAATTCAACATGCGTTGACTCCGTGAAATTTAGTTTTTCCCCAAAGCAGAGACCGTCTCTTTGATAAAATCTTTCAGCAGATATATACAGGTTTTGTTCCTGCTGAACGTCACTTAGCAGAGCTTTCTTAGCTCTTGGTCCTGTCTCCTCACCACGTTTTCTCCTGGCAGAAACTTCCTTCTCTTTGAGAAATTGCACTGCTTCAGTAGGACTCATGTTGTCAGTTCGAGTCAGAGATCTTTGGCACAAGCCTGTCCTTAGGCTGCAAATACGGGGTGAAGATGAGCCATCACTGCTCCATGACTTCACAAAAATTAACATACAGTTGTTTTCCCGCATATATTCAAAATCAAAGTATTTTCGAGACATTTTAGATGGAGTAAGTTCTGTAAGGGCTTTTTCTATATCCTGTCCAATCCCATGTTCTTCATAATTGTAGTCCTTATTATCAACCTCTGCCTTTATCACTCCTCCTCCTGAATTCAGAAATGCACATGCTGCTCGGGAAATGTTACCAACTTGTTTCCTTCTCAGATTGCAATCTGTCATCTTCCTGGATTTCTCGCCAAAAGTCACTTTTCCCACTTTTAAAACCGCATCCGGATAGTCTGTGAACCAATCAACACAGAGAGGGCTCTCCTCCATGGTCATCGTGTTCCTGAAACAATGAAAGCAACAGGTCTCCCTTAAAACATTACACAGAACAAAGTGGCAGGTTTCAGAGTAGCAGCCGTGTTAGTCTCTATTCGCAAAAAGAAAAGGAGGACTTGTGGCACCTTAGAGACTTAACAAATTTATTTGAGCATAAGCTTTCGCGAGCTACAGCTCACTTCATCGGAGCTGTAGCTCACGAAAGCTTATGCTCAAATGAATTTGTTAGTCTTTAAGAAAAGGAGTACTTGTGGCACCTTAGAGACTAACCAATTTATTTGAGCATAAGCTTTCGTGAGCTACAGCTCACTTCATCGGATGCATACTGTGGAAAGTACAGAAGATCTTTTTATACACACAAACCATGAAAAAATGGGTGTTTACCACTACAAAAGGTTTTCTCTCCCCCCACAAACCCACTCTCCTGCTGGTAATAGCTTATCTAAAGTGATCACTCTCCTCACAATGTGTATGATAATCAGGGTGGGCCATTTCCAGCACAAATCCAGGGTTTCTGGGGACATACTGCTGCTTTCCTCGGGAGTCATTCCCAGGCGGTAAGGATTTACCCTTCCACTTTCAGAGCGTTTCAGAAAAAACTGAAACACACAGAAAGGAATCAAACTGTTCGTTACATGGAAATAAATCCCCACTGGAGAAATTTAGCCCATGCTCATCTAGGGAGGAGTTAAAGTGCTCTCAGTTTCCATTGGAAGGACAATAAAACTCTGCTACTGTCTCTAAACTCTAGAGACTAACCAATTTATTTGAGCATGAGCTTTCGTGAGCTACAGCTCACTTCATCGGATGCATCCGATGAAGTGAGCTGTAGCTCACGAAAGCTCATGCTCAAATAAATTGGTTAGTCTCTAAGGTGCCACAAGTCCTCCTTTTCTTTTTGCGAATACGGACTAACACAGCTGTTACTCTGAAACCTCTCTAAACTCTGTTAACCCACCAGTGCAAGCAACTGTCTCCAGCAAAACAGCCCCTGCAGCAAAGCTCTGACCTTTTCGTCACCACCTTTTCCAAAACCTACTTGAAACATTTAAGGGCCCGGCCCTGCAAGGCCCCCCCCAGTCTGCAAATCCCCCCTGCTTCCCAATGCATGTGCAGAATGTTCTCCAGTTACAGGACTATCTCCCCTGTTTGCTTTCAAGGATCTTGGCTTTTTCTGTGCAGGAAGAAATGTCTTAGAAAAAAACAGGAAACTGATGTTAGCCGAGTGCTCATGCTCAGGGCTGTGACCACGCCAAGATAGGACCCCAGTACCCCGCTGCCCGTCTGTTTCCTTGTAACCAGGTCAGTTTCTCATGATAGCAACTTGCTCTCAAAGTGCCAGAGGTTTCAGGTCCTGTCAGCTTTGGCTGGTGGGGGAGGGAGAAACGCCAGGGGAAAGGGAAAGGGAAAGGGGCTGATTTCCAACCGGAGCTACTTGAGCCCAGCTCTAAGCGCAGCACCGATCAGCCCTCACTCCAAAGAAGGGTCCGAGTCTCGTCCACACGGACGCCACTTCACGCCGCTTTGGCAGCGTGAAAGGGCCTTAAAGTGGCTGTAAGTGATATTTACACTAGGGCCCCTCACTTTACACTCCTGCGTGAAATCCTGGCCCCACTGAAGTCAATGGCAAAACCCCAGGGTGGTGTAAAGCGGTTTTAGTGTAAATGAGAATCAGCCCCCCCACAAAGACCAAGACACAAATCCGAGACTGACTCCAAGGACCTGCCCCAGTGTTCCCGAGCAGGGGGCCGCCCAGGAGCCTTCTAACCTGGGTTTCTGACCTAGGAGATGCCGCTGGAAATCCCGCACGGGATCAGTAGCGGGGCTGATCATTATACACGGCAGCGGGCACATGCCGTGTCCGGGGGGGGCCGGCCGCGCTCCGCCCCCCCCGCCCAGGGGAAGCGAGTCTCACCTTGCTTCGCTTCTGCTCTTCGGAGTTTGCTCGGCCGACGCGGACAAGGCGCCTCTCGGACCCGATCTCGACTTCCCACCTCCCGAGCGCTGCAAGAAACGCTCCTCTCGGCCTCAGCTCGTTTCACGCCCCGCGCGGCTCCGGCCCTGGGTCCTAGCGCTACTGATGTGCGCGGACAGGGCGGAGTCTGCGAGGGAGACAAAACCGGCCGAGTTGGACCCACAGCGCCGAGGCAGAGGCGGGGCTAACCCTGAAGAGCTCTGCCAGCAGGAACACAGGCGAGGGGGCAGGAACTGCTGAGGTCTACCCCCCCGAAGCCAGAAACAGGATGCTGTAAAACGTCATCTGGTTTCTTTTTACCAACGAAATTATAAAAATACTACAGGACCCTGTGATTCTGCTATAAGAGTGTCCACCCCCAGAGACATGCACTGAAACACCTAAAGGTGTGAATTAAAACCCAGTTACTTATTTTGGTCCCAGTTTGCGTGTAGGCAAGGCCTTAACCTCTTTTTGCCTTCGCTCTCACATTTATACAATGAGGATAATAGCACCCACCTCGCCAGGAGGATGTGACGATTAATTAGTTTGTACAAAGAAAAGGAGGACTTGTGGCACCTTAGAGACTAACCAATTTATTTGAGCATAAGCTTTCGTGAGCTACAGCTCACTTCATCGGATAAATACAGTGAGGAGATTTATATACACACAGAACATGAAAAAATGGGTGTTTATCATACACATTGTAAGGAGAGTGATCACTTAAGATGAGCTATTACCAGCAGGAGAGTGGGGTGGGGGGAGAGAAAACCTTTTGAAGTGATAATCAAGGTGGGCCATTTCCAGCACATTTCCAGGAGTTAACAAGAACGTCTGAGGAACAGTGGAACAGTGGGGGGGGGAGGAATAAACAAGGGGAAATAGTTTTACTTTGTATAATAACTCAACCACTCCCAGTCTCTATTCAAGCCTAAGTTAATTGTATCCAGTTTGCAAATTAATTCCAATTCAGCAGTCTCTCGTTGGAGTCTGGTTTTGAAGTTTTTTTGTTGAAGAATAGTCACTTTTAGATCAGAAATCGAGTGACCAGAGAGACTGAAGTGTTCTCCGACTGGTTTTTGAATGTTATAATTCTTGACGTCTCTTTTGTGTCCATTTATTCTTTTACGTAGAGACTGTCCAGTTTGGCCGATATACATGGCAGAGGGGCATTGCTGGCACATGATGGCATATATCACATTGGTAGATGTGCAGGTGAACGAGCCTCTGATAGTGTGGCTGATGTGATTAGGCCCTGTGATGGTGTCCCCTGACTAGATAACACACTAGATGTGGTTCAAGATAAAATCCTTACCACATGTTCCCAGATGGGGCCAAGTAATCCAAGTAATGCACTAGACGCATGCATCCAGTCATCTGAACCATTAGAAGTGCACCATGCAAATTAGCTGGAGAGCAACTGTGATGATTGGTTGAGTTTCCGCTGAGTTACACTGGCCCCACTTAAAGGCCTGATCTACAAGTTAGGTCAACATAGCTACATCTGTCAGGGGTGTGAAAAATCCACTCCCCTGAGCGACACACCTCTGCCAACGTAACCCCAGCACAGACCTAGCTGTGTCATTGACGTAGCTACTGCTGCTCAGAGAAGTGGTGTTCCTACACCCACAGGAAAACCCCTTCTCTCAGGGTAAAAGCAGCAGGCTACTGGTTATACCGGTATAGTCTCTGTAATGTAGACATCCCCTAAGAGTGGTCTGAGCTCTTGACACAGCCCTGTCTTACTCCATTAATTGAATAAAAATGTCATTTAAAAGGGATTAAGGTTGGTTAAATGCAACATTCCCCCACTACTGGTCACCATCTCAAAAAGGTTATTGCTCAGTTAAGAGGGGGTTCAAAAAAGGGCAACAAGAACATGAAAAACTCTTCACTGGAGAGTTTGTCCATCTGTTTCAGAAGTAAAAGGATAAAGAGTTTAGCGACAGTCAAATATGCATTTCTGGTACCTTATGTCATAGCTCTGTTGTGAGACAGCTTTAATCTACTTTACAAAAAATGTACATTTTAAACCCCAGCACAACAAATACAATATCAACGTGTTATAATCCTTCCTACTGTTAAAAATAGATACAAATTAATTCAACATTATACTGAAAATACAGAACTGTGATGTTATGCATAAAAGCATTATACACAAAGATATATAGGAAACACATGATGGTGTAGAAAGTTTTTTTTTTTTTAAGCATGAGGTTGGGATGGCCGGATACTCCAAGTGGTGAAGTGAGATCAGAGATCTCATATCCTCACTGCATGTACTAGTTGGACTGATTGTTTTCTGCCTTGATGCTTTTCCCTGTGACTATTTTTGATTAGAGACTACAGTTTCCTGTTCCCTGAAATAGAAACAGAAAGTGTTTTGCTAAGTGGAGTGAATTGTTTAATTCAGGTATCCTTCTGCCACAATACTGCAAGACTATTCTGTAACTAACCAAAGTGGAAAAGCGACAGTAAATGGGGGAGACTATTTTTTTTCCTGCGTTTTCATGAACGGGAGAACATGACTAGCACAGAAGGCCATCTGCATGCCAGGAGTTCCCACTCTCATCTGCAGAATTAAATATTGTAAGACTTTGCTCTCTCACTTAAAGACTATATCAGAAGAAACTGAGACACACACACAAAGCACAAGAAAGGAATGAGTCTACTTCTTGAATTCATGCTGACGCTAGGATTTATTGAACTCATTCCTACCTTTACATGACCTTAGGAAAGCGCTTTGAGATCTATGGATAAAAATGCAATGTAAGAGCCAGATATTATTATTATTATGAATGTTGCTTGCATGTAGAAAAGTGCTATCAGTTTCTATTGCAAGGAACATGAAACTGAACTATCTACTAACCTAATAAACCGGTTGTGCAACTTAGGATCTTGTCTCTTTTCAAGGAAGTGCTGCAAAAAAGCTCTCTTCTTTCTCATCAAACCCAAATGTAACACTTGCTGAAAGCTTGTCTACCTACAGAAGTTGCATTAAACTTTAACTTCAATTAGTTTAAAAAAGTGTCGTTAAACTGGTGCAAACTCCTATGTGGGCAGTTACATGGGTTTAAACCTGAAACAAAGACAAGAGTGTCCACACACAAAGCTGCCCTAATTTAATTCAATCAGTTTGGTACTGAATACAGCTCGTCCTTGTCAGCTCTTGCTGCTGACTGTGTTTAGTCCTGGTACAGCTAACCTGAGGGCAGACAGGCGTGCTCTGTAACTGTTTCATTCGTAGCACAGGCAAGACCAAAGCATAAGGGGTATGTATTAAAAACATGTAGGTTAATTCAGACTTACTCTTTTAAGGTGTCACACGTTAGGCGCCCAAAAACGGAAACAGCCAAACTCACTTGAAAATCTCCGCCAAAGAGACAAATTGTGCTCTTAGTCACACCGGTAAATTCAGGAAGAAATGCAGTGACTTCACCTGTAACTGAGGGAAGGATTTGACCCAGAGTCTTTTCACGTAGTTGTTTGCAGTGTTGTCAGCTGTGTTGGTCCCAGGATATTAGCGAGACAAGGTGGGTGAGGTAACCTTGTCTCTTTTCACTTAGAGCAGATCAGAACTGTAATTCTGAGATTGCACCTTTACATCAACTCTGTATTTCGTAAGGGAGGAAATAGTGCATCCCACCACCAGCATAGTGTACTGTAAAGTATCCAGGAGTGGGCTGTCTGGCTGACTGTGTTTCCCCTACATTTCCAGGTCTCAGCTTAATCAACATGCAACAAACACAACACAAAAGAAATCGCATCTTACCTTCTTCCTGGTTCTCTTGCACTCAAGCAGACAGAGGGGCCTCTGTGAATTTAGGGTTTCACCTTCTTGCCTCCCTCAGTCTGAAGGAGCCTGTCCTAACTTCAGTATCTCTTGTCTATCCTGTCTCGGCTGGTGGAAGTCGATGTACCTCCTTTTACTGCAAAGGAACTATACCAGTTTACCTGGATGATCTTCCCACTGGGTTCATCCCTCAGACTGCTGCTCCGCCTCTGGGTCCTAATGCTGGTGAATTGGCCAGACAGCGGGTTGTGACAGGAGCAAAACCAGGCACAACTGGGTCGCTCAGAAGACCCCACTGTCCACATATAGTGTGAGAGAAGATGAGCTGCTCTGTAATCCTGAAGAGTGATATTTCATTAACTCTTTGTGTGCTGCATGCGGACAGGCACAGTCTAGCAGTCAGAACACAGGGCAAGGAACCAGGTACTGCCATGTTCTATCCAGCGATGAGCTGCCAAAATCTTAACAACGGGTTCCCTCCTCACCCCACGAGGGGGTCGTTGCCCACCTCCGCCCCCCAGGACTCCTGCCCCATCCAACCCCCCGCTTTCCTTGACACATCCTCCCCCCTCCCCTGTCCCCTGACTGCCCCCAGAACCGGGCAGGAGGGTCTTGTGGGCCACCGTAGTGGGTGCCCACCCCACCCCTAAGAGCCAGAGGGACCTGCCGGGGGGCGAGGTGGGGAGTCCCGGCGGTGCTTACCTGGGACAGCTCCCAGGATGCCTCCGGCAGGTCCCTCTGGCTCCTAGGGGCAGGGGAGCGTAGCTAGGGGGGAGCAGGGGGAGCGGCCGCTCCCCCCACTGATCGCATCAAAAGTGGCGCCTTAGGCGCCGACTCCCTGGGTGCTCCGGGGCTGGAGCACCCACGGGGAAAATTTGGTGGGTGCAGAGCCCCCACCGGCAGCTCCCCACCTGGCCCCAGCTCACCTCTGCTCTGCTCCGCCTCCTCCCCTGAATGCGCCCCCCCACCCTGTTTCTCCGCCCCCCCCCCCGGCTTCCTGCCAATCAGCTGTTCACGCGGGAAGCCGGGGAGGGCTGAGACGCAGGCGGCAGCTTCCCGCTCAGGCCGAGGGTGGTGGAGATGAGCTGGGGCAGGGAGCGATTCCCCTGCACCCCCCCCCCCCCCCGGGTTACCTCCTGCTGCGCGGGCAGCCCTCCTCGTGCCCCCCCAGCCAGAGCTCAACTCCGCCTCCCTGGGCCCGAGCGGGAAGCTGCGGCCTGCTTCTCAGCCCGCCCCGGCTTCCCGCGCAAAGAGCTGATTCACGGGAAGCTGGGGGGGGGGGCAGAGAAGCAGGGTGGGGGCAGCACGTTCAGGGAAGGAGACGGAGGCGAGCTGGGGCCGGGGCTGGGGCGGGGAGCTGCCGGTGGGTGCTCTGCACCCACCAAATTTTCCCCTTGGGTGCTCCAGGGCTGGACCACCCGTGGAGTCGGCGCCGGTTCTAAAAGGGCTTCTAAATTTAATAACCGGTTCTAGCGAACCGGTGCGAACCGGCTCCAGCTCACCACTGGTTCTACCTAGTCTAACATACTGAGGTATTTATACCACCACACTCCTCACAGTCATCCGTAAGTTCTAATCCTGGCTCTGACTTCAACATGCGTGGAGACTTTGGGCTAGTCTCTGTAGGCTTCTGTTTCCCCATCTTTTTGACAAGAGAACAAGTTTGGCTGACAAAGGTAATAGTGTTAACATAATATACTTAGACTTCTGTACCCCACTTGACTTGGTGCCACACAACGTTTTCATTAAACAGCTAGAACAATACAAAATGAACACGGCGCACAGTAAATGGATTAAAAACTTGCTAACTGATGGGTCTCAGAATGTAAGCGTGAGCACAGAATCATCTTCAACAGGGTGTGTTTCCACTCGTGTCCCACAGGAATCAGTCCTGGCCTTTCTTTTATAATGGTCTTTTTAAGGCCTGCCACTCTTGAGACATGGTCTCCTGAACCAGGACCATTCTGGTTTGTGGCGTATGGAAAAGCTATTTTTAATCCCCTTCCCCACTAGAATCCTCTCTTCCTTTTGACCCAGCTGCCCCAGCTGCTCAATTCTGCTGAAAGTCTGTAGCAATTCTTCTTTGAGTGTCCTCTGTGTGGTATCCAGGTCTTGAACCCTGGCCTAGGAGTCCCCAGACAGCTGCCAATGTCTACTGAAACCTGGTAGGCTGTAAACTACTGGGACTGTAGCCCCAGCCAAAGCACCACCCACAGGAGCTCTGAATGGAGGATTGTCTGGCTCCACCAGTTGGTCCAACTTGGCT
Source organism: Chelonia mydas (assembly GCF_015237465.2). Taxonomy (NCBI): domain Eukaryota; kingdom Metazoa; phylum Chordata; order Testudines; family Cheloniidae; genus Chelonia; species Chelonia mydas. The sequence continues at coordinate 20,074,460 of NC_051257.2, read as the reverse complement.
ATTTAAGCCAGAAGGAGGCACAGGAAGTTTGAGCAACAGGGTGATCTCCTGTGTTGCCTGTGGTGGACCTGCACCCAGCCCTGTTCCTGCTCTGCTCCTGGCTCATGCCTTCACTCCTGTTCCCATCCATGCTTGATCCTTGCATCTCCTCCTGCCCCTACATCTCACCTCCAAGCCTCAGCTACCAGTCCTGGCTCTGACCCTGGCCTCTGACTTCTGACCCTGACTCCTGTTTGACCCTTGGCTCTGGCATTTGGCATCTGATCTCGGCTCTGGCCCTCGCCCTCGGCTTAGTTTCCTGGTTCTGACTCTGACTTGACCCCCTGGCTCTGGTTACTGGCAGTTGACTCTGGTGCTGACCCTTGGCTTCATTCCCCAACCTGAACGCATGATCCTCCCGCTAGACCTGACTCCCGCTCTGACTGCTAGACCAGGGCGCCTACATCTTGGTCCATAACTCTGCATATTGCTGCTCTTGGGATGTGTCAACTGGGTGCAGCCAGGATGGTGGAACCTTCTAGTAGCAGGGCCTGTTTTGGGCACTTTGCCCTTCCTTCAGTGTTGGAGCCTGTTCTGAGAGTGCAGCTATAAAAGGGGGAGTGACACCTGTTGCAGCCTCAAACCGCTGTCGCGTTAGGACACGAATTGCAGCAGATCCTTCTAGATCCAGAGTTAAGTGACTTTAGACTACGTCTGACAATGAGATGGCTGAAGACAGCTGCTTTTCCGATTTCTCTTATCACCCCTTGCATTGCACACCTTGGAGATGCTTTTGGGATGCATATGCTCTCCTGTTCCCTTTTTCTTGTATTGCCCTTGGGACCGTTCTAAAGCGTAGATGCAGAACCAAATCTCTCTTGCTTGTCATTTACTCATTCATTTGCATTGCCATTAATTAGTGAGATGTAAGGAAGCTGGGAAGCATAACGGGCTCCTAACTTTATTGTGCCGTGCAGGCAGTCAGCTCCTCATGCTGTGGAGTGAGGGCTCAGACTTTCCACACTACCTATGAGAGTGTGGGTCAGTGAATAGAGCTGTGCTACTCGGCCCGGGGGCGGGGACGGGACACAGAGCGAAACGAGGGCAATGTAAATAACAGAGCAAAGATGACTACAAACTGGAGGAGTGAGAAGGACTCTGAATATGTACTGGGGACGGCTAACATGTATGGGAGCAGACCGTGCTGTTAAGGCACATGCCCACATTGGAAGAACTGTGAAGCTCCATCCCACACACACACCAGGGGAGATCCGAGAGGCCATGGGTCAGATTCATACACTAGCAGAAGGGGAGTTTGGAGGGGTAGGGGGGCTTGTACCTGCTCTATTCATGGGTTGGCAGTTGGACAGTTTTACACCTGTGGTTCTTACACCTGGCTGTGGCTTCTTTGTGGCTGTTTAGCTGGTGCAAAGGCCTATAGGGCAACAAGGAATCAGTTCTGTTCTGCCTCAGGAAGACATACTGTCTCCTTGAGCTCCCTGAAATGGAAGGACAGTATTCCCATTGACATTTATGGTAGAGTAGTAGGATATAGTATACAATGCCCCCTCATGGCTGGCCATCACAACTAGGGGACTTTGTCCTGCGTTCTCCTCATCCCTCTCTGGGGTGACTATCACAGAACAGTTTGCTTGCAGAGTGCAGGTGTAACCCACACACCTCCTGCCCTGGGTGTGGTGTTCTGTCCCATCTAGTGGCACTGAGACCACTTAGAGAGAGATGAATGAGTCTGCTCTACAGCCTTAGCTAAGGGCTACATGGCTTGTAGCTCATGCAGTAGAGGCTCATGCACTAAGCTCGAGGCCCCAGGTTCAATCCTGCCCACTGATGACCTGTCTGTATTGTTACTCAGTGAATGGAGAGGGACGGTGTATGTATATCCCCAGGTCCTTTTCTGCAGAACTGCTACCTAGCCAGTCGGTCCCCAGCCTGTAGTGGTGCATGGGATTCTTCTGTCCGAAGTGCAGGACTCTGCACTTGTCCTTCTTGAACCTCATCAGATTTCTTTGGGCCCAATCCTCCAATTTGCAACTCTAAGGGGATGGCCAATGGTTCACCCTGAGATATACAGATCTGGTTAGATTGGAGAGGTTGAATGTGAGCGTTGTGAAGGAGAGAACAGCAGCAGAATGAGAAGCAAACAGCAATTTGTAAATTAAGATTTATTTCATGTGATTTTACAGACAGATTCTTTATGTTTGAGACAAGCAATGTAGTTAGCACGGACCCATTTTAAGTCCACGAAAGAAAACACCTGACATATTAACAAATGGAATCTTAGCGTAGAGTTCTCTAAATTTGAATCCAAGTATGTATAAAGCCATTGCGTAGCTGCAGGAAAGCAGAAAATCAATAGTCTGATAGAAAATGGTAAATTATGTGCTACATAATCAGGAATCTGGTTTATTATTTTTCTTACCACCAGACAAGCAAATCAGGTCTGGGGGGAATAGGATGGTAGTGACGGCCATGCTGGCGCCTGGCTGCGTGGAACAATCTGGGGAGCAGGCACTGTAATCCACTTAACTGCCCCTCAAGAGGAAAGTTTGAGCGCAAGAGGTAGCTGCGGGCAGGTTCTCAGCAGGGAACCAGAAAGCAAAGTGGTGCTATTAGCAAAAATGCTGAATTCTCTGTCCTGTTGGAAAAATGCCACGTTCCATGGCCTCGGAGTGGCAGAATCCATAGGGCATTGGTAAGAGATGAACTGGGCAGTTCACACCTCTTAGAACTGTTGTTTTAAGCTGTCCGCAGACTCAAGCAGGCATCACTGAATCTGTTTACACTCCACAAGGGTGAAGGCTGGAAACATTTTTTTTTTGTTTTGAAAAATGGGTAAAGGAAGGCAAAAATGAGTGAGTTCGTGACCTCCATGAAACCTGTTCGTCAACTCCTTTTCTCACCCTCCTCACGGGGTTGTGACCCACAAACTGAAAACCCTGGAAATAATACATTGCATTGTAAAAACTAATCTAGACCCAGGACACAAACATTGTTCCTAGCTGAGCATTGTGGAGGTTCAACATTAGAGTTTACAATTATGTTATTTAGTTTGAGTTAGCTGGCAGCCAATTCAAACGCAACCAAAAATTCTAGCCAGACAATGCGCTCATAGTTCATTCCTATAAGGACAAGCACAAAATAGCTTAAAACCAAAAAAAGGCAATAAAGTCACTGCGCCAAATTCATTCCTGGAGTAAAACTCCATTCAGGCTGGGGCACAGAAAACTGGATCGTGAACTGACTGCCAAGGGGGTTCTATCTTCCACTCTCAAGTTCTATCAGCAAGTCTGATCGTTTGAGCCTATTCCATGGATGGCTTTGAAAATTATCTAAGAAACCACCTTTCTGTCCACTGGAATGATCTCCTCTGGGCAGCTGCAGTCAACCGGTATTATCAAACTAAGACCAAGACTTTCAATATGACCTGGAATTCTTTGTGGAGCATAATTGCTGAGAAGACTCTGCTGTTGCATACAGATGCTCAGACACTCCAGGGATCAGGAGGGCCATACGGCCACCTAGATAATTCTAGACCAGTAGCAGGTATTGCAAAAGCAGACATGGTCACCCTAGGTACAGTGAGTTGCAGTGATCCAGGCAGGAGGTCACAAAGGAAGGGGTACAGTTTCCCAGCCCAAGCAGACGGAAAAAGTTTACTGAAAGCTGTAGCTACTTGAGGATCAGAAGGATATCTAGCCTAACACATCTGTCAAACTGGGTGCAAACTCCCAATCAAGGCTGACTCTAGTTAAAGCCAATGACTTCCCTTGAGTTTAATCATAGCCTGATGTAAATCTTGGGCACCTACTCACTTCTCTTAAAAAGAAAACCTTCCACATATTTTGCTAAAGAACTCAGTTATCAAATTCCAAAAGATGTAGGCAACCATTGGCTATAGAACATAGATGTTGAATTAAAGAGGGAACCAAAATTCTGAATGAGAATGAAGAAAAGAGAACCCAGCAAAGACCCAAGACCCAGGGCTGTACTTTTGTAGTTAGTAGTGAATGTAAGTAGATCTGAATAAGCTTTCCCTCGCTCAAATATAAGTGCAAATTAATCAGTTTTGCTAGTTACTTATTCCTAAATACAAATCAAGTTGAACTATGAGCCAAATGTAAGAAGTGGTTTGGTTTGCATTGAGTAACCAAACCAAACCTTTGTTTGCTCTCACAGGTTACCCTAAAAATGTTTTATATAGCATCTGAAGTTCATCATTCCAAGGTTCAAACCTAGGGTGAACTCCTGGTTCCATTGACTTAAGAGGGCTAGTCTTTCACCCCTAATATTCTGAGGCTACCAAAGTTTCCTTGGACCATGCAGTCCTGTCCTATGCCAAATAACTTGCAAGGTTACATCACTCCAAACTTTCCTCCTCCCGGGTTCTCTGGTTGCCTTGTAGCATTCCATCTGGGCTGGCTACCTTGGGAGCTAACTGCTCTTGGAACCAACTGCAGCATCAAATAAAATATTTGAATTTGAAGTCTGCTCCAGTTGATCAATAATATTAATGCTTTGTAATGTTCTAATGTCTCCCTCCAGAGGATTTCAAACAGTTCCCCAAACTTTAAAGACGCCACAACACCCCTGTGGAAGACACGTAAGTATCATCTCCAACACCAGGCAGAGACTAAGTTCTACATTTTCAAAACTGGCCTCTCATTTTGTATGCCCAGCTTTCGAAACTCAAGACCTGATTTTCAAAAGTGCTTAGCACCTAAAACTTCAGTAGGAGCTGTGGGTGATCAACGTATCTGAAAACATGTCCATAGGGTCAAACGTTTCTAAGCTAGGTATCTAACATTTGGTTCCTAAATATAAAAAAATCCTCTTTTTCAGAGTTGCTGAGTACCTGTAGCTCCTACTAACGTCCAGTGGAGTTTGGAGCGCTAACCACCTTTCAAAAAATCCAGTTATATTTCTTTAACAGCCTAAATATGGATGTAGGAGCCTAGGTATCTAACCCTGGGCACCCAAAAAACAACAACCCAGGAATCCAAAATCAGAAGCCACTTCTGAAAATCGGGCTCAAATGACTTACTTGCACAGTGTAGCCTTGGGGAAGTGGTAGGGTGAGGACTAGAACCCAGGAACTCTTCCAGTCCCCGCACTCACTCCAAAAACGTGTTGCCTACCACTTGTCAGTTCATTCCCATGCAACCAAAGTCTAAACAAGATGCTGCACTAGTCCATGGAAACTCTCAACAGTAGTTAGGACCCACAGTGGTTCAAATTGCCCATTGCATGCCATGTCACTTTATTTCTGTTTTATCGTGCATCAGCAGGTCTCAGGTAGTTTATTAGCTAGGAACTGTGAAATGTCTCCCTTTTGCAAATTTGGAACCATTGGCCAAAACCCATATCATGAATATAGTTCATCCTCTCTGCACTACTAGAATCGTAGGCAAACCCTAGACGGGTTATTAAACAACTCCTGAGTAACCACTGGGGATCTTTTCAAAAAGCAAATGGAGGTGTAAATTAGCTCTGGATGCCACACAGAGTAAAAGGTTGTCAGAAATCTTGTCCTGGGTAGAGACTGGATTGACACCAAACACAATGCTCCTTTCTAGGCCAGAAAAGCGACGGATGCTGTCAAGAATAATATGCTTTCCCTGTATTTCATCTGCTTCTTGGAAAACTAGATTCAGCCTATATTTCCTCATTCCTTTTTTTAATATGTGTTCATATTTTTTTTTATCGTCGTTTGTGCTGAACAGAATAGCAATCTCTTTCTCTGAGTAGCCCTTTTGTAAATAGTTAAAACATTGTCTAGCCACATAATTTGCTATTTCGTTCATATTTAAGTTTCTTTTTATGGTATAATCACCTGATACATCGTGACCACATGTGGCTTCACTTAACAAGTTTTTTAAACGCTCATAAGGTACAGCTCCTAATTTTTTGTCTTGTACAATCCTTTCCATTTGACTTTTTATGATGTCGTATATGTCCGTGGAATTACGGACCACTTGGGTTAGTGATTCCACAGGGTCATGCTGACGTGCAGGTGGAAGACCAGATACGAAAGGGTGACTTGTCTGTAAATAGTCCAAAAAGATCCAGAAAACACCAGGCTCATTATGACTTTGGGTGATACATTCAGCCTTCCTATACCAACGGCCATCCTCTTCCCGGAAATTCTGTGCTTCATCAACTACTATGTGTTTCACCTTTTCAAAGTTCTTCTTCATGAAAGTTACTCTTGTCACAACCTGGCAAATTCCTTTTTCGCTACAATATAAATAAAATATTTGATAAATATTAGTGTGTGTGCTGCAAAGTACTTCTCTAAATCTAATCAATGTAGATTGAATGCTGTGTCAGTTAAATCATTTTTCTGTAGATTTGCAGCATACCAACAAAACCAATTCCCATCCCATTAAAACTTCGACTTTATTAAGAAAAAAACTGACTCTTACCAAGACTAATGCGTGCATCCCAGATACCCACATACCTTGAACACAGAATTATACCAGAAATCTGCACTCCTCGAGTTTGTTATGTATAGGGCCCTACCAAATTCACAGTCCATTTTGGTCACTTTCACGGTTATAGGATTTTAAAAATTGCAAATGTCATGATTTCAGCTATTGAAAGCTGAAATGTCACGGTGTTGTAATTGTAGGGGTCCTGACCCCAAAAAAGGAGTTGGGGGGGAGGGGTAGCAAGGTTATTGTAGGGGGGGTTGCCGTACTGCTACCCTTCCTTCTGCTCTGCTGCTGCTGGCATCGCTTCCGAGCTGGGCGGCTGGAGAGCGGCGGCTGCTGGCCCGGAGCCCAGCTCTGAAGGCAGTTCCCCGCCAGCAGCAGTGCAGAAGTCAGGGTGGCCTGGTACGGTGCTGTCACCCTGACTTCTGTGCTGCTCCTGCAGAGCTGGGCCCTCAGTCAGCAGCCGCCACTGTCCAGCCGCCCAGCTCTGCAGGCAGCAGCGCAGAAGTAAGTGTGTCGTGCTCTGGCATTGCCTCCCTGACTTCTGCCCTGCTGCCGGGAGGGCGCTGCCTTCAGAGATGGATGCCTGGCCAACAGCCGCCGCTCTCTGGCCCCTGAGCTCAGAAGGGTGGCATTACTGTGACCCCCCCTAAAATAACCTTGTGACCCCCCCTGCAACTCCCTTTTGGATCAGGACCTCCAATTTGAGAAACACCGGTGTCCCCTGTGAAATTGGTATAGTATAGGGTAAAAGCACACAGAAGACCAGATTTCAAGGGGGGAGACCAGATTTCACGATCCGTGACACATTTTTCATGGCCGTGAATTTGGTAGGGCCCTAGTTATGTAGCAAATTTGATCTGAAAATTATTTGAGATCATTTTTTGTGTAGGGATGCATACAGACAGGAATAAGAAAAGGAGTACTTGTGGCACCTTAGAGACTAACCAATTTATCTGAGCATAAGCTTTCGTGAGCTACAGCTCACTTCATCGGATGCTGAAGCTCACGAAAGCTTATGCTCAAATAAATTGGTTAGTCTCTAAGGTGCCACAAGTGCTCCTTTTCTTTTTGCGAATACAGACTAACACGGCTGCTACTCTGAAACCTACAGACAGGAATATTTTCATTCTAATTGCTTTGCCTTGCTGTAGACAAGTTGTATGGTAGCTTCATTGCAAGGAGCTTAATGTACCTTCTATTAAAAGGTGCAGAGTGACTGTGTACTTGTAATATATTAAAATATAATATTATCCATTTAAAGCATTTTTTCCACACATAGGCTTGTAAACTGGGTTTTTTTAAAGCAGCCCTTCCTCAGCAGGCCATTCAAATCTATTTTTTTACATCATCGCTCTGAACTGCTGCTTGTGGCCTTTCAAAATTCACATTCCTGGGGCAACGGGGGCGAACAGAAGGGAGGAGGAACTATTTTAAAAGTTTTCACTTTGATACTTATTTTCGGGATCTTAGATCCATTTCCAAGGAAACAGAAATGAGCACTAGCCACAAGCAGCTGAATCATTTTCAGCTGCTGACCTCCACTTCAAATGTCTGCTTTCCATGGAAATAAGACTCTCAGTTGAGTGTCCCAGCTTCAGGATGCCTGCTCAGATTTATGACGGATTAACTTTAGAAACTTGCTACACGCTTTTCACTGGTGCTTTTGAATATTTAGGACACGCCATAAATCCAGGTTTCAGTTTTTCCTCACACGTGCTACAAATTCTGGTTGGTGATGAATCTAAGGCTCTGCTCGTCACAGGAAAGGCAAACTGAACTGCTATGTTATGAAGCCATGTGGCAATGAGATTTAATACTCTATGACTACAATTCCTCAAAGCATTTAAGCATGTGCTTAACTTTAATCCCATGCTTTAGTTCCGTTGATTAGCATGAAAATTAAAAGAATGAAGTCTTTAGAATGTTTATAAATAAATCCATTTCAATCACAATATTTCTAGAATTCTTGTGGGTTTGAAACTAAGGCTCTCCTCTTTGAAGAAAGGAGGGGGAGGAGTGCTAAGGGGCTCCCACCTTAGCTTTCTGTGGCTTTGACATGTGGGCGCTACACATCACTTCTTTGATAAACCCTAGAAAAAGAATAGCTTCATATCCTTTAACAAGCGGGAGGTGCCTGCTACTTGAGAAGACAAGCCTGTTGGTTGGCTGCCTTTTAACCAAACAGTTCCCAGTATTACAATCTACAGTAGCTTCATAGAATCATAGAATATCAGGGTTGGAAGGGACCTCAGGAGGTCATCTAGTCCAACCCCCTGCTCAAAGCAGGACCAATCCCCAATTAAATCATCCCAGCCAGGGCTTTGTCAAGCCTGACCTTAAAAACTTCTAAGGAAGGAGATTCTACCACCTCTCTAGGTAGCGCATTCCAGTGATTCACCTACAATTCTTTTTCCCTATAATCACCTCCTGGCAGGGGGTGGCCACATTCAGCTTTCTTTAGTGCCCTTTTCATGTGCGGTATATTTATACCTGCCTACTGTATTTTCCACTCCATGCATCTGATAAAGTGGCCCACGAAAGCTTATGCCCAAATCAATTTGTTCATCTCTCAGGTGCCACAAGGACTCCTCGTTGTTTTTGCTGATACAGACTAACATGGCTGCCCCTCTGAAACCTTTAAGCATGGGAGTAGTTACACCACCATTCTAGCACCAATGTAACCATTTGTATAGACCGGGCTCTCGGACATTTCAGCACTTTGTCAAAACGACAACTTGCTGAAACGCCTGAGCCCTGTCCACAGTAGTGTCTATACCATTTTAAGTGCTGGTGCAGCTGTATCAGTGTTGGAATTCAGGTATGTAATTTTGTACCATACATGCACCAAAGAGGGCTGCAACTTCTCCTAAACTGGAGAGCCTTGAAGCCTAAAAAATAAAAGCAAGCAGGAGATGCACTGATTTTAGCACATCCCAGCTATAGCCTCTGTCAGCCAGGCTTCTGTACAACATCCAGCAGAAATCAAAGCTGATCTCCCCCAGTTTAGTCCCCAGTGGAGCCTATCAAGAGAAACCCTGCCTGCGCTCCCCTAGAGGTGAATCCCCTCTGGTCTGCAAGAGGTTAGCTGACCCACAGAGGTGCAGTTTCCACATCCCTGTGGCAATGGAGGGATCAATCTGGCCCAAAATGTTTTACAGTGGATTGCTAAAAAGGGCCTTCCAAATACCATAACAACAGTCCAGATTGTCCTGTAACATGAAAACTACCCTCTCTCTTGTGGCATCATCTCAGGCTGTGCCTATGCTGGCAACCTTAAAACCTAGAATATTCCACTGGAGATGGCTATGATGGAAACTGTTCGTTTAGATAGGGTTCGGGCATTTCTCCCACATGTCCTCTAACCCTGCTTTGTGGGGAGCTGTGCTGCTGGTGAATTGAGTGTCATTGTTCACACTGTAGACAGAGCCTGAAACATCTGCTACTTTGCAAAAGATTTGTTTTGGCTACTGATATACGTTTTCTCCCCAGTTTCAGTGCCCCTTTGACATTTACTATTAATTAACTACGGGCACAGTTTTGAGTTGCATACAAAATGCTCACCTCACAAACGTCTTCAGCGGCGCGTTCTCACAAATGTAGAGAATCTCATCAGACTGGCAGCGAAACATGTGCCTTATCTTCTCGATGATCTTCAGGGCCACTATTGTTTTCCCAGTTCCTGGCAGGCCATAGATAAACAGCTTCCTGCATTTGTGGAGATCTTTTGAAAGTATCTCATATTGTTTAATAGTGAGGAGATTGAAAAACTCACACCCAAGTCTGTCACTTAAAAAAGACCTAAAACCCAGTAAGATTATCACAAGTGAGTCCAGTAATTTTGGTATGTCCTTCTGGGATACAGTGTAGCTAGCAGGGTACTTAACTTGCAAACCTAACTCTGTATTTCCTACTTCATTGGTTCCAAGCTGTAGGAGATGGGGAATCACACACACTCTCTGAGTGTATCCCCCAACATTTACCAGTTTCTGTTTCAATGCACGAGCAGTTTGTCTTGCATATTCAAACATATTCGCAGAACAGTCCTTCTGAGTCACAGAGTACAGCGTTGGGTGTTTGCCTGCAGCTATTAAGAGAGCTTCACAGACAACTTGCTGATTCTCTGGCAATCCGATATCTACAGCCCAGCTCCTTGAAAATATCAACAGTCCCTGAGAATCGTGGAGCTCTTCCATTTGCTCTTTCATTAAATTCTCCAGCCCTGGATACTCTGAAAACAGCCCTTTGGTGAGGTTTTCTGGTGTGTATATTATCCCATTAGAAATTACTAGAAATTGAGAGAATTAGAAAAACATTAACAAATTTTATGACTATTTTCTTCTTTTTTCTTTTGGTTAGACACTGCAATACCATTTTAAATTATTCCAGCTGAATTTCTTGATGTTAAAAATGTTGGATTGGCAACCCTGCAGATCGGAGTCTTATTTTGCACAGAACCACTACAGCAGGAGCAATGGCAAACAAGCTTTCCTGACACACTGCCCCAACCCCCTGCCCATAATCATCCACCAGTGAGTCTCAGCCATACTCTGTAGGGATCCCCTGTAGGGATGGAAGGGGATTTCAGACTCCATGGGCCACTAACACCTTGGCGCCTCTGCTCAGGGCATGTCTACCCTACAAACTTAAGTCAACCTGTGTTAAGTTGACTTACAGTAATTACTGTGGTGGTTCATGTCCACTCAACCCTCCTTCTGTCGGTAGTGCATGTCCTCACCAGGAGTGCTTCCTCTAACTGAAGAGGGGCAAGGAGGGGAGGGGGAGAGGGCTGAGAGCCCGGGCTCTCAGCTCTGTGGCTGCCCCCAGGCTCCCCCACTGGGAGCCCAACTGCCCCCCTAGGCTATGTGTCTGGAATGGTGGCTCTCTCTTTCTGCAGTCTCTTGCCTCATTCACCTCACATCTTCCAGCACTGAAGGTAATGGTGCTATGGCTAATTCACATGGGGAGTCGAGGAAGCCACATCTCCATACAACAGAATAATACACTGCATAACATCCACTGGGCCAGATCCTGGGTTGGTGTAAAATTGGCATAGCACCATTACTTTCAGTGCTGGAAGATGTGAGGCGAATGAGGTGGGAGACTGCAGAAAGAGAAAAGATGGTCTGATAGTTGAGGACGTTGACAGCTGCCCTGAGGACTTGGGTTCTATCCCTGGTTCTGCCACAGACTTTTAATATGATGTTGGCCAAGTCACTTAATTCGGAATTTTCCACAGGTGGCCACTAAACTATGTATTCCTCATTTTCTGGGTGCCCAGTTTGGGACGCTTCGGGCCTGACTTTTAGAAGGGCCGAGCACTCACAACTGCAACTGAATTCAATGGGATCTGTACATGCTTGGGTCACCAGATCCCAACTCAGTGCTTGTCCTTCCAGGTTCCCATGAGCGTTAATCCTGCCTCTGCCACTGACTCATTGCATGTCCTTGGGTGAGCTGCTTTGTCACTGGATTACTGGAGCGTCCTGACTTTCTTACAAGCATTCGGACAAATTATTATTCCTCTGTAAATTTATAAGAGAAGTTCATTATTTATGATTATTTACTGTCCTGTTTAAAACACTTCCCTCAGCCAATCAGGGAGTGGAAAGAACAACGTGTGACATAGGTGTTAAACCACACATCGTGAATAACAAAAAATGAATAATGAATAGTCAATACGAACTGATTATAAACAACCCATAGTCTGAAATGTATTCATTGTAGCTATTCGGCAGATAGTTACAAACATTGAATGTATACATAGAAATGAGGAAAGGTTCAGGAACAATTCATTAGCCTAAAAAGCGCCTAAAGGCAATCAACATTATTATTCCATTTAGTTCAACCAACTGTAAAAGGGACATCAGAAAGTGAATAAAGTGCAAATACTAAGGAAATCCAGCCGACCAAAACTAAATTCACATATTAAGAGTCTGACACCCCAGAGGCTGCAGTGAATTCACACTTGGATTTTAGGGACAGCCACTTAACACAGTAATTCTGTAGAACCCACAGCTTTCTTGTGTGAAAAATGAAAAATGTTGGAATAAATATTAAACTTCACATAAGATCGCACATTTACATAAATTAGCCATGGTGAGGGAGGGTTGGCAGAGGGATAAGGAGGATTCAGATAGGTCAGTGTTAAGACATACCAGTTGGTCTGCTTTAACCAATTTATATGTTCCCATTGCCTTCAGTCCTCAATTCTTCAAAAAGCATGTGTTCTACATACATAGAATATATTTTTTTCTATTAATTTCTAATCATTTCTAAACTGGATGCCTTCAATCATTATGTCCATCAATGTCCAGGTGCCAGAAATAGACTAATACAAAACATTACAAACCAAAGAGACATACCTGGAAACAGAGCTTTTCGCAGATCAGACAGACACATGAGGCCTTTGTTGGAAAACACGGGTTTGGAGAGTGGGGATGCACCTGACAGACTGAGCACAGTCTTCAGAACTTCAGCTAAATTTGAAATCTCTTTAAAAGTAAATTAAAGTTAATATTAACACACTTATTTCACCCCATCACCACCATATGAATTTTTACCCAGCATGCTCTAAGCTGCTCTCATAATTGGTGTGGGTTTTGCATGGTAAATGCACTGGTCTAGCGTGAGCACCATGTGGAAACTCTCAAAATGAGATGAGATTATTTATTTTAACTAAAGGTTCTTATTTGGGTACCCAGCTGCAGCAGCAGTGTCCTTTCACTTTAGCGAGGCTGAGACGATAGAATAATTCTGCTGCATACTGAAGATATGGAGACACTGAGGTGGGGTTTTGGTTGCCAGACCTTGGGTTCCCTTATGCCTATGGTAGCAAGTGGGGGAAGCAAGGCAGGAAAGGTCATTAGCAAGTGTAAATCAGGACCAAGATATTTGATTTCATTCCCATTGGTTTCTTTTTTAATTATCTCTCAGGAGTGTGAACTTGGAAGAAAAGGACTTTGATCTTTGGTTCATGCTGATGAAGAGAAGGCTGGTCATTAATAAGGTTTCCACCATTTGTGATGTGATTACGGATGGGGGACCTCCCCAGTTTTGCACATGTAGCTGAAATTGAGTTGGATGATACTGCAGGGACCTATATTGGCACAGAATATGTTTACCACGTATTCAATAAATGCATGCTCTTTGCAACCGACCGAAAGGGTAGGAGAGCACTCTCATGTCGTTCTACAGGATTCCAGTTTGTTCTCCCTCTTGTTCAGTGTGTGCATAAAGCCACAAGGAGGGTTAATGAGGAAGTGTGGGCTGTGGTATCTTCTCTGTGGCTTTCTCAGACTGTCTCTTCCAATTCAGATGATGTGGTGGTTGTGTTTCCCTGCATCTGGTTGAGATTAGGACATGGACGAGAGACTCAATCCAGATAAAACAGTTATCAGATGTTGATAAGGTGGGAACGCAATTGGAATTTTGGACAAAGACTCTGTCTGCCCTTGTGAGGCCATGTTTTTGCTGTTGCCTTTGTATAAATGTGTTTTTACATCGAGAGAGCTATCTATCTTAGTACAAAAAGACACCTGTTTTAGTAATGAAGACATAGCTTAACGGATGTTGTTTGTTATTCTTGTTTGCTGCTTGGGACTCTGGTTAGATTCCCAGTTACAGTTGGAGGGTTAGCCAAAATGGCTTCCTCTGCTTGCATCTAACCAGGATGTTGACATCTTATCTTTTGGTTGTGACTCTCAATACCATGACTTGTGATTTTGTCACCTCAAGAGTGGGTGTCTACAGTGTGCTGCACCTTAAATCAAGCCAGAAACTGAAGACAGTGGAGAAAGGATAAGTCGCCTTCTTCCATGGCGTGTTTTGCTATGAGCATATCACACAGCCTTGTCTTGCTGTCTCTGGGTTTCCAAGTGGAGTTTAAGGTGTAGCTTTTGACCTGTAAAGTCCTAAATGGCCTGGGATCTCCCAAACGGAGAGACACTTCTCACCTCAGGCCATACCACCACAGCTCAGACTGGCGTCGGCATCTGAGTTCTCATGACAGAAGACAGAGGGGGTGGCTGGCAAGGTATTCCCTTTGAGGGCTTCTCAGTTTTGGAACTCGCTCCCCAACCTTGGTTCAAAATAGCCCATATTTGTTGATCCTTCAGGGCATGCTGAAAGGCTCATCTGTTCATTGGGGGTGTGGGGCTTTGGAGGGCAATCTTGCTAGAGAGGAACTATTTAATAAGGGTGGAGTATTTTTCCCATGCTGTAAGAATTTTAGTTATTTACTGCCCTACACCATGTGGGGTTTGATTTTATATTTGATTCCCTGTGTGTTATGTTAAGGATGTCTAGAGCTTGGGAAAGACACCTTCTATTTGTTCCTAGAAATTATAAATGGTAATAATAATAAAAGACTTCTGTAGCCTCCACTCAAAGATTCTCCCGTAGCTCAATAATGTTCAGTAAGAAAGTGGAAGTGGCCCCAGGATGGTAAAGGACAAATCTAGTCTAAATTAACTGAGTCACATCCCTCAATCGGAACAAACTGATGGAATCCCTTTCACCATGGCCTATGGATGAGTATACTTTGGGAACTGTTTAATGGGGGGTTGTAACTGAATACTGCACTTCTGTCCACCCTCTTCCAGCAGTGGTCCACCAACCCCCTCCAGGGCTCCATTCCCCAGTCCCTCTCCCTGAGAAAACACTGCTGACCCAAGCCCCTGTGGAGCTTCCTCTTCAGATCTCTCTCCCTTACCGTGAACAGTAAGCGCTTTATATCCTGCTTCCCTCTACCCAGCAGACCCTGCTGTAGCCTGAAGTCACTTGATGTGAAAGGGAACCCAGGCACAAGTGGCAGCCATAAGGGCTGGAACTAGTGGTGCCGAGGGTGCTGCCGCCCCCCCGGCTTGAAGTGGTTTCCATCCTACACAGGGTTTACGGTTTGGTTCAATGGCTCTCAGCACCCCTGCTATATAAATTGTTCCAGCCCCCCTGGTGGCAGTTGGGTCCTGAGCTCCTCTGAACAGCCCACCTCACCCTGTAACACACAGGGCACTACACAGTGTGATTAAGGGTGGCAGAATCAGGCCTAAATACTTCTCTTTCCTCGTTGTCTGTCTGAAACACCTGTGCAAACAGGAGAAACCAACTGGCTGTATACACAGTGTTGTCTCGTGAGCACAGTAAACAAATGGATTTTTCAAATGTGGTAACCTTGGTTATAACAACAAACAGGTAAAATAAATTCTGACAGACGTGTGAATTTTCACTTGGCAGTGTCACTTTAAGAAAAGTGTTCTGGGGTTGGAGCACCATTGATTTTAAATTTTAGGATCACTTCCTTGTCAAGCCAACAGTGGCGCTACCATGCTACAAATGCTGATGTTAATTTTAATATGGAAAAAATAAACTATGATACTTTTATTTTTAAAAT
Source organism: Chelonia mydas (assembly GCF_015237465.2). NCBI lineage: Eukaryota > Metazoa > Chordata > Testudines > Cheloniidae > Chelonia > Chelonia mydas. The sequence continues at coordinate 20,058,638 of NC_051257.2, read as the reverse complement.
AATTTGACCTGGGTCAGGTGTTGTCATCAGGTCCATCCAGTCCTCGGCCATCAATCTTTGAAATCGGTCATCCTTCACGATCCATGAGTTGGGATTATGCAAAAACACAGCGCAACAAAATGGCTTAATTTTCACAGCACATACATAGCCATACAAGTTTCCCTGATTATCCTGTACATTCAGGATTTTAGGGACAACAATCAGTTCTGGCTGAGAACTGCAGAAATGGAAGACGAGCTGCACCTTCTGCCTGCCACGCTCTACTATCCTGAGTAATTGATTGGCTGTTACATTCTCTTTTCTACAACCAACAACTTTCCTCTCATCATCCACTCCAAAAAATAAATATCCCCCCTGTGTGTTTGCAAAAGCAGAGATGTACTTTGGTAATTTGTCTTCAATGTCTTTCTGGATGATGTTCAGGTTGTCTGCTGAAGCAAACTCTTTATAGTCAACACGTGTCGACTCAGAGAAGTTCAGCTTCTCACCATGGGTGAGGTGCTGTACATTAAAAATATTTTCAATAGAGTCATGTTCTTCCTCAGCACCATTCAGGACGGCTCTCTCAGCTCCTTGCTCTGTCTCATCAGATCTTCTCCTGGAACACTCTTTCTTCCTTTTGAAAAATTGTGCAGCAACACTGGAACTCATGAGTTTAACAGAAGTGCCACATCTCTGGTACAAGCCTGTTTTCTGGCTGCAAATACGAGATGAAGATGAAATATCTGATGAAGATGAAACTTCAATTCTCCATGATTTAACAAAGATTAAAAGTTTGCTGTTTTGCTTAATGCTTTCAAAGTAGTCTGCAAACATCTGAGATGGAATAAGTTCTGTAAAGGAATCTTCTATATCCTTCCCAAGCCCATCTCCTTCATTGTAGCCCTCATTTTCAATCTCTGCCTCTATCAAACCTCCTCCTGAGTTCAACAATGCACACGCTGCTTGGGAGATATTCTCTTTTTGTTTCTTCTTGATGTGTTGTTTGTTCTTTTCCTTCCTGTATGTCTCACCAAAAATTACTTTTCCAACTTTTACAACCACATCAGGATACTTAGTGTTCAGGTCAACACATGGATGCTCCTCCTCCGTGGCCATCCTGTTCCTGAAACAAGGGAAAGGATAATTCTCACTTAAAACAATAGGTGTGGGCAGCAGGAGGACACTACCTGATGTCCCATGAAAGTACCTTCTTCTGAGGAGGTACATTAGCAGGTAAACCTCTCACTCTGATGGGGTCATTTTGTTTTTAATTCTAATGTTATTAAGATGCAATTATAAATAATGCAGTTCACATATGGCCAAAGTGAAAAAAAATCTTTGTATAAAATTATTGTAACAAAGAGACCAAATGGAAAGGATGCAAAGCCAAGATGCTGGTTAAGGGTTATAAAATCTATTACCTAGGGAGTTCAATCTACTGAAACGGTGTTGGAATTATTCTGGATGAAACCGTGCAGAGGCATGTCATAGCGGTTACCAGAAGATTAAATCTACTGATGAGTGTTAAGCTGTGTTAAGCAAAAGGTAACTATCCTTATAGTAAGTGGATACATAGGCACTGGCTTCCTCATTTCCCTGGCGTGTCTGACCCCCACTCTGCCCCAGGACCTGCCACCCCTTCCCCCAAGACCCCACCTCTGCCCAGCCTCTTCGCACCCAGCCTCTTCCTGCCCCCATTCCTCCCTCTCCCCTGAGTGCACTCGGCCCTCGCTGCACCCCCTCCCTTCCCAGCGCCTCCTGCATGCAGCTGAACAGCTGATCTCAGCAGGCAGGAGGCACAGGGCGGGGGGGGGGGAGGACGGGGAAGAAACTGACAGGCTGGGCTGTCACTGGGTGCTGAGCACCCTATTTTTTTCCCCACGGGTGCTCCAGCCCCATGGGTACAGAGTCAGTACCTATGAGTGGGTATGCTCCACAGTTAGGAGAGGATTACAGCACATTGCCACTAACAGCAACAGACTCTGCATCATCACAAGGACTGCTTTCTGCCTCCAACTAATAAAAGATAATAAATAATAAACTAATAAAAATCCAACAGATTAACCAGCTTTGCAGTACAATACAAAACCTTCATCACAACCTCAGCATGCAATAGATTTACCACATTATTCATGTTAAGTGTGGGGTGTGGTAAGGGTTTATGGTGGAACCATGAGGTCATAATTAATGGTAGAACCAGGAATAGAACCCAGTACCCTTGAACCCCACTCTGCTATCTTAACCCCAAGACCTGTGTGATAGAGTGTACAAATTCCACAGGGGTAACAAGGGGCTAAGGGATTATTTTGGGCCCAGCCACACCCACCCTGCCACACCTGCAGCAAATGCTCCATGATCTGATGGAGGAATTAAAAGACAGGGAAACAGCTCATTTGAGGGCAGACCTGGAAAAGAGCAGATCTGCAGCCCAGAGCTCCAGCAATGCAGTGTGAAGACTGAAGTCTCTGAAACAACTGCCCCAAAGGGGCCCTCCCTAAGGGAAGGGAGAACCCACCCCCCGAAACAACCAGAGGCAGAAGTATTCCCCTCTCCCCTGCATGTGGACCTTGGACATTGGTCATCTCCTCTTATTTTCTTGATTTGGACTCCCCTAGCAGGGGAAAGCCTTGGTCTGAGCTGACCTAGGGGGGAGCGGGTGAAATAGGAAGTGGCCCAGGGAGGGCAGCCTTAAGCAGCCTCAGTTGCCAGATCACTGGTTGCTCAAAGGGTCCTGGGTAGCAGCCCAGTAGAGTGGGAGGACCTGGGCTCCCATACTAACAACCCCACTGTCAGCCACAGATTGTGGCCTGGGCCATGCTTCCCAACCAATGCCTGAGTGAGGACCGTTACAACCTGCCTTCCTCTTCTTACTAAACTTAGGTTTCAGAGTAACAGCCGTGTTAGTCTGTATGCATGTATCCACAGTATGCATCCGATGAAGTGAGCTGTAGCTCACGAAAGCTTATGCTCAGATAAATTGGTTAGTCTCTAAGGTGCCACAAGTACTCCTTTTCTTTTTACTAAACTTAGGCTCTAACCAGCACTGTTTCTGCAAAGGAAACTCATCTCTCACTAATTTATTACCTCTTATTTATTTATATCTTTGAATGTCAGCAAAGTAGTGGATAAAGGAGAACCAGTGGACATAATTTATTTAGACATTCAAAAGGCCTTTGACAAGTCATTTTAACGAAAAAAATTTACAAAAGAAACTAAATAGTTGTGGAGAAAGAGGCCAAGTATCATGGATAAAAAAATCTGGCTCGGAGACAAAACAAAGTAGAATTAAATGGTCAACTTTCATTTTAGCAACAGCCAACAGTGGAATGCCTCAAGATTCCACACAAGGTCTCGGGCTGTTTAATATATTTATTAATGACCCGGGACAGGGGTTAGCAGTGAGGCTGCAAAATTTACAGATGACAAACAGTTTTTTAAGTTAGTCGGTACCAGACAGGACTGTGAAGTACTTCAGAGGGACCTAGCTAAGCTACACGAATATGTAACAGGATGGTAAATGAAATTCAATGTCGATAAATGCAAAGCAATGCACAGTGGAAGGGAAGATTTAAACTACTCATACACCTTACAAGATTCTGAATTAACTGTATTAATTAAAGAAAGGGACCTGGGCACCAACGAAAACTCCTTCTCAATGTGCAAATATAGTCTAAAAAGCAAAAAGATGTGAGGATGCATAAAGAATGGGGTGGAGAATAATATGGACAATATTATAATGCCCTTATATAAATCAGTGATGTGGCCTCATCTAGGACCCTGTGTACAATGCTAGTCGCTCATCTCAAAAAGGACATTGCACAGTTAGAGAAAGGCAATGAGAATCACTGGGAACACAGGAGAGATTTTCGGTGAAGAGACATTGAAAAGATTGGATTTATTACCTTAGAAAGGAGACAAATAAGCGGGGACACAATAAAGACATAAAATAATGGTGTCAAGGTGGTAGATCACAAGCTCTGTTCTCCTGGTCTCATAACACATAAACAAGGAAGCAGGAAATTGAATCAAAAGGTGACAAATTCAAAAACTAATAAAAGTAAATACTTTTTCATACAAAGTGTACACTATGGACCTTGTTGTCACAGGACGTCACTGAGGCCAAGAATTTAGTAAGATTCTAAGAGGGAGTGCACATATAAATGGGTAACAAGAGCATCCAGGGTTATAATAGTTCATGCTAACAAAAATATTGGCAGGGATATTAACTTCATGTTTCAGAGTTTAGGGAAATCTTGCTGGAGGATTCTCTGCTCCTTGAAGTCTTTAAACCACGATTTGAGGACTTCAAGAGCTCAGACATAGGTGAGAGGTTTATCGCAGGAGTGTGTGGGTGAGATTCTGTGGCCTGCGTTGTGCAGGAGGTAAGACTAGATGATCATAATGGTCCCTTCTGACCTAAATATCTATGAATCTCTAATTATTAGAGGTTGAGATGAGACATCATGTGGGGGGGGAGGGGGGATTATCTGACATCTGTCTGTTGTGGAGTTCTTACACCTTTCTTTGAAGCATCTGGTGCTGGCCACCCGATATTGGGTCTGATCCAATATGACAATTCCTTTGTTCCTATGTCAGATATTTGAAATTGATTTAAAAATCAGTTTTGCAGTAAGATGAATCCAGAAACACGGCTGAATTTATGCCCAGAAAGATTCCAAAATAGATTATTTGTCAAATTCTTATCAAAATAAAGAGTTTAATATTTTAAAACTTTTAGTAAAAAAACAGATCTCTTCCTTTTAGAAACATCTGACATATTAAGTTGATCTGAAAATTCATGACTTCTATTTTTAATCAAAGTGTCTGTTTCTGAAGTAAAAGGATAAAGAGTTTAGCAATAGTAAAATCTACATTTCTAGCTGGGTTGGAAGGGGCTCAGACAGCAGCTCAGACCAGCTCTGCCCTGTGTCCCGTTTTCCCTGGGGAAATAGGGTCACCCTACTTTCAGTGCTGTGCAGATGGGAAGGGAGGGGAGCTGCTGCCAGCCGCAGGAGGGAAGTGGGGAGGGAAGGGATGAGCTCTACAAAGACACAGGCAAGGTTATCCCCACTCCCCTCCTGCTGCTGGAGGCAGCCCTGTCCCTTCCCGCCTTGGCACAGTGCTGACAGGCTGCCGCTGACCAACTTCTGGCGCGAACCCGGGCGGAAATCTCGGGGGCACGTGACCCCACATGTCCCCTCCCCCCCCCTATTTTCCCACAAGGAATGTTTCATTTGTTGGGGGGGGGGGGCATGGCTCCCTGGTCCGCCCGGTTCTGGCACCGGTGGCCGCTTTACACTCCTAGGGTGTAAAGTGGTCTTAGTGTAAATGAGAATCAGCCCCCCACAAAGACCAAGACACGATTGCTGCTCTCGGCACCACAAATCCGAGAGGTTTCAGAGTAACAGCCGTGTTAGTCTCTATTCGCAAAAAGAAAAGGAGGACTTGTGGCACCTTAGAGACTAACCAATGTATTTGAGCATAAGCTTTCGTGAGCTACAGCTCACTTCATCTGATGAAGTGAGCTGTAGCTCAGGAAAGCTTATGCTCAAATAAATTGGTTAGTCTCTAAGGTGCCACAAGTCCTCCTTTTCTCTTTACAAATCCGAGACTGACTCCAAGGGCCTGCCCCAGTGTTCCCGAGCAGGGGGCCGCCCAGGAGCCTTCTAACCTGGGTTTCTGACCTAGGAGATGCCGCTGGAAATCCCGCACGGGATCAGTAACGGGGCTGATCATTATACACGGCAGCGGGCACATGCCGTGTCCGGGGGGGGCCGGCCGCGCTCCGCCCCCCCCCCGCCCAGGGGAAGCGAGTCTCACCTTGCTTCGCTTCTGCTCTTCGGAGTTTGCTCGGCCGACGCGGACAAGGCGCCTCTCGGACCCGATCTCGACTTCCCACCTCCCGAGCGCTGCAAGAAACGCTCCTCTCGGCCTCAGCTCGTTTCACTCCCCCCGCGGCTCCGGCCCTGGGTCCTAGCGCTACTGATGTGCGCGGACAGGGCGGAGTCTGCGAGGGAGACAAAACCGGCCGAGTTGGACCCACAGCGCCGAGGCAGAGGCGGGGCTAACCCTGAAGAGGTCTGCCCGCAGGAACACAGGCGAGGGGGCAGGAACTGCTGAGGTCTACCCCCCCGAAGCCAGAAACAGGATGCTGTAAAACGTCATCTGATTTCTTTTTAACCAACGAAACTGTGGATACAGACTAACAGGGCTACCCCCTGATATGGGACCCTGTGATTCTGCTATAAGAGTGTCCACCCCCAGAGACATGCACTGAAACACCTGAAGGTGTGAATTAAAACCCATCTGGTTATTTTGGTCCCACTTTGCATGTAGACAAGGCCTTAACCTCTCTTTGCCTCCACTCTTACATTTATACAATGAGGCTAATACCACAGACCTCACCTGGAGGATGTGAGGATTAATTAATTTGTACAGTATTTGAAGGTGAAGGGTGGGATTTTCAAAACTCCCAGAAAGATCTGGGCACCCAGTTCCCATTAGAAGTTAAACACTCAAGTGAGCAGCCGTGACTCTGAATACTGCCCTGACCTGCTGAGTGGAGTGACTGATACGTTGACGTAGTCACTTTTCAGAGTACAGCCAGACGTTCCATGCCCAACCCGTTCTGAGACCAGCAGTGAACCAGACCCAAGGATGATTTCTTCTTCTTCTTCATAATTTATTTGCAGTGGTGCCCACTATGTATTAGGCACTTTCCAAACACTTAACAAGGACAGTCCCTGATAGGAAGTGTTCCCAACCTAGGAACAGAGGTCTGAGGAAGGGAAATAACAATAGGCAACTTACACCCTTTTTATTTAAAAATCAAGAAAAGTCCCTCTAGGCAGCATGGCTGAGGTGGGTCTTTAGGAGGGACTTGAATGTGGATAGAGTAGGGACCCTTACAGATGAGCTCAGGAAGCTTGTAACATGCCAAGGCGGCTGCGTGGGAAAAGACACGGAGGTGGCTGTGTGAGAATCTGCCAAACGAGCAGACGAGAATTGTGGAACTCATTGCCAGGGGATGTTGTGAAGTTCAAAACTATAATGGGATTCAAAAAAGAATTTAAGAAGTTCATGCAGGGGCACCATTTCAGATTTTGGGATGGGGGAGGGGTGCAAATTTAACTGTGATTACATGGGCTACTTAGGCACCTGAAAACTTTTTTTTTTTTCCAGACAATAATTTAGAAATTAGCTGACGGGAGCACTGTATCTAATTCCTATATACAGAAAGAAAATTAAATAAATATGAGACCCATTCAGCTCTAATACTAACATGTTCTGACATCTTGTGTCATGTCACTTAAGGGACACTGACCAGGCTTAAAATTTTAAAGCATATGCTTACTCTTGAATATAACAATGGAAACAATTGTAGAAAAAAATCTAGATTACTTTCTATCATTTAGGCTATTTACTTTTTGCAGTTCACCAAGCTTGGAATAGATCATTTAACGTTTGGAAACATCCTACTAGGGAAAGGCCCCGCAACTTTATACTGCACCTGCCTGGGACTCTAGGGGTGATACCTCACTACAAATATTAGACTAGAAACTGACTTTAACCAGGAGTGAAACTGACACTTTCAAGTCACTTTCACAGTATGGCCAATCCCAAATATTCAAAAATTATGAGTCAGGCTCATCAAAAATCATGAGATTGGCTTAAAAATCATGAGAGTGTTTAAAAATAACAGATTTGGTGTTCTTTTTATTTGCTTTCTACTTCCTGAGCCTTGAGGGTGCACTGCGTCACATTTTGAATCTTTCTCCACAGCCATGAGGGCCAGAAACTCACTTTTTCTTTAAGAAGGAAGGCTGAAATCATCACAGATCCACTTGACTGCAGGAGTTGGGGCTTTAAAGAAAACAATAATTTATCATGAGACTCATGACAAAATCATGAGAGTTGGCAACACTGCTCACTTCTGTTTAAAGGCTAGTTACTTTCCAGAACGCTCTTCAGAACAACACCACAATGACTGAGTTGAAGTTCTCACAGGCGAATATTTAAAACCAAACACCAAGAAAATTCCACATTTTAAAGTTCTTCTGAGGTATATCAGGGCCACTGCAGGCAGGAAAGGAAAATAAACAGGCACAGGAGCTCTGGGCAGCTCTTCCTCTTGAAAAAAAAAATTTGGACGGTCAAATCTTCCAGTCCTTAATCAGGTAAAACTTCTATTGCCATCAGCGCCTCCACTCATGGATAGTAACGTGTGTTCAATAATTATACACTTCATACTTAACTATCTTCAGCCATCTTATCCAGGGCTATTATTTGATACACATTGGCTCAGGGACTATATTTTCTGGCATATTCTGAACAACGGTGAGCGCAAATGGTGGCAGTGAATAAGAACATAAGAATGGCCATACTGGGTCAGACCAATGGTCCATCTAGTCCAGTGTCCTGTCTTCCGACAGTGGCCAATGCCAGGTGCTTCAGAGGGAATGAATAGAACAGGTATCATCAAGTGATGCATCCCCTGTCGCCCATTCCCAGCTTCTGGCAAACAGAGGCTATTGACACAATAATACAATATCACAAATAATACAAATCATGACAATAACAATCAACTTTATGGACTCTACTGATGCAATTTCTGTTCTTTGTTCTTGAATTGGCCTGAATACAGCTGAAACCTGAAGAATTTGAGGCATAAACACATCTGATACTCATACAGTACTTTCTCATTCCTTCCTTTTCCCAAACTCCGAACAAAAAATGACAAAACAAAATGGTTTTCAGTTAAAATATAAAATTTCACAGCAGCCATTGCTCTACAACCCAGCATGGGGCAGAACCTGCAACCCCTTGGTGGTTAAATGATCTCCTCTCATCTGACTCTCATTCTTTCTCTTTCTTTCTTCACCCTTCCTGACCTCTGTGCTGCTTTTCATGCTGTCAACCATGACATCCTTCCCAATAGCCTGGGAGCCTCAGAGAGCTGGCCTTCTTGGTTTTGCTCCCATGTATCAGAGTTCTCTTTTTTTGCAGCATGCAGCAGAGAAAGGCTGGTCCAATGGACAGAAAGCTAGCCCTCAGGGACCTGGATTCTATTTCCCCGTGGACTTCCTGAATGACCTCAGGCCAGTGTTTCAAAGGTTTTTAGGCACCCCAAAATGCAGCTAGGCATCTAGTGGGGTTTACAAAGCACCTAACTTTCTGGGTGCTTTTGAAAATACCAGTAGGTGCCTAAATACCTTTGGAAATCTGGCTGTTAGTCTGTGTGTGCCTCTGTGCCCTATCTGTACAATGGGGATAATAGCACAGTTCTACTTCACCGAGGGGCTGTGAGAAGAAATAGCTTAGACATTGTGAAGCGCTCAGATATTACAGTGATGGGGCCACATAACTACCACAGGTAGAGTGGGAACTTCTCGATACCATTGCTAGCCCTTCACTTGGTTTTGGCCCCTTCTTCTCACCTATCCCCCTCACATCTCCCTCTTTTCCGAATGTAATCTTGGCTCAGAGAACTCGGCTATATTTCTTCTGAGTTCCGCGCATTCTGTATTCTCCTCCAGATCCTTAATTTAATTACCAGCTCTTTCTTATCTTAATCACCCTGCCTCTGTTTTTAACCAAAGTGCTAACCCCCTGCCCAGGGGCTCAAGCGGAGACTAGCCCCTCTCCTCTGATGAAAAGAAATGGAGTACTTGTGGCACCTTAGAGACTAACAAATGTATTTGAGCATAAGCTTTCGTGAGCTACAGCTCACTTCATCGGATGTATTCAGTGGAAAATACAGTGAGGAGATTTATATACACAGAGGACATGAAACAATGGGTGTTACCATACACACTGTAACCAGAGTGATCACTTAAGATGAGCTAATACCAGCAGGAGAGCGCGATCTCCTTACAGTGTGTATGGTAACACCCATTGTTTCATGTCCTTTGTGTATATAAATCTCCCCACTGTATTTTCCACTGAATGCGTCCGATGAAGTGAGCTGTAGTCTGTGGTCTGTGGTCTGACCCCGTGGGGCCGTTCTTAGGGCTTCCCAATTGAGCTACCTGAGCCCAGCTTGAAGGGCCGCGCCGGCCAGCCCTCGCTGCACAGAGTGGTCCGAGTCCCCCGTTCACACCAAGGCCGCTTCCCGCCGCTGCGGCGGGGCGAAAGGGCCTTCAAGCGGCTGCGAGCGCCAGTTCCACTGGGCCCCGCACTCCACACGCCCGCGCGACGTCCTGGCCCCGCGGGAGTCAACGGCAACCCCCCCCGGGCGGTGCAAAGGGGTTTAGGGTGAACGCGAATCGGCCCCCCCCGACCAAGACACACTCGCTGCTCTCGGCGACACAAACCCGAGACTGACGCAAGGGCCGCGGCGGGCACACGCCGTCTCCGGGGGGGAGGCCACGCTCCGCCCCCCACCGGAGCAGCGGGTCTGACCTCGCGCCCGCGCCTGGAGCGAGCTAAACCTCCCGCCGCCTCGACCCCGCCCCTTCCTGCTTAGACCCCGCCCCTTCCTGCTTCGGGCCCCGAGCTCCCCCCTGAGCCCGCCCCAGCCCAGCAATGAGGTCCCAGAGCCCCGCCCGCCGCCTGGGTCAGCTGACCCGTGACCCAGACGGGGCGCTGTGATTGGCTGCCAGGAAGGGTCAGTGGGGTCGTAGACCAGCATGGCGGAGCGCGGCGTAGAGCCTGGTGAGCCGGGCTGGGGGGGCCGGGCCGGGCCGGGAGAGCCGGGGGCAGCGGGCTGGGGGGGCCGGGCCGGGCCGGGAGAGCCGGGGGCAGCGGGCTGGGGGGGCCGGGCCGGGAGAGCCGGGGGCGGCGGGCCGGGCCGGGCCGGGAGAGCCGGGGGCAGCGGGCTGGGGGGCCGGGCCGGGCCGGGGGGGCCGGGAGAGCCGGGGGCAGCGGGCTGGGGGGCCGGGGCTGGGGGTCCTAGCCTGGGCAGAGCCGTGGGGGCTCAGTGAAGTGGCTGGTTTTAATGGGCTCTGAGGTCCATTTCCTGCTCTGCTCGGCGGCCGCTACCGTGTCCAGGCGGGGCAGCCCCCTCCCCCGCCCCCCCGGCCTCCTTGGCGGTGTCTCTGCTTGGGGGGCTGCGTGGGACACAAGGTCGCGCCATCTCCTTGCTGCTCACTCAGCCTGTGGCCACTGCTGCACCACAGCGACCGGCTGCAGCGCCGTAGCGTGGCCGCCGGCTACAGCCATGCTGTTATTGATCCACCTCCCGCAGAGGCGGTAGCTAGCCTGGTGGGAGAATTGTTCCCTTGACCTAGCGGTGTCTACACCAGGGTTAGGTCCGCTTAACTGCCTCTCTCGGGGATGTGCATTTTTCTATGTGTCTATGTTGGGGTTCTTGCTAGCTAGCTATGTTGATATCGGGGTTGTGGTTTTTTCCACACCCCTGACTGACATAGCTATTCCAGTATAAGATTTAAGCATGGACCAGGCCTCACATGGGTTGCAAACCTCCCGAAGATTCTTCCGTTGACTCTGTGCTGCTTCATTTTGAGGAGGGAAGGTAAAGGCAGGAAATGCTTTCCTTAGCCAGGGTTTTCCCTGTAATAATTTTGATGAGCGGATAATGTCAGGTAGGTGAATGTTACAAAAGTAACTTTACGAAGTGCAGCCACAAGTGGGCAGTAAGTTCTGGATTTCTATCTAAATATGACACTTTCATTACGTTTAGTTGAACAAGTCCGCTTCCAGAGCAGGATTAATAAAATAGGCATGTCTGTTCTGAGCTTGGCTACGGTATCTTTACTATGGTATTTGCAGTACTTGCTAGGACTCCTCAGTGCACTCGCATTTTGGTTATGCTCCTGATCACCGAAATGAACAGTAAATTGCTTTGTAAAAGCATCGAGAGCAGAACTTGAGGCAGGAACAAAGGACTTAAGATACAAGTTTGTAGGATTATTGATTCTATAGAGTCCTCCAGGAAGGCAGCTCCCCTTGGCCCTCTTGTACCTTAATTCTGCAATGAAGACATGCCCTAACTTAAGTTATAATTCAAATGCTGCCCTTAATTCAAGTCCCCTCTACACACACAAATCTTTAACGTGAATGGTCCATGGGGGGGCGGGTTGGCTGTTGGCTACAGTCCCAGTTAACACAATTTCTTAGGCCAGGTTTACACTACAAAGTTGTCGACCCAGCTGTGTCTCTCCACTGTGTGAAAAATCCACGCTCCTGAGCAACACAGTTAAGACAACCTAGCTCCCGGTGTAGATTATGCTAGGTTCTTCTGTTGACGTAGCTACCACCTCTCAGAGAGGCTGATTAACTACAGCGATGGGGCACTTTGTACCTTGGTGTTCCTGTCTATGCACACAGATTGTGGTGTTAATCTGTTTATAAAACTGGTTACTGCTGTCTAACCTGGCCAGGGAAAGTGTTGAAACACTCTTTGAGTTTAAAAAAAGAAGAGAAAAAAAAAAGATTCCTGCAGGAATGTATACAGGGTCTGGAATGTATAAGATCTTGGAGTTAGGCTGGGGACGATAGATCTGGGAAGGGTCTTCTCAAGAGAACACTGTCTAAAACAGTGATACTCAGATTGAGGTTCACGAGCCACAAGTGGCTCTTTAATGTGTCTCCTGCAGCTCTTTGCAGCACATGGTATTAATACATTGTGTGACTTAATTATTAACCAATCAGGATGCCTTTACTGTGTTGTTAACCAGTTGTAGTTGATAAAATAACACTGGGTCAGTCATTTTGCTGTGAAAGTATATAAAATATTTAAAAACAGTAAATGAAAAATAATGAATTCATACTACTGTGGCTCTTTTGGGTAATGTTGATTGTCAATTTGGCTCCTGAACCACTAAGGTCTCAGTATCTCTGGTCTAAAAATAGCTTTTCAGTTCCAGAATTAGAATCAGTTAGTGGTGCTTTTTGCCACAGAAAGTAGGTCCTGTATTGGAAGAGTGAGATGTGCCTAAAGCAATGATGAGTGAAGTATAGTTTGACCTGGTATTGCCAAGATTTTGTCTTGGTTCTGACCAGGGTGTGATAATGTAATCTTCTCTCTGAGCTGATTCTGGTTACATTCATCTAGAATTAATTATTCATTCTTTGGACACTAAATATTTTTATACATCCCTCAAACCGATTGAATTATGTATCTAAGCAGCCATCCTGGCAGGAGCTATTAGTGAGGGAAAATGAGAAATCCAGTGTTCGCTTCTTATATAAAGCTTTGCACTAACTCATTTTTTGAGTAATCAGTTGCGTTAGGACCACTGCGTCTTGACTTATTTCTGAGGATACAGTGAAAGCAGGTTACATTCCTAAGTCCTCTCTTTTCCTTATAATGAGGGTGGCCTATTGAATCTTGGGTGTTCCATTTTATTTACCTTTTTATAAAATATGCAAACCTGGTTAAATTGTAATTGAGTAAATTATGCAATAGCTATTAATGAGGCCTTTTTAAACTGTGTTCTAATTCAGCTTTCATTTTCTTCCAGGTTTGACTAACAGTTTCATGTTCAGATGTCTATTCACATGGAGCACAATGAACTAATTGGAGCATCAAATCCAAGGCAGTATCTTTGTCAGACTTGGGTGGGGATTTTAGAGCAATACTGAATGCTTAAAGGATGTGACCAGTTAGGTAAAGCCTGCTTCGTTAGAAAGAGGTGCTGGGGTAGAAAAAGATTTATTAATTTTTCTACTTAAAACAATAATTGAAGTGCAAATACAGACTGAAGTTCCAGTGTCATGTACAGTAACTACAATGTTAAGCAAGGAGTTATGTTCCTCAAAAATGCTACTTTAAGCAAAATGATGTTAAGCAAATCTAATTTCCCAATACGAATTAATGTAAATTGTGGGGGGTTAGGTTCCAGGGAAATTATTTTCACCAGACAAGATATATAGACACAGTATACGTTTTAAACAAACAATTTAATACTGTACACAGCAATGATGATTGTGAAGCTTGGTTGAGGTGGTGGAGTCAGAGGGTGGGATATTGAACTAGCACTTGGCTGAGCCCTCAAGGGTTAACACATTGTTGCCAATGTAGCCTCACGCTCTACAAGGCAGCCCGAAGAATGGAGGGAGATGGCATGGCAGAGAGAGAGACACACACCATGTGTAAGAGAGACAGATGCGCATTGCCCCTTTAGGTACGCTGACCCCATGCTAAGTACACTGCCTTTTTAAGTAGATCAGCAAGTTGAGACAGCAGCTGCTGCCAGCAAGCTCCCTCTGTCCTGAGCCCTTGTCATGGCCCCCTGCTCTATGGAGAAGGGGTACAGGACTGGGCGGGGGGGCAGGAGTAAGGGAAACACTCATATTAGCACCCCTCTCCCCCTTCTGCACAGCACACAGGAGGCTCCCAAGAGGGACAGCTGAACTGCCTGGCTATTGATAGCCTGCTGAGCGACTGCAGCACAGGGAACTGCGGGGGGCCTGCCAGTCCACCCTGGTTCCAAGCCCCCATCAGCTAGCTCCAATAGGCTGCTCTTTCTGCAAGCAGCGAACAAAGCAGGTGGCTGCTGAATAACATTATAAGGGAGCATTGCATAACTTTAAACGAGCATGTTCCCTAATCATTCAGCCATGAAACAACTTTCACTGGGATGACTAAATGAGTTACTGTACTAACTTTAAAATTACATAAATCTTAGGTCATGACACTAATGAATCACTGATTTAAAATTAATTTAAAAGGCTCAAAGTCAATAGGATTAAGCGTAATTCAATGGAAAATCAGTGATCAGTCATAGGCTGCAATAAGGAGACTGAAACTGTTTTCTTCACTTCTGCTAGCTGAGAGAGAGCAGCACTACTGGACACCAAAAGACCCTAGGAAAAAAAAAATCCTAAAACTACCTTTTCAATAAACACTCTAGCCCCAGTCTGGTAGCCTTTATTTACATGAGCAGTTGTACTGGAGTCAGTGGGACTACGTTTGTAGGTCTGTGTAATCAAGCCTTCTGGGGCTGGCCATGTTGTATTGCTCTCCTGGAGCATCTTGGTTATCAATTTTTCAGAAAAAATGTAACAACTGTTGGGAAATATTTGCTGAAGCAAGATGTAATAGATATGAATTAATTCCAAATCTGAGCTATATTAAAAGCCTTGTAAAATCTACTCAATCTTGGATAATCTTTCACTGAATGTGACTTTTTTCAATAAGGTGTGTTTACATGAGCTCACTTAAGCCGGTGAAGTGTCTATATTTATAGATCCCAGCAGGAGGCAGCAAAATGAACCTGCCTTCCTGTTAATATGCCTCCAAAGGTAGAGGTAGCCATTAGCACTTGTCTGGTATCTAAAATGACAGCTTTCATTTTAAGTGTACAGGAGTTAAGGACCCTTCTTGTGCCTCAAAGGATTAAAAAAGAAGAACTTGGCTCTTAATGTGAAAAGATTGTACAAGTTCTTTGCAGCAAGTTGTTAGAAGGCTAAACTGCTGTTTCTATAATGTATTGTAATACCATACCAGCTAGGATAGTCTACTGCTGCCCTCTGTAGAAAACAAGGTTCACACTTCATGAAAAGCCACTCCTTCAAACTGTCTAAAATTATCTGTGCTAAACTAGATCAACCAGAGTGCTGTGGAAGCAGGAATCACCTTAAAATCACCACTAGCCAACTTCTATACTCTGCCTGCTTAGAGATCAAAGGAGACATTTCAGTATGACCAAATGGACGTAAGGTACTAAATGAAGCTACGCCACACCAGTCCTAATTAAAACTGGCAAACTGCAGCCTGAGTCTTGGCTCCTCTTCAATATGAGGGCACTGCTCTCGGATTACAGTTTTCACAATGTGTGATTTTACTTTGATCCATTGGGTCTCTACCAGCTGTCCATATGTTATGATGAAAGCAGCTGCAGTCTGATTCATTCATGCAAATACAAACTTTCAGATAAGCCGTTTACCAGTGGTTTAAACTATTAGATTACAGAAGTGGAGTGAGTCTAGTTAGGTCCTAATTCCCAGTGTCCTGATAGATAGGAAGGAAGAGAGAAGCAGCTTTGCTGTGCCAGTAGTCGCTAACAGATTTGAGGATACATTCAACAAAGCAAGTCTGAATTGGCACAGTTCATTTTTATCTGGCTTCAGTCGCATATGCTCAAACCCAGTTCAGACAGAGGGCATCTGTTCCCTGGTTCGTGCTTGTGCTAGTGCTGCGTGGCTTGCTAACTTCACCCCGAGTTGTCCAAGGGGAATGGTGGGGGGAGAAGCCTAAATTTATGGCAAACTGATATGAATTGGGGGCACGGCTCTGTTCATGCTCTTGTGAATTCTAAGATGAAGTAGTCTAGAAGCAAAGCTAGAGAGAATGTGATGAATCTTAGGAACGTAGGAAGGGCCAGGCTGAAGCTGATCAGTGGTTTATTGAGGCCCATATCTGCCTTTGACAGTGGTCAGTATCAGAGCTTTCTGGTTGAGAGGCTGTTAACCTAGCCCTTGCATCTTGGAATTGGATAGAGCAGCATTTAAGGCAACGAAAACCCTAGTGCTGCTGCTGAACTTAGTGTCCAAATGTGCCTTAGAGTCTGATTATTCTGCTAATGAACGGTCACTGTACCTTCTGCTGCCCTAGTAATGTGTTATACACAGTCCGGCTGGCAGAAAAGTTGTGTTCCAGGTAGACAAGAACCTAGAGTATACAGGCCTGCACCCATTATGTATCTGCTTTGTAAATGTCAGTGCAGTGCACTCCCTTCAGCTTTCAGGGGAGTACAGCTTAACAAGGTGCTGCAGCTCTGTAGCATAGCCAGTGATGGGGCACCTTTGGTGACTCTTTACGTAAGTGTAGACGCAGCGATAACAAAACACAAAGCCGGATGTGGAGAGGACTGTGTCGTTGGCTCGGATTTTGCGGCACAGCGGGCACACGGTCTTCAGTTTTGGTAAGAGAGGTGAGCCTGTGCCGTGGTCCAGGTGCACGGGTGGCGGAGGAGTAGGCAATGCAGTCAATGATTTGATGGCCTCCTGGTTCTCAGATGAGTACCACCAGTCCAGAAACTGCAGGAAGAACACGCCCACGGAGAGGCTGGTGGACAGGGATAAGGCAACACCTCCCAATGCTTTTTTCACCGCTGATTGCACTTGCTCCTTAATGCTGCAGCAGGGAGATAAGGTACAGACCAATAATTAGCACCCCGCCTAGTCACCTGTGTAAACTAATAGTGCAGATGCAATACACGACTGCGTACCAGAGAGAGACTTCAGGGCTAGTCAGCTACTGCTTTTTAAAAGGATACCTTGTTACAAATGTGTGGTGTTTACATTATTTAGAATCAACTGAGGAAATGAACAACACAGGTATTTTAGGGAGGTGTAATTTGGTGCATGGGGCACACAAATTTAAAACTTGGAAAATAGGTCCAGGCCCATTGAAGTTCTTAGGTGGAAGGACTGGGGTTGAGAAGGATTGGGGTACAACGGAATTAACCCATGCTTTAGGTTCAAAGCAGGCTCAGGTCGGGAGTGTCCAGAACTCATTGCCTTCTGGTCAGGATTTCTGTAGGAACAGAAATGCTAGTCCCAGTCCACTAGCGGACAACTGGTCCCACCCACTCACTCGTTTGGTGGCAGTTTCAGAAGACTACACAAGGATTGAACAGGTCACAGAGACTGAACTCCTGCAAGTTAAGGCAGTTTTGGAACCAGGGACCTCTGAAATTAACTCTGACAGGCAGGCTACTAGACTCTGCTCCCCCCTTCAAAGAATGTCACATTGAGCTTTTAAAAATGAAGGAAACATATGTGACAATAATAGGAGCCCTGTTTGACCCCCATATGGTACCTCTTAACACTGAGACAGTTTTATGCTAAAGCACCATCTGGGAATAGAAAGACAGCCCCAAATATTCCCACATAACACTGCAATAATTCTAAGCTCTATTTGTCTGGCTCCTTTCTAACTCACCTGTGAGCTGGCTGCTGGCTTGCAGTAGCTACTGCTAGTTTCTGCTCCAACACCTGGATGTCCTCTGCTGTCAGTCTAACCAGGCGTACACCAGCCAGGCGCAGCAGTGGGGAATGATGCTGAGCCTTACCAAGGATATAGCACAGCTGCTGGCTGAGAAACCAGCCTTCCCAGGCCATGTTTACAAAGGGATAGGCTGCTAAAAAGGCCCTGTAAAAGCGCTTCCAGGATGATGATGGAGGATGGATGGCATATTCGTCCTCTTCCCTCAGACTGGAGACCAGTTTCTCCAACTTTGTTTTCAGATAAGGAATGAGAACCAACAAGAGCAGAGACTTCCAGTGTTGCTTCTTTGGCAACCCAGCACTGGCCAGCTGATGCAGCCCCTTGCTGTCTCCCACTGCTATCCTCTTTAGGCCATAGAAGTTTTCTGAAAAAGAGGCACTAAACTGGGACAGAAAATGCTGCTGGAGCAACAGATCCAGGAGGGTGTAGATCTCATCAAACCAACGCCAGAGGAAGCCATAGCGGCCGGGATTGGATTCAGCAAGCACCTAAGATAAGATCCATGGAAGAGAGAAGGAAGTGGTGTCACAGAGCCACTCAATCAGTTAAAACAATTATGACCTATGTTTCCAGTATAAGAAACGGTTCAGAAACACAGACTTGAGCAGTGATCAGAATAAGACACTAGCTAATAGAACTTTGGCCCTGTGGAAAATTTATAAATTTTTAAGAGGGTTTTAGCCCATGAAAGCTTATGCCCAAATAAATCTGTTAGTCTCTTCTGCTCAAATAGATTTGTTAGTCTCTCAGGTGCCACAAGTACTCCTGTTCTTTTTACAAGTACTCCTCGTTCTTTTTGTGGAAAATTAAATTCTTCAGTTTGCTACCAGCATATGACTGGCAATACTGTATCTATGTGTGACTTAAGCCAGATGCGAATTCCAGGGGTGAAAGGCGAATAAAGGGCATTTCACAGGGGACATGGTAGTGATCACCCTCATTCCCCAATAATGAAAGTGTATCCCCTAAAACATTAACTGTCTGCATATGTATCCTCACTGAATCAAAGACTCAAATGCAGTGTATATATTTGTGTTTTCCCTCATGAACATTTCTTCGATATAAATGCCTTAGTACCCCATGTCTGGAACTAAAGTAGCATTGTCAGCAATAGTCCAGGCAGAAAGACTTAGATCTGGGCACTCATCCCTTCGTGTGCTAGAGAAAAAGTTGGTCTAAACACGGGACTTGGAGCCAAGACCTCATGAGCGCCAGTCAGTCCTAGTTCTACTTTTGACTTCATCTGTTTTTTTGGACAAGCCACTTCACCTCACTGCTTGAGTGTCCCTAGCTGGAGAGAACATTTTCCTCCCTCACAGGCTTACTGAGAGGATTAATTAATATTTGTACAGTGATCTGAAGATGGAGAGTGCTAATCAGCGCACTAATTATATGCAATTTATCCCATTCTTCAACAGCACAAAGGAAATGTCATGTACCCACCACAGGGCGACTTTCCACACAGAGGAGCCCTTTGACTTTCTTTTTGCAAGTCCAGCATTCTCAGCTCCTGTGCCATTATATCATCAGCAGTGGAGAGAGATTGCAACCTGTGTGCTATACTGAGTCAATGCCAGGCACAAGAGTTCTGTAGCCTAAGACAGCACTTTGCCCTTTTATAGCACCTTCCATTCAATGATCACCAAAGTGCTTTCCCAACACTAATGAACTAGCTCTCCCAACCTCTGTGCGAGGTAAGTATGGATTATCCCCCATTTTACAGGTAGACCTGTAAAACCAAGGCACAGAGAAATTAAGTGACTTGCCTAGGGTCTATGGAGAGTCAGTGTCAGAGCCAGGAATAGGATACAGAAGTACTGATTCTGCTTTAATCATTAGCCTGTACTTCTTCTCATGGATAGGCTAACTGACACCAAGCACATGCTTGACACAAATTCGAATTATGATTCAGCTTGAACACTGTCACTTATTTTCAGAATCATGACGCACAAAAAATGATCTTCGAAGGTTCAATCCATAGCACATGTTTATGATGGAGTAATAAACCGCTGCCACTAGGTGTTTCCAGTGAAAATACTGGCACATGCCCTTCCTTAAAATAACACTGCTGCCCTAAAGTTTTGCAAATGCAATCGAGTAGCACAGTCATTGAGACTTCAGTGCTATACGCAGAAGCCCCCAGGTGGAGACTTTAGAACAGGGGTTCTCAAACTTCTGTACTGGTGACCTCTTTCACACAGCAAGCCTCTGAGTGCGACCCCCCTTATAAATTAAAAACACTTTTTAAAATATAGTTAACACCATTATAAATGCTGGCTGCAAAGTGGGGTTTGGGGTGGAGGCTGACAGCTCACGACCCCCCATAGAATAACCTCGTGACCCCCCGAGGGGTCCCGACCCCCAGTTTGAGAACCCTTGCTTTAGTACCATTCCCCCTAGGAAACGCCCCCCTCCCTTTTAACTTGGCCTAACCTAACACCCAACTCACTGGGTGTCGTATTTTTATACATTCACGTTTCCCCTGCTCTGCGGATACCAGCTCCGCTCTAAAGTCTGGGGGAGGGGGGCATCTTTACCTTGGCCACGTGCTGAAGTGCGGGTCTCAGGGCTGACATCAAGCTGTCCTGGGCCACCACTTCGAAGACGGAAGGCCTGTCATCGCTGGCTGAAGCAGCGGTGAGATGAGCCCCGTGCTCGGCCATGGCTTCCCCCCTGCAGAAGGATCCCGACCTCTCCCCACGGTACCTGGGGCAAAGGAGACAGGAGTTGGGGGGCGGCGGGGGGGGGGGGGGGGGGGGGGTTAATGCTGAAAGTCCCGCCCAGCCCACGGGAAAGGGCCGCAGGCCGAGCAGCGGCTGCGACGCTGGCCTCTGTGCCCCACGCGCGGGGGCTGGAGGGGCAGCGACGGGACCCCGCGCGGGCGTGGGCGAGCGGGGCTGTCTCCGCGGGGGGGTGAAGCAGCCGGTGGGGCGGGGCTGAGGGAGCCCGGGCTGCTGGGGGGGAGGGGCCGCGGGTCACGCCAAGGGGCCGGCCGAGATGGGGCGGGGGCCGCCATACAGCGACCCCGCCGCGGGGTCTCACCGGCCCGGCCCCACCCGTACGCCAGCGCCCCTCCCGGGGGGCGGGGGGAGCAGCCCGGGCCCCACTTGAGAGCAGAACCCGGAAGCGGGAGCAAGAGGCGACGCTCTGCCCCCAGCCGGGTCTCTATGGCCGCGGCGGCGCGGACACTCTAGGCGAGGGGAGGGGGGAACTCTATCGCTCTGAGTCTTCCGAGCCGCCCCGCTTCCGGTTCCCGTCCCCAGCCGCCGCCGCCGCCTCCTCCTCCTCCGCAGCGGTGTGTGTCCGTGTCCCTGCCCCGCCCTGTGCCCGACGCCCCGGTGAGTGGGGGCCGGCCCCGCCCGCCCGCCCCATGGAGCAGGCCCGGCTTGGGGGCCCGGGCCCAGGGCGGGGGGCTCCGGGCGGCGGGGGCGGGGGGCTCCGGAGGGGAAGAGGCGCCCCGCGGGCGGGGGGCCGTGGCGGGGGCAGGGCCTTGGGGCGCCGGGACGGGAGCTGCCCCCGGCGGGCCCCGCCGCCCTTTGTTCCCAGCGCCGCTCTCGCCTCGCCAGGGCCGGGCGGAGAGATTGGAGGCTGCGGCCCCTCGGAGCCCCCCCCCCCTTCGCCGGGGCACCCCCCCCCCCCCGGGTGTGTGTGATCCGTGTAATCCGCGTCCCCCCGAAGCGCCTTAAGCCCAAACGTTGGCGGAGCCGGGCCCGGGTTCCTCGATACTGGTGGAGCACGCGCCCCCCCAGCCCCGTGTAACGCCGCCCCCCCTCCCCCCCCCCAGCCCCGTGTAACGCGCCCCCCAGCCCCGTGTAACGCGCCCCCCAGCCCCGTGTAACGCGCCCCCCAGCCCCGTGTAACGCGCCCCCCCCCCCCCCAGCCCCAGCCCCGCTCAGACCCGTCCCTCGCCGCCCGGGGGCTGTGCTATATCCTTGGGCTGGCCCAGCGCTTCAACTGGTGACACTGGGGCTGTTCCCTAGAGAGACTGGGGACCCACCCGTCGCTCCAGAGCGGGTCTAGCTTCCATGCCCCAGCTGGGACTGTTCCCCTTCCAGAGTTCCCAGGTTAATCACCCGCTCAGATTGTCTCCGCCTGAGACTTTTCCCGATTATTTTTTAATAAGGCTAGTGTCCTCACCACTGAGATTACCCAGGGCCCAGCACAAAACTAGATAGGGCCTGTAGGTTGCTGTTACAGAGTTTTGGGTGGTCGGGGTTAGTGTTTGTCATTTACAAGACCCATCTTTCTTTGACGCTGTTGTGTGAGACTGTTTATGTCTCTGGATGTAGTGATTCCTTTATTCCTGCTCTAGTCACTGAATTAGACGCATCTGGTTCAATCTAAATTTGAATTTCAAACACTTAAAGGAACAACGTGAGCCGGCAGGGCTGCTAGATGAGACTAGAGCCTACTGGGTATTTTCTTGTCATGTTCTTGTTCTTATCTGGGAGTGAATGTAGGCCTTTTGTTGCAAACCTCAAAACCATTCCTCATTTACCTGTTCTGAGTTTAGCAGGTGTTGGTAAGATACTGGGCTCCAGGATGATGAATTATAATTACTTTACAACCTCGGTCATCTTTAAACATCCCTCAGTTCTTGCTAATAAAAATATGTTTTCCATCTTTTAAAATGTTTCAGCTTTCCTGCTGTTTTGAATTGTGCAGAAGAAGCTGGCATTTCCTTGACAGTTATTTGAAACCATTGTCATTTGTGAATCACAGCTCTCCTGTCTCTCTTTGTTTCTTGGTTTCACTTGAGACTAGCTGTGCCCTGTAATGTGTTTGCTTAGTAAATCAGATTATACTGAGTACCACTGGGAAACTGCCTTTGACAGCACGTGTGAACCTAGCTCAAACATAGAATGAAGCAAAATATTCTGCACCCTGGGGAAAGGCAGCCTTATATTGTATTTGGAATATTGTAGCTGTGGTACTTATTAAAATAATAGTCTTAAATGTTATTTGTATCTGCCAAATCAGGAGGTCATTAAGATGTACTGTGACTAGATTTAAATAAAAGATGAGTAACTTTATGACTGCTAATGACATTTGTAGCTGAGCAAGCTAAAATAATAAGGGTAATGAAATCTCAAGCCTCAGGGCATAAAGGTCACCTGTGAAGTTTAGCAAGGAATTTTCCTCCTCTGTGCAGCATTGCACTATTAGTTAAATGCATGTTATTGGGTGTCTGGCCTTTCCTTAAATAACCAGGTATTAACCATTATTAAAATACCAGACTAAATCAGTGCAGGGTCTGGCCAGGGTGATAGATCCTGTGTGTAAGAAAACTAAAGCATAGCAAGAACTACATTAATTCTCAAAAAACTGGTATTGTGCCCATTACTTTAGTAAATGAAAGACATTTAAGTCCTCTTTCAAACTAGGCTAAAATCCTAAGCAGTGCGTCAGCAATAACATTGCAGCTGCAAGTAGGCTGCCTTTTTAATTATGAAATGAGACTTGTAGCAACTTTCCTCTCTTGGAAAGCTATGGGGATTGCTGCCAAGACTGGTGAGCTTCAGGAGTGTAAATTCAAAGTGATACTATATTCCCCCCCCCCCCCTTTTTTTTTTTTGAGTATCCTTCTGTCTCTGTTTTCAAAATTATCTCTTGTGTTGCTGCTCCCAAACACAAAGCTAGCCCAGTGGTGAAGCAGGAGCAGAACCAGAGTGAACAATCCTGATCAAGGTCACCCTGCTGCAGCTGCTAGGCTGAGGGTAGGTACACCTGCAGGAGCACCACAGGCAAGAGCTGATGAGGATGATGCCATATAGAGAATAACATTTGCCATTTTCCACTCCTTGGCAGCTGGACAGGACTACAGCTGTGCCTAGAGTCTCCCCCATGGAGCAAACTGAAAGTGACCAGGATTATCTCATTACCTCTGCTGTTATTACTCATAGTAACTTTACTGCTGAAGCAAGAGAAGCAGCAGCATTAGCATCATCTGGAGGCAAAGGAGGGAATATAAACAAAATATGAGGGAAGGAGGTATGATAGGACCAGGAGCTCCAAAAGGATGTGTTTAGGGTGGTGGGGGACGAGCAGCACAAACAGGAAGTGGTGTTGGTCTGCTATTCTTTTGGGACAGAAAGAGTTCAAAACCAAATTTGTTCCCTTGGGCCTAGGAGCTCTTGAGGCAGCACAATCAGCCTGTGCGAGAAAGATGTCTGGCTTGTTTTGTAGCCAACACTTCAGGCTGACAGGAGGAGGGGGCAGGCTCAGTCTGTTACAAGGGGATCCCCATCTAGCTTTTCAGCCGAGGGAGAGTCGTTAGGAAGAACAGAGGGGTCCCTCTTCCAGGAAAAATGGAAGCGTAAGACTGAAATAGGGGCTGGAGAGAGAGAAGCAGTAATGAGTGGAGAGAGGGAGAGCACGAGAAATGGAGACGACAGAAATGCACATAAGACAAGAAAGGAGATCGGACAAAAACAGGAAAGGACAGGGAGAAAAATTAGGAAAGGAATTGATTGGATAATTATAGGGGCAAGTTGTATTTCAGGTTTTTGGCTGTGATACTAATTTCATAATCAAAAGAAATAAGGCTTCCTTCTCCTATGCTTGTCGTTTCCCCAGGTACCGTTTAAAAGCTTGTGGGAAAGTCTCTTTCCTCCTTGGCCGCCACCAATCACATTTTTTAAAAAATGTAAAACGGATTCTACATTCTTCCTGATATGTTTGTGATGTCCCTATCATTTGTACATGTTGTTAGTAATCCAGTAGGTTTTGTGAAACAAAAAAGTGCAAGTAGTTGGGAAGCCATTGTGACTGCAGTCCTATAGTAACAGACCAACGTGTGCCCATGGAACCCGGTCCTCATGACCAATGTACCTATAACAACAAACCAGTGTTTGCAGTGCAGCCCTACAATGTGCAGATGGTGTGGCAGTGAGATGGAAAAGATTTCAGCTTCAAGCTTCCATAAGTTTCTTGTAAAACACTTATTAAAAAAGCGATGCTGTGTGTTATGAAGAATGAGGAAAAACATTTTTTTGGTGCATGTGGGGAACGGTCCATTTTGCAGTTCCTTCGCTGATGCAACCCCAAAATGCACCAGTAGGGGGAGACTACCCTTTCCTTACTTATGTCCTTCCATTGTCTGAAATGGATCGTTCTGAAACATGAATCGGTTTCCATAAATGAACACTTCTTAAATATACCTCACTTTTGAGGGGAGGAGGTGAATGAAGTATCTGGAGAACACATAAAGGTCTTTTCCCTAAGTATAATTAAAAGCATCCCCACCAGGGAGGATTGAAAGAACAGGGTGGGAGATTGTTGGACCCCTTTCCTGCCCTATCAGAAACAAACTGCCATGTTTTGCCAGCAAACTTCAGTTGAAACTTCCTTGATTAAAAAAAGAAGTATTTGCTGAGTTACCTCACTAGTTGGTGCGGCACAAAGGTTGTATGTACAGAACCCTTGCTTATTCCCTTATGGCATTCTTGCTAAGCCTTTCAGAGTAACAGCCGTGTTAGTCTGTATTCGCAAAAAGAAAAGGAGTACTTGTGGCACCTTAGAGACTAACCAATTTATTTGAGCATGAGCTTCCGATGAAGTGAGCTGTAGCTCACGAAAGCTCATGCTCAAATAAATTGGTTAGTCTCTAAGGTGCCACAAGTACTCCTTTTTCTTTTTGCTAAGCCTTGTTTCTCTGCGTGTGGGGTTTGCATAGTGGGTTGACAGCAGCTGCAACTTCTATTCAGATGTTCATTGTTCTTGCAGGTGTGGTAAAGAATCGGAACCATGACGGACTCGAAGTATTTCACAACCAATAAAAAAGGTTAGCTTTAAACTCTTATAAAATATTGCAGGTTCCTGGAGATGCTGGGTGGCTATCATTTTTAAGTGGCTTTTTTGAACTCCACTTGGAAGAATTTGTGCTCTCCTGTTAGCTTTGTCCCCATTTCTCCTCTCAATCATCCAGGGAGAAGTTCTTCAAAAGTAGGCCATGAAACAGTCACTGAGCCCCTCCTTCCCCCTTTTCCTCTGGTAGCATGAAAAGGCAGGACTGAAGTGCTGAACAGTCTTGCAGTGCGCAAACTCAGTGAACCAAGTTACCTTTCCTGACTCCCTGATTTTCCGGAGCATCAGGGAAGCAAAACTTGGAGATTTGAAATGTACAGTGACTTGTTTAGAGCTGGATTGAAGGGTTCAGGACCATGGACAGTTGTCCAGTCAGACAACTAGATGTATGCTTGGGTTGGGTGGTGGGGAAGAATAGGCTTGAAGGGTCTGGGCGTTTATACGTGCACATTTTTAGCCATTTGGAAGGCTTGTTATGAGTTCACAACAGGCTCTTTTCTAAAAAGTTGTGGGTCCTCTCTTGCTGCCTTCTCAAAATCCATGGGGAAATCTACGAGAGGAGCCAGATATCCAATTCATCCCTACCCCAACCAAACTGCTCACCCCTGTGCTCCACATGATTCTCCCTTGACTGTATTGTAACCATGGTTGTCATTTAGCCCTAGTGATCATCCATAACGCCTTGTTGAAAAGAGGTAGTGTTTCTGAAATATCGTGGATCCTGGGCACAAAGTAGCCATGATGCACACTTCACCTTGCTCCACCACTGTGGAGTCATTTGTCTTACTCGTAAACTCTGGCCTAAAGGACTAGCAGTAAATACGGACCATTAACTCCAAGGCCTCCAAACTCTGCCTTTTCTATTGACCTTAGTGCTGCTGAACTGATCCTGCGTTTTGTTGTGGCTGCAGATCAGAGTCTGGGTGGTTGGGGTAGAACGTTGATTTTTGTGTCTAGCTCCTTCCGCAGTGCCAGAATGTCTGAATGTTTCTGTTGAATGGTCCGCATTGCTGTTTGTGTTGTCGTTATGCTTCAGAGTGAGCACCCTATTGAAACAAAATGAATTTACGTCTTTTTTAAGAGCTTGTCTGCATGGGGACACTCAGGAAATTGAATTCAGATTAAAGAAAGGTGTGAATTTAAAGTGGTGTGGTTAAACTGCAGTAAATCCTTGTGTGGATGTTCTTACTCAGAATTAAAGTGGTCTTAATTTGGTTTTAGATTAATTCACGGTAAATTCATCTAAACTGAATTAAGGGCACTTTAATTCTGAATGTGTGCGTCCACACAGGGATTTAATATGGTTTAACTAATCCACTTTAGAAGTTAATTTGGAGCAACTTTCCTGAGTGTCACTGTGTAAATGAGTCCTTAGAGAGAAATGACAGCCCTATCTGCAGATGCAGCCAGATAGCAGGAAAGTGGATCTCACTAGGATGGTTATAAGATTGCCATAACCTTTTTTTAAAAAACCAGAAGCGTACATTCCACAGAAACTGATGCAGACACAAGGAGAATGCTGGTGCTGCATACTGGCTCAGTCAGACTCTCGGGCGTGCTCTCAATAAGAGTTATGAGCTGGATGTCTTTCTCAGATGGCTAGAAATGGAAGCAGCCACACTATT
This sequence comes from Chelonia mydas, assembly GCF_015237465.2. Lineage (NCBI taxonomy): Eukaryota > Metazoa > Chordata > Testudines > Cheloniidae > Chelonia > Chelonia mydas. Next base: position 20,031,308 of record NC_051257.2, on the reverse strand, counting down.
GTTCTTCAGAACAGTAACTTCTGCACCTTTCCAATGGCCTACTTGAGTCATTGGCACTAGGGCAGGGAACATACCTTACTCTGTAAAACACAAAGTGAATTTACAGCATTATAGAAGTCATTTATAACAACTCCGCACCTTTAATGCATCTTTCTACAAGCCAATTCTGCTGCTGTTTCCTATGGAAACTGGCTTGCTAACATAATGGCCCATCGTCGGAGGAAGTGGGAGGGCATATAGTTTGACTATCATCTTTGCAGTTCATTCCTTTCTGACTTCCTGGTCTTGCCTGATCAAACCTCTTGACGTCCACTGTATTCGTGAATCTAACAGCGCTTGCTAGGCTTCAGGAACTGAGCTAATGTTTAGGGAGAAGAGTAGGACTTATGTACCTCTCAGCATGCTAGGCTGCTCTACCTTTTTTCCAGACATGCCTGCCTGCTAGGCTGTCCTAAAAATACCATTTGGAATAAACCATCTTTAAAGATATTGATTGCAGTCTTCTTTTAAATGAGTTGGTATGAAATGTCAAGCAAGTTTCCCTGGCCCATATCACATTACTGGCTTTTAAACATGCTCAGCAATGGTGCCTGATGCTAATGAATCAGTTTCCTCAATGTGTTCTTTATAGTTTTCGAATCCCTTGCCATATTTTGTTTGTGGTTTAGATAATTGCCTTCATTTCCTCCACCTGCAGTCTGGCATGGTGGAATCAACAGCACAGCTTTCAGTCCCAAAGGGACTGTTGTCACATGTAGACTCCTGGCTTGACCCCTCCTTTTCCTGTTAGAGCAGTGATCAAGCGAAACCAGAAAATCTGCAGGGACAGAAAATGCGGCTTTGTTCTCATAGCTGTTCGCTATCGTGCTTTCAGATTGAAAATCCATGTCCTTGTTCCTACTCTAAATGCCACCCTCCACCCCCCAAAAAAACGTTTTCAGCTCTGCCAGATATTTTTCGACACACACATACCTGGGGAACAGGCACCTCTCATACCATTTAGCCCTTATTTATTGCAATCATGGACTCTAAAGGAGAATCCTACAGTAGTTTGTCTGCATTGATCTGTGTGGAGCAAAGGTTTGGGCTAGAGTGTAGCATTGCAAGGGGTGCTTTGATCCTCCACAAAAGCTCATCCCTGACATCACCGTTGACTCCTGCTATGCTGTGTCCCTTGTTAGGTGGCTTGTGTTTTCTGTTGATGGTGATTCCTTCTCTGTACTCCTGGGGAAATCAGCTGCCAGTGAGGGAATGGTTTGCTTCCTTTCCAAACCAGCCGTGTCCTACAGCTGCTGTCTGAGCAGAGTTAAGGGTCTGGTTTGGTGTATATACATTATTCTGTGCTTCTGACTCATCATGGGGTTTACTTTATGGCTGCAGAGATCCAGCCTCAACTGATTTTGCACAAGGGTATAGCTGTAAGAATTAATCTCAGGAAATGTCTCTTCAGTTATTTTATAGGTGGTTTCCAAATCAAGGCATGAGTCTTCCTTGAGTGTCTTTGCTTGTTCTATCTTTTTACCTCACCTGTTTTTTGTTTGACTAAAATCGTCCTTCCCTATTTTTGATGCTGCTGGTCCTGCCATGCCTGTATTGCACAGTGATCTGTGTCATCCCACTGTTCCCTCACTTGCGTTTGCAGGAAGCAAACAGTGACAAGAGCGAAGCTAGGAAAGTCTGGGCAGAATTCTTAGCTAAACTGAGCCACAATTTCTTACATGTTCTAGTCCAGCGTCTCCCCCCTCTGCACCCTCGATCTTTTTGATCGTAGTAATAGTTTCTTTGTGCTCTTTCTCAGTGGCTAATTTAGTGTTGTGGTTTAGTGTCCCGGAAAGTGGTGAGATTCTACCGTACATTGTGGCTTTTATCAGCAGTTTCCTTTGGGGCTGTGTCCTCCACGCCATTGCTAGAGCACTGAAGATCACCTTATTTCTCGTGGCTAAACAACAACCCCCAGACATTCTTAAGATCACTGTTACCAAGCTTAGGAGCTCGTCAGCACTGCTGTTTAACTGGTGAATGGGGCTGAGCAATGTTGGGTCACTTCCTCCCCAAGCTCCCCCTTCTACTCCAAAGGCTGATCATGCTGACTTGTTGCAGGTCTCTTCTGCCCCAGGCTATCAAATTTGGGCCTCCCATTTGGTGGTTTTCTATTTTCCCCGGTGCAACTTGTGCTGCAGTTCTTCTAGGGCCTCCTATAACCTCATGAATCAACCACCAGCCCAAAGATGACGAAAGCAGCATTTCAGCTTTGATGGGAGCACAAGTCATTTTCTAGGTAACTCTAAAGCTACATCCACTGAAATTCAGACTGCTCTGTGTCCTTGCAGGAGAGATCTTTGAACTGAAGGCTGAACTCAACAATGAGAAGAAAGAGAAGAGGAAAGAAGCGGTGAAGAAGGTTATTGCTGCCATGACTGTGGGGAAGGATGTCAGGTAAAGGCTTGTTCCCTCTCCCATATGGTCTCTAATTTCCTCATCTCCTGTGTGGGAGCCTTTCTGTCCTGAGACACTGTGACAGCATATGAATTCACACAATCATTTGGGAGGTCTGATGGATTCTGAACATCTAGTAACCTTGTTACTAATTCTGACCCAGTTATAAGTGAAATGCATTTAACTCTTATATAGCACTCTTCACCAGTAGGTCTCAAAGCACTTTATGAAGGACGGCAGGATCATGCCCATTTTGCAGATGGGGAAACTGAGGCACAGAGTGGCGGGGGAAGTGACTTGCCCAAGGTTACTCAGCAAGCCAGTGGCAGAGCCAGGAATAGAACCCTGGTCTTCTGAGTCCCAGTTCAATACTCTATCCTGCTGGTCTCCTCTTAATTTCTGTGGATATTTGTCCATCATAATACTATCCTAAACTGGGAATGAATAGGCAGTCTCTTCTCTGGGGAACTCCAGGGTTGGAAGAGTAGAGGAATTATAGGCCAGGATCAAGTGCTTTATTTGATCGCTGGAAGGTGGTGGTGGTCGTCGAGAAGAAGCTTGCTAGCACTTTGCTTGGCTCAAACCAGTTCTAGCTCTTCGCTTACATGGGCAATAAATTAGTGCACAGAATTAAAAAGTATTCTCCAGTTCTGGTTTAGCCAAAGGCTTGTTAAACAAAACCTGTTCGTAGCTTAGCTACGTTAGGTGTCCTATCTGAGCTGACATTTTTTTTAATCCACTTGTTAGCCTAGATGGGGCTTGTGTTTATAGTTTAAAAAGGTAACTCAGAGGTATTGTTTTCAGATGATTGCATGTCAGTCGTTATCAGACAAAGTTTTGATTTGAACTAACAGTCATCAAACTAGGCCTTTGACATGGCATCAAACTCCTAAAGAGGAATATTTATACTAAAGGCAAATGGCTATAAGTATTCTTGTGTTGTCTTGGCAGCAACTTGCTTCAGTCAGGGCTTCCAGATTCTCCTGGATCCTGCAGTAAAGTCGTCATAATCCTGGGTTCATGGTCTGTTGGCAGGGAAATGAATGTAAGGTTGCAAATTAACATTATGACTTCACTGCAGGACAGAGGAGATGATGAACTGAAGAGACAGCACATTTCAGGTAGCCCAAGGCCCATCACCCATTAGCTTTGAGATCTGCATAGCTCACCTGAGAGATGCAGTAATCCAGTATAACCTTCCTCTGAAATGCTGTTTACAGATTGCTACTTGGTATTTATATGAGCTGTGGTTTAATCTCTTAATTGTTTTAGATTATACTGGGCTGAAATTTGGTTTACAGTTTCAGTCTAAGTCAGGTCTCCTGTCCTATACTAAGCATTATGCAAAGTGTTGCTCTGTTCTCTGTTGTTTCAAGTGAACCCCAGAACTAGACATAATGTTAACATTGTTCAGTCAACTTCATAATCAGATACATCTTCTACAAGAGTGTGTTGTTTTACCTGCTCTAGGCACTGGTTTATATTAAAACTCAGGAGGAGATTAAATGATTAAACTATTAGAAAATCGTCTCCAAACTGTTTGGGGAGGAAAGTGCCCTCTGATTTGAACATATAATAGAGGAGCTACAGCAGAACTCCAGACTTTCCCTAGCCTCAGTTGATTCCACTGTCATGCAGTCAAACGGGTCATTTACCCTTCGTGTGCCAGTTCATCTGACTTCTTCGCTTTCTCCTCCCTCCACTCTCCTTTTATCCAGCTCACTCTTTCCAGATGTGGTGAACTGCATGCAGACTGACAACCTGGAGCTGAAGAAGCTGGTGTATCTGTATCTAATGAACTATGCCAAGAGTCAGCCAGATATGGCCATTATGGCTGTCAACAGCTTTGTGAAGGTAACTTGGCCCAGGGCTCATCAGAAAACTGCCTCATATAGTTCATTTCAATGTGCTTTGTTTGGCATGTGCTTCTTCTAGGCTGCAGGTAATCTATATACTTGTACTCCAATGTCTTTGGGCTTGTGTGGGACTCCTGTGTGGGGGTGCAGGAAATTGAGAATTGCTATGCTGTCTCAGACCCGAGGTCCCTCCAGTCCAGTAACCCATATCCGACAGTGGCAAGTGTCTGGTGCTTCAGAGGAAGGTGCATAAGCCTGGCAGTAGGTGGTTCTGAGAGAACCACCCAGAGAAAGTTTTACTGACCACCGTCAGAGGGGGGTTTATGTTCCTTCCAGAGTTATAATAAAGGCTAAAACATGAACAAGAACTCTGGACTTTCTGGTTATCCCTTGAAATTTCTAGTCCTCTTTTTGAATCCCGCTAACATCTTTGCCTCAATACCTCGTGGCAATGAGTTCCCCAGGTTAACTGTGCATTATTTAGAACAGTATTTCCTTTTATCAGTTTTAAATTACCTACCTTTCAATTCCATTGATTGTTCCCTTGTTTTCTTGTGTCATCAGACAGCATGAATAGCAGAGCCTGATCCACGTTTTTTGTACTGTTCATTATTTCACATGCTTTTACCATGTCATTTATACCTACATCTTCTAACACACTTGACTAAAATAACTTATTTCCTAGGTATACTGTGGCTTAATGCTTTAAATAGAATTGAATTGAACTGCCAACATCCAAAGAGTACCAGTAAATAAGTCAGAGCATGTTTCTAAGCTTTTGGTGTGGCAGGAGGGAATGAGCATGCTGCTGGGGGGAAGAGGGAAGGCGGGACCAAGTTCAGAAGGGACATCTGCTTTCCAAGGTCAGCTGTGAAGGTGCAGCTCCCTACATGAGCAGACTAAATGTAGTTATCCATTATATCTTCTTAGTGAGTGATCTAGCACTTTCTGACCACCTCCTTTGTCTGCTTTAAAATTTCCCCTCTAATGTGTTATGGGGGGTGAATTTTGAAGGGCGGTAGCATAGTTTGGAACAGTTCAGGCTAAGTCACCATTTGAGTTACAGTTCCTGACTTCCAGGAGCTAAACGCATCTGTCAGAGAATCACTTCCCTGTATACATTTGAAAATCAGTCCCTTTCAGGTGTTTTTTCCATCATAAGAGATTAAATAGTACAAGGTAAGCGTGCCTCATGCTTGTTGGGGGCTATCCTGCTCAGGTCTTTTGTCTACTGAATTTTGAAGTACTTTGTTAACAATGTCGATGAATCGTGCCTGATCTGTTAGCAATTAGCAGAAACAGAGGCCGAATTTCTAAAATCGGGTTAAAAATACATTGGTCTTGAGGTTTGAGATCTATTGTGTCCAGTTCTGCACCCCACCCTCCCCCACATAAAAGCACTGCTAGGTTGAGGGATCTATGATAGCTAAGGTCTGATGCATTGTGAACCCCAATTTTATGGAGACGCTATGTAGGACATTTATTTCCAGTTCTGGAGGTCTATGAGAAATTGGCCTGGAAGAAAGTCCCATTATGTTAATTGCCATCTTCCATCCACTTGAATTCTCACACAATTTTAGCAGTCACTACATCAAACCACCAAGGTTAGAAACCACTGTGTTCTAAGAATTCCCGGCTTTCACATGGCAAAAGCATTCCTCTCTAGCTTACTGTTCTTGAGATTGGGTGATCAAGGCATGTCAGCTGAAGTTTTGGGTGAGGAAAAACAAATAGCATTGAGAATATGACTTAGTTATCTGCAAGCTGCCAGGGCTAGAAACCACTGCGAACCAGTAAATAAAGTTTTCAGAACCAGTAAGCTTTCCCAGCCTTTTGTCCTTGACCAGAAAATTGCCTTTCTCTAGTGAGAGGACCCATTGTCTAGGCTAGGTAAAATCAGAACATCCTGATCCCAGCTTTCAGCAGCTATGGTGAAAAACATCAGTGGCTTGCTTTACAAACTCATTTGTTGCTGTTGCTTCCCCCTCAGGACTGTGAAGATCCAAATCCGCTGATCCGTGCTTTGGCAGTCCGTACTATGGGATGCATCCGTGTGGATAAGATCACAGAGTATTTGTGTGAGCCGCTCCGGAAGTGTCTGAAGGATGAAGACCCTTATGTGCGGAAGACGGCAGCCGTCTGCGTGGCGAAGCTGCATGACATCAATGCCCAAATGGTGGAGGATCAGGGATTCCTGGATTCCCTACGTGACCTGATTGCAGACTCCAATCCAATGGTAACGTACCTCAAATGCACTTCCTTCATACTTGTAACAGGGCCAGTAATCGGGAATCCTGAGAGTTCCTAAATGCACTCAATGTTCCACTTCCTTATGGATGTGTCCACTAGGGAAAATTCAACCCCCATAAAGAGCGGGGAGTGGCTTGTTCTTCCAACACACTCACCTTCTCTGTGTCATCATAGATTTCTCCATCATGTGACTCTTCCACTGGAAATCTTTATAGAAATAAACTGAAATTTTACGCCAGACCTTTTCTTGATGTGTACATCTGCCTCCACTTCCAAACCAGCTTTGCAAAATGCTGCATTAAAGATCCACACTGGAGCAAAAGGAATGTCAACTTGTTTGTTTGAATTTTTGAAGGGTAGAGGGCAATGAAAATACAGTTTTGCCGTGAATCAGCACTTGTGCATGACGGGAGTCAAGAGGCAGGATTGGAAGCATATTGCAATATTTTTCTTTAATAGATTTACTGATTTGAAAAGAAATGTTAATCAGCTTTCTAGCTTGCCCAGTCACCCTTTGCACTGTGGTGGTTATGAAATGGAGTCTGGTGCCTCAGTGGGGCTGGCATTGAAATCAGCCAGTGAGTCAGCTCTCTCTCGATTCTTTCTCCCTGGCTGAGACTTGAGAATTACTCCCCTGCCCAGTTCTCCTGTCTCAGATAATGAACACAGATAAATTGGATAACTGTGAAATTCAATCTCATTCTGTAATTGCCCAGCCCTACTGGGCAGATGATGAAATGCTGCCACTGTCCTCTCAAAGGTATCTCCTGTTTCTTTCTGAGGCTGTGGGTTCTGTTGGCAATAACAGAAGTGCTGAGCTCTGCTGACACCCAGTAGGCTTGTTTTTGTATTCCCTTCATTTCCGATATTAGCTTGTTTAATTCAGGGTTGATCCCTGAGAATGAGATGTTGGACGTTACCATCTGAGCTCTGCCAGGCACCGGATGTTCCCATGCGCGCGCTCTCTCTCAGTAAACCACTAAGAACTCTTCATTGGCACCAGAGGTCATTTAACTGTTAGTTATCCCCAGCCAGCCAATCGGTCAGGTGAGGGGACCCCCTGGAGGAATCGAAGCTTGGGTTCCGAGCTGTGCAGCTCAGCTCCTGCAAAGAGAGGAGCACGGCAGTGTCAGTGCCTCTTCCAGCCAGGTCAGGAGCTGTACTCGTTGACTCCTAAATGAGTCCTGTCTGGCTCTCCTCAGCCATAAGAATGGCACTGCCTGATGCAGGGCCGCAGGCGGTCCCGGAGCACTCCCAGCCCCATCACTGAGAGATTCCTCATTTTTAGTAATTTTAATATCTAAAGATGTGGGCTGTGGAGGGGAGAGATTTCCCGTCCAGACAGTGGATCTTCAGGCCAGGCATTGGGCACCTTTGTGGGGACGTCTGTACTAAATGAAAACAAACCCAGGCTTTCTAAGGAAATTCAGAGCCAGTGCAGTTACAGGTGCAAGTGAGATGCCATGAGATTGCTCTCTGTCTGTGTACTGCATACATGTACAAAGAGAAGCAAGACTTCCATGACAGCAACACCCACAAGTGCAAGAATTTTATTTGTCCTGGGAAAAGGCGCAGACTGACATCAATGGAGAGTCTTGCCCATTGAATTGTAACACTGCTAGCAATCTCTTGCCATTCTCCCCAAGCTTGCTTTGCCCTTGATTTGACAGTGGTGGAAGAAGTCTCAATCTGATTAGATGTGCCCCCAGCATTTCCTCTAGTCTTTATGAAAGTGCTTAGCTTAGGTGATTTGAGCCCCTTTCTCAGGGCCCTGAGCTCATTTATTGCTATCCTGGGTCGGAGTTCTTCAGCACCATTCTGTTGCCCTTTGATGGGTGCAAAAGGCTCAGGGTTCAAATCTTGCATATTCCTCAATAAGAGTTAAAAATGTACCGTAAAGTTTATATGATACCATGTCCCTAATTGCTCTGTCTGATGCAACATGCAAGAAGAGACCGTGGGATTCTCGAGCTTCAGTGGTTTCAGATACAGCCACCATCTGAGTGGTTTGGGGGCCTGTACCTTTGCTGTGCAGGTGCCAATATCTACCAATCAGGAGAGAGATCTTGTTTGTGTGGCACTGAACTCGTCTCTAGGCCTGTCCAAACCACTTAACCGCAATTGCTTTAAGCAGAGTGAAGAAATCTCTGTAATCTTAGGAGGAGCTACAAGTTTCAGCACTTGCTTTTAAATGTAAATAAGTATTGTCTTTAACAGTTAAAACATGAGCATTATGTTTGAAAAACCACACCAGATAATAAATCAAAAAGCTGAATGAGCGGCATTTAGAGGCAGTGGAGTCATGTACAGAAGCCGACAGTGGTTAAGCAGGTAGACCCTCTTCAGTCTTTATTTAGAAGTGGAGAGGGACAGGCTAGCTGAATAGTTACGGAGAGGGAGTTCCTGTACTCGAGGAGCTACCACAGCGAAGTAAGGATATGATCTCTGTCTAGGAGTTTAGCTATAGGCAGCTGGTGTCGTAGTTCAGATGTCCATCAGGAAAAGGTTCAAGGAGGAGGTCTTGAATATAGCATGAAGAGAAGAGCCTCTTATGAAATTCATTGCTGCAAGGGTAGACCAATGAGTCTGGCTCTCTCACCTCCCCCCTACCCCTCGGGTAGGTGGCAAGGCAGCTTTTGCAAGGTAAATAAAGGTGTGAAGACGTATCTAAGGGGAAATGGTTTTCTCACCCAGTGAATGACAACGACAGTTACCAGTAAGCTCTATGTCAAGTCAGAACTGGAACTTGCTAAATATCCCTTTCCCCTCCATTGTTCCTTCCTTTTGCAATTAAAGGGGAACATCAGCTTAAAAATTACACACACCTCCTTCTCCTTTGGGTTTGCCTACTATAGCTACCAGTAACACCTAAGATTGCTGTCACAGAGAAAAAAGTGAGAGGAAAAACAATTCTGTTTTGTTTCCTATTGTTTGCTTTGTGCTTTTGACCGCACATGGCATAGTGTCAGTTTCACTACTTCCCCTTTCTAGTTAGTTTTCCCTTGTTTGCGTGGGTCTTTCAGTTATATTGTTGTCACGAAGAAGGCCGAAATATTGCTACCCCTTGTGGATGAGCATGACTTGTGATGCTAGCCATGTAGCCTTATAACTTTGTGTAAAATAGGCAGGGTTGGGTGTGCTTACAGTTCCTCTGCATCACAAATTTGCTATATTGTTTTAATTATCTGTAAACGACAGCCCTTTATTCTAACACCATGTATAAAGAGAACGTACATACTAAGACATTTCAGAACAGGCTTTTGTAATAGTTGTCACGGTATCTCTCTAACTCCGCTTGCGTCTTTGTCATGGTTTGTCTTCGCTATGCGGCTAAATCGGCACTGTCGCAATTGATGCAGCAGCGTCGATTTATCGCGTCAGGTGAGGATGCGATAAGTTGACGGGAGAGAGCTGAATCATTGACTTAATTAATCTACCTCAACGAGAGGTGGATTATGTTGACAGGAGACACTGTCCCATCGATGTAGCTCAGTGTAGACGCCGCTTTAAGTCGATGTAAGTTACATTGACTTAGGTTACATAGCTTACGTAACAACTAGCGTTACTTAGATCAATGTGCAGCGTTAACGCTCAGCGGGTGCTGATGCTTTGCTGACAACTTCCATCAGATCATTCGTGGCCCAACAGTAACAACAAGGGGAATTTTTGCTATGGATACTATACTTACGAAAAATTGATTGCTATTGGTATGCTTGGCATGGTACATTTCCAGTGCAGTATAAGGGAGTTAGCTGCCCACTGAATTTCAGTGGGAAGTTCAATGCTTAATTCCATTAGGTTCCTTTGAAAATCCCAGAACTCAGTTCTTAAGGTCTCCTCTAAAAGCTTCATAAACAATGAACTGCATGGAAGAGGACCTTCCTCCACTATGCCTGTATCTGAAGGAAGAATGGCTGGAGACTTGGCCCTGGAGATACAGCTTTCCTGGCATTTCAGATCTGATGGTTAGTCCACTTAAGCCACCACCTTCAGCTTACATTATTGTTTTCCTTTAAAGCTGTGTCTTGAAACTAAGGCAGGGGCTGCTCTGCAGCCAGTGGAAATGCGTGGCAATCACCAAGCGGCTTCAAGAATGGGAAGGCATTTCTAACAGCAGTGTTTTGAAGTTCTAGGCTTCCCAGTTCCCCTGAGGGCTGTGATTTTTATGGTGGAAAATCTGACTGCAGGAGCTCTCCCTCTTCTGAGGAGAAGGCCAGGCTTGCCATATCCTGTGAGCAATGTACAAAGGACAGCCCCTTGCTACTGTCTTTCACAGACTCCCCAGCTGTTCCTAGGATAGGTGGATCAATGTGCCAGTAAATGTATCTAGATTAGTGGCTGTAAAAAGTCAATGCTCTTGTTTTAATACAGTTAAGTGAATTATTAGGAGCTCTGAGATGTATCAGATGGATGGATTAATCTATAAGACAGCTCCAAAGGGGGAAATTATGCAGTAAATCTGTCCATCAGCAGGGGTGCTGAGAGGGAATCTGTTCCCATACCTGGACCCAGGGCCAGTATTTATGAATAAAGACCGTGGTGGGCAGCAGCTTGAGGAACCCTACAGTATACGCAATCCTTTTCTTCACTGTTGTTTCTAGGGACTATAGGTATCCAGTGAGTTGGATAATCTCTTAATGCAATTCTTGCAGGAATCGTGAAGAGACATTTCTGCTGGTTTGATTGTGAAAGTAGAATGGCATGAGAGTGTCCCTGCTCTCGGCGACTTTGGAACACAGGTCTGATCGACTTTGTTCAAGCCTGTCATTTTACACTGCTTGTGTATGTCTGGCAGCTCCATCAGTCTTTTATGCACAAATTGAATCATGCAGAATATTGCCAACCTGTTGTTCAGGCCTTCCTGAGAGCTGTGGAAAAATCAAGGGCAGGTGGTAAAATGCCAGACTCTTGCTGGGCTTTAGCTAGAAAATAAAAGGTTCTTATTGATCGCACAGCTTTTTAGAGACAGTAGAGCTAAAGGGTCTGGCTTTCACAGTGGCAGAGATTAGGGGACGTGCCAGCTCTGATATTAGATGATCTCTTTCGAGATCTCTTTGTTTTTTGTTCTGTCCCGAGTTTCACATGAATATTGATGTTTACTTGGAGACGCTGTGTCCCTGCCATGCGAATGGCTCTATCCTATATGAGGCATAAGGAGAACTCCTACCTTCTTGTAGCTGATGTTGACAAGGCTGTGAAGATGTTAGATTCTGCTGTTTAGTTCCACTTACAGGATCCGATCTTTCACCAGGAGTTAACAAGCCTTTTCCTGCACTCCCTGCTCCATCTATCACCTTGACATGAAGAAACCACTTCAGTAAACAAACCTTCTTCTATTGCAAGTGACTTGAAATGGTGGTTACTCATAACTACTTCTGAAGCATTTTAACCTGAGTGCTACCCAAAATTAAATGAAAACAGGAAAAGCACCGGAGGACAACAGCAAATGGGGCATTTGAATAAACGGCTTGAACCAGCCCAAAGACTGCTGATGAAACCAGCTTCCTTGCCATCCCTCAGTACCCAGAATAACCCAACTGATTATAAGGAGGGGTGCATTGGGATGGCAAAGCCTTGCGGGGTGAGTGAAGCCCTGCAGCCCCTGTGCTCACCAAACTCTCCAAGATAGCAGCACAAAAATCACTGAGCTGCCTGACGTATGCAATTCTGTTGGCTCGACTCAACTCAGGCTTTGCCAGAAGAGAGAATGTGGGCGTGAGGAGTGACAGCAATGGAGGGGAGAGATTTATTCATAAGAATGCATTGATTTGACTTAGAACAGCATGTGTGACTTACAGGTTTGGCAGGGAGGTGTGGGATTGTGTTTGTCTATTGTTTTCATGGGATTGCATGTACTTCGGCAGGCTTCATACATGCTCGTCTTCTAAGAGTGGGCAGGGTGAGCTTCAGGGGGTGCTCTTGCAGCTATTGAGACCTTAACCTTGGTTACACCCTTTTATTAATACTGCAGTTACAGTGATTCACCAACCTCCTATGACCGGGCATGGGAGCATTGGAAATTCATGCCTCTTCATGGCAGTCTTTTTACTCCAAAACTCAGGAGTTGTGTCCAAATCTGTGTTAATAGATTCTAAAGCCGGAAAGGACTATTGTGATCATCTCCTCTGACTTCCTGTATAACATACCATAGGACTTCCCTGAAATAATTCTTGTTTGAACTCAAGCAGATCTTTTAGACAAATATCCAATCTTGATTTAAAAATTGCTGGTGTTGGCAAATCCATCACAGCCCTGGGTAAATTGATCCAACCGTTAATTATCCTCACTGTTTAAAAAAAAAAAATTTCATCTTTTTTCCAACCTGAATTTGTCTAGCTTCAAATTCCAGCCACTAGATATTATACTTTTGTCTGCTTGATTGATGAGCCCATTTTTAATTTTTTGTTCCCCGCGGAGATACTCACAGACCATCTAATACAGATTAGAAGAGTCATCTGTTTCCTATTCAAAAAGTCCAGCTCATCCCTGCGTCCTGCAGTGTGAAATTGAGTGAGTGTGTTGCAGCGAAGCTGCTTGCCAGGAGTTGTGTTTGTTACATTATTTCTGTTTTTGGGTACAAACCAATATTTACTAACAAGCTCTTTCTCTTTGATCTGGTGCTTTAACCAGTTGAAAAGGAACGCTGACTGGAAGTTCTCATTTAAACGAGTTTCTGTTTCTAATTAAACAAAAGACAGCAGCAAGCTAAAAACGGCATCTCTCCCTGCAGCGTGTTATCTCTTGTGCACAATGGTGCAGCCAGCTGGCTGCAAACCTTAACTCATTCGTGTTTTCATTAGGACAAAAGAGTTTTCCTCTTCTCTTGATGAGACACAAGAATATAGAGCAGCTGCCATTTTCTGCGGATGGAATGTTTAGTTTCCAGTAGGAAATCCTCATTTCTAATGGGTTTTTTTCAGGAGCTGGAGTGGGTGGGGGGGGGTGTTTGTGTATATATAATATATATAAAAAAGTCCTCCTCCCAAATGGCACAAACAGCCATTGAGATGGCTTTTTATTGCGCATCTGTAATCAGCTGCTTCCTAGCCGGATGGGCAAATGTTCATCATTCCAACTGGATGTTGCATAGAGTTATAACTCCATCTCGGGCCTGCTGATTGCCTGGTAATTGAGGAAAGGATTGGGATGTGTGTTTCTACCAGTTGAGATCCCCCTCATTAGGAGGATGATTGACTGTAAATTACAGGGTGACCTTGTTGAAAGCAGATATTTTCTCTTAGAATAACATCTCATTACGGAAGAGTCATGGGGCATTCAGAGATTGTAAGTGTTCAGAGGCCATGACATTATCCTAGCAATCCATCAGAGGGGTGTGTGGATGTGTACATGTGCATATCATTTTATGCACACACACGTAGATACCCCTCAGATGCTGTAGTCTGGGCATCTAAACATTTTAAGATTTTGTTCGTTCATTGCAAGGTAATAGTCCAACATGCTTTTGAACAGGTTTAAAACTGTCCTCTCAGTTTATTCATGAGCTTTTCTGTGGTGTTCATCACTAGCTTCTCCACTCCTCAGCCAGGATGTGCTTCCTCTCTTTCCACAGGTAGGCAGAGAGAGAAACTGAGGTTTGGCCATTGTTGCACAGGGCTCTAAACAGACCCCAGGTCTCCTCCCAGCCCTGACCCTCAACACAAGACAGGCCTTGCTCCTTGTTCGCCATGAATTTCCTTTTGTGACGCTTAACACAACCAGGGTTGGAATAAATATAACGCTCTGGGGGCTGCCTGTTTAGATTGTGCTTACACCTAGCCCTGTTCAGCCTTCTGGATCCTGTTCCTACACTGATGGCGTTGAGCCAGCTCAGTTCAGGAAAGGCGCGTCATCTCTTCTAGTCACCTCGTTCTACTGAAGCAGGGTTTTTGTTTAGAACACCACATTTACTGACTTCGGTGGACTTGTGCTACTTCCTGACAAGGCAGATCCCTGGGGTTGATAGCTACTCTTAACAAGCGTTAACCGACGTCGTTAACAAAGCCACAGCAGTAGGTAGCTGATCCAGCCTGGCCCTGATTACGAGGTTCTTTGAACACTCGTAATAGCTACTGGTTTAGATTTCAAGCAATGTATATGTTAAAAAGTTTACCTGTTCATGTTAATGACAGCACAGGATGCTGTACTTCTAGTGAACCCTTTCTTGGTGTGCAAGGGAGATTGGTACTGAACTTTCTTCTTAAATTTTGAATTGCATGTAAAGAGAGCGACTGATTACCAGGTTTTTCAGTATTTCCATCTGCACAATAGCTTGGTTTTTGGCTTTTGTCTCTGGCTCAGCAATTAATGACTAAACCAGAAGGTGGCAGCACTGTACTACAGGGAACGTGAACTCCATCTGCTCTGTAGCTAGTTCACTTGGGGTTCGTAACACTGAGCTGGTCGACTCTTTTCAGCAATATAAACAGTAAGGGAAAAGCACAACAGGGTATCCATCCTTGTCCGTACCCATCCTTTCATTACGTGGGTCCAACGCGATTGTTCTCTCCTTGATTCTATGGCTCCCTTGGATGACTCTTAATCGGTGGCATAACTGTTCTCTGCAGACATCTTCCCTAAATTCGATTTGTGCCAAGTTAGTATCTCCTCCCATTACGTCATGCCCTCAGGTTTTTAGTATTGAACACTAGTTCAGTGTTGCAACATCTCTTCTCTTTAGTCAGCCTTAATGAGCGTCTCTAATTAAAATGCAGTTCTACTCTGTAGAGTGACTAAAAATAGCATAGCAGAGTTCCACGTTTGCCTCATTTTCATACCCTATTCGGTCAATTTACAAGGAAAAAGATGTTTTTTCTGTGGATCCTACAAACTCAACCTGGGTTCTGAGGCTCAAGCTGAGTTCTTCCCTAATGCACCATCACCGGGCCAAGTTAGACTGCCAGCAATACCTGTGAAATCCAGCCATCTTCAGTCGATGGCCTTAGTGACATCTCTGAGAGCCCATTATCTTCAGAACATGCCTTTATTTCCACCCAGGTCATCCCATTGTCTTCAGGGGATATTCGGTGTTGATACACACGAAGGAAGAGAAGTCAGCTCATGTTCTGAGTTGTATGGGTTCTCTGCATGGTTAAGAAGAATAAGATTTAGTAACAACTTACTGAGTCCCTGAAGTCAGAAGATCTGGGAGTAGAAGAGGGAGCAATCTGTGCTACTGCCTATATTCTTTTTGCTAGTCTCTGTACATCAGTGAGTAATAAATTATTTTTGTTTATAGAAAACCGAAGTGGCCAGTGCTGATGCAGTTCAAAGGCTGAATGGCTCTGACCGATGGCAAGATTGTAAAATCCAAATACATGTGTGGTGAGGAAGGGAAGTCTGGTTATGGGGTTGGTATACCACAATTTGGCTGACGCGGGGAAGCTGTCGGGAGGGTGGTACCAAATGGAGACAGTCTCTCTCCTCCCAGACCACTCATTTGGTTGCTAATCTCATCTCCATTTTGCTGCCTGTGAATACAGGTTCTTTAGAGATCAAGTGATCCAGGAGTTGTACTAGTCATTCAGAAACTCCTGTGTTCTGAGGAGTATAAATAGTGGAGGTTAAGCTAAATCTCCATTGCCCATCTTTGTTAGGGAGGCTGATTTGTCCCATTTTCGTGAGAAAAGAATCTTTCGCAGCTGACACAGGAAGCTGCTCTGCACCCGAGTCTGTTTGCGGTGGCGGGCTCTTATTTCTGCAGCAGGTGAAGTGAGCTCATGTTTTTGAGTGGGACTGTCCTTCAGAAGAATGGGAACAAATGAGTGTCGGTTGGAAAGGAGTATGAGAGAACTGTTTCCGCTAACGGTGCTATCTGGGTGATTTATCGTGTTAACACCATCCACAAACTGCCCAGTCAATCAGTATGGGTTGAGCCGAGATTAGTAATTAGTACCAAACTAATCAGGAAACACACACCAAACCCCAGGCCACGTGATTAGACTCTTCATTGTGTCTGTGTCTTCCCTGCAGCATTAACAGCAAGCACTCTGGGGACACTGTTATATTCAGCTCTGACAACCAGAGCTGGTTTGGGCTGAGAAGCCCATCATATGGATTGGTTGGAAACCCTCGAGCAGTCCAGGGTTCTCACCACCCCTCAGTTAGGTTACAAACCTATTTAAGATGGGCTGGGTCTCCATACTTTCCCTATTCTCTCTTGCTGTCTCCGTTACCCCCTTGGGTGTTCTCTTTGCTGAGGTCAGGCCTAGAGCAGGTGCGTTTGGTCTTGTTGAACGATCTCCTGGAGTGAATGCAAGGGGGGCCTTAGCCCAGCCCTCTCCTATTGGGTTGGGGTGGCTCTGTAGGCCCTCTTAAGAGACTCTATCTTGAAACATGAAAACCGATCCTATTCATTTGGAAAGAGTGACTAGTTAGAACCAGCTAACATGCTCTTCTCTTCCCCTCCCTCCCTCCCCCCTCTCCCCCCCCCCCCTGCCATTTATTCTTCGGGGTGAGGGGGTTATTCCTTTCACTAGTCGTTTTCATGTACTAAAGCTGAGAACTGGAATGCTCATTAAGAAAATATGCATGGCCATTGAGCCCACGCAAAGGCCAGAAGTGGCCAGGTTTGCACACAATCTGAACTGTCAGTCATCGAGCAGAGGAGAGAGCTTCGCTTGCTCATAAAGACTTTGCGTGCAAGCATCTGGGTTTTGTGGTAGAACCTCAATTAGTCGCGTGTTCCTGAAGGGAACGTACAGGGACTGAGGGGGGAGGGATAGCTCAGTGGTTTGCACATTGGCCTGCTAAACCCAGGGTTGTGAGTTCAACCCTTGAGGGGGCCATTTAGGGATCTGGGGCAAAAATTGGGGATTGGTCCTGCTTTGAGCAGGGGGTTGGACTAGGTGACCTCCTGAAGTCCTTTCCAACCCTGATCTTCTCTGATCCTCTGAGAGGATTGAAAAAGGGCTGGGATGGGGTTGTTCCTGTCAGAGCACTCGGGTGCTTGCTGAGTAGCAGAGCTGAGCCGCAGGGATTTGGGGAAGGCGATTGTGTTCTGTAGCTGGATGTACCTTCTGCAGCGCTCTGGAGGGTAAAACTTGTGATGGATTCATTTAAATTTTAAAAATGGGGATTTTGATTGAATTCAATATGAAAATACCACCTAGCTTCTATGCAGTGCTTTCCTTCCTTGTGGAGAGAGCACTGGACTTAGGGTCTCTGCCAGTGCCCTGCTGGGTGACCTTGGGAAAGTCACGTCCCCTCCCTTCCTCAGTTTCCCCAACTTTAAAATGGGGGTGATAGCTCCTTTTGTAAAGTGCTGTGAGATCTATAGATGATGCTACGTAAGAGCTAGAGCGTATATTTTTTTCCAAAGGAGGAAGCTGATTGCCATTACCCTTGTGACTCTTTGCTGCCAGTCTGCCCAGCGCCTGGTTTTCTGTGCCATGGAAGACCTACCAAAGAAATGAACCCCATTCCCCAGACGGAGTTGGGCATTTCCTCCTCCCTGCCCATGTGCTGACCAGTCTGGGGTTTATATGAGTCCGCTGCGCTGCACTGGAATGTAAGGACTCTGACAGCGACACTGGCAGGTTGCAGCTGGCTCTCTAGTGCTGAGTTAAATGCCTCTGGGGCTGCTGTGCCTCCGGTTTCGATGCCTCTTTGCTGTGCCTCCTGGCCACCTGAGGCTGAAGTTTCTTCCTCCTCCCAGCTTGTCTGTTGCAAGATGAATGCCTCCCTTAGGTGTCCCCAAGCCACGAAATCCTGGGTCAGATATGACCACACTGCTCCTGGTTAATATGCCTCTGCTGCTGGCTGGCTTTGCGTGTGAAGGGGAGAATGAAGAACTCCCTTTCGTTAGACCCAGAAGTCCATTGCACGTACCAGAGCGGAGTTGTTGCTAGATTCCTACTCTGTCTTCATTCAGCAGAGATGGCCCAATCTTCCAGTGCCCACCTGTGTTCAGTCGCAAATTACATTTCATGCCTCACCGAACTAATGCGAAAACACACAAATACTTCTCTACAGTGTTTGAGTTTTGGCGTGTCACTAAGTGATGCAGAAAGTGGGGGAGTCTTACACAAACTTTTGGGGACCAACTCATCACCAAGAGGCTAAAGAGAAATGTTCTGTGCTGCATATTTTGTTTCCTTTCCAGTGACAAATGCCCCCTGAAACATTCATGTTTGGTCCCATCTTTGCAATGAGGTTAGCAGTGCAGTTCGCCTCAGCATTCTGTGCCTTCTCTGTCCCATTTGGGCCAAAGGAGAGTTGTCCAATCATGTTTTAAGTAGCTGAGGACTAAGAGATTGCCAGATCGAGATGGAACCTGGTGCGTGGAGAGTATAGAGGCTTTTGCTGATATAGTAGAATTCACTCATTTGCTGTTTTCTATCTATCGAGCTCCCTGCTTGGCTGATAAGTGAGCAAGACAAGGCCTGGGGATGAATATCTCTTAGGCTTTCCTATTGTGCTTTCCCCTCAAATGGCCAGGAAAATGGCCAGCAGCTGTGAGACTTAGCTGTGGGGTTTATATCCCATCACTATCTTATATTTTTCCTATAGCACCCATTGCCACAGAGCCTCAAAGTGCCGTACACAAATCATATACCTTTATCAAGCAGCGTGACCATTACTGCATCAAGAAAAGGAGGACTTGTGGCACCTTAGAGACTAACACATTTATTTGAGCATAAGCTTTCGTGAGCTATAGCTCACTTCATCGGGAAGTGAGCTGTAGCTCACGAAAGCTTATGCTCAAATAAATGTGTTAGTCTCTAAGGTGCCACAAGTCCTCCTTTTCTTTTTGCGGGTACAGACTAACACGGCTGCTACTCTGAAACCTGTCATTACTGCATCGTGTATCTTTCAGAGAACCAAAGCACAGATGAGTGATTGGGGGAATACGGTTACTAACTGAGCAGCAGTGCTTAGATTATGATGTATTTAATTCAGAAGGCCCAAGAAGCTGAGAAACCAGCCGCTTAGTTGTGTTGCATTTTACTTAAAAATACAAATCGGACACCACATTGGTTTTAAACAGGGGTGGGTGGGGAGCATGGATTGTAGCAGACGCTGTATATTTATACACGTTAGCTGCCAAAAGTCGACTGTGCAGCCATCGTAGGAAGCTCTCCTTCCAATTACTGAGTAATCATTTAATACCTGCTACAAGGTACTTCTAATTTCCTAGGTGTTGCACTGTTCAGCTGAATGGATCATTCCAAGATCTTGACTACCAATCAGTGCTCTGACTCTGAGGCAGTTTTAGCTCCTGATGGGTGTCTGGCCTTTATTTTTTGGACCAGAATGGCCCTTTTTCAGCTGTTGTTTGCTGGCTAGACCTGCAGTGTGCACTTGTCACTGTCCCCAGCAGTATTTTCTACCTGGCTGCCCAGACCTAGCTTGGTTGGGTTGGGAGGGTTTGGACAGTGCCTCATGCCTCTGTTTTAAATGGTAACATGCCTGTGTGCGGACAGGGATCATCTTTTTGCCACTGGATGGCGCCAGAGAGAGCAACTGCGGGGGGGGGTGGGGGGGGAGATTTCAACGTGCCTCTTTGGGAAAGTGGTGAGACAAACCCTGGTAGAAGATGATGAATACTTGAGTGAGTAGGATTGGAGATTTTTTTATGGGGTGGCGGGGGTGGGGGGATGAAACAACACTAAACAAGGAGTCTCACGGCCGCACCGGCGATCCCAGCCGTCTAGCCGAGCTCTGTGTTCCCTGCACGATGTGCTCGCAGCCGCGCCAGGGAAGCAGACAATTCACAGTGCTGAGGTCGGCGTGTGCATCCCCAGCTAGTTTCTCTGCTGCCTGCAAAGAGCAGTTCATCAACCAGAGTTTAAAGCTAGAGTGACTCTTGCTTCTCATCATGCTGCCAAAGCCCCCTCATTCCCCAAAGTGAGAGGAGAAGGAACATGATATTTTAGTCTGGCAGAAGGCAGCATGCTAGTGCTGCCTGGAGTGAAGGGGAGCCACTTTAAAACATAAGTGTGCTCCAGCATGCCTGCTGAAATCTAGCATCATTTTTCCTCCCCGGCCCCCCACCACGCTCCACCCAAAAAACCAATCCCACTGCCATAAAGAGCAAGTTAGGGGATGTTTAATGGTGTAAAAAAACGTGGAAAGCCATTTTCGGGTCTGGATTAAATATTGATCACTTGTATAGCACTTAACCTCCAAGCATGTCCAATGTTCACGCGCCATACCTCCGAAGGGGGAAAGGAAGTGGAGGACCATGACTTCCCCGAAGCTCCAGAGGGAACCTGTGTCATTGTTAAGGTTGGAGCTGGGGAGTGACTAGTTTTCAATCCTGTGCTCAGACCGGGGCAGTGCCTGTTCCAGTCACCAGGCAGGGACAATACTTGGCATTTAACTAGAGGTCACCTGCGCCCATCAGATAGATAAACTGGATGAAGGGCCCTGTGGCCCCAATCTGAGCTATTTTGCACCATTTAACTTGAATGTATCTTAAAGCTGTTGTGCAGGAGGCAGATTGCAGTGCTGAGGTGAGGAGTTGTTGCAGGGAAGGGGTATGACTGAGTATGAGCAGAAGATCCTAAAGCACCTGTCAGTCTGGTGTTAGTGCTAAAGCCACTCTCGTATAAATAGCGTGGATCTGACTCTCCAAGGATCTGAACGCTTCCTCTGATAGCGAAAGGTTGCTTCACCCATCTCCCAACTGAAAAGTCAAATTGCATCTGTGGCTGTAGGAATGATCGTTCAGATACGCATCCGTGCAAATGCCCATAGCCTCCCAGCTGGGTGTCTCTGTAATGAAACAAACGCACTGTATATGCCCCAAATCCAGCTTTTAAATGCCTACAACTCTCTCCTCCTGGGAAGTACCATGTGCCCCCCTAACCTTCATGGGGAGAGACTGCTGTACATCCGAGATCGCGGGGAGGGGCTGTGAGGACGGCCTCCTTGTTGAGCATTGGTTGCTTTACTCTGCATATAAACCAGCCAGCCACATCTCTCTGGAGCTCCTTAATTTGTTCACCTGCTTTTCTCCGTTTTCTTCCTTGTTTTAATGGGCTAGTAAGTGGAAGATTCCTGTTTTAAGCAGCAGAACATTACACTTCATTAGCTGCATTACACACTTGGTTTAATTTACAATTAGCCTTAGCTAATAACAAAGTAATCTGATTGCTCAAATGGTGAGCATCTTATCTCCCCTCCTGGTTTACCTCCACTCCCGCCCCTTTCCATGGAGGCTGGTAACGAAAGACCCATTCTCTTCCCACCCAGCCACCTCCTACTCCCTTGTTAATATATTTCACTCTGCCATTTGCATTGAGCTGTGGGTCTGAGCTGCCAGAAGGGATCATTCACAAATGCAGCACGGCTGCTTAATGCAGGTTTCTCCAGGGCCTGGTCAAGCCTGTTAGATTAGCTACAGAGAATGTTTCTCACTATCGCTGTAATGCACCATGTGTGTTAAATACATTTTAATAGCCTCCAGCATGGGATTTTTGAAGGAGCCTCAGTGATTTTAGGTATCCAAATCCCTTTGAAACATCATTTGAGTTCCCAACTCCCTGGGGGAATCCTAGCCTAAATGCAAAATTATCACTGTTCAGCCAGACTGTGTTATAAACTGTTTGCTACACCTGCCTTTGAATGGTGTTTAAGTGTGACTTGCCAAAAGCCAGGTGAGAGGCAAAATCAGCCAGTTTATGATAGTTGGTGATTCAGACCAGGGGTTTTGTCTGGGATTAGTAAAGCAGAGACTGAAGCCCCCCAGATGCTCGGGGGGGTATCAAATCTGACCCAGGCCCAGCATTAGTCCTCGTGCCGTGTGATTTATGATGGAAGGGTGGGTCCTGAAAGAGGGCTGATGCAAACAGGAGCAGCATCCTTACTTGATGCCATTGGGGGGTGCATGGTTTGGGATGTATAAATAAATTAGCTAGTGTGATGATTGAGCAGGGAGTCCAAGGAGGCTGCTCATTAGATCAGAGTGGCATTGGCAGCTGGCAGTCAGCATGGAGGATCCTCTCTTGGTTAGTGATGGAAGAATTGCTCAGCTAAGGAAATCAATCTCTAGGCTTTTTTTTAAAGCACTCAGCATTATGGCATCTAGAGCTTGAAATACAAAATAGCTAGCGTACATGCGTGTGCATGCCGTAATTCTGGAACACTGATTCTGTAGCAGCTGGTGACTGATGCTTTGTAAAACTTCTGCAGTATTGTAAAATATTTGCAATATTTGTGTCCTTTTCAGAGCAGTGTACAGGGAAACCGAAAGAAACCATCCAGAGGAGCAGCAGACTTTTATAGAGGCGGTTCTGTAACCAAAAGTCAAGCAATTTAGTACTAAAAACCTGGGGGACACTTTAGCAGAAGAACTTTAGACGTGGGTTTCCCTGTATGTGATGTGCAGTGTTGTATTCCATTCTTTTATCTCTAATGAAAATAATAGTTAGCTCTTATATGGCACTTTCCATCAGTATCTCTCAAAGTGTAACCCACACACCTCCTGGGTGTGGTGTTCTGTCCCATCTAGTGGCACCGAGACCACTTAGAGAGAGAGAGATTGAGTCTATTCTACAGCCTTAGCTAACAGCCAGATGGCTTTTAGCTCGTGCAGTAGAGGCTCATGCATTTAGCTCCAGAGGTCCCAGGTTCGATCCCGCCCACCGTCTGTGTTACAAAAGCACTTGATGGGAAAGGTCAGCATGATCTCCATTTTACAGAGTTTTATATAGTGTGATCTTGGGTAGTTCTGTGTGTTGAACTCAGGCTTACACCTCCATAGCACCCAATGTGCATTTACAGCGACAGAAGCTTTTTTTGTTGCTATATTGGGTAGCAGTTCTCTATTAAGAATCTTCATATGATGCCAGGTTAGAATATATACAGCTCCCAAACTCCCAGATTACACGTGAGAGGGAAGGTCTTGTGATTTGAGCCTGGAAGTAGGGGCTTGTTACTGCCCGGCAAACCAGGCTGGGAATCACCAGGCAGTAACACCCCAAGTGAACGCTGCTAGAAGTGGGAAGGTCTAGAAGTGGCCTAGAAGTCCGGGCGTGTGCTTTGGCTTCTACCACATGTAATGTACTGCAATATTTGCAATAACTGGATATCGTACAGCACGTGGTAGACAAATGATTGTAGTGGGAAGGACTTGCAATCAGGGGCTGTTCTTGTCTGTTAGACAACCAGATGGGAGAATCACCTGCTTCAAAATCTGCATGTTGCCTCTTTTCAAACTGGGTTCCTCAGCAGATCCTTGCAGAGCGATAGAGAGTTTTCATTTCTTAATTAGTGTTTTTCACATAGGAAGAAAGTTCTGTAGACGTTCTAGCTCCATTCAAACAGCTCAGACTGGGGCTTATAGGGACTGGCTCAGGGGCAAAATAGGCTTCATGTATGTACCACTTCCAGTGCCCGTAGGGAAACTGGTGACCTTGTCATGCGACAGACTCTGATCAACAAAGAACAGTTAACCGTCTCTCCTCTTTGGAAGTGAGGGAGGCTGGCCTCAACTGAAGTTAAGGTCTGGAAGATCCTGTCGATCTGAATAGATGTTTGAAGCCTATTTCTAGTTGGGGTATTTTGCCCACCTGACCCATACCACTGCTGCACGGTGTAGTGTCACCTTTCTTGGCTGCATACCCAGAATTAGTATTGCAAAAGGCAGTGCTCGTAGAAGAGGCCATGTTCCTCTGGACAGCACCGATAGGGCAAGCCTTTAGCCTTCTCTACCTGGCCCATCTTTTACATATCGTCCATGGACATTATGCTCTCTGCACCATCCACTCTGCTGTGGCCCGCTATTGGTCTCATGCTTTACCAGCAGTGCAGTTTTTTCCCCTCTCCTCCCTCCCTCAGATACCCAGAGCGTTTTAGAGGGACTCTAACTTTGGGCAGCCCATGAAGAGCAAATAGCAAGATTGCATTGAAACTTTGGGTCTCCCATGAGCTGCCACTGCACTGTCAGATTAACATGGGTCTCTGATGGTTTGGTGATATCTGCTTAGCATAGGTCATGATACGGAGGCAAAGTCTCAAACATGGCCCAGCTGCATAACATGTGCTAAGTCAAGTTAATCCCTCGAGTCCTGGGTGACCCACTAACCATGAATGCCTCTCCTCTTCTCTTCCTCTCCTAGGTGGTGGCTAACGCGGTGGCTGCCTTGTCGGAGATCAGCGAGTCGCATCCCAACAGTAACTTGCTGGATCTAAACCCTCAGAACATTAACAAGCTGCTGACGGCCCTGAATGAATGCACCGAATGGGGCCAGATCTTCATTCTGGACTGTCTGTCTAACTACAACCCCAAGGATGACCGCGAGGCTCAGAGGTACATGCGCTGGCTCACACCCTTCATGTGTGGCTAGTAGCCTTCCTGCAGTAAAATTCTGACGGATTAGCTAGTGTCCCATCACCTGTGTGAGGGTGGGGGCTTGATGTAATGGGCTGTGATACGGGCCTCGAATAGCAGAAATAGACTTCAAATGAAGCAGTTTGAAAAGCCACGAGGGCTTGATATTCCAGGTATTGCGCACAGAAGAGTCCATTGGGAACTGCTATTAAGTTGCACAGACCCCCATCTCTCTGCTCTCCATGTTTCCCTTAAAGGGCTCTACTCTTCATAGTAAACCACGGGTCCAGCAATGGATCCGCCAAGACCAGTGGTGGTGTGGCAATTGGTACGTGCACTTTGCACAACACAGAAGCTGGTAGCACTACGCCTCTTAAAGGAGACGTGGAGAAAATAAATTGGGCTCTGTGCCCTTTTTTTGCTCTTTTTGCATAAAGAGGGGCCTGAAAGCCTTTTTTGTTTTCTTTGTATGAAACAGCTTGTTTTCTCACATTATTTCAGGTTCTGTCAAGGCTGGAAAATTCGATGGTGCCAAGAAAACTAGTCTAAATTATGGCATCGCGGGACGGACGATAAAGTTGAGGGATGAAATGAGGAAGCAATTTCCGTCACTGTTTAAAACTCATTGTTTTGGGGAATACCGCTTTAACGTCAGTGGCTGACGTTGAGAAGAAGAGCTAGTGTTAGATTTCATTCCCCTAACCCCCGCTCTTCAGTTAAGATGTCAAGAAGTCCTAGCAAACATGTGTTAGACCTTCCCTGTCCTCCACCAAAGCCAGGAAAGACCAATCTCTATGTCTTGCATAGTAGGGTGGAAAACAAGCAGAAAAAAGCACTGCTTTAAAAAAAATCGCCTTCTGCTTTCGGTATCCTTCATAAAGAAGCTAAAAGGGCGCAAGCCTCCTTTAATTTGCTGGGTTTTTTCCAGTGCCTGCATTTTTGAGGCAGAACAGATAATCCCCTTTAAAAAAAAATTATCAGGCAGTTTTACTGAATTTTCCCCTCGTCCTTGATGTTTTAAGATTCCCTTGTCTTGTTTCAGAAAACAGGCTCTTGGTCAGCTCTAGGACCCTACAGAGATCTCCAAGCCCCAGGCCTGTGTTGTCCTAGCTTCGTCCGAATGGGGCTGCCTGTTGAACGGCTCTGACTATGTCCCGCTCACTCTTCATATTTAAATTCTCTAAAAGGGTGTGGAACTGAATGGAATATAAATGCAGTTTCTGCCTTATATGGTGGTTGGCATTGCTGACGTCTGATTGCAAGGGGTTACTTGCCAACCATGGTTTCCTGGGTCCTGTTGTGTTTCTGAGAGACCCCCCATTCAGCTGAGGTCTTATGGGAGAAATTCAGAAATAATCTGAAAATCCACATAGTCTTTTCTGTCTCTAGCATCTGTGAGCGGGTGACTCCCCGGCTGTCTCATGCCAACTCGGCCGTGGTGCTTTCTGCTGTGAAAGTCTTGATGAAGTTCCTGGAGCTCTTACCCAAGGAGTCTGACTATTACAACATGCTGCTGAAGAAACTGGCCCCTCCGCTTGTCACGCTGCTGTCTGGAGAGCCTGAAGTTCAGTATGTTGCCCTGAGAAACATCAACTTAATTGTGCAGAAAAGGTACAGGCCAGAGTGCTGCTCTCACTGGGTGTGGTGAAAGGGGATCTGGCTGAGTTAATCCATTCAGAAGTTTCTGTGTGTCCAGGTGTGCTAAGTGTGAGGACCCAACCCCTGGCTCTGAGGAGTTGGTTGACTAGTCCCGTTTCCTGTATTCTGGAACGCACAGTTGTCGGCTAGAGTCATTGACTGTTTTTACAGCTGATTGGTTCTACCAGCATCACTGTTGTGTTTCTTTAGCCAGCCAAGATTTCTTGGGGAAGGCGATTTGGGACAGGCATTCCTTTTCTCCCCTCTCCCTGCCATAGAGACACTAAAGATCCTTCCCTCCACTCTCAATCAAAGAATCTAAACCGGGAGAAGGAGATCAACATTTATTTTTCTCAGCAGGTTCAAATACTGTGATCTCTCGGTAATATTGAGAAGGTGGGATGGGTGTGGCACAGGAGCTGGTACGTTTGGGGAAAATGGCTCTATGTTGATATAGGTGTCTAGCCACTGACGGAAGAACTGAAGGAGAGACTCTGGTGGTGTAGGTGGCATGATGTGTTGGGAGGGTGTTATGCATGCGTGCAGGGCAGGTGGGGATGGAGGCAGAGTTAAAGCGGCTTGAACCCGGCAGCGTAAAAAATCAAAGGCTTGGAGGTAAAAGATGGGTGTTAACTGGAAATGCAGGTCTAATATATTTGTGTGCAAATCATTGCTAGGCGCTGGTACCATTGTGTTCTTAGCAAAAGCGAAGGTTGTCCTAAAAATCAGGTCATCGTTGTTGAAATGGAAAGTCATTGATTTAAAAGTGTGTGCAATTGTGTTGTGTATGTGTGTGTTCCCCAGGCCTGAAATCTTGAAACAAGAAATCAAGGTATTCTTTGTGAAGTACAACGACCCCATCTATGTCAAACTGGAGAAGCTGGACATCATGATCCGCCTGGCATCCCAGGCAAACATTGCCCAGGTCAGTTACTCCAACTGCAATCATATCCCCGACGGATGGGGTATACCGGCTCCAAAATGCATGCCATGAGGGAAGATTTATACACAAATTAATACCTCTAAAAGTGTTCTCTGAACTGTGGTACAATAAACAGCAGCAAATCAGTGTTAACTCTGGCACAGTGTACGGTCTGCAGTTACTTAACGGAGGGGTTGGAAATTCCTTAGTGATTTAGATGTTAATAGCATTGTACAAACCTTGCAACACACTTGTTAGGTAGGTTTCAGGGTAGCAGCCGTGTTAGTCTGAATCTGCAAAAAGAAAAGGAGGACTTGTAGCATGTGAGAGACTAACAAATTTTATTTGAGCATAAGCTTTCTTGAGCTACAGCTCACTTCATCAGATGCATGCAGTGGAAAATACAGTGGGGAGATTTTATATACACAGAAAACGTGAAACAATGGGTGTTACCATACACACTGTAACAAGAGTGATCAGGTAAGGTGAGCTATTACCAGCAGGAGAGAGAGAAAACCTTTTGTAGTGATAATCAAGGTGGGCCATTTCCAGCAGTTGACAAGAACGTGTGAGGAACAGTATGGGGATGGGGGGAATAAACATGGGGAAATAGTTTTACTTTGTGTAATGACACATCCACTCCCAGTCTTTAGATAGGGGGTACGTTTTACAGACTGGAGTTGCAGAAACAAACAGAGCTGAAGTCACTTGCATATGAGTTGGTGGCAGGGTCGAGATTAGAACTTGTGAATTCCTGCCCACTCAGTGTTCATATTCCCATTCTGTGCTGCTTCTGTCCTGTCATCCCAGTACCTGAAATTCCACCATGGTCTATCGCTTCTCTCCTAGGGTGTGTTTCAAGCACTAACCCCTCTTTGTTAACACAGAGCAATTCCATCTGCAGCTGATGTGCCACCCTGTTCCATTTTATAACTAAATATTCTTGTTTAATGTGGCATATTTAAAATAGCTGTTTGTCACAATTTATGGGAAGTGATGGAGCAAGGCAGCCCCATGTCACTCATCTGCGGGGCACGTGGAAAATCTGTGGAAAATCAATTGCCAGGAATATAGATGTGTAGCACTCCTCTTGGATTTTGGTTTGCAGATTCCTCACTAAATTTTGAAGTGCCTTCTGCTAGATAATGCAGCTGATTTTCAAGAGCTGCAGAGTAGTCTGGAGAACTAAGATCAAAGCTGAGAACTTGGACTCTCATGTCCACTTCCCAGTTCTAAAGCCACGTTTATAAAGCAGGCAAAGCTCAATCACAGAACTCAATAATGGCCTCAAGTGGAACCTACTGAGAATAAACCCGTTGCTCCCCATCTGATTCACTCTGTGTTTCCACTTGGGACAAGACACTTAATCTGTTCCTCAGTTTCCCCATTTGTGAAATGGGGATACTTGCCTCTGAGGGGTTTTGAGATGTAGCTGATGTTGGTACAGCACTTAACGTTACGTTGAGCTGTACGTCTGTAAACGTACATGTGCCTAGAACTATGGATGGGCACATTTTAAATTAACCCAACTAAATACTTTGAGCCCAGAATGTTTAAAGCTCTCTGTGCTCTGGGGATCAGTAGCTTCATTTAATTTTCAAGTACCTAAGTGGCATGGCTAGGTAGAAATGGAGGAGGAGCCATTGGAAATGTTATCCAGACTTCATGGCTCAAATGACTCGTATTTTGGGTGATGCTTTTCCCAACAGGTCCTGGCGGAACTCAAGGAGTACGCTACCGAGGTGGATGTTGACTTTGTCCGCAAGGCTGTGCGAGCTATTGGACGATGTGCTATCAAGGTCGAGGCAAGTAACTAACATTGGTTTATAGGCTTGACTCGTTGCCACAATATCTGAGCACTTTAGAAATCTGAATGAATTTCTCCCCTTCGGCCTTGTGTGGTTTCTTATCCTTATTTTAGAGATTGAGTCACTTGCCCCAAGTCATACTCTGTGAGTGTGTGAGAGAGAGAGAAACAGAGCCTGGGATGGAACTCTGATCTCCTGAGTCCCAGCTCAGTGCCTTAATCACAAGATTGTCCTCTTTCTCTCAGATCCCAACCTACTGGAAGGATAGTGGGCAGATCCTCGTCTGATGTAAATTGTCATAGCTCTGTTGGTTTCAGTGGAGATGACAATTTATACCAGCTAAGAATGCCCTGGTCGCTGTGAGCTGGAGTGATGACAATTTATACCAGCTAAGAATGCCCTGGTCGCTGTGAGCTGGATCTTTAAAGGAGAGGTCCTATTTGTTTCATAAGAAATGCAGAGGACTCAGTGCAATGAAGGAATGGCTTGTGTCCCCAGTTCCATTTGAATAGGACCTACAAAAAGAATTGGGGAGTGTTTTTTATTTTTTTCAGCATTCGGAGTTGAAGTCAATTGCAAAATGGAACGCACGCACTCCAAAAGACTCTAGCGGGTTGTCTAGTTTTAAAGATCTGTAAAACCTGAAGCTTTATTCAGATGTCTGTTAGTCTGACTCACGTGAATGGCTTTTCATGAAAATTTGCAGGTATCTAGAACAACCGTGTAGAAGATCCCTTGTCAGGTCAACGGCCACCTACAAATGACAGTATTAAGGTGGTGTATTGATTTAACTTTTAAAGCAAATCTAGTTGTTCTGAAAGGTGCTCGACAGCTATCACTGTAGTGTAAGGTTAGGCTTGTAGTTAAAGTGATTTAGATAAGCCAGTGGAAAGAGCTGTGTGGACTGTCTTATTTCCCAAACAAGGCTGATTTAAATGGAAACAAGAGTATCCACACAGGTTTGCACCACTTGGACTAATCGGTGCAAGTTTGTATGTAGACAAGGCCTCAGACTGCTTCATCCATCTGCAGGATATATATGGCCTTTGATTAGCCCTCTTATCCCCACCACCTTGCTGTTCCCTGGTTCTTCTGGCCCAGATCAGTGCTGATAGAAAAATTTGTCCCTGCGATGGAGTTTCCTCCTCCATCTCTCAAAGCTGCCCAGAGGCAGTGATCAGCACTGGTCTGTCTGGATTTCCAGGCTGCAATGTCGCCAGATGCCAGCATGCGTCCTCTGTGGCCAAGTAGTCGGAACAGGTTATTTGAAGAGTAGCAACAGTGACAGAAGAAGAGGATCTGAGATTGAAAGAGCAGAGGCTATTAAGCAGTTTGGACGAATTAGAGGTGGTACTTTTTAGGGGCTAGGCTTCTCAGCCAGTCCCTGACGAGTCCACTCCAGGCCCTTTAGAATCCCTTCAGGTTAGAAGTTGGGCTACGTGTCCCTCCTCGATACAGAATGGACAGCACATTCCCAAGGTATCTGGATGTCATCCGAGTCTCTCTCTCCCATCAGGTATTCATAGAATCATAGAAGATCAGGGTTGGAAGGGACCTCAGGAGGTCATCTAGTCCAACCCCCTGCTCAAAGCATCACCAACTAAATCATTGTGTGAGGGCCATGCCCAGCATGAACAAAGGCTAACAATGTCCCAGCTAATTTGCAATGGCAGTCCGTTAGCATGTAACCCTGCCTTTGTATATCCTAATTGGCTGAGTTAAACCTTGCTTTTAGCAACCTCCCTTTGATGACGTTGCTTTTACAGAATAGTTCTGTTTATGTCTGACAAGAACCAAATTTAAAAGGTGGCAAGTACCATGCAGCCTACTACAGGGAAAAATGACACTTTCATCTCTTGGTTAATCAGTATCTGTTCTCAGTGCCCCAGAGTTTACTCCAGGCTGTTTTCACTGCACATGGGGACTAATGGAGGGCTCACTGCACTCTCTCAGCCGTCCAAGTGCTTAGTTTCTGATGACTTAGAAATCTGCCTTTGACAGAGGGTGCAGCCAGCGGGAGCTCATGATGAATGAGCGTTCACAGGGAACCACATCTTCGCCTTCAAGAATCCTGCCTTTCATCTAATTGTGTCTCTTCTAGAAGAGTTGGCTTGTGAATAAATTTGTATCTACTGTGACTCGAGACAGCACAGTGGCAGTATCTGGCGCAGGCATGGAGGCTTGTGTCTCACCTGCAGGGCGAAAGGGAAGCACGCCGTCCACAGCTGTGATCGGAGAGTATAAATGAAGCCTCAA
The DNA here is from genome assembly GCF_015237465.2 of Chelonia mydas. Lineage (NCBI taxonomy): Eukaryota > Metazoa > Chordata > Testudines > Cheloniidae > Chelonia > Chelonia mydas. Next base: position 19,999,868 of record NC_051257.2, on the reverse strand, counting down.
CATGGCTCCAAAGGCTTCGCTGGCGGGGGCTGAGAAGAGACTAGTAGCAGAGCTGTGGCTAACGTAACAAACACTATGGACCGGGGGAAGGCAGGGAGAAGGGAGTCGTGTTGTTTGTGGACTTTGGTCCAATCTAAGGAACCAGCAGCATTTTAACAAACCTTGCAGTATTTGTACCTCTGTTGTGCACTTCATAGGATGCTGCAGAATTGTACTGGGTTTCATTTGGTTTCTATATAGCACGATTTTTTTTTTTACTCACTTGTATCCCCCCAGATGAAAACCCTTCCTGCTTTAGTGCTGGCTCTTATAACTGGCCAGTTTAATAAAGGATGTACATTTTTCAGTAAAGTGTCCACCTGCAGAAACCTCTGAAATGCCCATTTTAAAAATAGCTAACCATCCACAGGAGACATGGTGCATCTTGCCATGGGGATTTGAGGACTGCTTCACTGAACAAATCCCCCGCTGGCCGCTCCCTTTCAAGGGAGGCTCATGCTACAAATCTATTACACATATCATTTAAACAATGAATGTTGTCCCCTGTGTAACAGATCACACTTCAGTGTTCAACAGGAAAGAATTGCAAACATTAACTTGCTTTTCCTGTTAACTGTTTGCATTTCTAAGCACTTGGACAATGAAGAACTTCCCAAATCTGACCCATGTCTCTTTAAGATCATATAGTAAAAAATAAAAGAAGTCTTTGTTCCCAGAGAGTGAAGCGTTGGAACTGTCCCACATCCACCAGGAGGCAATGCCAGGGGAGGGGGAATAGCCCAATCCTGCACAGCTACTTGGCTGGCAGAGATGGTATTTGGCCTGGGGCCTTGCTGAGATCCCCAAGCACTGCCTTCTGCTGAAGAGACAGCCCACAGGTCTGCCTGCATGAGATTTGTAAGTTGGTTGCACTGAGGCTCTTCTGGTTGACAGGCCTCAAATGATGTTTTGTCAAGTGAGAGAAGAGATCGGAGCAGCCTGTAATCAAGGCAGACACCTTTAAATTACAAGAATTCAGATTGCTTTTTCCCTGCCATCTTAATAGTGTGGTACATACCGAGCAATAATATGGAGACCTAATGTGGTGAATAGAGGAGGTTTGTATTCAGCATCTATCTGTCACTGAGAATTTCTAGATCTTCTGCTTTCAGTGCAAGCATGCAGAGATGGAATGAGGCAAATGACATGGGTGAGCCACGTTCTCCGCTTTGCCCAAGTCAGGGCTTTAGGTCAGGCTGAGGTTTGTCTTAGAGATTTATGCCCATTGTTAAACTGAGTTTACAGGTTTCCTGATTCAATCTCTCTTTGTTCCTCTTCCACCCTCCCCCAATGCTCTGACACTGTGTAGCTCACTCAAATTGCAAATCCACTTGAGCAAGTTCTGTTTGTACCCTATACTGAATGCTTTATGAGTATATTTATGGGGGCTGCTTATGCACTGCCGTGAGCAATCTGTTCCTCACATTAATCACCTGCTGTGTAATGAGGCGTCACATGCACTCCCCTAGCGCCCAGTTGGCTGTCTTCATTTTGAGCCCTCTGGTGTCTGAGCCACTTAGCTCTTTTGTGGCATCCTGCTTCGTGTATCCCTTTTATCTCCTCTCTCCTAATGAATACAGCTCTCGTTTCTAGGGTCTCCATATGGCACGGAGAGCATTCTAGGGGCCAGTTGTTGCCACTTTTATGGAGTCAGAGTCTGGGGTTTGAAGCTAGTTATTGAGTAAGATGCACTGGCAATAGCTAATCTTCATGAGATTCCAGTCCGGGGTCTGTCGCTGTCCCTGCCGTGCTTGCTTTGTGCTACTAACCCAGCCATGGCAATGGCTTTTTGCTGCTTCTCTCCCCTCCCCACCAACACATGCACACCCACACCTTCTGCCAGCCCCTGTCCAAGTACCCCACTCCTGTCTGAACAGTGATAAGCAACTCCTGCAGTGCATACGTAGTAGGCCGTTCTGTATGTTAGCCAGCAAGGGGATGGCATAAGTATCTCTGCAGATACTATCCATTAATAATAACTTCTGCCTGTATGCAGACCCGACCACCTGCTGGTACAGAATCATTTCAGCCATAACTTTGTCCTTTGGCAAGAGCTTGGGTCAAAGAATCGATATTTCTATTGAGTAAAGCGCCGAATTCCCTGTAACACACAGGCACGGATCGCCATATGGAGCATGCTCTGGAAGTCCATAGACGTGCTCTGAACTGGTTGCCCTCCTTTATCTTGTGGGACTAGCTAAAGTACAGCCCCATTTTCTTCCCCCTGCGTCTACTACTTTGGACTCCAGTTACGTCCAGCGTGCTGGGTGGAAAGGTACCACAGCCTGTACGGTTTCTTCCGCTTGTCTGGAACTGCAGCTGTAGTCTGACTGTGCCGCGTCTCTCCTCTCCCCAGCAATCCGCAGAGCGCTGCGTGAGCACGCTGCTGGACCTCATCCAGACCAAGGTCAACTACGTCGTCCAAGAGGCCATTGTTGTCATCAGGGACATCTTCCGCAAGTACCCCAACAAGTATGTGCAAGTACTGCCGGGGTGTAATGTCGTGGAGGAAAACAACCTACGTTCTGCTTGGCGCAGCCTAGCTAGCCGCTCATATTGTTGGTATAACTAATTTTAGTGCGTGTGGTGGCCCTCCCTCTGAACAGCGGCCCCCGTTCGGACTCTGGTACAAAGGGACTCTAATGTTGGATTGTAAACAGATTGCTGTCTGATTTCGCGATTGGTGTATGGGCAGGATGACTGGCTCTGGTAGGAGGCTCATAAACCCATTTCACTTTAAGAGATTCCAGGCAGAGGTAACGAGTGAAATGCTTATGGGCTTTCCTACCGCTTAGCATTCTCACAGGGTGGGCCAGTACCCCCTTTTAGCTCTCTTGTGCAAGGGGCTCTTGTCCATTCAGCTAGGGCATGATGCATCGGTATCGTTCAGCTGAGTCTCCAGGATCAGTTGGTACTAATGATTAACCTCCTCAGGTTTCTATGCCAGATCCAGTTGTCAGTACTAGGGTAGATGCCCTCCGCACCATCAGGATAATCAGAAAAGCGTGGGAAAGCACTTACCGAATATTAAGCCTAGGATCCCATGCCAATGGCCATGTCCCAACTAACCCATTAGGAGCTGGGGGTGCATAATACACAGATTAGAATTTCCAGCCAAGAAGGGCTGCCAGTGAAAATGCAGGATCTGATACAGACTCGAGGGAAGTGATTCAGCTGATTTGAGCTGTTGAATCAAAGATCCTTTTTTTGAGAGAGAGAGAGAAATGACGGCAACTCTGTGCCTGGAGTTTCTCTCTTGCACAGTCTTGCTACAAAGAGGGGAAAAAATTACAAAGCTCTTGAGGAGCCCTTGAAATCTACCTCCTTTGACACACACTCCTTTGGAAGGGGAGTGTGTAGGAATACTTTCTTGCGGTAATTAATCTCCTTGTTATGTGTCTCTTGTGGCTCATAAAAGTGTAAGTCATTTTGGCTTGGGTCTCAGGGTGTTTTGGTGCAAACAGCCCAGTGAGAGTTGGATGCAGTTACACAACGCTTTGATTTGACCTTGCTAATGGCTGTGCTCTGGTAAATCAGGTATGAGAGCATCATTGCCACATTATGCGAGAACCTTGACTCCCTGGATGAGCCAGATGCCAGAGCTGCCATGATCTGGATAGTGGGTGAATACGCAGAGAGAATCGACAATGCGGATGAGCTGCTGGAGAGCTTTTTGGAGGGCTTCCATGATGAAAGCACCCAGGTAAAACTGTGCTCACCACCCCCTTTCTCAGGTTCTCGTGCAGTGTGTACAAGTGGCTGACGGTTGGGTTGGTCGAGCTGGTTGGAAAATGTTTTTCCCCCACAGAAAACTGATTTGGTTTTTGAATTTTAGCCAAAAACAAAAACAAAAAACACTTTGATTTGGGAAAGCTGATGCTGTGCCTCATGGGAAGTGTCGTTTGTGTGTCCCATGCTCCCATTCTCATCCATAGGTGAGTCTCTCTTGTCTGCCTACATCTACCATAATGCGCCCGTGTCCCCTCCTCTTTAGGAGGGTGTTGGATGCACAATGGGAGATCTAGTCTGGCTGCTGAGGGCAGTCCATAGAGGAGAATGGGGACATTAGGCAACCAAATTACAACTCCCATGAGGCACTACAGCAGCATCTCCAAATCAACCGATTTCACTTTTTTGATGTTGGTTCTGTGACAAAAATCAAACCTTTATGTGGAAAGCAGACCCTTTTTGAAGGGACGCTGTTAGCCAAAAACCCAATTTTCCGTCCTTCAATTTTGGTGGAAAATTTTCAACCAGCCCTATATGTTACGTTTAAACAGCCTGGGGTACCTTAAGTCTGAGGCTGGAATAATGACCTTCTTGGCTGTCTGGAGGATGATTTAAAAGGTTTGTTTTGCTTCTTCCTAGAATACTGATCAGTGCAACAGATAGGTGGGTTTTGCTCTGGGCAAAGGAGAAACCTGATGTACATTAATTAGACCGATAGGTCTTAAAATAACTGCCCCGTTGGCCATGATACTGAGAGATTGTGCTGGTATAAACTATAGGGTAGTCTGCACTGGGATCACTGCTACCCTGACAGCATGTTTTGCATGGCTGGTGAAATGAATACATTGTTTGTGACATGGACTTACAAAGGACAAGCTGGTAAAACCAATTTGAGCTGCTAACCCATTGGGTAAGACACTAACATGCTTCATGGGAAGCATGTCTTTTGTTTTACAATTAGCAGCTGCTTGTTGCCAGCCATGGCATTAAAACACTATAACGAGCATCCACAATCTTGATATGCAACAAGGGACTCCAGTAGCTATGCACTAGCCCCCATGCTGAAGCGAACGTCGTGTACCTGAGGCAGCACTGATGTCGGTGTAGCTCATTTAATCTCTTTGCCGTGTCCCTGCTTTATCTTAGGTGCAGCTCACCCTGCTGACTGCTATAGTGAAGTTGTTCTTAAAGAAGCCCTCAGAAACACAGGAGCTGGTTCAGCAGGTCCTGAGCCTGGCCACGCAGGTAAGCCAAGCTATTCAGTGAGACAAGGAGCTGGTAAGCCATGCTGTCCGTGCACTGCAGTTGCAGGCAGTTTGGCAATGCCAGGGCAGTCTTTGCCACCAAGAGGCAAGATTCAAGGATGTCTTCATGCACACCTAATTTCTCCCCGTTCAGGGAAGAGGGCTTTGATCTACAATATACCAGTTTTCAAAGCACTCTGCGTCAGTTCTTTTGCACTCATTCAGCTGCTACCTAATTCTTTCTCAGCCCTCATTTCTGCCTTGGTGTTTTCTCTTCACTAGCAAGTAAGGCACCGGATGGGAGAGTTCTGTAAGAATCCAAAGAATTTCCTCCTCCAGGAAAATGGTTTGTGACTAAAATCATGCACTGGGTGGAAGAGCAGGGAGAGATAGGACTGGTGGCAAACCCTTCCTAACTAATGGATGCTGCAGCAGAAACTAAGCAAAGTTCTGAACCCACAAGAATTAGGATTTCTTTTAGTCCCAGGCTGCCCACAAACGTGCTGGTTGTGGTGGAGGTTTTAATGATGGGCTAATATCCCAGATCCCAAAACCTACTCTGCTGAGTCACAAAACACTTAAAGGCACCCTAGGATCATAATAGGCTACTTTATTTTTCACAAACCTTGATTCAGTCTGGTTTATTGTATTTTCAAATGAATAACAAGGCATTGCTAGCAATAGGCTCTTTAGTGTGTTGTTATTCTGAGCTCTGATTCATAGGTAGAGATCCCTGTTTTTCACTTCAGCGTGAAAGAATGGGCACGTTTCTCTTCTCGGGTTAGAAGATATTGTTGGTCTTTGCATGTCTCTCATGGGCAGGGTAGGAAAATCTGAGTCCCCCCGCAGTTCTGGTTCAAGTCCCAAGGTTCTGTTGGCTATGGGAAAGCTGCTACAGAAGAAGCATTCTGACTTGAGTCTGAATGTATTTAAAGGCAGTCTGGAGCAAGTGATCTTCCCCTCAACCTCCCTCCTTCATCTGCCCTCATAAAGGCCCTGTCTGACCTTGAGCAGGTGACTACATATAGGATGAATCAATATCCCTTGTTGGGATCAAGAGGGTTTAAAAAAAAGTCCACCATCGAGATGAGCAGCTCACCAGGCGAGGTGCCAAAGTGAGAAGGGCATTAGTAATTGACCTCTAAAGACCTGAGATCATTTCTAGATCATTGCAAGTGAAATGAGTTTAGCCAGCTCAATCTCATTACAAATGGACACTTGTCCATTGCATGCTGGAGAAAGTCCTGAGCCGGGGTGAGGGATGGAGGGGGATTATTGCAAGTCAGAGGTCTGGGATCACAGAACTTGAAAAGGAGGAGGCTGATTGGGTGGGTGAATAAGGACACACAGAGAGTTAGACATATTGCCAAAGCTCTACGGTGAAAACTCACAGGCACTTATCCATGTTATGCTGCTAAACTCCAGCCTGGGTGACCAGTGGACAGCATTTGTTTGCTTTGTTTTTTTAAGCAGAGCTTTTATTTAAAAAAAAAAAAAAAAAAAAAAAAGAAAGAAAGAAAAAAAGGAATGTAGATTTCATGCTAGGGAAGAGTTATCTCCAATAAAACAAAAACGTTGACAGCTAGGGGCCTGGAAAATGGAAGAAAGCCCTAACGATCTGTTCAGTTTGTATCTTCTCATATTGTATTAACTAAATGGAGGAATAAATGAGACCTTTCTGGCATAAAAACACTCTAGATAAAAGTAAATGATTAAAGACAAATCAGCCCCATCCTGCAGTGTTGTCTTGTTCCACCAATGTCCTTGGGTAAGACATATTTCCAGGAATCCTTGTTCATTGTCTTTCATGATACGCATATCATGCATATTCTATCAGTATGTGGCTAAAGGAGTCAATTTGATCCCCTTCCCCTGTCCTCCTGTCTTCACTGTGTGTCCTTCAGGACGTTTTGAAGATCACATTTGAAATGAAATTGTGATACTTTAGTTCTAAAGCATGGCGTCAACTTCTGTGCTTAGTAACCTTGAGGACTTGATCCCTTTTAAATTCCACTAGATGTAAGTTCTCCAGTTTTCCTCTCTGACCATGTAGGTTACCTGTGTTTGGAAACAAGAGCAAGGGGTCAGACCCTGCAATTTTTATTACTAAGGACGATGTGATTGCCACAGAATAGCAATCTGTTGATAGCATCTTTAGGCTGCTTTTCCAGTGGGTAGTTTCAATGCAAGAAAGCAGGGTTACTGCAGAAGCAGGATATAGTTGCAGTGGTCAAGCCTGTTCAACCCCTTGAGTAATGCAGTGCTTTGTCTCAGGATTCGGACAATCCAGACCTGCGGGATCGCGGCTATATCTACTGGCGCCTTCTCTCCACGGATCCTGTGACTGCCAAAGAAGTGGTCTTATCGGAAAAACCTCTGATTTCTGAGGAGACTGACCTGATCGAGCCAACTCTGCTGGATGAGCTGATCTGCCACATCGGGTCACTGGCTTCTGTGTACCACAAACCACCCAATGCTTTTGTTGAGGGCAGCCATGGGATCCACCGCAAGCACTTGCCAATTCACCATGGAAGGTAAGCCGGGAGCAAGCGTGGAGGGTGTCAGAGGGCTGCTGTTTTCTTTCCTCCTAATAAGCCCACTTAAAAGATGCAAGGGCCTGCTACAAAAGCTAGATTTTTTTTTTTCCAGTTGCAGAGATGTCCGCACATCATTCATCGAGCCTTCTCAGAGCCTGTCCCATGATAGGATCTCACCCTGGTTGTAGCCTCTGAGCTTCTAGACCAAAGGAGATGGGAAGCATCCTAGAGATGAATCTGTTCGGTATTGGGCAAGGGGAAAGAGAAGTTCACACTGTTCTTTGAGAGCACACGGGGAGGAGGGTCTGATATAGGAGCTGGGAAAATAGGGTGGTGCAAGTCTGGCAGGATGAGAAACACACCAGCCAAACCCAGTAGTTGTGCACACAGCCAGTGGGAGGTGTACGTTTCTGTGATGGTACAAAAGGTTTGGGGGGGAAAGCAGGACTTAGAGGCCTTTGTTATGTGGAAAGTGTCTCCCTTCTTGCACTGCCAATTACACTATTGGCCTCTCCTCCTGTGGGGAATGCAAAGTGGGGAAGAAAAAGCCAAGATCTCTCTCTGATGCTAGGAATCTTTGAAAGCAGGGAGCATGGCGAAACCTGTTGGCCACAATCACTGAAGTTTGGCCTGGGCTAACATGAGGTCAGGTTGATGTCTGAACTATGGTGGAAGGCCTGAACTACCCTGTGACAATCAAAATGGGTTGGGTTGGGTGTGATAGCCCGCCATTTCTCTACAGTTAAAGAACAAACCAAAAAAAGCCCCTCTGGGATCGCAGCCTGAGAAATTGGCTGGTGCTCTGGAATCCAGTAGTGAGTGTTACCAATCCGCAGGGATTCTTGCTGTATTGCTGCTCACTTTGTTACCATGGCTGCTTTCTCAGGTGCGCACTCCGGCTTGCTAAATGTATTAATTCCAGTTGGAGCTCTGCTTGCAGCAGGCGGTATGAGATCAAAGCTCACCTTTCGAGGCAGAGTACCAGAAACCCTGGGAAGTGACATCTGGAGCACTGTACTTTTTTGCCATCTTACTGACAAGTCCATATAGGCAATTGTTCCTTTGCTGTTTTCTAGCACCGTCCTTCCATACATACTGCTACTCTTAACAGCTAAAGGAGTTTCTGTAACCTGACTGACTTTGGGATGTTGAATTGCCTTTTCCCTGGTTATGAAACATCGTCTGGCAGTGCTGCCCCAGGGCCTGCGGTAACAAGCCCTTAGGAGACCTGTGTTTTGATGTACAGTGTAGTACTCGTGTGCACGGAGGCAGGGAAAGTTGTGGCTGCACTGCTCAGGCACTCTTCCCACCCACAGGCTCTCCAGAATAGTAGAGGTGTTGGTCCCATAAGCAGCTCGGATCCACAGTGTGACCAGCTCTCTTGTGCAGAGCTCTTCAAATCATTGCAGACGCCAACATCTCTTACTTGTCTAACCAATTCAAGGAATTCAGTTCTCACTGAGAGCTCTAGCTTTATCAGCTCCCAGTGCATGCTGCTTATCTGACTTGACACCGGCAGCTGCTACTCAGCCAGCCCACCCACTCTGCTCTTTCAGCGTAGCTATGTTTTATATCTCTGCATTGCTCTGGTCTTGTTTGCTACTTAATTACCTGTTGCCTGGGCCGAAAACAGCTCTGGCTTCAGCAGCAGCAGCAGTAGGGAAAGGGGGGGAAATGAAAATTTTAAGAAGCCCTTTAAATTCTGATACCAGGCTCTGGCATCTTTCATAAATTAAAAGTGAGTGCTGGGGTTCCATGGCAAACCGTGTTTCCTCTGCTTGAGGTCAGCCTAACAGAGTCCATTACTGTAACGATCTCCCTTACTCCCAGACGAAGGACAGATTGATCAAGCTCATGCAAAGGCCTCCTGTGCAGCAGTGCTGCTGTGAGCCAAATTGCCACCTTCAATCATGTCTTCATAATAAGCAGCCTGTCGGGGGCACTGCTGTGGGGAGAGTGAATTCATGCACACAGGGTGTCCTCTTACTGAATGCTAGAAAACTGACTCGCGTTTTCCTAATGCTGAAAACACTGGGAAGTCGGTTCGTTTGCATATGGCAAGCTAAGGTTGCCTAGTGGAAGATAGTGGCTTAGCTTTTCACCCAGTAGCTTGGGTGGGATCTTGGTTTCATTTATGCTGTGAATAATGCCTTTTGGAAGCAGAACCCCTTAGCAATGCTGTTTGCCACCAGCTTAAGTTAATGAGGTTTTTTCCCTCTCAACCTGCGTAGTGAAATTGAGGAGGAATGGAATGAGCTGTGCAGAGATCTGTATTGAATGTCATGTTATGAGGGTTATCGTGACCTGATTGTCTTGGTCGGTGGGCAGAAATAGCTGGCTAAGTCTTATGAGACCTGTGGGCATAATCCTGTGAGAAATTAGTAATAGTTGTGGTCAGCAGCGTGAAGGGTATTGCATGTATTAGGGAGTCTATTTTCACTTAAACAAAGCACTGTGCTGGCTTTTATCTGTGTCCCAGCTCTCAGCTGATGGTCAGCACCCAGCCACATTGCGAGCAGCTCACGGCTGGTCAGCTATTTCTGGTCAGGCTCCACCAATCTGCTTACTTACCAAAGTGGTTACCTGTAGGGCCTCGTGGAGGGAATACTGTGGACCAAAGGAGCAGCTCAGAAGAGGGAGTTGTGCACAGCTCAGGTGGAGCATCGCGCTCTCTCTAGCTTCCAGGGATTTGTCCACGCTGTTGTTCCCACCTCCTCTCTACGCCACTGCTGGTGGGAGACTTGGGTGGGAGGTTAGTGTCTGCAACGGTAGACAGTCACGTGCTCCAACAAGTGCTTGCTGCTGTTCTGCTCTGGGAGTGGCAAAAGCAGAGGAGGCTAGAGAAGGGACTGGTTAGGCTAGGACACAGGACCCTGGAGCTATGCTGGTGTCCTGGGAAAGCCCAAATATATTAATTCAGGTGGCAGTTTTGGAAAATGTAACCCTCTTGCTGTAGTCCCAGGGCAATAAAAGAACAGCAGCATTATAGCATGCCCCGTGTCCTTCATAACCATGTCATTCTTTACTCCTTGGGGTCTCGTAGGAGAAGCCCAAGTTATGGACAAAAAGCTTTTAAGGAGAAAGTCCAGCATGGGCAGATGTTCTGAGCAGGATATTTTATTGTGTTTTAACATCAGCTGAAGTGATCTGCATTATCTTTCTTGTAAATTTCTCATTGGGTCCTGGGGCAGCTAGAGTGAAAGACCTCTAAGGAAACTTGCTTGGTAGTCCCCACTAGAATAATAAGCTTCCTCCTTAGCCAAGCCTGTGCATTTTTCCCCAAGGTTGTACATTCCTTCATAGGCCCAGTACAGGCAGGATCATATTAATCTCCCAAAAAAACCCGCTCAGAAGCAAAATCTTTATTATGTTTTAGTTTGTGTTTCCTTCGTGGCTCCTATTTTGGAGGAGTTTGTGGCTGCTTCTCCCAATAATAGCTGTGCTGGAGCTGAGGTTCCTGTCTGATTTTTACCTCTGAAATTTCCCTCCTCATGAGTTGTGGGACTTGTCTGACCAGTGGAAGGTTCTCAGAGCATGTACCGAAGCTCCAGTTGTGTTACCTCCAATTGGGGTCCTAACAGAATAGGTTTGTCAGCTGTCCGTATGGAACACTTCACTTAGAACTGTTTGGCTGCTGTTCATGGGTCACCTGTTTCTGCCTTGTTTGCTCCCTGGTGCTCCAAAGCCAGTAACAAAGATGACTAACCATTCTCCTTTATTCATTTCGCTTCTCTCCCCCTGCAGCACTGATGCAGGAGACAGCCCAGTGGGAACCACGACCACTACAAACTTGGAGCAGCCTCAAGTTATTCCATCGCAGGGTGACCTTCTGGGTGACCTTCTGAACCTTGACCTGGGCCCTCCAGTGAATGTACCCCAAGTATCCTCCATGCAGATGGGTGCTGTGGATCTCCTGGGAGGCGGGCTGGACAGCTTGGTAAGCACTGTCTCTACTCACTTTCAGCTGGTAAGAAATAACGAACCACTGGAGGAACCATTCATGGTCTGTGCTGTTGGCAAGACCTTGGTTATTCACTCTCTTTGGTGCTTGCAGCCCTGAGCCCAACGGCAAATCAGAAAGGCCTGGAACACTTGGCCATTTTTACTTCCAGGCCAGTTTGCTGCCAGATTCTTCCCTTAGTAAAAGGGATGTTGTCACATGCTGTAGAATCCCGCTGTATGTTGGTAGGTCTGTTTCATGCTCTGTCTGACTAGGAAGGGGGACTCAGGAGTTGCTTTTATTTTACAAGGACCAGTGCTTTGTAAAATACCCTGGCTCCTCTTCAAAAGGATCTTTGTGTTGCCCTCCAGTTTCAGTGAATCCTGTTAAAAGGTCCATCTTTATGGCCTGCTGTATACAGCTATACCAGCCTTACATCATCCAGAGTATTCTCCAGAGCATGTCTTGGTTTAGTATTGGTGACAAGTGAATTGTGGCTAGGCCAGGAGAAGCACTCCACTGCTCTGCCTAGTCCTCCCCTTTGCCAGAGCAGCTCACAAGGTGGTATTCAAATACTAAAAGGGTCAAGCTCCAGAGCAAGAATAAATACACAATGCCTCCACTCCACGGAGGGAAGCTGGGCAGAAGCTGTAATGAGAATATCATGAAAAGGGGGAGATTGATTATGGAGAGAGAGCGGGGTGGGGTAGTCCTCAACCTGTGACAGCCATGCAGTAACAAACAGCAACCCACTTAGCCTTTAGCGCTGTCTAATCAGCTTTCTAACATGAGACGGGTTAGAAGTGGGAAGCTTGTCATGCACTTGAATGGACCCTGATGCAGCAAATCTTTATTTGCCAAATACTCCATTCGCTCTAGTAATCTTAGTAAAACAGTCATTAAACACACACATCCAGTCCTAGCATTTCCCTGGCTAATGAACTGGAAACCCGGTGACCTTTAATAGCTGGCAGAGGTCAGATGCGTCCACCTGAACTCTTTGTCTCCAGCAGAGGTTTGTGTGTCTGCTCTCCACACCAGTGGAGAAGGCAGGCTAGTCCCTGGCTGGAATTCTGAGGCGCCCGTGCTGTACGACCATGGCAGTGGAGCACGGTGCACTGAGCGAAACGACAGCCACTGCCACACATTGCAAGAATGACCAGGAGCTACGAATCACAATTTCTTGAATTGCATCTAAACCTTCCACAAAACGGTGCCATCCGTGGCAGCTCCAAAGAGCGACATAAATCTCTCTGTGGGTACCTCTGTATTGCAGTGTGACCTCGTGGGCAGAGTACTGGACTGGGACTCAGGAGATCTGGGTTCTATTCCTGACACTGGCCTGCTGAGTGACTTTGGGCAAGTCACTTTCCCTCTGTCTTTGCCTTAGTTTCCCTATCTGTAAAATGGGGATAATGATCTACAGATGGAAAGCACTGTATAAGAGCTAGAGTTCTGGTACTGGTACGGTACTGGTAATGCACCCAGTTTCTTTATTATTGTTTGAGCTCAGATACCATCGTGATGGGTGCAGTATAACGACCTAATTAGAATAGACTTTGGGAAAAGATTCCTATACGTGTTGGTGTTGGAGATGTTAATGTAGGGACCCATTTGGAAATACAAATGTTGGAGCAGGAAGCCTAGAGTCTTGTCACTTGTTTAATGTTCTGCTTCTGCTAAAGTAAATCCATGGGGCTATGCAGTGTCCTCTGACAAAATGCTGTATCTTGGCAGAGCGGTCACCCCTGCTTCAGACTTCAAGGGAAATAAAATGGTTGCCTGCATGAGTAACAGATACAGTGCTAGAGCGACCTTCCGGATGGAGCTTCCCCCATCACTTACTAGTGATGTGCCGCTGCAGCTAATGTCCCTGTTGTGTTTTCTCCCTCTCTGTGATATGTACAAGTGACTCTCATCCTTGTATATCCCAGGCTTCCCTCTCTGCCCTTCTTTCCCTAAACTAACCTGTTTCTGTCTGTGTGTTGTTTTGGATGTGAGAGACCGAGCACGTGCTGTGTGTGCGTAGGTACAGATACGTGTGTATGGGACATCAGAGTTTAACAACCCAAACTGCAGTTGAATTGAGTCTCCGGGAGGGAGACACTTCCATCCCCCGCCTCATAACAAGGGATCATCACATGGCGAGGGGGCAGTGGGCAAAGTGGAGGTTCTTTTGGCCGCTCATACTGTTTAATAATGAGTTTGGGATCCAAAATGACTCTCCTATCTCATCTTCCTCAGTTGTTACTTTTCTTCCCTCTGCCATCCATACGTCCCTCTGGAATTTTGTTTCTCTTCCTCACCCTCACATTGCAGTCTGTCTTTCTCCCTGCTTTGAGTCTCCCTCTTCATTGTTTTAGGGTTCTTCCAGGGACCTTCACTGTATTCTCCCAATTGCCAAGGACATTTGAATATGGCTTTGTGGGGTCAGTTTGTGCTGCGGGAAGGGATACTAAGGAGTGACATGAACAGCATTTCTTTCCTCAACTCATGCTGCATCTGTGCCACTCAGTCCTTGCTGCCTAGAGAAAAAGCCACTGTGTTTGGTCCTGAGCTGTGACACACGGGCACCTCTCCTTTTGGGAGACTCGTCTCCTCAATCCCCCTCCCCTCCTGTTTTCATCTGCTTCCTCCTCCCCTCTGTTTTTCCTTCCTCTCTCTAGAAATTGCCCTGCCCCTCACCACCAGTAAACTCCTTGGTGCCAAGGAAGGTCTGGGAGTGGTGGTTATTTGAATGCAACAAACATCCAGTCTATACCACATGTTTTTAGCATGACCCTGCAGCCCAAAGTGCAGAGTGGGTAGATAGTGGCCTGACAGAGGTTAAATGCCCCAAGCAGCTCCGTGTCTGTAAGTTAACTGCTCTGTACATATTTACAAACCCCTCTTGATCATTGTGGAGAGAAATGGCCCAGCAAATGTCCAAACTCGTATATGGTGAAACCCATCTCCGTGGCTGTGATTAATGAGAATGCACTGGTAACTGAATGACTAGAATGGCTGCTGGCAGAATCCTTCAGCTAAATAAGTCTTTTCTTTAGTCAAGGTGCCGGGCATTAATCTGATAGGTAAAAATGCTGCTCTCAAGCATCGCCCATTACAGAAATAGCGCCTTCAACAAATGCAGGCTTTCTGTAGAGAGGGTGTCTCACTTCAGAGGGATATGCTCAGTGTGCAGAGAAACAAGACATGAAAGACCCAGCTAGACTGATGCAGAGAAGAAACAGCCTGATGAGCAAATTATCATTTTATATTTTAATTTTTAAAAATTTTTTTTAAACAGATTGATTCTCTTCCAGGCATTTGAATGGTGACAAGCTTGTTTAAAACTTGATACACAGAAAATTAATACTGTGCATTTCATTGAATTCCTCCCTCAGCTTTGCTAGGCCTTGTCTCTTGTGGCATGTGAGACTTCCAGCCATTTGCTAGGTTAATTTCTTTAGCAAATAACTTCTATTTTATCTAAAGAGTGAGTTACAGTATAAGAGATAAATATGTAGATATAAATCTAGTATTGCCCATACATAGAGGGGCGCCTGGCATTATCTGGGAAATTTGGGGTGCCTGGCATTATCTGCATACCCAGCTGGCTAGTTTCAGATGACTGTGTTCTTTCAAAAAAGCCAGCTTTGTTGTTGTTCTTTTTTAAATGATAGAGGCCTGCCCATTAGTCCCCAGTGGGAATGAGCCCCTTGTCAGTAATTTTGTTTTAAAGAGTTAAACCATTTTATTATTTTACACACGTGCTCTAATTACTTTCCTTAATGGTTCTAGCTTTGTCTGTATTTTGGCTCTGTTAGAGCAGGAACCTCATCTAATGGTTAAAACCCTGGACTAGGAGTCAGTCCTTGGGTGCTCGGTTCTGTTCCTGGCTCTGCAACTTACTTGCTTGGTGACCTTGAGCAAGTTATTTAAACTTACCTGTGCCTCAGTTCTACAAAATGGGGGTGATAATTGCCAATTTCCCAAGGCTGTTGTAAGACTTAGTTCATAGAATTGTAGGACTGGAAGGGACCTCGAGAGGTCGTCTAGTCTAGTCCCCTGCACTCAAGGCAGGGCTAAGTATTATCTAGACCATCCCTGGCAGGTATTTGTCTAACCCGCCCTTAAAAACCTCCGGTGATGGAGATTCCACAACCTCCCGGGGCAATTTATTCCAGTGCTTAACCACCCTGACAATTAGGAAGTTTTTCCTAATATCCAACCTAAACCTCCCTTCCAGCAATTTAAGCTCATTGTTTCTTGTCCTATCCTCAGAGGTTAAAGAAATGGCCCTAGATGAACTGGGCACACTGCAAAAGACACGTATTTGATAGGGTTTTAGGAGAGTTAAGAGCATGTTCTTGGATCAGTGATGTGGTGGAAAGGAGCTCTGGTGGCTGGCTGAATTCCTGCCTAATGGTTTAATGCTGCTGGGGTTATGTTAAATTGAGCATTGTGGTACCTTGAGCTTTTTATGGGCACCTCCTTTTACTATTTAAATCAAAATAAATAGCTAATAAATAGTTTTGCGATCCTCTGATGGAGGCGCTCCTAAAGGACCAAGTGTTATGACAGTAAGTGCTACTGAAATCAATGGTACTTTGCGTTGTTCGTGTGACAGCTCCATTAACAGTGTACTGTCCTGATTGTGCCCTGACATAACTGTTCACGCAGAATGAGAGCTCTGTCTTTCTGCAGGCCCCCAGATCTTGTTGTTCAGAAAAGCGCACACGGAACAAGAGTCCATTAGCTTGCGTATTGAAAATGCCCACGTGTGAACCAAAGAAAAGAGGTTGCAAATTGAAGTGTGTCTAACAGCTTCAAGGAGGTCTATCGATGCGGCGCACACACAAATCCCTTTGCAGCTAGAACCATGCCTTAAATAAAATTAGCCCAAATCAATCCTCATATTGGCAACAGCTCGCTTCTTGGCTGTTTAGCCAATCAAATCAATTGATGCTATTCAGAAAATGCTTTGTTTTCCTTGCTGTTAGGTAGAATCATAGAATATCAGGGTTTGAAGGGACCTTAAGAGGTCATCTGGTCCAACCCCCTGCTCAAAGCAGGACCAATCCCCAACTAAATCATCCCAACCAGGGCTTTGTCAAGCCTGGCCTTAAAAACCTCTAAGGAAGGAGATTCCACCACCTCCCTAGGGAACTCATTCCAGTGCTTCACCACCCTTCTAATGAAAAAGTTTTTCCTAATATCCAACCTAAACCTCCCTCACTGCAACTTGAGACCATTACTCGATTCACACTGTGCAAGTTCTTAGTAACATAGCGTTTTCATCTAACTCCCTGAACCATGACAACATAGTTAGATGAATAAAATCATGCCATGTTAGCCCGCGAGTTAAGTGAGGCTCCGTGTATTACATAGCTGCATCGACAGATCTAGCAATCGTATGGCCAAGGACGATTCAGTTTTTGGACCACGATTGTTGCAGCTCTTGTCAGTAACTCCATCTCTTCTCACTCTGCACCTGGACTAGATTCTTTGCATACCTCACGTAACATTGCAGACGTGACTGTGGAAGCCTGTAATCCACGTATATTGCACAGACATCTTAGAGTTCTGTCCTTACAGAGCACCGTTAACATGCAGCCAGGCGCTGGAGTGTTGTGTGGCAGTGCCAGATTTGCCGCGCAAGTCAGTGTAACTGCTTTCAGTGGAATAAAATTGCAGGACAAGTTGCTCTTTAGCTGCAGAGCATCTGCAGCGTCATCCAAGCCAGTTAACATAAAGCAGAGCTGTTGCAGTTGTTTGACGTTCAGGGCTACTATTGCTACTATCTGGAGGTCTGGCATCTTCCTCTTGTGTGCAGGGGCTTCTAGGATATTACAGTGGTGGGACCATATGTGTGGCTAGGCAGATATAATTGAAGGCAGTCCTTGCTACGTCCAGTAACTCTGTGACTGCCTGCTTGCCACTCTCCTTCTCCGAAATGGCTGCTCTGGGGGAAGTACTTCAGTCATGGAAAAGGAGCTCCTGTTTCTGGCAGTGTGACCTTCAGGACAATGCCAGGCTGCTAATCCTAAAAGCTGTCCAAGCAATTTGCAGTTGCTTGTGGTCAAGCCTCAGGTCCCCAGAGACTGTCACCCATGATGCTAAGGGCAGTGATTGTTTACCAGTCCTACTATAATAGTAAGACTTTGTCAGGCTGGACTGGGTAGGGGGTGGTGTTAATCCAGCTCTAATCTGAGCATTTTGCTAGCAGAGTTGTCTTTAATTGTCTGCTCGCATCTAGCGTGGGGTGCATTGTGCTTCCTGCTAAGGGTGGCTGGCCAGTTAGACACCTGCTGTTAAAATGAATGGAGATGGTTAACAGATCCTACCAGTTCTCCAGGGAATTTGTTCAGCATTGCTTTACACTTGACTAATATCTGCTTCTTTCCTTCTTCATTCTGCCTGTCACTGCAGATGGGAGAGGACACTCAATGGGTAACTGGTTCCTGTTCTCACGGTCTGCCTCCTTTCTCTTTGTTACTCATACACATCACTGTTATCACCTTCTCCATCTTTTCAGTTCATATTAAAATAACACTCCCCCCCCGCCCCGCCCTGGCAGAGGGAGCAGGCAGGCTGGAACAGTGGTCTCTAAACAGGAGACGTTTATAGATATCCTGGAAAGGTGGGGGCAGAGAAAGCAGTATCAAGCCAACAGGTGGTCCAATTGAGACTGATCTTCTTGTGCATAGGGTGTTCTGGGCTCAAGTGGAAGCTTGTTGCATTTATTCTGAATCAGTCACAGTTTAAACCAGGTGTGTCAGTTTCCCTCTCCAACATACTGTATAGACAGTGATGCCTCTGCCGAAGAGGCCTCGGGCTGTGTCTACACAACGAGGTGGTGGCGTGACCCCTCGGCTTGTGCGCACATTGCAGCGTAGCCGCGGTAGCAACAGGAGAGGCACCTCTCAGCCGTGCCATGCATGCCGATGCCAGGTTTCAGGGGCAAGTATGTGTACGGGAGCGGGGGAATTACAGCTCTCGGTCATAATGGGGAATAGCCTTTGTCTGTCCCAGGGCCTCCTGGTCTCTGGGGTGGCACAGATTATGCGTCAGCTGAGTTTTGTCCCATGCATATGAACTAACGGAGGCGGAGGCCCTTGCATTGCTGTGCAGAGAACTGTTAGGTGTTTTGAGAGCGACTGAGAGGCTTCAGAGGGAGCTAGGTCAAAGCTGCTTCTCTTTCAAAAGACATCTCCAGGAGGCAGCAACTCAAGGGGGATGAAAGCAAGTAAAATGTTTCAGGAGGGGTAAGGGAAATTCTCTAGGCCGGAAACCCTGCCTCGCATTTCCTTGGCCCTCAGCCATGAGAAACAGGTGCTCCTGCTCCCCTCTGTCAGGCCTCTGTAGTCCATGCAGAACCACCACTGGCAGGAGGACTGCCTTTAATCTGGCTCCTTCCCTTTCACCTGTCTGGCATGGGTGACCCCTACCAGGAATTATGTTCCCACCACATAGTTCAGGGACTGCACCTTGATGTGTTAGGAAGGCTTCGGTGCCCGCTCTGATGGAGAACCATAAATCTGGAGTTCCTTCAAAGAGGAGACTGCAGTTGGGGGCTCCTGATATTCACAAGCCGTGCCTTGCCCAATCTCTCTGAGATTTCCCACTGCACTCGCAGACCGGCGGCACGCAGCACGATTGCCAGCGTTACAAAGAATTGGTTGTTGTCTTTCAACCTTGAATTTCGAGCCTGTGGCTTTCCAAGATGAGCTGAGTAAGAAACTGATAAAAAGCCGATAAACATCTGTCTCAGTTATGCAGAATTATTCCCAATCATTTCCGTAGTACTTTATATAAGATCTTTGCTGCCTGATGGGAGTGTTTTTCTTCTTTTTTTTCTTTCATCAGACAAGGGTCCCAGAAACCCCTATCCTCTGCGATAACATTTAGAAATGAGTCTGTAATGACCAGGTCTTGCAGCTTTTCCTTCCATTTTTTCTCTGTTGTTGTTTTTTTTTCCCCTGGGCTTCGCTGCTTTTTGATGTAGAGTGCAGAGCCGGCTGACACCTACAAGCAAGAATATAAAGTGAGAGAAGGTGTAATAGTTGCATGCAATTATGTGGCAAGCCAGTCCTAATACAGAAGCATTCAGGTCTTTTCTTCTACGATGTGGCTCAGACTGAGAGAGCTGTTTGAATAGCAGTCCCCTGCTGTGTCAGACGGACGCATTCGAATGGTTAGAAACTCGGCAGCCAGAAGATTAATAAACCCCATTTTGCAAGAAATCAGTATTAATCGGCACACACAGTTACGCCACAATACTGGTGTTTTAGGCCTTTCACCGCTCCTCTTATTTCACACTAGCATCATTCTCCTCGTCTGTTGTCTCTGATGTAAACCGGGAGAAATGATCGCTTGAACCCTGCACGCTTGTAGGCTGAAAAAGAATGGAGCTCCATGCTGCTTTGGATGCCAGCAGCGCTCTCTCCTCACGCTGAGCATCGAGATCTATGTATGAAGACGCAGCTGCTGCGGTGTGGGGGAATTAGAGCTCAGAGGAAAGAGGGCCTGGAGGATTGTGCTACCGTGTTGCAGACCTGGGTTTTGGAGTGATTTTGGGGCGAGCTTCATGAGACAAAGGGTGCGCTTAGATTTTCTGGCCAGGAGGGAGGCTAGTGCAATTTTGCAGTGTTCTTTAATGCCCCTTTAGCGGTAGGCAGCATTACGGCTAGGCGGCTGCTGTAGGGGACGGAAGGATATACACGAGAGAGGCAGGGGATCTGGAACAGTTTGTATAGTGGGGGTGCTGAGAGCCATTGAACCAAACTAAACCGTGTATATGATGCAATCCACTTCAAGCCAGTGAGTGGGGCAGCACCCCTAGTTCCAGCCCCTATGGAAAGAGGGAAACCCAGAGCAACAAAGGGGTTGGTAAAAGCCAAAGGATTTCAGGTGCCCGTGCTGTCATCCAATAGGGCCCTGCCTTTGCCTTGAAAAAGGCCTCCAAGCTTGTTCCCAAGCCAACGTATTTGTATCCACTGCGGAAGAAAGCAACTGGTTAATATGCCATCTGTTGGCCAATTTAAAATACAAACACACACTTGCCATGAGAGCTGCCAGAAAGTGGGGCGGTAATGGCCAAGAACAAGTGCCATATGGTGGGGACGGGATGTACGTGAGCCCTGCCGATTCTGAGCTTGCACAGCTCCAGGGCCTGCTCTGGGCCATTCTGTCACGTTTCGTTCTCTGTCTCCATGAGCACTGGACCAAGCACACGTGGACCTTTGATGATCCTATCTGTCAAATAGCCCCACATACCTCTGGGCCAAACTTAGCAGCAGAGCCTTCCATGTGACATTCTGCGTTGTCCCAGCAAGCCAACCCTTCCCCATGCGATTGTCACTGCATTTTTCCATGTATGCTCTTGTTCTTTTCGGTGGTGGTCTGTCTTTGTCGTCAGAGCGTGTGTCTTGTGTCCTATGTGTGACTGGAAAACTGTGTGGTGAGATACATAGCACTTCCCTGTTAGCAAAAGCTTGTGAGCTCAGATAAGCCTGCAGAATGAGGCTCTCTGGTAGATATTCAGTATGGATCAACATTGCCTTATTATTTATAAATATTGATGGAATTGAGAAATGCTCTATGCAGGAGCACTGCGATACCAATAGTATTACTTATACCTGTGTTCATGTAGATATCCCCATGGGATCGCAGGTTTTGGTCACATCTGGTGACCCCAGCGCTGAATATTCTCTTGAAAATCCAGAAAGGTGCAAATGCACAAGTAAATTGTATCATGGGCTTTACACCTTTCAGACAAACAATCTTAACATTTTCAAGGGAACTTCATGGTAAGCTGAAAGAGCAAAGGAAGGCTTAAAGGTAAACTGCAAAGGCATGGTGATCCAGAGAGGAAGGACAGCAGAAGTGAAAGAATTTGGAATAAGGTGGTTCTAAGAGGAGCATGTTGGACAATTTTAGCTGCCCCAAATGGCAGCTTGGTAGCTTCAAAGAGATCATTATTAAAATACTGGATTACTTTGTTCTCTAAAGTCAGGCCTCTTATCGCTGTAGAGCAGGCCCCAGCATACAAGTAGGAGCTCTTCTGTTTTCCATATGGGGTAACTGAACCCTTAGAGGGAAAGTATCTACTGCTGAGCTTGCACAAGCAGTGGTCACACTGGAAGTCCACATCCCTTCCCCCTTTCTGAATACTAAAATTAGTCGCACATTAAAAGGATACAGCCAAGATGTGTTTAAATAATTGTGAAGTCTTTGCTTTTTCTGCACTCTAGAAACTACTCCCTAGAACCCTGAAGCTTGTCAGTTTTATCTTCCATCATGGTTACCCCTACTGGATTTTTGTAGAGCTGCTCAGGACTGCTGGTAGCTGACCTTACAGGTTTCATGGAAAAGCACTGGTGCATGAAACACACAAAGAATTGCACAGACTTTGTGAAACGGATGATAGGTCGTAGATTGGATTGGCTTTTTAATTGATCAACCTTCAAAGTACTCCTTTTTTTTTTTAAGATGTAGACTCAGTCCCAGTGGGAAGATGGATTGAAACATGTTTATTTGAAACATTACAAGGCGTTAGTTTATTCACCAGCTTCTTCTCTAAGCAGCTTTATTAGCATAAGAAACCCCCACTGTATGTGCTTTCACAACACAGAGTGTTCATCTGGCCTGTGCATGGTGAGTGTATGAGACGTGTTTGCAGCGATTCAGTCGAGTGAACTGCAAACTCTATTCTTGGCATCCAATACCTAGCTTAAATGAACTCTGCCTTTCTCTTCTCTCTCTCCTTTCTCTCTTTCAGCTTGGCAGTGACCTTGGCGGGGGCATTGGAGGAAGCCCGGCAGTAAGTGCCATCAATTTTTTTCCAGTAAAAAAAAGCTCCCCCTAATATAATAATTCTGATATAATCTTTCCCCCACACACTGCTGCTTTACTAAACCACTGTGTTTGTGAAAACAGACAGCTGTCACCACAGTGAATGGCAGCGGGTCCTTCAAAAGTGTTTGGGTCCCCAGGTGAGTTCTTCAGGACTGGAGCTGCCACTCTGGAGAGAGAGTCCCCCTCTCCTGACCCTAATGAGCAAAAGGAGGCAGAGCTATTGTCTTCATTGAATGGCCCTGGTCTCCTGCTGTTAATAACTGAGTCCTTCAGGGAAATAACCGAACTTCTGTAGCAGAGGCTTTCCATTCCTGGCTAACAAATGGGACTAGATATCCAGTCTGGAGAAGAGTGAACCGTTTTTGATCATGGGACTAAGAATAGAGAGCTCCTCCTCCGCTGGGATGACATGACCCTCTGCGCCCAGCTGTATCATGGCTCTGCCACAATTTCTGGATGTGCAAAGTCCTTTGGTATTAATGCAATGCAATCATGGCAATTAGTGTGGAGAAAGGAAAAGGATTTAAATTATCTTCTCCTTTTGCCAGGCATATGGAGACTTGTTCCCTAAAGTGTATCCTCTCGAGCCTAGAGGTCTTTTTTTTTTTTTTTCTACCTAGACAGGAGGGGACTACTAGTGGTGGTTTCAAGGATACCATGTGGTTAAGGTGACAGCAAAGATTGCGGGGATTAGTCTCCAAGAGCATTGGAATTCAAATGCATTATTTAGCACTCTTGATAATTCAGCAGGGAAGCTGTAAAGTGCTTTAAAATATTCAGGATATTGCCCAAATTCATGCCTTATTTAACAAGCAGCATGCTACATGTACACTGTTCATCACTACCCTTTCTTCCTAACTCTTGCAGGTGGGACAGACCTTCATTCCATCATCTGTGCCTGCGACTTTTGCCCCTTCACCCACCCCAGCTGTGGTTAGCAGTGGACTCAACGACCTGTTCGAACTCTCTACTGGTATTGGCATGGCCCCTGGGGGATACGTGGCTCCGAAATCTGTACGTAAGAGAAACATTGATACAGTACATTGTTCATCAGTGATACAGCTTAGGCAGCATGGAGATAATGAGGCTGCTCAGTTGTCCCCTTCATGCTCTTTGGAGATATGGGATGGAATACATGAGTTACGTTCCATTAGTTAGATCTTCTTCTGTTTCCCCCAGAGTGACAGCAATTGTTGAAGGACAAATCTAACCAGCTCTAGACTTCAGTTTTCAGCATTTTCCTACTATTGCCAGTAAGGTAATGTTACTGTAGGAAGGATTTGTGGGAGCTGCAATAATTTGGACTTTGCCACTTTCCCCATTGGGCAGCTACTAGCTAGATACCCTGTAGCAGGATTCCAAGATTTCACCCCATTAGTGCTGATCAATAAACAGAACATCCATTTGTATGAGGGGAGTCCTATTTATGAGGGATTAAAAGAAATCCTTGGTTGGCGTGAGCGCCATGTTAGTGGGTGCCCTGGATTTGCACCTGATTGTAGAAGAGAGAGATGGTGAAAGCACTGACTGAACTGTTGTTTTTGTTATTCATCCAATTCTTGATGATTCTTCAGTATCAGCAGAACTTGGTCCTGCTAACAAGGCTTTGGCCAAGCTAGAATAGCCAATGTGAAGCTAGATCTGTGGGGAAAGCATGCCATTTCAGAGCAGCCGTTGGAATGTGGCGTTTAGTTTTTCCATGCCCTAGGTGTCACTGAGGGATGGAGTTCTTCCTTGTGGCACCAATGTGTTCACCTTCTTCCTGTTTGGAGCCGCCACTTTATTAAAACCTTTGTTAATCTCCGTGAATAACCAACCAATAATTATTGTTTACAATAATATAAAACCCATGTGCATAAACTGCGCTGCACCTTGTGCCAAGCTTTCAGCATTTGGCTTCTTGCTGGTACTATGCCAAATAAAAGATTGTGTACAGACATCCCACCAAGTGTCAAGTTAAAAGCACTATCCGCTGCTCAACCAATCACCTTTACAGTCAGCATTCTCCCCAAAGCACGTCTGCCTAGATGTGCTGTCAGACCAAATCCTGAGCATAATGAAGTGGTTTGACTTCGTGCAAAACGTTATAATCACACAGCGATCTGGCCTTCCTTCAAAAGCTTGTTGTATTCAAAACAGCATTGCCTGCTCTTCAGCCATGTCACCAGGATGAACAAAAACACCCCAGTATGCCATGCTCTCAAAGTCTCCATCAGTGTGCGAAGCGTTGCATGCCATGACGCTACCTGGCACTGCCTGCTAGGCCACTCTAGATATTCATAGATTTACAGCTTGAGCCAGATCTGGGAATTTCACTACATGAGGCCTGGTGTGACGCCATCAACCATGGTCACTCTGGCTGGTGCAACAGCCTCATTAGTCTGTGTTTGCTGATGGTCATGATTCCCCCTCAAAGGTTCTATAGGAACAGATAGAAAAGGAGGACTTGTGGCACCTTAGAGACTAACAAATTTATCTGAGCATAAGCTTTCGTGAGCTACAGCTCACTTCATCGGATGCATTCCTCCATAGTTTCCTGGGTTAGTGGTTCTGCTCTGTGGTGTGTGGTTGCTGGTGAGTATTTGCTTCAAGTTGCGGGGGCTGTGTGTAAGCGAGGACTGGCCTGTCTCCCAAGATCTGTTCAGCCCCCAACTAAAACCTCTCCAACGCATCATCAAGGATCTACAACCTATCCTGAAGGATGACCCATCACTCTCACTCTCTGTTGGTAATAGCTCACCTTAAGTGATCACTCTCATTACAGTGTGTATGGTAACACCCATTGTTTCATGTTCTCTATGTATATAAATCTCCCCACTGTATTTTCCACTGAATGCATCCGATGAAGTGAGTTGTAGCTCACGAAAGCTTATGCTCAAATAAATTGGTTAGTCTCTAAGGTGCCACAAGTACTCCTTTTCTTTTTGCGAATACAGACTAACACGGCTTCTACTCAGGAACAGGTAAGAGCACCAGCACCATGATTGTACTTGGTTCAGTCTTCAGGATTATCCCAACACATGCCCTGGAGGAATCTGCCTTTTCAAGAGACGAGTTGGTCCTGGACACCAGCCCCCTTCCATTTCTGTGCAAGTTGGTGTTATCGAATGTTGCAGAGCTCCAACAGGAGCTTTGTAAATTAATAGAGTTTTATCAATGGAATAGGAGTAGCAGGTTTGGTATTGCTCATTGGTGAGCCTGATTGCTTTGCTCCACGTGCAGCATACTCGGTCGGCATTTATGTGCTTATGGACACTGTAACAGTTGCTGAATGAATGGATTGCATGACTCAAGACCTTTCTTTGAAATGTTTAAAGACTCCGTAGGGTTCACTGGGTTACTCCAAGCTGGGCTGTGCTGGTGCTGAGCAGGATTTCTTGTTGTATTTCAGGTTTGGCTGCCAGCAGTGAAGGCTAAAGGACTGGAGATCTCTGGGACATTCATTCACAGGCAGGGACACATCTACATGGAGATGAACTTCACCAACAAGGCTTTGCAGCACATGACTGACTTTGCGATTCAGTTTAATAAGAACAGGTGAGAAACCCACATGCCCTTGGCAGGAAAGTGGCAATGTCCTAGAAAGGGCTCCTGGCTCAGTTTCCCAGTTCTAGACATGGGCGTGAGTGACCTGGGGTTCCCAATCTGCTGCTCATGACCCTCTAGGGCACAATTTTCATTGGCATTGTGGGATTTAAAACAAATCCAGACACTCTCATGGGCTCCATTGGCTGCATGTTGTAAGTTCCAAACCACTAAATAGGATTAAACTAGCCTTCTTGATCTATCCGGTTAGTCATCTGCGGGCTACCGTTGGCCCCTTGCTAAGTAAATCGTCTTCCATTTACTGGCTGAACAGCATGTGAAGGGTTAGAAGATAGAGGGGCAAACAACTGTTCTAAAACTTCCACAGAAAACGTTCCTAGATCAACACTAATACAATGAAAAAAATTAATGGTAATGATTTGTCATTAAAACCTCTTCAGTTTATGGTATCGTTACTTACCTGTACTTATTACCCATGGGTGCAGGTCACCAGCACAGTGAGAGTCAAAGCATAGCCCACATCTTGGTGAGATTTCTCTTCTTCGCCTCGTCTGCATGCAGTCAGGGCAAGAACTGTGCATATGTTCTACCTAGAGTCCTAGATTGCTTCGTTAGGTTAAATGCTGGAGGTGGTGAACTTTTCTGAGAAGGCTCGTAGCTGCTGTGTGTGGGACTTTCAAGAGTGCTCTGTGTTGGCCCAGCAGTTCTCCCCATGAAGTCAATAGTAAAACCTCCATTGGTTTCAGAAGAAGCAGAGTTAGGCCAGCACTGGGTGGCTTTGAAAACTGCACCCTGTATGTCTAGTAACTGTAGCATGCGCATCTGACACATTCATCCACCCGAAAAAGAGTTCATCTCAGGGCAAAGCCACAGTACAGCCCGTAATAACCCAACTGAGAATCTAACTGGCTTAGGTGAGTGTATAGAGTGGGGAAAATGCTACCCCTTAGTTAGTAGAATGCAGTCTGACTGTGGTCTGAAGTCATTTATGCTGCTGGCACCTGCTCAGGGGTAGATCTGTAAGGAACAATTTTAAAGACCCAAACAGGCCTCGATGTACATGTATATTTCAGTCCTGAGAGCGAATGTTTAATATGATGTGCTGACGAGTTCTGGCTATGGGTTGTATGAAATACAACTGAAAATATCATAGATTGATGCATCTGTGTTGTTTTTAATACAATCTGCTCTCTACAGGCTGCCCTGCCCTGGTGAGCAAGCGAGCATATGGTCCCCTCTTTCTTCTAGCGCTGAAGCTGCAGCTGCCCCTTTTTACATGTCAGTGATGTTTTGAAACAGCCCCTGGATTTGTAAGGCTAAAGTGTGTTTTTATAGCTGGTAAAGCCTTAGTCAAGTACAGCTAAGCTGACAGGCTGCTGAGTCAGCAGACGTAACCGTCCCCAGCGAGTCGACGAATGACTGCATTTCCAAATTGAGTTGGGAGAGAGCGCAGCATCCACACAAGATTTAAACTGTCTGGAAGCGCAGGTCTTTTTAAATAGTTATTTAAGTGAACAAATATTGTCAGTGAACAAATCACCAGGTGAAATAGCTTACGGTAAGCACAGTGGGAAGCGAAATCACTTTGCTGGAAGGAGCTGCCACTTGCCGTGTAGTAGAATGTCTAGAGCGTACAGATCGCTGTTCACAAACCTGCCCTCACAAAGAGAAGTGCCCTGTTAGTGGAATCCCCGCTCTCGTCTCCTTCACATTTGTACCTGCCTTAGTCCGAGAGAGGGTACGTGGAGTGGTCTGCCATCGCTTACGCTGAGCGGTGTGTCATGGGAACACTGAGTCACTGTCAAGATTGTAAAGGCCCATTCTGATTAAAGTGCTCTCATTCTAGCATGCAGATTCCTCATTTCTTAAGAGCGGCCTTCTAGAGGAAGGGAAGAATCGCTGCCAAAATGCACTGGAATCCTCTCTCCCTTTCGGCAGTCATGGCCTTGTCTACGCTGGTGGTGGCATGTAGGGAACACGTAGCTACACACTGCAATGAAAAGCAGGCTGCATCCCCACTGCAATGTGTAACTACCTTTCAGGCTCCAGCTGTGAGGAGCTGCCAGAGCCATTCCCTCCCGACGGAGATATTCCCTGCTGCCTCCACCCACCGGAGACTTTACCTGCTGCCTGAGCCTCCCACTGTATAAAGCCCTGTTTAAACGCACTTTGGTATTACACTCCCCTGGAAGATGTTCGGACATAGGTAGTGTGTACTTCGCGAGGCACAGTGGACCAGCATGTACTGCTTTTGCAGCAGATCGACTTGTACTCCTTAAATTAGATGTGGATTCTGTGGCCAGTCCAAACAATTCCGCTTCCTTACTGGTCCAGTGCAGCTGGAAATTGGTTTTGGTGGTCTCACCCTCTCCCTCCCGTCAGAATCCCAAGCGGTCTCCCCTCCTATCTCAGCTGACTCCCTGTGCCTTTGGAAATGCCACATTCGGCCCTGCCCAGCCCCGGCCTCCTAAAGTTCCCCTCCTCCCCCAGTCACTGACCTTCAGATTTTGGGTGATGCGGGTATGTCTGTCTGGACTCTGGAGCACTGTGTAATTTGAAGCTTGGGACAAAGATGGTCAGCAGAGAGGCAGCCAGACTAGTAGGATCGACTGTATGGGCAGAGATTCAAGAACAGTTCTACAGGACAGCATAGCCACAGCGGGGGCAGCCAGGTTAATAGGTTCCATGCAAGAAGCGTCTGGTCAGGAAGACTGTGGTGGGTGCCAGTGTGGGGAATGAGCTTTCTCCCCTCCCTGCTCTTACTGCTGTGTTTTCTTTCTTCCCGTTTCCTCCTTGTTCCCAGCTATCTCGATGGCCCTTTCCGTGTCAGTATACATCGTGTGGCCTGTTCCCTGCCGTTGAGCCATAGCAGTGATACAAGACCTGTGAGCAGGAAGATTCCCTTCCCCCACACACACAGCACCACAGCATTTATTGGGTGCTTGTCATCCCTTCAACAAGCATGCGTCAGCCAATGCAAAGAGAAAGCCGAGCATTTCTAGTACACCCTTCACCATGGTCTCTTCCCCACCTGGCCGGGAAATGCAGCCCACCTTCCGCTCAAAGGAAGGCCCAAGAGTAGATCACCAAGGCTTGTTACATACCCTGAAGGTCAGATAGACGGGGAAAGCAAAGTTAGGATAGAAGGTCCCTTACTGAGAATATCCTGCCTCCAGCTCACTGGAGTTCAAATTCAAGGAGCATTTGCCTCGATGCCCCAGCTGATCTGAGCTGCTGAGACGAGTACATAAGGAGAGACATGGTCACTAACATAACCAGTCTCAATCCGAGCTAACATCTTGAATTGCACTTGCAAACAAGCCATTGCAGAGTATGGAGGTGAAACGTGTACCTTGTAAACCCTGACACTAAGTAGGACATGCGGGGTTAAAATGTGTCTGAGCCGGAGTGGGATGAGTGAGTGTAAATCCCGGGTGCTTCCCCAGTTAGAGTATAAAGTAAAGCAGAGAACCAGCACCCATCCAAAACCAGCCATCTGGCAGTGCTGAGAACTGCCTTGCTTTGTAGCAGTACTGGTGCAAACTGCTGATTCCTCTTTGGTTAGATGTTTCATGGATGTCCTCTGCCTGCCCTGTACTAGTTCTTGCATCTCTGTCCTTTGCTCCTAGCTTTGACACAGGGTCCACAGCTGCCTGTCTGCCTGCTTCTCTGGTGAAAGTGAAGTGTGTTTGTCCCAGGGCATGAGCCTTCCTTCCAGCCCTTCTGAATTCATGCCCTAGTGAGCTGCTCCTTGCAGGGCAGGCTGCTGCTCAGCAATTAGACTGGCCCCATGGGAGAGAGAATGGAAATGTCGCCAGAAGATAATCTCTTGCCTAGGGTGGGCCCGTTTTCAGGGAGACCAACGAGACTCAAGTCCATGTGCATTGTCCTATTTCAAGCAACCACTTTGATGCCAATTGTCACCTATTTCCCTCTCCCCTAAATCACAGTGGGGCACATCTCAGGAAAGGCAGTAAGCTAAGCCAGCCCACGCTAAAATGGAGAGCAGAGAGAACCTTTGGGACATCAGTCCCTGACCCCCTTCCCTTTAAAATAAGAGACTATGTCGCATATAGGGCTCTCAGAAATACAGCGCTGTGTGAACACCCTCTGGCTTTCTCTCGCCCAGCTTTGGAGTCATCCCCAGCACTCCTCTGGCCATTCATACTCCGCTGATGCCAAACCAAAGCATTGATGTCTCCCTTCCCCTCAACACCTTGGGACCTGTCATGAAAATGGAGCCTCTCAACAACCTCCAGGTAAGGAGCGTCTGATGCTACATTGGGGGCTCACAGCTCAGTTGTCTTCCTCCCGCTTCTACTGGAGGTCACCTCTGTTTGGGGGCTCCTCCACCTAGGAATCCGGACGTTCACTGAAATGCTGAGCAATGGCTTCTCAGGGGCGGGCAGTGTGGCCTTCTGGCCAGCAATCTGTTGGAAATGGTGGGGAGGGGGGTTTGTAGCACTTAGGGGTGATCTAGGTCCCCTCTCATCCTGAAAGATCCTGAAGTACTTTGCAAACCTCAACTGACACGCAGTGCAGCCACCTCTTGGGTGGAACATGGCCAAGAGCGTACAGCAAGGCTGCACGGTGTAGGACAGGAGGCGAAGATGATTCCTTGGTTAAACTGTACGGAGGAGGCAGAATGTAGTTACCAGAGCTGGGCTTTGCCCTGGGAACTGGGCTAGTCACTCTCAAGGCTTGTATTTAACACCTTCTCCAAAGGCTGTGTGCTCTTCTGATTATATGGAGTTAAAACATGCTCCTCTTTGATATTTTAATACCCCTCCCTCCCAGCACCTTTATAGCAGGAAAACGTAACCCTTTTAACCTCAGATCCAAGCCACACTGCGTCAGAACATCTGCCCTCTGTCACGTCTGGTGTGGCCTCTGCAAAGTGGCGGATGATGTACACAGGAGCTCCTGAACAAAACTGGGGAAGTTGGCCAGTGAAGCATTGAAGTTCTGCAGAGCCCAGATGCCATGCGGTGTTACTGTACAGTACTGAAAAGCCATGTGCGCTAGGCAGTCGTGCAAGGCTGTGCAGATTATCCAATGAATGAGGGAGGCTGGGTTTGCTGTCTTTCCCCCTCCGAAAGGGGGATACCCATCTTGTTTAATCTCCCCCAAGGAGTGACTCCCTTGTGTTGTATCTGTTCGTATTGGCAGTAAATAAGCCGGCCCTCTTGGAGCTGCGTGAATAGAGCAGATTCAGATGTGCTCCAGACAACATGCATATGGAGCTAGTTGAGAGGGCAGGGTGGGATTTGCTAGGCTTGCCAAGAGCCAGGCTCTAAAGGAGAGGCAGAGCCACGAACATCTGGAGATGATGGCTTAACATGAAAGAATAAAGGAACCCGCAGGAAAGATGGCTGCTGCTGAAGTGATGAAATATTTATCTCGCACTGCTAGTTTTAAGTGGTGCTTCCTCATTGGTACTTTCTCTGCCCCAAAGAGCTACGGTCCAGGAAACA
Source organism: Chelonia mydas (assembly GCF_015237465.2). Taxonomy (NCBI): domain Eukaryota; kingdom Metazoa; phylum Chordata; order Testudines; family Cheloniidae; genus Chelonia; species Chelonia mydas. The sequence continues at coordinate 19,968,520 of NC_051257.2, read as the reverse complement.
GAGGGTATGGGGTTGTTAATGTTAAACTAATGAAGCTGTTTTGTATAGTTCCTTTCTCAGGCCCTTACTTCTCAGTGTAATACAGGGGTTGGTAAAGCAATTCTCCCTCCAGGGGGCCTCACAGCGTCCCTTAGTGCAGCTTGGGGTCAGATATTTCAGTGGAGATTCTGGGGTCTTGGCACTGCTAGGTTTATCTATGTTGCATTCACGTCACCTGTCAGGCAGATGCAGCTGTCAAACAGAATGGAGTTTTGCCCCGTTGCCAGAGTCTGCAGTAGCTCCCTGTTTCCTGGAAGCTGGCTGGTTCGTGGTTCCCCAATGCATCTCCTGGGTAGAGACTTCTCGTATCCAGTAGATGCAAATAATCAGCTTCACAGCACATATATCTCAGTGACTTGATCTGGGGCTGGGGGAGATTGGGATGAAGTGGGTCTGAATATATGTATCCCATTGGTTTGGTCTCCATTTGCATCAGGGGCCCAGACAGAGTGGAGCACTTCCCATGTAGAGAGAGTTCTTACTCCCTCCAGGGTTTAAAAAAAAATGCAGTGATTAAATTGTAACTTTCATCTGCCTGAACAACAGTTTCCTTCTCTTGACTGTTCCGCTCCGTGGCTTATGATTTATTAATAAGCCTTCGGGCAAACCGCGAGGAAATAGCTCCACAGCTTAGTTCCTGAGGCTCCGAATTGGCATCACATCAAGAGTGATGCAATAGTTGCTTCTGGATGAGTGGAGCAGAGATGAACAGGTTCCTTACCCCACAGCCCCTCGGCAAAGTCACGGGAGTGTGTGGATGAGCCGCACGTGATCGCTCCCATGCGGGGGCCTTTTCTGCTTAGAGAGAAGGAGGCGGGGCAGGGGGGTTGCTAATGCCCTTGGAATCCATTCCACAGAGGGAGTAGTGCAGCATTTTGCACCATGGTGTCGGAGACCCATACACAGATTCCCCAGGGCCAGGAATAGCTAGGTATATCAAGGTGGTGATTACATCCGTTTGGTTCAGCTGTTATGAACACTAACTCATGGGGACAGAATGAGCGAGTCCTAGACCTTCCAGATATGGCTTTGGACATGAAGGGGTGTCCCATAAACCACAAACACACACGGAAGCCACTGCTTCCATTGATCAGAAAGGAGATGAAATAGTTGGGTTACCATGAAACCTCCAAAGACATCAGAATGCAGTTTGTTTCCAGCAGAAAATGCTACAGGAATAAAGCAGAGAGGAAACATATGTGGAAACCTCCATCTGCCTTATTTGGAAATAAGCAGAGCATTCATTAGTGTCAGATCTGCTTGCTCGTTGACTAGCTACCTCATTGCCACACAAGTTGGCTGCCCTTTTACAATCAGGGAAGCTGCCATATGGAGTAATAGTATCTCTCTCAGCTGAGAGTTGACTCACGCTGGTAACAGAAGCCAAGTTAAAAAGTACTGTTGTTACTCTCCAGACAGCAGTGGATTTGATGGAGATCTGTCATTGCGCTGACAGCACCCAACTCTGGAATGGCATTCTTTGTGTTTTCCCCCAGAAACAGCGACTTTTAAAACATCCTACAGAAATCACTTGGATGGTTGCCTTACTGAGAGAGCAATTTATAGCAAAATATAGAGACGTTTGTATTTCTCTACACCTGTTTTCATTGAAGAAAGAAAACTCTCAGTAAGTTGAGTGTGACATTGCATGTGATTTTCTGTGCATGGAAGTGTTAGGAGCCCCGTGTACAGGATTTGTTTGAACTTTAAGGCCCTTAATTTCATTTTTTTTTATTCTCCATTTTTGTTGTAGTAACAGAAAAATAAGTCCTCAGGCAACCAAACTCATCTCTAAATTTCCATGGCATGTGAACTAAAAACTTCAAACGCTAGTGGTTCATTCTGCAGGCAACAATTTCAGAAGTAATGAGTTTGTCCTGTTCATGTTGTAATTTTATTAGAATGTCGTCTTTGCTATATGCAGTTTAATTTTTACCTCTTTCCTAATCAGCAAAAGTGATCAAAACACTTAACACATTATCAAAAACCAACACATTAGAGAAGGGAGAACTAAATGTTAAGAGATCTAGTTATGCAAGATGCAGTCAGGGTCCACACATGGCATTAACGGCCTTCCAGACTGTGTTTACCAGTAGTCCTGCCGTGTATGAAAAAGGATAGCACCCTCCTTCCCGCCTCACCTCCAACCTAATATTGAAAATGGTTGTATTCTGCTGATGGGAACAGGCAGCCAAGTTCATCAGCCATTGTGGCAAAGTTTGATTGACCCTTAAAGGATGAAGCCAGATGTAAATACAGAAGCATCTCGGCCCTGTAGACTTAAACAGACTCCAGACCCCACTGTGGTACATTGTATTTATATCCCTGTTACATTCCCCCAAAAGAGAGCTGCTATTGAAATGAGACTTTTAAAGAGTATCTGTTGCTAAATGAGATCTTCATGACTTAGTTCTCGTTTTGTTAATTTCCATCCGTGCTGGTTGCTTAGGAACATTTTCAAATTACTTAATCGGCCTTTCATAGGCCACCTGGCATTTGGCTTGGTCTCACCACTACACAGCGCTGGCTAAATCCAGTGGTATTTGCTAGGCTCTTCTAACAGTGCCCAAAGGTGCCAGGGCTGAGCTGGCCTTCAGAGGCCCTGGGTTGACAGCAGGCCAATGATATGCAGACTTGTCGGCTTCTATTTTTCTTTCCCCACCTTGGAGCAAGGTGTGGAACCCACGTGGCAGTTACATCTCCCCTGGAGATCGCTGGGGCAGTTGCTTTTTCGTGTCTCAGTGCACATGGGAGACGGTAGTGGTTCTGCAGTGAGAGCCTGCGGTGGTTAAAAAAAATAAATGCATTAATCCTCTCCAGACCAGAGCCAGATTTGGAACAAAAAAAGCCATGCTGGAATACCTTGCCGGGAACTGTCCTGTACCAAAGCGAAGGCCCAGTCCTAATACACCCCCCTTCGAGGGTAGTTCAGAAATCCCCTCGATGTTGTAACTTCTGCATTATGCCGAGCAGCTGTGGGAGGAATTGCAAGTGTTGCAGTGTCCTGCCCCGATATATGGGATACTTGGTGAGGTTTTTTTTTATGTTCAAGACAACTGCAGCTGCTGAACCATGAAATGAGTAAACACTTCTAAAATTCAGTGCCTTCTGTCACTTGAAAATGATGAGCTGTGTGTGGGCTGTGCTCACTTACCATCTGACCCAGAATTCTGGGCCAGCTAAAACCAGGTATAGTCCAGAGCCTAGCTGCACTACAAAATCCACCATCTTGTGGCCCAGCTGTGTTAAACCCTGGGTTGTCTTTTTACTTGTGTGGACAGAATAAAACGTTCTAACCATGTTGGGGAGCCAAGTCTTAACTCTGGTCGAAATCTAGACTGAGCGTTTCTGTCCACACGGGCAAGAATCAGCCACGTTATAACACTGTTTAGTCCACTGAGGGTGTTTAACAGCGAAGAACCTATTTACCATTGGCTGTGTAGTAGTGCTTGGGAATGTTTAAACTAGTTTCCCATCAGAGTTGCACCCAAATCTCATTTTACTGAGCTTTGCATCCATGTTTGGCCTGGATTTATCGTTCCAAAGGAGCACTTAATCTCTGCTGGAGGGGTAACCTGAAGTAGAGCTTTAGCTCATGCATTGCTGTCCTTTCTGGATTTCCACGCTGAACACAACCACGTTTGCCGGTTGTTCCACATAGTTCTGCCCAGCACCGTAAAACTTGCTTCCTTTTAAAACTTGCAATCCTGGTTGTGGCTGGCAAAAGTGGCTCCAATATAGACAGGGCTTTAAGGCTGCGTCTGTACTAGTAATTTCCCCAAAATTTTCCTTCTCAACCCGCAGCCTGCTCAGCTGTGTGCTAAAGGCTACAGGCTCCCAGCTGCCACCCAGCCCCATATGGCAGGGCTCGGGGTCCAGGTCCTGGCTTCCCCCGTGGCGGGGCTCGGGGTCTGGGCAGCTGGCTGCCGCCCAGCCCCGCACAGCAAGGTCCTGGCAGGGTCTGGGGGTAGGGTCCTGGCTGCCCCCCACGCCCTGCGGGGTCCAGGCAGCCAGCTGCTGCCTGGCCCCCCACAGCAGGGTCTGGGGTCCGGGGTCAGGGTCGCTGCCCCACGCCCAGTTGTCCACTCCTGGCCCCACTCTGTGGAGGGGTCTCTGGGCGGAGGGTGCTGAGCACAGGGGTTGGGGGGATGGACACTGTGGTTCTCAACCTGCGGCCCAGCTAGCACTTTGAGAAATAGGTTTAGAACCACTGGTCTAGACGATGCAGAGGTAGTGATGATGGTGGCCAGTCTAGCCTGGCAACCCCATAATGCTGTAGTAGGGGAGAGTTTCAGAAAACTGCCAGGTCTGACTTGCTACTACACAGACCTAGAATCATAGAAGGTTAGAGTTGGAAGAAACCTCAGGAGATCATCTAGTCCACCCCAGCTCAGCTGTGTGCTAAAGGCTACGGGCTCCTGGCTGCCCTGCCGCATAGCGGGCTCCCGGCTGCCACCCTGGAGATTTGCAGCTCTCTATCCCAACAGTAACTGCCTGCACTGGATGATTTAGTAAGAAACAAGCTAGAATGAATCACAAAGAGCCTTAATGTACCTACTTGTGCCTGGAGCATTGGGGTTCTCTTGGGATTTTAACATTCTGCATCGACCATGGATGTGTTCCATTCCTTGGCGTTACCTTCTATCAATCACCAGGGCTTGTTCAGCGCAGCTGGTGAGCGAGCGCACGACTTCAGTATTTCAAAGTGCCCTTAAAATTCTTCTGACTCGGCTGGCTGGCACACATTTGTAGCGATGGTGTTGCCAATTGCTGCATTTCTTCATGGATAGTGATACTGCAAAGCACTGTGAAATCTAGAACAATTTCCAGTTGTTTCCTCCAAACTGCGTTTGAAGAGTGTAGTGAAACCTCCCATTCAAGGGTCAAGAGAAGGTGCAATTCTCTTCTTGGAAGAAGGCTAACCTTCTAGGTATGCCACTGGAGATCAGGAGACCTGGGTTTAGTTCCCAGCACTCCCTGTACAACCATGGGCTAATCACTTTGGGGATACTTCCCTGCCTCATGGGGATGTTGAAGATAATTTCATTAACATGGGAGGAGATCTGGTGCTGTGATGAAGAGGACCGTACAAGTACATGAAGAGAAGAGGTGATGTGGGAAGGCACTGAGTGCTTTCATAAGCAAGGAAACCGCTTTAGCCTCAGCAAACCGATTCAGTTCTGGGAGGAGAGACGGAAAAAACAAATATCTCTTCTAAGTGACGAATTGACAGAGTGTTGGGTATGTGTTAGGTTAGTTCCGTGGTGCCGGGGGGGCAGGTTTGCAGAGTTGTTAACCCTTCTCAGAGGGTTGGAGGAGACACTAAGACTCCCTCCTGGAAAGACATACATGAAGGTAGAGGTCCTGACAAGCACATGGTGGAGGTTCCAGGCAGGGCTCTGTGATCTTGTCACATCTCACAAGCCAAGCAGGGCTGGACCTGGTTGGAGCTCGGCAGAAAAATCTAGGGAAACCCAGACACTACAGAAAGGGGTGATGACGATCCACTAGGGGCTGACCCAGTTCCTCAGTACGTTAGGAGGCATTGTGCTGCTGGAGGGGAGTGTTCTCTGGGTCAGCCTTAGTCTTGTATCAAAAATATTGACTGCTTGTGGCACTTTTTGCAAGAATTGTGTTAGCTCCTGTCTTGGTCAAATTGCAGTTGACCCCAGTGGTTTCATCTGGGTACTGTATTGTGCTCTTCCTGCCCTAAACCGTTGTCTGATGTTGTGTGCTGTTAAACAGCTGTCATGTTCCACCCCAGAGCTGGCTGTATTTTAGTGGTAGGTTAAACTGTCTATGTATCTGAAAAGGAAGGATCTTCGTGGGAGAAAACTGGCAGGGCCCGTCAGTAAAGATGTGCTGCTAATGCTAGTTAGCTGGATCCTTTTTTGAAGCCCTTTGTTTAGGTGGGTACTAAAACCTGTTTGATAGAAGGGAAACTTCCCCACTGTTTGATAGAAGGGAAACTGAGGCACAGAGGTGGGGATTTGCTCATGGTCACAGTGGGGAGCCAGTGGTAGTTGGGAATAGAACCCAAATTCTCCCAATACCTCCCACAGATCCATGTATTGTTTTAACCACAATCCGGTATAATCTCCAGCAGTGGTGAGTCAAGCAAGTAAACAGTGCTCCTTCTTGCACTTCATTACCCTTTTTTACCTTCAGACCCAGGTCAAAACCAGACCCTGCTGCTGAGCATCGGCTTTATTTCATGCCTTGAAGAGATAGGTGCTTAATCAGTTTTGTTGCCTTGGCCTTTCTAGCTCGCTAAGGCGAGAGCCATATCCCAGTGAGGTGGGGAAGAAATCACCCCTGAAAGCGTCCGTTGTGGGTAGTTAACACCCAGAGCACAGACTGGAGTCTGCAGCAGGTTCCCTCAGTTCGCCAGACCTGTCCTCACTGGCATGAGATGCAGCACATTTGATACAATAAAATGTGCTTGGAAGTTACCATCGAGCCAGACACACATGAGAGCCTCTCCTTCCTTCCACGGATTTACTGTTCCCTGACCATTGACGCAAACAGCATTTCAGGACGTGACAGCTGCAGCCAAGGGCATGGCATCCAGCCTGGACGCTCCAGGCACTCCAGTCTGCTGTCTGAGCTCAGGATTTGTGCTTCTAGGTAGAGCACGCGGCAATCAGCGGCTGTCAAATGCTGTAGGATCCTATGAACCGAACCCATCAAATAACACGAGGGGAAGTAGAGAGCATTCATGTGAGGTTTCTGGCTGCAGACATGGTCATGGAAATAAACCGTGGCCTTGTGCTGGCAGAGGTGATGTAAAAGAAAGTCCTCGCCTTGATGACACCATGGCTGTAAGGTGCTCTGAGGCAACCTCTGGGTATATCTACGCTGCAAGGGGGAGCGTGCTTTCCAGCATGGGTAGACAGACCCATGCGACCACGTATCTGTCTGCTTAGGCTGGGAAGCACAGTCCCAGCTGCAGGGAAGATGTATCCTACGACGTAGGTGCACAGTCCTTAATTCAGCCTTGGTACTCCCAGGGTGTGTGCTTCACTGAGTACACGGCATTACAGGGCATGGCGAGTGCTTCCACACCCATCTTTAGCGCTTCGTTTTAGTCCTAATATAGTTTGGGTTTGATTTCGTTTTTTAAGCATTGCACACCCACGATGTCTAAGAAATTAGCGTTACACACCCTAGAACAGCAGCTGCCAGCCGTCAGCATTCTGATGTCCTCCTGCAGCGAAAGAGTTCAGACACAGCAAAGCAAGCGAACATGAATCCCAACAGTTTGTTTCTACAGCGGATGCTCTCTCAGGCGATGGCTCGAGGCGCCAAAGAGGCGCAACTGAACAAGGTCTGAGCAGCTGGGTGCCTGGCGCAGGTTTTGCCCAGGTGAGACCTTTTCAGTGTTAGAGCATCACAGGAAAGTCTGTCTGAACAAATGAAACCTGTCCCCTTTGTTTTTGCAAAAGACTTTGAATTCTGCCAAACAAGAGACTATAAAGAGAAGAGAGGGTCCCCCCAGCCCGCCCTCAAACCAGGTTGCAAATGGAAAGCCAGCTTCAACCAGGGTGTACCAGGCAGTCTCCCTCTCAGAAGAGGTTGAGGCTGAAAGCGCTGGTACATTCTTAATTACACACTGCAGGCAGGCAAACGTCTGTGAAGGGTGAGCCCTATTTGGATCCACAAGCTCCTGTGGAACGTTTGTCTGGATGAGGGGGGTTATTGAAGACGAATGAAAATTCCTTCTGTGTGTGTCAAGCAAAGTGCTGTTATACAAGGCTACAGGGAGGCAGCTGAATGGAGCAGGTTCTGAAGAATTTTTTGAGGTCGTTTGGGGAACTTCCTGTCAGCAGCGACTAGCCCACAGTCATCCTTGCTTGTAAAAGCATCATACCTGTCAGGGGAAAACTTAGATAAAAGAGGAGTTAAGAGAACCTTTCGGAACAGAAGAAAGAATTCTCCTGGCCCAGAATAGCCTCCAAGTTTTCTTGGAAGAGCTTGTAATAGTGTGTGTGACGGTGTGTGAGCATGGACAGCAGTACGGGAGCAATGACAGGTACGTGGGCTGTGGTCTCTGGCCCGCAGAGCCTTGTTTTTAATAACCTCCCTCCTTTGTAGATAGCCCTGCTGTCTGCAGCAAGCTGTGGCTAACCCCTGTAGCTTTGCAGGGTTTGCACAACAGACACAGGAGTGCATCAGATGCATCTAGAGTAGGAACCAGAGATCAGAAATCCCCAGGCACTCTTGAGACCTGCTCCCAGACCAAAGGTTTGCAGTGTTCTTGCGGTGCACAGCCGCATGGGGAAGCTGTTTCGTTTGTGAGTAAATGCCCTACTTGGGAAAGGTGCTGGGGTAACATCTCCAGAAATGTAAAGTTCTCGCTCCATGGAATGGGTACAGCACAAACCCTTCCCCACTCCCAATGTGTTCCTCTTCTGGCTAGCCTCTCTCTTGGGGATCAGAGAGGAGAGCAATCTGTTCCTGGGCCTCCCTCTGGTTTCTGGGCTGTGGACACTTGCCTGCTAGGCCCTGTACTGAGACTGTCAGCCTCATCTCTCGCAAACTGCCATCAGAAGGCTCCAAACCAGCTGGCTGAAGCTCAGGCAAAGTGACCTAGCACTCATGAGACTCCACATCACTGCTCCAGTCTCTTGAGCCACCCGTAGCCTCAGCAAGGGAAAAGGGGGTGGGAGGGTGAGAGAGAGATTTTTATTGGCTTTCACGGGTCCAGGCTCTAACGGATGTTCTCTTGAAGCCCTGCCATACAGAAGGAAGTGCCTGGTGATATGTAGAATAAACCTTGTAAAATAAACCAGGACTTATCATGTCACAACTGGGAGCTTGAGCACGAGCAGGATTACCCCCTCTCTCACGTCAGCGCTGCTCCCGGTTTGCAAAGACTGCTTGTGAAGGCTGATTGCAGAGGTTTTCAGTAGAGATGCTGAATGGTTTTGCAAGTGATGTCATCAGTGAACCCTGTGATGCAATTTGCTAGAGAGGACGCTGGGCTGCTTGCTGTGTGGTGTCAGGAGGAAACGGTGCTCCAGTGCCCTGTGCCACATCAGAATTGTCGGGCTCAGCAGAGTGCAGCGAGCACGGTGGGCTCAGCATGCTTCGGCGGAGTTGAGAGGGAGGCCAACAGATACCTTTTTATAGCACTCTTGTAACTGCAGAAGCAAGATCAGTGTATTAATTTGGTGTGTTCCTCTAGATCTGTGCCTGGAGGGAAAGGAAGCTCTTTCCCCGGCCCCTGTTGTAAGCTGCTGCTGTTGTATAGCAGCGACAGTTAGCTACAAAAACTAATGAACCTCTGTTGCTGTAGAATAAACACTGCCGTTAATCATAGAAATCAGAGCTAGGAAAGATAGAGTCCACCTCCCTGCCATGCAGCATTGCTCACTACAGTACGTCTTACTAGTGCAGAGTCCAGACCAATTTAAAATGCCCAGAGCATTGGAGTGGCCCCATTCCTCAGGAGATTAACATGCCACTTAATATATTTCACTGTCGTTTTCCCAGACATTTAGCCAAATTTTTTCCAGCTTCAGTTCAATCCCATTACTCCCTAGTTTATATCCAGTGTTACCCCCATCTCTCTCCTGGCTGGCTACACTCTTCCTGTATTTATAGTCATCTCTCTTTCTCCCCCCGCCCCCATCCCCCAGATCGTTTAGCCAAACCTCACATGTTTCGCTTGGATAAGTCGTTCCTTCCAGTCTCCCAGTTTAGTTTGTTTAGATCTCTCTAAAGTGATGGCAAGAACTGAATATAATCTTCCATCTGCCTCTCAACCTTCAAACCTGCCAGCATGTGATGTCAGCAGTCGGTGTATGACAACAGACCATAATGTGGAGCTATTTGTATTTATTGGTCATTTACAAGGTGTAATGGTTTTAATTAAGCTCTGCTTTTAAAAGATCTTTTCTCACTGTGTGAATTAAATATACACACTTTTGCAACAACAACAACAAAAGACATGGAAAAAACAAGTTCTGTCAGATGCAAATCTCCTGCTTTTCTCTGCTTTCTGGGGACCCTCCCAAGTGCGCCAAAAGAATTTTCAGTTCAGAACGCTGACCTTATTTCCTTGGATGTATTCCAAACCAGCTGATTGGTGTGTTCAGATTTCCCATCACCCCCTCCTCTCCTTTATCAACAGCAATTTCTACTGGGATTAGCTTTATTTCTAAATAGGCCCTACAGAATACATGGACATTTTATTCTGCAGACAAAACACGGAGGTCTTTAATTTTGAATCTGTGGATTAATCTGGTTCACCACTGGCTATGAATCCTCTGACTGGTCACCTAACTGAAATACAAACACAGTGGGTGAACCAGATTTATCCACAGGTTAATCTGGTTTCCCCAGGATCTTCAGGGAGTGAGGTGATGAAGTGAGCTGTAGCTCACGAAAGCTTATGCTCAATAAATTTGTTAGTCTCTAAGATGCCACAAGTCCTCCTTTTCAATTCCTGTTGACATTCAAGGGTCTTTACATATCCCAGCCACAGCCCATAACGAGATGGTAAGCATTTTCCAGTCAATACTGTCTATCCAATGCCTGGGTTAGGATTCATATATGCCAAGGAATTGCGGATATCTGCTAAACTCTGTTCCAGCGACATTGTGTGGTGTGGGCAGAGAGTGGGAGAGGGAGAAATAAAAGGCCGGAGCCACACTCATGACGTCAGTTATGACAATATGTTTTCGGGACCTCTGGTTTGCCCCTACTATTGCCATAAGCCTCATCAAGGCAAAAACTGAAGTGAGGTCACTCTTCTGGTGAGCAAAAAGCAGTCAGTCCTATGCAGACTGGCTTCTTGGTAGTGCTAAGAGGCAATCGTGTGCCTCTCTTCAGCTGTGCGAATTTAAGGGGGTGTTATCGATTAAACTTTTCACCCATTGATTGCCCTCCCCCAGTTGCTATAAAGCAGATCCCTGTTCCTTCGAGCCCAGTGCAGAGCTGTTGACTCAGTCAGCTACCACCATAGTGACATTTACAGCTTTCCCCAGGGTAAAGCCACTAAACACCAAGGAATTCAGGCACTGCTGCAAAAGTGTGTTAAATGTCCCCCTTACCCTGGAGTAAACTGCACTATTGGTCTTCTCTGTGTGCGTGTGAAACACAGGAGGTGTAAAGGGTTAAAAGGAGAGGAAGTGGTAGATGGGGGTAGTGAGGTGAGAGTGGGGGATCTGGGTTGTATTCCTGATTCTGGCACTTACGTGCTGTGTGACCTCAGGCAAGTCACTTAGCCGTTGGACTTCAGTGTCCCCATTTGAAAAATGCAGCCTTGTGAGGCACGCCGAGGTAATCTGACGAGCGTGGCAATATACGTGCTAAGCAGCATTAGCGAGGTGTTGCTGAGACACGTCCAAGTGCAGTGCAAAAGGGAGCGTCCGGAGTTAGTGGCCATCCGAGTATGAACCAGCAAATGGAGCCTGTGCCCAAACTCCACCTACATGCTGCAACAAAGAAATCACATTCAATGCAGGAGAAAGGGAGAGGGGACATAGGAGACCGGCTTCAGGCTATGGAGTATTCAGAGCGTGGCTAGACTGAGAAAAGAGAAACCAAGGAATCTGTGTGGAGGGGAGAGGAGGACAGGGAGATGGAAAGCAGAGTGTGAGCCTAGCTAGTGGGAGGCCGGCTGAGATTGTAGAACACACAGGTTGGGTGCGGAAAGGGCTAGGTTGCAAATAGGAGGGAGGGGACATGAATAGAAGGTTAAAAAGCCCATCTGCGGACTGGGGCGTGAAATGACAGAGTGCCTGTATGCAGCCAGAATAGATTAGTGTGGGGGGGCAGGAGTGATGGGAAATGAGGGCGGAATAAGAAATGAGCATGAGGCCACTAGCTGTGAGCCCACAGCGGCTGGCACAGTGAAGAGCCCATGGGAGCGGAGTGAGAATTGATGAAGGAGCAGGCTGGGGGCACTCCGTGTCTGTACCTGCTGAGAGACATTCTTCCAGGCTCGGCAGCGTCCCCACATACCCCAGTGTGCACAGCTGGCCTTCACCTCCAGGCAGGGCCGTAAAAGATCACCACCCCTAGAAACGCACGAACTCCCGAGGACAGTGTCCCTGTCCATCCCCAGCACGCTACAGAAAATGCCCTAATTCTCCTGTTTCGTTTCCTGCCAGGTGGCTGTGAAAAACAGCATCGACGTCTTCTACTTTAGCTGCCTTATTCCTCTCAACGTGCTTTTCGTGGAGGACGGCAAAATGGGTGAGTACTGTTTGGCCAGCGTCCCTCTGCTCTTTGGAGAGCCACGCGGGCAGGCGGAGTACAGCGTCCTGACAAAGCACAGCTTGGTGCCAGTCCGTCTGTAGCAGAGACCCATCTGTACTGGGATGCCAGGGCAGTGTAGTTAGCCAGTCCCTGCTCTCCTGCCGTTGCTATTCAAAGCCGTTGCATTTCCAGAACATCCCTCCTCTGGTCTGATTATACCTGCCAAGCATAGGTACGCTGTGCCAAATCCTGCTCTGATGGAAGTTGTTCATTGACTTCAGTGGGACCAGGGTTTAGCCCATAAATCTTACGCTCTAACCCCTTCTTCATGTTCTCTCCTGTTCAATAGTCTGTTTTTTACATCAGAGGTGGAGAAGGTGCCTGGAAAACAGAATCATAGCTGGGTTCTACGTTTGGCCCTTTTTGCTGATGGGAAAGGGAAATCCTGCATGATGTGGTTCTCATATTCTGAGCTGTGGGCTCTTCCTAACAAACCCCACCTGCTCCTGACTCCTGAAAGTCTGCTGCAGCAAAGACATTGGGAACAGATCCAAATGGTCTTCCAGACTTTGCTGCTTTCAGTAAAACTAGGCTAGACAAATTGCTAGCCACCGTGTTTTAGGGAAAACTCTTGAACTAGACCCCGAGGGATGGACTAGATGCAACCTGGCAGGCCTCTTCTGTCTCTGCAGCATGTCCTTCTGCAGTGACTCTTGGGAATGGCAATGTGGGTAGTTCAGAGAACCAGGAGGGTGGGACACTGACCGTTGTCTTTCCTGTATGTAGAACGCCAGGTCTTCCTTGCCACATGGAAGGATATTCCAAATGAAAACGAGCTCCAGTTCCAGATTAAAGAGTGTCACCTGAATGCTGGTAAGTAACTTTGTTCTGGACCGCAGCGAGCCTTCGTGTAATGCACAGGAGTGACGATATGATAGTCGAGTTTTTTCCGGTCATTAGCATTGTGTATTGACAACACTGACAAAGGAGGATTGCAGGTACAGGCCGAGCACTTCCAAATTCTAGCCCCAAGGATTTGTTTAACCTAAACTTTCAGCTGAATTCCATAAAAGGAGGTTTCCCTAGTGAATGTCTCTGAAAACAGTTCCCTCCCTAGGATTTCACCTGTTCCCTTTTTCCTTCTGTTATAGTTCTTACATTCTCCCTTTCCTGTTTATTTGCCTTCCTTGTCATGGTGTCTCTGAGCAGGGAGCTTTGGGCTTGATTTCAAATCCTTCCTGCTCATTACTGTGGTTTGTACCCTAACCCACATCACAGAAATTTCATATTGGTTCCAAGTTGTCGTCTTTCACTGTCAGGCTGGGATCCCTAAGGCTAGTTGGCTGTAGGGGCAGCTGTGGTTGAGTGGCTTGAGAACAAGACTAGGAGTGAGGGAATGTGGGATGTAGATCTGCCACTAACTTGCTGTGCCACCTTGGATGAGTCACTTGTCCCTCCTGTGTCTTTCCCCATCCGCAAGTAAGTGGGTACAACCTGGCCTAGTGGTTAGAGCACTGGACTGGCACTCAGGAGACCTGAGTTCTGTTCCCTGCATGACTTTGGACAGATTACTTCAGTTTCCCCATCTGCACAATGAGAATGATACTGAGCTCCTTTGTAAAGTGCTTTGAGCTCTCCTGATGAAAAGCCCTTCACGAGAGCTAGGAGGTGTTATCTGCAGATGAAAAGCCCGGTGTAAGGCCACAGTCGTATATTGCTATTGTTTATCGTTACGTTGCTGGCTTTCAGCTGTACCCTGTCTACTTGAGCCAAGTGCTTAGTCAGCTATTTGCCTCTACTAGACAATGAGCATCTCACGAGTACAGAAGACCATTTTGCCACTGAAGGATGAGGGAGTACATGGCCAGTAGAGCTGCACTGTTCCTGTTTGAGAGGCCTGGATGGGATCCGAGTGCTTGTAACTAAAGCTAGTATGTTTTACAGAGAGGTATGTCCCTCTCGATCACAAACCCATGGTTCTTTCTCTCCTGCCTGCCATCACGCAGGGAGAACGCTCCTCTCACTTCAGTGACAGGCAGAAACAACCCCCTGCCTTTGTAGCCATGATTTTTTTTTCCATTTTGGACCACAAACGATGTGACGCAAATAGCAGGCGTTGGATCTTATGACTTGATTCTGTTCCTGGGGTTCTGGCGAGGGCAGCCTCTCTGCCGCTCCCTTTATTCCAGCCTCTCAAATGGCACGCGGACATTTCCACCTGATTGGAAGTTCTGCCCTGTAATGAAGTTCTGCCCTGTAATCCATCACACGCTTCTCCTTCCACCGTCCTCCATTAGCCACTCTGTCTGTTGGGCGCTGTGGCACAGAAGGAAGGTTTCGTTTTTGTAGTGGAGAATCTGTCAGGGTTTTAAAGTCCTTCCCCCATCCCATCGGGCCTAGATTCTAAACGTTCAGTCTCAGCAAGTGGCTTTATTTCTGACAAGACTTCCAGAAACGAATTCTTCTGCCCTCTATAAACCACAGCTGCCGTGGATCTGTCTGCTGCGAGGAATAAGGAGTTTAATTCCTGGTTACTTGACATACATCAACGGGCCATCTGGTCCGTTTTGCGGCCATCCCACTGGCCAATGCTAAGGAAGCTGTAATGCCTCTAATTGTAGGATACTGTACTGTCAAGGTTTCTGCCTGACCCTTGGTTGTGATTAGCTTATACACGGCAGTGCTTTCTCCACTTTACCCACCTGTTCCCCTTTACTGGGAGTCATTAAAGGATGCAGAGTAATTGGCAGCATTCACTGTTTGGCTGCTTTACCAGCCATGTGCCAGACCTTCTGCCTGGGCTTGCTTGGAATTGTAATGAAGCCCAGCTCTCAGCGGAGGGGCACGCAGGAGCACTCCAGTCCCGTTAGATTTCTGCGCGGTTGCACTCTCCATGTGAGTAATAACATTGCTCTATTGCAGTGTTATCTGCAGCCATCACCAGGGCTCAGAGAGAGGAAGCTCTTGTCAGTCTTTTAGCGAGAGCTTTGGAAACGGTGCCTGTTTGAGTGTGATCCATTGCTAGGGAGGCTACAGTGTGTGCAGAATCTGCCAGCCTCCTCTGCTTGTTTAGGGAGGAAAATGGGTCATGTCTGATAAACAGACTTCAAATCCTTTTATCAGCTGATGCCTCTGTTCTTGTCTTCGGAGCTGATGCCTCGTCCCTGCTGCAATTACAGGAGCCATTTTCTGCACTGACCCCCTGGATCGTAGAGCCAAGCAGGTTGAGAGCTAGTGGGTGCAGAAGGCTGAGAGCCTGGCATGGGAATAACAGGTGTTAGGCTGTGTCTACACTGGTGCAGGCTTGATGTACGTGCAACACGGTTTGTACCCTTGCAGTTTCAAACTGGAGGAAGCTGCACCAGTGCAAACCACCTGGCACTGGTGTAAATCTTGTCTACACTAAGGGTTTGCACTGGTGGTCATGGCTAAAAACCTAGTGTAGACAAGGCCTTACTGTAGGCTACCTCTGGCCATCATCCAATCTTCCCTCTGAGGGTAGTGGCTTGCAATGCTGAAGTCTGTGTGTACTTGCCCTGGGTGTGTGGATTAAACAATCTACCTCTGTTATCGTGGCCTTTTTCTCTCTAGAGACACCAGCAGCAGTTTAAAGCTTTCACTGTAAATTTCAGCTCTCCCGTGTTCGTTATGAGGAATCTGAACAGTATAGCTGTGTAACTTTCATACCCTTGGCATAGACGGGGACAGACATACTCAAGGGACCTAGTCCTAGCTTTCAGCTGTGCCAGGGCAGCGGTGGCCATGAACAAAGCTTGTGAATTTCAGTGGGTGTTGACTATGATTCAAAATCTGCTGCGATGCTGCTCTTCAGCACAGATCACTGCTTCCAACAGCTGCTAGTTTTCGACAGTTGTCCAAGCCGTCTTTGTCAACATAAATCGATATAAACCCCATGAGACCCACTTAAATAATTCCTGAATGGCACATGCCCACACATGGTGGTGTGATCTCTTCCAGGTTTAGGAACTCTGTTAACGACAACGTTCATTCTCCAGTCTAGCTGATTTCCGGTTCAACAACACGAATTGAGCTGTGAGCTAAAAATACCCCCATTTCCCAGCTGATCTGCCATAATCACAGCAAAACCGGTTATTTAAATATAGTAGCAGAGCTATAGCAGACCTTTGCCAGATGGAGCGAACACACCGACAATTGTGCATAGGCTCCTGAGGAGCCGAGGTGGGGGCTAATTGAAACAGTCTTCCCTCCATCAATGCGCTCTGCCTAGCATCCTTTCTCCTTGCCTTGAAGAACCTTCACTTCCATCTTCGTGAATGCTTACATCTTACAAAATCCAGACAGATGATACCAGAAGCCCTGCCATCCAGCTGAGTGATGAAGGCTGATTTCTGTAAGGGGACATTTAAATTAGAAATAAATCTCTTTACAGCAGAGATCAGTTTTTTTTACTGAGTCAGGGATGCAGCTTGCTAATTTCTTGTTTGGGTCTGTGCGCTACTGTATATCCAGGATTGTGTGTCTGTCACTGGGCAGCAATCAGATTTCAAAGCACCTCTAGCCTAATAACTCTGGTTATTTATCCTTTTTCCTTAAATAAAAGGCAGATCGAAACACAAACATTTCTATCAATGAAGACATTTCAGATGTTACTGAATCTGTGTGGGCAAAATGTACTGGAAGGAGCAATCCTACGCTTGTCTCCCCAGGATGGGCTAGATGTGACTTTGTCCCTTGAATCTTGAATTTGTACATTCAGGCTCAGATTTTTAAAGGTATTTACATGATGCTGCACTGCCTCGCGGGTTGAGGAGCCTACGTCTCATTTTCAAAAAGTTATTTAGGCTCCTAAATCAGTTAGGTGTTGCAATGCTGAGTGCAGCAACGTCTAAATACCTTTAAAAATCTGGGCCTATGCCCCCAATCCCATAAGTGACTACAGTGCCCTCATGAGTCCCATTGCAATCAGTGGGTCTTGCTTAACAGTCGTGTGCAGATTGGGCCAGAGTGTGAATACATCGATTCATCTCCTATTTAAGGTATACATATGGGTGCATTTTATATTTTAAATACATTCAGGTTCTGCACATGTATCTGAGGCCATAGGGAAACAGTTGTATGATATTTTAGCGGAGAAACCATGTGATCAGGTAATTAAAGATTGTTGTCATGGATACACACAAGGGGTCAGAGTTAAGATTAAAGGTACAACCTCAATTTTCTCATGTTCTGGCTTTTATGGTAATTTAAGACTTTGGTACCCCGATGATTCTGCTCACATGAAAAGGCAGGGAAAATCCAGTTAAAGGGTGAGAAGAGCTTAAAAAGCTGAGACCTCCAGAGCGCAGTGAGGGGCAAAGTTTAGAAACTCCCCAAGCGTAGAAAGATTTCAATACAGGGTCCTGTTCTGCACTGAAATTCTTACTCGTGAGATGTCGGAGCTGCCATCTGGATATGCTATTAAACAGGTTCATAGCTCCCAGCATGAGTCAGCGTTCCTGCCATGCATGTGCGATACCAAATTCATAAATGTATTTAGCTTAGGTAAGTTTTTGGAAAACACACATTCTCCTCCACTAACGAACGCATGTTAAAATACAATTTTCCTTTTTCACACTAGAATTTCTTAAAACATGTTAGTTTAAAAGATGTTAATAGATTTTTAAGGCCAAAAGGGGCTATATATTATCATCTTGTCTGACTGCCTGCATATTTTAGCTAATACGTTTTAAAAACACACCTTATACCCTAGTCCAGACAAGCCCTTCAAATAAAACAGGAGCTGTATTGTCTGTGGGTGTGTCAGAATCATAGAAATGTAGGGGTGGAAGGAACCTGAAGAGGTTATTTAGTCCATCCTCCAACGCTGAGGCAGGACCAAGGAAACCTAGACCATCCCTGGCAGGTGTTTGGCCAGCCTGTTCTTAAAACCCTTCCACGATGGGAATTCCACCTCCGTGTGCATACATGCACACATACAATTAAAGAATAATGCCAGTCTGGCTGTATGTAATCTCGCTGTCATTCTGTTGAGCGGTTCTGATAACCTTGTTTGCCCTGCTTCTTTATCAGTGTCACCAGAAGCCTGGGGTGGAATGACAGTCCCGTTATTTTCAGTCGCGTGTGTTTTTATTAAGATCTTAGTACATTTCTATTCTTTTCCCATACAATCCATGCCTTTTGTTTGCTGCTCTTCGCCCAACCCTTGACATACAAATGAAACCGTTCACTGGTTTGCACTTCAATACTTGGGCTTAATCTAAAGAATGCTTTTGATCTCTTAGTCACCATAGTTCTGTGCTTTGTATGTAATGTCCTGGGAAGATTGTGTTCCTTTGTCTAAAGTGGCTTTCCGAGTCCTCTCCAGCCCTTTGCTGCTGAGAGAGGTTTGAATACAGTGGAGCTAATTCTGACACCAGAGTTGGTGTGATAAATCTGTTCAAAGAACAAGACGGGACAGGTTTTCAAAAGATTTCAGCACTCCATTGGCACACCTAAATAAAACAACCAGATTTCCATTGCTCTCCAAGGGGAGGAGCTGGGCACTGGGCAATTTTGAACATATGGCCTAGTTTTCCATATGCAGGGTGAAATACAGCCTCCCTCCTAAAGGAGGCTCGCAGGCAGGATCTTTACAGCACAAATAGGTCCATGTTCCGTAACTGGTCTTAGCTCCTTTTGCTGGTTGTGGGCGATGCTTGTACAAGTTGACTGAGGACTTGCTCTTCCCCAACCCTGATTCCTTGGTTCTATGCAGTCTAAATTTGTGGAATCACACGGTTCCTTGCCAAAAGAGTGGGGTCCTCCCCGGGATTATGAATGGCAAAGAGGAGACGCTGATGCCAATAAGAACAGAGTACAGAAAATGGCAGGTTAACTCAATGCCTCAGACATTTTGTTCTCCTTCCACAGACTCCTGACCTCTCACCCTACAAATGAGGGACATGTGGGGGATTGGACGGTGCATGGGACATGGGGCCAGATTTTCCACGGTGGTTAGGCACCTAAGGATGTAGATGGACACCTAGTAGAATCTAGAGAAGCAGGTTAGGTGCCTAACTCACATAGGCATTTTGTACACCTTGCTAGGGTCCCATCTGATCTCTAGCTACCTAAATACTCTTGACAATCTGGCCCAGGGCACTTTTCGCCTCATGCTCTGATTTCAGTGGCAGCCCAGATTGATATGGACGGTAGTTACCATCTGCCTGCTCAGTGGTCTCTCTAATGGATTGGTGGGTCACAGTCCATTTCCCAGCAGACAGATGTCCACATTATAGACCCAACTCCCCACCCCCACCAAATGTCCAACTGGTGCTTTTGCTGGCACTCGGAGCAGAGAGGCCAGTTACTGAATGGGTATGGAAACCCCTTCCCCCCCAACCTTAAAGGTGGGCTCCTCCATGTCAGAATTAAACCCCAGCTTCTCCATGATCATGCAGTAGAAGTCAAAGCCCTGTGCTTCTGACATCACTTGGAAATGACTGATTCTTCATGATGGGATCAGGCAAGATTTGCAGATGCACCTTCTGCTTGAACCCATCTCTTTACTGGCTCCGCAGGCTCTGTCAGATGTCGCTAGAAGCACAGGGAGGCATTTGAGGGTTGCATGACTGCAGACAAAATAATTAGGTTTTGTTTGCTGATTTGCACTGTTCACTCCTGGATAGTATTGAGGGCTCTGAACTCAGAAAAAGGCCCATCTCAATAAGTAGGTGGCAAAGCTTTATATATGTGATCCTGTATCCGGGACCTAGTCAGATGAGAGTAGCCATCTGGTTCAGTGTGTGTGTGTGAATTCCCTGTGTTACAAAATGCACAGTTCAGATATTTTTGAGCCTAGTATATTAATCTTATTTTCCCTTTATAAAATTAGGCCTCGATTCTGCAAAGACTTATGCATGTGCTTAACTTTACACAAGCAAGTGGTCCATTGAAGCCATTGCAACTGCTTGCAGTGTAAAGCAAGTCTTTGCAGGATGGAGGCCTTAATTGGCAACTGGCATCTCATCCCTCCTTCCCTCCCAAAAAAGATCATTAAATTTGTCATTAACAAGTATGGGCAGAAGTGGTGGTGGCTGTTATGTATTTGAGAGGTTTCCCCAGAAGGAAAACTCCTTCTGTCATTACCTTTTTAATCTAAAAATTCAATTAAAAATAACCCTTTCTGTACAGAAGACAAACATGTTTTTAAAAAAAACAACCCCTCACAAAATCCTATTTGAAGTTGCATATTGAGGACTGATGCAGCTTATCCTGCGCTGCTAAAGGAACCATGAATCCTTCGGATGGGTTTGCACTGTCATCGGGTCCCATAGGTGCAGAGAAGGGCGTCTGCACGCAGTCAGCATGGCCTTTTGACAAGCTTCTGCTTGTCCTGTAAAAAGAACAGGAGGACTTGTGGCACCTTAGAGACTAAGATTTATTTGAGCATAAGCTTTCGTGAGCTACAGCTCACTTTTATAGCCCACGAAAGCTGATGCTCAAATAAATGTGTTAGTCTCTAAGGTGCCACAAGTCCTCCTGTTCTTTTTGCGGATACAGACTAACACGGCTGCTGCTCTGAAACCTGCTTGTACTGTGTGGTCATTAACCGAGGCTTTGCCGTGTGTTGCAGTTCCTCTCACTGATAAACACGCAGCACAATTCAAAGCAAGGCTGATCTCACAGCTCCCAGCAAATGTCTGTTTATAAAGGCAGTGCTGTCGCATGGCATTAACTGTCCTGCTTGAGCAAGGCACTGCCTGGCACTGTTGCCTAGCGACACTGCCCGATCTTGGAGAAACTGACATTGGTTTAGACTTGCTTACAGAGAAGTGGCTGGAGCTGCTACCTGGGGATGGAAGGAAACTGGAAATGACACTCGCTCTCCAGTGTGTGTTTATCCTGAAGTCTGTATTAATAGAGACGGAGGCAGAAAGATTCAAATGACAATCCAAGCCCCAGCACACTTGTCTTTGGATTGTTATAAGTGGCTGAGTCACCTGATGGCTTCTGTGTCCAGTCATCTTATGATGAGCTTCCAAGACAGCAAAAGCAGGAACCTGGGAGTTCTAACCCCAGCTCTGTCTTCCTGTGTGATCTTGGACAGCTCCGCTCCAGTTTCCCTGTCTGGGGAACAACAGTTGAAAATGACATGCTTGGCCGAATTAGCAATTCTCTAACATCTTTAAGGCTTGCTGCTAGTAAGAGGCCAAAAAACGCTTCTCAGCAGGTCCCCAGTTTAGACTTAAGGGCTCCAATTGCGATTAGATTCAGTGCCCCTGCTGGGGGTCAGAGCCTTTAGTTTGCACCAACAGAATCCAGGCTGTCGGGATGCCAATCCTGTGCAAGGATGCGCCTCGCCCTCTGTAATGTATTGGTAGCAACCATCATTAAGGTGACTGGAGCGAAGGTATCGGAAGCTAAGGAGCCAGTACTCTGCCTCTTCGTGCACTTTGAACCTGCATGCTGCCAGGGAGCAGCAGCTGCTAAATGTAAGGGTTTAAACGTGACCCATTCCATTCCACATGGGAAGCGAATCTACCCATAAGTTGCAACTAATATGTGGCTGATGTTCCTTTCAGACAGGAGCAACTGCCCAGTGTAGCATCCCCACCATTAGTAGATCTTTGCCTTTCGGGTCCTCTGCCGATTTTTCTGTGTGGCAATCTGCTTAGGTTGCACAAGAAACAAATGTGTTGGTTGTATCCTGATCCCCATCTGGGGCTTGTCTGTGCCCAGCACAATTGTATTGGCTTGTAACGGAGCCTCTCCGTGCCTATTCTGGCTCCATTTGAGCTTAGGAGCGGACTGTTCTGCCCTGCATCTTTTCCTAACCCGGGTGGGCCCTTCGTATGGGGTAGGAGGAGGAGTGGGGAGTGAGGGGTTTTAGCGCAGGAATTCATCAGTTACTTGCCTCTCCTAGTTTCCATAGTAACCAAGGAAGAGAGGAAAACCCAAACCTGACTCTGTCTGGGTAGTTAGCTGCATGAACCCTGCCCCTCCTCTGCAAATCGCTGTCCCAAAGCCTCCAAGGGTAGCGGGGTTAGTCCAGCTGCTGGTCTTCACTGAGTAAAGCCTGAACTCAAAGTTCCCATGCTGTGGAGAGAGCTTCTCCGCTCTTCAGGGATAATTGATTCTACAGCAGCTCAGCTGCAGCCCTGATCTGCTGGGTAAGTGGAGGAAGGAAAGGCAGCTGCTCCAGGGCAAGATTGCAGTATGAGCGTGAGAAGTCAGACCCTTTCCCTGCTCTCTGTTGTATGGATTGAGACTCAGATGCTCGCTCTTTGACCCCCTGCTCCAGTGCTGACTTAATCACTTCCATTCTTTAAACAAAACCTTTGTGTGGCGCTCTGGATTTTAGTATTTGTGAACATGGGCGATTGAAGGTGCTGTCTGGAGACTGGCTGGTCAGGTACACGCTTCCTATGTGGATGCTGTACTGTCCTGCCACCACACCATCCCTTTTCATGTAGTGGGTTTTCTGGGCCAGTGCCTGCTGCCTTCCTTGAGGTTTACTTGCCATTGTTTCCAAAGGGCACACTGGGTCTGTCCAGCTGCACGCAGCCAAATTTGCATTTTCCTCTCCATCTTCCTGGTTGCTGTGGAAAGTACAAGCTACTGACCAGGGTTCGACACAGCCCAGCCCATTCGTTTCCACGCGCACGCACCTCACCACTGTAGGATGAACTGGCACATGGGAGCTGTTGAATTTGTGAGGTTGGAAATAGACGGTATTGAACTTTCCTTCTGCTCTCTCTAGTGGGTGAGTTGAAAATGCCGTGCTCTACTCAGCCAAGTGCCATCAGCTCACCTGTGCGGTAAACACTTGTAACAGTTTTGGAGCAAAGGAGGGAGCTGAGTTTCAAAACGGGCACCAGAAGGCTCCCCCAGCGTGTATTGCTTGAGGAGCTTCTATCTCCCTTTTGCTCAGGAAGGCGATTCTGAGAATACAGGCCACATCCTTGTTCCTCCCTTTTCTGAATTTCCTGAGCCTATGAATAATTGCGCCCTCAGCCAATACACAAAAGGATGACCATGTGGTCTAAGTGATTGGAGCAAAAGGATTGGCAGCCTGGGGCAGCTTGAGCTCCAGTCCCACTTTGTGCCAACATCTTCAGGCCAACTGGAAGTTGGCTAGAACACAAGAACCACCTGGTGATCTTGTAGATAGACTATCAGCTGAACTTACCGCTGTAAGTAACGTCCTGGAAAGCCAGGAAATTACCCCGGTAGCCCACAGCCAGGAGTGGCTGGGACCTCAAGGGACGTTTGTGGTTATCTCAAGAATCTCCTGGCTATCAAAAGCTGGGAGTGGAAGAGGGGGGTGGATCACTCCAGATTTGCCCTGTTCTGGACACTGCCCCTGAAGCTGTAGTATTGGCCACTATTGGAGAGAAGATGCTGGGCAGGAATGGACCATGGTCTTGACCCAGTATGGCCATTCTTATGTTCTCGTGTACTGAACTTGCTTTCCTAGGTCAGCAGGTTGTGCGGCTTTAGGAATGAGACTTACAGGGGTACTGCTCATATCTTGGCCTCTATGGCCCAGAGTTTTTTCCTTCTGGCCTCAGAAAGACTACAGCCAGCCCCTCCTTAAGTTGTGTTTTGGCTTCCACAGGCCATCAGTGTGGGCCATTGATTTGATGCTGTGTGTTCTGGATCCCTGCTGCTGTTCTTGTTTCTCTGTAAGGTGCCTGAGAAATAGGTGTCATGGTTATAGCCATATATTTATGTGCAGGTAAAATTATATGTCTCTTCCTAGTGCTACAGTCACAAATTGTATAAAAACCTCATCACGGCCCCACTGCCGAGAGGCAGAAAGGAAAAGCGTTTTCTCTCATCCGCTAAGTCACTGAAAAGGGTTTGAATTCAGAGAATTGTGTTAATGACTGAGAAGCCAAAGTTGAGATTTAAGCAGTGATCTCGTTTGTTCTTACCTAGCAGCATCCTCTGGCTCGGAAGTGCATGGCACAATGTCCAAAATCAGCTCGCCCAAGTTCTGGGCTTTTTTGGGGAACTAGGAATCTGCAACTCCCAGAAGGGACCCAGGCCTTGCTGAACTCTCGTCTTGCCTAGAGTAGTGTGATCATGGAGGTGGGAGTGTGACCCCTGCGGGAGAAGCAAATGCTAAATTAGCAGGGAGACCCAAATCCAAAGGGAGGTCTCCAGGGAAATGAAGCACTTATGACCAAATCTGCTCTTGCCTCATTTTCTAGTGTGCACCTTACCCAATAAACTCACTGTCTCATGCAGTTGCCAGTTCTTCCTCATCTGTGCATTCATTTGTTCTGTTTGTTCACTGCCTAGAACAGTGGGCCCATGGTCCGTGACTAGGGCTCCTAGGGTCTAGGATAACACAGATGACATTTGGGGGAATAGTTCTGTATTTTCGCCTCTGTATGTCTGGTGTGCACCCTTGATTTAATAGAGGTGTTTTTCTATTTGAAGACACTGTTTCCAGTAAGCTGCAGAACAATAATGTTTACACCATTGCCAAGAGGAATGTGGAAGGCCAGGACATGCTCTACCAGTCTCTGAAGCTCACCAACGGCATCTGGATCTTGGCTGAGCTACGTATTCAGCCGGGGAACCCGAATTACACAGTAAGACCCTTTGGCTCTTGGGGGGAGGGAGAGGAGAGGTCACACATCCTTTCCCAAGCTATCTCAAATCTGAGTCTGCTTCTTCCCAGCATGCTCATTTGGGGCAGGGCCTGTTAATTTCAACACCAAAGGAAATCCCTGCTGAGCCGGGAGGAGTTGGGAAACCACTGATGATAGCTATGTTCATGGCCCGCTGAGCTGGGTTAATGCTGACTCAGCAGCAGACATTTATTGGCCAAGATTGTTACCACTAGAATCAGCCGAGAGAAATCAACACAAAAGCATTGCCAGAATTCTCCACAGCCCCCGCCTTTCCACCTCCCCCTCTAGTAAACAAGACTAGATTTCTGCCATGCTGACTGCTGAAGCACAGACCGGCTGTCCGGACTTCGGCGATTTCTTTGGCCTTGCCTCTGTGGCAGCCACTCAAAGGCAAGAGCGCTGCTTGTCCCACATACCATATGTAGTTACTTCCTTTAGCTGTCCTGCCTTCCTACTGCTTATCGTTGTAGATTCTCCTCACTGCTGCTGGAGTCTCTCTCCTGGTTTGAGAATCTCAAGGCACACCCCGGGGGGGCCCTTTGTGTGGAAAGAAAATTAAAATCCTTGAAAATATACTACCGAAAAGGGAGCTTGGCTTTGCGTTAAGCTCCCTAGTTATACAGTAGTGCGAGCAGGGCTCTGATTTGCGAGCTGGTCTGCTACTGGGGGAATTGGCAGCTTGGTGGTTAGCATTGCCCTTAAGGGAAAGCACCTCTTAAGGTTATTGACCTACGCCAGCCAAATACCACTGGCGCTATCTTGGTTTAGTGTGGTGTGAATTCCGATTCTGGGGGATAGGACTGCCAGGA
This sequence comes from Chelonia mydas, assembly GCF_015237465.2. Taxonomy (NCBI): domain Eukaryota; kingdom Metazoa; phylum Chordata; order Testudines; family Cheloniidae; genus Chelonia; species Chelonia mydas. The sequence goes on along the minus strand of NC_051257.2, from coordinate 19,942,857 downwards.
GTGTACAGGTCCCCCCTTGAACACTGGTGCAAGTCTATTAATCATACTAAGGAGTAAGCATTCGTAAGGGTGGGGTCCCATTTATCTTCTGTTGGTCCTTTCCCCAATTCGGTCACAAAATTGGCTAGCTTTCCGTACGTGAGCGGGAGTGCGCTTTCGCAGAACTCAGTGCTTTGGTGGTAAGTAGCTTTTGGGGAGAGCAACTGGGACTAAATACTTGAAATTGTATGTAAATTAGAGAGAGAGAAAAAAAAAAAAACCTGGTATCCTGGAAAACACAATGGTAACCTGTGGTAACATGGTGTGGCTCTTTGTCCCCCCCTTGAGGTTTGAGTCTGCTGCTGCAGCAGAGTTAGGGGACATGGTCTTTTAGCCCAACCAGTAGAGGCTCATGCTTTGAGATCCACAGGGTCCTGGGTTCAGTCTCCAGCTCAAGGAGCACAATTGCTAGGCCAGACTGGCTCTCTGTTAGGCATCTGCGTGCACCACCATTGGTGTGCATGGCACCTTGTGGGACGGGTGAAGCACCATGGCAGCCTCGCTGTGCATTCGGCTGGGTGGAGTGTGGATCCAATGCAGTGAAATGGGTCCTGAGGAATTAACAGACTGGCTAGTAGAGATGGGCTGTGTGTTATCCGCTGCCTTCTTACGCTAACCTCGGCTTCGCGTCTCTCCTAGCTGTCCCTGAAGTGCCGGGCTCCTGAAGTGTCCCAGTACATCTACCAGGTCTACGACGGCATTTTGAAAAACTAACATCCTGGGTCCATGTCTCACCCTGCAGAGGGAGGAGGGGAGACTCTGAATACTCCCGTTATCGGTGCAGGCAAAGAACTCTAACTGGAAGCAGCTGTATTCATGTGTAGGATTTCAGACAAACGCACCGAGAAACCAAGGTAGCGATTAGTATCCACATGCTAATAATAATATAGGGAACAACTGTTTGATATTTTTAGCGTCCATGGAAACTTTGTAACCACTGCTTCAACCACTCCTGTGTCCCCCCAGCGCCACTGTTCTGTCGTTCTTTCTTGTGGGCTTTTCCATCTCGTGCCAATGTTTAGCGTTTTCTAAACCGCGGTAGGCGTAGTTGATATTTTGTAATATATGGCTCGTTTAAAACCTGAAAAAGACAAGTCTCTTGTTCATTAAAACAAGGCAAAGGCATCATAGAAACACAAACTGCACTTTATTATTTTATATTTTTTATACGTTTGGGTTTTTTTTCTATTGTAACCAGATGAAAAAAGGAAAAAAAAAAACCCGATCTGGAGTAGTGAAAACATCCAAGGGAACACAGGTGAGCTAGGACTAGAGTAGCCTTGAGGAGCCAGTGATGTGTGGAGAGCACCAGTTCGGATCCAAGGTGCATCTATTTGGGTTGGATGGGGCTTTGGGTCGTACTTGTGCTGGGGGGGCTCGATGCTCATCCAAAAAATCTGTGTCCCGTCTATCTTGCCTAGTTGCAGTCCTGGGGTTTGGAATTGGGTCTTCATTGCATGGGGAAGCAGGAGCTGGCAGGGTCTGGTTTGATAATGGGGAAGCAGATGGCAAAATGAGGACGGAAGCAGCATGTAAGGCTCTTGGCAGAGCATGGGGTGCATTCATTGCGTTTTTTTCCCCCTTTCCCGCTCATTCCCTGTGTCTTCCTGTGACAGCCTGTCTGCCTTCCTCCCCCTGGGTCAGCTTCAGCTAGCTGAGCTGGGTTCTGCCTAGCTCCGAATGCTGTCCAGGATGAAGGACCCATGCGATAAATCTGAATCCCGGCAGAGGGTGGTCACAGCCACTTTGCCTATGGTTCTCTATGGGAGCATCCTCGAGCGCTTTCCTGCTGAGGGGTGAGTGCAAAAGCTGGAGGACACAGCAGCATCTGGCCGTGCGCTTTGGGTTAAATTCTCTGGAGGAGTCTAAGCCACTCCTCATCCCCCTTACACCCGCGGTCACTGGCATTGCCGGGCAAGTTGCCCCTGGCTTTGGAAAGCCTTTTCTCGCAGGGTCCTGGAGAGCTTGCCGTCAATAGTTCCTGAGGAGGAAGTGCCCATTATCCAGGGGTGCAAAGGAGAGTCGCCGAGAAGCTGATTGGGAGTCACAGCTCACCTCCCCCCCACTTGTGACACCCAGAATATTTAGTGATGGGAGAGAGTCTTGAGTGCAATCTCCTGCCCTGTAAACCCTCAGGTCCAGATGACCCTACTGCTGCAGGGGCCAGTGGGTGCTGTATGTGAGGTGATCTCACAGGCTCGTTCCCTCCATCCCCAGTCGCCAGAGCTGGGCTTTCTGTGCCAGAGGCAGTAGACTGAGGGTCATTTGGGTTCCTAGTGTCTGAAACTCACTGGCATGGGAACACAGGCTCCCTTACTCCTCTCTGCCACAGCTCCTACTCACGCAGCAGGCTCCCAGGGTGGAGGGCGGCTGTTTGGGCTTCCTGCCAGCCAGGGAGTTTCCTGTCACAGGCAAGGCACTGGAATAGACACCATGAACGGTGAAACAAAAGCGGGGATAGTAGCTGGCTTGGCTCTATCCGTCTACGTAGTGAACGTGTCAACCCAGCCCCAGAACGGCTTCTGCAGTCCCCACTGCTCTCAGCTGACGCTTGGCACGGCACTTCCCCCCGGAGTGAAGTGATGCCCTTAATGTGACCACAAACAACCCCCAGAGCCTGTGCTCTTGGACCCCAAGACTGGGCGGGGATCACCTGTTCGGGGCATGTGAATCTGGGGATACAGAACGGGACTGTAACGGTGGACCAGGAAAATAAGGGGGAAGGGAAGGGGCCAGCGAGGTTAGGCCAGGTCACGGGCAGGATGAAACATGGTTCCATGGCGGGGAGACTCCGCTCGAAGCCAGTTCTCAGCCAGGGAAGCGAGTGAAGATTGGGAGCAACTGCATCCTTTGCTGTATGTGCTGGCCGGCGTCCTCGGTGCAGAGATCATTTGGCAGCATGAATCCTGGCTGGGCAGAAGGCGGGACAGAGTTGTAGAAACCGGGCACGTGAGCGTGCACCAGCTTGGCTGTTTGGTTGGTTGTCTAAAGCCCTGAGGATAGCTGGGCTGCGAGCACTGCGGAAATAATTATTACAGTAATTCATAAAGTGCCGGCACACGCCTCTCTCCCCTCAGAGCCAAGCTGTGAAGCAGCATCCGGCCTCTCATAAATTTCCACCGTGGAGTTCAGCTTTGTGCCTGGGAGGGGGCAGAGCAAACCTGAGTCCTGCCAGGGTGTGAGGGGGCAGCAGGGGAAAGCCCTGTTCTCTCTGCACAGTGCCCCATATTCCCCTGGCTGTGGTGCTGGCTAATGGAGATTGCTGCTCAGGGCGCCTGCACCGGATTAGGGCCCTGACCTGGGAGAGGCGGTGGAGGATCCCTGGGAATAATGGCATGAGTCTTGCTCAGTTAAACCCCCTGTAAAGCCTGAACACGGGAAAGAATTAAACAAAACCTTGAGCAAATCCCTCGCCTGCCCGGAACTCCTTCCCCCCTCCCCGCTGTCTGTGCGTCTCTTCTGGGCCTGTGCTGTGTGTGTGTGTGCATGCCGTGAAGCGTGGTCTGTGGGAAGGGGAGCTGGAGGGCAGGCAAGGAGCATTGCTCAGTGTCGATGCCATTCCATTGTACTGCTTATCCACTCTGATGTGTTCACTTTTTGGTAAAGCTTTACCTTCTGTCCTTGTCAATAAACTTGTCATTTACACTAACGCCCAGCTGTGGTGTGCTTCTGTTTGGGAACGGGGGCTGGCAGGGCACAGCTGGTTTGGGGCTGGAGGATGCAGCTGGAGCAGCTGATAACTCTACTGAGAAGCACTGGTGTCCTTGCCAGGTGACCCATGGAGCAGAGGCCCCCATTTCTGTCCATCTTTGACCTTGAACGTGCTCAGACTGCCCCAAGCTGGTCAGAAGCAGACAAGGTGCCATGTGACTAGAGATTTATTTGTGATTATTTCCCCTGCTGCCCAAAATAAAACCCTACTCTGTTCCCTGGCTGCTAATGTTCCGTAACACCCGTACCAGCGAACGTACATTTCCCCTCCTTCACTTCTGTGCTTGGCATTATTTATGGTGTGCGTTACCATAGTACCCAGAGGCTGCCACCGAGATCAGGGCCCCCTTATGCCAGCTCTTCAAACACAGTCTTTACCCTAAAGAGCTTTCAGTTTAAATATACTGGGCAGATGACGGGCAGGAGGGAAACTGAGGCACAGAGAGGGGAGGTGACTTGTCTAAGATCAGTGGGAGAGCTGAGAACAGAACTCTGGTTTCCTGACTCCCACTCTGGTGTCCTGGAGCTACTAGACCGTGATGTTCTCCTCGACTTTATCATTTGCTAGTTAAATTACAACGCGCTATTGATTTTGTGTGCAGCTTTGAGGCTCCCAGCCACTTTCAGCTCCAGGTGCTCTGCACTTAAATCACTGACTCAGAACCTGGACAGGGTGGAGAGGTTAAAATAAGGAACCTCAGGTGCATAGCTGGATCGAGCAGGTGGAGGTTGGTGGGCTTTCCCCTCTTCCTTTGGGAGTCTCAGCAGAGCAGAGTCTCAGTTCAGAAGGGGGCACTGACCGTGAGTGGATCCGATCCTGTAGTTGGGAAGTTACCGTGCTGAGCTCACAGCATTGCCAGATCTGGTGACGGTTGGTGTTTTTCTTAAAAGCCCCAGTTTCTGGAGTCATGTGAGAATCTCAGCTTTCATTTAAAGGAAGACCAAGTTCCTCGCCCACATGGGAAAAGCCTCTTGAATGGGACATCCCCTAAAGGAGCCAAAACTAGGAAACTGAAGAGAAAAGCCCCCCAATTATTTTTAAAAGTTAGGGTTTTTATCCATGGCTTTTTGCAGGCCTGACTCAATCTTTGAAGCCTTGGTTTGGTCAATGAGTGGCCCCTGTATCATGCCCTGATGCTAAGTCAGCTGCAGCCTGGGAGAGGAAGACAGAGCGCAAAAGAAAAGCAGCCAGTGAGTTGTGGGTGGGTGGAAGGTGGCTGTAAAAGGAAGACTTGGGCCCAATACCAGACCTGTGCCGTGGGAGGTGGGGAGATCTAGAAACCCGAGAAGGGTTTGGTCCTGTGGGCACTGTGTGTTCGTAATTAGGGGGGCGCCTGGATTGTCTCCTCCATGCTGGTCAGGAGCACATTTAAATAGTCCCCGAGAGGAGGCTAAGACAGGGCAAGCTGAAAATAGGCATTCTAACAATGGGGGGTGGGGGAGTGGAGCCCATTCACACCCTTTGATTAGCTGCAGCAGCCTGAGCCCTGTAATATGGGAACCCTGCTGAGTCAGGGTACATCTGCGCTGCAAAACAAACCCGGGGATAGTAAATCTCAGAGCCCAGGCAGCGGATTCAGGCTTGCGCTACAGGGCTAAAAATAGCCCTGAAGATGTTGGAGCTCAGGCTGGAGCCCAGGCTCTGAAACCCTCCCCCGTCCTGGATTTCAGAGCCTGGGCTCCAACCCGCGTTGCCACGGCTATTTTTAACCCTGTAGCGTGGGCCTGAGTCAGCTGACCCAGGCTCTGAGGTTTACTATCACGGGGTTTGTTTTGCAGTGTAGACGTACCCTTTCTCGCTCCCGGTTGTTACCCAGAGACATGCCTAATGAAATCCCTTCCATTCACTCCTTTCTGTAGCAGCTGCTCCATTGAAATCTGCCTTCAGCCTTGCTTTCCACCAGGTCAAAGCTCATTCAAATGCTTTGTCACCTTCCACCAGTGAGCTGTGGTTACCGATGCTTTCCGAGTGGGATCGCCTCGCTCCGCAGCCATAGTAAGAGAGAACCGAGCCCCAAAGAGATTAAGTGATTTGCCCAGGGTCACACAAGGGAGTCTGTAGCAGAGCTGGGAAGCGAACCAACCTCTGCTGTCTCCCTACCGTGTTCCTCATTAGACACAGCTGACGCGCGGGCTCATGAGTTCCCCTGTCACCAGCTCTTCCTCGCTCCGTGGCACCAAGCAGTTTATCAAAATAAATCGTGCAGACATTTGGCTAAGTTTCTCACCGTAACTAAGTGTCCAAATGACGCTTAATGGCTCCATGTCTTCATGTCGCACGGCTGATGAAATACATGAAGGCTGGGAATAGCTCTTCCCTCATCAGGAAAGTGTCCCTCAAGGGAGTCTCTTCCTGATGCTCCGGGCTGCTCAGTCAGGGGTTTATTACTAGGTGCACGTCACGGTGTGATTGGGCACTGATTGGTCAGGCCTGGGGTCAGCTTTATTTGTGTGTAACTTACGCCAAATAATTCTTAGCTGAGCCAACGCTTCTGGGGTCACAGAGGGAAGGCAGGGGAGATAGACACTCTCCACTCTAGCTAATCCTTGATGGTTACCTCCATTTACCATGCACTGGGGAGAGGGGAAGAAGTGACACAGTGGGCAGGAGCCATTAGTCCACGTATGCACTATTTATTCCGATCCAGTGGCTAATTTTGAGTGGTTTCACCTTGATCCCTACCTTTGAACATCTCTTCCCATTGCTTAGCTGCTGCCGAATGGCAGCCCCTCAGAGCAGCCAATGGATAGCCGAGATAGTTAAGGGTCACAAATGATGTCAGAGAAGCCTGCTTTCAAGTGGCACTTTCCAGCTCTCTCTTTCATAAGCATAGGAGCCCAGATCCTCAAAGGTATTTAGGCCTCTAACTCCCATTGAGGATCTGGGCCTGGGCACGTTGTCTAGTGGTCAGAGTCGTTCCTGGCTTGGCCACTGACTTGTCATCCGGCCTAACCTCACTTAGCATCTGCCCCTCTAAATACTAATGCTTTTGCCTTTCTCTCATAAGACCATAAGACTGGCCCTACTGGGTCAGACCAAAGCTCCATCTAGCCCAGTATCCTGTCTTCCGACAGCGGCCAGTGCCAGGTGCCCCAGAGGGAATGAACAGAACAGGGCATCATCAAGTGAACCGTCCCCTGCCGCCCATCCCCAGCTTCATGCCCCGCAAACTAGCATCTCCAGGGAAGGATTGGGGAAAAATCAGTTATTGTCAAAACCAAAAAAAAAAAAAAAAAAAAAAGGGAAAACTTTGGAAAAATAACAAATTCTCCATGCAAGTGTTCATTCTCTACAAAGGCATTTTTGTGTCAAAAGCGTTTGAAATGGAAACATTTGACCCGTTCTCATTATTAGATGTTTCTCGCAATTATAAAATTAAATGGGATCCTGTCTGTGTATTTGTCTAGGATACAATCGACACAGGCTTCAGTCGCCTCCGTGATCGTGGTGCCAGTCCCATTTTACAGAGATGGAAATGGAGTTAGAGAGATTAAGTGACTTGGCTGAGGTCGTAGGTTCAGGGGCACAGGGCTTATGGCTCCGCCCCCTACTCTAGCCATTTGGCTGGGCTCTCTAGTGGATATAAGACAAGGTTTGGTGGTAGCAAGAGTTAGTTGGGAGTATTGGGAGGTCTTTGGCTGAAAGAACTCAACATTATGGGACCAGCCCTCGTCCCGTTGCTCCACGCACCAGGGAGATCATGGGAGCAGTGCCTAGAGCGAACAGTCCCTGCAGCGGTCTCCCTGCATTTCTGGGTCTCGCCTGCTCTTTGTTGGCCAGAGTGATGAGCTGGAAGCCCCCTGCGCTCTCTTGACAGACGTGCTCTTGGAGCTCTGCCTCCGGGAGAGAGTCATCAGGCAAGGAGAGCCACTACTTCTATTTCACACCCATGACAATGGAAGAGAGCAGGGAGGTGACCTGTCAGGATGAACTGCTTTGCCGCACAGCTCACAAACCCACCTCCTTCCCTTTCCACGGCTCTGCTGGACTCATCCCGCTTCCACGTCCATATTCCAGCACCCTAAAGCTTGGCCGATAGGGGACAGGAGCCAGCCTAGCAGTTAGTCAGTCTGGCCCCTGCTCTCAAGCAGAGCTGCCCTGTGCATTCCTTGCACCCTTAACCCAGCCATGCGGATGTTCACAGCAAGGCATATTTAGCACATCGCATTGGGGCAGCCCAGCTGCAAAGGGGCTCTGAAAGGAGTCAGCACAACGTGATCCAAGAGTTCCCTCATCTATTGATCCAGCGGCGCCCCTCTGCTCCAAATCCCTGCGAGGGGAAGCATGCCCCTTCCACGCTTTCCCTCTCGACGGCACGGGGAAGAGGCAGCCCGTTCTGATGCAGGTGCATGGATCTGGGACAGTGCGGAGGCTGGCCAGCTGCTGCAAATGTTCATTTCCTCACCGTTGACCGATCAAACCACTATCCCCTTCAAGGTCAAATCCTGTCAAACCAACCGAATAGCTTTCTCTGACAGGGTAACAAGCCTAGTGGAGAAGGAGGAAGCAGTAGACGTGGTATATCTTGACTTTAGTAAAAAGAAAAGGAGGACTTGTGGCACCTTAGAGACTAACAAATTTATTTGCGCATAAGCTTTCCTGAGCTACAGCTCACTTCCTTTTGATATGGTCTTGCATGATCTTCTCATAAAAAACTAGGGAAATACGACCTAGCTGGAGCTACTAGAAGGTGGGTGTATAACTGATTGGAAAACCGTTCCCAGAGAGTAGTTATCAGTGGTTCACAGTCCAGCTGGAAGGGCATAAGAAGTGGGGTTCCACAGGGATCAGTTCTGGGTCCGGTTCTGTTCAATATCTTCATCAGTGATTTAGGTAATGGCATAGACAGTACACTTATAAAGTTTGCGGACGATACCAAGCTGGGAAGGGTTGCAAGTGGTTTGGAGGATAGGATTAAAATTCAAAATGATCTGGACAAACTGGAGAAATGGTCTGAAGTAAATAGGATGAAATTCAATAAGGACAAATGCAAAGTACTCCATTTAGGAAGGAACGATCTCTTGCACACGTACAAAATGGGAAATGACTGCCTAGGAAGGAGTACTGCAGAAAGGGATCTGGGGGTCATAGTGGATCACAAGCTAAATATGAGTCAACAGTGTAATGCTTGCAAAAAAACTTTGTAAGCAAGACACAAAAGTAATTCTTCCGCTCAGCACTGATAAGACCTCAGCTGGAGTATTGTGTCCAGTTCTGGGCACCACATTTCAGGAAAGGTGTGAAGAAATTGGAGCCAGTCCAGAGGAGAGCAACAAAAATGATTAAAGATCTAGAAAACATGAGGAAAGATTGGAAAACCTGGATTTGTTTAGTCTGGGTAAGAGAAGACTGAGAGGGGACATAACAAGTCTTCAGGTACGTAAAAGGTTGTTATAAAGAGGAGGGTGATAAAGTGTTCTCCCCTGATTACAGGACAAGAAACAATGGGCTTAAATTGCAGCAAGGGAGATTCAAGTTAGACATTAGGGTAGTTAAGCCCTGGAACAAGTTACCAAGAGAGGCTGTGGATTCTCCATCACTGGAGATTTTTTAAGAGCAGGTTAGACAAACACCTGTCAAGGACGGTCTAGATAATGCTTTGTCCTGACTCAGGGCAGGGGGCTGGCCGAGATGACCTCTCAAGTTCCCCTCCAGTCCTATGATTCCACCCGTATGCGCTGGCTGCCAGCTGCACCCAGATGTACAGGCTGAAGGAGAAGCAGAAATCCAAGCCAGCCCTTCCGCTGGATCCTTCCCCACGGCCTGGCACCGAAGGCTGGCTTTTGCTGCGAGTGGAGGGTGGGCCGGCGGGGGGGCGGGGGGGAGGAGCAGGTGTGTGTGGTTGCCCCGCACAGCTGGGAGCTGAGGGACAGCGTTTCTATGTTTAGCTCTGCTGTGAGCTGGTGCCTCTGGGTTTTTCAGACACAGACGCAGGAAGTGGGAGGGGCCAGCGAGGCTGATTCCTAGGCAAAGGGTGCATCTGAACAAAACCAAAGAGCCCGGTTCTTCGAGGGGCCGAGCGGTGGTCGCTCCTACTGAGGTCAATGGGGGCTGCGGCTGCTAGACACCGATGGAGATGAAGCCCCATCGAGTTTTAGCAGGTGGGCAAATCACTTAATCTCTATGCCTCAGCTCCTTATCTATACCCTACCTCACAGGGATGCTGGGTGAGTGATGCATACATACCTACATGGATAAAAGGAAACGCTTTTATGCACAGCCCGTGTGTAACCGGTGGAACTCACTGCTCCAAGATGTCCTGGAAGCAAAGAGCGTATTGGACCTTTCTGTGGAGGACACGAAGGCTCCCGGTGACGTGAGACAAACGAAAAGATGTACTGGAGATGTCATACTTCAACCTCTAACTGCCTGGGGTTAGGGAGAGACTGGTCAGGTGATCCCATAACTGTCCAAAGGGTTCCCTGGAGCTACTGGCACTGGCTAGCGTCTGAGAGGGGATGGTGGACTAGATGGGCCTCTGAGCCGGCCTCGTAGTGCCTGTGTGCCATTCCCTCTCTGCTGCCTCAGACCCCAGCTTGATCCAAACAGAGAGTTAGCCGGCTCTCTGCTGTCCCATGCAAGCAGCCTTGTGACTTGATTCTCCGACTTCCTTCCTCTGGCTGCCTGGCCTGACCTCCCCAGTGTGGCAGAGCAGATTGTAAGCTCCTGGGGGCAGGGACTGTATCTTTACGTGCGGCTCCAAGGGCCACTTGCGCTCTGTACAAAGGCTAATGGTTTTTGGGGTCCTCTTAAATGATGGAAAATACACAGCGCACTTGAGAAAAGACACCGGCAGGCCTAGAGGATGCTCAGGATTCTGGGGGCTGAGTTTTCAGATGCCACTGGGACTGAACCGCCCTTAGAAGAGAATTTAGAGCAGCCCCCAGTATAGGTGTAGCACTGATTGTTGCAAACCTCTCTGCTTCCTTCTCACCAGCTGGGTTTCCAGACAGGCTCGGGGAAGGGAGCTGGCAATGGGATGGCAGCACCCGGGGAGTCCCCATGCCGCCCCTGCTGTTTAGCATTCTGGTGGCCGCAGCCAGCGCGTGGTAGGAGGGCAGAGGCTGAGAAGGTTCTGAATTTCCATCATGCTTCCCCGAGGGCTTCTGCACAAGGAACCAGTCTGTCTTTCTCCCGCTGCGCTAGGACCCCGCTGCGCTAGGCACTGTACAAACAGGACTAACAGCTGGGCCTTGCTCCAAAGAGCTGGCACGTGCCCACCTTTTGGAGCACTCTCTGTCAGGGCTGCCAGCTGGAAAGGGGGATGCCTGGTGATAGACCACCCAGCTGCAACGGACTTGCATGGCCTCACCTTGCCCCCATTCCTCTCCCCAGGGGTCCTCCTCCTTCCAGACACAGAGAGGAGCGTGGGTGCTCAGCACCTCTGGAAACCAGGCCCTATTTCCTCAGCAATGGGGCGATCTGCCCCAGCCCCATGGCAAGGCAACCCTTGTCTTGCCCAGCATGGGGCCAGTTTACCTCTGAACTTGCTAGCCAGTCATCGCGCTGTCCCTGCCCCGAGCCACGTAACTTTGGGGCCGAGGAAGACGGAGGCAGGAAGAACCGGTGTCCCGGGTGGCTGAGCCAGCGTGTTAGTCAAACGGGAACAGGTCCGTGAGGGAAGCAGCAGCTAGGTGGGAATTACTGTGAAGCTGCCGGTCCCATGCAGAAGGTCTCTTCCTCCCCCCCGGGGCAAGCTTGTGATAGACCGGAGCGTTGGAGCGGCCTTTGGTTCCACCCTCTGCAAAGCAAGTCAGAGCGGCCCAGCTAGCCGTGATAGAAAAGCATGCTCCAGGCCTCACCCAGAGCGAGGGGTGGCACATCACACTTGCCTTATGGCTCAGCCTCTCCCCCTGAGAGCGCCTTGATCAGCACCTGGAGCTTTGGCTCATCAGCATCCGTTGCCCTGACCCCCCTCCCCGCAGTGCTTCACCACAGCGGGTCCCGGCGCCCACAGCCGCGTTCTCTTTGTTGTGGGGTGTGAGCGAAAGGGGGGACGCAAGCTCCCGGCTTCTGATTTTCCATCATGCTTCCCCGAGGGCTTCTGCACAAGGAACCAGTTTGTCCTTCTCCCGTGACCCTCCTGTGTACTCAGCCTCTGCCTTCCTACCCCGCGCTGGCTGCGGTGCACCCCTGGGGCTCTGAGGGCCCTGGTGGACTCCTGGGGCTCTGAGGTGCCGTGACAATACTAAGGCCCAGTGCCTCAGTCCTCTGGGGGCCATGAAGAGCTGCCGCCCACATGGCAAGCGGGACACAGCTGGTGAAGGGCTCTGCTGGCCATGGCGGGGGAGGGTTGACACACTCGTGGCAGGTGCAGGCAGCGTGGGGCATGGGGCTGGGGGTCAGGAGACCTGGGGGTCTAAGCAGCTCTGCTGGTGACCTGGGACAAGACACATCCCTTCCCTGTACCTCTGTTCCCCCTCCCACCCTTTGTTAGGAGGGTGAGTTCTTCAGAGCAGGCCTGTCTGTTACTAGGTGTGCATACAGCACCTAGCACAGTGAGCCCCCGATCTACTTCGGAGCCTCTAGGGGCTACAGCAACACACTGAAATGAAAGCACAAGGCCCACGATAGGGCCCTTAATGCAACTGCCTTCCTGCTGCGCTTCCGCGGAGCTATTTCACGTAGGCGCGAAATGAGCTTAGAGGAGTCTGTCTGGCATCTGGTGGTGGGCACCCTTGCAGCGGTTAAAGTCAGCACTCTCCCTGCCTTTCAATTCCTTGAGCTCAGGCAACAACTTCTAGCTCTTGCCCCATCTCTCCCTCTTGCTCCCTCCTTCTCTTGGAAAAGAAGGTGGAAAACCTCCCTGGAAATTTTGCCCTGTATGATGGACACAGGAATCTGTACAGAGTGCCAGCCCCTTGCTGAAATGTGCAGGTCTGATGCAGAGAGAGATTAAAGGACTTGCTCAAGGAGTCTGGGGCAAAGCCAAAAGCTGAGTCCAAGGCCAGGACCGTCCCTTTTCTTTCTGGAGAAGAGCTGGTGCCAGGAGTTCCTGAGATCCTTGCAGCTGGCTTTATGTTTATCAGTCTCTTGTTTCAGTGGGGTTAGGAAGAGAATTCCCAGACAACTGGAAATAAGGGGAATCCACGTCTCCTCTCCCCGCCCCCGTGTTAAAATTTCTTTTATAAAGAAAAATGCTGCAAGTGGACAACCTCTCTGTGCGTATTTTTAAAGCCTCCAAAAACAGACTTGGATCCCCAGTGCAGACAGGAATGGAGTCTGAATTTTCCTGGAAAGCATCAGAAAGGTTTATACGAGCTTGCATGCAAAGATGACCACTGACCGGCCCCGACCCACTCATACTGCAGGGTCCTGACATGGGGGACGGAGTTTGATACATGGAAAAGCTGTGGGCGCTGTGCTTGGGTAATACACAAGAATATCAGAATATACAAGATACAGGAGAACAGCTACGGTATGCTGCTGGGGCCAGTCCAGCCCCTACAGATGTCAGCAGGCATCGGATCAGACCTCTACAGACCTGTCATCTGAGGAGCTCGCCCTGATCAGTTAAGTTTCACAACAGCTTTGGGAATTAGCCAAGCGTTAGCTCGGCTTCTCTGACAGTCTAGATGGGATGTGGGACAAAAGTGCCTTTATAGCACCGTTCACGGCCCCGATCCCAGGACCACTGCTGCCTGGTCCCAGCCGTGACATAAAGCAACATGCATCCGCTCTATGTTCCACAAGGGCTGTGGGGTAGCTGGGGGCAGGGAGGTCCCAACCCTGCACCCCGTTTCCCTGGCTACACCCCTGTGCAGAAGACAGGCTGGGCTAGCAGTTACCAGAGGTTTGTAAGTACAAATGTAGGGGGTTGTGAAAACAACAAGGCTGTGTGTATTTCACCTGGTGCATTGGCTCCGGCCTCTGATAATGTGGCTTTAAGGGCCTGATTTCAAGTCCCCCCCAACCCCAGATGGGCACTCACAACTTTGCCCCCGCCCCCTTCAGTGGACACGCCTTTGGGGCACTAACCCCCTTGCCTACCACTGGTCAGTGCCAAATGCATTTGAGCACAGATGCAAACTCCTGCAGCCTGCATGCGCCAAAGGGCATGCACCGCACAGTACGCAGCGGCAGAGCCCGGCGTGAGTCCCTCCCCGACAATCCGGCCCAAACCAGCTCATGCCATTAAGAAATAGAATCGTAGAAGATCAGGGTTGGAAGAGACCTCAGGAGGTCATCTAGTCCTACCCCCTGCTCCAAGCAGGACCAATCCCCAGCTAAATCTTCCCCCAGAACCATGCCCGATTCAGCATCAGGACGCCAGGGAGAAACCGTGACCCATTGTACGGGTGGAGAACCGAGGTACAACTCCTCCAAAGGAATTGGAACCAATGGATGGGAGGACGCTAAATCCCCTGGAGGATCTGGGCCTGGGAGGTTAAGTGATTTGCCCGAGGACACGCGGGGGGCAGTGGCAGAGGCTAGGAATGGCACTCAGCGTGCTCCAGGGCTAGCCTGACCCCCAGGCCCAAGAGGGGCCGGGCTCCGGCAGCTCCACCCCTCGGAGGCTGTTGCCAGTGCTCAGGGAGCCAAAGGCAGGGTGGGCCATGCTGCTGGGCCCCCTGCATCCCCCCTTGCTCCGGGTGGGGGGAAGGGGCTGCTTTGGGGGGCTCCTCGTGGCCTTCTGTCCCCAGAGCCTAGCGGGCTCCCCTCCCCGGCTGCAGCCCCCCAGCGCCGCTGACGCCCTTCCCCGGCCTGGAGCAGCTAAAAATATCCGCCCCCCCCCGACTGCGGGAACGTGGCAGGCGCTGTGACCCAGCGGAGCAGCTGCAAGGCGAGGCGGGCGCCCTGCCCGCGGGGAGCCGGAGGAAGGGGCCGGCGGCCCGGAGGAGCGAGCGAGCTGCCCGAAGAGCCGAGCCGAGCCCCCCGCCCCGGCCCCGCGGAGCAGCGGCAGCCCCCGCTGCCCGGCCGGAGCGGAGTCCCCGGAGCTGGGGCGGCTGGATGGAAAAGCGGCCCCCCCCCGCCCCCCTCGCAGCCCCGCTTCCAGGGGGTCCGGGCAGGCGGCCGGTGCCTGGGCTGGGGGCAGCGCGCCCCGGGGATTCGCGGCGAGGTAAGGACCCGGGGGGGCCCGGCATAAACCCGGCTGGGGGGGCTGCGGGGTGGGGGGCTCGGGGGGGGCGCTTTTCCAGGCAAGGAACAAATCCGGAATCAGAGTTGAAGGGACCTGGGGGTGGGGGGAGCAGCCACAGTCCAGGATCCCCCCCAGGGCGGGGGCAGGGGAAGAATTCAACCCCCCCCCCCCCGGCACAGTCTGATGGGGGGCGGGTGACGGGCAGCTGGCGAGGGGGCCGGGCAAACCCGTGTCCGTGCGTCGCCCCCCGGGGCTGAGGACAGAAGTGGGGCAGAGAGCTGGGGGCTGGGGGGCGGCCTGGCAGCAAAGGGCTGGTTGCTGGAGCCTGTCGAGCCGTGTCGGGGGCTCCAGGGTGGCCGGCGGGACGGGGGGAGGCAGGGTGGGCTGGGAAGGTCCCGGGAACAGCGGCGCGGGTCCCTGGGGGGTTCCCGCGCGGGGGGTGGCCGGGAGCTGCCTCCGTGCGGAGCAAGAAGTTTAACCTCAGTCTGACTCCCCGGGCCCCTTCCGGCTCCCCAGACACTGGACTGCTGAGCCCCCCCGCCCCCCTCCCTCCTGCTGAGCCCCCCCGCCGCCACCAGTGCCCCCCGCCCCCACCAGTGCCCCCCCCCCCTCCTGCTGAGCCCCCCCGCCCCCACCAGTGCCCCCCCCCTCCTGCTGAGCCCCCCCGCCGCCACCAATGCCCCCCCTTCCTCCTGCTGAGCCCCCCCGCCGCCACCAGTGCCCCCGCCGCCACCAATGCCCCCCTTCCTCCCGCTGAGCCCCCCCGCCCCCACCAGTTCCCCCGCCCCCACCAATGCCCCCCTTCCTCCCGCTGAGCCCCCCCCGCCCCCACCAGTGCCCCCCTCTCCCTCCCGCTGAGCCCCCCCGCCCCCACCAGTGCCCCCCTCCCTCCCGCTGAGCCCCCCCGCCCCCACCAGTGCCCCCCTCCCTCCCGCTGAGCCCCCCCGCCCCCACCAGTGCCCCCCCTTCCTCCTGCTGAGCCCCCCGCCCCCACCAGTTCCCCCGCCCCCACCAATGCCCCCCTTCCTCCCGCTGAGCCCCCCCGCCCCCACCAGTGCCCCCCTCTCCCTCCTGCTGAGCCCCCCCGCCCCCACCAGTGCCCCCCTCCCTCCCGCTGAGCCCCCCCGCCCCCACCAGTGCCCCCCTCTCCCTCCTGCTGAGCCCCCACCAGTGCCCCCCTCTCCCTCCTGCTGAGCCCCCCCTGCCCCCACCAGTTCCCCCCTCTCCCTCCTGCTGAGCCCCCACCAGTTCCCCCCTCTCCCTCCTGCTGAGCCCCCCCGCCCCCACCAGTTCCCCCCTCTCCCTCCTGCTGAGCCCCCCCGCCCCCACCAGTGCCCCCCTCTCCCTCCTGCTGAGCCCCCACCAGTGCCCCCCTCTCCCTCCTGCTGAGCCCCCCCGCCCCCACCAGTGCCCCCTCTCTCTCCTGCTGAGCACCCTGCCCCCTCTCCCTCCTGCTGAGCCCCCCCGCCCCCACCAGTGCCCCCTCTCTCTCCTGCTGAGCACCCTGCCCCCTCTCTCTCCTGCTGAGCCCCGCCCCCACCAGTGCCCCCCCTCCCTCCTGCTGAGCCCCCCGCCCCCACCAGTGCCCCCTCTCCTTCTTGCTGAGCCCCCTGCCCCCTCTCCCTCCCGCTGATCCCCCCGCCCCCCACCAGTGCCCCCTCTCCCTCCTGCTGAGCCCCCACCAGTGCCCCCTCTCCCTCCTGCTGAGCCCCCCGCCCCCTCTCCCTCCTGCTGCTGTTTGGCCTGTAATTCAAGGGAGAGCTTGTCAGCCTGGAGCTGAGGAGATGCTGAAATCTGAACCGTGAGCTTCTCCCAGACCCTCTGTCCCTGACCCACAGGGGAGTCCTCCCTCCAGGATTTGGGGCTGGTCAGTTTCACGGGAGACCCACTCCCTCCCCCAGGCCCAGGGATAACCCCGCCCAAGCTCTCCCTGGGCTCCCCCTTACACTGAGCTAGTTGCTAAGGTTCCATCTGGGTGTCGCCGACTTTCCCTACAGCACATTGAGGTGTGCATGGCGGGCGGGGGGTTAGCAACTTATTTTCCTTCCAACACCGCCATACAAACTCGCATGCACATCCACACGCCAACATCCCGACACATGCTCCCCGTCTACGCACTGAAGGGCACACGCGGGCTGCCCGTGCTCGCCTGCGCGTGCTACAGGGGCCCTGGGGACACGCTTGAGTGCCCGCGCTTTCTGCACCGGCCCGGGCGCTTGCTTGCATGCGCCTGACGTGCAAGGGCTCGCTGCAAAGGCTGACACGCTGCTGTCACCCAGCGCGTCCCTCTGCAGGTGCGCCCCTGGGCCGCTGTGCACACGTTCACTGCATACGTGCACCCTTGATGTGCAAGCTCCAGCTGCCAAACTCCCCCGTGCACGTGGAACCCTCGCTCGGGCTGTGAACCTGTAGACAAAACCTTTGGCTGCAAGGGGCAGTAAGAGGGTGTCTAACCACGGTGGGAATTTGGCCGATATAAAAGTCTCGGCTGGACTGAGCTAGTCACTCCTTTAGCTCAGGGCACGGCAGTCATTGAGGACTGCAGATATGGTCCCACCTTAGCGTGCACTGTTAGGGGCACCAGTCCTGTGAAGAGGAGGGAGCTTTGCCTAGTGGTTAAAGCACAGGGCAGTCAGGAGACCTACATTCTATTCTCAGCTCTGCCATTGGCCTGCTGGGTGACCTTGGACAAGTCACTTCCCCGTCCATGCCTCAGTTTCCTTCTCTGTTGGGCAGGGCTAGCAGTCAAAGGAGGCTGGTGAGCCTCGATGGGTTATGAAGCCCCGGAGGAATGGAAGGCACTGTGGAAATGTAGAGGGCTAGGAGAGTTCAGATTATCTCGTTACAATTCCAGTTTCGCTCTGCCTTTAGAAATCCTCTTGTTTCGCAACAATAACCTGGCTGTTTCCTTTGCTGGAAGGGCAGAAGATTGGCCTAGTACTTGAGTGAGAGCTGTGTAGATTGTTCCTTGTGGCCGCTGTGAAGGGAGGAGGAGAGGCATGTTTTGGGCCTTTCAGATTCCCTGAGCCCAGGAACCGCTGGCCTTGTCCTCAAGCAAAACAAGTGGCTGCTTTGGACTCAGCATCTGCAACTCAGGGCCCAGTCTCCCTCTGGAAACAGGGACCAATTGGGGAAGGAATCAACACGCTGCCAAGCTCCCTCACTGTCTCTGAAAGCAGGACCTTGTGGGAAGGCAACTCCTGGCTTGCTCCTTCACCTCCCCGCTCCTTCCTACAGCCCGGGTACCCATCCCAAACTCTGGCCAGGGGGCTACATATCTGGGAAGGAAGGGCAAAGGAGGCTGGGCCTGGCATTGCCACACATCCTCTGTCACTCCCCCCACCCCCAAACACATCAAAGGCCCCTCTCAGAAGCGAGTGGGACTTTGTCCGAGGAGAAACCACACAATGGAACGCGGTTACCAATGCTGGCCAAAACCACGGCCCTCCAGCTGCATCCCCCAGCTCCCTCGACAGGGATCTCCCTGCCTCTCGTATGGAATTGGCTTGGTGGCTCGTGAGCTGGTGATTGTTGCCCTCTTGTGGGGGAGACCCGCAAAGAGGATAAAAACTTGAATACTGCTGCAGGCTAAGGGCGATTCTCCTGCATCGTTCACAGCCACAGGCCTGTGGCTCTGGGTGCGGGAGAGATCTAGCAGAGCAGCTGTGCTACCAACGCTGAGGCCTGGTCTACACTTAAAACTGCCGTACCTTCGTCTCTCAGGGGTGTGAAAACCTGACCTAGTGTAGACACAACCAGGGCAGCAGAAGAACCTTTCCATTGACCTAGGGAAGTGGTGTTCCTACAGTGACGGAAAAAACCCTTCTCTCGCCATAGGCTGCGTCTACACTCCTTGTACCAGTTGCTCGGCCTCTGGAGCCCCAACCAGCCCCCCATGCCAAGCCCCCATGATTGTCCTGTTAACATAAAGCTCCCTATTTTCTCTGCTTCCTCTCCATTAGTCCTGCATCTCAACCACACCTTTCCAGCGAAGGAAGAGAGTGAGCCTGCTGTTCCCTGTTGACTGGGGTTGCTGTTGGGCCAAGTGAGATTCAACCTTCCCAAGGGTTCAGCGCCCTGCCTTCCATCCAGCCCGAGTCAGGGCTCGCCTCTGTTGTTCTGGCTATTGCTAAGCCGCTGGGTCATCTGTTTGACTCGGCAGCGCCCTGGCTGCAGTGGTTTGGCTCACCAAACTGTAAAAAGAGCACGGCTGTTGCCTGGACGATGCAAGGAAGGCGAGGGTTAATCATCCGAGCTTTGATGAAAGCATCGTACCTGGTTAAGGACACTCCTGCGTTTCCCATAATCCTTGCCGAGCGGTAGCCTAAAGAGAGGTAGGGCCTTTGGTCCTGCACGTGCTGCCCTTCTGGGTCATCAGGGGCCCATCTTGATTTTCACAAGGTTGAAATCTTCCTAAAATGCATTGGAATCCTCCACCCCACGGCCCTGGGCTGACCTAGCTCCATTCATGTTGCACGTGACAGGGTGGTGATGTGATGGGTGGGGTGCGTGTGATGCTGCTGATGCGGGGATGGCTTGTTGTGACCCGGCAGTGTGACATGCATGGAAACATGGCAGCCTATGATGGTGTGAAGCTGCCTGGCCAAGGACTTAGTTCCAGGAGAAAATATTTTCTCCAGGTGGTGACCAGCACCCTGGTTCTGGTGGCTGAATTCCAACCTGGGACCCCAGGAATATGAACCAGGCATTACTTGGGGAACAGCACCTGCCACAAGCGATGCTGGGAGGAACGTATGAGCCGGGTGGGTGGAAGAAAATGCAGAAGCAGGAGAAATATTCTGACCCTCTATAGTGTGTTCCATTTGAGCATTACCAAGTGCTTTACAAACATTAATTAAGGCTCCCAGCCCCCTGTGAGGTTGGTTGGTGGTATTATTCTCATCTTACAGGTGCGGGAAACTGAGGCACAGAAAAGGGAAGGGGCTAGTCCAAGATCAAGTCAGTGGCTGAGCCAGGAATAGAACCCAGGAGTCCTGACTCCCAGTCCTCTGCCTTAGTCGTTTTGGGGAAAAGAGAAGACGTTAGCTGAGATGGGCTGGAAATCCTGCTGCTATTAAAGTCTGATCCTACTTCCTTTAAGACAAGACAAACACACCCAAGAGGGGAGAGAAAAGAGCAGTCAAGATTGAAAATGCAGCTTCTGTGTCTGGCGTTGACTTTCATTTGCAACCTCGCTGCTGGAAAACCACAGGCATCGCACAGCTACTCTGAGACCTGGCAAACTCATACCGGCATCGGGGTGTTTCAGGCATTGGATTTAGCTGCCTCCCTGGTCACAGGCTTATAGCAGTGTTGTAAAATATACAGTCTCGGCTTAGACAGTGGGTAAAAAGGAGAGAGGAAGGAGAAGACGTAAGGTGGGGAAGGAAGAGGGGACACACATGGAAAGGTGGTGTGACGGTTTCACAATCCCAAGCAGTGGTAGGGATTTAGCCGGAGCCACTGCAGGTGGCAGTGTCATTGGGGTCCCTGTGTCTGGCCCGGTTTGGTCAGGACATCTCTCAGGATCAGGGCAACGAAGGCACAGCGGTATCATAGTGTATCTTGGGGTGCAAGGGGACGGTCTGGGTGGCAGCCGTGACATTGGTGAAGTTCACTCCTTCCCCCTTTCTTGTCTTTCCGTCAGCCAGCATTCACGTCTGTCCATCTGTTTATTTTCTCCTCTAAGGATTTTTTATGAGCTGGACAGAACAGCCCGTCCCCTCATTGCTTTGTTCACCAGTTAGGCCGTATTTCAGATGCATTGATTTTGGTTCATTGATTTCCAGTCCCCCACTTTTCTTGCTTACCAGGTGTGATTTTAACACTCTTTGAGTTGTAGCAGGAGGCTTTGGGTTTGGACTAATTCAATCTGTCTCCTTTTTGCACTTTTTTCCATCAACATCTATGGTTGTAGGCTATTTGTGACACTTGATCAACTTTACTCCATTTTTCACAGTGGAGCTCACAATCAGAGCAAAGTCGTAGACCCATGTGGTTTCCCACATCTGTACCCCACAGTTCGCAGGGGGGATCCCTGACATGGTGTCAGTGGTGGGATTTTATGCTACTGCAGACATAAAGGTTGCTAGCCTTCCCCTATATTCATGACACAGTTACTACCACATAATCGGGGACAATGCTGTTAGCCACAGCTGGTCAACACTGCACTGTCCCGGGGACTGGGTCAGGGCTGGCCAGCAAGCAGAACTGAGCTCACCCTGAGGTCCCTGTTTATTTCTTTTCTGAATCCTCTGCTTCTCCTGGACATAAAGAAACCCCTTTTCGTTCTTAGCTGCACGTGCCTGATGGAAAACCTTGGGATACAACCAGACTTCTGCAGACAGTGGCCCCATAGAAGTCAATGGAAGTTTGATCGTTGACTTCAGAGCAGCCAGGATTTCAGTCAGGGTGCGGCCATATGAACATGTCTCCAAATGCATCTGTCCGGCTGTGTGTGCGTTGTTGTTTGCCCATCTGTGTGAACGTGGCAAGGTGCGTTTGTCTGTGGGCAGTGCTGATGTGTGTGTTTGGGCTGTTGTGTGTGGATGAATGTCTATACGTGCCACATTCTGGGTTGTGAATGTGTAGCCACGGCTCCGTGAGTCGCAGAGCGTGTATGCGTCCCGGAGAGCGTACCCACATTTGTCTCCAGACACGAGCGTGCGTCTCTCGGCGTGCGTCCACGTCTGTAGTACTCGGCGGATCTGCCTGCTCCGAAACTAGCTTCCATCACGTGACTCACATAACTGATCAAACCCTGAAATTAAACGTTAAGCTGTTCGCGCAGCAGAGTGATGGCCCCAGCTAAATGCGATTCCACTTGTCCAAGTGAACACGAGATGGATTTCCCAGCTCTGGGAGAGGTCAGTTTAGGAATGCCCTAAGCTGTGGCTGGTGAATCCCACCTCTTCATCATGCCCACCAGCCTGTACTAGTTTACGCTGGCCACTCATCTAGAGCTGAGATAATAGCTGATTTTGTTTGGTTTGGGTGCCAAACTGGAAAATCGGAGTGGGGAGAGAATCATTTCAGTTCAAACCAAAATAAAAAATTCTGGTGGTTTTTGTTTTGTTTTGTTTTTTCTTGCTGAAACAAACCGAAAAAAATAATTTCAGGTCGAACAAAATACTTTGTGGGACACAAACCAATTTTTTGTGTGTTTTGTTTTTAATTTCCTTCGGGGTTGTTGTCGGGTGTTTTTCACCTTTATTTAGCTTGCTAAATTTCCAGATGAAATGTCAAAATGCTCTAAAATTCTTTCATTCTGGGCCTTCACTTGATTCTCGGGGGTGGGGGGGCTGCTACCAGGTCACTTTGTATCTGTTTCTCCATCAGGGCCAAATCCCTTGGGATATGCAGCTAACAAACACTTTCACGTTTGGGCTGCCCCATTTTGGTCTGCTTGCCTCCAGAACAGGGCCCAAGTTCAGCGCTTGTCTACATGGGAACACTCAGGAAAGTGAATCAGAATGAATGTTTAAAGTGGATTAGTTAAAAATTGCAGTAAGTCCCTGTGTGGCCACTCTTATTCAGAATTCAAGTGGCCTGAATCCCATTTAGTTTAATTCATGTAAATTAAGCTAAACTGAATTCTGAATAAGAGCATGCAAACAGGGGTTTAATGTGGTTTAACTAGTCTACTTTAACTTCATGCCATTAGTTAATTCCGATTAATATTGCGGAGTAATAACTAGCCTCATGTGGACGTGCCCTTACGCAGTTTAGTAGGAAGGCCTTGAATTAACTTGCAAGAAATTGATCCAATGACTCGGACATTGGTTCGAGGCTCAGGACACCTGGGTTCTATTCCTAGCTCTGCTGGTGGGTAGCGTTGGGCTAATCATGTCCCTTCTCTCTTTCCTTTATTTTGACTGTTTAGATTGTAAGCTATTTGGGGCAGTGACCATCTCTCACTATTCGTGGACAGGGTTACGGGGCTTAGCAGGTGGGTGTAAGCAGTAGATTCGTCTGTTTCGATTTTAGTCAGGCTTTTGACGCAGTCCAACACGATATTCTCGTAAGCAAACTAGGGACATGTGGTCTAGCTGAACTTACTAAAGTGGGTGCAAGACGGTTGAAAGACTGCACTCAAAGAGTCATCATCAATGGGTCTCTGTCAAACTGTCTAGTGGAGTCCCACAGGGGTCAGTCTTGGATCTAGCATCACTCAATATCTTCGTTAATGACGTGGATAATGGAGTTGGGAGTATGCTTATCAAATTTGTGTCTGGCACCAGCCTGGGTGGGGTTGCACTAAAGATAAGTGCAAAATACTACACTTAGGGTGGAAAAATGAAAGGGTTTTTTTGGGGTCATCTGCCTCCCTTCCTTTGTCAGGAGCTGTGCTGTCGATGCAAGTCAAGATGCTGCTAGCTTAGCATTGGGAAGGCGCTGTCAGGACATGTGTGCTTAGCGCTGCCTTGCCCGCCCTGGCCATGCCTTCCAGTGCTGCCTTTATGAAGTAAGGCTAATCGAGTCTCATGCTTCATGGCAGAAGCTGGTTGCCTGCAGGGGTCAGGAAGGAACGGGGGCCCCCCCACGTGTAGCACTGCGCAATTGGCCATGGGAATAGTGGAGGACCTATTGGGATAATGTGCCTGCAGCCAGAAGCTGAATATTGGACTGGGTAGACCTATGATATCATCCAATATGGGAACCAGGGGGGCAGGAGTCTGGATTAGATGGGCCTCTGGACTGATCCAGCAGAGGAGGGGGCAGGACGGCAGGCTACATGGATCTGCGGATTGATCTGGTATGGGAGAGAAGTAGGATACTGGTCTCTGGATCAGTCCCGTATTGTTTGGGTCTGTTACAATCAGCGTGTCTTCTATGTGCAGTACTAGGGTGGTTGTTACATGTCTGCTCTCTGCTGAGGAGTTGCACCCTGGCACAAGAGTTGCACTGTTGCCCTTTGACAAAAGTGTTCCATTCTCAGCCCCGCCACCCCCAGCCTGCTGTGCAATGCATTACGTGCCTGGCTGCTTCCTCCACCCCAGAGGTGGCTGCATTTCCATGATGCTGAATGTATTGAGTTTGTCCAGTTGGGTGCGTTGCAAGGTGCTTTAACTGGTCATTACTGTCTCCCTTTTAATTGTTTAAAAAAGGGGGGTTGTGACTTAATATCCTGTCTCATTTCCCTTCAGTGTAGCTGGTTACCAGACTCTCTGGCTCATTCTGCTCCCTTTGAGCCACTAGGGCTGCAGAAACATCTCTAAGGCCTCTCCTGGGGGCACAGCCCAGCCAAGACTGGAGCCCTCTCCTAAACCTCCCTCCCTGTAGCCCCCTGCACCGGGGCAAGGAGAGGTAGGCAAGGGGAGTGATGGAAGTGTGATCCCTAGGGGACCGGTGCCAACTGGTGTCATTTAAAACATCCCCTAATGGGACTGTTAAGAATCTGCTACCAAGGTGGCAGTGAGGGGGGAGGTTTGAGAGAGCGAGGGCTTTGTCAGCACAGGTGAAGGAAAGGGGCAGAGGTAGGAGGAAGGATGACCCAGTGGTTGGAGCACTCATCTTGCATTTGGGTGACCTGGGTTCAGTTCCCTGTTCTGGACAAGTCACCGAGTCTCTCTGTGGCTCAGTTCCCCACCTGTAAAATGGGCATAACAGCTGGGCTGGGATGATGACTACATTAAAAGACTATGAGGTGCTCAGATACGGTGGGGCCAGATAAGAGCCGTAGCTAGCTAGGCAGGGCTGTGTTGTTTGTTTGGCGTGAGGCTGCCTGGGGTACTTGGAGGTGTCTTGTTTGACTGGGTCGCTCTTGGTCTTGCAGTGACAGGCTGGGCGGAGGAGGAAATGCTTCCTGAATGGGGCTGAAACCGCAGCCGCTGGAATATGCAGCCCGGGGGCCTTCCTGGCAGTGCAAACGCAGTGGGCTGCACCAAGGAGCCGATCGCCACATCGCGTGGGGGGGCCACGGCCGGGAGGCATGGTGACAACTTTCAAGGTCGCTGTGCTTGGGGCTCAAGGGGTCGGGAAGAGCGCCATCGTCCGCCAGTTCCTCTACAACGAGTTCAGCGAGGCGTGCGCGCCCACCAAGACACGGCGTGTCTACCTGCCGGCCGTGGTCATGAACGGCCACGTGCACGACCTACAGATCATGGACTTCCCACCCATCACGTCTTTCCCAGTTAACACGCTGCAGGTACGTGTGCCAGGCGCTGACCCGGTAACGCCAGCCAAAGGCAGATGGGCCCGTTCGTAACAATGGGAGTCGGTTCTGAGTCTGAGGTCATGTGCTCTGACTCGTCAACAGAAGAGACCCACTGCCAGGAGTCTCCTGCCCTTTGACTCGGCATAGGGTGTCTGTTAAGGACACTAATCCACAGCCCTGCAAAGATGCAGCCCAGAGATATTTTTGCAGTAGTTTTCCTCTTAGGATCAGGTTGTGTCTTATGTGTCTGGGGCAAGATTTGCCTGGTAAACAAATGTGTAAGAAGGGGGCTGCTCGGGAAAGGTTTGTTCTAGTTCTCTGAGCCTAGGAGTGGGAATCAGGACACCTGGGTTCTAATCCCTGAATCGCATCATGGCCTCGGTGAGCCTTCTCCACTCTTGGTGCCCCCATTTCATGAATGGCTTTGAGACCCTTGACTGGAAGGCAGTAAACCAGGGAAGGTGTCGCCACTTCGAATGCTAACGTATTGCAATTTGGCTAATTTTCATGATAGTTAGAATATACGGCAGGGCACAATCGGCGGTGTCACGGGAATTGATGCCTTTCAGCGCTGGGGGGATTATGTCTCCGTGAGAATTGCAATGAACTTTCGGAATCCCATAAACCTGCAGAACACACATTGTGACCGGATTAGCCAAACCCCAAATAACCAACCTGCCCACCTGCGGCTCCATGCTGAGCCCCATAGAATCATAGAATATCAGGGTTGGAAGGGACCTCAGGAGGTCATCTAGTCCAACCCCCTGCTCAAAGCAGGACCAATCCCCAACTAAACCATCTCCTGTCAGAGCATGTGCCCCTCTCTCAAAGGCCTGAACCCCCATTTAGAGCTGAACATTTTTGTGATGCCCCCAGAACATTTTGGATAATTTGGGTACTGTACATAGTTCCAGAGGAGAAAGTAGGAAGATAGAGCACTGGACTGGCATTCAAGAGACCTGGCTTCTATTCCTGGTTTCGCCACTGGCCTACTGGGTGACCTTGGGCAAGTCACTTCCCCTCTCTATGCCTCAGTTTCCCCCTTTGTAAATTGAGATAATGATCCTGACCTCCTTTTGTAAAGCACTTTGAGATCTACATAAGAGCTAGGTATTATTATTATTATTTAAAGGATGGTGTCGTCTTAACTCCGCCTAGGCATTTGACTGACCGTAGGAATTGTGGCCTACATTCAGTGGTCCATCCCTGTTCAGCGAAAGCATGGGCTTTCCTTTAGACACCTGCTTAAATCTCACTGGATATGTCTACACTGTAGCTTGGAGGTGTAATTTCCAGCATGGACAGAGGAACACACGCTGGCTTGGATTGAGCTAGCGCACTAAAAATAGCAGTGTAACCATGGCAGCATGAGCTAGTACAATCCTGTCTACGAACCTAGGTACATACTCATGTGCCTAGCTCCTCCTGCTGCCCCTGGGGCTGTGCTGTTGGTTTTCGCGTGCTAGCTCGATCAAAGGTCTTCTACATCTACTAGATCTGGAAATTCCACCTCCAGCTGCAGTGTACATGAAGCCACTGACTTAAATGGGAGTTAAGCACAAGCAGAAATGCCTTGCTGACACGGGACCTAGGAGAGTGAAGCGCCTGCCCTAGTTCAGACCCCTCCTGGAGTGGGATAAAAACAGCCCAGTAACGTGACGTTTGGCCAGACTTGGATCTCTGAAGTCCAGCTCCGGAACAAGTAGGTTTGATTTTCCCGGGCACCTAACTCCCTGTGTGAATCTAGACCTGAGTCCCTTGCTTTCCCTTCCTACCTTCCCCAATGTGTCGTATGTATTTGATCTGCCATTTCTTTCTTTGCGTTTCTTTCGCCGTTCTTCACGTAAAACAAACCTGGCATCTTCTGGGGACGTTTGGCTGCTGTAACAGAAACAGGCAGTTCTGTTGAAAATTCATCCTAAGTGGGATATTCTGCCCTCCAACATCAGCCGGCGAAATCAAAGGCTGTAACGGATGGCATCCCCACTGACAGTCTGAGGGAGCAATAGAATTTGTAGCGTACCAGGGCGTCCTGCTGAAACTGTGCAGTACAATTTCATTGATCTCCCAGCAGATGCAGAATGTAAAGTCGCCACTAATGTCTGACTTGTTTCCAGCAATTTGCCTGGTCCTACTGAAGTTAGGTTTCCTGGCCTCTAATGGCCAGGATCGCCTTACAGTCCGCATTACATTAGCTACCCTCCAGTCATCTGGTACAGAGGCTGATTTATGCAATAGATTACATACCAGTTAGTAGTTATGCAATTTCATCTCTGAGTTCCCTCACAACTCTTGGGCGAATCCCATCTGGTCCTGGTGACTTATTACTGTTTAATTTATCAGTTTGTTTCAAAACCTCCTCTAATGACACCTCAGTGTGAGACAGTTCCTCAGATTTGTCACCTAAAAAGAATGGCTCAGGTGTGGGGATCTCCCCCACATCCTATGCAGTGAAGAACGATGCAAATAATTCATTTAGCCTCTCCACAATGGTCTTGTCTTTCTTGAGTGCTCCTTTAACACCCCGATCATCCAGTGGCCCTGCTGACTGTTTGGCAGGCTTCCTATTTCTGATGCATTTAAAAAGTTTTGCTGTTAGTTTTTGTGATCTTAGCTAGTTGCTCTTCAAATTCTTTCTTGGCCTGCCTTATCATACTTTGACCTTTGACTTGCCAGAGTTTGTGTGCCTTTCTATTTTCCTCAGTAGCATTTGACTTCCAGTTTTTAAAGGATGCCTTTTTGCCTTAACTACCTCTCTTAGTCTGTTGTTTAGCCATGGTGGCATTTTTTTGTCCTCTTCCTGTTTTTTATTTGGGGTATACATTTAGTTTGAGCCTCTATTATGGTGTTTTTAAATAGTTCCCATGCCGTTTGCAGGCATTTTACCCTTATGACTGTTCCTTTGTTGTTTTCTGTTGAACTCGCTTCCTCATTTTAGTGTAGTTCCCCTTCTTGAAGTTAAATGCTACTGTGGTGGGTTTTTTGGCATTTCCCCCCCCCTACAAGGATGTTGTAATTAAATTACATTATGGTCGCTATTACCGAGCGGTACAGCGATATTCACCTCTAGGACCAGATCCTATGCTCCACTTAGGACTAAATCAAGAATTGCCTCACTCCTTCTAGGTTACAGGACAGACTTCTCCAAGAAGCATCCATTTATGGTGTCTAGAAATTTTATCTCTGCATCCCGTCCTGAGGGATACTTGCCCAAGAGAGTGGATAGCAAGGGTCCTGTGTAGGAGGAGGAGCCGTTCTTGACTTACTTTTGAGTAACACCACAGAGTTGATGGAGATCTCTGGCTGGGGGGAGGAAGCATCTCAGCATGAGTGACCAGAATCTCATTCAGATTGTGAAAGCCACAAAATGGGACCAAAATAGAGATAATCAAAGGCTGCTGAATTTCAGACGAGCTGCTTTTGGAGTGCCGTGGACCATGCTGTGCAGAATCTAATGGAGGGGTAGGTTGAAAGGCGCATATGCCTAAGGATTACACATGAGGCTCTCTGCTATTAAGATACAAGATCATAACTTTTCATGGAGAAACAGCCTGGGTAAAATCCAAACAGTCCCCTCCTCAGACTTGAACTGAATCTGTTCTGAGTTGTGAAAAATCATCATGTGACCTTTTTCTTCATTTCCCATTGGCTCTGGCTCCAGTTAGTCCCAGGATAGGAAGTGCTGGCTCTTTATTTATTGCAAGCATTTATCTAGAGCCCATCCCCGTAATATCTGCACATGACCTCGATTAGAGCAAAAGCAATCTCCAAACTCAAGGCCTGATCGTTTTGGACCAGAATAATTGTTTCAAGCAGAGGTGTATACATCATGTCTACATTGCAATCACAGGGTGTGATTCCAGGTCATGTAGATGTAGCCGAGTTAGCTTTAATCTAGCCGGCTTGGGCACCAGAAAGACACAATAGCATGGACTTCAGCACAGGCTCGTCACCTGAGGAAGTACCCAGGGTCCCGGCGAGGGCTTTTACAGTCCATGGCTATTTGAGCTAACTCAAGTATGTCTACCCATGCTGCAGCCACACCTCTGAGTTCAGTGTGGACAGTGGCCCAGCTTTTTAAAGGCATTTAGATGTTGCTTTGCTCACTCTTGCAATGCCTAACTGATTTAGGAGCCTGTCTCATTTCCACCCAAGTGCCTAATTCCTTTTGAAAATTAGACTGCAGCTCCTAAATAGCTTTAAAAATCTGGGCTGGTATGTCTACCTGTAGCAATGTTTGTATACTCCCTAGAGTGGAGGCAGGTATACTGGTATAAAATTGCTTTATACCAGATAGCTTATACCCTTTCCTACATGGGGATAAGCTGTATCTGCATGAACACCGTTATACCGATATTATTATGCTCACACGAGGGAGTTGTACCACTTTGACTCTACCAAGCATATCTCAAAAGGTATAAATGTGTATGTAGATGAGGCTTAAGGAGCTAATATACCATGAACAGCCCTACGCCTAACCAGGGGGAGAAGAAATTGTAGAGCGGTCTAACTTGGTGTTTCTCAGTGATTGGGCCGATGCCAGGCCCTGAGATCTCCCTGGCACAGTTAGCAAGCCAGTCCCCGGTATCCAAAAGGGTTGAGAAACATTGGCCTAACTGATAGAAGAGGGAAGCGGTCCTAAAAGGTGCCTGTCGCCGCACTGCGAGTGAGACAGCTGGTTGAAAAAATGCCAGTTATTTTTTAACGGGCAGGTAGGAAAAAACTGGTTGTGTTGTTTTTTGTTTCTCCCCAAATTTCCCACAAAACAGGTTTGGTTTTCAAAAGCTGGTTTCGGTTTTAAAAAAAAAAACAAACTCAGTTCTCAGCGAAAGGTCAAAGATCAAATGGCCCCACCCCCCAATTTTGTAGAGTTAAACAAAAATGTTAAGCAAAAATTTGTTTGGTTTTTAGTTTCTGGGGCATGCGTGGGTGGGGGGGGGGGGGGGGGTTGGAAAAAAACCTGGAAAACGTTGACCAAAATGGAAAACTTCTGCTCTAATTTGGTTGTAAAACCATTTTGATGAAAAACTTGGAGCAGCTCGGAGGAGAAATCAAGAGTGGATGTTTTAAAGAGGCGCTCTAGTTCAAGCAGGAATTAATTCCAGGCAGTTCTCTGGCCTGTGTTATACTGGAGGTCAGAGTAGATGATTACAGTGGTCCCTGCTGGCCTTAGACGCTGAACTTCAAGCGTGTGCCAAGGGCCAAGCACAATGCCAGTGCCCCAGTTAAATCCCCTTTGAGCCCTAAATCAACCCTCTGTGCCCTGCACCCAGACAGATATAAATGGGGTTCAGCTGGGGGGTTCTGGGGGAGTTGCATTCCTCCCCCCTCAGCTGGGTGGGGTTCAGGGGGTGCTGCAACTAGCCTCCCCCCTTTAGCTGGGAGGAGCATTGCTGTGATGCCAGGAGGTCAGTAGAATAAAGGGATAAAAATGGAAGGATTCCCCCAGAGCAGCGGGAGGGGAGGCTGCACAAGAAAGCAGGAGGAGAAGCATTAAACACTGTGCACAAGGGAACAAAAGGTCAGCGCGAGAGCCAGAGAGAAAAAGCAAAGGGTAATTTATTGACATGACAGACGAAGCCTAACGTACTCAATTAACTCCACGTCTCGGCATGCACCACAGAGGGCGAACGGTGCAAACAGATGGAGATTTCCAGGGAAGGAAGAATGGTCCCTGGAGTGATCTCAAAGGAGTGAAGGGAGGCGGGACACGCAGGGGCTTGGCTCACCCTAGCTGCACTAAGGAGGAAGCTGCGGGGGAGGAATAAATGTAGAGAGGTGTAGGACTGAATCACCTGAATAGGAAAGAGGAGGCCTGGCTGTTGAAGGGAGAATGGATGGCTCAGGAGATTGGTCATGGGTTACAAAGGCTTTTCCTTCTAGATCACCCTATTGATCCAGTTCAGCTCTGACCAGAAGTCATTGCTTGGGGACTATCAGAAGATGATGTGGGTAAGAACCCTTCCAGAGGAACCGATGCACCCATCAGAACTGGCACCTTTCCTGGTAGTCTCAGAAGGAAGGCAGAGGACTAAGTGAGGTGGGGTCCCTCCAGGGCACGGTTGAGGGGCATGAATAGCTTGGCGTGGGTTCTGGGGATAAAGAATACATGCTTTTCAGCAGGCCACGTCCATCGCCCCAATGAGCATGATTCTGTGGGAGCGCTGCAATGTGCTTCTGAAATGGATTGATCCAGCCCTCCTGGAACTGTGGGATAGTTTAGACCTGGAGCCAAACTTCACGGCTTGGGCTCATCTCTGGTCAGAGGCAGAAGTTGAATTGCCAAAACGTGGAGCGAGGGGCTCTGCCTTGTATTCCTCTGGGGTTGACTGAAAGGACCAAGTCCTGGAGAGGCCATGAGAGAGGCTGTCCTTAAGGGATTCCTAGCCCAGATAGGCAGACTTTGTCTCCCATGGTGTCTGCTTGTTCATATCACAACCCACCACCACATTCCCATCGTGCCACTAAGGCCTGTGTGGTTGCCACTAATGCAAAAGGTTATTTGTGTGGTGTGATGCCAATGGATGGGCAAGTGA
This sequence comes from Chelonia mydas, assembly GCF_015237465.2. Classification (NCBI taxonomy): domain Eukaryota; kingdom Metazoa; phylum Chordata; order Testudines; family Cheloniidae; genus Chelonia; species Chelonia mydas. Next base: position 19,911,334 of record NC_051257.2, on the reverse strand, counting down.
ATCTGAACCTTATCTGGAGGCCAGGCCTTTCTAAGAGAGGTACCCTTAGATAACAGCATCATAGGAAGCCACATAAGGGCCTACTTTTCCATGAGTCCCATGTCATGCTCTCCTATCTGCTGGTCAGACCAGCAACCCCTATTCCCTGCCTATGGTCCTATGTGGCCTTCCTGGCTCCTTGCTTGGAACGTTGCACTTCAGCTTCACCTCCTAGCTTCCCAGTCTGCGCTAGGGGTTAGCTAGACATCACGGAGCTTCATATACAGGTGAAGGAGGGGGTCACCCCCGTTGTAGGAAGGACACAGGCAGGAGATTGCCCAGGATTCATTTGGGGCATAAAGGGGGGCAAAGCTAAATCCCAAGAAAGGAGGACGGTAGATGGGCCCTACACACAGTACCTCACATGCACTGCAAATAGAATTAGCTCCGAGCCCATGGACACCAGGCGTGGATCCTGTCACCCTGCCCTAGTTGCTTTAAATAGCTTCACTTGCATCTCTGAAGCAGAACTTGGGAGCACCAGGGCCAAGGCTGCTACATCACCAAGCGGAAAGCGATGCTCAGCAATCTGTAAATATGCAGTGTTTATAATCACACAAAATATAGGGCTTCTGGCAATGCATAATTCAGCAGGGCTGAGGCTGCGTGGGGAGCAAGATAGCAGGAGATAAGCACCTCTCCCTGGACATCCTCAGACAGAAAGAACAGTCCCTTATCCATTAATGCCTCAGGCAGGGGATGGCAACAGCTTCTGCCAGAACAGCCTTATTGTTGCATGAACAAGGCACTATTGTGAGAGAAATTTACGTCTCCCTCTCTGTGCTGGAGGAACATGGATTTGGCAGCTGAGAGCACGCAGCTTTGTGCTGCCTTCTGGCTGATCGATCCCCGCCCCTTTGGAATGCCCGCTGATCGATCCCCGCCCCTTTGGAATGCCCGCTGATCGATCCCCGCCCCTTTGGAATGCCCAGCAGCCGATGAGGATGGTCCATCCATCCACTAGGCTTTATAGCCATGGGTGACACTCCACTCGGGGGTAGCAAGGAAGGGAGGGCCTGCATGCTTCTCTTTCACAGGCGTTTTGTGAAGGGACCGACAGGCAGCCAGTCCTGACAGTCGCACAGCTTTTGAACAGAAAGAGCAACGTGGAGCTAATTCACAGCGAACTTTCTCACACTCATTCCACAAGGGAAAACAACTGGAAAGCAGCCTGATCCACTGGGGCATCCAGGCTCAGTTTCACACGTGCATCACAAGGGGAAGCGCAATCTGGATGCTGATGCTCTGACCATTGGTGGGAACCTACTTTCTGGAATATCCTCTTGGGGAGGAAGAACTGGCCAGCCTGGAACCTGCACCGACAGACCCTTGCTCCAAGTTCGCTCAGCTCCCTTTCAGATACAGGGACCCTTTCAACGGCCAAGATACCAAGACTTGTAACAGCCCAGTGCTGCTGTCACTTAACGCCAGAGTAAATCCATTGTCTTCAGTGGAGTTACTCGTGGAAATTGTCCTACTGGCTCAGGTCCAAGTCCATCCACCCTAGTGTCCTATCTCCAAGAATGGCCAGTATCAGATGTTTACTCTATGGTAGTGGAGAATCAAGCTCAAAGATTCAAGTTTATCCTTAGTAGGACCCAACTGAGAGGAGTGAAGTTACACCATTTATACATTTGACTCCCTCTCAGAGAAACCAGTTTAACCTTTATAAACCGGCATCAACTTTGCATCATCCACATCAGCCCAACTGCTCCTGTGTCCTGGGTGTTTTCTCAAGTTCTTTGTCTCTGGTGGTTGGGGCTTTTAGCCTTCCTGCCAGCAATATCTACTTGCCTCAGGTGTAAGGCAATCAAACATGTTCACTTTCCTTCCATCAGCATTGCCACATCTTCCTCCTCCCCGGTGATGTAGGATTATTTGGAATTCTTATAATTCTCTGGTGCCTTTCACCTCCAACCTTCATGAATAAAGCTTCACAACTCCTCTTTGAAGTAGCAAAATATTGTCAAATGCATTTTATAGACAGGGAAACTGAGGCACATTATGTGACTTGCCCGAATAGTCACTCAAGGATGCACTGCCACTGGTAAAAGTAGAATTCAGGGCCTGCTAGAATCTCTGCTCCAACCACTAGCCTATACTGTGACGCCTCTCTCTCTCTGCATCACTGTTCTATTTGCGGTGCAATTTACCGTTGCTCATTTATCTATTAGAAATCAGCCCTTAATCCAAGTGCCTAATCAATAAGCTACGGCAAACAGCAACTGATCATTAATGAACTAATAAGCCGTCCTTGGTTTGTTTGTTTTTAGGTATTGCCAATAATTTCATTACACCACTTAACTGCAGGTGTCATTAGGTGAAGCGACTTTAAGCGAAATCTAGATAAGATAATAACAGCCTAGTGAAATCATGATGGACAATGCTGAAAAAGACTCGAATGATGGCATTCAAGCAAATTGCATCCCAGCCTCAATGTAATAGGCTGTAATATACTGATCTCCCAGACATACTGGAACTCTTCCATAAAGATATTAACCCACAGCTAAGAAGCTGCCACTATAATTGTCTTTATCTCTTTGGTAACAATCACTGAAGAGTCACCCCGTCATTTTCATGCACTGACCAGGGGCGTGGGGGTGGCACCATGAATAAATAGGTTTCTTTCATCGCTAGTTTCAGTGATTCATTCAAACCTTTGTGGTCTGCAAAGCAGTGATCCAAAAGAGTGTCCTTTGCCATTTCCTCCATTCCTAGCTCCTTTTGCTTTATTCCCAAATATCATAACCGTGAAAGGGGATGATTCATTGTATGAAAATGTCTCACTACAGGAAGAATTACTATAGTTTCTTCTAACTGTATTTTTATACTCTGTAGTCAAGATTTTGCAATTTCTCCTGTATAGAGTGCTGTCCCAATCTATCTATCAAAACATAGTTCATATTGTATGGAATCCTAAATCTCTACCCATTTCCATAGTGTCAGGGACACCTCCTGCTTCCTCAGTCCATTAGAGCAGCTGCCATGTAAACATGGGTGATTCCTCTTTTGTTAGGAATTGTGGGTTGCATCCCTGTGCAGTGAGAGAGGTGCCCAATGGTGCCAGTTTGTATGGCTCACAAGAGGAGCCCAGGCTGCAAGCGATCAGGTCTGTACAGCTTTGTGGTTCTGCCGTGGATTGGATTCTTGTGTCGGCAGGCAAAGATGGAATGTCTCCTATGTTTGTTTCCTGGGACTTGCTCCTCTCTGATCCTTTGACAGAAACTTGTATTTCTAGCATCACCTTTGAGCTGCGCTTGTGTACAGGGCAACAGCATTCTGGATGCCCTGATACAACTTTACAAGGGGTTGGATTGGGCACTGGTAATTAGTATTTCTCTGTTTTTTTTCTTGAACAAATGCAGTGTTAGCGGCTGCTGAATGGTGGCATTTAAAAGCAGGGCATATTTTCACCCCATGTGTCATGCACAAAACACTAACTGTTCTGTAGGGAAAGCTCTTGAAAAGCCCCAGCTGTTCCACAAATGTCTTTTTATGACCCTAAACTGTATATGTAGCATGCCTCACCCACACTGAACTGGTTCCCTACAGACCGAGATGATGCAGGGAGGAACGCATAGCCATGGAATGAGGGCCTGACATTGGGTGGGCTGGGGGTTATGCCAGGGCATCTCAATCCTAACTTGCAGTATCCCCTTCTATTATCAGCCTGGACCACCCCCAGCTCTGCCAATACATTCACTGCTGATCTATGGTATGCCCTGATACTCCAGTCTTAGGACCACCCCACGACAAGCACCACCAGTCTCGATCTATAGCTCCTTCGGCTGTTCCATCCTGACCTCCCAACCCTACCCAAACTCAGCTCAGCCAATGACTCTCTATGCTAATGTGAAATACCACTGGCTATTCCAGTTCTGGGCTGCCACTCAGGTCTGCCAACATGCCTCAGGCCTTCTGGTTAGCAAAACCTAGTATCCTAGTCTTTGCCTTTCCTGGGCAAAGAGCTGTCCTGGCCCAGTCATTCTGTGATGTGGATGAATGGCCACTCTAGACCAGAAAAGGAAATGTAATGGATTTGATCTCACTCTAGTTCAAATAAAATGCGTACAGTCTAGATTGCCAGAGGTGAAAGCTTAATATGTTCACTGACAAAAACGTTCAGTGAGTTCATTAGGCAGCGGCAAGCACTATAAATCTAGCAAACAAGCTCGTTCAGAACCATGGACAGATCATGCACTAATAATGCCATCGAGAATCTAGCAATCAAGGTGAATTTAGTGCTGTTGGAAAGTACCTAATTAACAGACCTGGAGACTGGTGCAGGATTTCCCCACAGTGCCCTGCCAACGTGGATATAAAGGGGAACAAACTTTTAGGAACTAGGCTTCTCCCCTTGCCCTCCAACGTCAATCGCAAATCATATAGCCCATCAAACAGCCTAAGAACATAAGTAACTTTGATCACTTCCCCCGAGTCAGATTTGAACCCATCCTCTAGAGGTGAAAGAGGACTTAACCCTGAGATAGTCCCTGATCCTGAGGCTTACCCAGGGTGAGGTAGCTGGAGATGCTGGTGAGAGGAGTTGTGTTGATGTCGTTTAGTCTGACCTCCTGTAGAACAACAGGCCATAGGACCTCCTGGTATTAATTCCTGTTTGGACTAAAGCAGTGGCTCTCAGACTTTTTTTTTACTGGTGACCCCTTTCACAGAGAGAGCCTCTGAGTGCGAACCCCCCCCCCGCTTATAAATTAAAAATACTTTTAAATATATTTAACATCATTATAAATGCTGGAGGCAAAGCAGGGTTTGGGGTGGAGGTTGACAGCTCACGACCCCCCCATGTAATAACCTTGCGACCCCCTGATGGGGTCCCGGCCCCCAGTTTGAGAACCCCTAGACTAGAGCAAGCTTTTATTTGTAAGGGAGCAAGCCAGAGAAGCCTGAGAGGTTAAAGAAGGGGGTGGTGGGGGTTGGGGAAGGTTAGGAACCGGGATGAGATGAGCTTGAGGGGGCAGGTGGAGGAGAAACACAGTCACCGAGCAGTTAGGTGACTCCCGCTTGTCACAGTGAGTCAGCAGCAGAACCAGGAATAAATCCCAGATCCCTTGAGTCCCAGGCCTGGGCATTAACACTAAAGCATGTGCCTGCTATAATTATCTGCTGCTTATTCCACCAGGGTGCAGTGAGGCTGCTGCTGGGAAAACCCGTTATGCCTGTAATATCACCCATCCCAAAGCAACGGTAACTGCAGAATTGGAATCACATTAACTTGTACAGCAGGCCCCAGGGATGCTCGAAATAGAAGAGTACAATGGTGCTGGGGTTTTGGGCCACCAGCCATGTTTGCAGAAGCAGGCGTGATATGGCATTAGGAGCAGTGACCAAGTCCAGCAAAGCCTGGGCAAAGACCCCAGTAGCAGAAGGCCTGGCCTGGTCACGGTAGTGCCCTTGCCTATGAGATGGCAGAAAAGCTGGAGAGACACCCCTAGGGCTGTGCCAATGGGGCCTTCTGCGCCTGAGCTTTGACCGATTCCTGTGTGCCTGTTGCAGGAGTGGGCGGATGCGTGCTGCAGGGGGCTCCGGAGTGTCCACGCCTACATCCTAGTCTATGACATCTGTTGCTTTGACAGCTTTGAGTACATCAAAACTATTCGCCAACAGATCCTAGAAACGAGGTAAGTGCCTGCTTGCCTTACCCCTGGCCTGGGCCCAGCTGAGCTGGGGAAAGACCCCGCTCACAAAGCTAAAGTCACCTCTCCATTGTGCATCCTCTCCGGGAATATATTGGGGGCAGAGAGGAAGATGGAGAGTAAGATGGAGCTCCCTGGCTGAGCTCAACACTCTCCAGCAGTCTCCTGGTTACCTTCAGTGCCGATAGTCCTAGGGACTGAAATCTTCCAACAGGTGCAGGCTAGAATTAGGCACCTTCCATCTGCACTAAATTCACTCAAGCATCCTAGAAAAGCAAAGGGCAACAAACAGCTCAGAAGGGAGCTCTGCAAGCTGCCCATGAGATATTAAGAGCCACGGTGGGGCCAAGTCTAGTCTTTGGCAAAGCAGCGTTGGGTTTCTTACCAGTATTTGTAAGCTGTGCTTGCTGTGACGAGATAGGTGAGTGACAGGGCAGTTTGCTACAGCAGGTCTGACTTGCATCTAGCTGCATGACTTTGACAAATCATACCCCTCCATGCAGAACAAGGTTCCCTGCTGACAGCCCGACAGGAGCCGCCAGTCTGTGCCCCCCACGTTACACAAGGGAGGCTTCGGATTGCCATCCTCTGCCACTGGGACAGGCCCAGCCAGGGCCTGAGGATGGGGAGGGATCCCCAGGAGACAGAAATGTTAGTAGGAAGATAAAATAGTGTGCTAGTGGGAAGCAGAAGAGCTATCGTAGGAAATTGGAAGGGGGTAATGGGTTGGAGGTTAAGGGACTGTGGCCTTCATGCCAATGAAAGAAATTGACGTGTTTCCGTCTCTGCCCTTCTTCTCTGCAGGGTCATCGGCACCACAGAGACCCCCATCATCATTGTGGGCAACAAGCGGGATCTGCAGAGGGGTCGGGTCATTCCCCGCTGGAACGTCTCCAACCTGGTGAAGAAGACCTGGAAGTGCGGCTACATCGAGTGCTCCGCCAAGTACAACTGGCACATCCTACTGCTCTTCAGCGAGCTGCTCAAGAGTGTGGGCTGCGCCCGCTGCAAGCACGTCCACACCACCATCCGCTTCCAGGGGGCACTGCGCAGGAACCGATGCACCATTATGTGAGGCCCTGCTCTCCACCCCCTGCTCCCACAACTGCCCCCAGAGACCCTTTTGTAAAGCGGAGGGGTGGGCGCAGGAGGACGCGAGCAACTCTCTTGACAAAGGAAGAGGTGTCAGGGAGGGTGCCCAGCTCTCCTGGATGAAGCCTCGGAGTGAGCCTCCTTCATCCCTGCCTGTCCCCAGCGCATAGACGGCATGGCCTGTAGATTCAAGGAGGCAGCGTCTTGCTCCAAAGTGCAAAAGGCTTCTAGGCACCTTCCTCTCCTCCTGCCTCCGCACTGGATCATGGACTGGATGATGCAGTGTCCAGCGAAGAAGGGAGAGGGGCACCTTAGAGAGAGCAGGGGTGGGTGAAGTATCACTGGTTACCATGCAGTTGGGGGGGGGGGCAGTCTCCTGCCATCCCAGAGCAAGGCAAGACTGCTGTCAAGCTGCCACTTGGTTATTACTTGATGATGACCTAGTCTTGACAAATGACAGATTTGTATGGGTAGCCATCTGTAATGCCAACTGCCTACCACGAGGCATGGCGTGGCATCCCCTGCTGCCTTGGTAACCAGAGACGTCTTCACTGCAAACAGGGATACAAAGACCCAATCAGCCTTAAATCAACAGGTCCTTCGCCCTCGTGCCAGGAGAGTAACATGGCATCAGGGAAGCTGAATCCTCCCTTGTTTTGCCCATTGGATCTGGAGCTTCTTCCCTTCCAGGGACAGAACAGCCTGATAGCAGAGGCATGGCTGAAATGGAATTTTTTATTTTTTTATTTCGGGACAGAATTTTCAGATGGTTCCAAAAAAAAAAAAAAAAATCACTCCCCCACCCCTAAAACTGGCCGTTCCTCTCCCGTTTCCTTCCTGTGTTGTGTTTCTACAAGCTCCAAACCTTTTTTTAAATATCTCAACAGCGTGAGCACATGTCTGAGGCTTGCCTTTCTTGGCATGGGCTTGTCGGTGTGTTCATTCTCACATGTGTGCACGAAGAGCCCCTCCCCCCCCTTCTGCTGACAAGACACCCAGGTTTGGCAGTTAGCTGTATCATTTTTGTTCTTCCTTCTAAATGGATTTTTTTCCCCCAGCTGGCATTTTGGCACTAGGTTTAAAGCAAAATGATCCTGAAATTCTAGTGTTAGGAGTCTGGCAGGGACAGTGGAACTCTCTGACTGTACCAGATTTGCTGGACAGGTACTGAAGTTCTACCTCTTGTTGCTGGAGCTGACCACTGTCAGTTTTGTACAGATTTAAAAATGATCATCAATGAAACAAAACTAGACAATGGCCTCCTTGAAGGATAACAAAAATACTGTATAGCCATGTACCTAGTGTTTGAGAAAGATCCTACAGCTAATATAAACAAGATGCTTTTCATGCTCCTCTGTGTAAAGGGGCATAAGCATAAATAAGTATCAGGACTGACCGTTTATAAATTGATCTGACCCAAACGCACCTACATCTTATGGTCATGGCAGGAGAGATCAATGAACTTCAGTTAGAAACACCTGTTTTCTACAGTTGTTTTACCATAATTGACCTGCTAAATTCACCCTGACTTAAGGCTACTTTGCAAAGATTGACTGACATTTCAGATGTCAACATCTCAGTTTATATGCAAGTATGTACAGTTTCCTAATAGGCAAGGCTATCTCCTTAAACTGTTTAAAAGGGCTGATCAGTAGCTGCAGTGGATCTCAGCTTCATTCCTTCCCACTGAAAGCAGCTTAGTACACACACACACACACAAAAAAAAAAAGCCACGGGCTGTTGTAATAGAACAAATGAAACCTGAGAGGGAGAGTTCTGTGTTCAGGCTTTACTAGAAGGAGATGCTGTAATACTTTATACACTGTTATACTTTCTGGGTTCTTCTATTACTTTGTCCTAGACAATCCTTTCCCTAAACATAACGCATGTCAGAAACCCTGGGGCCATCCAATGGCAGACTCTTGAATTACATTATGTCAAGGCAGTCAAGTTGTTTAAAGATCTGCAAAGAAATGAGAAATTGGGTTTGTGCCTCCCTTCACACACACCTTTTTCTTTTGGCTAATTTATGCTTGATAAAAGAGGTCTGCATTTTTTTTAAAAAAAGTTATTTTCTGCTTGTGTTTTATACTTTAGAAATATAGGTCTTGTCTGCCCTGTTTTTCCCCTCTAACTTGCTCAACCACATGAGAAACACTTGGGAGAAAAGATTTCTTGGTTAAAGTTTAAGGGAGGAGGAAGCTCCCAATCCATACCTGAGACCAACAAGTTCTTCAGTAAAACCAGACCTGCCGCTTCTAAGGTTAAAAAATGTTGAAGCCTTCCTTCTCTATAATAAAACAAAAAGCCCAATACTTTCCCAGTGGTAGGTCCCATTTCACAGTGATGCTATTACTATCTTGGTGACACTTTTTATTAAGACATTTATAAAAAAAATAAACTCTAACTAAAGTTTCATTTTTATGACCAAATCCCTGGAATCTTGCTGTCAGGGTTTATATGATCACCAAAGTCACTTGCTGGAATACAAACAATATTGAGAGCACTTTGCAATGTGAGAGGCTGCGATTTAGCGGTCTAATTACCACCACCACTAAAGAGAAGAGCATGGTTTTGGAGTGGTGGGTGAAATTCTGTGGCCTGCGTTGTGCAGGAGGTCAGACTAGATGATCATAATGGTACCTTCTGACCTAAATATCTATGAATCGCTAAGTCATTGTCCGCTGTGCTGAAATTGTGGACCGTGCACAGTTAGGTTTGCAAAATGGAATGCTAGAGAGAGAACTGAAACAAATTGATGGCTACCCAGGTACTTACACCATAGCCACTTGGAACTTCACAGTAACTTTCCTCCTGCTTCAAAAACACAGGCCTCTATCACTTGAGCTAAAGGCAAATCTAGTATCACACACAGCTGAGTCCATCCAGTAAAGGGCAGTCGTACATATTCCCAGCAATCCATACATTATTCTGTGAATGGTCAGTTGTAAATTCTAGGCTTATGATTCTACTGAGACGTTTGGAGGACTTGGTCATGGTTTGTGACATCAGTAGAACCTTGTGCTGGAATTGTAATTCTAGAATTAACTGTGGCTTGTTATTTATCCTGTACACTGCACGTACTACAACGTAATAACATGCTTTGCTACAGGGGGTTCTAATGTCATCTCTTTGGTATTAACACGTTATGTCCATATTCTTGTTCTCTAGCCAGATTTATCCCTTAAACATTTTTAATAAGCAAACTCATTTGTAAATGCCAATAATAAAGCGTTTATAAATGTGCTATAAAGTAAAAATATCACGTATTAAGCCAATACATAGATTACTATAACCCTGTACCCTGCAGTTTATAACAGAAATTGGTCTAACAAAAGATATTACCTCACCCCCACCTTGTTTTTCTAATATCCTGGGACCAACACAGCTCCAACAACACTGCAAACGGTTTCTAACACACTTAGTTGTAGGTTTTCTAGCGCTGATTAAGTATTTTGAAAAATGTTATAAATGTAATTATCATATTCTACAGTGACTCAGAGAAAATTATATTAGTAATAAGAAGACTTATTTATATAGCAATTTTCAGCTTCAGAGTGAACTACAGCTACAAACACTGAATCCTCGCACTAGTGCGGTGGGGTGTCGTTATTTTACAGGTGGGGAAATAAGGTAGCAAGCTCAAGTGATTTGCCTAAAGCAACAGAAAGAGCTAGTGGCAGTACTGGAATTTAAATTGAAGAATTCCAGGCTTCCAAGCCCATGGTCAGATCCCCAGGCAATATTGGTTGGTGTCAGCATTGGGCTGTGAAGCCACAAAACAGGAGGGAGAAGATGACAAGCACAATAGCATTTATAACTAAGCTCTTAATAAATATTGTAATAACTAATCACATACTTATTTATGCATTAACCTATTTCTAAAAATACCCTTAATACAAAGTGTTACCATTCTCTTTCTTTAAACGAGGTTCTAAGAAGGAACATTTCCCCATATATATTTTTACACACACAACTGTGCTTCCTTGGCAGGAAAATTGTTCCCAAATATTCCTGGTGAGCGTCTTCCCTGGGAGGGCTCAGAAGAGAGCCACATTTCTCTCTGCACTGTGTACCTGTTATTCATTGTTCTACATTGGAGGAAATATACAGACAGTGACTTGAAAGCCTCTAATTAGGAGTCTCTCTCTATTCCCTCCCATCCCTGCCCCCAGATGTTCTTCATCTGATCTGTTTAGTTTGGGGGTTTCTTGGACTTGGTTGTCCACTATTTCTTGTTGGAGATTCCCAATGTGTCTGTAAAGCCTGTAACACACTACAACCCCGTTATCTGAAATCAGATTAAAATGGGGTGCATTTCCCCTTCTTCTGTACCTACGTCTCTGTCATTTTCCTGCGATGTCTGATTGCTTTCTTATATCCACACTCCTCACCGTCACCAAGTGACCAGCATGAGCAGCTCTGCTTCTAGAAATATAGGAATTGCCAGACTGGATCAGAACCGAAGTCCAGCTAGTCTAAAATCCTATCTCTGATAGTGGCCAGCACCAGTTGCTTCTGAAGATGCAAAAAGCCCCGCAGTAGCAGATGTGGGATAATCTGCCCCTCCACCCACCTTCCATTAGCTCTGATCCTGGTCTCTACTAGATGAGGTTGGCTTAAGTCCTGATACATGAGGTTTAATATCCCTCCCCACATTTTGTGTGTCATTAATTATGTTAACTCTGACTAGTTTGATACCCCTAGAAAGATCCAATCAACTTCTCATGAACTTTCCAAAACCCAGCAACTTCCTATAGCTTTGTTTTTCTTTTAAATAATCTCATTCCAGCGCCTCAATCTCAGCAATTCCTGACTAAGTCAAATTAATTATATGGGTGGTTTTTTCCTTTTGACCAGTAATCAATCTAATGTTGAATCCACCAGGTTAGATTTAAAAATAAAGCACAGATCCTTTAGCTGGTTACATTGAAGCTGCAGTGGCTTGAAATCAAACTAAAAGCATAGCAATTTACAGCATATCATCACTGCTATTTTAACTTGAACTAACTAACCCAAGTTGAGAACGGTTTGTTTGTTTGTTTGTTCCCCTTGCACTGTAGACATACCCTGTGTGGTGGAGGAACTGAGCTAAAAGAATAGTTTTACACTGAATGAAGATTGTACCTTATTTACTCAGCAGAAATTATTTCGGTCTGGTTTCAATCATACCCAAGAGGAAGGATAGTGGCGTTTTGCCTGGTAAAGCACAGCTGGCTTGACACCTTGACATTTATTTCTCGCTCTCTCTCTCAAAAAGGTCAGTTTTACAAAGCTGAAAACAATTATGAGCCAGCTCAGCTGGGAGGAAGAATTCAATCAGAAAAATCTGAATGATAATTGGGATTTAAGAACTCTTTTACGAGCTGCCCAAAAAGCCATAAACCTACAATCAAGTAAGAAGGCGGTATAGGCTGTGAGGGTCATGCAGCACAAAAAACACACTGTGTGTAAAGGCAAAAGGACTTTATGAGCCTGATTCTGCACTGCTACAGCCAGCTTGGATGGTCATTTGCAGCTGGATAAGGGGATGCTGTTGCTGGTGTTTTACAGCAACTGTGCACAGCTGCAAATGGGATGAGATGGGGGGGCGGGGGGAATCAGACCCACTGGTTTTTGTCTTGACCTGATTTCCAGCTGGATGTGAAGGGCCCTTTGCCCTGTGATGCCCCTCCATACCACAGAGCATAGCCTTGCGAGAATTTGAAAACGCTAGCTGAAAACACTAGCAACCCCCAGCCTGGAGGCAATGATCACATGCAGGAATAGTGAGCACACAGCTCCACTCTGGAGAACCTGAGGGAAGATGGGCCCTGAAGAGAATTTTAAAATGAAGATAGGGAAACCTAGGGGGACAAAATTCCCCCACCCAGACTGCAGCCTGGACCTATTTCCTTAACCCAACCAGGCGAGATCTCCCAATAGCTAGGCCTGGAGCCTGTGAACAATGGCCTGGTTAATAGTAGCAGTTGTTAGATGCATTACAAGTTGGGTATAACTGGCACTAATTGAGGCAGAGGGTCCCTGGGCCATGCCAGCCCAGCCCTTCACCTACATGAAACGCTCCCTCGCCACCTGAGCTGATTGAAGACCCTGTTGTATTGAAGACCCCATTGTGAGGCCCTTACAAGGTTGGAACACTAGATGAAGGGTGACGGAACATCAGTGATGTCTCTGTAATCCTGTGTTGCTACTTAGGGACGAGTCCTCTAGAATATAAAAGAGAATGGACACCTTTCTGTAGGTTTTTAATGAACCATCCCATAGAATTTAATAGAGAATTCTATCCTCCAGTGTTTGGGAAAAAAGGAGGTCATTTAATTTTAGATTTTTTTAGAGTAATTTCTGAAGGATCCTCTTAATTTGCTGGGTGGTGTAAGCCCCAGTTGGCCAATTTAGGAGAGGCCACTATGGCTCTGATCCAAAGTCAATGGACAGACTTCCATCCACTTTATTGGGTTTTGGCTTAAGCCGTAGGTGCTGGAGCTCAGAACACAGTGATGCCCAATCCCTTTCCTACTCACTCTAATCACCTCACTTAATTGAACTGCCCAAATGTCTTTCCTAACTGCCATGAAACCTGCAGGGCCCCCACGTTCCACCTGACAACTTACCCCACATCCCACCCCATCATCACTACCACCAACTGCCATGGAACCTGCAGGGCCCCCACGTTCCACCTGACAACTTATCCTCCACTACCATTGCCAGGTGTCTGGTTTTCGACCAGAACATCTGGTCAAAAAGGGAACCTGGCAGCATCCAGTCAGAAAAGTCCACTTGGCCACAGCAGACAGCAATGCCTGCCCTTTGGCCGGGGGGTGCACTGGGCCAGGGTACCCCTCCTTGGTGGGGGGCAGGAGGAACAATCATGTATCCCCTGGGGTGGGAGATGCACAGATGGCTGGGGAGCGTGGAGCAATGCCAAGCACCCAGCATCTTGCTCCAGCTAACTTGGGCGGTGCTGCCCCTGGGGTGGGGGGAGGAGAGAGGAGCCCCCCATGGAGCACAGGACACAGCCCCAAAGAATGGGTCTTCACCCACGGCGCTGCAGGCGATGAGTAGCGGGGAGAGCACCCCTTGCAGGGCAGGGTCCCCCTGGGCAGAAGGTGCCCACTACTGGAGCCCCGGTGGCACCCAGGGCAATCCCCTCCCGCCCAGTCCCCAGGAAACAAAAGGGCCGGCACCTTCCCTAGCTCCACTGGGCAGAGCTGTGCCTTCCCCGGCTTGTGAAGGGGAAGCCTCCATGCCCCGACCATGCTCTGCTCCCCAGCAACAGCACCTGGCAGGCGGGCGGGGCAAGAGAAACCCCAGCGCCCCGAGCCTGGTCCCCCACAGAAGCACAGGGCAGGCAGAGGAAGCTACAGTGCCCGGACCCCCACTGCGGCCCTAGGACTGGAGGAGCTCTGGCGCCCTGCCATGGCCTCGGGGCTGGGGGAGCTCTACCCCCTGCGGCATCCCCTGGGCCCTGGCAGGAGTGGGGGGACAGAGGTCCTGGGCTGCGGGGGGGTGCAGAATGGGGTGGGGCCATAGGTGGAACAGGGGCAGGGCCACGGGGGCAAGGAGCAGAACAGTGTGGGGCCTTGGGTAGGGCTGCAGGCAGAAGGTGTGGGGAGGAGGCCCCAAACTTGCTCTGGCCCAGGGTCCCACGAAACCTTAAACCGACCCCCACCATACCCCGATTACCCCAGCCCTAGCTCCTCGCTATGGGGACAATCCCTCCCTGCCCTGGCCCCTTGCTCTGGGGACTGACCCCCACTGTGCCCTGATAGGGCAGGCAGCAGGCTCCGCATCAGCTCCAGCAGGTGAGTCGCGGGAGAACGGAGAGTGAGCCACGGGGGGGACGGGGGGGATGGAGAGTGAGCAATGGAGGGAGGGGGAAGAGGAGTGAGCAGGGAGCGGGGCCTTGGGAGAAGGGGCGGGGCAGGGGTGTACGGTTTTCAGCAATTAGAAAGTTGGCAACCCTATTCCCCCCCCACCTCCCCCCCATCATCACTACCACCAACTGCCACAGAACCTTCCGGGCCCCCACGTTCCACCTGGCAACTTACCTTCCCCCTACCCCCCCCGCATCATCACTACCACCAACTGCCACGGAAACTTCCGGGTCCCCACGTTCCACTTGACAACTTACCTTCCCCCCTACCCCCCCCATCATCACTACCACCAACTGCCACGGAAACTTCAGGGCCCCCACGTTCCACCTGGCAACTTACCTTCCCCCTACCCCCCCCCCATCAACTCTACCACCAACTGCCACGGAACCTTCAGGGCCCCCACGTTCCACCTGGCAACTTACCTTCCCCCTTCCCCCCCCCATCATCACTACCACCAACTGCCACAGAACCTTCCGGGCCCCCACGTTCCACCTGGCAACTTACCTTCCCCCTACCCCCCCCCACCATCACTACCACCAATTGCCACAGAACCTTCAGGGCCCCCACGTTCCACCTGGCAACTTACCTTCCCCCTACCCCCCCCCATCATCACTACCACCAACTGCCACGGAACCTTCAGGGCCCCCACGTTCCACCTGGCAACTTACCTTCCCCCTTCCCCCCCCCATCATCACTACCACCAACTGCCACGGAACCTTCAGGGCCCCCACGTTCCACCTGGCAACTTACCTTCCCCCTTCCCCCCCCCATCATCACTACCACCAACTGCCACGGAACCTTCCAGGTCCCCACGTTCTACCTGGCAACTTACCTTCCCCCTTCCCCCCCCCCATCATCACTACCACCAACTGCCACGGAAACTTCAGGGCCCCCACGTTCCACCTGGCAACTTACCTTCCCCCTACCCCCCCCCCCATCATCACTACCACCAACTGCCACGGAAACTTCAGGGCCCCCACGTTCCACCTGGCAACTTACCTTCCCCCTTCCCCCCCCCATCATCACTACCACCAACTGCCACGGAACCTTCCAGGTCCCCACGTTCTACCTGGCAACTTACCTTCCCCCTTCCCCCCCCCATCATCACTACCACCAACTGCCACGGAAACTTCAGGGCCCCCACGTTCCACCTGGCAACTTACCTTCCCCCTACCCCCCCCCCCATCATCACTACCACCAACTGCCACGGAAACTTCAGGGCCCCCACATTCCACCTGGCAACTTACCTTCCCCCTACCCCCCCCATCATCACTACCACCAACTGCCACGGAACCTTCCGGGCCC
This sequence comes from Chelonia mydas, assembly GCF_015237465.2. Taxonomy (NCBI): domain Eukaryota; kingdom Metazoa; phylum Chordata; order Testudines; family Cheloniidae; genus Chelonia; species Chelonia mydas. The sequence continues at coordinate 19,895,367 of NC_051257.2, read as the reverse complement.
CCACGTTCCACCTGGCAACTTACCTTCCCCCTACCCCCCCCCGTCATCACTACCACCAACTGCCACGGAAACTTCAGGGCCCCCACGTTCCACCTGGCAACTTACCTTCCCCCTACCCCCCCCCCATCATCACTACCACCAACTGCCACGGAAACTTCAGGGCCCCCACGTTCCACCTGGCAACTTACCTTCCCCCTACCCCCCCATCATCACTACCACCAACTGCCACGGAAACTTCAGGGCCCCCACGTTCCACCTGATAGCTCAATTGCCTCCCCCTCAACGGCCACGGCACCATCAGGGCAAGAACATTGCCGGAGGCAGCTCACCAGCTCTTTCTACAAGTGACTCTCCATGCTCAATTATCCAGCACCTCAGCAGATGAGAGAACGTGCCAAAGAATTGTCATCCCTTGTTTGTCTATTCCTCCTTTCAGGTTTTGCACTTACCCTGCCCTCCCTAGTCACAGCTGGCCTTCCTGCTCTACAGAGGGCTATCTCTGTTCATATGGGTCTCTTTAGCTGCACACAGACACCACTGAATGCATGGAGACTTATGAACATAGAGGAGGTCTGACCTCCTTTAAAGCCCTCTTCCCCTGGGAACAAGTGGGACCTGATAATGTTGCTGTTTATTACCTGATAACTGCCACATTAACCCACCTCCCCGGATCCATGCTCCCTCCAGCTAACCTGTCAGACACAGAGCCCTGAAGAGGGACCCCCTGTATCATGGGCAGTTTGTCTTCAAGCTTTAAATCCAGAAAAATGAGTTTCCAACAGGTATAAGACACAGATCTCCAACCCTTTCTCCAGCCATCTGTTTCCGACTCAGTTCCTAATCTCCGATTGCCTCATTCTCATGCCACTTGAAACAATCACTAAATTGCCTCCTGATAACGAACCCTGCAGAGAGAGCTGTTTTACCCTTCCTGAAAGAGGAGGAGGGGCGTGCTTGGTGATGAGTCATGGAGGAAAATTTACTGTAAAAAGTTTCAAACCCATGTTTCTACAAACATTACAGAAGCTGCAGCAACACTTGGAAAAAACCCTTTCAGCGAGGGCTGAGTGAAAAATTTCCACAAACTGTTTTTTCAACAGAAAATTGGCTTTTCAACCAAATGAAATTGTTTGCAAAGAGTATTGGCTTTTTTGGATTTGCCCAGATGCCCCAAAACTGGAATATTTAATCTAAAAGCTGAAATAGTGTGAAATGCTGTCATGCCATGGTGCCTTGTGGGAGATGTAATTCAGGTGTCTCAGACTCCTAGTCTCTAGAGCAGTGGTTCCCAAACTTGTTCCACCGCTTGCGCAGGGAAAGCCCCTGCCGGGCCGAGCCGGTTTGTTTACCTGCCGCGTCCGCAGGTTCAGCCGATCGTGGCTCCCAGTGGCCGCGGTTCGCTGCGCCAGGCCAATGGGAGCTGCTGGAAGCGGCGGCCAGTACGTCCCTTGGCCCATGCCACTTCCAACAGCTCCCATTGGCCTGGAGCAGCGAACCGCAGCCACTGGGAGCAGCGATCAGCCGAATCCTATGGACGCGGTCGGTAAACAAACCGGCCCGGCCCGGCCCGGCAAGGGCTTTCCTTGCACAAGCAGAGGAACAAGTTTGGGAACCACTGCTCTAGAGGCCAGGCTCCCCAGTCAGACTTCATCTCCCATGATGCATCTCCAACATGTGACTTCCGGGATGTGCTAACTACCTTCTCCAAGAAGGGAGACAGTGGTGTGTCATGGGAGATGCATTTCGCAATCAAAATGTCTTGGGTCCCAACAGAAATATTTTACCAAAACCTCAACATTTTCTGTGAAAAGCACCCTGACTTTTCCAAGCAGCTCTACTTTCAGACTGGTTATCAAGGAGCTTGTAGTTCTGAACAAAGGAAATTAATCTGTATCCAATGCATTTAAATTAAACACAAGTCTATGACGGATCTTCTCCATTTTTGTTGGTTCTGTATATTTACGACACTCATCCAACATGGTTATGTTTGTCAAGGTATTCAATTGATCTGTCTCGTAAGGCCTGGTCATAAACTAACAGAAACCACTCCAAGTGAATGTTTAGCTGATTAGCTAAATAATTTCATTTCATTCTTAAAAGATCCTTCTTGCCAAGTAGACTTGTGCCATGAAAACAATGAGGAGCCCAGTGGCACCTTAAAGACTAACAGATTTATTTGGGCATAAGCTTTCGTGGGTAAAACCCCCACTTCTTCAGATGCATGGAGTGAAAGTTACAGATGCAGACATAAATATACTGACACGTGAAGAGAAGGGAGTTACCTTACAAGTGGAGAACCAGTGCCGACAGGGCCAATTCGATCAGGGTGGATGTGGTCCACTCCCAATAATTGATGAGAAGGTGTCAATACCAAGAGGATATTCCATGAATACGCTAAAGCTCTGAGGTCTCTCCAGGGTGCTGATTGTCTTGGTAAGTTTCACTGAAAAATTCATGGCTAAGTCTGGGACAAAATTGGAAGCAAACAGAATTCAAAGCATGCCGTCAATAAAGACGCACTGTCAGAAGTAGGAAATTGTAGACATTTCTTAGGAATGCTTCAGGGTGATAAAGACACTCACACAAAGGGCAGCATCACGGCAGTCACGTTCTGTGTACATATTGTTTTGGTTCATTAATGTATCCCTCATTAGTGGGGCAGGGAAGATTAATGGCTATTTTCAATTTCTAATTTCTATGGTCTATTTCATACTGTACCTCTGTTCCATCTGGGCAATGTATAATTCTTTGGCTGCCTCCACCGACATCAAGAAGGCCCTGTATTTTGGTTAGATATTTTAAAGGGAGCTTTGAGAGAACGGCTCAATTGGTGTCTTTTTCCATCCCCAATTTTTAAAGGAATTCAGCAACAAGGATCTTCCTTACTACAATTACCTCTGCTGCTGCACAAGACAAAGCTGTTAAACGTTTTCATACTCCAGAGGGAAAGACAGCAAGAAAAGAAGGAGGGTCTTGTGGTTATGGTACTGTACTGGGGTTCAAAGTTGAATTCCCAGCTATGCAATAGACTCCCTGAGTCATCTTAGATAAGTCACTTGATTTTCCTGTACCTCAGTTTCCCCACTGGTAAAATGGGGGTAATAATATTTCTATAGCTCACTGGGGTATTGTAAGGATAAATTAATCAACGTTCTTAGACCCACCATCTTGCAGGGAAACAATGAGTTGGGCGATCAAGCACTCAACAACAGCTGAAGCAACAAAACCCAGGGCTGTAATTCTCAGAATCAGTGATTCCAAACCACATCTCATACCGACAATGGGGTTGTTAATGTGTTTCTAATGACAGCAAGAGAACATAATGAAAATGGAACATGTGGCAACTTTGTGGGTAATGGAAAGTGTAAAATATCACAAAACTGACCCATTGCAATTGAGGTGGAAGACGGTGACCCCTACACATCTCTCAAGTCAGTTTCAACCCTGCAGCTTTAAGACTCTTGTAGAGGGTGTATTGAAATTCTCACTGAATCTCTGTTCCATTGAGATGGAAGCACTTCTCCACCTAGTATTACCTGCACAAAGAGTTATTAACGTTCCTATCATCCCCACTGATTACAGTTCAGATTTAGATCTTGCTGAAGCCACCTGAAAAAACAACCTGGGTGAACTGTCCAATCAAATCACTCAGCACATGGTTGAACAGCATTCATAGAATTATAGACTTTAAGGTCAGAAGGGACCATTATGATCATCTAGTCTGACCTCCTGCACAACGCAGGCCACAGAATCTCACCCACCCACTCCTGTTACAAACCTCTAACCTATGTCTGAGCTCTTGAAGTCCTCAAATCGTGGTTTAAAGACTGAGGTGCAGAGAATCCTCCAGCAAGTGACCCATGTCCCATGCTGCAGAGGAAGACGAAAAACCCCCTGGGCCTCTGCCAATCTGCCCTGGAGGAACATTCCTTCCTGACCCCAAATATGGCGATCAGCTAAACCCTGAGCACGTGGGCAAGACTCACCAGCCAGACACCCAGGAAAGAATTTTCTTTAGTAACTCAGATCCCACCTCATCTAACATCCCATCACAGGCCATTGGGCATATCTACCGCTAATAGTTGAAGATCAAGTAATTGCCATAATTAGGCTATCCCATCATATCATCCCTTCCATAAACTTATCAAGCTTAGTCTTGAAGCCAGAAAGGTCTTTTGCCTCCACTGCTTCCCTTGGAAGGCTGTTCCAGAACTTAACTCCTCTGATGGTTAGAAACCTTCATCTAATTTCAAGCCTAAACTTCCTGATAGCCGGTTTATATCCATTTGTTCTTGCGTCCACATTGGTACTGAGCTTAAATAATTCTTCTCCCTCCATGGTATTTATCCCTCTGATATATTTATAGAGAGCAATCATATCTCCCCTCAGCCTTCTTTTGGTTAGGCTAAACAAAGTGAGTCTCCTTTCATAAGACAGGTTTTCCATTCCTCAGATCATCCTAGTAGCCCTTCTCTGTACTTGTTCCAGTTTGAAGTCATCCTTCTTAAACATGGGAGACCAGACCTGCACACAATATTCCAGATGAGGTCTCACAGGTGCCTTGTATAACGGTACTAACACCTCCTTATCTCTACTGGAAATACCTCGCCTGATGCATCCCAAGACCACATTAGCTTTTTTCATGGCCATATCACATTGGCGGCTCATAGTCATCCTGTGATCAACCAATACTCCGAGGTCCTTCTCCTCCTCTGTTACTTCCAAGTGATGCGTCCCCAGTTTATAATAAAAATTCTTGTTATTAATCCCTAAATGTATGACCTTGGACTTTTCACTATTAAATTTCACCCTATTACTACTACTCCAGTTTACATTCCTGACCCCATTTGCCATTCCTGATCCCCCCACCCACCTGTCCACAATCTTAAATATGGAGCAGGCCACATCTGGACCTGACTTGTCCTACTGCCTGGACCTGACTGTCCTGTTTCCTGCTGCCTCCTTTAATGAACAGAAATTTAAAAATCCAGAACATTTTTTTGCAAAAAAGTTCCATATTTTTGTAAATCAGCATTCCAAAAAATGCGAAAATTCCCACCAGCTCTAATTAACAAAGACCTTGTAAACTCTTGCATTCTTGTCTTTATGAACTCACGTTTCCTATTTAATCCTCTCTTGGAAAGCCTAGCCATAGGTCCAAAGTTAGGGATTTTTAATGACCCAAAGGAAAAATAGGTTGTTTTGGAAACAATTTCTCCCGTGTAAAGTGCAACAAAGGGTTCATCTAGTAAGCTATTTCATCCCTGGGTTACAGGCATCGTTGCTATCAATGGATCAGTCTTTGCATATCCCCATTGAAACAGAAGAGTTACTGAATCAGACGAGTTTTTGGAATGTCTCTATTGCACAAACACTGAGAATTGTATAGTGATCAAAGGTTTAGGAATACGCTATATAACTGGAACAAGCAGCATTATTAATAGTCACCTCAAATACTATTTCCAAGAGTTATAACAGTAAAGACAATTCACACATAAATTACACAGAGCATTCATGGGTATCAAGACACTGTGGGTGGTCTCTATAGGGCTCTTTCCTGATATCACAGGGCATCTCTAGCGCCAGCATGTTGGTTAAAAACAAACCCACCATCTGAATCTATGATTGTATTTCTTTCAGCTCTTGTCGTTTCAAGTAACTTCCTATTTCAAATGCAAGGATGGCTACTGGTTTAACAATAATAATGACAAGCTTAAAATACGTGCAGGCAACTGTGGCCCAGATCCTGAGCTGAAGTAAATCAAATTTACATCAGCTGAGTATTTGGCCCCGGTAATTTCATGAAAAAGGGGGAAATGGTCTGATTAGGGACTTTGACACAATTCGTGTGCTATTCCACTTCCAGTGTTTTAGAAAACTCCCTTTGAATTCAACGAGAATTTTGTGAACAGAATGAGGCTGGCATGTTGCCCATTTCATATAAAAGGCAGAGCAATCTTGGGGGAACCTTTTCAAAAGCAGGGCTCAATACTTCCTTACAAGTGCACTTGGGATTCCCACTGGGATCAATACAAGAGTCATCCATGAATCTAGGACAATAATAATAATACTTTGCCTTCCTCTTGTGCCTTTCACCTGAGGATCTCAAAGTGCTTTACAAATATTCACTAAGTTTCTCGGTGCCTTAAGAGGTAAGCATTATTAGCCCCATTTTACAGATGGGGAAACTGAGACACAGAGGGATTTAATTATTTGAACCCAGTTGTCCTGCTTTAAAAACAAGACCATGCTCTTTCTCCTCTCTGCATGGGCTAAACTGGCCTCTGTATTTGCAATTTATGGGCCAAATTCTCCTCCCAATTCCACAAGTACACCATCCCTGGAAATCCACCAGATTAATTGAGAGGGGAATTTAGAAGTACATCTGTCAAAGAAAAATATTACAATGGATTTGGTGTGGCTCTCAGGGGCAAGGAGAAAATGATCAGACATATCACTGGCATCTCCCCCTGCTGATAGTACTTTTGCACTAAAAATATTTACATTTCCATCTGCTGGAAAAGAAAAAATGTGGTAGCCATTGTACCACACTATTAGTTATCAGTTTTCACCCTTTGTTCTAAATTCTGTTCTTAGTTCCAGACTTGGGACCGAGTTTTCAAAGATGCCTCATCCCAAATTGCAGACTCAGTTTGCCACTTTGAGGTGTTAGTGCATGTCCAAAAACCAGGAGAGAGCACAAAATTGTACCTGCAGTTTTTGAGGGTCATGTTGAGGCCTCTTTGAAAATCTGCCTCTTAGATTCTCTTCCTTCAAAATAAATGTCGCATTTCTTTGGCCCAAATGAACAGGTTATTTTTTTGAGCCACTCAACTGAGAACCTGGGAAAACTTCAGCTTCACCCCCAACATCATCAGTTCACTGGCTTCTCATCTGTTGGGCCAGAGTCTCCTCTCTAACCCCGTTTCTCCAATGCGGCTGGAGGAGAATGTGGCTCACTGTAGAGCTATAAACACTGACAACTGGGAGGCAAACCTGTCACCAGCAGGCAAGACATCAGACCCAGGATTCCTCATCTTCTTCTGTGAGCCACACTTTGGTATCTGCTAGGACTGTCTTCTTCCCAGATTGTGGGGAGCCACTGTGTTCTGAAAGCCAAGCCTCTTCCTCGGACCCAGCATTTCCTGTGCTGTTCTGCCTTATACTATCCAGGCTGTCCTGAGCTGGCCGGATCTGATGCTTTAAGCTATGGGCCTTCTCTTGGGCTTTGGCACTGGCCACTTTCTGTGCCTGTCGGTAGGTCACTGGAGTGGGGATTTTGGATGGCCGTTTCTCAGGTCTGTTGTCCCTGCGTGGGCGGATTTTGGGGCGTAGCTTTAGCTTGTAGATGGATGGCACCCGTTCGGGCTTCTTCAGGGACCTTTTGGGCTTACCTTGAGGCAGTTTGGACTTTTCAAGGCCGCCCACAGAGGCTGGAGAATTGATAGATGCCTTGGGGCCATCAAAGGCTGCCTGAGGAGCTTTGCTATTTCTACTGACTGCAGCAGACCCTGCATGGCTTGTGTGAGGCGGCTGCCTCCTTGACCGGTTGCCTTTGGTTTCACTGGACACGTTCTCCTGGAACAAAGCCCCTTCTGGCTCCAGAAGTTTCTTTTCCACCTGGTTTCCATTCACCAGAGGTGAACTTGGCTGAGAGGAAACCCTCACAGCCCCCTTGGGTGGGATCTTGGCGATCCAGTTCTCCACATCCACTGGGTGGAGTGGCTTGTGCCCCTGGGAGAGTTCATCAATCACATCACCATAGAGGAATCCAGCCGGGTGCCATTTTGCCTCTCCTCTAGGCACATAGACACCACTCCGGGGCACACCCTCGCCACAGGGCAAGGTCTGCCTGGCACTTGTAACGGAAGACAGGGAGGGCGTGGAGGACCTGAGCTCACTTACATCACGGGCTGTGGTGACGCTCGCTAGGCTGCAGTCCAGGGCGAAGTCGCCCAGCTGGTTCCCTTCAGGGTGGTGGCTTTCATCCGAATCAGCCTCTAGAACCTTTATGTTGGATAAGATCTCATCTTCTAGGCTCCTGTACAGCGCCTGCTCCTGGGCCAGGTTGATGGGCAAAGGCGTATACACACATTCCCTCTCCTCTGAGCAGCCTGTTGGATCACCACCACTCCTGCTGCTGCTGTTATTGGTGTTCCCTGGCTCTACCTCCTGCCCCAGTTTGGCCTTTGGATCCTTGTCCTTCCCTGCTGGATCTGACAGGCCAAGTCTATCTTCTGGGCTTGTGGGAAGGTTGGTCAACAATGTCTCTGGCTTGACTGCCCCACTGCATTGTCTGTGCCCCTGAGAGCCTTCCTCAGCCCTGGACATGACTTTGATCTTTGAGAGAGCTGGAGTTTTTGCCATTTCACTGGCAGGGGCTTTCCACCCATTTCGGAGGCGGGACTCCCCCTGGTGGCTCTGAACAGGGGTTGGGGGCCTGCTGAATGTGGGGCCGGCTTTGACTGGGATCTTAGTGCTACTTTCCTGTTTTGGAGTCTGGCCCATGTGTTTAACTGGGGAGGATGGCAACACAACCCCAGCATCCCCCCAGCCGTGTGCAGCGTTGAGGCTCTGTGCAGCTCCCTTGGAATCCTGTTGTGAGGAGAGGTGAAGAGGTTTCATTGGGCTGCAGGAACGGACCATCCCAGGAAAGCTCTTGACCCCTGATTCCTGAGGCTTGTGAGCCTGTGGAAAGGGTTTGACTCCATACTGGGTGCCCCTTGACAGCTGAGCTGTTCTGTCTTTTGGCACTGTCATCTGGGGCCTGGACTCTGTACACCTGGCTTGCACAAGCCTAGCTGGGTCCTTCTGATTCTTCCCAGGGATTCTACTAGTCTGACGCCCTCTCTGGGGCTCTGGGAGAGCTTCCGAGGCGCCAGAACCATCCTCCTCGCTTCCAGTCAGTTGTGAGGTCAGGGAGGACGTAGAAACACACAGCTTATCCCTCCGGCTCTGGGTGGAGGCGGTCTGCTGGGTAGCAGATCTTTCTTCAGCAAACTGCTGCCTCCGTGAAGGAGTAGCAGACCGCTCGGTTGCCCTATAACAGAGACAAAGCATCAGATTGGTGTGTCAGTCGCCTCTAGCCCTAGGGAGGCGGGTACCCGCGTTGCTCTGGGCATGACGCTGGTTCTGTGCTGACAAGCAATGGGAGGGCGTATACATCCCTCGTTAGGGGCTGTAATCATTGGTCTTGTGATGCGCTCACAAGCTGGCACAAAGGCCAGTGCAGGCCACCACCTCTGGGAGGTGCTGACAAGCTCAAAGTCAGCAAGACAGGGCCCCATAATGTCATCAATTCCACTAAAAAACACAGGCATGGGTTACATTTTGGGTTACAAATGTTACAACAGTTACATTTTGGTGCTGCTGCGAGCGAGGGGCTGAGTGCGCTGCCTGAAGTCACAGTTAAGCACGGGCAGACGCCCCAGTACAACTCTGCCAGTGCATCTCTACCCTGACATACCACCCACCCAATCTACACAGGGACATCACACAGATTGCCAATAATCTACCTGCATCTGGAAACAGCTCTACCTCTTCTAGTTCCGGGCCTTGTCCTACAGCTCTGCCAGTGCCCCTCAATCCTGACCTACAGTCCCCCCCGTTGTTCCAGTCCTAACACACACAAGCACTGCCAATGACCCTCAGTCCAGTCCTGGGGCCTCACTTGAGCAGAAACCCTATAGCAGTTAAGTGACTCCCTCCAGCTGATCCCAAGATGACCCTGATGGGCACTGAAGAAGACCATGGCCAACTATGCTCAAGCTTGAAACAGGTCCTTTGAGGTGGGAACCAAACAGGAACAACGGGGGCACTGGGAGTCCTGGAAGGCACCGCAAAGGAAGCCTGGCTAGCAGTAAAATGTACCGTTCACTGTGTAATTCTCCAGCTTTGTCCAATGCCAGCCGCTCTTCAGTGTCAGTGACTATACCGACTGCTCAGCACAGCATCCATGGGAGTCATTCGGGAAACCAAGCCCAAGGCCTTTCACAAACTTCTTTTCATTACCTGGCCGAAGGGACCCTCCTGGGTTCTGACTGCTCCCGCAGGGGCCTGAGCCTGGAGTCCTTCTTGCTGGTGCTATCTGGCGATGGAGATGAACGAAGCTTCCGGCTGGTGCTGAGGCTCTGGGGGGTGTAGGTCCTCCACTCCACTGGGGGCAGTGGGCTTTGGGACCTGCTCACGATTAGGGTGGGCTGGGGCTTCTTTGGGTTGTCTGTCCTGGGTGTCGGGCAGACCTTGATCTCATGCTGCACCTGAATTGCCTGCAGCCTTTGAGGGCTTGTCAGCTTGACAGCCTGCTTGTGAGCTGTGAAGAGATTCAGGGACTCAGCATCTCTGGTCACCACACTCCGGTGGATTAACCTTGTGGGGGGGCTGTACTGGTGTGCCAGACCTAAGCAGTGCCAGATAGTACCAACCACTTCCGATTCAACTGTGCATGTTCTAACTGGCCATGGAGACTGGGGTAGACCAGAATTTACGCCAGCCCACTCCAAGCCTCATGGTGAAAATCCCTTGTGAATTCTCATGATGGATTGGAAAGTTGGCCCTGTGGCACACCTAGGAATTTCACATGGGTCTTTAACCTCTAGGAATAATTTACTCAGCTGGAATAAAGCAAGATCTCATTGTCTTACGACATTTCTATCGTCCAGATGCTGAAATGCAGTGAGAGCAGATCTCACATTATTCTGCCACCGTAATTGGCTCCCTGAGGCATTTTAAACCTTGTGAAATATACAAAAAAAAAAAACAAAAAAAACCCTAAATACAATAGTCCCAAAGGGCAATTCCTACACACACTCCTAGGCAGGACTGGGGTGTTGTAGGTCTCTCTCCCTTCTGAAGTGCTAGCCTGACCTCTAGTGGCACTATGGGAGACAAACGGCTTCCCTGGAGCCTTCTCCATGCTGTAAGGAGGCACCTGCCTCTTGCTACAAGAACCCAGAAAGAAATGACCCCTACCAAAAAGTTCCTGTGACCCTGTCAGAGATTTATAAAGGCTGAGCTGCTTTCCACCCAGCACCGTAGCCATGGGCGAGCCTAGGGAATTGTTCAGATCGGATGTGCTTCTCCGGTCTGTCTATGCTTCTTTGCTGTCCTTCGCTGTGACCCACACAGTCTTCTACTACTGAGGACCTGATGACAGTGAAGGGGACACACCCACCGGATTCTAACATCATCCAAGGAGAAGAGTCACCCCCCCCGTGCAGACCTCCCCAAGGCTGCACACATCGAATCTGCCAACTGAAGCAGCGCAAGGAGACTTACACAGCGAGGTGCACCGGCAGGGGTCATGCTTATCCAGATAATGCTCCAGCGTGTCCCAGCCACCTCCAACCCGCACCATCACATGATTCCGGAGGATCTGGAACAAACAGAGCACCCATGAACGGGGACTCACCTGGGCCTGCAGCGTCCTGAGCTTAGAAATGAGTGAAAGCTCAACAGATGGATATCGCCATCCTGTTGGTGTTTTTCCAGTGAGGTGTATACAGTATTTCACAGGCACATGACTGGGGATGCACACGGGGTTACATGCACACGTACACGTGATGCGCATAATAATAATTCCAGGTGCCACAGCATATTGTGGTTTTCATGGCCACAGGTGGGGAGAGAACCCAGGACCTTTGGCTTCCAAAACAGCCTCTACCCCTTGAATTAAAGGAGAACCTCATACTCTCTGTGGGCCAGCTACTAGATAACATCCTCAAACAGATGTGCAGCCAGGTTTTCCAAAGAGATCAGGGCCAGATTTTGCCGCGCTTGGCGCCCCAGATTTTCCAAAGAGCTCAGCACCTGTTGTGTTAATACAGCACAGCCAGTGCGTATTCAATGTGCTGAGCCCTTCTGGAAATCCCAGCGCTACGGACTGACCCTGATCGGTGCAGAATATCCTAGTCTTCCACTGACTTCACTGCTCAGCCCATCTCAGGAGCAGGCGTTTAGCTTGTACACTACAATACACGCATGCAAACACATGCACACATTTGGTTTACATGCCTGCCTATGCATGCATACCTAGCCATGCATATGGTTGCATAGGTGTGTGCACACATGAATAACCGCTCTTACCCAGGTACATGTGGACAATGTGTAAAAAAAACCATGTAGTCCAAAGAGGATTTGAATACACTCAGATGAACCGGCAGGGGTGGAGGACCTGCAGCCAGGAGCGCAGTTGCCTATGATTCCTGCCACGGAAAATATGCAGGTTCTCACACACAACACAATACAGAGCTTGCTACCACCATGTCTTACTCCAGCAGGATGCCTCGGGGACCTAGTGATTATTCAGTTAATTGAGAGATGTACATGCAGGTCAGACCATGATGGCATCTTTGATGGCAGGAGAGGGGTTTGAGGGTTAATCTGGGTGGCCACCCCTATAAAGAGAAGAAAATCTGAGGGTCCTCTCCAGGCAACCATAACCTGCAGGGCACATGGGTTTCACTGCAATCACTGATAAGGCTATCACCCAGGAAAGTTAATGAAGGGGCCTAGAGACCTGAAAGAAACCAACTGGAGAGAATACAGAGGAGGATGGAGAGAGGGAGGGACGACCCTACCCATGTTTCCCCCCACAGTGAATGCCCCGCTGGTGAAAGGCACCAGACTGACAGCTCTGGAGGCTGGAGCCCGTACTCATCCACTGGACAGCTGGTATGGCCCTGGCAGCACTAAGGGGAGTTTCCCTCCCGCAGCCCTATTCATTTCTCACCCACAGAGAGCACTTCTAGGGAGAAAGGAGAACGCACGCTCCATGGCCCAGTCAGTCCAACCAATGGGCCGGCTGGAGTGGTGGGGTTTTGAGACATGGTCCCCTGTCCCACTAGGAAGTGGAGTGACTCATTTCACCAAGTGACATCAGAGGGCTTCAGTGTTGGGTCCCCATTGAGCTGTCCCATCCTACTTAAGGTGAAGACATGCAGATCCCATCGCTAATCCTCACTGCCATTCAGCCTGAATGCGTTTTGCTCTGTGCTAACGCAGCATAGTATGAAAATCTCTGCCTTGCGTATGGTCACGATGCTCGGTTACTCTGACTCCGGCAGCCTCGCTTGCCATATCGACACATGCCATCTTCTGGAGTGGGACCAGGCACAACGAGAGGTGAAGAGCCCATGTTTGGTGAATCCCCCCCCCAAGACACAGCATCCCAGCCCCAGATGGTAACAGCAGTGCAGGTGCCCTTCCAACCCCTAGCCTAGATTAGACGATCCCGGTAACACACAGACCAACATAACAGCACCTGGAAAGCACACCCTCCTGGACTTACCCTGACAAAAATAAGGGTGTTGGAATCGCCCACGCGGTATTTTCCTTCAGACACCTTGATCATGGAGAACTGGACTGGGCACGTGCAGCGGCTCACCAGGTGTTGGACCTGTGGAGTCCATTCACGGTCAATAGGAGGAAAGTGCTATCCCTGAACACCCTGGATAACATTATAGCTTGGGGAGGGGGTGCCAGGCTCCTTAGGCCCATTCTCTGTCAGACAGACCGGGGTGCCAGGGCTTATCCAAATCTCATCAAAGCCACTCGATCCTGTAAAAACAGACTGGAAATCCCACACGAAAAGATTTCTGCTGCTGCCTTCTTGTGCTTGGGCCCTGAAAACCAGGCTTCTGGCTCGGGCTGTATTTGGAAACTGGGAGCACAGAAGCCATCACAAAAATAAAAAAACCCAACAGGGGTTGGGGAGGAAATTAGCTGAACATTCTTGAACCTCTAACGAAATCCAGGTCAGGATCACGTAGCGCTCGATGTGAAGATCCAGGAAGTTTAAGCCATGCTAATTTGGGCCTTCGGATTTCTAACTGGGGCCAGGTAACGATTGAAGAAATCAGTTCCCTTTGCACTATTTTGTTCAGTAATTTGACCCTTATTATCTTCTAACCCCAGTTAGTGCGACTAACCACCAGAAGGTCTGGCCTGCTGGAAACAGAGGCGCAGAACTCCTGCTAACTCTGCTGGGCTTTAAATACCCATGAGACAAGAATAAGAATCTCTCACATTCAGGTAGCACCTTCCTCCCTGAAAGGTTCCAAAGTAGATTGCATATAAGAGAGAACCTCCCCCCACATTGAGACAGGCCCCCACTCAGGTCCTCCTGAAGTTCACGCCTGGACAGAATAATGAGTATCAGGGAACTCAGACCCCCAGTGCCTGCCAGTGGCTTACAGTGTCCCCACCCCTTTACCATCTGGTCCAGGTTCTTGAAGTCACAAGGCTTCCTCTGGGGCTTGGGAAGTGGGGTATCCTCAGGGGGGAGGTCCATCTCCTCTCGGATCTCCTCCTCAATCTCCTCCTCCATTTGGATCAGGGTGGGAGCACTCATCCCGAAGCGAGAGGCCCGGCGGGACACCTCCAGCAGGCACAGCACAAAGTTTTTCTCATTCTTCCTCAGCACCAGGTCCTCCGTCTCAAACATCAGCACCTCTGAGGCACAGCAAATGAGCGAAACGTGGGAAGAAGGAGAGGAAGGATGGAGAGAAGGAATGAGAGACAAGGGCAGAGCCAGTGAGAGCAGCAGCGCTGATGTGTCCGGGGTGGTGAATTGTCCCACGGATGCAGCATGTACGCTATGATGGGCATTTGATCGCGTGGCCACAGATCTCTGCAACAGAGACTGTCTGATGTAGGAAGAGCTAAGCAAGGCCTGGTGTGGTGAGACAATATGAGTGAGAGCCAGCCTGACCTATTACCATTCTGCAGGGAGCCAACTGTGAAGACATGGGTGAAGATGTACCCTCAGTGTTTAACCTCTTCAGGCCTAAGGGGGTACAGTAAGTGGTGGGAGACATATTGGATATGTCCTGCCCTGATAGGCCAAGTGAAGGGGTACTTGCATGGAAAATCCTTGATACACCAAGCAAATGTGTAGGTACATACAAGGTGTCAGTGTCCTTGCATGAACATACATCAGGGATTCCTTAGGTATAAATATGGGGTATCCTGCTCATGAGATCATAGAATCAATCATAGAATATCAGGGTTGGAAGGGACCCCAGAAGGTCATCTAGTCCAACCCCCTGCTCGAAGCGGGACCAATTCCCAGTTAAATCATCCCAGCCAGGGAGAGATGCCAGGCAAGTGGGCATTCAGACCCACCTTACAGTGGGAGAGTGAAGGGGCTCATTCTGCTTAGTGTATCAAAAGGAAGCCCTAGAGGTGACTTGATCACAGTGTATAGGTACCTTTGTGGGGAGACAATACTGGCTTTTTAATTACATCTAAGGGAGAAAAGTAGAATAAAAGCCAATGGCTGGTAGCTAGAGTCAGACAAATTCAAGTTAGAAACAAAGCACAATTTTTAATAGGGAGGGTGATTAACCGTAGGAGCTAGCTCCCAAGGGGAGGGGTGGATTCTCAATCTCTTGACTTCTCCAAATAAGGCCTTTCTGCAAGAGATGCTTGAGGCAAACACAAATCACTGGGCTCAACACAGGAGTAACTGGGGGAAGCTCTCTGGCCTGGGTTATACAGGAGGTCAGGCTAGGTGATCTAATGGTCCCTACTGGTCTTAAACTCTCTGGATCTATGAATCACGAGCACGCCCAGCGCTTTTCTGGAAGTGGCTGCTAATGTCTTGATAAAGTGAGGCCGTGAGCACAGACATTGCTTTGGCTGGGGAAGGGTTAAACAGAATCTGGGCTCCCCCCGGCTCAAGCTGTTCAAGGAGCTGAGGAGCAGAGGTTGGGTTCTGTGTGAGAGAACCAAGGCCTGGATTAGCCCTTCCGCAGCCTGCTGCCAGTTTTGACCAAGGAACTAAAACAACCACGTGGGCACAACCTCAGCCAGTCAACGAGGCAGAGATTCACACGCTGTTAGCCCACACCCCCCTCCCCGACCCTAGCTGCCAGCGCGGCACTGAACCCCAATCGGAGGGGAAATACGGAAATGCGTTAAGGCAGTGCTGCGTTAACGACATTCGCAGCTGCTGTTGCACGGGGCTTTAGCGCAGGCTGCCAAAGATTCGGGTGTCTTTTGGAAAGAAGATATTCAAGGGGCAACGCAAATCAATCCAATCTACTAGCTACCTCCGACACATAGCGCTCGTATGTCCCTTTGCCAACTCCTGTCCCTACTGCAGTTTGTTGTTATTGTAGGGTTGCCAGTGCTAACTTGAAATCAGATTTGCAATTCCTTTTTTAGGGGGCGGGGAAAGTGTTCTGACTCCCAATGCGTTGTTGTTATTGTTATTCATTATTCGTATTGTGGTAGCACCTGGAGGCCCCAACTGAGAGCAGGGCCCCTTTGCGCTGGGCGCTGCACGTACACACAGTGAGAGACTAGCCCTGCCCCAAGGAGCTGACAAGCGAAATACACAAGACACACAAGAAGGTGGGAGAAACAAAGGATATTGGCCCCCTTTGCAGATGGGGAAGTGAAGCCCAAAGGGATGAACTGAATTGCCCGAGCTCACATGGCTACTCAGTGGCAGAGTCAGGAACAGAATCTAGGCCAGTGCCTTAGGACACGATACTAGACATTATGCCCTTCCTTAAGATGCTTCATCTCGGCGCTCAATCCCCAGACAGCATCTCAGTTTGGACTAAGTTTAATGAGAAGGGAGGGAAAATGCGCTTGTGATCAAGGCTCTGGATGGGATCAGGACACTTGGGGCTTCCCTAACTGGGCCACTTTGTGACCTTGAGCAAGCGGCTTCCCTCCAGTTTCTCCTGTCTATAAATGGAGGATAAAGATGGAGGTGACGGGGCTAACTGAATGTTTGCAAAGTGCTTTGAGATCCTCAGAGAGAAGGTGCTAAGAAAGAGCGAAGTATATTAGTTTGTCAGCTTTTTGGGGGGCAGGGGCCATCTTTTTGTTCTGTGTTTGTATAGCATCTAGCATCTAGGGTCTGGTCCATGACTGTTGCTCCTACAGGCTACCATAATACACCTAATAAATAATGTACAGCGCCCAGCACAATGGGGTCCTGGTGCATGACTGTGGTCCTAGGCACCAAAGCAAGACAAATAAATAATGAGAAGAAAAAGAATTGCCATGGGGTGAGGGGGCAGAAAAAGGTGTTAGAAATAAACAGAAAAGAAAATAATGGAAAGAAACTGGAGGAAAAGATCAGAATCCCCTTTACCTTTAATATCCATCTCCTTCCTGCACCACTGGATGAAGTTAGACACGTTATCCCTGGCCTGGAAGGTCCCTGGCTGGGCAGAGTCATTACAGATCACCCCGTATCTGGGCAGCTGGAGCTTGTGGGCCAGGCCCGGATAGTCGTGGGAGAACTCTCTGGCCACATGGGTGATGTTGTTGGCATGGTAGCACAGCATGGAGCCTGTCTCCAGCACCTCCAGGAGGGACCCAACGTTGACGTCCAAGTCATAGAGTTCCTTGAGCCACTCGGCCAGGTCCTCCTTCATGGCGTAGAGATACTGCTCACTGGACTTGTAGGGCCGGATGCTCTGCACCGTGGCCCCCTGAATCCCAGCCATCTTGCCATGAGACACGGGGCTAAAGGGAGACAGAGAAGGGGCGTCAAAGACTTCCATGTGGGACACTGAACCATCAACCCCTTGGTTTGGTTCCAGACTTACCCCGGTATGGTGAGTTTCCACCTCTCTGCCCCCAGAGTGGGTTCTCATGGGCCTGTCCCTGGACCCCCCATCGCCATGACTTGCCAAACTGCAGATCTAGGCTGAAAAAGTTGCAATATTTCTCCCCTCCTGAGGAGCGGCAAGTTCACTGGTGGCACAGCTCACTTGGTCCCCTAGTCGTGGGTAAGATCCCCTAGCCATCACAATTGCATTCCTGCAGGGAGAGCAAGTTCCTCCATCCACCCCACACGCAGATGCTCGGCTCCTCCGAGCCCTCCACTGGAAGGTGCTGTCCTCACGCCTCATTCCTGCGCCCACGGCCCAGAGCCCTCGCTACCCCATCCCCCTGGAGGAACCTGCCTGCAGCCGTGCCCCATTGCGAGGGGACACACATTCCTAGGCTGGGAACTGACCTTTCCCCCGGGAGGCTCTCCCTCTTTCTTCGACAAGGAGCTGGGGCGTTTCTCCTTCACCCAGAGCTCCTGCTGCCTGCCCTTCACCCCCTTGGGAATGTCAGAAGCCTGTCTCCTTCCCCCGAGCAGTTGCTTGGAGCTGGAGTCGATTTAAACGGGAAATCACCCCTCCTGGACAGCCCAGTGTTTTGTTTCCTTCCCCAAGTGCTGTTCTCTTCTCCTTGGTGACACAGACTTGCTACAAACACTCCCCGTTAACCCCTTAGGCTCCTGCTTTCCCAACCAATGGGCCTCACTCCTTTTTTTTTTTTTTAAAGCAACAATCCCCAAACCAGGAGATTTTAAAACAACTCTGAACTCCCCCAAAGTTTGGGAGCATTTGGGTCTGGAGCATTGGTTTGGGGGCGGTTGTTTAGAAATATCATATGACTCTACGGCATGTTTCCTCCGAGGATCTCAAAGCACTTTACAACCATTAATGAATTGATCCTCAGTTCCTCCTCCCCCACGGCCCTCTCTGTGCAGTACTGTAGGTCTGTCCCATTTTACAGATTGGCAAACTGAGGCACTGTGACAGGGAGGCGGCTTGGTCAAGGTCCTACAGTGAGTCAGTGACAGACCCCCCAGGAGTCCCAGTCTCCTGCTCAAAATGCTAAACACACCAGGCCAAATCCCACTCCACCCACGCAGCCCTGCTGAAATTAGTCAAAGCGGATAGCCACAACTGAGGTTAAAATTTGGCCCTCTGCCTCAATTGAAAACCAGAGTGCCAGATCGTCAGCTGGGGTGTAACTCAAAACACCTGCACTGGAGTCAATAGAGCTGTGTCCATTCACACCAGCTGAGGATCTGGCCCTTTTGAAGCCAGGCACTGCAGGGCCCGGGCTCATCCGGCCTGTGTAACAGTCTATGGTATCATACGCCAACTGGAGCTTGGGCGCGATCAGGAGGGCGACCACATTTTGGAGTCGGTTTTCCAGGACAGAACAATCACACCACGGTGCCACGCCATGTGGTCGCAGCACCTGCATCACAGCCCCACAGTGTCGCCTCCGCGCATCGGGAGCTGATGGGCCATCTCCCGATGAAGAAACCGAGCTCTGGGCCCAGAGTGAGGCCGCACTGTCAGCGTAGCCATGTCACCACGTCTTGCCACACCTAATGCCTCCAAACGTGGCAGCCCAAGTCATTCGCTGCACCAGCCTGGTCCCTGCACCAATGATCTCCTAAGCGCCTGGATGAAACCGGGCACCTCTCTGGAGGTTTACATGGATGGCTGCTGGGCAGCAACAAAACACGTGGGGCCAGGGCTACCCCACCCTCCTGTGGAGCTCGTGTGTCAGTGAACGTTCAGAGAGAAGAGCCGAGGAGAAGATGCAGATATACTGATGAGGCCTTTCCCCGTAAACGAACCACATTTCCCTGACTGGGGCCCGAAGAAAGATGTGGTCACATTACAAGGTGGGTCACAGATCCAGAGGAGGGGTGAGGAGGCTGCTATAGGGTTAGAGATTATATCAAGGAGAGGTTCTTCAGTGGGAGCTATGGGAGGTAGAACAGACCCCAGCAAGGGCAAAGAGAGCTGGGAGTATGCATGAGTGGATGGACAGATATTCTTGGCCTACTGCTCCCACTGAAATCCACTCTCGCTGGTTTCAAAAGAAAACGGGGCCTTTAGGGTTAGACCTGCTGCAAAGCTGGGCCCTCATGCCCAATGACACAGCCTGGGGTGACCCACCAGGTCACTCCCTTCCACTGGCATGTGTGTAGAACCTGCCTGGAGAACCCGCAAGGTGTCACAATGAGCCGCGGGCCAGCAGCTGGCGGCTAGGGAGCTGAGAGTGGCTTTGCAGCGAGTGGCAGTGAGGCCGCAGCAGGTGAGACTCAGCTAAGAGGCTTTCTCCTGAAATCCCTTGAAATGTAATCTTCAGGAGGAATTTAAAATGTTAAAGCTGAGTGAGCAGGTGGGCAGCTGGGGGCTTGTGATATTGAATCCTGCCTCAGCATGGGGGGCTAGACTAGGTGACCTCTCGAGGTCCCTTCTCCCCCTCCATCACCCTGGTGTAATATGACAAGGGCCCAGACAAGGAGGGCAGGCAGGTCTTTCTCTACCTTGTTTAAAACCCAGCAACAGACTCTGTCTAATCTCCTAACCCTGCCCAATATTGGGACAAAAGATTTTATATTCCCCGGGGAGTGTATTACCTTAGCAAGGACTCCACGGGCCGCTTGATGCCAGAGAGATCAGAGGGACAGACCCAGCAGAAGCATGGGCTGCCTCGGCTCCAGCCATGATGGATTTCATAGGAACTCAGGACTGAAAGGCACCTCCTGGATCACTGTGGCTTGTCCCCTGAAAGCCTCATACAATCCCACGCTCCGTTCCTCTTGGACTTGCCCACTGGCAGGGATGGCAGTATGCAGGGCGCTCCATTGCGCTGTCCCCAGGCTCAGCGGTGGTTGCAGCAGGAGTTTGGTTTCAAACACTGAACTGTACTGGGCTTTGTCTGGGGCATCTCATAGTTACTGGCACTCTAGCTGCATTGACACAAGGCAAATGCTGCAAGAAATGATTTTGCACCATTCCGGCATTCAGTGCTTCCTCTGGGAGTGTGGCATTGCCATGTGCTTGGAGAGAAGGGCGAATTCCTGTGGTCCCCTTTCCCATCCCCTGCTGGCAGGAAGGGGGCGACTCCAGGCCCTGGTCTGATCACTCATTGCTCCCTGCGTTGATTGGCCATGTCCAGGCAGTGCTCCTGGGATTGGCATGCCACTCACTCGCAAGGGGGGCAGAGCCCTGATAAGACCCGCCAAGTCCAGACCCACACGGCTCGAGCAGCAGAGGTGGAGTGTGGCTGGATTTTGGTGGCACGCACGTATGTGTTAATGGGATTTGTTGCACCCTCCCTGGTGCTGGGCAATACCATGTAACATTATGCAAAGACCATTCAGCCAGTGACAAACTCCTCCAACGTGGTAGCTTCCTTAGTTTGTTCAATGGCTTAGAGTGCATTGCAAGGATTTTACTTCAGAGCTTATAGACACAACAGGTCCCCTCCCCAAACCACACCCACCATTAACTATGGCCTACTACAGCTGGTTACAGCTTGAGAGATGAGATGAGCCCCACATCATGCTTTGGAAGGCAACAGACTGTGGGACCAGATAACTGAGTCCAGAGCTGGGGGCCTCTCACTGGCAATGCCCAATGCCAAGGCATCTGGATCCAGCAACCGCCAGCCGAAGCACCCCTCGTGCTATAGGGTGAGGGCCATAAGACAAAAGGCAGTTTTGTTCTGTGGTTTCACGTAAGTGCCCAGAAGCCTTCGGCCACGTGGTCAACCCAGAGAATGACCATCACATGAGTCAGGCAAGAAAGGGCCCTGGCTGATCAGCAGGGTCACTGGTCCTAGCAGCAGGTAGAGGATATAAACATACTGAGGCCTTAGCCCCAACTTCATTTTATGCTGCTGTTTGCCCCTCCCCCAGCATTTCGATAGCTGCCCATGTCTTGGTGGAGCAAAGAAGAGGAGGAGGAGGAAGAGAAGGAGATGGCAGAGGAGGAGGCCGAAGAGCTGGGAGTGGTAGAAGAGGACACAGAGGAAGAGAACGTAGTCTCCTACATCCCCCTTTCTCCTCAGACGTCCAACACAGAGCAGGTCCAAGAGCTGAACAAAGCAGAGGAGAACTGGTTCTGGAGCTGGCTCTCGCCATTCTCCATCTTCTCCGGGTTGACCACGGTGGCAGACAGGTACCGGCACTGGGAATCTGGGAGCAGGCCGTGCTCTGCAGAGGGTGACCCACCTGGGGGAAAAGAGGGGAGCCGGCAGCAGTGCTGGTGTGCCTCACACCTACAGTAGGGGAGATGTTACTACAATGGCATGACAGCTTGGGAGGTGTCCCTCCAAGTCCTCTAGTGAGGCCAGAGGATCACTCCAACCTGCCACCATTTTCTAAATTCCCTGGAGGCTGAAGTCCTCTGTTCCCAGCTCATGCACAGCACCAGTGGAAGCGTCCCGCACACTGGGCCATCAGTTGTGGCCAGGCTGCTCCAGAGGGACTGTTTGCATGACCTGCTCCATCCACTGAGACGGATCATTATCAATGCCAGGTCTCTAAAATGCCAGGTCTCTAAAATGAACTAGAGCTGTGCAAAGCCCTGGGGATGAACTAGAGCTGGGCAAAGAAACAATTTTTCAGTTCAGTGGCTGACCCAAACCACTGGAAACCAGTTTGTTGCGGGGCAACCCTGGGGCTTTTTTAAAAAAACTTGTTAAATATAAAATTGCGGTGAAATGTTTTTAAAAAGACATTTTGCATTAAAAAAAATCTAACTGTTCTAACGCAAAAAATGTCGAAATAAAATGTTTTGATTTGGGGGGAATTTTTTCCCCCTTTTTTCTTTTCTGTTTTTAACTGAAACAATTTGACAAATTTAACCCAAAGTCATAGAATGTTTCAGTCGTCTCAAGTCTGCATTTTTTGACAGAGAAATTTTTGGCAGAAAAATGTTATCGAACTGTGACTTTGGAATACCGTGGTGAGAGTTTTCGTGTTATGGACACTTACCCACTACAAGTGGGCCTGAGACTGGCGATAACTCGTTCCATTCAGACCATATCACAACCTTCACATGGGTGATGACTTTCAATCACTGCTAACATGGACTGGATTGAAAATGGTGACCTAGAGATGAAACAGGCAACCTCCAGTTACTTCAGTACTGATCCCTACAGCCTGCCAGTGTTGTGTGTGTAACAGATATAAAGAGCAACACTATACTTTCAGCCTAAATTAGTTATATTAAAGGAAACAACAAATCAAGAAAGAACAAAAGAAAAGTCTCCATATGAGAGCACCATCTGTGCATCTCCTCTGGAATCTGCTGCTTCATTTCTGCCTCCCAAAATGTCAGCAGAAAGAATCAGTGCTCAGAAAGCCAAGTCCGAGATGGCTTCCAGACCGGCACTGGTGCAATCGCTGCCTAAATAGTGTGTCCATTTCTGGTGTCCACAATTCAGGAAGGATGCTGATAAATTGGAGATGGTTCAGAGAAGAGCCATGAGAATGATTAAAGGATTAGCAAACATGCCTTACAGTGATAGACTCAAAGAACTCAATCTATTTACCATAGCAAAGAGAAAGTTAAGGGGTGACTTGATTCCGGTCTATTAGTAGCTACATGGGGAACAGATATTTAATAGTGGGCTCTTCATAGAATCATAGAATATCAGGGTTGGAAGGGACCTCAGGAGGTCATCTACTCCAACCCCCTGCTCAAAGCAGGACCCCCAATCTAGCAGAGAAAGGTCTAACATGGCTGGAAGTTGAAGCTAGACAAATTCAGACTGGCAATAACTGTGAGGGTAATTAACCACTGGAACAATTTAACAAGGGTCCTCCTGGTGGATTCTCCATCACTGACAAATTTTAAAACGAGATGGGCTGGTTTTCTAAAAGCTCTGCTCTAGGAATTATTTAGGGGCAGTTCTCTGGCCTGTGTCATACAGGAGGGCAGACTAGATGATCACACTGGCCCCTTCTGGCCTTTGAATCTATGTACCACATCCAGTCCCCTAGTTTGTCTCCCACTTTACTCCTATGCCCCTTCAGGCCAGTATTCTTCCTGAGGAGGAAGGCAGGGGAGGATTTCCTTCCCAGCATATCAATGGCATTCCTTCATCAGCAGACCAGGTTAGCTATTGGGCAGTGCAAGGCTCGCCCTTGCTTCCTAAAAAAGCTGGTGAGGCTTGTTCTGAAGGCATCCGTATCTTAACATCAGAGCAGGAGCTTGGATCAGAGGGTAAGAATTTAGCAAGCAGGTCAAAATGTGGGTTCAGAAACCTAACCTAGGAACGTGAGACTTGCCAGACCCCTGTCCCAGATCTCTCTGGTTTCCTCCTGGATTGACTAGACCCTTGATCTATCTCCACCTACTCTAGTGCCCTGTCCCCAAGTGTCCACTACCGGATGCTTCAAGGAAGGTGATCGTCTGATCAATTGTACCATGCTGTCCAAAGGCAACATTTCTTCCTTTGTCTTGCAGGTCAGCAGCTGTCACCCCTGAAGGAGGTTTAATGTTTTATTTTCTTAGCTTGCATAATGAATGTTATTAGTCATCTGAAATCTAGCCAGCCATTTAAAAACATGTGTCATTTCATCACCTTGAAATGGACGTCTCTTAAACTTGCCACACCTGTGGCTACAATCAGTGTCATCCTGCAGGGCTGGGGAGAGAGACTAGCCGCACAGCAGAAGCCATGAGGACTTCCTCTCATCTCCCTTTTCCCTCCTAGGAAGAGATCTCCGCAGGAGCCCATCTGTTGCCGGCTGGACAAGAAGAGGCCCCCCGGCAACACATGCTCCGAGTGCGAGATCCTGTTCTGCAGGAAGTGTGAGGTGCTGCACTACAACCCGAGGTTCATAGAGCACTGCATCCTGGGCCATGGCAAGGAGGAGCCAGAGGGCAGGCGCTCGGGCCTCCTCAGCCCCATTCTGAGCGCAGGTGGGTTGAACAAAGAGCTGATGGGCTGGGATTTGACTTTGTGAAGCACTGCTAGGCATACCGGGTGCATGGGCTCCAACCTGCCTCGTGCTGCAGGCATGGCATCGGGCTAGCCCAGGTATGTCAGGGCCTTACGCAGAGGATCCGTGTGCTTCCCCTTTACCCCCATCTCAAAGTAGATCCCCCCTCTTGCCCTCCCCCTTCCCTACATCAGTCACTTCCCGTCCCTTTGCCCCCATTCTCCCCTTCCTCTTGCTAAGGAGTGGAACCCAAGCCAGCCTCCACGTGCAGTGCCTGAGAAACTCAGTGTGCATTGCACACCCTTCTCTGGGGTCTCCTTGCCTCCGAACCCGCCCGTCTCTTCCTGCAGCCCACACTGCTCCCAGAGCCCTGGGCTCTTCCAGCCAGCTGGCTTTCTCTCGCGGCAGAGCTCTTCCCAGAATCATGGCATCCCTCAAATGGTAACGCCCTCGCTAGCCACCTCTCCAGCTCCAATGCTGGCTGGAAGCTCAGCCTGCGTGTGGCGAAACATCAGCACTGAGGACGCACCGCTGATGCCAACATTGCACAGGGTTAGGGTTAGGGCCACAGTAGATTCCCAAGCTGGTGCAGCTGGCTGGGGGTTGGCACCTGCCCTGCGGCAGGGAGCAGCGTCTAGAGCAGCAGCAAAAGGAGATGGGGAAAGAGAGGCCGCTAGACCACTGACAATTAAACACGGAGAGGAGACTGAAAGTTACAGCATTCATCATTCAGGCTGTCAACCCCCCCCCATCATAACGTGTGATCGTCCCTTATTCCAGATTCCATCAACCTGGCTGTCGCTCCAGGGGGAACAGAAGATGAAGAAATGGAGAGAAAATGAAGTGGCAACTGTAATAATTCTCCTTTATTCCCCCATAAATCGCCTGACACCGCAGACATCTTGCATCCGCATTCTTGCTCCTAAAAGAAGGTGAGGGGCTGCCTGCCTGAGGACGTGTCTATCTGGCCCGTGCCCTCAGTGGTCTTCCGCAGCACACAAGAGCCTTTCCCGTAGGACTGGTTGAAAATTAGCCATTGGAACGTTTTCTCGATGGAAAATGGGGCGTTTCCATTAAACAAAAATGTCTGCAGAAAGCATCTGGTTTTACTCAAACCAATTGGGTGTGTCACTGCAAATGCAAAAATCTGAACATTTGGGACCAAACAACAAATTTATTTTTTGTTTTTTTTTGAATTTCAACAGGCTTTGGCCAAAACGAACAAACAAACAAACAAAAAAAGTTTGGTTGGCAGCATTTTCAGCCAAAATTTTGTGGGGTTTGGTTGCCAAAAATTGAGACATTTTTCAGTTTGGGGCTTTGGGGGTTTTTTTTGACAAAAAGTCAAAAATTTCCACCCAAAAACCCTCCCAGCAAACCCATACATTCTCCAACCAGCTCTCCCCTTGCCAGCCCCACCCCACGGAAGAGAAAAGCAATGCAGGGGGTTTCTTATACACCTCAGACCAATACCTCCACCTCCTCCTCTTCCCCGCTGGCATCTGAATGCTACATATAATAATAAGGGTATAATACAGATTGCATTAGCGACCCAAAAAGGTGACAGGCACTTTCCAACCGGAGACAGAGACAGTCCCTGGATGTGGAGCATGGAAAAAAAATCCCAAGGATGCCGAGGGATTATTCAGGGAGATAAAAAGGGCTGCAACGAAGAGTAACGGGGTGCAAGAGGCTAGGGTAGAGTCTGTTGGTGGAGGAAGGCATTTGGCAGTGGACGGAGATACATACATGCCGTACAGCCAGTGCTGGGAGTGGAGAAGGGCTTTGGATCCAAACAAGCGTCTTTCCATTGGCTGCAGTGGACTTTGGATCTAGCCCCAGGGTTTTCTGTGACTGGCACCCCTTCAACCTCCACTCACTGATAATTCCCCCCATCAGTCCCGTTTCCACGGACCGGCCATCAGCATGGGTCACGTGTGTACTGGGGAGCGTCTGAAATTCTCCCACCATTAGTCTAGCGCTGGTGTAACCTCTCCCAGTGCTAGCAGTGATGGGAGCACTAGCCTGGGTTGGCTGCTCGTGTACCAGACTTAGCTGACACCAGTGGCTGGCGTGGAATAGCTCAGCCACGGCTGATCACACAGGTAGCACCGCACTGCTGACAGATCACGGGGGGAAGATTTCAGAAAATCCTAAGCGTAGACACACCCTGACTTGGAGAGCAGAGTGGGGAGGGGTAGCTCCGTGGTTTGAGCATTGGCCTGCTAAACCCAGGGTTGTGAGTTCACTCCTTGAGGAGGCCATTTAGGGATCTGGGGCAAAAATTGGGGATTGGTCCTGCTTTGAGCAGGGAGTTGGACTAGATGACCTCCTGTGGTCCCTTCCAACCCTAATCTTCTATGGTTCATTAGAGCCACTCATCAGTTGGTCAGGGAGGCTGAAATTCACCGGTGTAGAAGGCCTACACACCCCTTAAATCCCAGTCAAACCCCCAAAATAGGGTGGTGCATAACCCTTGTGCTTGTTGTGACAGATGCTATTTCGCCAGGTGCTCGGGGATTGAACCAGGGCCCCAGAATAGTTTTCTCATCCTGCAAAAAAATTTGAGATTTGAACGTTTTTTCCCATCCTGCATGGAGACAAAAAAGTCAAAAATCTTCAAAATTTTTATGACCTTAAAATCTTGGGGGGCGGAAATCAGTTTGGGTCAATTGAAATATTTCACTTCAATCATTTTGAAACGTTTCATTTTGTTTCGACCTTCCTCCCCCACCCCCACTACAATGAGCTGAAATTGCCAAACCAAAAATTGTTTCAAACTGGGAAACCAAAACTTTGCATTTCAAAACCATTGCAACGGGACAGTTCGACAATTTCAAACCTTTGTTTTCCAACACTGGCTTGAGCCAGGAGCTTCTTGAAAACTGACCCTTTCCCGCCATCGACAATTCCTGAGGAAAAACATTTTGTCAAAAAATTCCCCACCAGCTCAACTCCAGAGCAAAAACCATGAGCTGCTCCAGCGCAAGCTAGAGAGCCAGGCTCTGTACCTCGGGCTGGAGGACCCATGTCATCTGTGGACTGGGCAAGACACACACACTGACCGGTGGGTTACATTGGCCCTCTGCAAAGGGGTCAATTTCAGCCCAAGGAAATTGTGGTCACATTGTGTGTATGAGCATGTGTGTGAGAGAGAGATTCTCCCATGCTTTTCTCTGCTACCTGGAGTTCTGAATTTTTGTTCCTCAAGAAGGTCTTCACCCTCCCTAGGACTCAGTTACTTTCATGTAGGTGCAGTAGCAAGTTAAAAGCCGCAGAGCAGTGATCTGAGAATAGGGGTGCAGTTTAAGGGGTGCTAATTGGATAGCAGGTGAAGCGCCACTAGGAAGCCCAGAGGGGGGGCACTTGGGTTCTGGCTGATGAAGGCACAAGAAAAGCTGAGGTCTCTAATCAGAAAGAGACAAGCTGAGTTTTTCTCTCTGTGCAGCACTCTTTGGCCCATGCTAGCAGGGGGAATTGTTGATAGCCAAGGTCCAGCAGCTGTGCGGATAGGCTGTAAATTAGATGCCTAAAACTAGAACAAGGAGGAGTCCGGTGGCACCTTAAAGACTAACAGATTTATTTGGGCGTAAGCTTTCATGGGTAAAAAAAACCCACTTCTTCAGATGCACGGAGTAAAAACTACTTAACTCTAGACTACGGACCTTTTCTGGGGTCATGTGTTAAAACATGACGGTGCCATGATCTCCTTATGTGCACAGGACCAAGCTGTGTTATAGCCATGTTGCAGCCCTGGGATTTATACATTTGCTGGTGTAGATGCACCCATCGTCCCTGTCGGGAGAATGGCAGGCTCTGGTTATTGCAGATCTCACAGCTGAATAGACAATTCTCAACCACAGAAGACAAAATGCTACTGTAAGTGCTTGTCTCTGGACCAGCCACATGCACTGGTCTGATGGGACCAGGCTGTCTCCTGTGGCAGATGGCACCCGATTCATCTACCAGCCATTTCCAGCTCCTCCTCTCCCCAGTCCTCGTCAGGCTGTCTCCTATGGTGCCCGATTCACAACTACTCTACTTGCTTTTCTCCTCTATCCTCTGCCGTCACCAAACGGTGTCCTCACTCATGCTTGGTGACATTCCTCCTAAGCGCGTGGCCCTCTGATCTCAGGGGGACGCTCCCAAAGCGCAGTCAATGAAGTGCTCATTAATCTGAAGCCACCCTTCCAATCCCACTGACCAGCGGAAGGAAGGAGGAGTGTACTCTGTCTTTTCCACCACTCGCCCTCCAGAACCTCCTGTCTGCCGCACAGGTGCTAGTGGGTCTGTGCTCCTCTACCAACCATTTCAAGCTCCCCCTCTCCCCAGTCCTCGTCAGTGGTGGCAGCATGAATTGACCTGCTTCAGGACTGTTTCACTCCCTTCAACAGGGTTCTGCTTCCAGCTAGAAACTTAATGTTCCGAAGATCACCGCACTCCCCAAGGAATTTTTTGCCTTGGATGGGGTGGATTTTTCAAGCCCTGCTTGTTTCAGTGGTCTTGGGTCTTGCAACACTGAAAGAGCTGCGAGGTGCTCATCATATCTCTTTGTTCCCACACAACCGCAACCCGTGCTAGAAGGGCAGGAAAGAGATTTATAAACAGGCAACTTCCGACCTTCTATATTTGCTCGTATATTTTTCTAGTTGCCTAGCAGGCT
The DNA here is from genome assembly GCF_015237465.2 of Chelonia mydas. Classification (NCBI taxonomy): domain Eukaryota; kingdom Metazoa; phylum Chordata; order Testudines; family Cheloniidae; genus Chelonia; species Chelonia mydas. The sequence continues at coordinate 19,866,196 of NC_051257.2, read as the reverse complement.
GAAATGCCTTCAGCTCCCTGGTTGGAATAGAATCACCCTGCCTGCCTGTAGGTATCCTGATGCCATGGATCTGGTCCCAGGTGAGCAGATGAGTTCCAGGGATATTAGCATAGCAGGTGTCTGGAAGCTCATCCATTTGCTGGAAGAACTCCAGGTCTAGCTATTAGGTGCTTGGATGCCACAAAGCTAGGTTTCTGGCTGAGAGATGAGCTCCAGAGCTGGCAGCAGATGGCTAGATAGCATGAAGCCAGCCATTTAAGTTAGGGACTTAATCTGAAGACACGTTAGTACTAGGCTGAGAACCAAATACTGGTTTTGCAATCTGGGCTCGGTGGGAATGCAGCACTGCCAAACCCAAGCATATGAAAAATAATGGATCGGGTCCAAAAGAATTCATGAGATTGGCATGAAAATCATGAGGTTTTTTTAATAATAAATATTGGGTTCTTTTTGTTTGCCTTCTGGTGTTTGAGCCTCTCTAGGATGCGCTTGCTTCATGTCTTTAAGATTTTCTCTGCAATCACAAGGACTAGAAACTTAATTTCTTTTCATTTCTTCTGACTTTCTTCTCTAAAGACCTGCCTCCAGGAGCTGAGGGTTTAAGAAGAACACCATTAATTGTGAACGCTGGCAACACGAGAATATGAATAGTTCCCCAGACACCTGCTCTCCTGCCCTGTAACAAAGCTTGCAGGATTACAGTGTCTAGTTTGGATCATTTGCTCAAAACCTCCATACATATAATGGACATTTTGTGGGCCATAGATTTAGCTTCACACGTTTTGGCTGCAACAGTGTAACCCTGCCCCCACCCCCAAGAACGAGTGTGCAAGGAGTTTGTGACTTGACACAGAATTGTACTCTGCTAGCCAACACCACATTGGGGAAGGAGGTCCGCGTGGCCGAAGAATCTCAAATATTCCTGCAGGCTCAGGAATGCTGCGTGCCTGACATACTCGGAGAAGCAAGGTCACGGAGGAGAAAAGACCCATTGTAAAATGGGCTCTGAGACAGGGCTGCCTGGTGGCTTGGAGCTTGCCGTATTGCATGAAGTATGAGCTCCATCCAGCCCAAGGAGCTAAGTTGGGAGGATCTCAGCATAGACAACTGGGGCAGTGCTAATTAGCAGGTACCCTGTGTATATTTCTTCTGTCCTATCCCAGAAGGGAGGTCAGGGGAAGCAGTTCCTTTTATTTTCCCTGCTACTTCTTGGACTTCATTGGAGAATCCTCCTCCTTCCATTTCTGCTTCCCCACTTTGATCCAGCTCATGTGATTCACTTATTGCTCAGGATCAACTCTACGATAACAAACCAGTGCATGTAGCCCAGCTCTCCTGAGCAGCCCTGCAATAACAAACCAGTGCATGGAGCCCACTGCTTTTGCGTAGCCCTACAATAACAAACCAGCATATGCTGCCCTGCACTCCAAGAACCACAAACCAGTCCGCATGTAGCCCAGCGCTTCTGAGCAACCCTAGGATAACAAACCAGTGTGTGCGGCCCAGCACTCTTGCATAACCATACAATAAAAAATCATTACATGCAATGGAGAAACAATATTTCAGCTCAGGAAGAGACTTCCATTTTAAGCTCCAGGGAGTTATTGTGAGTGACAGAGTGGAAAAATGGGGAAAACGGCCTGAAAACCCGCCTTCATCAGAGCCACATGCTCTGAATTAGACCCCTCCCTACTCCCCACTGAAGCTCAGAAATCCCTTCATTTCTCAGCAACCGTTTTGGACATTCCACAATGTTTGTTCTTGAGATGATTTTACAAGTAAGGAAGTGCACAGCTGCGGACAGTGTGCTGCCATGCGAACAATCCCAGAATGCACAGAGCCTGACCGCAGAACATTGCACCATGGGATGCCTTCCCAGAAAGCAGCCTGGTCTGTACTGGGCCCAGTCCTATTCAACATATTCATAAATGATCTGGAAAAGGGGGTAAACAGTGAGGTGGCAAAATTTGCAGATGATACAAAACTACTCAAGATAGTTAAGTCCCAGGCAGACTGCAAAGAGCTACAAAGGGATCTCACAAGACTGGGTGCCTGGGTAACAAAATGGCAGATGAAATTCAATATTGACAAATGCAAAGTAATGCACATTGGAAAACATAATCCCAACTATACATATAAAATGATGGGGTCTAAATTAGTTGTTACCACTCAAGAAAGAGATCTTGGAGTCATTGTGGATAGTTCTCTGAAATTATTCACTCGTGCAGCGGCAGTCAAAAAAGCCAATAGAATGCTGGGAATCATTAAGAAAGGGATAGATAATAAGACAGAAAATATCCGATTGCCTCTATATAAATCCATGGTAGGCCCACATCTTGAATATTGTGTGCAGATGTGGTCACCCCATCTCAAAAAAGATTTATTGGAATTGGAAGAGGTTCAGAAAAGGGCAACTAAAATGATGAGGGGTATGGAACGGCTTCAGTATGAGACTGGGACTTTTTAGCTTGGAAAAGAGATGACTAAGGGGGGATATGATAGAGGTCTATAAAATCATGACTGGTGAGGAGAAAGTAAATAAGGACGTGTTATTTACTCCTTGTCATAACACAAGAACTAGGGGTCACCAAATGAAATGAATAGGCAGCAGGTTTAAAACAAACAAAAGGAAGTGTTTCTTCACACAATGCACAGTCAACCTGTGGAACTCTTTGCCAGAGGATGTTGTAAAGGTCAAGACTATAACAGGGTTCAAAAAAGAACTAGATAAATTCATGGAGGATAGGTCCATCAATGGCTATTAGCCAGGATGGGCAGGGATGGTGTCCATAGCCTCTGTTTGCCAGAAGCTCGGAATGGGCGACAGGGGACGGATCACTTGATGATGACCTGTTCTGTTCATTCCCTCTGGGGCACCTGGCACTGGCCACTGTCGGAAGACAGGACACTGGGCTAGATGGAACTTTGGTCTGACCCAGTGTGGCCATTCTTATGGTTATCTGGAAAAAGCACAGTGCTTTGTGGATGTTTGATTCACAGGGAAGTGCCTCAAACCAGCATAAACAAAGCACGGGGAGGCACCCTTCGGCTGTGGTTATTCTGCTTTAGTTATAGTGGAAGAACATGCTCTGTAGAAAAGATCTTATATAGCTCAGCAGCCTTTTAGCTCTGCAGTTAGCAAGATCCCATTCTGCCTTGAGCCTAGATGTTTATCTAGCACCATCTTGCTCTAATCACAGCATCCTAACAGCGCTCCCTGACGAAGGAATGGGTCCTTGCTGTAAAAGCAAGTGACAGGCGAGGAACAGCGAGCTCTGCTCATTGCACCGCCCTCGTTAACACAATTGGAGCCCATCTGTGGGAAAGGATAAGCACTTTTCTCACTAGACAGTGGGACCTGCATGGAGGTGAATGGCACAGCCTGACCACAAGGTCATAGATACAATCACAGATCGAGTGCTAGGGAAAAACCCCTTCACAAACGACCCCCATCCAAGTGTCAGTCCTTATAGAAGCGGTTAAGAGTCTGGCAGTGCCTTGCGTTTGTACAGCGCCTCGCACAATGGGGTTGTGGTCCATGATGGAGGCTCCCAAGTGCTATGATAATACAAATAAAGTATTACCAGAACCCCTGAAACATACAGCTAGGGGCAGGCTCACCTCCAATCAGGGCTGGAATCAGCACCCTTTACTATCAACATCTTGCCTCCTGCCTTGCTAAGTACCTCCAGTGACCAGAGAAGAGGACACATTGTTTAATAGTTAGCGTAGGGGCGTGGGTTTTGGTTCTATTCCCGGTTCTGCCACAGACTTGCTGTGTGGCCTTGGTCAAGTCACCTTATCTTTGGGTGCCCCGTTTCCCCTTTTCTAGAATGCGCCGAGCAATACCCACCTCCCTCCTGGGATTGGGGGGCCTTGTAGGATTCAGTCACTAAGATGTATCAGGTGCTCTGCGGTCCTTGGATGGAGATGGGGAGTGTCTGTAGCTCAGCCTTGGTCTAATTCCAACACTGCGTGAGATCCTATTTGTCCTTCATCAAATGAGGCGAATCCATGCCACCTCCGGGAATATGCCCTTTTGTTAGCAATTCCACGTCTGATTTCCCTGAAGTCCGGGGAGCTGCCATCCTTTATGATTAACATGCTTGGGCTTTCTTCCCAGCCTCTCTTATCTGAAGAAGAAATTCCTTCCCAGCCCTTTCATAGACCTGTGATTGTTCTGTTCTTTCCCCCTATCTATCTCCCCCACGGCCACTGGGAGCTGGTGGAGGTTAGGCTAGGGGGCCAGATCCCTCTGCGGGGTAAGTTGTTTGAGCTCTGTGGAGTTGGAGCAGGAATGAACTCGGCCCACCCTGCCCTCCGCACGTATTGCGACACCTTCCGCATTGTTCTGCGCTTTATATCCTGTCCCCCGCCAACATACCTGGGTGTCAGTAGGCAGCAAACAAAACACACCACTGGCCTGTTACAACACGAAGAAAAACAAACAGGGGCAGATGCCCCTTTGTCTCTTCAGTAATGGGGGAGGAGTGACTCCTTAGCCAGAGCCGGTGTGGGCTAGGAAGTGGTCAATATTGTGTCTCACCAGCTCATCCCCAAACAAAACTGGCATCACCCAAGCACTGCCGCTATGGACGGCCACAAGTTAATCCTCCATGGTCCTTATTTCAGCTCTGGAGGAAAAGGAAATTAACGATCCACAATGCTGGAAGAAATCCTTGCTAATCGGGGGCCTGCTCTTGTGAGGTGAGGCCCTTTAATCCTCAGTGAAGGATCGCATCCCAAGGCAGGAGCAGGCCCTTATTTAGTATAATGCCCTTCATACACACCGTAGCCCGAAATGCTTACACAGTTAAACCAGCTCTTCATTGTAGGGACTGGGTTTTAGTACAGGGAAGAGGCAGCTGAGCAGTTGGTGGCCGGGGTGAAAAAAAGCCCCTGGGAAATCTGCATGATCTGTTGTTGTGCCAGTTGCAATTTGAACAATCAAAGCTGGTTTCGACAGCTACGGATGAAAAGCTTCTAACAGGTGCCTGCGACAATCAGATCAGAGGGAAACTTTTCCCCGCCCCTGGAAAATAACCCACTTTGTGCCTTTATTGGGAACACTGCATTTCATCCTACTTTGGTCCAAAACAGTCTCCAGGATTCCACTAACAAAGCCAGCCCACTCCATTCCCTTGCTGGCAGCTAATCTGTTAAAATAAACTCAGCAATGCCAGCCGCAAACATTCGAAAGAAATCAACAACCCATACGCCTTCCAAATAAATCTTGAGATTGGCTTAAAAATCAAGAGATTCCTTTTATTTGTATTTTGAGCTTTTTAGAGTTCACTGCGGTCACATTCTCAAGCTTTTCTCTGCAGCAAGAAAGGCTAGAAACTTGCACTTGTTTTTACATGAAAGCTGAATTTCTCACAAATATCACATGCCTCCAGGAGCAGGGGGCTTTAAGAAAAAACATCAGCCGGTGTGAGACCTGGCAATATTGTGAGCTAAGGGTGAGATGCCCGGAGCTGCCTAAGCGATGGGATACCCAGATCCCATTCATTGCAATAGTCCCTCTGATTGAGGGAGTACAGTCACTATCAGTTAGCAAGGTTCACAACAGAGATACCTGAGGTATCACCTTGTTCCCCATGCTTCAGCAGAGGGCTCAAGCTGGCATGATAAATGTGAAGGGGTGACTGGTACAGCATTCTCCGAGAAGGCTGGAGGACTCTGGAAATTGCTCTCCTACCAGAGTCAACCCAGCCCAATTCGATGGTCTTCTGGGCAAGCAGTGGAAGACGCCGGTTTGAGAGGCTTTGGAGAAAGGGCCAAGGAACTGGGATTTGGTTTTTATATGGGAAAGGCCTTACCCTACATTGTTATCAAATCCTTTAATTCCTGCCCAGGAGTGCCCTCTGCTGGACCAAACCAGGAGGCCAGGCTGCTTTAAGAGCTGCTTAAATCAGCAAAACTGGAGAGCCACACACACTGCGAGAGAAAGCTGGAGAAGCAGGATGTAAAGGGAGCTGGAAGCCAGGAGACCTCCAAAGAGGGTGCGAGCCGGGACAGCTGCTGGTGAGGAGGCAGCTTTAGACAAGATTTCAAACGCTTTTGATGGCGGACTCCAGCAAAACATGTGTCCCCTTCTACTTCCGAGACATTCACTCACTTTCCCGGGGGCTCAGGAGTTGAGAGTCTGAAGTGTTCTTGAAAGAAAACAGGGCAATGTCTCTGCAGGCCCCTCTCCCAGCACAGGAACAAACCCTGCTGGGCAACTTCTGCAGCGTGGGCAGGATGCAAGCGTAGGGTTACCACTCTGGTTTCTTGATTTCCTGGGCTACCCAGGCCAGCTCCTGCTGAGGCATCCAGAAGAGAGACATCTCCAAGAAGATGGAGAGAATGTCGTAAATACAATCCCCAGAGACCAGGCAGAGAAATTCCCTAGCTGATCCATCTGCGTGATGTGGCCCCACCACTGAGCACCACATCACAGCCCAGTCTACGGCATTACCTGGGAAATCAATACACAATCACTGAATCGGCCAGGAGCCAAAGATGGAGCAGAGTTATTATGTCCCATGAGTCCAAACCACCCCCACCCTCCCACCCCCGCTATTTCGTCTATTTGCCCAGTCTAGATTTCGGTTTCCAGGAGCGTAGCTTTCACCATTGCCCTTAGGAGATTATGCTTCTTTTCAGATGCTCCCAGCTAATTCAGAAGCACAAGCCGACGATGTTTCAAAGGGTTTTAATTGGCGTGTGCAGTGTTTTGTGTTTACTTTCATGGCTACACAGACCACCTCCTCCACCAAGCAAACGGATGCCAGTCTAAACTGCTGTAATTTACAACTTCTTCTGGATCTCTCAGCAAGTTACAGTAGCCTACGCTAACCCCTGAATTTGGCCTGGAGAATGATCAGAGTTGTTCTCATCTGTCACCAAATGAACACAGCAAGATTAGAGCCACTGGAAAAACGGGGGGGAAATTCGCCAGTCATTTGGAAATTACGTTCCGTTTCGCAGGTTCAACGTGGGCCCATTCTCCCTTGGTTTGTTTGTTTTAATTGAAAACGTTCAATCTGCATTTGTCAGCTCCCCCCTTTTTTTCGGTAAATGGTCCAGTGGAAACCCCAGTTTGGGGTAAACGAAAAATGGCAATAGCAGGTTTGATAAAAATTCCCATTAAAAATATTGTGAAAAACAACATAAAAAGTATGTGGAAAAAGTCAACAGGGTTTTAGTTTTTAGAGTCTCCACCCCCCAAAACTTTTCATCTTACGGGAAATATGTTGGCATCTTTGGACCAAAAAACCCCTTCCAAATATGTTTAAAGTTTCAGCCATCTGGACCCTGGCACGTCAGGGTGGTAGTTCTGGGATTATCCAACCCTGCCAGGCTAAAGGGCCAGTCTCCTCCTGTTTGCAAGTGGAGATGTCTTTGAACTGAGAAGCTGGTCTGGTCTTCTCTAGAGCTCTGTAAAATGCCCATTTTAGCGCTTCTGCTTAGGGGGGGCCATGGGCTAATCCACTGAAGAACACGCAGGCCGGAGAGATCTGCCCACTGTTCATCTCAAGGTAGCGACTATCCCTGCTCACCTGTGCCAGTCAGTGGGATGGCTCCTGAGACAGGAGTTCAAGTAGGTCATTGGCAAGAGGCACCTGGGTGAAGGACCGACCTGGGAAGCTAAACATGTATCTAAATAAAAGCCCTCCCCATGGGGATCAGCCGCCATCTTTTCGATGCCATGTTCAGGGCCGTGTGGGAGATCAGAAGAGAGTCTGACTGGAATTCCCGCCCGAGCAGCCAATCCACGGCAGCTGGGCGGCCCATTTCCCAGTCGCCACCACCTGCAGCTTGGCCTGGTCGAACTTCCAGTATTGGTCGTCCCTGAAGAAGTAGACGAAGCCATCCTGCTGCGTCAGAGCGCCATTCACCCCGGCCGGGACCCCGTTCCAGTCCCTCAGGCTCCTGGGGTAGTAGCGCTCCACCTGCAGGGACTCCTCGCTCACCACGTAGTACTTGGGGCCCTTGAAGAGCACCAGGTGGCGGAGCTGCTGGAAATAGAGGGCCGCGTCGAGGTGGCGAGGGAGGTTGCTGGTGCTGCACTTCTGGGGGAATCCCGCCTCCAGGGCGGACCCTTTGTATCGCCAGCATCGGCCGCCTGGGGAGAAGCCAGAGACAAAGCTGTTTAGGATCGCTGCAGGGGGGAGGCTGTGTAGGGGCCAGGACACACAGAGGGGAAGTCAAGAGCCATGATCTATCGACAGCATTTTGACAATGACAAGAGAGAGACAGGGAGCTGGTTTCTCAAAGGTGTGTAGTTAATAAATACTACACAGCACGTTTCATCAGCCGATCTCAAAGCGCTTTACAAAGGAGCACAGCACCATTCCTGCAGTTTTACAGATGGGGAAACTGAGGCACAGAAAGGCAATGTGATTTTGCTCAAGGTCACCCAGCAGGCCCGTAGCAGAGCTGGGAATAGAACCCAGGTCTGCCGAGTCCCAGTCCAGTGCTCTATCCACTAGGCCACATGGGCAGGTCAAACAGGCACTTGGAGGAGGACAGATGGTGTTGTGGTTCAAGTGTAACACTGCACCCCAAGTGGGCTGCCGGCAGGAGGGATCTGGATCTAAAAGCAGGAGCCTTTCCTGCCAACCTAAATGACCCAAGGCTGCAGCAGGCTCGTCTGTGGCCCAGTACCACGCTGCGGGAGGTCCCACGCCCTGGGCTGTGATTCAGATCTGGGGCCAGCTCACCCGTGGTGAATCGCACAGAACTCAAATAAACCGCCTTGGAAGGATGAACACCTTGTGGACGGTGCCCATACCCAGCACCGCCCACCTTACTTTGCAAACCATAGCTACAAGAGGTCAGACCTGCCTGCCCTCATTCACCTCCGTGGGCATGGACCCTGAATCCTAATGCCTGCATTTGGTAGCAGACTCTTTCCGCAGACACACCCAGCCGCTCTGAGATCATGGGCAGAACTGGGGAAGATGCTTTCCACAGGAATATTATTAGTTCCCGTAGCCAGCTGCTGTGTCCTTGGACCATCCATCTATACATGCTCCCCAGTGCTGGTCACACATGCCTGCTGCACCACTGATGGCTGTCAATCAAATGAAAGCAAAAGGAGGTGGGGGAATCAAGGCCATGGCTACAAAAGGCTGACTCAGAGGGAAGAGGGAGATGGGCATAGATTTCTTAATGACAAACAACCAGCAGGTGTCAGTGTGGTCCAATTTATGATAGGTTCCCCAGCCCTACATCAGAATCCCTGAGCGATTCCCAGGGGAAGAGGGATACTTACCAGGTTTGGGGTTTATTATTAAAAGACAACAGCCCAACTAATGCCCCCTTCACAGATCGACGCGCAACAACAGAGGATCCTAAAGGGCTAACGTGGACTGCAAAGAGGCCTAGATGCGCTCAGGAAACCTGTGATCAAACCCAGCTCCGGGCTCACAAGGGGGAACTCACCTGCACGGGATATCCTACCTAAGGTACTTATAGGGTGACCAGCACTGTAATACCTAAGCACCTCACAATTTCTTTCAAGCTTTTCTCCTCCCAACACCCTGGTGAGACAGGGCAGGGTAAGGCTGTTATCTCCATGGCACAGCTGGGGAACTGAGGTGCAGGAAAGGCTAAGTGACTTGCCCAAGGTCTCTCAGGAAGTCTGTAGAAGAGCAGAGAACTGAACCCAGGTCTCTCAAGTCCAAGGCTACAAACACCTGTCTTATTCCGATTATATTTACTCGGTGCCAAAGCGCGCGTCACTTGCCAGACACGCAGCAGATAGGGCAGCCATCCCGACAGGCCAACCAGCTCAATAAACTCTAGGTCAGTGATTCTCAAACTTTTTGGCTCCTTTCACATAGCCCCGACCCCCAGTTTGAGAACCCCTGCTCTAGGTCTTCACCCCCCACTGTTCAGGAAGTGGAAGTGGGAGAGGCTGGCTGAAGAGACTGGCAACGGGATACAGGGCCATTCACCTCTTCCAGGGCATGGACTGAAACCCCTGTGAGAAGAGCCTGTCTCCGAGCAGGATTTATGGAGCGCTTTGTGCTACCCAGGAGATGGAGGAGTGCTCAGTCCCTCTCCCAAAGGGCAAGCAGCCTAAATGAGGCAGGCACTAGTGGATGAAAGCAGCAGAACTGGCCTCCTTAGAGACGGACTGAATGGGCTGCTGGCTAATCTCCTCTCTCAGCCGTTGTGAGGCGATCCCTCCCGGGCAGGGGTGAGGCAAGATCACCCTGCTCTTCCTGTTCCTGCTGCCCGAGGCCCCAGGGCTGCCACAAGTTGTGCAAAAACCAACACAATACACAACCAGCTGAGCACTTGCTATTCCCACTGCTTCCCATAGGGGCCGCTGGTGCGCAGCGCCTCAATGCCAAGCCAGTCACTCCAGAGCAAAACCAAGGATCTCAGGACAGATGCAACCAGCGGTGAGTGCATGGACCAGCCCTTACTGGGATCCTCCACACCGAGGACCCTCCATTGCCACTGAGTGCACCTCCTCCGGCTGGCGAGCCCCGAGCGGTGCAGTGAAATCCCGGGGTCAGGGCCGTCCTTACCCATACGCAAAGTACGCAGCTGCGTCGGGCACCAGGAAATTTGGGGCTGCGTGTTGCTCCAGCCCCTGCTCCGGCTCTTCCCCAGGGTCCCCGTCCTGGCTCTTCCCACCCCAGCCCCCTGGGCTCTGCAGCAGGGCTGGGCCTGCACTCACCCTGTTCCACAAGCCAGCCTCCTGCCCTGTGGAGGCCTGGGGCCCCACACCACCCCCGCATGGGGGGGCTACGTAGGGCCCCTGAATAGCTAGGGATAGCCCTGCCCAGGGACCCTGGAGATCAAAGGGAAATGTCCCCAGCTGGCATTTTGGGCTGTAAACTGAGATCCCTGCAATTGCTGGCTAAAGGCACTGGACTCTGGCTGTCTACTATGGACCCGTTACCATTGTGTCTGAGCGCCCCACAATCTCTGATGTATTTCTCCTCCCCACACCTCTGTGAGGTTGGGCTGGGCTGTTATCCCCATGGTACAGATGAGGATCCGAGGCACAGAGAGGCTAAGTAATGTGTCCCGGGTCATGCAAGAAATCTGTGGCAGTGCAGGAATTGAAGCCAGTTCTTCCACCACCCGCTCTAGTGCCCGAACCGCTAGACCATCCTTCCTTGCAAGGGTGCTCGTGCACAGGGAGAACCTCCCTGACAATCCTTGTAACCATGGCCTGCCTTTGCGCCTCTCTTCTTTTCCACTGCGAAGCCAGCTGCCTACGGCTGGCGGGTTATCGTTATTAGTTTGTATTATGGCTGGGCCCCCTTGTGCTCAGCGCTGTACAACCACATCGGCAGACAGAGTTGGGGCCCTGATCCCTCCCTGGTGGTTATGGCAAAACAAATAAAACAGCCGGAACAGCAGTAACTCCTTCCCCTGTAACCGCAGGCCCTCGGCACATGGGCTGATTTCCCACTGCCCCATCAGCCTCAGCACTGGCTGGGCACTAGGTTACTGGCCTATGGGTTATAGCAAGGGAAGAAAAACAAAAACTCTTTTCAAAGAGCCTCCCCCGCTCCCAGGCTGTTTCTGATCCTAGCCCTGCAGGGGGGGCGGGGGCGGAAGCCAGGGGCGGAAGGGAAGAGGGACTGCTGGGCCCCACCCTGCTGTAGGAACAAAGCCTCCATTCTGAACAGCCTCCAAGCTGTTACAATTACAAGCCAATGTGACACTGACATCCATTCTCCTTTGCAGCCGAGTGCCTGGGCCTGCCCTAATGACCCTGAGCTGCCCCTTTAAATGCTGGAAATGGCCCGACTTGATTATCATACACATTGTAAGGAGAGTGATCACTTTAGATAAGCTATTACCAGCAGGAGAGTGGGGTGGGAGGAGGTATTTTTTCATGCTTTGTGTGTATATAAAAAGATCTTCTGTACTTTCCACAGTATGCATCCAATGAAGTGAGCTGTAGCTCACGAAAGCTTATGCTCAAATAAATTAGTTAGTCTCTAAGGTGCCACAAGTCCTCCTTTTCTTTTTGCGAATACAGACTAACACGGCTGTTACTCTGAAACCTTTAAATGGCCAGTAAGTCAGCCCACTGCAGCAGTTCCCAGTCAGATGGGGGACTACATCGTCTTAGCCATTGGGGTCCCAAACACCATGGCCACAGCCCCTGTAACACTCGGGGCTCAGAGCACTGCACTGGCCTCTTGCTAATCAACAACACTTAGCGCTTGGAAAGTGCTTTCCACCCCTTCGTCCCAAAGAGTTTCACAAAAAAGGGGGAGCGTCATTCTCCCAATTTTACAGATGGGGAAACTGAGGCACAACAAAGCAAAGGGGACCTGCCCAAGGTCAGCGGCGAAGCCAGGAACAGAATCCTGAGTCCCAACTCCCAGTCTAGAGCCCAATGCACCAGGCCATGCTCCGGACGGACAGACAGATCAAGGACACAGCCACAAGGGGGAGATTTTTGCTCCTCCCCATCTGGGTCTGGCTACCTTTGAAGAAGTAGAATTTGCCGTCTGCCTCCGACACAGCAGCCGCATCAATGCCAGCTGGGAGCTCTGCCCATTGGGTCTGGAGCAGCTGCGGGTCGGTGGTGTTGCCTCCCTTCGCCACAACCCAGTAGTGGTGGCCTTTGAAGATGTAAAGGTTGTGATCTGCATCTGTGCAGAAGGGGAAACCGAGTTAGAGGGAGCGTGGCCTTGCAAACCTGAGCAGGGGGTCCTATCTCTGCAAGCCAACCAGCCCCCCTCTGCGCCCCACCCAGAACAGAAAGCAGCATCTGCAAATCCATTACAGCAAGGGCCTCTCTCCTGCCCCTCCAACATCTCTGCTTCTTCCCCCAGGAATCCATGCTCAGGCTCCTCACTCACCCTGGGGGAGCTCATCTTCTCCAGTGCCAGCCCCATCCCAGTGTGTGTCAGCTCCACCTCTCTGCCCCAACATCTCCACCTGGGGGCCCTGCAGGCACCTTGAACATGCCATGGCAAACCCGCCACTTCCTCCCAAGCCCTCCGCTCCCCGTCCAGTCAACCCCACCTGCCCATCTCCTCACCGCAAGGCCATCTTTGACTCACCTCTCCTCTCCCTACATTCGGGCTCTGTGCAAGCCCTACCAGCTCCTCTGCTAAGCCATCTCTAAGCCCCATCCCTACCCAACAGCACTGACCCTTCGGTCCGCTCTCCCCCGACCCCTGCAGCCGCCCGCCCCTCCATGGCCTCCCAGCTTCTCCTCTCAATCCATAGACACTGCTATTGTGGAAGGCGTCTTCCTCCCCTGTCGCTCCATCTAGGTTACTCCCCTTCCTCGCCTGCCTTTCGCCAACAGAAGTCAGCCCAATAAAAGATACCATCTCACCCACCTCGTCTGTCTCCTCCTCCATCAAGTTCATTCTTCGCCCTCCCCTTCAAGGCTCTGCATCGCTGAGTTCATTTCCTACTACATCCGCTATGCCTTCCCCCTGTACTCCTCCCTCAAGCCTCCTCGCACCTTCTTCCTCGCTACCATGTGTACTTAGCTACCCCCCTAAGGAGCGTGTTACAGGTCTACCGCTCTGTGCCTGATCTGCCGAGGACAGGAGTCTGTCACAGTCCCACCCTGGGACACTTGGCTCCTCCTTTTAGTTCTGGGGGTCCCCAGTTCAATCCGTGGTGTGTTGGCCAACACAGCAGCTCTCCCACTTGGCATGTCTTTTTCTTTCCCTGCACACCTCTCCTCAGGACACACGTGCTACTTCCTCAGCTCTGTCAGTGGTACCCTAGCCTTGATCCCCCCGGGGGTTATTAACACTGCCTCCGCCATCAGCAGCTGGAGGGGAAACGGGCCAGTGGATCTAATACAGTGCTTCTCGGACTTTTGTACTGGTGACCCCCTTTCGCACAGCAGGCCTCTGAGTGCGACCCCCCTGAGGGATTAAAAACACTTTTTTATATATTTAACAGCATTATAAATGCTCGAGGTAAAGTGAGGTTTGGGGTGGAGGCTGACAGCTCGTGACCCCCCACATAATAACCTCACGACCCCCTGAGGGGTCCCGACCCCCAGTCTGAGAACCCCTGATCTAATAAATCTGTCTTTTCCATCTCGAACGTCTACAAATGACAAGCAACAAGAGAGGGCGGGCTGGACGGAGCAGCCGGGAGAGGGCTCCAGCTGCGTGTCGGCGGCTGGGAGACTCACCGATGGTGATAGCATCGAAGAAGGACTGGCAGTAATAAGAGCCGAGGCTCCCCTGCAGCTGATTGTCGCCTGGAAAATCAGGGCTCCAGTTCTGGAAATGAGCAAATAACTTCCCAGGAAGCCGCACAGCGGAGCCCCTCGAAGGCTTTCCTGTGATGGAAAGGGAAACCATGAGATGTGTAGAGTGGCTGATGCTTCCATAAAACGGCCAGACTGGGTCAGACCAAAGGTCCATCTAGCCCAGTGTCCTGTCTTCCGACAGTGGCCAATGCCAGGTGCCCCAGAGGGAATGAACAGAACAGGTCATCAGCAAGTGATCCATCCTGTGTTGCCCGTTCCCAGCTTCTGGCAAACAGAGGCTCGGGACACCACCCCTGCCCATCCCGGCTAATAACCATTGATGGACCAATCCTCCAGGAATTTATATAGTTCTTTTTTAACCCTTGTATAGTCTTGGCCTTCGCAACATCCTCTGGCAAAGAGTCCCCCCAGGGCTTCGGCAAACCCAGGGAAAGGGGGGGTCTGTAGATGCACTTAGACATCACGCAAGCCTTTTATCTGGATGCGAGGTTACGACCAAGGGACCCGAGCTGGGTGAACCTTTTCAGCCGAAACATTTTTTTTCAGCAAAAGATGCAGATTTGGCTACCCTGAACCGGTTTGGGAATTCACGTCAATTTCACTGAATTGTTCAGAAACATTTTCAGATGATCAAAATCTAAATGAAACTTTTCAATGTTGCTGAAACAATTTTTTTGGTTACTTTTCAATTCACCTGAAATTCTGACCGGTTTTGGTTTTGATCAGACAACGATGCCCTGCCCACCCCCCCCCACCCACCACGCCCTCTCCCCCGACGTTTCAGAATTGCCAGAGAACCAGAAGATCCATCGTTCACCCGGTTCTAGCTGAAACAAGAGGGTGTAATAGAGGGAGAGTCAGAGCCTGGGGCACTGGGCCTGGTGCAAGATCTGAGGCCTGAACCAGAGGCCGTGAACCAAAGTCAGGCCATGGATTAAAGCAGATGCTCACAAGTTCGTTATCCGGTACACGAACTTGGCAAAGTTGTTGCTAGTTGACGAGGCACTAGATATTTACATAAAGATATTCCAGCTAGTTCAGATACGCCCAGAGGTGAAAGTAAGGCGGTACAGTATGGTGCAGCGTACTGGCAAGCGCCGGTACACAGCCGACCGTACTGGCAGGGGGCAGCTTCCCCAGGCGGGCAATTTAAAAGGGCCCTGGGCTCCCGTCAGCGGCCGGAGCCCCTGGCCCTTTACATTGACGCCAGAGCCCCACTGCCGGAGCCCTGGGGTAGCAGCGGTGGCCGGGAGCCCCGGGGCTCTGGCAGTGATTTAAAGGGCCTGGGGCCCTGGGCAGCAGCCAGAGCCCCGGGCCCTTTAAATCACCACCAGAGCCCCAGGGCTCCTGGCTGCAGCTACAGCTACCATAGGGCTCCAGCGGCGATTTAAAGGTCTCGGGGCTCCCAGCCGCCGGTACCGCAGCCGGAGCCCCGGGCCCTTTAAATTGCCTCCCTGCTGCCAGATCCCCAGGGTAGCGGTGGTGGCCGGGAGCCTCGGGTCCTTTAAATCACCGCCAGAGCCCTGTGGCTCCCGGCCGCCGCCGCAGCTAACGCTACCATGGCTGCTACCGGAGCCGGAGCCCCAGGCCCTTTAAATCACCCCGGGAGCCCCGGGGCAGTAGCAGCGATTTAAAGGGCCCGGGGATTTAAAGGCCCCGCCCCTTCTGCTTGAGGCCCTGCCCCTTCCGCCCGAGGGTCACACACCGCCGCCTGCTCAGGACCCCGGCCCTGCGTACCGATAAGTCCCTTAATTTACTTTCACCTCTGGGTACACCCCAGTCTAGTACAAGAGAAGCTGGTTTGACAATAGGGATGTTTTGTCCAAGATATAAGGAACAAGAGGAGGTAACAAATAGACGTCATGAAACACGTAAGGTGGCATGTAAGTTGTTTATCCCAGTTGTTTGTCTCCATCTATAAACCTCAGGGTACCTTGTCTTAACCCTTTGTCCGGCTTAGGGGGCAGTAGAAAGTCCACTGCTGACGAAGCCGGTCCATCGTAATGGGCACACACGTGTTAGTGGACCTGCAGAATCTGTGGGGTCCTAGTACTGCCGAGCGCCTTCACCACCAACCTGCATCTGGGGTCTTTCTGGGTAGCACTATCGACGCCTGCAGGGTCAGCTACCCGTGCAGAGCTGGGGCAGCACGTGGAGAGAACATACACACAAGCCAACAGATGGTAGAGGGGATCCAGGAGACCTGTGCTCACCGTACAAGTTCTGGACAGCAAGGATGTCATCCCAGCTCAGCACAAAGTCCTTGCCCAGCTTCTTATAATAGGGAGACATCAGGGCGCTCCTGACGGGCGAGTGCTCCAGCCCCAGGGTGTGCCCGATCTCGTGCGCTACCACCACAAACAGGTTGCGACCCTTGCCGCTGTGCAGGGACCATCGCTCATCGCTGTCGAAGTGGGCCTCCCCACGGCGGGGGAAGAACGCGTGCGCCAGGGCGCCCCCTGGTGGAAAGAGAGGAGCGGAGGCGGTTACAACTGACACAAAGGTCACATGCATGTGCCGGTCCTGTTCTACAATGGTGAGGGACGTCTGGGCACAAAAGGGCAAAGGATGCTGTCCATGGGGGCACTAGGTATATATAGATTGAGCAATTGCTTAGATTTAGTATTACCCCTAAAATATCAATCATCTTATTTAACGTGGACTTTTTAACAAGTATATTAGTACGGGCTGTGCTGGTAAATGTTTTGGTTTGTGGAAATAATGCAATTAGTATTTTTAGGGGGTGGTTGAGCTATAAGGGGGGGGCAAAAACATTCCTGTTTAGGGCCCCCCAATGGGCTAGCACTGCCTCTGGATACAGTGGCAGCTAGGTCAGAGTATGTGAATACAACACTGATGGGAGATTGACAACCCCAAAGGTAGAAGCCCTGTAGCTATTCCCAGATCAGGGAGTATATGGGCAGGGAAAATTTGCTTCCTCAGTGATGGGGAGAATCTACGAACAATTCATGCCAAATGTCCTGTTCTGTCCTTAACCTCTCCACTGACTCTGCCAGCGGGTTTGGGAAATGGAAATCAGCCCAATAGGAACTGGCATCTAATCCCAGCTAACACGACATTTTGGTTACAGCTGATCTTGGCTGGATTTGAACCACTCACCTTCAGGTAAATCCTCGCTGGCTCCCTTTCACTAGCTATTCATTTCCTTTCACACGCCACAAACATTCACTGTGGAATCACTACAAAAACTAATTTCCCCCTGCTGATACTCAGACCTTCTTGTCAACTGTTTGAAATGGGCCACCTTGATTACATTGGCCTCATTAGCACTACAAAAGTGATTTCCCCCCTTCTTGTCAACTGTTGAGAATAGCGCACTTCCACCTTAATTGAATTGGCTCGTTAGCACTGACCCCCCACTTGGTAAGGCAACTCCCATCTTTTCATATGCTGTGTATATATACCTGTTACTGTATTTCCACCTCATGCATCTGATGAAGTGGGTTTTAGCCCACGAAAGCTTATGCCCAAATAAATTTGTTAGTCTCTAAGGTGCTACAAGGACTCCTCGTTGTTTTTGCTGATACAGACTAACACGGCTACCCCTCTGAAACCCATGGAATCTAAGGCACCAAGAAGTGATGTCTGTATCAGGGGCGTTACAGGTCTGACAGCATTTAAATCGAATCTCTTATTTGCAGGGATAATTTAAGAAGGGCTCAGCCCAAAAGCAACTGTTCTTTTAAAACCAAATGCATTGGTCATTTGGATAGGATTGTCCCAAAAATACATTCTTAAAATGTGAATTAAAACCAGGGCTTTTAAAAAAAAAAAAAAAAAAAAAAAAAGGCCGGCGGCTGGATATTGTGGACTAATCTCTTTAGCAATAGTGAGATTAAAATGATTTCTGTTATTCATTTCTAAATACGGGCGATTTTATCTGTAGAGTGTGTTGTTCCATTGAAATTGGCATGAAGATCTTTATCACATGGGTTAATCGCTTGGGCGTGGGAGTAGTCACTCTGCAGTAACTCAGTACGAGCTACGATGCTGCACTGGCTGAAGGCTACGGGAATTGAAATGCCCCTGACATAGCAGAATGGCTTAGCAAGGGATGTGATGGACTTGGGAGGAAATAGCCCAAGCTGTGAAAAGTTTGTGGTCCCGGATTTGTGTGAAAGTCCACAGCACAGTTTAACAACTGACATCACAAATTCAACACACAAGAACATAAGAACAGCCATAGCAGGTCAGACCAATGGCCCATCTAGCCCAGTATTCTGGCTCTGAGAGTGGCCGGTGTCAAATGCTTAAAGCAGTTGGAGGTTTAGGCACACCCGGAGCATGGGGTCGCATCCCTGACCATCTTGGCTAATAGCCATTCATGGACCTATCCTCCAGGAACTTAGCTAATCCTTTTTTGAACCCTGTTATACTTTTGGCCTTCACAACATACTCTGGCAAGGAGTTCCACAGGTTGACTGTGCGTTGCATGAAGAAGTTCCTTGTGTTTGTTTTAAACATGCTGCCTAATAATAACAAATTCTAAGGAATCACAAATTCCTTAAAGCCAGGACATTAGGAATAAATATCTGCAACTAACCTCAGGTTTCGAAGGTGTGGAATTTGTAGCCGTCACCCCAGAATCGAGAGGCCCACACTTTACCACTAACCAGCTTTGGAGGGGAAATAAAAAGTAGGGCACAGATCCATGCCTAGTGTCTAGTGCCTAGATCCATCAACGGAGCAGCATTGATTTACACCACGTGAGGATCTGTCCCAAGTCCTTGAGAGCACAGCTGTGTCTAGGAAAGATCTCAGGGCATGCTTTACAGGACTAGCATTGTTCAGTACGTAGACAGGAGTGAGACAAAGGCACTTGCGTAGTTAGTCCCAGTGTCCTAGCCAAACTCCAGCTAAGTAACAATTACATTCTACCCCCCTAAATCCCTGCCTCAGTCTCCATTGGACGGCGTGGCCCCAATTCTGCTCTCACTTACACCTGTGTAAACCAGGAGGAACTCCGTCCAAGGAATGGAGCTGGCACCAGAGTGAGATCAGAGACAGGAAATCATAAATGCAGGGCTGGAAGGGACCTGAACGCACGATCAAGTCCAGGCCCCTGCACTGAGGCAGGACCAAGTAAAGCTAGACCAGCCCTGACAGGTGTTTGTGCAACCTCTAATGACAGGGATTCCACAACCTTCCATGGAAGTCTGTTCCAGAACTAAACTCCCCTTAGAGTTAGAAGATTTTTCCTAACAGCTAACCTAAGTCTCCCTTGCTGCAGATCGAGCCCATAACTTCATGTCCAGCCTCCAATAGACACTGAATCATAGAGCCAGAGGGTTAGGAGGAACTGCAAGGGTCATCTAGTCTAACCTTCTGCCAAGATGCAGGATTTGTTGTGACTAAACCATCCAAGACAGATGGCTATCCATCCTCCTTTTGAAAACCTCCGGTGTAGGAACTTCCATGACTTCCCTAGGCTGTTTGTTCCATTGTGCTAAGGAGAACAATTGATCACAGTTCTGTTTATAACAGCCCTTAACATATGTGAAGACTGTTATCAGGTCAGTCTTTTCTCAAGACTAAACATGCCCAGTTATTTTAGCCTTTGCTCACAAGTCAGGTTTTCTAAACCTTTGATCATGTTTGTTGCTCTCCTCTGGACTCTCTCCAATTTGTCCCCATCTATCGTGAAGTGCGGCACCCAGAATTGGACACAGTGGTCCAGCTGAGGCCTCACCAGTGCCAAGCAGAGAAGGACAATGACCACCCATGTCTTACATAGGACAGCCCAGAATGATATTAGTTAGGCCCATCCTTCCCCTTCAGCCATCGTGTGCTATTCCTGGCCAACGACACTAAGCCGATCTGCTCATGGGGGTGGCACTGGAGCACCACAAGCCTCTTCCCCTTCCCACCCCTCCCTCCCTCGCTTGCTGCCTGGTAAGAGCCCCCGGTGTAAAAGAGAAGCTTACGATGAGGGAGCGATTAGCACCTGGCCCATCGAAGGCGTTGCTGAGTCCATCGTTGTGGTCGCCGTGGAAGAAAGCCAGGCGGATGTCAGCAGGGCCGTCCAGCACCTCCCAGAATACCAAGGATGAGACGTTGCTCCAGAGGTCGAAAGCTGCCTTCACCGCCAGCCGCACCTGGTGCTGGGGCAGATACCAAGGCCAGTTCACAATCCGGTAGGTCAGGTGTCGCTTGTACCACTTTCCACCTGCAAGAGGGAGGGTTTTCTTTTATGCCTCCATTGTGCTTCCCATCCACAGATCTCACTGCACCTTCCAAAGGAAGGCTGGGATCATTATACCCATTTTACACATGGGGAAACAGAGGCACTGAGAAGAAAAGTGATCTGGCCATGTTAGAGCAAGGAATAGAAGCAAGTGTCCTGTCTCCTGACCCAGCACCCTATCCAATGGGCTATACTTCACCTCCACTGAACAGTGCATTCAGAAATCCTACAGATCCTGATCTCAGGTACAACAGAGTTAATCTGGAGTAGGTTCCTTTAATGGAGTGACTCTGGTTTCGCATTGGTGTACATGAGATCAGAATCCAGCCCTGTTGATCTGAAGGTTCTTTCAGCTCAACACATCTCCTCCAGTTCACACACCGGGCAAAATTCAGATCTCAGTGACGAGAAGAAAAAATCTGGAATAATTCCACTGCCTTGAATGGAGTTACTTTGAATTTACACCAGTAAAACTGACAGCAGGATTTGGCCCACTGAATCTCTTCTCGGCAGCAAGGATCTCCATTGCCTACCACCCACAAAGGTTTGCCAGACAAGGGAACAATCACCACCACTGAATTGCTGGAGAAGCTGAGCATTTTGAAGCCAAGGGGTGTTTTGATCTAGTTAGGAAAGAAAGTGGGACCCGCAGCCTGAAGGAGGGCGTTTCCCCCCCCCCCAGAGCCAAGCGGAGTAAATGCACATAGAGGGCCAGATCCTCAGCTGGTGTGGATGGGTGCAGCTCTATTGAAGTCAATGGATCTATACCGATTTGCACGAGCTGCCGATCTGGCCCCATAATTAGCTTTACTACCTGTGGGTTTCAGTGAATGAAAACAAGGTTGCTACTGAAAACAACTGCCCTGCAGGCGGAAAGAAATAGCAAAGATGTGGGAAGGGGAATGACCTCAAACACAGGGGCAAGGCTGGGGGTGGCTGGTAAGGCAGCCCAAAAGGAATGCAAGATTTCAGGCACGCGTCGCTGAACTGTCCACGCGGAAAGCCAGGCTTCGGTCGCAACGCTCCGACTCCTGGGCAGCACGTGGGTGGGGTTGAAATGCGTCCCCAGGAAGGAACGGTGTGAAAAGGTGGACCAGCAGCCACTGAGCTCAGGTCACGGAGGCTGGGAGTGGCAGCTCTTGGGATTGGCCGGTGGAGCTGAAACCCAGTTCTGCAGAGCGGGTTTCCCCTTGCACCCCCCGCCAGGCCACGTGGCGAAGATCAGCTCCGGTGTCGTAAGGCAACAATGCTGCTTTTCAAACCCAGACGGCTGGCTGAGGCTGAGAAGCAGCAGGGGAGCGTTTACACCCATCCACCACCAGTGCACGTGTAACGTGTTTAATCCATGGATCCAACAGTGCTTTCCAAGGCAGGTAAGTATCATTGCCCAGCCCATTTACCAAGGCAGAGAGTGGTCCAACCGCTGCCCTGTTATATCAGACAGGATCCTTTCACTATCACCTTCCTTCCCCTCCTCTTCTGTGTTTACCTTTTGTTGCTTGATACATGCTTAGATTGTAAACTCCTTGGGGCAGGGACTATCTTTTCATTATACACCTGTGCAGTACACTGGGGCCCTGATCCCTGACCAGGACCTCCCCGAGCTACCCTCATACACATGATAAGTTACGGCTGATATCTGTACAGTGCGGACAATGAGACTCACCTCCTTGGTGAAGCCCTTTGAGATCTACTGGTGCAAAGCTCTCGATAAGAGCTAAGGGTTGCTATTATTTCAAAAGTCAATGCTAATTTCGGGGGCATTGGTTTCTACGTGTCCAACATAAAGCACTCGGCAACCTCCGTGTTTCCACTCAATTGTGGGGAAAACAGAGCCGTTTAGTATCCGAACCACCAGCTGTAGTGACCAGGATCTCTGGGGGAAAGTGGCATTGGAGTGGGGGAGTCCTACTGGGGTTCAGATTTCCATGAAGACACATTGCCTGACGTTTTGGGCAGTCTCATGAACATTCCTCCGCCCCCACGCTGAGTTTTAACCTTTGTTTTTCTAAGGGTTTTTTTTTTATTACATTTCTAACATAGTGGAAACTGTGCTAAGTAAACTAGATTGTAGAGGAGCTTCAGTGATTTACAGCAGCAGGGGATGTGGCCCAAAGAGGCCTATGTGAACGCTGTTCTCCTTGCCCTATTACAATACTAGGATGGCTGTGGGTAAGAAATAGCTAAAGCATTCAGCAGGCTCAAACTTGCGTTTTGCCAGCACCAAGTGGACCCGGAACCGCAGCGGTTCCACATTCTCGTTATACTTAGAACTACAATTCTTGAGCTTGTCAACCTAGCAGAGAAAGGTACAAAACTATCCAACGGCTGGAAGTTGAAGCTAGACAAATTCAGACTGGAAATAAGGCGTCAATTTTTAACAGTGAAGGGAATTAACCACAGGATCCATTTACCAAGGGTTGTGGTGGATTCTCCATCACTGGCAATTTTTAAATCAAGATTGGATGTTTTTCTAAGAGATCTGCTGTAGGAATAATTCTGGGGCCGTTCTCTGGCCTGGGTTATACGGGTGGTCAGACTGGATGATCACAATGGTCCTTTCTGGCCTTGGAATCTATGAGCATGTTCTACATTTGGCACCAGGAGTTCTTCCGGTTGGATTACAAGACACTTTACGTTGTCCATTGCAACGCTGTTTCATAGTGTTTTATCCACATACTGAGCTACATCCTCGGCTACCGTCCATCGAGCCAGGCAGCCACACTGTACTGTAGTAGCTGAGCATCTCACAATACATTTATCTTCACAACCCACCCATGAGGGACAGCAGTGCGAGAATCACCATTTTATCCATGGGGAACTGACACAGAGAGGGTAAATGATCGGCCCAAGGTCACACACGAAGTCTGTAGCAGGATAGAGAACTGAACCTAGGTCTCCCAAATTCTAGGCTAGTTCCCTAACCACTAGGCCATCCTTCCTCTCAGAAGAGCAGTGTAGCACCATTAAGTAAATGGATCTATGAACATCAACGGAGCCAGCCTGCTGCACCAGCTGCAGGTCTGGCTCATTACTCCCAGACAACCGAGGAGTTCTGCACACACACACGCAAAAGCCAAAGGACGAGAAGCATTTACTGGCGGTTATGGGGGGGAGGAAAAAGAAATTCCTGGTTCCTCATGTGATTTACATAAGGTCCGAGTGGCCTAGGCTATAACATGTGCCAGCACTAATAACCAGCCGGCCAGCTGGATGCAGGACATGGGAACCGTGCATTTGGAAATGCTTCACATAACTCTGCCTTATGGGGCATCACCCAGGGGAATGGCTGCACCTCTAATGGTTGGAAAGTGGACATAGGCACCAAGCATTTCACACCTGGTATAAATTGTCAAATGCAATTGAGAGCAAGGGATTTTTAAACACCGAAGTGGACTTTCCTGAGCCTTCGGGCTGAGAACAGACGTAATGCAGGACTCTGATGGATTGGATAACCCTAAGAAGATACTGTAAAGAGACATCAGCAGAGAGTTTACGCCAAATGCTCAGGGGTGGGGAAGGACAGGGAAAGAAGCTTACAAAACCATAAGTTAGAGACGTTTGCAACATTGGGCTGAATCTGCCCCAGTCACAGCCAGAGAAATTCCCTTAGTGGAACAGCTCATTATTCACCCTGGTACAACAATGGGAACTGGGGCCCAGATCCTCAGAGGTACTTTAGGCACCTAACTCCCATGGGAGTTTGAGGATCTGGGCCTTGATCTTTGAAGATTTTAAATCCAGATTTAAATCTTGCCCTGCAGCATTTGTAACCCATCATTGCAACAAGATGCTGGTATGTGAAAACCAGAAAGTGTAACTGACTCAACACTAAAATTAAACCAGCTGGCGCCGGATTTCGTTGGCCCAGGAGAGTTAAACATACAAAGGGAACAAATGGGACAAAGCATTTAAACCGTTGTTCCCTTGGTCTAATCCCAGGCAGTGTCTGTGATGTAGGGAAGGACCTTTTAAAAAGACATAGGGCTCAATTTTCCAGGGGCCCTGCACTTTGTGTCTTCATCTGCGCTGGTCCAAAGTGAGTGTGAAGTGCATGCAACATACCAGATCAGAATGGTAGCATTTTACACGCCCTGGGGTAAGTGACAATGCAAGGGTGCAGGGCAACAGCTGATCAGGCCCCTGGCATTTAACCAGAGAGTGTTAACCAGATTCCGAGTCCAGTTGTTCACTCCCCGGCCCTGCAGGGTGGAAGCAGCCAGTTCAGCCTGTGGTGGGGAATATGTCCCTCTCACCCCTTAGCATCAGCCCCTTCCAAGTGAGCAGACACCAGGCACATCGATGAGGCCCCTCTAGCTCCTTTAGGCTGAGGCAGGATTTGGATCTCACTTGCACTGGTGCGAATCAGGAGAGACTCCAGTGAAGCCAATGAGTTCCAGCAGAATAAAATCTGAACCAGGCCCTGCGTCTGCGCATTCTGGGGCCACAGCAGCCCGCAGCTAAAGCAGAGCGAGCGCTGGGGTCTAGGAAAAGGCAACTGCAGCCTGGACGGATGGGTCTTTCCCCGGTGGGGTGCCCATTTCCTGCTGTTTATCCCGGCTCGGCTCTGCTTTTGCAGGGCTTTTTCGCAGCTAATCCCCGTTGATGGACCAGCGTTTCCAAAGCCTGCAGAGGCTGTTTCAGGGCTTCGTTGCAGATACCTCCAGACACACTCTTCTCCTGTCGTGGGCACAGCCAGATAAACGTCTGGGGCTGGCGATTAAAGCAGGTGACAGGACACGTCTTTCTAACAAGCTCAGTCCCCTATTGCAAAGGCAAACCATGGCTGGGGCTTAAAACATCAAGGAACACTGCACCAGACATCAGGGAACACTACAGGGAGGTGCCTGGAAGATGAGGCCCTGCTCTCACTGCAGCAGCCAAGCCAGGACCTACAGATGCTGCAGCCTGTCTGAAGTGAACAGTGGCTCAGTTACGTTTCCCCCACTGCCAGCCCCAACTCAGCAGGGTAAGGATTCTATAGGGCTAGAGGCAGGGGCGGAAAAAAGCAGGGAAGGATTCAGGGGCAGATGCAGTCTGCAGCGTGCTTGCCTCTATGAGCATCTGGTGCCTAAATTAGCATGGCCACAAGCAGAAGCATGCTCGTCCCCTGCCGTGATCAAAACACGGCTCCATCTTGCTGCATAGAACCAACCCTGGTCTGACCCCAGTTTGGACTCGGGTTAAAACATGGTTAGGTCCAGTCTACACTACAAGATGCAACAGTGTTTTATCCACAGCAGGGAACTAGCATGTTGTAATCGGGAGCTCGCATTGCGGAGCACACGGATGAGACTGTCACCTAATAGAAGATCCCATCACGGCTATTCCCCTTTTTCCAACAAAGCTCACCCCGGCTCAGACAGATTGCTTCCTGTTGAAAGCGGGATAAACAATGAGCTCAGCAGAAAGCTTCTGGAGGGTCTGGCTTCCCAGCCACTGGGCCTAATCACTCTTTGTCCTGCCACAGCCACTCTCGGCATTTCCCCTGGGAGGATCACGTGGCAGGAGTGTTCAGCTTCTCTTCCCCTTCCCCGCCCACACGTCAACATAATTCATAGATTCTAAAGCCAGAAGGGACCACTTGACCATCAGGCCTGTATAACACAGGCCAGAAGAACTGCCCCAAGCTAACTGTTGGAACTAGAGCATCCTCCCTAGCTTTGGTCCATTCTACCCAATTCGCCCCCTCGAGGAAGCTGGCCTGACAGGACGTGAAGAGCCAGCTGAGGAATCCATGTCTCCCCTTGCCCACTTCCTCCATTCCCAGGCGCGCTGGAAGCTTCACCCCCCACACTTGGACTGCCTCGCTTAGGGACTCTTCCTCCCCAACCCCCTCTCCCTGGAATGACTCATACGGGGGTGGGAAGGGAAGATGGTTTATGGCTTCAGAGAGATGATTTCTCCCGAGCTGCATTTCTCTTCTCTTGTGGGTTTAGTCTCAGTTGCGCCCTTAGACGTCCCTGGGCCAAGTCCATCCCTGGAGAGAGGCCACTGGCTTCAGTGGATGGATTAGCGGTCAGACTCTGGTCTCAGATGCACACCCCTCACGCCCATTGACCCCATGTGCATCACCAAGGGCAGAATTTGATCCTCGGGGCCACCGCTGAAGCAGGGGTTAGAGTAAGCAGGAGCAGGGGGAGGCCCAGCTAACAGCAATGGCCTCTCCCTGGCTTGGGGTAGCAGTGACCCATCCACACCCCTCCTCTTTCATTCTGTTTTCACCACTGCAAAGTCCACGGGGCGGCCAGCACCAGGCAGGATCAGGCCCCAAGTTTCTGGGGCACTCAGAACCCAGCAGGTTACGTGATGTTTGCACAATTCACACCCCATCCTGCTGGCTTCGCTCTGGAGCCAGCAGGGCCCAGCTGTCCCCAGACACAGAGAGAGACAGCTCCCAGCGACCAAAAAGCCTCTCATTTACATCGCCACCACCAGGCCAACCGGGTTCACATGCCCTTTGGCAAGGGAAGAACGCGCCTCTCTGTGCCAGGTTTTTCTCTCAAGGCACCATGGATTCTGCAGCATTCCAACTCCCGATCCACATCGGGGCTGGGGGGCTTAGCTCCAGATGTGAAGTGCCTAGAAGTGCCTGGCACGTTCATCACTGCAAGGCAGATACACTGGGATTCCCTGCAGCTCCCTGCACGTGGGTCGGTCAGATAAGATCCTCTCTAGTCTCCATGTACACTGAAGATCTCATACTTGTAAGGGTTCCCTGCCAATCCTTCCTCTCCCTGCACACCATGATGGCTGCTGCCCTTCACCCCAGAGGTGGCTGCATTTCAGTGAAGAATGGAAAGATTGTTATACATGATCTGTAAAGTGTCCCAAGACTTTTGAGGATGCAAGAGACCACTTCCCAGCCGCAGTGGGTCCTGCTGCCAACACTCTGGCCAGACGAAATGATTTAACCTGTCACCGGACTGGACATTTCACACGCATGCACACACATCATACGTCACTTCAGCTTGTCATCACCAGGGATAGGGTAGAAATAGATGCACTGGAAACCAGTGTCAGGAAAGGATCAACAGCTGCCATGTACAGCTTCAGGATGCCCAGATTAACCCTGGGTGTCTGTACCAGAGAAAGGCACTGTTGTGAATGCTGCGAGGGCTCTGTCACTGAACATTGACCCTGCCCAAGGAAGACAAAGGGAGAGAAGTCACATAAAACAGTGCAAGGGGCATCATAAGAACATAAGAGTTGCCATACTGGGTCAGACCATGTTCTGCCTAGCCCAGTGTCCTGTCTCTGACAGTGTCCCATGCCGCAGCTTCAGGGGGAGCGTACTGAACAGGGCAATTCTGGAGTGATCCACCATCTTCCACTACCAGTTTCTGGCAGTCAGAGGCTTAGGGTCACCTTGAGCATGGGGTTCTGTCCCTGATCACCATGGCTATTGATGGACCTATCCTCCATGAACGTATCCAGTTCTTTTTTGAACACAGTTATTCTTGTGGCCTTCACAACATCCCCTGGCAAGGAGTTCCACAGGTTAGTTGTGCCTTGTGTGAACAAGTACTTCTCGTTTGCATTAAATCTGCGGCCTATTAATTTCATCAGGTGCCCCCTGGTTTTTGCACTGGGTGAAGGGGTAAATAACACTTCTCCATATACTTTTTCTACACCATTCGTGGCTTTATAGACCTCGAACATCTCCCCCCTGTGGCCGTCGCTTTTCCAAGGTGAAGAGCCTTCATCTTTTTGGTCTCTCCTCCTACAGAAGCCATTCCATAGCCTTGATCATCTTTCTTGCCCTTCTCTGAACCTTATCCAGTTCCACCAGGTCCCGGCAGCAAGGACGCCCGGCCCAGGTTTCCTGGGACAGAACAGGCTGGGCGAGCCAGAACAGGGAGGGGGCATTAAGCAGGGCTTAGAGCAGGGGACCGAGGGTCGGGATTCTCTGCAGCCTCCCCGAGCCCCTGCTCTCCGGCCTCCGGCAGAACGCTGCTGCTCTGCTTCGGATGCGGGCAGAGTAGCCCAGCACACAGCACCCTCCCCAGACCAACCCCGTGGCACTCGAGTCAGTCCAGGATCCTGTTCCAAATCACCCCCCCTCGACCGCAGGGGGCTGCTCCTGTCTATCTCCTGGTCTCTCTACAGCTCTCCCTGCTCCCTGTTCTTTAGCACTCCCTCCCTTCTGCTCCATCACAGTTCCAGCACCTTCTCCTCCGCAGCCCATGTGGCCCTGCCTGCCTCGGTCTCCTCCGTAAACCTGCCTTGCCTATATCCTGTTCGCTTCCCCGCCCCCCGCCTACAAACGCTCGGTCTTATCTCCCTGGAGCCCTGCCAAGATACAGTTTGTAGGAAAGATGCGAAGAAGAGTCCCGTTTTTGTTGTAGGGAAACCAGCTGCGTGTAACAATCCTGCCCGGCCCCAGGGGGGACGTGCTGACTCTGGGGAACATTCCCCACCCCACCACCAACCTCAGCCGCTAAAACAGATGCAGACTTGTCGCTGGCACTTACCTAATCGCTCATTAACTTTTCCCATGTCCCAGGCACAGCTGCGCCCAGCCCGCTCTCACCACAAAGCACGTTACTGACCGGCGTATTTGGAAGGCAGCTGAGGGGCTGGGTAAATGGGTGTGACGGTGCTGACTCGCCTGGCGTTAGGCGTGCCCAGCTCGGAGGCAAATCCGGCCCTGTAGCAACAAATCTATGACCAGAAAGTCTGAAGCAATTGACTCAATGGACAGACATACACCCAGACTGGTGATCACGGTTTCCTCCTCGCAAGGCACTTTGAGAGTCTCCAATGGGAGGCACTACCAAGGTGCAAACCCCTACGTTCGAACACAGGCACCTAGGGCAAAGCATCCTGAGTTTCAGAGGCGATGCCAATCTGGAACGCCCGCTGATTTCAACGGGAACTGCAGTTGTTCAACAACTTTGAAAATCAAGGCACTTTGATTTAGGTGCCCAAATACGGATGGAGCTGCCCGACCCTTAATTTGCAAATTGTGCCCATTGTTATTACTGGTAGGGTCACGTGTCCAGTTTTAAGGAACGTGGTTTTGTTATAAGCCGTCCTAAAAGAGAGCCTCCTAACCTGGCCTAAGTAGCCATCAGTCCCAGAGAGGTGCCCAGCCTGCCTTAATTTCCCCTCCTCCAAGCAATCTTCCCTGAGCAAGCTAGAAACAATGAGAGGTCTTGGTCCTTATCTTCAAGGCACTCAATGGCCTGGACCAAGGGGCTCTGTCTTCCCTGCCAGAAAAGATGTTTATGTTACAGTGAGATAAATAGGCCATCATAATCCTAACGCAGATAAGGCCATTGTGATGTAGCCCAGCAAGGTCATCTCTGGGTTTTGATCTTGAAAGCTACACTGTGGGGAAATCTACCTGTGCCTTAGCTCCACTTGGATTTCACGATGAGATGGCACCAGTGCATTAGTTATCTTGCTTTAAAAAAAAAAAAGAATCACCAAACTTCAGGACGGGGTCCAGAGTCGACAGCTCCATGCCTCAAGCACCGAGGGACTTTCTGTTATAAGGGTCAAACTCACACGTGCAGGAGACAGAGCATCCTCAGGGGCCAGTCTAAGAGTATATCCCCGGAACCGACAGCCAACTGTGACCGGACATCGTCATCACCAATGAGGACCAGAAGAAGATCATCATGGTGGACACCACAGTGCCCTTCGAGAATAGGACGATGCCCGAGCTCGAAAGGTAGAGAAATATGCCCCTCTGGCCAAAACCTTGAGAGCTAAGGGTTACCAGGTCGAGACACACACACTGACTGTCGGAGCCTTAGGCACATGGGACCCCCAGTAACAAACAAGTGCTGAGAGAATGCGGATACGGTCCACGCTACACTTGGCCAATGCGGCAACTCATGGTGTCAGATGCCATCAGGTGGACATCTACGTAGAACACATCACTGGACATCAGCAATACCAGGAGGGATGAGCCGGAGTGCCGATGAGAGGCGCAGTCAGGAAAGTAACAAAGACTTTCCTCATGGATTGTATTTTCTAAATGGACAACCAACCTAATTCTCAAATTACTGAGGGACAATCTCCACTCACTGATCTATTTTGCTTTGCGCAACCAAATCTCTGTGCAACTTTTCATGAGTGATGTACCTGAGTATTCGGATTCTAATATCTAAACTGTATTGTTAAATCTATTCACCTAAATTTGGGTTATTGCTGATTATGTACTCTACGTAGCATATGACATTCAAAAAACTAACTTTGTATTTGTGAATAATCTAAGCACTATACCCAGATGTACAGACACTCTTTTCCCAACTTATGTACTATGTAAATTCTTTTAACATTAGCTTTAATAAAAATTTTAAATCCTAACTCCCACAGGACCCTCACAAACTTTACCAGCTTCCACTCCAACTGCCAGGCACACTCCTCTGACCTGTCTTCTCAGATACAAACACATTTGCTTGGACATTTAAAGCAAAACCAAACCCTATCCAAACAAGACACTCCACAGCACACACACCGCTCCCCCAGGGAGGAATGAACTACGCATGCCAGAGGTTACCCATGTTACTTAATGCATAGTTGGAAGATTGCTCAGAAACGACACTAAAAGAGAGAGAATAGAATAGAACCCGCACGGCATGAACTTGCAATACTGAGAGCAATGCCGAATAAGAGTCATTTACAGCAGTGTCTTTGCAAGCTATTGTCTGTGGAGAGAAACTTGGGACAATTTTCAGAATCAACGTTCAGTGCGATTCCTTCCAAACAATCCTAGTGCTGGGATCAACTCAGCAGTGGCTCAGCCATTAACCTCCAAAAGGCTGGAACAGGCAGATACATGTTTTCCAAAATTTACTTCTCGCTAACAAGCCTGGATCCCAGTCACACAATTTTAATTTCGGGCAGCTATTTCCTTCATGTTGATCAGGGATGTTATGTTCCAATGGGTGAAATTATGTTTAAACAGACAGATGCATTCAAATGTCCTTGAAAGGGAGAAAAGATAATTCTATCTTCTTGCCCCATCTTCTCCAAGCATAACATTACTGCAGTAAAGCCAGGAAAAGAACTAAATAAAAGATACATTCAACTGCCCCGGCCACGCCTAGAGCTGGATGCTTGCAGTGGCTGCCAAAGTAATTTAAAACAGACCTAGCAGGACATGCGGAGATGATCTGGAATAAATAACAGGATCTCAGGGTTGCTAGACCTGGTTAAAATATTTCCAACAGAAGAGTTTTCTATTGGAAAATGCAGCTTTGTCAAATCAAAATATTTCATGGGACCATGTCCATTTCAATAAGGAATATGTTGAAACAAATCCTTATGGGCTCTCATTTCGAGAAAGTCAAAATGTTGCATTTTGATAAGATGCAAAAGTTTCATTTAAGATTTATCATTTCGATTTGTTTAGACATTTATATTGCATTAAATATTCTTTTAATACTATAATATATACAGTATTTATTATAATACTTTTAATTATAACGTTTGAACATTGCCAAAATGAAGTGTTTCAACATCAGTGAAATGGAAGAATTTGATGCTCCCAAATAGATATTTTTTGGAATTTTTGTTCCATGGGAAAGTTTGGCTTTTCATTATGATTCAGGACAATGAAAAAAAGAATTTGGGCTGTCGATTAATCACAGTTAACTCACACAATTTACTCAAAAAAATTAATCACGATTAAGCGCACTGTTAAACAGTAGAATACCAATTGATATTTATTAAATATTTTTGGATGTTTTTCTACATTTTCAAATACATTGGATTTCTATTACAACACAGAATACAAAGTATACAGTGCTCACATTATGTTATTTTTTATGACACATATTTGACTGTAAAAATGATAAACAAAAGAAACAGTATTTTTCAGTTCACCTCATACAAGTACTGTAGTGCCATCTCTTCATCATGAAAGCGCAACTTACAAATGTAGATTTTTATTGTTGTTACATAACTGCGCTCAAAAACAAAACAACGTAAAACTTCAGAGCCTACAAGTCCACTCAGGCCTACTTCCTGTGCATGCTTTCAGAAGTCTTAAAAGAGCAACACTCAGATGCGGAAACTGCAGAACCCAAACCACCAAAAAAGAAAATCAACCTTCTGCTGGTGGCATCTGACTCAGATGATGAAAATGAACATGCGTCGGTCCGCACTGCTTTGGATCGTTGTCGAGCAGAACCCGTCATCAGCATGGACGCAAGTCCTCTGGAACGGTGGTTGAAGCATGAAGGGACCTATGAATCTTTAGGGTGTCTGGCACGTAAATATCTTGCGATGCTGGCTACAACAGTGCCATGCGGAAGCCTGTTCTCACTTTCAGGTGACATTGTAAACAAGAAGCGGGCAGTATTATCTCCTGCAAATTGTAACCAAACTTGTTTGTCTGAGCAATCGGCTGAAGTAGGACTGAGTGGACTTGTAGGCTCTAAAGTTTTACATTGTTTTATTTTTGAATGCAGTTTTTTTGGGGGGGGACATAATTCTACATTTGTAAGTTCCACTTTCATGAGAAAGAGATGGCACTACCGTACTTGTATGAGGTGAATTGAAAAAATACTGTTTCTTTTGTTTTTTACAGTGCAAATATTTGTAATCAAAAATAAATATAAAGTGAGCACGTACACTTTGTATTCTGTGTTGTAATTGAAATCAATATATTTGAAAATGTAGAAAACATTCAAAAATGTTTAAATAAATGGTATTCTGTTATTGTTTAACAGCGCGATTAATTTTTTTATTCGCTTGACAGCCCTAAAAAGAATCGAAATTTCAGAATTTCCTGTGGAACAGAAATTTCAGTTTCCAATCAGCTCTAATTGTTGCTGAGGTCAGATTGTGCAAAAGAATGGGTAAAACTCAGCAGAAGGGCCCATCTTCAGCAGCTTCTAGGAACAATCCATCCTAGGCAGCAGCAGGACGAGGTAACTTACTAGGTCTTCTCCTGCTCTTGTTTTCCTTGGATTAGCTACCAGCGCCTCAGCCAAGTGATGGGAGCGCTGGGAATCAAGTCACAGTATGTAAAAGTTCAGAAGCATGTAGCCAGGTTGTATTGGCCAGCAGCCTGCATTATTGCGCTCAGCCCATGAAAATCTCCGTGACCAGTGAAAGCACCTACCCTGCTGTGCGTAGCGCTTCCCGCGTCTCGTCTTGGCCCGTCTGCCGGAGAGCAGGGCATGTACCCGCTCGGCCCAGGCAGTGTGGCTTTCCGCATCACTCACACCACACCGCGGCAGGTTCATCTGGCGGACCGTGGAAGTATCCAGGACCCCGCTGAGAGGCAGGTGGGTCACCCACTGGAACTCCCTGGGAAAGAAGGGGAAACATCAGAGGCAGCGCAGACGGTGGGGAACTGAATGGCCACGCAGGATGATAGCACGACCAGCCCTCAATCACTGGTTCACACGGAATAGCCACTGGCATTGGTGCATTATGGGAAATGATAGTACTCTACACCTCTAGGACCAGATCCCAGTCCCACGGCAAAGCTCTCTTTGTACTGCGAGCAGGATGCAGCACGTGTCATCCACAGATCTGAAAGCTGTTTATTGATGTGGTTACCCACACTGCACAGAGGGGAAACTGAGGCACAGAGCAGGGAACACAACAGCAGAGCCTGGACTAGAACCCAGGCCTCCCGACTCCCAGGCCTGTGCTCTAACCGCTGCACCACACTGCCTGCCTTGCTAAGATGAGTCAGTGCATCCCAGTTCAGTTTCTCACAGGCAGGTCTCCACATTCAGCTCCCAGCAGACAGATGAGA
Organism: Chelonia mydas; assembly: GCF_015237465.2. Lineage (NCBI taxonomy): Eukaryota > Metazoa > Chordata > Testudines > Cheloniidae > Chelonia > Chelonia mydas. The sequence goes on along the minus strand of NC_051257.2, from coordinate 19,832,038 downwards.
AGCACACCTGGCTCTGGCAGGCAGCCTTAGCAGGGGAGGCCCAGGATTGATTGGACCTTAATTAGACGGGGGTACACGCATTGAAGTCAGTGCAGTCACCCGAGCGCACACAGGTGTCTCTGAGATCAGAGTGTGGTCCAGGGGAGCTGGAACAGGAGTCTGCCGTGTGACGGGGTATGAACCTTTTGTAGCCCTGTCCGCTGTCAGGGGATTGGGCCCAGGCACATACAGCTCCCGGCACTCCTGCTGTCTCTGCTGCACTACAGGCTCCTGGGGCTGTTAACGTAATACAGCCAGGGGTCGATATAGCGTTTGCTTTGGCCGCTGGTGGCCACGTGATCGCTCCTCTAACATGTGCCATTTTACCAGTGTGAAACTCCCCTCTCGCTGATGCTCATAGGCTGGGCACTTGGGGAAGGGAGGGTAAACTCTCTGGAGCCAGGCTCCCTCGGAAAGGGCAAATCTCCATGGCACCGAACGCAATCCATGAGGATGCACTGGGGTGGGAGGCCCGCCCCTGGCATTAATCAGTTAACTAAAGCCCCAGGAGAAGCACAGCTTCCTGGAGACAACAATCTTTTTGTTGGGGACTGGTCCTGCTCTGAGCAGGGGGTGGGACTAGATGACCTCCTGAGGTCCCTTCCAACCCTGATATTCTATGATTCTATGATACCCTTCAATCACGATGGACCCTTCTGGCCTCAAAATCTATGGCCCCTCTACACCAGCGTAGGAGAGAACATAGACAGTGCATCCTAGGGAACAGAGCACCTGACTAGCGCTCAGGAGACCTGGGTTCTATTCCTGACCTTCTGGGTGACCTTGGGCAACTCATGTCTCGTGCCTCAGTTTACCCATTTGCAAAATGGGGGTGATGATACAAAGGGGGCCTCCTGTGTAATGTGCTTTGAGATCCACTGATGAAAAGCGCCATAGAAGGACCCGGTGGTGTTGTTGTTATAAGCGTGGCTGTCATCCCAGGCATTCATGAAATCTTCCAGCCAGCCGTGAACTGCAGCATTGCTGCAGATATTATTCTAACCAGGCCATAAAAGGAAAACTAATCAGTGCAGTAAGATACTGGGCTGAATGGCGCTGGGCATGCGGCTGTGTATTTTAGAACAACCAGCTGTGCTTTTGTCTGCTCATAAGGGAGACAGAGCATAGCAAAAGACCTTTGCTGGGAAGAGACTTTACGGTTAGGGTGACCAGGTGTCTGATTTTCACCCGGTCAAAAAGGGATCCTGGCAGCTCCGATCAACGACTTTTCCGGTTGGTGGCCTCCCTGCTAACCTCCACGCCACGCGGCTCCTGGGAAGCAGCTGCCATGTTGTCCCCCCAATGGGAACTGTGGGGGCAGCACCTGTGGACGGGGCAGCGCGGAGAACCGCCTGGCAGCGCCTCCGCGTAGGAGACGGAAGTGGGGGGACATGGAGGCTGCTTGAGGTAAGCACCGCCCAGAGCCTGCATGCCTGATACCCCGCCCCCGTGCCCCAACCCCCTGCTTCAGCCCTCATTCCCCTCCTGCCCTCCGAACCCCTCAACCCCAGCCCCACCCCAGAGCCCGCACCCCCAGCTGGAGCCCTCACACCTCCCACACTCCAGCCCCAGCCCAGAGCCCCCTCCTGCCCTCTGAACCTGTCGGTCCCAGCCCAGAGCACTCTCCTACACTGGAAACCCTTCATCCCCAGCCCCACCCCAGAGTCTGCACCCCCAGCTGGAGCCCTCATGCCCCCCCATATCCTAACCCACTGCCTCAGCCTGGAGCACCCTCCCGCACTCTGAACTCATTTCTGGCCCCACTCCGGAGCCCGCGCCCCCCAGCTGGAGCCCCCAACCCCTCCCGCACCCGAGCCCCCTGAGCCAGCCTGGTGAAAATGAGCGAGTGATTGAGGGTGAGGAGAGCAAGCGACAGCAGGGTGCGGGGGTGGAGTGAGTGGGGGGTGGGGCTTCGGCAAAGGGGCGGTGCCAGGGTGTTCAGTTTTGTGTGAGTAGAAAGTTGGCAACCCCATCTAAGGCCAGGGGGCAGCTCACACAACCCAGAAGCCGGGGGCTGGATGGGGATCTTGGTTTGCTGCATTTGAAATTTCTACACGAAGGAAGATTCTTACCTCACTGCTTCTGCGAACTGCGCAGACGTGGGTCCGCTAGGAGCTGGCTCATCAAAGTAGCCATACTTCTCCAGGAACATCTGCCATCAAAGGAAAAACAGGAAGAGAGAAAACTAAGTCACAGCTGAAGCACAATTGGGGGGGAAAAAAAAAGCCTGAAAGTATTAACAGTCGCTCATCTGCACTTGATTGCTTGGGACACAGTGTTCACGTCTGGAAATAGTGCAGCAAAACCAGGCCCACCTAGGAGTACACAGTTGCGTGGATGTTGCTTACTTGTGATTTTCGTGGGGACAGAAGTCACAGAACTGAGATCTTCCCGTCCCAAAAGCATCAGCCTCTACCACTTTGAGCTAAAAGGGACTCTTCTTTCTCTGCTGGCACTATAGGCCTCATGACATTATTGGGCCATTCTGATTCCAGCCAGCAGAGGGCAGTAGTTTTCGCACTGCCACATACCCGCACCCGTTCATTACAATACACTGCCAACATTTTTGAGAGCCACTGAGTTTTTGGAAATACTGCGACGTGCCTCTCAAACAGAGAGCTCTGGGCACAGCCTGCCGACCACACAGCCCATAGCCAAAGTTCACCAAGCGTCCTGAAATGGTTCTAAGCCTCTGAGGGACGAGGAAGACGCCGGATGTCGATCAGCTCCATTCTGCGCCCTACAAAGTCAATGGCCAGACTCCCATGGCCTTCAGTGGGGGAAAGGATCGAGCACAGGAGAGATTTGTGGCCACAGTGAAGTTGTGTGTGCAAGGTCTTCTGCTGCAACGGAACCGGGTGCATCACTGGAGAGGGAACATGCTCTCATGGCATTCTCTGCTCTGCAAACAGGCAGTTCTGTTTTCCAGATTGTTCTTTAATTATTAATTATTTAAATAAAGGGACCTCGTCAGGTCAGACTTGGTCCAACATACAAGATGCATAGAAAAGTTCTCAGGAAATTGTCTCCCATCCCAGTGGAAACAATTTCATTAGACAACCAACCTCCCCGGCTAGCAATGAGAACCAGAGAGCGTAACTGACGGGAAACTGAAGTGAGACCAACTGGGCTGTTTTCATGATCCAAGGTGTCACCAATACATTTGGGTGGGTGGGTTAAGCAGGGTGGATGTAGATATTTTGTTTTAAACTATATATTTGTGGTGTCCTGAGGACCATGTTGGATTTGCAAGCTATCATTTTAAGGGGAGAAGGGGCTCCTGGTCTTGCTTGCAGGCTAGAGGGCTCTGCAGTGAAGCTTGTGATGAGAGTCAGGCTGGAAAGTTATGCCTCCCTGCCCCCAGGGAGCAGCCTGTTTTGTCTCTCCGATTTTTGGGTTCTTGTGTAGTTCTCTCTGAATTCTGAGAAATAAAGTTATGTTACATTGCAACCTTTCAGCAAGAGTATTTACGGTTTTATCTCACTTCTTTACATATGCTGTCAAACATAACAATGGCTTTTAACTACTATTTACCTTACACCTCCCCAGTTCCTGGACAGGCAAGTTACACTCTGTCGCATTAACATCCCATCCTTTTTGGTGTCTGCCATGACAGGCCATAACCCTGCACCCGCAATGGGAGCTTTGACGCTGAATTCAACGTGAGCAGGATCAGGGCCTAGTTGTCGCAACTCCCTTTGGCGAGTCCATTCCAGCCTCCAGTTGCTATGGCTACGAGCAGATCTGGGATTTCTTCCTCCATCACATTTAGCCTGCTGCTCCTATTATTCTGTGAGACGAACAGTTCCCTCCCTTCACTCCTCAGAATTGTTTATAGCTGCCTTCCTTCAGTCTTCTCCTTCCCAGGCTATAATCTCAGTTTCTTCAGACTCTCTTCTCGGAGGCCTTCTTCTCCAGCACTGTCCTTCACTACAGTGGGTCTAAGATAGGCTAGAGCTTTCGCCACGAGATCTGGGTTCAATTCTCAGCTCTGCCACGGACTTACGGGGGGGGGGTGTGTGTGTGTGTGTGTGTGATTAACACAGCAACGTGACTGATACTACCATTAACTCAAATCTGACTTAAACAGAGTCTGTTGCGGACAGAGTTACATCACTAAAAGCCTTTGCACAGACCCAGTTATACTGGTATCGATCATTTTGCTCTGCTGAATCAGAAAAGGCTATACTGATACAAAAGCTTTTAGACCACAAGTGCATCTAGCCTCGGGGTTTTTGCCCCTTTAACTATACCAGCATACCTGAAACAGAAACATTTTTCAGTGTAGACAAGACCATGGTGTCCCCGTGCCTCAATTCCCCATCTGTACAATGGGGATCCTGCCCGGCCTCCCAGGGAGGTTGTGAGGACGAATCCATCCATGGTAGTGAGGCGCTCAGGTCCTAAGGTTTCCAATTATTGTTCCTAGGTGTCTGACTTTAAATTCATTAGCACTGAATCTCATCTCACTGCACGCAGCCCTCGCGCTTCTGATCAATTCGGGTGACTTTGCTGTTTGGCTCGGTCTTTGTGAGCAATCGCTTTCAGGGAAAGCCAAGCCGTTTCCATTACATGCTATCCTAGCATGCTACAAAGAGAGCTCATTTCTCATTAATCCAGCTTCTAGCCAAGACTCAGCAGAGACCAGCAGACCCCCAGAGGCACTGCGCTGTTCCATCTCTGTTCTCTCCGGTACTCCCCTTTCCTTATCAGCATTCCTGGAGTCAATACACCCAAGTTGAGGGAGGGGAAATGCAGGCAGACCACAGATTTCATCATATAGCCCTGCCAGAGACTGTGTCTTTCCAGTTGTGATATACAACACCTGGTATAGCCAAACACACACAAAACGTTAGAGACACAAGGTGGGCACGGTGATCTCTTTTATTGGCCCAACTTCTGTTGGTGAGAGAGCCGAGCTTCAAGAAGAGATCTGTCTCGCTGGAAAGCTTCTCTCTCTCAGCAACAGAAGTTGGGCCAACAAAAACCATCACCTCACTCACCTTGTCTCTCTAAGATCCTAGGACTGACACGGTTACAACCACACAGCATAGAAAAAAAATGTCTGAGGAATAAGACGGTTTCTCTCCCCTCCCCTCCCCTCTTTAACACCTATGCCTTTGTATTTGTTACTCCGCAGATGAACTCAGATCACCACCAGTTACTTGTATGGTGCTTGCTGGTCTTATTTCCAACTCTTTCATTGCACCCAAAGGTGCAATGCAGCACAAATGGAAAGCCGACGCCCCTGATACAAAAAATGCACGGTCTTATTACAATACTGTTATGCCACAACATATTTCCAATCAGAGAGTCTAAAAGCCCTTTACAAACATTCAAAGGGATACTCGGTTTTAAAAAGAAGTCACGTTTTAAGCACATTCCCGTGTGTGTGCTTTAATAATACCTCAAATTCTTAAAACGGGGAGGGGGGGAAATCTAATGTATTTTTCTCTACAAAGGGCTTGTCTGTAGTTGAAAGTTAACTGCAATTTAGGTAGGGTGTGAATTTAAAGCACAGTCGCTATTCTGGAGTAATTGTGTGGGTCAACAAGGTCTCATGCTGTGTGTGAAGCGCTTGTCTCTATGGAGAGTTACTCCAGAATCGCTATTCCTGATTAACTCTCGGTTTGGATGCTTTTATTCCAGAGTGCCATATTCCACATCAGTTTAATCCACAAAGTGGGGTTAATCAGGAATAGCTGTGCTGCTTTAAATTCATACTGTGCCCAATCTGAATTAGCTCCCCAGCATATACAAGCCCTTAAAAGGTTCTGGATTTCACTCCGCTTTGAAAATGAAACTAGGCTTGTCACCTTTCCTTTCGTTTCTGGTCAGTTTCACTTGCCAGCTCTCATGGGAGGAAATATTTGGGTTGTAAACACAGCAGGGGAATGTTTATTTTTAAATGGTTTCCATTATTACTCTGGGGACCAGTTATGTAATCAATTGCACAGACCCTGGATAGAGCATGATTAGTCCTTGTGGGTGACATTCACTCCTGCACGGAGAGGTGGCGAATAGAGCCCTGCAAATCCACAGATATTTGCGGACCTTTTTTTGCGGATCATTGATCAGATGCAGATACAAACCTCTAGTAGTGAAATGGATATAGGTTTTATGCTGGCCATCCACAAAGGGGTGAGTTCTGCTTTGTGTGTCTAGTTCTCTGGCTCTGCATGGCAATTATCAGACATTGAACACGACAAGGGTCCAGGTCCTCAAAGGTATTTAGGCACCTAATTCCCACTGAAATCAATGGAATGCAGGTGCCTAAATACCTTTGGGGATCGGGGGCAAGGTCCCTGCACCAGAGACCTTTGACTATAACAATGGAACCCAAGAATCCTGACTCTCAGCCACCTCTGCTCTAACCAATAGACAACACAGCCTCTAGAATTGCCACAGCTCTGAACCCCCACCCCGGAGAATACAAATAGGGGGATTTAATGTCTCTTGATCAAAACAAGATGATTAAATCTCATTACAGCTACAGTTTAAAGTTACTAGGCAGAGCTAGAAGCCATCATTAAAAGTTTCGCAATGCTAGGAAAGTTTTAGCCCCCACCCCATCCCGTCCGCTGCCACAGAAGGGGAAATTCTGTTTTCCATGCAATATAAAAAGCAGCAGGAAATGAATAGTTGAGCATTAAAGGAGAACATGCCCAGCACTCTCTCTGCACCGGAGAATGGAGCAAAACAAGAGGGAAATTCTTCTGGCTGGTTCAAAGCCAGAGCTGCTCACAGAAGGCAGCAAGTGCCCCAGGGAGTAGATCAAGCCAGGGCAGGAAGGACTTACTATGCACAGGGCTGAGGATGCTGCGGGGGAGGGGATTCATGGGGTGAAAGTGGCGAAGGTATTTGACCCTTTCAGGCCCTGACACGGATGCTCACTGACAAAGGAGCACACCCCTAAAAGGTGGCCTGTATTATCCCATTTGGCAGACAGGGAAACTGAGGCAGGGAAGTGAAATGGTGTAGCCTCTCTATGCCTTGGTTCCTTATCCATAGGACAAGGAGAACAGCCCTGCCCTGCCCTGCCCCACAGGGGCGCTGTGAAGATAAATACACCAAAGAGCATGAGGCATTCAGGCCCAGATCCTCAAAGGTATATAGGCACCTAAGGACCATTGATTTCAATGGGAACTTGGCAGTTGGCACTTTCATACCTTTGAGGATATGGGGACTCGGGTACTAAGGCAATGGGGGCCTTGTAAGTACCTATGATAGAGATCCTGCTTTCCTGGTCAGGGCCTGACCCAAAGCCCATTGAAGCCAATTAGGCCTTTATGGCAGAGGCTTCAGCCCTGGAGCAGACAGCCTACCCACTGCTGTTCCCATGAACGACTTGCATGAAGCTTGGCCCTGGTTGCCTGCAGCTGGAAGGGAAGACAAAGCTGCAACGTCCTGGCCTCGCCTCGGATAACACTCCAAGAGAGCAAGAGTTCCCGCCGGGGAAAACATCCCTATGGACACTTCAGGCCGAGGGCAAGGTGTTTCCTCACTTGAAAGTGTCCATAGGCAAGAAGCAAATACCATTTGAATTTCCTCCCCTTGGAAACCACAATTAGAAGCAGCAGATTTTAGTTGCAGGTTGAATCCTTAACCCCAAGACAGCGGGACTTCAGTCAGATCGTAATTGTTTTAGATCAGAAACACTCCGAAAGCCCTTCTCCCTCGTTTGAATGATAGTTTCAGCTGCATGCCACGTCCTTTGGACCTCAGCCTCTCTCTGGCTATCGGTCCCACCTGGCACAACTCAGAAATCTACAAGGAACCTATTTTTGTATCTCCCTTTCCCCGTCACAGTGGATAAAGTGGCTGCCACGCAAGCGAATCCACGTGCATTCCAATTCAGCAGTTAAACCAATGAGTTCCCTCCTGCAAGGTCAGCGTTACCAATGGCTAGCACAGTAAACAATTTGTACAGTGGGGGGGGGGGGAGCTGCGAGCCATTGAACCCATCTGTAAACCCTGGATATGATGGAAACCCCTTCAAGCCAGGGGGTACGGCAGCCCTTCCAGCACCCCTGCTTAGGGGCAGCGAAGACACGCAGAGGGCCAATAGCGTCACTGAAATTCAATGGGAGCTGCAGGTGCTCATCACCTCTGAAATGAAGGCCCTTAACTCCCGTGCCTCAGTTTCCCTCCAACAGGGATAACGATACTTACCTACTTCACAGGACTGATAAGGATTTAATTAACGTTTACAAAGCATGGCAAGATGCTTGGGTGAAGAGCGCTGTAGGAGGATAAACAGTGCGATGGTAGGATCTATGCTACCTGCATCACCCTAAGCTGTTCACTGCTTTCTAAACATGTGGTTTAGGGGGATGCAAAGACTTCTTGTTTGTCTATTTCCCACACTCCCAAGCTGCACTCTGGACGGCACAACCTCTTGGAGTGAGTCCTCATGGATCTTTTTTCAAACACACATATGATACTTCAAGTACAGCCCTAGTTTCCTCCATCGCTGAAAAGGTACACGAACCAAGTTCAACGGAAAACGAGGTCCGAGATCGGTTAAACCAACACCCTGCTTTACTCTTCCTCCCATGCCACCCCTGCATATGAAATTCCTCCATAAGGAATGCTCTCTCCTGCATGTCCCTCAAGACCCACTCCAACATGAAATTAACCGACAACAGAATGATTGGAACGAAGATAGAACATGTAAGCTGTTTACATTTTGACCGTATATTTTAAGCCTTTTCCAAGCTCTTCATGCTTTGTTTGTCTTCTTGACCTGCCTTTTCTGGGCAGGGACTGTGGGCTAGATCTTCAGCTGGTGTAAATGGAGTATCTTCATCAATTTCAGTGGACCAGACCTGCAACGGCACTATACCAACCTGGCCCAGTGGCTTCCTGCTTGTTTGGAAAACACCAAGCAGAGCACGGGTGGTGCTGGAACACCAATAATACATATTATATCCCTATAAAAATTAAATACATCTAGCCACCACGAGGAGGTTGAAATGTACACAGTTTCAGACCTTTGTGTCATCTGTGCCGTGTTATTTTCCGCTGAGCAATCAAAGAGATTCTTCTCAGTTGCTTTAATATTAAATAAATAAATTTCACATCAGCATAAACTAGAATTTCCCCTTTGCTCGTGAACTGTATGTCTCCCCCCTCCTTTCGTCTTCCGGCCTCCGCGCTCTGGCTACCGTACACTCCCTTCACTCAGCACGGACGCTGGGAAAATAACTGCCGTTGTAGACGCAGACAGCCTTCTCGGCTTTGCCCTGAGCGACTGCAACGACTTGCGACTGAGCCTGCATTCCCCGCTCGGTGGCCCAGTGGTCATCTCGCTCACCCCCGGGAGAGGCAGGAGTCACTGTGGTGCAAGTGAAACCAGATGGGTTAAGGAGCTTGGGGGAGTTTTGCCAGCATTCAGAATGAGGCTCTGACCCAACAAACACCCAAATACCTGCCAAACCAGTTTTCACACGCTAGTCTTTTTAAAAAGTATTAAATGTTTGGGGGAAGGGGGGGCTTGGTTTTGTTTTTAAAGGGATATCAAGAGAGGAAAAAAATAGAATCCGTCACCATTAGTCAGAATAAAAGTCAGGAAAGCGAAATCTGACTGGTCCCAGAAGCTTTCGAACATTTGACTCCAGGGCGTTCTTTTCAGCAACAAGCAATGATTGTTTCATGACCCAGCTGTAAAGAAAGTTTGATTGTTCACGCTGCACATTCACATCTGTGACTCATGTAATTGCATCGCAATTATCCACATGGAGGTTCACGTTCGTAGAATCGTAGAACATCAGGGTTGGAAGGGACCTCAGGAGGTCATCTAGTCCCACTCCCTGCTCAAAGCAGGACCGATCCCCAATTTTTGCCCCAGATCCCTAAATGGCCCCCTCAAGGATTGACTCACAACCCTGGGTTTAGCAGGCCAATGCTCAAACCACTGAGCTATCTTTGAACTTTGACACCTCGGTGCGATCACTAGCCATTGTTAGCAGCTATGATCTAATGAGCCTTTTATTCCTCCTTAGATTACAGGATCAATAAAATTATGACTGTTATTCCTTACAGGAAATCGACTCATGACCTCTCCCTCCACCCCAGTGCTGCTTGTCCTCCTGTTAAGGGGGGAAATATACTGGTGCCAAATTGAAGGAATTATTCCAGCAGCAGAATTTTTTAAAACAGTTTAATTTAAATCTTTCACAAGGAAAGTTTGTGGGGGTGTCACTCTTAGCAGAAATACAATAGCACCTACAGACCAGCATCTCATTGGGCGAGACCCTGCGGAGATACTTGGCAAGAGATAGTCCCTGGCCCAGAGAGCCCAGAGAGAGTCCATGTCTCTGGGCATGTTTTCGCTACAGCCGCTCTAGCAGGACAGATACGGGGCTGCAGCTGGGCTGCCATGGTGTAGATGCTGCCAACAGCGACAGAAGGGGTTTTCCCGTCGAGGTCGTTAATCCACCACTGCGAGGCGGTAGCTAGATTTACAGAAGAATTCTTCCACCGACCTAGTTGTGTCTTTCCCCATGGGTTAGGACTCAGGGTGTGAAATTTCTCAGAGAGTGGAGCTAAATCCATCTAATCTTTAAACGGAGAGCAGGCCTAAGTGATTTGCACAAGGACAGTCGGTGACCAAGCTGGGAGTGTAAACTAATCCATCCAAGTCCAGTGCCTTCCCCAGAAGGTCTTAGTTTTCAAGCAGCATTTTTCTTTCTTTGCCTATCTGTAAATTTCAAATATTATCCAAACATTTTCCCCCTCCCTTTGCGTGTATATGCTGAAATTGACATTTATCGACGTGTGCTAATAAAACCTAACCCTTCCCAGCCTTGCTCTGATGAAAAGCCTCTGATGTGGGCAACGTGATAGATCCACGGTTCAATAAAGTGGGACATATTTGATTTCTGCCACTCCAACATCCCCTATTTCCTGCTGTGGTAGGAGTGCGAGGTTAGCCCCACAAGAGTGAGGTTTTGGGTAGGGTTGCCAAATGATTTTAAAAAAAAATCACAATTAATTGTAAGATTAAAAAAAGTCATGATTAATCGCAGTTTTAAACAATAGCAGAATACCAATTTAAATTTATGATAAATATTTTTGGATGTTTTTCCTCCATTTTCAAATAAATTGATTACAACACAGAATGCAAAGTGTGCTGTGTTCACTTTATATTATTCTTATTGATGACAAATATTTGCACTGTGAAAAAGATAAACTACAGAAATAATATTTTTCAATTCACCTCATACAAGTACTGTAGTGCAATCTCTTTATTGTGAAAGTGAAACTGACAAATGTAACTGTTTTTTTACATAACTGCGCTCAATATCAAAACAATGTAAAACTTTAGAGCCTACAAGTCCACTCAGTCCTACTATTTGTTCAGCCAATCGCTCAGACAAACAAGTTTCTTTACATTTACGGGAGATAATGCTGCCTGCTTCTCATTTACAATGTCACCAGAAAAAGAGAACAGGTATTCACATGGCACTATTGTAGACGGCATTGCAAGGTATTTACATGCCAGATATGCTAAACATTCGCATGCCCCTTCATGCTTCAATCACCATTCCAGAGAACACACTTCCATGCTGATGATGCTTGTTAAAAAAAAGAGAGTTAATTTCTGTTGGCAGCATCTAAGTCAGATGATGAAAATGAAGGTGCGTCGGTTTACACGGCTTTGCATCATTATCTTTTTTACTGTGCAAATATTTGTAATAAAAAATAATAATATAAAGTTAGGGTGACCAGATGTCCCATTTTTAAGGAACAGTCCTGTTTTTTGGGACTTTTTCTTATATATCCATCTATTACCCCCCACCCCGTCCTGTTTTTTCCACAGTTGCTATCTGGTCACCCTATATAAAGTGAGCACTGTACACTTCACATTCTGTGTTGTAATTGAAATCAATATATTTGAAAAGGTAGAAAAACATCCAGAAACATTTACGATACATTTAAATTGGTATTCTATTACTCTTTAACAGTGCGATTAAAACTGCAATTTTTTTTTTTAAATCTCGTTAATTTGTTTTGCGTTAATCGCTGACGTTAACTGCGATTAGTGGACAGCCCTCGTGTTTAGTTCCTTTAAAGGCAGCACCAATTCCACTGAAGCCGCATGATACAACAAGGGAGAGGGAACACACACTACCTCTCACAACACAGCAGGCTAATCCCAGCACTCGATAACAAACAAAAATACAAAATCCACTCCTGCCCGTGCTGGCAAGCTCAATTTTACACACACGGACTGAGTGGCTACGTTGGAGGAGCTACTATACCAAGTGAAGGCAGATTTAGGAATATTTTGGAGGATTTCTCAGCACATATAAATATTCCTAGGGAAGTACATTCATGACTGAGCATGTGAAGGGGGAGAGAAACGGGAGCCAGACACCACGGCGATATTGGGGGAGGAGGTATAAAAAATTCCTCAGTGAGGTTTCAGCTATGCCTTACATTCTCTCTCACTTCTCCGAGAACCCTTTATGCATCCGATGAAGTGAGCTGTAGCTCACGAAAGCTCATGCTCAAATAAATTGGTTAGTCTCTAAGGTGCCACAAGTATTCCCACCCTTTCTCTGCCTTTCTTTTCTAAACAATCTTTCTGCCTATTTCTAATGGCTTTATGGCGTTTCCTTCATCAAGCTACAGGGATTTTGTCATTTAATGTATTGTACACAGGGAGCCAGGTTCCGGAAAACACTTCCGCACGTGCTTACCTTTAAGCATGTGCTTAACTTTAATTGATGCCAATGGGACCGAAGCACACACCCCACTGTTTTAAGAAAGTCCCGCTGACTGCAAGGAGAATTGGCAAAGTGCTTCCCTGAATCAGCTAAACGTTGGCCAGTGCCCTCACCATGGGACTGGGAGCCAACTCTCCCAAATTCGAATCCAATCTGAATCCACACCCTCCTTTTCTCCATGTGCATAGAGGGGATAATAACGGTTCAACATTCAGATATTTCAGATGTAGCTTTTCAACTTTATTTTTTATTGCCATCACAGTCACCACTAACACAAAGAAAACCAAAGGCCGAGCCAGGAAATAAAACGATTAACAATTTGCACACAAACTTGCACGTCTAGTTTATGTAGTCCAGTGTTACCTGCTCCTGTGGTTTTAATGACAAGTCTCGCCAAATTTGAGTTTTTTCTTAAAACCTCAGCTTCTGGAGTCATGTGATTAATTCAGGATAATTATTATTATTGATACCACCACCACCTAGCTCTTAGATAACACGTTTCATCAGCAGATCTCAAAGCGCTCATCTCCACTTTCATGTAAAAACAAAAATAAACGTTGACGGTACTTACGTGGCCTGCGGGACTGTAGTATCTGAGCATGTCACACTTGAACATATTCATCCTTCCAACCCGCCGTGACGCAGTGCTATTATCCCCATTTTACAGATGCGGAACTGAGGCAGAGAGTGACTACATGCCCAAGGCCACACAGGAAGTCAGTGGCAGAGCAGGGATTTGAATAGAGGGTTCCCAAGTCCCAGGCCCTAAACACTGGTCCATCTTTCCTGTTTTTCTAACCCTCAGGACTGAGGGGAGGTGCTTAAAATGTCACACACACACACCTTAAGGCTCAAAACCCAGAGGGGAATAAAAAGAATCCAAAATTATTTATTTATTTGTAAATCTCATGATTTTATGCCAGTCTCACAATTTTAAGAGCTGGGCTCACGGTTCTGGAGCAGTTGGGGTTGGCAATGCCGATAATAATTGGGGGGATCGGGGGGAGGGTGGAAACAGCTTCTCCCAGATCTTGTAGGTTATACTTTAAAACCATGCTGCTGCCTGGTTTTATGCACGTGCTTGATTTTAAAACCATGAGCAATCCCAGTTAACCCAATGGGACTCTACCCATGGTTTGAAAATTATGCATCTGTGTAAATCTTCACTGAATCAGAGGCCCCATGAGAGGAACCTCAAAGCCCTAAAGGCTCCCTTTGTTCTGTGCCAAAATCTGACACCTAAATTCTCCAGAACGAACAGGAGGGGAGACCCCCGTTCCGTGCCATAAAGACAAAAATAAACTGAAACCCAAATAAAATGGCAAACTGACCCAGATAAAGGAATCCCCCGATTTCCCTTAGAGCCGATTTCAGTTGGTCTCTCAAGTAGCCCCGTTTTGTTCTAGGGCGAGGGATAGCGGGATCTCCCCATGGGCCCCCCGGGATCCCCAGAGCCCCCCGGGATCCCCGCAGCCCCCCCCAGAGCCCCCCGGGATCCCCGCAGCCCCCCGGGATCCCTGCAGCCCCCCAGAGCCCCCCGGGATCCCCGCAGTCCCCCGGGATCCCCGCAGCCCCCCGGGATCCCCCCGGGATCCCCGCAGTCCCCCAGAGCTCCCCAGGATCCCCGCAGCCCCCCGGGATCCCTCTGCCCCGCGCACCCCGGAGGCCCCCCGGGCTGGGCAGCTCCCCCCGCCTCGCCCCAGCCCCTCACCTCGGCGGCCCCCCGCTCCAGGCTGGCCCCCGGGCCGGGCGGCGCCAGCAGCAGGAGCCCCAGGGCCAGGGCAGCCAGGGCGGCAGCCGCCTCCATCCCCGTGCGCTCCGCCGGCCGCTCTGGCGCCTCGCCCCGGGAGCAGCCCGGCCGGGCTCGCCAGCTGGGGCAGGGCTCGGCACGCCCGGCCGAGGCGAGCTGCCTGGGCGGGGCTCGGCTCGCCGCCCCCGCTGGGGCTGGTCCCGGCCCCGGGGCTCTGGCAGATCCGCCGGCAGCAGCGTGCGGGGACCAGCTGGAAACTCTCCGCTGGCCACGATTCTGCTGGGTCTGTGCCCCCAAACTTTGGCCAAGTTCCCCCCTGGCTTCAGCCGCTGCGCCCCATAAACCCGCCTCGCCGCTGTGGGCCCCCCGGTGCCCCGCCGGGCTCCTCGGAGCTCGGATGAACCGAAGGGGATGAGAGGCGACCTTTGGAAGGTGCCAGGGCCCGGCCCGGCCCCTGCTGGCCGATGCGCCCAGCTCCTCTGCAGGGCACTTGTCCTCAAGCGGCTGGTTAGTTCTGCCAACCCCTTTCCCCCCAGGTTCCCAGTCTAGACCCGAAGAAGAGCTGGGTGTGAGCTGGCCAGCCTGTCTTTGTTGGTCCAGTCCAAGCTATTACCCCACCCGCCTGGTCTCTGGGGGATAAATGGAGACAGAGCTGGACCAAGAAGGGATGTTTTGGGTCCCTGGCAATTCTGAAATTTTAAACAAATATATATATTATATATGGTTTGGGGTCAAACCCAAGCAGGGATATTTTTGAATCAAAAGGCTGACACATTTTGTTTGAGATCAACTGGAATGTTGCGTGGTGACTTTCGATCGTGATCCTTTAACAAAATTAAAGGAAATTTTGAAACAGAGAGACATTTTGAATGGCAAAATCAAACCCTTGAGCGGTTTTCTTTTCTTTTCTGTTCTTTCTTTTGGGGGGGGGGGCCACGGAAAACAATCGGGCACCATGGACACAAATTCACAACACACTGTGGGGCAGGTGAATCTGCAAAAAGCTTTGGGCTAAAAACATGGCCTAGCTCTCCTCTGGTGACACAGGGCCCTGCCCTGGCTCTGCAGACAGCCATGGGCTTTGTGGGGGAGCAGCACTGTGCCCATTTCACCTTGCCCCCGACTTCCTCAACAGAACAGTCTGGCAGACGCTCCCCCTCCAGGCAGCCCCTTTCCAGGGCAGTTTGCACCAAGATTTAGGTGTATCGCTCTGGCCCGGCTGGAGGTCCAAGTATCTCATCTGCAGATGTGTTCATTTCAGCTAGGCGTGGCTCCAACCCCTTCCAGCTCATTAATGAAGATGTTAAATAAAACCAGACCCAATCCCGGCCCCTCCACACCTAGGGGCACTGCAGAGAGCTAGTAACAAGCTACCGGCATTCACGCCACGCTCCAGCCTTACATCATTATTATTTGTGTGTTTCTATAGCAGCTGAAGTCTCTGACGCCGAGACCCCCTTGCACTACCTGCTGTACACACATATAGCAGGAGACAATCCTGATGCATTTCCAGTATAAAGAGGAAGAGGAAGTTTTATCAGCCCCTTTTACAGATGGGGAAACTGAGGCACCGGGAGATTATTATTTTTTAATGACCAGTCCAAGGAGGTCAGAGCTGAAAGTTGAATGCAGTCCATTGAGTCTCTTACCCATGAGACCATCCTTCATCTCAAGGAATTCCTAACCTGCTTTCAAGACTTTACCCAGCCCTTTGTTCTGACTTTTATCCACCACGGACTAGTAACCCGGGAACAACAGCGACATGGGGTTAAGAAGCCCTGATCAAAAGTCTTGTGTGTCTTTTGCAACTCAGGGCATGTCTACAC
Source organism: Chelonia mydas (assembly GCF_015237465.2). Classification (NCBI taxonomy): domain Eukaryota; kingdom Metazoa; phylum Chordata; order Testudines; family Cheloniidae; genus Chelonia; species Chelonia mydas. Next base: position 19,815,689 of record NC_051257.2, on the reverse strand, counting down.
TGCAGCTGGGGGTGTCACGTCCCCCTTGGAGAGACATACCTGCTTTAGGTCTGACTGAGCCAGCGTGCTAAAAATCACAGCATGGCAACAGCTGCACAGGGAACCAGAGGGGCTAACCACCCTGAGGCCAATCCTGTTTGAAACCCTACGTCCATCCTGGGGGCGGTTACCCCATTGTGCCCCCCCTGCGCCCGGCTGCAGTGTAGACAAACCCACAGGCTCATTACAACTGACTCACTCAAATTTTTTCCTTTCCCCCCTTTTCTAGTCCTCCCCACGCTGACCGCTGAGCCTGTCCTGCTCCCATGTACCCCGTCCCGCCCTGCAGACAGTGGGCTCGCTTCCCAAGATTTCTGCACAATTGCAGCTCCTAGAAACTCATTTGGATGGAGAATACAGGGAGGCCCAGCTCAGTTTGAAGGGGTTCCAAGGCCCATTAGTCGGTCTCAGGAGAAGGCCACCTACGATTGATGCCAAAGTAGCACCAGTTTATATAGGCCACATCAACGCCCATCCCAACTGAAAACAATAGCCAGCCTCTGATTCTCCCAGCGCGCCTTGCCTGATGTTTGTCTGTCGTACAGATTGCCAACTTGCAGGCCACAGAAGTGATTTAAAGGAAGAGAGAGGGGAGACCCTGGTGCTGCAGGATATCGGAGGCTGAGCGATAGCCGGCCCAAAGACAGGAAACGAAGGGAGTGGCGAGGCTGGAATTGGGGCAGACGCTCAGATGCCGGGGCAATGAGCCTGAATGCCGGGAGGGGCGAGGTGGGATATCATAAGAGACCAGGGCCAAGATGCGGGAGTGGGTGGTTCAGTGGAATATTTGGTGTCCGTTTACCGGCACAGCCAAGCGGATACAAGATCAGAATGTTCCTCAGGGCACTTCTAAGCAACAGTCCCTTTAGCAGCAAAAAAAAAAATGCATCATGCATCAGTGTGTGAGACGGCTTGAGGAAGTAACCGTCCATCTGCTGTTTCACTTGAGAATACAACTATGGGAAAGTGACTGGCTTAGGTCCAAACAAAGCAGGAAACTCCATCCTCACATTACCCCGCTGCGCAGAGGTGTCTGGAAAAGCACCTGCACCAGGGCCCCCTAATGACTCAAGAAATGTGTGAACCTTCTAACTGCATTTCCTGGGTTTCCTTTCTGTGATTTTTAGGAGGCTGGTGTCTGACCCATGCCGAAGCTGGGTCAAGGAGCCGGCCTTGAGCTCAAGGCTGAGTCAGGGGCCCAGGCTCAAGTCTGGGTTCTAGAAAGCCCAGGTCTGAAAAGCTGCTGCTCAAGAGATTTTGGCCCCTAAAACCAGAAACGTGAGTTCAGCTGCTCCTGTGAGAGCGATGGTTCTTTCAAGAATTTGGACACAGCTGAACTTGCCCTAAAGACCCTTTCAGGTTCAGGATCAAACTCAGAACTGCAATGTAGGGTGGGAACTACATCCAGGAATTTGAACCCTGCCACTTTTCCTTCTTCCCCAAACTGAGAGAGACTCAGGTTCAAGGCTTTAAACAGTTTTCATCATACAAGATCCCAAAGAATATTGCAAATTACCCAGACCCAGGAATCAATTAACCTAGCATGGAAATGCAGCCACCTCTTGGGAGGAGAACAGCAGCCGGGCAACCAACACGCTATAGAGCAGCACCGGGAGGGGAAGTTTGGCCACAGACACCCATACAACAGCACCACAACTTCTTGAACATCCATACAGGGCCTTGTTTCTGGAAGATCGTAACTGCAGGGACTTCAAATTCTCCTTTTCTCCCCCAGCAGGTGATGAGACTTCCAGAATTTGAGCCTCTGATTCTAAGGTGGCTCACATCCCAGTGCTTAGCCTGAACTGCGGCCTCTAGCATCGTAATTGTAGCCTAAAAAACGTAATGGAGGGTAAAATACATCGCTACAGCAGCAGCTCTGCAGCCGTAAAGGTTTATGAAAATATACGGAGAGTGATGGCGTAGCAGTGCCGAGCAGCAAATAAATCATCGTCTGTTTCCGGTGGAGGTGAGTTCAGGAAAAGTTTATAAACCAACATTATGAATCACTATCGGCCAAGCATTCCAGGCTCCTCTGTTTGTTATCTTGATAACAAAATGACAACAAGAATTACTCTTTGCCGGGCCTTCTGGCAGATGGAATTGATGCGCAGGGATTAGATACATAACTTCCCGTTGCATTGTGATAACGTTTTCCCATTGGTCTCATGCACATAAGAAAAATCTTGATGAGAAGGAGCGCCTACATAGCGGCCGCTTTTCAAAGCTGGCCTTTCTCCCATCCACCAACAGAATGGTTAACAGCTGTTTAGCAATAGGAAGGGTTCAAGGCAATTTTAATGCAATTAAAAAAAATATCAAGTGGAAGGTGTTCATAGAATCATAGAATATCAGGGTTGGAAGGGAACTCAGGAGGTCATTTTCAGGCTTTATTTTGCTTAAAATTTCCCAGGAATTTATCAGTGTTTATTATAATTTTTTTTTAAAAACAGGACAAAATTAACTGCATAGTTCTCTGGGTAAATATCAGGATTAACACTGGGGGATGGGAGGCCAGAAGAAAAACAACAAAGAGAGACAAGTGGGCCCAGAAGTAGAAAGGGAGTCATCTCCTCATGCTACCTCCTCCAACTCTTCCATTTCTGGGCCCACTTCAGTTCAGCAACCTGACCAGGTTACTGAGCCCCCATCTCTCCTTCCACAGCGGAGAGCCGGCTTCAGGGAGTTACTGCACTTCTGTTTTTATGACTCAAGTACCCACCTGCACAGGTGCGTATCTTCCACTACCGTACCTTACTTTAATAGACAACCTTGCATTTGCACTTAGACTAATTTATTAACATAAGCACACCTACCTAATGCAATGGATTGGATTTCCTTAATGTGATCAGTATTTTCATGTACCTGAGTGGCCAAAATTCAGGGGGAAATCAGTACAACCCAATAGCGGGTTTTGTAAAACCCAAGGTAAAAATTGGTAACCCAAAAACGAGGGGCCTTACCCATACCCAGTGTAACCTTGGGTTAGCACTGACAAGGCTTGATTTGACCCGTCGAGCTGAGTGGGAAAGGCAGTGTGTATCTTCCATCTCCTGAACCACACAGTTCCCAGAAGACTATTTTTAAATTAAAGCTATTTGAGTTATGCGTGCGTAAAAATAAGTAAAACACGTCGCAAGCTTAGGCCCTTGATCCTGCAAGCGTTTATCCGCATGCTTCACTTTACGCACCGAGTCTCGCTTCATTGGAGCCAAAGGGAACTTTTCGGCGGGCCCGCAGTTAAGCAGGCAACCACTTATGCGGGATCAGGGCCTCGTCTGAATTACAGAAGGGTGTCAGAACTAAAAATTGAGGAGTTGTTTTTTTTTTTAAAAAAGCCTGCTCGCACCTGAGAGTGAATTTGGACTGCTGTGTTGTTGCCAAGCTTGTATAACGAAACTGAGGGCAACCAAAATTGGGGCAGGAGCAGGTGCCACCTACTGGTGGAAACATAATAGATACCTGTGTCTTGGCTAATCTAGGTGTTTTTACTGGATGCAATCCTAACTACACTGAAGTCAAAAGAATTTTGCCATTGGCTTCAACGGGGCCAGGATTTCACCCAGTGGCACAACCGTACAAGAGGTGCTGGGATAGTGTGCGACCTATATAGACAGCGCTGAAATTGCTTGGCCTTGTGTTGAATTCTTAGCTATTTTTGTGGCATTACAAGTTCTGGAATTACTGCATCCCCGCTTTCTGTGCTGGCATCTCTCTGTGGTATGTAGTTATTTTATAAACTTGTTATTCCTCCTGGCGAGTGCCAGATGCATTTTTATAAATAATCTGTCACTGTTTCATAACAAGACCTTCCGAAACTACACCCCCGCTGGCCTTTTTAAAAATGGCAAAGTCTTTACATCTCTTGTGTTAGGTGCTGTACATGTAGGGATCGGGGGAGTGAAGGGGGAAGAACTAATCCTTACCCCAGAGCCCTCAAACCCATTTATTCCGCCAATCTTTCCCTACATGATCTGTACAGGAGCTGTTGGCCTGTTTCTCTTTTTGGCTGCATTAATTATAAATTTGTCAGGACAGAAAGCTTTCCATCTTACAGCAGGCTGGCCTAACGGACAGCACAGGCAACTAGAACTCAGGAGACCTGTACTCTATTCCTGGCTCAGCTAGTCACTTGTTGGGTCACTTTGGCCAAGTCAGGTCTCCTCTCAGTACGTCAGCTTCCTCAGCTGTAAAATGGTGATAATATACTAATCTCCTTTGTAAAGTTGCTGTGAAGTCTACTGATGAAAATTGCTACAGGAAGGCAGGGTATTATAAAAGCATCTTATCTTTATTTACATAAGTCCATATAAAACCAGAAACCCTCCGCTGAACCCTTTAGGAGTTGCACTGATTTAGATTTGCAACTGCGCCGTAATTCTGGGAGTAAATGCAGGCAGCTTTCTAGCCTAGGTGCAAGACACTATAGGTTCAAAGAGCAGTAACCTGCTTAATTGGAAGGCAAAGAGTTAGCAGCTGTCGTTACCTTGTCTGGAAAGCACAAGTCTGGACACAGCTCCTGGGCAGCTCCCAGCTATTCATTTTCCTTTTAGCTCGAAAATCAGATGCTAATTCCTGCCTCATTAAATCTTGTTCCACTGATCTTCATCCAGTATCCACTGACGGACCTGGTAGGAGTGCTGTCATACTTAAACTTTCATCTGGGCTTTTGCACTGGTTACAAGACCCAAAAACACCACAATAAAAAACAAACACACCACTGTCTTTAATGCTGTATCTAAGCAAGACCAGCTAAGAGAGTGGACCTGTCATTAGGGCTAATACTACCCTTCCCTGGCTGGCCGGCAAGTTTCCCACAAGACACAGCATTCAGCAAAAAGTGTCCTTCATTTCATGAGAAAGGTGCAAAACATTGGTAGCAAAATTACTGGTACAGCCAGCAATGCTAAACCCAACCCAAGCGACATGAAGTTTTCATTGCAAGAGTGGGAAGAATAAAGCTCCAGTGGTTGGCCTGGCCAGTTTAATTGGTCATTTACCTGCTTAGTAAGACAGATGGACTTCAGGCACCCAAGGCAGCATTAAGATTTATCATCCTGCACACGCAGCATCAGGCCATTTGAAAGCACAGATGCTCTTAACTAAGGGAAAGCGCTTAGGTCTCAGTGGGAGCTATTGAGACTGCACCTGATTTGAAATGAAAAAGGCAGGTAGCAGTGGTTTTAAATCTCAAAAGGTGGTGCGGGGGAGGGTGGCTATTAAGATACACTCATGCAATTTGGAAGCGTTTTTATGCCCAAAGAACTAACACCCTGTTCCGTTTCCCCTGCTTAGTTAAGTGACCAAGGCCCTTTGTGCCACTTCCTGCAATTCACTGTCCTTGCTTTGGCTCTTCCAAGGCAGCGCTTTCTACCTGAGTGAGGAATGCAGAGATCAATCTTCCTCCATCTTCTCTGTCAGCCCTGATATTCTATTTTCCTCCCCATTGCTCCCCTTGGCCAGGTGTGCTGCTTGCCCCTAAACTAGCCAGGTGAGCACGTGCAGCGGGGAGAAGGGGAAGATTTAAGTTTTATTCTTGCTAGTGGCGTATTTGACTTGATTCAAGCCATTCTATACCGAAGGGGTTTTTATTTGACGTGACAAGCTTCTCGCTAAACTCTAGATATGTGAACTCACCTTCCGCATGAGTTTATAATTATGTTGTCCTCCCACTAACCCAGCTGCTCATCAGCCTCGGCTCGTGTTCATTTGAGGCCCCAATCCTGCATGGAGAATTGTGCATGTGGATCCATGCATCCACATAGAGCCCGAGGGCTTGAGATGGTAAGCTCTCTGCGACCAGGATTCCATCTATCAGGAAGGCAAAATCACACTGCACAGCTATGGAGCTCTGTGGGTAATAAACAACTCTGCCTGTGTATTTTGGACTGGCCCTAGCCAGTCAAAGCCAAGGCAATTTACAAACTAGGAAACCTCAGTTTGTTCAGGGTATTTTTTTTTTTAGGGGGGGGGGGGGGGCGGTTTGGTTAGCACTTATGCTGCGACAAGATTGCAATCACATGAGCGTAGGAATTTACAACACAGACTGCCTAGCTCAATGGTGATGCATACTTAAGGCCTAAACCAAAAAAGTAAATCTACAATCTACAAGAAGCCATAGAGCAAACGTCTGTTTGACTAACATGGCAACGCCGCCTGCACAGAAACACCAAAGCAGACTGGTGCTCACCGGCTCCAGTCTTGATGTAGTTCAGGGGAAATACGTAACACCTAAAGGGGTGAAAATGGGAAGTGCTCATTTAGTTTTACGTTACCTCCCCCTCCACAATATATATGTTCCATTCCATGCATCCGATCAAGTGGGCTGTAGCCCAAGAAAGCTTATGCTCTAATACATTTGTTAGTCTCGAAGGTGCCACAAGTCCTCCTGTTCTTTTTGCGGATACAGACCAACACGGCTGCTACTCTGAAGCCTGTCTTCTGGCAGTGGCCAGTGCCAGGTGCCCCAGAGGGAATGAACAGAACAGGTCATCATCAAGTGATCCATCCCCTGTCACCCATTCCTACCTTCTGGCAAACAGAGGCTCGGGGACACATCCCTTGGGGACATAGAAAATGTACATCAACCATTCTGCTCTAAAAACGGACACTGAAAGGCATCGGTTAGATCTAAGAGTCGTGGTATCTTTAGTGCCCATGCAGAATTGACAAGAGGTCTGTTTTTGAGATGATGCCTCAAAGATCCTCACACAGCAAAACTGCATCATACCCAATTGATCTACAAGACGAGGAGGCTGATCCTGTCAATATTCTACTCTGTTACTGGGAGGTTATCCAAAGATTACAAACACAGAACGTGCACCACGCCATATGTCAGCGTTTACTAAACTAACTAAAAGCCTTTTGTTGTTTTTCCCAAGTCCATGCAGAATTGAACAAGGCAAACTGACTACAGATACGGATCATCCACCCATCCAGTTATTAGGATCAAAACTGGCCCTCAAAGCCCACAGTTATAATATTTTTGCCCTGCAGGATGCCTTAGACTATCAGCTGTCCTACCTTTACTTCAGGAAAGTAAATGTAATGCTGGTGTAAGATTGAGAGCACTAAAGATCAGGAATGTCATTCACAAAGCAGCAGTGCAAGACTCTCACAGCAACCCACCAATCCACTGCAGCCTTGATTTCGAGGGACCACCTTTAGGAGGCTTTCTCCCTTGCTCCTTCAAACGTTGGCTTCCCTGCTGAGTGCCCGCTGTGGCTTGAATTATCTGGGTTACCCCTCTACTAGGTGGGCTGAGAGCCGAACTCATCCTTAAAGAGGCTATGGAATATCTGCCTCTTTACTTTTGTTCACCACCGCATTAGTTTCAACAGCAGTGACTCAGAGGTGAAGCGGTACGTAGCTATTTACTTCTCTTTTGAGCCATCCTGTCCCACCTTTTGACTTAACATTCCCTTAGTCTGATCAAGTCCCAAACAGCATGGGAACACACTGGCACCTTACGGTTTCCCAGAATGACCGCAGTGAATTCCAAAGAGTAGTAGACACTCCCAGGTGAGGGCTGACTTGAGCTTCTGCTCAGCAAGGAGGGAAGGAAAGTGCAAAGTAGTAGGGGAGTTGTGGAGCTGCCACTGAGCTACACTGCTAAGTCTGGGGCCAAAGACATGGATTGCAAGTAGCTTCTCCAGGACTAAACCAGGGGAGGGCAAACTACGGCCCGGGGGCCGCATCCGGCCCTCCAGATGTTTTAATCTGGCCCTCGAACTACAGCCGGGGAGCAGGGTTGGGGGCTTGCCCCGCTCCGCGTGGCTCCCAGAAGCAGTGGCATGTCCCCACTCCGGCTCCTATGTGTAGGGGCAGCCAAGGGGCTCCACACACCGCCCCCACAGCTCCCATTGGCTAGGAACCATGGCCAACGGGTGCTGCAGGGGCAGCGCCTGCGGATAGGGCAAAGCGCAGAGCTGCCTGGCTGCGCCTCTGCCTAGGAGCCAGACTGGAGACATGCTGCTGCTTCTGGGAGCTGATTGAGGTAAGCGCCACCTGGAGCCTGCACCCCTGACCCCCTCCTGCACCCCAACCCCCGCCCCATCCCTTATCCCCCTCCAACCGGCCAAACCCCTCGGTCCCAGTCCAGAGCACCCTCCTGCACCCCCAGCCCTACCCCAGAGCCCTCACCCCCCCGCCCCCAATCTCCTGCCCCAGCCTGGAACCCTCTCCTACACCTTGAACTCCTCATTTCTGGCCACACCCCAGAGCCCCTCACCCCCTTCCGCACCCCAACCCCCAATTTCGTGAGCATTCATGGCCTGCCATACAATTTCCATATTCAGATGTGGCCCTTGGGCCAAAAAATTTGCCCACCTCTGGACTAAACCAAAGAGGTTCTAAGAGCACTTCATGGAGCTAGGGACATAAAGTGTAATGTCACTTGTAAGCAAGACCCTTATTTGTTACACAGGTTGCACCACAGAAAGACAGGGAATGTGGAGGGAAAGGATGGGGCTTAAAGTTATGAAGTAATTGGAAAAACAATGTAAGATTTCACAAATAAAACAATCAGCTTTTATTGTTGTATTACAAAACACTTCCGATATTGGCAATATTTTACAGTTCATTCTGTTCCTTCTTATAGCCGGCTGAAGAGCTCAGGGGGAGAAAACAGGAGAATGTTGGAAATTAAAGATGAAATTTCAGTGGACTTGTGAAAAAAAAAAAACAATAACAAAAAAAAAAAAAACTTCCCCAGTCCCTCCCACCAAAATAAAAATCCAAATTCCTTGTCATTCGCCATCCAAAAGCGGCCATGGGTAAAGCAGCAGGCAAAACTCCGGCAATTTCACTACTGACTGCATCGAAGAGACAAACAGAGCATTCACGAGGGTCTCTAATATGGCCTGTTGCGCTGGTCGTTTCTGAAGTCATTTCTGAAAGAAAAAAATCTGAGAGTCTAGTGAGTCACAGTACAACTCCATCCTTCCCCACACCAACTTGTGCAAATTCCTTCTTTACCCTCCCCTTCTACTGTGAGCATTGCCAACTGCTGATAGCTGACATCTGCCTAGCAGAAATTATTATTAGTGACCTGTGTTTGTATGTCCTTTAGCAAAAGGAATCTACATTATGAACACACAGTTATACTATGAAAAATACATGTGCTTAATACTGTTACTTCATGATTCATGACTCCCCCCAGACTGTTCCAGCCAATCATATGTTCTATTAGTCAAAGAAAAGCCCACACTCCTAAAATCTACATCCCACACGTACTGACAAAGTAGCAAAGATAATGCTTACCTTCCTCCCATTTTACCACCATAGCCACCACCTCGGTCACCCCCTCTGCTACCGCGCCCTCTGTATCCTCTTTCACCTCCAAAACCACCTCTCCCACGAAAGTCTGCAAGGGAGAAATGCAAGATCAAAACCATGTTGTTAAAAGGCCCCAAATGTAACTAAAACAGTCAGAAGCAACTCATTACACTTGTGCTGATTTCTTACACACCTCCTCCTGATGGACGTGAATCTTCCGGTCTGGGCTCATTGCACTGATTGCAGGAATTCCTGCGAGCAAAGTTCATATTACCACAGCTCCTGAAAGAGACAAAGATTCCTCAGATGGAGTTTTCTCAACAACTGAATGTACATACATGAAACACTGCTACCAAACTAACACAACACTTACGGGTTAGGACAAATCCAATCACCATTTTTGGGATCCCCACTTCTACCCTGGAAGCCTCCACCTCTTCCAAATCCACCTCGTGAACCTGTGGACAGAATTATCATTAGAATAAAGCAGGGGAAGTGCTCCTGTAATCTACACACGAAACATTTATTTGCAGACTATCACTGACTTCAGGCCCCAAGTGACAGACTCAGTTTCTTGGTAGAGCAATAAGAGATAGCTGACTTAATCAGCCACCTTCTAAGATTATAGTTTCACTGAATTAGGAACTCTGGAAATGGATGACAGCCTGTAAATAACAACAAAGTGTAATTTACAAACTGATCGTTTTAGAATTTCTTATGAAATGCTAAAATGTAATTAGCCAAAAGAGAAAACATTTAATATTTAAAAGGTACTGCAAATGCTCTATAGGAGTTTAAACATCTGTCAAACCTCTGAACTGCAGGACTCAAGTCTCCTGCAGTTTATGTATTTGGGCAGCTACAGAGCTTCAGGTATGAATGAGCTTATTTCAGCTCAGGCAGAAGGGGAAATATTGTGCAGGAGCAGCACCCGGTGGCCAGAAAAGTCCGCTCCATGTATTTTCTATTTATTCCCTTTTCAGCACTACAAGTACTCTACCAGCTGATAGATTTATAGTTAATCAGCTTGAACTCTGTCACACGCATTACTGAAGTTTCATTGAAATTCTAATACACATCCAACTCCAACCACACATGAACAGATCAAGTCACAGAATAAACTAAATATATGCTCTCCCTGACCATGTACACCAGGGTTATTCCAATACACACACTAGGATTCTGTCCTTGCTTTTGCCATCAGAGTCCTGACCTTTTACACAAAATGGAGTTCTTAAAAATGATCTGTTTATCAGCCACCTAAAATTCTTGGCCTAAAAACTAGTGTTTGTTCACAAGAGTCACAATGTGTAAAACCCTCATGTCAAAGGAAGTGTAGTAAGATCAATATCCAGCAGACTCATTTGATAAGGCTGTACTATGCAAAGGGTCTGGGATTTTCAAAGAGGGTTATAGGAGTTGGGCACCCATCTTCCATTAACTTTGAGCAGGAGTTGGGTGCCCAACTCCCTGCACTCCCTTTGCAAATTCCAGATAATGCATCCTAAGACAATCGCTGAGAACGCAGTGTTGTGTAATTATACACGCCCAGCCTTGAAGTTGCTACTTCACCATTTCTTTATAAGCCAGGATGAGCACTGAACCAGAGAGCATCTCCGCATCGGGAACATACAGAACTAGTTATGGTCCAGTCCAGAAGAGTGGACTACAGACTTCAGTTTTCCTGAACTCCCACATGCTGGTGCCATCCCTACTAACCCCCTAAGTGCCAGAAATCTCTTCCACTATGCCTTCCCAAAGCCCACACTTCATTATTTAACAAATTACTGCCATAAGGTTAGTCCTCTTAATAATAATTTAAAAAAAAAAAAAAAGAGAGAGAGATCACAAGCTAAAGCATTTAACATGCACAAGGAAAGACCCTCTCAGTTTTACTACCACCTCGACGTCCGCTGCCACCGCCACCTGCTCCACCTCCTCTCAGAAATTCAGGCCTCCTGGTTGCAAACGAAACTTTGATAACGTTGCCATGGAATTCCTTTCCTAAAGGGGGACAGAGAAAGAGGAACAACTCACAGGAGCTCAATAATGAACAGCAAGATCCAAAGGGACTGTAACTTGCATTGTTAAATTCAACACCAGCAGTATGAGAAAAAACATCCCGGTAAATCGAAATGCTTTTGAAAATATGAGTTGTAGCATCGTATCACATCAACGCACAGATGGCAAACAGTAAGGAGATACAGATTTGTAATTACATCTGTTCTTGATATAATATGCTATCACAAAGAGATGCGTATTTAAATCAAAGTATGATCTACAAGTTGCAATTTAAATTAAGGTCACATGATGCAAGCACGTAACACATTTCCCTGCTATGCTTGACATCAGTATAGCTTATTACAGGGCAGTTTAATCTAAGGAATAATAAGCTAGCACCATACACTGTATGCTCCAACTAGCTATATACATTGGTTACTGCAGTGCCCAAGTTTATGTTCTCACAGATAAATGTTAAAGAAAGCATCCACATGAAGGAAAAATAGGAGCATAAATGAAGGGAAGATGTTACAAAAAGAATCATGATAGGGCTCAATTTAATTTGGTTTGAAGTACTTTTGGAGGCAGTGTGGTCTAATGGACAGGGCAACAAAACTGGAAGCCTGGAGACCTGGGTTCCATTTCCATCTTCCAGGCTGTCTTGCTTTGGGCAGATCACTGTTCTGTGCCTCTGCTTCCCCTCCTGCTCTTTGTCCATCTTGTCCATTTAGATTGTCAGTTCTCTAGGGCACAAGACGTCTTTCACTGTGTTTGTAGCGTGTCTACCACAATGAGCTCTTAACCTTGTCTGGGGTTTCTAGGCACTGCCACCAACACCATGATACCTCCCACACCACACATCAGTTTGTATGCTCCTGCTCACTGCGATATTCTAGTTTCATGGGCTGCACATGAAGATGCATGGTCTTGAATCACATCAGAAAAACCCACCCTCACATTAACTAGACTGGATACAGGGACAACTGACATGCAGCCCCATAAATAATGGTTTTCGTCGCAACTAGTGCATCAGAGAAAAAAACAGGAGTCTGTTTGAAATGAATTTAAAAAGTGGCATGCAGTCCACATGTGAACATTAATATGCAGTCTCTACTGATTGCTAAGTTTCACGCAGAAAAGGAAGAACAGGCAATCTTACCATCAAACCAGTCAATGGCTGCTTTAGCAGAAGGAGGGTCATCAAAAGATACTGTTGCTTCTCCCTTTGGTTTGCCTGTATCCTTATCTGTATACAGATTTATCATAAGTTTGCCAGTCTTTTTGTTAGTCTGGGGGGGGAAAAAAAGGTGTATTTCCTCAACATTCAGTTAATGGAGAAAACTGCTTGAGCCAGTTAACAGTAAGAGCTGTTATAATTAATTAGTGTTCACAGAGGAGATTCCTGGGGGCTAACTTACAGAAACAAAGTGGTTGATGGAAGAAAGCTGACTGCCCTCCAGCTCACAGCATGAACTTTAAAATGAAGTGGCCCCAGGCCTTGTTTGGACATTATTTGAGGTCAAGTACAGTGAATGAGAGCCCTGATTTGGATTTCTGAGGATAGGAAGAAAAGCCCTAAGTGAGTGGGTCATGGAGCATAATTACTTGTTGAAGCATTTGAGATTCTCTACTGATAGGGACATGTGGTAAGGGAATTGATTAGAGAATTAGGAATAGAAAAGAGAAACAGCAGCTGACATCTGTGCTAGTAAGTTGGTAGGACCAGCAATTTCTTTTTCTGTAAACTGTCATCTGCGACCCAGTAGGATAAAAGAAAGATCTACAAATTCTGGGAAATAAAAGGGAAGAAACATGCTGCTATTCAAGACACTTCCAACATATTCGATCTACAGGTTTCCTAATAAGAAAAGGAGTACTTGTGGCACCTTAGAGACTAACCAATTTATTTGAGCATAAGCTTTCGTGAGCTACAGCTCACTTCATCGGATGCTGTAGCTCACGAAAGCTTATGCTCAAATAAATTGGTTAGTCTCTACGGTGCCACAAGTCCTCCTTTTCTTTTCGTGAATACAGACTAACCCGGCTGCTACTCTGAAAAGGTTTCCGAATGATCTGTCACCACACACACCTTTATAATACCTATTTGCTTGAAATAATCAGCCACTTGATCTGTCGAAACACCTTCTCCAAGTCCTTGCACAAAGATGGTGTTGTTATCAGAGTTGTCAGATTCTGTATCTATTAAAAAAAGTAAATTTTTTTACCAAATGCTTTTGTACAGATTAGCCAGAAGGAGATGTTACATGCTGCAGCCGTTAAAAATGTTACTTCATCTGAGGTCAGAGAAAACCTCCATCATTTTAGACTCATGTGTGGTCCTGCAACATCTCCTTGGATACCTGGAGGATTGGGAGCTCTCATATTAACGAAGGGAGAGAAGTCTGAGGTCGTGCTGTTAGCGCTAACACCAACAGCTTCAGAAGTACAGGAAGATAGCCTTAGGATGCTACAGTACATCACAGAATGATTACATTGACTATCTGACAACTTTTCTCTGCACCTAGGACATTCAAGTAGAGTAGGCCCCAAATGCATAGATTTTAAATAAAAAAGAGGCCTATAAAATTTAACTGAAATACCACGGAAGACACAAAAGCACTGTATCAGCATAAAAGAATCAGAAAAATGAAACCAAAAATAAGTGTGAAACAGATTAGTCTACTTTCATATCCAAGACAGTGCAAAAAGTGAATAGCAATTGTAAAGAGTAATTCAGCTTTTGAAAAGTCCTTCAAGTTTTAGTGAAGGACTATGGTGAAACAAGTATAAAAATTAAAAGAATGTTGCCAAAATAATCTATATCAGAAAATTATCTATATTCAGCATCTTCAAGGAAAACAAGAACATCATCAGTTACTTGACTCAAGTCGATCCAGAATTCACTAGACAAAACTTGACTTTTACTTGCTGAGCAATGCGTTAAACATTAAAAGAATATGCTTGTATAGTCACATGCACCAGTATTTAACAGAGCTGATCTATCCCAGAAGAAAGCCCACCTGGTTAAACTACATCTGAATCACACAAAAATCCCAGCCACCCCACCTCTTTCCAGGCATGCATTTTGAAGTACATCAAATCATAGAAATGCAAGGTTGCAAGGGACCTAGAAAACTCAACAGGTCTAACCCCCCTGCACTGAGGCAGGACCAAGTAAACCTAGATCATCCTGATAGGTGTTTGTCCAACCTGTTCTTAAAAACCTCCAATGAGGAGGATTCCACAACCTCCCTTGGAAGCCCATTCTAGAGCCTAATTACCCTAACAGTTAAAAAGTTTTTCCTAATATCTAACCAAAATCTTCCTTGCTGCAAATTAAGCCCATTACTTCTTGTCCTACATTCAGTGAACATGAGCAACAAGTGATTACCATCCTCTTTATAACATCCCTTAACATATTTGAAGACTTAGGTTAAAAAAACTGGGGGGACCTGCTTTCTTCATAGGTCAGATTTCCTAAACTTTTTATTGCTCTCCTCTATTTCCAATTTGTCCATATCTTTCCTAAAGTGTCACCCAGAACTGGACACCGTTCTCCAGCTGAAGCCTCATGAGTGCCAAATAAAGGGAGACAATTACCTCATGTCTTACACTCGGCACGCCTGTTAATATACTCCACAATATTAGCATTTTTCACAACTGTATCACATTGATAACTCATGTTCAATTTGTGTTCCATTATCATCCCCTGATCCTTTTTAGCAATACTACCACGTAGCCAGTTATTCCCCATTTTGTACTGGCACATTCGATTTTCCCTTCCTAAGTGTAGTACTTTGCACTTGTCTTTATTGAATGTCATCTTGTTGTTTTCAGATCAGTTCTCTAACTGGTCAAGATTCTCCAAAGTGCTTGCATATGTTACAAATGCTATGAAGGATGAAGAGCTGCAATCCACACAATGCTTGTTTTCTTACCAGCATCTGATTTCTGTCCATAATCCCTTTGACCTGTAGAATGGGTAAAAAAAATGAAAGAAAGGCTACTTTAGCAAGGAAAGCCTTTTTACAAAGCTTGTTAAATAAGATAAGATATTCAAGCTACATATGCAATGTATCTAAAATCTAAGTCATTAACCAGAGATCTGGAGAATATTTAGATTAAAATGTTCAGTAGCAGGCATCTGCAGAATGTTAACACGTTCTTTAGCTTGCAGTCTATGGCATCTGCCACATTAGCATTATGCTGGTGTTTATCTTGCAAATGCTGGTTGTCAGACGACCAAGCAGTTTACCACAATTATTTTGTCACTAGTACCTTTCAAAGCAGCATTTGTAACAAAAAACCCAAAATCCGGTGAAGGTTGTAAATCTCCACAATTTCTTTCATGCAATTTGACAGAGTAGAAATCCAGTTTATTGTTAAAAGATTGACTTTTAAAGCACACAAACACACCAGCCCCAGAAAAACAGAAACGCTAGAATGCTTCTACTGGATAGTAATAAGATATTGGTGGCTTTTAGATTTATACAGAATTTCCACTGAAACATTTTGGATACTTGGCACTTACCACCAAAATTTTTGAAGCCACCACGGTCACCACCACTGCAGAGGAAAAATTGAAGAAATGATTTCTTCCTCAAGTCTCTACGTGCTGAGCCTAAGGCTCAATCTACACTTATCTGATCAAAAGTTATTGTCTAGTGGCTAAAGCTTCACCTCTATGTTTTGCACACTATTTATTTGTGTTCAGAGATTATTCTTTCAGATAGCTAATCTCCTAGGGCACGAATCCCAGAAACTAACCTCCAAAAGAATTGCTGAAACAAAGGTGGGTGTATACACTAATTAAAAAACCCTTTTCCAGCCCACAAGCCAAACGAATGCTATTTAAAACTGGGATTTAAAACAGAGGCATACTTTTTATAAAAATTAGTGGGCTTTACTCCAATCTAGCAGCTGCATGGATAGTTAATTACCACTTGTGAACTGAAATTAATTAATCTCTATTCTTATGCATTCAAGTAAATTTGGATAAATTAGTATTACTAAGCACACTCTGAAGTAGGATGTGTGAGGATCTGGGAATCTGTGCAACAATGTACTACTAGCATTTGACATTAATGATAAGGTGTGTGTATGAGAATGAGCTTCAATAGCAGAGGTCGTGAACTTTTAATTAATTCATTCTGAAACCTGTGGCACAAAACGTAGACCAAGTTAATAGCTTACACACACAGATTGCCAGGGAATGAGGGGAGTTTAGTTGATGTGAAGTCCCATTCCAAATTTAATGGTAGTAAAAGCCTGATATCTCCCACGCTTATTCTATTTAATGTGTGGTTCACGGTATTGATATTTCCCACATTTAACATTAACAACTAAATCCAGGTGCAAGGATTAACACACTCAATATTCAAGGCCTTTAGAAAAAGATCAGCAGCATTTTTAAAGTTAACAGCCAAGCCTTTCCAAGTTTACAAGACTGCCTGCTTGTGTGGGAGTGCAGGTTTTCCACAGCAGTTACCAGCAGTAAACTGGAAAGTTCATTTCTCATTGTGGGAACTCTTATGCAGAGTAACTAAGATAAAGAGAGTACAAGTAAAAATCCTCAACTAGCACTCCTTGCCTAACCCTTGGAGGTTCTGCCCCACAGCTAATGCACCAGCCACTGCAGTAGTTTATGATTAAAGTCTGGAGGGACTCCTAATTAACTCCAATCTCTCAACTTGTTAAGGTCCAAGTGTGGGACAAGAGCTCAAAATAAGGGACATTAGTAAAATAGGCTTGTGACGTTGCACCCCATAAGGCTTAATGGAAATATGCTTATGAATGTATATATGACATAACTGGAATATGTTTTATGCTACATATGCCATGTAACATCTCTCTGTAAAGGTTACGAATACATTCCTCCTATTTGTATGCATGTATCATTTTTGTATTTGAAGTTATGAATATTGGCTATATACTTGCCTGATTTCTAAGTAGCCTTAGTAGAGCATTTGGTCAGCTTCTTGAGAAAGGAATGTGCAAGTTAAATGCCCAGTCAAGAACCACTTAAGCCAACAATGAACTTGAAAACGCCAATCCACATCTGAGCTTTCCCAGGAAGGTGGCTTGGCTGGTAAGAAACTCAGTCATACGTGTACATGTGACTTGCCCATGTGACACCAAAACTCCATTTTGTAGCTGGATTCTACACAGGTGTATTCACCCACAAGAGAAAGTCTATTTAAGCCCGTGGGAGACCCCTCCATTTTGGTCTTCAGCTGGCTAAAGAGATAACCTCTCCACCCCCAAGGATACCTGGAAGAAACTGGAACAAAGACAGTAACTACAGGGAGTGAGAGAGATTGCTGGACCAGACTAGAAGGAGACTAGTCTGTAAAAGGAAGTTCACTGGAATTCCTCTAAGGGTGAGGTTTTTATCTGTATTCAGTTTTCTTAGACATAGATTTGCGTGTTCTATTTTATTTTGTTTGGTAATTCACTTTGTTCTGTCTGTTACTACTTGGAACCATTTAAATCCTACTTTCTGTATTTAATAAAATCACTTTTTACTTATTAATTAACCCAGAGTATGTATTAATACTGGGCCGGGGGGGAAACGACAGCTGTGCATCTCTCTCTATCAGTGTTACAGAGGGCGAACAATTTATGAGTTTACCTTGTGTAAGCTTTATACAGGGTAAAACGGATTTATTTGGGGTTTGGACCCCACTGGGAGTTGAGATCTGAGTGTTAAAGACAGGAACACTTCTTAAGTTGCTTTCAGTTAAGTCTGCAGCTTTGGGGCACATGGTTCAGACCCTGGGTCTGTGTTGGAGCAGACTGGCGTGTCTGGCTCAACAAGACAGGGTGTTGGAGTCCCAAGCTGGCAGGGAAAGCAGGGGCAGAAGTAGTCTTGGCACATCAGTTGGCAGCCCCCAGGGGGTTTCTGTGATCCAACCCGTCACAAGGCTATGAAGCATCAATATGGGATTCATTTCTTTAGGATACTCTATATACATTTTCTGATACAACAAATGTGAAGTGATGAATGCAAGATGTAATTTACAATTTTAAAAAGTCAAAAGTTTTCTGTGAGGTGACGGTAAATCTGTCTAAAACGAGGGCCAGGATTTCATTAATCATTATGTAAGCTAGCTTTAAAGACTTATTACCATATAAGGAAAACAGCTGTTATATCATGACAAAACCTTGCAGCAACTGCTGTTATATTTACATTCATGGAATATTACCTTCAGCTAGGATCTATTTTCATGAACTTGCTGTTGACTTTCAAATGTTATATATACACACAAAGTTATTTGAAACACTAAACGGCAGACATTCATATGCAATTATATTCAGCTGCATGAAAGATAAAAATGTATGGGTTCCAAACACTATTTACAGTAGCCTCTGCTAAAGGATGGATAATTTTAAAGACTGATGATAAAGCAAGAATGGTGATCACAAAAATTCTATTGCAAACACACTTCTGCCACCCACAATTCACTTCAATCCCCTAAGAACCGACCAACAGGTTTCCTCGTATCCTTCTTATTAAATGTCAGTTAAAAACTTTGCCCCATTGGCATATTAGCTCAGAACTTGGTACACTGATTTATAGTGAATGAATCAGTCACGCAAATTTTGTCTTCAAGATTTCAAACTCTGGATTCCTTCCCCAGTTCACCAGGACTGCACGATTCAGAACGTGCATTTTTTCTGGTTTGTAAATATACAACATGAAAGATGTAGATAGAGAAATAAGACACTTATTTACAGTAAACAATCAGGATGTTATGGAAAATGAATACCGTGAGTAGAAAATGTATGCCCCAGAATTCAAGAAGGTGACTGAGCTGGATATGTAATGCCTGAAGCCACAGGCTGAAAGCATTACTACCCAACAGAGATCATTTTTGCAACTTATAGACTGTTTATATTTTTACTATACACCTCTATCCCAATATAACGTGACCCGATAGAACATGGGTTCGCATACAACGCGGTAAAGCTCCAACACACTGCTCTGAGCAGCGTGTTAAGGATGCCGAGCCGGGGCCGAACGGTTGGATAAGGGGCAGAGGGTCTCGGGGCGGTCAGGGGCTTCCCCCCGCAGGGTCTGGGAGTCAGAAGCTGTGGGGGGGCCCTTTTGGGGGCCCCGCAGTCCCAGAGTGGCCCGGGGGATTTTGAGGGGCTGGGAGCAGCCCGCTCAGCTTCCCTTGCCCCAGCCCCAGCCATGTCACTTGGGGGTGGGGGCTTGGGGGAAGGGATCCCCCCCCGACACTCACCGGCAGAAGCGGAGCAGCCCTGCCCCAGCCCGCTCCACTCCACCAGCTCCCAGCCGCGGCGCTCTGCTTCCTGCCGCAGGTGAGTGCGAGACCTTTCCCCAACCTCCCGCCCTCCCGCGACACGGCTGGGGCCAGGGCAAAGAAAGTGGAGCGGACTGTGGCCGCGTCACTCCGCTTCCCGCCGCTGGTGAGTGCGGAGGGCGTCCTTTCCCCAACCTCCCCACACTCACCGGCGGCGGGAAGCGGAGCGCTGTGGCTGGGAGGTGGCGGAGTGGAGTGGCCAGGGGCCACGTTGCTCCGCTTCCCACCACTGCCAGTAAGTGCCTGTCAGGGGGCGGGGGGGTGTGGCTAGTCAGGGGACAGGGCAGTCAGGGGACAGGGAGCCGGGGGGTTGGGTAGGGGGTGGGGTCCTTTGGGTGATTAGGGACAGGGTCTCTGGAGGGGGCAGTCAGGGAACAAGGAACCGGGGGGGGGGGGGGGGGGGGGGCGCAAAGCAAGTGCGATATAACACGGTCTCACCTATAAACGTGGTAAGATTTTTTTGGTCTCCCGAGGACCGCGTTATATTGGGGTAGAGGTGTATTCTGTAAAAGTGTATTGTTGTCCTAATGTGCTTCAGTGTTGGTTATTCTCTGCTATGTCTCATGTGACCAACTGAACTAATGTATCTGTATTAGTTAGATGGCAGACCTCTTGGATGAATGTAAGTGACAGATTTTCCTCTTTCACATGTACTTTAGTATTACATTTTCCCCTGAGATCGTTGCAAATAGCTGCTGGGGACCCAGGGACTTAAACATCTTATTTCTCACCTTCCCAACATGAGTTTAGGTTTCTTAAGAAAGAGAAGAGGTGCATGGATATGGATCCAAAATGCTGCACTAAGTGAGGGAAAAGTCACATAGACCTGTTTGCTCTAAACAGCTGATGCTGTGCAGCCTCACATTTACCATGAAGACCTAGTTAAGAAGACAGTCTCAGCAACTGGACTGTTTGGCAATACATGGATGCAACAGAACACACACCCCTGTCCTGGGATGTGTGTAACATAACTAGTATCACACTGTATACTGCCTTTTAGAAGCTTTATATATATAGACTGAATATGACAGATAATCAGCTTGAGTTCCGGTTTTTAAAACATCCTTTAATCAGTCAGAAAACTAGCAAAAAATTCAGCCATATCACCAATGCAAAAAATTGAATTCTAGGCAGCCAAAGTGAATCCTAATCACCATTCACAAAAATTAACCCTAATGTCACAAAAATGCTGTCATTAGATTTTTCTTGTAAGCTGGTATCCACCCATCTTCATTTATTTTCAAACCTATTGGCAGAGTCTGGTGTGACATTGCACTCCATACGTTTTATGGAAATATGCTTATGAGTGTGAATATGATTTAACTGGAATATGCTTTATGCAAAAGGTCTCTTGTAAGGTATCATAATGAAGGTTATAAACTAGTAAATATATTCCTCCTATTTGTATGCATGTATCATTCTTGTATCTGAAGCTAGAAATATGAAGTATAACTCTGAGGTCCTACTGTAATTATGCAAAGTATGGGCCATTAATGGTGGTTTAGAACCTTGATGGCTCCCATTGACTAAGGACAATTGGTTGTAAATGGTTTATTTATCTGCAAACCTTCCTGTGTACGAGTGGGCCAACCAAGGAAGAATAGAGACTAGGGGTCTTACAGTGACATGTGACCATGTCACCTGATAATGAAATTCATCTTAAATCTGGTACTTTTCCATTTACAAGGGGGGCAGTAGTGTCATGGAGCCAGGCTCATACTCAGAAGGGGCCCTGGCCTGCTCTGCTTGCACTGTGCCCTGAGCCCCTGGGTCCGGGGCAGGTGGGATGCTCTGGCCATAGGGAATCCGGGGGGTGGAGGGGGAGGTATTCTGGTGTTCAGCAGTGGGGCTGCGTGGCATGGCATGGGCCCACCCCTGAGGGGAAGGGGGCATGCTGGCAGCACAGGGCCGGGTGGGCCACTGTGCATCTGGCAACTGCCTGTTTGTAAATAGTGCCCTTGCACTGGGCTGGGCGGAGTGGGGCTGCCCTGACATGCCATGCCCCATTGCCGCTTGCTGGCCCCTCGCTCTGGGGACCAACCCCCTCCCCCTCCCATGCTCCTCCCCCCCCAAGGGGGGCCCACAAATATGTTTGGCACCGGGCCCACAAAAGGTTAATCCGGCCCTGAGAGGGGTGGAGACCCAGAAAGAAAAGATTCCTGCCTTGTGACAGAGCTATAAAATGGGGTGGAGCAGGCTGCCAAAGTGGGCTGCCAGTCATGAGAAAACCCCTACTTACCACCTGAAATGTCTGCTGGAACTAACAACAACTGTACCAGGTGAAAGGATTGGGCCCAAACTAGGAAGGAGTATAGTCTGTGAAAGAAGCTTATTGGAACATCTTTGAGGGTGAGATATTACCTGTAATCAGTTTCTTAATGTATTAGGCTTAGACTTGTGTGTTTTGTTTTATTTTCTCTTCGTGACTTACTTTGGTCTGTTATTACTTGAAACCATTTAAATCCTATTTTTTATACTTAATATCACTTTTGTTTATTAATAAACCCAAAGTAAGTGATTAATGCTGGGGGAGCAAACAGCTGTGCATCTCTCTCTATCAGTGACACAGAGGGTGAACAATTTATGCATTTACCCTATATAAGCTTTATACAGAGTAAAACAGATTTATTTGGGGTTTGGAACCCATTGGGAACTGGGGTCTGGGTGCTGGAGATGTTTTCAGTTAAGTCTGCAGCTTTGGGGGCGTGGCCCAGACCCTGGGTCTGTGTTGCAGCAGGCTAGTGTGTCTGGCTCAACAAGGCAGGGTTCTGGAAGTCCCAGGCTGGCAGGGAAACTGGGCTCAGAGGTAATTTCAGCACATCAGGTGACAGTCCCAAGACAGTCTCTGTGACCAAACCTGTCACATCAGGAATAACAGCTGCTAGAATCTTAGGAGTACAAATATCACCAGTGTTCCCAAGATCATGGTTGAAGCAAGCAGCATCTTTCAGCTAAAATTCTTCAAATAGCTTTACTACTCCCTTTTTATCAATGATGCATACTTGTATTGTCTTTAGAGGGCTTCAAGCAATAAATGTTCCTTTCAAAGAGAAAAAAGCTGCAGATATTGGAACAAGTGGCATTAAAAGCCAAAGGCCAAATTCTTCCCTCCAATATGCACCTAGACTTCTCATTGAGCACAATGGGAGTTACTTGCAGGGACATAGCTTTCTAAATATAACTGAAATGAGAACTGACTATTTAGCACAGCACTAAAGACACAGATTCTGCTAACTATGGATTTTACTTCTATCAAAGTATTAAATTTATGCTAGTATAAAGAAACAGCTGCAGGAAGTGACCTACTTGGAAGTGTAATGGGGATACAAAGAGATGAGAAATCACTATTGTTATCTAATGAAGTTCCATACAAACAGTTATTTATTCACTGAACTCCATAAACCTGTGTCCCTGTTTATTTTCTTCCAAACTCTGTAAAGCCTGAACATGAACGTACAGAAACCTAATAACGTAATATTAATTCTAAACACAGATGGCATGATAATACAAGCCACTATGGCTGTACGACAATTTCTTGGTATTAGATTAGGCTCAGTCCCCACACAAAGGAACTAAATATAACAAATAAGCAGCAATGCATAATTTTCACTTGTAATATAATAAAGTTAAAATCAGGTTTAGATTTAATCACACACAACCAAGAAAATCCTATGTTTAGCAGTGTGATAACTCAATGACTGAGTGGAACAAACTCTGTTTTACGTTGCACAAGAAGCTGCATGGGTGTAGCCAAATTTTCAGTGTAATCTGAAGGCAGAACTTCACCCATTGAGTCCACAGATTCTGATACAAGGGGACAGAACAATTATGGTTGCTCCATTGACACTGCACTAATTGAGTGACTTTTTCTGGATTTTAGGTACTCCCCCCCCACACACACACACACTTCCATAGCACCTCTCATCTAATGGGCTGGAGACATTTTGCAGAAAAGGATTAAGTACCACAACAACCTGAGAGACACATTCTCTATTTTCCAGAGAGGAAAAGTGATTTGCTCAAAGAAGAAAAACAAGCTGGAGGCAGAGCCAAAAACAGAACTCAGGACTCCTCAGTCCTAGTGCTGTGTTCTAACCGTAAGAGTACAGAATGGGTGGAGGGGAGGGGAAAGGGCATATCGAACAGTTACTACGTAAGTGCCAGCATGACCTCTCCCTAAAATCAGTGCATCTCAAGCGATAGGTGATGGTTTTGTTTGGTTTCAGTTGTAAATTTTTTTTTTAAATGGTTTTATAGTATAGATTTAACATTTGTTCTTAGCTAAAGTCTGGCACAAAGGATCTCAGCAGTCTATTTTAAAAAACAACAAAAATGGAAGTTTGGATGGATTGTTATTTTGCATCTAGAGTTCCAAGAGATCCAGCTCAAAACCACTTTTAAAAAGAAAAAAAGCAATTATCAGACCACTGGTTACTTACCACGATGCAAGCATTTGGGGCAGAAGTTAACTACTGAATTTGAATATGGGTTACTGGATTTGAGCAGCAATTTTCATATAAAGCTCTTTCCCCCAAAGCTGCTTGACTCTGCACATGCACAGGAAGTGAACTGAATGCTGTAGGCATTAAGTAAGGTACATTTTTGGGAATCCCTGCACATTATCTTGAAAGCAATTAATTCATTTGTTAAGTGTCAGGACAATATTACACATTTTAAGAAGCATCTATATTTTCAGCTACTTTTGTCCAAAATGCTTATGGAAACAATAAGCTCTCAAATTGTTTAAGAACAATAATTTGGTTTTGTCCCACACAAAAGCCTGGAATCGCACAAATACAGATATGACTCCACACCTAGCAATCCTCCCTTGTTAAAAAAAATGCTAGCAAAGAAAGTCAGGACAGTGCCAGCAAAGGCACTAACTGCTGCTGGCATTTTAACGACTCTGTTGCTCATCATGGCTCACAGTAGGGTTAGACTAAGTCAGGGGTAGTCAATGGGTGGACCATGGGCCAAAGCTGGACCGCAAGACCCCTTTGAACAGACCCCGAAATCTTTTTGTTTATTTATCATTATTACTTTATTATTTCTCTGAAGTCTGGACCTTGACTATACCCTGACCGAAAAATTCGGACCTGGACTAAGTGGTAAGAACACCCGTGGCTGGACCACCCGCCTGTCACTGTTACCATCAGGGGAGCGAGAACATCTTTATGAACAGCTAATATGCAAAGGACATTCATCCACTGTAGTCTCAGATTAGCTAATGATTTCATGCAACATCCAGGAAAAGTGTAAAGAAGGCACTTCAGACAAAACGTTACAGCATCTTTAAAGAAACGTATTTAAATTTTTAAGTTGGAAATGTTTAGTGCAACCTAAGGGCTGGTCTAACTTTTTTTAGACCACTAACTGCAAATGTTTAAACCTATATAGTTATATCAGTACAAAAACTGTGTTTAGACAAGCCTTTAGAGTTAAATACTTCCTGATATTACTGGAAATATCCCATTTAAGTGTTACCATGCAAAACACTATCACAGTCAAACACTGTGTAACAAATAACCATCAGAAGTAGCCTCAGCATATGTGCACAAGTTGCTTTTAGGTTTGGGCTGATTTTTGGGGGGGGGTGGGGGGGGTCGGGGGGGAGTGTGCGCAAATATTGTTCTCAGGACTAAAAGCAGGGATCTGTTACCTTATTAAAGTTGTTCTCCTTCCACCACATTATTTTGTGATTGCAAACAACTCAAGCTTTTGTTAGAACTTGGTCAAGAAGTGTTTGAATGTGGAGTAAAAACTGACTTTTTAGGAGTAGAAACCTTAATCAAAATAGAAGACAACTGCATCTAGGCTGAAAAATTCTAGGACATATTTTAGTTTGAGTCATTAAGCTTAAACACCATCGCTGTGCTGTGCTGAACAGAGGAAAACAGAATCATTAAAAATGGCTCCATTCCCCTCCCACTAATACATTCCTTCACATTTTTCAACCCCCATCCACACTCTTTTCCTTTCCTGAAAGTGGATGTCAAGCAATGGGATCAACTATATTTACATGCCAACATGATTATTTACACATCTGTTGAAACAACAGTAATGCGGGAGTGATTTATTTATTTATTTTCCTGGCTTCTGTTCCACCACCTTGCAAAACACACCAAGCTTGTTTTGAATGGACATTGTCCACCAGTTGTATGTCTTTTGACACTTACTTTAAAATTTCTTCACTAAAAGAGGCTCAACGACAAAGACAAAAAAAATCTGGTTTTATCACGGGAGTTATAGAGACCCTTACCCACAATGAAGCAGCTACAATATTCTTAACCTCAATTCTAACTGAAACTGCACATCTGAAGAGGGTTTGCTGCCTGTGAAGCTTACACTATACAAAAGCTGCCAATTATGAAGGAGCACAGAGTTCGCTCACTTCTAAGATCCATCTAAAATGAGTTTCTAGTAACTTTGATACCATATACCAAGTCAAAATATTCAAGATCCATATACACCATCGAACTGGTTACAAAGAAGAATAATGTAGGACCAACCTAGTTAGAACATGACTTGGACATTCCTATATGGATGGGATCAGAGTAAACCATGTTATAACCAGGTTAAATAACATGATCTCATTTTTATTTCAACTATGAGAAACACAACCATTTTCATAATATAAAAGGGAGCACTAAGTCTAATATTACAAGAGAATCTATGGAAAGCGTTCTAAAAAATATCCATTCAGAGAAATACCACATTTGCATGTGAAAGGCAGTCCTACAACATTATGAGACGTGGTTATTTTACTTAAACCTCGACGGCTCCCCACAAACAACAGGATATCTACTTCTCATTCCACCTCAGCAGATCTAGCACTAACCCAAAGCAGCCCCATGTGGCAGTGGAATGGTGGTGTTAATAAACAACAGTTCATGGGTTGCTGGTAGCTTTAATTTCTATTTGACACTGTCTTGCTTTACATCTGTAGAATTGCAACTCAAAACTGTAGGTAGCAGGTATAAATTAACAGCTTCTTTGCATCTTTGCTAACTTTATATGTAGTTTGGGCAGTTTAAATGGATTTTAAAACAAAGGCCCCCAATCCTGCAAACTCATGCATGTGCATGAACGCTATACATATATACAGTTAAGCACGTTCATAAGTCTGTCTTTGTAGGATCAAGGCCTAAGTCAGCTGTAGAAACATTTACAGTAAGTATAAAAACCTGACATCTAGTAAAGGCAAATAAACTGAATTAGAAGGCCACCATCGTTTTAGTTTGATAGCTAAAACAGTGACAGAAAAACGTAGCTAAGCTGTTGAATTCCTTCAGGTTCATGTTTGTTTATTCAGTCACTACTTCAGAGGAAATACTGGGGGAAAAAAGTAGTCAAGATCGAGTAATCTGAGTCTTTCTGCTTTATTAAAGACATTAGCCAAACCTTGCATATCATCTGTAATAATACTGGCCTTCTTTGTAAAGCACACTGAAATCTATTGATATAAAGCACTCTATAAGACTTGGTGATATTACTGTAATAAGTCACCATATACAGAAAATGCTTTCCTGCCAGAGGGTTATCTGCCATTAGGCTGCAGAACCTTGGCTCTAAATTCTATTTTTGTGCCTTTCTCTCTCTTTTTTTTTTAAAAGCATCTAGAAAGAATCTTGGTTTATAGCATGTAAAATACTTGATGTCAAAGAGTGGTCTCTTTGAGAAGCCTTGTATCACAGCCATTAGATATAAAATGTAGCCAAGTGTCTTTATGATCATCACTTTAAGTCTTGTCCTATTCCAATATAAGTAATGTTCCCTGGGCTAAATCTTTAGTATTTCAGTGCAGGCTGATCAGTGTAATTTTAGGAAGCAACAACCTTCTGTTTTCTGTGCTCAAAGATCTGAATTGTGTTATCTTAAACACTGAAACCAAAGCAACTAAATAGCAAGATATTACAAATACATTTGCAGGTATTGGGATTAGATCACTTACGTTAATCCAGACATATGACCTCTTCCATCCATTTCATATCCCCCTCTACCTCCTCCCTGTGAACCGCCGTATCCTCTATTATCTTCTCCATACCTACTCTTTTCACGTGGACCATCTAGACAACCACAAAGTATGTGTAAATTGAATGGCAAGTTTATACTAAACCCATTGCTTAAATTTTCCAGTTAAAAAATAAATAAGACTTTCGTGTTTTAAGCTCTTTTCTTGCATCTGTTCCACACAATCACAAGGCCTAAATCAAGTCCTGATTTATCTCCCTAGAGTACTATGGGACGTGATATTCCTTAGAATGTGGATGCCACCATATTCTGGTACATCACATTTTGCAGAAAATAAATTCATAGCGACTAAAATCCCAGCTGAGTTTCTCCTACCCTGAAAAAGACAGACATGTAAATAGTTCGGTTAAAGGCTACGTTTTAATCTTCACATCACTTGTTTGTCAAGACAGAAGCTGAGACATTGGTGCTGTGATAGATAAGTAAAGCAGATCAGACCACTGTCCAGGGAGGTAAAAACAGATTCCAAGGTGCCTAGTGCCTGTGCATATGGAGATATTTCTTCCCTCCACTTCCCAGTAACCCTCCAATACTGGCAGGCAAATAAGACCACAAAGCCCTGGAATATGGAACCAGCGACAGTCAGCTCTGGCCCTGCAGCTTCCACAATACAACTGAAGGAGAGAGAAAGCCTTTCCCCCCCCATCAAGTCTCCCACTTTTTCTGCCTTTACTCCACCTGCAGCTGCAAAGTCTCTTATTCTCCTCCTCCCCCCATGCTGCTTCAGACTCACCATCTTGCTTCACTCCCCACTTGTATCTAGTCTGGAAAAGAGTGTAGTAAAGAAGAGAACCTGCAGTGACAGCCACCAGGGCAGAAGGATGTAACTAAGCTGCTGCAAGCTGATGGGAGAGAGTAAACAGAGGGAGCAAAAGCCTCAGGTAACTACAGGCTCCTTTTCCTTAGCAGCTTTGACAAAGTGGCAGAACTTGAACAGGAGCAGCTTCCTTCTCATAGATTCTGCGCATAGGACGCAGCTCCCTTTCAGAGCCCCTCTTCTTTTCAAACGTACTTTAAGGAGAGGAGGGACAACAAACATTCTTTACATGCAGGGAAAGTCATTTCATCTGCCTGTCAACTCCCTGTACAGAGCTTTGATCTCCCATGCACACAGCCAGACCTTCACATCCAGCCAGTCTTAACAAAGAAGTGACACAGGGCAGCAAATTTGCAATATCTCTAAATATCTTCATTTTTCCCCCTCAAAAGGCAACTGTGCTCCTAGACATTGGAAAGGATGGAAAGCCTTTCTGGTGGGACTCACCCTTTATAGACATTCACTTCCCTCCCTCCTCTTAAAAATATAAAAACACTCCAAATGAAAAACATCAAGGGGGCTGAAAAAGGGCACGCCAATCACCTGATATTGTTTAATTTAACTAAGGCAGCTGCAGGCTTGGGATGAAGATTCTTATAACATTAGTGTTGATCAGGGCACCCACCCTCAAATCTAAAGTGAAAACCTTTCTTCCCACACATAAGGAAGAAAAAGGTGAAAAAAGTTTCAGGGATCAGAAAACTCACACATAGGTGCGGACACAATTTTTGACCCCACCAAGTCATGAGTAGTTAGTAAGAGTTCTCCATCTCCATCATTCTACAAGAAACACTCACCAAATTGGAGAAAAAGACTTTCACTGCTTTCCATCTCCCCCAAATAATAATCTGTATGCAGAAACCCAAAACGTTTCATATCACAAAACAGAACGAAGTTCTTCAATTTAACTTGGCTAAAGATTGCTATACTCATTCTGCATGCTCTACCTTGCATGTTGTGACTGTAGCTTTCCTTTTGCTGTGATTGATAGGATTTCTGATGCTGACCATATGAACCTTGCTGCTGATCATAGCTTGACTGCTGGTCACATGAGCCCTGCTGCTGGCAATAGTCTGACTGTTGGTCATATGATCCTTGCTGCTGACCATAGCTCGACTTGGGTTCATATGAAGAGGCTCTTCCACTGAAAATAAAGAGGAATAATAATTTAATTATTAGACACTAAACAGAGTTTATATTCCCAGTATAGAGAGAGCAGAATAATGGCTAAAAATGCATAATGATTCTGATCAGACTTCCTAGTCTTGATTTCCTTCAGGACTCAAAAATAAAATACAAACCCACAAAACCACCACCTTTATTTATACAGAAATACCACACTGTTTGACTTGGCTAGGTGTGGCTTCAGATGCAGGGGAGCAGAAACGCGTGTATTATCATCACATCATCTGTTTAACAGCAGAAACAAACCAACAGAAAATGCTATTAACACCATAGGAAACATGGGTTTTGTTTTATTGTTTTCTATTGATGACTTTAGCAATCATAGTGAAAATCCAGACAGCTAATGCAAGCACTGTTCCTCCTGGTTTACACCTACTTCCACCAAGATCCTGGACCACAATCAGCCTCAGAGTAACTCCATCAAAATCAAAAGAGTTACACAGAGGATGAATTTGGTCCTCCATGCTATTCGGGATAAGAAGATTGAATCCAGATGCTTTCCCAAAGAAAGACAAAGTAAATTATATTAAATATGAAGTTCTAGCTATAAATTTCCCAAACTCTGAAAAGTCATTCTTCCAGAAAACATCTGGGTACAAATGGGCAACCAATTTTATAAGATACCTGGGG
Source organism: Chelonia mydas (assembly GCF_015237465.2). Lineage (NCBI taxonomy): Eukaryota > Metazoa > Chordata > Testudines > Cheloniidae > Chelonia > Chelonia mydas. The sequence goes on along the minus strand of NC_051257.2, from coordinate 19,785,383 downwards.
ATTCAAATCTCAAACACCCTAGAAGAACTCGACATTTAAATGTCAAACCACTATTTCAGCAAATGAAAAGATCGGGAGTACTGGGGGCAGTATGCAATTTCTTAGTTGGGGAGAAGAGCCACAGTCAAAATGAGTATTTTGCCAAGGGATCTCTTTCTTCTTTCAAAATCTTCTTGTAGTCATTCCAGATAAAACTGTAGCAGAAATACCATGGATGATGTTAGAATTTATACGGAATAAGAAAAGACCAAGAGTGAGTGCAGATACCGTGTACAGATCCATTAAGCAGCCAGCTCAAAGCAGTAGCAGATTAGAGGTGCTCTAACCCAGCCAACAGTGGGTCTTTACTGAAGAAAAAAAATTTTGGCAGTGTAAATACTGCTAGGCTACCATGGATCAATAAAAAATTCACACCCTCCAGAAATGTACACACATCCTTTAGCAAAGGCTACTCTATGAGTTTGGGATAGAACTACAGAGAAGTTCTTTTTCCTTGCCAACTACACCAATTACAAATAATCCAGCTCTTAACCCACATCATGAACCAGAGAAGTTTAAAGACTGGTACTATTCAGTACAGAAAACAGCACATTTGTCCAGTTTTTTTGGAAAATTTATATTTGACAGACATGCCTGATTACACATTTAAACAATCACTTTAATAAAAAAATAATCACTAGAAACAACATGTTCAAGCAGGCTTGAATGGTGTTATGATGCTCACTGTAATATGGCAACACCCTGGTAACCAGAGAGCTCTAAGGAGTATATTATTTGTATAGTGTCTCCTTAAACAAAAGGTCAGCTTTAATGGTTTTGTTTGATATTTACATGTGAAAGATTTGTAAACCTGTTAAAACTTCCAAAATAAACAAACAGTAGTTAAACCACAACAAAAAGATGGTCTTTATCCACTTCATGATTGCTAAAGCTTCCTGCTGTTGAGACAAACATTAGACCCCTACTCCAGTCTGCTTTCCCTCCCTTATTCCTAAATCAAGCCGCCTGAACAGGGAAAAACAGCAGGCAATTGGTATTTAAAGTCTTCAGTTGTTAAATATCTAGATTGTCCTACAGTGTCCTGGCACTGAATTGGTTTACATACAATTCTGTATAGTCAAGCATTTGTATCTGTGACTATAAGATTAGTGACACCTTCCAGCTCCTCTCCAGAGGAGTCGTGCAAAGTATCTTACAGTGAAAGTAGGCGGCCCTTAAGAAAGTCAAATACCTCAAATGTCTATTGATGTTGTATTTAGAGCATTTAGATCATATTGTAGTGGTAAATAATCTTTAGTTTAAATTAAACACTATCCATGGTGTCAACAATATAAGCAATAAGGAAGCCACAAATTATCAGGACAGAGAATTGTTAGAAGAACAGACAATTGCTAGTATGACTGTTTAACCCATTTATCAGAAAATTACATTTCCATTTAAAAGCTTCCAGAGTTGAGAGTTGGAGGATGTTCTTAAAGGTTGCTCCAATAAGTTTCCAAATATAGCTACTTAACAAGGTATCTCTGGCAGACAGTGCTTGAAACTTACATGGTTAACTTTATTTCCTTACCCTCCAGATGATTCTTTTTGTTGCTCCTGATTGCCATAAGACTGTTGGCCATATGAGCTCTGATTCTTATTTTCATAACCAGATCCTCCACCATATCCTTGTTGTGAAGTTTGTCCATAACCTGAAAATTGAACAGGAGAATTTTTTACGTAATCAAACCATGAATATTTACTAGACAGTAAATTCAGCAAGCTAGCCAACCTGTTTGACTTTGTCCATAGTTTCCTTGATAACTTCCATAGTTCTGTCCATAAGAGGAACTCTCCCCACTCTGCCCATAGCCAGAATAACCCTGTAATTTAGAGAAAGATTTCAAGCAGAGGTCAGATCCACTAGAGGAAATAATGTCTTTCCTTGTCTAGACCGGGGGCCTGCATCAGTGCAGCTCTATTCCACTGATGACTGAAATTGGGCTATTTCTTAATGCAGACAAGTCAACCCAACAATCATCTCTTACTCAGGAAAAAAAAAAAAAAAAATTGAGAAGCACAAATTGTATTTCAACTTACCTGTGGTGCTTGTCCATAATTTTGATTGCCTTGACTGCCATATGATGAATAGCTGTAAAATATAGAATTTTTCAAGTAAACTTGTATCAAGTATTAGATAAAATAAAATACACAGTATAAGGAAAAGTATATAGTAAACTATGCTACGTAAACTGCAAGTTTCTTGTACTTACTGTGATTTGGGAATATTTCTAATTTAAGTATTTGGCTTTTATGTACTTAATCTATGTGCCTACAGTGATAAGCAGATTAGAAATGCAGAGATAAAATAATGGATGACTAAGATGAAAGATTTGGTAGACAAAAGCTGGAGAATTTAAACTCAGATTCTGTTTCAAGTATAGATTTTAGGGTATAGGAGCTGAGCCTTATTGTAATTTTCCAGAATATCCTATAATGAAAATGAATCTTATATGAATCCAAATTATTCAAAATTAAAGAACACTTAAAAAGGTCAAATACAAAAACACAAAAAGCATACTAACAGATTTTAAGTCAGTTGCCTTTTAATCAATTACTATTCCTCTGATAATTTGCTGAGGAGTCTAACAATATTGTAGTTCATCCTCATGAAAAACTGCACCAGCTTCAGACTATATTTACTTGATATTGTCCCATTTTACTGAATCCATCATGAACTTCACAGAAAAGTTATGAACTAAAATAAGGTACTGTTCAGCTGTGTATAACATACATTGCTATGACCTATTTAACCATGTGTTAATGTACACACACATACTGCAGACACTTTCACTAAAACAGTCAGGTGTATCCAGGATTTGAATACTTTTGTAAAGGAATACTATTATCGATAATATCTTTTTCACAGTTCAGACTGTAATACTGCATAGATTCCAGAATTAATGTAATTTCTGCAAATGTGCATAAACCCAGTTGTAGTCCATTTTTCCTATTTCAATACAACACTTTTAAATATCAATTTCTCATGGTGAAAACCAGATTTACGCCTATATCCTGCTATTGGATCTCCATGGGGAGAGCCCCAGCAAATTCACTGGAACTATGTATGGGCATAAAGGTCTGCCTGTGTAGATCCAATTGAAGAACTGGGGTTTTAGAGTTATAACACACAAACCAGCTACTGTATTTACATTCTATGTGCAGCAGAGAGCCAAATCCCTACAATTGGTTAGAAGAGGCATTCTGGGAACAAAAGAGCTTAAGAGCCACTTGTCCAATAACAAAACACATACAAGTGATTGTGAAGCAGCCCTGTAAATTTAAAATGCATGGGATAGATTGTCACATGGAAAACAACTGTGGCTATTTTATGAATCAGCTTTTAAACATTCTTAGCTATGAATTTATCAATTTCAGGGAGCACAAAGGTAGGTTTTAAGTTCTTTCAACTAGTTTTGGGAAGAACATTTACCTTACTTGACACTTCTGACTACCTATTTTGCTCCAAGTCTTACTACTTACCATATCTCTGACTACCCCACAAACACCTTAAGAAAGTAACAAAAAGAAAAAAATACTTGTGTATATTTATGGCATCATCCACACACACTTTCAAAAGTACTTCATATGTTATGTCATACATACCTCTGCTGCTGGCCCCCAGATTGACTGTAACTTCCAGAATCTATTTAAAAAAAAAAAGAAAAGAAAAAAAAACGTATTTTAGTAAGAAGCATGGAGCGTTTCTGATTCACCCAAATGAGACCTCAACTCTAGAGCACCTAGGTAAGGACTGACAAGAAAAAGTCTCGTAAATAGAGTCAAGATGGTAAGAACCAAAGGCAGAAGTTAACGGTTAATCCAGAATTTCTTCTAAGTCATTTACAGATTTTCAATGAATTCAAAGAAATGAGTTTTACATAAAAAAAGTCAACCTATGCACGCATATGTATGTTTATTACACAGTTTTTAGAGCAGTCAAAATGGACAGTCACCAAAACAGCAATGTGTCAAAGTGAAGTCATTAAAGGACATCAAGTTTAAAAACAAAGACATTTCTTTGAAAATCTTTTATCTATTACTTTCAGAAGTAGCTCCTAAAATTATTGTAAATGAAACAGAGAAAAAAAATTATTTTCTTGGGTTATTTTGTGCACTGGACAGTATTTATCAGTTTAGTATTTTCCTTTTATAGTCAACCTGTCTCCCCTTTTGTCTGCAAGAGAAAACAGGTGAGAGAAAATCATTTTTTAAAATCTGTTTGTAAAACAACAGAACTAATAGTGGGACTCAGGCAAGTGCAGTACTCGTAACTACTTTCATCTTGCGTTTTGAAATATAGATTTACTTTGATGACACCACTTTAAGTCTCAAGGATCGCATGACTAATGAACAGGCACCCTCTGATGGCTAGAGAACGAAATACCATTATCAATTAAGAGTACATCATAAACATCTTAAAATAAAGTAAACAGACAAAGCCAAATCTGTCAGTTTTATCTGATGTCCATATTAAGACAATGGGTTAGGTTAGAGAGCTTTTCTTGGCAAAGGAGCAGAGGGCAACGTGGAATTTGGGGGAGCATTAGTGGAAAGAAAGACCCCCGCACCCTCTCCCATGACATTTCCCTGCCTTTTGGCAGTGGCAGAAAAATTATAATCACCAGCACAAGCCAGACAGAAACCCCAGTTTTGGTTGTTCATTTACAAAGGATGCAAGTTGTCCGAACAAAGGTCAAGACTTTACTACTCTACTTACAAATGATGGAATCTTTCTGATAGCAGGCAAACAGATTCAGACAACACAAGTACATTAAAAAAATGTGGCTTTTGAGGGAAAAAAAATCTCAGAACCACGGTAATTAAGATCAAGTTAAACCTGTACTTTGTAAGACATCTTAATAAGGATCCTGAGCAGCAAAATCTGCACCTGAAGCTCCCCAGAATATACTATTACCACATAAAGTCTACGAATCTAGACTTTAAAAGCTATCAGAGAGCAACATTAGGGTGAGCATGCCCATTGCCTAGGTATCAGGGATTTAATATTCTGAAGTGTGAATTGCCTTTCCCTGATAGATTAGGCCTACCATGTTCCTCTACAACAGTTACGGATAAAGGTGGATTTCCTTGGCTTTTTACATTTTAATGGCTGATACCATTTACAATGTGTAAATGTCAAAAACTCTTGATAGACCTGGTGAAATGGTATCTGTTAGAGCAGTGGTGGTCAAAGGCGAACCACAGCCACCGGGAGCTGCGGTGGGCTGTGCCTGCGCACGGTCAACGTCAGCAAAATGTCTTGCCACCCGCAATCATATTACCTTGATGGGCCGCATGCAGCCCACAGGCTGCCCACCACGGAGTTAGAGACTGAACTTTACAAGTCATCTACATACGTTCCAGTAGTCACTTACCCATTGCCATGCCAACTTTGGTCCCTTTAGAAACTACACTACCAGTCACAACCAAAATTCTAATAATTTGTGTAATTACTTTTTTTAAGTACTTCCTCAATTCACCTGCAATCCAATCCAAATTTAAGTCTCCAGAGATGAAAAATTAGAACATAACTATGGTTTCTGTGTATATTAAAAAAAACAACTACTATTTATATCGCCCTACACAGCCAGGCCTACTTTCACAGTCCACTATTAACTTTGTCAAGTTTTGACACCATCGAATTAGGCCTGAATAAAGACTGAGAGTGGCTGGGTCACTACAAAAAATACTTTTCCCTCTGTTGATACTCACACCTTCTTGTCAACTGTTGTGAATGGGCCACATCCACCCTAATTGAATTGGCCTGGTTAGCACTGACCCCCCCACTTGGTAAGGCAACTCCCATCTTTTCACGTGCTGCATATTTATACCTGCCTACTGTATTTTCCACTCCATGCATCTGATGAAGTGGTTTATAGCCCATGAAAGCTTATGCCCAAATAAATTTGTTAGTCTCTAAGGTGCCACAAGGACTCCTTGTTGTTTTTGCTGATACAGACTAACATGACTACCTCTCTGAAATCTTGACCTAAAACAGAGTGAAATTCACATGTTTCTTTTCTTGTCCAAGCTGACAAATGCAAAAGGGAAACAATCACTATAAAGGTGAAGATTAATTCAATTTTAAAATTTTTTAGTTTTAATGATTTAATAGAGGTTACTATTAAACAGGTAAGGGTATTTTTAATAAATTTTTAACCTGAATGTCTAACAGCTTTCATGAGATATCAGTTTCAAAATGAATTGAAGCACTGAACCAAAGAGTACCATATCAGTTAAGAACATAGCTGGCTTTAAGTTATTAACTTGTCTTTTATCCTCCCAATTTTTCACTTGTGACTTTCGGCCAAAGTGGGACTTTTCCAAAAAGTCTGAGGGTAACTGGACAAGGAGTATGTAAGATAAGAGAATACATTTTGAAAAAAAGAAAAGTATTTTTGTATACTTTTTCTAATGTTTTGAGTGTCCTTTTTTACACTGAACACAAATAGAAATAGATATACTGGGTCAGACCAATGGTCCATCTAGCCCCGTACCCTCTCTATGATAGTGGCCGGTGTCAGAGGCTTCAGAGGGAATGAACAGAACAGAGAAAGTTTGAATGGTCCATCTCCTGTGATCCAGTCGCAGCCTCTGGCAGTCAGAGGTTTTAGGGACACCTGGAGCACAGGATTGTGTCCCTGACTGTCTGGGCTAATAACCACTGATGGACCTATCCTCCATAAACTTAACTGATTAGTCTACAAATTTCATATGTGGTTTATTTTTATAGGCTTAACAGGTACTAATATTTTTGAGTATTTTTGGAGAGTTTAGATGGCTATTTTGGGAGTTACTGTATATGCTATTTTTAAAAAACCTGTAAGAAGTCCCCAGGGGCTTTGGCTAGGACATAGGCAGTGCCTATCAATATAGCAGCTTCCTCAGCAGATTTTCATGAATTCAAGTTACTTGAATTATTAGCATGAGACAACTCTGCCTCTAAATTTTATCTTTTTATATGAAGAATCGTGAGTTTGAGCAACACAGTGAGGAAAAAATGGAAAAGCCTATTCTCAAATTCCAAGCTGCTAAACCTTTTGGGGTGTGGGAAGAAAACTTCTACAATTTTGCTGCCAAATCTCCTGAGACCAATCTCATTCTCAATTTTTAGGCCGCTTTTGAAATCTTTTCTTTATGGTGAAAGACTGTCCTCTGTGCCTTTCCACAAGACACTGAACATCTCATGCCTTTCTTATCCATTCTGTCATCCAAAATGTCACAGCCTGAGACAGCACTGTAACAGCTCAACCCTGACAAAGTAAGGCTGACCCTCGGAAGCACCTGCAACCACAGGACTTCTATCTTGTCCCTCAGCTGCCATTGCTGCAGAGCTTAAAATAGGGCTGATTTTTATAAACAAGCAGAAACAGCAATGTTATTTTCACATTGTCTCCCCACCCCCACAACCCTCCATCTACAATCCATTCTAGGTACCATGGATCCTGTGACGACAGGACACTTTCTCAAGATATCAGTACCAGAAGTCAAAGACATCTGCGCGTTGACAGATGCAAAGGGACTGGTGTGTTCTCAAGGAAGCCCCATGGAGCTTATGGGCCAGTTAATGCTGTGACAGCACAGCCTCTACTCCCCACCCCATCTACGAAGAGCCTCAGTACGTGGAGGCAGGTGCTCTTTTTATATCACGCCATGTAGGGTGTAAAGGCCCCTCTCTCAGCTTTCTGCTGGGGGTGAGGAAAAGGCAACAGACCCTTGGGCTATGTGGTGCCTGCAGACCTATGGAAAGAGAGATGCCAGGGTCACCCAGCCGCAATCAGAGCTAGGAGCAGGAGCCATTTCCACCCTGTTCCAGTGGGTGCCAGGAACCACACAACCCCCAGGGTCACCCTCACGGCCACTGACGGGGACATACGCCTTCCAGTGCTGCACTATCACCCCCCAAAGGGTGCCCGGGCCCTAGCCCAGTGAGGGCACATAAGGGGGCCCCTGCTCACCACCACAGGGCACCCACCCACTGAATGGGAGACAGGAGCCCCCATGAGTCAGGGAGCCGCCCCATATCCACACTCCCTAGAGAGAAGAGAGAAGAGAGGCAACCCCCCCCCCCCGACGCAGGGGGGTTGGGGGCGGGGCTGCCCCCAGGGGAGAGGCAACCCCTCTCCCCGACGCAGGGGGATAGGGCTGCCCCCAAAGGGGAGGACGCAGGGGGGCGGGGGCGGGGCTGCCCCAAACGCTGCCCCCAGGGGAAAAGCGCAGGAGGAGGGGGCGGGGCTGCCCCCCACGCTGCCCCCAGGGGAGAGGCGCAGGAGGGTGGGGGCGGGGCTGCCCCCAGGGGAGAGGCAAACCCCCCTCCCCGACGCAGGGGGGTAGGGCTGCCCCCAACGGGGAGGACGCAGGGGGGCTGCCCCCAAAGGGGAGGACGCAGGGGGGCGGGGGCGGGGCTGCCCCAAACGCTGCCCCCAGGGGAGAGGCGCAGGAGGGTGGGGGCGGGGCTGCCCCCAGGGGAGAGGCAAACCCCCCTCCCCGACGCAGGGGGGTAGGGCTGCCCCCAACGGGGAGGACGCAGGGGGGCTGCCCCCAACGCTGCCCCCAGGGGCGAGGCGGCCCCCACGGAGGGGCGGGGCTGCCCCAAGGCTTCCCAGAGGGGAAGATGAGGCCCCGGGGGCGGTGGGGGGAAGCGGCGAGTCCAACATGGCGGCGGCCCGGCCCGCCCCCGCGGAGCGAGGCGCTTACCGGAAGCCATGCCGGCCGCCGCTGCCGGGGCGCGAGAGGGAAGGAGGCCGAGGCCCGAGCGCCGCGCCGGCCCCACGCGCCCCGAACAGCCCTCACGCCGACTGCGGGCTCGCGCCGCCAATCCGCGAGCGCAGCGCCTACCACCCGGCTGCACGGGGGGGGGGAGGGAACGTACCAAGTAGTTGCCGTTCGGAGGGGGCGAGGGTTGGTGGAACTCTACCACTGCGCAAAGGAGGGGGGCGCGGATTCTACCACTCCACACTACAGCATTAGGTCGATTTTAGTTAAGTCGACATCGAGCCTCCGATTGAAGCAAGTCGATTTTGCACGTCCCCATTATGCTCGTTGCGTCGGCAGAGTGCATCCTCACTAGGTATCCCGCAGTGCCTGGAGCCAAGTGCCACGTTGGGTCGGGCTTGCAATGCCCCATGAGACCAAAACGTTTGCACAGGTGGAAATGGAACGTGGCATTAGCCTGCCACGATGCACCCACCGCTCTCCCTCCCTCCCTGAAATAAACGGCAAACAAACCAAGCCTTTTTCGCACCCCTTGTTTCCTACGTCTAGGGTTGCCAGGTATCTGGTTTTTGTCCGGAACGCCCGGTCCAAAAGGGACCCTGGCCAGTCCTGCTGATCGGTACCGCTGACCGTTTAAAGCCTGGTTGGTGCCACAGCGGGGCTAAGGCAGGCTCCCTGCCTGCCCTGGTTCCGTGCAGCTCCCGGAAGCAATGGCATGTCCCCCCTCCAGCTCCTATACGTCCCAGTTCTGCAGCTCCCATTGGCCGGGAACTGCAGCCAGAGGGAGCTGCGGGGGCAGCGCCTGCAGACGGGGCAGCGCGCAGTGCCGCCTCGCCACACCTCTGCGTGGGAGCCGGCGGAGGGACATGCCGCTGCTTCTGGGAGCTGCTTGAGGTAAGCGCTGCCCAGAGCCAGCACCCCTGAGCCCCTCCCACACCCCTGCCCCATCCCTGATCCCCCTCGCCGCGCCCCCCCAGCCCTAGGTGGTCCCCAGTCCTGGGGCTCAGGCAGCTGGGCGGCACAGTCGTTACGCCCCCAGCCCTGGTGCTCAGGTGGCCAGGCACCACGGTCACTGCGCCCCCAGCCCCGGGGCTCCGGGTGGCCCCCAGTCCTGGTGCTCGGGTGGCCAGCCCCGGAGCACCAGGCAGGCAACGCGGCCCAGCACCAACGGCCCCAAGTCCCCGCAGGAGGCAGGCTGGCCTGGGGGCGGGGCCACAGTAGGCTGTTTGGGGCGGCGCAGCCCCCCTTGCCTATGATACCCACTGCCCATGCTCAGTGCATTTCCCTGCAAGCCACAACGTAAGCAGAACCCCTGGCTACTGCAAGAGTCAGTTTGTTGCTGCAACCATGGTAAGTAAGGCCACGAGGCAAGGACGGGAGACCTTGTGCAGCGGCTTTTGTTAAGACATCCTTGGGATCAATGGTTCCAACCTCAGCACAGCCCCCTTTCCCATAGAAACCGGGATGGTGCTTGAGGACAGGCACCGGCGTAAAGCCCCGCAAATAGTTTGATTGTTACAGAAGCAGCACCTGGTTGGGGTTGAAGGGAGACGAACAGGAAGTGTCGCCCCTGGTTTTTTAAAATGCTGGCTGCAATATGGGGTGATCCCTTCCAACCATGACCAGGGCACGCTCAGGAAAGTGTGGTTGTGTGACCCACAATTCAGCAAACGGGTGGATTACTTATTGAATTGATTGCGGTTTAAGGGCTAGCATTTAAAACCTCCCCTCATTTCCCCTAGGTGACCGTATGCAATATCACTCTCCTGAGGGTAACAGATGCGGAAAGGGAGCAGGTGCTGCAAGCGTCTGGGTACAGATCTGGTCCTTATGCTGCAATGCTGCGCGCCGCAATGATGCCAGAAGAGTTAATAAAAATGAGAGCATGTATCCCCGGCATCACACTCCGCCGACAATTGCTCCTGTGAGGGGATGGGCTCCAGAGTTAAAAAAAAAGTTCTTGGATGTTGGGGAAAATGGATCCTCTGCTTGCCTGACACGCATTCTCCTCCTCCTCCTCCTCTTCCTCATCAACAATGTCCTCCTCCTTGTTGCCCGAGGTCGCCTGGGGCCCCGGGAAGTATACACGGAGCATAGTGGCAGGGTCGCCACCTAGAATCGCATGCAGCTCCTCATAGAAGTGACATATCTGTGGCTCAGAACCAGAGCAACTCTTCAGTCTTCTGGTACGCTTGCCGAAAGCTTCTTTATTGTCACGCGGCACTGCTGTGTGTCCCTGGTGTAGCCCTTCTCCCTCATGCCCTGCGCGATTTTGGCATAAATGTTCATGTTTTTTCTGCAGGATCGGAACTCTGCCTGCACAGACTCTTCTCCCCACACAGCAATAAGATCCACCACCTCCTGGGTGCTCCATGCTGGAGATGTTTGCGGCCTTGAGCATCCATGGTCAGCTGTGCTGATGAGCTCTCCACACTGATCAAACAGGACATGAAAGTTCAAAAGTTCCCGGGGCGTTAACAGGGGGTCGGCTGTTTCCTGTGTACCTGGCTGAAGTGCAGTGGAGTTGAAAGTGCTCTCCAGAGTGGTCACAGTGGAGCACTGTGGGACACCTCCTGGAGGCCACTTGATTCGAATTACACAGCACAGTGTCTACACTATCCCCATGTCAATGTATGGATGTCAACTGAAGCGCTACGCAGAGGTGGAGTACAGAAGTCAACTCTACAAGCCCTGTAGGTTGGCGGAAGGGACTCGGAAGTGTAGACACATACATTATTAACTCGACTTAACGCAGCAAATGTCGACCCAGCTTTGTAGCGTAGACCAGGCCTAAGACTCTATCCTGGGGAAGGGGTAGCTGACTGCACTAACCTGCAGGTATGGGCGTGCATGGAGTGTAGCACCAGCCTGTGGCAATCCAGGCCTTTGGGACCTCCAGGCTCCCCCTGGGACTGCCCAGGAGCCTCAGCTAGTGATGTTTAGAAGATGTTTAGTGATGTTTTGAAAGGGGCCTTGAGAGCTCATCTAGTTCAGCCCTTTGCACTGGGGCAGGGTCCTAGACCATCCTTGACAGGTGTTTGTCCAACCTGTTCTTAGAATCCTCCAATAACTCGGATTCCACAACCCCCGCAGGAAGCCTCTTCCAGAGCCTAGCTACCCTTATGGTTAATTTCCAACACCTGCCCCCCCACACCAAATCTAACCTAAATCTCCCTTGCTGCAGATTAAACCCATTACCTCTTCTCCGACCTCCAGTGGACATGGAGAATAATTGATCACCGTCCTCTTAACATGCCCCTAATGTATTTGCAGACTGTTTTTAGGTCCCCCACTACCCCCCCCCCCAGTCTTCTTTTCTCAAAACTAAACATGGCCAGTTTTTAAAGCCATTCCTCATAGGTCAGGTTTTCAAAACCTTTTTTCATTTTTGTTGTTCTCCTCTGGACTCTCCAATTTGTTCACATCTTTTCTTAAAGCGACATCCAGAAGTGGATACAGTCCTCCAGCTGAGGCCACATCAGTGTTGAGTAGAGTGGGACAGTTACTTCCCAGGTCTTAAATGACACTCCTATTAATACACCCCGGAATGATATTAGCCTTTTTTACAACTGCATCACACTGTTGACTCTTGTTCAATTTGTGATCCACTATCAGCCCCAGGTCCTTTTCAGCCATATTACATCTAGCCAGTTTTCCCCATTTTGTAGTTGTGCATTCGCTTTTTCCCCGCAACGTGTAGTATTTTGCGCTTGTCTTCATTGAATTGCATCTTCTTTATTTCAGACCAATTCTCCAATTTGTCAAGGTTGGTTTGAATTCTAACACTGTCCTCCAAAGTGCTTGCAACCCCTCCCAGCTTGGTGTCACCTGCAAATTTTATAAGTATACCCTCCACTCCATTATCCAAGTCATTAATGAAAATATTGAATAGTACCGGCCCCAGGACAGATCCCTGCATGACCCCATTAGATACATCCCCCCAGTTTGACAGCGAACCATTGATAACTTCTCTTTGAGTAGTTTGCACTTGTAAACTTGTGGGCAAAGAAATGAAAGTCCAGTTAAGGCTGGGTCAAAATGTGGCCATTGCTCTATTTGTATATTATAAATTGGATCTGGATTCTTGGTCTTAGATTGATCTTTGTAGATGTTAGAATACAGATATTCAGGCCTGCCTGTAAAGGCCTATACTTTAAGAACTTAGGTGTATTTTTATCACTTAGCTAGTTACAGCACTATAAAACAAAGAATCAAAATCGCAGTCTGCCTGTGTAAGGGCCTTCTCTCACTAGGAGAGTCTGAGGCGTTGTTCTTAGGTAAGGCCTTTGGCTAAGCAGCAGGGGCACGGTCACATCCCAAACTAGTCACATTGAAATAAGGTGGTATTGGGCTCTTAGGAATACAATCCTGTCCTGATAGTGCCCATCACCACCAGATAAAGATGGTTAAAGAAAACTTCGTTTGATAGCATCCTGTCTGGCTAGGGTGACCAGATGTCCCGTTTTTAAAGGGACAGTCCAGTTTTTTGGGGACTTTTTCTTATATAGGCACCTATTACCCCCACCCCCTGTCCTGTTTTTTCACAGTTGCTATCTGGTCACCCTATGTCTGGCAAGAAATCACTTATCAATGGTTGTGGTTGTGAAACCCTCATTTCTGTATATTTTATCTTTATGGCCCCCATTTTTCTATTGTTAATCTGTCTGGTTCTCTAATTATTTCTGTCTAATGTATAATTAATTTCGCTAGGTGTAAGTTAATTAGGGTAGTGGGATATAATTGGTTAGAGAATTATGTTACAATATGTTAGGATTGGTTAGATAGATTTCAGTAAAATGATTGGTTAAGGTATAGCTGAGAATATTACTATATAAACTGGGGTCAAACAGGAAGCGGTAGGGAAGGGAAATTGGAATCATGTTTGCTAAGGGCGCGGGGGAACAGGGACACAGGCAAGGCTCTGTGGCATCAGAGCTGGGAAGGGGGATACGGGTGGGGTAAATGCTCTGCAGTATTAGAGCTGGGAAGGGTGACACTGGGGAACAGACTCTATCAGCATATAGACATAAGCCCAACTGGTGTGAAGGGCTTCAGAACATGCTTGCTTGGAAACTAACCCCAATAAAGATCTCATTGTCTGCACTTTGGACTTCTGGTCTTTTGCTGCTTGCTGTCTGCGTGACAAGAACCAGGGAAGTGGGAGGGTTGAGGGAAATCCCTCTAACAGTAGATTTAACTTTATATTCCCTTCCTGTCCCTCCCAAAGTGCACTTTAAATTCAGACCCTGTTGATATGAGTGAACTATAAAAAAGACCAAGGATCTGATTCATGAAAGCTTTGGAACAGTAGCGTTCTTCCACTGCTGGAGAAAGAGAAAATATAGTCCTTTTAGTATACTTCTGTAGCGGAGGGCACAGGAATATCTGTGCCAATTAACTGACTCACTTTGCTCACAGAAGTTACAAAACAGCATTTCAGCAGAGGATGCAGAAGCTTGTGTGACGCTACAGACAAAAACCTGTCAATCCATTTCAAGTCCCATTTCAAAGCTGGTAAGAGAACTTTAAAAGAAAAACTGAGCAAAGAAGTTTAATCTGTACCCAATCTGTATCTTTAATAAATTAAAGGTTAGGACAATATTGATTCAGAGTGCAAACCCCACTCCACTGGGAATAAGGGTTTCTGATTTCTTTTAAATCACTATGAATATATTAACTTAAGGATTAGATCTCTTCAAAATACTTCAAAGATTTAGTTTAAGACTATGTAAGACTAGAGCAAAATAAAAGCAAGTTCAAAAATAATGAGTTGGAGGAAAAATAAGCCGTTTGTACAATTTTCTTTTAAACCCTAATGTGTTTGTTATTTCAGATCACCCTCAACAGCTGGAAAAGAACAACATAACTTGTAAGTAACTTGAGTTTCTGTGTGTTTTTTAAATGGAGAAAGAAAAGAGTTTTCTGATTGCAGCAGATCTGATTGAGGAGACTGGTAAACAAGTTGGGTTGTTTCTTTCCTTCAAGGCATAGCAGGAGGCAGATCCTATGGCCGTAGCCCAGAAGGAAGCGAAAGCATTTCTGTAGAACAAGCAGTGACTAGAATATTTAATTAAAGTGAGGTTTGTGTTGTCTCTCTGTCTGGACAACTTTCTCTCCCCTCAGTGAACTGTATTTTCTTCTGTGCTCCCAGCCTTACTATGTACATCATATATATGTACTTTCATATACAGTATATCTAGCATTGGGGTGTTTATACTATGTAAAGCTGGGACCAAAGCACTCCGCCCAAAGAATTGTCCATGTCCGTTGGAAGTTCTCCATGTGACATGCTCTTGGGATTGGGCCAGATTTTCCAAACCGCTCAACTCCCATTTAGGCACCTAAATAAGGACCAGATTTTAAACAGCACTCGGCAGCCAGCAGCAGGATGATAGAGATCAAAATCAGCAGCTTATGGAGTTCTCAGACAGCTCTCTCCAGCACCACTCAGAATCCCTGCATCTGTCAGAGAATCCTGCACTCTTACCGGGGCAAAGGAGTTCTAATTCGGATACAGGCGCACAGTCAGTTACATGTCTTTGCCCTTTAAACAACCCCAGGTGCTTCTAGCGAATAGAACAGACTCAGGAGGCCTGAGTCATTGATGCTGTCTGGCCCCTTGGCGCCAAAGTTAAATTGCTTTATTTTAAAGCTAATTTTGAAGAAGAAGAAGAAGAAGAAGAAGAAAGTAATTTGAAACTTCTGAAAATCTGTTCCCCATGCTCCGCTCATCTCCCGCCAGGCTCTAAAGGTCTAAAATAGTTCAAACCATTTCTACCTTTTCCTGCTAAACATTGTATCCTGGGAAGTTATATACTGTATTTCTTTCAGCTAAATTCCATTTAAATATGAGAGCAATTATCCTTTTAACTTTCATACAACACAGAGGTCCTGGATATGTGCTCGTTTCATAGATCCTGTTTCACTTGTCACAAGAACAGGGGTGTCCGTGACCAAATTCCAGCTCAGATAATCCCAAACTGCCAACCTAAGGCTCCAAAGATAAATGCATATGCTTAACTTTGTATGCTGTGAATAATCTCACTGATGTTGATGGAACACATCAGAGTGCATAAAAGCAAAGTACAGACCTAAGCCTTTGCAGGATGGAGGTCTAAATTGCTCCCTGCAGTTTGGCTTGTGTACATTGTATAGACATTGTGCACTGTTAAGTAGCTACCATGCTTCAGGCTGGAGGTGGCTGCATTTTAGTTAAGGGCTTTCTTTTTGGATATATGCGTAGTACTGTTTCAAATAGCACAAGGTTAAAGTACACTAGGGAACCTTTAGTATGCACCAGCAGGGTCTAAATGGACCAATTAATACACAACATGTCAGTGCACTTTAGAAATCACACCCCTGTAGTCCACATTACTGCTCTGTGTAGACGAGCCATTAGATACAAGCCAGGGAGCAGAGACTTCACCTGTATAAACAAACTGCATGGGGAAAGGAGTGAAGTCAACACAAATTGAGTAACCATTTCTGGTGTTTATTGGATAAACACTGATTTCATATAGAGTATATCTAGCATTGGGGTGTTTATCGGTTAAGTCTGAAAATCAGAAGCCCCACTAATAAATGCTCCCCTGCTTAGGACACAGGCAGTTCTGCAATTAACAGTTAGCCCAGCCCTGGTGGTGGGAGAAGATTGCCAGTGATGGACATAAACAAACTGAATATGCAATCAGAGCACCTTGCCAGAGATCAATCTGGGTGGTGCTCGATTTGCCAGCAGGCCATGTCCCTTTGAGATTTGCGATGATGATGATGATATAATACACCTGCAGGAAGCAATCTGACATGTACACCTTTAGACATCAGGCAGAGAGCCTTTAAATACACGTTTATTATACAAACATTTGCAGTTGCAAAACAAAGTTGTCATACAGCAGAAAAAAAAAAACCATGGGGACATAAAAACAGTAGAGTTATGGATAACCCCCCTTTGAGACATTCTAGTTATGTCTGGTTCTAGCAGTTTGGAAAGCTGAGCTGCTTAGAAAGACATAGCCAGGAAAATATCTAACAGATACTAGTTCCCATGAGTTAGGAATCCCCGGCCTCCATTGCTGTTTTTGCTCTGTATTATGTCTCTCTATTTAGGCACTGACATGGCCAGCAATACTGTATTAGCAATGCCAGTCTCAGACTGTAAGCCACGTGGAGCATAGACTGTCTCCTATGTACAGCACCAAGCACAGATGCTCAGCAAATAATATTCTGCAGCTAGGTCAATACTTGGCTTTTTATCCATAGAATTTCCTACTATTTCAGGTAGCAGTGATGGATAGGAGCCTGAGTGTGAACAAGGGGCTGGGGATTTTGCCACTCTATCATCGAACTTTGCCGACAGCAGTACTCGATAACACCATGGTCAACTTGCCCGTGGCTGCCACGGCGTTGTCTACTGCCCCTGCTGTTGCCAGTGAAGCTGCACTGGTGTAGCAGCAGCGAGACATTTTAAGGCTAGTGGGAAGTCAAAGGTGGACATTTTTAACGGAGGGTAATTAACCTTTGGGGCAAGTTATCAAAGGATGTGGTAGATTCTGTATCACTTAAGATCTTTACATCAAGATCAGATTTCCAAAAGATAAGCTCTAAGGTTAACGACAAGTTAAATGTTTGATGCAAAAATCACTGGGTGAAATTGTATGGCCTCTGCAATGCAGGAGGTCAGACTAGATGAAAGACAGCCTCGTCTGGCCTTAAAATCTATAAATCTATGGAGTCCTTCCTTGGGTCTCCATCCCTTTGTGTCTTTGTTTTTAACCTAGGTCCAGCTAAGCAACATGGCTTTGAAGGGAATGTCTCTGATATGTCTGTTATTCATTGCTACGTCTGTCATCAGCATCTCTCGCGCTCAGAACCCCCTGGCCTTCAGACGGAAACATTTGACCCTACTGGACACCATAGACCACAACAGATGTAATAGTGAAATGAGAAACAAATGGATCGCAATGACTAGAGATGGCTGTAAAAAACTCAACACGTTCATTCATGCTCGCGAGGAGGTTATCGATGCCACATGCACCATGGGGAAAGTGCATGTCATAAAGGGCCAGGAGTATAAAAAAAGTATTCGTAAATTCAGGGTCACTAATTGCAGACTCTCTGGGGAATACCCTAATGACTGCGAGTACATGGCGGAAAAGAGTGCCTGGAAATATATAGTCATCTCTTGTGACCAGAACGATCGCCCAGTGCATTTTGCAGGGACACTGAACTGGTAGGAGTCAGGAAGTGGGTGAAGGGGCTTATTCCTAATGCTTCGGGGTGCTGCAGCCTCTTGTGCTGCAAATCACACCATTTATACTGACAGGTTTCAGAGTAACAGCCGTGTTAGTCTGTATTCGCAAAAAGAAAAGGAGTACTTGTGGCACCTTAGAGACTAACCAATTTATTTGAGCATGAGCTTTCGTGAGCTGTAGCTCACAAAAGCTCATGCTCAAATAAATTGGTTAGTCTCTAAGGTGCCACAAGTACTCCTTTTCTTTTTACCATTTATACTGTCGCCTAAACGTATTCTTTTGTGAGTGATTTGAAATGCTGGAGGCCTCAGCAACAAGGGGACACTGCTCTCTGATGGGTCTGGTGGTGGGAGAGCAGCAGAGAGATGGAGGAAGGAATAATAATGGTGCTTAGCAGTTTTATAGCCCTTTACATTTCCAAAGCATTGCTCCAACACTAGGAAAATGAAGGGGAGTGTCTGAAAGAGGGGAGTGGGGGGATTAGAGTGGGGGAAGAGGATTGTTGAGGATGGGAAGCGAGATGGTTATAGGGTCTGATCCCAAACTCAGTGAAGTCAATGGACTTTAGATCAGCCCCATAGTGAAAGAGGGAAGCAGAGGGATCTTGAATGGGAATTAGTAAGGAAGGCATGGAAGATGGTCCAGTGGTTAGCATGTTAGCCTGGGAGACCCGGTGGCAATTCCCGCTCTGCCATAGACTTCCTGTGTTACCCTGGGCAAGTCATTTAGGGCCAGATTTGTAAAGGTATGTAAGTGCCTGCAGATGCAGATAGGCAGCTGGTGTGATTCTCAAAAGTGCCTACGCCCGTAAGGCCCAACAGGAGTGATGATTTTCAAGCTCCCTTCACTTCCCTATGGAAAAGCCATTGACTTTGCTGGGTTTGGGATCAGACTGTTGCCGGCACCCAGTGCCAGAGGCGAGCAACAGCAGTGGGGGGGGGGTTCGCTACCCGGTATGCTTCAGCCAATAATCACAACGGGGTGGAGAAGCAGAAAAGTTTATTTGAAGCTTCAAAAAGGTACAGGGAGATTAGAATCTCAAATCCTGTACCCAGAGCAGGAAGTTACACAGGCTTTTATACATGCTTTCTTCAGCATACTTATCCAATAGCAAGCTGCCCTAAGTATCCATATAGCCAGCCAATCCAGTTACCAGCTAGTTCCCTTGTTTTTTGTATCATTTGTGAAACTATACATAAAGCTGCTTTATTCAGCATTGTTCTTCCATATCTGCCCTGTTTGGCCTTGTTTAGTTTCAGGCAGTCTGACTCTACAACATATTGTTGCAGATCCTCAGCATAACTGCTGCGAGTGCCTCCAGGCGGAGGCAGGAGGGGCAAGGATACTTGGGCCAAGTGCGAGGGGGCTTCATCGACACTCGTGGTCTTCCATCCCCTCGAGTTACCTAGTGGCCATGCCCAGTGTCCCCAACAAGACCCTATAACCTTCTCAGTTCCCCTCCTCAGCACCCTCCTCCCCCACTCCCCTCTCTCAGCCACTCCTTTTTATTTCTTTAGGTAGCCGAAGACCTTCACATTTCCAGCCCTTAGTCTCTTTGTGCCCCAGTTCCCCCTCTGTACAAGAGGGATAATCGCACCAGCCTGTCTCGCGGGGGCATGGTGAGGGTGAACGTCTGAAGGACTGTTCGGGGTTCGGACTCAGTTCTGGGGGGACACCTAAGGTAGACAGGAGGGTACAGATTTAGGGGTGGGGGATGGGTGAGGAAGAGGCGAGCCGAGAGGGGGAACAGCCGCAAGAGGGGGGTTGGGGAAGACAAAGACCGGCGCCCGGGGGGGCTGGCGAGGCCGTTTCTACACACTCTCTTGTTAAGGGAAGCTCTTGGCTTGCTCCGGCCCAGGAAATGAGCTTTCGCTCTTGTCCAGTGAAAGCCAACACCAGGCTCATAGAATCACAGAATATCAGGGCTGGAAGGGACCTCAGGAGGTCATCTAGTCCCACCCCCTGCTCAAAGCAGGACCGATCCCCAACTAAATCATCCCAGCCAGGGCTTTGCCAAGCCTGGCTCCCCCCTGCACTGACTCCCTGCCAGGCGCCCTGGGAGCGGGGCCAAGACGGGACCCACGGGGTGGCGCCAGAGTCTCCGCCGGCGGCCCAACGCCCCGCAGGGTGGCTGTGGGGGGCCCCCGGCGGCGCAGGGCCGGGACCAGCACCCCGCCTCCAGCGCCTGGGGCCTGGCTTTGACCCGCCTGGGCGTGGCGCCGGCCGGGGGGGGGGGGGGGGGCAGACGTCACGGGCACCCCAGGCCAGTGGGAGAGGCCTGTGCCGGGGCCAAGGCCCCGCGCTGCTCCCGGCGAGGCCGCTGCTCCCCGCCCAGGGCACTGCGGGAGCGGGCGGGGCCCCGTTGCTACGGTAACCGCACGACCCCGGCCACCTCCCCCGGAAGCGGAAGCGGCGGAAGCGGAAGGGGGCCCGAACCCGGAAGAACGCTGGCCCCGAGCCGAAGGGGAGGATGCCGGCCGGGCCGGGGAAGAGCCGCTGGGCGGGGGCCTGGCCGTGCCTCCCCACCGCCGCCTTCCTCACCGGGCTGCTGTCCCTGCTGGTGTCCGGGCCCGGCCTGCTGCGCTGGGCTGGGGCCACCGAGCCGCCTCCCCCCTCCGTTGGCTCGCTGCGGCCCGGGCCGGTGCGCGATGGGGAAGGTGAGGCCAGGAGACCTCCCGCCTCCATGAGGTCCCCCCGGGACCCCCCTGTACGGGCCGCTCGGGAGCTGGTCCCCTCCCCCATCGGCCACCGGTCGCCCAGGACTCCCCATCCCTCCTGCATCCTCCCCTCCCATGCCCCCCCCCACGCATCCTGGGGCCCCCTCGCCCCCTGCGGGCCTCTCCTGGCTTGGGGCCCCCCTACCTCGGGATCATGCCCCAGGAGACCCCTCCTCCAGTACACCAGCCGCCATGAGACACTCCCCCCTCCGCGTCCTATCTGCTGGAAACCTCCTTCCGCATCCTGGGGTCCACCTCCCTCCTCACCAGCTGTAGAAATCCACCAGCCCTGGGGTACCTTTCCAGGCATGCCCCTGTGCACCCCCACCTTCTTCAAAGGGCCTCCTCATCGCCAAGAGATGGATCTGTCCACCCAAAGCTGCTGGACAGTTGCATAATACTATTGATATTTCCTGCCCTACACCGTTTCGGTACCCACTTCTCTGTCACACACCTCTCCCCGAGGTCCTTTCTCACGCTGGAACACCATAGCCTCAGTGGAGAACTCTCCTCATTTGGGGACCTATCCTTCTAGGTTGCAATGTTAACACCTTAGAAGCTGGTAATTGTGTGATGTGGGGTGAAGGGAGAGTTCCTGAGTTCCAGAATGTTCTGGTAGGGGGGTGAGGTTAAGATCTCAGGAGCTTAAAGAATCTGCCCTTCCATTCTTCACTTTCCCCATATACCCTTTTGTTCATGCCCCTAATCCCCATGTTGTCCACCCTCCAGTACTGAATGATTTTTGTATTTCTGCTCTGGTTAACTTAATCTGTAATGTACTCTTCTTACCTTCTCTTTGGTCCTAACCAGTTGTATCAGACAATATTCACTTTCATTTTACATATTATAAGAATCTCAGAAGTTAGAGTGGGAGGAGGACTCGTTGGGGCACCAAATCCTGCCCACAGATTGAAAATTGTATTGGTCTGAGGTCTGTGATTTACTATGTTCAGTCGCAGCCCAGTGCTGAAGAAAGAACTGATAGTCTGAGGGTCCTGTGGCACTTCTAAGGTATGATATCTTACAAACCTGTCAGCATCCTTCTGATGGTCCAAAGAAGAAATATCAGCTACTAATGTGTTACAGTTTAAGTGAAAGAAATAAGACCACAATTAGATTGATGTGATTTTAAGGTCTGGTGCGCCTCTTATTCTGACAGGGCTAAAAACTTTTTGGCAAGACCAATTCAGATATTTCCAGACTATTACACTTTCCCAAACGCTGGTGCTGGGCCAAGGAGCAGAAAGAAAATGTCCCCGGGGCTAGCACAGCACTAATCCTGACTGCAGTGGGCACATTGTCCAGGCTAGATTTAAATGCCCCAAGCTATTTGTCTTCCACCCCATTCTGTGGAAGATTCTTCTCCAGCTTGATAGAATTAAAAAACAAACAAAAAAGTCCTGTGGTTTCCTATTTTATTTTCTCCTCTTCTGATCAAACTTAACATAGTAAATGGCCTAAAGCAAACTCATTGCTGTCTGTACCTCTCTAAAAGGACTGTCTGCTCAGTTCACAGACTGGTGACCTATATCTTTGTCTATGAAGATCTGATATCCCTGGTATGCAGTGGCGTTATCATCTGGTACTTTGCTGGCAGCTTTGAGAAGAACGTAGGCACAGTGAAGCATTGCTTCGTCACCTTTGCCTTTGCCATTTCTTCGGCCCTGTTGTATCTCTTATTTGAGGCTGTCATCTCTGGGGTGTCAGAGGTGGAAGATGCCAAAGGATTTACACCAGTTGCTTTTGCCATGTTGGCAGTGTCCACCACACGTTCACGCATGAGAAGGGCACCACTCTTTGGGGTTAATGTTCCTATGGTGCTGGTGCCCTGGTTAATGCTCTGCGTGGCATGGTTCATTCCCCACTCCTCACTCCTGAGTAACATATGTGGCCTCATAGTTGGGAAAGTCTGTATCCTTTTCAGGTGTGATAACCTGTTTAACCAGTGAAAAGAGCATGTGTGGAGCCTGACTTGTGCTGGGGAAGGAGTAGGAAAAAATGCTATATTCTGATTGCTTAGGCTCGCTGACTTTTTGTTGTGCGGGTTCATGGCTTTCTGTAGACTGCTCAGTGACTCTTAGGTTTATTGTTGCTAAATAGAGGGGGGCCTGATCCTGCATTTATTTTACACCCCTCACTTCCATTGTAGTCAGTGAGGCTTTTGTGTACGTAAGGAATGCGTTCGGGAGAGTCATGGTGCTCATTGGGTCTGAAAACTGAGGGGAAATTTTTTCCAGCCATTCTGCCTTGAGAGAAGCCTTGATTTGGTGGTAAAAAGGTGGTGTATTTAGAGTGATTGTATGTAGAAAGTTAATTCCATTTTGCACCTTCCACAGTCTTCCTTAACACGCTGCTAAACTCAGATGGTCTTGGCTACTGCTTCTGTTTGGATCTCCCAGAGTCGGTGGTATCTAGGCTGGATCAGAAGTTCCCTTTCAGCCTGCTGAAGAGAATACCAGGGCTGAAGTATATTCCAGGGTCTTTAGCAGAGAGAAGAGTCTCCCAGAGTAGGAAGTAAGTACATGAACTCAATAACACTCCCGATAATCCCAAAGAAAGGCTGCAGCTGCGATGTGTAGGGAGTGTGGTCTGACAACAAGTGCTGGTGTGAAATGACCTTGCAAAACTATATCATGATTTCCACAGTATTGTCTCTCCGTGTTAGAGGAGGGACTGGGATCTAATGATTAAAACTTTACACAGGACGTATGGCTTTTGTTCACTGGTGACCTTTGGCAAATCAGTGAGCCTCACTTTACCTCATAGGAATGTTGGGATACTGGACTTATACAGCACTTTGAGAGTCCTCTGATGAAAGGCTTGATATAAGAACACGGTATCCGTTATTAATTTGTCATTGTCTTCATTACAGAGCACATTTCCAGTGTAGAGGGAAGATTTCTCTGCAGAAATAGAGTTCAGGGCCTTCCAAGTCCCGTTATGTCCTGTAGCTGTGAGTGCTCACTTGTCTTCTGATACATTTAGAAATTTATCCCATTCTAAAGCACCTTTACTACCAACATTCCAATCTCAGTGGACAGAGGAGGATTTTTTTAGTAGGGTTAAACTTCTGTGTATCTGAATAACTGTAGTGAGTTCTCTAACAGAGAAGTATTTCCCCATGATTACAGCTGTTCTCTTATGACCAAAGGGGGACATCTGAGGTATAAAAACATGCCTGTAACAATAATACCTCGGGCAGTGTCACTAGATCTCCTTCGCTAAACTGGAACATGCCCTGACAATGCTTTCAAGGGAGACAAAGGGCTTGTTTATGTGAAAAGTTGATAGGTGGGAAGCTAGGGTGTAGATCTACAGTGTTGTAGTCTGCTGTGCACCTGCCATGTGCTAAAAGTTCCATAGTGAGCTTTGATCTACAGCAGGATGGAACTTTGTGGGGGGGATAGCTCCGTGGTTTGAGCATTGGCCTGCTAAACCCAGGGTTGTGAGTTCAATCCTTGAGGGGGCCATTTAGGGATCTGGGGCAAAAATTGGGGATTGGTCCTGCTTTGAGCAGGGGGTTGGACTAGATGACCTCCTGAGGTCCCTTCCAACCCTGATATTCTATGATTCTAGTGCCTGGTAGCAGGGTCCATGTGGATAGATAGCTCATGGTGGGTTACAGCACTGTAGATTACACCCCAGCTTGTCATGCACTACCTCTCCATATAGACGAGCCCAAGGAAAGCTGGGGAGCTGGAGGAAGTTTGTACCTCGGGGGGTTATACTGACCCAGTGTCTTTAAGCTCTTTGGGGCAGGGACTGTCTTGTGCTGTGCTTTTATACTGTGCCTAGCTCAGTGGGGCCAGGACTTCTATTGGAGCCTTGAAGCTACTGTACTATTACTAATAATGATGTCTTTGTTGATGAAAGCCAGTGCTGTGCTTCTGAAGGCTCCGTGTCTTGGGCGAGATGAAATACAGACTCGTTTGGATGCAAGATGTTATACAAACGTTAGCTATCAATAAATGTCTGTGGGGGAAGGTGTTTCTAGGACTTTCCAGATTAACTGAGCTATGCTTGAATGTAACTTTATTTACCAAACACAAATCCTATTCTTATTTCTGCAGCTTAAGTTTATCCCACTGTAAAAAACCAAAGCAACTGTTAGGTTTTTTGCTATCTGTTGTT
This sequence comes from Chelonia mydas, assembly GCF_015237465.2. Classification (NCBI taxonomy): domain Eukaryota; kingdom Metazoa; phylum Chordata; order Testudines; family Cheloniidae; genus Chelonia; species Chelonia mydas. Next base: position 19,760,527 of record NC_051257.2, on the reverse strand, counting down.
CCACCTGTCTGCTAAGATTCAAGATCAAATATAAAGTTCACAACCAGACAGAATAGATTCCTACAGCATTGTATGCTTTTGCATAATGTTTTGTGGCCCATGAATGCAAGAACTGATATCGAGGTCATTAAAGGAACAATCCTTCTGGGTATTTGGCAGTTGTGGTCTTTGTGACTCATCATTCTCCCGGGTTGATCAGTACTTGCCCTGGAGAATGGGGAGTCAAAAGACCACAACTGCCAAATACCCAGAAGGATCGTTCCTTTATTACCTGTTGGGCTCAGAGCATCTCCTGGTCTGATTCATCCTGCTGAGTCACACCTCCTGTTAGCAGCTGCCGTTTCTGGATCCCCTCACTCCCGAATTATTCATTATACTAATAACTGCCCTTGCAGCTCAGAACTACCTATTCTTCTCTTCTCCTAAAGCCTTCATGACATGTTGCTAAATAGCACTCAGCAAGTGAATAGTTAAAGGACACACACCTTAAATGGAGGCACAGGAGATGCATACAGAATTCTTACCTTACCTGGGGTTGGTTCCATGCGTGCTTGTTCCACAAGACTATGGCCATGTATTTTCTCCATTGAGGGGTATGGAAATGTCTCTAGTGGGTGGCTGACCACCCTGCTTTTATTTAATTGCAAAGAAGTGGCAGCTGAGCTCAGCCTGTCGTGATGGGGATTGACTGTAATGACGGTTCTGAGTAGTGGAGTCGGAGAGGAGTCTGCCCGACGGGCGCTTGTAGATATTTGGAAATGCCAGATGTGAGCACACTGTAATTTTTCTTTCCCCTTTTCAGGATTAATCCAGTGCCAGGCTCATACCCCACCCAGAGCTACTATTGCTCTTCACTTCCAGCCCTTCCTGTGGCTCAGTTGCAGCACCCCAGTGCCCAGGGCCTAGGACCCTGGCCCAACTGCACACCAGGGCACATCCAGGGTCCCCCCCCTTACCCAACCAACCCTGCCTTTGGGAAATTCTATGTGCAGGGCCACTTCGGTGCCTCACCTGGACACGGCTGCCAACCAGCTGATCCCCATTCCTCCCACGGTGCATGTCTGCCTGATTCTCGGATACCCATGGGGATGGAGAACTTGGAGGCCCAGTTTCAGTATGCATCGGGTTCCCCTGCAGCGAAAGTGCCAGCTGAACTTTCAGGAGTCCAAATACACTGATCATCCAAAGAGGAGCAGGACCCTCCTCCCCTCACGGGCCCTTGTGTGGACAGCGTTCAGTGGAGTGCTGCTGAGAAAGGAGACTGCTTCAAAAGGATTCATTTGATTTTAACTGAGGGTGCAGGGTCAAATTGGACAGTCGACGGCAGCCCCTGAGTTTTCTGTCCCACTGCAGAGTCTGCTTATAGACATTTTTTCCAATGCTCAGGTTCTTTCTTTTATTTATATTCCTTTTGAATTTTGATACATTTTTTAATCTTGGCTGAAGGCTGTGACCACTACCTGTCTGTCCCTCATTCTCATGTGGATTCCTCACTACACATTGTGGCTACAGCCTCATCTCTCTATGCTACAGCCACGGTCCTGGTTACAACAAACTTGTCCCTTGACTCAATTATACTGTAGTGTAGATGGGCACTAATGGTCAAAACACTGGACTAGTTGGGTGTTAACCTGACTACAGGGACTAAGGTAGGTCCCTGACTCATTTACAGTTGCAGTATAGCCAGGACCCACATGCTGGGTTTCCGGTGACCTGACACCGATTTAATTTAACAGCACTGTTTAAATGGAGATGGGGAAGAGAGAGATCTGTTTTTTATAGTTATGCCTTGGAAGTTCTGTGCCCTGTGTTACAGAGGAGGACAGATAAGATGATTACAATGGTCCTTTCTGGCCTTGGAATCTGAGCTGAGATTCGGGGGACGGTGGAGTGAATTATGTGGTGGCATTTTCTGCCACGCAGAATAGCAGCGGTTCCATCTGCTAGAGTCTCTAATTAGCATCAGCCACATGGGCTGCCTTCCCCAGTCATGTTGCTGTCACATAGTCTCTATGGCAGGCACCCACAGTAACTTTGCATGCTGGCCACAATGCCAGCTTTGATTCATGCGGCTGTCCTAGATATTTGCAAAAGGGGTGGGTGAATCTTATTTAAGGGATTTAGGATATTCCTGGGGAGTATGAGGGTAGACTTAAGCTACTGTACGTTAATTAATAAATTCCAAGGCTTGAGAAGGGCCTTTAAAATGAACTGGGCTGAATCAAATGGAATTTAGCTGTTACCCTTCTATGCAGCATTTGATGAGCTTTTAGAATGCTCTTTGGTGCCAAAATTAGTATCGGAGACAACTAACATAAGCAGGGGGTTGTAGGCGGTGTCTGCTAGTTAGATCAGCGTACTGGGACTCAAAAGAGCAGGGGGGAGGGATAGCTCAGTGGTTTGAGCATTGGCCTGCTAAACCCAGGGTTGTGAATTCAATCCTTGAGGGGGCCAGTTAGGGATCCGGGGCAAAAATTAGGGATTGGTTCTGCTTTGAGCAGGGGGTTGGACTAGATGACCACCTGAGGTCCCTTCCAACCCTGATATTCTATGATTCTATGAAAAGATCTGTGTTCTAGCCCCAGCTCTGTCACTTCTCACTGTATTACCCTGGATGGAAAGTCCATTCATCGGGGTTTGCTTCCCCATCTCTAAAATGGGGATAACTTCTGGCTCTTAGAGGGAGGTGAAATTTGCTTATTTTATGGTGTGTTGAAGTACTTAGTTTTCACTTCATTCAACACCTTTTCTATCCTCATAATTCAGCGCCTAACATTACTATAGGCACCAAAGTAAAAGAAAACTGCGTATCAGGGAGAATATGATGGTTTCTGTTCTGTTCCGCATCTGGATTCTTGGGTCAGGCGAGAAGGGCTGGATTAGGCGCTAACATCAATATTTATCGATTGCCTACTCCTACATTTTCGTCCCCTGTCAGTGTCTGAAAGGGCAAGGCACCTCTGCGCTGATGCTCCACTACCAGCTGTTAATGTTAGTATCATAGCTGACTGGCAACCACCTTAAGAAGACAGAGACATTGAGAGAAGATTGAGGTACAAAATTAGGACCTTGCGGGCCAGGGTTGGAATAGCCAGGGGTGTTGCATGTGAAGATGGAGGTCCCTGGGCGGAGCTCTCTGAAGAAGATGCGGCTGGTCACAGAACCTGTATGTGTTCCTGCTGGAGATGGCTGCTGTTACCATCTCGTTCGCGAACACTACAATTCACTGTGTGCCACCACATTTCAAAAGATGACTTATGCGATGGCATACCTCTTCCCTAGGAGCTGGAAGCATTTCTACTGTGACTGTATTTAATGACAGATGCGATGCTTTTCTAGAGTTTTTGTTCTGATTTTGTTTAACAGCCTGGAAGAAACACTAGCAATAGGGATAAAATCAAGGGGTGAGTGACCACTGTTAGTCAAACACATGCCTATATTTCTACCATACCATTGGTCACTGACAAGTGTGAGGCCTTTTGCCTACAAACCAATAGGCTCTACCAGAAATATTTCCAAATGCTGTAGCATAGAGATGAGGGTTGGTACTGGCTGCTTTATATACTTTCCCATGTAAAATGTAACCTTTGAGTTTAATTTGAAAAGCAAACGACTTAGTAGCCTCATCTGATTTCCTGGCCAAAACCAAAAACCGGAGTGTGTCTTCTGTAGTGTCTGGGGATCACATTCACCACTGGTGGAGCCCCACTGCTGTCCCGGTGAAGGCTGGCTCGCTACAGCATGCTAGTTCTGTTAGCTGGTGAAGAGAGACACCCACGGGTGAAAGCTGGTACTGCAGAGGCAATAGGGAACGTTAACCCTTCTCATCATTGCTGAACGCAGGGTCTGGCAGACATCATCTAATGGTATATGCTCGTGGAAAGGCATAGCCACTAAAATATTGACTTCTAAAAGTTGCTCCCATGTCTGTCGCGGTGAGAGCAGCGAAGGACATCCCCAAGGTATAAAGAGCTTGCAAAAATTCAGCTAAAAGGGACTTCCCTTACTCTGCCCTCCCTGATGGGTGAAAAGCCAGGGTAAATCAAGCCCTTGCACCAAGCTGGTCAAGAAGCCAGACCTTTGTTGGACGGACGGGGGACGTGTGCTGCAGCCAAGGATCCTCTAGCTGTTCAGACTTGGAGAGCAGCCCAGCTGAGCTCACTTCCCAGGATCAAGCATGAAGACTGAAGCATCTTCTGAGTGCACAAATCATGCCGGGCTTTGTTGGTCAAAGTCAGCCCCCTCAGTTGCACCTGGAAACTAACTGGAAGCCACCGGTGCAGACCCTGGAGACAGGAGTTGTGTGCTTTGTATGAGAACCACCAGTGGGCGGCTGCTTTCTTCATTAGCTGGAATGTCAAGTAGTCTTCAAGCGGAGCTCACTTTACAGTGCATTACTATCATTCGAGCTAGTGGTGAAAGGCTGATTAGCTGTACAAGCGAAGTCTGTACTGGAGAGGAAGGTTCACACCCTCTTTGCCAGATGCAGATGAAATAAATATGTTGGCTACTGCTGTCACTTGAGAACCTGGTAAGACCTTCAGCTTGTCAATCACAGTAATACTAACCATCTCAAGGGAGGGAGAAGAAATCACTTCTGCCTCCATGCGACCGTTATCCTACCTGGGGTAAGTTACAGACACCTCGCTTTTATCCAAGTGCTGATCTCTGTCCATTGCTGCACCATTTCCATCCAACAAGAGGAGGATGGGGAGGGGATGAGTTGGGCCATTGTTTTAATGCATATGCTTGGATTCAAACACACTGGAAAAATAAAGGCCTTACCCTCGTGCATTTCTCCTCCCCCTGCTCCTCATTCTGCTCATAGCCTGCGCTGATGACTGAAGCCACATGCAATCCCGTGCCCCCTTGCTAGGTACCAAACCCATCAATTTATTAAATCAGTGAACAGCCAGAACTAGTCAGTAGCAGTGACTCTCTACCAGAATACTTAGAGTGGGCCTGTGTGGCGTGCATCACCAGGGAACCTTGGGAAATTGATGCAGGATCCAAGTGGGAGGGAATGTGAGGACGCACTGAAGTTGCATGACGGGCAATGCTTCAGCTTCATGGAACACTCGATGTAGGAAGTATAAGCATTCCGGGGGCTCTCCTCATTAGCTGAAACTGTTATTAGCTTGTCTGCCTTGGGCCTCTGTTTCCCCGATTGTAAAGTGATATCTGTCCACTTACATGGTGTGTGGCTAAATGCACTTAAGCCTTTTGAGATCTGGACTAGGAAGCTGCTCCAGCAAGGCAAAATGTTTTTATACAGGCGTACACAGTATTTTAAAGTATTGGTTCCTGTGTCCAGTGATTTTCTCTGGGTTGTTTACACTCTTCCTTCACCCAAAGGCCAGCCAGACATCTAAACCCACTGATCTGCTCCTTAATGAAGTCAGAAGCATCTCCTTTTCCCCGCTCCCCTAACCTTTATTGATGTTCAGTGCATTAGTTTTATTCCCCATTCTCTCTCCTCAGTTCTTCCTTAGTGGCTTTATTGATTTTTCTTTGACTGTAGTCGTGTTGAAGCGGGTGCTGCATACCCTCTGCTGCTCCATTACCCAGCCGTGTAAATGTGAATGCTGCTGGCAGCATGTTACCCAGGGAAGCTGAATTTCACATTGGTACCATTCCGCTTACAGATTTTTCTGGCCTCATTTTTGTCATCAGGCAGCACAATGTTGCCCCAGGGAATCTTCACCAGAAAACATGCAAACGGTAAGCTCTGGGCATGCCTAGACCACTGGCTCCAGCAGTATAGACACAATACATGCGTTACAGGCTGAATTAGAGACGCAAACAACGCTGTTCAGGGCCAGTTGGAATCTGTTGACTTTTGGTACATCGTGAGCCTAGCTCCTTACTGGTGAAGCTCCGCTGGCTTCAGAGGAGTTCCATCAGCAATGAGTTTAGCCCTACTGTGCTAAAACAATCTGATTTATCTGCCTTAGGTACTGGTACAGAGTCGCAAGCCACGAAGGATCAATCTTAAGAGCTATGGCATCCAGGTCAGTCCATTCATGGGAGTAATAAGCACACACATGTAAGCTGCATCTTTGCATAACTAGACCCTTTCTGCCAGGAGCTGGGCAATGAAGTCGTCTTATGAATAAGCCTGCAGGGTCTTTGGTACACACTGCATCTTCAAAGGAGCATGCGGGGCATGTGATCTCCTCTGAAAATGTATTCTCACACGCCTGTCAAACCATGCACCCAATGCAGCTTCATCAGTTAGGTTGAGGAGCAGAGCACAAGGGACTACAAACCCCAACCCAACAAGCACCGTGCATGTCAGGTGAGAAGGTAGGGTTGCATCCATGGAACAAAAGGAACGACCTTAGTGAATGCAGCATAGGGATGCCGAGTTTGTTTTTTTATCATGGATGGAATGATCCCTTCAGTGTAAAGCAGCTCATTCTTTCCTGGGCTACAAAGGCTCCTCCAGCTGACAGGGACAGAAAGATGAGCTACCACCTATAGAAACTGAGTACATAGGAGAGAGGGAGTTCTTGTAGTGCTCCCCTGGCTGTCAGCGGATCAACAGCAGCCCAGTGGGCCGTGACACTGCCAATCATAGTGATGGTGTTCAGGGTGCTAATCACCAGCCTAACCTACCGGCAGCAATGGCTGGTCCCCTCCACTCATGAATGTAACGGTAGCATAGTCCTAGGGGAGGGCAGAGGATGGTGGTTGAGAAGGACTTGCTTATAATGGCAGTGATGGATGGTAATGGCAGAGGCAGAAGGACGAGTACCTGGCGCACTGGCTTTACGGACAGAGACGTCTGGGCACATGTTGCTAGGTCCTTGGTCAGATGAGGACATCTAGCAGGGGATGCTACGGTCTATTCAAGTGCCCGGGGTGCAGCTGCTGGGAAGAAAACCACAAAGCTCTGAAGTGATGTCTGTCCATTCTAGCCGCAGAGCAGAACCTGCACGCTTAAGACTTTGAATGTTTTTTCAAACTTCATCTTGTGGTCTCCGCTCTCTCTGGCTAAGCATTTTCACTTTATACTAATCCAACGAGTTCTCTCTGAGGGAGCACTGCGTTGGTGCTCCTGATGGAAAAACGTACACTAAGGTCATTCACTCCCAAGCAAATCATTACGGGAGTGCATTCTTCTCGGGGATCTAGCAGAAGAATTCACATGGGGGCCTAATTAGTGACTGCTGCGGGTTAGTTTATGTCCATAAAGTACCCAAAACTCCTTGTGAGACAACTGGAAATTTTACTCTTATAGTTCTTATCTGCAATATCACTAACCTCTACTTCTTTTAAAAAATAATTATTTCTTACCCTGGCAACCAGTGTCTCTTATTTCTCCATCATTTGGACAGATCCTCCCCTCCAACCCCGTCCCCCACCAGCATGCCAGTCACTAGGACATATTCAACTATATAAAATGTGTGAACCACATCTAGGCAAGGCATTGTTTCTACTGAGCACCTTTAAGCAGCAATTTCACTAACGCTAGAATTAGTCTATCTATTTTGATGCACTGGCTCAACAGGGGACTTTGACCCAGATCCTCAAAGGTACGGAAGTTAGGAGCCTACGTACCTTTGTGGTTCTGGCCTTTCTTCCTACGTCACTATAAAGGGAAATTCGCGAAGTCTAAATTCACCAGGACTGGATTCAGTGCTTCTTTCCAAATTCCTCATAGCAAAGCGGGGGGAGAGGGACAGAGAATAGGGTCACAGGAAGGAAAGCGTGTAAGGCTAAAGGGAGGTGTGAAAGGAATCTACTGCATGCCGCAGTATATTCCCCCCCTCACAGCAGCGTTGCTGGTTGAAAGCTGCACTACACCATTTTTCCTGACTGGGGAGCCAGAGAATTTAAAAAAGTACCATAATTACTTGAAAAAATAATCTGTCACTGAGATCTGTGGTAGCTCAGTGCTTGTCCTTATCTGTGCATAAGTGTTGGACTGTGGCAGGGTAGTCGCCTCTGATTCTGGTCTCTCTAAAGGGAGTTTTGTCCCTCGGCGGCATTCCTGGTGGATTTTACACTCTTCCAAAGGGAATGCCTTCCAGCACACACGCCTGGACAGCAAACGCAGCTTTGAACAGCTCTATTGTGTGCCTGCGACTTTCCAACCCCCCTTTGTCAAAGTGACCTTTGCTGGCTGAGGACAGCTGGCCGCAGTGTCCTTGCTTCCTCCCCTAGGGCCTGAGTGTGCTGTGTTTGCAATGCTCCGGGTCCATCAGGGCAAGTGGAAGTGGGAACCCAGCCCAAGTTTCTCACCTGATAGCACTGTGCACAGGGTCAGTGACAACATTTACAGGTGTCCCAGGGAGATCAGGATTGCAATTGTGAGGTCCTGGAGGCAGGTGATTAATTGTATCACCAGTGCACTGAACCCCACAGGCCACCTGTTCAGATACTTGCATGGCCCTTGTCTCTGTAGTATCCCAGGCCCAGCTCCTCCAGGCATTTAGTGCTTCCCAAGTAATAGAAGTAACCACAGCAGTGTCCCCCATCCTCACCGCTCCCCCTGCACTCTCTCCCCCTTTCGCCCGCTGGAGGAGTGAACCCCAAATAGGATTTTTTCCCCTTCTTCACACCCAACCTGAAACCTGTCCCCACACTCATCCAAAGCCCTAATGTCAGGAGGGTACTCCCTTACAGCCACGGGTTTTGGACTCCACAGTCCAGCACAGATGGCACAAGGTGAAGGGGCTCAGGAAGACAGATGGATTGAATGGCAGAGGTGAACAGCACTGATTCTGCCAGCTGGATCAAGGCAATATCGTGGGTGCTGGGGGAGTGAGCATAGTCAGGGTGATGGATGATCCTTGCCACCAAGCGCTGCCCCTCCGGGGAGCTGGTCCCACCCCCTGCTTGTGTGCCCAGCTGCATGGAGAACGCCGAGGATTTGCTGACGAAAGAAAAGAGAGGGAGGGTTATGCTGGGCAGCAACCTGATGCATCATTGCTAGAGGACGGCTGGCTTCTAGGTTTGGCCACTGCTGGCTTCTAGGTTTGGCCAGGTAGCACAGCTTCCATGGGCCAAAGACAGCCAAGACAAGGGGGGATGGGCTAGCGGTGAAGACACTGGACTGAGACCCAGGAGATCTGGGTTGGATTCCTGGTGGCTCTGCCACAGACACTCTGTCTCATCCTGGGCAAGTCACTTAGGGCCAGATTTCCAAAGATATTTAGGTGCCTAGTGCCCGTCTGTTAATGGGAGTCAGGCACCTCGTCTGCTTAGGCACTTTTGAAACCCCACTAGGCACCTAACTGCATCTTTAGACACTTCAACACCTTGGAAAATCTGACCTTTAAGACTCTCTGGCCCAGATCCTCAAAGACTCCTAATTGCCACTGAAATTAAAGGGCCGTAGGAGCCTAAATATCTTTTTCAGGATCTGTCCCACTACGCTTCAGTTCCTGTCTGTTAATGAAATTTTCTGTGTTCCAGCCTTTTGTCTATTTCCACTGTAAACACCTCAAGGAAGCGACTGCTATCACTGTATGTACTATGCCCAGCGCAATGAGCCCTCATCTCCGCTCAAACCTTTAGGTCCCAAACAAACTGCAAGGATCTTTGTGCACAAAAAGCACATCCACGTAACTAGGGCCCGACCTAATCCAGCAGGTAATTCAGGGCAAAGACCTAAGACTGGCAGAAGTGACCAAGCTGATGACCATGTGTGGTCAGCTTTGTGCTTATCGGGTAATTACCACCTTCCCTCCCTGTAATGCCTTTGCAGTATTGTTCAGACATTGCATTCTTTGCTTTGCTTTCTGGCCTGCGTGCGAACAAACAGGTGCCGCCTATCATTATAAAACTGGCCGTGGTGTGCAACGTGCTTCCTGCATATGTACCGTATGTAAATGCTCCGAGATCCTTCAAGATAAATGGCACTACGTCAAGGTACAATGTTATCTATCGTCAGCCTGGCCTAGAGCAACTGATGTGGCTTATTTGCACATGCATCACGTTAGCTCTCCCTGTCTCATCTCCACAGCTGGGTCCATGTATCGGTTTGCAGCCTGGGGGCACCCGGGTTCTCTCACTCCCTTGCCCTTCTGTTGCTCTAGTGGTATCCATAGAACTTCCTTCCCCTGATTAAAATGGGCATGGAAGAGACAGGCTGATGGATCTCACCGACACGCACCTGGCTGTGACACAACTTGCCCAGCCCTCTGAGATCAGGCTTCCTGCACATGCTGGGTCTCCGTTCTTCCACACTGTGGCTTGCCATGGCCACCGTGCATCGGGGTCACCCACGTGCAGCATTAGCGCCGACGAGCAAGTGCCATAATCTAATAGGAATTAGGTGGAAACCAGTGTCAATGGTCCTATATATTACGGTAGCGCCTGTATTATATACATATACGCATTGAGATGAGGCCCCCGTTGCGCCTGGTGCTGTACACACACAGAATAAGTCTTTGTCTACACACCCACGTGGCACTGGTTTATCAGGTTGTTGAACTGGTTTAGTTAAACTGGCTCACAGCCCCATGGGGACACATTTTGGTTTAACTTCAAGCAATTTTTTTTGACTAGATGAAGCCAAATCAGAATGAGCCGCGCAAATTGAAATAAGAAAAGGAGGACTTGTGGCACCTTAGAGACTAACAAATTTATTTGAGCATAAGCTTTCACCTTCTCTACATGCTAATTTAGATCCAATTAGAGCAACCCCCTGTGTTGACACTCCTATTTCAGTCTAAGAGTGGCTTATTTCAGTTCAGCTTAAATCTGTTCTTAAATCGATTTCGGGGCTGGTCTACACAACTGAGCCTTCGCTGGTATAGCTATGCTGGCAAGGCCGCCTAGTGGAAACGCAGTATAGGCCCACAAAAATAGTTCCACCAGCATAGCCACACCACCTCTCTGAACATTAGCTATGCTCCCAAAGCACGCTTCTCTTCGTATTGTTGTGTCTACACAGGGGTTTTGATGCCACAGCTATGCAGACTAAGGAGGGTGATTTTCCCGCACATTTGTAGCCAACGTAGCTATGTTGGCAAAACTGTGTAGTGTAGACCAAGGGTAAACTAAATCAGCATACGCCTGGTTTAAACCAAAATACAAGGGTCTATGTGGCCTTTTGCCCTAATGTAATAAAAGTGGTTTCAAATCACACCTTAAATTAAAACAGGTAGAACGCTGCAGGGAGACAAGACTACAGACTGGTGCTAGTTTGTGGGCAGGCCAGGCCTGAGAGAATGTCCCTGCCCCAACGATCTTCCAGAGAAAGGGGGAAGAGAGAGGGAATGAACATAAACAAGAGACCGTCTGATTCTTCTACGCTGGGCACGTCAGAAAGAAGTTTGGGGGTCATCTCATCAGAGGAGGCCAAAGCTTTCTCGTGCGCTCTGTGGAGTTTATGGGCAATAGGGTGCTTTTCTTTATCAAGATGGTAAAAGTGGTTTTAGACTCTGGACTCCTTGGAATGTGCTAGGAACTGGCCTGGGGCCAGCCACACTGGCGGCTGGAAGAAATTGTGTTTGAGTGATGGCAGGGAGATTAATACGGAGGGTTTGCCATGGAGGAAAGGGGGTGGCTTCTGCAAAAGCCCTGGGGTTAGACGCAGCCACTGGGTGGGGTGCAAGTTTGGACTGTTGGGCATGGGTGGGTGGTTTTAGGGAGGGGGGGCGCTGTTTGGGAGAAAAAGATGAGCCAGTGGGTAAAGCACTAGTCTGGGACTTGGGAGAGCCTGGTACAAGTCCCTGCTTTACCACAAGCTCCTTGTGTGACCTTGAGCAAGTTAGTCAGTGTCTCAGGGCCTCGGTTCCCCTTCTGGACAATGGGATACCAGCCCTGCCCTGCCTCACAGGGGGTTGTGAGGAGAAATCCATTAAAGATGATGGTGATGGGCCATACGAGGACCTGAGATAGATACTTGTCACTGAGGGAGCAAGCGTCTCCTGGCTCCTTAGCTAGTTCTTATTTACCCTCCTAGGGATCCCTCACCTCACATTGCCAGGGCTTGCTGGTGTCTGCTCTCCTTAGCTTCATAGCCAGACAGGGGCTCTCTCTCCTGGGTGGGGGTGGAGCAGTTGCTCTCTTCTCCAGAGGTCTGATCCTGTACCAGCCCAATCAAAGGGCATTTTTACATTGACTTTAATGGGATCAGGATCAGGTCCTGGTGCATTCCTCAGCCAGAGGCACATTCCACAGCACCTAGGCATGGGCCAGGCCCTGCTTTTCCCATGGATACTTAGTGTGTTAAAGGTTCACAGTAACCTGAAAAAAACACTGCACTGGGGTTGAACCAAGGGCTTGGTCTCTGTTTCCTATCCCAATCGCATGCTGCATTCCAGGCCAGGCTAAATAACACAGGCCTTGTGACGGCAGAGGGACAGGGCTGCGGAAACACACACTCACCTCTCACCAGCAAGCTGCCGACGTCCATGGGCATTTCGGCTTTGTCCCCTGCACCCTGGTACCCTTGGGCCAATTCGTGCGCCACCGTGGCGTTGCGGAGCCTCGCTGCCATTTCAATGCCACTGCTGAACTGCAGCCTGAAGTGCACCGTGAAGGGACTCGGGCTGCAACAGAAGCAGAGGGGGTAGCGGCAGGGAAATGGCCTCTGCCCAGCCTAACCCACTCCCCTTTGGGAACAGATGCCCTAGTTACCCATAATCCACCCTGAATGCATCAGAGGCAGGAAGATCGCTAACGAGGCAGCCTGTGGTACCTGCCAGACCAGTCTGTGCAACGCCTGACAAGCTGCATCCCAAACGTCAGGGGAAATCAATCTGGAAAGTTCCAGATGTTGGTTGAGACGATCCAGATGTTCCCCAGACAGCGCCATGAAATGCTAACTGCGACACGTGCCGCCGGGGGTGCTGAGCGCTCACAATGCCAGCGGCACTCAGCACTTCTCCAAGCCAGGCCCGTCAGGGTGCCGGACAGAAAGCGAGGCCCTTCCTTGGATTAGAACGGCACCCACAGGATCTCTCAGAGCCAGATTGATTGAGCCAATCCAATAAAGGGGAGAAGAAGGGATGTGGTGTGCGGGGAGGCTAGGGTGATTTTTATCCCTTTCATCACCTTCTCCTGTAATGTACTGTATGGCTCTGGCCTACTATTCCAATCCCTCTGGGAGATAAATGCCTAAAAATATACTCCTAGAGTATGAGTGGCGTAAGTAACTTAGGGGCTGTTACGTCCCATTGACTTTTACAGAGACTTTGGCTTCTTAGGGCCAGATTGCATTGTTGGGTGCCTAAATACCTCTGTCAAATAGGCACCTAGTAGAATTTTTAAAAGTGCCCAAGGACCTGGGCTTGAAATCAATGGGGGTTTGGCATCTAGTGCTTTTGAACACCTTGCTAGGTGCCTAGCTCCATCTCTAGGTGCCTAAATACCTTTAAAAATCTGGCCCCTGGTGTCTTTGTCACTTTGAACATAGGAGTCTAAGTCTTGGTGAAATTCTCCGATGTCATTTAGGCGCCTCTGAAAGTTTTACCCGGTAGCAAAATCTAAGGCATCACTAATATGAGTTAATTCATGTGGTCATTTTTTATTTATTAGTACTTTTATAATCATATAATATCAGGGTTGGAAGGGACCTCAGGAGGTCATCTAGTCCAACCCCCTGCTCAAAGCAGGACCAAGCCCCAATTTTTGTCCCAGATCCCTAAATGGCCCCCTCAAGGATTAAACTCACAACCCTGGGTTTAGCAGGCCAATGCTCAAACCACTGAGCTATCCCTCCCCCCAGAAAGAAAAACTACACTTAAGGCAACAAGACCAAGTGCCCAACATGGGGCTTGAACCCACAACCCTGAGATTAAGAGTCTCATGCTCTACCAGCTTTCAAGCTCTGAAACGTAATCAGTCCTAGGAAGTGTAATAGTTTTTATTTGGCTTGTCATCTCTTTGCAGCGTGCACCGAGGGTGCCGACAGTGACAGTGAATTTGGTAGAAGGAGTGCTAAGTGTGTTGATGGTAGTGGGCAGACGCTTTGGGTCTGGCATTGTGCTGGGTGAGGCAGCTGCTCTAGGATTTCCTTGTGTTTTAGTTACGGCTGTGTTCTGAGGTTAATAGACTTGCGATTTCTTAACTCGGTGTGAATGAGGTTCCTGGTGGGTGGAGATATTTTCCAGTGAAGGGTACAAACCAAAGCCCTGGACCCAGATTTCCCCCTGGGGGAAAGTTTAGCTCAGGCTCCAGCCTTCACAGCTGGATAATCAGCCAAATCAAAGCCCTGGCTCAAACTCTGGGAAAGTCCAGATGTGACCTTTGTGATGCAGTGTTACTACTTTTTAATCCATTTAAGCCGCATGGCTAAATCTCAGGTCTGTGCAATTAGAGAAGAGAAAGGGGAGTAGGAAAGGAGAGAGAGGAATACACATCACGTTGTTGCCACCTCTGATTTTCCTAGTGTATCCTGTCTGTCAGTGTGCTACAGTGTAAGGGCTCCAGGGCAGAGGCTGGTTGACCCATGTGTCTGCATTGTGAGTGCGTATCACAAGAGAAAGGGAGCTTGTGCAGAACCAGAACATGCCTGCAGACTTCAGCGACGATGACTTTTTGTGGAGACGAACGTCCGTACATTGTGTGTTCAGGAAAGGTGCCTGTGTCCACTAAGGATGTTGCACTGCTGCCGATCAAATATGAACCTGACCCAACACTTGATCAAAGAAGCTTGTTTGAGCTTTGGGTTTGTTTGGGTCATTTTCCTGCTCTTCTGCACCTCACAAAGTAGAAGCCCTGGGACTCTTACCAGGATCACAACTCCTACAGCATTTCGGAGCCAGGGGCTCTCAGAAGATTTGTGGCCACATTGATTAAGATTCCCAAAATTGGGGAGTCTGCCCACCACCACTGTCAACACAGCTGCGGGACTGCGGTTGTGTGATGAGCCAGCATTGTGAAATACACCAGGCCGAGCCCTGGTAGCTCTTGTTCAGGGCACTCCTACCAAACGCACCAGCGATCTGCAACAGAGAGGGAAAAGAACGAGTTACAGACTGGTCCTCCCTCTGGTGGGTGGATTTCCCCTGTGCTCAGAACAAGGGTGGGCTTTATCTTAAAAATAAAATGTATTTTGATGCTGCCTCAACAGCCCTGGAAACCAACGCCCTTGGTTTATCCACAGCCTAGGCAGCAAGGCTACCTTCCCACGTGGTGTCCCCTTCTGGTATGCCGGGACTATGTGGCGGCATGTGGTAAGAGTTCGTTCACCATTGCCCATCAGTCCGTGACCTCTCCTCTAAGCCATCAGCGGGAATCCCAGTGAGAGCCAATAGTGAGGCTGGGTTTCATGATGTGGACAGGCAGGTCCATTAGGAACTGGGTATGGGAGCACATCTGAAAGCCGATCCGTGCCAACTGGTCTTTCCAGCCAGCTCTCTATGACTCACCCCTCCATGACTTTTCTGCTCCCTATCTCGCCTGGTTTGCGCTCTGCTGAGCTTGATACCGCCTGCTCCCACCCAGCAATTGAGGTCTTTAACCCGAGCAGCTGCTGACCTCTGATGAACCGAGGCAGCAGAATTCCACTCTTGTTCATCCTGACTCCTGATCAGAATCTAAACACACTTTGTACTTTCTGCAAGAACTTTATTGACTTTGCAGTGAATGTCAACTGAGTTTAGAAACTGCGCAACAGTGGAAAGGCCTGTGGACTCCTTCGTGTAGCTAACTGAGGTCAGCCCTACAAGCCCCCCCAATCCCTCCAACACAGTCAGCCTAGTGTTGATCTCAACTAGCTGCACGGAGTAAAACTCCCCGTGCCTTGCTTCTGGGACGTCACAGCAAGATAGCTCTCTCAATGCAAAACCACCATCCCCAAGTGGCACAAAGATGAGCTAGAGTTGCTGCTTTCTACTCGAGCGAGTGGTGCTTCGAACAAACAAGAATGAATTCCCTGGGCACCATGAGAAACAAAGGAAGATGACAAATTCCCTGCCTTCTGTAGGCTGTGTCTGCACTTACCCTGCTACAGCAGCCTAGCTGCAGCGTGGACCCTCACTACAGCGACAGAAAGGGTCCTCCGATCGCTGTAGGTGATCCACCTCCCCAAGAGGCGACAGCTAGGTTGGCTGAAGAATTCTTCTGTCGGCCTAGCATTGTCTGTGCTCGTGCTTAGGTCGGCTTAACTACGTCACTCAGGGGTGTGGATTTTTCACATCCCCGAGCAACGTAGTTGGGTTGACCTAATATTTTAGTGTCGATCTGGCCTGAGTCACTGAGGAGACCTGTTGTGTTTGTGTTACTAAAGAACAGGGCAAAGCTTTTGTCCATCATTGCTCTGCTCTGCCCAAATCCCCTGTTTCTGGGCGTGCACAGGTAAAGCTGCAGGAACATACAAGAACCGTGTTATCCTCTGTGCTCAGCTGAGCAACCCCTATGGATCCATGTGTTAGGACAGATGGGCCAGATTTTCAGCTGATGTAAATATCGGTGTAGCTTCACTGACTTCAGCGAAACTCCATCCGTTTACACCAGCCGCAGATCTGGCCTGGCAGTGTTGCCAACCCTACATGTTCAAACATTGTGATCAGGCCCTGAAAACCACGAGATTATCTGAAAATAATGGGAATTAAAAATATTAAGTATTAGAGGTTCTTTTCATTTCTCCTCCTGTCATTAGTGAGCGTAGGAGTCACGTTTTCAAGCTTTTTCTGCACTCATGGTAGCCACTTCTATTTTTTTAGAACCAAAAAGGAATTCCCGACCTTAACAGCAGCAGAGCTGAGATTCTCAGGTAATAACTTGATTCCAAGATCTGGGCCTTCGTGAAAAACACCAAATAGTGGAAGAGTTGCAACACTGAGTCCTTCCATTTCTTTGCAGTAATACACTCCTTGTTTTATCATGACAAACCAGTCAGACCTCCCAAGCTGAGCAGGATTGAGCTAAATCAACACTTGGATGAGAGACCTTGGTGATTCGTACATCATCATTTCCCAAAGGGATGGATCTGCCAGGCTTTCAGAGGTCAAGCAGCCACCTGTCCCAAGCGATGGATCCACTATACCAACCCACTTCCTTCACACGCCATGTGGAAGTAAGGTCAGATCTGCTGTAAGCAGAGATAACCACCAGGGATGTCAACAGAACAGCACCTGCTTCCACCAGTTCTAAATTCAATCCTACATATTTATCTTCCCCAGTGGCACAAGATACACCTGCACTGTCTACACAAGGCAACACGTATGCATCGCTGTGTTTTATATACCAGCCCCTCGTCGTCCTGTTCGAGGCAGAGCTAGCCGTAAGGGCTGGCGCACTCACAGAAGTCACAATCCAAGTGGCAACAGTCACTCCGCTGGCCAACAAAACTCTCACACGTGCACCCAGATACCATGGCGATAGGCACCTTGTACTCGTGTGTAATAATAATAAATGATGAGGATTCATAACTGACTGGGCAGGCTCACGGCTGTTTTGAGGAAAGAGTTTATCACCGAGAGCTCCTTAGCTCTTGCTCTGTCACCAGTGAGGTTCAAAACAAGTCTAATAACACCTTGTAATCTGGCCAGGAAAGAAATCAAGCTCCTCTTTATTCTGGCTGCATTCAGGTGTCTTAATAAGACACTGTGGACTTCTCACTGCATTCTGCAGACTAGAGCACTTCCCTGAGGAGAGCTTACCACACCTCACTGGTGGGGACTGGTCTCTAGGGCCCTCTTTCCTTTCTTTTAACTTTCCCTTTTCATGAACTAGTCACGTTACAGGCACTCTTGGCCTCTCCTCCACGTGAAGGCCACTCTTCTTTTATAGATGCATTATGGGAAGAAATAAGCAGGTGTCAGGCTTTAGGACGCTGTGTGGAGGTGCAGGGCTATTCTGCTGATTCACCTTGGCAGTCAAACCAGGTGGGGCTCATTAGCTCCAGCTGTACTAAGGCCTGCCCTACACCTGAAACTTAGGTTGGCCTAGAGCACCAGGGCCTCCTTAAGCCTCCGTTGCTGCTTGCTCAGCCACATGGGGTTTGAAGAGTGACGCAAGGTTCTTCTTCCTGTTCAGACAGTTTTACTACAGGATAACTTTGTAAATGGCCGAAAAGAAAGCAGAAGACAGAGATTCCCGGGGCAGCAAGGGCTTGCTGGTTTTTCTCCTCTAGGGCACTTATGGAGCTAAGTCCTATGTAAAGTAATCCTGCAACACCGATAAGAGACCTTAGAGAGAGATGCAGGGTAAATAGTAGGTGACTGTCTCAGCCTGATTCCAGCAGAGCTCTTTGAAGCTGTGACTGATTAAGATTCCTGCTGTGATGGAAGTGAGGGGATTTGAAATGTCTTGATCAGGTTTTTCTTTACCTCCCCAACCCTCAGGGTGGGTCTTCATGGGAAAGGTCAGAGGAAATAACTCAGGTTTGAAGATAAAGCCTATTACTTGTGAATGAGAGCACCCACACAGGGTTTAATGCGCTTTAACGTCACACCTTTAGTTAATTCATCTTAACCTTCCTGAGTGTCCCCATGTACACAAGCCCAAAGCGGGGCCAGGAATACATGATGTGTCTAGACACATAGATTTCTTCCTTCAGGGTAGGATACTAGAGTCCTCAGTGGGCTCTCTCTATTCATCGTAGGCCTGGTCTACACTTCAAAATTACATTGACCTACCTACGTTGTGAAAAATGGCATGCCCTGAACACTGTAGTGAGGTCAAACTAGAATCCAGCATAGATGCAGCCAGGTCGACAGAAGACTTCTGTCAACTTAGCTCCCGCCTCTCGGAGAGATGGATTAACCGCATCAGCAGAACCCTCCGCCGGGAAGCATCGATAGTGCAGACATTACCCTTTGGATCTCCCAGAATGCTCATCACAGTCATCTCTAAGTGCCAGTATTCAGGCTTTATACAGCGCTCGGCATGATCAAAGCCCTGTACAGACCTCAGCTAATAAATCCAAATTCATTACCGGCTTTGCTGGTTCCCAAGCAGGTCATGTTTCAGGAGCAGAGGCTTAGAGAACGAATAATTAATCGGGAGCAAAAAGATTAAACTCTTTTCCCTTTCCTGACTCTGGAACTTTGTCGGCCCGAAGGAGCTTTACCCCACTCCACATCCCAGCACCTCCGTCGGGGCTGCTTGTTTAGTTGTAACCCCCCTTGCCTCGTTGGGTCTGCTCTCCAGATAGCAACCTGACAGTCCCTTTCGGAGGGCAGCCCTCACCTAGTTGGCCATGGATTAGCTGGCAGTGGGGAGAGGGGGGTTTCTGTCCAGGCTGCCCTTCGAGCCCCAAGGCAGGGCATACATCTCCCCAGACCCCAGCTACAAGCTGTGTCATTCTTTTCAGACCCATTTTCCAGCATCCCTGTTTATTACTGGCACTTGCAGGCATCACCTATGCTGGCTGCAGAACTGAGCTTATAGAGCGGGGTGAGCAAACTACAGCCCGCAAGACCCGGTGCTCTGTGCTATGCAGCGCAGCTGCCTGTCCTGATGCAGCCGCACTGCCAGCCACCGGTGCTCCAGGCAGTGCGGGCAGGGAGCGGGGGGTTGGATAGAGGGCAAGGGAGTATGGGGGGTGGTCAGGGGCGTGGATAGAGGTCAGGGCAGTCAGAGGGCAGGGAACAGGGGGGTTGAATGGGGGAAGGGGTCCTGGGGGGGCAGTCAGGAAGGAGAGGAGGGGTTGGATGGGGCAGCGGGGGGCGGTCAGGGGACAGGGAGAAGGGGGGGTAGATAGGGCAGGGGTCTGGGGGGGGCAGTCAGGAAGGAGAGGGGGAATTGAATGGGGTGGTGGGGGGCAGTTAGGGGTGAGGGGTCCAGAGGAAGGGGTGATTGGATGGGGCAGGAGTCCCGGGGGAAGGGGGGGCAGTCAGGAAGGAGAGAGGGGGTTGGATGGGGTGGCGGGGGGCAGTTAGGGGCGGGGGGTCCGGGGGCAGTCAGGAGACCGAGACTGGGGGGAGGATGGGGCAGGGGTCCCCAGGGGGCTGTCAGGGAATGGGGGGGGCGGTTAGATGGGACAGGAGTCCCAGGGGGGCTGTCAGGGGGTGAGAAGCAGGGGGGGTTGGATGGGGGTGGGGGCCGGGCCATGCCTGGCTGTTTGGGGAGGCACAGCCTCCCCTAACTGGCCCTCCATACAATTTTCAGAAACACGCCTCAGGCACTTTGCGACGCTGGAGGGGAAGTTCTGTCTGGACCCCGCCTCATGCCCTAACACACAAGGTGTGAGAGACCTGGGCACCTGAGCCCACTTCTGGTCAGTGGAGAATCCAATATTCCCTGCCCCTTCTAGGGGATTGAGTCACCCCATCTAGAAACCTGTCTCTTGCCTTCGATCCTTGCCTGGTGAGACGCTATGACCAGGTACATAACATAGGAGGGTTTCTGCTGATGCTCCTCCCAGCAGCACTGTGAGAAGGATCAGTGTCCCTGGGAAACAAAGCTGAGACTTAGTACGGACTTTTCCTGCCTCTTATTAGCCTTTTATTTACTGACAAAGCCCTGGAAGATGGGTCAGATTTTTCAGACCGGCTGCCAGCAGGCTGAACAATATTTCCTTGTTCTCCCCTTTCTATCTGTATCCATTTGTTGTCTCTTACACTTAGATTGCCAGCTCTTTGGGGCAGGGACCGTCTTTTGGCCCTGTGTCTGGACAGCAGCATGGGGTCTTCATCCAGGATGGGGACTCCTGGGCTCTCCCATAATACAAATAATAATAATTAATTCATAATAAATCAGAGCGGGCTAAAATTGTGCTAGCTTTGACCTCTGCTCTGAGCCATGTGATCGTTCAGAGATTATCTCGGACAAGTCATTCTGAAAAATTAGGAACAACGAAATGACTGGTTCCTAGAACTACTGTTCTGCCTTCCCTTGGCAGATTCTTCTGCCATGGCACGTGTCAGGCAGACCTTGTACCGTGACGCTGACTCCGGAATTTACCATAACTGGTGGGTTCTCCTTGACATTCATGGGTGCAACGCCCATTTGTTATGTTCCTCTTTTGTGTCAGTGGGAAGAGTGGGGTACTTCTCTCTGCATTCAAAGCTCATATGAATGAACAGAGAGAGAAATGCAGTGTTGCCAACTCTTGCAGTTTGAGCACAAGTCTCCCGATATTTGGTGTTTTTAAACTGACCCCCTCCCACCCCCCTGCTGCTGCTGGATTTAAGAGATTGTAGTGGAGTCTCATCTTTTATTTAAAAATCCCAGAGCAAACAGCAGGAGGTCAAAGCGTGCGAGGGAACTTTTACTGTGCAGCAACAGGGTCCACCCTGACGGTTAGTGCATGGCACACTGGAGCACTGTAGAGTTACATCTCAGCTTGCCACACTTCATGCCGTAAGCATGTGTTTACCCTGTGGCTGCAAAGAGAAGGTTGGAAGTGTGAAGCAAGTGGATCCTAGAAGACTCAGAATCCAGAAGGCAAATAAAAGACCCCAAAATTTACTATTTCCAAAAAAATCTCATGAGTTTTAAGTCAATCTCGTGATTTTCTGGGGCTTGGCTCTGGATTTTGGCAATACTCCAACACCCCAACAGAAGTGCATCCAGTTTCTGACCAGAGGGAAACCATGACGTGTATACGCATTAAGGGTCCCCTTCTCTTCATGGGATGCACCGCTGGGGCTCCCACTGATTTAGGAGACTCTCACTTGGACTGTGTTAAGGATAGTTGGCATTTCTGAGCTGGAGCGAGGAGTAGAACTCCTGTGATAATGATTTAATGATTGTAAAAGGAGCTTTTCTACCCGGTGCATGAGATTTGCACGTCCATCTGCCACAGTTGTGCATGCAAATCTTGCAACGCCGGGCGTGGCCCTTGCCAGTTAGACACACAACCTGCCATCTGCATGTGAAACTGCCTGACTGCACTAAGCCCCACGCTGCATCCCAGCTCCAGACCCCTGATATGCATGTCCCTAACTTCCCCTCATCATTCCTCCAACATCCCTCCACGCATCCTACTCTGAACCATCCCCCTTCTCACAATAAATAAAAACCCCGGCAAAGAACACAAACGAACACTTACCAAGACTATACGCCACTATCATATCTAATGACTACAAAAACGTAGGCAGGGATATTAAATCTTAATACCACCTATGGTGTCTCTAGCACTTTTGAGCCATAGATCTCAAAGGAGGTGGCTATCATTATCTTCATTTTACAGGTGGGGAAACAGATACAAGGAGGAAAGTGACTTGCCTAAGGTCACCCAGCAAAGCAGTGTCAGAGCTGGGAACTAAACCAAGTTCTCCTGAGTCCCAGTCCAGTGCCCTATGCACTAGGCAGCAAAAGAACATAAGAGCGGCCATACTGGGTCAGACCAAAGGTCCATCTATCCCAGTATCCTGTCTTCCGACAGTGGCCAGTGCCAGGTGCCCCAGAAGGAATGAAGAGAACAGGCAATCGCCAACTGAGTAATTAACTTCTAACTATTATAGACCAGGATGAGAGCTAATGTAGGGGGCAGATTCTCCCCGATCTGCTGCAGTGGGGGGAGGGGTTCTTACACCGTTGTCTGAAACATGTGGTGCTAACACTGCCAGAGACAGGTCACGGGAAAGGATGGCCCTTGGTTCTGAGCCAGTCTGGCGACTCCTGTGCTCGCCCCAAAGCTTTCTGAGCCTCCTCTCAAAGGATGTCCCCGAAGCACCCGGCTGAGCGTGCAGGGGAGAAGCCTCCTGTACTGCAGCAGCGAGAGGCGAGTCGGGCACCCCGAGTTCTGCTGGCAGCAAGAAAAACAAACCACATCTGATGTATCATGGGGTCCCAATGGCCAGCACAGCACGAGCGGACAGCCACAGGAGTTTGGACGTGGCACCGAAATGACATCTTGGGATTTATCTGCTATCAAATCACCCAGCGCACCAGTCTCCTGGGCACCTATAGACTCCATGAGGGGAGGGTTTCTCGTCCCATCCCAGACCAAACTCGTGAATGTTCCATGGAAAAGCACTCCCCTCCCTCAGTCTCTGCCCAGACAGAGGCACAACCCTGGTGATCACCTGAACCTGGGACATCACATGCTGCCCGCGGTGCCCAGGAGAGCGAGCATGGACTTTGGTGCTGAACGGGGAGGGTTAAAACCTCCCCCCAGGCGGGAGATAATCACATTTCACACACAGAAAAGGAAGGGTGATTTGCTGACCTCGTGGAATAGTGGGAACGCCATACAAACACACAGAGAGTCTGTCGGGGGGGGGGGGGGGAGGGGGAGAGTCAGAGAGGATATTAAGTCATTGCCTAACGGTTTGCAGCTCATAATCCAAACTAGGGTCTGGAGGAGCGATGCTGCCGTTGCTTGGCCTCTTCCTGCCTGGGGGAGTTGACGAGGGTAGAGCAGAGGGAAGCAGGACTCCAGAGTTCTCACCTTGACTCTGTCTAAGCCTCACTTGATGAACCCTCTGTCACAGTTAACTATTAACTTATTACAATTAACTTAGGCTTGAATAGAGACTGGGAGGGGCTAAGTCATTATGCAAGGTAACCTATTTCCCCTTGTTTTTTCCTACCCTCCCCCCCCCCACGTTCTTGTTAAACCCTGGATTTGTGCTGGAAATGGCCCACCTTGATTATCATACACATTGTAAGGAGAGTGATCACTTTAGATAAGCTATTACCAGCAGGAGAGTGGGGTGGGGGGAGAGAAAACCTTTTGTAGTGGTAAACACCCATTTTTTCATGCTTTGTGTGTATAAAAAGATCTTCTACACTTTCCACAGTATGCATCGGATGAAGTGAGCTGTAGCTCACGAAAGCTCATGCTCAAATAAATTGGTTAGTCTCTAAGGTGCCAGAAGTCCTCCTTTTCTTTTTGCGAATACAGACTAACACAGCTGTTACTCTGAAACCAGTTAACTAGCGAAGTGCTTTGAGATCACCAGGTCTTTCCCAGCTCCCCCAACGCTTGCTGGATCGCGCCAGACCCTGCACCCCATTCCCTCCTCAAGACCATGTTCCTTTTGCCAGCAACTTGGATCAAAGTTTGCTCTCCCCCTCCGACACACACATATGCACTGGAATGACCGGCCGTGCTGAGCCAACCACAGCGGTCACGGGCACAAAGGGGAGAAGGGAGCCTGCCTAAGAGCAGAAGTGCTCAGTCATGCACATGCAACCTGGGCAGGCCTCCTAGCCCTTGGGAACGAACGCAGCTGAACTGAGCTTCGCAGCCAGGGAGGGAAGGAGAGATGGGGCCTGGGAAATATCATTCCTGCCTAGAAGTCAGGGGAGACTTTGGGCAAGAAGCTTGGATTCTACTGCTGGGTTCACAGGAATCTGCCTGGCCCATTGCGTGGGCACATGGTTGGGGGATCAGCACTACCATGGGTGCTGCAATGGCATATGCAAGCCCCAGAGTGAACATGTGACCCCAGCCCCTGCCCAAATTGCCAGCTGGGGCAGGTCAGTCCTGCTGGAAAGTGAAGTGACTGACACCAGCTGCTCCAAAGCCCCTCTCAGGGTAGAGCTGTGAAGCTGTGGGGCAGCGGGTAGTTGAGACACGTGGCGTACAAAGGTAGACTAATGCCAGCATCCCTGCTATGCACTGAAGGAGGAAGGCAGAGTTAGAGGGACTGTGGGGAACTGGGTTCTGCCACTGAGCGCAGACATCAGCCTGGCATGTGCCCAGTGGGAGGCTCCACGTTGGTGCTGGAGGGAGCCAAGCTGAACTGAGATACCACCTCCTCACTCAACCCTGGAAATAGCTCTGTGGGCTGGCACTGGAGAAGGGTGGGGGGTTCTGGACGTGTCTTGTCCTTGCTGATGTCAGGGCCCATGCGTATATGCCTGTGGCAAAGGCTGAGATGAATATCTGTGTTCAGAGGCCTTCACTCCCCAAGGTTCCTGCTGGCAGCCAGATTTATCCCCCCGGTGGTTCCGGTGCCCTTCACCCCAACCCTCGCCCGCTGGCAGGGAGTCAGCAGCACAGAGCAGCCCTTGCTCTGGGTGATTCCCTCCTCCCCAAGCTACACCTCATGGTCTGGAAACAAGATGGTTATTCAGCCAATTGACCCAGGTCTGTCCCTTCCCTCTGTCTCGGGCCATGTTTCTGCCGGGATCTCTCTTCTCCCCCATGCATTATGGGTGGCCTCCAAGGGTCTTTGTCCCCGCCACCCCCAATACATTATAGGAAGTGTTTTCCCCAATGCATTATGGGAAACATTCCCCCAGCCTCAGGGGTCTCTGGTCCCCACCACATTATGGGAAACGTTTCCCTAAGCCTTGGGGATGAGTCTGGTTCCCCCAGTGCATTGTGGGAAATGTTTCCCCAGCCTCAGGGGCTCTCTGTTCCCCCCAGTGCACTAACTTAGCTCAACTGATTTAAACAGAATTAGGTCTGATTCACACTGCTCCCCCCCCACCCCCCAAGCTTCATTACACAATGTAACTCTTGCATTAAAGCTACTCTAAACTATTGAAAAGCTTTTACTATCTACTCCAAGGGAAGAGACTTTACTGATTGCCATGTATCACTTATCACTGAAGATTATTCTTAGAGACAATCTGGTTTGCTCTTCTGCACAGCCATCCCTTATTTTAAATATACAGGAATGGAGCTTCATCAGTGTATACTACCTGAGGATCTGGCGCCTAATTAATGAAATGTCCTTATTTTTATTATTTAAGCACTGACAAGGTGCTCAGCACCAGCTTAGGATCTGTCTTCACTGCAGAGTTAACGTGGGTTCTTACTCGAGGGTTGTCCCTCACCCCCTCCCATCCACACATGAACCCGTCTCTCTTGAGTTCAGTGGGGCTTTTCAACACAGGTTGGCTGACCCATCCTGGGGTATAGGCTAAAACCCAAGTGAGGCTTTCACTTGGGCTAGTAACCTGTCCACTAGGCAGTGAGGACGCAGGCTAAACCACTTGAGTGCTGACAGTCCGCACTGCCTTCCCACAATTTTCCCAGTGTGCCCAGAAGGATAGACAGAATCTCCCACAATTCACTGTGACTGGGCTCACTGCAGTGCAGACATACCGACAGACGGTCTTTGCTCTGAGGAGCTTACATACTCAACGTGAGTAAAGCCCTTAGGTTAATACCGTACTCTGCTCAGAAGCCAAATCTCCCAGCAGGTACACACCCAGGAGGCTCCATTCAGTGGAACTATGCCATTGTACTCCAGCTGAGGCGTCTCTCCCACGGGTGTCAGTGGGCTCCTATTCAACTGGTGTAAGGGCATCAGCATCTAGCCCAAAGTGGTGAGACTGGGAGCCCGAGAGGAGGGTTTGGCATATTTTTGTCTGACTGACCTCGCTCTCCTCTCTCTCCATAGGAGAGGTTGGGTGGAGAAGGCTTTTGCCATGGGTGTGGGTCTGTGGGTGTTGCAGAAGGAAACAAATAGGCCACAGAAGTGGCATTGCTGGGAGAAAAAGGGAGCACGGTGAGCAAGGGGCCAGATAAAAGAGGAGATCTGAGGGGCAGACTAGGATGGAGGCATGCAGCGCCATCAGGGCAAGGATATGGGGCTGGAGGAGCGCCACTGAAATCAGTGGGACTATGGACCAGTTTAAATGTGATACGATGGTGAAGGGAATGGAGAGCAAGAGTACACTATTACACCCTCATGAAGATGAGGTCCTAGTTCAAGGCTCTACAAACTATGATCCTGTAAGCCAGACTCAAGGGAGCAATCCCACTGGCCAATTTCCACATGTGACTGGTGATTTGGCAGTGGCCTCAGTTTTCAGGTGACCAAAGTGAGATGCCTCAAAGTGGCCTGGTTTTCTGAAAATCCCCTTCCAGGTGTCTTCGGCAACTCTCGGCAACCTGACCCAAACCCGACAGGGCTCCACTGCAAGGGTCTGATCTGGCTTGGGAGGCCGTCAAATTGCTGGTCACTTTTGGAAATCCTGGCCATTTCAATAAGCCTGATTCCCCTTGGCGTGTCTGAAAGCCTGCTCCTCTGTGGAGTGAGGCCCTTACCTAGAAAATACCACAGCACTGTGACAACTGATGCTATCAGGGTGAGCAGGACGAATGCACTGACCACCTTGATGCAACACCAGCAGCAATGTGTGGATCTCTTCTTGAGATCTGGGTTCAAAGCTTGGCTTTGCCACAGCATTCCTGCGTGACCTTGCCCAAGTCACTGCCTCTCACTCTGTGCCTCAATGTCCCTGTGCCCAAAATGGCACATTTAAAGTATTAACCCTTTGGGATGGGAACATGTCTTCCTAGAAGTTTGTACAGCCCCTTGCACAAGGGGGCCTTGTTCCTGACGGAGCCCTCTGGGTGCTACTGCAATAGAAATAATGAAAGATAGTAGCAAGAAGGGATATTTCCTGGGCAGCACAAGAGGGGAAGCTGGGGGGTTAGTTATATAGGACCTGTTTGGGGGAATGTCTAGGTCACCATTCACTCTTTGGGAACTTTACCTTTCTGTAGAGGAACTGCGGCTCGCTGGCATTTTCCGAGCTCTCCAGAGAAGCCATCTGGGACTCCGCTATAGAAGGGTTTGAAGTGTTTATATGCACTTTACAGCAGACATATCTTTCGGCACCCTCCTCCCCAGGGGCAAGCTGCCTACACAGCAGCCGCAGAAACCTCGTTCGATCCCCATTTATTTCCGTGGTAAATCACCACCAGGTAAAGAGATTAACAGAGCTCAGCACTGTAATCCGTCTATCATCCTCTGCCTTTGGTACTGTGCTGAACACCGGAGGTTAAAGCTTCGTGGTGACAGCACAAACTCCTGCAACACTTTTAGGGCTCATCTACACTTCAAGTAGGTTGACAAAATGCATACAACTGACTGATGTAGCTATGCTGGCCCTGGTATAGACACTCTAGGCTTCCGCCAACCTAACTACCATTGCTCGGGGAGGTGGAGTTCCTACAATAATGGAAAAAACCCTTTCCATTGCTGTATGTGAGGTAAAAGAAACCCCCAGTGTTGGAATCTTGCAGTATGTGGTGTGTTTTTTTTCTTAAAGCCCCAGCTCCTGGAGTCATGTGAATACGTCACATGAAATCTCAGTTTCAAACAAAGAAAAAGGAAGAGAGCTAAGTCATTTGGGTGCTCTCTAAATGGCAGAGAAATCAGAAGACAAATAAAGTAAATCCCCAAATCCACTAAATTAAATTAAGGTTGCTGAAGGAATTCATAAAAGTCTTGGGAAAAATACATACTGATCTTCAGCATTACCATTAAAAACAGAAATTACAATGACAAGGTGAGAAAATGTCTTGGGGATGTATAAATAAAGGCAGGTACAGTAATTAAGGTAATCTACATACATATGCTGTTACTACTTTTACAGTTCAAATGTTTGCTCAGTGACAATATTGACATAACTTGCTGGACACATCTCAGACCACGAAAATTCATCTTAAACATACTAACAACAACCTTAACCACAAGAAGAGCTCTGTGGCACTCAACAGCTTGTCTCTCACCAACAGAAGTTGGTCCAATACAAGATATTACCTCCCCCACTTTATCTGGTCTCAAGCGTACCTCTGACCAACAAGGTGAATTTATGAATTCTTTCAACTATGTGTCATCAATATGTGTGTGTATTTGAATATGTAAAGGATGTAGTTAGGGCCATATGTACTGTAAGAGTTTGTAAGTATCTCTGCTAGGGGGTATTATCAGCATGTGTAAGTTGAATTCTCACATGCCAGTAGTGGCATTGAATGATTGTATCAGCTACAAAGATAATGGGAAACTTAACAAGTCAAAGTCGTTTCCTACCTTTCAAGTGCTGAAGTCTTTTTGAACGGTAACAATGCAAAGCGTTTTGCCTAAGGGTGACACTAATCGTTTAAGTTATTGAATGTTTAATAAAATATTAATCCTTCAGGTTATTATGAATCACAGCACTAAAGTACAACTGACAAGTGTCAGTCACTACAAAAAGGGGTGACCAGGTGCAAGGTAAAGTAGCTCCCTCCCTGCTTAAACTTACATCTCCTCTGGCTCCTCAGCAGGTATACTACACTCTTACTCATCAGGAAGTAGGTTTAAGGGAATTCCACTGAATGCGTCCGATGAAGTGAGCTGTAGCTCACGAAAGCTTATCCTCAAATAAATTGGTTAGTCTCTAAGGTGCCACAAGTCCTCCTTTTCTTTTTGCGAATACAGACTAACATGGCTGCTATTCTGAAACCTGATTAGGAGTGTAATTTACCCGGCCTTACACAATCCCTCTGGATTTGGCTGGTTCCCCAGGAGCGAGAGGCTCCTGCAGTCCAAAGCTGTGAGTGGCGTAAAAAAAATGGACAAGCTTTAGACAAGCAAAATTGCAAATTTGCCCAGAGGCCCCAGTCCTATAGCTGGATCTCAGTGCTTTGACCATGGCTCCCCTGTGGATCCAACTGCTAGACTGGGACCTTAAAACAGAGAAGTTGCTTTCCTGGCGTGTGTGGGAGGCATGCTTCCCCTTGACAGCAGGAATGCAGGTGAGCCTCTTCCTGACCTTTTCATTTTGGAATATACATCATTACCAGCCCCATCACTACCCCCTCACTGCTGACTTCACTCAGCCTGCACCCTACACAAGGGACTTTTTCCTATTACAGTAAACTATTTGCATCATGACAGGTCTTGTCAACTGCTGGAAATGGCAGCCCTTGATTATCACTACAAAAGGTGCCCCCCCCCCCCCCCCCCCCCCCCGGTAATAGTTCACCTTAAGTGATCACTCTGGTTACAGTGTATATGGTAACACCCATTGTTTCATGTTCTCTATGTATATAAATCTCCCCACTGTATTTTCCACTGAATGCATCCAATGAAGTGAGCTGTAGCTCAAGAAAGCTTATGCTCAAATACACTGGTTAGTCTCTAAGGTGCCACAAGTCCTCCTGTTCTTTTTGCATCAGGAATTCTGAGTCATGAAGCTGAGGTCAGAGACAATGGGGCTTATTTCACTGCAGACACCCCTGAGCTCCAGCTCTTAACTTTGCATGTGTCCCACGTTTGTATTCCAACATCGGGAAGGGAATAGGCTCCCGTCTGCCCCCAGCAAAAGAAATTTTGGCTCATGGCTGAACTAAAAAAAAAAAAATTGATTTCAGGTTGACCCAAAATGAAAACAAACTCTGTTTTGGCACACGGCAAGGGTCAAAAATTGTGGTTTGTTTGACCTGAAACAACAAGCTTCATTTCATTTGAGAGTTTGGGTTTTTTTAAACTTTTTTTGTTTGAATGAAACTGAAGTCAAATTTGAAATGAAAAGTTATTGCCAACAAAAATTTGGGGTGGGGTTTTTTTTTGCCCCTGACTGAAATAATTTGGCGGATTCCACCCCAATTCTTGACCCGAATCTGCATCATTCGGCAGAAAATGTTTCCTCTGAAAAATTTCACTGGGCTCTGCTCGGCAGAGGGGAAAATAGAGGCCGGATGAATGGTGGGGAAATACAGGACTCAGTGGGGTAAAACTTGAGCCCCCAAATCAGCACGTAACCAGGGGAGCTGCGGAGCCCTGCTTCACAGAGGCAGGGGCGGAACACACAGCTCAGAGCCCAGGACTCCGCATGAGGGAGAGGGAACATGGGGTGAAATCCAGAGCCCACTGAAGCCAATGGGAGTTCTGCCGTGGACTTCAGTGGGGCTAGGATTCCCCCCTCGCCTCTGGGCTCACCGGGGGTGGGCAGCAGGACAGGGAGCTCTGAGTGCCGGACTCAACAGCAGGGAAGCATAGAGCCATAAAGCTTTCCTCTATCGCTTTGTGCTTCTAGGCCACTTTCCCCCTATCCCCATAGCCCTTTTACCCTCCCCGCCCCACGAGCCTTGCCGGAACTTTCCTGACCAGACTCCTCGCCAGCTCCTTATATAAGAGGCTGTGGAATTGTTTGTTTGTGTCTTGGCATTTATACAGCCACACACTGAAATGTTGAGAACACCAAGGCAGGCTGAAAATGGCAGCGAGCCAGGAGGGGAAAACTCTGTGCAATGCTCCCAGTACAGCATGGAGAGTGGGTGCCTGATCTAATCATGGGTCCTCACCCCAGTGCATGGGGCACAGGACCATATCCTGGTGTAAAGGGGGCGCAGGGCCCAGTGCATGGGGAGCAGATCTTTGCTGGAGCATTGTACAGCTGGGTATTGTAGGCCAAGGACTGAAAGGGCTCTGGGATTGATGCACACTGGCAGGGAGCGCCGTGGGCAAAGCTTGCACTGCTGCGGCCTGCATTGTATCTATGCTGTAACTAGTGAGAGGATGAGAGAGTTTCCACCAGGGCTGTTAAGCAGGCACGTTTCCCCAGTGTGACATTCACTTATGCAATGCAGATTATCCTGCACCGAACCACAACAAACAGCATGCAAAGAGTTAACAGTCATTGTGTAGCAAGCTTCCTATGCAGAAGCAAGATCAGAGGGTGGGAGGCATGCGGACTATATCAGGCTCTATCTGGTCCACCCCCTAGAGTCCTATAGAGTCTTTTCTCCTGCGGCACCTAGGGTATGTCTACACAGCACTGTAAGCCCAGGATTTGAACTCAGGCTCAAGCCTAATCCCCCTTCCGTCTACACACAAATCTCAGGGCTTGGACCCAGGGTCCCAGGACCCCATGGGGGAGGAGGGTCCAAGCCTGAATCAAGCCAGGACTCAGGGTTCAAGCCCTATTGCACTGCAGTATAGACTCATGCTCTGAGGGTCCTCCAAAAGTATCTCACAATCCCATGGGCCGACTTTCTTTGTCCTCCGGACAGTCAAGTTTTCCCAAACCGCACCATGAACAAAGGGCTAGAGTGGCCACCTTTTGGGAGGGCGCTAGGAAGTCTGGGAGATGGGTGGCTGGACTTGGGCCCCCATAATGCAGCGTAGACGCTGGAGCTACAGGTTCAACAATTCCTGCGCTCAAGCCCTGGGTTTGCTAACTCGAGATCTACTAACCCTGGGCTTACACGGCAGTGTAGACATACCCTGAGATACCTTGGCAATGAGTCTGGCCCTGTATCATTCAAATCAATGGGAATGTGGTCTTTGACTTCAATGGGTGCATAAACATCTGGAGAGAGGGATAGATTTAGCCAGTCTAGTTTTAGATACATCATTCAGTCCTTTCTTTCTATCCCAGCCATTGGTGGTTTCTGCTTTCTCCCCTGGGCAGTTCATTGTCTCTTTTGTTTGTGTAAGATGGCCTTTTGTGCCTCCTCTCTAGTTATTTATCATTATCATGACAGACACCACCAGCACATCCCATTCCGGGGAGCTTCTGGTTCAGGAAAGCAGCTGATCTTGTTATAGCAATAAAATAAAAACCAGCAGGATCTTATTAAAGGGGAAAAGGAAAAATGCCACGTTTATTGTGAAGACAGAAAGAATCATAGTAAGCAGTTAGTTATAGGTATAACATTCCATTCAATTTCATATTTATTCACACATTCATTCATACACACACACACACAGGTTCTGCAAGGTTGTTATCATAGTTACCAGCCTTAGAGTTGCTCATGCCAAGCCACTGGCCAGGTGGCCTGGACATGAGGAGGGAGCAGGGCCTTGTCAGATGCTCATCTGATGCTCCTGGAAGTTGGTTTGCAGAATCAGACCCCAAAGTTCTCACTTTCTAGAGTCCATTTTTGTAGGAATTTCTTCCTATGCCAGTCTATGGGAATTGCTTCGTCATGCTGTTGCTGAATCAATCAGCAGATAGCACATTCCTGATGGATCCGTGCTGTGTGTAGTTGCTGGTGAGAATATGCTTCGGGTTGTCGGGTTGTCTGTGGGCGAGGACTGGCCTGCCTCCCAAGGCCTGTGAAAGTGGGGGACTGTTGTCCAGGATGGGTTGTAGATCACGGATGATGCGTTGGAGAGGTTTTAGCTGAGGACTGTATGTGATGGCCAGTGGAGTTCTGTTGGTTTCTTTCTTGGGCTTGTCTCGCAGCAGGAGGCTTCTGGGTACACGTCTGGCTCTGTTGATCTGTTTCCTTATTTCCTCGTGTGGGTATCGTAGTTTTGAGAATGCTTGGTGAAGATCCTGTAGGTGTTGGTCTCTGTCTGAGGGGTTGGAGCAAATGCGGTTGTACCTCAGCGCTTGGCTGTAGACAATGTAGAATCTCCTTCCTTGGAAGTTTTTAAGGTCAGGCTTGACAAAGCCTTGGCTGGGATGATTTGATTGGGGATTGGTCCTGCTTTGAGCAGGGGGTTGGACTAGATGACCTCCTGAGGTCCCTTCCAACCCTGATATTCTATGATTCTATGATTCTATGAATGGATCGTGTGGTGTGTCTGGGATGGAAGTTGGAGGCATGAAGGTAGGCATAGCGGTCGGTGGGGTGGTGTTAACGTGACCATCACTTCCTAGACACCAGAGGCTTCCACCCCAGACATGCATCCAACCTGAAGCATATTCTCACCAGCAACGACACACCGCACCATAGTAACTCTAACTCAGGAACCAATCCATGCAACAAACCTCGATGCCAACTCTGCCCACATATCTACACCAGCGACACCATCACAGGACCTAACCAGATCAGCCACACCATCACCGGTTCATTCACCTGCACGTCCACCAATGTAATCTACGCCATCATGTACCAGCAATGCCCCTCTGCTATGTACGTCGGGCAAACTGGACAGTCCCTACGTAAAAGGATAAATGGACACAAGTCAGATATTAGGAATGGCAATATACAAAAACCTGTAGGAGAACACTTCAACCTCCCTGGGCACACAATAGCAGATTTAAAGGCAGCCATCCTGCAGCAGAAAAACTTCAGGACCAGACTTCAAAGAGAAACCGAGCTTCAGTTCATTTGCAAGTTGGACACCATCAGCTCAGGATTAAACACAGACTGTGACTGGCTCGCCAATGACAAAAGCCGTTTCTCCTCCTGTGGTGTTCACACCTCCACTGCTAGAAGAGGGCCTCATCCTCCCTGATGGAACCAACCTCGTTATCCCTGGCCTGATTCTTGCTTGCATATTTATATCTGCCTCTGGAAATTTCCACTACATGCATCTGACGAAGTGGGTATTCACCCATGAAAACTTTTGTGCCAATACGTCTGTTAGTCTCTAAGGTGCCACCGGACTCTTTGCCGCTTTTATCTGTGCGTGTGTCCGAGAGACTGACAGAGAATACTTGACCCTAGAGGGTCAGAGTGTGCTGGGAGGAGAGTCTGGAGCAACATTTTCTTTTCTTTAGATTGTAATAAAATGTTCAGTGCTTCACAATCTCCTGCCCCGATTGTCTTTTGTGACCAGCCCCCCCACAGGGGTCATGTCCCACTGGCTGAGAAACACTCATCTCAGCAGGGGACGGGCAGCCAGGAGCTTCCGATTTCTAGTCTTGGCCCCGCTACTGACTCCCTCTGTGACCTTTGTCAAGTCAGTTGACCTCTTTCTACAATCACACGGAGCGGACGGTAACAGTACTCGCACATCCCAGATAGGCCCAATAGTTTCTGCAGAGTTTAAGCTTTGGCTTTAAACCAAATACGCTTCTGGCTTAGCACTCCCACGTGAGGGGGCAGATCAACACTCTGCCATATGGCAAAGGTGGGACTCATTTCAGGGTTGCCCAGGCTGTCTGGTTGAATCATTACCACCTGCTTACAGTAGGAGGGAGCCCTGTCTGCATTTTCCAGGGGAAACTCTCCCCAGCCACTAGCTGATGGCAATACAGGCCCTTTGCCCCAGGCTCTGCGAGTCCCCCACTTTCCCCCTGCAGGCTAACAATTTATACTCTGCATTTTGTTACCCTCAAGTGCCAGTGCCTTGTCTTCTGGACACCTGGCGTTTACACTGATTTGCTGCCCCCATGAAAGGAGTGCACCCCAGCTCACTTATTCCATCTCAGTCCAACATGCTTGTTAGCACAAGGTGCTTAGGTTTATGGTAAAACCAAACTGACGTTCATTCAACAGAGCCTGTGATAAAGAATCAAATAAAAGCAAGTAGAAGTATTTGGAAACACCAGGTTATAGGTAACAGAAAAACAAAAGATGCAATCCATAGTCTATACTTATTAACAGGTTACTGTAAGGAGACTCGGCTGGGCTCGTCCCTCTGCGGGGTGGTGGGGAACCACACCGCCTCGCTACACCCTCTCTGCTGGGTTGGGGAATACCCAGTCTATGGCCCAGACCTTCAGGCGGGCCGCACAAGCAGTACGATAAAAGCCCACGCCCTGGGTCAGGGTGGCGCAGTAAGCAAACAGTCAGAAGCTCAGGCCCTCAGGCAGGGGCAGAGCAAGCAGCTGAACAGCAAACTCCCAGCTCCTGGCTCTGAGCGACCAGGGGAGATTGCCACCCGCGAGGTGGGTGGCGGGGGGACGCAGGCCCACCCACTCCACTGTGTCCCAGCCCGGGGCCCTAGCAGCAGCAGAAGACCCGCTGCTGTGTCAGTGGGGACCCTGGCCGCAACACACCGACATTGGCTCTGGCAGTGCTGCAGCCAGACTGGGGTCGGCTGCCCCTGGGCTACTTCCGGACTCCCCCTCGAAGGGTACCTGGGTCAGGGTGGTGTCCTCGGAGGGTTCCAGCACCATGGATTCCTCCAGGTAGCTGGCAAGGGGTAGGCTTGGCAGCTCCTCTGGGTAGCCGATGACGGGTAGGCGTGGCAGCTCCTCCATGCACTGGTCGGCATTAGGCATTGGCCAGTCCGGCCAGGCCTCGGGTCGGCCACGGATTGCTAGGGTCTCCCAAGCCAGAGCCAGGCCACAAGCATCTGGCCTCTCCAGCAGCTGCAGCCCAAGTAAGCTCTGGGGTTGGGCTTTTATACCTCCTGTCCTGCACCTTGACCTCTGGGGTCTGCCCACTTCGGTGTCCGGGGAGGTTCTTCCCTCTGTGGTGTGGTGGGGCACCACACCGCCTCGCTAGTTACTTTCTCGGCTAATAATGTTTTCCTCACCCAAATATTCTTGCTTGCAGCACTAACCCAGTCCAATGAGCTGGGATCTGCTTTGCATAAGAGGTCCCCACTGGCAGAGGGTGTCCTCCTGTAATGGATCACAACTTGGGCCATTTCTCCTGCTCTTATACAGCTACCACTAAAAAGAAAAGGAGTACTTGTGGCACCTTAGAGACTAACCAGTTTATTTGAGCATGAGCTTTCGTGAGCTACCACTGTTTCTTAGCCCAGGGCACTCTCTTCTTCAGAGCACCTCCCGGGCTTCCTTTGTCTTTGTGGACGTTCAAGTCTCCATCCGGCCCAGACTGTAAACAAGAGGCTGTCTCCATGGACGTCCATTGTTCCCAACATTAACTGAAGTAGTCCTGAGACTGCCACTCACTTCAGGTGACAAGAAGTCTGATTGCAACAGTTTTGCAACCTAACATCCTACATACGTTATCTGCTATTTCCCATCAAACATCTTGCAACACCCATGACAAGAGACACCACACAACCCCTGTTGGTGTAATATTGAGAAGATGGCCGGAAGCGGGTGTAATATACTCGCCTAGGTGTGTTTTGGGCACCTCTAAGTCACAGAAGGGCACTTTGTTCGTGCTAATGGCACAATTGCTGTGTATGTGAAGTGGCTGCGGTCATCCCGCAGGAATGACGAGGTATTTGCACCTGGCTTGGGCGTGGATCCGGCATGTTGGTTTGACTGATTTATTAAACATTATTACTACAGGTGGAGCTGGTAGCTGTGGACTAATAGTACGTGAGCATGAGCACAGAGTTAAACCTGTATCATAATGCAGACACACCAGGGGGCCAAATTAAGGTTGCACAAGCAACTTTGGGGTGCTTGACTTTGCACCTTAAAATTCTTTTAATGTCTTTTTCTTTTGTAGGTAACTTATCGTTTATACTGCAGTACCGGCCAGACACCCCAGTAAAGATCAGGGTCCCACTGTGCTACACAGCTCTGGCTGTAACCCTGGCATCTCGTTCTGTGTCATACTCTGGGGGAATACGATGCTGCAATTGCTTTGGGGAGGGGTGGGATGCTTTTATTGGCCAGTTGTGCTATTGTTTATAGAAGGAATATATTCGTTCATGGAACTAATGACTATCATTGCTTTCATGCCCAGCTGCTTCTGCCAAAGGAGATCTTTATCCTCCTGTTCATCTGTCCCGGGGGTGGCCAACCTGTGGCTCTTCAGAAGTTAATATGCGGCTCCTTGTTTATTGGCACCGGCTCCACGGCTGAAGCTACAGGTGCCAACTTTCCAATGTGCCAGGGGGTGCTCACTGCTCAATCCCTGTCTCTGCCACAGGCCCTGCCCCCACTCCACCCCTTCCCGCCCGCTCCCCTGAGCCTGCCGTGCCCTCGCTCCTCCCCCTCTCCCTCCACAGAGCCTCCTGCATGCCACGAAACAGCTGATCAGGAGGTGCGGGGAGGGAGGGGAAGGTGCTGATCTGTGGGGCTGTCGGTGGGCGGGAGGTGTGGGGAGCTGATGCGGGGCTGCTGACGTATTACTGTGGCTCTTTGGCAATGTACATTGGTATATTCTGGCTCTTTCTCAGGCTCAAGTTGGTCACCCCGATCTATACCCGTGATATTTATTAAAGCAGGCCCTCCACAGGCCTAACTCAGTGGTTTTCAACCTTTTTTCATTGGTGGACCCTGGGAAAAAGTTGAAGGGAACTCCCTTTGGAAATCTTAGACCACTGGCCTAACAAAAATGCCATCAGGAGCCGTTGCCACCATTATGGAGGAATTAACTCTTTTGCTCCCAGGCTCTAAAGAAGTGACCTGCCGTGGTGCATACTTGAAGCATAGACTGATGAGGAGGTACTCATGTACCACACCTGGATCGGTGCACGAGGCGAAAGGGTTCTTGGCCTTGCGCTAGGCAACATGTCTGTTAATGACCCGGAAGGAAACAGAAAATCATCACTGATAAAGTTTGCAGACGACACAAAAATCGGGGGAGTGGTAAGTAATGAAGAAGACTGGTCACTGCTACCGAGCAATCTGCATTGCTTGGCGATTGGGGCAGAAGCACACAATATGCATTTTAATATGGCTAACTGTAAAGGATCTGTTCTAGGCATTATTTTAGGGCAGTTCTCTGGCCTGTGCTATGCAGGAGGTCAGCCTAGATGATCTCAGTGGTCCTTTCTGGCTTGGGAATGTATGTCCTAGTTAGGTCCAGGCAGAAGGAGACTGCCACGCTGCTCAGTGCCCTGGTTACATCCTGTCCGGCTGCCCCTGTAGTGCCCCTGAATGAAGTGCGCAGGCCGAGCGCTCCTGCTGCGGAGGTGAATCTCTCCACGGGCACCCTAACGCTCTGTGGATTTCAGTGAAATGCTGAGGAATGAGGGCAGCCCAGCAGGTGTGGTAAACAGCCAGCAGTGAAAAAGTTAATTGCGTAACCAGTTGTCATTTTGACGAGAACACTGGCCTCTTCCACAGAAACGTGCAGATTTCAACCTTACTGTTGTGTATGGACAGGAAAGTACAGAGCGTCCCTAGGTCATTTCCTACTAAATATGAATTATCGCATTTCTGATTTTAAGGGGCTGGGCTGTGGAGCAAAGGCAGAGCCCCCGCAACCAGGTTTAGCATAACCCCTCCTCCCTGCCGTCTCCGCCCTTTCCACATACGACTTTCCTCTCAGCTTAAACCACACAGGCTCAGCCCAGGAGATAAAAAGGAAATCGGAGAGGCAGTTCTTCCTTTTGCAGATACAGTCAACTCTCCCGCAGAACTACAGAGCCCAAACCTTGTTACTCGGCTTTATGTGGAATACGGGCCCCAGAAAAGGACGTGTGAATGCAGCAGGCTTTTCCACCTCAGGCAACATCATATGACACCAACTGGATGGTAAAAATCAATCGATCAAAATAATCAAAGAACCAGGACAAGAAAAGAGCCAAAGCTGGTGACATTGGACAGATCTACCTTTGAGAAGGTTGGTGGTCTTAGTTCCCACCTGCTGCATTCACTTTGACTAGTACCCACAACTGTTGTGCCAGTATAACTCACAGTTAGGGGGTGTGATTTTTACTGGTGCAACTCCTTGTGTGGACACAGTTATATGGGTGTAAAGGTGCTTAGTGACCAGAGCACTAGACTGGGACCCAGGAGACCTGGTTTTGTCCTGCTGGGTGACCTTGGGCAAGTCATGTCACCTTCCTGTGCCTCAGTTTCTCCATCTGTAAAATGGGGATAATGATACTGACCTCTTTGTAAAGTGCTTTGAGATCTATGGATGAAAACTTCTGCGTAAGAGCTAAGTATCCATATCGCTCATTCCCCTTCTCTACTATACGAGTATAATTATACTAGTATTAACACTTTTATACCAGTATAACTTGGTCCAAACTAGGGGGCTTGTACTTCTTTAACTATACCACTTAAAGCAGTATAACTTTTGCTTGAGGACAAGCCCAGGAAATCTTTAGAGCATGTTTGACTGGTCTGGCTTCTGCTCTTGCGGTCACTGGTTTGCTCTTGAATGAATACTGATTGTGTAACAGAGGCAAGGGGCCTAAGTCACCACTGTTACTCCACTTTTATGCTGATGTAACTGCTGAAATCACTACTTGGATTTACACTAATGTAAAGGTGGAGAAATGCAGTGGGGAATCAGACACAGGAAATCCAAGGAATTGTCTGAACAGTAACTGGAACCAAAATAAGAGGGCTCTACTTTGATATAACTTAAATCATTAAAAATCAGCTTAAAATTATATATAAATCAGATGTTATTATTTTTCAGTATCATAGACTATCAGGGTTGGAAGGGACCTCAGGAGGTCATCTAGTCCAACCTGCTGCTCAAAGCAGGACCAATCCCTGATTTTTGCCCCAATCCCTAAATGGCTCCCTAAAGGATTGAACTCACAACCCTAGGTTTATCAGGCCAATGCTCAAACCACTGAGCTATCCCTCCCCCCTAAATAAGTGTCCCCATACACACTTCCACTGAAGATGTGAATTACAACCCATTTAGTTATTTTGGTTTTAGTTACCTTGTAGACAAGCCCCAAGACCAAAATCTGACGGTATTAGAATAGGTTTTCCTTCAGCGTTAGATAGTGAATTATCTTTCCAGGAACAATCGTTTTTTTAAATTAAATCTAAGAGCATGTACCATGGATATTAACAGGTTTCAGAGTAGCAGCCGTGTTAGTCTGTTTCCGCAAAAAGAAAAGGAGGACTTGGGGCACCTTAGAGACTAACAAATTTATTTGAGTATAAGCTTTCGTGAGCTACAGCTCACTTCATCGGTGGAAAATGAATGCATCCGATGAAGTGAGCTGTAGCTTACAAAAGCTTACGCTCAAATAAATTTGTCTCGAAAGTGCCACAAGTCCTCCTTTTCTTTTCATGGATATTAAGTGACTCACTGATGGCTTTTTCTTAGGAAAGATGCTCTCGCAGAAAATCTTGTAGTTACGAGCTCTGCCACAGCTTCCCTGTTTGACACTGGGCAAGTCATTTAGGCCACATGTACACCACAGCCGCCACAACAGCACAGCTGCGGTGTTGCAGCTGTCATACAGACACTTCGTACATCGACAATCGGGGTTTTTCCATCAATGTAGTTAATCCACTTGTCCCAGAGGCGGTAGCTAGGTCGATCTTCTGTCAGCCTAGTTGCATCTGTACCAGGGGTGACTCGACCTATGTTGTTGAGGGTACACCGTTTTTCATAACCCTGTGGTATTCAGGTGCCTAATGCCTATTGATTTCAAATACCTGTGAGGATCAGGGCCTTAATTTCTCCATGCCTCAGCGCCGAGCTGTAAAATGGGGATAATACTTTGTCTTGTCTAGATAGATCTATGGTCTATGGATCTATGGTCTCTTGCTGTGACTCTGTACAGCTTCTAGTACAATGGGGCCCCAGCACCCCCATCCTTCCCCACCCCTCAACTGGGCCTTGCATCCTGAGCCCTCAGCAACCCCCCCATCTTCTCCCTGCCCCCCAACTGGCCCTACGCCCCAAACCCCCATCTTTCCCCTGCCCCCCAACTGGCCCTACGCCCCAAACCCCCGTCATCCCCCTGCCCCCCAACTGGGCCTATGCCCCAACATCTTCCCCCTGCCCCCCAACTAGCCCTACACCCCAACCCCCCCATCTTCCCCTACGCCCCAACATCTTCCCCCTGCCCCCAACTGGCCCTATGCCCCAACCCCCCCCATCTTCCCCCTGCCCTCCAACTGGCCCTACGCCCCAACCCCCCCATCTTCCCCCTGCCCCCCAACTGGCCCTACACCCCAACTTCTTCCCCCTGCCCCCCAACTGGCCCTACGCCCCACCCCCCCATTTTCCCCCTGCCCCCCAACTGGCCCTACGCCCCATCTTCCCCCTGCCCCCCAACTGGCCCTACGCCCCACCCCCCCATTTTCCCCCTGCCCCCCAACTGGCCCTACGCCCCAACATCTTCCCCCTGCCCCCCAACTGGCCCTACACCCCAACCCCCCCATCTTCCCCCTGCCCCCCAACTGGCCCTACACCCCAACCCCCCGCCATGCCCCTGGCCCCCGCCGGGCCCCCCGGGCGGCGCTGTCTCTTTAACACGCTCCCCACCCCCGCCAGGCCGGGCGGACTGTACCAAGCGGGGCCGCGGGGGGAGGGTGTCAGCGCCGCTCGCCGCTCCGGGAGGAGGCCGGGGGGGGCGGCTCGGGGGTCGCGCCGAGGTCGCGGCTGCTCCGGGGTCCGGGCGGCGGCGGCGCAGGAGGCCCCGGTGGCGGGGCCAGGCCCTCACCCCCACGTCTCGAGGTGGTAGGTGCCGCCGTACGTGCCGGCCGGGCTGCGCTGGGCCCGGCTGCAGCCGCCAAGGCGGAGCCGCCAGGTGGGTGAGGGGGCTGGAGCCGGGACTCCTGGGTTCTTTCCCCCGCGCGGGGGGGCGGGTCTGGTGGGGTACATGGGGGCTGGAGCCGGGACTCCTGGGTTCTTTCCCCAGCGCAGGGGGCGGGGGGGGGGTCTGGTGGGGTACATGGGGGCTGGAGCCGGGACTCCTGGGTTCTTTCCCCAGCCCGGGGGGGGGTCTGGTGGGGTACATGGGGGCCTGGAGCCGGGACTCCTGGGTTCTTTCCCCCGCGCGGGGGGGAGGAGGGGTCTGGTGGGGTACATGGGGGCCTGGAGCCGGGACTCCTGGGTTCTTTCCCCCGCGCGGGGGGGAGGAGGGGTCTGGTGGGGTACATGGGGGCCTGGAGCCAGGACTCCTGGGTTCTTTCCCCGCTCGGGGAGTGGGGTGGGGGGTCTATTGGGTGAGAGCAGCGGGGACTGGGAGCCAGGACTCCTGGGTTCTTTCCCCAGTGCTGGGAGGGGGGTTTAGTGGGGTACATGGGGGGCTGGGAGCCAGGACACCGAGGTTCTCCCCTTGCTTGGGGAGGGGAGTGTGTGTGGGGGGTCTAGTGGGTTAGAGCGGTGTGGGGAGGGAAGGGGATTGGGAGCCAGGACTCCTGGGTTCTTTCCCCACCATTGGGTGGGGAGTGGGGCCTAATGGATTCAAGCAGGGGAGCCAGAACTCCTAGGTTCTGTTTCTGGTGGGTTTGAGCCAGGGAACCAGGACTCCGGATTCTGTCCGTGGCTCTGTCTGAATGCTGGCAGAAGTCTCTTAGAGCTGTGTGGCTCCCGGTGCTGGGTAGCCGGTCTGCCATGTGCCCCATAGAAGAGCTGGGTGAAACTTTTTAGATGAACAGTTCATTTGTTGGAAAGTGCTGGTTTTAATTGACCTGAAACTACTGGCAAATTCGACAAGGGTCTGTCAAAAATGCAGTTTGGTCAGAAGGAGAAAGACAGGCTAGCGTCACAAATAATTGGGGAGGAGGTGATGGGGGTAGTGCCACTGGCCACCTTTTATTGTGGTGGTTAGAACCTTCACCTGGGATGTGGGGACCCCGGCTCAGATCCCCATTCTGGAGCAGGGATTTGAGTCCAAGTTTCTTCTCTCCCAGGTGAATGCCCTAACCACAAAGCTATAGGCTCTGCCTTTCTTGGTCTCACCTGTTGAAGCTGGTTCACTTTGTATACATAACTAAATATTCATCAGCGCAGGGCCTGGAACCCAGGTCTCCCTGGTGAGGGCCCTAATCACCAGGCTGTAGAGTCCTCCTCATACTCTATTTCTGGCCCAGTGACTGTTCAAGAATTTTAAACCAAAATGGAACAGCTTCAACAGGAGAGCTGGAGGAGATCTCCCCCAGAATGCCCTAGAGCCTGGTGGCAGGCTCTGTACTCCAGCGATGTCTGTTCCCATCCAGCTTCTGTGCTGGGGTAGAACTCTGACTTGGCTATTAAAACTCCAAACTCCTGTGTTATCTCCGCAGGTGTTTTTCTCACCATGTAAGCAGCTTGGCCTGGGAAATCTTTTTCCGTCTTTCAAATATCTGTAGACAAAGGGACATCGCTAGGAGTGGTGGGGTGAAGTTTAAAAAAAACAAAATAAAAATGTAGGTTTCATAGACTGAAGAAAAATCTCCCCAAAGGAGGTGGTGGAGAGTTAAAACTGGTGGGACGAGCTGCAGGGAACATAATGGCCAAGATTAACCAGGGGAGTGGATGCCTCCATTTATCAGGTTTCCTCATTCATAGGAGTAAGTGACCCATCCTGCGGCACTTAGACTGGGTTTTGGCCAAACATTTTATGTAACCTTGGTTGAAAGAGGCTATTGAAGCTAAAATAAGCCATTGGAAGAGTGGACCAGATATAGAGAGGAGGACTCCTTGGACAGTTTGTTCATTTCATCTGAACAGGATGAATTATTGTATCATTGACATTCTTTTGCACGTTCATCTTTCTGATTTTTTTAAAATCCGAGTTTGTTCAGCAGCTAACTCGCAGGCCAGAAGCCAAAAAGAACTGAAGCTCCTTCAGTCCGGTCACTTAAAATTTTTCCCAGTTCTGAATATGAAATGACAATATTTTTACTTGTATGGAGCCTTCAACTTCAAAATGTGTCAAACTTGATGCGCGCTTCGTAGTGGTCGCTTCATCCACTGCTGAAATGTAGCCACCCCGGAGTGAAATAGAGTAACTGGTTTCAATAATGCACACTGTCGCTGCAACAGGTCAGACTTGGAATTAGGGCATACCTTTGCCCTATTGAAATGCCCTGTTTGCACCATGCTGGGGCATTCATTCAGAGGGAAGAGCACCACCTACTGGATTGCAACACTACTTTTTCATTCATTTCATTGGCAGTCTTTCATCCGTGTACTACAGTAGTAATAGGTTTAACTGCAGATCTTCTGCTGTGATAGCTGAGGGTGGAATGGGTGCAGAATTCCACAGCTCTTCTTCTTCTTTTTTTTTTTTTTTGGACAGGTCTGTTCTGTGCCTGTAAGGCTGTATTTATCTATCTGTGAGGGCAATAGCAAGACTGAATGAATAGGTTTTTTGTTTTTCCTTCAGGCCCTCAAATGTGTATTTTGAACATTCAAGTCCTCCTGAATGTGTTTAAAAACAACAACAAACAGAGCCCCTCTTTGTAATTTGTGTGGTTCCATTAATAACTTGAAATTGCTTTGAGAAGTTATTAACTAAGCCAGCTATTACGGGAGGATCTGGCCAAACTAGTTGCTTACATATATTCTCATTGGTAGGAGCAAAACACCATGGTTCTATAACAAAAGCAAATAAACTCTTCCAATCTCATTTGTTTATACTAAGCTTACCTGTTTTAAAGTACAAAATTTGAACAATAGGTGGAAAAAATTTGAGACTATTGGGCTTTGTAAGTTGGCATCTCTTTAAGCAATTAACCTGTACTTACAGTAATTTCATTTACAGAGCAGTCTGTTACTGAATAATCATTCTCACTTTTCCTCTGTTGTTCATTTGATCCGTTTCCCCTGTTTGTGGGGATCTTTTATACCGCAACAGGA
Source organism: Chelonia mydas (assembly GCF_015237465.2). NCBI lineage: Eukaryota > Metazoa > Chordata > Testudines > Cheloniidae > Chelonia > Chelonia mydas. The sequence goes on along the minus strand of NC_051257.2, from coordinate 19,715,937 downwards.
ATGAGAAAAAAAGTTAGAAGCAGGAGAACTTGCTTGTGAAAACCACCAAAACGATTGGGGCCCGCAGAGGCAGCTGTAAAACCTAAATGACTTTTAACCTTCTTCTTCTTCTTCTTCTTTAAACTGACTGGAGTTCAAATTAACAGTGCCCTCTGAACTTCAGACGGGAATGAAGCAAATTTGCTTCATAAGTTGCAGATAAAGAGTAACTATAGAATTCCATAGGGTAATTTTTTAGTCACTCTTTTGCGTTGGTGTGATCTTCAGAGAACTGGAGTAATCTGTTACCTTGTTCAGTACCATACCCATCCTGGTCTCTCCCTTTTTCTCTTATATAAAAAACTACCAAGCGTTTATAGTTCTCTTATATAAAAAACTACATCCTCCCTGATCGAATTGGCCCTGTCAACACTGGTTCTCCACTTGTGAGGTAACTCCCTTCTCTTCATGTGTCAGTATATTTATGTCTGTAACTTTCACTCCATGCATCTGAAGAAGTGAGGTTTTTACCCACGAAAGCTTATGCTCAAATAAATCTGTTAGTCTTTAAGATGCCACTGGACTCCTTGTTGTTTTTGTGGATACAGACTAACATGGCTACCCCCTGATACTTGATACCAAGAGGATGTTATCTACCCTGGATGAACTTTGTTCTGCTTTCTTAACTAAAAAACCATGGTTAATATCTTACGTAAGTTGCTTTCCCAGTATAACTTGATCCTAGTGCTAGGATTATGCTTCACAAGGTATTGTAAAAGGTGTGTCACATGTTCTGCTGTATTGGTGCACCCATTCAAAAGATCAATATTTAAAGAGTCCTTAATAAGCTTAATTACCTACTCTATTATATGCAACATGGACAGTCTGAAATTTAATAATCTGTGATTACCTCTTGCTCGGTTAAACACCAAAATCCATTTGTGTGCTGCTTCTGGGCCATAGAACCTGCAGAAAGAAAACATTGAGCAAGAAGTCTTTGTAGTACTGAAGGCTACTCCTAAGAACTGTGACAGTCCAAAGTGACACACAGGGAAAGTTGGTTTGACTTTTAGCTGCATATTATTTTAATGTTCTTGCTTAGTTAGCAACTACGGGTGTTTTCCTAATTGTTTTTTTTTTTTAATGATACTTACATAGTTTCTTTGGAATATTCCGCAGAGTACTAATAGCCTAATTTTCCTTTTACATTTGTACAGTGCCTGTACAGTTCTGAACATTTCGAAGCACTTTGCTAGCAGGCCAACTTCATCACCTCTTGTGAGGCAGGTAAATATGTTTGTTTTACAAATCAGAAGAGGAAATGGATTGGAATTGTGTAGGGAAGTGAGTCGTATTTTCAACTCTGAAAATCTGGCCTTAATTGGGGGTGTTGAAATTTTTTAAAAAAAATCTGGCCCTAAGTGCTGTAAGTTGGTAGCAGAGCTGGAAATAGAAACCAGTAGTCCTGGTTCTCACTTTTCTGCACTGACAGCCACACTGTCTCTCATTATAATATCCAGATACCATGCAAGTCACTTCTAAAATGTAACTATTGATCACCTCTCATGGAACATGACTAGGATTTATTCCAGTTTCTAGTTAGACACTACTTTGTGGTATCAGCCTGGTAAAGTACAGGGTAGAATCATTGCACAAGTCATGATTATGTAATATTGGAGTGGCATATACGTAACTGTGTCAGGCAAACAATAAGCCACTCACACTGAGACAAAGGAAAAACACTCCAATAATTCTCAAGTATACAAAGAGAAAACAAATACACGTGACATATTTCATGCTCACTAAACCCCAAATGTGAAGACTGTATCAGAGAGCACTGAATTAGAACTCTTTCCCCCTCCCAAATGTTTCCTGGTAAAATAAAACTTTCTAACTCAGACTCCTTAACCTTCAACAACTATCCTGTGCATAGGGTGGTTGTATTTAAAAAACAGGACTGGGAGTCTGGAGATCTGGGTTCTGTTTTGTGCTCTACCACTGTAGTGCATGACACGGGCAAGACACAGCATCTTTGTTCTCTCTCGTGTAAAATAATACTTCCGATCCTTGCGGGGGTGTTGAGACAAACATCTAATGGATGTGAAGTGCTTTGAAGAAATGGTGTGATAATATACTAATGACGAAATCTTGGGTTTTAAAAAAAATCATGCTGAAATTTGCTACACTTTGGGTTAATAATACGTATTTGCAATTCTTTCACTTTTGCAGAATCTAAGCTTTCATTTAACATCACCCCTGCCCCCCCCATCACCCAGACTCTCTTTGCTTTTTTTTTTTAAAGCACATATGGTTGCAAAGGAAACTGTCAAAATAAGAACCAAGGAACCCCTGCAGGGCTGTCTGCCTGATTGTGCAGCCAGACAGTTCTAGAGCCCTGGGTGCTGCTCAGTGCTTTGCCATGGGGCAGCAGAGTGAAAACTCAGTCTTGTCCCTTGTCAGGGCTGCTGCTGGAAGCATTGGGAAACGGTGAAACTGACAAAAATTAGGTCAGTTTCCTTCTGCTGGTTGGGAAAGCTGAGAGCAGCAGAGGCAGACGCTGGAGTTGCTCACTGGGGAGCAGGATTTGCAGGCTGGGAACCTACCCTTGTAACAGCCAGGAAACAATGTGCTGAGAGAGAAGCCTCCTTACCAGAAGCCACAGTGTGGGGGATCATGGAATATCAGGGTTGGAAGGGACCTCAGGAGGTCATCTAGTCGAACCCCCTGCTCAAAGCAGGACCGATCGTCAACTAAATCATCCCAGCCAGGGCTTTGTCAAGCCTGACCTTAAAAACCTCTAAGGAAGGAGATTCCACCACCTCCCTAGGTAACCCATTCCAGTGCTTCACCACCCTCTTAGTGAAAAAGTTTTTCCTAATATCCAACCTAAACCTCCCCACTGATGATGAGGACTTCACATTTATCAGACACCTAATGAATCCCCTGGCCAGTTCTGGTGGCTTTACAATCACCTGTTAATCAATGTATCTCATCTCCCGCCCCCCCCTTGCTGTGTGAAAGGCCTGTTTCCCATTTGTGTGGATCAACTATGAATACAAGGGGACTCAGTGGAGACGACTGTGCACAAAGTGCTCTCAAATGCACACAGTAAAGAAATCGATAGAGGGAGAAGATACAGTGATTGTAGGTGTTGCTTGTAACATTTTCAGACAGGCATATGATATGTAAATTGGCGGCATCCTTTTAATCATATCCAAGTCTCCAAACGCAGCTACCTGCAGTTAAATTCTTGAACCCTCCACAATATTCAGATTTACATGGGGGCTCTTAAAATTCTACTGCTTAAGCCTGTGCAGAGGTGTTGGCTGTGTAAACAGTGCCCCACAATACAGTGTGCAGGGTTGAAGTTAACCATCTCCTGCCCTGTCTTGATACATGGACTTTTTTACAGTGTTGGTTTTGCCCTTTACCACGCTGCTGTTTACAATCTGAACTTGTTTTCCACTGGGAAATCAAACTGGTCAACGGTTTTGGTTGGAAGAGGGTATTCTTTTACCTTGTGCCCTCATTGTTTCAGTTTATCTAGGGATCAGAAACAAAAACATCCATGCTGACCCACGTTAATTGGTGTGTAAGTAACTGGGGAGTTCTTGGTAGGGCAGTTTGACACTGAGGCAAATACCTCACAATGGTTGGTGCTTAAAATCAAAAACAGACAGGCTTTTCAAGGCTGGAAGTTTTCAGGGCTGTTGAAAACAGCTGTTCTCTAAGCTCACAGTAACTAATAACACCAAATTAAATACAAGAGGCTTCAAACTACAAAAATAAGTTAACCTGAATTGGCATGCAGCCCAAAGACACAATCTTTGTCAGCCCAAGGACAGAATTCTCTTCCTGTTCCTGTGAAACCATCCTCCTCTTTCTGATGCTCTGTCTTCTAGCTTTTACAATCATTCCGCTCTTCTCAAGTGAGGGCTGCTGCCAGTTTTTTTTTGTTTTTGGTTGGTAATGAAAACCCAAATGTACAATGCTTGAAGCTGAGATCATGTTTAAAAAATCTGCTAGGAAGAAATGCACATTGGCACAGATTCTATTCTAAGTACAGTCTTCATCTTGTGAGAGTTACATCATCAAAATTTGATGAGAAGGGAATGCCTTGTTGAGTGGCTTTTTTGTTTACGTTTTGTACGTAAAAAAACCCCTTCACAGTTATGCGTTATGCAACATGTTTTTTACTCCTACTTCACTTGCTCCTAGAGCCAAGCCGTCGGCTCAGATTGGGAATTCTGAGCTGTTGAAAATTGTCGAGAAACCAGTGTCTTGCAAGGGAAGACAACCACCATTACCGTTGCCTGGTGAGGCTGGACCTCATTGCTCCATGCCCTAGTTTCCTGATCAGAAAAATAGGACCTCATCCTGGTTGTGAGGCTGCATCAGTGCTGCTTCTACAACACCTTCCAACCAAGGATAGAAGTGCCAAGCAATGGTATTATAAACATTTATGCAAAGCAAGAAGAGATTTATTTGAGCTTTTCCTCAAAACTCTTACATGAGGAACAGAAGATTTAAAAAAATCTAGCTCACATAAAAACTGTGGAGTAGGTCAGTAGCATTGCTGGGGGGGAGCGAGGGAGCGGCCGCTCCCCCACCGAGCACAAGTGGCGCTTTGTCAGTGTCTTGGCGCCTTTTAAATTTTCCCCTGTTGAGGGAACAGGAGGAGCGATCCAAAAAGCAAGGTGCCACCCGCTGCGGCCCTTTTACTCACCCGGCGGTGCTCCGGGTCTTCAGTGGCACCTCGGCGGCGGGACCGTCAGTGCCACCGAAGACACCAGGAGCGAGTGATGGCCGGCCGCCGGAGCGCCGTTGGATGAGTAAAAGTGCTGCAGCGGGTGGCGCCTTTTTTGTGGATCGCTCCCCCTGTTCCCTCCACCTGGCTACGTGGCTGGAGTAGGTGCCTGATCCTGGTTGGTGCTGAGCAATCCTAACTGACCTGGATTTCATCAAGAATTGATGGAACTGAACATCAGTCAGGGCCGGGTCTGAGTGCAGTGAAACGTTTGCAGTTAGGGTAGGAATTGGACTAGGAATGTGCTTTGTGTCTGTGACAGGATGGATCACAGAACCCCCCCGGGGGCTGCCAACTGATGTGCCAAGACTACTTCTGCCCCTGCTTTCCCTGCCAGCTTGGGACTCCAACACCCTCTCTTGCTGAGCCAGACACGCCAGTCTGCTCCAGCACAGACCCAGGGTCTGAACAACATGCCCCAAAGCTGCAGACTTAACTGAAAGCAACTTAAGAAGTGTTCCTGTCTTTAACACTCAGATCCCAACTGCCAATGGGGTCCAAACCCCAAATAAATCCGTTTTACCCTGTATAAAGCTTATGCAGGGTAAACTCATAAATTGTTCGCCCTCTATAACACAGATAGAGAGACATGCACAACTATTTGCCCCCCCCCCCCCCACCGCACAGTATTAATACATACTCTGGGTTAATTAATAAGTAAAAAGTGATTTAATTAAATACAGAAAGTAGGATTTAAGTCGTTCCAAGTAGTAACAGACAGAACAAAGTGACTTACCGAGCAAAATAAAATAAAACATGCAAGTTTATGCCTAGTACAGTAATAAAACTGAATACAGATAAAATCTCACCATCAGAGATGTTTCAATAAGTTTCTTTCACAGACTGAATGCCTTCCTAGTCTGGGCACAATCCTTTCCCCTGGTACAGCCCTTGTTCCAGCTCAGGTGGTAGCTTGGGGATTTCGCATGATGGCCGCCCCCTTTGTTCTGTTCCACCCACTTATATGTATCTTTTGCATAAGGCAGGAATCCTTTGTCCCTCTGGGTTCCCACCCTCCTTCTCAATGGAAAAGCACCAGGTCAAAGATGGATTCCAGTTCAGGTGACATGATCACATGTCACTGTAAGACTTCGTTACTGACTTGTAGGGAATACTTACAGGTAAAACAGAGCCATCTACAGTCAATTGTCCTGGTTAATGGGAGCCATTAAGATTCCAAACCACCATTAATGGTACCAACCAAGAAAAAACGGAATAACTGGTACTTCAAATTCCCTGTGGGTGAAGTGGGAAGGAAATGGTAATACCTATAGCAAGCCACACTGACATGAGATACTCCGCAGCACATCTGCTCAGAGTCCTCCCTGCTTTATCTGGCCAAGCGAGGGAGTATTATCAGGGTAGGCTGTGTGCTTGGGACTGCGAAGGTGTGGAGAAAAAGAAAATCTTCTGAATTGCCCTGAATTCAAGAGGTGAGGAGTGGTAAACGATCTGCATCAGAGCTTTCATTCTAGTGAATTGTGTTTGTTTGGTAAGGAAAATGGTGCTGAACAGACATGGAGAAAGACCCACGATTCTTTCTGGCTAATGCTGCACGTTGTAATGTTTAAATGCCATGTACCACAAAGGCTGTAAGATGGGTTTCTGTGCTGAGTGTCCTGGAGCAGAAGGCACAGTGGGGTGTTAATATTGAATACCTAGACGTTGTATAGCATTGTTCATAATTAAATCTCAGCAAGCTTCACAAAGAAGGTCAGTGTCATTATCCACATTTACAGATGGGGAAACTGAGACACAGAATGGGGACATGACTTGCCTAAGGTCAACAGCAGGCCAGTGGCAGAGCCTGGAACAGAACCTAGGTCTCCTGAGTCCCAGGCCAGTGCTTTAGCCACTTGGCCACAATGCCTCCCTTAAGCAGCCATAGCTTTTGTATCACTCCAGATATATATCTCCTCACTGCTTATTATGACACTGGTTGGCTAACATTAGCTGTGCTCACTTTAATGCCTCTCTACTAAATATGTTTTAATAACATCTATCTCTTGTAACTTTGATAGCTGAAAGAACTGAGTCACTGCCCTGTATTTCAAAATGAACACCTTCCTTAATTTATACTGCCTGTTAAAGGTCACCCCCTGCCCTATTCATAAGAGCCGGGTATGTCACAGTTGTTCATCTAGGCTGCTGCCCTCCATTCCAGAGGTGGTTGCATTTCCGTGGTGCTGTTTGTGTCCAGTTTGTAAAGTGCTCTCGTGTCTGATGTATTTGACCAAGCACTTTATTCTCCCCCAGATATTGGTATTTCCAGTTAAGTTGTAAAGAGGAGCAAATGGTTCTGCTTTCCCTTATCTTTGTGTTCATTTCTGCTCCTCAGCTGCACGCAGGGGAAAAGGTCAATTGTATCCTAACTGGGAGAGATGATGATTTCTGCAATGATGGTGTAATCCTTCGTGTTCTTAGCGATACCAAGGGTTCTTGGGATGGAAAATCATTGCTGCCTTGTGTTTCAACTTCCTTTTTATTAATGGTATCTGTGTGTGTTGAGTCATGCTGATTCTGGGGTGTCATGTGGCTGCAGAAATGTGACAGAGTGCTGATCTGCCAAGTCATCCCGTCTGTTGCCGCAGATATTTAGCTGTGATTCTCTGTATCGGCAGCACACGTTCTCCACCTTCCCTTTTCTTTGGTTACTTGCATCAGCATTTTCTCTGTAGCCGTCATGTTGCTCTGACTGGAACTTCTGCTTCAACAACTCAATCTTAAAATAAATGTTTTCAAGCAAACTGAACTTTGCTTAAAGCTTTGAACAGGGAATTGGGGGCTGTTAGTCTCACCTTTCCACAAAGATTAGCACAACACTCAACGAGTAAGGACTTTCACTTAATATCTGCATGATGAAAGGCTCCATGCCCCATTATCGGTTCTCTGACTCTTGTCTATAATTGGAACGTACATCTTCAGTAATTGAAACTATTCGCTAAGGCCTGGTCTACACTGCGGGGGGGGGGGCGTCGATCTAAGTTACGCAACTTCAGCTACGTGAATAATGTAACTGAAGTCGACGTACTTAGAGCTACTCACTACCGTGAGTCGACTGCTGATGCTCCCCCGTCGACTCCGCCGATGCCTCTCGCTCCGGTGGAGTACAGGAGTCAACGGGAGAGCGTTCGGGGGTCGATTTATTGCCTCTAGACTAAACGTGATAAATTGACCCCCACTGGATCGATCGCTGCCTGCCGATCCGGCGTGTAGTATAGACATACCTTTAAATTCCTAATTGCAGGCCTCTGTGTACGTGTTGCCAAACGTGTCCTCTGCAGATCTGTCAGCAGTCTCCTATTTTAATCTCCAGCCCAACCTCCTACAGGTGGCTGCTTCCACTGATTTTACATGTTTGGAAACAGTGTGTAGCTTGCCTTATTGCTTAGAATAAAAGTTCATGGTACAGGATAGAAGAGTAATGATGTAGAAAAATCTCTCTAGATCTCTTTTCTTCTGTCTTCTGCATTGCATATATAGAACCAGATTCTGGGTAGACCATGCGTGGGTTCACAGTGGTTGTGGATGGAACTGGAATTCCCTCTTCCTCATCCATTTCTACCTTGCATGGCTTGTGTATGGGCTGGCACAGTTGCAGACCTGATGGCAAAGTGTCCTGGATGATCCAGTGCCTGAAAACTCAGTGAGACTGAAATGACAGAGACAGAGTTGTCAAGTTAGGGAAGAGGAGTGAACAGCCCAGAAGAGTAGTTTGGAGCTTCGCTTTGTGCAGTGGTCCTGAATCTTCTCTTGTATACATGAATGTAACTCAGTGTCAGCGGAGCTACACCCGATTTACACCAGTGCAGGTAAAAGGAGAATTGGGCCTGGAGATTGTCGTCACTAGGTATTGTAGGGAGAACTCTGAACTCCAGTCGTGGGGCATATGTAAGACATGGGGTAATTCTTTCACCCTGTGTGACACTGGTGAGGCCTCAGCTAGAGAATTGTGTCCAGTTTCGGATGCCACGTTTAAAGAAATTGAAGAGTTCAGAGGAGAACAACAAAAATGACTGAAGGTCTAGAACTCCTGCCCTATAAGGAAAGGTTTAAACCCTGGGCATGTTTAGTCTGGAGGAAAAACGCTGGAGGGGGCCTGGTAACGGTACTGGTGATCTACTACAAAGAGGAAGGTGATCGATTGTTCTCCGTGGCCACTGAAGGCAGGAAAGAAGTAATGGGCTTCATGTGTAGTAAGGGAGATTAGGATTAGATATTGAGAAATCCTTTCTAACTATAAAGATAGTTGGGATCTGGAACAGGCTTCCAACGGGGACTGTGGAATCTCTGTCATTGGAGGAGTTTAAGATCAGGTTGGACAAACAGCTGTCAGGGATGGTCTAGGTGTACTTGGTCCTGTCTCGGCACAGGGAGCGGGACTAGACGACCTCTTGAGGTCCATTCCAGCCCTTCAGTTTTACAATTATATAACCTGGAAGTGAAGCTGACCTAATATATGTAATTGCAACAATGTCTCTACACCTATCTGTTTCTATTAATGTTGGGTCACAGATGTTTGTGTAAATAAAAGGCCTCTTTGTTTACCTTGCAAAAAGCCACAACATTTGTTTTTTTAGGAAGTTGGTCTGGTTTTCTCATCTCTGGGCTTTTGGGGCACGTTCTGAGATTTGATTCTTTTCTAGTAACTGCATAGCAAGGGCTCATGTCATTGTCAGAATGATGCATGAGTCAGGGAAGAATCCACCTCTCTCATATTGCTGTACTTGGCCAGTTAATACTGAAGAGCTATACAAACTTATCTGTAGGCAGATGAGACACTGAGTCACCTACTGCTGACAAGAGCTAACAAGTTTTAATTCTGACCCCACCTGGTCTCTTGTTTCCAAGGAAAGCCCTGCCTTTAACACTTCGAGTTACTATTTGAATAAGACACATTCTCGTACAAACTTCTGTTTTCTTTAATACTTCTTCCTGCCTTATGCCCTAGCTTATTCTCAACTTCTCTTTAAGGTCTCAGCAAAAAGTACATATGGAAGTTGCTGACTCCTACATGGGAAACTGAACATGGTAGCTGCTTTATTTTATAGCCCTAATCTGCCCAAGAAAGGAGGAAGTTGAAGGCCTTCTAACAAGTAGGCAGTTGATTAGATAGATATTTACGCAAGGTGCATTTTTGCCAGTCCATGCAGAAAATAGAGGGTCCCCAATCCTGCAACCCCAACTCACATTTGAGTAGCTTCACGGGCATCGGTGGGGTTACACATGAGGAAGGACTGCAAGACCAAGCACCAGATGTCACACCCACCCTTCTGAACATCCACTGTCCCTTTGCACAAAGCCAAACCAGCATTTCTTCTTCAGAGATCTCCCATCACTTGTGTCTTTCAGGGGAGATTTCAAACAGGCACAACGTGAGACACCTGAAAGGGCCTGGTTTACAGAGTGTGGGCACTTGGAACCGTGAGCCCCTCTGAGGTGACTCAAGATGGGCAAAGACTGAGGCACCCAAAATAACCAATCACTTCTGAAAATCTGAGCCTTGGTTCCCATTGGTGAAGTGAATATATTTCCTTTTCTGCCTTGTCTATTTACTCTGTCAGCAAAATGGGGACCCTCCCCCCATCTCAGCTGGCACCTCTAGGCAGCAATATAATACAAATTAAGAAGTAATGGGGGGATATGTTAGGCATGGTTATATTTTAGCCCATTCAGCTTTGAAATGGTCCCTTTTCAGGCTTAGAGCTCTGGTATTGTGTTAGATTTAGAAGGTCTGGTCCCTAAACCCATGTATAGTTGGGGTCATTGTGAAGTCACACAGAAATGTTCTACAGCAGTGAATTCATGCACATTTAATTTGTCTTTAATTAAAAGTCGTCAAACTTCAGTGCCAGACATTTCACGGAATCAGGAGCATCAAAGGGCCTGATTCTGAAAGGTACTGAGCACCCTCCACCATTGTTCAGAGTCAGTGGAGGGCACTCAACGGGTCATAGGACCAGGCCGTAACACTAGTGAATTACTGTCAATTAAGTCATTAGTACAAACACCGTCCTTGGCAGGAAATGTCCCTGAAAAGTGGCCAGCAGCCTAAAAAAACTCCCTGCAGCTCTGGCACACAATGCATGTCAACGATCAATGGAGATGCGCAGACATCCTCGAGAACAAGAGAGAGCCCTAAAACACAAGTTGCTTGGCACAAGGTACAGAGGCTTTATCATAAAGCCTACTCTGTAATTGCATCTATGGTATGACCCACCTCAGTTGGCTCAGGGCAACCTGTGGTGATGTACAAAGCCAAACCTTACCTCCCGGTTAACACTCAGATCTCAGAGTTAGTTTGCAGGGGTGCTGGCTAGAAAAAAAGCTTCACTTTTAGGCAATCCAGACAATGAAAACGACATCATGGGACTCCTTGTTTAATCACTCCGCAGAGTAGAATCGCATTCTTAAATTCTTTAGTAAAATAAAACTCTGAACAGATCTGAGAATCAGTTGTTCTGTGTTTATTCCTGCACTAGCCTTGCAACGTTGGAAGTGCAAGCTCCTTGATTGGTGCACCTGAAAGGCCTGTCTAATGTCACTGCAAGGTGCATATGTGCGTCTCTACACCCTCTACTGAAGTGCTGATTTGTAACTTTTGACAGCGATGCTGTTCAGCAATTCGCCATAGTCCCACAGTAACATCCCACTAGAAGGGTTCTAACAACAAATTTTTTGGTGGCCTCAATTTTCTAGTATGTTTTTGATAATAAACACAATAGAGGGATCACTCTGCTTGTGGGAGTGTCTCTGCGCTGCATTTTGGAGCAAGCCTACCAGTCTGGGTCGACAGACTTGGAGTGGGGCTTGTGCTAGCTCTTTAAAATCGCTGTACAGACAGTGCTTTGAAGTTGCAGCTCGGGCTCTGACGCCCACCCACTTTCTTAAGCCTCAGAGCCTGCACGTGAGGAGGAAGGGTCCCAGAACCCAGGCTCCAGCCTGAGTTCAAACGTCCACACCTCAGTTAAACAGCCCCATAGTCCCAGCCTTGTGAGCTCAAGTTAGCTGACGTGGGCCAGTGATGGGTGTTCAATTGCGATGTGGATAGAGCCAGTCCACTGGCACATGGAGGGGGGGGTTACCTTAATCACATCATTTCTGCATCTAAGAACAAAGAATTCCCCACGCTTACATGATGAGGGACTCTATCCTGAGAAGCAGCAACTCTGCAAACAGTTTGGGGCCGTGGTGAATAATCATCTGAACAGGAGCTCCCAGTGTGATGCTGGGGCCAAAAGAGCTAATGTGAGCCTGAGCTGTATAAGCAGGGGCATCTCGAGGCGGAGTAGAGAGGTTATTTTACTTCTGTATTTGGCACTGGTGCAGCTGCTGCTGGCATCCTCTGTCCAGTTCTGGTGCCAACAATTCAAGAAGGACAGTGATAAATTGGAGAGGGATCAGAGAAGAGCCATGAGACTGATGAAAGGATTAGAAAATCTGCCTTACAGCGATAGACTCAAGGAGCTCACTCTATTTAGCTTAGCAAAGAGAAGGTTAAGGGGTGACGTGATTACAGTCTTTAAGTCCCTACATGGGCAACAAATATGGAACAATGGGCTCTTCAGTCTAGCAGAGAAAAGTCTAACATGATCCGATGTCTGGAAGTTGAAGCTAGACAAATTCAGACTGGAAATACGGTGTAAATTATTAACGGTGAGAATGACTAACCATTGGAAGGATTGTGATGGGTTCTCCATCACTGACCATTTTAAAATCAGGATGGGATGTTTTTCCAAAAGAACTGCTCCAGGAACAATTCTGGGGCAGGTCAGACTAGTTGATTACAATGTTCCCTTGAGCGCTGCGAATCACCGCTCTGCCAGTTTCCTAATGTGACGCTACCATTGCAATGACCTGTGCTGCTAACTCTTCCCGCTGTCAGCTTTGTCACTACTCTACCCCCATGGATCATGGTTCAAGTTAATCATCTGCTTGCCCACTCGGAACTCTGTTCTGCCCATCATGAAACTAGTCTTCCAGTGTGAAGCATGATTGCTAGGAGTTGGTAGCTTGGGGAAACAATGGAAGAGGAAAAGCAGTAGCTATTTATTCTCGAAGGGCAGGGTGGCAGTAGTTCAGGCAGCAGCCTGGGACTTGCGAGACCTGGGTTCAAGTCCTTGGTATGCTACACACTCCATGTGTGACCTTGGGCAAGTCACTTAACCTCCCTGAGCCTCAGTTCCTCACCTGTACAATGGGGATAATAGCATTGCCCTGCCTCACAGAGGTGTTGGGAGGATAAATACATTAAAGATTGTGAGGCATTGAGCTAATGTGGTAATGAGGGTGAAATACAGATGCTCCCCGACTTACGCTGTCGTTCCGTTCCGGAATGCCTTGCGTAACTCGAATTTTGCGTAAGTCGGAAATGTATACCCGACCATTATGTGCAAAAACAAACAAAAAAGTCCTCCTATTTCTAGCTTACGCAACTTGAGTGCGGATTCGCGTAAGTCAGGTCTTGTGTAACTCGAGAGCCTCTGTAAGTACCTTAGCCAGATGGATCAGGGGAACTGCTAGTCCAAATGTGCTCACAACGATCAGCTCTTTTTTGATGCTTTTCGGGGGGGGGAGGGAATAAGAACAATTGATAATAGATCAGTAACACATGATTAATTGCATGCAAATCAACATAGAGGTGTTCTTTGAACAGTCCCATCCAATCCATTACATTGATCTTTGTCGTTTCAGAAATCTGTCTTCATCTAGCCACTTTAATGATCTAGAAGAGGGAAAAAGCAGATATTAATAAACCTGACAGATACTAAATGAGTGCAAAGGCAATAGGATAAATGGACCTAGGATTTACTAGAGAGAATAGAAAGGTGGGCAAAAATGAACAAACTGGGATTCATCTTGAGGAATGGGAACGCGAATGCTGTAGTGCCAACAGGGACCTAGAGGTGCTAGTGGATGGCAAATTAGACATGAATTTGAAGCAAAACAAAAGTGAACGCAGCTGGAGGATGCATCCAACGAGGCATCGCACCGCTATGGAGGAAGGTAACAGGCTCTCTCCTTGGCTCTGGTGTGGTTGAGTCATATGGCAGTAAATTCTGCCCCAGAAAGATACAAGAGAGAAGAGCAACAAAAATGATCGGGGTGGCTGGAGGAATTGACTCCTCCAGAATATGTATTACTGGGGCAAGGGCCAGCTGTGAGTTTGATCTGGCTCCCGTCACAAGCTTTGCCGCTGACGTTGATGGGAACCAGATGAGGACCTCTGGGAGAGGCACAAGGCTACAGCTGTTTGAAAGGTGCTTATGCCAAGGATGGAGTGCAAGCTGGCTAGGGTTGATACAATTTGAAAGTAGGAATTTTGGCTGAATATAGCAGACAGCTTCTTTTTGTCAGTGAGATGCATTAGGCTGTGGAATGATCTCCTAAAGGATGGGCTAGCTCTTGGGACATTGAAAACTATAGTGAACACAGCATGTACTGGGAGGTCTTTTCCTACGTCTCTCCCATCACATTCCGGTGATGCTCTGGCACTGTTGGCATTTTGATTATATGTAATTTATTTTTTTTCCTCTTTCCCCTTTCTAGTGTTGCCAGTTGCCATGGGGGATTCTGCCATGGACTCCACTCTCCCTATTCCTGAGAGCGCTGTCCCGGAGGGCGCACTCTTCAGCATGACCGATGTGTTCCTCTTCTCACTCATCGTTGGCCTCCTTTCTTATTGGTTCCTCTTCCGCAAGAAAAAGGAAGAAATCCCTGAATTCACCAAAATCCAGCCAGTGTAAGTGACTGTCCTGATGAACTCGGCATGAATGTGCTTCTAAATCCCATTGGTATGTTGTGAAGGGGAATGCTCACCGCCAGTCACACCTAGTGGTCAGGCGGGGCTGTGGCAGGTTGTCTTCCTCCCGGCTGATCCCCTTTCTCATTATATAGTCGCCCTGTGGTGATCTGTCGTTTCAGTGTCTCTGCACTCCGGCCAGGTCACAAATTCAAGTCTAATTTTTTTGGATTACACAGAGTCCAATGATGGAGAAGTCTTCAGAAATCAGCAAGGGCTTCAGGACTTCCCCCTCTTGCATCAGGGTCTTGGGTGTGGACCCTCGTACCTTCAGGGTCTTCCCAACTTGGTTCCTTGGTGAGGGATAGACTTCTGTCATTGTCTCCTTTTTGGGGGTTGGTAGGAGAGCCTGAGCTCACCCTCTCCACTGGGCTCCGGTCTGGGGCCCCAGTGATTGGCAGCTAGGCCCTGTACATTGAGGTGCTATGCAGGTGCCTCCCTGGATCACTTCCTGCCAGTGCCCCTCTCTTCCCATAGGGTAAAGTAAATAACGGAACACACAGATAAAGTTTCTGATCTTCAAAAAGTCACCAGTCCCTGCTTTGCAGGCTGGGTCAGGTCAGTATCACCTGGCTTCAATCAGCAGGTGCCCCTGTGGAGCTCCTTCTCGGGAGTTAAGAGCATAGGTCAGCTCACTTCTGTTGTTTCTCTGCCATTGAGTTACTCAACTTCCCTTTTTACTGGCTTGTGCAGGCTTTGCAAGTGTGTGTGTGTGGTGGGGGGCTGCCTGGGCCCAGAGAAGCTCCTTAACCCTTTCTTCTCCAGTGTGGGGTTTGTGTGCCCCATCACATACAGTCATAACGTTTCTTCAGTTTCCCCTCCTTTTCTGCCCCTCCTCCCACTCCTCTGTGTTAAGTGAGATTAGCATGTAAATCCTATTCTTACCAGCCAAGGTGGGAAAGCCATGGCGGGCCTCACACAGCTGGGATGCCAGAAGGGGAAGAACTGGCTTTCCCACTACCAGAGAGTAGTTAGGTGATACTGTCAGTGCTTGTCTTTACCTTGTCCCACTGAGTTGTCGGGTGGCATGTGGGGGCTTGCCACTCATAACTCTGCCATGTAGAGCAGGAATAAAGTCAGCCCTTATACCTGGTCTCTGCTTTAAACATACTTCCAGAGCGAGGAGAAGAAAATCTGCCCTGCCTGGTTATTCTCTTCACTGTCATCCACTGCTTTGATTTCTGCCAGCCTGGAAGGTGAGACACCAGGAATCAAATGAATTTCCTGGGTGGCAGTGTAAATTCAGTAGACTCCTTCCCGTGCAGCAGCAGTGGTATTGCCCAGTATTGACTCCATCCACTAAGGTGTGGCGTTGATGTCTCCAAAGGATCCTCCTTCAGAAGAACTGTGATGTGGGGCCGTATGGGTGGATGGAGGCTCTCTGACAGTGTCGGGGGGAAGGTCGGAGAAGCAATGATCGCTTAGACAGGCCTTTGTTTGGCGCAAAGAACACCTCACAAAAGGATTGGCATGGTGGGGTAACGTCAGGAGACCTTTCTTCAGAGTTTTCAGCATAGAGGAATCGTTAACAGAACTAATCAGGTTTCAGAGTAGCAGCCGTGTTAGTCTGTATTCGCAAAAAGAAAAGGAGGACTTGTGGCACCTTAGAGACTAACCAATTTATTTGAGCATGAGCTTTCGTGAGCTACAGCTCACTTCATCGGATGCGGTGATGAAGTGAGCTGTAGCTCACGAAAGCTCATGCTCAAATAAATTGGTTAGTCTCTAAGGTGCCACAAGAACTAATCAGATGACCCACTGGCCTGTGACCAGAATATAGAGCTGGATTAACTGAATGGTTTTGAAACCCAAAGAGCCAAATACATGCCTTTTGCAAGTGCTTGCGATGCCACTGAAGTCAGCGGAGTTGTGCGTGCTTAGAGGGCTGCTCCACATCTCTTCGCTCTTGACAGGTACTAGAGGGAGGAGGAGAGTTAATGATTGTCTCCTTTGTTTATTTGTGGGCCGTTTCACCCTCTCCTTGCCTTGCACTTGCCCGCTCTGTAACACCTCATAAGAGCAAGGTGTTGAATCATAGTGGCCCACATCCTGGCTGTTACTCCCCTTGCTGGTGCCAGCATCCAGCAAGACAGGAGCAGCCTGTCTGAAAGCCTCAGGCTGGACCTTGCCCTGCTTAGCAGTTGCTTCTGTCACTCTTAAGCGAATGTGGCTTTTAATAGCAAGTACAGAAGAGAAAACACATCAGATAAAATGGTAACCATTCTCTGGCAACATGAGCATCGCATCTGGGAAAGCTCCTTTATTAGTTACTGAATCTGAAAAGCACTCCAAGCATTCAGGGGTTTAACTATGACTTGTCTTTGTGCCTCACTTTCTTGGGCCTCCTATATCTGTCCTACAATGTTCTAATTCTTCTAGATCAGGGACCATATCGAGAGCACGAGCCCTGGGCACCATGTTCCCCAGTGTTAGTGTGTGCATACCCCTCCAGCCAGTTCCTTAGTTCTCCCCATCGGTATTTTTTGTCACTGTCCTTTTTTCCCCTCCTTTATAAACAAAGCCCAGCTTCATTAATGCAACGTTAAAATCAAGATGTCAACCCCACAAAAGCTAAGAAATTCAGAATTCTTTGAGTGCACGTGTCCATTCCCCTTCACGTGTGTGCGTGCCCAGTGCCCCAGAATCAGGGATTTTTCCCTTAACATTGGGGCAGCGCATGTGGCCTCTATACCATCATGCGGCAGTATGAGGCAACAAAGGGCCAAGCTGCCCCGGACCCCCTCAATTCTTTCTCACTGCCTGTGATGGGTAATCGGAGTGTGTTGGCTTGCTTCTGCAAGTTTATCCCCTTATGGGGAATCTCTCAGCTTTACTATAAATAGTTGGCACTTGTTAGTCGTTTAGATTAATACAAGTTTCATTTATTATTTGTATTGTTTTATTGGCGCATCAGTTCCCCTTTTGTACAGGGCGCAGACCCCCAATACTAGGGTATGCCGTGATCTCCAGTGTTTAAGCCTTGTGCCAGCTGCAAAAGACCTGTGCCGGTAAGTTACCCTCATTCCACCTGCCTAAAGCGTCTCAGCAAGGGTCACATTAGGGACCGCTGCCAAATTTGCAGGGACTTTAAACCTCAAATGAAGAAAGACCAAGATGTAGGCTGCCCTGCGTCTACCTTCTGAGCCTTACTGCTTGGGGCATGCAGCACAGGGCTCTTCAACCTGGGTGCGGAATGCCTCTCCGGCCACTATCTCGGGATGTCTGCACCAGTCCCCTTCCCCATGCCAAGGAGCTGATTTGTCCAAGGAGCTGAGATCAGTAAGTGCTCAGGAGGACAGAGGAAGGGGCCCTTTGGCAAGAGACGCTCCCCGTACCGACCTATTCGCATCAGGGCTCATCAGCTCTGGCAACTGATCCCTGCCATTGTACCAACTACTTCTGGGCAACAACATCTGCAACAGGAAGGTATCTCTGTACCAACGACGCCAGAGGCACATCTGGCCGCATGAGATCTACTCTGCCTTTGGGTGCCAGGCTCCCTGGTGGTACAGGAGGCAACTCACTCGGTGACGGTGCATCCTCAGGCCCCAGGTACGGACTTGCCTGAAGCTAGTGAGTTGGCACTGCAGGGGGATAAAGCTTTCAGCCATCTGGCGTTTTCTCAAGCAGTGCAGTCCTGGGATAAACCTACCTGGATATCTCAGAGCTATGTACCAATAGCTCCAGAACAGTGCACCTCGACCTTGGCACCGCTTGGTATGGCACCACTGTGATCGGCTGACTCAGGGTCTTGCTCGGAGCCTGAGGTAGGCTTTTATGCCCCTTGCTCTTGAGACAGATGACCGCACTCCTCTCCTCCGTTAAGGGAGGTACCCACCGGAGATAAAGAGACACTCCAGAGAAAGGAAACCTTACTCATGGTTGGGGTCCTGTGCTTTACCAGTGGCCCTACTGGAACCCATGGGGCATGTTTCTAGTTTCCAGATCCTCCCTGGTTCCTCAGTCTCTTAGATCTCCTACCACGCTCCATGAGGAGTCCCAGGAGGATGTTTTCAGTACCGAGCAAAACGCTCAAGGCCTGCAGGCTTTGGAACATCCACCCGCTACACTGCAGGAGGATCAACCTCAGCCTCCTTTGCGTTCGTCCTCACCTGCTGAGACTGTAGCTCCTAGAGACACTTCACTGGTCCAAGATGACTACAGGGAGTACCAAGACCTTTTCGTAAGAGTGGCTTTGGTGAATTGGCCTTTGTTTTGGAATGAATTTCACCTTATTTGTGAAATAGAAATTATTTGCAAGGTAAATATTTTGTAAATTGCAGGTCCCCAGTATTCTGGTAGGGTCTGTCATGTGGTCACAGAATGCATACGGACAAGGAGACTGGACCTTGATTTCTGCCCAGTTTCCTGCCTTCAGATGGTGTTACTGTCTCAGATGTGATGGTGCATTAGCATTTTCGGTGGAATGGATTTCTCTGTTTGTCCACTGCGCACCACTTAATTTAGGCCCCGTGCTGGTGATTACTAATGTCTTTTACTTTGAAGTATCCTTTCACTACTGCAAGAATTACGGTTTATCGCAGAATGCCTGTGGAAAGAAGTGTCCATAGCATGGTCAAATGAGCACCCTTGACACAAGGCTTAACTGGTCCATAGATGCCTTGTGTTGGCCCTCTGCACAGAGGTGAATTTCAGCAAGGGTGCCATGCTTCTGTTACTGTGAATGTAACACCAACTCTGATTTGGGCACTAGAAATGAATGTTTGTCTCCGTTTTTCTTTCCCAAACTCCTGGATCTGCTGCAGAGTGAGTTAACTGAAGGACAGGGGGTCCGGGCGAGGCTGGTGTTTCACTCCTGCGCTCTGATGTGGGTCACAAGTGAAAATGAGGGCACTGGGTTTCATTGTAATCTCTCTTCAGCCACTGCTTTAATCTGGCCCCAGTGTTAGGCGTAACTGAGGCTGTGCCCTGCAGTTGCTGTGCTGTAACTCCCCCGTGTGGATGCTGCGGGCCTGAACTGAAAGGTTTCTAGTTCTCATTAATGTAATCCTGTCTAAAGAGGACGATGGTAACGTGGAATAGAAACCTTTCAGTTCGTGCCCGCAGCATCTGCATGGGGGAGTTACAGCACGGCACTTCAGTGCTGCAGCGTAGACAAGCCCTGAGTCTCTGCGCAGAAGAGAGGCCAGGAGTGAGGTGGGTTGTGAAATCCCCAGGGCGAAATGTCACATGCTAACAGAGGAAACAGCATGGCTTAACATAAGCCATAGGAAAATGGATCTCACCAGGAAGAGGAAAGTTCGCGCCCTGGCTAGAAGTTTAAAGGGAGGAACCCACGTTGTTTGCAAGCATCTTGCAATGAAGTCACTGTATGGGGCAGAGAGGTGGTTGTGTGTGAGAGAGAGAGAGAGAGAAGCAGCTGGTACTATGCATGGTCGTTATTCACTGATTGTCATCTGTCCTAACTTCAGTCGTAACCTGGGAGTTTCCTTGGACCATTCAAGCATCCCTCCCCCCACAATGGGCTTGCTTGTGAATGGTGTATTTAGGGTGACCAGATGTCCCCATTTTTATAGGGACAGGCCTGATATTCGGGGCTTTGTCTTATATAGGCCCCTGTTACACTTACACACACACACACACACACACACACACACACACACACACACACAGGCTCAATTGTTCACACTAGCTATCTGGTCACCCTTGGTGTATTTATCTGCTCCAGCCTTCATCTCTGGGGAGTTTAATAAGAACTTATCTCTCATGATGGGAGCTGGGGTAGCCAGGGGAATGGTATTGCCAGACTCCCGCAAACTGGGACGCTGAATTAGATTCCTGTCCCATCATCTGCTAAAACTCCCAGGGACAGCTCTTGTGAATGCGAATCACACAGCGCTTCAAAGGAGACGGTCCTGCACCTTGCAGAGGAACATGCCATAGAGGAACCCTGAGATCCATCTAGCTCTCTTTGGGCTGTTCGCGGCTGCCTGTCACCCCAGTATGTGACCACCTTCCATGTAAAATCGGTAGCAATTAGCAACGTCCCTAAAGGACTTCACGGAGTCTCTGGAGCTTCTCCTTTGATGTGTGTTGAAGGAAGAAGGCATGCCAGGGTCATAGGAGAAACCCCTGTCTCCCATCCTCTGTTACATAGCATGGGATGGCCAGCAGTATTCACCGGATTCATCTCAGGCACTGCAATAAGACGTAGGCTGTGATGGCCTCTCAGATAGCTTGGCCCTGTATTAAGGCTTTAACTGTAAGACCATGGCCCCTTGGCTGGAAGGAGTGTCCCAAAACCCCCTCCCTTTTATCTGCAGGAGTCTTGTTGCCCATAGTTTTCTATTTTTGTTTTGAGAAGATGATTTGGTGCTTATGAAAATGAAGGAGTGAAACACTCATTTGGGCAGGTGGTTAGCGCAGGCAGGCACCATAGATCTGCCATTGAGTCTCCATCCTGGGCTTCTGTCCCACTCATAAAGCAGAGACTGCTGGCATTGTGAGGCTTTTTTATTTGTTTTTGTGACATTGGCCAACTCTTTTCTGGGGCTGAGAGCCACTGGCCATTTTGTAGGGCCTGATTTCCTCACCCCCATCCTGTACCTTGTGTAGTCATTTACATCGGAGTAAAATACTGCTGTCTGGGGGGCACCTTTTCACACTCACTTTGCACAGGTGTTTGTGACTACACTCGTTGCAAGGCTGGGGAGAATCCAGCTCCACATCTCATCAGGCCTGTCTTTGAGATGAGAGGTTTCAGAGTAGCAGCTATGTTTGTCTGTATCCGCAAAAAGAACAGGAGTACTTGTGGCACCTTTGAGATTAACAAATTTATTACAGCATAAGCTTTCGTGGGCTACAGCCCACTTCATTGGATGCATAGAATGGAACATATAGTAAGAAGATATATACGCGCGCCTGAACACACACACACAGAGAAGGTGGAAGTTGCCATACAAACTGGAAGAGGCTAATTAATTAAGGTGAGCTATTATACGCAAAAGAATAAATGGACACAAATCTGACATCAGGAATCATAACATTCAAAAACCGTTAGGAGAACACTTCAACCTCTCTGGCCAATAAAAGACTTAAGGGTGGCAATTTTGCAACAGAAAAGCTTCAAAAACAGACTCCAACGAGAAACTGCTGAGCTTGAATTAATATGCAAACTAGATACCATTAACTTGGGTTTGAATAGAGACTGGGAGTGGCTGGGTCATTACACATATTGAATCGATTTCCCCATGTTAAGTATCCTCACACCTCCTTGTCAACTGTCTAAGTGGGCCATCTTGATTATCACTACAAAAGTGTTTTTTTTTCTCCTGCTGATAATAGCTCATCTTAATTAATTAGCCACTTACAGTTTGTGTGGCAACTTCCACCTTCTCTGTATGTGTGTGTGTGTGTGTATATCTTCTTACTCTATGTTCCATTCTGATGGCATCTGATGAATTTTCACAAGTACTCCTGTTCTTTTTGAGATGAGAGGAGCTCGTGTCCTAGCAGCCCTTCTGTGTCTCCCAGCAGAACACGCCATCCATTCTGCACTGAACACCGGGCCTGTCTGTGCTGCTTTGTATGGTGGAAGCATCCAGCCACACGCATTCTGTTCTCTTCCCCGCCAAACCTGAGCAAGGCGTATGGGCTTTTAGCTTAGAATGTGGTAGAGGTTTGGGGCCAGTGTGAGTTGGTTCGCGGGGTTTTCACCCCTTTATCCTGCACTGTCACTTATTCTAGTTCTAGCAGTTTTGCACTGTACGTACTATGCTGTCGTCCTTGTGCGGCTGCGCTGCTGCTTCACCGGGTGGGGGGGCGGGGGGGTCCATTAGGAGCTGTGGAAGAGCAGTACCTCCTGTTTTCCCTTGAAGTGTGAACATCTCCTGCCCACTGGGACGTTGCCCGTTTCCAACAGCTGAATGAAGGCAGCTTGCGAGGTTGCTCTGTCACTGGTGTGTCTGGCACAATGACATGTTGCGACTTCGGTAACACACCCTAAGTCTTATCTATTTTGATATTAAAGGGGGATGGGAAATGAGCCTCGAAATGGCTTCTTCCCGTGCAATCCAGAGTCAGCTCTGCTGCAATGACAGGCTGAGGCTATATAAGGCAAGTTAGCAAATTGCTTGGAGGCTTTACCAATTGCCCGAGCCGTAAGCCAGTGGTACCAGAAGCTGCGTGCCTGCCACCAAAGGCAAAACTAGAGGCTGCAGCTGGATTGGGGCCCTGGGATTGTGGTTGTAGCTACATTTTTAGGATAGTTGGAATCTGGAGGGAAACGAATGAGTGAGGCTGTTTTATCTGGGGATTTACTTCCTTCCCATCCTCTAGCCCAGGGTAGGGTTTCCTACTTGATAAATATGCAAAATTGGTGCATTGCAGAATCAGTCTATCAGTTACTACTAACTCTGGCTTCAAGATCTGGCAGCTAGCCTAGCCCTCTTGATGGGTTACCCTGACTCTGAGAATGGATTGACTAGTCAGCCAGTCTCAGCTGGGTATATTAACCAGGCAGGACTCAGAAGGCCTGATCCTAGTAAATGCTCAGCACCCTCAACTCACTTGGATTTCAGCGCAAGCTGCAATTGTTCAGTGCCTCTGAGAATCAGGCCCACATGGGCAGTTGGCTTTTGGCTGAAGCTACCAATGGCTTAAGCCCAGACCTTTATTGTTACAGTGTGTTGGTTTTATTCAGTGCTGTGATTTTCCTCCCTCATGGCTGGCAGAAGCCTTCCCAGGTTGCATTGTGTTAATACCACTCCTCAGACCGTTGTGGGCACGTTTGTCCTATCACGGCATAAAGCTGCTGTTTGTTTCCTACCTCTCTCAGTTCAACCTGTAACTACAGCAGTGCCGTGCATTTGTTTTTTAAAGTCATGAAAAATCAATGTAGGCACATTACACTGGTTGCGTCCCTTGGCAGATTTCTTCCCGATACTTTGATTCACATGGCACTTACTAATATACTCCTTCACTGGCACTAGACACTCACAACGGGGCTGTGCCCATTTACGGAGAAGAACCACCAGTTGCCTGTCGTCTTCGTGGGTATTAGCTATTTGCTCAGCATCCACCGCCTGCATCAGGGCAGTGAGCATCGAGTCAGGTTGCTGGCTCAGTGTCTGTCTATGCTGATTATGGAGCAATTTAGTTTGTAGCCTAAACTCATGGGATGGAATTGAATCGGTTGCCACAATGGATGGAAAAGGCCAGATAAAAGGACCTCACCTCTGCCCGTGAAAGGAGAGAACTGTTGATAGATTAGTCCAAAAGACATCCTGGATATGAAACTGCTGCTACTCGAGAGGTGGATTAAATCCCAAATGGAGATGTAGTTTTCAGTAAGTGAAGAATTTGAGTAGTTCTCCAGATTGCAAAGGGGATAATCCCTAGATGCCCTACTGGAGAAAATGCTGCAAATCAAGACTCTTCCCTAATTGCATTGGGCTAGAGGTTACAGCCTGCCCAGATCTCCATGCAAAACAAACTGAGCAGCGGAACGAAGAGCTGGGAGGGAGACTGGAGGTGTCTGTGCACTGTTACTTCCCAGAAGGATTTATTTAGTATGAGCTGCTGCTGGGATGTTTAGATTGCTCTTGTTTAGATGGAAAATGTTCTCTTGATTTGATAATGCAGAAGAGGATGTGATGGTGCCTTGCATCATGTGTGGTGGGAGTCTACTGTACAACTGTGTTTCTGACACGGTTGAGATTATTATGGTTACTAGGGAAACGGAGCTTGAGCCAAAGATCCTGTTCTGGACAGTCTGAATCGGATGGAGAGCATCCAGCAATACATGCGATCTGCCACAGTAGGAATGGCAGCGTTCTGTCACGGCTAGGGCACAGAAACAGAAATCAGGACTCCTTGGGCCTATTCCATAGCACAGTCGCTGACTTTCTGTTTTGACTTGGGCAAGTCACCTGACTCCTCTGTGCCTCAGCTTTCCCTCTGCAGAATGGAGGTCATTTCCTCACAGGATGGGATGTGAGGCTTAATGTTTGTAAAATGCTTGAGACCTTTGTACAAAAGACTGTGTATAAATACACAGCATAGTTGGCCGTTCACGGCAGGCGAGCACATTGAAACCTAGAGAAGTGTGCTTGCATTTTGACCATTCAAAGACTTAATTGAAACCATTAGGGTAGCATTTTTAGAGCGTCTGCTCTGCAGATGTCATTAGAGAGGAATGTCCCTTTGATCTCCATAGGCTCATGGACCAGTGAGTATGCAACTTGCCTTTGGGTGGAATTATTGGGGAGCTAGCTCTTTGCAAGGCGGTGTATGCGTTTTTCGTGATCTTAGATTTCTTGCCATACCCTAGTGCATTCCTGTTTCTCTGCTGTGGTATTTGTTAGACGGAGACTATGCTGAGACATGTTAGCTGGTATGTAATTATTTTCCATCTGTCCTGCAGCATTATTTGGGACGGAAACTGGTTTATCTGTATCCTCAAATGTTAGAGAGATTCATTCCCTGTATTTAAAGGGCTTCTTAGTTTTAGGAATTGTTCCAGTTTCTCAGCTTGATTAGTTAACTTATTAGGGGCAGGGAGTGAGAGGGAGCGAGACCATCTCTAATTTAATTTAATTTGACCCCAAAGGGAACAAACTCGCAATGATCAATACAGCCTTTCTTCCTAATGGATGGCACTACCATAGTAACATTCAACGCCGCCTCTCTGGTGTCTGGAATCGCTTCATTCACCCTACATGGTTTCCTTTTAAAAAAAAAAAAAAAAAATGAAAAAAGCGGCTATGATATAAACTGTTGCTGAGGTAACAAGGGTACAGGGGAGGGAGTTTTATCCCCCCCTTCCATACAGAAGCAGGGAAGTTGGCGGTGGGGGGGAAGAGTGTGCTGCAGAGAATCATGGGAGGTTTCATTCTCGACTCCTAATTCCTTTCTGCCACTGCTGCCAGATGTTGCAGTTTCTCAGGGTTGTGTGGATCTGCTTGGTAACTTTCAAAGCGTCCGGCGAGAATCCTAGGGAACTGAACTGCTCCAACCATGACCTGTGCAGGGACTTGGCGTGCAGGCTCCGTTCTCCAGAACAAAAGGAAACTGGCGATTTGGCTTTAAGCTCCGAGAGGTGCAGAATGGAAAGGCCTGTGTGCACATTTTTCAACAGCTAACTTAAAATCTCTCCCTTCTCGGACGGATACAAAAGCTCTAGGATTCTTTTTGTTTGCCTTTTTTCCACCCTAACCATGGGATGTCTGTACTCGGTACCGCAAGAGGACCTGACTCTGGGGAGGTGAGTCAATCTTCCCGATCAAGCAATCTGTAGATCTTAATCCCAGGACCGCGTCTCTCTCAGGAGCTACATGTAATTGTGTATTGATCTCCCTGCTGAACTCTGAGGGCAGGAGGAGAAGAAGAAAGGAGGTTCTGCCTAAACTGCTACTCAGACTGAGAAGTACGAGAGACTGCTCTCTGTCCAGTGGGATGGAGCGTATACAGGGCAGTTTCTGTTTTTTTCTGACTCAGAACGCCATCTGGACCTAGGATCTTGTGCTGAAAAATACGTATAAGTTAGTGCCATTGGGGGTCCTAAGGAGGAATATTTTGGGGGCCCCCCACGCAATACATACTAATAATAGGGGGACCTCTTGAGCTGCTCCAGGCCCTAAGCAATTGCTTAATCTGCTTATGCTTAGTGCCAGCTCTGCAAGTTGGTAACTAAACAAGACCGCTCTGCTGGGAGGCTGCTGCCGTGGGAGTTTGGGATGTGGATGGTTATGATCTGGAGACTTCCAGACCCTCATCGGGCTGCGTTGGCGTTTCTCTCTTTTGAACTGTTGGCTTTAAACTCAAACAAAGGACAGAGTCTGAAGGAGGTTCTCTGCATTCTTGGATGTTGGTAGGAAGAGTGAGAGAAGCATAGTCTGTATAGTTGTATATTTTAAAGATGTAGATTAAGTTAACACCCCCCCCCCCCCGCCTTGTTTCTCGCTTGTGGTACAAACTATACCGTAGACTATTAGACATAAAAGAGCATTGTACATATCGACGGTACTTTTCACCCCTTAGGTTTACTGTTTTGGTTCTCTCTCCTTTTGGGGCAATGAAAATAGACTTCTGGTATGGCTTTTATCATCCATTTCTGTTCATTTTCACATTCAGGTTCTCATGATCTATCAGGGTGCTGCAGTGGGTTGTAAAAACCAAAACCTGTTGTCTTTAATTTGTTTGGTGTTTATGGAGCGCCCATCACCACAATAGCTAAACGCTAGATGAGTGTGTATCTAAATAAGATACACAATCTACATACTGTGTATGGAAACATATTTTCTTTTGGTTTTAAGTTGTGTAACTGCTTCTAACAACCTAATCCTGTGATGGCTTTCCCTTAAAATTGGTCTAGTACAGCTGCTGTGTAAGTTACAATGTCTACGTGGATCTATCATTGTCTGACGCTGGTTTCTTCTAATGGGTTAGACCTCCTTGCACAGTTCTCTCTCCCCTGACACCTAACCTGTAGCTGCAAGGGACTTATTTCTTGCAAAGAGAACAGGGTCCAGTCAGAGCCTAGTGAGGGGAGCTGTAGCAGTTCATTATTTTGGGGTGGGGAGAGAAGGCCTGGAGAGAGATTTATTTAAAGCCCTTTTTGTGCTGGGGATGTGCTCAGACACATTCTCTGGGATCCCTCCTTCGGGGCCGCACGGGTTAGGAAACTGTTAGCAAACTCTGCACATTCTCACACGATCAGAAGCCAAAGCCTCTTGTTTTTTGCCCAGAGGCTCCTCTCTTCCCACGGGAGACCCAGCCTCGCATTCTTCCACCGTGAAAGGGAAATGGGAACGCGTCCCATGCTCCTTGCTTCCTGCGTGCTGCTAAAGCCCCATGCGGTGAATGAGAGTGAGCAAACGGCTGGCACCCATCCTTCTGTCTGGGAAAAGACTATAGTGAGAAAGCCACCACCTCTCCTGGGGTTCCCGGGACCGGATCACGGTCTCATATAGTTTATTTCTATTCACTTCCAGAGTCATCTGGGTCGCTTTCACCAGTGTCACCCTTGTGAGACCAGTGCAGTTGCACTGGTGTGACTGAGACCTTGTTTATACAGTCTTTCTAGCCACTAATGACCCTAGTGTAGACACAATTTGGACTGGAGGAGTTTGTCCCTGTTTCAAAGTGGAGCAAGCTGCACTGATACAAATTGGACTATGCTGGTATAAATTGTGTCTATACCAGGGGCCTGCATCAGTGGCTGAAATCCCTGTGTAGACAAGGCCTGAGAGGAGACTTTAGCCCTCAGATGGCAGCAACCTGCTTGCAAGGGACTTTTGGTAGCTCTGATCAGTAATCAGTGTCCCCAGAAGCACAGCTCTGTTCCAAGGAAGTCTCCAGGTGTTTGGTTCTTAGGGTGCATCTACACTGTGACGAAAGACCTGCAGCTGGCTCGGGTCAGCTGACTTGGGCTGCAGGACTATAAAATTGCAATGTAGCCATTTGGCCCTGCGAGCCGAAATCATCTGACCCAGGCTCTGACACTTGGTGCTGTGGGTTTTTTTATCACAGCGTACACATACCCATGGAGGTTGCGCTGGTTCGTTCTGTGAGCAGAGCAGCTGTGTTCCTTCACATCCAGTCCCCAGCTCAAGCGGTAACCACAGGACACAGGCTTGTCCCAGAAGCTTTGTAATGAGGGGCAGCTGCGCCTGTGGGCCGATGTGCCTGCTTTCTGAGTCAGATGTGTTTAAAATGTACTCTGTTCTAATGCTAAGCGGATGAAAGAGCATCCCTTTACTGCCTCTGGAGAGAAGCAAGAAGTTCATCCTTCCCTTCTCTTGTCCTGCGTTCTCCTCAGCCCTGCCCCATGGATTGCGCCAGCAGGGGGATATCGGTGCGGGGCAGTCATGAAAACCCCATAGGATAATGAATCTCAGAACAGATCATTTCAGCCAAGAGGTGGGAAAGGACGTTTGAAGGGACTTGGGTGAAAATCCAGCTGAATTGGAGGCCTGTGTTGAGCTGCAAGGTTCCGCGCTTGCGTCACATTGAGGTTTGCCCGAGATGGGGCGGGAGTTCCGGGGAGCTGTGCAAACTGAAACGTCTGTTCAGCTTGTTGGCTGGATTTTGAGATGAAGAAACCCTGCGACTGACCAGCCGGGGTCCTCGAGGCTTCCTGAACGTAGGGACTGCCAAACCAGAAGAGAATAATTGCACATCTAGTCTGGTACCATGTCTCCAGCAGTGGTCATCGCCTGCCGCCCACCGGTGCAGCGCCGATGGGAAAAGGAGAGCTTATTCCCAATCCCAGACTGGGGATCAGCTTTTACTCACGCCAGGTCTATACTAGGCGCGCTTTGCTGGTACAGTTATCCCAGGCCCCCATCCTTGCTGAGTGAAGCAAGCTATGCTACGAAAGCACAGTGTGATCGATAGAGTGGTTAATGTTGCATAAAAGCATTTCGATTGTTTCCTCTGTGTAACTTCACTGAGTGTCTTCTGGGGCTGGTTAAACAAAAACATTCGATTGAGCGTCTCTGTGCAACTCGCTGTGTTTACAGACGTCTATCCGAGCTCTGCTTTCTAGATTAAATAGTCCTTGGGCTAGAGTTACAAAGGGATTTAGGTGCTTGAAGACGCAGCTGGGCGCCCAGAGGGATTTATGAAAGCGCCAAAGTGAGTTAGGCACCTGACTCCCATGTGCGCCCCAACCCCAGTGACTGATTATTTCTGCTGTCCTTCTCTGTCTGTCTCTTGTGGCCAAAGTGGAAGCACCACTGCTCAAGGCGAGGGTGTACCCAGGGATTCATAAAGCAGTGATGTAATCTCAGTAGCTAGGGCAATTAAACCAAGAAAATAATCGAGACGGGGAACAGTGTCTGGGAGAGAGGGAGCGTCACTGTTTGCTGTGTGTTCTTGGTTTCCAGTGACGGTAGCTTGTGAAGATCAAGGAGGGAACAGAAGTAGTCAGGCCCTACCACCGTGAAGAGGTTTATGCTTCCAACATAAGTGTTTCAGTCTCAATCCATAGCCCAGTGTCCCCCAGTCTGGGGGAGGCACAGGGGAGCAGAAGGCAGCTAATTCAATAGATCGTTTTGTAATCCTGAGTCTTGTCTGCATTTTAGGGTGGGGAGCTTAGGACGGGGAAACAGGTGGGTGTGTGTGTGTGTGTGTAAGTTACTGCCCATCTCCTTTTGGGGCTGACTTTCCCCTCCCCTTCCTTCCCCACCCATTGGTCTCCCCAGTACATGTCACTTTGCGGATCATCCAACTGCCAGTGCTCTTGGAGTGGGCTGATCTCATCTCTCAGGGTGGTGAGGGAAAGTCCTCTCTGCTCCATCACTCCCGTCCTGCTCCAGGATCCATGTAGGTAGGATCTCAGGGTTGTTAATGCACCTGGGCCCTTGTGAATGGCAGCGGGACATGTTCACCAGGCTGTTCCCCTCTGTAGCCTTATCCCGCCTCTGTGAAGCGGATCTCTTCCCTAGCCATGTGTAGCAAGCTCCTGCTCCACACTCTCAGACTGCCCCATTCTGCCTCTCTTCGGATTACACATCAACTGAAAGGGAGGCCTTTGCTGTCTTTCAGAACATCCTCGGTGAGGGAGACCAGCTTCGTTGAGAAGATGAAGAAAACGGTAAGTTTTTCTTTCTCTTTTCTGAGGCTGTGGAAGGAGCAGGTTCTTCCTGTTCAGCCAGTGTGGAGGGGATGGAGGCCTCTTCCTTCCCTACGGTGAGAGAATTGCCTTTCCAATTCCTGCCACTGTTCATGGCACTCTGGGGGGGGCTGGGCAGCTTCTTGTGTGAGTTACTAGACCCCTCCAGCGCTAAAGAAGCAGGAGCTGCTTAGCAGCTGAGCTGTCTAGCTAGTATCAGCAGGGAGCTGCTGGGAGATGGATTTGGTCCTGCTACTAATGAGCATCTTTGTGCAGTACCTGAGTTCTGGAAGGCTAGTCAAATTAAATAAAAGGGAGGGCGGGAAATCAGGGCTGTTTCTCTGCAGATATCCTTTTGTACTAGACACATGAAATCTGCCTCTTTGAAGAGAGAGGTAATTCAGGTGAGGGCTTAGCAACAAAGGGAAGTGTAATGTGAGGTTGGGGTCAGGAGGAAAATGGTGGAATTCCTTAAACTCTCTGGCTGATCATTATTTGTGGTAGCACCGGCTAGGTGGTTTCCAAACGCGTCAGAATGACCAGTTTCTGCTCGAAGGAGTTCCTATTCAAAGGAGCTGTTCTCCAGTCACACACTGTTCATCGCTCCCCAACCCCCTCACAGAATAATAACATAGCAGGTTTTTTTAGCAGGTTTCCACGATGGATCTCAAAGCACTGTGTGAACAGTAGTTTAGCCTCCCAGTCCCAGTGCGTAGGTATTGCACAGAAGCCCAGAGATGTGATCTGCCCAAGTTTGTGTCAGAGCCAGGAATAGAATCCAGGACTCCTGACTCCCAGTCCTTTCCTTTAACCATGACAACACCCTCCTTGCTCCTGAACTCCAGTTACTGGCCAAATTAGCAACTCGTGTGTAACTGGGTCTCTGTCTTTCCAGGGGCGAAACATCGTGGTGTTTTATGGTTCCCAGACTGGTACAGCAGAGGAGTTTTCCAACCGCCTTTCCAAAGATGCCCATCGGTACGGCATGCGAGGCATGTCAGCGGACCCCGAGGAGTACGATATGGTAAGTTAAACTTCGCTTCACACAGCATCTTTACTCTGTTATCGAATTCCATGCGTGCGAAGGGTATGTAAGTGGTGCCTGCGACCCGCGGGCATGCTGAAGGGATGTGTTATTAATTAACAAAGAAGGGGATGAGCTGTTAGCATCGGCTGTTTGCAGCAATTATTAAGTAACTGTGGGCCCAGTAACATACGGCACAGGGATGAGGAATGTGTCCTTGAACCATTTAGTGCTAGCAAAATCAAGGGCCTTAGCCCCTGGAGAGTGACGTGCTGCTTCTTGTGGGAACGAGGAGGGGGTCACCAGCTGCTTTACAGAGTTATTCCAAAAAGGGGAGCAATCGTGAACTGAACCAACCATTTTTAGGGTCCCCCAAAGAGCCAGACTTTCCCGTCTGCTGGGAGGAGAGATTGGGCCAATGGAAATCTCCCTTTCTGGCAGTGGGACTGGGGCAGGGCCGTGAGCCGCTGAGCTTGGGTGTGCTCTGGGGCTTCAAGCAGGTTCTTGGCTTGATTGTGCCGAGAGCAGGAGCTGAACAGGGCAGATCATGCTGGGCAGTGAAAGGGTGGGAACAAGCAGGAAGCTGTTGTGGGCCGTTTGGAAAGAATGAGCTAGCCGCCTCTGGAGAGCTCGCCCGCTCTGGTTCGTGGTCCTCCATTAGCTGAACTGAGACCTCCGTGACCTCGGCATGCCAGTCAGATGTGCTACTGAAGAGTATAGACAATAATAGCTGCTTACAAAGTGAAAGTGAGCCAGAAGCTCCTCTTCTGAGGCCTGGCTGGGTAGGAGGCCACCTTGCTCTGGGATCTGAGTCAGAGAGGAACTTCACTCTGAAGAGGAATTGGACCTCATACTCTTAGAAATCTCCCAGCTGGGGCCAGAACCAGTGCTCCAAAGTCCTTGCAGATGTTCCACCACCTCTGTATCACAGAGGACACCTCGGTTCTGGTGATCTGACAGGTCACCTTTACCCTGGGAATCTGTCGCCAGGCAACCTGAAGGGTTCTGAGGTGCTATCTCTTCGATTAAACATTTGGCCTCACCACTCGTAGCCTGTTCAGAATATTCCTTGGTGCTTTCCTGAAGAGTAAGAGTGTTAACCGCAGTGTCCTGGCCGCAATCCTGTTGGTTAACAAAATGCGAAGTAACACCAGACAATTGCCACATTGCACACCAGAGGCAGTTGCATTTTAGTGGTGGTGATGTGAAACAACCACCCCCCCCCCTTCCCCCGCCATAATAATGTTCACAATGATTGCTTTGGGATCCCTGAAGTTGAGAAGTGTTACATAATGTAAGGAACTTAATCTCTCTGGCCTTGTTTCTAGTCTGATCTGAGCCGCCTCTCTGAGATTGACAATTCCTTGGCCGTGTTCTGCATGGCTACGTACGGAGAGGGTGATCCCACAGACAATGCCCAGGATTTCTATGACTGGCTGCAGGAGACTGATACTGACCTGACTGGTCTCAAATTTGCAGTAAGTAAACCAGCTCTGCGTTACTGCTTATGCCTGATTTAGGCATGAAAGTCCCCCATGCATATGCCCAAATCAGACATGAACTTACAAGTGAGCATGCAATCTCAGTTTGCATGCCTTGCATCCATGCCTCGCATGTCTATGTCAGGGGCGCACCATTGTGTGCTGCACATTTGCAAACATGGTTCTGTGTGCTTTAAAAATGACTCATGACTCTCTCCTTCCCCTCTGCATCATGAAGGATCATTGAGTCCATATTGCTGCAGACGGCGTCTAGCATGCACTTGAATGCGAAGGCTGTAACTAAGTTACAGGCTACTGTTATTGTTTAGCAGGCTAATTGGACAGCCTTAGGCCAGATATTCTCCTGCAAATTAGGTCATTCCAAGAAGCATATCATTTCTTTCCTGTATTTAAATTTAATAATCGCTGAGATGGAACTGTCTTACCTACCTCCCCTGCAGATTTCCTGGGTTGGGTGGTACCCAGAATTGCAAAGCATGAGATAATCCATTGCTTGGTCTCCAAATGAGGTAGTTTCACCCCAGTGGGGGTATAACATACGGTACAAAGACGTCCATCGCTGACAATGGAATGGAAGGGATGGTAGATTAGAGAGCTGGATATTGATGAGAGATGTAGAGCCAAGTGCTCTGTTTGGCCCCGAAGAGGTGCCACTTCCCTCACTCTGTCCCACTCATGTGCCTGAACCAGTGTGGCCTAGTGGACAGAACTCCAGACTGGGACTCAGGAGACCTGGGTTCCATCCCTGGCTCGACTGGCCTGTGGGGTGACCTTGGGCGAGTCACTTCCCTGCAACGTGCCTCAGTCTCCCCATCTGTAAAATGACCACCTTTGCAAAGCACTTTTGAAATCTACTGATGAAAAGTGCTATGAAAGAGCAAGGTGGTGGTATTCAGATTATTTATAATGGGGGAGAGGACAGTTCAGACTCATGGCTCATTCAGTGCTGGGCCTCTTTCTTGAGGCTTCTCAAAAGGAGCCAGTTTGGGGGTGCTTTTTAGTACGGTTCTGTCCCTCAGGAACTGAAACCCCCAGCTCACTTCAGAGAACACCAAATAACCAGCAGATGGGGACAGCTTTTGGTCACTGTGGAGCTGGGCTGAATTTGAACCAGTGACCTACAATAGTGGTGAAAGGTTATAGCCACAGAAAACCTACCTCCTTAGCCAGCCAGAGCCCTCCAAATGGGCTCCCCGACTCCTTTTGATAGAGACTTTATATGTTTATAGCCATCCTCTTTGGCGTGAGGTTTTTGAATTAATGCATTGACTTCGTCTGATTGATTGACTGTCGTTCTCTTCCAGGTTTTTGGGCTGGGCAACAAGACTTACGAGCACTTCAACGCAATGGGGAAATACGTGGACAAGAGGCTGGAGCAGCTTGGAGCCCAGCGGATATTTGAGCTCGGCATGGGAGATGATGATGGGAAGTGAGTAGAGTTGGATGTTTGGTTTGAGCATTGGCTGGCTCGGAGCAAGCACAGAACAGACCATATTGTGTGTGTGTGTCTATATAAAACGTATGGGGGCTAACGTTCTGCTAACTAGCATATGTACCTAGCAGGGACTGGCTAGGGGCTAGGATGTCTGCTGAATTGGGAAGTGGGCTTTACGTCCTCACTGGGGCAGAGACCTGTGGGATTGATGTTCGGTTCAGAGTCACGTAGTTTGCCAGATCCCTTGTGCATCAGGAGCTGTTTTCATAGAGGCAGTGAGGTGTAGCTAAAATTTTTTAGCTTTCAAGTGTATAAACTAGCTGGACCCCTCTGTGTCTCTCTCAACCCCCACGTCCATCTCTGCCTGACACACTGTTGTTACTGTAGCTTTTGATTTGCTTTTACATGCACGGGTGCAATCACTCCTGCGATTATCCCAGCAAATGGAAACTTGCATTAGCCCAGAGCTTGCCTTAAGTGTTCTCTGTCTGAAGTTAAACCTGTTCAATAAAATAAAGGCCTCCCGAAACCTTGACTGATCTTTCTAGGTAATGCTGCCTGCAGACTCCCCACCTGGGCCTCTGATCTTATTAGTGAGGGTCAGGTGTGGAGAGGAAACCTCTGGAGGAAAAACCCAGAAGTGCAGAAAGCATTGCTGTACATTCTTCTGTGTGAACTGGAGTTCACCAGTATCGCACTGGCACCCTCTTGTATGGCTGCTGCCTGAATCACTGATGATATTGCTGAAGTGGAGACATGGCCTGGGTCTGAATGTGAATTCGTCATCCTAGCTCCCTAGGGTCCAGCTAAAATTAGTTATTTCGTGCGTGAACTAGAGGAGGGCAGGTACGGAGGGGTGCACAGGGTATGGGAGGAGATATTGCATTGGGGCCTCCCTGCAGTTTGCTTCCGGAGCACCCCTCTGGCTGGCTGTCCAGGACATGGCATTGACACTGCTACTTCTCTCCTGCCCTGAACAGCCTGGAAGAAGACTTCATCACTTGGCGTGAGCAGTTCTGGCCGGCAGTGTGCGAGCACTTTGGCGTGGAAGCTACCGGAGAGGAGTCCAGGTAAGTGTGGGAGCAGAGGAGATACCAGCATGGATTTTTTTGCAGAAATCCCAAGTGAAAAGTGGCATTTTGGCATCCAATCCCCATCCAGGCCTGAGCTGGTATCTGCTTTTCAAAGAGCAAAGACTCACCCCATTGAGACTTAAAAGTAGTGAGAAACCTTAAGTAGATTCACCCTTGTAAATGAGAGAGGGTCCAGTCCAAACATCCCTACGTCCTGGGCTAAGTGACTCCAGATCAGAACTTTTTTGGCTCCATTTGTTGAGTTCACTTCTCCATGGCACAAAACTCTTTATAAATAGTTGTCAAGTTGTCAACCTGGTGATGAGTCCAGTGATGCTGCTGCTGTTTCTCTGGTCTCCCTCTTGTGTCTCACTAGGCCATCTCCCAGGCGCTGCCCTACCCCATTTATCGTGCTCTGATAAAATACTTAGATCATCTGCCAAAGCGAGCCTGGGCACCAACATGTCACGCTGAATACTGATTGAATGTAGTCTAGAACCATCTCTCTCCCTGTAGTTCATAAACTGTAGTTCATAAATGGGGACCGTTTGTCTGACAGCCTAAAGCTGATGAATTTTGTGTCAATTAACAGCTCGGGAGCAAAGTCCCGCAAAGATCGTTTTCCAATCAGTCGTAAAGGGTTCAGCAAATATCAGCACTTAGAGAACATTGTTTTTCCTTTGGAAGCTTCCCCAGGTAGCTCTGGCCCTGATCTCTTCTGAGTAAGCTGAGGGTTGTGCCAAATTACTAAGTGTTTTTTGTGATGAGGCCTGTGGTCTCTAGGCCATTAGACTGAGACCTCCAAACTTGTGGTATGTGTGACCTAAGCAGCTTTGACCAGCATTTTTGAAGCTTAAAATGCTAAAATAACCCATCATGCCGCTACTTCCCACCACTTCCAAAAGTGCTTTCTCTGCATAGGGACTTTGACTGGGAAAAGAGGGTTATTGATTACACCCAGCAAATCAGATGCAACACATTGTCCAGGCTGTGTTCGGTGGTTCACAGCTGCCTCCTTTCTCTCTTCGTCCAGCATCCGTCAGTATGAGCTGGTGGTCCACACAGACATCAATATGAACAAGGTCTACACTGGCGAGATGGGCCGGCTGAAGAGCTATGAAAGCCAGAAACCGTAAGTACCAGATTATCCCAGGTAACTTTGGCTGAGAGTGGTCAGTGCAGAAAAGTCAAGGAGCATGTCCTTCAAAGCCTAATATTAAATGCTCTGCTGGAAGTTGTCATTTCCCTACCATGGCCTCCTAAAATCCCCGCCAGTGCTTAGACCATAAACGCTTTGGGGCAGTCTCTTGTATTATGTGTGTACAGTACGTAACACAGTGGGACTCTGATTGGGGCCTCTAGGTGCCACCTAGCTATATTAGACATGCTGTTGTAGACTTCAGCTTTTGAATTTAGCCAGTGCTGTTTAAGGCCACACTAGGAATTAAGTTGTTCCTGCATGGCCATGCCATTGTATATACAAAACCCCTGTGGCAAAGGCTTATTCTGCCTGCATTACATTGTCTGTGTGGGCATATTTTGCAGATTAAACCCCACTATTTGAACGTGTGGCTGTAAAATACCCGAGTCGAGATTGAGAAACAAAAGTCGTGTTCCACAGTGACCTGACGGAAATGCTGCTACTGACTTTCACCTAGAACTTCGGGACGCTCTTCTCTCCTGTCTCGTTCCCGAGCCCTGATTTAGTTTCCAAGAAAAAGCATTGAGACAAATGACAAATGCATTGGCGAGGTCAGAGCAGAGCCACAAATGTGGTTGTAATGAAAGGTTGAGGCCTGGGAGGAAGTCTAAGGGGGAAGCCAGCTGTCTTCTGCAGGGGAGAGGCCTCAGTTTCAGGTAGGACAGAAGAAGGAAAAAAGATATCACTTGGGTTAAGCATCAGGAATAACCATAAGGATCAAGCTGCCAAGGGAGGCTCTGCCCGGATAGTCAAGGCTAGACACCCATTCCATAGGGACGGTGTAAAGATAATGAAATCAGTCCTGTTGAACTGCAGCGTGATGGAGGGGTAAATGTCCCAGTAGAGGGCTTCTTCAGATCCAACTGGTCCGATCTAGTTTTTCATGCTACCAGGAGGAGCCATTTTGGGCTAGTGAGAGAGAGCACGGATGCATCTTCTAATACTGTGTCGGTTTACAAGATTGCATTGTACTAACTTTCAGCTCATTTAGGGGGGTGGAAGAAGAGAGGAAGGGTGGCGCAGTGGGTTAGGCACTAGACTGTGACTTGAGAGACCAGGGTTCAATTTCCTGCTCTGCCACAGACTGTGTGTGACCTGGGGCAAGTCACTTAGTCTCTCTGTGCCTCAGTTTGCCACCTTTAAAATTGGGATAATAGTACTGCCCTAATGGGGTTTGGTAAATACGTTAAAGATTGGGATGTGCTCAGATACTACAGTTATAGGGGCCATATAAGTACGATAGATAGATGAAGGGGGTGGAAGGAGCTTCCAAGCCATAGCCCTCTCTTAGCTGCCCTTTGGAATGGCAGTTCCTGAACTCAGTGTGTTGTGAAATACCCTCTGCTCCCTTGAGTGTAGAAGGCCAGTGAGGAAAAACCATGTGACGCTCTCAGAAGATCCATGCACATGTTGCAATGTCTATTGAAACGTGCTCCAGAGAGGGTGGGGACAGCGTCACTAATTTGCAGACAGATAATAGAAACCAGCGCTTGGCACAGAACCTGGAAGGACAAAACCCCATGAAAAGTCCATTGCATTTTCCCTGCGGTGTCTGTTAACCTTCAGAGGTTTGGCTCTGTAAAGCCGCGAAGCTGCGATCCAACAGAAAGTCCTCTGATACCAGGTGCAAGGTCACCCTCTGCATTCTCTCAGTAAGGACACTGTGGCTGTTCTTCTCCGTAGGCAATGATCCTTTGGGTTGGCTCACGAGCAGCACTGCATTTGGGAACATGAAACGCTGCACACCCTCCCCTAGTGCTGTTGGAGGGAGAAATCCTAGCGGTTCACAGGAGCTGCTTTCCCTCTTGGGAGCTACAGGGGAATTGCAACACTTCGAACAGGCTGTAACAAAAAAACCCTTTCTGGCAGGCGGGAACTGGTACTTGCTCTAAACACTAGAGGCTACGTTTTTAGCCAGGGCATTTTAACTGTGCAGATTTGAGAGGCTGAATGGACTTGTGTTTGAGAGGCTAAATTAGCAATCAGGAGTTCTGTTCTTGGCTTTGCTACTCGTAGACTCTAAGGTCAGAAGGGACCATCATGATCATTTAGTGTTACCTGCACATTGCAGGCCACTCACTTGCTGGATGGCCTTAGAGGAAATTGCTTCCGCACTCAGTTTTCCCCATCTGTACGAGAGGGGATCCTTTCTTATAATCCTTCCTTATCTCACCTGGGCATTTGGGTTAAATTCGCTAGTGCATATGAGGTGCTCTGACGATGTGTGCTCTAGAAAAGTGTGTAAATAAATAGTATTTTAGTTCCTGAATACCTGTTGCATCTATACACCCCATAGTTTCAGTGCTACCTGCTGGCATCTCTCTCTCTGGGCAGGAACAAACTTAGGGGCCAGATCTGAAGCCCTTTCTTTGTAACCTTGATTAAAGCAGCACCTGCAGCAACTTGGATTGGGTCCCCATTCTGCAAAACCTGTCGATTTTCCTTGGACTTTTGGGGAGGTGGGAGATACATGAGGGCTGGTGTGATTGGGAGGGAATTGGGGGTCTCTCATCTCTTTGGTTGGTTACTTTCGTGCTGTTGGCGAGGATTTGCTGCTTGGTTTTATTATTTTGGTATGGACTGTTTTAAAGTTTGTCAAAAGCTCCTGGGCCATCACATCTATGATTATAAGTGGAAAGAGACTAATTTGTAATCTCCCTGGCACCTGCTTGTAGACTTAATGCAGGGAGCTCTGCATTCATCCCCATGCATCAGCAGTCAGGCTGTAGGTGGTGACCTGGGAGCTTCTATAACCAAGTGCTGCAAAGTGGAATAAACTGTATTCCTGCCATATAGGGAAGTGGGGGTGTCAGAGGTTCAGGTACTATTGTGGTGGGAACAGTAATATGAATACCTTGCTCTTATGTAGTGCATTTCATCTGTAGATCTCAAAGCACTTTACAAAAGCGGTGGTATCCCCATTTTATAGATGGGAAGACCCATAAGTAGAAGGACCTGGAAAAGGAAGGTCTTATCCATTGATGTTTTCATGCCTCCAAGCCAGCCAGCTGTTACTCTGTGTAAAGTCAACTACTGACCTATCAAATAAAGAAAAGCTCTATTAGAAAAAGGAAGAAAATGAACCAAAAGATCCATGCAATGGGGTGAAACTAATCATGCCTTTAAGTTGCACAGAACAAGGATACTGTAAAGTCTGGTTGTAAACGGAGTGCTTGCTGTTCCCTCCAGCCCGTTCGATGCAAAGAACCCTTTCCTGGCACCTGTTATCCTGAACCGAAAGCTGAACCAGGGCGGAGAGAGGCACCTCATGCACTTGGAATTGGACATTTCTGGCTCCAAAATCAGGTACCCCTCCGCTGGGGGATATTATACTGGGACAAGGTGTGGGACCATAAGTGAAGCTCGGGAATTCACGTGCCTGACTCCTCCCAGAGCTTAGACTGGAGTCTCACTATTGTGTTTTCTGGCCCCAAGGTTCCTTTGTGGTTTTGGATCAGGATAACTTTGATCAATTTTTATTTTTCTCTTTGCAGTTATTTCCTCCTGTCTTAAATACTGTGTTGTTTCGTCACAGAACGGCTGCCGTGTTCCACCCCAGAGGTGGCTGTATGTGTCGGTCACAGCTGAGGAATCCCTATAGCTGCAGTCTAATGGTCTTTGGGCTCCTTCTTCAGTAAATATGCTAGAAGAGAGCATCATAATGGGATCAGTACACTCATCTTTCTGGCCTCACTTCAAACAGGGCTGTTCAGGCATCCCACTGTGATGGGCTGGACCCCCTGAGATATCACCTGAGGTGCTAACGATATCACTGAGCCCGTCTTTTTCTGCCAGCCTGGGCCCCCTTGATCCCTGTCTTGCCGAGCCAGGCTCTTAAGCCTACTCCAGCAAAGGTCACAGGCAGGGCCACCCCCAGCTGCGGAAGATACAGACGCTGAGATCAGCTCTGGGAGGACTCGGCTTAAGGGACTTACTACAGCACCCAGATGTTCACCCCCCTTGGGTATAAGCCCA
Organism: Chelonia mydas; assembly: GCF_015237465.2. Classification (NCBI taxonomy): domain Eukaryota; kingdom Metazoa; phylum Chordata; order Testudines; family Cheloniidae; genus Chelonia; species Chelonia mydas. The sequence continues at coordinate 19,675,562 of NC_051257.2, read as the reverse complement.
AAGTTACATAAAGTTCGCCTCCTCCCTCGATGTGGAGGAAGGTATGCCCCCCCGTTAGAAATTGTATAAACTGGGTTATATTATAAACAGTAGATAATTGTAACACTACAAAAAGGTGTATTTTAAGTGGATAAAGAGGTGGGAAACAGAGCAAAGCAGATTACTAAGAAAATTGTACAAGGCAGCAAACTAAGCTAGATTCCCTAAAGAAACTGGTTACAAATAATTCCTCACCCTAGATATTGGTTCAGTAGAGTCATTCACAGGCCAGAGGTGTCTTTTCTAGCTTGGGCCCAGCAGTTCTCCCCCCCCCCCCCCCCTTTCAGTTCCAGTCCTTTTGTTTTCAGGTGTTTTCAAGTCTCTCTTTGGGGTGGGGAGCAGAGGAGAAGCAAGCTGAAGACAATCATTGTTTTCCTCCCCCACCTTATGTAGAATTTCCATAAGGCGGGAACCTTTTGTTTGATTCCCCCCATCCCCCTGTGGAACAGCTCAGCAGTCCAAGATGCAGGTTAGTGTCAGGTGACCAGGTCACCTGACTCTACAGCGTTCATGAGTGAGTGTTGCGTGTTGATATCCTTTTCCTCCCCCTAGGTATGAGTCTGGGGACCATGTTGCTGTGTACCCAGCTAACGACACATCACTAGTGAACCAGATCGGCGAGATTCTGGGCGCAGACCTGGATATGATCATGTCCTTAAACAACCTGGATGGTTAGTAGTCCAAACAAGAGCGATCGTTCCCGCAGCTGAGCGGAAATTTGCTCCTTTTCTTTGTGTCTGAGTTTTTGTGTGTTACTTATGCAGAGTGGGCTTATCCCTACATGAGACGAGCTGAAGAACTGCTTTTGACCATGCTATCAGTATTTTTGCAGAGAAGGATCTTTTGGTTCGGATCATACTTGGCCTGAGGCTCTAAGAATCAGGGCAGTGGATTTGATCCTTCTGCCTTTCCATCAGGACCCAGATTAGGAAGATCTTCAGATCCTGCTGTCTCTGTGGGGCGGGGACCATCTTTTTGTTCTGTGTTTGTACAGCATCTAGCGCTGCTGAGTTTTGGTCTGTGACCGTGGCTTTTAGTGTCACCAAAATACAAATAATTCATCATCATAGAAACATAGGGCTCAAAGGGACCTCAAGAGGTCGTCGGTTCCATCCCCCTGCGCTGAGGCAGGATTATGGATAACTGGCATTACTACTGCCGAGTTTGAGTGCTGGTACGTAATTAAGTAGCTCCGCTGGGAACGTGCTACGCAGATGTACGCACAAGCGAGGCGACTGACGTGCCCCTCGTTACAGGATACCAGAGCGAGTCTGCTGTGTCCTCCCTATACATTACCTGATACTCCGCAGCACCAGAACCGCACTTGCTCCCGAGCGCCATTGTTTAATTAAAGGGTTCGTCTCTGCCTTGCGGCGTATCGAACCGTGCAGTGATAGGGCCCTTGTCACAGCACCGCACATCCTTCCACACATGGCTCTCAGCAGAGTCCGCCGAGGTTGCTGACCCTCCTCGATGGCGCTCTGGCAGGACAGCCCGTAAAAGCTATGAACGGACACCGTGTGGGGCGTGCGGCCTTTTCACCTACAGTTCTCTTCTTTTGTGTTGGACAGTAGCCTAGTCTGGACTCTTTGAAAACCGGTTGTTATAGGGCAGGGACACCCAGGCTTTACCCTCGGAAGGCAACTTCCTGGTGGCTGAGAGCCAGGGCCGGCTCCAGGCCCCACCTTTCCAAGCAGGCGCTTGGGGCGGCATTCAGAACGGGGCGGCGTCCCCTGTCCCTCGGCGGCAGCTCCGCCGCTCTTCCGGGCGTGGCGGCGACTGCTTGGGGCAGCAAAATTGGTAGAGCCGCCCCTGCTGAGAACCAGTGCCCCAGTTTCCAGACGGTGAAGCAGCTTGTCCACTTCTTTAACGTGCAGGTAGTGACGACAAGCTCCCGGCCTGCAGGGCCCTCTCTATCTGTTACAGCCACTGGCAGCATACCTTGGACTCTTTCCTAGCTCACTAAACTGAATTAACTCCGGCTTATGTGACTGATCATCAGGGTAGTCACGGAGCATTTGTGCTGGTGATTAGAGTTAATTACACTTAGTGATTACAGATTCGTTCAGAGGGTGCTCAATCCTCTAGGCCACACTGCCTTCCACGAAGTCAGTTCCCCTTTCTGTGTCTGTTGCCCCATAAATGTGGTCTTCCTCGTGTACTTTCTTTCTAATGGCCTCACAGAGTCTCAACTGTGTTGCTGAATTTCAGCCTCCTCTTTTCCCTTCCCCAGAGGAATCCAATAAGAAGCATCCGTTCCCCTGCCCCACCACGTACCGGACAGCCCTGACCTATTATCTGGACATCACCAACCCACCGCGCACCAACGTCCTGTACGAGCTGGCTCAGTATGCCACAGACCCCAACGAGCAGGAGCACCTCCGCAAGATGGCGTCTTCCGCTGCTGAGGGCAAGGTGAGCATGCCACTGCTTCTGTGGGCGAGGAGGCTGTGTAACAGGGATTCTCTCTGTGTGGGCTGGTGGTGGGCTGTCTAGGAACTGCCAGATGGGTCTGTCTAGCTCAGTGTCCTCTTTCGGACACTGGCTGCTCCTGGATGGATAACGAGGGTGTAATCTGTTTGTAGAAGTTCCATCCTGTAACCTGTCAAAGGTTGGCTTATGCCTTGAAGTATGAGGATTTATGTAGATGGGTTTTTTTGGTAAATATAAAATATTTTACCATTTGTAATATAACTGGGGCTGAACTAATTATCCATCTATGTGTCCAAGGCTGACGATATGTCATGGCAAAACGAGGGGGGAAAATCATACTTAAAATAAATAATGGCCCACAAACCTTGTAATTGGTTTTGCCACTGGGAAAGGGTTAACTAGGTGTCATGAGTAGTTAAACCCTTGAATATCCACCTGAGACAGCCAGGTGTCTACAAAGCCCTAGTAGAGCCTTGGGCAGCCGCAGGTAGACAGGGGAGAAGAAGACAAAGAAGGTTTCAATGAGTGTGTGTGTTTTGGTTTTTTCCCAAAATGTTGGCATTAGGAGCCTAAATCTCATTGACCTCCAGTGAGACTCAGGCACCCATGTGTCTCAGTCACTTCTGGACACGGGACTTTGGAGCCTACGGGTCACAGGTATTTTTGACAATGTTGCCCCTAATCTTTGTCGGTGCCAAGTGTCCGGGTGAAGGTGGAGAGGACAAACAGAGGCCTTAGCGGTGGCTTGCCTTGGTTATTAGGAGAGAGGCTGGGTGAACTCCAAGAGTCCTATCGTGCTTGGTCTGTGACAGTGGCCTGTGCCTCGTGACAGGGCAGGGAGGTAGCGCCTTGTGGGGTGGGGTGGGCGGAGGAGTGTTCTGGGGGAGGAGTTAAAGGCCTTGAGTGCAGGTATCGCTGGGAGTGGCTTTGCTGATGGCAGGCAGAGTGCTCCCACCTGCCCTGCAGAAATAACTTTCCCCAGCCCCATCCATCTCGGTGCAACTCCCCGTGTTTCCGCTACAATTTCCTCTCCTGCTCCTGTGCTCCCTCACAGAGCTGCTCCTTCATTGTGCCAAAGGATGGGTGCAAGGAAACCTGGTGACTGATGTCCGATAGTCACCGATTTTAAGTCCACGAAGGATGATTATTATCCTCTAGTCTGACCACCTGTGTCTCACAGGCCATAGGATTTCACCTTTGCCTTGTTCTCCTGTCTACACCCTCTGTGCACCTAGACGCTGTACCTCAGCTGGGTTGTGGAGGCCAGAAGGAACATACTAGCCATCCTGCAGGATGTATCTTCTCTCCGACCTCCCATCGACCACCTCTGTGAGCTGCTGCCTCGCCTGCAGGCCCGTTACTACTCGATTGCCTCCTCTTCCAAGGTGAGTCCTTTCCCCATGCCTCCAGGAGCCGGGCAGTCTATCAGCCCTGAGGAAGGACTTTGTTTCTTGGCATGAGCAACTGAGCAACCCTGAGAGAGTCCCTCCCTTTCCAACCTCCCAGCCATCCTGACAACTCCCTGCATGGTTGAGCGCCTGGGGGCGGGGAAAGGAATGCAGGGATTTCCCCTTTAAGGAAACACATCCTGTGCGCTTGGTCTTCCACATGTGGGATGCAGAATCAGTGTCCCCATCACAGCCCTGAGGCTGCCTCGCTCTGCTCCTGCTACTCTAGGGCCCTGCTTCCATAGCTAGGTGGATTCTGGAGGTAAATACTCCTTGCCTTGGGATTGTTTTCATTCGCACTTTGTACCAGGAGCTCAGAATGGGGCAGAGCCCTACACCTCAGCTCTGAGCGTGCACCGGGCTGAAGCCATCGCTGAGACTCAGACTGGCGTCAGGTCTGCTGCAGTAATAAGTTTCCTGCGAGGCTGGAGATGCCGTTACAAGCTAGCTCAGGACAACGGGGATGCTGAATTGAAAATGTCCTGAGCTGTCATTTGGAGAGAAGCAGAGGAACAGCCTGGCCCAGGGATCTGACATGGTATTGCGAGAGAGGTGCATCCTCTGGAACAGAGCACAGCATCCTTTCAGTTACACGTCCCGCACGCTGATGCAGAGCTCCCGTTCCCCCAGATAGCCCCTGCTGACCTAGCTCCATCCCTAACTCTAACAGAGAGAACTTGGGGTGCAGCAAAACCTCTCCTCGCCTCAAAGCTCAACTAGTTCCTCACTCCTCCTGCAATGCAGGGGCACAGGGAATGGGATCTGTCACAGGATTCAGTTAGAGAGCATGTCATACCAGCACTCCGCCTCCTCCCCGTCCCGCTGGGCAACTAACCCGGCTGGTGATACCGAGATCAGCTCACCAGGACTCTGGCATTCCTCCCAGCAGGGGCACTAAAGGACAACTCCCTTGAGGATAGAGACTAGCACGGGGTAGTCAATAGGGGGCCAAAACCGGACCCCCAGTTGCTTTTGCACAGACACCGAAAAATTTTTATTTACTTATTATCATAATTATTATTATTTTCTCTGGACCTTGGCTAGACCATGACCAGGAAATTTGGACCGTGACAAAAAATAATGGATTCCCCGATCGCGTCTTGTCCCGGTGCTAGGATTTCACACAGCCTGTGGCATGTCTGCTCTGCAGTCAGAGGTGTGGCAGCGTCTGTAGCTTTGCTCTAGGGAGCCCGAACAAATCACAGCAGGGAAGCTGTGGCAGCATTGGCGGTGGTTGCTCAGGTACAAACCCAAGGTCCCGAGCGGGCTTGCACGGCCCGTGCCGCCAGGACTTCGCCGCTGCTGTTACTGGAGCTGGCTAGATCAAAGCTGGTGCTGCAGTCACACCTCTGACTGCCATGGAGACGTACCCTGAGTGGAATATAGAGAGGCAAAATTGTTCCCATGGAGCCCTGTAAGATACAGGGGGTATAAATTGTGGCTTTAGCAGGAGGGCCACTTGGGTTGTTATCTGAGACCCTGAGAGCTGCAGGAAAGAGTGGCTTGCACCAACTGTTCTCGTTAGCTTCCCCGCTCCAGGGGGTGCTGGTTCTCGTCTGTGGACAGCCAATGGGACTAATTCACCCTCACGTGCCGCCCAGAAGCCAAATGGGTGACCGCATTTCTCTAAAGCTGGTGCCGATTTTGGTTTTGCTCCAGGTTCACCCTCACTCCATCCACATCTGTGCTGTGGTTGTGGAATACGAGACCAAGTTAGGCCGGGTGAACAAAGGAGTGGCCACTACCTGGCTGAAGAACAAGGTGCCCAATGAAAACGGGCACAAGTTGACGGTGCCCATGTACGTCAGGAAGTCACAGTTCCGGTTGCCTTTCAAATCCAGCACGCCCGTCGTCATGATCGGGCCCGGGACTGGGATCGCCCCGTTCGTTGGCTTCGTTCAGGAGCGGGCCTGGCTGAAGCAGCAAGGTGAGCGAGCAGCCGCGGTGCCGGGTGGGCTGGTCCTGGGGCAGCCATCGATTGGATGTGCTGCCTTGTCGCTGTAGTGCCAGTGTCCAGTGACAATCGCATGTCGGCTGCCAGAGGTGGGCCCCCTCCCGTACACCTGTGGCTCCTTCCTGAGGGGGCTTCAAAAGTAGCTCTCTCTGTAGCATGTGTGGGGGCCCCCCCGGGGGGGAGATTTTCAGCAGCAGTAAGGGTTTGCAGTTTTTGAAGGTTAGAATGTAAAAGTCGGTCTGTTACGGGAGCATTGTTCTGATTATTTCCTGTAACCCCTGCCCCCCCCCCCAACTCCGCGCACCCCCCAATCACCTAAGTCAGCACGGTTTGCTGCAGGCTTGTAGGGGGCACCCCGTCCCACCCTGACCTGCGGTGACTGACGGCACCATGGGCCAATCACGGCTCTCTTGTTATCGTGGGGCTCTATGGAGCAACCCTGGGGTGCGCTCAGGGCACCAGCGGCAGCCCATCCTGCGTTCACTTGCAACCCTGGGAAGCTGCACGACACCTGGGCTGGGGTCCCTGGGATAACGAGGAGCAGCTGCCCCCTTGCCCTACCAAAATGTTACAATGATGAGACGTGGCATCATCTGGTCCAAAATACCTTTTCCCCCAGGGTCAGCTCCTACCTCAGCACACACGGCTGGGGGGAGCAGGTCCCTTTTCCTCTGTGGGCCCAGCCGCTGGGCGGCACTTTGGTCCAACACACACAGCTGCGCCATTCAGTGCCAGGAAAGCAGGAGGGAGCGTTGCTTCCCTTCTCTGCAAGGGGGTGCAGGCAGCATGGTGGGTCTGTCAGCGCTGGGGAGCTGAGGGAAGGTGGGTCTGACCAGCGTTGTGGCTGGTCGGGAGGTGCCCACGCCCAGAAAGGAGGAAGCACCCGGTGGTGTCAGTAACGGAAGAGGTTTCAACTCAACCTCCTGCGATTAGCTGCTGCCCTGCCGCTTTCACCGAGCCTGGCTCGCGCTTGCGGAATCAGTGGCAGGTGGAGCTAGATAACGGCGCTGTACAGACCTGGCATGGGTTGGAGCAGGAAGTTGTGTGGCTGCAGGGGTGGAAGGTTGCTGCCTTCTGCTAGCCCTTGTAGGGTGGAAGGATGGGCCACCGACCTGGCTTCGATTCCCTGCTCTGCCACAGACTCCCTGTGTGACCTTGTCCAAGTCACTTAGGCCCATGTCCCGTTGCAAGCAGTGGAAGTTAGGTGCAGTGCTCAGAAACGATGGCAGCAGGGGCCGTGGAAGTCCTGTCAGTAGCTGGCTAGCCAGCCATGTGGAGGTGACGGGGGTGGGCTGACAGCTGTCCCGTTGGGTCCCAGGGAAGGCCGTTGGCGAGACGGTGCTGTACTATGGCTGTCGCCATGAGAACGAGGACTACCTGTACCGAGAGGAGCTTGCCCAGTTCCACAAGGAGGGAGCCCTCACCCAGCTCAACGTCGCCTTCTCCCGGGACCAGGCCCAGAAGGTAAAGCCCAGCGAAGAGGCTCCAGTCCCTCCCTCCCTCCAGCCCATGTGCGGGCGGCTGGACTCTTGCAGTCGGGTGGGTGGTGCAGGAGGAGCTGCCAGCCCCAGCCCAGGCTACTTGTCCAACTGGTCCTGGCAGCATCGGCCTGTACCCCGCACTTCAGAGCGAGGCGACCCCACACCTTGCAGAGAGCACCTGGCTGGGCGTGAATGGGGAGCCCCAGTCTGCACTCCCGCTTGGCTTGAGAGCCTGCCCTAATGCCCCCCCGCCCCAGGCTGTTGCCGGAGTGGGTCAGGCCTGCAGCTTTGGTTCCCTCCCGGCGGGACGTGCGGCAGCTCCGGGACGAAGCCGCCAGCTCGGCTGCGGGCCGAGTTTGGCGCAGGGTATCGGCGTTGCTCCCTTCCTCGCTATTGTAAACCCAGCTGCCTTTGTTCTGCCAGGTCTACGTTCAGCACTTGCTGAAGAAGAACAAGGCGGGGGTCTGGAAGCTCATCCACGAGGGGAACGCTCACATCTATGTATGCGGGTAAGGCCAGCCCGGGGCGCTGCTGGGCTCCTCGCAGGCTCAATTGCATCGGGGCCTTTGGTTGGACGGTGGGATAATCCGGGGTTTCCCATTGCGGGGCCCTATTCTCGGGGGGGCTGAGTGGGGGCTGGCATGTGGCTTTACAAGAACCTGGCAGCTCGATTTATTTTAAGGGATGCACCATGTGGCTTGACTCTCACTTCTTAACCCATACATTGGGTTCATTGACACTCCCCTGTGTGAAAGGGGAGGAACAAAGAGCTCGCCTCGCACGCATGGGGGCTCGCACCTCAAAGGCCGTGGCGCCATCCCCGTCACGGCCAGCAGCGCCCTTGTCTCCCAGTCACTGTCCTGTGCTAGGCTCCGCTCCCGGCCATCCAGAGCCCCAGTAAGTCACGGGAGTGCTGGGGCCTGCTAGCAGGTGGCAGGCTTGAGGCCTTGCTATGGGTGCGGACAGGAGCCCTGGGTTCGGTCACCAGCTTCCCCTCCTGCCCTGTGTCCCCCTACGTACAGCTCCGAGCCCAACTGTGTGTCTCAGGTCCCAGCCGACACAGGCTGGGAATAGAGCCATTGCAGAGAGTCCCCAGAGAAGGGCCTTGCTGAGCTAATGGGGTGGGGGGAGTTGAGCCAGCAGGGTCGAGTGCAAATAAAGCCCTCTCAGCAGCTCCCTGGGCCAAGGGCTGCTGGCTCCGTCAGTGCCCACAGCGGGCCTGGCGCTCTGCAGACAGGGCCTTGCCCCTGGGGAGGGCTGAGCACTTCATGAGGCAGCCAGAGTATCCTGGGCTAACTGGGAAATGCCTGGGGAAGGAGAGGGGGCTGGGTGGGTTCCAGGGAGGGAGGAGAGCTGGCTACAAAGGGGCCAGGGCCAGGTTCAGTGAGTTATGTGCTCTAACACCTCCCCTCCTCCCAATGCAGCTGGGGGTGGAACAGCAGCAGTGTGGGCTGAGCACAGGCCTGGGAGCCAGGAACTCCTTGGTTCTCCCCCAGCTCTGCCATGGACTTGTCAAATAGCCTCCCCTCTGCTGGTTTCCCAGGATGTAAACTGGGGCAGCTCCTTGCATCGCAGGGGTGCTGTGCAGATTAGTGAGCGCTTGCGGGTGCTAGGCCGACGCGCGCTGCTGGCCCCAGGGATAGTTGCCCACACTCCATAATGTGGAGTTTACCTGCTCAGTGTCCCTCTGATCTCTCAGCAGCCAAGCTCCTTAGACCTAGGGCTGATCCTGGCTGGGCCAGATGCCGCTGCAGGTGCCCACATGGCAGCCTGGTATTGCTTGGGCCCAAACTAAGCAACCTTCCTCAAGGGAGATGCACAGCTGAGGCCTGGCACCAGAGGCTGGGGAGCTGGTACCTTCCTTTCCAGTCTCTGCCCATCCTGGCCTCTGCAATGTCTCACCTTTTCCCAGGGCTACGGAGCCGAGGGAGGTGGAGGAGTGACGCCTGCCCTCACTCACGCCCTCTCTGTGCCCTTGTCATTCCAGTGACGCTCGCAACATGGCGCGGGACGTGCAGAACGCCTTCTACGAAATCGTGGCCGAGTTCGGCAGCATGACCCAGCCCCAGGCCGTGGACTATGTAAAGAAACTGATGACCAAGGGCCGCTACTCCCTGGATGTCTGGAGCTAAGCCGGGCTCCCGGGCTGGAAAGAGGAAGGATTCCCAGACGGCTGCTGAACAGGAGACAAACGGCCCCTGCCCCAGCCATTGCAAGAACGTGCCATGAAACTAAACTAAACCTTAGATCCCCTTACCTGGTAATCGCCCTTCTATACCCACCTCCCCCTCCGCTAGACAGCTCTTGAGAGCCCTGCGAAGGGCGGGGCAGGAACTGTTGGAACCCCCCTGGGTTTTCTGGAGGGAGACGCATCTCCACTGAGATGGACGGGCTCGCCCCAGGAACCAACAGAAGCCAGGGCTTGATGAACTGCTCCTGGGTTCCCCTCTCCTGCGGCGCAGGGCAAGGCCGGTTAACTGGCAGGGCTGCCCGCTCTGCTTTGCTGTCTGTGCAGCAAACCGTCTGCAGGACGCTCACTCCCTCCTCTCTCTGGAGCCGCTTCGTGCTCCTGTGGAAACTGTGACATGGGGGCAAGGGGCTGCCCTTCCTGTACCCAGCCCCTGGCTTCCAGCCTACCCCCTCTGGGCCCAGTCGCATAGACCCCAATGCCCCCTTCTCTCCCAGGGAGCTGCCTTGGTTTTTAACCCGTTCTTTGGGGACAATCTGGTGCAAGCAGAGCTACGCCCCCTGGCTGCTGCACGTGGGAGCCCAGTGCTGAGAGGGTCTAGCTCCCTTGCAGGGCATCAGAAGGTCTCCACTGGCAGAGGCCAGGATGCTGAGTCTGTGTCTCTCTTGCCCCACGAGACTTCCAGCACTCGCTGCTTGCTGGTCGTTTCGTGGGCAGAGCAGGTCCTGTCCTGCTGGCACTTGGCTTGAGCAAGAGGGCTGGGGTGTGCCCCCTCTTGCTGTGATGGGGCAGCCTGCAGCCTTGCCCACCTTTGAAATTCTCCTGTGGTCTGAAACCAGCCCTGGCCACCTGAGAGCCTGCGCCGCCTACCCTGGCCTCAGTGTGTGCCAGGCAACACCCAGGACAAGCCCCTGCTGGTGTAAACTCCTGCCCAGCCTGTGCTTGGAGGCCTCTCTGGTCCGGCTAGAGACCCGTTAGCACCTAGGGAGAGCTGTGACAGTCCTGCTCTGCTGCGAGGCTTGCCCCAGCCCTGGCCCTGGCCCCACAGGCCCTAGCAGTAAGTTGGCTGGTGGGGGTGGGGAGCTGGAGCCAGGGCTGCCTCCCAGCAGCTTAATGCTCAAGTCTCAGCAAATTGGGGACTCGCTTTGTAAGGTCCCAGCCCAGTGACAGAAAATCCCTCTGGAAGCCTGGGCCCTGGAAGGGGGAGGATGGCTCCCTCCTGAGCAGTCACTAACCTCCCTGGCCTGGGGTTTGTCTCTTATGTAGCCACTGCTGCGATGCCACCAGGTCAGGGACTTAGCGGCAGCGCTTGCCTCCACTGAACCTTGTTTCCTTAGTCAGAGGGGACAGGAGATGGCCAGAGCCTCCTCCTGTGAAAAGGGGGGAGTAATTCCAGCTACTGGCCTGCAGGGAGCCTCATGTGCAGCTGTAGTCAGCCCAGGGGAGCAGGGAGGAGAACTGGGTCCCACCTGGTTAGTTACATGAACTGAACCCCCCCTTTTCAGCTTCTCCAGGCCCAGTTTTGGTATCTGTGTTTTATGTTCACCCCTGCTTGAGATCTGCTCATGGAAAAGCTCTCTCAGCCTGTCCCATGAATGTAAATACTTTAAATATACTGTCCCCTTGGAATAAAACAGGGTCTTTATTTTGCCTCGTGCTTCATTTCAGCGAGAAACAGACCCAAGAGGCAAGAGCTGCAGGCTACTGCCACACCCTGCCACAAAGCCTCCATTGCCAGGGGGAAGGTCACCAGGCACTCCTTCCTTGTGAGAACAGCTTTACAGGTGACCTGCCCATGCTTCAGGTGCTAATCTGGGACCAAAAGACCCAGCTGCTGTCCCCTGCTTTGCCACAGCCTTTCCTAGGAGACCTTGGGCATGTCACTTAGTCTCTTCTTCCCTCTTTTCGGTGCAAGACTCTGCTGGAGAGATGGGGGGAGGGATCTGAAGTGCATCATGTCTCCAGTGTGTTTAAAACTCACTTCCCAAGGTGGCTGTTTCCTTGGTACCTGTGCACGCAGGCTCCACCTGACCTCATTTTCCAGTAGCGGTGAATCTGCAGCATGGGCTAGTCCCACATACGGACTTGAAGGGCAGCTCGCTGCTGGGATCAAAGCTAGCTCAGGTCTGGCTATACACAATGCTGGCACAGCCAGCCCCCAAGAGCTCAAACTGATTCAGAGTTTCTCACCTCATTGGCTGACTTTGGGCCTCTCCCCTTCCCTCCATACCCACCTCTGTTCATTCCCAGGCTGGCTCAGAGCTCCGCTTTCTTTCCAAACAGGCCTCCAGGGGAGAGCTGATGGAAAACCACCGTGTAATTGCAGCGAGTCCCGTGTTCATCAGCGTGATTAACGCTAAGGGCGAGACCGACCCACGTAACTTCCCCCGTCCGAAGGAAACGTGGACTGGCACTAAGCAGGCTCGATTCTAGCTGCCCCTGTGGCAGACACACCTGGGCTAGCTTGGCCCAGAGCCCTCCCCTGGCAGGGCGTCTTCCCCTTGCCCAGGCTGTATTTCATGCTGGGGGGGAGGCGTAAACCTAAGCAACACTTACCCCTGCCGAGTTACCCCTCAGCAACAGAGCTCTGGGCAGAGGCAGTGAGAATGGACAGGGCTCCCCCAAGCCTCTTCCTTCCTTTGAAGCAACATCTCCTCCCCCCAGCCTGGAACTACCCTGCCAGTGGATTAAGAGTGGTTGGGGTCAGAGACAGCTCCGTCACAGGAAGGGATGGCCCCCTTCCTCCCTTTATTTTGGATGAGCTTCCTGTCAAAGGAGGCACAGACATTAATACAGGTACGACAGTTCCCTCCATGACATGTCTTCCCCAGAACCAAAGCTCATTAGCTGATCAGACTTCCCCCAGCAGATCACAAGCCAGCAAGGACAGCTGCTCCAGCAAGGAGGTGGGAGACCAGCCCAGGGAACCTGCTGGCTAGGAAGTCAGAGCTCAAGCTACTTTCTAGCACCAGCTACACACACACACACACACTGTGTCCTGTATGGTTTTTGGCATCTCTTCCCTCACTCTGCTTCTGCTGCCCAATGAATTGATTTGGGGGAGTGTGTGTGTGTGGAAGGGGAGGCTGGGGCATTAGGCTGCAGCAGTTCTAGGATGCCCTTAAAGTATCCTGCCCGAGCAGAGAGGATGCAGAGCAGCCCTGGGCTGAAGACCAGCTGCCACCTCTGTAGTAAAGAGGTCAGAACACTTACAAAGCATGTTTTCTCCATCACTCAAAGGAGATTTATGGAAGAGCCAGGCCTTAGGGAATCTGCTCCCACAAGGGGGCTGGGAGAGCCTGGTTCCCGCAGCCAGAGCACTTCCACTGGGGACTCAGCAGCAAATAAGCAAGGAGCCCGTTTCCATGCAAAGGGGATGGTTGCTGAGCCGTTCACCCCTTGTGTCTCAGCAGCACTGTCCATGGGAGGGGGAGCTTGGAATAAGGTCAGGGCTGGGGGTTGCTCCCTCCCCCTCAGGCCCAGCTGTCCACACAGGAGTGTTCAGAGCAGAAGCCAGGTAAGAGGCTTTGCCCCACCAGCTGTAACTGGGGGAATTCAGTTCCCAGGTTACTTGGAGCGAGCTGGGTATTCATGGTAGTGGTTTGGCCTGACTCCTAAGAAAGGGGTCACATTAACATCAGAGCTGAGCACAGGTGGGTCTGGAGTTACTGCCCTCATCACCCCAATTCTGGAGCAAAGGGGGGGTAATACAGTCCCTGCCCCTTGGGGGGCAGAGTGGGACAATGACTGCCTGGCTGGCCACGGTGCCCTCAGGGGAGATCGCTCCCATCCTCCTGCATCGCAGCAGGTGTGCAGCGGCTCCAACTAAAGGCAGCATTTCCTGGGGCCAGGATTGGGAGGGAGCCTTGCACCAGTCAGGTGCATTGGACTTCAGCAGCCTGGTTTACTGGATCACACACATTCCCCTGAGGTTGGCTGCACAGGCCTGCCTCTGAGGAACGGGCACGTGTTCAAGGGGTGAGGAGGAACGTCGGATAGCAAAGCCTGAACTATGGCTAGGAGATGGGGGGGGAGGGGGTTGGAGAGAGCGAGCCCCCCCCCCCCCATCTCAGCATCAGCTCCTCTTCTCACTTGGCCTTCGCGTCTTGCTTCTGGTTCTGGAATTTCTGGTGGACGACCCGCAGGGTGGTGGTGAAATTCCCCACGAAGAGCACGAAGAAGGGGAGCCCGCACATGAGAACCTGAGAGTTTGACAGGAGACACTAGAATTAACCCACCAGCAGGAGTCCAAGAGGGGTGTTGAGCTGGGATCTCCGTGGCCAGCGAGAGGGGCCACGGCCCATCCATCACACTGCTCTGTCTCTTCCCTGCAGCCTGGCTCAGACCCCTCTGCATATGGCTCGGCTGCTGCATGTGGACATATTCCTGCCTCAGCATGGGGGGAGGGACTAGACCTGAGCTCCCAGCCCCACATTTCTCTCTGCCTTTGTGCTGAGGGCACAGGTGGGCCCTTCACCCCTGTTCTGACCCCCCCAAGGGGAGGGAGGAAGCCTGGCGACCAGACCCACACTGCACATGCCCCAGCTGAGTCGGCAGCAGGCAGTGAATGCGGAGAGGAAATTGCCAGAATCTGTGATCCTTACCCAGCAGAATGGCTGCACCCACCACCCACAAAGCAATTTTCCTCTTGCCTGGGCATCTTGCTGGGAGGACAAGGGCTGGCAGCGAGGGGGGCCTGGGGGCAGCAGTTTCCAAGGCATCATCTCACTTCCCTGCTCCACCACCCCTCCCTCCATGCTCCCTTTGCCCGGGCCGCTCGCTCACCTGCCATTCCTTGCACTGTGGATGTCTGACCAGACGGAAGAGGGTGACTGCGTTGTAAAGCTGCCAGAACTGAAGGAGACACAGGGTTAAGGGACGGTTTTCACAGAGACTCATGTAAGATGGTCCCCAGCGTGGACGTGTCCCAGGCCAGCGCCATGGGCCTTGCCTCCTGCTACCCAAATACCTAGCCTGAGGCACCTGGCAGCTCTTCCTGAAGATCGCTGGGATCTGGGGTAGCTCCACCTCTGAAAAGCCCAACTCACTAGGCAAGAGCAGGTGCTGCTCAGCAGAGATGCTGGTTTAAGTATTTAAGGAGCCTTGTTTTATGCACATCTCTAGCCGGAGGGGCCGTCCAGACTCCCGCTCCCCAGCTTCCTGCACCTGCCAGACGCCAGCATCTCCCAGGCACTCTGCTCGCACTAACGCGGCCTGGAATCTCTCCTCCCCTGGCACCTGGGCGGTAGCACGCTAGCCCATGGCGTTCGCGCCCCTTCCCTCTCATCTATCTCCAAGGCTGATGGAATTAGGAGCGAGCGCCGCTAAACCCATGAGAATCCCCGATCCTTTACAGCAGTGCTTTCTGGGCAGCACAGCCCCCTTGCCAACAGGCAGAGAGCCACCCCGGGCGGACGGTGCGTTCTCACCTGGCCAAAGAAGAGGAACGGCAGCAAGAAAGTGAGGCCCCTCCACATCCACGACTGGAAGCCCTCTGCAGAGACGGGACATGAAGGGGGCCTTAGAACTCCGTGCCTTACAGCTGTGGGTACGGGGCTGGATTCAGCCAGCCCCAAGAGCCATGCAGCCTTGGACACACAAGGGACACAGACGTCAGGGACAACCTTGGTGTCCTAAAGGATCCCACAGCCCCGAGAGAGGCGTTAGCTTCCAGACAGGGCCACCCGCTGTATTGGGTGAGCAGCATCTTAGAGAGCCAGGGAAGAGTGCTGGAAAGCAAGGAGGGGTGCGTGTGGCATGCTGCGGGTTAATGGTAGGTCAAAAGTTTCTATTTACAAGAACACTTGATTGCAGAAAATTTTATAAGGAACCAAAATCTTCCCACTCCAATTGGTGCCAGAGCCTCATGGGAGTTGTAGTCCAGATGGTCTGCACTCCCTTTCGCCTCTCTGGGCTGGGACCTCTGGCCGGACTACGTCTCCCTTGATGCACAACAGCCAGGGACCCCTCTGACGCGTGCCCTCCTTGCACTCAGAGGGGAGAAGCGGTGCGCCATAGGAGGTGCAGTCCTGCCGGAGAGCGACTGAGCCAGGTGCCCTAGAGAAACATGCCCAGTGGCCCCAAGCGAGGCAGACGCTTGCGGGATGACCCAGCCCATGCTCCCGGTCTGCTGCGCCGTAACGCCAGCGAGGGGAACCCCAGCAGTGCAACCGGCCCGGCGAGGCAGGGCTGCTCCGGCCCGCAGATGGCCGACTGGCTGCACTGAGTTTGGGGACGGGCCAAGCTGCCCCACGGGCCTGAAGTCAGGGTCGGGGCCTGATCGTTTCCAGGCCAGCGTCTCTGCTGCTACGACAGCCAGCTGGGTGGTAGACTGCAGCTTCCCGCCTGGGCAGGCAGCGGCGGGCTCCGTTTCGGCTTTGGCCACTGGCGGGAAGACGGGAAGCAACTTACCCACGGTGAGATCCATGTTGTGCCTCTCCCCCAGCGCCCTCAGCCGGTACAGGCACCCGCTCTGGTAGTAATACTGCAGGAACTGCACAAAGCCTGCGAGAGAGGAGAGCTTCAGGGAGGGGAGATTCCTGCCCAACTGCCAGCGTGCAATCCACTGGCCTGCAACAGGCCCTCCCAGCTCCGGGCAGTGCCCTACGCAGGCCAGGCCAGTGCTCCGTCACCGCTTCCTGAGCCTGCAGGGCGCCAGGGAGGAGAAACCGTCTCATTGCCCCAGCCGGCCCATCAAAGAATCCCCCTGTAAGCGCTGTGGACCCAGAGGGCATGGCTGAAACAGGCCAACAGGAGAGGGACGCAGCCGCCAGCCCGCTGCTCTGGGGGCTCCCGCTGGGCGGTTCCAAGCAGCCCTGCTTTCCAAAGCCCAGCACCCAGGCTTGCTCCCCGCCCACACAGGGACACTCACTCTGATACATGGAGAAGGAGAGGAACTGGTTTCGGAACATCTGGTACATGAGCCCGTCTGGCCTGCGGGAGAGAAGAGACGGCTGGGGATGCTCGGCGCATTACCGCGTAGGGAGAGCCCTGCTGGCATCAGCCTGCTCCATGGGTTTTATCCGCGTGTCCCCCACAGCCCCATCCCCTGGCTACTCCCTTTGAGGCCCCAAGGGCTGCAGGGACCCAATTCAGGGGGAGGCTGGCCAGAGCCCGCCCAGGTGAAATCTGTCCTCTAACTCATCGTGACCCAACTGCGAGCCAGGGGGGAGAGGGCAGGATGATGCAGGATGCACAGCGACGGGCAGAGATGGAGACTCACCAAGTCAGCATGACGCCTGAGAGGAAGGTAGAGACGTAGTGATGGAAAACCCACCAGCCTTTGATTCTGGGGGACCAGAGAAGAGGGAGACAGACTGAGACACAGGTGGGGCTAGGTTTGCAAGGGAGGCGAGGGCCAGGCTGGCCCCTCCAGCCAGAGGAGACAGGCCATCAGTTCCCCCCCTGCTCACAAGGAGCAGACAGAAAACAAGGCCAGGGCAGACGCTCAGCTGGCACCAGGATGGTGCTGGCACTATGGCACGAAGCAGTGACTGCCGTGCCCAGGCTGTAATCAGCGAGCCAGGCTGCTGGAACTGCTACCCCTGAAGCTGTTGGTTCTCCTCCCATGGCCCCATCCCAGACACCGCTGACCCTCCCCGGGGAGTGCTTCACAATAGTGAGCAAGCTGTTCTCCCAGTTAGCAGAGGCGACCCCGAGTGGGGGGGTCTCTCGCCCGCTCCCCTGGAGCTCGGGGCAGCTCTAGGAGCAGAGGCTAATGCAGCAGGTAGGGGTCGGTCTGCTCAGCCTGTGTGCTGCCCCTCCTTGGCGAGGCTGGGGACACAGGGCTCAGATGGGTTCAGCTGTGGGAATGGGAGGGCGGGACCCTGCTCACCTGGACCCGTTGGTGATTAAGATGCACTCGCGGATGGTAAGGGTGCAGTAGTACCAGACCAGCAGGAAGTTAAAGACGGCGTCCGTCACCCTGTCACACACAAAGCGGACGGTGAAGAGGGGGAGCAGAGCAGGGTCTCTGCGGCTCCACCGGGGACCAGCCAGACATCACTGCAGGGCGTCTCTGAACGCCCCCCTGCAGGAGCGTTCGGCCCACATGCAGAGCAACGGCTTGGGGCTGAGTGTCTGGCTCACTAAACAGCTTCCGCTACCACGGAACGGCTGGGAACAGCCACACCAGCGCCGCAGGGAGGCAGGGATGCAACGCAAGGCAAGCTCTCCGGCGCATTCCCACTCCTGACCTGCATGCTGCCGAGAGGCAAGCTCTGGGCTAGCCTCTAGGGGCGCGGCGTGGCAGGACGCAGGGAACAAGTGCAGGGAAGGTAAGAGAGGCACTGAAACGCGAGCAGGTCAGGCTGTAAGGTCAAGCTCTTTGGGAAGGACCTGAAAGCAGTGGCGTGGCTCTGGAATAAAGACAGGAGCACACTTTTGAGAAGCCAGGGGTCTGAGCGCACCCCCGAATGGGCATTTCCAAGCATACAGTTATTTCAGCGGGGGCCACCAGCTCTGGTCTCAGTGGGGAGCTGCTCCAGCCACAAAGAGAGGAGTGGAAGCCTCTCATGTTAACCCAGGTGCTGAGACAGGTACAGCGACACCGACTGGCCAGTGTGTGAGCGTGCAAAAGGGTCACCAGCTATTTGGAGAGTCCTGATTCCCTAGCCAGTTACCGATCTTTGACCCGGTCCAACCATGCTACCCCTTGGATGCTACCTCCCTCACGCTTTCAATGAGATGGAAATTTACTGCAGAACAGACACCAGGAAAATCCCACCCTACTGCGGGGTGGCAACTTGTGGAGGTGCCTTGTTCAGCACCTGGATTGCTCCCCCAGGTGGGTACCGTTCCCCATGGCCGGCCAGCCTCAACCTCATCAGAGCCCAGTGGGCTAGCAGCAGACACACTGCACGCCTGCAAACCGGATCCAAGCTGGGGAGACGTGACCGTCCCCTTTCCAGTCCGTTGTCCGGGATCCCATCTCCAGCCCACCAGGGGAACGTTTCAGCTCAAGATCTTGTTACCTCCAGCAATCCTATTGTAGGCCCACAGTCCTTGCAGGATCCTATAGAGGCACCAGTCTGCAGTTTGGTTCCCATCATTCGGGGATGGTAGCCTGAGCCAGAAGCTACTCAACCCGGCACCTTCCACGCGAGCCCCATGCACCTCACCTAAGCAGTCTGTTAGCAGACCTGGCTTTCAGCCCAGGAGATGGTCTCTGTTGTAAGGCTGCCCACATGGCTTAGTGAGCATCTCGCTACAGACTCACCTGGAGTTGAGAAGGAACCTGCAGGAGAAGGAGATGATGAGCAGGATGATGGTGAGGTAGAGCTTGAACTTCTCGTACTCATCTTTATAAGCAAACCTGCAGGGAAGCACAGCGAAGGGTCACGGTGTGCGGAGAATAAGCCCAGTCTTCAGGCAACGATCAGTGGACAAGGGCCATCTCCCGGGGCTACAAAGAGCAACCGGGTAAACCTGAGCGACCCTGCGGCCGTACCAGCTTGGACTGTGAGCTACTGGGTCTCGGTCAGGAGACCCACGGCGCTGTAGGGAAGGGTGCTGGGGCTCTTGGTTGAGCAAGTCTTGGATTATGTCCCAACATGGCATTAGGGGTCTCTGTGCTGCCAGAGGCTCCGCCTGCCCTTACACCAGCCCCAACCCACCAACCCTAACGGGGAGGGAAGAATGCCACCTACTGAACCACTAACAAACCTGTGTTTTCCCAGTACATCTCCCATCAAGGCTTGACCGAAAGACCCCTGCCAGAGGCAGGAGAGTTGTAAGAACATGCAAGAGAAGGTCAGGTGTCAGAGGTTAACTCTAGGGAAGGGAGTGTCCTAAACCCAGCCCTGGGGAGGGTCAGCGTGACAATCAGTCTGCTGGCGGAAGAGGGTCTCTGCGGATGCCGGGACGGGGAAGAGTGCCGGTCAGCGCTCAGCACTGCAGCTCGGCTTGGCCAGGGTCACGGCCAGACACGCTCACGCGCTGGCAGAAGACGTCCCGCCTCGCCAAGAGCGAAGGGAATTCTACTGCCCGTAAGCGGCCGCAAACAGATGGGTAGCAGAGGGGCATTACTTAGCCTGCTTGCTGAGTAGAGTCACATTCACGTTCCCAAGCACCAGACTCAGGTACAACCTAGAAGAGAACGGGAGGAGAAGTGAGAACATACACAGGGGGTGTACAGCACTCCCCCTCCCGCCCACTGGGGCGGGGAGCCAGCTGCACCGCTGTGACAGTGGCCGGACTTGCATCCGAGACTGAAAGGGCTCCTGCTGCGTGGCTAACGCGTGGCTATCACACACACGCATTGTACAGGCTTCAACGCCAAGCATTACTACGCTCACGCTCGGCACAGACGTACGTAGGCTGATTCATTCATCTGTCGGTCCCAGGAACACCGGCTGGGACAGGCGCCTGTCCATTTTCCACTTGTCAAGGACGCAGCCACAGGTCTGTCACTAGCACAGCGGAAGGTGGCTTCTGCCCAAAGCTGCCTCGGGCACCCGCAGCAGTCTGGATAAGTATGGCCAAGTGCAGAACCTGTGCCCCCAAGGACCTCCCCACCAATGCTCACGAGGGTCCCCGGACAGTGGGCAGCACTTGCTGGGGACGAGAACTCTGGACCAAATTGGGGCCGTTGCTGTCACAACCAAGTCAATGGCAGGAGGATTTAGGAAATTCACTAATGGCAGCCATTAGCACGAGCGGGGTATGGAGACAGGAACCCTGCAAAATATGGGGCCGTTCCCACCCCAGGACTGCGATGGTTACTCCTGCTCTGCCAGCCTGCAGAGTAACTGCTGAATGGAAGTCTCCCTGCTTAGCAGCACATTGCAGATGCTGTGCGGGGGAACCAGGAACGCAGGCAGCCCTGTGCTCCGCTGCCTGGTAACACACCCGAAACATCCCGCCTGGGACCTTAACTCCACCCCCGGGCTCTCACCTTCCTAACCAGTGATACTAAGCAGCATTTGTCACTGTTCCCACCCCCCCCCACACTTTACTGCACTAAGGAGAGACTGTGACCCTAGAATAAACATTTGTTCAAACACCCCACTAATGGGCCTCTTGCCCGGCCAGCGGGAGGTCGGCCTGCTGGTCACGGGGCAACACCAGTGCACGCTGGAGAGCGAACGAGCATCATGCCAGCAGTGTCCAAAGACACTGCTGCTCCAAGCAGCCAGCCCCAGGGGTTATACTCTGCTCTGAATTGGCAACACACTGTGCCAAGGCCCCTAGCCTAATCGGTCTCTGGCTGGTTACTCTGAGGTTTTCCCGAGCCCGGTGGAAATGGGGGCTTAGAAACTGAATCAGGAGGACGGGGATTGAGAAGAAGTGATGGGAAATTAACTTGCACTAGCTGTGTATCAGGTCTCTCACTGACATACTGCTAGAGTCTGGGCAGTTTTTGGCTGGTAACCCAAGCAATCTCTGGTAACGGCTGTATAGAAGTCAATAGCTTCGGTCCTTTTACTGCTGGCTAAGACCCCAAGACCATGGGACGGCTTCTTACCCATTCTTCTTTGGCAAATACGCCTCCATTTCAAAGAAGATGCTCTGCCTCTCTTTGATGAGGCTCTGAATCTCCCGGATGGACTCTTCCTGTTCGGCGGTTATCGAGGACTTGCAGCTGGGGAAAGGAACATGACTTGGTCTGACAAAAGGGACCAACAGCTGCTGCTGCGTGACACCGTCCCACCGCAGGACAGCACGACAGCAGGAAACGAGAGATTAATTCAGAACTAACTGGGGGATGAAATCTGGGAGCTAATCCCTGGGTCTGCCCCCAAGTTTCTGAATGGGACCTAGGCTAAGAGGAAGCAGGGTGGAAACCAGCATGAACAAGCATCCACCAATTTTCTAAGCCTAGGAAGTCAGCGTGGGGAGCTGATGTTTAACGTGGGCAAGGGATGAAGGAACGACTGGAGAAAGGAAAGGAGGGTATGAGAGAAGCAACAGATCCTTCATCCTACCCTGCCGCCATGGTTCACCTACTCCAAACAATTCCTCCCCGCATCAGCACCCCACAGTGTAGGAATGCTGCTCGCTAGGCTCCCACGCTCCCTCCAACCAGGGCTCCGCAAGGATCGCCTTATGTTTTCCCATGTAGCTCTTTACCTTTTGAAGGCAAGAGACAGCTCCTTCAGCCGCTTCTTCTGCCTTGCAATGGAACTGGAGATCCCATCCTGCAGCTTGGTTAGTTCTTCAAGCTTCTGCTTGTACAGCTTATGGGCCTCCTGGCAATGGAAAGAACAGATCAGCGGTGAGCCCAGGCGCCTCAGCTGGGAGCCTGTTTAATTCTCCGGGAGGCTGCAGGTGTGAGAGGGAGGGTGGGCTGGGGATTCAAGCAGAGGAACAGGAGGCAGGACCTTTGAGAACTATCCCCGGCTCCACCGCCAACTCGTGGCATCCGCTTGGGAAGTGTATTTGCCCCTCCGTTTGGGGCTGGAAACTCACTGGGTAAATGCTTGGAGACCAGAGAAGCGGGGTTTGCTTCCCTGGCCTGATGCAGCCTCTACAAGCAGTGGGAAGTGAGCCCAGAGCCAAGCGTCTCACCCCCCGCCCCCTTCAGTCCCAAACTGGGATTCAGCTTCCCTTAGAGACGGTCTCACACCCCTGCCCCCCCGCGTAAGCTTGCCCATTGTGTTCCATTGCTCCTCATTGCCGAGAGCAAGTAGTTGGCAAGGAGCCACCTCCAGCTAAAGCCTAGACTAGGCCTCGGACCCTGGCTTCTGTTCCCAGCCTGCCACCGACCTGCCGGGTGACCTAGGGCCTCTCCCTGCCCCACGCCGCCATTTCGCTTCAGCCCCGGGGAGCCAGCCAGGGCCAGCTGACTCAGCATTTCCCAGCAGCCTCCCACCCAGCCGGGGAGGAAGTGCGCACAGCTAGGACCTGTCTGTGACAGAGGGGAAGCTGCTGAACTAAAAGCCGCCCTATAGACCAGGTGTCCGTGAAGAGCCCAGCATCCAGCCTCCAACCGTGGCAGATGGTTCAGGGGAAGGTGTCCCTGTAACACCGACTGGTCCCGTATTGTGTTGACTGACATAGCCTGCGGGAGGAAGGAGCCCCTACCTTCCCCCAGCTGGTGATCAGAGGTTATGTCCTGCAGCCTGGCACGGGTGGTCTTTGAAATGCTGCCCTGCCTTGTTTTATGTTTAGGAAATCAGTGGTAGCCCTTGCCACATCAACGCTTACCCTTCTTTTGAAAGTCTGCTGAGAGATGCTACATGTTTGACATTGATGAACAATTCAGAATAGCACCGTCAACTAGAGAATTAAAGCTGAGCTCACAATTAATCTTATAATGGACCTTCAGTTGCAGATCTAGAATCTCAAGCCCTTCTACAACTTTTACCAGTAGCTCTCAAAATGCTTTAGGAAGTTGGTCAGTATCATTATCCTCATTTACAGTTGGGGAAACTGAGGCACAGAGCAGTGCAATGACTTGGCCAAGGTCACCCAGCAGGTCAGTGGCAGAACTGGGAACACAACCAAAGTCTGAGCTCTAGCCCAGTGTTCTAGCCACTATCTTTTTAATTACTTTTATCGTGTCCTGCAGCAGGGAGTCCCGCAGGTTAGTTCTACTTTGCTGAAAACAATTCTCCACCCAATTTAAATTTGCAGGCTTTTAATTTGCACACTGTGGTGCAAGCAGACCAGCTTTGAGCGCGCTGTGGAATATTTGAGGGCTGTCATCTCGCAAGTTGCCTCTTAAACGGCATGTTCTTGACCCCATTGCTTGTAGCAGGTAAGATGAAGGAACTGAAGCTGTTAAGATGTTAGATTACATCTTTGCCTGCTTTTCACAAATTGGCCAAATCAAGAGCAAAACAAGGATAGGTCTTTCAAGAGCAGGTCGCTTTCCCAAGAACAAGACTGTCCCTTATATTCTGCGGGTGGGGGATGAGAGCAGATTACATCACTTCTCACTCTGCCTCCTCAACCCTTCACACAGCAACTCTGGTACATTTCACTTAACCCTTCTGGGGAGAGGCACACAGATGCTCTTGGTAAATCAGAACCAGGGGGCTTGGAGTCCAGCACATCTTGAGACACCAGTGAAACGAGTTGGCTGGTCTCGCTCAGGTGCCCCTATTTGCCCCAATCAAGAGACCACCAGGCAGTTTGTGCTTGAGAGTCTCTGGTCTTGGAATGCTGGGGGGTGGGGTAGGGTAGAGGTAAATTGCTGTAACTGCACGGGAGAGTTTGCAACAGTTCATTCCTGGCTGTAACCCATGCCAAGCAATATAGCCACCCTGATTTCTGCAGAGCTACTGGAATCCCACTTCTCTGAGCAGCTTCCTCCCCCTAGGCTCCAGCAGTGAGCCGCTGAATGGGAATATGCATAAACAACCACCAGTGGGGCTGGAAAACCCCCTACTCTATGACTAACTCCTAGAGAACTCCCATGTACTCTGCTGGGTGTGTGTTAATGGGACTTGGCCACCCATAAATCACTGGGCACGACACTCAGAAGTTCGGAGCAGCTGTAAAAGCCTTCGCGGGAGCCAAAACAAGTGAACACAGTACTTGGCAAGAGCTGCAGTCATTCAAGCAGATGCATCAACAGCCAGACATCTAGGAACCACTGACGGTACCAGAGGCGGCTGTTTCTGAGCCAGGACACCCACAGCTTTCCACGCAGGGGAACTCAAAAGACCTTCACTGATGCCTAGTGTGTCCCCCTCCCCGAGGCTGAGCGTTTCCCTAGAGCGTAACCCCTTCCCTAGTCCTCAGCAACGGATGCCCTGTCTGAAGTCACAGCCCTGATAGTGGTTAATCATCTGTGGTCGCAGCTCCGGGACAAGTTGAGTCCTGGTGTAATAAAGTACAGCTCCACTGACGGCAGCTCTTTCTTTAGCCCTGTGTGCCTCGCCAGGGAACGGAAACATTGGGTAATCTGTGGTAAGGTTCACTGCACTTTGCACTGGGGATTCCTAGCAGGAGGCACAATGTCTAAGTCATCCATGGAGTCACAGCAGAAGCAAATTTTCACGGTCACTATTAAAGGGACAGGATGGTCCTAAGGGTTAGGCACTAGCTAGGACTTGGGAGCTCAGGTTCAGTTCCCTGCTATGCCACAGACTTGTGTGTGGCCTTGGGCAAGTCACTTAGTCTCGCGGTGCCTCAGTTTGCCATCTGTGAAGTGGTACTTCCCTACCTCACAGGGGTGCTGAAGATTAGTATCTGAGCACCTCCTAATTCTTTAGAGTGACAAGGGCCATATACGGCCCTAAAATAGATAGAACCTTATACTGAAAGGTGTGTTAAATATGCCATTTCATCTACTATTTGGTATAACATATCTGCTACTAGGTGTGAGGCAAGGAAATTTTATCCCATTTCGCACAGGACACAGCGACGTACCCCAGGACACACAGGTAGCCTGCAGCTGAGACAAAACTGAAGCCAGGTCTCCCAAGTCCTCGTCTAGCGTTCTATCCATTATACCACACATCCCTCTTGTAGAACGCGGCGCTACATATGCCATGCAAGCTGGCTTTGCTGTTCTGGGGTGGGATTTCTAAAAGCAGGACTTGGTGCTGTGTCACTTAGATGACTTTGAGACGCCCCCTTTGAATCTGATCTCTTTCTCATATTAATAAATCTTGTTCTGCAAGGCCGCTAGAGTGACTGATTAGGAATTTCACAGACTGTCCCAAGAGGGAAAAAGCCATCAGCATCTGAGGGGAGCCGGTGAAGAAAGGCTGTCCTGAGTATACTCTGTATCCTTGGTCTCCATCAAAAGGACATGGACAGAGGAATCTTCTCCCCTAAAGCATGTCACCAGTAGGTCTCGGATCTAACTGACACAGGAACCACCCAAGTACCATAGACAAGAACCAAGTGGAGAGGAGGGGAGTTAAAGTGTATTCATACCAAGTAGGTCACAAAATGCTTTGGAGAAGAACATATACTATACATACTGTCATGTAAATCACACCAGGCAGGCGGACAAACACACTGTAGTGTATTCACTCCATAGTGAACACATTAAAGCATTCCATCATTTACCAAAAGGAAAATAGTCAAGAGGCAGAGAGCCTACCAGTAAAACAGATGTATCTTTGAACCTGTCCACAGACAACAGACTTCCGAAAGAGACCTTAAAATGATTGTTTCCTTTCCAGCTGCATCCACACGAGATGTAAATCCCAAACAGCTCGGCCCAAAAACACACGAGGGCTTCCCCAGCCAATGAGACTGTTTTGTCCTGATTGTCAAGGACAGCAGATAGCCAGTATGTGACAAAGCAGGAGAGACATAGCAAAGGAAGTGTGAACGGGAAGGTCACCAACACTCCACTGATCACTGACTGACAAAGTGTACATGAGGGAAACTGACAGCCAAACATGCTAGACTCAGTTACTGAATGATAAGCTTAGCAGCAATTAAAACCTCTTGCTTCTCACAGACAGGGATACAACATGGGGACTGCATGGTTTTCTGCTATTTCACCTCTATTTTTTTTCTTCTACCCTTGCCTGAGATCACACCTCCAGTGTGTGTTTTGACACTAGATAAGAATCACTGGGTCACAATTCACTCAGCAGCCTTATACTTCCATTAAAGGCCACCATTCCCCCCACATCTCCCTGCCACAGCATGAATAAAGTCAAGATAAAAATTCCTTCCAGACTAGAAGCTTGACTGGCCACAGCAGGACCATTTCTCACTATGCATTTATATATGGGTGACTACTGAGGTAGAATGATTAATATTGGACATAAAAATAAATGAGAATAGATGCTCAAAATGGCCACTCTTGCATGCCTTGACTATCTGCTTTCCTCCAGAGCTAGAGATTACAGATTGTTGTTTTAAGGAAGTTCTTTTGCAAATGTTTAGACCTGTTGAGGCAAGAACCTTTGGCAACATACAAAATAAAGGAGACTAGAGATATTCTAAAATCAGCAGTTACTCGTGTATCACATCCACCCTGAACAATACGGGACTGGATGAATGCATCTCCAAAGGCAGTGCCACACCATACCAGCACTCCATGGCCTGTACTGACTGCCCATTGAGGGACCTGTAAGGTGGGGGGGCGGGAATTTCCCATGAAGCCGTTAATTGTTGGTGATCTGGTTGCCTTACTGCCTCTGCCCTCACACAGCACAACGGTTGTGATCAGCGGAAGTGCTGGAGTCCCCTGGAACTGGGGGGGCCGGCAGGGTATTTTTAGTGGAGGGTCCTCAACTCCAAGATGTATGTCCCCCTCTTCCCACCAGAGCTTGGGTGTACCACCCTTGTGGGCACAGTGCAAGGGTCAGCGTTTCGCAGGGACATGCAGGGCACGGTTGAGAGGCTGTGGGTGGCAGCGAGGCATGCTAGCCCACTTCACTGCCACAATCGCGGGGTTCTCGGCAGGCAAGTCACAGCTTGCGTCCCAGGTGCGCGTCGGGGTGGGTTATCAGTGTCTTACTGAGGGGGCAGGTTCGAAGCAGCTTTGTGAAGCCCCCAGAGTGTGGAGAGGCTGCTGGGGCCCCGTGGCTGCTTCCCACATGCACCTGCTGCCGCCTCCAGGGAGAGGCCACGCTCTGGTCTCCTCGCCCCCGGCCTGCTGGGCCTGCAGCGTGGAGCCCAGAGCTAGGCAGCAGTGAGATAGTCCTCCCAGCCCAGCCCTGACAGTGGGGGAGCCCCAGCCCTGGAGACAGGCACTGTGGTACCCCCATAGCTCCCCAGCGCCTGCCCCCGGTACCTGCCCCCCCATAGCTCCCCAGTACCTGGCTCCTGCCCCTACCCGGCACCTGCCCCCACACAGCTCCCCAGTATCTGGCACATGCCCACCCCCCCCAGCTCACCGGTGCCTGCCCCTCCCCCCCCAAGCTCCCCAGCACCTGCCACCCCGGCGCCTGCCCCTCCCCCCCCCCCAAGCTCCCCAGCACCTGCCCCCCCCGGCGCCTGCCCCTCCCCCCCCAGCTCCCCAGCACCTGCTGCTCCCCCCCCAGCTCCCTGCCACCCCCCCGCCTGCCCCTCCCCAGTACCCACCGCTCCTCCCCGCAGCTCCCCAGCGCCTGCCGCTCCCCAGTACCTGCCACCCCTCCCCCCCCAGCTCCCCGGTACCTGCCCCTCCCCAGTACCTGCCGCCCCCCCCAGCTCCCCGGTACCTGCCCCTCCCCAGTACCTGCCGCCCCCCCCCTCGTTCCCCGACACCTGCCGCTCCCCAGTACCTGCCGCCCCTCCCCCCCAGCTCCCCGACACCTGCCGCTCCCCAGTACCTGCCGCCCCTCCCCCCCCAGCTCCCCGACACCTGCCGCTCCCCAGTACCTGCCGCCCCTCCCCCCCCAGCTCCCCGACACCTGCCCCTCCCCAGTACCTGCCGCCCCTCCCCCCCCAACTCCCCGACACCTGCCCCTCCCCAGTACCTGCCGCCCCTCCCCCCCCAGCTCCCCGACACCTGCCCCTCCCCAGTACCTGCCGCCCCTCCCCCCCCAGCTCCCCGACACCTGCCCCTCCCCAGTACCTGCCGCCCCTCCCCCCCCAGCTCCCCGACACCTGCCCCTCCCCAGTACCTGCCGCCCCTCCCCCCCCAGCTCCCCGACACCTGCCCCTCCCCAGTACCTGCCGCCCCTCCCCCCCCAGCTCCCCGACACCTGCCCCTCCCCAGTACCTGCCGCCCCTCCCCCCCCAGCTCCCCGACACCTGCCCCTCCCCAGTACCTGCCGCCCCTCCCCCCCCAGCTCCCCGACACCTGCCCCTCCCCAGTACCTGCCGCCCCCCCTCGCTCCCCGGTACCTGCCCCTCCCCAGTACCTGCCGCCCCCCCCCCTCGCTCCCCGGTACCTGCCGCTCCCCAGTACCTGCCGCCCCTCCCCCCCCAGCTCCCCGGCACCTGCCCCTCCCCAGTACCTGCCGCCCCTCCCCCCCAGCTCCCCGACACCTGCCCCTCCCCAGTACCTGCCGCCCCTCCCCCCCCAGCTCCCCGACACCTGCCCCTCCCCAGTACCTGCCGCCCCTCCCCCCCAGCTCCCCGACACCTGCCCCTCCCCAGTACCTGCCGCCCCCCCCCCCCAGCTCCCCGGTACCTGCCCCTCCCCAGTACCTGCCGCCCCCCCTCGCTCCCCGGTACCTGCCCCTCCCCAGTACCTGCCGCCCCCCCCCCCTCGCTCCCCGGTACCTGCCGCTCCCCAGTACCTGCCGCCCCTCCCCCCCCAGCTCCCCGGCACCTGCCCCTCCCCAGTACCTGCCGCCCCTCCCCCCCCAGCTCCCCGACACCTGCCCCTCCCCAGTACCTGCCGCCCCTCCCCCCCCAGCTCCCCGACACCTGCCCCTCCCCAGTACCTGCCGCCCCTCCCCCCCAGCTCCCCGACACCTGCCCCTCCCCAGTACCTGCCGCCCCTCCCCCCCCAGCTCCCCGACACCTGCCCCTCCCCAGTACCTGCCGCCCCTCCCCCCCAGCTCCCCGACACCTGCCCCTCCCCAGTACCTGCCGCCCCCCCCAGCTCCCCGGTACCTGCCCCTCCCCCCGACACCTGCCCCTCCCCAGTACCTGCCGCCCCCCCCAGTTCCCCGGTACCTGCCCCTCCCCCCGGTACCTGCCCCTCCCCAGTACCTGCCGCCCCCCCCAGTTCCCCGGTACCTGCCCCTCCCTCCGGTACGTGCCGCCCCCCCCCCAGCTCCTGCCCCTCCCTCCGGTACGTGCCGCCCCTCCCCCCCCAGCTCCCCGACACCTGCCCCTCCCCAGTACCTGCCGCCCCCCCCAGTTCCCCGGTACCTGCCCCTCCCTCCGGTACGTGCCGCCCCCCCCGCAGCTCCTGCCCCTCCCCGGCACCTGCACGTGCTGGAAGCCGCCCTGCAGCTCCTCCCAGTCCCGCAGACACTCGCTGACCGAGGCGCGGAGGCTCATGGCGGCGCCGGCGGGTCACGGAGCGGCAGGACCCGGCAGCGCCGCTCCGCTCTCCGCGGCCTCCGGGCGGGCGCACTTCCGGGCCCCGCCGCGGCCAATCGTCCAGGGCGTCCTGAGAGCGTCATCCGGACGTCACAACCAATCGGCGCTCGGGAGCGGTGCTTTGGAACGCCACGCGACGGTGGGGGGAGGGGAAGGTGGCGGCAACAACAGCCTGGATGGGGGCGGTGTCGGGGGTGACCTGGGGGAGCAGCCCTGGGGGGCGGGGGGTGCTGGGAGGTGACCTGGGGGAGCAGCCCTGGGGGGCGGGGGGTGCTGGGGGAGCAGCCCTGGGGGTGCTGGGGGGTGACCTGGGGGAGCAGCCCTGGGGGGCGGGGGGTGCTGGGGGAGCAGCCCTGAGGGGGGGTGCTGGGGGGTGACCTGGGGGAGCAACCCTGGGGGAGGGGGTGCTGGAGGGTGACCTGGGGGAGCAGCCCTGGGGGCAGTGTCAGGGGTGACCTGGGGAAGCAGCCCTGGGTGCTGGGGGGTGACCTGGGGGAGCAACCCTGGGGGAGGGGGTGCTGGAGGGTGACCTGGGGGAGCAGCTCTGGGGGCAGTGTCAGGGGTGACCTGGGGAAGCAGCCCTGGGTGCTGGGGGGTGACCTGGGGGAGCAGCCCTGGGAGCGGTGTCAGGGGTGACCTGGGGGTGGTGTCAGGGGTGACCTGGGGGAGCAGTCCTGGGCGGTGTCAGGTGGTCACCTGGGGGAGCAGCCCTGGGGGTGGTGTTGGAAGTGACCTGGGGGAGCAGCCTGGATGGGGGTGTATCTTCCCATTGATCTCAATGGGCTTTGGCCTGGTCCCTTATACCACGCTTATCGCCACCGTGTTTGAGGCCCAGATCCTCACTTGTATTTAGGCACCTAACTCCCATTGATTTCAAATCAACAAAATCATCATCACTTTACAGGGCACATGGTCTAGATTCTTCCTCTCTTCCTCCAAGCCTGCTGGAGATTTTTGTATTCCTCCTCCATCATCTGCCTTCTTTCTTTTCACTGTTGTTTTCCTTGTGGCTGTGGCTACATCTGCAATACCGTGAAGTCCATCTTCAGCCCCCCCCAGTGTGTTATTTTGATGTTCTTGTTAGATTAGAGTTATATTTTTTAATGAGAGGAAATCTCTGTGCAGTGTTTGGGAGGATCTGTTCATTCCTTGCTTATTTTCCTCTTAAGGCGCTAACTTCATCGATTGTTTGCCCTTTCATTGTAAATCGGCACGAGCCTTCAGCACTGCACACAGCGCTCACGTCTGGAGATCCTTCTGGAGGGACATTGAAATCAGTACATCTGAGATACTAATGCAAGTATTATCAGAGGGGTAGCCATGTTAGTCTGGACCTGTAAAAGCGGCAAAGAGTCTTGTGGCACCTTATAGACTAACAGACGTACTTAAGCATAAGCTTTCGTGGGTGAATACCCACTTTGTCGGATGCAAGGGCTGGAATATTCAAAGGAGTCTAAGAGAGTTAGGTATCCAAATGCCATTGCAATACAATGTGAGATGAGTGCCTAACTCCCTGGGGCCCCTTTGAAAAGTCTATACGTTTGCTACAGAACAAATTGGAAGACTGCACAAGCCTTGTGGCCCTTTGAGGAAAGGAAAGAATTGTAAGTAAGTCCTTTATTGAGAAGTGCCACCAAGTGGTTAGCGCTTGGAACTGGAAGTCAGCAAGCCTGAGTCCTAGTTGCACCTGTCACTGAGGATATAAACAGCAATTAAACCTCTGCAGCTGGCCTGTGTCAGCTGACTTGGGCTGGCTCAGGCTGTGGTGCTGTAAAACTGTTCTGTAGATGTAGAGTCGGAGTTCTGGGGCCTAGTGAGGGAGGAGGGTCCCAGAGCCCAGACTACAGCCCGAACCCGAAAGTCTACACCACAGTTAAACAGCCCTGCAGCCCAAGTGCCATGAGCCCAAGTCAGCTGACATGGGCCAGCCATGGGTGTTTAACTCCGGTGTAGCCATACCCTCACTCACTTAAACAAGTCAAATCACTCTGTGCTTCTACTTCCCCATATGCAAAACGGGTAGAACGAGATCCACCTTTATAAATTGCTCTGAAATCCTGGGAAATAAGGGCAGATCCTCAGCTGGTGTAAACTGGCATAATTCCCTGGAAGTCAATGGAGTTCTGCTGATACACATCAGCTGAAGATCTGGACCATAAGGTGCCACATAAGTACATAGTATTGTCTTAAAAAATAATGGTACTGAATCACAGAATACCAGGGCTGGAAGGGACCTCAGGAGGTCATCTAGTCCAACCCCCTGCTCAAAGCAGGACCAATCCCCAACGAAATCTGAAACTAAGTACAAAACTGATAGACCCATTTATAGATCTCACTGCAGTGAAAAGACATTAGTACAGAAAATCTACCTCTGATTGCGATTTACAGCACTGGTGCTTATTTCTGGTCACCCAATTCCCACAAAGCATACACATTTCAGCACTCGGAAGTAGTTAGTTGTCTAAATGCATTAGCAAGAATGTCAAGGTTGAGTAATTCTGTCCCAGGCTAGAATTATTGAGGCTGCAATAATGTTTTGGTACAAATGTGTCAAAAAACCTTTGAAGGTTCACATCTAGGATGAAGATTTAAAATGAAGGACATAATACAACTATTAGGGTAGGGAGGTCAAAATTTGGTGTAAGGCCTAAATAACATTTTCTATAAATTCTTATTCTATGCTGCTAATGTACAGAATTTACAATGTTGAAAAGGAGATAGATCAGAGGTCGGCAAACTACGGCTCGCGGGCCACATTCGGCCCACAGGACCCTCCTACCCGGCACCTGAGTGCCTGGCCCGGGAGGCTAGCCCCCAGCCCCTCCCCTGCTGTTCCCCCTCCCCTGCAGCCTCAGCTCACTGTGCTGCCAGTGCAATGCTCTGGGCGGTGGGGCTGTGATCTGCTGCCGGGCAGCGCAGCTGCAGAGCCGTGGCTTGACCCGGTGCTCTGTGCTGCGCGGTGGTATAGCTGGCTCCATCCGGGAAGCGTGGCTGCCTATCCTGGTGCTGCGGGCAGCACGGCTGTAGCACCGCCAGCCACTGGTGCTCCAGGCAGCGCGGTAAGGGGGCAGGGAAGTTCAGACTGGTGGTCAGGGGGTGGGGGTGTGGATAGGGGGCAGGGTGGTCAGAGGGCAGGGAACGGGGGTTGAATGGGGGCAGGGGTCCCGGGAGAGCAGTCAGGAAGGAGGGGGGGGAGTTGGATGGGGCAGCGGGGGGTAGTCGGGGCGGGGGTCCCGGGGGCGGTCAGGGGACCGGGAGTGGGGGTGGGGTTGGATGGGGCAGGAGTCCTGGGGGGCCGTCAGGGGGCGAGAAGCGGGGGGGGTCGGATAGGAGGCGGGGGCCGGGCCACACCTGGCTGTTTGGGGAGGCACAGCCTCCTCTAACCAGCCCTCCATACAATTTCGGAAACCCAGTGTGGCCCTCAGGCCAAAAAGTTTGCCTGCCCCTGAGATAGATGGTACTGAGCTTCATCATCATCACCATGTTCTCATTACACCTCTGGTGTTTAGGGCAGCGACGAAACTCCTCCACTCCTGTCTGTCTCTGGCAAGTCTTTCAATGGTTCCCCAGCCGTGCCCCAGGTTTTCCAGCTTGGCTTCCACAGCTCTTCGCCAGATTGTTTTTGTGTGGCCTCGTTTTCGCTTGACTTCAGGTGTCCATCTTATTGCTACTTTGGTGATGGAATCAGCTTGGGCAGGACTTTAATTTGGCTTAGTATAATAGGACTGGAGCTTCAACTAGAACTTCAAGGCAAAGAAATCTGACGGTTGAAATATGAGGATGCAAGTAGGAGACAAGGCTGGAGAGCCTGGGCCCCAATAAATCAATGGGAGATGCATGCGTGTGTGAAGGCATAACTCCATCTTGGTATTGGACTGTACATCTGAGAGAATGCGTTTGTAAAGGGTGAATTCCTGAATCATTGAAATTCTGTCTCACATATTTATCTGTTGAAACTGTTTGTCTGGTTAAGTACCCAGTTACCATCCAAGGACAGAGATCCATGGACGGGTTTTCAATGATGCTGCTCACCTGCAGCCCCTACTGGCTTCAATGGGAGTTGCAGCTGCTCAGCACTTTGATAATCAGCCCGCAATTGTCCCAGCCAACAAGAGTGACAATTAAAAACAAAACGAACCAAATCCTGAAGTCTTTACTCATGCACAGCTCCCACTGACCGTTCAGCAAGTTTGCCTGAATAAGGGATTGGATCCCAAATGGTGTAAATAATAACATGTGAAGATGAAAACCAATCCTAAAGGTTAAGGTTATTATATTATTCTTATTATTTTACTCACAGCAACCAATTCTAGTCAAACCTTACCCAAACAATACAGCCCAAATTAAACGGTGGTACAGATGGAAAGCTTCTTTGCCTGTTGGATGCTCTCCTTGCTGCCTATCAATAATGTGGTTCGGAGATATCTGTGATCGCTGACCCATAGATTTGGCTTTCCCAGTCTGACAGCTGTTGCACAAAGCCACGGTTTGGTCTCATGTTTGTTTTGCATTTCTGGATGTATTTCCAAGCCCCCTACAAATACAAGTAAAGACAGGGAGAAGACTCAGGAACGTGCTTATTGTGCACTGTCCAGCTTACAATTACTTCTAAGTCTTAGAATGATTAATAATTTGCATTTCCATAGCACCTAGGAGCTTCACTCATGGCCCAGGACCCTATTGTGCCAAGTGCTGAGCAAATACAGAACAAAAATGAACCAAATATGGTATCTGGACCAGTAGAGAAAGAAAAGGATACAGTCAATTACAAGGTTTTTTTTAACCTTCCCTTTTTAGTAATACACAGTTAGACCTCCGAAAATAAGAAATACCAAGGCAACTGTCTGAGGGAAGTAGCATTATGATATGGAGCTTTTCTCCAGTCCATGAAGATCATTGGCTTGAGTCCAGCTCAGTAATGATCAAAATTCATGATCAAGTGATGGCTGTCCAGTTGCCTATGAGAAAGGAACTGGAGGTCTCAGTCTAGTTTCCATCGGATAGGTGTCAGTTTCACTAAAGCCGTTGACTCTACTTAGCAGCCTCAGCAGTGAGGCTAAGGGCTGCATGGAGACTGAAGTACCTCTCTCCTAGAGGTGGTCTCTGCAAGGCAGGGGTATAATGGTGAACCTTGCACATTGAGCAAAGAGTGTTTCCCCCTGTGTTTCTACCAGGGATTTGGAATTAAAATTATGTTATGGGGCTTCAGAGGGTTCAGAGTTCAGAGGGCAGAGACTGTCTTTTTGTCCTGTGTTTGACCAGCATCTAGCACAAAGGAGCCCTGGTCCATGACAGGCTCCTTGGAGCTACTGCAAATCAAATAATAACAACATGATTGTCTCACCCTCAAACTGTTGCTCATTTGGGACCTCTTGGCTTAACACCATGTCTCTCTTCCACACTCACCTTGGGCAGCCTTGGTATCTTTGTTCCCTTAGCCCTCCCCTGCCTCAGGACCCAACTGCAGTGCTGACCTGTGGTTGAGTGGGCAGAAAGGGCCTATGAGAAGATGCAAACATTACCTTCCTCTATGGAAAATAAATGTGTTATGATTCAAACAATACATTCAAAGTCCTTCGGTACCAAGGCGATTGATATTTTATAAATACCTACAGTAAAGGCCAAATCCTGATCTCATTGAAGTCAATGGCAAAACTCTCATTGCCGCTGAAGAGCCAGGATTTGGCCCTCTGCCTCCCAAGCAGAGGGAGGATCTTACGTCTGTTTCCCTAAGCATACAACAGCACAATACCCCAGTGACCATGCTGGCTAGTAAAAGTAATTTCCTTGAGATGTATTTAAAGTGACACAAGCAATCAAGTCTGTATGCGAAACACATGAATTTTTCCTTTCACTAACAACTGCACTGGATTGTAATGTACTAGTTTTGGGGAGGCAGAACAATCTACCATGGGTTGGTCTCCACAGCAAACAATTGGGGCACATCCTTTTACACTGAAACCTTAGTTAACATAAGAACAATGTGGCCATACTGGGTCAGACAAATGGTCCATCTAGCCCGGTATCCCCTCTTCCAACAGTGGCCAATGCCAGATGCCCCAGAGAGAATGAACAGAACAGGTAATCATCAAGCGATCCATCCCCTGTCACCCATTCCCAGCTTCTGGCAAACAGAGACTAGGGACACCATCCCTTCCCATCCTGGCTAATAGCCATTGATGGACCTATCCTCCATGAACTTATCTAGCTCTTTTTTTGAACGCTGTTATGGTCTTGGCCTTCACAACATCCTCTGGCAAAGAGTTCCACAGGTTGACCGTGCATTGTGTGAAGAAATACTTCCTTTTGTTTGTTTTAAACCTGCTGCCTATTAATTTCATTTGGTGACCCCTAGTTCTTGTGTTATGAGAAGGAGTAAATTTTTTTTTACTTATTTACTTTCTCCACATCAGTCATGATTTTATAGACCTCAATCATATCCCCCCTTAGTTGTTTCTTTTCCAAGCTGAAAAGTCCCAGTCTTATCAATCTCTCCTCATATGGAAGCTGTTCCATAACCCTAATAATTTTTGTTGCCCTTTTCTGAACCTTTTCCAATTCAAATATATCTTCTTTGAGATGGGGTGACCAGATCTGCACGCAGTATTCAAGATGTGGGCATACTATGGATTTATATAGAGGCAATATGATATTTTCTGTCTTATTATCTATCCCTTTCTTAATGATTCCCAACATTCTGTTGGCTTTTTTGACTGCTGCTGCACATTGAGTGGATGTTTTCAGAGAACGATCCACAATGACTCCCAGATCTCTTTCTTGAGCGGTAACAGCTAATTTAGACCCCCATCATTTTATATGTATAGTTGGGATTATGTTTTCTAAGGTGCATTACTTTGCATTTATCAACATTAAATTTCATCTGCCATTTTGTTGCCCAGTCACCCAGTTTTGTGAGATCCTTTTGAAGCTCTTTGCGGTCTGCTTTGGACTTAACTATCTTGAGTAGTTTTGTATCATCTGCAAATTTTGCCACCTCACTGTTTACCCCTTTTTCCAGATCATTTATGAATATGTTGAATAGGACTGGGCCCAGTACAGACCCCCACCACTATTTGTCTAGTTTGACCTCTGGGAGTACAAACACAGTAGTAACACTCACTACTAATGGAATACTCCCGCAGAATGCAGACTGGTCCTAATTCCAAAGTTCAAATGCAGGCCCGTGGAGTGTTATTAAAAGACACTACATACAATGTCATGCAGATACTGTAGGAAGCAAATGTAACACAGTTACACTGTGTGGTTATATTTGTAAATTACACAATTACATATTGGTTCCCACCACATTATGCACTACATAACTAGGGATTGGTATGAACCAGAACAAACCTGGAGGTAATTTGGATCAGATCTGAACTTCAGAGTAGACTCTTATTTCTATAATTAGGGCCCTACCAAATTCACGGCCATGAAAAATGTGTCACGGACCATGAAATCTGGTCTCCCTCAGTGAAATCTGGTCTTTTGTGTGCTTTTATCCTATACTGTACAGATTTCACAGGGGAGACCAGCATTTCTCAAATTGGGAGGAGTCCTGACCCAAAAGGGAGTTGCAGGGGGGTCATAAGGTTATTTTAGGGGGGGTCGCAGTATTGCTACCCTGATTTCTGTGCTGCCTTCAGAGCTGGGGGGCTGGAGACTGGTGGCTATCAGCCGGGCGCCCAGCTCTGAAGGCAGTTCCCCATCAGCAGCAGTGCAGAAGTATGAGTGGCAATACCAGACCAGGCCATCCTTACGTCTGGGCTGCTGGCGGCTGCTCTGCCTTCAGAGTTGGGCTTCCAGCCAGCAGCTGCCGGTCTCCAGCTGCCCAGCTCTGAAGGCAACGCTGCCGTCAGCAGCAGCACAGAATTAAGAGTACCAGTACTGCAACCCCTGCTCCCCACGCACACACACACACACAGACTCCTTTATGGGTCAGGACCCCTACAATTACAACACCATGAAATTTCAGATTTAAATATCTCAAATCATGACATTTATGATTTTTAAAATCCTATAATTGTGAAATTGACCAAAATTGACCATGAATTTGGTAGGGCCCTATATATAATGAACCAGGATATCCTAGTTATGAATATTCCTGCAGTGTTCAGCTCAGGCCTCTTTCTTCATCTATGATGTACCTGCCATCATTCTGCAGCAAGACAGTGCCAGAGCCCTACCTTGGGCTACTGGGTCTGATTGTAGTGTAAAATGCTAACAATCTTTTTCAGTGGAAAAAGCAGAGAAGCAGCAGCTACCTAAAGCTGCATGACAGAGGTTCTCCTGTTCCTGGACTGGCACTATATGCTATTACACAGTGGTGATCTAGAGCATCAAAGCAGCGGTCCAGCTATCCCAAAGTGCTAATTACAGCCATCTGGATTGTTTGTTAGTTTCAGGTAATTAGCTGGGAATGCTGTTACACAGCAGGCTTGTTACATAAATGCACTGAACTCCTCTCAGGCTACACTACTGAAGTTGCTGAGTAATGTCCCCCTCACCAGATAAAAATCAGGATTTCTTATAGCAATCAGGAGCATAATTAGGATTGCTTAAACTTAATGAAAAGGAGTACTTGTGGCACCTTAGAGACTAACCAATTTATTTGAGCATAAGCTTTTGTGAGCTACAGCTCATTTCATCGGATGCATTCAGTGGACAATACAGTGAGGAGATTTATATACACACAGAACATGAAAGGTGAAATGGTATTGCATGGTTTCTTCTGGAGTCTGATACTGGAGACCAACAGCCTAAATCTCCAACCTTCCTATGATTAATTCCTAATCAAACAAGTAATCAGTGGGTCTCCACACATACTAGTTACTCATATGAGTAAGGGTTTGGTAGGAGCATGTTCTACCAGTGCAATTTCT
Organism: Chelonia mydas; assembly: GCF_015237465.2. NCBI lineage: Eukaryota > Metazoa > Chordata > Testudines > Cheloniidae > Chelonia > Chelonia mydas. The sequence goes on along the minus strand of NC_051257.2, from coordinate 19,637,298 downwards.
TTTAACATACTCATGTCTCCAGATCCCTGAAGCCTCACTAAAGCATTCCAAGACTTTTGTACAAACTGGGTCAAAGACCTAATTGAAAGAGCAGCTTGAGTATATTTCACTGCTGCAGTCCAGCAAGATTGTCTATTTGAATCATCCCATAGGAAAGCTTCGTGCAACAGGAATCTCAAGCATTCAGCCTGTTTCACTATGGGCAGCCTGTGGTGGGGGTGCTCTGGAGTAGATGTATTTCTGTTTAGACTCGACAAGATGTTAAAACAAAAACGTTGATCATGATAAAGGGAAAAGTCAGTTATCAGCCTTGGACTTTTGCACTGTGGGCGCAATAAGTTAAGTATTTTAGTAGGGCTCAGCATGGGAGGGCATGATAGTGATAGAACTGTTATCAGTCTGTGGGAGCAATCACATCCAATATTAGTAGGGTAGGTCCGTAGGTTCCGGTGGCTGTGCAGAGTACACAGCAAGTCTCTATTATTCCGCTGGCAAACTCATTCTGCAATTACTCTTTGATGTGCCTTGTAGGGTAAGAAGCCTCATTTTGTGTTGCAAATGTTTACACAAAAAAATGGGCCAGATCCATGCTCAGCTTCAGGACAGTTTGGATTCAAATACTGTACTCAACTTCCAGAAGAGGGGCTCCTTTTCCAAACACAACCAAGACTTTTAGCGGGAATCACTTCAAAGGCATGGAGGAGATTGGATACCACTGATACCCTGGTCTGCCCAGAAAAGGCAGAATGAGAGACAGACCTACCTTTTCAAAATGCTGGGACACTGAGTAAACCGAGGAACATCCTGGAGTTTGGGGATAAGCAATCAATCTAGTATACAGCTAGGTACTTCTCAGCCTTCACTCAATATTTTTCTGAAGACTTGTGGAGCTACGTAATGAGGGGTTGTCAGGGTTCCCTCCCCACTCGGAACTCTGGGGTACAGATGTGGGGACCCGCATGAACGACCCCCTAAGCTTATTTCTACCAGCTGAGGTTAAAAATTCCCCAAGGCACAAATCCCTTTTGTCCTTGGACGGTATGTTGCCACCACCAAGTGATTTAAACAAACATTCAGGGAGGGCCACTTGGAGCCCTACCTCCCCCAAAATATCTCCCCAAGCCCTTACACCCCCTTTCCTGGGTAGGCTTGAGAATAATATCCTAACCAATTGGTTACAAAGTGAGGGCAGATCAACCCCCGCTGGGTCTTAGGACACTGAAAATCAATCAGGGTCTTAAAAGAAGAATTTTATTTAAAGAAAAGGCAAAAGAATCACCTCTGTAAAATCAGGATGGAAGATAACTTTACAGGGTAACAAAAGATTCACAAACACAGAGGAACTCCCTCTAGGCTTAGTTCAAAGTTACAAAAAACAGGAATAAACCTCCCTCTAGCAAAGGGAAAATTCACAAACTAAAACAAAAGACAATCTAACATGCCTTGCCTGGCTTTACTTACTATTTTTGTAATATTAGAGACTGGTTCAGGATTGGTTGGAGGAGATGGATTTCAGCCTGGCCTCTCTCAGTCCCACAAGAGAGAACACCCAACAAAAAGCACAAACAAAGCCTCCCTCTCTCCAGATTTGAAAGTATCTTCTTTCCCCACTGGTCCTTTTGGTCAGGTGCCAACCAGGTTATTTGAGCTTCTTAACCCCTTATAGGTGAGGAGGAATTCTAGGCTACCCTTAGCTGTATGGTTATGACAGGTGTGCTGGTCCTTTAAGGTTGAGGAGGGCACCCCTCCTAGACTAGTGCAACCCTATTCTGGGTTTCCCTAGATCAATATCTGTGGGTCAAGGTATGTGGTCTTGGGGAAGCAATCTGGGATTTTAAAGACAGCCATGCTGCTAACCTCAGCTTTAGGGCACAAAGCCAGAGTTCCACAAACAGCGTGGACTGGACTTCCTATATCCCTCAGTAGTGAGGGACAAAGCCAGCTCATGGTAGCTCCCAGACTCAGAAAGTCTCTCTCTCTCTCTGAGATCCAGGAGAGCAGAGTTGCTTAGATTTGTAATCCTTCCAGTAAGCCATGTTTGTAGTCCTGGCTTTTGGGCGGGTCTGTTGGCAAACAGGGGAGGGTAGATACATATCACTCGCCACACAGATTCTAAGCTGCATGCTCACAGGCCCACCCAGGAATCAAACCCAAGTCTCCTCCTTGATATTACAGATATGTCACACAATGTATTCAGGGAGTCTGAATTAAAGCACAGGTTATTTGCTCCTCCTTACTACACACCTCAGAAGAGTTCAGAAATAGAAACGTACAGGAGACCAAGTCGCTCTCTGCAGAAAGCAGAAGTGCCAATGTACCTTTAAGGGATAATGGGATGAATGCATGAGGAAGGCCATTACTGCCGTGCTGCTCCGACTTAGACCCAGGGTAGAGAAAACCAGAACTGCTCCAAGAGCCATCTGAGCATCTAAACAAAGAAAAGTGCATTACAAATTAGTGTCTTGAAAAATCAAAGCCAGACAACTCTCCCCACTCCTGTTATTTTTAAAGTGAATTTCTAATGCTGGTGAAAGGTGCCAGATAAATAGTCCCAGAGACACAAGCCCACTTAAAACACTGAATAGGTACAGCGGGCAGTGTCAGGACACTTTTCCCTACACTGCCCCAGAAGGGTCCGTCCCGTCGCTATAGGATGGATTGGGTTAAGAAGTTAGCTTTTGGACCTAAGTTAGCCTAAGTGTGGATGAGTATGGAAAATTGTCAAGTTGCTAGTGTGAGAAGTTAGAGATAAGTTGGAGACAGAGTGTTATGGGAAAGGAAGAGTTAGCAAGGATGAGATGCAGGGTCATGTTACTGTTATGTTTTGGTTATAACCAGTTTAAGCAAGGTTTTTAATGAGTGTTTTTGAGAACTGTGAATGTTTAATTACAATGCTATCAATATTTACAGTGTAGGAAGGACATTGGTGCAGATGTTAATTTAAATAATATGTAAAATAAAGAGCCAATAAGGAGCCCACAGCTGAACAGGGGATAGATCCCACTCTAGGGAGCACAAATGTGTGTGACTTAGAGGAGGAAGTTAAGAAGGAATTTGGGGGAGTAGAGGAGTGTCTCCCCACTGATCACATGGGAGGGTTTGCCCAGACCAGATTTGCTGGGTCAGCGTCTGTGCTCCCAGGCACCCAGCCCGTGGCTCAGGTTTTAAGAGGGAAATGTGTAACTGACCTCCCAGAAGGGAGCAGTCATACAACTGACCTCTTGGAAACAGAGAGAGGGGTGACAGAGGGTATCCCAATACAGGTCCCACTTTTGCAAAATGCTGTTCCTAATGTACTTGTGAAAACTAACTCTGTCTCTTTAAGACAGGATAAGAATCCTACTAACGACTTTTGGGTGTCAGTGAAAATGCTAATGACCCACCTGAGAAAGGGGAGGAGGAAGCAATCTCCAGGGCAGGTAAAATTCACCCAGAAACTAAGTGAAAGCTGCTGAGAGAAGGGGGTGGGGAAGGTTCCAATGTTTGGAGTGAAAATTACAAAGAAACCCTAGAAGGGAGGGTGGATTTTTTGTATGGGCACAGCTCTGGAGATGGAATGCAGCTCCACAGGGAGCCAGCCAGTAACAGCAGTAACAGCCAGCACAGCAGAAAAACCATAACAAACCTAGACTGCTGTGTGGAAGGGGAAACTGAGGCACACCATCTCATGGCATTAGTGGCTAAATGCCAAGACACCTACACTCCAAAGGTGTTGAGATCTGCATTATGTTAACAATGCTACACACAAAAATGTTTCCTCGGAAAAGAAACAGAGAGCTTTGCAAAAACACCTGTGGATGACACTCCAATGTTTGGTAAAACTTGGGATTTGTAGAACCAAGACCTAAGGAGGACATCAGGCACACTGCCTTTGCATTTGTCAGTGACTAACCCTCTGACAGTAATCTGAGGGGGGGAGATGTGACACTATGCCCCATATTCTTCATAGAGATATGGTTCTGATATGATTATGGCATAACTAAGTTGTATTTTATGCAAGATATGTCATGTGAGGTATCATTGAAAAGGTTATGATTCACTGAATGTGATTATCCTATTTTTATGCATGTATCATTTTTGTATCTAAAGTTAGGAATATTGTCTAGGCATCTATTACAAATGTGTTAACACCAGGGGAACACCCACTAGGCAGAATGCAATCAGTCTAGATTGCTGGCTGGAAAGGGCCATTAGGGAGAACAGTAGGTCTTGGAAGATGCTAATCTCCCATCCGGGAGCCATCCTGGGAGGCCTTCCTGAGGACCTTACAGACAGCCTCTGTCTCACGGCTGCTGTGGTCCTACAGAGACATGTGACCAAGTCACCTGGTACTGGACTCCATGATAATACAAGTGTTTTTCCACTGACCGGGGCATGGGAATAAAAGTGGGAGACAAAGGGTTCTCGCCATATGTAAAACCTATTTAAGGCAGGGGAGTGACATCATCATGGTTCGTTCTTCACTGACTCCCCGCCCAAGAAAGAAGACTGCTGAAAACACCTGAGAAACAAAAGACTTGAACTTGGGGGAAGGGCTGAGCCCAGGCTAGAGGGTTTACTCGCCTGTAAAAGGAATATCTGGAGTTTTAAGCTGTTAGCAAGTGCAGCTTGCCTTCAAGAATCTCTGCAGTCTGCCTAAAACAACATTCAGAGTGAGAATTTGCTACTTATAACCACTTTATTTAGTGTATTAAGCTTAGGCTGCGTTTTTTGTTTTATTTGTTAGGTAATCTGCTTTGATCTATTTGCTATGCCTTATGATCACTTAATAACTATGTTTTGTAGTTAATAAACTTGTTTTTGTTTTGTCTAAAACCAGTGTGTGGAAATCATAACTTGGGGCAGAAAGCTGTGTATATGCCTTCCACTTTGAGGGAGGGGGCGAATTTCATGAGCTTATGCTATACAGTTCTCTGTGCACCGCAAGATGGTATAATTTTGGGTTTACCCTCTAGAGCGGGGTGCATGCCTTAAGAACTGGGAGGTGCCTTAGCTTTGCCTTCCCATGCAGGGGCTGGTTAAAGAACCTGTGTGTGTAGTGCTGCACCTGAGTGTATCCCTACCTGTGTGTATGCTGGTGAAATAGCAAGCTTTGAGAGCTTAGCAACTTGTCACAATGTTACAGGGTAAAAAGGGAGTCCAGGCTGGTGGGTCAGGCAGGCTCAGTGGTACCCCGGTTCCAGGCGGCACCCCGAGAGTGGGGGAACCCATTATACCAGTAAATGGACTGAACACCTCCAGTGAGCAGTGGCTGTTGAGACCATGTTTCTAGGGGTTAAAACTACGAACCTCCACACTCAAAGGAACAGTGTGCACACTTGATAGTTGTAGATCAGAAACCACTCACCTATGAAGTGACAAATGGTGGGGAAAAAGGAAAAAAGATCTGCGTCGGGGGAATCTGCCACAGACACATGAAGTGTTTTGCTTTCATCTGTGAAACTGGAAAGGGAGCGCACAGGAGAGATGTTAAACAGGCCAATAAAGTAGCTCTGCCAAATTCTACTTGCCTGGGGCAAATCAGTAATATTTTATTTGCATTTCCATGAGTAATAACTTTTCATTGTCATCAGCATAGTAAGGAAGGGTGAGTAAGACACTGAGGCTGCATTAGGTGCATAACCAATAGTTCCATTATCAGTCAGCCACCCTAAACTGTGTTGGTATTTATGTATTAACATGACCCTATAGTATGTTCTACCTGGGAGCTTGATGAAGGCAGATAGCTGAAAGCAAGTGTTCTTTCATGTCAGACATGTTTTAGGAGTTTCCTAAATATATAATTAACATACACAGATGCTGCTCCATGTGGTTTCTTATTAAGGTGTTATACACCTTACAAGGTATCTCATCTCACTGAGAAAAGGCTGCAAAACAATGAAGAGGAATTTTTAAGCTATGCAGATGCATTTCATGTAATGAGCAGTGACTCAGAGCTGAGAGTTCTCTGAGATTTTTGAGGGTTCTCTTTGGAGCCAGATACACAAGAAATGCTTGGTTATTAGTAAAACTGGCTGTGCAGATGTAACCAGGCAGAAAGCTATATTCTTCCTCACTCGCTTCATGCTGGTCACATCCTTGCAAAATGTCACTGGGTTTTCGGCTGTATCGAGCTGTAGTTCTAATATCACTCGCCCACTGACTTGAGTGGCTAGTCAAATAGCTTCAGTCATTGACAAATACAGAAAAAGAAGTAAGAGAAATCACACAAACGGTAAATGAATTACATTTTAAAGCATGTTGGTTTGTAAGTTTTCCTCTTAAATGTTGTTTCAAAATTTAGCATTAGGCTCATTGTGAGGATTGGTGCTAAGTGTTGAACTCCTAGGCCCAGATTAGGTACCTCTGAGGATCTGGGTCCCAGTGCTAAAGATCCCATTCTTGCTCTACATGGTCTCACTTCTTCTGAGTTACGGTAGGCTGATGCAGTAATGAGTCATTGCTTTGCAACCTCTATAGCAGAGAAGTCAGAAGAACAAGAATTAAATAGCTTTAAGTTTATCCCACTACTTCTAATCACCATCCTACTCTGACTGAATGAGTATCTCACAAGGTTCTTGGAAGGTTTCCTAACATGCAGCTTCGATGCAAATCTAACTGGACCATTTGACTTACAGTGTTGCAATCTCCTCTGAGATGTTGACTTGTGCTTTGATTTTCAGATCCTTCTGAATCTGTTGGTCACAGGCCTGTCTGCAATCTCCCATATATAACTGACCGGGCAATATCTCTACAGGGTATGGCTGAAGAGCATCCAGTTCCTGCACAAGAGAAACAAAAGGATCAATGCAGTTGAAAGAACTGTATATCTATTTGCCTTAATCTTAGTTTGGAAAGTTCTTAAATCTGAATCCTGAGAAGAAATGAACCAGTGCTAAGTTAATGTTCTACACCTACATTCAAACAGAAATGGGGTACATTCATTTAATCAGACAGATATTCTGAAGATCAGAAGTTATCTCTAGACTCAGTCAATGAAATTAACATGGTTGCTGCCAATGTGGCCCTGCTGGAATAAAAAAAAGAATAAGAGATAGACTATGTCCTTTGTAATGTAGGGAAGGACACTAGTACCTCAGATTAATTAGAGTTTATTAATTTTTTGGTCCAATGCCAAATGAAACCACTTGCCAAATGGGACTGGCAGGTGTAGAGTGACTGCATAACACAACTCCAACTCATCGCTTCTACCAGAGCACGAAAAATTCTGAGCATAGCTTAGCAGCTTACTATTTGGGCAGCATGAAGGCTAAGGACAAAATTCTGTAGCCATGCCAAGGGTGGAAGGGAAGAGAGTTGAGTAGTGACTGTGCAAAAATGCAGCCCTCACTAGGGTGAGACACAATAGCTGTTTGACAGCACAAAGCTGCACTGAACAATAGTTTAGAGAAGGCAGATAGGGGAATGCTGTATCTAACTGTAACTGCCGTGAGAATTGAGGTAGATGGAGTGTCAGGCATCATAAAGAAGCAAAAAAGGGCACAAAAACAATTAATTTTCTCCTTTGCAGATCACTCAAAAGCCACCTTATTAAGCCAGCACATGGCACTGGAGTACTGCACAGGCCAGCAACTTATTACACAGCTTGTGTGAAATAGAAGAAGTAACAGAAAGAAAAGACATGTTGCAGTGACGTGTCACTACCTTTTATTTTTTTTTTAAGCCTTGCCCTAGATGTTAAAGTGGGATGCTTATCTCTCATGCCTAAGCAGGCTCCAGTCAGGTTAATATTTGGATAAGAGAACGCTGCTGGAAATAATATAAGTGACTCAATAGGTGGCCCTTTTCTCCCTGAGTCAATACTGAAAAAAATGTATCCATTTGCTTTGTGATCCTTTGGGATGAAAGCCATTGCATGTAAGAAGTTATTAAAGACATACTATCATTTAAAAAAAAAAAAACAACAGTCACAATTTCCGCCAAACATGTTTACCTGCTATTGTTATAACATCTCAGATGACGATAACTGAAAGAGATTTGTTTAATCTAACCGCACTTTCTGGTTAGTCAGTTTCCCCTATTGTTTTTGTGAGTTTTTCCCCACAACATCAGGGAGAGAAAAATAGATACTTGTGGTTGTAAAAGAACAAAAATTAGCAGAGGGACTCAGGGGCAAGGGTATTACTTGAAATGACTTTTGACTCCTTTTTTAAAATTGACTAGACAGCAGATTGACAGTGTCCCTTTAATTATTACTAGGGAATTCACTGGAATTAGTTGAATGTACATAGAAAAATTCTGTTTATAGCATGAAAGCCTGGCCCTTCTCTCCAATAATCTCACCTGAGGCATCCAGAATATCTTCTGAGTCCTCAAGAAATGGTAGCACGCAGTGAAGCGCTCATACCCTCCTTTCAGGATGCGGACAGGGTGGCGGGTTAATTGCTCTAAGACTCTGGCACACTGGATGGCAGCCCCTACCTCAGCATCTAAAGACATGGAAAAGCTATTATAGACGGTTTCTGCAGGGAATCAGATGCGGGAGAGGGTTATTTCCAACAGGCCCTGGGTACTTGGGGTGAAATCCCGACCCTACTGACATCAGTGACAAAACTCCCTTTGGCTTCAGTGGGGCCAGGATTTCACCCTGATGTCTGAAGAACCTTGAGAGAGCAGGATTAAAAGCTACAATCACTCTCCAGCCACTGCTGCTGTAAGGAAGCCACTGGGGATGTTTCTGACATTCCCTGCGAACCTCTTTTTCTATTGTCACTTTTTTTTTCCTGTGGGGAACATGTTTTTCTTTCTCTTGCTCCTGTCATAGGTCCAGGTATTATTTTAACTCCTGTTATTCTCTGTGGATCCCCTGCAGTGAGGTACACTGCAGGGAAGTACTGCTATTTTAAAACTAAATAATATTCCTGGTTCTTGGGGTGGCTTTTTCTTTGCCTCATTATGCCACCAAACAAAAGGCAGAGGGGACACAGGGACGTGCCTTGGGAAATTTTCCCATCTTTGATCTTAACCTGACCCCAAGTGGGGCTAAAAATGGGGGATGTAGGATGTTTTCCTCCCCAGACTCATCTCTGATTGCCTTCAGCTGTATCTACTTTAGAAGCAGTTAACTTAGCACAATGGAAATCTGATTCTGGTTCTCCATCGCATTCCATTTTTCATGTCTCATTGGAGATGATTTTCTCTGCAATAAAACTCTGAAATAAGGTCCCATTTTAGTGTGTACCTAATGAGACTATTCCTGTGAGCAAGTTATGCGTGTACATAAATGTCTGTAGGATTGGCTCTTAGATTTAGAACAGGAGTCTCAATCAGACCGTTTCAAATCAAATTACATGTTTAGAACAACGTACCACAGATACAGAAGAAAAAAAATCAATGAGCTTGATGCAAAGATGAAGGCTTTACATTTTCCAGTGCCTAATGATTTAATGTATCAATTCTGGGGTGCCCAAGTTGAGACACCATAAAGGTATCTGAATTTCAGAAAGTGCCGAGCACCCGCTCTCTGAAAATCTCTCTTTAAGGAGTCTCAAGTTGAAGCACTCCAAATGGTTCGTCACTTTTGAACATCTAGGCCCAATGATTTTCCTGTACAGAATGGGAGCCCTAAGCCTTTTATTCCACAATGACCTCTGAGCAGACAGGCCATTGCAGAATCAAGGCCTAAAGCTCTGACTGGAGCATATACCAAAGGCAAGGTACGGGTTTGTTCACTTCTTAGGCCTGGTCTACACTAGGAAATTAGGCCAGGATACTGACATCGCTCAGGGGTGTGAAAAAACACACTGTGCTGCTGCATGCGTAGCCAAGCCTTTCGTTAGGTTTTCTGGAAAAGTTTATCCAGAAAATAGCAACTAGCTGGCTTTTCAGAATTCACAAAGCTACTTTTAAGAAATTAGCAGTTGAAGTGTCAACTTTCTTAGCTTTGTCACTTTCAAAATAATGCCTGAAACAAGATGAAATGTGCACAAAGTGGATCATATCCTCTTAAAAACATCTGTATTTGCAAAATACTTCTATGCTAACTAGAACTGTTATCGCAACACTGGATGACGGGGGGCAGGGGAGATCTAGAAGCCAGGGCTGTGATTCTGCAATGAGCTGCCATGTCACTACAAGTTCAGGGTCTAAAAGGTTCTGCCATTTGGGAAAAAATAATTTCATTGTTTCCTGGTATCTTTAAATGAACTCAACAGATGCACAAAGCTATCAGTGCCACGATCTGCATTTTATTCTCTGGGTTTCCAGACCTAAGCATTTGCCACAGAACTTCATCTAATTACTACTCTCATTAAAGGTAAGTCCTATTTTTGTTACTATGATAATGCAAATTCTTCTTTTTTTTATCCTGAGCTTACTAACAAAAAGAAAGAACTCACTTTGTGAACATGAAGAACTGGATTTAGATCTTGAGGTCTCTGAGGCAGCTTTAGTCCCTAAAAAAGCAATAAATAAACAAACTCAACCCCAGTTGAACTGGGAAAAATAGCCTATTTTCCACTGAAATAATTTTGAAAGTGAAGGGTTCACACATATTAGAAGAGGAGCCAGCCTAGACTCAGGGACCGTGAAAGAAAATCTGGGTTTAGAAAGCCTAGAATAGAACATGTGAAATATTATGCCGGACAGAGGCTTATTGATGGTATTTACCAAAATAAAGGCTGTGCACTTAAATATTGTTGTCACGTTATTTGAAATAGCAGTAAGGTAACAAAGGCAAATGAGGAATGAGAGGCATTCACATACCAAGGTGGTGAGCTTGATAGAAGAGAACAGAATACAGCTGAGCTGTGAGCTGTAGTAAGAATCTCTTGCTAGCCAGTAAACATACCCTTTTCATCCTTCTCCTTCTCCTCATAATCATCATAATAGGTATCATCCAAAAAGCTGGTTTTGCCATCATACACGACACAATATTTGACACACTCCAGCTCAACTGATTCAGGTACCAGATATTCCCCCATAGGATTCTAGCAAAACCACAAAAGAATCTTATTAGGAGGGGGACTGCATTTTTCCTCATGGAACTATCCCTAGCAATTTCTTCCAAATTACCATTGTACCTTAGTTTGAAGAAAGTGGGCAGAATTCAGAAGTGATGTAATTTACATGTCAGCAAGTGGGCCTGGGTCTAAGTCTATGGGAGAGCTAGGGTGGTGTGTAACTTATATGCCGAGGAACTGCAAGAAGATGTAAGTTACACCAACTCATTCCTGATTCACTGTTGCCTTTCACCCTGAGCAATCATTTACACCAATGTAAAGTGGGTATAACTACTTCAGAATGGTAGGGATTTACATCTACATTGCACAGCTGTAAATGCAAAGCAGTGGACATTGTGGCCTCCTCAGAGTCACCCCTTTGTTTCATCCTGTCCTCTGAGCATCAGCTTTTCCCCCCAGATCTCTGAATGTGTTTCCCCTTAAGTTAGCAGCCTCCAGCCCTGCAGTATTTATTTATCCCTGCAATGGTCACCATGGAATTATTTTAGACCAGCTCAACTGTTCCTATTTTCTTGAAATCTTCACCTGTAATTTTTATTGAATGCAGTGATGTTTACCAGTGAAGGCACTCAAGGCTGTGATTTGCAAAGCCACCTAAGGGAGTTAGAAGCACAGTTCCCATTAATGGGACTTGTGTATCTAACTCCTTTTGGTGAATCCCAGAAGTTAGAGATGGAAAATACCTAGAAGGTCACTTTGTCGGCTTACCTGCCAATACAGTAGATTTTTGAATGCTTTGTCCTCTCTAATGTTAGACATCTCAAGCAATGAGGGTTTCCCCTCAGCCCTTTGTTGGACAACTCTGCAGTGTAATAGCTCTTATTGCTGGAATATTCTTCCTTATATTCAATTTCAATGTCTCCCTTCTTTAGGCTACTATAATCTCACTTCCCCTCTTTTCTACCCTAATCTGCATCAACTCTTGTGGGATAAATTAAACGTTCCAGAATCAGGCAGGGGAGTTCCTCATCCTTTTCGGCTAATTCTATCTCACTGCTAAATGCTTAATCCTAGACTCATTAGTGTGTGTGTCTCATTAATGATCCAGAGCATTCACCCCTGCTGGAACACAGGGATACAAAAGTGTTCTCTTCCCATGACAGCAAGGGCTGCTGTGCCTGAGAAAGATACCCCCCTGAGAAGCCTAAGTGGTGTTTGCACTGCTACTTTCTGGAGGAGGGGCAGCTTTAGCTTGCTGTCAGCTCCCTGGAGCCCTTTTGGTGACACTGACCAGGTGATATGCTCATTAGTGTACCCCTCTCCCCCCAACCAGAACAGAAGGTCATGGACAGCACACATGACAAACCGACTTGAAACCACAACTTACCTGTTTAACCCTTCTTGCTGTAATCACATGGCTTTCATTGTACTCACGCTTTGTACGGGCATCTGAAAAGAACAACGAAGATTGTGTGAATGGCTTACATAGTGTATTCAAGACAGAATCCTGCTCCTAATGAAGCCAATGGCAGTTTAGATTGCAAAGAGCTCTACAAATCTTACAACTAGATACCCATCACCGAAATAAAGATTGTAAACATTTCTTCATGGGATTCCATGTTTATTGTGCCTATTGACTTTCAGATTAAATGTCTCCATTTGCAAGCAAAACAATATTTTTTCAAGATGTCAGCTTTATGAATTTAACCTGGGATCTGAAAATCAAGCTGCATTATTTCCTTCTCATATTTCATCATTGAAATTCTGCAGATTTCTGCAGGACCAAAGATTCTGCAGGACCAAAGTCTGCAGTCCTTGCATGGAGATTGCATAAATGTAATACAAGGCAGAATTTGGTGCTGCAACTGGAATTTAGCAAACAGTTCTACTGATGATGTAAAAGCCAGACCAGAATCCAGCAATTTCTCCCATAACTCTATTCCTCTACTGTGCTAACCCAAATAATAGTTACAATTTATTTTGTTATTACATTAAATAGATATGATGGAACGCACCCAGAGAGCAAGTGTGTAGAGTATGTAGGTGCCATTTTAATGTGACCACTTTTATAATATGGCAAGATTAAAACAATGTCTATGAAAAATTCCTAAATTAATCAGTAGTTCCTATTATAAAATAATATAACTCTCATTAACATTTATATAGCACTTCATATGTTCAAAGCATCGTTCAAACATTAACTAATTATTCCTCCCAACAACTCTGTGAGGAAGGCAATATTAGCAGGCAAAATTAATCCCAGGTGTAAGTAAATGGATTTACGCCAGGTATGAATTTGGCCCATTATCACCATTTGACTGAGGGGAAATTGACTGAGAGCCAATTCAGAGATGGTATAAAAGGTGCTGTAAGTTACACACAGGTAAGGTACACGAGAGATAGCTCAGTGGTTTTAGCTTTGGCCTGCTAAACCCAAGGTTGTGAGTTCAAGCCTTGTGGGGACCATTTAGGGATCTGGGTCAAAAATCGGGAATTGGTCCCCCTTTGAGCAAGGGGCTGGACGAGATGACCGCCTGAGATCCCTTCCAACCCTGATATTTTATGATTCTAAGGTGACTTAAGGGTGTTTAACGTGGTGTAATTTACATGCTGATGGGGTGGGACTGGAGAGTGGTGTGTCAGAGAAAGCAAATAATACAAATCCGCAACAAAGCCGGAGGTGTCTGCTTTCCTGTTACTTGCTTTTCCTGTTATACCCCTTTCTTCCACCCCCCACAGCAAGTAAGTTACACCTACTTAAAGGCACGCAATTAACACTTTCATTTACACCATTTCTAAATTTAGTCCAGAGAGATTAAGTGGGCAGCAGCAGAGCAAGCAGTGGACTCAGCATTTTCCCGGATTCCAGACACATGCTCAGTCCTCAAGACAATGGTGCCTCTTCTAAGGCTATGTCTGCACTGCAAATAAAGGTATATTAGGACACCTATTCTGAGAAAGCCACCTCAATGTGAAATCCTAGTGGACACAAGTCAACTCCTGTGTCTTGTCTCACCTAGGCTTTCACATTGAGATGCTTATCTCCAAATAATTATCTCACTGTAAAACACATCTATATTTGTAGTGAAGACATAGCCGAAGATAAATAGTCTCCCAAATTCTAATAAAAGATGCAGCTACAAAGTAAAATACTAACTGCTATACATAAAATCACAGTGACTCACAAAGACCTCTGGGCACCATACAATCATATGATACTAATGGTTCAAACAGGAATGAGAGACCTATCCCTGTTGCCCGGAACCTTGTACAGTCATTTTACAAAGGGCCTGATTCAACTCCCATTACAGTTAATAGGCATCTTTTCACTGACTTTTATGGCAGTTGGGTCACTCCCAAAGCATATACAAAGTTTTCTAACAATCTAGCCCCAATAATTAAACAAAAGAATGACCTGTATGACAAATTGCACAACAAAAATACATATCAACACTCTCATTAGCTTACCCAGTAAACAGAGATAGTTAGGCTCAGTTAACCTGGAGAGCTTCGTGGACTGGTTCAAGATGTTGTAAAGCTCTATGGGCTCACAGAGAACCAACCCTGCCATTTTACTGGATGGAAATAATAATTAAAGAGTCAATACATTCTTGAAAAGTGAGTTCTTGCAAAATAACCAAGCTAACATGAAGAATTTACTTTTTATTCATCCCAACTCACCTATGAATGAAAACAATCGCTTTGAGCCCAAGCTTGAGTCCTTAAATCCTTGCCTTCATAAGGGATATTTGCTCCATGAGAACTGCAAGATCAGACTTTTTAAAATATAGGTCAGAATTCAATCTAAAAAAATCTAATTTAAATAGTGAAATATAAAAATGGAATATAATGTACATTGTACAGGGCATCCAAACCTGTGCACATCACTCCGATATGAAATGAACAAGGAGAGATCCTATTGCCTAAAATCATACAGACTAACACAGCTGCTACTCTGAAACATTTCTTAAAATTGTTTTCTTGGAGAAAAAAATCCATGTTCAGTATTTCTATATTTAGGGACTGCGTGGTGCTGAGGCTGACTCCACCGGCAGATGTAGGAGCTCAGCATTTCACAGGATTGGGGGCATGGTCATTAACAATTTATTTCTCAGTAATTTAGAAACATGTGTTTCCCAAGTGTCTGTGTTGTTAGGAAACAGAATAGACAGACACCACTCCTGCTGGCAATGGGAGACTGAAAAGCCTGAGATCTTCCTCTGACCAGATCCAACCTTCCCCGCCCACCATCCCCTTGGAGTTTCTCTTTATATTTTGTAAAAATATATGACATCAAATTTCAATTAATTCAAAATAGTACTCTGTTCAATGCCACTTCCATGGAGTGTGTAGCAGTAGTACCCAGGGTGTCTGTTGCTATGGCATCAGTTGCCATGGCACCTATCACACCTGTGGCATCCATTGCCATGGCACCTGTGGCTTTGCTGCCATGCCACCCATGGAGATTTATTACCATGACACCTGTGGCATCCGTTGCCATGGCACCTATCACACCTGTGGCATCCGTTGCCATGGCACCTGTGGCATTTGCTGCCATGGCACCCATGGAGGTCTGTTGTCATGACACCCGCGGCCCCTGCAGCTGTGCCCCCTGTGGTACCCATTGTGACTGTCCAGATCGCGCTAGCTCAGGCGGGGTCTTCAAAGCCCTGGGCCCGGCCCCACTCCCAGCTCACCTCCCGGTTGCTACGCAGCGACGCTCGGCCGTAACCAAGGCTGACGTCAGTTGGGGACCACCCCTTGCCCAGCTCTCGCGATCCTTTGGTGGGCGCAGTCTCGCCCGGGCGCGCCTTGAGCGGCAAATCTCGCGGGGCTTCGGGCTGGCTCTCTCGCGTTGCCCGGGGGCCGGAGTCGCGGGGGCGGAGGTGATCTCGCGGTGCTGCCTGTGGTGGAGGTCGTTGGAGTCACCGTCCCGGGCCCGTCATGCTGCTCTCCCGCCTCAGCGGCCCCGCCGCCGCGCTCCGCAGGGGGATCGCCACCTCGGCCCAGGTACCGCCCGGGCCCGAGTCCTGCCCCGCGCCCCCCGGCCGGGGTCCCGCGCTACCTCCCCGGCCTCGCGCGCTCCGCTCCCCTCCCCCCGCTCCCGCGCTGCCCCGCGCGCTCCGCTCCGCTCCCCTCCCCTCCCCTCCCCTCCCCCCCGGCTCTGCGCCGCTCCCGCGCTGCTCGGCGCGCTCCCCGCCCCCGCGCGCTCCGCTCCCCTCCCCCCCGGCTCTGCGCCGCCCCGCACGCTTCCCCCGCTCCCCCCGGCTCTGCGCCGCCCCGCGCGCCCTCTGCCCCGCGCTGCCCCGCACGCTTCCCCCGCTCCCCCCGGCTCTGCGCTGCCCCGCGCTGCCCCGCACGCTTCCCCCGCTCCCCCCGGCTCTGCGCTGCCCCGCGCTGCCCCGCACGCTTCCCCCGGCTCTGCGCCGCCCCGCTTGCTCCCCTCCGCGGGCGGGCTGCGCTTTGCTCTGCGCAAGGGGAGCGTCGCCGCGCTGCTTTTCAGTCCCTGCCCCCCCCGGGACCCGACTGCTTGGGGTGAAATGGGGGGGGTCCCCGCGCGGGGCCTTCCACCACGAGCACCCCCCTTCGGCCAGGCAGCCCCACCTGGGAGCCTTGGCTGTAGGGCAGCCCCCTCCCCCGCTCCAGATGGGGGGGAATTGAGGCGCAGCCCGGGGTGTGACTTCCCCAAGGTCACACCGCACATCCCAGCCCTGACTGTCTTTGACTTGCTGCGAGGCCGCGCTCCCCCGAGATCAACCGGTCGCTTCTCCACCCCCCTTCCCCTTTACACGGGGTCGCAGGTGCCAGCCATTCTTCCCCACGCCTTGCGGCCCCTGTCCTGAGCTTGTAGGTTTTAGGCGTCAGGCATTTTTCTTTTCAAATGCCTCTTGACAGTCCTTCCATCACCTCTTTGGTCTTGCTCATCCTTTTTTGCTGTCCTTCTTTCCATGCTTCCTTGTTGCTTTTCTCCCGTTCGTATCCTATGTCGAGCCTACCTCAGGTGTGTGCTCTCCCGCCTGTCTCCTGTGGGACAAGTCAGATGTGTTGAAATGGGGTCTTTTCAGTTTAACTCTACTATGCCCATGGCACGTGTAGTCAGTTACGGTGTTACACGCTGCTTGTTAAATTTAATGCTTACCTTTGAATGATGAATATTAACTTGAGAGACAAGGTGGATGAGGTAATACCTTTTATAGGACCAACTGTGGTCCAGTAAACCGCTGTGTGGCTCAAAAGCTTCTCTGTCATCAACAGAAGTTGCTGCAATAAAAAATATTACCTCACTCACCTTGCCTTGCTGATATTCTGGGACCAGCATGGCTGCAACAACACTGCAACCAAGTATTACCTTATTTAAGTTGGATTGCCTGTTAAATAGTTACTACAAACAACAAAACAGGCTAGACATGGGGTAGCAGCCCTGAAATACTGGAGTGAAAGATGGGGCATAGTGGGCATCTTTAGGTGTCCAGCAACACAAATAGTTGAAGGTATTAATTTTGTGACACTGGGCCACAAAATAAACATGCTATTCTGCTTCTCTATCCTTTTGGCTATTCACTTCAGATCAGGCCAGAAATGGTCTCTTATTGGTCAGATGTAGCTAGTAATCAGCAGGTGTGTGGCAACTAAGTATTGACAGCATTTAATGGAGCTGAGAGGTAGATTGGTATTGATTACATCAATCCTTTCCTGAACATAAGTATCGAATTGTTTCAAAGTAATGATGGGAATTAAGGGTGGAGGCTGCCGATTAAGTCTGTTTAAGTCAATTTATGTATGAAATTTGGTCTTTGGTATGGGGGGAAGGCTAGCATTCTATTGCCTTCTGTCTTAAGTAAATAATTTCTCAGTGGTGAAGTGTTCATTTAAGAGGACTATGTCTTAATCGCAATAGAATATAAAGGTGATTGTGTAAAGGGGGACGACTAATAGAAACATTCAGGCATACTTAGAAATGAACTCACTGCCTATTAATTTTCTCATGACTTCAAGTCATTTAAGAGATTTATAAGACTTCTTACCCTAAGTGTGATTTCAAACAATGCAGACTTGAGGTTCATTGGTCACTTCATAGCAGTACAGTGCCTATGACCATTGCTAGATTTTGACCTCTGTGGGAGAGAGCATTTATGCAGAATTTTACTTTCTCCAGTAACAAGCAGGTTGGATTACTGCCAAAGAGAATCCACGTTTTGATAAATAGTCTAATTACTGTTTTGTCACAGTGATATAGTCTTCCCCCTTTAAAGATAGAGCCACTTAAACAGATTTTTCAAAGGGATTGAAGAGTTCAGGGCCCAATTCCCATTGATTCTTAGTGGGATTTGGGCTCCCAATTCCTTTGGGCCCATTTGAAAATCCCAGCTTTAAACATTAGTCATTAAAGCTATATTATTTATGTACTGAGTCAGTACATTCATTTTAAAGGGGCACTGATTCCAATGTACCTTAGCAAGATAATTCTATCAGTAAAATAAACTTTCTTCTATTAAACTTCAACTGCATTTAATTTTCCTTCTAAAAATATGAACATGAGGCAGTGCAGAGGTGAGAATGCAAAACTTCGTTTTCGGCAGCCCTTTTACGAGTCAGAAACTGCCTCTGAAAAATGCAGCAGGTAACCTAGTCTAAACAATAAGTATTAATGCATATTCACTCTTTGCAATCTAAGTGGATAGAGTTCTTAATCAGGAACTAAGAGCAGAATTCTGCATGGCAAGAGCGAACTACTAAAAATAGTATCTTCTGTATAATTCAAATTTCTGTTTTCAAGCAGTAGCGCTAAGCACACTCATTCAAGAAATCTGTTCAAAGACTTGCACTCCGCTTTTATGCTAACCCATGCAACCTGATAGCTGGTTAGGAGCATACCTTTGTGTGTTCATGTACTGCTTGTTAAAGGCTCAAAATTGTCAATCAGGCATAGTAAAGGTCCTCTAGTCACACAAGATGGTACAGCAAGGCCATACGAGTGTTCTCTCTCACTGCTCTACCAGTGTGTCTTCATCCTGATCTAGTGCTGTCAGATGGCAGTTTAGTTACGTGACTTGGGTTTCATCAACTAGCAATCTATTGTAGAGGATAGAGACTTCATAATGATTCACCGGACCATGCCATTTTAACACTGCAGTTAAGTGGTTCCTGCCACTCCAGTAGCAAAAGTGATGCACCGCTTGTTTGCGAACACATGAATTTAGCGGCCACATCTCAGGATTTTTCTTCACTGCGTTGTTAACTTGAACTATAACTCAAGTTTTGCCCCTAACGCAACTCCTGTCCGCAAACGCATCTATTTCGATTGTGGTGTTTTAAGCTAGAGCTAGCTGGCCTGTTATGGAGGGTGGGTTGAAGCCCAAATGCTGCTAACACTAGAGCTAGTAATGCAGTGGAGATGCAGCAGCTCAAGATACAACTCATCAGCTGCTAATCGAATAAGTAGCTGGAACGTCCTGCAGCATGGTCACTCACTCAGCTAGCTTAGGAGGAAAGCAGATTCTTTCTTCTAATATTGACAACTAAAACTGGAATAGCCACAGAATTGTGTTTCCCTACAAAACCAGAAGGTAGACCCATAGCTAGGGCTCTACCAAATTCAGTCCATTTTGGTCAATTTCATGGCCACAGGATTTTAAAAATCATAAATGTAACGATTTCAGGTATTTAAATGTGAAATTTCACAGTGTTGTTATTGTAGGAGTGTTGTGTGGGTATGTGTGTGGGGTTCCCCAATTTGAGAAATGTTAGTCTTCTCCCGTCAAATCTGTATAGTATAGGGTAAAAGCACACAAAAGACCAGATTCACGGTTGTTTTTTTCATGGTCCTGAATTTGGTAGGGCACTACTCCTAGCAGAGTTCTGGATGGCATTTGCCATGTTGGGGGGGGGGAGGGAATCTCCAAATTGAGAGACAATTGTTTATTTGATTACCTTTCCTTACTGAAAAGAACCCAGCTTTGAAGAAGCATGCATCTCTTAAATGTTTGTCTTGTCTCTCCAAAGACTTGCTACTGATATTCCCTTTAAGAAATGATGTCTTCCATAAGAATTTAGTTTTGAATCCAGTTTGCCCACTGTCTGGTTTAAAACAAAACTAAACTTAGACAAATAGAGCTCTTCAAAAATCAGTAGCAAAAAAGTTTGATGAAGGCTCCAAAGCCATTACTGAGTAACTACTAAAAACCATCTGTGTCCTTCTTTCTTTTCTCCTCAGAGCAATGCTAAAGTGGCAGTGCTTGGTGCCTCTGGAGGGATTGGCCAACCGCTTTCCCTTCTACTGAAGAATAGCCCCTTAGTGAGCCACCTCAGCCTATATGATATTGCTCACACCCCTGGCGTTGCAGCTGACCTCAGCCACATTGAGACAAGAGCCAATGTCAAAGGTATCGTAAGTCATTGTAAATTATCTGAGGCACGTTACTGTGCGCACAACGGTCCTAGCTTGAAATGATTCTTAAATGTGTTACGTGTAGGCTACACACCAATATTACTGTATATGAAGTGAGGAACTACTTGTCCTTTATAAATTAAATTCCTGTTCACTTGAAACTAAAACTGGAAATGGCTTATTTCTCCAAATAACTTCTCAGAACAAGATTTAGTTAAATAGATCAGCTGCTGCTGAGATGGTCAGAACATCTTTAGCTACTTTTTCATTTTTTTTTTTTTTTTTTTTTTGTCCACTGAAAAACTATTTCTGGTTAATGTGAAAGTTCACACTGGCTACCAGAATAAATTCAGTAAAAATTGAGACATTTGACTTTAGCTAGCAGTTGTATTTTCTTACTTTCATAAACTCAGAACTTTGTAGGAAAAACCGGTTACCATAGGAGCTCTTTGAGAGAGCCTGTCTGAATCTACACTTCTAGAATGCATCTCCCAAGGATGTGGATTGGTATAGGCAATCGCAAAGAAGAATTCTATCTAAACTTTTACTTTTATGATATATTTACTCTTCTGGTTTCCATTTCTTTTATAGGGTCTGTTATCAAAAGAGAAAGTTTTGCTTGGTGCTTGATAGGAGGCATAGGGATTTGTTTTGATTCATGGAATATAATTACAAACATTTCTTCTGAGGACAGAGGTATTTGCATATTAGATTGTTTGAGTCCCTCTAGTAAAACTTAGCCATTCTCATTCTAAGGGATGAAATTAATATTGCAGAAGGCGAAGGCTACATTAAAAATTAACACGGATATCCTTAAACATACAGTTTCATACACTACTAAATTTGATTTGGACAGTTTAATCTTTCACTGGAACAGTAACCGCATAGTTACCTGGATCTTCCATTGCAGGTTTTATTGGATCTGAGCAGTTGCCAGACTGTTTGAAGGGTTGTGAAGTTGTAGTTATTCCTGCAGGAGTCCCTAGAAAACCAGGTAGGTCTTAATTTTATTGAACGTAGCACTCTAAAATGTTTGGATTATTGTGGTAAGGCCTGAAATGCTACACCATTACTTATGTCTTGAGTCTGCAAGTCCCTCAGAAGATCATCTTGGGCTTAGAGCACTGGATGGACTCTGACATTTGGGGTCTGTTTCTGGCTGTGCCATCGAATTCCTGTGAGACATTAGACAATCTTTCTGTTTCCTGGTTCCTCATCTGTAAAAGGGAGATACACATCTGCAAGGTAGGCAAGTATTTAATGAATTATTGAATATATGAGGCACTCATGCGAGAGTTATAAGCATCATAGAAAAGCCCATAAAGGCTTCATGCTGAAAGTAGTACTGATGGACGTTCCAGGAACAAAACTTCATTTTATCCTGCTGTTAACTGGGACTAGAGACCAATCTTGGGAGTATAAAATTAATGTAGTACTGACACTTTTATACTACTGTCCCTTCTGAGGATCTGAGAACTGTACAAATATTAATGAAGCTTCACAACACCCTTGTGATGTATTACCTGAATTTTACAAATGAGTGGAAATTGCTTTTTGTTGGTGTTTGGTTTTTTTTTGTTCCTAAGGTCATACAGGGAGTCTGTTTCCCAGCTCTGCTATATAAATCCAGACTTCTTGACTCTAAATTTGTTCTTAAACTATTGTGTTAGGAATGTAACCAATAGTGTGGAAGAACATAAGAATGGCCATACTGGGTCCGATCAATGGTCCATCTAGTCAATTACCCTGTGTTCTGACAGTGGCCAGTGCCGGATGCTTCAAAGGGAACGAAAAGAACAGGGCAAATATTGAGTGATCCATCCCCTGTTGTCCAGTCCTAGCTTCTGGCAGTCAGAGGATTAAGGGCACCCAGGGCATGGGGTTTCGTTCTGTTACCATCTTGGCTAATGGCCATTGATGGACCTATCCTCCAGGAACTTAGCTCATTCTTTTTTTAACCCAGTTATACTTTTGGCCTTCACAGAGAGGACTGTGGCACCCATACAATGAGCAGAGTATCCATATTTGACAGTTAATGACAAGATACTACAGTGATAAGCGCCTTTTAAGTACCTGGACACATTAAATGGGGTAAACACTGTGCACCTGCCCCTACTCTGTGCACTCTTCTTTGAATGATTGCCCCTACTGGTATTTGTCCGGACTGATGTGGCCATAGTAATACATTAGGCTGCTGTCTAGATCACCAGGGTTATGACCCGTGGCACCTGCTCCCCAGGCCAGTAGGTAGTCAAGCATATTTGAGGAGTGAGAAGTTTAGGATATGTCTACACTGTGGAGATTACCAGCAGAACTACATTGTCGTAGCTATACTGACATAACTCTGTAGTGTGGAGACAACCTGCACTAGTAGAATGGATTTTTCCATTGCTGTCGGAATACCATCTGTCCAAGCCATCTATGCTGGGAGTTAGGTTGGCATAGCTACATCGGTCAGGAGTGTGGACTTTTCACACCTCTGACCAGTGTACTATGTTGACCTAACTTTTAAGTGTTTACCAGGCCTAAGTGTCTTACTAGCAGAAGCTAGTTGTAAGGGATAACCTTGACACTAGCCTTGGAGGACATGAGTTGCCTTCTCAGAAGTGGAGAGTCTCCAGCCAGGAGAAGTATTAGACCCCACCGAATTCTTTCCTACAACACTGATCCTTCCTGGTGTTATGATGGGGTAGGACGTGCTCACATTTCTAACCACTGTAATGGGAACAACTTGGTTAACTTCTGGAATGATATTCAATTTGTTGATTCCCAGGTATGACCCGTGATGACCTATTCAATACCAACGCTACCATTGTTGCGAATTTGACGTCTGCCTGTGCCAAGCACTGTCCAGAAGCCATGATCTGCATTATTGCTAACCCGGTAAACGTTAATGTCTGGGAGAGTCTGAATACATAACGAAGCCAAGGGACTAGCAGCGTTAGTTAACTGACTGTATTAACAAGCCAAGAATTAATGTAGTACCACCCTTAGTAACACATTTTCCAATCTTGTTGTGACTGAAAACAAATTGGCTAGAGCTAGATTTCCAAGTTCATGTTTAAGTCCTGTGAATATAACCAGTTCCATAGGTATAAAATGGTATAGCAGTCCTAAACCAATAGCATGCAGTACACCCACAAGAGACAGCTACACAGGATTTGTGTCTACCAGTAAATTAGTCTGCTTAGAAGCTTTGGTTCTTTAACATGCAGCCTTTCATAACATGAATGAACCAGTGAGCGTCTTGATCCAGGCTTGCTGAAGCGTTATTTCAGCCAGTCTGAGTTCTGCTCTTCAGTTTAGTTATCGATAAAGACTTTGAATAAATTTTTGTTTGCTGAATGCATTTAACACAGGAAAACTGCACACTAGTATGTACAGAGGTATTTGAGCACTACTGTCAGCTTGCTTGTGTAATAAAATTGTGATGGTACAGTAGAAATGACATCATAGGTATGGTAAAGAGGCTCACTCTACCATGTTAGTGAGATCTGTTTATATTTTTCTCTAAACAAAAGCTCAGTTTTGTAACTATTAGTTTGTTTGATATTTACCTGGTAAGGGTTTGTAAGTCTGTTAAAACTTAAGAGCTACCAAAAAGTATTAGTGGGGTAATGCATGCTTACCTGCTTTTCAATTATAGGTAAATTCTACCATCCCAATAACCTCTGAACTTTTTAAGAAGCATGGGGTTTATAATCCGAACAGAATCTTTGGTGTTACCACACTGGACATTGTCAGAGCAAATACTTTTGTGGCTGAACTAAAGGTAGGTTGTAATCTTCCTGCTTCAATAGATTTGTCGCTATTAACCTTTATCATTCATGTTAGCAATGCTCTGTCATAAATCATGAGTGAACAGAGCCAAGTGGTCTCAGATTCCCCAAGAACTGGAGGATGAGGGGAGATGTTTTACTATTTCCAGTCTTTGGATAGTCTAAGGATAGGGTCTCTGTCCTTCACAGTGCAGTTGTCGTCAGAAGAGAATTTCATAGCTGCAGCTTGAGTCTGAGCCACACGTTTACCTTACTGACAGTGGCATTTTCACTCCTGCTAGTGCTAGAGTCCAGTGCAACTGTGGAAGAGTCAGCTGGTTTCTGACATGCCCCACTGAGCAACAGACTTGTTGCAGGATGTTTTCTCGTGGGAGAACAGCTTGATTTTCATATGCCAGGTGGAGTTTGTAGTGCTGGCCTTTCAGTTCATTTATAAAAGCCTAGTGAGAGTAAGTTCACTGGGATAACAAACATAGATTTCTATGATGTGGTTTTAATTCATTCTTCAGAACATGACTAGACTTTAAACCGCTTGCATTCTTCTACACCATGTAGCATTACGTTGCAGGTGTCTGATTAAATGTCCAGGATAGAAGGGCACACTGTGTCTAAAGGCATACTGCTTTTCTTGCCCAGACGCTTTTAAAAATAATTGCTAAAGCCATGAGTTTTCCTGCAGGGCTTAGATCCAGCCCGAGTAAACGTTCCCGTTATTGGTGGCCATGCAGGGAAGACTATCATCCCTCTGATCTCTCAGGTATGTTACGGTAAATACCCAATGTATGGAAATGTTCTTTCTTCCCCCGCTCCCATTCAGTATTGCATTAGTGTTAATCTGAAATGCTGTTGCCGATGTCTCTTTCCAGCTATCTGTGTGTGCTCATTCACAAAGGACTGTGCTGTACGATTGGAAATTTATTCTGCACACTTCCAAAGTTCTAAACCTCTGACTTTTAAATCGCCATAAACTTATGTGGCATTTGAGAGTAAGACCCTTTTCCTCAAGGAGCTTTTAGTCTAAGATAGAAAAGAGCGTGGCACATCTGCTTAGGGAAGAGAGCTGAGAGAGATCATTAGTACCTGCATTTGTGACATTCACTGTGTTGTGTACTCTTCACAACCATAAATGAGTTAAGCGGCATCCACCTCTGAGAAATGTCAGTAACTGAAGCGCAGAGATGAAATGAACGGCCAAGGGTTGTACTGGGAGTCTTTGGGCAGCAATGAGAAGAAAACCCACATCTGACTCCCAGTCCTGTGCCTGAAACACAAGACTTTGAAAAAAGGGAAGGAAGGAATCCTGGAAGTGGGTTGTTGCAAGGATAAGAGATGTGTGATAGATGAGTGCTAACAAGACATGATGGGGAACAGTAAGGAGAGGGGGCTGGGAATGGGAGGAATTATGCTCAAGTGTAAGTGAGGAGTGTGATTATATGGAGCTAGGAAGGGAAGGTCCAGGATCTTGAGTTTGATGTAGTAAAAGGAGGAAACTAGTAAAGGGGTGGGTGCCAAAATGACTGGAAAAGATTATTTAAGCAATGCGGGGAGCACATTTGTTAATGGTTGGTGTGGATGATGCCGTAGTAGAACAGAGGACTTTAAGTGTTCACAATCCTTGTAAACACCAGCAGCAGACGAGGTTCTCAGCAGTGTGTATCCAGAGACCTTTCCTTGAGGTAATCCCCTGTGCTAGAGGTGTGGAAACCATTAGTGACTCAGGCCTGCACAACATGCGGCCCCCGTGGTCTCACTGTGCGGCCCGCGGGGGGTGAGTAGGCAAGCGGCAGGGTGGGGCAAGCCAATGGCTGGCTGGCAGGCGGGCGGGGTGGTGAAGAGGCCAGTGGCTAGGGGGCAGGTGAGCTGGCGGCGGGGGAGGGGGGCTGAGGAGGTGAGCAGGCGGTGGGGGGTGAGGAGGTGAGCCGGGGAGGGTGGCGGGATGACGAGCTGAGCGGGCAGTGGCGGCAGGAGCCGGGGGAGGGGGGGGACCTCAGTACACTCCCTGCTCCGGGAAGGAGGAGGAGAAGAGGAGGGAGCGTGGCCTTGGGGAAGGGGCTGGAATCAGGGCATATCCCCTCCAGCCCCTGCCGTGAGCACCCCCATAACCCCAGCCCACCCTGACCCCTGCACCCTCCTCATACACACCCAGACCCCTCCCCAGCCCCCTGCACCCCCTCACGCCCCCCCTGCCCTCAGTCCTGCACCGCCACACACACACTCAGCCCCCCGCACCCCCTCACACCCAGAGGGGTGGCGCTGGGGAAGGAGGGTTTGTTTCCACGGGGCGGGTGGTTTGCAGGGGAAGGTGTTTCCGCGGGGCTAGGGGGTTTCGGCCCTCAGCTGTTTTTCTTTGGAGTAATATGGCCCTTGCCGCTTTACGAGTTGTGCAGGCCTGCATTAGTGTATAGCTTTGAGAAGTCAAAAGCCTACTATGCACATTACGTGAAGGGAGTCTGTCTGGTGAAAGAGGCTGCAAGATGGATCTGCTGGGTTCTCTTCCTAGTTCTACCATTAAGTGGCAGTTTGACTTGGGCAAATCACTTGGTGTGATCTAGCTCTATTTATAGTCAATGAGAGCTTCTCTGTTGGCTCTGATGGCAACTGGATCAGGCTACATAATGGCTCTGCCTATCTTGGAAATGGGGATACGTGTCTGCCTGCTTTGAAGCACTTCGACTATGCGCTGATGAAAATTGCTATAGGAATATAAAAAATACTGTGTGGGTATTTAGGCCTCTAAAGCATTATAATGAATGCAAAAGAATGTTGAGATTTACTGATAACTGATACCTTTTCATTTTAGTGTACACCAAAAGTGGAGTTCCCTCAGGATCAATTGGAAACGCTTACGGGGAGAATTCAGGAGGCTGGTACTGAAGTTGTGAAAGCTAAAGCAGGAGCAGGTTGGTTCTTGGAAACTGTTTTGAGTCTGTTTGACCAGTTCCGAGGGCAAGCAGTACTCTTCTGTTCCAGAATAGACTGGAAACTACAGGGCAATATAATGCATTGGTGTTTTATTACAAATCTGTGCACATGGGTTAGTGCTGCCAATGGCATGCTTAGAAGCAATTCAGTCTTTAAGGTGGAATTAAACAGTAACCTACTGTATGGAATCTATTACTGTGCAACAACTCTCGTCACCAGCAAATTAAATGGGTCAAACACATACCACTAAAAGGCATGCCAGTGGCCAAAAGTTACTGTTTAGTGTTCGATTCAGGGCTTTTGATCTTGTGCTATGACATCCCTTGGACTTGACGAGTGTACTGTTAATTACGAACAGTTAAGCACAACTCTTGTCCTTTACTGCTCCCTTCTGTTATACAGCTCTTCTTTATTTAAAAAAGACACACAACTTGCTTATCTCATTGCAGCACAGAGGGAAGTAAGGACCAGCTAGTGCAAATGTGAAAAAACAAGCAGAGGAATGTCACAAAGGAAAAGTTTATTCTGCTCCTTTTGATATATAGTGCAGTAAAAGGCAAAGCTGCTTCTCAATTGGGCGTAAAGTTTAATAACAAGTGTATTAGTCCATACCACTAGGATCTCTCATATTTTTGTTCTGACTTCTGTTTGCACAGGATCTGCCACCTTATCTATGGCATATGCTGGTGCCAGGTTTGTCTTTTCTGTCCTGGATGCAATGAATGGAAAGGAAGGGGTTATTGAATGTTCCTTTGTTAGATCGGAAGAAACAGAGTGCCCATACTTCTCCACACCTTTGCTGCTTGGGGTATGTATCTTGGACGGTGGTGCTTTTAATTGACATGTTTAATGTAATAAATTGTACTTTATTAAGCCAGAAGGGTGTTGCAGAATTAGCTTGCTTGGCTAATGCAACACTTGTTCAGAAAGCATTTTAACACTTTGGATACTTGGTTCAGGCTTTTAATAATCATATTCTAATGTTTTTGTTTGACTGGGCAGTGCCTTAACTTATAAAGCTATTTTAATTTCTCATTAAAAATGTCAAGGACTATGGAATACTTTAAAGAAATATCTGCAATAGCTTTTGAGCTCCTGGTGTTTCAACAAAACTAAATAAAAGAAGGGCTTGGCTATTTTAATAACTTCCTTACTCAGGCAAGTGCAAACTTCCTTACTCAGGCAAGTGCAAACTTCCTTACTCAGGCAAGTGCAAACTTCCTTACTCAGGCAAGTGCAAACTTCCTTACTCAGGCAAGTGCAAACTTCCTTACTCAGGCAAGTGCAAACTTCCTTACTCAGGCAAGTGCAAACTTCATGTTTCAGTTGCTTCCTGTCTTTAGTTCTGCATTTGAATTGACTGGGTAACCAGGTCCTCTAATTTAAATCAGCGTCTCGGCCTGAACTTTTGGTTCCTAGTCACTCTAAATAGGAGGTTGTAGTGTCTCCATTTATGAAGAGCTTTCAAAATGTCAATAAAAGCCCAGTTGTCTGGTCACCTTAACTTAATCTACTAAAATAAATCCTTTACACATTGACTCCTGTGTGTGTGGAAGTCACACTGAGGCTTTCAAAGTTCTACTGGTGTCCGGGAATTGCAGTTTGATGGCCAGTACAGGTGCTGGGTTAAGGATTGTGCTGTGGCCTTTGGAAGTGACATAAGAGTGTTTTATAGTGTCATTAAAACACAGTAATGTAGTTTATTTTATGTGGACTATGTGAAGAGAAGCTTTTGAGGCAACAAAAAGAAAAGGGAGTTTCAGTCCTTGAGGAAAAGAATTAATTATGGACAGCGAAAGAGTATCGTACTCACTCTGGTGAGTGGACAGAAGTAAAGACTGGAGTGAAATAAGTGGGCCAAGCAGGTCAGATACAGGATGGTAGTCTCTAAACTCCCTGGGATCTAGAAAGCTAGAAGGATAACCTTCAAAGCGATTTGAAAATTCATTGGAAGCCACCGGTGAAAATGTATGTGATGGTCTTCTTCCTGCAGAGTAAATTTCAGGTCGTTGGACTAGTGTGTGGCTTTAGGAAAACAGAACACTTGAAGGGAAGGCATGAAAGCACCAAACGAGCAGTTGGTATTTCAGCTCCTCTTCCAGGAAGGAGTCAGTCCTAAAATTAGACAGGACACATTCTTTTCCCCCATCCTGACTGGTGGGTAGGAAATTCGTATTGAAATATAGGAGCTATGTTTGAACTGCTTTGTGAGATTCTCCTGCAGATGTATCAGTTCTAGAGACCTGAGGAGGAAGTTTGGTTTTAAACCCAAGTTTAACCTTCTAACTAGGCACAGATATGAAAGCTATTCCTTGCTAAAGAATGCAATGATTGTGTAACCCAAAAACCCTTCTTCCCCTGTCAGAAAAATGGAATTGAGAAGAATCTAGGTATTGGCAAGATCTCTCCTTACGAAGAAAAGATGATAGCTGAGGCCATGACTGAGCTGAAAGCTTCTATCAAGAAGGGAGAGGAGTTTGTGAAGAGTATGAAGTGAAGAGCGGATAGGGAAGAAGAATTACAGTTTCCTTAATTTATTAAGGCATCATGTCACTTTAAAAGACTCCAGATGCAAAGCACGAGCTTTGATCGAAGTCACTCTGTATTAGTGTATTATCTGCTCTCAATTTGTCAATTGGAATTCTACTCATCAATAAAACAGCCTCCTGGTTTTTTCAGGGTACTCATTGTGAAACTCTCCACTGTGATTTCTGGCTTTCTAAAGCTGGAAACACTCTCATATATGGGCAACCGTATTTCAAAGATTACACTTTCAGGTTTCACCCATACTGCAACACCCAGTTATGCTGCCATTTGCCTACTTAATATTCACAAACACAAGATCAATTCTTTCTTCAAAGAAGGGAACACAGTAACATATGCAGAAGCTGATATGCACTCTGTAACTTCTTGAGCTCCTCTTTAGTCATATTTAGTCTCTGGGAAATCCTGAGGATCACTTCTGGAGAAACTTTGGGAGCTTCTTGAGTAAATAGTACACCACCCTCTCTAGAAGAGAGGCAAATGGACTTGGCCAGCTGTTGCAACAAGATATGCTCCAGTTAAATTTAAGAAGAATTTTCCCATTGCTTTGTAACATTCCATTCTGTAGCTGTATCCGGCTTCCCCTGCACAAATCTGCAGAACATCACCTCAAGCTTGGCCTTGCAAATCCCTTGAGCAGCTTCTTTGTAAAACTAGCAAAGCTCAGGCTACTGAAAATGGCCAGTACCCTCCATATCATTGTCACATGCACCACAATTGGTGGCAGACCCATAGACCCACCTAGTTCTAACCTCTGACATACAATACAACAAATGACTTCTAGCCACACAGCCTTTCCCTCATTTTACTAAAACCTTCATTTTAGAAGGCTTTTACTCGCTAGATGGCGCTGTTCTCCCATGGCTTGCATACTAGTGGTGGTCTGTTCTGTACAGCGTTGCTATATGCCACGCTGGATAGCATGCTCTTGTGAAGACAACAGTTATGTTGGAAGGTTTTATGAAAGGAGGAACTTCTCTGGTCAGGCTGCCAAGTCAATAGCCAGAAACTGGCTTCTGCTGCTAGTCATCCTGGGCCTAAACTTATGGAGAGGCAAAGAATACAGCTGAGAGGAAAGACTAGAAGTTAATGTGTGGCATTTCAGCTCTCTTGCAGGAGGATCCAAGTAATTTATCAGCACTACTCTCATTTTACACAGTTTAACTAACTAACCCAAGGTCTTGGCCAAGACTCAGTGGGAAAACTGACTGTGGAATTCTGATTTTTGTCCCCACTCCTGCTGTTACTGACTTGTATTACCATCGTGCCTCTGGCTCAAGTCATAGGCCAGGATTCCATCCTGCTAGCTGCTATACAAACAAGCTATAAATTAGTAAACTGCTGCTGTCTATAACCAAAATTAATAAGGTACTGTCATGGCAGTTGAATCAAATCACATACAGAGGTCTTGTCTACATGGGGCATTGACCAGCATTGCTATAGTTATACTTTGGTGGCAACAAGCTAAGCCATAAAAGGACACTTACTCCAAGTAAGTGTACGTGCTGATACATATACTGGTATAGTAATGCCAATAAATCTCTGGATAGGCAAACCCTGAGTCACAGCAAATAACATATGGCACTGGATTGGATGTACCTTCCCTTCTGTTTGCCTGGTCCTGCATCAGGCATTTCTTAGCCCCAGGGTGGGACTTGCTATGGCCCATGAGGCCTTTGGAATGCCCCTATGGTAATATGGGTATCTTGTTGGAAGGCATACTTAGCCTAAATGGGATAAATAGAAACTGGCTCTATTTAAAGCACGAGGTAAGGATCTCAATTCTTGTTTCCAGGGTTCATGAGCTTTCCTCTATTGCCTGCTTCTTCAGCATTCCTTGGTAAGATATAAAGCAGGTGTCACCTTTCCAGATGATTTCATACCCAAGAGAAAAGGCTGAAAGACACCTATTTGAGCACAGGTAGAGCGTGCATTTAGCTTTTTGCTATGACTTAGCTCCTAGTTTTGAGTAACTTCATTGTGTGGGACCTAAGGTCACAATTATCTGATCAGCTCTTTTGATGTTTAGGCTGAGGAGGGGATCATTAGTTAGAGAGCAGCTGAGAGTCCTTAAAAACCAGAACCAAAAAGGAAGTAATTAGTGATACTACAAATGTGCTGTATGGGATATTATCCTGTACAAACTCCATGGGGCTTGCCTAGATGAGCTGTGTTCTATTTTTGCACTGAAAAATTAGTGGTTAAAATACAAAGCAGTGAATTGAAACAGTCTTGAGTTCTGTGACGGAGGGCTTACCAAGCGAACTTTATGCGGACACCTGTTCAGGACTTCCATAATAGATGTCACATTTAGCTTAATAATACCTTGCTCTTATAAAACGCTTTCTATCAGGTCTCAAAGTGCTTCAGTTTTTTTTTAAATGTGTGTAGGGTCCCATTGTTGCTCTTGTCTTGTTTAGCAACCCCCAACTGATAGACGAGCTGACTTATCTTTAAATTGCACCCATGACAACGTCTGTTCCTACTTTGTTCTATATTTGGTGATGAGCAAGAAGGGAGAGTGAACTCAACCCTGATAAACCTGCAGCCAACGCACATGGGCAAATAGGGGAACAATGGGCTGTAGATTTCCCCAGAAGGGAGGGAGGCTTCAATCGTCCTGATTCTGTTGTAACTCCAAAAAGTCAGATTAAATCCCCAGGTAACAGTGACTGTTTGTAGTGTGGTAGCACCTAGGAGTTCCAGTCATAGACCAGCACATCGTGCTAGGTGCTGTATAAACACTGAACTAACAGACAGTACCTGCCCCAAAGAAGTCTATAACTACAATTACCTTGTCCAAGGGTCTAGTTTTAAGAATTCCTAACTCTTCAGTTAGAACTGTCTTGCCTGGTTTCTAGAGCTGAGTTCTAGGAGTTCCTAGTTCCATCTCCCTCAGATGTCAGCCAGCCCTATCTCCTTTTCCGTGTTTGTTTTGTGCATACGTGGTTTTCCCTCGTCAGGCCCCACTCATCATTGTATGTGGCTTGGGCTTTTGTTTTAGTGAATGTCGACTATCTTTTTCAGCCTTCTCTGCTCAGCTGGGGGTGCCAGCATTCTGCCACTCATGGGAGAGAGGGGAGAAAAGTGAATATTTTGCCCTTTTTCTCATTCAACTCCAGGGGAAGCAGCGGTGCTATTGGATGGGCATGATGGGCAGTTGTATGGGGTTGTATTTTAGTAATGCTGCCAGGTCTGCTCCCGTGATTCCACGATGGCATCAGCTGGTAACTGTTGCTATACGTGTTCTTGTATCATGCCTATCATTGTGGTATCTGAGCACCTGGCTTGTTGTGAGATCCTGCATCCACAGGAGACCTAGAATGCTAATGATAAGAATGTACAGCTCTCTCTTATAACATCAGAGGCAGGTAAAAGATGAAAACAAGCTCTGCAGTTGGTTTCTCCTCTATATTTCCCTTGGGGCAAGTTTTAATGTAGCTAGGATATCCTTCAGGGTTAACCCTTTAGTGAATCTTCCCTCTTAGGCTGTGGCAGGCTGGCAGGTGGATTTCTTGACCCTACAAATACATAAGTACATTGAACGTTAAAAGAGATCCCACTAATCTGAGAAATAGAACAGAACAAGCTGATCTTTATTATAAAGAAATGTAGAAGCTAACACATGGGAATTAATAATGGACTCTGCCAATCAAAGAGAGGAGACTCTTATCAAGGAACCAAATCCCCAGAAGAGATTTATGGGTAGTTGAATAACAAGTGGTGCCTGACCCTGATGCTGTTGCAAAGAACAACTAGTGCAGCTCTGGGCTATGTTTGCACTGGCACCTCTGCTAGATGATGTTCCATGAAGGAATATTGAGCTGATCTAGCTTGGCATTTTCCATGTTCCAATCCCTCTGCATTGATAAGGCTGCACCTGGAGTGCAATGCTGGGTTCTCTTTAAAAGGGATACTGAGAGACCAGAGACTAGCAACTGCAGGCCCTGAGAGTATGACATACCAGGAAAGAATAAATGAATTAAAACATGTCACCTGCAAAACATCACTATGGGGTGATGCTAATGATTTAGAAGGTAAAAGAAGCAGCCATTGGGCACTATTAATAAAGCAAGAGGAAGTGCATTAAAGGTTGAGAGTGATAAATTGAACTTGTATAGTAAAAAAAATGGATTGACAAAAGGACAATTGGGGAGTGGAGTGGTTTTACAGCTCAGACAAGCTGGTTAGATAATTATATGGAAAGCCTGGCACGAGTGTGTCTTGCGGAGGCAGGTGGCTGAACTTAACTCAGGAGGTCCCTGCCGTAATAGGTTGTTGTTTGAATAGGGGCTTCGTTTCCACCTGGAGCTGGTGAGCGGTTTGCTGAAAAGGAGGCTGCCTCTCAGACCTGCTCCTGTCTGATCTGATAGCAAGCGTGAGGGGGAATGCTGATAGGTGCACCCTTCCCGTGGGCTCCTCTATCCAAGGCTATGTTGCTCCTTGGCTATGTGGTGGCTACTTCTCTTCCTTTTCTTTCCAAGAGCTAAATCTGTTTGTTTTCTAGTACTAAGGACAAGTAAATGGGCTGTGGGTTGGGAAGGGATGGAATCTTCCCTCTGCCCACCACACCACAGCTGCTGTGCTTTGGGGTTGAGGGATGAGTTGTCTGGTGGTGGATCCACTCGGGCTTTCCCCTAGCCCTGCAAATCCTCATGCATGCTTGGCCATAGGGAGCATATTGCTCACCCTGGACTGGCTTTGCGCATCCCACCAACGTGTGCACACGCAGTGGGACTGCACTGGCCCCACTGAATTCTGGAGTCAGACCTTCCTTGGCCAGGGAGTGGTGATGGGAGGCAGGATTTACCTCTTGGAGCTGTGGTCAGTAAGGAGCAAGCGCAGCAGGAGGAAGCTGCACAAAGGAGAAAACCTAACAGGCATAGAAATTGCCAGACTCGATCAAACCTGAGGTCCATTAGCCCAATATCCTGTCTCTGACTGGCCAGCACGCAGTGTTTCACAGGAAAGTGAAAGAAATCCTGTCTTGTCCAGTTAGATGGTAAAGGCGTCAGGGCAGCGTAGTTGCTATTGTCATATACATAATAAAAAAGACTTCAGCGAACTTCTCTGAGCATAACCACCCTGGAAAAGCCTCCTGCCGTGGAAGAAAGTCAGGGAGAGTTGGGTGCTGAACTCCCGGAAATGCTTCAGAAAATCCCTCCCTTCATCGGAGCACTTCAGTGGTTATTAGCCAGGATGGGCAGGGATGTCATAGAATCATAGAATATCTGGTTGGAAGGAACCTCAGGAGGTCATCTAGTCCAAGCCCCTGCTCAAAGCAGGACCAATCCCCAATTTTTGCCCCGATCCCTAAATGGCCACCTCAAGGATTGAACTCACAACCCTGGGTTTAGCAGGCCAATGCTCAAACCACTGAGCTATCCTTCCCCCGGATGTGTCCCTAGCCTGTTTGCCAGAAGCTGGGAATGGGCAACACAGGATGGATCACTTGATGATGACCTGTTCTGTTCATTCCCTCTGGGGCACCTGGCATTGGCCACTGTCGGAAGACAGGACACTGGGCTAGATGGACCTTTGGTCTGATCCAGTGTGGCAGCTCTTACGTTCTTATGTTTTTCTCCACTGCAGCAAACCCTTCTTTATTACACCCAAATGGGAGCAAGCACTGGAGTGACCAGGAGATGGCAGCAGTGGCTGGCTTCTTTGATATTGTTCTTCTGCAAACAGCAGGAGCATTTGAGCCCAGGAACAATCAATAGCATTTCAGTGATATTTGATGGAAGGATTGGGGGTGGGGGGAACAGGCTGGCATTTGACTGCAGGATGAGCATTGGCAGAGCTGGCTGGACTCCCAGCTCCCAAAGAAGGAAGAATACTTCTGGGCCTTTGATGGCAAGAAGGACTTTACAAGGGTTGTAAAACGTCACTGCAGGATGTGTGGATTTGACACCTGCCCCCTTCAGACGGCAAAGCTGATGTTCCTGCAGTGGTATTTCCACTCAGTCATGTGCCCTTTGGTTTAGTGGGGCTTGCAGGTCAGACTGGGCTTTATTATGGATCATGTTTCAGTGCGTCATGCTTTATTCACCAACTTCAACAGGTTCCTTGTAAGATACTAGAGCCAAATCCATCTCGTAGCTCTTCGATAGCTCTTTTCCTCAGGAGATCTCAAAGTGCTTACAAAGGAGGTCAGTCTCATCACCCCCATTGTACAGATGGGGAAACCGAGGCACGGAACAGTGATGTGACTTGCCCAAGGTCACCCCGCAGGTGTATGGCAGAGTCACTCGACAGCAGTTAGGCCAATATTTCTTTGTGCTCCTCAGTCTGGCTGCAGCCCTCTGGTGTTTCTTATCTTTGATTGTAAGCTCTTTGGGCAGCAGCTTCTGGTTCTGTGTGTGTACAGCATCGTAGCACCTGGTCCATGACTGTAGGTCCTAGATGCTACGATAAAACAAACAAATCATCATAACAAGAGAGCCAGGACTAAAACCCAGATCGCCGTGCAGTGCCCTACCCACTAGACTACACTGCCTTCTCAGTCACATCTATCCAAACACATCCATGCCCAGTGTAACCAAGAAGAGAATTTGGCCCATAAGGATCCAGTTCCAATGGGCCAAATTCTACCCACTTATGTGAATTGGGTTGCACAGGGTGTAAGTCAAAGAGAGAATTTGCCCTAATGTTATTTGTATTACTGTAAGGTCAAGAGGCTACAACTGAGCCAGGGCCCCATGGTGCTGGGTGCTCTACAAACGCACAGCGAGAGACAGTCCCTGCCCTGAACACCTTACAGTGCAAATAGACAAGCCAAAGGAAGGATCATTCCCCCATGTTACAGGTGGGGAACTGCACCACAGAGAGACTAAGTGACTCGCCCAGGGTCACACAGGGAGCCAGTGGTAGAACCGAGTGTTAAACCTAGATCTCCTGAGCCCCATCCAGGCCTTAACTACGAGACTCTCCTTCCTCTCTGAGACCTAGTTTATCTTAAGGCTTCATGCACGCTGCGGTGTGGAGCAGAGGAAGTGGGGTATCGCCACTCGGAGCTGGGTCAGGAACATGTGGGGGGGGAGCGTTGACTTGTAATTGCTAATGCAGCAATAATAGCTCTTGTGGCCTATGTAGCTGGTGTCTGTTATGACTCTTCTACGGCCCCTTTATTGGGGGAAAGCCCAGCTTCCAAGCTCCAGACACAGCTGCCGTGTTTGTGTTCAAATGCCACCAGCTACAGACGAGTCACATACGCTGTGCTCTCTTCCATGAAGACCTTACTTGTGTTCTTTCTTGGGCTGTTGTTTTCTTAGCTTAAAATAAAGGACAGTGGTGCTGACAGCTCGTGCTTGCTTAGCGTTATATAAGCACCGCACAGACACTGGGCAGTCCGAGGTAGTATGGAACAAAAGGGGCTGGAGTGGCAAATTCATGCTACAAGTGCCGGGTTGCACAGCTGTACCTGTGCTGAACTCTGGCACGTTAAGTGATTACAAAGGAAGGATTACGTGAGCTCTGAGTGGTACTGAAATCTCCAGGAACAGGCGAATTCTCATTTCAAGTGGCTGATGTCCTTGCTGTCCAGGTCACCTTTCCGGGATGCGGGGGAAAGGAAGATGGTGGAGGAGAGAGGCCGCAATGTCAGGGAGAGAGTTTCACGTGTATAGTGGGGAAGAGAAGCCACCTAATCTGCAGTTGCTATAGTGCAGGGGCATTGTTTGTCAGTTTCTCTTAAGCTGCTCCACCTGGCACTACACAGCTTCAACTCACTACCTTCCATTCACTCTCCATGATTTACTACATCCCCGGGGAGCTCCTGCTTCCCGCCTGGCCTCTTTCAAGGCAGATTTGGAGCGCAGCGATGAGACAGGAGAGTCTGTTTGCATTTCCAGTGAAATCTGCCAATAAAGGACACCCGAGGGACAGCTCTTTACCTGGGTGCTGTAACAGATGGCTGCATAATGCCATGCAATTAATACACAGCCATGCCTGCAGGGGCTGAGATTTCACTGCCTGTTAGGAGAGGTTACTGCAGTTAGCAGGTGACTGTTAGCACAAGCTTCCCTGTGCTTGTTCCTCTCTAGCACCCACCATCCCAGGATCTCGTGGCCCTTGACATGGCCCTAGGAGGTAGGGAAGTATTAGCTGCATCTCACAGATGAGGCCCTGATTGTTGATCAAAGACACACAAGGAGTTTGTGGTAGTGCTGGGAGTAGACACAGTGGGGAATGTAGGGAGATATGCTGAGAGGGAGGTGATATCAAAAAAGAGTTTGCTCAGCGGGAGTCACTGCCTTTCTAGCCAGGTTAGGGAGACTCCCTGCCGTTCTCCCACACGTTCCAAAAGGGGCAAGTCGAACTGGTCCCGGAGGTGGTGCTCGCAGAGAATCTCCCAGAGCACAGGGACCCTGCCATTTGCTGGGAACTGCTGGTGTACATTGTCCAGGCGGAGAGAAATTAAGGCAAGAATTGGGTGCAGTTTTCCAGCTGACTCTGCTCAAGCGTCTCACATTTTAAGTACGTTTTTGGCCAGTATGAATGAGGGCTCGGCTCAGCTGCATGGAGAGACTTTGCAGAGTCCCAACAGTGGAGCTGATCGAGAATTTCCCAGTGCAAAGATGGTGCATTGAAAAATGCAGATTTGTCAGAACCCCAACATTTTGCAGGAGAGGGCTGGATTTGAGAAAACTTTTGTCTGGAAGGTTTCTTGGGGGTGTCTAGAAGAGCGTGCACCAGAAGAGCTACATGGCTAGAGTGCTCATGTGACAGGTGGAAGTCCTTCAGTCTCTTCTGTTGGAGATGTTCCTCTGGGTATAAATAATTGACTCTTCACTGGGCCAGTAAGAGACTCCACAGCCCACTAATTAGGTCACCTCGGACGCAGGAGGCCCAGATTCTGGTGCTTCTTCTGAATCAGGGAAAGCAGGGCCTTGAGCTAACTTGCCCTAACTGCTGGGCTATTAGCGCTTTGGGTATAGGCTGCTCTCTGTTTTTTTTGTGAAAAACTTTGAAAGGTCTTGGTTACATCTTGATGCAGACTGGGAAAATGTGTGAAATCTCACGGGAAACCCATTCCCCACCCAGCTGACACAACAGGGAAGTAGGAACAGGAACAGAACCCAGGAGTTCTGATTCCCCAGTGGGAACGTGCCCGGGTCACATTTCACTGTTAGACAAAACAATCCCATTTGGGCGGCTAAATCACTGCAGTGCCTGAAACCTCATCTGCAAGTGGGGGAGAGAGGGTGCTGGAACTGCTCCGTGGTTTCACAGCCTTTGTTAATGAAGCTACTCAATGGTCCACTAACCATCCCAGGGGCGCAGTCAATTTTTGTCCCAATAGGTGCTTCTGTGTCTCTTTCGTTCACAGCTCTGAATATATGTTTTCAGGGCCACCCCACTTCCTAATTACTGCTGTCTCACGAGGACCTTTTCAATTAGCCCATTTAGAGATTCCCCCCAAAAAGCCTCTTATCTCTGAATTCTCTGTAAATTATTCACTGTGCTTATTTAGGTTAAACTCTGCTGCCGAGGGGGAGTGGACTGTGCAAAAGTTCCCTGTCTCCTTGCCAAGTAACTCAGGGCATCCCCAGATCTTTCTAAAAACTTTGGCATTATCCCACTTTTCCAGCCCTCCCAGGGGTTCAACCCCAGTGCAAACTCCACACCCCCAGACTGACAGGCCCCAGGGAACAGAGCCCTCTTCTCTTCATCCACGGACTAGGCATAGTTAGGCAGCTACAGCACAGGCTTCCCCTTGAAACACATGCCAACCTTGCCCACTCCTTGGGGTTAGAATGAAAAGCAGGCAGGCTGGCTCCTTGGGCCCTTTGCCAAGTTTCCCATGGATGGAGGGAGGTTGAACAGTTATCTATGGGATCAGGTGGGTATACAGCCATCAGGTGAAAGCAACTAAGATGGGTTGGATTTGAACCAGCATCCTCAGCTCGGTCAAGCTATGAATTAGAGGCCATTAGTAACTACCTGAGCCAGACAGCCCTCTGGTGGACTTGCTCAAGAACATAAGAACATAAGAATGGCCACACTGGGTCAGACCAACGGTCTATTTAGCCCTGTATCCTGGCTCTGACAGTGGCTGGTGCCAGATCTTCAGGAGGAATGAACAGAACAGCGATCATTGAGTGATCCATCCCCTGTCACCCAGTCTGGCAGTTGGCGGGGTTAAAAACACCCAGAGCATATGGTTGCGTCCCTGACCATCTTGGCTAATAGCCATTGATGGACTCATCCTCCATGAACTTGCCTAATTCTCTTTAGTTCCATTTATACTTTTGGGCCTCACAACATCTCCCAGCAATGAGTTCCGTGGGTTGACTGTGCGTTGTCTGATGAAGTACTCCCTTGTGTTTGTTTTAAAGCTGCTGCCTGTTAACTTCATTGGGTGACCCTCGGTTCTTGTGTGCTGGGAAGAGGTAAATAATACTTCCATATTCACTTTGTCCCCACCATTCCTGATCTTATAGACCTCTCTCATATCCCCCCTTAGTCATCTCTTTTCTAAGCTGAACAGTCCCAGTCTTACGAATCTCTCCTCATGTGGAAGCTGTTCCATCCCCCTAATCATTATGTTGCCCTTAAGCGTGTGAGGTCTTGGCAGTTCAAGCCACCTCTTACCTTGCAAGCGCGCAAATTCCAGAGCAGCCGCAGCACCAACAGGGAGAATCTTGCATTCACACATGACCTGAGAACAACACAGAGGAACCCAACTCCTACCGCACATTTTGCATGTAGGCGAGTCACCGGAGCGAATTCTCCTGGGCAAATGAAGGGACAGTTGAGCAGCATTGAGGACAAGGGAGCTGTGCTCTCTCCGGAAGCTGACTCTTTGCCATGCTTCCCCCGGGCTCATGCTGTTTGCACATGTATTTACTTCCCTGCAGAGATCCTTCCCTACAATAAGTGCTATTGTCATCCCGACTAGTGGCTGGGAAAGGGCACAGGTGTGTGTACACATTAGCTAGGTTGCTCCTGCTGCTGGGGGAGTCTTGGAGCAGCGTGGAGGAGACAAAACTCTCTCTCCAGAAGTGCTGTAAGCTGAAGGGACCAGACCAAAGCATGCCGAGGAAGCACTGATTTCAGCTGCAGTTGTGCATACCCGGCACTTTCTAAATAAGGCCCCACTGGCCAGCTGTTCCAAAGAGCTCCACACCCACCATCGAGCGATTTCCCCAAGGTCATGCCAGAGACAGGGATTAAACTCAGGCCAGTCCAGTGCCTGAATCACGAACCATCCCTAAGAACTTTGCCCCCGAGCCCTAGTTCTATAGGAGCAGAAAGCATTGGTTGGAACAACAAAGGCGATAGCCTGTGAACTGAACACAGGGCAGCAGGCTTGGCCTGTTTTCCTGTTCACTCGGGCCCACAAATACAGTTCGATTCAAGGTTCTGTCCCATTTCCAGCAGCCTCCCAAAACCTTGTGGTCCTTTCTCCATGCCGCAGGGCCGCTGAAGTGACAGACCAGGGGTAAGTCTGTGTCAAATGGTGAACTCCATTTTATTGGACAGACACCACTGATTGTCACCTTCACTCTGTATTGAAGCCTCCGTGTTGAAGAAGACGTCTGATGGGTGGGGTTGAGAGCCTGGCTAACCTGGACAAGCCAGTATATTCTCGACACTGTCCTGCTAGGGATTAGGGAGACGTGCAGGAGGCTAGCAGTGTGACAGCTCTCAAGGCCCATTGATTCTGACTGTCTCTCAGCTGCCAGCCCATCCACAAGAAGGAGCCTGGCTCGGGGAAGGAGCTGCAGTTCCCCAGCCGGGGCACGTGGCCAAAGGGGTTAGAGACTACATGAAGGGAGAGCGCTCTCTGTGAAGAAGGCTGACCGCTGCCACGTGCGAGCAGGCCAAGCCAAGAAGATAAGACGGGTTGCTTGGTCTAAAGACACTGGCCAGGCCTCAGACTGACAAGAGGGCTGAGATCAGACTGCACTAAAGAGGCTGTTTGTTATAGCCCACAGCCTGGGACTCTCTGGGGCTTTCAAGAGTAAAGTGAATGTCGTTCAGAAATCCCTTGGCTAAGCCTGCGTTCCTTGCTTGCCTTCTGCCCCGTCCTTGAAGGGGTGGAGAAGTGCAGAGGGCCCCCAGCAAGGGGGAACACTGGGGGGAGCATGCATAAGCAAGGGGGCAGGGAAGGCACAGGTTCTGGGGGCTGAGGCGGCTGGATTTTGGGGACCTGCTGCTCCCCAAGAAGGGTGTCAGACATAGGGGCTGCCCCTGGGAATGTGCCTGCGTGACCCAGAGCTAGGCGCAGTGCTCAGTCGCTGCCCAGACCCAGCCGGGGGGGAGGATAGCAGCACATGGGTTCCTGCCGTTGGATCCACTCACAACCGCCTGGTGTCTGTGCAGAGAGGGGGAGCAAGTCAGCTGACTGCCGGCCCCTGGCTCTCGGCTGGAACACAACGCTTTATCTATCAGATCAATACCTGCCTCTGTAATTACACGGAGCCTTCCGAGGCAGACAGCCAGACCCTTCACTGCCATAGTGCTTTGTAATTAATCCCTTGGGACGCCTCACCTGCACACGAAGGGCTGAATGTTACATTATTATTTGTTTGTATTCTCAGCCGGCCTAGGAATCTCAGCCCTGGACCAGGACCACGTGGTGCTAGGCGCTGTACAAACAAAGGACAAAAAGACAGTCCCTGCCGCAAGAAGCATCATCCTTGAGTCTCCTGCCACCCCAGATTCCTCACCCCACCTTACCTTACACAAATCCCCCAATTCTAGGGGTTATTTATTACAGTAGCACCAAAACGCCCCCAACTGTACTGGGTGCTGCATAAACACATAGGGAGAGACCTGCCCCATCAAACTTACAGTCTAATTGGACAAGGCAGATGCAGGGTGAGAGGTAAAACAGGCCCAGAGAGTCACTTGGCCAAGGTCCCCTCCCGCAGGCTAGTGGGAGCCCAAGTGTCCTTTTCCCCATCTAGTGCCCCAGCCACCAGGACATGCTGCCAGCCATGGTGCCCCCCCGCCCCCCACACCTGTTCACCTCACTGCTGCTGGGGAGCAAGACAGCCTGGTTCTCCTACTGCTCCCATGGCTGCAAATCAAGAGTAACTCCT
Organism: Chelonia mydas; assembly: GCF_015237465.2. Taxonomy (NCBI): domain Eukaryota; kingdom Metazoa; phylum Chordata; order Testudines; family Cheloniidae; genus Chelonia; species Chelonia mydas. The sequence continues at coordinate 19,594,712 of NC_051257.2, read as the reverse complement.
CTGCGGGCAATGAAGTTAAACTGCGGTGAGAGGAGAATCAGGCTCAAACCCCACCCCAGCTGGGGGCTGGAGGGGGGTTGGCAGTCAATGGGGTTTGTGTTTCTGAGTTAGCCCTAGCCAGGGATACTCAGGCCTGAATTTTCAGAAGGGCTCAGTGCCCACAGTCGGGGCCGGGCCTTCAACTGCTCAGCACGTTGGATGCTGCAAGAATCTAGCCTCCAGTGTCCCAGTGGGAGTGGCTGGGAGCAGAGCCCACCTGGAAATTCAACCTCTATTTAGGCGCCCCACTGGGAGCTGAGCACTTGGAAATCTGGCTCGAAGGCTCTGACCCAAAGTGCCGGGATGCCAATGGGAGCCTTTACAGCGGCTGCAGTGGGCTTTGAATCAGGCCATGACTAACTTACCTGAGGTTACACTTGTGGGGTGTAAGGGAGAAATCAAAGCCAGATGACCAATCTCAGTCCCAGACCGAGTTTGCCAGACCTGCCTTAGCCACAGAGCCACCTCGCTCCTACTTTGCCTGTCTTCCAAGCACCCGTCAAACTTTCCCACTGGTTCCTTTGTCCCAGAGGGGACGTCTACCGCAGCTGGAGGGGTGATTCCCAGCTCATGCAGATGTGCAGGGACTAGCTCTGATCCAGCTAGCGCCAGCATGGGCAGCGGCTCGGGCTAGCTGCCTGAGTGCAGTCCCGCCCGGCCCCCTGGGTATGTGCTTGGATGGCTAATCTGAATCGCCACCAATGCTGCTATTTTGGGATGCTAGTGTGAGCAGGCCTAGTGCATGTAGGTCTACCCAAGCTGGGAATCACATCTCCGAGCTGCTGTGTAGATGTACCCATAGTTATAGTCCCCAAGCCTTGGTGCGTGCACCGGGGTGGATCTGCCTGTCTGGCCGCTCCAGTATGGAACATTGCTTGGCTTCTCTTCCGTTTGCGGACATTCCTGCTCTCTCATTACCATCTGCTCCTGCTAATACTAGGTCACTGAGCAGCCAGGAAGTCAGGGCTGGGCTTTAATCAACAGGATGACTCCTTTGCCCCTCTAACGCTGCACACCTCGAGTTTCAATAGCTGCTATTTCAAGCCACCCTTTCTTGTGTCTCCTGAACCTCATGGAGCTTTTGAATCACAGTATGAATCTTCTCAATTAGACCCTATTCTGATGCCTTCCCCACTTGGGTTTCCTTTAATTATTTATTGCATTTTTCTTCCCCTCTGTATCCTTGGTTTCTTTCAAGTGATTATTTTCTTCCGTTTCCCTTCAGCTGTGGCTCTCCCTGCTTCGCTGCAATTAATGTTCTTTCTCCTGAGTTGTTTTTATCTCACTCTGCCTTTTGCTCTCTGCAAGATCTCTCTGTTCATGCAGCTAGCGCAGCTGGACTTTTTGCACAGCTTCTCTGGCCTGCCTCAGTTCTTCCTTGGGATTTTTTTCCCCCACCCCAAACACTTGTTCTTCTTGGTCTCTTAGGGTTTCTTCATGGCTTTTTCCCTCATCTACACTACATTGATGGAGCATCTCTTCTCTTCTCTTCTCTTCTCTTCTCTTCTCTTCTCTTCTCTTCAGGTTCTTATACTTCTTACAGATCAATGTCTGCTCTTACCTAGCCTTTCTTTTCTGAATTCTTCCACTCCCAGGGAACTGACTTAAAGTCAAGTAACCTTTCTCCTGTACCTACCTAGGATTGTTAATGTCATTACTCCTGAGGGCATTCTGCGCCAAAAAATTTAAAAATTCTGCTCACAATATTTAAAAATTCTGAAAAATTCTGAAAATGTTATTTATTTGTTAAATAAATGTGGCAGCTCCAGCATGGCATTGGGGAGCACAGGGTACTGGCTGCACAGAGGTTGGAGATCACTGTGCAGCTCCCCGCGGGACATGGACTCAGCGGTGAGGCTGCACCCAACCCTGACACAGTGCAAGGACTGGGTCTGCCCCAGAAACACCCCAGGGCCCTGCCCCTCTGTGCCAGGTGCACCAGCTGTGGGCAGGCAAGCTCAGCAAGGCAGGATTCAAGTGTGGGGGATCCAGGTATGGGTTGAGAGGGTTCTGTGTGGGGCAATCTGAGTGTGGGTGGCTCAGTGGGGGATCCAGGTATTTGGGGGGGATCTGGATGCACAGGGTCTTGTTGGGGGGTTCTGGGTGCAACAGTATTAGGACTCTGCAGGGGGATCCAGGTGAAGTTGGTTGCGGCTCAGTGTGGGGGGGTGTCTGGGTGTGGGGGGGATAGAGCTCGGCAGGCGGGCATGGGGGGCTCAGTGGAGGGTCCAGATGCAGCTGGTTGGGGCTTGGTGGGGTGGGGATCTGGGTGTGGGTGGCTCGTCAGGGTGGTCCAGGTGCAGGGGTATGGGGCTCATTGGGGAGGGGGGTTCTGAGTGTGTGGGGAGGTGAGGCTTGGTGGGAGAGTCTGAATATGAGGGGGTCTGGATGCACAGGGGTTGGGCGGATGGTGGAGCAGCTCCCTGTACAGGGATCCCTCCCCCTGCAGCTGAGGAACGATGGGTGCAGGAAGGGGGGGGAGTTTGCAGAGCTTCTTTCAGCCGGGGGAGAAATCTGGGGGTGGGTCTGACCCGGCCCCAGATGCCCTGCAAGGGAAGGGAAAGTCCCGTCCTCCCCAGCCGAGCTGGGAATCTATTGGGAAAAGGCAGAACAAGAACCAATGGCTGGAAGTTGAAGTCGGACAAAGTCCATTTAGAAATTAGAGACAAAAGTGCGGGGGATTAACAATTGGAGCAAACTCCCAAGGGAAGTGGTGGATTCTCCAGCAAATCAAGATTGGAGGCCTGCTGACCGGGCTGCTAGAAGTCCAGTTGGTGACGCAGTGGGGCAGGGCTACGGCAGGCTCCCTGCCTGGCCGGGGTCCGCGCTGCTCCCGGAAGCAGCCGGCTCTGAAGCTCCCATTGGCTGGGAACTGTGGCCAATGGAAGCTGCGGGGGCGGTGCCTGTGGGCACCGCAAGTGTGCAGAGTCCCTGGCCCCCTCCGCCTAGGAGCCGGACATGCTGCTGCTTCTGGGAGCCACCTGAGGTAAGCGCCACCTGGCCGGAGCCTGAATCCTGCACCCCCTCCCATACCCCAACCCTCTGCCCCAGACCTGACCCCCCTCCCGCACCCCAGCCCCCTGCCCCAGTGCTGAGCTCCCTCCCACATATTGAACCCCTCAGCTCCAGCCCGGAGCCCCCTCCTACACTCCAAACCCCTCATCCCCAGCCCCACCCCAGAGCCCACACCCCCAGCCAGAGCCCTCACCCCTCCTGCACCCCAACCCTCTACCTCAACCTGCAGCCCCCTCCCGCACCCTGAACCCCTCATTTCTGGCCCCACCCCAGAGCCTGCAGCTGGAGCCCTCACCCCCCGGCACCCGAACCCCCTGCCCCTGCTGGGTGAAAGTGAGTGAGGGTGGGGGAAAGCGAGTGACGGAGGGAAGGGGGATGGAGTGAGCGGGGAGGGGGGGCCTCGGAGAAGGGTTGTGGCCTCAGGGAAGGGGCGGGGCAAGGGTGTTCGGTTTTTGTGCGATTAGAAAGTTGGCAACCCTAGCGCTAGCCAACCCCAAGTTACTGGGCTCCACACTGGCGACTAGCTGAAATGTAATGCCCTGTGCTATGCAGGAGGTGCAGATGTAATGGTCCCTTCTGGCCATGAAGTCTACGGCTCTATGAATGTCTGTGTATTATACTGGCAAAGCACGGCTAGTGTGCCCACAGCTTTACGGGCAGTACACACCTTTGCTGGGATAGCTTAGTCTGGCGTCCTATCGAGCAAAACAAGCTACACTGGTAAAAGCACAATTTTGCCAGTATGGGGCATCTCCACTTTTGTACAGCTCCTAGCACAATGGGGCTCTGGTCCATGACCTAGGCTGTACCACAACACAAATAATAAATGTACTAGGGGCTTTTATCGGCCCAGCTGTGTCAGTCAGGGCTCATGCCTTCTCACACCCCAGCTGTCATAGCTATGCCGGCAGAAATCTGTGGTGAAGATCTGGCCTAAGATACGCCTCATTCTAGATACTTACCATGATCATGGGGGACAGATAGCCGAGTGCCTCACAATCCCTCATGTATGTAGCCTCACAACGCCCTTGGGAGGCAGGGAAGTGCTGTTATCCCTTTTGTGCAGAAGGGGAAACTGAGGCACAGAAGGGGTATGTGGCTTCCCCATGGCTGCACAGTGACCCAAAGTAAGTCTGGGCTAGAACCCAGTCTCTCTGAGTCAAACCTTCTCCACACATGCAGGTGATTCTGCTTTAATTATACTGGTATAGTGAACGAGGTACAATCCCCTCTTGTGAATGGTCTCAGATCAGTACAAAGGTGTTTATCCCCATATGAAAGAGACAAGGTGGTGAGGGAATATCTTTTATTGGACCAACATTTGTTGGTGGAAGGGACAAGCTTTCAAGCTTTTTTTTATTCTAGTATGGCTGTTCACTCATGGGAAGGGGAATGAGCTCTGTGGATTGGTGTAACTACATCCACACTCGCGGTTGTCCTGGTAGATCAGTAAAAAATCACACCCCTAACTGACCTTGTTATGCTGGTACAAAAGCTGTGCGCAGCCCAGGCCTTAAACCCTCCATTAACCACTAGGCCATGCTGCCTTCCCTTCCTTTATGTAAACACAATAGGTGTCCCCTTGAGTCTAACTGAAGTGTGTGTTTGAGAACACACTGCCCTCCGCGGGCTGGTCCAGCACTGCAGCCCAGCAACGCTTTGTGCTGAAGTTGGGTATTTCCCCAGAGATGCTGTGCGGGGAGCTGCCACAGTGAAAATGCTGCAAGAAGCCCAGGTGCTGTAATATTCCAGGTGCACCTGGGTGGAAAAGCTGCCGAGCCAGTTCCTCTCTCCTCCTATTTGCCTTGGAAGGGCGCCTGATCAATTATTCAGTGCTGCAGCCCTGCCAGGTGGTTATAAAAAGATCGCTGCCGAGCGCAGGGCGAAGTGCCCACCCCGGGGACGCCGGCTCGCTGTCTGTCTGGGCTCACTTTCACTGTTCTGCTACCGGAATTCACACGGCAAAGGAACGATCCACGAGGCAGGTTCTTCCCACGATAGGGCATCTGCTCTCGCTCAACAGAAGACATAGACGTTAGTGACAACAGCAGGGGGAAAAGAGAGCAGCAGACTTTTGCAGAGAGGCGGGGTACGGCGTAAAGGAGAGTGAAAGGCAGCGAAACACAGTCGGGCTCCCCCGGGCCTCTAGTCATCCTTATTTTGCTGAACGAAAGCCAGCAAGGTTGTGTGTTTTCTCTCCCCTCCTCTGTCCCCTGTGACTCCAACAGCAACTCAGAGAAAGCGCTCTTAATGCCTTACCTCCAAACAACGCCACCTCCATCCTGCTGGGCTGATTCCTGGATGCTGCAAATAAAAGAAACAGTCCGCTCCCCTCCCGCCAGATTTCTCTCTCATGGAGACACCTAGTCAGAGGGCAGCTGGTGCTCACTGTGTCCGTGTGTCACAGAGAGGCCTGGCTGGGTTCGACTGGGAATATGAAGGTTGATTTTTGTCCCAGAGGCCATGTCTACACTAGGGGTGCTTCAGTGGTATCAGAATACTGGTACACTGTACTAGCAAAGCTCTTCTAGTGTGGACGCAGCTATACCGGCAAAGTATAGGGACTTCTGCACTAGGGACTTCTACCGGCACAGCTGTGTTGGTCAGGGGATCTCACTTCTTCACCCCTGACTGACCCAGCTAGGCCAGCAGAAGTGTGTAGTGTAGATGTGGTCAGAGAATCTCCCCATCCCTCCCCTTCCTGTCCATGGAGAATGCTTTTCTTGGTTACAAAGTCGAGACCTGAACAAAACCTGCTGGATCCAAACACTTCACCATTGGGGGACCAAACAGCAAATGTGAGAAATCGGGACGGGGGGTGGGGGTGAATAGGCCTTCTATAAGACAAAACCCCGAATATCAGGACTATCCCTATAAAATCAGAACATCTGGTCACCCTAGGGGTGTCTGAAATCCTAACCCAGATCCACATTCTACGCCTGGCCTCCCTTCTGTATGGGGCAAATGCTTCTACAGGCTGGGTTAGAAACTCCAGCACGGCCGCCTCCCATAGCCCGCTGCAACAGCCCACACACGCACGTGCTTAACCTCCCCACCAGTTGCCTTGCGCTCCTCATCGTCCCTGTCCCTGTCCTCATGTTGCCAAGTTCTGCCAGACCCTGGGAGATGCTGAGCCCCTACAGCGTCCACTGCTGGGGCAGGCAGCTCTCAGGATCCGGCCCTTAGAATGTCAAATCTTTGGCCCAGGGACTTTGTCTTTTTCTTTGCAAAAGGCCTGGTTCTTTGGCCCTTCCCTCCGTTACTTTCAGACTCACCCCTTCTCTACCCGCCCCCTGCCGCTTTCTTGTGCTGAAAGAGGGAGCGGGTACACGGGAGGGCCTGGGTACCAGATCCCACTCGTTGCGGAGGGCTGCTGCCCGTGCTTACCCATGTGCATCTTCCATTTGCAGGCAATAGCCTTGCAGGATCTGTCTGTGCATATTCAGAACAGGCATCTGCTAGAAGCTAGGGGCCAAGATCCTGCCACCTGGGCTCACACTGAGCAATACCCTCACTCCAGGAGTCAGATTGTGCTCTGGGCTGGCCAGGGGTGTCAGGAACCCTTCACCCCTCAATGGCCCAACACATCCTTTCCAGTCTGTGGGTCTGGGTGTACGGCGGTAAGCAGGTGCTACACAGGCAGGTGGGCAGGGAGATGGGGAACGGCTGGCCTGGCTGTGCCCTCCCCCAGTGTGCCAGCACGGCGGGAGGAGAGCAGTAACTTGCCACCTGCCTGGGGCCAATCCCAGGCTACTGCCCCCTGGAGCAAGGAGAGGACAGGGCGTGGTCGTGCTCAGCACCAGCGAGGCTGATGGCATGGGGCCCGAGAGCGGGTGAGCCAGCAGGAGCACCCTGGCAAGGCCGCGGATCTAGTGGCCTGAAGCCAGACGACTGTCGCCCTGCCTGTCCCTTCACCCTGTCTGGCTGTAAGATACACAGCCTGCACAAGCTGAATTCTCCCCGGTCCCTAAAAGAGCAATTAGAGAGAAGAAGGGGGAAGGCTGGCTGCGGTGCTGAAGCCAGCCCTTGTTACTGATGCACAGTTAAGCACACTGGGCCAATTTTCTCCTGGGTGTGACCCCACGAAGTCGATGGAGTTTAGCGAGGGGTGAGTTTGGCCCATTGTTTATTTTGTGTGGGTGCTGTGAGGCTGGTGCCTCGCTTCTGCAAATCCCAAGACCTCAGAGCCAGCCTTGTGGGTTCCCCAGGCTTGCTGGCACCCGTGGGTGCTTTGTGCACACTTTGCCTGAGGAGGCGGGGGCCGAACCCAAGAGTCTAAGCATGCTTTCTCCTGGGGGAGGGGGATGCTTTGTGGTGGGGTATGTACCCCCCACTGGCAGAGAAAGAGTTAATGGGAGCCAGAGCACAATTAGTGCACTCAGGTGCACCTGCAGGGCAGGCCTGACTCAGCTGAGGAATCCCTGGCTGGCTGAATTAAGGCTGAGATGAGCAGGGGGACTGGAAAAGGAAGGACTTGAGGACAGTAGAAGAGAGGCAGGGGGAGAGTAGGTATTGGGGCTCTCTCCTGAGAGGGGAGCTCTAGGAGAGACCCTAGGAAAGGACAGGAGTGGAGCAAGCTCCAGTGGTGAGTCCAGGCACCATGAAGCTGCTGGGGTTGGGGAACAGAGGGGTACAGCCCCAGAGAGCTTGGGGAGAGGAAGACAAGGAGCCAGCCCTCCAGCGAGAAAGCCAAATAATGCCTCCCTAGGCACTGGAGCAGGAAAGAAGTCCCCAGAACCTGGGGTGGGGTGAAGAGTCTTGGGGCCCAGCCCAGGCTTCCTGTGGCAGGCAGCTGTGGAATGCTGGCCTCTGGGGATGGTGAAGTGAAAGCCCCCTGATGCAAGGGAGATGGGCTGAGAGCCTGCTGTGAGGTGGTGGTTGTTTTGTGGGACTCTGTTACCCCAGAAGGGGTGGGACTGAAGGTGACATGGGCCAAGTCCTGAGAAGAAACAGCCCAGTCTGGATTGCTGGAGGAGAGCCTGCTACGCTGTGCCGGCCATGAGGGGATACAGCAGCTGGTGAGTCACTCTCCTACACGCTTACTGACCGTGGGCTAGAGCAGTGGTTCTCAACCAGGGGGGACGCGTACCCCTGGGGATATGCAGAGGTCTTATAGGGGGTACATCAACTCCTCTTGATCTTTGCCTTGTTTTACAACAGGCTACCTAAAAAGCACTAGTGAGTCGGTACAAACTAAACTTTCAACAATGACCTGTTTATATTGCTCGATGTACTAGATGCTGAAATGTAAAGACAATCTTTATTATTCCAATTGATTTACCTTATAATTATATGGTAAAAAATGAGAGAGTCAGTAATAGCATGCTGTGACACTTTTACTTTTATGTCTGACTTTTGTAAGCAAGTAGTTTTTAAGGGAGGTGAAACTTGGGGGTACACAAGACCAATCAGACTCTTGAAAGGGGTACAGTGGTCTGGAAAGGTTGAGAGCTACTGGGCTAGATCCTCCACTGGGGCAAATCAGCTTTGCTCTATTGATTTCAAAGGGCTGATGGCACCGATGTCAGCATAGCTGGGCTGATTGATGCCAGCTGGGGATCTGGCCCAGTGCATTGTGGTTTATAGGCATTGCTGGGCCAGCTAGCTGGGTATATCCTCCATATGTGATAGGCCTGATCCTGAGGGGTGCTGAGCCCTTAACCTCAATAGGAGTTAGAGGTATTCAGCCCTGCTCAGGATCAGGCACTAAACTGTTCTGGTGAAGGCTGTAGGCTTGACTGTTCATCACTCACATCTGTGTTTACACCAGCGTAACTCCTCTAATCTCCATGGACTCCCTCCTGGCACTCACCGGGGTGAGCATGCGGAAAGCCAGACCCTATTGCTGCGATGTGACTGGCGTGAACTCCCCCAGATCCCATGCCCTCTGCTAGCTGTGTAGCAGAAGCTCGCTGCAGGGAGAGAGCCCAGATGGAGTGGGTGGAGCAGGCAATGGGATTCTCTGGGGATGCTCAGTGCTGTTTAGGAAACCCAAGCCCCGGAGTTGGGGTCAGTGACCACTTCGGTCCATGTTTGGCTGGCGCACCGCTCACTTCTGCGGCTCTGAATGCGTGATGGATTTCTTGCTTTAGAACCCATGGCGTGAGAAGGAAATGCAAGTGTATTTTTGCTACACAGCTAGGAAAATGCCTGACTAGCATGAATCAGCGGGTATCCCAGTGGGCTAAGGGGTTCTGAAACTGGGGATCATGACCTCTCAGGAGGTTGTGGGGGTCATGAGCTGTCAGCCTCCACCCCCAATCATGCTTTCCCCTGGAGGGGGGAGAGAATGGCTCCCATTAACTCTTTCTCTGCCAGTGGGGGATACACACACCACCACAAAGCAGAGAGCAATTGGTGCACATGCAGGGTAGGCCTGACTCAGCTGAGGAATCCCTGGCTGGCTGAATTAACTCTGCTTCACCTCCAGCATTTATAATGGTGTTAGTGGTTTTTAATTGGTAAGGGGTGTTGCACTCAGAGGTTTGCTGTGTGAAAGGGGTCACCAGTACAAAAGTCTGAGAACCACTGGGCTAAAGGAACCTGAGATGGAGCTCTTGAATCCTAGTCGGAAAGGGGTTTACTTACAATGCAGAAAGGGCAGGTATCATCCAAGCACATCTCTGTATGTTAGGCCTGGGAGTGATGATGACCGTAGGCCCGTATAGCGGCTACCATGGCCGTGTTCTATTGACACTGTGTTGTCAGTGATGTAGGTTCTTGATGATAAAAATCACTGTATTGAGTGATTCTGCTCCAAGACTCATGAATACATGCTTAAAAAACTTAAAGGAAGTTCCTAGCCCGCATGACTGGAGAATAGCTTAAGAATAGGAGGCAGAAGGGTCCTGTGGATTGGGTGTGAGCTTGGGACATCTATGATCTTCCTGTGTGACCTAAAACAAGTTACTTGGACCCAGATCCGCGAAAGTATTTAGGGCTCCTAACGTCCGTCACCTTAGTCTCGCGGTTTCTCAGTGCCGCCTCTGCCCAATGGGGATAATGCACTGCCCTTCCTTGAAGAGAAATGCATTCAAGATTGTGAGGCTCTCAGGTACGATAGTAATGGAGACCCTACAAGTGCCGTGGATAGAACATGGCTTGAAGGCTCAAAATCCAGATGCCGAAGACAAAACCCTCATTCTGGGGGCCTGAGTCCTAGGGTTTGCAATATTGCCAACCCTCAATTGTTCAGTAGTGGAGAATCACAATCAGTTAGTGTCTGGTAACTCCAGGGTGTGTGGAGGGGGAGACACAGGCCAGCTCCTGGTCCCTGACCAAAATGGCTCCACCCAGGAAGTGGGGACAACCCACATTGGATCCTGCCCATAAAAAGCTCCTTCCCCTGCAATACAAGTGGCTTCAGCTCCCTCTAGAGAGGCTGAGAAGTGGGGAAACTCACTGAGAACTCTAGTTTGGCACCAGGCTCTCTGGGTATGTCTGTACTGCAATGTGAGCTTGGGCTCAAGCCTAATCCGCATTTGCATTTACACTGCATTTGTGCTGTCCCAGGACCCTACAAGGCTGGAGGGTCCAAGCTCAAGTTAAGCCAAGACCCAGGGTCCAAGCCCTATTGCTTTGCAGTGTAGACGCAGCCCAGCTTGACTTGGGTCCCAGGAGTCAGCCAGAAGTATCCCACAATGCCATGGGATGGCTTCCTTAGTCCTCTCTCTTTCTCTTCCCCCCAAATCTGCAATCCACTCTATTGAAAATGGAAGTCCCCTACCCCCACTTTTGCGAACAGCAGCAGCAGTAACCCATTCTCTTCTGATCGCTGATCTGTGAACCTCCGGGTTTGCAATGGAGAGTGAACCCATCAAGCTTTCTGCAAAACAAGCTGCTTCAGACTTCCTGTAACATGCAGGGCAGGCGGTAAAAGTTTTCCCACAGTCCTAGGGCTACAGCAGCCATGTGTTGTGGGGTTGGCGCCAGGGACTCTGGGATACAGTTTCTTTGACGTGGGTCTGTGCACTACAGAGTGGATGCCAGAGCCCTTTAATGTAGGGTTAAAATGCAATGTAGACGCTCCAGCCGTAACATGGGTCAGCTGGCTCGAGTCCCGCGAACTGTGAGCTTGCGTCGCAGTGTGGACAGACCCACCATTGACTGTTTGGCAATGTCTACACTTAAACCACTACAGCAGCCCAGCTCGGTGCTTCAGTGGAGACGCTGACCGTGATGGCAGAGGTTCTCCCAGTGGCACAGCTAATCCACCGTCCCCGAGAGGAGGTAGCTAGGTCAATAGAAGAATTCTTCCATCAACCTAGCCCTGTCTAGACCGGGCCTTGGGTCAGCTTAACTACGTCCTTCAGAGGAGTGAAGTTTTGGAAGGGAAGCAGTGGGGGCAAAAGATCTATCTGGCTTTAATATTAAACTCGATAAGTTTATGGAGGAGATGGTATGATGGGATAACATGATTTTGGTAATTGATCTTTAAATATTCATGGTAAATAGGCCCAATGGCCTGTGAGGGGATGTTAGATGGGGTGGGTTCTGAGTTACTATAGAGAATTCTTTCCTGGGTATCTGGTTGGTGAATCTTACCCGTATGCTCAGGGTTTAGCTGATTGCCATATTTGGGATCAGGAAGGAATTTTTCTCCAGGGCAGATTGGAAGAGGCCCTGGAGGTTTTTCGCCTTCCTCTGTAGCATGGGGCACGGGTCACTTGCTGGAGGATTCTCTGCTCCTTGAAGTCTTTAAACCACAATTTGAGGATTTCAATAGCTCAGACGTAGGTGAGAGGTTTTTCGCAGGAGTGGGTGGGTGAGATTCTGTGGCCTGCGTTGTGCAGGAGGTCGGACTAGATGATCATAATGGTCCCTTCTGACCTTAATATCTATGAATCTATGTGGATTTTTCACACCCCTGAGTGACCTAGCTGGGTTGATCTAATTTTCTAGTGTAGACCAGCCCTTAGTCTCGATGTCCAGAAGACTCCTTACTGCAGTGTTGGGTGTGTGGAGGGAGGTATGCCTGGTAGCTAACATCACAATCCTGCCACAGTGCTGGGCTGCTTCCTAATCCTCTTCATCTCTTAGCCCTTCTTGTTTGCTCTAAGCGCTAACTCCTTGATCCTCCCTGCAGCTCGCTCGGAGAGGCAGGGATGTCCCCTCACAGCCACCAGGGTCTCGTCTCTGGGGCCTTGGCATGCTGACCGGACACTGTCTTGCCGAGATTCCAGGCCATCGAGCAGGAAGTTGCAAAAGGATGTCCCGTAACTAAGCAGCAATCAGTGGCCTCACTCCGTGCTCATCAGGCTGATCAGTGAGCGAACGGAGGCTCCTTTTCCCTGCGCGCCAACACGTCTAAACCAAACCTTAGATACTCTTTCCTTTGGTTATCACGAGATCTCCTCAAAGCATCCTGATGGAGTAATTGTTCCTTTAGTACAGCCCGAAGGAAGGGATCACAAAAGGATCTGGGTACTGACGTCCGCTGGCCCGAAAGCAGACAGTATCTAACGCAATCCCTGCTCACCCCTCTTCCGCCAGAGGTCGCCTTGATGCCGACACAGGCTGAATGGGGATTTAGTGACTAGAGGCCCAAACGCTTACTTACAGGGGAAAGCTTACAACCACTGAAATCCTTTAAAACATGAAGCCATTTCACATTTGACGCTCCCATGGTATCCGCTCCATTTTGACTTCAACCAGCCCCCAGGCTATTATTTAGGTCGGAATTAAACTGGAGCCAAAATTCCTTGGCAGGGACATCTGATGGTAATTGTGTCTGTAGCACATGGGTACTATACAGATTACATGCAAAGAGGCAACTGGGGTTAGAACACCTGCACCTTCATCTCTAAAATCCCAGGCTTCCACCATCTGAGCTAAAGAAGAACTCCTTTAACAGGCGCTAGTAGTAAGTCCATTATCCCTTCTGGATGGGGGAGGCAGCATCGGGATCATTTACTTGACTGACAAAGGCAGTAGCTTACATGGGTTTGTATGTTTCTATGGCAACATGCATTCCGTCCACACTCGTAAATGGTAATATTGGGAGACTTCTTTATCGGCTGGTTTACAAGGCACCGAGAACCTGAAAGAGACTTGCAGTGAGAGCAAATCCCTTAGTGATAAATGAACCAGACTTCTTTTCTGAGTCTCTCTGTATTCGAGCATTGTCTGGACTCACCAAATAGCTCAGGCATGGATGGTGGGTATAATAGGCCAGGGGAGACTAAGCCTCCCCTAACCCAAGCCATGGCCCTACCCATGCTCCACCCTGAGGCCCTGTCCTCTCTCCCCTGAAGCCGGAGGGGGCTCAGCTTGGGCTGGTGGTCTGGAGCTGGAATCCGGCCAGCCGGTAGGCCTGGGCAGGCATGCTGCGGGGTGGGATAGCTGCAGCAGGGCTCCTCTGACCACAGTGTGTGTGGGGCTTTGGGGCGAGGGTGGTGGTAGGAGTGGGGCCAGGGGGCTAGCCTCCCAAAAGGGGGGGGGGGGGTCACATGCCGCCCATGAGCTCAGGACTCAAACATGAATAAGTTCTCTGCCTCTGACAAATCACTGGGTTTTGGAACCTGCAGAGATGCAGGAGGTGATCAAGAAATGAAGGACACTGAAGGCTACAATGGCTTTGCCTGGGCGTGTGGTAAGACCTTGAGGAAAAAGTGGTCCCCCACTATAACCAGGAAATTCTATCCTGGATTCCCCTCTGGAAAAGCTCACCCTGCTGAGTGGTGAATTTCTCCTCCTAGGAAAGAGGACACTGCTGGACCTTGCTGCCTGACACAGTCCCTAAATATGGTCTCCAGTGAGGGAGGACAGTCTTGTAGCTGAAACAGATGCCTGCATATGGCCAGATTCTGCTTTCCTTGATGGCAGTGCAATCCGCTTGAAGTCTAGGGGGTTGTACCAGTGTAAGGGGAACCGAATATTTTGGGCAAGGCATTGGATGGAGGAGCTCTGGGCTTGATCCTTGGCTCTTCTGTGTGGTCCTAAGCAAGTCTCACTCTCTTTGGGCCTCAGGTCCCCATGTGTAAAAGCTTCCCCAGCGAGCTTAGAATCTAAACAGGAAAGACAAAGGGTGGGCAAAAGGAAGAGTTGTCTCACGCTGTGTATTTGCACAGCGCCTGGCACAGCGCCTGGCACAACAGGGCCCTGATCTCAGTTGAGGCCCCTATGTGGTGCTGTAATACTAATATAGACCGGGCGTTCTTTTCCTTTCTCTGCCACTGTCTCTGGGGTGTGACCCTAGGCAAGTCACTTAGACGTTCCTCATGCGTTACTTTCCCCGCCTGTAAAACAGAGCTACTGATGATTACCTGCTTGCTGTGTGTGTGCATGTGAGGGTTAATTCATTAACAGTTGAAATCCTTGCACAGAAGTGCTTATAGTCTCCCGAGGTTTGCAGATGGTGGAAATAATATATAGCAAGCAGTATTCCTCTGCTACTGTGCACCTAGCAATCACATTCCTTGTTTTCATGTGTTCCCACTGGGTACCTTTTCAGAATTATCTCAGAAAATGAAGGGTATTTAATCTATCCAGTAGCATGGAGCCCAGGAATGGGGCTTCAAAGACTCTAGCTCTATTCCCAGCTCTGTGGCTGGCTGACCTTGGACAAGTCATTCCACTTTGTGCCTTGGTTTACCCATCTGTATAATGAGGATACTGGCCTCCATGGTAAAGGGCCTTGGGATCTATTGACAAGAGCTAGGGTTTACTAAAACCTTTTGTAGTGATAAACACCCATTTTTTCATGATTTGTGTGTATAAAAACAAACATCTTCTGTATTTTCCACAGTATGCATCCAATGAAGTGAGCTGTAGCTCACGAAAGCTTATGCTCAAATAAATTGCTTAGTCTCTAAGGTGCCACAAGCCCTCCCTTCCCTTTTGCAGATACAGACTAACACAGCTGCTACTCTGAAACCTGTCATTTTGGAATGGGAGGGACCCTTGCTACATAATATAGGGGTATATGCCCCATGTATTTGGGGGGGGGGGGCGGTGGCTTGTCTATTGCTAAACCATTTTATTCCATTAGGACTGAATAAAAATGAAGGAGTTAAAAGCAAAGAATCCCATGGTTTGGGTTTGGTTTTTATTTGTGTATAAATCCAGATGTTTTCTTTCTTGTTTGATTCCCAAGGGCCTTGGCTTAATAATGTGTGATTTCCTGCATCACCCCTGTATTCATAACACACTGCTTCAGCAGCTATTACAGCAGCACTGCCACCAGCCCCAAGTTTTC
Source organism: Chelonia mydas (assembly GCF_015237465.2). NCBI lineage: Eukaryota > Metazoa > Chordata > Testudines > Cheloniidae > Chelonia > Chelonia mydas. The sequence goes on along the minus strand of NC_051257.2, from coordinate 19,579,462 downwards.
AAATATCACGTGTCAGCCCCCCCGCCATCCCCCCACTCCAAAGATTAGCTTAAAAAAATCATGAAATCATTTTAAAAAACTAACAGACTTGTGGTTCTCAAGGCTACGGGGTTCTTTCTTCACTGCTGCCTCTATGCACTGGAGTCAATTACTCTGATATCTCTCTGCACGTAGCCATGGTGTTATGACCCTCGTGCCCTCCTGTGACTATCAGCCAGCACTGTATCCTGTTAAGCAATGTGAGTGTGGGGGGGTGTAGAGTGGGTACTGACATGGCTAGCCTAGTTTTGATCACACACTGCCTTTGAAAGAGCAGACTTCCGCATCAATGAAATCAAGTCGGTGCCATGTTTAGAACCTGGGTGTGCTGGCCGTTTTTACCCAACATGCAGTTCTGCCACCCCACCTGCCCTGTGTTCTCAATCCATCTCTGCATTTGGGCAAGACAATGGCTGGGGGTGTCTGTCTCTGTCTATTGGCTGGACCATGCAAAGGGCTCTGAGCCAGCTACTGCCTGCAAGCTCTGGGAACCTGTCCTAGCTCAGGCAGTGAAGATGCTGCTTTTAGATCCAAAGTTTTCCGGGTACAATCCCCACACATGAGACACCCAGCAGCATCTCTGCAGCTGCAAATGACCAATAACTGCAGCCTGTTCTCCCAATTTTCCATCTGTCCTTCAGCTCCCCTTTCTTAGGGCCTTTGCTGACGCTGTCTGATCAAACACAAAGGGATGGGAGATAGTGGGACAAGGACATGGCCATTCAAACTTCAGTCTGATTGTGAGAGTCTTCAGAGCAGGGTGGCTGCCCCAGATGTCCCCCGCTGGGTCTCGAGCAAGCACTCATGCCTCTGGAGTGCTTCTCATCAATCCCCTTGCAGGGGGAGAGTGATCCCTTGCTTCTGGATGGAAATCTGTAACCTGTGAAGCTGGCAGGGAACAGTGGGCTTGGGAGAGGGCAGTTTGCTCACTAAAGTCACCTGGGGATGAGCAAGATGAATGTCTAAGTTTAAAAGTCTTTGAATATGTATGGATTCTAGGCAGCCAAGCGATGGCCTTTGGGCTCTGCACACAGACTCCAGTCACAGGGTGAATTCTGCCCCATCAACTTGAGAGGATTTCACCCACAGGGTATTTGGGCCCAATAGTATTTCCCACAGTATTCTTGCTAGCAAGTTAAAGAATTATGGGCTGGATGAATGGACTATAAGTTTCATAGAAAGCTGGCTAGATTGTCTGGCTCAACTGGTAGTGATCAATGGCTCCATGTCTAGTTGGCAGCTGGTATCAAGTGGAGTGCCCCAAGGGTTGGTCCTGTTTTTGTTCAATATCTTCCTTAATGATCTGGAGGATGGCGTGGACTGCACCCTCAGCAAGTTTGCAGATGACACTAAACTGGGAGGAGTGGTAGATATGCTGGAGGGTAGGGATAGGATACAGAGGGACCTAGACAAATTAGAGGGTGGGGCCAAAAGAAATCTGATGAGGTTCAACAAGGACAAGTGCAGAGTCCTGCACTTAGGACAGAAGAATCCCATGTACCGCTACAGACTAGGGACCGAGTGGCTAGGCAGCAGTCCTGCAGAAAAGGACCTAGGGGTTACAGTGGACGAGAAGCTAGATATGCAACAACAGTGTAGCCTTCTTGGCAAGAAGGCTAACGGCATTTTGGGCGTATAAGTAGGGGCATTGCCAGCAGATCGAGGGACATGATTGTTCCCCTCTATTTGACATCGGTGAGGCCTCATCTGGAGTACTGTGTCCAGTTTTCAGCCCCACACTACAAGAAGGATGTGGAAAAATTGGAAAGCGTCCAGCAGAGGGCAACAAAAATGATTAGGGGACTGGAACACATGACTTATGAGGAGAAGCTGAGGGAACTGGGATTCTTTAGTTTGCAGAAGAGAAGAATGAGGGGGGATTTGATAGCTGCTTTCAACTACCTGAAAGTGGCTGCCAAAGAGGATGGATGTAGACTGTTCTCAGTGGTAGCAGATGACAGAACAAGGAGTAATGGTCTCAATTTGCAGTGGGGGAGGTTAAGGTTGGATATTAGGAAAAAAATTTTCACTAGGAGGGTGGTGAAACACTGGAATGCGTTACCTAGGGAGGTGGTGGAATCTCCTTCCTTGGAAGTTTTTAAGGTCAGGCTTGACAAAGCCCTGGCTGGGATGATTTAGTTAGGGATTGGTCCTGCTCTGAGCCGGGGTTGGATTAGATACCTCCTGAGGTCCCTTCCACCCCGATAGTCTATAAAAGGACCTGCCAATAGGAATAGGGCTGGGAACATGTCATTAGGCATTGGTGGGGTGGAATGACCAAGGAGCACATGCGTGATCAATGCTATGCAGCATTGGGGCATGAGCTTCTCTGCAAGACCTGGGCATAGCTTGGCAAGTCTGCCCACCTAGGCTGCGGCCACACTTTCTCCTGGCTTTGGGCCAAGGGGACTCGCTCCCTGCAAACTTAGCTGAGCCCATCTGACACCAGCAAATAAGACCCAGGTGAACAGCATGCTGGTTTTCAGGTGCATCATTGGCTGAGTCTATAGGATGCAGCTTCCCTCCATGCTCCTTCAGTGCAAGAATGATCCATGCTCCTGCAAGATAACAAGGGCCACACACATTGCAACATGGGGCCCTTCTCCCTGACTGAGTCCGTGTGGCCTGGAAGGAAGGATATTCTTGGAGCACATAGGAGTGGCCCACAGAGGCTTCTCCTCTCCCTGCCAGCCATCTCTAGTGTGACGTGTTTTCCCAGGACCCTTGTCTTTCCCAGCATTGGGCAATGCTAAATCAGAACTATAAAGATCCATCTTAAAGGGACAGCAGTCTGCACACTGATCTTTAGCTTTTAACCAGCTGCAAAAAGAGAGATCATAGCACAGACTGGCAAGCTTTGCTGGAGTGTCAGTTGAAACTACAGACAGATGCAGTCTCCCTTAGTTTATGATGACTTTCCATTACCTAAAGGGGAAACCCTGTCACTTTACTGTGAATCCCTTTAATTTTAGATTAAGGGAGTCAATGAAAGTGTGTGTGTGTGAGAGAATATGGTGTGCGTGTCTCCTCTCTAACATGCTGCCTTAACCTCACCTCACAAAATGGCAGTTGCCTTCTGCAACTAGCAGGCTCGTAGACATTTAGAGATGTTTAGAGCAAAGCAATTGTTATATACACCATGCAAATATTGCAGAGAAACTATTCCCATAAAAGTAAACTGTTTCCCTTGAAATTAAAAGCCAATTTGGCCAGATCTTCACACTGTAAATGGCCATAGCTCTGAGTGCAATAGACCCATGTCCATTTCTACTAGCTGGGGATCTGGTCCATCGACGTTAGGCTCCGCTTTCTGTGGGGCCTGGCCATGCCCCTTAAATCCCTCTCTTGGGGAGAGTTATTGTAGCCCTGTTCCTCTGAGGCCCTTGTGACAACATGAAGCAGAAGAGCAGCAGCTCCTCTGATGTTCCTGACGCTCTGTGGATTTGTTAAGATCCTTTGGGCTGTGCAAATGGATTTCTCCCCCGCACCTCCACCCGTTTGGTATGATTATGCTTCTAGCCCTCGGCCACCAATTGAAAATGCAGAACCTTTTTCTCTGTGAACAAGAACCTGGCAGGGCAGGGGAGGTAGGGAGAGTTAAATGAGCCACAAAGACTTTGAAATACATGCAAAGCGGCCTGTGCCTGTTTCAATCCCAAATGCTTTAGAGGTTTATCCTACAGCACTGGCCCAAACTCTCCTTGTTGCATTCGGTTCATGTGATTGGTTGCCTCTGGGAGGAGAGGAGAAGCACAGACGGGCTGCTGGCTTCAGCTGATGATTGCTGCTAGAATAACCTGGGCAGCATCACCACACACCAGAGGTCTCCATTCCCGGCCTGTCTCTTCTCTCCAGTCTGTTTAGCTTCACCTTCCAGCTTTTGGCAGGTTCCTAGAGTCACGCCCCACCCCCCCACCTCCCGGCACTGGACTTCAGACATTCCAGGCGAAGTGACTGTTAGTGTAGATGGAAGCACCACACCTGCCTTTCTTGGCCAAGCGCTAATCTGAGTCTTCTGGAGCACCCAGGCATGTAAGCCTTCCCCTGCTACCCAATCCCTGTGCATCCCAGTCAAATCCATGGCACTGCTGCTGCACCAACCCCTATAGGATCTAGGTGCTGGAGGGATGAAGTATCCATGTGGGCAGTGCCTAGGAGTGATATACACAACATCCAGAGCCAAGCCGGATGCTCCCGCTCCCTTCCCAGTCTGGGTGGGTAACAAGGCATGTGGGCTAGGATCTGGGATGAGCTCAAGGAAAGGGGTGGTTGTACTCTGCTCCCTGGCTTTCTACAGGAGCAGTCGTGAACTTCTGTTACCATAGCCCTTCCGTGCCCCAGCAGTGTGCAGCCAGGATCAGAAAAGAGACCTCTGGTCTGAGCTTCTGTCAGCTGCAGTAACATTTCTCCTTGATCCTCCCACAGTCCTGGGATTATTCCCTGTGGTGCACGCTCCAGCACGCTGGCAGGTCTAACATTGAATGTCAGTCATTTGCGCTTCCCCTGGGGCCCAGGCATCCTCCCTTCTGGAAGGGGGGAGAGGGTGGTGTGGTGGTGAAAGCACCAGCCTGGGCTTGGGGATTTAATTCCCTGCTCCACCCAGACTCCCTGTAGGATATGGGCAAACCCCATGCTCTCCCTCTGGGTCACCAGCTGGCAAACGAGGACGGTTGTACTCCCTTTCTAAGCCGCACAGGGGAGGGACCGTCTCGTCTGTGCAGCCACAGAGCCAATGGGCCCTGATTTGTGTGTGCTATTTAGATGGCTGCTCCAACTTGACCTGCCCAGACTGAACTGGAGACCTCCAAAGCTAAAATCACGAGCTGCTATAGCGGGAGCTAGAGAGTCGCAGCTCCCCAGCTGGGGCTGGACCAGACTCGTGTCTGGCTCAGGCTGCAGATGGACCCGTGACACACACTCCCCAGTGGGTTAGGCAATCGCAGTGCAGAATCAACAGGAAGCGGTGCCTGACCCATATGTTCTCTAGCTCCCTGTCGCCCCACTCCTCCCTCGCACCAGGCTAACCCATCTTCGCTGGCCAAGGTGTTGTCTGCGCATCGGGGTCACGTAGGAGTCTAATTAGGTCCTCTGTTGCTAAGCAGGATACTACAGCGATACAGTGTGCCAGAGATGAGCTACATTGTGGGTGGGCTTCCCCTCATCCATTGTACACCACTGATTTACTAGAAGCTGGAGTAACATCGAGGGGGAATTAGGCTCTTTGAGCCCTCAAGTATTTAGCCCTTTATTCTCCCCTCATAAATTGATGGCTTCCTGGCTACCCTTCCTAGGGGCCCACTTTGCTATGCTCCCCTTCAGTCCAGTCAACCCCCAGAGCCTTTCGCTTTGGCTTCTGTCTCCCAAGCACCCCTTCCAGTGGGGCTTTGCATTCAATTTTTCAGCATGCTACCACAGAAACATCCCCTGTTGGGCTCATGGGATAGGTGGGTAGGTGGCCTTGTGACAGTGACCCGTATACCCAGCGAACAGGCTGCCTACTCCCTGGGCACATCTAACCTGGCATCGTCTGTCCCCCTTCTGGAGGCAGCAGGGCCCTTTGGATCAGCCTGTGGTGCCCTCACCAGGGCCTTGTGGCTAGGCAGGCCCCTGCCGGGACTGCGAGCTGCTCTGGCTTCTTACATGCAGCGGGTGCAGTTCGGCTGTAGAGAAGTATCCATTCAGATCATTGTCATTCTGGCAGATCTCACAGGGGCGTAGCCTCCTTGAGGGCTGGGCACCACCTTGCCTCCTCACTCTGAACAGAGGCCATCTGATTAGCCCCCCAGCCTTCTGGTCAGGTAGGGTTGGGTCTCCCCATTATCTGCCTGTGCTCCCTCAGCGTGGGAGGCTCTGTTATTCCCAGCTGGCATCCACCTGTCTCTAGCACCACGGCAAATCCCACCTTTGTCACGACTGCTAATGGCTGGCTGCCCCGAGTGCCCTGGGCTACCTGTCGGGGGCTCAACTAGGCAGCAACCTCCACAAGCGCTTCAGTTTCTCTTTCTCCCTTGTTCCAGCCCAAAGCCTGCGTCCGGTAGGTAGGAGCATGTCCCTCCCCTGGCTCAGCCGGCTTCCGTTACCAGGCCTGTTTCCATTAGCACCTAAACCCCTCGCCCACACACAGCCTAGGCAGACTGGCCCTAGAGTGAGTGCTGGGCACTCCCAGACCAGGTGAGCCAGCGCTTGGAGATGGTACGGAGAATTCGGTCTGGCTGGTTCTTGCTCACCTGCTCAGGGTCTAACCGATTGCCATGTGTGGGGGCAGGAAGGAATTCCCCCCCCAGAGGACAGTGGAGGCTTCTCATCTTTCTCTGCAGGGTGCGTGTGCGATCACTTGCTGAGATTGTCTGGTTCTCTCTCACTTAATCAATTCCCTGCCTCGGACACTGGTGAAAGGCGGTCCTGCCTGTCCTCTGCCTGCGGCCCACAGCAGCTCCGGCTCCTGAGGGCTGGAATACGGTGGGCTGGATGTGCGGAGGGTGGGTTAGTGGCCTGTGATAGACCGGAGGTCAGTCACGAGCTGATCCATTGGTCTGGAGGCAGGCTGGGCTGAGGAAGGTCTTTTGCTGTCCCTCAGCTTGCACCTCTTCTGTACAACGCTACCTGACCACTGCAGTGATTTCCTTTCCACGAGGTCTCCTTCCTGACCTCGCGAGGCCCACTCTTCCAATGTCACGGAGCCCTTTCTGCACTGGACACTGATAAATAAAGACTCCCAGAGCGCGCTGGGCATGGATTATTAATTCCCCCCTTGTAGCTTCCTGGCAGGTTTTAGGCCTCTCTCCATTCATCTTGGCTTATCTTTCTCGTGGAGTAACCTTTCCCTCCCCGGACTCCCGCCGCAGCCCCGAGGACTGATTAGCATAGGCTCATCTTTCAGTTGCACTCATTTTTATGGGCCTTGAGCACTTTATGTTCATGCTCCTGGGTTGAAGAGCCCCCAGTGTGGGGGCAGGGGCAAACAGGAAGTCCAGCTTGATGTCTTTCCACTTGATTTATATGGAAACTGGTCCCCAGCACTTCTCTTGCTGTGCATAAGAGTGGCCATGTGGCCACGGCTGGGACTGACTCCTCCTCTTGCCTCTGTGAATTACTGCTGGGCAAAGGCTGGGGAATGCCAGTCCTGGAGCATGAGGCCTGGCTAGGCACGGAACAAGGGGTGCCATCAGGGTGAGCATCCCGTGGATGGACCACCACGAGGGATGAGAGCCTAGCTCTGTCTCTCTGGCCTGTCTGTGGAGAATGGCCCTGATGGGGCTTAAGGAACTGGACATGAAATCTGGGTTCTATTGCCCTCCCTGCTGCTGGCTCAGAAAGCAACTTGCACAAGCTCACACGCTTTCTCCATGCCTCAGTTTCCCCATTTGTAAAATGGGGTGTGTGATATTGGCCTACAGGAGTTTTGGGAAGGTCTAATTCATTAACAGTTGTGAGGCGATGAGGGCCGTAGAAAGGCCTATAAATAAAAGATGTGTGTACCGCTCTCATTTGGACCAGGAATTCAAGCTCCTTTCCACAGCCAAACAGCTGGTCGGACTGTAATGGCGGTGAGCCCTGAGACACCTCCGTGGAGGGTAATCCTTGGTGTTACAACCATCCGTGACACTCCAGGGTTGTTTTGGAGATGCCAGGCCTTCTCTGCTAGGAACGGAAGTGCCCGCCCACCTCCCCCTTCTTTGCACAGAAGGACACCCTGAAAGTAGTAACCACTTCTAGTCACAGGCTGTGTTTGAACCCATGACCTAGTGGTGATGACGGGCTGGTATAGGATATAATTCCTTTCATGTCACCCATGTCACATTAACAACTGCTCCCTTTTCCCCTCCCGCCTCCCTGTGTCCCACATGGTGGTGTTGCTCTGACCAACGTGACTCAGAGGCAAGGGAGACACAAGGTAACAAGTGTCACAGGTGCGTGGCTACCATACGTCATCACATACATGGGACTCCACTGAAGAGAGCCAGGGGGCTGTTGCCATGCTGTGGATGGGTGGTAAAACCTTCTAGGTCACCTGGGGCCCCCCTCCTTACTATGGTGCATTACAGAAGTTGAATCAGGCTTGGAACAATAAGCAAATTATCCCCAAAGCATGTTCATGAAGGGGGCTGGATGGGGCAAGACACTGGGAATAGCCAAGCACCAGAGCCTAAGCCCAGCCCATGTGAGCAGTGACTGCTTGTCTACATGGAGAGCAGCACCCATTTAACTGAAGGTGTGACATGAAAGCAGTGCAGAGCCATGTGTGGACACTTTCATTCCAGTTTAAGGGTGGCTTCCCCCTCCTTCCCCCCCATCCCCCAATTAAGCTTGAGTGCAATGAGCCGCTCTTAGGGTATGTCTACACTACGGAATAAGGTCAAATTTATAGAAGTCGGTTTTTTAGAAATTGGTTTTATATATTCGAGTGTGTGTGTCCCCACAGAAAATGCTCTAAGTGCATTAACTCGGCGGAGTGCTTCCACAGTACCGAGGCTAGAGTCGACTTCCGGAGCGTTGCACTGTGGGTAGCTATCCCACAGTTCCTGCAGTCTCCGCTGCCCATTGGAATTCTGGGTTGAGATCCCAATGCCTGATGGGGCAAAACATTGTCGCGGGTGGTTCTGGGTACATATCGTCAGGCCCCCCTTCCCTCCCTCCCTCCCTCCGTGAAAGCAAGGGCAGACAATCATTTCGCGCCTTTTTTCCTGAGTTACCTGTGCAGACGCCATACCACGGCAAGCATGGAGCCCGCTCAGGTAACTGTCACTATATGTTTCCTGGGTGCTGGCAGACGCAGTACGGCATTGCTACACAGTAGCAGCAACCCATTGCCTTCTGGCAGCAGACGGTGCAATACGACTGGTAGCCGTCCTCGTCGTGTCCGAGGTGCTCCTGGCCACGTCGGCTGGGAGCGCCTGGGCAGACATGGGCGCAGGGACTAAATTTGGAGTGACTTGACCAGGTCATTCTCTTTAGTCCTGCAGTCAGTCCTATTGAACCGTCTTATGGTGAGCAGGCAGGCGATACAGATTGCTAGCAATCGTATTGTACCATCTTCTGCCGGGCAGGCAAGAGATGAGGATGGCTAGCAGTCGTACTGTACCATCTTCTGCCGAGCAGCCATGAGATGTGGATGGCATGCAGTCCTTCTGCACCGTCTGCTGCCAGCCAAAGATGTAAAAGATAGATGGAGTGGATCAAAACAAGAAATAGACCAGATTTGTTTTGTACTCATTTGCTTCTCTCCCCTCCCCCATCTAGGGGACTCATTCCTCTAGGTCACACTGCAGTCACTCATAGAGAAGGTGCAGCGAGGTAAATCTAGCCATGTATCAATCAGAGGCCAGGCTAACCTCCTTGTTCCAATAAGAACAATAACTTAGGTGCACCATTTCTTATTGGAACCCTCCATGAAGTCCTGCCTGAAATACTCCTTGACGTAAAGCCACCCCCTTTGTTGATTTTAGCTCCCTGAAGCCAACCCTGTAAGCCGTGTCGTCAGTCGCCCCTCCCTCCGTCAGAGCAACGGCAGACAATCGTTCCGCGCCTTTTTTCTGTGCGGATGCCATCCCAAGGCAAGCATGGAGGCTGCTCAGCTCACTTTGGCAATTAGGAGCACATTAAACACCACACGCATTATCCAGCAGTATATGCAGCACCAGAACCTGGCAAAGTGATACGAGGCGAGGAGGCGACGTCAGCGTGGTCACGTGAGTGATCAGGACATGGACACAGATTTCTCTGAAAGCATGGGCCCTGCCAATGTAGGCATCATGGTGCTAATGGGACAGGTTCATGCTGTGGAACGCCGATTCTGGGCTCGGGAAACAAGCACAGACTGGCGGGACCGCATAGTGTTGCAGGTCTGGGACAATTCCCAGTGGCTGCGAAACTTTCGCATGCATAAGGGCACTTTCATGGAACTTTGACTTGCTTTCCCCTGCCCTGAAACGCATGAATACCAAGATGAGAGCAGCCCTCACAGTTGAGAAGCGAGTGGCGATAGCCCTGTGGAAGCTTGCAACGCCAGACAGCTACTGGTCAGTTGGGAATCAATTTGGAGTGGGCAAATCTACTGTTGGGGCTGCTGTGATGCAAGTAGCCCACGCAATCAAAGATCTGCTGATATCAAGGGTAGTGACCCTGGGAAATGTGCAGGTCATAGTGGATGGCTTTGCTGCAATGGGATTCCCTAACTGTGGTGGGGCCATAGATGGAACCCATATCCCTATCTTGGCACCGGAGCACCAAGCCAGCGAGTACATAAACCGCAAGGGGTACTTTTCAATAGTGCTGCAAGCTCTGGTGGATCACAAGGGACGTTTCACCAACATCAACGTGGGATGGCCGGGAAAGGTACATGACGCTCGCATCTTCAGGAACTCTGGTCTGTTTCAAAAGCTGCAGGAAGGGACTTTATTTCCAGACCAGAAAATAACTGTTGGGGATGTTGAAATGCCTCTATGTATCCTTGGGGACCCAGCCTACCCCTTAATGCCATGGCTCATGAAGCCGTACACAGGCAGCCTGGACAGTAGTCAGGAGCTGTTCAACTACAGGCTGAGCAAGTGCAGAATGGTGGTAGAATGTGCATTTGGACGTTTAAAGGCACGCTGGTGCAGTTTACTGACTCACTTAGACCTCAGCGAAACCAATATTCCCACTGTTATTACTGCTTGCTGTGCGCTCCACAATATCTGTGAGAGTAAGGGGGAGACGTTTATGGCGGGGTGGGAGGTTGAGGCAAATTGCCTGGCTGCTGGTTATGCGCAGCCAGACACCAGGGCAGTTAGAGCACAGGAGGGCGCGGTATACATCAGAGAAGCTTTGAAAACCAGTTTCATGACTGGCCAGGCTACGGTGTGAAAGTTCTCTTTGTTTCTCCTTGATGAAACCCCCCGCCCCTTGGCTCACTCTACTTCCCTGTAAGCTAACCACCCTCCCCTCCTCCCTTCGATCACTGCTTGCAGAGGCAATAAAGTCATTGTTGCTTCACATTCATGCATTCTTTATTCATTCATCACAAAAATAGGGGGATGACTACCAAGGTAGCCCAGGAGGGGTGGTGGAGGAGGGAAGGAAAATGCCACACAGCACTGTAAAAGTTTACAACTTTAAAATTTATTGAATGACAGCCTTCTTTTTTTTTTTGGGCAATCCTCTGTGGCAGAGTGGCTGGTTGGCCGGTGGCCCCCCCACCGCGTTCTTGGGCGTCTGGGTGTGGAGGCTATGGAACTTGGGGAGGAGGGCGGTTGGTTACACAGGGGCTGTAGTGGCAGTCTGTGCTCCAGCTGCCTTTGCTGCAGCTCAGCCATACACTGGAGCATACTGGTTTGGTCCTCCAGCAGCCTCAGCATTGAATCCTGCCTCCTCTCATCATGCTGCCGCCACATTTGAGCTTCAGCCCTCTCTTCAGCCCGCCACCTCTCCTCCCAGTAATTTTGTGCTTTCCTGCACTCTGACATTATTTGCCTCCACGCATTCGTCTGTGCTCTGTCAGTGTGGGAGGACAGCATGAGCTCGGAGAACATTTCATCTCGAGTGCGTTTTTTTTTTTTTTTTTTTTTCTTTCTAATCTTCACTAGCCCCTGGGAAGGAGAAGATCCTGTGATCATTGAAACACATGCAGCTGGTGGAGGGAAAAAAAAAGGGACAGCGGTATTTAAAAAGACACATTTTATAAAACAGTGGCTACACTCTTTCAGGGTAAACCTTGCTGTTAACATTACATACATAGCACATGTGCTTTCGTTACAAGGTCGCATTTTGCCTCCCCCCACTGCGTGGCTACCCCCTCAACCCTCCCCCCTCCCTGTGGCTAACAGCGGGGAACATTTCTGTTCAGCCACAGGCAAACAGCCCAGCAGGAATGGGCTCCTCTGAGTGTCCCCTGAAGAAAAGCACTCTATTTCAACCAGGTGACCATGAATTATATCTCACTCTCCTGAGGATAACACAGAGAGATAAAGAACGGATGTTGTTTGAACGCCAGCAAACATACACTGCAATGCTTTGTTGTACAATGATTCCCGAGTACGTGTTACTGGCCTGGAGTGGTAAAGTGTCCTACCATGAAGGACGCAATAAGGCTGCCCTCCCCAGAAACCTTTTGCAAAGGCTTTGGGAGTATATCCGGGAGAGCCGCGAATGCCAGGGCAAAGTAATCCTTTCACATGCTTGCTTTTAAACCATGTATAGTATTTTAAAAGGTACACCGGAGGTCCCCTCTCCGCCTGCTGGGTCCAGGAGGCAGCCTTGGGTGGGTTCGGGGGGTACTGGCTCCAGGTCCAGGGTGAGAAACAGTTCCTGGCTGTCGGGAAAACCGGTTTCTCCGCTTGCTTGCTGTGAGCTATCTACAACCACCTCATCATCTTCTTCGTCCCCAAAACCTGCTTCCATATTGCCTCCATCTCCATTGAAGGAGTCAAACAACACGGCTGGGGTAGTGGTGGCTGAACCCCCTGAAATGGCATGCAGCTCATCATAGAAGCGGCATGTTTGGGGCTCTGACCCGGAGCGGCCGTTCGCCTCTCTGGTTTTCTGGTAGGCTTGCCTCAGCTCCTTCAGTTTCACGTGGCACTGCTTCGGGTCCCTGTTATGGCCTCTGTCCTTCATGCCCTGGGAGATTTTGACAAAGGTTTTGGCATCTTGAAAACTGGAACAGAGTTCTGATAGCATGGATTCCTCTCCCCATACAGCGATCAGATCCCGTACCTCCCGTTCGGTCCATGCTGGAGCTCTTTTGTGATTCTGGGACTCCATCATGGTCACCTCTGCTGATGAGCTCTGCATGGTCACCTGCAGCTTGCCACGCTGGCCAAACAGGAAATGAGATTCAAAAGTTCGCGGTTCTTTTCCTGTCTACCTGGCCAGTGCATCTGAGTTGAGAGTGCTGTCCAGAGCGGTCAAAATGGAGCACTCTGGGATAGCTCCCGGAGGCCAATACCGTCGAATTGTGTCCACAGTACCCCAAATTCGAGCCGGCAAGGCCGATTTAAGCGCTAATCCACTTGTCGGGGTGGAGTAAGGAAATTGATTTTAAGAGCCCTTTAAGCCGAAATAAAGGGCTTCATCGTGTGGATGGGTGCAGGTTTACATCGATTTAATGCTGCTAAATTCGACCTAAAGTCCTAGAGTAGACCAGGGCTTAAACTGAACTAAGAGCATCCACCTAGGGATCTGCATCCCTTTAACGAGATCCATTTAGAATTGGAGGGGTGCACTGTCCCCTGTAGACAAGACCTGAGCGTTGTTACTTTTGGCAACATGCATTGGTGGGTCTCAGTCCAGTCGTTGGACAGTCTCCCATGGGCTCTAATGGGCTTTACACTGGGCCCAAGTGGACCTAGCCTTGGTAGCACTGTTCCTGGTGATGGGTAGGCTCTGTATCCCTTAGAGAAATACCCAGGTAACCTCTGGAGCTGTAGCCTGGAGTGGGTCAGGGTGGAAGTCCATCACTGGGGAATTGTGGGGGGCTGGCTGGCCCTGCTGCTCTCCTGTTCTGCAGGCACAGAGATGACTCTAGGTACCAGAGGCATCAATCCATCACCTCTCTCCAGCGCGCCATTCAGTCAAAAAAAACAAACAACAAACCCCTCCCAAGTTCCATTTACTGCAGCAAAATGTCTTCAAAAGCATTACCAGTGCCATGCGCAGAATATCAACGACAAACCCATTGGGGAAGGCCGTGAGCAATTCCAAGCGGCTGAAGGCTTAGTGCAGAGAGGCAAGAGCGATGACAGAGCTCGGATGAGGGGTCTGGGTTTTATTGCTGGAGCCTACATCTTGCATAAAAGAACCGGTGCTGGAGAGCACCCCGCCAACCCAGATATGCAGCGGGACTGCATGATATGTGAGAGGGATTCAGTGGGGACCAGACCATCTTCTGTGCCAGCCTGAGGGAGGGGGCTGATCCTGGATGTATTTTTAGTGAAGGGGGGGGGAATCGGGTTCCATTCATCCAGCGGTGTAGGCACTGGGTAGGCTGTGGGAGTGCGGTGCCCCCTCATGCCTGGTTCAACTTACGCACAGCCAATGAGGTAGTTCCCGTGGCTCAAGGGGGTTGGTGCTTGTGGGGCTACAGGTCCAGGGTACAATCTCTGGGGGGGGGGGTATTGTAGATATGGATGTAAATATAGCATTTAAAGTAGCCAATCCTTCTGCTAGAGAAAACCCATCTGCCATCTTGGAAAGTGTGGGGTGCAGACATTAGCTCTGGAGCATTTCCCATTCTGTAGGGGGCATCTGAAGCTTATGGGATGGACTTCTAGATAAGGCACCAGACTGGGTCTTGGAACATCTAGGTTCAGTTCCTGTCTCTCCCACAGACTCCCTGAGGGATCTTGGATGAGTCACTTAATCTCTCTGGGCCTCAGTTACCTGTCTATAAAATGGGGATAATACTCCATCCTCTGATTGTTTGGAGTGAGGGGACTGTCTCTTACTAGCACAATGCGCCGTGCCCCCCCCCCCCCCCGCCCCCTCATCTAGCTGGAGCCTCCAGGAGCTACCTGCCTAATACCAGAAGGGTTTTTTCAGATTCTATAGGCCCCCTTCCATAATGGTGACCTGAATGAGTGGAACAAGAAGGGATCAAACACAATACATATGTGGGAGGCGGCATGAGTCTATTGGATGGGGCACTGGACTGAGCTCTGCCACTGACCCATTAAGTGACCTTGGGCAAGTCACTTCCCCTCTCTGTGCCTCTGTTTCCCCTCCCAAGGTGGGCTTGTTTTGCCCATTTACATTGCAGGCTCAATCTCTTTCAAGGTGACTATACTTTGTTATGGGTCTCTGGCTGCTACTGTAACACAAATTCTGCAATGGCCGAACACTTCTGAACTGTTCTAGTCCAGGCCCAAGAAAGCAGCATCTCCTCTGACCTGGACCAAAGAGGGCCATGATTCAGGAGGACCTAGTTTGCTGTGTCATCAGGGGCTCAGGGACGCAAGCGGAGGCCAGGCACCTCCCACAAACTCTGCAGCCTCAGCCTGCCCAATAAAGATCTCTCTCCTACAACTCTGCCTGCCACCACCCGTGCCCATTAGTGTTGCTGAAACAAACCCGAGGGGTCGTTGTTCCCCCTCCTTCAGCCCCTGCTCCAAATGCCGAGGGGAAAACTTGACACTCAAGTGGAGGGGGTGTCTCAGGGTTGAAGGATCCCTGGTAACCGAGCCATCCTGGCATCATTCTCCCTCTGCGACTCTCGTATCAAATCAGCTGCCTTCACAAGCTGTAGCGAGATGTTTTTCTCTGGGCTGAGCGTCTGCAGTGCAGGTTCAAGCCACCGACTGCGGGGGGTGGGAGGAACAATTCCAAGCTGCGCTACTTCAACTCAGCACCACCGCTGCCACCAATAAAGCCGTGGGATCTGAGAGCAGCTGGCAGGTTGGCTGATGTATGAGGCAGAATAAGGACACCTGTGGTGCCGAGGGGAACACAGCCTTGTGTTTTGTTTTGGTCTGGGAACTAAGTAGCTCTGACCGAGGAGATACATGCAGGGAGCCGAAATGTGGCAGCGAGAGGGAGGCCAGGCTCAGAGCCCTGCATTTGAGCCCTGCCACATATCAAAACAAGAGCAAGATTCTTCTGTCTGTTGCTTTCCATGCCCCTGCAGTGTTTGCAGCTGTTCCACAGACAGAAGCTGTTGCAGATATAGGAATGCTGTACGTGCAGAGCTGGAATGAATCTCTAATCCGCTCGGCACTGCAGTATCTGCCTCTGCCTAGACAGGCTGATGTAGTGCATGGGGATGTTGGGGTGCTGGAGGGGGAACGGCAGGGGTTTGAGGCTGGGGCAGGGTCGGGGGGGTGGCTAGCCTGGTGCTGGAGCGGATGGCAGCAGCGGTATAGCAAGCCCCAGGCTGGAGCCAGTGCCTAAATACCACACCGCTCTGGAATCCAGCTGTGTGAACGGTTCCCTGGAGAATCACCATCTGGAGAGCAAGGCTGGGTTGGCTGCAATATAAAGGTCCAATTTAACACCCATTAAATCCATCCAACCAGCTCTCTGTGACTTTAAGGGACATTGGCACAGCCTGGATCTGAAAGGGGAATTTGGTCTTGCTGCATGGGATACAGAGAGCTAGAGTGCCAAGGACCTGGGGTCGGAGCCACGCCCGCTGAAGCGAATAGGAGTTCTCCCTGAGCGAAGGCTGCCAGATTTGCTCCACACAGGGCACATTCTTCTCTTGCATGCAGCCAGAGAAACTGCTCTCCCACTTGATTGCTAAGATAGTACTTGACTCTTTCCAGGTTTCTTCCACCTTCCAACCTTGGCATATCCTGCTGCTAGGTTCAGTTTCCTGGCATCTCCCCGCCACATAACAATTCAGCTCCATTTAGCAATCAGGCTGGATTTTTACGAGGAACAATTCCTTTGTTCTGGGGGTGCCGCCCCCCTCTCCCCCACTATAATGGGAAGACCAGCCAAGATCCGGACTCGCCAAACTGCAGAAGGAAAGGTCGGAGGCCAAATAACGGTTTAGATTCACAGTTAATAGTGGTATCATCTTCCAGCAAGGCAGCCCATTAAGCCAAGGCTGTGGCGCACGGGATAAATCTCCATAGTTGTCCTTGCAGTTCCAGCATCTGGTGGTGGTATTATGCCCGTTAAGTTTGAGTGCTGTGGCTTTGTTTGGGCCCACACCTCACAAGGATCTATTGGAAGGTAGGAAGCTATTGTGTCTGGGTACAGTGCACGGGGCTTTTGCAAAGCGTTATAAGGAGGTGAACAGGACAGAATTGCCTTCCCGTGGAAGGCTCAGTCCTGGTCCTATTGCACTCGATGGCAAAGCTCCCGTACAATGCAGTGACGTAGGGACTGGTTCTGTATCTGGTCTCTACATGTACTTGCCTAAGGCAGGAGGTCTCACCATGGGGATTGTGACCTTAAGAAGGGGTCATGCAAGTCACGACTGCTAGGAGGCCACCACTAGATCTTGGCCAAATGGGAGGAGGCCCCAGACAGGAGCAGGTTGAGATGCACTGCGCTAAGCCTTTGTCTGCATTGGAGAAATGGGCCGTTGGATGCACCCCATGGTACAGCCATAATGCACCTCTTGGCCCCATGCAAGCACTCCCAGCGGGTACCAGACCATGTCTGAGTTAGGCTTGTTTCTGGCCGGGCCATCAGCACCAGCGTGGATGGAGATTGCTGGTCTGACAGCAGCAGGGGTGCGGACAGTTCTCCAGCTACCATCCTAGTCACTGCTGAGGAGGCCTGCCTGGCCGGTGCTCTAGACTCCTTTGTCCAGGGGCCGGCTTGCCCATGTACATAGCGCTATACGTGTCCTGCAGCCCAGTTGTTCGCTACTTCTACGGCAAGTGACTGCTGCTGCTGCGTGCTATCAAACAGCCTCAAAGGAGACGTTAGGAACAGGCTGCCAGCTGGGCAGAGGCTGACATGTTGGCCATGAACACCTGAAATTTCCCTTAGCCTGGAAAACCCTTCTTTTTTTAAAATCCGTTTGGACAGAATTTTCACCCGGCCCTCGCGCTGAGCTCTGGGGAAATTCCACCCCAGTGTCACAATGGGAGCTGTTTAAAATCTGGGCCAGCTGTGGGGGCCATGCCCTTGAAGTTTGGGCCCTGAGAGGTTATTGCCCTCTTGACCTTTCATTACCAGTTCCAGAAAAGCGCATGGCAGCTGGCTTGTGATCACTCGAATCATGGCGCAGCTGTAATTCTGGGACGATCCACCCGAAGGCTTCCATGGGCAGAAGCGTTTTGGAGCAGGAGGGCCTTCCTTTTTCATCTCTGCTGACAAAGAAGTTCCTTAAATAGGAAGAGGAACACAGGAGTTGGAGAAATGAATGGGTAGAGACCTAAAGACATGCCATTGCCTGGGGAGGCCGTTCAGTCACTGTCAATTTTTCATTGTGCCTAATCTAGGGTCAGGATTTAATTTCACAAGATCTTTAAGACTATTCACTGGATTTGTCCCCAAGATATTTGTAATTTATAAACTGCCAGCCTGTAAAGGAGAGATCTAAAACACTCTGCAGAAAGGAATTTTGGTTCTTAGTGCCAACATATCCCAGTTGTTACAATGGGAGACAGCGTAGTGGAGTGGTTAGGGTCCAGGACTAGCAGTCTGCAGACTTGGATTCTCTTCCCAGCTGTGTGACTTGGGTAAATCACTTCCCTGTCTAGATCAGATTTGAAAAGGGCTCCTAAGTAAGGGCCAGATTTTCAAGTGTGCCCAGGAGCCAGGCAGAAAGCAGTCACAGCGTATTGGGTGCTGAGCTCTTTTGAAAATCTGACCACACTTGTGGGTGCTGAGGGTTCTGGCCTCTATGCCTCAGTTTCCCTGTTGTAATTGGGGATATCTGATGCTTAGTTGCCTCTGCAAAATGTACGGAAGGCTGCAGATGAGACACTCTGCTATACATACTGAGATTATTATTTGATATTTGCATTCTTTAAGTGTTCACAGACTGACGGGCAGGCTGGAGTCTGTGCAAGAATGAGTGTGTGACCTTAGGCTTTCCCACTGAAGTCCCAGGGCCAGGAAGAGGTGACAGACTGCAGCCCCAGGAACAATTCTGAGACCTAGCCTGGGTAGCGTCAGGACCAGTTCCTAGCACAGAGATGCCTGGACTGCTCAGCCCTGGGGGGGCTTCAGCAAAGAACCCGCCAAGGAGCCAGTTGGCGCTAGCGATGCTGCCGCCCTTTGTGAGAGTGGCAATGGGAAATGGGCGGAACCCCACCAGGGTATTTCTCACTGGCCTAGCGATTCCTGCCTCAAGCCCATGCCTCGGGTTGAGCTAGACCATGTTTTTAGAGAGACGGCCAATCTGTACATAAAGACTCCAAGTGCTGGTGACCCCACCCCATCCCTGGGTGATCTGTTCCAACAGTTGATTACCCTGATGGTTACCAGTACGCCCCTTATTTCCAGCTGGAACGTGGCTGATTTCAGTGTCTAGCCCTTGGATCTTTGGGCTGGTTATCACACAGTGATAAGTGTTAGCTGGATCTGATTGGTGTATTTGGGTCCCTGGAGGGCTGGGTTGAGGCACAGCTGGCATGGAGACATTCCTGGATACCGGCTCTGATGTCCCTGGCTGGTGGATACAGGAGCAGAGCTGTCAGGCTGGCTTCTTAGCAGCACTTTAAAAAAAAAACCCCCAAATTCACGTGTGGCCAGCCAAAGCCCCGTTCCATGGGCGGGAAGGGGTATGAGTGTTCGTTTGCTATTTGCTGTCACTTGCGCTCTCCTTTTTACTAGGTGCTGGATTCTAGTTTTCTCTGGTTCTTTCCATTCATAGAAGTGGCTCATCTCTCTGTTTGTCCTTGTCATATTCAGCTCTGCTATATCCAAGCATCAAAGACACAGACTGTGATTCATGCTGCTTTTTAGCCCTATGCCAGCTTTTCATTGTTACCCAGGGTTTCTACCCCCCCTCCCCGTTTTTAAATATGAAGTAAAAACAAAAACATCCCAGACCAACCAAAAAAGCCTCCCTTTGTTTGGTAGAGATCTAGGAACAGAGCTGCTGATGCTCCGGGGGTCTTGCTCTTGGTAGGATGGTGTATGGCTTACAGAGCTATTAATACAGACCTTGGAAGGGCTTTGAAGCAGGGAGTGTCTTTTTGTTCTGTTTGTACAGTGTCTAGCACAATAGGGCATTACGGCCATACAGATAAATCATAAGCAGGGTGGTATAAGAACCGGAATGGAACAGAATAGAGAGAGAGAGAGAGGTTGATTTTGCCGGGTATTTGATTACAGATTGAATTATAATGTCCCGTCCCCATGCACACCTCAATGTAGAGACCCTGATGCCCCCACCGGCTCTGGGCATCTGCTCTGCCCAATGGTGTGCGTTCACTTCAGAGATCACACCCTTCCCCACACCTGCATTCTTTTCATGGGAGAGGTCAGCGAGCTGGGCCCGAGCATGCTTTGTTTCGGGAGTGACGAAGCATTGTATGACCCAGCTGTGCAGAATTTGCAGGCTCTGTGTGTGTGTGTGTGTGTGGATGCATACGTGTAAGAGACCAGCACACTGCAGAGAAATACAAACTCATCAAAACTCAACTACCCACTTGGGAGCATTGCTGCAGCCGGCATTTTGAATGAAGTGGCTTTCTCCCGGAAATCTCCTTTGGTTCCCAAGGGGTCCACCCTCTTGTAGCCATTAAAGATCCCGCTGAGCTGTTGGAAAGGGATTGTTAGCCTACAGTCCTGGCTCTGCTCCTGTTGGTTAATAACATTCTCTTGGCCTAGATTCCACCTGCAGTTTCCACTGGATGTGATCTTGTGCCTCACTTTGTCCTGCACACACTGTTGCTGTGCAGTGTTAAGGAGCTGACCCGCCTCTCCCCAGAAGTGATTGCACTTCAGTGGCAAGTGATTTTGCCTATGGTTGGTAAATCACTTTAGGATCCTTTGGGATGAAAGGCACTATAGAAATTTATTTAGAATTCTAACCTGGGGGGAAGAGAGCTCTTCTCCAGGGCTCCCTGACTTAATTTTAAAGAAACAGTAACATAAAACTGGCACATTCCCTCATGCCCCCAAGCATGTATGCCCCCACCCATTATACACACACACACACCTCCCTCTCTCCAAAAGCCTTGGCGAAGAAATAGACCGTGTATCCTGCCCTGAAAATCAAGATATTGTGATATCAGTTGACATCCAGGTGTGATTTCAAACCGATTTTAGTTAAGTTGGTGGAAAAGGCAGCGTAGATGCTTTTAGGGGTGTTGACACAGAGGTTTTTGTGGTTGTGATTTAACTCCGTCAGTATAAGAAACTGACCTAGTTAAATCAGGGAAACCTGCCACTCTGGACACAACTATCGTGATAGACACCTGTACATCAGCGGAGATTGTTCCCATAGAGTTACAGATGCAAACTCAATTTTTTTGATTTCATGTATTCATTTATCTAGATTTAAATAACCATGAAATACGCCCTGATGAAAAGCTGTCCCGGCTAATTAGACTCCGCCAGCAGCAGAAATTTTAGAGGCAGGCCCAGCACGCAAGCTGGGGCTGGACAGCCTCACCCAGTTGCCCCTTCGGCCGCAAGGCCACCTGAACGCTTTCAGTGTGTTGCCTGACCCCTGTTACCCGCTGTCTCCCGCTAGCCACCTGTTGAAGTGCTGACACTCCTAAGTTCTTCACACGGGTCTCTAAGGAAAGAGGGTGGTTTTCAGCGCTGGTTGGAAAGGGTTTTAGGAGGAAAATGCTGTCAGTCAAAATCCATTTCAGTGGCATTTTGCCACGATGCTCCCAACAGGAGCATTTTGGTAGTGGCAAAATGTCCCATTTCGATTTTTTTTTTCATTTCGCCGAGTTTTTTTTTTTTTTTTTTTTTGCAATGGCTGTCATTGTTTTATGGATTAAAGGTCAAAGTCCGAACATTTCATTGAAATGATTGACCCAAAACAGGCTTTTTTGAAAACCTGAGTTTCATGGAAAATGTTGACTTTTTTTTGTTTTTAAAACTTTTTTTTATTTTTTCCACACATACCTTTCGCATTCCCTGTGAAACAGGAAATCTGCTTCCTGCCCTGCTTTTGCTACAGCCCCTAGTTTTCAGTGTTCGCTTTGGACCCTTTACAGGCCCTGGATATTCCTTAAAACCAGCTGTTCCAAACCTTTTCCACACCAGGTCATAGAATCATAGAATATCAGGACTGGAAGGGACCTCAGGAGGTCATCTAGTCTAACCCCCTGCTCAAAGCAGGACCAATCCCCAATTTTTACCCCAGATCCCTAAATGGCCCCCTCAGGGATTGAACTCACAACCCTGGGTTTAGCAGGCCAATGCTCAAACCACTGAGCTATCCCTTCCCCCCTCTCTCTAGTACCGCCCGCTGATCTAGCCAGGATCTGCCCAGCACCCTCCTCCCATTTACCGACATGCATGCCGGCAGGGTCGTTTCTGGCCCCCAGTTTGCGAATGCTATAGCTGGGAGCAGGTTGCCTGGGAAGGACATGGGGGAGATCTATCTGGAGAGCCCTATTTGCAAATGCAGTATTAATACCCGGGCGGCAATCGACAGCAGACCTGTGGGGGGAGAGCTTTAACGCAGGAAAAGTCAGCGCCTGCCTTGGAGGGGACCAGTTTAATCCCAGACTCTGACCGCGAGGCCAACAGATGGCTTGGGAGCCCCCGGCCAAGCACACAGAATGGATTTTTTTTTTTTTTTTTTTCTATTGGCACCTGGGAGTCTCGGCCTTTCAGAGAACAGCTGGAGCCCCGCGTAACGAGGGCTGCTTGTCCTTTAGCAGCGCTCATGCACCAGAGGGCTTGTCGGGACGGAGGGGATCTGCAATCCAAGAGGGTAATTGTCAAATTCTAGTGCTGAATGGCTTCTGCCTTGGCTGAAAGTGGACCTGTGTCATCCATGGTTAACCAGTGATGCAATATTGCAGCAAAAGACTTTAGGGAGCCAGTGTGGTCTGCTGGCTAGGGTGCTGCATTGAGACCAGTAGACCTGGGGTCGAGCCTCAGCTCTGCTGATGACCTTGGGGAAGTCGCTTTGCCTGTCCCTAGTTTGCCAACACTGCTTACGATCACTCTGGGGCAGGGGCTGCCTCTTGCTCGATGTCTGCACAATGCCTAGCACAATGTGGGGCTCTACTCTCTAGACAAGCCCTTGTGTGGGATGGACAGTTAATCTGTGGCAAGCGGGGGGTGTGTGTGTGAATCTTCTGTGCACTAACTGTCCATGTGGCCCCGTGCTACAAGTTCCCTAGCATGCTTGGATCCGCTCTGCGTTGAACTGGGCGCAGGTTAATACGCACAAGAACAGTTCTAGTGCGCGGTGGCAGGGCCATGTGGACAGTCGGTGCCCGGCAGGCTCGCGTGCTGTAGATTTGCAGCCCAGTTTGCCACACGCTAAGTGCCCCTGTAATGCTCCTACGAAGGAGGAGGAGGGTCTGCAGGGGGAGGAGAGGGATACCCCCCTGGATGTGCACAAGGACCATCCCCTTTGGGCTTGTGAATTCAGCCCCTTTGCTCAGGCTAAGTAAAATGTAGGCTCCAAATAGGGAAATCTACAAGATGCATCAGAAGGCAGCTCTGCCCCTGCAGACGTGGTGCTTGAGAGGTAGGAGCAGGATGTCACCAGCCATTAGCTAGCAGGCGAATTCGGAGACGGACGCAAAGTTCAGTCCGTGCCGGGGGTGGGAAGAGAGCGGTTAGCAGTTTGCCTGACCCCAGTGCCTCTCACTGCAGCATCTCTTTCCCCCACTGGTGTACGCGCCTTGTCTCACTTAACTTTACAGTCATTGCTGTGGCGTCTCATTTAGAAAAGGTTCTTGCGCTCCCTGAAGACCACTCTGCTCATCCCCAGGGGGTGGGGTGGGGGGGGCTCATTGCTTATCGGCCAAGTCCATCCTGGCCTAACGTGTGGGCCATTGCCGCTGAAATGCATGTCATGGCTTTCGCTGGGGCCAACGCTCAGTGCCTGTTTTAGGTGTGAAATGGTCAGTCCAGGAGCAGGTAATGAGCTCTCAGTTGTCATTGGGGTTTGAACTTAGGACTTTTAGCATCGTCGCCTCGCTCCTCCCACTTGAGCTAAAGGAATAACTTCCTTTACTGCTAGCAGCAGTAGACTGTTATCCCTCTGCATGGGAGGGCGGGCCATGGTCACACAGTAGGTCAGTGGTAGAACACAGGTCTCCTGATTCCCAGCCTCATGCCCAGTCTGGCAGATGTTGGTCCCTCCCCAGTTAGGGGCTATAGCAGGATGCGTAGAAGATTCTCCTACCCAGCTGTAACTGGAGGGGGGTCCAGAGAAGCAGGATGGAATGGCCCATGCTGGCATTTGCGAGGGGCTCTTTAATGGCCAGGAGTGCTCGGGAGTTCAGCTTCCCGTCTCCTCCAGAAGGCAGTTCCAAGAGCTGTAAATCAAAGTGAGACGTTTCTCTGCCGCTGTAACTCTCCTCCCTGGAGCAGGGCTCCGCAGGGTCTCGCTCGGCGGTAATTGATCTGACTTCGGCCTCCTGAACTGCCAGGAGGAGACGGCAGCAGATGTTTCAATTACTCAGCAGATTGGGGAGCTGGGATGAGCTTTCCAGGCAGCGCCATCACACGGCATTTTAATCTTGGCTGGCTGTACCCACCTGCCTGCCCGCCATCAGCCCTGCCACCCCTGTCTAATCTTGGGTGAGCAGAGAGCACGTGGCGATCGCTGGCTGGACCCTGCCTCTGTCCCAGTCGGCCTGGCAATCTGAATCCACAGGGAGAGGGCAGCATGTGCCTCCTGGTGCCGGCACAACGTGATGGCAGTGTGACGAGTTGGATCACAGAAACCCCCTTGGGGCTGCCAACTGATGTGCCAGGACTACTTCTGCCCCTGCTTTCCCTCCCTGGCAGCTTGGGACTTCAGTGCCCTGCCTGGCTTGAGCCACACCCGCTAGCCTACTGCAAACCCAGACCCAGGTCTGAACCACGTCCCCTAACAGCTGTAGGCTTAATTGAAAGCAGCTTAAGAAGTGTTCCTGTCTTTAACACTCAGATGCTCAACTCCCAATGGAGTCCGAACCCCAAATAAATCCGTTTTACCCTGTATAAAGCTTATACAGGGTAAACTCATAAATTGTTTGCCCTCTATAACACTGATAGAGATGCACAGCTGTCCTCCCTCCCCCCCCCCCCCCCCCCCGGTATTAATACATGCTCTGGGTTAAATAATTAACAAATGATTTTATTAAATACAGAAAGCAGGATTTAAGTGGTTCCAAGCAGTAACAGACAGAACAAAGTGAATTACCAAACAAAATAAAACACACAAGTCTGTCTCATAAAGTAAGAAAACTGAATACAGATAAAACCTCACCCTCAGAGGTGTTCCAGTAAGCTTCCTTTTACAGACTAGTCTCCTTCTAGTCTGGGTCCAGCAATCACTCACACCCCCTGTGGTTACTGTCATTTGTTCCAGTTTCCTTCAGGTATCGTTGGGGGTGGAGAGGCTATCTCTCGAGCCAGCTGAGGACAAAATGGAGTGGGTCTCCCCAGGGTTTAAATAGATTTTTCTCTTGTGGGTGGAGACCCCTCCCTCCCCCTGTGTAGAATTCCAGCTACAAGATGGAGTTTTGGAGTCACGTGGGCCAGTCACATGTCCATGCATGACTCAGAACTTACAGATAGCCATAGTTCACGTGCTACCTTGAACGTCCTCAAGTAGATTTCTTATGTGGATTGGAGCCTTCCAAGATCCATTGTTCGTTAAGTGTTTCTTGATTGGGCACTTAACTTGCACATTCCTTTCTCGAGAAACTGACCAAATGCTTTACTAAGGCTACTTAAAAATCAAGCAAGTACACAGCCGATATTCATAACTTCAAACACAGACATGATGCATGCATAGAAATAGGAGGAATCGATTCAGTAGATCACCTTTACAGAGAGATGTTACATGGCATACGTAGCATAAAACATATTCCAGTGATGTCATATATACATTCATAAGCATATTTCCATAAAGCCTTATGGGGTGCAATGTCGCAGGCAGGTGCCAAGGCTGGGTGTTTGGCTTGTCTCTGTGCATATACGTGTGTGTGTTGTGTGCATGCAAGTCTGTGCGTGTAGCTTTCCAGTTACGTGTTGCCTCTGGTGCCCACCCATCAGCCCTTTACATGCTCCCACTCTTGCTGTCCTCTCCCTGCTTTGCCCCTTCCCCGCCCCAGCCCCGCTGCTCCTTCATATTCCCCAGTCCCTGGTCGGAGCGCTCAGCTCACCAACAGCCTGGCTGACAGGCACCTTCCTTCCCCCACTGCTTCTGGCTGGGCTGGCGCCATGCGAAAGCCCAAACCCCTCCAGCCTGGGGCACTGGCCAGGAGGAGCCAAGCCCTGCATGTGCCAAAGCCCCGCACAGCGCTGGCACGGGGAAGCCTCTGGAGTGGTGGTGGGAGGAGGGAAGTGATTTCCAGCTGTTCCTGCCCCGAACCTGCAGGCTTCACAGTAGCCCCCCCCAAGTGGGGGCTTAGCACCCTCCTCACCCCCCAACCCTGCGTCCTGCCCCCAGGGAGCATGGGGCTTCTCCATCCCCTAGGCACCCTCCCCTGCTGAGCCACCTCTTTGGCCGGGTTCGCTGAAGCCCCTGCAGTCTGGTTCCCTGGCCCCGGTGCACAATGCATCCTTAGGGCTTAACCCCTTCCTTCCTGCGCTGTAGCTGAGGCAACTGGGTTATGTCGGTGGGGAGCAGCAGCCTGGAGGTGTTAGCTGCCTTTCCACATGGGTGGGGGGCGGGGGGAGAGATGAGCTCTGCAAAGATGGGAGCCTGGTCATCACCGTCCCCCGTCCCCACCCCAGCCCCTCGGTGGCTGGAAGCTGCTCCTGTCCCTTCCCTCCTGCACAGTGCTGAAAGGCTGCTGCTGGCTACATTCTGGTGTGAGCCCTGGCAGAAATCTGGGGGGGAGGGCATGTGATCCAGCATGCTTACTTCCTCCCGCCCCCCCCCTCCCCCCATGCGTTGCCTCGGGAAGATGCAGCGCCAGGTACCAGGAGAGGCAGGTCCAGCCCGGGGGCGAGTCATGGAGGGCAGGGAGAGTGGGGTTGGTTGGTCACACCTTTCTTCTCTCTCCCCCCCCGCCCCCAATGAGAGAGGAGTGAGTGTGTGTGTGTCACCTCTCCCCGTGTGATTCCTAAAGTCTTAACGATAAGAAGGGGAAATAAAAAGAAACCAATTATGTAATATTTCTTTTGGTTGCTGTTGAACTTGCTTGAATATGAGTAATTTTACCAGGTGTCCTGTATTCAGTATAGGATAGGCTGTCAGCACTGATGTTTGCTAACTATATACCAGACCTACTACACACATCCCTTTTGAAGGGATATTACTAGGGCCCTACCAAATTCACAATCCATTTTGGTCAGTTTCACAGACCTAGGATTTTAAAAATCATAAATCTCATGATTTCAGGTATTTAAATCAGAAATTTCAGGGTGTTTGTAATTGTAGGGGTCCTGACCCATGAAGGGGGTGTGTGTGTGTGGGGGGGGGGGCGGGGGTGTCCGTAAGGTTATTGAAGGGGGGGTTGCAGTACTCCTACCCTTATTTCTATGCAGCTGCTGCTGGCACCACTTCCGAGCTGGGCGGCTGGAGAGGGCGGCTGCTGGCCGGGAGCCCGGCTCTGAAGGCAGTTCCCCGCCAGCAGCAGTGCAGAAGTCAGGGTGACCTGGTCTGGGATTGCCACCCTTACTTCTGTGCTGCTCCTGTAGAGCTGGGCCCGCAGTCAGCAGCCGCCACCCTCTGGCCGCCCAGCTCTGCAGGCAGCAGTGCAGACGTAAGGGAGGCCTGGTCTGGCATTGCCACCCTTATGTCTGCCCTGCTGCTGGCAGGGAACTGCCTTCAAAGAGATGGGCACCCGGCCAACAGCCGCCGCTCTCCGGCTCTGAAGGCAGCACAGAAGTAAGGGTGGCACTACCATGACCCCCCCCTAAAATAACCTTGTGGACCCCCTCCCCACAATTCCCTTTTGGGTCAGGACCCCCAATTTGAGAAATGCTGGTCTCCCCGTGAACTCTGTATAGGATAGGGTAAAAGCACGCCAAAGACCAGATTTCATGGGGGGGTGAGGAATCAGATTTCACGGTCCACGACGCATTTTCATGGCTGTGAGTTTGGTAGGGCCCTAGATATTACCCAAGTCCTATGGGCCACAGTGACCGTAAAATGAAACAAGTTCTCAGTGGGGGAACTGACATCAGTACAGTAGCTTGGCCTAATACAGTGAAAGCCAGAGGCTGTGCGGACAGCCTATCCGACGTGCATGCCGTTAGAGAGAGCGATACAAGACAAACTTCCCAGCAATAGGACTAGAGCCCAGGAAGGATGCCCCAGAAGGACAAAAAGAAAAGGAGGACTTGTGGCACTTTAGAGACTGACCAATTTATTTGAGCATAAGCTTTCGTGAGCTACAGCTCACTTCAAGGATCCGATGAAGTGAGCTGTAGCTCACGAAAGCTTATGCTCAAATAAATTGGTCAGTCTCTAAGGTGCAACAAGTACTCCTTTTCTTTTTGCAAATACAGACTAACACGGCTGTTACTCTGAAACCCAGAAGGACAGTAGTTGATACCATCCAGCTGCACTCTGCTGTGTCAGTCATATTGTGCCATTTGCCGCTAATGCTGAATTTCCTGGCCGGCGTGCGGTCTGAACAAAATGTAGCGGGGACCCTAGCAAGTGCTGAGTGTTGCAGTTTCGGGGTCTAATTGAGATTAACGCTCCATTATTTTGGCCTGTTACAGTGTCTCGCCGCGCTTTTTATTTATAGTGATGTAATGTTTAAGGCATGGGAGGATCGATAAAGGTTTCCAGATGGTGGCTGTTTTTGGTTTTCCCCATTATTAACAGTAAGTCATGCAGACAGCTCTCTCTGTTGCGTTTGCTTTGGAGATATGGTTTCTTTCTAGGCAACTGTCAAACTTTTCCCCCACTCTTGCCATTGTTGTTTCTACTGCAGCCAGAGCCAGGCAAATAACCGATATTTGTTTGGGTTCGCTAGCACTCCCGAAAAACTGGGCAAAGCATTCGTTTCAGGGGGATCCAGAAACAATTTGGGGGGGGTGTGTGTGTAAATTTTCGTCAAATTGAAAACTTGACCAAACGTTGCTTTGGGCCAAATGCCACATTTTAACGTTGAGCATTTTTAATTTTTTAAAAGCCATTTTAATATGAATCCGAAGGGAATTTGGAAATGTGAACGTGGTTCGGTTTGGCACCGAAATCTCTGCCCCACCCCCAATAGGAACAATTTGGTGAAACTGACCCAGGTTTGCGAAATGTCTTGGTGCTGCCAGCCCTGCAGACTTTTTGCCTTGCTCTAATTACAGGAGTAGCTAGATCTGTGAGCAAGATCTGAGCCCTTTGCTCTGTTCTGTCCTTCATGGGATCATTGTACTAGCTGAGCAACTTCCACTCCTTCCTAAGCAATATGACTCAGGCTTTTAGTCCCAAATTGTTGTGTTGTTTGCATTATCAGAGCGGCTCTTAGCCCCTGTCACGGACCCCATTGTACCAGGCACTGTACAAACACAGAACAAAGACCATCGCTGCCCCAAAGAGTCATAATCTAAGACCGTGAGACTCAGATTTCAGTGGTTAAGGAGCCAAATTAGCCATCAAGATTACCCAAAAGAGCCACAGTCATGTGAATTCATTGACTAATAAATGTCTGTTAATCTCACAGCAAAAGGACGGGCCAAGTGTTCTACAATTGGTTAATAAGATAGTAAAAGCATCCTGATTGATTAATTAAATCACATGGTGTGTTAATGTCACGTGCTGCACAGGGCGCAGGAGACACATTAAAGAGCCACGTGCAGCTCCGGAGTCTCAGTCTGAGTATCACAGATCTAAGACAAGAGCCAGCAGGTGCAGACAGAGGGGACAGTACAAGGAAACAGTGAGGCAGCAGGATGGGCCGTGAGCCCAACGTTGTCAAGTGTGTGTGTGTTGGCACTGCAGCAAAGGAGTTTTAAGGAGGGATGTGGAGGGCAGAATTCTCCCCAAGTTCCCTGCATTCCCCCCACACACAGATGTGGAGCTTCCCCCTTGGATTGCTGGGAAGCATTAACAGCAGAAAGAGCAGATCATGGAGCTGGGCTCCTAGGAAGGGTCGTTTACACGAAATGATGGAGACACACACACTTTGTTTCCTGGCAAGGATTTTTTTTCTCTCTCTCATTTTGGGTCTTTGGCCTGCATTGTGCCCCACGCCTGGGCTGTGGCAGGTTGAGAGGTACATAAAGGCTGGGCTACATTCTCAACAGGAAAAAATGGGGAGACATTATTTCAGTTTTACAAATGGGGAAACCGAGGCACAGAAAACAAAGGGGCTTGCCCAAGATCCAAGCAGGAGGCTGTAGAAACCCAGGTCTTCTGAGTTTGACTCCTGCTTTAACCACAAGAACTTCCCTTCCCCTGTTGTTATGCACAGATATTGATAACCTACATGGACAGTTCAGGCCATATTGTATCCTATTCCATCCATGTAAAGCTAGGATAACTGACCGGTACAAGTCGACTTATTCTGGATTTCCATGGTGTAGGAGAGAGCAGAATTCGCTCTAAAGCGAACATGAGGCTGCGGCTTTGGGGTGGCTTCCTGAGATGGAAGGCAGCTGCCTCTGGATATTCTCCAGACCAGGTTTTTGCTTGGTTAACTTGTAAAAGGAAGGTTTTCCTGCTGTCAGCACGGCGGAGCCGATAGAGCTGTGTGCCACGCTGAGCCGTCCCGACTGCCTCATGCATCATCCCAAAGGTTGCCGGCGGAGTTTGCTGTCAGTGATGTACAAAGTAGGAGAGAGCAGAGAAATTCCACCTTGACCGCGCAGAGGCCGACAGCGAAATCTGATTTGGGCTTCTCAAGCAAGCAAATGTAACCGTGGAAGTTGCTGATGAATAATAAACACGTACCACTGGGATGCTGGTTTTACAGAGCCGTCTTTCAAAAACAAACCAACTGGGTATTTGAGGCTCATGAAAAGAGCGGGCTCGACATCCCGGCAGATTGAGATCCTTTACTGAGCCGCAGAATGGCACAGCACAGGCAACAGCAGGGCATGTCTGCCTGCCGCTCCCATGGGATTCAGCCCTGCACTGGCAGGACCTCCTCAAAGGGGTGGGGAACCCAAGTGGGAGGAAGGCTGGCCCAGTGGTTAGGGCACTCGCCTTAGACTCAGGACACCTGGGTTCATGACCCTTCTGCCGCAGGCTTCCGGTGTAACACCAGGCAAGTCTGTGTGCCTCAGTTGGCCGCCTGTACAATGGGGATAATAGCATTGCCCTACCTTGTGGGAGGGGGGTTGTAGTAAATGCATTGAAGATTGCAAGGTGATCAGACACCATGGTGATGGGACCCCTGGAAGTCCCATAGCTAGCTAGTTACCATGACCTATTCAGCCCCTGGCCTCTCTGCTCAAGAGAGCCAGCAGTGACATGGCTGGCAGGTGAGCAGCCATCAGGAGATGGCCACAGCTCTCTCCGGGTCGGGAATGGTGACCCGGTGGGAGAAGGTTCTGCCTTCAGCGATCAACCCCCTGACCTGCTTTTTGACAGCATCCTCATCGAGGTGCTGCCTTGACAGTGATTCCATCTGCCCTCCCGGGGAGGGGATTCTGAGCAGGGCTGTTCTGGGGCACCGAAAGAGATGAGATTAGGGGGCCTGCCGGGGAGGGAGAATTGGCGTGTGAGGGCCCCACATCCCCATTCCTCGACAAGTCCTTGTGCTGATGCCACTGGTACTGGGTGGATGGAGTACCGCCGAGGGAGGTGGGGACTGGTGTGTAGCAACCGGACGCACTTCCTCCAACGTCTGCCAGCGAAGAGCACCTAGAATGGCTGGCTGCAGTGGTGAGCGGCCCTGTGCCAGCGTAAAGAACAGTGCTGAGGTTTCTCCTGGCTACGGCTTATGGGCTTTTTAAAGCCCAAGCAGGTGGACCCCTGCTTCGGTGGAGCTGTAATAACAAGCCTGCATAGCACACCCCGTCTGAGCATCTCCGAGCTCTCCATGAGTCACAGAACCGTGTGCGGGCGTGGGCTGGCCTTCTTGCCAAAGGACTCGCAGCTTTGCTCTGGGCATCCAGCCTGGCAAGAGGTCTATTTCGGATGAGCCATAAAGCCAATGTCCTCATCACGTCTCGTCAGAGAGCCCCCCCACCCCTTTTCAGAACAGCTGGCAGGTTAGCTCTGGGCTCCTGGCCTAATCCCAATATGGGGAACCACGTTCTGTCTCCAGCATGCAGCGTTTCTCCTTCCCTACCCCTCTCACGCCGCTGTGCGGCATTACTGGGTGCTGGGCAGCAATGCCGTGTCCCACCCCAGAGGCAGCTGTATTTCAGTGCTGTGGAGGGACCATTTCCTAGATGCATTTGTGTCGTGCTTTGGGGAATGTATTTGTGTGAACAGTGCTGACCTTTATCATTTTCTGTCCTCTCCCAGCATGCACTTGGGTTCTACCGATCCGGCCCCGGGGATGGATTGTTCCAGGACTTGGTCCTGGTCTGGAGCGTGGATGGGATCTTCTCTAGAGATTCCAATCCCGCTTTCTAATGAGCTCCTGAGCCGTGGCAGGGGGACGCATTTCTTCCTGGGGAGCGCGGGGTGGTGGCTGGCCTTCTCGCTGAATGACACCTGTGAGCTGTCAGCCGCTTCTCGCTTCCTTTTTATTTTTCGTTCCCCTGCTCATTAGCGTCCGAGGCGGGAAAAAGGACAGCTCTCCCGGGGGCCAGGGCAGAGAGTCCACTATGGGAACCGATGCTCCGTCCCAGGGCTGCTGCTGCTGCCACTGCCTGTCAGAAACCATTTGGAAGATAAATACCTCCCTGGCTCCTGAGGCTCTGTGGGAGTGAGCGATCCAAGCACCTTCATTAATTCGCCACTTGGAAATAAGGAGCTAAATGAAGGCGGGAGCTGTGGCAGGAGTCCCAGTGTGACACACGGCATCCGTAATAATTAATATCGGGGGGTGGGGGGGGGAAGGCCTGTTCCGGTCAGGCATCTTTCTTTATTTTTCTCGGGAGGGGTGTGCACGCGCGAGGGGGTCTTTTTGCGAGGCGGAGAACGGGGAGAGAAGACCAAAGGGAACAAAGAGAGCTGTGAAATCACCGTGGCGAGGGCGTGGGGGGAATCTTGGCAGATGTGGCACCTGCTGGGAGTCGGGGCTCTGGAATCCTCTTTTAAGAGGAGAGCAAGAGCTAGAGGGAAATAGCAGCCGGCCACCTGCTCTGCAAGTTGGGCTGCCGGCTTGGCTTGGCTTGGCTTGGCCGTATTCCTGGAGGTGTCGTCCCAGGACATAATCTTCAATCGAAGATGAATCTTTAATTCTTGGAGAGTTGGCCACCCTATCTGAAGGGGCGGGGTGCCTGGGTAGATCGAGAGGAACTGCTCTTAATGATAACCCATGGGGGGTTCAGGGCTAGATCGTCAGCTGGTGTAAACCAGTGACATCAAGTGGCCTCTGGAGCTACACTGGTTTACATCAGCTGAGCTTCTGGCTCTCCATCTTCAAAGGGCTCTACAGCATTAACTCGTTAATGGTGTCGGGACACGAGTCTCCCCTTATCTGTTCAGATCTACAGGTTTCTGGTGGGTTCAGACCCATCTCTACTAATCTAGCCTCTCAACAGCCTTGGGATGTGGGTATTACTGAACTCGTGTTATGGTGGGGAAAGTGAGTCGCAGAGGGGTGAGATGGCTTGCACGATCCCACAGATGGGAGGCAGGGCTGGGAGCGGCACTTGGGAGTTCCTAGCCCCATGCTCAGCACACTAGACCATACAGCCTCTCTCTAGCAGGGCACATTCCTCTCCCCTGGGACTTGGCTCATCACTTCATCGGACTAACCCACAGCCCCTGGCTCACTGCTGGCTGCAGCACGTGGCCCTGCTGGGAGCACCCAGCCAGCGTTGCTCTCTTTGCGCTCCTCCCCGTGACAGGGATTTGCTGCCGAAGCAGCACGTGGACCCTAAGATCCTGCCCTTTCTCTGCGCTAACATAGCTCAAGCTGCCAGCCCATTGCTCATGGGTCGTAGATCTCCTCTCCCCCTCCCCGCCGCCCACTCCGGTTACATCTCCTTATTCCCTGGGCGCGCCAATCCTGGGGAATGACTGCGTGCGCTTGCAGGGGGAGCAGATCTCTTCCAGCATTAACGACGTAATTAAATCCCGTCGTAATAATTTAATACCACGGCAAGCACCGAAATGGTAATTGCGGCCATAGCTAAAAGTCCTTCCTAATACGTGTGTTGCAAAGAACTGACTGGAGGGAAGAGCAAAGGTTGTTCAGAGCCACTTCCCAGTCCAAGCGCGAGAGCATCCGACTTGCTACAAAGGTAGCGAGAAGCCCTGGGCCGGAGACTCGGCCGGTGTCCCTTGGTGTGGCTGCGTTGGCTTCAGTGGAGTTAGGATGCTTTGCAGCAGCTGGGGACCTGGCCGCATTGACTTCAGTGACGCCCTGGCTGATTTACACCACCTGGGGATCTGGACCCTCCAAGGTAGATGGCAATGGATGGAGGAGAGTCCCAAAGGAGGAACAAAATGCTAATTCGCAGGCTAGCATCACCTAAGGCAGGGTTCGCAATCTTTTTCTTTCTGAGCCCCACCCCGCCCCGACATGCTATTAAAAACTCCACAGCCCCCCTGTGTCACAATTGTTCCTCTGCATGTAAAAGCCAGGGCTGGTGTTAGGGGGTAGCAGGCAGGGCAGTTGCCAGGGGCCCCATGCCACAGGGCCCCACCACCAAGGCTACATTGCTCAGGCTTCGGTTTCAGCCGCAGGTGGGCAGGGCTCAGGGTCCCAGGCTTCAGCCCCATGCAGTGGGGTTTTGGGTTTCTGCCCTGGGCCCCAGCGAGTCTAATGCTGGCCCTGCTTGGCAGACCCCAGACCCCTGGTTGAGAACCACTGACCTAAGGAACCCTGCAGCTCAGGCTGAACTGTCGGGGTGGGGATTTGTAACCGCGTAGCTTGCCTCAGGGGCTGCAGAGACTGGGACTGGATTCTCCTGCGGGCCACCGGGAAAGAGGCCTACAAGCCCTGACAGTTTTGGACTCTTATCGGGGACAACTGTGATCCTGGAAGGGATGGACTTAAGATGGTAGAGGGCCGAGTCCCTGGAAGAGAAGCCACCGCCGTGCTCGAGGGTTTGTCGGCAGGGAGGCGCTACAGAAGCAAGGGAACCGCGACGGGGAGACGAGTGGCTACTGATGTAGATGGGTAACAAGGACGTGTTCAATAGAGCCTGACCATGGCCAAATAGCCAGCCCTGATTTGGAAAGGGTCAGAGCATAACGTCGCTATCTAGCTCATCCCGTTGTTATTTGGGTCAGTAACGGGGAAGCTCTGCTGTATGGAAACTCGCTCGCTAAAACCCAGCAGTTACGGAAGCTGAATAAAACCACGAGTATGAAAAATGAGACCCGATCTGAACAACTCCCCATGGGCCCTTAGGAATGGGCTGGGTTGGCGGTGAGTTATAGAGGCTTTCAACACAGGTCACCGGCTTGAATCTGGGCTGGGCTGGCACTGGGCACCTGCGTATTCTCGGGGGGGGGGGGGGGGGCAGAGCTGCCGCCTTGTGCTCCAGAATCCTAAAAAACCATTCAGCCTGTAGCCCTCTTGATTGCAAAGATAACCTGCATCATGACGCTCGGGTGCCCCGTTTGGCAAAGGGATGGGGCCAGCGTCCCTCACTTGGGGCCCAGCGCTGGGCGATGGCACACCAGCCCTGCTCCAGTGTATCCGATCGTGTGGTCGGCTGGGCTGTGGAGAGAGACTGGCCGGCCTTGGGAGCGAGCAGAAATTCTCCTTTAGCTCAAGCGTTGGAGGCTGGCATTCCAGGGGGATAAGGCTCTCGGTTGTCTTCCCTGCAGTCAGAGGTGTGACCGCAGCAGGTGCAGACAGACCCAAGCTAGCTTGAGTAATGATAGCGGTGAAAGTGTGGCAGCGTGGGCTAATTGCTCACGTACATAACAAGGACACCGGTCGGCTTTCCACAGCCCCTGCTGCTGCGGCTTCACTGCTAATGTTCTTGGCGCTAGTCAGATCAAAGCTAGCTCTGGTCCCTCTGCGCCTACTGCAGTCACAACTCTAGGACAGCATACCCGCACCCCCCTCCCCGTAGCGATGACCACTCCAAAATCCCACACGCTTGGTGCATGCGGGATCCGAGCACAGACACCTCTCGGCAGCCGTGGAATTACGTTCTGCAAATTGGGCACAACAGAGGGAGAGACCTGGAAAGTGGGGACAGACGAACCCCTAAAGGTGCAGACATTTGGCTTGGGTCTGCTTCCCTGAACTTTTTGGCTTGAAAACAGAGGCTGGAGCCCCTCCGATGAGACCTCCATTTCTGAGTGCAAAGGAGAGGTGCAGGGGCCCTGAGGAAAAGCAGGGCTTCCAAAGGTCTCGCTGGGAGGTTTGGGGTGAAGGCTCATCTTAATTTGACCTCTCTTGTTGTTTTGACGGTGGAGCCAAGAGGCCCCTATACGCTGGACATGCAGACAATCCATCCCCCATTTACCTTGCAGCCCAGATGCACTAGACAAACGAAGGGCGGGAGAAAGGAAAGATCAGTATCCCCATGGTACAGACAGGGAACTGAGGCAGAGACCACCAGGCCCGGGTCCTCAGTGGTTCAACAGCTTAAAGGCCTGTGAAGATCTGGGCCCAAGTGACTTGCACACGGTCACATGGGAAGTTCATCAGAATAGGGAACTGAATGCAGGATTCTTTGCATCCCAGGCCAGTCCCTTAACCATTAGCTGATGGTGTTTGCTCCTCTCTAATGCAAAGCATCAAGAACAATTACAAAATGCAGGATTATTTTTTCCCAAATGGCTTAAGTTACTTGTCCTTTCCTGGAGGTCTCTATGACTAGACATGCCAGTTTCTCTCTGAACTGTTTGGTTCAGGTGAGCTGGGAGTGTGTGGTGTGTGTTTTTTGCCAACAGGAGAAATCAAAGTGGGCCAGCTCTTGGTACTAGAATCCGGTTGCCGTCTGAGCATCTGTTCCTCTTTCCTCCTGGAGTGCTTGCTTGTGTCCGGGTTTGGTGGTATGAGCATCTCTTGCCCCTCAGTGCCCAGAGGTCACGGGGAGACCTGCTGCTCAAAAATCCCTTCCAGGCTGAAATGCTCAGGCTCCGATGTGGAGAGGAGATTGCTGTGCACTGCACAATAGCAACCCCTCTGGCTGGTTCCACACCCTCCGTGGTGGCCTCTAAAGGGTGCCCCAGCCCAGTCCTCCTGATCTTGATGCAGGGAATGAAGGGATGCTTCTCGGGGCTCTGAGCTGCAGCTTGTGTAATGCTCTGTCGGTGCCAGCTGAGGCGGGCTGGGCTGGGGCTCAGAAGCTCAGGGTTCTAGTCCCACCTCTGCCACTGGCCTGTGGGATGAACGTGGGCAATTTCACCTCCAAGGGCCTTGGTTTCCCCATCTGTAAAATGGGTTTAATGACACTGTCCTCCTTTGCAAGATGCTGAGAGAGCTACTGAGTGAAGAGAGCTTGTTGGCGCTGTTATAACCACCATGGTTTCGCTGTGGCACTGGACACTATCACGATGACTCACTGTGTGGTTGGCGTTAGCGCCGGGATCAGGGCCCGTGGTGCAAAGAGTTCTACACACAGGGAATT
Organism: Chelonia mydas; assembly: GCF_015237465.2. NCBI lineage: Eukaryota > Metazoa > Chordata > Testudines > Cheloniidae > Chelonia > Chelonia mydas. The sequence goes on along the minus strand of NC_051257.2, from coordinate 19,542,337 downwards.
CTGACTGTCTGCTGAAAAGATCTTGCAATGTACCGTACGTCAAGAGGTAACCGGTGGCTGAAAGCAACAAACAGAGGGAAGAGAAGGTAAAAGTGAATCATCCCTCAAAAGTACTCCGAGCCCAGCCACTCCCACAGTGAACGAGTGGTATAAAGGACTCTCCCCCAGATCCGCAAAGTTATTGAGTCTCCGAACGCTCATTCAGATTCTTTTCCCTTTCCTCCTCTTCTCTTGTCTCCTTCTCCAAGTGATCCGCCCATGGCTATAGGAGGTGTCAGATCCAATGTGGGATGGAGGAATTCTTGACTCTCCGTCTTTTATGTAGGTCCTAATTTGTGGGTGGGCTCCGAATGACACAATGGGGGCCAGATTTTCAAAGCAGCTCCGAACATTAGATGCTGAGCTCGTTTGAAAACCTGGTCCTTATTTTGGTGCCTGCCTAGGTGCGGAACCCTTGAATATCTGGCCCTAACTAGGGGCGTTGAACACTTGGAAATCTGGCCCATAGTACTGTTCTGGGGAAAGGTGCTAATGGCTGCCGGCATGTGAGTCTTTGATTCAAAGACAACCACAGACTAGTTAAAGTCAATGGGTATGGTCAAACATGCTTTCATGTTCCACTGGAGGAGTAATTAAACACCATTATGTAGCAGAGAGAGCTACAAACACTGGAGAGACTGCCCAAGGCACATGGTAGCTTAGAGCTGAGTTGTGTGGAGGGAACTTGAGGACTGCGAACACAGGATATGGGTTCTGTGGCTTGTGCAGGTTAGAGGCAGAAAGCCTGGAGAAGGAGCTGTGGGCGTGACCCTGAAAGGAGGCAGAAAGACATGGCTTCTTGGGCACAGAGCTCTCTGGAGTAGCAGACTTGAGGATTTCTGAGCAAGAAAATTGCTGCTGCTGCTTGTCTCTCCTGTATTCAAGGAAACAGGATTTTGTGAAAGTCCCTTTGTCTATACCAAGGAAGACCCTGGCTTGTCTCACAGATTTCTCCCAGCAGAAACAATCCTGAAAGGTTCAGAATATTGGCCAACAGCTTGGGCCGAAGGGTCCACAGTATTTATGCCCATGCTTTTACATACCAATGCCACACTTATACCGTTGGAGCTCACCACTCTCTTTCTCCCCCCCCCCCCCACCCTCAAGGTGTCTCGTCTCTACCTGGGACAAACCTCCACTCGTTTTTCCTTTCTGCTAGCAAACTGCAGAAGTGAGAGGGTGAGCAAGCAAAATTGCCTCCTAATAATTTAAATGGAATTTAAGCAGTTTGCAAAAGGAAACTGGGTCTCTTTGAGCAGCTGCTTTTGAACTCCAGCCCCTTTGATGTGTCGCAGGGATTGGCATGTTGGAGCGAACGGTGCGCGAGCAAATTACCCGGGGGCAAAGCTCCAAAGGGAGGCTGAGATGAAGGGAACTTTGTGAATCGTCTGTCCTGAGGCAGATCAAAGGAGCTGAACAGCAGAAGACAGAGAACGCACACGAGAGAGAGAGACCTGCTCAGTCCCAAACTGGAATTGAGCAACAAGAGCCAGAAGGGCTTAAATTGGGCCACTCGAGGGTGAGGGCAGAAGAGGGGTGAAGTGGGGGATAGATTCAGGGGTCCGTTGCTCATAGCTGCCATCCAAGTAGCAGAGAGATTCGCTACAGTCCCAGAATCTCCATGCTCTTTGCGAAGAGAAGGAATTAAGCCACCCGCCTGGGAGGTGGGCATTGTGGCCTCCAGTTTACGGTTGGAGAAACTGAGGCACCAAGAGGGCAAAGGGACTTGCCCAGAAAGTTTGGGGCATAACTGGGACTAGATCCCCAGTCCCCAACACCCACTTCTGTGCATTAGCCCATCAATGTCCTAGCTCTTTCTTGGCTTCAGCCGCATGATCTTGAGATACAGGACCAGGTATTCAATTAGCATTTTCAAGGTGAAACAGCTGCTGCCTTTTGCCCCAGAGGTGGATGCCACTTGGTGGTGGGGGAGCAAAGTGATCACTATGGATAACGCAGGACTAACACATGCTTTCGGAGCCCTCTGGCTGGAAGGCACAAGACTTTCAGACAAATTCTTGTTGTTTGTTAAATACCATCTCACGAGATTTAGTGTCATTTGTTCCTTAAAGCCCCAGCACCTGGAGTCAGGGGATTTCGTGCTAATCTTGGCTTTCGTTTTCAGTTTAAAAAAAAAAAAAAAGTTCCAGCCTCCCTGGTTGTGGGGGAAAGCTGGAACATGTGACTCCTAAAGGCTGGAGAGCAAGAAGGCAAATAATACAAAAAGATCACTTGTAATGCCTCATGATTCATGAGTTCTGACCACTTGGAACTGATGTGTGCTGAATTTTCCATGCATTTGACTCCGCTTCACCCTTTGCCGTGGCAATCAACAAGCAGCCCTCTCTGGCTCAGGGTGTTTTACCGCACAGACTGTCTGGCACACTGGGGTGAGATGGGGTAACCGATCTGCTCCTTTATCTCCCAGCATAAATAACATCAGTGCCACGAGGAGACGATGGCCCCAAATCAAACCATTCGAATGCTCTGGGCTCAGCTCCTCATGTGGCAGGTAACTGATCGAATGCACCCTTTCCGCATGCACAGCGGGCCCCGGCACCTTCAATCGCAGCCTGTCTGGTGACTGGGGAATGTTCAAAGCCGGGGTGATGATGGGGGGCTAATGTTGCTGTCGCCATGGCTTCTGTTTTCCTGCACTCTGATTGGCTCGCCTCTCCATGCGAGGTTTTAGTAGCTAGCCAGTCTAGACTCCTAGCACAAGCGTGACCTGCACGAACACCGGTGGCTCTGTCTCTCCCTCTAGGGGCTGGACTCTGCATACAGAGCTTTGCATCTCCAGCTGGTTCTGTAGCTCACCAGTAGAGGTTCGTGCATGTAGGCCTCCGGTTCGGTCCCTGCAGCAAACCCACCCTGTGGCTTCGTGCAAGAATGAGGCGTATCCTGGTCCAGCTGACCTCTCGGGTTCTCTCCTTGGCCAGACACAGTGATGTGAATGTAAAATGCAACTAGAATGGCTCTGGCTAGAGCTGTTCCCAGCGGATGGCTCAGAGCTCTCTGCCCCAACCGTGGCCCCATGGTTCTTCTGAAGGCAGAAAGGTCTGATACCAGAGTGAGGGGGGCATTATAAAGACCCATATAAAAAGGCAAAACTGCTATGTGGGAGGTGAAATTCAGGATAATCAAGTCCTATTTAAGCAGCTTGGCTAAGATGTTTCAAATCAGATGCCTTAATTTTTGCGTATCCAACCTGTGACCCTTTTGCAGGGCCGGATCTCTGGAGGGTGAGTGCTCAGTGCGTGCCGAAAACCAGCCCCCGGAAGGGACACTGGGCCCAAATCACCAGCCACTTCTGACAATCCGGGCCCTTTGCAACAGTGGCTTGAGATGCCGAGGAGAGCTGCGGGGGCTCCGGGCATCTGGGAACCAGGCCCCTTTTGTGCAGGTGCCTTAGTCTCACTCCAGACTCACTTTAAGCGCCCAGAATTGAACATGTTGACCAGACTTTTACTGATATTGATTATGGTTATGAGAGTGTCCGTGGACCAGGGCATGAGGGGTCAGGCCTAGCGGTCGGAGCAGGGACAGTCACGCCTAGCGGTTGGAGCTGGAGTCCAGAATTAGGAGTCGGAAACTGAGCAGGGCTGGAGCAAGGCAGGCCCAGGAGCTATGCCAGCTTCGGGTGTGAGCATTGAACAGCCACTGGCCAAGTGCTGCTGCGGGGCCTTAAGAGCAGTGTGAGCCACGCGGCTTGGGCAATCTGGCCTATTAGGGGCTTCAGCCGTGGTTTGCCAGCTGACCTTAGGCCCAGCTACAGGTCCTCCTTCTGGACAAAGGGAAGGACAAAATTATGGCACAGGCAAATGAAAGGCAAGGAACTTGGGGAAGGTGAGTTAAAAGGGAACGTTGCTTGGGCTAGCACTACTTATGTAATTTAAGGTAATTATACAGCCCGAATTACCATAGCATCTGAGCACCCTCACAACATCCTTGTGGGGAAGAGCAAGGCAATACTGCATCATACAGATGGGAAACTGAGGCACAGAGATCAAGTGGCTTATCTGAGTTCATGCTGAGTCTGTGGTGGGGCAGGGAATTGAACTAGCGTCTCTTGAGGCCAGGCTCTTGCCCTAACCACTAGGCCATCCTTCCCCTTAGGGCAGTGAGTTAAGCTTTCCTCCGCTGCACGTTGCTCTCTGGCACATCTCCCAGCTCTCCCCAAAACTCCCATTTAAAACTAAATGGAGTTATAACACTATCAGCTCGTCCTTTTCGTCTGGAGTGCTCCAAGCTTTACAAAGTTGGGTAGGAATTCTAATCCCCATTTTACAGCTGGTCAAACTGAGGTTCAACAGGGGTAACTGACTTGCCCCTTCCATCTCAGGCCTACGCTGGTTTGTTGTTGTAGGGTTACGCAGCACCAGTGGACTGTAAACACTGGTTTGTTGTAGGTTTACTGGGCAGCATGTGCTGGTTGGTTTGTTGTCGGGTTACCCACGTACACTGACCTACTGGAATATTTTAAAGATGAACAGCCTCAGAGCACTTGTTCTGCAAACAACACCCATGTAACCAAGTTCCATGCACTTGGCTAACACAGGAAATATAACAAAACACTGTGTATTAAATGTGGGCCCTGTCTCTTATTGAGCTGCTTTGCAATGGTCCTGTCAAGTCTAACCCCCCTAGAATTATCTTGAGGGTCCTGTGTAAACAGATGCCCGGCGCCTGTCCTCTCCAGGCTGATGGACACCCCTGGATCTGGGAGCGGGGAGGACGCAGCACTTGGCTCGGCTCCTCTACCACAGGGAGCCGCCCGGAGCGGTGTTGCAAGAAGCAATTTCTACATCCCGTGACAGGCCAAGCGAAGCGGTAGTCAGAGAGCGAAACGAGCGCGTTGCTTGTGAAGGACGAGATCTGGACCCTCTCGACTGGGTTCAAGAGAGAGGCTGAATTGTGAGCGAGACAGAAAGGCAGGGAAATAGGTAGGGAACGGGGCCTGCAGCACAATCAGCCCTCAGCCAAGCTGCCCCCAACCCCACCCATCCAGCGATGGCGTGGCTACGTGCTATAAACACGAGGTGCACTGGCTCCTTAAGGGACACCTGGGCTATAATCTCCCGCCTTTTGTGTTGAGAAGCAAAGCGTCCCCTTAGTGCAGCTGCAAGGACTGATTATCAGCAGAGCAGGTGTTCCAGAAACGAGCCTCTTTCCCAAACCCCTCGAATGCCCAAGGGGCTGAGGGCGATGAGTCCAGAGAGTTAAAGCTCTGGGCAAGCTGCCCTCTGCCAAAGCAGCCTCCCATCCCTGGGTATCCTAGGCAGGGAGCCTCGCACACAGCTTGGCGCGTGAACCTGCAGGAGCCCCCTGCCCCATCTCTGCTATTGTGCTTGCAACACCCCAAGCTGTTCTAGGGACAGAGGAATTGACCTGTTGGCTCAGAACCAAGGTCCATCCCAAGGCCTGTCCCCAACAGAGGGCAGCACCAGCTGTTTCCAGAGAAGGCAGATGTGGTCACTTCTTAACCCCTTAAATGTTTTAGGCTAATTCTAGGGATGGGGTTCCCAGTCCACCCCCACTTTTCTCCAATCCTGAGCTGTAGCATACCTGATATCCCAGGCCTGGGCATTGCCGGAGTCCAGGTTGCTAGCCATGCTGTTCTGGGTGTGGGGATGCAGATGAAGTGGTCAGTCGGGACGTCTCTAATATGATCCCTAATTCCTGTTCTCGGAAGTCCTGATGATCAGGATTTGAGCCTGGACTTCGGGAAACGACCCACCATTGAGGGAGCTCAACATTCCTCTTGTTCTCATCAGCCAGGCCAATTCGAACCGGAGTCTATTCCAAGCAGCTCCTAGATCCATAGATTCCCAGGCCAGAAGGGGACCACTATGATCACCTAGTCTTACTGCCTGAAAACACAGACCAGACAACTGCCCCATGATAATTCTTGGAGCACAGCTTGTCGAAAACCAGCCCTGGTGCTGTGACCCGCCCCCCATCTTGATTTTTAAAAATTCAGACTGGAGAATCTACCACGACCCTTGGTAAGTTGCTGCTCTAGTTAATTACTCTCACCATTAAAAATGTAGCCTTATTTCCACTCTGAATTTGTCTTGCTTTAGCTTCTAGCCACTGGCTTGTGTTCAACCTTTCTCTGCTAGATTGAGGAACCTATTATTAAATATTTGTTCCCCATGTAGGTACTGTGATCGAATCACCCCTTAACCTTCTCTTTGAGCTCCTTGAGTCTAGCTGTTTAGTTTAACAATTATAAGGGAGGCTTTCTAATCCTTTCATCATTCTTGTCTCTTCTCTGACCCTCTTGGATATACCAGTGTCCTTTTGGAACGGTGGGTACCAGAACTGGCCACAGTATTCCCAGCAGTGGTCCCACCGGTGCCAGAGGTCACCTAGCCTGTCTACTCCTCCTCCTCGAGAGAGATCTCATTAGCTCTTTTGGCCACAGCGTCACACTGGGTGCTCCTGTTCAGTGGATGATCCCCCCCCCACAATCCCCAAATCTTTTTCAGTCCTTGCTTCCCAGGATCAATCTCTGCGTCCTGTAAGTATGGCTGGTGTTTTTGTTCCAGTTTACATTTAGCGATATTAAAAATACATCTTTGCTTGTGCCCAGCTTACCAAGTGAGCTGGATCACTCTTAATCAGGGACTAGTCCACTTCATTCTTTACCGGTCCCCCAATCTTTGTGTCTGCTGCAAACTTTACCGGGGGTGATTGTGTTTTTCTTCCCGGTCATTGATAAAAACGTTCAATAGCACAGGGGCAAGAACCGACCCCTGCAGGGCCCCACTAGAAACACACCCGTTCGATCAGGAGTCCTTTTTACAAATACATCTGGAGACCTGTCAGTCAGCCAGCTTTTAATCCATTTAGCGTGGGCCCATGTTCATTTTAGATTTGCTCTAGGTCAGCGGTTCTCAAACGATGGGTCAGGACCCCAAAATGGGTCGCGACCCTGTTTTAAGGGGTCAACAGGGCTGGCATTCGACTTGTTGGAGCCCAGGGCCAAAGCCCAAGCTCCACCGTCTGGGGCCAAAGTCTTAGCCCCAGGGGGCCGAACTCAGGTCTGGGGCTGAAGCCCTTGGGGTTCAGCTTTTGGCCCCCTCCCCCAAGGCTTTCGGGCTTGGGCGGGCTCCAGCTTTGGTCAGCTTTGAGGGGGGTGCTGGGGGAGGGCTTGGGGGGGGGGGTCTGAAATGGGGCTGGGGGTGGATCAAGGAAGTTGGGGTTAGGAGGGGAGCTAAAAGGACCTGGGGAGTGAGGACGGGACTGAAGAAGGGTGGAGGAAGAGCTGTGGGATCTGGATCAGAACTGGAAGGGGAGCCTGGGGGCTGGATTGGGGCTACGGGGCTGCAGAGGAGCTGGGGGCAGAAATGCTGGATTGAGGCTGTGAGGGGCAGATTTGGGGTTCAGGAGGAGGTCCCCTAACCTATTCTTTCACCCAGGCCCTCTGCTGCCTTTGTACTATAATGGGGTAGATGTAGATCTCAAGGCACTCTGCAAAAGAGGCTAGTATTGTTGGCTCCGTTTTAGAGCAGTGGCAACTGAGGCATGGGGAGGGGAAGTGACCTGCCTGTGGGCAGCCAGTCAGTGGCGGAGCTGGGACTCAAATCCAGTCTCCGGACTGTCCGTCGAGACTTCTCGCCACCCGACCACACTGGCATCTGCGTGAACTATTGTAATTTAACGGATTTCCAAATGACCCCAAACCCTTCGTGACTCCAGCGGCTCACGAGCTTTTGGCTGGCATCTGGCACGTCCGGATCAGCTCAGCGGGAAGCCAGCTGGATGCTGTACAATACGCAGATTGGTCCCCGAGGCTCATCTCGAGTTCTCACAGGTCCTGAAAAACCTGTCCTCACAAATCTCCTCGCACCCGTCAGAATGAACTAGTCGAAAATCCCAACCACCGTTTCAGCAGGACCAATCTGGAATCCTATCCGACGTTGCGGTTCCCTTGGTCGGCCGAGGGGACTTTTGGCGACCCCTTCTGGACATCCGCGAGACAACGGGCCATCAGGTCAACCCATTAGTTTGAACCCAGCCAGCCAGATGTGATTTTTATTCTAAGGAGTGGCACAGGGTTTTGGGGTTTTTTTCATTTGTTTTAAAGCCAGCTTTTTATTTATTAAAATGCTCTGGCTCTGGTGGCTCTCTCTTTGCCCAATATTTAGTATTCTTGCACCTGCCTTTAAATTGGAACTGCTGCGAGCACTTTGAACGGTTCAAAAGGCTTGTCTGGATTCTTGTCTGCAAGGGCTGGTGTATCCTCTGCTGAGATGCTGCTTCTAACATCTTGTGGCTGAGCCGGCATCAGACATAATGCCGAACCGTCACTGGGTAACTGCAGGGGTGCTTAGCCCAGACACCAGGGGCAAGCCAGGTCTGTTTTAATTGGTGTATTCCTGGGGTAATGGGAGGGCAGTAGTTTCGGAGTATTACAATGAGGAGCATCCCTGCATAGTTCTGCTAAAACAAGATGCTACAGCCAGATGGCTATACTCTAAACCACAAGCATAACCCACTGGGACATGGGCCACAGCTGATCTGAGTCTGTTACAGCCCAAGTTTGAGAGCTTTTCTTCAAGCAGTAGCTTTGCTTCTAGAGGTCCCTGGTGCATCTCCAAGACCGTGGTCATCGCACAAGCAAGGGCTATTGAATCACCATGGATATCCCTGCATCTCCTAGATGGTGCCATGACAGCAGGGCTGCTGGTCCTCTTCTCCCAGCACTGGAGTGACATCAGTGTCACGAGGCATCAGAGCACCATCCCCATCTTCAGAGACACGAGTGGGACCTGCACAGAGGGCCTGACATTTTCGGAGGCACTGAGCACCTGTGGGTCCCATGAGATCCAATCAAAGTGCTGGCTGTTCCATGGTTCTGAGCAACAGATCCTTGGGGTGGAATTAGGACGTTCTTACTCATTCTTTATTCAGACAGATGCCCTGTGGGCCAGATTCTGATCTCAGTTAGACTGCTGTAAATCTGGAGTAACTCCACTGGTCGGCAGGAAATCAGCACCCAAGGTGGTGCGCTGCTATTGTTCCAGTGCCCACATCAGAGATGCTTAGTGGCTGGTACTTATTAGTCCAATGGGCCAGGTCCTCAATTGGTTTGAAGTCAGTGGGCCAGATCCTCAGCTGACTGAAACTGGCATAGCTTGGCTGAAGTCAGTGGAGTTATGGCAATTGACACCAACCGAGGATCTGCTCCAATAGGAGCTTGTGGTCTAGGTGCTGAAGCATTAACGCATGGGCCAAATTCATCCTTGCTTTAACTCCATTGACATCAAAGGAGTTACACAGGAGAGCACATGACCCTTGTCCACCACCCCTGTGGATGTGCTGGAACCCAAACTCAGGATCTGAACTTGGAAAGTTTCCAAACCCTGGGGCTCAGACACAGTAAGGTAGGCAGGGCACTTTCCCATGCATCCAGAACTCAAATGTTCCTTGCCATCCTCAACTTTGTCCACAAACATATTGTGCCAGCATCCATTGTAGACACTCAAGGACCCGACAAACTCCAGTCCCATGCATGTAGTGAAGGCGGCATTGCAGAAGCTGCTCCGTAAGACTCAGACTCAGCCAGGATGTTCGGCTGCATGTATCTACAGGCAACCACTGGGGGAACTGGTCAGATGATGTGGACTCAAGTGCCAGCAGTAGGCAGATGTCACCCAGCTCTACCTATCCTCCCGCACATCTGGCCACACCACTAGCACCAAGATGGCCCTGTGCTTGGAGGAAGAACAGTCGGCTGAACGCATTTTGAGGAGTTTGCAGACCTGGTGCAGCCTTCTTTTGTTGGAAATATACCTCCACAATTGGCTAGTTCAGTCCAGAGTCTAAGGTATTCTTGGGTTCCTTGCTGAGGCTGAGCTCACACCATCATGGCTGCATGTGACCCTTTCTACCACCTCCAGTTGGCTAGGAGGCTCCATCCCATCCTGGTGGACAAAGACCTGGCCTCCGTTATTCATGCCTGCGTCACCTCTCTGCTGGACTACAGCAATGCAATATATCTTAACCTGCAGCTTTTAGGACCTTCCGACGAGCACAGAACACTGCAGCACGTCTCCACGGTGACACCGGCTACTGTGAGCACATCATGCTTGTCCTTAGTTCAATGTCTCAGTCCTCTTCCTCAAAGCACTCAACTGGGGCCAGGATACCTCAAAGATCATCCAAAACTCTGGGATGAAGACCATGGGCAACAGCTTTGCTTTTGTGGCACAATGGAACTCTCAACAATAAGCATGTCCGTACAGGAGACAAAACCGTGACATGAACTCTGCCAGGAATTAGGGCTTTCTTCAGACAGCTAACAGAAGTTTCCAGATCACAGGCCCCGGTTCTCATGGGGGACTTCAGTCACCCTGACATCTGTTGTATTGCTCTCCCAGCAGTGCACAGACAATCCAGGAAGTTTTTGGAGAGCTTGGGGGCCAACTTCCTGGTGCTAGTGCTGAAGGAACTAACTAAGGCCCGTGCTTCTCTTGACCTGCTGCTCACAAACTAGGAACAATTGGTAGGAGAAGTAGAAGTTGGTGGCAACCTGGGCAGTAGTGACCATGAGATGGTCGAGTTCAGGATCCTGACAAAAGGAAGAAAGGAGAGCAGCAGAATACAGACCCTGGACTTCAGAAAAGCAGACTTTGACTCCCTCAGGGAACTGATGGGCAGGATCCCCTGAGAGGCTAATATGAGGGGAAAAGGAGGCCAGGATTGCTGGCTGTATTGTAAAGAAGCCTTATTGAGGGTGCAGGAACAAACCATCCCAATGTGCAGAAAGAATAGCAAATATGGCAGGCGACCAGCTTGGCTTAACAGAGAAATCTTTGGGGAGCTTAAACACAAAAAGGAAGCTTACAAGAAGTGGAAACTTGGACAGATAACTAGGGAGGAGTATAAAAATATTGCTTGAGTATGCAGGAGTGAAATCAGGAAGGCCAAAGCACAATTGGAGTTGCAGCTAGCAAGGGATGTGAAGTGTAACAAGAAGGGTTTCTACAGGTATGTTAGCAACAAGGTGGTCAGGGAAAGTGTGGGCCCCTTACTGAATGGGGGAGGCGACCTAGTGACAAATGATGTGGAAAAAGCTGAAGCACTCAATGCTTTTTTGCCTCAGTCTTCACAGACAAGGTCAGCTCCCAGACTGTTGCACTGGGCAGCATAGTATGGGGAGGAGGTGAGCAGCGCTCTGTGGAGAAAGAAGTGGTTCAGGACTATTTAGAAAAGCTGGACATGCACAAGTCCATGGGGCCGGATCTACTGCATCCGACGGTGCTGAGGGAGTTGGCTGACGTAATTGCAGACCCATTGGCCATGATCTTTGAAACCTCATGGTGACTGGAAAAAGGCAAATATAGTGCCCATCTTCAAAAGAGGGAAGAAGGAGAACCCAGGGAACTACAGACTGGTCAGCCTCACCGCAGTCCCTGGAAAAATCACGGAGCAGGTCCTCAACAAATCCATTTTGAAGCACTTGGAGGAGAGGAAGGTGATCAGGAACAGTCAACATGGATTCATCAAGGGCAAGTCATGCCTGACCAACCTGATTGCCATCTATGATGAGATAACTGGCTCTGTGGAGATGGGGAAAGCAGTGGATGTGCTACATCTTGACTTTAGCAAAGCTTTTGATACGGTCTCCCACAGTATTCTTGCCAGCAAGTTAAAGTATGGATTGGATGAATGGATTAAAGGTGGATAGAAAGCTAGCTAGATTGTAGGGCTCAACGGATAGTGATCAATGGCTCGATATCTAGTTGGCAGTCGGTATCAAGCGGAGTGCCCCAGGGGTGGGTCTTGGGGCCGGTTTTGTTCAACATCTTAATTAATGATCTGGATGATGGGATGGATTGCATCCTCAGCAAGTTCACGGATGACACTAAGCTGGGAGGAGTGGTAGATACGCTGGAGGGTAGGGATAGGGTCCAGAGTGACCTAGACAAATTGGAGGATTGGGCCAAAAGAAATCTGATGAGGTTCAACAAGGACAAGTGCAGAGTCCTGCACTTAGGACGGAAGAATCCCATGCACCGCTACAGACCTAGGGACCGAATGGCTCGGCAGCAGTTCTGCAGAAAAGACCTAGGGGTTACGGTGGATGAGAAGCTGGATATGAGTCAACAGTGTGCCCTTGTTACCAAGAAGGCTAACGGCATTTTGGGCTGTAGAAGTAGGGGCATTGCTAGCAGATCGAGGGACGTGATCATTCAGCGTTGGTGAGGCTGCATCTGGAGTATTGTGTCCAGTTTTGGTCCCCCCACTACAGAAGGGATGTGGACAAATTGGAGAGAGTCCAGTGGAGGGCAATGAAAATGTCTGAGGGCTGGGGCACATGACTTATGAGGAGAGGCTGGGGGAACTGGGGTTATTTAGTCTGTAGAAGAGAAGAGTGAGGGGGGGATTTGATAGCAGCCTTCAACTACCTGAAGGGGGGGGGGGGGTTCTAAAGAGAATGGAGCTCAGCTGTTCTCCGTGGTGGCAGATGACAGAACAAGGAGCAATGGTCTCAAGTTGCAGTGGGGGAGGTCTAGGTTGGATATTAGGAAACACTGTTTCACTAGGAGGGTGGTGAAGCACTGGAATGAGTTACCTAGGGAGGTGGTGGAATCTCCATCCTTAGATTTTTAAGGCCTGGATTGACAAAGCCCTGGCTGGGATGATTTAGTTAGGGATTGGTCCTGCTTTGAGCAGGGGGTTGGACTAGATGACCTCCTGAGGTCTCTTCCAACCCTAATTTTCTATGATTCTATGGACCATCGCAAACCTCAGCAATTTCTGCTCCAAGCGCAAGGGGTGTTTCTCTGACCTTGCCTTCTCTAACACAGATACAGAACAGTGCATGTGTTTATGTAACAACCCCAAGAAAACCCTAACAAAACAAGTGACTCCACTCTGTGTGCTTCTCCCACTGGGGAGAGGATGAGAGAACAAACGTGTCAGATGTATAGGCACGTTGCTGAATGCACGACTGGAAGGTGCTCAGATACTAGGGTGAGGAACGCAGCATAAAAACCTACTTAGAACAGAAGGGGCTGTTGTGTTTTGTGTGAGATCATTTCAATGGATCTATGACCGATGGCTCTTTCATCCTCATGGTGACTTCTCCGTCCCCCACCTCCATGCTTTTCGTTTGCATAAGCAGCATCCAATTGTTGGGGGTGGGTGTGTGTTGCTATCAGCCTTGCTCTAAAGACCAGTTCCATTTAAAGCATTTTATTGTTCCCCTGGATCGCTGAGATTAAAACGCATCCAAAGGAGGGTGTTCTCAGGCGGCACTGACCTTCTGTTCCCACTCCCGGTTCCTCGAGAGCGGAGTCTGTTAATTGCACAGTGTCTTGGAGATAGATGCCGCCGGAAAAATAGCTGATGATTGAATCTTCTTCCCAGAGATTTAATTTTGTAACTCTACATGGCCGGAATCCCAAAGCCTTTTCTTAGAGACAAAGCTTCAGAGCAGAGTCTGGGCTGCTTGGGATTTTAACCCTCGGAGGCAGTGGCTGTTGTCTGTGGGACGGATTGGGATCAAATTGTGTCTCTGCTCATTCGCAAACCCCTCTGGCCAATGACTGAGGGGCTGCTGATGGGTTCAGGGGAAGGGGACCAGGAGCAGAACCTGCTTAGCTGACGACATGTATGCTGTGGTTCACCACCTCTGTGGTGGGGAATAAACAGTGAGGCAGGGGATGTCTTTGTGTAGATGGACAGGGTCTAGCACACTCCCTGATTGGCATCCTTAGAGGTTACCACAGAAGTAAAGTCGTGACATTAATGTGGCTGGAAACAAAGGGCATCCTCACGGAGCAGGGCTAGCCTGGACTGTCAGCATGACTGTAGCTCTATAAACACACTTCTTTCTCTTTAACGCTTTGTAGCTATTCAGAGCTGGACACTGGAAGCCATTTCCAGTTCATAAAAGTCAACTTTATTGCACCTTGTGGTGGGGTGTACGGGCCCGGCACTGGCCAGGGGATGGGGTGGGGTTCATGAGGGCCTGTGGATCCTCTAGGGGCTGGAGCGAGACCACAAATCCTCTCTATGGGCCACTCAACCACCATCAGCTTTGACCACTTGAGTGGGAGGCTCTCCCATGCTTGGTTTGTCAAGACACTACCCACTTCTCATTCACATCCTTCCTGAAGGCCCTCTTCAAGGGGGGAGTCAACCGCGCAGTCAGCTGTCTCCTTTGTCTGGCTCAGATGGTAAGAGCTTCAGGGCAATGGGTCTCCATCTCCTGGTTTTGTTGGGTGCTCAGCAAATACGGAGATAGGTTGCCTTCGCTACCATCCAGGCTGGGGGCGTGAAAGGCTCTGTGTCCCCTTACCAGACTCCTAAACCATGTGTAATATCCTACAATGACCCAGACCAGTGGGTCTCAGAAAACAAATCCCGGACCCCATCACCACATCTAGCTACAACGAAAGGGGGGTTGGCCCCCAGCTCCTGTTTGTGGCCCCCTGGCTGAGTGATACCCAGGCCGTGGGACCCTGTATGGGACCCTGTCTCCCTCTAGTGGCTGGTCCCAGTAACTACCCCTCGCCGCTTTCTCTGCTCGCCGAGTTCTCCTTCGGCTGTAGGGCCAGAGGCCTGCGTGTTTACGGCTAAAGACCGTGGGTTTGATTCCTGCTGACAGACGCTGTGTCTGCATCGGCCGTTTGTTACACGGGCACAGATCTACACCTCTGCCAAACCGTGCAGTAGAGGTATAGGCCTGGCTGGCTGGCATTTTGGAAAGGTTCGGTGACTGAACAAAGGTGCTAAGCCAGGGGCGGGCAAGCTTTTTGGCCTGAGGACCACATCGGGTTTCCGAAATTTGTATGGAGGGCTGGTTAGGGGAGGCTGTGTCTCCCCAGACAGCCAGGCATGGCCTGGCCCCATCCACTGCTCCCCGCCCCTCCCCCCATCCAACCCCCCTCTCCTTCCTGACTGCACCGCCCCCTATCCACACATGCCCCCCACTGGACCCCTGCCCCAGACCCCCCGCCACCCCATCCAACCCCCCTTCTCCTTCCTTCTCCCCACCCTCTGACTGCCCCGCCCCCTATCCACATCTCCTTCCTATCCCCCCATCCACATCTCCCCCTATCCACATCTCCTTCCTATCCCCCCGCCCCCTGACCACCACCCCGAACTCCCCTGCCCTCTGTCCAACCTCCCCTGTTCCCTGCCCCCTTACCGCGCTGCCTGGAGCACCGGTGGCTGGCGGTGCTACAGCCGCGCCGCCCGGAGCACCAGGACAGGCCGCCACGCTGCCGGCTGGAGCCAGCTACACCACCGCGCAGCACAGAGCACCGGGTCAGGCCGCGGCTCTGCAGCTGCGCTGCCCAGCAGGAGATTGCAGCCCCGCCGCCCAGAGCATGGCACCGACGGCACAGTGAGCTGAGGCTGCAGGGGAGGGGCTGGGGGCCAGCCTCCCGGGCCAGGAGCTCAGGGGCCGGGCAGGAGGGTCCCGTGGCCCGCGGGCCGTAGTTTGCCCACCTCCGCATTAAGCGAATAGCTGCTGATGGATTAGCACAAGGCAAGGAGGGATACATACGATGCTGGGATCTTGGCTCAGGAGGTGTTTTTCAGGCAGCAGAGCTCCGAGATAGCAAGATGCAATTCAGTTCGAAGACCTGGCGGTGCAGTGGCTGCATGAGATGCCACCTGGCTTCCGCCTTCTCGTCGCCGTGACGTGCCACCTCTGGCCCAGAGAGATCACACCGCTTGGAGGGGTCTTTGCTCAGGCAGTCCCTGGGTGCTGTCCTGCTACAGTTCTCCCAGCTGGCCTTGTTCTCTGCTCACCCCTGGATTTGGAGGTTTGCAGTCACGGTCTGTAGGTTTGGGGGTTTTCTTTTGTCTTTTGACTCAAGACCTTGAATTTTTCTTCCTTTTTCCTCCTCTGTCTCATTGAATCACCCGCGCTGCGTCAAGTGACCGAATCCAATCACCAGGCGTAAGAGATCAGCCTGAGCGTTCGGCTGCTGATGGAGGGATTGCCTCTCCAGAGTGCTGTGTCCCTGCGCCAGACACAGCAGCTGTACAAGCATTGCCCCCTGCCCCACACCAGCGTACCTCTCCTCTGAGCTGCAGACCACCCTGCTTGGATTCCAGTAGCACCTTGAGGGTCCAGCAGAGTTTAGGGCCCTGTTACGCTGTGCGTAGAGGGACATTGGCCCTGCCTGGAGAGAGCTTGCGCTCTAAACAGGCAAGCTGGACGAAGGAAGTGTTCTCACCCCCGTCTTACAGAGGGGCAGAGACGTTAAGTGACTTGCCAAGGGTCACCCAGGGAATCTGTGGCAGAGCTGGGAACTGAGACCAGATTTCCTGAGCCCTAGTTAGATGCTGCTTTGCTGTCGCTTGATCCATGTGGTCTCTTCTGAGCTGCTGACAGAGAGGGCAAATTGTGCCAAGGGGACCTATCCACACCACTCTCTATTCCAGGGGTTCTCAAACTTCATTGCACTGAGACCCCCTTCGGAGCATAAAAATTACTATAAGACCCCAGAAGCAGGGACTGAAGCCTGAGCTCACCCACGCCCCGCTGCCCCAGGTTGGGGGGTCCAAAGCCCAAGGGCTTCAGCCCCAGCCAGGGGGCTGGTAACCTAAGCCCTGCTGCCCAGGCCTGAGGCCCCCAGGCTTCCCTCCTGGGCCCCAGCAAGTCTAAGCCAGCCCTGGGGACCCCATTAAAATGGGGTTCCGACCCACAGTTTGAGAACCACTGCCCTACTCAACCTCGTCCACCTTCCCTCACTCAGATCAATGGTCGCGTAGGAAGGCACTATAGAACTGGATAGAAAGGGAGAGCTTAGGGCTTTTGACCCAGCCCTTGTAGAATTGAACAGAGAATTCTATCCATGCAACAGGATCCTATAAGAGGGTTCCAAAACCCTGGGGACGCGCTCTCGTTCCTTATTTAGTTCTATAGGCTTTTAAAATCTCTTCTGGAGGTCCCTAGTAAACGTCTATAGAAGCCCATTGGTTTCCTCCCTATCCAATTCTATAGGACTTTTTTCCATAGGGGCAAAGAGCTATCAGATGGCAACAGCTTTCACTCCCTGCTGATCTAGGCGGGAGTCAAATCCATGGCCTCAGCGCAAAGGGCCATATCCTATTGCCTGAGCCATCCAGTCCCCATCTCCTCCTGTTTTTTCCCCATTAACATTTTATTGGCTCTCTGCAGACAGTTACAGACAACTCTGAAGAATCTACAGGCAATTACTACATCCCCAACCAATTCAGCAGACAAAAAAATGCAAACTAGCAGGCGGTAATCAGGAAATGGCTTGGCCTCTTCTTTCTTTTCTTCTCTCCCTGCTGAATGAACGGCTACATTTTCAGCACTTAATTATCTTTTATCATCCTCAAATTCTCCTTCATTTAATGGAAATAGCTGAGCAGGTTGGAGAAGCAAAACAACATGATCTATAATATTAAGTCTCATCTGAAGGACACTTAGCATGCTTGGAGAATGTAGATCTTGGTATGAGCTACAGAGCACATCTGACGCTAGATCTGCTGTCCCGCTCCAGTGACGCAAAAGGGCTGGAAAGCCAGAGTAACTGACCGGCAGGGGCTGCCCCCAGCATGGGGGAATCCCTGAGTTACGCTGTACTGGGGTAGCTAATAGCTATATCAAAGCTACCCTGCTGCTTGCCCCAGGACCAGGGGACATGTTGTGGGTGTGATGCCCCCTGGCAATCCTTGGGCTTTCAGCATCATGGTCAGAGGGTGTCATTTAAAGCAGCCTCGAGGCTGCTCCAAATGATTCTGGGAATGGGGGTGCTGTAGAACAAGCCCCAGGATCAGGGAACTGCAAATGGCTCCATTGTGGCCCAGCCCTGCTGCACCCAGCTCTGACTAGCTGCAGCTGAGGATGGCGCCTCTTATAGAAACTCGCTGGGGCTAATTCTGCTGTCACACTGGTACCCAGTCAAGGTGCCTGACTCTGATCTCAGGCTGGCTGTTTGCTGCTGTAACTCTTTTGAAGACAAAGTGACTCCCAGGGCTTACTACTGTAAGAGATCAGACTCAGGCTCATTTGAGAACTGGATCAAGCCCTCCCCGCTTCACGGATGGGCGGGCTTTGCTGGTTTAAAGGAGTCGGTTCGGTTCTATAGAATCATAGAATATCGGGGTTGGAAGGGACCCCAGGAGGTCATCTAGTCCAACCCCCTGCTCAAAGCAGGACCAATCCCTAACTAAATCATCCCAGCCAGGGCTTTGTCAAGCCGGGCCTTAAAAACGTCAAAGGAAGGAGATTCCACCACCTCCCTAGGTAACCCATTCCAGTGCTTTACCACCCTTCTAGTGAAAAAGTTTTTCCTAATATCCAACCTAAACCTCCCCCATTGCAACTTGAGACCATTGCTCCTTGTTCTGTCAACTGCTACCAATGAGAACAGTCTAGATCCATCCTCTTTGGAACCCCCTTTCAGGTAGCTGAAAGCAGCTATCAAATCCCCCCTCACTCTTCTCTTCCGCAAACTAAACAATCCCAGTTCCCTCAGCCTCTTCTCATAAATCATGTGTTCCAGTCCCCTAATCATTTTTGTTGCACTCCGCTGGACTCTTTCCAATTTTTCCACATCCTTCTTGTAGTGTGGGGCCCAAAACTGGACACACTACTCCAGATGAGGCCTCACCAATGTCGAATAGAGGGGAACGATCACGTCCCTCGATCTGCTAGCAATGCCCCTGCTTATACAGCCCAAAATGCCATTAGCCTTGGCACCAAGGGCACACTGCTGACTCATATCCAGCTTCTCGTCCACTGTAACCCCTAGGTCCTTTTCTGCAGAACTGCTGCCGAGCCATTCGGTCCCTAGTCTGTAGCGGTGCATTGGATTCTTCCGTCCTAAGTGCAGGACTCTGCACTTGTCCTTGTGGAACCTCATCAGATTTCTTTTGGCCCCATCCTCTAATTTGTCTAGGTCCCTCTGTATCCTATCCCTACCCTCCAGCGTATCTACCACTCCTCCCAGTTTAGTGTCATCTGCAAACTTGCTGAGAGTGCAATCCACACCATCCTCCAGATCATTAATGACCTCCATATCTATGGGGTCACTGTATAGTCACTGCCTTTTTCTTTTCTTTTTTTTCTCTTTTCTTTTTTCTTTTCTTTTCTTTTCTTTCTCTTTTCTTTTTTCTTTTCTTTTCTTTTCTCTCTTCTCTTTTTTCTCTTTTTCTTTTTCTTTTTCTTTTTCTTTTTTTTCTCTTTTTCTTTCTCTTTCTTTCTTTTTCCTTTTCATGTTTAAAAAAATAAAATAAAATTCTGGCTCAGATTTAGCCCAGATACTATTGTCAGGGATGGTGGTGTAAATCCACTGACCTCAGCCACGCTTACACCAGTTATACCGAGATCAGAATCTGGTCCTTTGGCCAGTAGCTTTCCAGTGAAAATGAGGGCTGGCCAAGTTCTTTTGCTGGCATTTTTTCATAGACTCGCTACACTAAATGATGGTCCAGATCCTAAGCTGGTGTAGACACTGTGGACTCCATTGATGGAGCCCCGCTGACTTATGCCAGCTGCGGCTCTGGCCCGATCGGAAGTAGTTTCCTTTTGGTTACAATCTGCTGCTGGGCCAGGCCCCAGATTCGTTTCCCTCACTCAGAGGTGACTGTGAAAGCCTTATCGCTGAATAGATGGGTCAGATTTAGGACCGTACAGCGGTGGAAGCCCAGAGACTGGGCATCGGGGGGATCGTGGCTCTGCCATTGACTTGCTGTGTGATTTTTCTTTGGTACATCACTTCCTCTCGCCAGGCCTCACTTTCCCCAGCCGTGTAATAGGGGCTGGTGATGTTTCCCTAACTTGCAAGCTATTTATAAGCTGTGTGGCATAGTTGCTAAAGCACTGGCATGGGGTTGAGGCGATCTGGGTGTGTTCTGGCTTTGCCACGGGCTTCTTGGCCAAGTCACTGCCCATCTCTGTGCCTCAGTTTCCCCATCTGTACAATGGGGCTAATTCTGACCTCCTTTGCAAAGCACTTCCAGCTCTCTGGATGAAAAGCTCTATACCAGAACTGGATATTATCACTGTTATTTATTTCTGATGTGCTTTGAGATCCTGGGATGGGACATGCTGTAAAAGGGCCAAAGATTGTGACTCGGTGGATTGCTTCGCTCCTGTCTAATATTACTGAACATGGGCCCCAGAAGTCTGAGATAGCTGTATCCCAATGAAGGCCTGGTGCATGGGGCTGTACATCCGGGCTGAAGTTTTCCAAGGTGCCGAAACTCTGCCTGCCCACATCCTGTTGGAAACTGATGGGAAGTTAGCACCTGAAATCCCGAGGGTGGCTTTTGAAAATGTCACCCTAGGAGCTTCCCAAAGCATTCTTCTAGCTGCTCTCCTGTCGCTTGCTTTGTGCTTGACATTGACAATGGCGTCTGGTGCCTTTTCCCCCTGGGCCTCATCTGCTGGGCTCCCAGGGCCTGTTTCGAGGTCTAGCTGAAAACATTCGGCCAAAGGAGCTGGATAATTCTGCTGCTCCTCCTGCCCGATGTTCCCTGCGTCTGCTAATCCCCAGCTGCCGGTGGCTGGGGGCTCCAGCGGGCATGTGGCAGGGGGCTCCTGGCGCGTGGCAGCCTGGCTGAGAGTGTGGGGGAGGGGACATAGGAAAGAGCAAGCGTGGCCTGTGGGAGAGAGTAGTGATTAGACCCATTTCTGCGCCCCCTCTCTCCCCCCCCGCACTTCAGACACAGAAGGGGGCAGGGAAAGCTGGGACACGTTCTGCTGTGAGGGTGCTCTGAGCAGTGACAGCGCTTGTGGGGGCGGGGGGCTGTTCGTATCCTGATTTACAGAGGAGTTTGCTGTATAGGGAGACATGGTGTGGGGGGAGGAAAGAAAGGACAGAGATGGGATGGAGAGAGGAACAGAGGGCCTGATTCTTCTCTTCCTTTCACCAGTGTCCCCAATGGAATCAGTCCCTGCCTCATCCTGGGGTGTGATCAGAATGAGCCCCAGAGAGTGGTGGCTGGAGAAGGGTGCAGGAGACACCAGGCACGGGGAGGGGGTGGCAGAGGAAGGGGGAAAGCCCCTCTCTGAGCCCCCCGAACCACTCTGAGGTGGCACCTCTCTCCGCAGAGCTGCTGTGGTGGGTGGGAGCAGGTGCCGCTGAGACACGGCTCCTCTCCCCAGCCAGGTGCCCACGGAGCAGCCGTGTCGCTGGGCTGCAGTACGTTGGCGACGGGGAGATGTGTGGTGTTTGGGTGCCAGCACTCTGAGCAGGGAGCCCCGTCACTGCCGGGTCGCACGTGATTTTTAAAATGGAGGCCTGCGGTTTATTGTGCATGTCCTGTTCTGGGGGCATTGGGTTGTCTTTTTTGTTTTCCTCTGTTTAACCGAGTGAGGCCTGAAATTCAGAGCTAGGAGCAACCACCCTGCTTCTATAGTGTATGAATACTGGGGCAGGGGAATGCAAGGGCCAGAATATTCCCAGTCTCATGGAGACGATGGTTCAAGCCCCACACCGTGATCCACGCAGGCAGCTGATGGGGCTCTGCATGGGTATTAATCCCTTCGACTTGACTTAACTGTGTTCAAAAACCCACCCCTAAGGGCATATTATTGAGGAAGCTGGTTGTGTGGCTAAGACCCTGGAGAGCTGGGTTCAGAGCCTGGTTCTGCCACCGACTCCCCTTCTGACCTTCAGCAAGTCACTTAAGCTCTTGGCCTTAGTTCTGTAAAATGGGGAGAATAAACCATCTTTTGTCTGTTTTGACTGCACGCTTGTGGAGGGAGGGCCTGTCCCATGCTGTGTCCGTGCAATATCTGTCACCATGGGCTCTGAGCATCACAACCCCCATGCATGGGGTAAGAATGCAGTCCAAACCCAAGAGCATGCCCAGCTCCTTGGCAAGGGAACGGCCTTGTGTTCCTCATTTTGGGGCCGTGACTTGCATCAGACCCCACATTTGCCAGCGGACAGGATGACGAGTGCGATTCAGCTGGAGCAAGAACCCCCTCCTGCTGCAGTGGGGAACCCGTTCGCTGCCCCCACTAGGACAGTGCCCGTCTCGTGTAATCGTCCGCCGTCTGCTCGCCACTTGCTAGCAAGGCAGAGTTCGGCTCACGCGTACATTGTCAAGGAGCGAGAGCAAGAGGAACAATCTGTTGTGTTCGGCCACTAGAGAGCTTCCTTAAACCAGGGGTAGGGAACCTACAGCCTGCGGGCCGGATCCAGCCCCTTGCTCATTTTTCATCCAGCCCACAGGCCACACACATTCAACTCTCCCTCTGGGGAGTGCTGGCTCGCCCCGCCGTGGGTGGGAAGCCCCAAGTCTCGGCGCCCCCCTGGGAAGGTGAGTTGACAGTGTGTGGCCTGCCATTGATTTTTTTCGGTTGGTCAGTGGTCCAATGTAAAAAAGGTGCCCCACCCCGCATGTGTTATCCCGACAGAGACCAATGGGAGAGCGGCTCCCATGTGGGTTCCTAGCAAAACCAACCTCCCCCCCGCCACACACACACACCCCACAAGGATTTACAGAGAGATGATTCCTGTGGTTAGTGAATTAATTCTGATCCTATTTGTTCTCCCGTAACAAACAGCTCTAGCTGTAATGGGCCAAATCCAGCCATGGTGTAAGTAACTGCAGGGGGATCGTCCCCCTCTGAGGGAACTGACCTGGGCCAGCCTCAGCTGCCCCGTGGGTCTTTTATTGACACCCTTGACATTCCAGGCATTCCTGAGCCAGGCCTTGCCCAGATGTGGAATCATCTGCCTCCCGCATTAGGTTTCACCCTGGTCTCTAATTGCTTTAAGCCCTGAAGCAGGAGGTTTAATAATATCCCTTCCACAACGCTTGTCGTTAATTATGGTAACTCAGGATATTCTTGTGATCCAGCTACACAGCTAATCCCTCCATTCTGGGCCTCGGCGCCTTCCTGTGGCAGTGAGTTCCGCCACCACATAGTGTGGGGGACAGTTTTTCCTTTCATCGTTGTTTTGAAATGTCCATCTTTCGTGTTCATTGGCCATTCCCTTGCTCCTGTGTTATGAGCCAGGGAACTTCTGTTCGCCCTAGCTACCTTCTCTAGCAAGTCATTATTTTATACACATCTGTCTTGTTCCTCCTTATTGTCTTCTCCATCTTTTCAATCTTTCCTTTCATTTTGAGAACTTCCCTTGATCATTTGCCTCACCCTCCTCTGAATCCCCCTCAAGTTCTGCAATATCTCCTCTGAATCGGGGCAGCCAGTTCTGCACACAGTAATCCAGATGAGCCAGCACCATTGATTTATATAAAGCCAACAGAATATTCTCCACCGCGTTCCTTACGCATCCTAACATTGCGTTTGACCACAGCCGCGTGTTCAGCAGAGGTCTTCCCACCTAGCAGCCTCTTCAACTGTCTTCTCCTCTCCCCACAACTGCTCCCTCTTCCTTCAGCCCCTGCCAGGCGCGGGGGCAGGATCTAGCCCTGCCGCTGCCTGTGTGTCCACATCTTTCACTGGCATCAGATTCACCCCAGCCATTCAAAGCGGCTCTTCTGTAGAGTCTAAGGCCTCCAGGGACCATTAGACCATTTAGGCTGATCTCCTGTGGGCACATGCTGTTCACTTCCACTCAGTTACCCCTACGTTATGCCCAATAACTGGAGCGTGAGTGAAAGCATTTCAGTCCTAGGAGACTGTTGCTACAGGCAGAGAACAGGAGAGACCGAGATGCCGCCGATGGCCAAGGCCCCTGCAATGGGTATGGCTGGGATATGCCCCTTGATTCCACCGGTGAACTGTGCCCTATGCTGCAGGGGAAGATGAAACCCCCTAAAGTCCCCGCTAATCTGAGCTCCGGGAAAATTCTTTCCTGACCCCAAATCTGGTGATTAATTTAACCCTGCAGGTGAGCAAGACCCACCACCTGGGCACCTAGAAAGAGGATTTTCTGCATCACCTCAGAGCACTGGGCCACCCTGTCTGCTGTCGTATTTCCACCTGTGCCCAATGGCTGATGCTCCTGAGGAAGGCATTGCTGGGGGGAAATACATCTAGGCAATTGTGCATCCCTCCTGACCCCTGCAGGCAGCTTGATGAAGCCCTGAAGCATGAGATTCTTAATGCAGAGCTGCAAGTGTCCTGAGCCTGCAGTGGGCAATGCAGAGCTTCCTGTTTTCCCCGTGAAGGAAGGGGATGCACAAGGGGACTCAGATGCACAGATTCCAGGACCAGAAGGGACTACCAGGACCTCCCCCCACCGGCCATAGAATTTCTGTTAGAAACTGGATTAAAGCAGATATGTAGACACCCACAGAGTCACCGGGTCTGCCTCTCTGGAATGGCTAGGGAGGGATGTGGGCCAATAGACATTCTGGTGACCCAAGATCTGGGGGATAAATAAAGGGAGAGAATGGCATGCCCATCTCTCTGTCCCAGGGTAGGACAGCCCCTTAAGGGAGGCCCCAGCTGTGACTATTTAACTACCTCCTAGGTGATGGGTCTGAGGCCAGGGATTGGTGATGGTCTGCTCGGGGGTGATCAGCCAGAGTCTTGCCTACTAGAGGGGGAAGGGTTGTTTGTATGTTCTTGGTATTTATCAGCTGTCACTGTTACCACACATGGCACTGGGGAGCAGAGGCAACCATCTTCAAAGCTTCCATGGAGAGGCAAAGAGCCTTTGTAGTGGAAAAACAAATCTTAGACAGGCATGATTTGGTGAGTCTTTTCCAGCTCCACAGATTAGGCCTGCTTGTCCTGGCTTCTTGCCTTCTGCAAAGTGGATTTCAAGCACTCCTGTGTCTGGGATGGTAGTGGAGGTGGGAGTAGGGTGCAGGCTAAAGCCCCCTTTATGCTACATGATACTGGAGGCCACATAGGGGTCTGCCTGGTGCAGGAGTGAGTTTTTGAGCAGCCTTGGGGCTGCTCTAACTTACACTCTGCAGCTCATCACTCCCGATGGGCATTGGGAAGTATTATTGTTATTCCAGCCACGATCTCCTCCTTACATCTGGCCTCTGTGCCAGGGCTTGAGGGCAAGACTGGCGTAGAGCCCTTCTGCCAATTCTGCCCCGCAGAACAAAGGGAACTTGGTGTAACTGAGAAGCAGGCCCGCGCACTTTGAGCGGGTAGCACAGGCGCGGCTGCTGACACAAGGCAGGGCTGAAATTGGTTCAGTGTATCTCAGTCTCCATCCTGTGCCTTGCCCTGCTGTTACCTGCCTACAAGCTGGCAGGGCCAGGGTCTCCGGAGAGGTCTCTGCCTCGGGGGATTCCCTTTGATCTGAACAGTTTTCATCCTGGAGAAAGGGGTAACTTGGCAAAACCCAGTGACGATGCTGCGGGGAACTGGGGCCCAGTGAGGCTTGATGGGGCAGCCGTCTTGCAAGCTCCCCATGCCTCCAGGGAAGGTGCTGACCCGAGTAGCCACGAACTCTGGTCCTGCTTTATGGCTCTGCTTGAACAGCTGCTGGCAGGATCAGCACGAAGCACCATTTCCGTGACTCCAGTCGGCGGCTTTTGGGCCCCACCGGGTCTGTCTACGCTGCAGCGGGGCCAGAGCCTCCCAGCCCGGCTCGCGCTTGTGGGGCTTGAGCTAGCCCGCTAGGAGCAGCGGCATGGCTGTCGCAGCAGCTGGGGGCTCTCGAGCCCCCCCCCCCCCCGGGTGTGAGTTCGGGTGGCACCGCCAGAGCTGCCCCATCCGTGCTCCAGCCCTGCTCGCACCAGTCTGCCTCGCAGGGCTGGGAGGCTGGCACCCAGCTGCCATCTAGCCACCCCCCTAGGGCGCTGGAGGCATAAGGGGGGCCGGTCAGAGGCTCCTGTAGTGCAGGGAGCTCTTGCCGACTGCTGGCAGTGGGGGTCAGGCGAGGATAGGCCTACCCCTGCTCCTCAGACACTCTGTGTCGGGGTACAGCTGGGATCAGGAAGGGCTTCCCCCCGCTGCACCTCTGGCTGAAAAGTTCTTGTCCCGCTTTGGGGGATCAGAGGCTGCAGATTATGAGCCTTGAAGGAGCAACGATTCAACCCTCCTCAGCAGAGCCAGCTCGATCCCTCCAGAGCGGGGAGTGTCCCTCCTGGAAGCAGACAGTTTGTCATTAATTAATCATCCCCATTAACCTCCATCATTTCACGTGGCCGCCTCGGGTTACGCGCTCTGCCCGGAGCCGCGTGCGCTCGGGGCCGGCCGGCATTCCAGGGGCAGCCTGTTAGTAGGTGAGAGGATGATGGGCGCAGCCGGGCCACCCATGGGAACAGCAGACCGTGTGCTAGCCCGCAGCTGGGAGAACGTCTGTACAGGGGGCTGCGGGGCGCTCAGCACCAGGGACCTCTGCAGTGTGCTGGGGCTTCTGCTGCCATACCCCCAAGGCTGGCCTTGTGGGGGGCACCCGGGCAGCTGCCCAGGGTGTCATGGTCAGGGGCAGCACAGATGTAGTGTCAGAAATGACTCCTGGCTGGTAAGGGAACACCACGTGGGGGGCACTCGGGGCACTGTTTCCCTGCATACTCCCTGGGGACCCAGCCCTTTCCCAGTTACATGGGTGCAAGTGGAGTTACTCTGGATTGACACAGGAGTCAGTGAGCTGAGGTAGGCCCTAGATTTGCCCTGGTGAGGAAGCCGCGCACACCGGCTGGGGGCTACCTCCTGCCGCAGCCCTGGCCTTCGTCACCCAGTACTGTCCTGCTACTGTTAGGAGACCCGCTTTCCTTGTGAGGTGCCCCATCGTTCCCTGAGCCTCGAACCCACGATGGCGAGGATCCCACAGGAGGAGTCGTCATTTGATAAGGAAAAGGGCCGAGCCCCGTTAATGCTGGTGCCGTTCCTATCGAATCACAGCAGTGGCTGCTAGCCCTGTGTGAGATCAGGACCCCAGCGCACCAGGGGCTGGACGTTCAGACAGTCCCTGCCCCACAGAGGCCGCGTAGACCAGACAGACAAAATGGAAGAGGGGAGGTGACTCGCCCACGGTCCTGCGGCAGTCAGGTTTCTGGACGGCCAGGTCCGGACCCCATTGCTGCCCTACTTTCCATTTGTAGATAGGGATGCCATGGGTTAAAGACCAAGAACTTGTTGAGCATTAACTAGCTTAGCCTCCCTGTGAGCTGGCTGCTCCCCCATTCCCGGGGGTGGGGGTGGGGGTCAGAGAGCTGCCCAGGGAGTCCCTGGCTGAGCCAAGCCGAGCAGAGAAGTCAGGAGTCCCTAGTGCAGCCTGAAGGCTGGGCCAGGGGATGGGGAAAGGAGGCTGCCATGCTTGTCCTTACATCTCAGACACCCCATAGGGGCTCTTGCCACGAGACACCAGATAAATAAAGACTCGATACCCTTGTGAAGGAAATTAAGGCCTTGAATGTAAACTCTGCTTCTGCCCTGTCCCCAGAGAATGTCAGAACTCTTGTCAAGCTAAGATGTGAAATCAACAAACTTTGGTCCCGAAAGGCAGAGTTTGCTTTATGCTGTTTGAAGCAAAACCACTGGGAATCTGGAGAGAGAGTTGGCAAGCTGTTGCCAGATAGACTTAAGCAAAAGGCTAACAGAAATAAGATTGCTGCTCTTCGTGGAAGTATTTATATAATATATAAATTAATCATCTACAATGCAGTCAGCTGTCAATACACAATTTCAGTAGTTTTATTCAAAGCTATTTTTAGCTGAAGTGGGAATCAGTGAAGATGGCCTAAATAACTTTTTGTGCATTGTCTCTGAAGGGGCTTTTAGACGCCTCTCTAGCAGGGGGGCTGGAACAATTTGTGTGTGGGGGGGTACTGAGAGCCGTTGAATCAAACTGTAAACTCTGTATATAATGGAAACCGCTTCAAGCCAAGGCATGTGACTATAGACCTGAGTCTATGGCTTATTCACCAAAAGACATTTTTTTTTTAAGATACTGGTCCCTGCGTAGGCTAATGGTAATGGGCCTCATAAATGCAGACCAATGTTGGAAATGCAATTCCCTTGGTGCTGTGTTGGCTTATATGTTTTGGGAGTGCCCCTCTAGCAGGGATTTCTGGGATGAGGTGGGTCAAAGGACCAGTTTGATATTGGCGGCCGCGTCGGGGCCCTCCCAAGTTTCACTCTTGGAGGTATCCCTTATACGTGGAGATCACCTAGTAACATCCAGCTTTGATCGCTAAAAAATGAATCCTGCAGAAATGGAAATGGAAATGTTGATCCCCAGCCGGTATGGCCGACCTTGCTGCTAGCGAACGACTGGCAGTCTGCCCGAAAAATTCAACCCTATTGGGGCTGACTTCTTAGAGATCTCTGATTAACGTAGGCCCTAGACACATTGCTTCCTCCACCTTCCCTTTAGCCTGGCCCTCTTTACTGGTTTTGCATCGGCCGACGAAGCTGGTCCTTTGGTATTGTGGTTGAATTTTGACAATTCAGTGAAATTATAAATAAGCCTCCAAAACAATTGGTGTGAGGTGAAGGCACTAATCGATGTTCACCTTGACACAGGGTTTGATTAATGGTTTTCTTGTCACTTCTCTCCTGTTGTCCTGCTCTTGTTATGGCCCGCAGTGTCTCCAGATCGTCCCACTAACCGGACAACCTTGTCTCCTCTTCCTCCAGGCAGTCTGAAGGACTGAGGAGGGGTGGGTTTTGCCAGGGCTGGGTGGGCGGATGTTGGCTGCTTTGCTTTCCCACAAGGGTCCTGAAGTTTTTCGCTGACACCCGCTCGTTAAAGAACCCCAGCTCTCTGCTCTTGGAATTGAAGAGGTGGTCTTGGGCCGTCGGCGAGGTTTTACAAGGCTTTGTTCCATAGCTAGTGCAGGTCTGAGCGGAGCCTAATGCGACGGTCTGCACCTCCACTGTGCAATCCCAGATGGAGGGGGATGGCTCTCTGCATTCATCATCCCCAGAGCCAGCGTGACTGGTGCCCCAGGGGCCACCCAGAATGTACCAGAGATATGGAGCAGACCAAAGTGAGTGGGTGGAAGGCAGTGCATCAGCTCTGAAACGAAGTATCAGCAAAGCAACTGCGTCTGCCAGGGGCAGGAATTGCTGCCGGAGGCTCCAAAGGCGTGATGAGGTGCCAACACGCCTACTGACCGGCTGGATAAGCCCTGCATACGGGATTGGCTGGGCAAGCGCATCCAAAGGACTGGAGCCCTGCCAAAGGCTGACTTATTCTGTTCAGGGCACACCAAGCGTTCAGACAGACGGGCTCCTCTCCCAGATGGGACCAAAGCACCGACACAGCTCCTCCGGCCTGCCCCAGAGAGAAGAAAGGCCCTGGCAGAGCCCAGCTGGTATTCTTTGCGCAGATTATAGACAACTTGAAGAACTCACATCTGTGGAAGGTTGTTGGGTCAAATCCTGTGGCTGGCTTAATCAAAGGCCAATCTCTGAGAGCTGCTGGCCACATGTTTCCATGGGAGTTGCTGGCGCTCAGCATCACTCAGAATTTGACCATGTATATTTTTATTAATGCTAGGACAATTCAGTCTCATGCTTCAGGGTTTAATACTGGTCATTTTCAGGGGTCAGGAAGGAATTTCTCCCTGTGTGTACAGCACATCGGCACTGTGATGACATGGTTTGTTTTCTTCAGAAGCATCTGTCATTAGCCACTGCCAGAGGCAGATACCGGGTGGCGGAAAAGTCCTTCACAATTATCATAACACTGCAAACTGCTGTTGCGTGATGCCTGTTAAACTGCTTCCAGGCCATAGTAGTCAGCAGGTTCAGTGGTGGAATGGGGGTGGTACAAGGGGAGCCGGTGGATGATGCTACATGGGATACTTGGGCTCCACATGGACCTCAAACACATCCTCAACGCCTGGTCCATGAAGATCAGGCACAGTCATAGATTCTATCCGATTCAAGGTGACGTCTAATGGGACCCTGTACTATGGACGCTTCAGGATCTGGGGGGAGAGGGAAGCTGCCCACGTGAGCTAATAGACAGAACACGTGGCTGTGGATTGCAAGGTTGTGGCTATGAGACCTGCTGTGGTGGAGGTTCTCCAAGCCCTTGGATGTGATGGAGATGGGTGTGATATATAAACCTAGGGGTGGGGGATGTGCTTTCCTGCTCTTTGAACCTCTGCCCTTGGCTAATTCAACAGCAGCTCTAAAAATGCTCCTCCGAGAGTATGGAGTAAAGTTGCCACAAACAAAGGCCACTGCCATTCGATGCAGAGTTTGTTTCCAGCCTGGGGATTGCAACTCCCCGCCTATTCATGGCCACGTCGGGTGTGCGTGTGTGGGGTCCTGGTATGGAAAGACTGGTGCCCACTGGAGTAGGGAGACTGTTCCTGGCCTATGGACAGACCCCTCATGCTGAGTACAGAGAGGACCTGATCTGGGACAATCTTAAACCCTCTTCTGCGGCCCCATTTCACTGGAGCAGGGTGTCGCTGCCTGGCAAATTGTAGAGTGGTGCACTGGAGCTATAAATGGAGCAGCAATTGGGGGGCATAGGCAATGCAGTCAGCTCGTTATAGGCAGTGTAGCCTAGTGGATACAGTCCTGGTGTGAGAGTCAGGAGGGCTGGGTTCCATTCCTAGCTTTACTGTATAGTGACCTTGGGCAAATCAGTTAGCTCCCCGTGCCTCGGTTTCCCCACCTGCAAGATGGGAATAATGATACTGACCTCCTTTGTAAAGTACTTTGAGATCTACTGATGACAAGAGCTAGGGATTATTATTATATATGAAGAAGGGAAGAAAGAATTCTACTCATTGATCATTAACCCCTCTACTCCTGGATACCCCATTGATCTCTCTCTGTCTCAGGTTTTATAATGTAGCCATTGCCCCGCTATCTCACTGCCATCTTAATATGTCGGCAAGCATTTGAATCTAGCACCTCTAGCTTACCCCATGTATGTGAGGGTCTATGGTAGCGCTCCTTGTGGCTACACCGCCCCCTGCAGTGGATTCAAAACGACACTGGGTAATTTTTGCTGCAGAGCGGGTTCAGACTGGAAGCTTGCTCTGTGCATGTGAGATCTGGGCTCTTGGCTCAGCCTGCTGGAGCTGCGTTGTTTGGATCTGGTTCTAAACTTCGTCAAAAGCTTAGCATGTGCGGATGAGGAGGGGAAAGGAGGGAGAGTTTTTTGTCCCAGGGTTCTGCTCCAGCCTGCTAGAACTATGCAGTGTGGGTCTGGTTTTGAACTCCCCCACCAGAGCTCAGTGTGTGGCGATGGAAGGAGGACGTTGGTCCGAAGTTTCTCGTTTGACCCACTAGAACGGTACAATTTGGGTCTAGGTCTGAACCTGGCTCTGAACACCCTCAAAGTCCAGGAGTTTTCAGATACAGAGAGATGTTACAGGGCCATCTGTAATGCCCACGTGCTGACTGGCTGCAGTAACTTGGCTGCTAGCGCTAAGACCGAGCCTTTGGCTCACCTCCCAGTTTGCACGGTCTGGCTCACCCAGTTAAGCCCTGCTTTCAAGAGATTTGACTTGCAGATTAATCCAATGTGATTTCCTTAACCAACTGCTCTAATGCTGAGGTTCTGTTCCCCCCAACCCCAACAGCAATCCTTTCCTTCCAGATTTATTCAGGTATTTGCAGATTTTATGTTTCGTATTTATTGGTTTATTTAGGAATTTTAATTTCTGTGGCTGTGATTTACCATGCTGCCTGGCAATGCATGCTGGCTTCCCCTGCGTGATTGTAAAGTTTATTAATACACGCCAAGCAATATCCAGGCTTCCAGCAGTCCTATTTGATTACACGTATTTCCTTTTTATAGTTGCAAAGCTATATTTGCAGGACAAATCTATTACTTCTGGGGCATAATATCTCTGATAGAAGCCTACAGGTATGATAATACTGAACAAACATCTGACACTAAACATTCCTGAGCTCATTAGAACATTAACCCTTTGCCAACCACGGGCAGGTATGCCTCAATACATAGAGAGAGTCTGCTTTTTGGTTAAGATGCTGGGCTGGGGTTGTGAGTTCAGTTCCCTGGTTTGCCGGTTCTTGTGTGACCTCTGCCCCATTTCCCATCTGTAAAACCAGTAATAATTTCTCTTTCCCACCCTTTATCTTCCTCGTTGAGTTAGATTAAAAATTCTGTGCGGCAGGGACTGTCTCTCACTAGGTGTATGTACAGCGCCAAGCACAATGGGTGTGCGATCTCACTTGGGTTCTACCGTAATGATGATAGGTTGTTCTAAGCAGTTATTTGCTCGGTGGTTCGGAAACGTCAGTACTCTGGAATTCCTGGTCCTTCTGTCTTTTCATAGATTGTAAGGCCAGAAGGGACCACTGTGATCATCTAGTCTGACCTCCTGCATAACCCAGGCTGGAAGTTCTCACCCAGTGATTTCTGCATCAAGCCCGAAACGTCTGAACATAAGAACCGCCACATTGGGCCAGTCCAAAGGTCCACCTAGCCCAGTATCCTGTCTTCCGACAGTGGCCCATGCTAGGTGCCCCAGAGGGAATGAACAGAACATGTCGTCATCAAGTGATCCATTCACTGTCGCTCATTCCCGGCTTCTGGCAAACAGAAGCTAGGGACACCATCCCTGCCCATCCTGCTAATAGCCATTGATGGACCGATCCTCCAGGAACTTATCTAGTTCTTTTTTGAACTTCTTTGAAGTTTGAAGTCTGTTTGAGCTATCGCATATCTTTCAAAAAGGCAGCCATTCTTGACTTAAACACAGCAAGCGATGGAGATGTCCCACAGGAAGCTGTTCCAAGGGTGAATTACCCTCACTGTTAAAAATTTGCACCTTATTTCTAGTCTGAATTTAGCTAGCTTCAGCTTTTGTCATTGGTAGACTAGACTCCCCCATCTCTCTTTGGGAGACCGCAGTGTCTAGAGGTTAGCGCATGGGGCTGGCAGGCCAGGGTTTGGGGGTCTTATTCCTGGCCTTGCTGTGTGAACGTGGGGGAGTCACTTCAGCCCTCCTGTGCTTCAGTCTCCCCGCCTGAAAATGGAGTTAAAATGCCTAACTTAGCTCACAGGGGTACTTGGGGCTTAATGAGTTAAGGGGTAGAATTCACCTCTGTGCAAAGAGCCAGCACAAGTGTTATGCACCACTTAAGTCCTAGCTGGACGATTTAAACTGGGCACAAGTCTTGTGCTGGCTGCTTGGTACCCGAGTGTCTGGGAAGTGCTTTGAGATCCCCAGCTGGCAGGGACCGTAGAACTGCAAGGTAAGTGTTATTGTAATGAGGCTCCTTTGTGCTGGGCCCTGGCGCCAGGCCGCTTTTGTAGCTGGGCATGTTGTCACTCATCCTGGATCTTGGGTTCCGCACGCCATTGTGAGACTGGGACCCCAGGGCAGCCTCCAGCGCATTATAGAGCACTCTCACTCCAACCCGAGGCCCTGGTAGCAGGGGGTACGGTCAAGATCAAGCTCTGGCCCGCCATTCTGAGGAGAAGACGAGACAGTCTGTCCCTGGAGCAGGAATCAAAGCGCCCTCTGACCCAGGACCTCACATAGGGGCATCTTGGCCTGTTCGGTTCTGGGCTTTCCAGCCCCCTGGGGCTCCAGCTCCAAGAACCCTGCTTTGAGTGACGAAGCAACCCCCCCCAGCGTCTCCTCGTTCAGTGAGCTCCATCTTGCTGTGCCAGAGGACATGCAGCGCCCTGCATGGAGGCCCTTCCTATTAGTACCAGTGTGCAAATGGCTGGGTGCCGTGTGCTGACCACAGGGGCCGTACCCAGGCCAGAGCCAACGAGGGGTTAATCTCAGCTGAGCTACCCCCATGGACTATGGGTCCTGATCCAAAGCCCAAGGGGGTTAATGGGAATCTTTCCATTGATTTATGGGGCCTGAGCCAAAGCCCATGTAAATCTATCTGTTCCAGCCACCTCTGGGCAAGGGGAGCTCCATTGCCAGGGCCTTGGACTCGTGGGCAGCAGGTATCGTAGGCAGGGGGAGGCTGTGGCTCCGCCCCCAGGCCCCTCCTGCCAGTTCCCCTTTCCCTGTGCTGTGGCCCTGGGGCTGGGGGCGCTAGCCAGCAGCCACGGTGGGGGGGCTCTGGGCTCTGGCGGGGGGAGGGGGGGGGCGGAAGGGGTGGGCCCTCGGGCAGAAGAGGCAGGGCTGGGGGCTAGCCTGCCCCACCCAGCAGTTCACGCACCGCCCATGCTTGGACTGGAGTGAGCTGCAGGGTGGGAAATCTTCTCCTTACTTTCTGGTTATAAACCAGTGGTTCCCCTCCTTTCTTGGCTGGAGCCCCATTGGGGTGCTCTGAGATGGGAACCTCACCACACACCCTCGCCCCAGGCCGTGGGCTTTGTTCTGTCGGTTTTCCCTCTCCTCTCTTCTGTGTGGTCCCTCCCCATCCCCCTGCTCCCTGAAGGTGGCTGGGTGCGCAGGTGTCCGGGCTGAGACGAGGGCCCTGGAAGCAGAGGCGAGAGGTTCAGGTCGTATGAGCAGCCTCCACCCACTTCCCCCTGCACTAAGGGTCAGGTGTGTGGAGGGGGCGGATCTGGGGTTCTGCAGCTCTCCCTGCCCGTCCTGATCTGCCCCAATGCCCACTGCCCCCCAAAGCTAGTCTGAGCCATTGCCAAGCTCCCGGTAGCCTGACCCAGGAGTGAGAAACAGGAAGGCGACTCAGGCTTGCATCAGCTGCAGATGTGCACGCTCTTCCATCTCACGTAGCCTCTCTTCGTCCCTCACTTGCGCGGCCTACAGGCCCACGTGGCATTCCAGCGCCAGCGTCCTGCAGCTGACCTCTCCCTGCCGCGGCTGGCATTTCGCTAGCAGATCCTGCCGAGGGTCTCGGCACAGACGTACTGGATCAATGCGAAAGATCGGCCAGGCTGCCGATTTCGTTGACGCTGGCGCTTGCGGATGCTGGGAGAGACGGGCACTGCCTGGGAAGAACGCTGACCCGCCGGTGGGTTAGCTCCGCTTATGTTTGCCCTGGAAGGGGCGGGGGATTGTAGCTTGTCCATTTCTTGCCTGGGCTGGAGGCTTGTATCCCCAGATGCAGGCCCCCCACCCCGGCTGTGTCTTGCCTCAGCCCATCCTTCCCCTGGGCCTCACTCCAACTGCTGTAGCATTTGGACACGTGTGTGTGTGTGTGTGTGTGTGTGTGTGTGTGTGTGTGTGTGTCTTCCCGTCTCCATGTGCATGTCCCAGGGCACTGCATGTGTACAAGAAGAACATCAATAACACTTAGTGCTGATCCAGCCTCGGCTGCATCCCAGAAAGTCATTCCTGTTGCTACAGGCCAAATTGAACCAAATGGCCTGGAGTTTTGATTGGAAAAAGGGGTATGGGGGGAGAGAGAGAACTTTGATTGGTGAATACCAACTGGGGAGATGCTTTCCTCTCCAGCCCCGCTCGCCTGGGTTGGTTTGAGCCTAATTAAGCCTGGTGTAACTCAGTGAAATTACAGCAGGGCTGAATTTGGCCCTTTGTCTTTAGAATTGGTTGATTTTTATTGTGTGAAATCTCTATAGTTAATCCAATCTCTTTGGGGCGGGGGGGAGAGGCTGGGGGGGAAATCTTGCCCAATCCCAGGGCCAGATTAAGGCACAAGCACTATAAACTCAGACCCAAAGCTCCAGCTCCTGGAGTCACATGATGAAATCAGACTCTCCACTCTCTCTTTTTTAAAATCACTGTTTCTAGCCTTCGTGGATGCAAAGAAAAGTTTGAAAACAGGACACGTGTAGCAGGTGCCTGCCTGATCTGTAGAGAGCCTGACACAATAGCTCAGAGAGGTGTGAACTTTCCCCTTCATCTGAATGCTGAGACCTGTTGCAAACGTGCCATAAAGGATTAGGTCTTTGGGCTGGATCCTGGCATCCAGCTCCAGCCCCTTACGCTGACTCAGCAGTGCAAAGATGCCCCATCGTGATGGCTGGGCATTGCTTTGTGGTTGGGAGAATCCCTGGGTTGCATAAAGCTGGGGAAAGAGTGGGAGGGAGATGGCAAGTTGATGAGGCCGACGTATACAGAAAGTGGGGCTGAGAGGGCCGGGCCTGCAGAGGAGAAAGCTCTTGCACTGACTGTGGTGAAGCAGAGACAGGTGCTAAGGGCCAGCTCTGTGGTATTGCCATGACCCCTTCGCAACGCTGTAAAGCTGATGGATCTCACTCCCTGGGGATCCCCTATTGTGAGGAACTCTCCAGCTGGTGCAGGGCCAATGTGTCTAGCTCTGTGCCACTCCCTCGTCACCCCTTCCCATGGGGGATGTGTTGGGGGCATGATCAGGAGAAGGGGGTGTAGCCAGAACATCACTTCAACAATCCTTGGCTGGAGAATGGCTCTTTAGAGGCTAGTTTCAGAGTAGCAGCCGTGTTAGTCTGTATTCAAAAAAGAAAAGGAGTGCTTGTGGCACCTTAGAGACTAACAAATTTATTTGACCATAAGCTTTTGTGAGCTACAGCTCACAGGCTGTGGTTTGATGTAATTTAGAGTAACCCTGAGGTTGCTCTAAGTTACATCAGGTGTCAAACCAGCCTGTGGCAGCCCTAGGCATCAGGGGAGCACAGGATTGAGCCCTAATACTTTGCCCTCCTCTGGCACCATCCAGCCAGGGATCTCAAGGGAAATGATAATGAATTAAGCCTCACTACTGCCCTTTGTTTAGTATCAGTATCTTCATTGTACATGTGGGGAAACTGAGGCACAGAAAGGGGTTTCCTGGCATCACAGTAGAGCCAGTGACAGAGCTAGGGTCTCCTGACAGCCAGTCATGTGCTTGAACTGCAAGCCTGTGCCTCCCTTCATAGCCAGGACCAGGAAGTAATGTCTGTGATTTCTCGTCCTGAACAATCGCATTACCTCCCTGGATTAAGTTTTTAAAAACACGATCCATTACTGTCATCCATGCCTTTAAAATGGGAATCCCGTGGCACCTCATTAGCCAGCGTAATCAGTTATTTTCACAGCCCTGGCAGGGGCGAGATTCAGGCATAAGCTGGCTCTTAGCGGCGGGCAGGCAGGAGGCATCGGGGCAGCCCCAGCCCCAGTGTCCCTGAGGTTAAAGAAAGAGCTTTGGCCCATCCATTGATCAGCTTCTTGTGGTAGCTTCTTTCAGGCTTGACTTGTTCTAGGACTGAGGGCACCAGGCTTCAGGCCTGTATCGTGAATTTCCATAAAGCATTCTAGGCTGCATGGATGTTTTTAACACTCCTGTTCCTTTAGTGCCTAGGTGCTAGGTCCCGACTGTGCTAAATGCTGTACAAACACCTAGTAAGTGCCAATCCCTGCTCCAAGTTGGTATCTATCGAAGGCAGTTACGTGGTCCCTGCTACCACAGAATCTGAACACTTCCTAATCTTCAGCGTGTTCAGCCCAGCCACACCCGGTCAGACAAGGGAGTGAGGCAATAGCCCAGATCTTCAAAGGTTAAGTTCAACAGGAGTTACAGAACTTTGGAGATCTGAGCCTAAGTGACTTGACCAAGGTCACAGAGGCAGACTGTGGCAGAGCAGGGAAGTGTAACCGGGTCTTCCACATTCCAGGCTAGTCCGTCCTTCCTTTCTGCATTATATAAAGGGGTGTATTTGGTGCTGCTGGAATTGTTTGTGTGGTTTAGTGGTTCAAATCCAAACAAATGGAACAGAAGAATCTCCTGTGCGTATCCGAGTCGTTAAATGAATTTGTTCCATCACTGCCACTGACTTCCGGTGTGACTTTTGGCAAGGCCCAAGAGGCCAGAGTTTTCCCAGATGATTAGTGATTTTTGGGCGCTCTGCTTTTTGGGGCACCCAACCTGAGAGGCAGTCAAGTGGCCAGACTGCCAGAGGGCAGGTGTTTAGCACTTTCTGAAAGCCAGGCCCCGTCAGATGGCTCATGTGGAGCACCCAAAATCAGCAGTCACTTTGGAAATTCTTGGCCTGCGTCTCTCTCTGTCTCCGTTCTCTAGCTATAAAACGGCTCTTGCCTTGTTAGACTGTAAGCTCTTCAGGGCAGGCGCTGCCTGGTACCGTGTGTATGTACAGTGTCTAGCACGCTGTGGTCCTAAACCTTGGTTGAGCCTCTAGGTACTACCATCAAACCATACTTTGACTACTACTCCTAATTCTAGCCAAGGGGCCAGATTGTCAGCAGGTTTAAACTGAAGTCGATGCTTTACACCAGCTGAGGATTGGCCCAGTGAATTTACTGGGAGGGAGGTTTTGGAAATAACCAATCTGAAGGGACTAGAGGACGCTTGCGGCAAAGTGAATTATGAGCTTGCAGTTGTGAGCGTTCGCACCAGGGAACTGAAACGTGCCACCAGAACGGCATGTGCCAGCCAAACAGCTGGGAGTTCGCCTGCTTGCAGCTCGCTGCTCACAAACAAGCTACCAACTGGGAGTTGTTCACAGGAATGATTGAGCAAATCATTTCAAATAACCAGTGGATGCTGGGAAATGTTGATCAGTTTGTGACCAGAAGGAGGCAAAAAACCCATCCTCATGCCTTGCTCTTCTCTGGATGCCTGGGTTCCACCCCTGGCACGGCCACTGACTAGCCAAGTGACATTTTTTTAAATTATTATTTCTATTGCGGTAGCACCGTCATAGACCAGAGCCCATTGTACTGGGTGCAATACAGAAACAGGACAAAAAGACGATTCCTGCCCTGAGCAGCTTATAATCGAAGTCCAAAAAAAACCCCCCAAAAGACCTTGTGATAATCAGATGTGCCTCAACTTCCTCCTCTACGAATGAGGGCAACAGAGCTTTCCTTACCACACTGGTGGCTTTATTCGGTGAAGTGCTTTGAGATCCTCAGATCAACAGCGCTATGGCAGGGAAGTGCAAAGTAATATTATATTTATTATTTGTATAACTTGCCCCTGGGGGGGGCCCAGTTACGGTGCAGGACCCCCACTGTGGTAGGTGCTGTACAAACACCGAACAAAGAGCTGGTCCCTGCCCCCAGAGTTGTTAACCTCCTAAATACAAGGATCTGCATCTCTTCTGCAACCACTAAATCAGGATTTGAACCTGCAACCACTTGCAGACGAAATACAGCACTGTCTGCTGCTCCCCCCAAGCCCCTGCACCATTGTTACAATGAGCTGTAGCTCACGAAAGCTTATGCTCAAATACATTGGTTAGTCTCTAAGGTGCCACAAGTCCTCCTTTTCTTTTTGCAAAAACTGATCTCTGTGTATAAGCTTTCGTGAGCTACAGCTCACTTCATCGGATGCATGCAGTGGAAAATACAGTGGGGAGATTTATATACATAGAGAACATGAAACAATGGGTGTTACCATACACACTGTAACGAGAGTGATCACTTAAGATGAGCTAATACCAGCAGGAGAGCGCGATCTCCTTACAGTGTGTATGGTAACACCCATTGTTTCATGTCCTCTGTGTATATAAATCTCCCCACTGTATTTTCCGCTGAATGCGTCCGATGAAGTGAGCTGTAGCTCACGAAAGCTTATGCTCCAATAAATTGGTTAGTCTCTAAGGTGCCACGAGTCCTCCTTTTCTTTTTGCACATACAGACTAACAGGGCTGCTACTCTGAAACCTGATCTCTGTGTGTGCGTGAGGGGGGGTGGGGGGGGGATCCTGTTTTGCTGCATCAGCCCCTCCTGGGCTCCAGGTGGCCCTGTGGCAGAGGATGTGGTGAGCAGGCGACTGTCTTGCGTGAGGACGGGAGGCCTGCTCGGTGGTGCTGAGCTGTCCAGCATTTCAGCATTGCATTGAGCACCGGCTGCAAAAGGGATTCAGGGGCAGGGTGCTGGAAAGAGGAGGGGGGAGGCAGGGGAGAGCCCTGCGGGGGGGTAGGTGGGACGGAGGGAGAGGAGTCTGGAGGGCTCCAGGAGGGAGGCCAGCAGGAGAAGAGAGGCGAGCACCAGCCCAGCCACGCAGGATTCCCCGGCGAGGTAAGGCAGGCAGGGCCCGCTGGCTGGAGCAGAGGGGCGCGTGGGGATGGATGCTGCAAAAGCCTTGCTTGGAGCAGAGCCACGGCCCTGGTGGTGGCTGGGGGGAGGGGGGGTGTATTTTGGCAGCAATCCCATCTGCTGTGTATTTGTAAGGGCATGTGTTTTGCTTTCCCCTTTCCGATGGAGCAGTCGGTGTAGGTGGGGCAGGGGGAGGAGGCCATTGGTCTGCCTCCGAGGAGCCCAGGGGAAAGGGGGCCAGGCGTTCGGATGAACAATATTTCCCCCTGCGCGTGGGTTTGCGGGTCGTCCGTTGCATCAATGGGCTGGTTTGAGGCTGCCGAGGTTTGCCGGGGGCAGAGATCACCTTCGCTGCTGGATAAAGGCTGAGATGCCAGCCGGGGGAGGCACACGCTCCGGAGAGAGACTCTCCCATTTCTAACTACAGCAGTTTTACAGTTCCCCTTCGCAGCGTGGCCGGGAGAGAAGGAGATCCAGCTCTTCTCCTTGAATGGATAAACCAAAGAAAACAAGGTTGCCCATGGGCAGGGATGGAATGGCTCTGGGGACCAGGTCATTCCCCTGCCAAGAAAGAGAAGGGTTGCTAAGCCAAGGCTGTACCCCTGGGTTCAGTCCTAATAGTCCCCACTCACCCTAGGTGGTTTTTAAACCCCAGCAGCTTCGGAGGAGCATGTTACCCTCGAATGTGATTCTCTCACCCGGTGAAAGAGTTTAGAGCAATGCCAGCAGCTCTTCTAAAAACCCAGAGGGATGGGCAAGGAGTAGTGGTGGGCAGGGAGATGCAGGTAAGAGGGGCCCACTGTTGTCTTAGTGGTGTCTTGCACTTCTGTCTCCGTGGAGCTAGGGAATTGGACTCTTCTAATTGCCTTTGTGTGCTGCACTCCAATTTAGCTGGTGGGAGGGCTGGAGCAGTGCGGGTGGCTAAGAGGAAGTTTAGCAAATTTCAGGTTGGCGTGTGATCTTTCATTACTTAATTCATCCTGGAGCAGGGAGGGGCCTGAAATTTTCTTAGGAAATTTTGGGTGGCAGTTTGACTTCGTTTTTTGTGGTTTTTTTTTTTTTTTTTTTTTTTAAATTTGCACAGCGAACGGTTTCTCTTTAAAATAACATGGTCTGAGTGTTTTGGGTTTACAGAACTGGGCTTTGAGACAGCTACCGCAGAACGGTTTACTTCAGTGAGGAATAGTTAGAGATTATCCTGCAAATATCTCGAGACACACAGACCATGGCAACATATAGTCATGCAGTAATGATACAGTGGAAATTCCATACAGATATTTGTATGCCGCTGTTTGGGGAATGAGTGTTAGATGATAGAACTGTGTGTGTGTGTGTGTGTTCGTTCACATTATATACCTACGTGTGTGTACACACACACACGTTCTGAGATCTAGGTTTTTTGCTCCTTGGCAGGTTACCACGTCTGACATAGTAAGATCCAGACCTGTCCTGTGCTTGGCCTTTGCACTGACTGCTGAGGCTAGCAACAGCATCCTAGGGCTCTGAAATGCACAGAACACCGTAGCCAGCCACCCTGAAGCCCCACGCTGTGCTCTTTGGCTTATGCGTAACTAGTGACAGTCAGCTGGCCAGAGGGCTCCTCTGCGTGCCATCCAGCCTTCCCTTTATGGATGTGTAGTTGCAACTGAAACTGGGGGCATCTGAAAACGGGTGCGTGTCCTCCAGCTCCTTCTGAGCCCTGACTGTTGTGTATGCCAAGGGCCCTAACCCCCTTCGTGACCCCAAGTATCAGGGATTGTAATCTGCCTGTTTCCCCTTGTTCTGGGCTGCACGTTTCCACCCTTCCTCTTCCTAATCACACGATCCGTCCCATACGTGCAGACAACTTACATATGTGCACACCTTGACATGTACGCACACCCTCCCTCACTCTCCCACGATCTCACTGCCAGCACCTGCTTTGAACGACCCTTCTACTCCGCCTTGCAGCTGGGAGCCCAAGGAAGTTCCCCCAGAGTGGCAGGGGAGCTGCTGAGCTAGCTGCGAAGGAGGCAGAGGAAACATGCAAGATGTTTCTTTCCATAGGCTCAGAGCATCCCCAGCCAGAGCCGGGAGAGTCATGCCCCTCGTTCTCCGAAGGGAAAATGCTTCTCCTTCCCAGATGAGCCACCGGATCAACTGCCCCCCAGACGGCTCTTCCATTGAGGAGGGCGCAAATGAGAACTCTATTCTAGAGAAAGCCGGGTGCCCTTGTAAGTCCAGGACTTCCGTGCAGCCTCTCCTATCTCTGGCAGAGAGTGGCTGGGCATGCTCGGAATCTATGGAAAGAAGCAGCGTCTCGCAGATTTCCTCCGTGTCCCTGCACGACTAGCTGGAACGACCTCCGTGGCTTCCGAGAGGGGCTTATTTACGGTGGTTGTGACTGTGAGGGCGAGACCGTGGGGCTTTTTAAAGCAAAGTTTACACCAATCTGCCTATCCTTAAAAGGACATTTCCTCTTTGTACGTTTCCTGCTCTGTGCCACGGGAGAAGTGGCGGAGTTCCAGACAGTCTGCTTTTCAGAAAGAGACACCGCACGTTACCAGGCTCAGTGGCTGACGAGCTCTGGCCGGGGCTGCCCGGATGACACTCCATGACCAGAGTAATCCCTTCCGGTGTTAAAATCTATGATCAGTGACCCTCTGAGCTGCCGCTGGACCATAACACACTGTCTAGTTCTATAACATGCCTCCTGCTGCACCAGACCAGACGAATGATCCATCTTGTTTGGTGTCCGGCCTTTTGCCAGCCCATAACCATATTGATCTAGTCCCATGTCCTGCCTCTTGCCAGACTGGAGCAGGCCCGTGACCCCCCTAGTCAGAGCCGTCCTTCTGGCCTGCCTGATGCAGGAGGTGGGATGAGATGATCACAATGGTCCCTTGAAACCTGTGAATTTATTCTGCTTCCTTCCAGACGGGAAGACAGCAGTGGTCTGTGTAGTCTGCTCCCCTGGCTCACAGAGCATAGCTCAGTCACTGTCTGCGCCCTGCTTCTGAGAGCACCCAGTGCTCTGTTTGCCTCTGCAGCACCCTGGGAGTTGCACAGGTTAATCAGAGGGTGAAGGAGCATTTTCCTTCTTACTGCTTTTGAATTTGCTGCCTTTACGTGGAAGGCACTGCTTCCTCTTTCTTGGTTTCTGGGAAGTGGGAGAGTAACTCCCCTTTTAAGCTGGACAGTAACACGTTTCCCTTGTCCTCCTGTTCCATGGAGCAAATATTGATTCCTGAGCACCACCACCCCTCGGGCCTGTGCTTTCAGGGGGGGAATAACGGGCCTGTTTTTGCTATGACATGGCACCTTTCAGGCCCAAACACCCCTGCATTTGTTCTCATCTGGGAAGTTAGTTTTGATTGTGTGCGCACGCTGCAGAAGTAGGGACCGTGGATGATGGTTTGATATTTGGCAGCAGTGGCTTTTAGGACAAGTTAGCTGGTTGGATGGGAGTGTGGCTTCGCGGTTGATTATTGCTGTTTCTGATTTGTATTTGCAGTAGCATCTAGAACCCCCAACCCAGGGCCCCTTGGTGGTAGGTGCTGTTCAGACAAATGACAGCAGACAGTCCCATGACCCCAATTGCTCACACCCTTAATGTCAGCCAAGGCATGGCAAGTGGATGAAACAGACGAAGGGGCTGAGGGTGGGTTGAGAAGATGAGAGACCCATAAATCCAACCGAGCTTAGCAGGATAGCAGAAGTCCCAGCTCACCACTTGCATACCCCGGGCCAAATGGGAGTGAGCCATAGGCACATGGCAGAGGTGGGTTTTAAGGGGCCTTCTGAGTATAGACAAGAGCCTTTGCTATGCATGGGGAGGGTGGCATGGGACAGCGTGGAGGGACTTGGAGGAGAAGTGCCTAGGTAGGCAATTGAGGCCACCGGCAGATAGGGGTTGATGGCTTGATAGGTTACTGACATAAGGCTTGCCGCATGTCCCACAATGGCTCAGGAATAGAACCCAGCCCTTTCTCTAACCACAAGCCCATACTAACCCCCTCCCCCCAACCCACGAACTCTGCAAGAGGGTGTTATTACAAGGCACAAGTGTGTCTTGGATTTAAGATGAAAATGAGAATGTATAGCACTTATACATTGATTTATTCTCAGACATCAACTAGTCCTCTCAGCGAGGTAGGTGTGCAAACGTTACAGTCCAGAGTGTACTGATGGGGAAACTGAGGCAGGGTGGGCATTAATGCAATATTTTCAAAGGTGACCGTAATGGGAGGGAGCCTCCATTTTTGGGTGCCCAACTTGAGACACCGAGAGACTGATTTTTTCAGAATCTATGAGTCCGAGCCTTTTAAGTCCTAGCCCTCTGGTCTAACCCTGCCCCAATGCTCACTACTGCAGCGGCATTGTGCTACTGTCCCTGGGGGGGGGGGAGGGGGAGGGTCTCTGAAGTTCCTTGCTTGGCCCCCAGTTCAGGGCAGCCCTTAAGCATGTGCCAGGCTGCCCTGATGGGGGATGCTTTCCTGAATTGGTCTATGTGCTGTCCAAACCTCCAAATAAAAACCCGACTCTGAACCATGTGTGTCAAAAGCTGCAGGGTTAGGAGCTCTCTCCTATTTAATAGGAAGGATAATCTGTCTAAGGTGTGTATCTGGCCTCCATCGCCCCAGCATCTGACCAGCTCACAGCATTTAATGTATCGATGCTGCCAATGCCCTGGGGATAGGGTAGTGATGTTATCCCCATTTTACAGAGGGTGAACTGAGGTGCCCTAGCCACGAGCCCATCCTTCACCTCTTCTTTGGGGCTCAGGTGTTCCTGCGCTTGGCAGAACTGTGCTGGGGTTGGGGCTTGGCAGGGCCGTGGAGAGCCTGACGGGACGTCCGATGGTACGAACCAGGGTGCCCCCGCTCACATATCCCATCCCTCCCCTCTCTTGACAGGTGGCATGTAAAGTTGTAGAATGTCATCAGCCCAGGAATAGCCTCCTCTGTTCTGTAACCCTGATGGATGGGAATCGCCGGCAGAGGGTGGGAGCCACCTGTGGGGTGGGAGGGGGGAGGAGAGCATTTCGCCGGGGTTGGGGGCGGTTTAGCCCCAAGCCTGTTCTGACGCAGACCCAAGCTCATCATGGCGAGGAGTTTGTCACTTGTCAGAGGAGAACCCAGAAAGTTGAGGGAGGGAGAGCAATCGTCAGCCTCGACAGAAATGCTCGGCTTCAAGGGACCCGGTGAGGTTATTCCTCCTGGGTCCTAGCTCTTTTTGCCAGCAGGTGGA
This sequence comes from Chelonia mydas, assembly GCF_015237465.2. Classification (NCBI taxonomy): domain Eukaryota; kingdom Metazoa; phylum Chordata; order Testudines; family Cheloniidae; genus Chelonia; species Chelonia mydas. Next base: position 19,497,373 of record NC_051257.2, on the reverse strand, counting down.
ATTTGTTGTAGCAATTTCTCTTCTGCCCTGGCAGTACGTGAGTGCATGGCTGGGGGGGTCCCTGTGCCCTGGCAGCGCCTGCTGGCGCTGAGGGGCTGATCCCCAGCTGCCGAGCTTGGAAATCCCCCAGGCGGGAGGGGTTCGGCTCCCTGGGGCAGATCTCTTCCTTTAACACAACATGGGAATGAAGCGTGGCAGAAGGGAGCTCGCTGGCCGGCCCCGGAGACTGCAGACCTCTTGGTGGCCATGGAACAGGCCCAGCATGGGCAGGAATGGCAATGACTCTGTGCAGGGGGAGGAAGAAAGGTCCAGTGGTTAAAGGGCTAGCCTGGCCCTCCTGTAGACCTGGGTTTGCTTTCTGCTGTGACCCAAACTCCCTGCCTGATCCTGAGTAAGTCACTGAGTGCCTCAGTTCCCCCATCTGAAATGGGGTTAATAGTCGTGCCTGCGGACATGAGGATAAACATGCAAACGGCTGGATGGTGCTGCGGCGGTGAGGGACACTTTAAGTAGACAGGCAGCAGTTCCCCAACCATGCCTCGCGAGAAGGAAGCTTGTTCTTGGGGGTCTAGTCACCCCTTGAAGGGGGACCAATAGCAGAGACGGATTCTGCCACCAGAGACCCTCTCCCCCCCCCCCCCGCCTCATTCACAGAGGCTGCTGAATGACTGCCAGCAGCCCATGAGGCCTTGTGGTCATTGATCTGCCCTGGATTTGAGTTATTGACCTAGAGGTGAAAGGGTCTCTGTTCCCTCCCACAACCTCTGCAGCCTTCAGAGCCCTGACATGGCTCCCCTGGGGCCCAGCACCCCGGTTCAGTGGAATTAGCATCCCCAATAAGCAGCTGCCTTTGCTGATTGTCAGCATTGCTCTGAAGTGAGGCCCGGGTACGGTGGGTTTCACCCTGACTTAGTGGGGGAATGGTTCCCCACGTCACGCTGTGCTGCCCCTGCAATGTCTGGCCAGCCAGGCGTTTCCCAGGGCTTGTTTGTACTGGGGCCTGAGTGCAAACCATGGAACAAGTCGAGGGCCAGAGGGGCTGCATTCTCCCAGCTGGAGTTGCTGGCCCTCTCTGCCACTGGCCCAATAATATATAGCACTTCGACCCCACAATGCGTCTCCCTGGTGCTTTGCTAATGTTCACACTGCTCTTCTGGGGGAGGCACGAGAGGGACACCTGTGTATGTCACATCCGTACTACACCCATGTATGTATATCACGTGCATCTATTGGTCCATGTCTGTGCGTACACCACATGCATGCATGTCCAAGAGTGTGTGTTCATCACATGCATATGCATGTTCTTGTGTGCATCCAAGAACAGGTGTGAGGCGTTAGTCCAGTACTTGAGGAGCCGATGTATTCATCAAAGGAATTGCCCCATGGCTATTCTGCAGCTCTCAGGGCTGGTTTCCACTAGGAACTTACTTCGGCATAGCTGTGTCCCTCGGGGGTGTGAAAAATCCACAGCCTGACCGACGTAGCTGTTCTGACCTAACCCCTGCTGTGGACAGTGCTAGGTCGACAGAAGAATTCTGCTGCTTTTCGGGGAGGTGGATTTAGTCTGCAGAAGAGAAGCGTGAGGGGGGATTTGATAGCAGCCTTCAACTACCTGAAGGGGGGGTTCCGAAGGGGATGGAGCTCAGCTGTTCTCAGTGGTGGCAGATGGCAGAACAAGGAGCAATGGTCTCAAGTTGCAGTGGGGGAGGTCTAGGTTGGATATCAGGAAACACTATTTCACTAGGAAGGTAGTGAAGCACTGGAATGGGTTACCTGGGGAGGTGGTGGAATCTCCTTCCTTAGAGGTTTTTAAGGCCTGGCTTGACAAGGCCCTGGCTGGTATGATTTAGTTGGGGATTGGTCCTGCTTTGAGCAGTGCATTGGACTAGATGACCTCTGGAGGTCTCTTCCAACCCTACTATTCTATGATTAAGTACAGCAGCGGGAGAAGCCCTCCCATCGCTGTAGTGGGGGGGTGTCTGCGCTGGGGCGTTTTAAAGGTAGACATTGCCCCCGTGGTTTTATTACCGGGAAGAAGGTTCTTGGTGGATTGGAACCTGAAGCCTGGGTTTAAACTGAGCTGGTGAGAACGCTCAGCTAGGCCTTTGGGGTGGGAGGTTCCTCTGGCCTGGTGCACATTTGCCCAGTTCAAATAGTGGTGCGCTCACATGGCTGACGGTATGTGGGTGGGTACACAGGGCTGGTTCCAAATGCTCACTATGGGAGGGGTAGAAGAAGCCGTTCGTACTGACAGCTCTGAATGCAAGGGCCAGTCATTTTGCCATGGACAGTAACAACCGGCGTGCTTAGAGTGTTTGACGTCCCAGGTTCTCTGGAGAGAGTTGTCACCTCGGGACACGAGGGTGGGCCGGGAGACCATGGAAAGATCCTGCAGTAAGGACAGTGCCCACTTGTGGTGTTTAGCACTCAGGAGAGACCTGACCAATGCACACGCTCGCTGTGAAGTCCTCGATTCCAGTGCTGGGGAGATTGCCCACTGCTCGCGCCGGCTGCGTCTGGCAGGCAGGAAGCCTGCCTCTCGGTTAGGGACCACGTTAGGAGAGCAAGGATGAGCTCCTCAGCTGGTGTAAATCTGCATGTCTCCCCGCAAGGCAAAGGAGCTTTGCGGAATCTGTCCCTGGTGCTACATCAGCCACCTCGCATTTTTCTTGCCTGGAGGAACTGAAACTTCCCAGGAAGGGGCTGAGGGGGTTTTGTTTGCACAGGATCATTTGCCATTTCCTGTCCCTTCTTTGGCACTTGGTGTATCCTCCAGCTGGCTGGGAGAGAGGCAAATCACACTGGGAGAGGAGGGGACTCGATGCACGCATGGCCCATGGCCCCAGGCGGGCAACAAAAGGAGAGAGAGAGAGGTGAGCGAATGAATCTGGAGGAAACATTCTGTGTTATGCCAGTCCCTCCATCCCAGCTGTGTCGACACAGTTCATACCTGGCCCCGGCACTGCCCCATTCTCCCCAGCTCTGCCATAATGCCCCTGTTCGGACTGTCAGCACCCCCTGCTGTTGCAGTCCTGGGGGGCCTCCCCCAAACACAGCTATGTGCATGTCTGTCTATCCTATAGCCCCCCCTGTGATTCCATAGCATTTAAGGCCAAAAGGGATCACTGGATCATCCAGGTCATCTGCCGTACACCACCCAGCACCCGCCCACTAAACCCATCCCTGGCCTTTCCCCAGCTCTGCCTGTGCCCCTCTATCCTGTCCCTCCCCCCATTCCTGGCATCTGTGGAGCAGAGATTCCTAGTTACGCTGAGCCAGGCTTTGAAGCACAGTGATTTGGCAAGATGCATAAACAGGGATTGGATTGAGAGCCGCCAGCCTGCGATCCCCATGTAGCTGCTGGAACCCAGGTCTCTGCGGGTGAATGGCTAGTGTAAGGACTGGGCAGTACTCTGGCAAAAGGCACCCTGTTGCACTGTGGGAAGGAGCTGGGACACGCGCCCCGGCATGATTCAAAGATTGGAACTTAGAAGAAGGTTTCTAACCACCAGAGGGGCGAGGCTCTGGAAGAGCTGCGCTGTAGGCGTTGTGGGGGAGATAACTGGATTCGTTTTAAGAGCGAGCTGGGCAGGTTTATGAGTGTGATTGTGTAACGGGTTTGCCTGTGAAGGTAGGAGGCAGCAGCTCTGGGGCTCGCTTCCTGTTTATCTTACGTTCCTAAACCTCATGCTTTGTGGTTTCAACCAGCTCCTGGCAGGGATCCCCCTGCCCCAGTGTATTCTGGTTTTGGGGTTTTTTAAACTTTTTCTGAAGCATCAGGGCTGGCCGTGGCTGGAGAGGGGGCATTGGGTGGGAGGGCTGGGCTGGCTGGTTCTTGCTCACATGCTCAGGGTCTAAGTGGTCGTCATGTGGGTTCCCCAAGTCAGATTGGTAGTGGAGTGGGGGGGATGTTCGCCTTCCTCTGTAGCGGGGCTGTGGGGGGATTGCTGGGATTATCTGGTTCTGTCTCACTTAATTCCCTGCCATTGTGGGAGCCGCAGGCACTGCTGCCCTTGGCCTGTCCTGTTCTCTGCCTGTGGCTCATAATAGTCTAGTCTCCTGGGGGCTGCAATATGTGGTTTCCCTTTGGCTGTTGGGGTTCATGTGGGGGTGCCGGTGCAGTGGACTATGCTATACGGGGGAGGGGGTCAAACCAGATCTGGCCTTAAACTCTGTGCCCCTCTGACTCTCGCACCAGCTGAAGTGAGCCGGGCAGGCCTGGCGTGAGGGGGCGAGGAGCAGCTCATGCTGCCATGCGTGCTGGTGTGATGCCAAAGGGAGAGGGCAGGAGTGCAGGGACCACCTGCTCCCCGCACTCCTGTCATCTACCGACGTCGCATCCTTTGTGCGCGCTCAGAGCCCCCCGGGCCGTCTGCACGAGCTCCCACCGAGGCTTGTAATGCTGGCGATTCAGCGTATCCGAGGATAGGTTTGCGACGGGCCTCGCTCCCCTCCCGGACTGGCATGGACAGGTGCGAGGGCCCTCGGCTTGCTGGTGGTGCAGGCAGTGCGCTGCTGGGCCTCGCCGGGGGCACCAGTGGGAGCCGTGTGTGCCAGGGCTGGAGCGAGCCTGGGGAACAGCTCGGGGCTGAGAGGAGGCCCTGTTACCATGGCACCAGCAGCCTGTCCCCCGGGGCTTTCGTACGGCACACGTGTGATTGCTCGCGGCCCTCGGAAAGGGGAGAGGGACAAGGGTGGGAGGGGAGCTCACCTAGCTGCAGACCTGGTCCCTCGTCCTGAGGGAGCCCCCTACCCACCCAATCCTGTTAGCCCTGTCCCATGGGAGCCCCCCACCACCCACATCCTGGGGGAGCCCCCCACCTGACCCCGTTAGCCATGTTCTGGGGGAGCCCCCCATTACCCATATCCTGGGGGAGCCCCCAACCTGACCCTGTTAGCCATGTTCTGAGGGAGCCCCCCATTACCTATATCCTGGGAGAGCCCCCCACCTGAACCCGTTAGCCCTGTCCCATGGGAGGCCCCCACTACCCACATCCTGGGGGAGCCCCCCACCTGACCAGTTAGTTCTGTCCTGAGGGGTCCCCCCCTATTACCCCTATCCTGAGGGGTCACATTAGCCCTGTCTGAAGGGAACCTCTCCCCCTCTGCCCTAGTTTAGGCTTCACGAGTGAACACTTGTGCCGTGTTGCCTGTCGTTCTCTGTCCTCTGAGCGGGCCCTGAGTCGCTCTCCTGTAAGACTATGGGCCAGAGCGTTCCCGGTTAGGTCGGAGCTCCCTTCTGCCCCGGAGGATGCTCTACAGAGACCTCCGGCCCCCTTCACCCACGCCTCCCCTATCGAGCGTTACCCTTCCTCTTCCGGTCCCACCTCGAGGGGCCGGCCGAGACTGGGGCCCTGTTGTAAATGGGCAGCAGGGAGTCTGGTGCCCCAGGTACAAAAGGCTCACGCCCCAGGTGCTCAGAAGCACAGAGGCATCCCTGACTGCCAGCAAAACAATGGTTTAGCGGGGGGGCTTTTGGTATTATTGCAGTAGCCCCTACCAGGCTCCATTGTGCTAGGCGCTGCACACACCGAGCGAGGGATCCCGCCCCACAGAGCTCACAGTCTACACAGACAAAGGCTGGCGCATCATCCCCACTTCACAGATGGGGTGGGGAGCGGAGTCCAGAGCGAGTGACATGCCCAGGGTCGCACAGGGAATCTGGGGCAGGGCTAGGAGTGGACCCCAGCTCTTCCTAGTGACAAGGCTGCACAGGGAGGCTCCCCCTGGGAGTGCGCGCTGTCCATCACACTGCGGAGGGCTGTGCTCACGGCATCCCATCGAAACCCACCGAAGAGCAGGTCCCGCGGTTCCCACTGACGATGGGGCCGGGAGTTGGTATTTGGGGCGGCAGATGTCGCCTGGGGGGCTGGTGCGCTGCCCCCTGTGGGAGCTGAAGTTCTTGTGTGTGGCGCTGGCGTTTTGGGGCCTGTCGTCCATCCGTCAGCCTGGAGAGCTGCCCCTGCCAGGGGATGTGTCCGCTGAGGGGGGCAGGACTGGCACGCCAGCTGCTGTGTAGAAGGAAACCCAAGAGCCCATTAATTACAATACCTCAGTGCACCTGCTGGGCTGGGAAGAGGCTACACAAACAATGCCTACAAAGCTGATCCGTTTCCCTGCAGCTGGGACAAACAGAGACGCAGCAAAATGAAGTGACTTGCTTCAGGTTACACGGGGTCAGCGACAGAGCTGGGTGTAGACGCCTAGATCCCCAGTCCTGCGCCTGTAACCACTAGGCCACACACCCTCGCCAGGTCCCCTGCAAGGGCATCTCACTGTGGTCTGCAGTGGCTCTGGGGCTCCCTATCCCTGCCTGGATAACTGGGCTGCCCAGTCGTCCTCCCCAGCTCTTCCCTGGCTTCATGGCGAGTGCTGCTCTGTCTGCACATCTGCCCAGCACTCTAGCCCCAGCTGAGGCCCCAGGGGGGGAGCTGCCCGGATTTTCCCAGCGTACCCTGGCGAGGCAGCACCGTGGGTGTGAAGGCAGAAGCGCGGTTGTCAAGTGGATGTGTTTCGGGAGGGGGGGAGGAATGCCAGGTGGACACGGCTTGCCCATGTGTGCTGTAACCGGGGTCAGACGCAAGCCTCGCTGTCGTTTGGAGCATCATTTACAATGTCACAGCAGGGATGGAGGCTCGGGGCGCTAACTGGGGACTGGAGGACAGGGCTGTGCACTGTTGGGGAATTTAGTGGGGGAAGGGGAGCTTTCTGCCAAAAGTGGGGGCTGTGCCCTAGCGATTCCTGTCGTAGGCTGGCCTGTCGCACGGCTATTTCATTGCTTTCTCTGCTGGTGGGGAGGGGGTGACCTGTCTCCCCAACCCCTTCTTCGTCCAATTGCAGGAGCACGTGGGCTAACTTGATGGCTAGCCCAGAGCACGGGCCGGGGACCACCGAACAGCAAGCTGCATGGCTGGTTTGGGAGCTAAGGGGCTCGCCTTCCCTGCAGGACTGGGGCAGTGTCCCCCAAGTCTTAGCCAGAGCTGGGGCTGGTCAGAGCAGCATGTTACCACCAGACTAGCTGGGAGAGAGAGGAAAGTGAGCCCCCACATTAATGCTACCGACTCCATTAACCCCTCGCTAACCATGCAGCATGCTCAGTAGCTCAACAAGATGGCCCTGCTAAGCAGTGACTGATGGAAAGACAATAGGGTCCCTACCAGAGCGCCCTGCCATCTTAGTGCTCGAGGGAGGACACTGCCTAGTGCTGCATGGCCGTGCAATGGGACGGGAGGCGCAAGTGACCTTCCTCTGCTCCCGCACCGCTCTGCAGGGGGCAGGCACGTGGCCACCCGGCACGCTCCTGGTGCGCAAAGACCAGGGGAACCCCAGCGCTGGCCTAGAGCCCTGTGTGTCCAAACAGCCATTTCCAAGCTCTCTTTGTGACATTCCACCCCCACCCCTGTGACTTGGAGAGTCAGGCCATTCATCACTGATGTCGTTAGATCAATGACATCAAGGACCCCAAATGGGAGCGCTGGGGAGGAGGGGCAGTCAGCTCGGCTTAGCCTGCAGATAGCACGCCCACGCTGGGGAGAAGATGGGGCACGGCTGTAACATCTGGCTTCTCGGGAGAGCTTTGGGGCCAAGGGGCAGGCCAGGTCACAGCCCTGTGCACTGGCTGGTCTGAGCTGCTTTTTCTACCTGCACGCATGGGGCCTGATCCTGAGCGTTGGCAGGTCCCATGGGAACCAATGGGCGTAGCAGCTGCTCAGCCCCTCAGTTCAGGATCAGGCCCAGTTTGCAGCCTGCGTGCCCCGAGCTTTAGCCCTCTTACGTAATCCCCCTATAACTGCTTATATTTCTGGCATAAATCCCCCCTATGCTATTTCCAGCCCTGTAATACATCCCTTCTTAGCATCTCTGCTGCTGACATAAGCCCCCCTCTTTATCCTGTCTCAGTTATAAAACCCCTCCCTAACGTCCGGCCCGCAATGTGCTGACCCCTCTCCCATTGCCCCAGTGGGCTTTCTATGCCCTAGCTAAGACACTGGCCTTAAACCCCCCAGAATAGCGGACTTTGCATTGCTCAAATGGCCAGCAGCAAGCACTTTGTGCCTGCAGTCGCCTTCACTGAAGCTGAAGCCCTCAATAGCACTTATCATCCGAGGATCTCAAAGCACAACATTTACAGATGGGGAAACTGAGGCACGGAGTCACTGTGACCCCACTGAGGTTTTGCTGTCAGTAGCAGAGCAGGGAATAGAATCCTGCTGTGACTCCAATGCCCCTGCTCTCACCCCGGTTGCTATTATTATGAATAATAATGATATTGGGCTGTAAACGAACGTAGCGCTGCGTGACTCAGAGCCGGCCATCCCACGCTGCTGCGGAAGTCAGCTCATCGGAAGTGTTGAGAAGCGGGGCTGTGATAGCAGACTAGAGTGTGGGGCTGCTAATTGGGATTATATAGCTATATATGGATATGCCGGAGAGCATTCCCCCACCGAAAGCGTGGGAGCCCCACCGTGGGCCTGTGTGTTTACTGCCACATGCTGTCTGCGTGGATGGCAGATGCTTGCACAAGGCCTGCTGCTGGATTGAAAGCAGTATGATCCCTGGGAAGTAGCAGGCTGCTCTGGCCGTATCTGAGCCTGTGTGCTGTGTGTGGAGGAAGGCTAAGGGCATTCAGGTATCTGATTCCACCAGCTGGTTGTGTGATTAAGCAACACGACATCCCTGATTTGACAAACCCAGAATTTACCACACTCCTTTTAAACTGCAGTGCCTGAAATCCCGAGACTGGGATTTTGTCCATCCCCTTGATTTTATGAAAGTTTCCAGTGTCTGGAATGGTTTGAAAAAGGACCATGCATGTATATGGAAAATGAGAGCATCGACAATTACATTAGACAAAGAGGAAATGAGATTTAGAAGAGAGAGATTTTTTTATTTGACCTGCACGTGGAAGGTGCTCAGATACTATGGTGATGGGTGGCAGTATTAATCCCAAAGATAAACCCTCATGCTTCAGGGCATAAACCAGCCACTAACTGACAGTGGTCAGGAAGAAATGCTTCCAGTGGGCAGGTTATTCTGTAGCTGTGGGATATCTTGTCCCTTCCTCTCTAGCATCTGCTGCTGGCCACTGTTGGAGACAGGATACTGGACTAGGTGGACCTGGGATCTGATCAATGACTGGCAATTCCTATGGTGCTAGGGCATCCTCAAACCAGAATTCTAGCCAGCTTCTTTGCGTAACTGGTGATAATTGCCCCTCTTTCTCCTGCTGTTTCACTGCCTGGTCCATGGGCAATGGGTGGTCTCATTGCATAAAGCTATCCAGTCCTTTTGTTTTGTGTATGGGTTAGAACATGGAGGTGTGGAGCCAGGACTTCTGGGTTTTATTTCTGCCTCTTCCAGTGACTTTACAGTGTGACCTTGGACAAGTCACTTTAATAATTCTGTGTCTCAGTTTCTCTGTCTCAGAAATGGGAACAATACTGAGATATCAGGGTTGATATCGCGCTCACATGTTTATTTCTCTATTTAATAATAATAATTAATAATGTCATAAAATATCACATTTCTAACTCTGTGCACTTCCATGGTACCTTTCATCTCAGGCTCTCCAAGCTCTTGAGAAAGGTTCCCGAAGAACCATCCCCATTTTACAGATGGGGAAAGTGAAGCACAGAAAGACGTCGCTTGCCCAAGTCCCACAGAGGGTCGGGAATAGAACCCAATCCCTCTCTAAAGGTCTAACCACTAGACCCCGGTTCTCAACCTTTCCCATATCGTGCCTCTATGTTATGATGGGGAAAAAAGTTTCAGGACCCCTCTGCTCTCATCTAGCCCTAAAGAAAGGGAGGGTGGGTTTGCCTCGTCCTGACCCCCAGAACCCATGCACTAGGCCATACTGTTTGTTTGTTTGTACACACGCCTGGGAGAGTGATAGCTATGTAGAGTGGCTTCTCATTGCTATACTTCCGGGCCAAACCTTCTGCTGGTGTGCACGCTTCACCGCCTCCAATGGAGCTACCCCAGCAGGGAATTTGGCCCTTTGGGGCTGCCTGTGTAGGCCCAGTGAGATGCACAGGATTCGGCTCTTTAGCCCCGGGTCGGCAGGGTGGGTGGGCGAGGAACACATCGTAGCAAGCAGCCCTGCAGGCAGCCGTCCACAACAGCCTGTCAGCTGAACTGAGCCTGTTCCCTGAGGGGAAGCTGGAAGTGGCTGGCCATTCCCTGGGGTCCCCACATCAACTCGGAGAGCTGCCTCCCCATTAAGCTAGGAACAGTTTTCCACTCAGCTTAGAAATGTGACTGTTGCATAAGGAATCCAGCGGCCGGGCTTGAAAGGTACAGGATGTTCCAGACTCTCCCTGCAGGCCGGCTGTCCTGTAGGGTGAGCTTGGAGCTGGAGATGTGTCCATTTCCATATCACTTCCTCCTCACATTACATCGCAGCTCACCCCCCAGCCCCGATCTCCTGGTTCCCGCATAAAGGCCTCGGTCATTCATTGCAGCTGGAATTTCCAAAGGGCTCTAACCCCCTTAGGCTCCAGGTTAAATGACCCTCCCCCAGCCATCACGTGTCTTTCACACTGATTTGTGTGAGCACCATCCATGCACGAGAGACTAGCGGGCTTTAGGGGTGGCTTTGGAATAGCTTCTTGCCCTGCCTGTGTTTTAAGGAGATCTGCTCCCTGAACTCTATCAGGTGACTGGCCTATACGCTCTGCGCGTCACAGCCCCGAGGGAGGTGGTAGGGGGTCTAGGTTTTCAGCCCCCTTGGGAGTGATGTCACATTGAAGCCCGAAGCCTGGTAACCGTGATCTCACCCACGCAGGTGTTATTAGTGCCTCTTTCTCTCTTATTGTGTCTAGAGCAGCGTTTGAAGAGCACGCTATGCAATTGCTTTACCCTGACGTACCTCGCCTGGGCCGTGCCTGGCTGCGCCGAAGAGGGTTGCCAGTTTGAATGTGCGTGTGTCTTCAGTCTGCCCTGCCATCTCTGGGAGCAGATGCGTTAGCCGGGGGGCTAGCCAGATGGACCATCTGTTAGGTTAGCCAGGAGAGTTGTCTCAAAGTGGCTGTGTGTGGTCAAGGTTTTGCTGCCTGTCCTGGATCTGAAAAGCATAGCTGTGCTCCAGGGCATAACTGTCTCACCTGTGGGGGTCAGCAGGGGCTTTATTCCCACCGTGCAATTTGCCACTTTCCTTCTGTTCTCTTTTGCCTTCTTCTCAAGCACGGGGCATAGGCCGGGCCAATAATGTGTTATTCAGGAGGTCAGGACAGATGATCAGAATGGTCCTGGCTGGCCTTAAAATCTAGGGCTGAAATCCTGGCCCTGTTGAGTTTTGCCGTGATTTGCAATGGGGTCAGGATTTCACTTTACGATGAGGTGTGCCAACCCCGCCAGGAGGGGGTTACTGAGGGCCTGTGGGCCCAATCAACCCTGCCCCTCTACAGCTACAGGAGGTGTGGCAGGGGGCTCTGGCCAGTTGGGGCCTGCTCAGGAAGGAGAGGGCGAGGGCAGCCTGGCTACAGCTGGGTGCTCGGAGTCAGCCTACTAGGGCGGATTCCCCGGGGACAGGGAGACTGACAGGTTATTTGAAGACAGGCAGAGACTGGCAGGATGCCCCCTTCTTGAGTTCCCTGTGTCACTGGAAGGGCTGCAACAGGACAGTGTCTTAGCCAGAGGGCAACAACTCCATCACCCCAGATGCCATGAGAAGTGATGCCACCAAGCCGAGACCCTGCAGCAGGGTGAGTAAGGCTGTGCTAGGCCATGGGGAGCGCACCCTGCCACAGACTGGTAGGCAAATCCTGTGCTCCTAAATATACGTTTATCCACGTGGCTAACTACTAATTATCCCCACGCACCGATTAAACGACACTGTGGATCTTGTCAGACCACAAATGATTTAGCTACCACGTTAATGAAGGGTGCTACATACTGTCTAGACACCTCCCTTACACTCCCGACATTCCCTGACGTGCTGTGCCTCAGTTTCACCATCTGTGAATTCAGGATCGGGATCCTTGGGTCGCACTTCACATTAAGGTTCCATTTATAAATGCCTTTGCAAAGGTCAAATATTAACAGGTGCTTTAACATCTGTTAAGAGCGATTGTCATGGAGCCCCATGGGCTGGACTTTCTAGTGATGGGCTTATAACCATCCATTACATTCACAGATGCCAAGGCCAGAAGGGACCACGTGGATCATCTAGCCTCACCTGGTGTAGAGTGCAGGCCAGAGAACTGCCCCACAATAATTCTAGAGCAGATCTTACATGCTGCTCACATCTGTCACACACTTATAGCACCTGTTAATCATTGATTAACCCGTTGTAAACAAACCCTTACTGTTCTGCCTTTCTCTCACTGTGCGTGTGTCTTGTCTATTTAAACTGGAAACTCATTAGGGCAGGGATTGTCTGTCTATGGACAGCGCCTAGCACCGTGGTGCCTTGGTTTTGGAGGGGGAAGTTTAGGGACTGCTGTAATAGATGCTGTTCCGGATCTAGGTATGAAGTGCAGGTTTATGGCTAGCAGTGGAGCTGCATTATGAGTCAGCAGTGTGCCCTCGTTGCCAAGAAGGCTAACGGCATACTGGGCTGTATTAGTAGGAGCATTGCCAGCAGATAGAGGGAAGTGATTATTCCCCTCTATTCGGCACTGGTGAGGCCACACCTAGAGTATTGCGTCCAGTTTTGGGCACCCCAGTACAGAAGCGATGTGGACAAATTGGAGAGCGTCCAGCGGAGGGCAATGAAAATGATTAGGGGGCTGGGGCACATGACTTACGAGGATAGCCTGAGGAAAATGGGGTTATTTAGTCTGCAGAAGAGAAGAGTGAGGGGGGATTTGATAGCAGCCTTCAACTACCGGGGGGGGGGGGGGCGGTTCCAAAGAGGATGGAGCTCAGCTGTTCTCTGTGGTGGCAGATGATAGAACAAGGAGTAATGGTCTCAAGTTGCAGTGGGGGAGGTCTAGGTTGGATATTAGGAAACACTATTTCACTAGGAGGGTGGTGAAGCACTGGAATGCGTTACCTAGGGAGGTGGTGGAATCTCCATCCTTAGAGGTTTTTAAGGCCCGGCTTGACAAGGCCCTGGCTGGCATGATTTAGTTGGTGTTGGTCGTGCTTTGAGCAGGGGGTTGGACTAGATGATCTCCTAGGTCTCTTCCAACCCTAATATTCTATGATTGATTAGGGACCACACAAGCTGAATCCATGTACTGTGTGGACTACGTCTTCCATCTTAATGTATCCATCTGCAGACGTGCTGGCTCCTCCTGCCTGAGCTTGAAAAGAGTCGGTCCAAAACCCAAGATCCAGCCACCTGCAAACTTTGAGGGGTTGGGAGTCAGCCCTAGCAACCAAGGACTCATCTCTCCTTTTAAAAGACCCATCTCCTTTTGGCCTGGGTGGTGGTAGCACCTGCTTTCCTCTTGCCTTCAGCCGTAGATGTAGAACCGTTCGTTCTTCTCCCATCTGATTCATCTGGAGGTGGCTGCACGGGGTGATGGGCGGGAGTGAGACATTCCCTGCTGACCTGGATCTGAGCCCCATGTGAGCAACACTCAGAGTTGCAGAGCGAGGCTAAATATTGATTCGTTTTTGAAAAACCAAATTAACCCTTTCTCCAAAGTTTTCTCCCTTCTGAGTTGGATTGTTCCCCCAGCTATTTGCAATCCACGAAGTCAGGAGCCCTGTTGCTTGGCAACCCTCTAGCTTCTGTACCAGATGACTGATCTATTTTAAAAATGTGTAAATATATTCTTCCTCCCCGCCCCACTGGTGCCTAAGCCCTAGTGGCAAGTGCTGGCCAAACGAGCTGAGTCTCTTAGCAATTCGGGATAGATGCCAATCAGTGCCTACAATTCCCTCTGTACCCCTCCTCCCACAGACCGTAAACAAAATCCGTTAGCCAAAGCTTTTAAAAAATATATAGATCAAGGGTCTGATCTTCCTTGTCACTTACACCGGTATAAATCTGGAGCGATTTCTTTAAAGTTAGTGGAGTAACTGGTGTAAAGGAGATCAGAATCAGGCCCCCTTGTCTCCTGGCTCTCAACCACCCTGACTGGTGCTTTGTGGCTCCCCACGGCAGCACATGGCAGGCACAGAGGGAAGCGCAGACGAGAGGCTATTGGGTGGGAGAATTTTCTGCAACGAAATTATCATAGGAAACTAGCTGCCCAGCAGCATGGAGCCTTTCTCCTATGGTCCAAGGTTCAACTGGACATCTTATCTCTGCTAATTTCACGTGCTGTTTGAAGCAGCTGAGGGCTTTGTTTGGGGGCGGGGAGGGGTGTCTGATGCAGCAAAGTGTCCCCAACACAAACAGCTGGAAAGCTCCTTGCATGATAAAACCAGGCTCCATCACATGGCTCTGCTCGTATAGCTCCCTCCTCCCCTGCAGCCCCCTCTGGTGTCTCAGTCGAGAGGACCCAATGCACCTTACTCCACGTCTACACCCCTCTTCGGCCGGTTCTGAACCCCCCAACAGCCCTATCCATGCGCAGCACTCCTGATCCCATTTGGTTCCACCCGTTGACGCACAGTGTCCCTCAATTCCCATCCTATATCAACCCCTGATAGTCCAGTCCAGGACCAAAAGGTACTGTGCCTGCCTCTCAATTTGCATCCTCAGCATCTCCTGCTGGGTTAGTGCTGAGTTCTGCGGGGGGGGCCACCCCACTCCTCCTCCTAGGTGAGTGGACCCCAGGCTGCTGTAAGAGATAGGTTAAGGCCCTGTTGTGCTGTGCCCGTGAGCTCTCTCCGTGGCTGGCAGGAGAGATCCCTCACCTCAACCAGCTTGTGAAAACTGATCCAGGCAAACAATCGATACTACAACCCCTGGGGCGGTGGAGGAAGCAATGGTGGCCTAGAGTAAATGGCCACGTTCCTTTGGATTGCCCCTTGTGTCCTCCCCCTGCCAAAGCTGGCAGAAGCATCAAACAGGGCTCTGATCTCTGCACTCCACCGCAAACACATGGGCCAGCAATCAGGCTCTCTTTCTCTGTCTCCTCCCATTGCACTGGCCACACAGCAATGTTCCCTGATGGACCAGGCTGGGAGGGGCAGGGAGAGAGGATGATTTAGTTGGGGATTGGTCCTGCTTTGAGCAGGGGGTGGGACTAGATGACCTCCTGAGGTCCCTTCCAACCCTGATATTCTATGATTCAATGACTGTAAGTACATATGGGGTGGTGCCTGATTTGCACAGGTGCTGAGCTCCCTTTGGCTTTAATTGGAGTTGTAGGTCCTCACCACCTTCACACATCAGGCTCCTACTGTATATAAAGGCATGTAGGTGCAATGAATTGGCTGGTGTGTGTGTGTGTGTTTTGTCCTGGTTGGACTCTGCCCAGTGTGCTGCTGGTTATGATATCAGTTGGAGGCCCCACTTAGAGGATAAAAGCCTTAGTACTGCTGCCACCTGATGGAGAATCTCCATTTGCTCAAGTGGCAGAGGCCTGTGTTTTGGAGAAGAAGGTCCTGAATTCTCTCTCCTCTCCTGCATATGGCCGTGGGACCCGCAGTGCAGGTCTGTGGCCAGCCCTTCACTATTGGAGGAACAGTGGGGCTGGAGCAGGGGAGAAGATGAGAGCTATCTCAGGTACTTGTGCAGTGAATCATGGCCACGCACGTACCATGCTTCACGAGCGGGGTCCGAGCTGGGGCTGTAAATACCACAGCACGAGGCCCTCCCCGCTGCACTACGGGTCAGTCTGGTAGCTGCAAGCGGCAACGTGTTATGTAGCTATGGCTGGCCACTAGAGTGCCCCATGACCACGGCTGTAGGCTTGGACTAAGGGTATAGCTTGGCTCAGCTGATCGCGGCCTCTGGGCACAGTGGTGGATCCATCTTGTATTAGCCTATAGCAGCCCCTGTATCTCCATGAGGCGCTATCCCTCCCAGAGCTCCTGGCACCAACTGTCCCCCTGTTTGGTGGAAGGGTGGCGTGCGCGCCCCTCTGCAGCTGGCTCCATTGGTTGATTTGAGGAGGGCCAGCCTGGCCAGCCCTCTTCCCTGCCCCCCTGACTTGCACTCAGGTGACAGCAGGGATGCAAGGTGACTCTCTTCCCTGCCCCCCTGACTTGCACTCAGGAAACTCAGGAATGCAAGGTGGGGCTGGAGGAGACCGACCCGTACAAGGGGGCAGCAGTGCACCCCCTTTGGATCGGGGCACCCCCTTTTTGTGCCCATTGGGAGGCTGCAGAGTGGCATGGATATTGCTCCTAGCTTGAGAGACCCATGTCCTGCAGGGCCCGTTTCTGCAGCAGCCGCCGACTCCCTGCTGAATGCAATATGGCTCTTGTCAGAGGGCTGAAGGCTTGATACTTTATTCAGCAGTGCTCGTGCAGCGAGCCGTGGGGAATGTGTAAAGGTTACAGCACTGCCAGGGGAAGCCAGTCAGCCCAGAGAGAAAAAGCTCACGACCTGAGTCTCAGTGACACCAAGGT
Organism: Chelonia mydas; assembly: GCF_015237465.2. Taxonomy (NCBI): domain Eukaryota; kingdom Metazoa; phylum Chordata; order Testudines; family Cheloniidae; genus Chelonia; species Chelonia mydas. The sequence continues at coordinate 19,480,954 of NC_051257.2, read as the reverse complement.
CTCTTTGTGCTGCTCTGGCAGGGTAAAGGGGTGGAAACAGCCTCCTGAGAATACTCCCTGCCTACGGGGCCTCCCCATCATGGGTAGAGCTGGTGGGTGGGCTCTGTTCCTAGCACTGACTGGAGGGCGTTTCCCAGAGCCCATGGGGAGCTGAGTGTAAGTTAGAGCAGCCCCGAGGCTGCTCTAATTTAAACCAGGGGCTGGGCGAGCCCTGCAATACAGCCCCTGCTCCAAGCACAGGAACGGAGGGACTGAGAATCCCCGCCTGAGTGTAGTAGTGAGAGGACAGTTACTGTAAAGCGCCCCCTGCAGCCAAGCTATGGGAAGCACTGACAGGGTCCCGAAGAGATGCCGTCAGCTAAGGCACCGCAGTTCCTCTTCTACGAGTGGAGCTTTCTCCAGGTTGTCCCCTCCCTGCTGCCCATTGTGCCATGTTCCTTTCAGACCCCTGCGCCTTGTAAATTGGGAGTGGGGTGGGTGCATTCAAGAGAGCCCTGAATTATGGGGAACTGACAAAGTGTTGCGCAAAGCCCAGGTGGAGAGAGCTGAGTTAGTTCCAACAGAACGATCTTGGTGGCTTCCTTTTCTGCTGTGACTGCCGAGCCTCTCCAATAATCCCCTGGGAGGAGCCGGACCCTTATTCTTTGCATTCGCGCAAAGGAAAGCCCTGAGCTGAACGAGTCTGCTGCTCCCCTTTGCAGAGCATTTGGGTCCCGGGTCCCTGCTGGCCTGCTCTTTGTGCAGCCATTGACACCCCTGGAACAGCCGCCATGCTGATTAGGGAGCACTTCACCCCCGCGGTGTAAAGGATGACACGTAAGGCGGGTGCCGGGCCACGGAATCCTGCATCTTTGACTCGGGTTGTTGGGAGAGCTTTGGGCATCTGGTGGGAGGAGCAGTGGAAGAGCCGATCTCAGCCTGCTGGGGTCTTGCTCGTGACATGACGACACCATTGGATTGCAAATAACCGCATTCATTAACCATGTACAAATATGCAAGGCCTTGACACTTCTGTGCACTGCTGCCCTGGCAGGGTTTTGATGGCTTTTGCAATAGCAGATAAGGGGGCCCACTAGAAGGCTCCCATGCTGTGCAAAGGGCCCAGTCCGATACACCACACCTCCCGCCCCATTTCCCTGCAAAGTCCCAAATCAGTTTATCCAGGAGGGGACTTCTCGATCGGTTCTCTGGCAACTGACGGTTCTCCAGCCCCATGCAGGCATGTCCTGGACACACTGGGCTCACCCTCCAGCCTAGACAAATGGTGCTGGGGTTCAACAGGCATCGAAAGGGGGGATTATTCCAGAGCGCTCTGCCTGGGCCGACTACTGCTGCCAGTGGGTTCAAGGGGAGTGGGACAAAAAACCAGGGAAGACCAGATTTACATACCTGATGTTTTAAGGCAAAAAGAAATCCTGAGCAGGTCTAACATTTTCCAAGTTTTTTCACCATTGGAGAATTTTTTAAAAAAAGAGAGACAAGCCCAGGGTTTCAAAATCCTTTGCAGGTCACCTTCAAAATAAAAGAACTGGCCAATCTTGGTCCAGAAGTTAGAGTCGGGATCTCTGAATTGGGAGACCCCCACCCAGGTACCATTTTCAACCCTGCCATTGGCTGTATAGTCCCGTGATTCCTGTGTGCTTCGGTTTCCCCATATGTGGAATGTATATATTTAAAAAAAAATTACCTCCCCGAGGCGCATGGTGGGGATAATGTGATGGGTAGAAAGGGCTTTGAATGCTTCAGATAGGAGGCACAAGGAAGGGGGTAAGAACCTGCATGTGACGGCATGATACTATTGGAGTGAATAATGCACTGCAAGAGGCAAATTCCTGCAAAAGTAAGGGAAGCTTCCAAATCCCCTGCAAGCGAGTGTGTCACCGTGCGAGGGGATCCAAAGGCATTTTCCAGATTTAGACGTGCTTAGGTCAATGCATAATCTGAAGTGAAATAAAGGAAGCAGAAAGACCTTTAAAATCCAAGCGGAAAGGTCAGCGTGCCAGCTCTGCATGGCAGGGATCTGCCCTTGGGGCTGACACATCAGCCCTGCAGTCCCCAACTGCAAACCCTTCAGACCAGCAGAGGTGCCTGGAATCCAGTGCAGGACAGGTGACACGTAGCAACTGCTCCAGTGTCAAGCAATGCCAAATGCACCGTGGCTCTGCCATGTGTGAGCACGCAGGGCAGTGAGGGCTGGGCGCTGTTCTGGTATAGGCACGCCCTATCACTCCAGTTAGCATTTTCTCTGTGTCCCTCTGCGACTCCCTCGAGGGTGTGTGTACACTTCACGCTCAGCCCGGGTTCTGAATCAGGTTTGGGCCCAAGCCCCACTTCCATCCACGCTCAAATCAGTCTGGCTCCGATCAGCAAGTGCTCAGGACCCGGGTCCTAGGACCCTGCTGTGGGAGTGGCTCAGAGCCTGAGTCCTGCTGTGACTCGGGTCCAAGCCCGGTCATTTTGCAATGCGGAAACAGCTCAAGCTGCAGACCCGAGTCAGAAGGTCAGCACGGTGCACTATGGACACATTAGCACGGCTGGGAGAGCTGGGTCCAGCTAATGTAAACCCAGGTTTACAACACCATGTGGATGCTCAAGTTTGGGCTTGGAAACACCAAGTCCACAAACCCAGCTCCCACAGGCCCAGGCATCCTGTGCAGCGTGGACGTAGCCTTAAAGGGCAGCAAAAGGCCCCCCTCAACCTCCTTAGAAGTTGCTGATGGTTTAAACCAAGCCCCTTGGTGGGATGTCCGCGTGGTCCACCGCAACCTAGGAGACCTGGTTTCTAGTTCTAGTTCATTCCCTTCAGGGAGCGGGTTTAAGCTTTGCTGGCAAAACACTCAGCTACAGTAATCAGGGTCCAATAACCTTAGATAGGGACTGGGGGCTCAGGCCTAGCCACTAGGCCGCACTGCTCCTCCAACAAGGAGGCAACGTTCCAGGAAGTAAGATGCTAAGTGGCTATTGCCTGGCTTACAACAGGGCTGGTTCAGGCCGCATAGCACATAGGAAATGCACAATCCGGGGAGTGACAGGCACAGCGGAGTCACTCGTATCCGTTTAGCACAGGGAAGAAAGGCCAGACTGTATTAATCCAGGGCTGCTGTGACAGAGAAATGCTCCCTGATGGGGAATGAGCTGACGGAGCGTCCTAGGACGGCTATAGCCTATTATTCACACTGAACACAGGTGTGAGCAGGAATCCAGGGCAGAGGCTGCTTCTCCTCCAGCCCTGGCTCACGTGACTAGACTACTGACGGGCCAGATCCTCAGCTGGTGTGAACTGTCATAGCGCCGTTGACAGCAATGCTGATTTACACCAGCTGAGGATCAGGCTCTCTGACTTAGTGGGGTTCAAGCTTGTCTTTCCAGTAGCTGCATTGCAAGCACCTTGCATGCACAAAGGGTCATACAGCTCTGAGTCACTGCCATGCCAAGCGGAGCGAAATGCATCAGGTACCACAGACTGGGGACTCTGCTTCTCTACAGGGAGCAGGAAGAGTCATCTCAAGGTCACGTCCAGGACCTTCTCCAGCGGGGACAGGCTTTTGGCTTGGAAACATCACAGGTCCAGAGGCGTCCCTTGGTGAAACCTGCTCCCCTAAGCAGAGCAAAGACTTCCTCTGTCTCCTTGTCTACTTGGAGGAAGGGTAGGGGAGAACCTGAGATGGATTTCTGTGGCCATCTGGACTGGATTCCAGATATAGCCGCTGGGGGTGGGTGGAAAACGCTGCAGGAGGGATGGGGGAAAGAGGTGGACTGCATCTATGGGCCGCATGGCCTTTGGGAGTAAATTGTAGAATCACAGAATGATAGAAATGCAGGGCTGGAAGGGACCTGGAGAGTCATCAAGTCCAGCCCTTGTACTGAGGCAGGACCAAGTAAACCAAACCATCCTTAACCTGTTCTTAGAATCCTCCAGCAATGGGGATTCCACAACTCCCGTTGGGGGAGGGATATCTCAGTGGTTTGAGCATTGGCCTGCTAAACCCAGGGTTGTGAGTTCAATCCTTGAGGGGGCCATTTAGGGATCTGGGGCAAAAATTGGGGATTGGTCCTGCTTTGAGCAGGGGGTTGGACTAGATGACCTCCTGAGGTCCCTTCCAACCCTGATATTCTTTGATTCTATGATACCCTTATAGTTAGAAGGTTTTTCCTAATATCTAACCTCAGTCTCCCTTGTGCCATAGATTTCTCTTTGGTAATTGGAGAACCCGTGTTGAGCCTGAAAAACAGGGGTTCTAGCTTATGAACAGGACTTGTCCTTTCAGAGGTTGTGCTTCCCTTTGACTTTTGCAGACTGCAGGGTTCAGGCTGACTTGCTCCCTGGATCAGGCAGGGAACTGGGCAAGAATCCCTTTAAAGGAGGCAAATTTTCCTGTTTGCCTAGCACAGGCTGCCAGCTAAAGACTTGTTTTTGTTTTCTCTTAATCACATTTCCCCTGATTACACAAGTGTTTCAAATTAAAGGGGAAAAGCTCCCAACTCTGAAAAGCTTCCTTTGAATGTCAAAAACAGAGTTCTAGGGGTCCCCTCCGTCTGCTGCGTGGGCTGCAAGTCACTTGCTAGGATCAGCCCGGTACCGCTCACCAAATCTGTTTCTTGCCATTGCAGAAGCCTTGGGCACTGGTCGCCCCGCCCGCTGCCTGGGGCACCCAATGGTTTAGTCTCCTGAGGGCTCTAACACTTTTTGGCCTAATTCTGGCTGTTGGGCTTGGTATTCAGGTGGTGCTGCTGGGGGCGGGGGAGCGAAGGGGTGGCCGTGGCCTGTGATTTGCAGGAGCTCAGACTACAGATGATCTGTTACTCGGTTTGGCATAAATTCTCCACTGGGCCCAGCTGCCCCGAGACTGAAATCCCAGCCCTATTGAAGTCAATAGCAAATCTCCCCCTGACTTCAATAGGGAAGTCCAGCACTTCACCCCTGGTCTCTGTTACTGAGTGGAATGCTGCAGGTTTTGTTCAGACAAGTGCCAGAAAGATCAGAGGTAAAAGAGCCCTATTGATTTTTCGATCAGGGCTGCCTTTCATGTTGCAAAGACCTTGGAAGTCTCCTGGGAACAGGTTTGCTCATGTTACTAATGTTATAATGGGAGGAGGTAAAAACTTTCACTGGTTTGAAAAATGCAGCTCTTCTCAAACCAGGAACAGCGTTCCCATGATAACTCTTGCGCCTTTCGGACCTGGCGCGCATGGTACGGCGCCCCTCTTAGCTGCAGATCTCAAAGGGCAGCCTCAGTAAGAAGCGTCACTCCTGTTCCAGAGCTGGGGAAACTGAGGCACAGAAGGGCCCAAGACAAAATCCATTAAGTCTTTGGCTCCAACCCAGCGAGGGGGAAATGCATTGCCCGAGTTGCACGCACACAGGAGCAAAGACAAGGTTGGAAACAGAACCCCGGGGTTCTGATTCGTGGTCGGCTGCTCCACCTGCTAGACCATGTTGTGACACCTGCTGGTCCCAGCCTAGTGCACCCCAAAGTCCTCAGGTGATCTGTGGAAGGGACCCAATGAACAGGCCAGAGCTCTTCTGACCCTCCTCTTCCACCCACATTCTGCAGGAAGGATTTGGGCTGCCACTGCAGTTTGCTGCTGTGCCCACCTCAGCGAGTCTGTCCCAGGTGTCTGCATGGGCCCATTCAGGTCAGCGGAAAGGCAGCCATGAGCGGGTGGCAGAGGGGACCTGTCTGAAATGGATGACGCTCTTGGCTACACCGTTCTTCCAGTCACGGGGCTGTCAGCGCTGTAGAAAGTGCGAGGAAGGATGGGCTAGTGGTCCGGTGCTAAGCTAGGCCTTGGAAGACCTGTGTTCAGTTCCCTGCACTGCCACAGATTTCCTGCAGGATCCGAGGCAAGTCACTTAGTCTCTGCGCCGCGGGTGGTGGGGGAGGTGAGGATAAATAAACGGATGGGTGTGAGATACTACAATACTATGGGCCACTGCGGTACCTTAGTTAGATGCAGATTGAGCTTTGTGTGGCAGGCTGCCCTCCCTCTGCCGGCTCCAGCAAGCTGCCGCCGCCGGCTGCATGGTGGCAGCCTGCCCGGTGCGCTTCCCACGCTCGCCACCGACGTGACCTCTTTCCAGGCATTTGGAGCCGGACATTTTTGTGTCTGGTGCATCTGGATGTGGGGAGAATTAATTAAAGGGCTCTGCTGAGCGCCACGTGGGACCAGCTTTAATCAGCAGCAGGCGGGCAGCTGAGGATACCTGGGCTCGTTGCTGTTTGGTGGCATTCACCGTATATTTCCCTGCAGACCTGGCATAAGACCCACCCCCTGAGTCTCCCCAACCTGATATTGTGGGGAGGCTCACGGGGTGGGTCTTATGCCATGATGGAGCAGGGACAGGTGCCCCTGAGGGAGAGATTTATGATAGGCTGCCCTGCTTTGCCATTGAGCCGTCCTTCCAGCCAACGGGGCCTAGATGCTGCTGCTTGATTGGCCGGGGAGGATTACTTGAAAGTGCATCTGCCTCCCCCACTTTGCCCTGGGTCCCAGACACCAGGGTGATGGGCTTGTGCTAAGAACATGGATAGAAGAGCCAGAGCCCTAAGGAATAAAGCTGGGGATGAGAGCCTGGATTCCCTGCCTGCCAAGCTGTGTAGCCAGCACTACAGTCGCATACCTTGAAGGCTGTCAGTGTTCATAGGGGAACATAGAAATGTAGGGCTGGAAGGGACTTCAAGAGTCCAGCCCCTGCCCCTATGCTGAGGCAGGACCAAGTCAACCCAGACCTACTCTAAAGACCTCCAATGATGGAGATTCCACAACCTCCCTTGGAACCTGTTCTAGAGTTTCTCCTGCTATAGAACCTGTCCCTTAGGCCACATGATCTGGTAGATCCAGGGCACCGGCCCGGAATCTGTTTCTAGCTCTGCCACTGACTTGCTGGGTGACCTTGGGCAAGTCACTTCCCTTCTCTGGGCCTCAGTTTCCCCTCCCACCCTCTCTTGTCTGTTTAGACTGTAAGCTCTTTGGGGCAGGGATTATCTCTTGCCCTGCACAGCACCTAGCGGATGGGGCTCTGATCTTGGCTGCAGCCTTAAGTGCTGCCACAAATAGTCTAAGTCGGGGTTCTCAAACCGTGGGTCAGGACCCCAAATTTGGGTTGTGATCCCATTTTAATGGGGTCACTAGGGCTGGCGTTAGACTTGCTGGGGCCCGGAGTCAAAGCTGAAGCCTGAGTCCCACCTCCCGGGGCCAAAGCCTGAGGGCTTCAGCCCTGGGTGGCGGAGCTCAGATTACAGGCCCTCCACTTGGGGCTGAAGCCCTTGAGCTTTGGCTTTGGTCCCCGCTCCCGAGGCATCCGGGCTTGGGCGGGCTCAGGCTTCGGTCCCCCCACCTGCGGTCGTGTAGTAATTTTGTTGTCAGAAGCGGGTCGGGGGGGGGGCAAGGAAGTTTGAGAGCCGCTGGTCTAAGGATCTCCAAGTCCTTAACAAAGGCTAATTATAATTGACTTTCCATCCACCCTATTGTGGAGGCAGTATAAGGGCTATGTCTCAAAAGGGCTGAGTCCTCGTCCCTTACATTTGCACGTGCAGTCAGATAATAATGGGGGCAAGGACCTGGGTTTTCATCCTCCATTCAGTTGTGCAGAGCCTCAGTGAGAGCCCCGGAGCCCAACCTTGTGCCAGCTCTGGGCACCTGAGTACACAGGAAAGTGAACCTGCCATGGGTGAGACCGCGTCTGCGGGTGGATAGCTCCCTGACACCACCGGCTTTTCAGCCACTCATGGACTTTCCACTGGGCTAGCTTCACCTTCCAGGTGCATTCCAGTCCCTTTGTCTCAATCCCCTGCGATATCCAGCCCCTGACACTGGCAACTCCTAGAAATTCCAGGCCCTCTGCCCCCCAAAGGAGCTGTGTACCCCAGTTTCACCTTAAGCCACCACTCCTGGGTGCCACACAACACTTGTGAGCGCACACAAGACAAAAGAAGGTTTATTTAAGGCAGGACAAAGATTTAACTGGAAGTGAAAGAAATTAGTCAACCTATGGAACTTGTTGCCAGGGGATGTTGTGTAGACCAACAGTATAGCTGGGATCAAAAAAGAATTAGATAATTCATGGAGGATAGGTCCATCAGAGTCTATTAGCCAAGATGGTCAGGGATGCAACCCCATGCTCTGGGTGTGCCTAAATCTCTGACTGCCAGAGGCTGGGACTGGGTGACAGATCACTCAAAATTTTCCTGTTTTGTTCATTCCCTCTGAAGCATCTGGCACTGGCCACTGTTGGAAGACAGGAAACAGGGCTAGATGGACCATTGGTCTGAGCCAGTGTGGCTGTTCTTACTTGCTTAAAGTGATAGAAACAACACACAACAAAATCATTAACGGGGGTCTACACTTATCAATAGTTACCTTCCCTTCCTACAAAAGTAGGCTTCTCTCCTCCCTCCCCCCGTCCCGCATTTAGTCTGTTGCAGAGCTGGCTGGTTTTACAAGAACCAGGGATCAAACTTTCATGAAAGCTACCCTGCTCCATGAGGGGTTTCCTCAGTGAATGGATACAGAGTGCTTCTCCCTCCTTTGTGTTATACCCCAAACAGCTTTTTGTTTCTGTTCACAGACAGGGTGAACCACGATCTTGTTGCCAAGTTTCTTTTTTACCTTTAAATGGTTTTGATTGTTTGTTGAAAGTCGTAGTATTGTGCAAGGTGAAACAACTCAGCCTGGCGTTGCATCACCAGCCAAACAAAGTGGGATGAGAAACCTCATGGCCTGAGTGGGCCATCAGAGAGAGACGTTGTCTCCTGGTGACTAATTTCTACTCCAAGTCCATAAAGCAAATTTTGAATATAAAGACATTATTCTGTCAATATTACCTGTATGTACCTCTCGCAAGGATTATGAACCATGACGAATTATGAGCGTTCTGTGCCTGTTTACTCTTTATGGATAAATCTCCTGTGAGACGGGTTTGGATGCAGTGAGTTTGTCAGGTCTGAGGTGAGAGTTGTTTGGAAAGAACAGGAGACCTTTTGCTGAGGGGTCTCGGTGTCACACATCCCCCTTTGACAGCTGGGGAAACTGAGGCATGGGGCAGCGAAGTGTGATTAACCCTAGGCACAGAACCCAGGCATCCTGATTCTCAGCATGCTGGACTGGACTGCGTGGCCACATATAGGTAGCATTTCTTTTAGGACTCCACGGAAGCAGAAGGCTTCGGCAGTGTGACCTCCACTCTTGCCCATATTAATCAAGAATCCTCTGCCCTGATGGGCTATAGCTGCTCCGCGTGCCTAATGATGTCCTGCAGGGATGCTTATCAATGGCAGCATCAGTATGCTGCTGCTTCCCTTGAGACGGGAGGCAGAAAGTCTGAATGCCATAAAAACGACGAGCTCGAGCTGGGCACTTCTTAAATGGCTGCTTGTTAATTTAGGGGAGGAGGCGGGATGCTGACTGGTGTCAGGCAGGGACTTCCTGTCTGGAGCCCAGCAACCCAACGTGCCTGACGGCTGCCGAGGGCCAATGGTTGGAACCAGAGGAGGTGTTGGAAGCAGGGGACGTTTTCACATGAGCTGGCATTTTTCAAAGGGAGTTGGGTCCATTGAATTTCATTCAGGTGCCTAACTCCCTTAGTTTGTTTGAAAATCCCAGTGGGGGGTGGGGGTGGGCCCGATCCTGCAGTCTCTGGGGACGTTGAGTTCCCTCTGTAGTCCTCAGAAATAGTTAGGCTCTGAACTCCCACTGATTTCAGGGGAAGTTAGGAATCTCGATCCCTTTTAAGGATCAGGGCCTGAGCTGGGGTTTGCAGGCTTGGACCCTGGAAAATACAAACTGCGGGTATTTTTCAGGGCCTGATCCTGCAAGCCCTCCCTCAGGCCTGTCATAGCACTTTCCATCCTCTCAAAGGCATTTGGTGGCATTGTCCCCATTCTACAGATGGGTGAACTGAGTCAGAGAGAGGAGCAGAGACTTGTCCAAGGTCACTCAGCGGGCTAATGCATAGCCAGGATTAGAACCCAGGTCTCCTCAGGCCAAGTCCACAAGGCCACATTGCCTCCTTGGTGTGTAAGTGCGGTTGATAAAGTGATTTGCTATGCCCCTGCCGCCTTTCTATATTTCTCTCCTCCCCCAGCCCCAGTGACGTGCTTTCCTGGTGTGGTTCTCACCAGATTTTCAGACCCGACCTCTGTTCTGGATACAAATAATTGTGGCGCAAGTAGCTGGACCTGCAAAAATAGAGGCTAAAATGAAGCTGGGCTGAAGTTTTGTGTTTATTGGCCTGGGGTTCTGGATTGGGCCCATCTCTGGCCAAAGTACCAGCTTGGGATCCAATAGGGCGGAGGTTCCTGTAGGAAATAACATTTATGGCCATGAGAAAAGGAGGACTTGTGGCACCTTAGAGACTAACCAATTTATTTGAGCATAAGCTTTCGTGAGCTACAGCTCACTTCGTATGCATCCGATGAAGTGAGCTGTAGCTCACGAAAGCTTATGCTCAAATAAATTGCTTAGTCTCTAAGGGGCCACAAGTCCTCCTTTTCTTTTTGTGAATACAGACTAACACGGCTGCTACTCTGAAACCTGTCATTTATGGCCATGGGCAGCCACTGGCAGCTCCACACGATTCAGGGAACATGCCACGCCCCCCCCTCCCGAGCCCAGGGCGTAGGAGCTTGGGTGTGGAATGATATTGCTCACACCCATCTCTTTCTCCCCCTAGTTAAGGGCCTGGATTCCCGGAGGCGTGCCCTGGTTTGCATAACAGCTGCTGAGAAGCTGTCATCTGCTTCAGTGAGGCTGAGTATTGATGGGGCACCCCCAGCCCCCTGGGAGTTAGCACGATTGATGTCCCGAGCAACGGGTAGGATCTGTGTGCCCTTGACTGGATTGGCTGCATTAATTGGGACCCGTGGTGTCAGACCATGGATTGCCGGTCATTTTAGGAGGTTGCCGTCGAATTAGGTGGCGTCTTAAACCTGCCCCGGGTCGGTATTGCGTTCAGAAGATACTCAGCATCCGTGCTGCATGAACTAGCAGAGCCAGACTCTTCTGCAGCCTGCTGTGTAGTGCCTCAGCACTGGCCCGCCTCTGGCTGCCCGACAGGTCAGATTCAAAGTCCTGATGTTAACTGTTACAGCCCTCAGGTCCTTCCACTCTTCACCCCCCGAGGCACCAGGGGTACTGAAGCGGTAGGGGCCTGGGGCGAAACATGGGGGAGCGGGTAGCAGAATACTGTGGCCTGGAGGCCGAAAGAGGCTGGACCGAGCCCCAGCTGCTCTGACTTTAGTAGCGTTCAGAGCTCACTGCAGAGCCCCACCTGTCTGTAGCAGCATCTCCCAACAAAGCAAGTGAACTGGGACAAAATACCCTACGTAGTCGGAGCAGCTGAACTTAGGAGCAATGAAGGGCAGAGTCCCCTCTTGACTGGCACACCGCAGTGCAAGTCTCCGACTCGACACCGAGCGAGCCTGCTTGTTGCGAGATCTCCGGCCCGGTGGCTTGCCGCTGAGGGGTTCAGATACGCCGGGTTCGAATCCGTCGGAGCTTGGAGCCAGGCCTGGGGGCTCTCTCTGGCCGGGACTCTCTGCTGTCACCGCTCGGCGGGTGATACCGAGCCATCTGGTCTGCCGGCGGCCGCTTCACGCTCACTCTGCTCAAGCGCTGCAGTGACTTTGAAGTCAGCCTCTTACTTCAGCTCCGCACAGGAAAGTCATTCTGTTGGGAGCGACCTGCCTGTGCTGGAGCTGGAGCTGCCTTCGCGCTCCCTGCCAGTTAACGGGAGCTGGGGAGGAAGTCGCCAGGCAGGGGCCTTCACTGAACGCCTTTCAAGGAAGGCAGCCTGCTCCGTTCGGGTCTCTCTTCTCTTCCCTGGCTTGCCAGGTGGGCTCCCTGCCTCCAGCTCCGTCCAGCCCGCGTTGGCACAAAGCCCCAGTTGTTGGTGTGCCCCATCAGCAGAAATACAGCCAGCGCCGCACGGAGCGACCGGATTAGCGGTGTGGGGCAGCTGCATTCCCCGCTGCATCGCTAGCTCAAGCACTCATGCTTCCACGCGCCCTCACTGGCCCGGCTGGCTGGAGTTGAAAGTGCCACCTGCCGTAACTCAAAGCAGAGATTTGTGGGTGGGCCGGGGTTGGATGCAGGGAAACCCTGGAGTTATACCTCAGGCTAACGCAGCAGTGACGCCAAGCCGGGCAGCCGTCGTTATGTGATGGCCGCCATCTTGCCTGATACCTCGGGGATTGCTCCGGAGACGTCCCAAGCCAGAAGCACGAGCAGTGTGAGCTAAAGGGCCAGCGGTCACTAGCTGCAGCTGTAACAAGCTCCAGTCATAGAGTCGCAGGACTGGACGGGACCTTGACGGGTCACCTCGTCCAGTCCCCTGCAGTGAGGCCGGACTAAGACCATCCCTGACAGGTGTTCGTCTAACCTGCTCTTAACAATCTCCAGTGGTGGAGATTCCACAGCCTCCCTAGGCAATTTATTCCAGTGCTTCCCCACCCTGACAGTTTGGAAGTTTTTCCTAATGTCCAACCTAAACCTCCCTAGCTGCAATGTAAGCCCATCTGTGATTAAGGAGAACAACTTTTCTCCCTCCTCCTTGTAATAACCTTTTACGTACTTGAAGACTGTTATCATGTCCCCTCAGTCTTCTCTTGTCCAGACTTCTTCTCTTCTCCAACAAACCTGTTTTCCCCCCAATCTTTCCCCACAGGTCATGTTTTCTATCGTTTTTGTTGCTCTCCACTGGACTTTCTCCAGTTTGTCCACATCTATCCCGAAGTGTGGTGCCAAGAACTGGACACAACACTCCAGCTAAGGACTTATCAGGGCTGAGTAGAGCAGAAGAATTACTTCTCGTGTCTTGCTTACAACACTTCTGCTAATACATCCCAGAAGGATGTTCACTTTTTTTTTTTTTTTTGCAAAAGTGTTACACTGACTCATATTTAGTTTGTGATCTGCTATAATCCCCAGATCCTTTTCTGCGGTACTCCTTCCTACGCAGTCATTTTGCATTTGTGCAGCTGATTATTCCTTCCAGAGTGGAGTACTTTGCATGGGTCCCTACTGAATTTCATCCTGTTTATTTCAGACCATTTTTCCAGTTTGTCAACATTATTTTTATTTCTAATCCTGTCCTCCACGACACTTGCAACCCCTCCCAGCTGTGAATTAGGCACAGACAGAGATTTGTAACATAACACCAGTGGGTTTCAATCGCTTGCACTAGGTCAGCAGGAGAGCAGTTCAAACTGTTTTGTATGGAAATTTTTGAAATCAGAAATGGCCATTTTAAAAAAAACAAATTTTTGTCAAAATTTTGACATTTTTGACATTTCCCATTTTATGCAAAGTGTTCCCAGAATGTTTATCCATATTGTTTTATAGAAGAATCATAGAAGATTAGGGTTGGAAGAGACCTCAAAGCAGGACCAACACCAAATAAATGGACCCTCGGATGCATTAGATCTGGACCCATGGACTTGTGCATGTCCTGCTTTTCTAAATAGTCCTTAACTGGCTCTTTCACCACTGAGAGCTGCTCACCTCCTCCCTATGCTGTGTGCCCCAGTGCAGCAGTCTGGGAGCTGACCTTATCTGTGAAGACCGAGACAAAAAAAGCATCGAGTACTTCAGCTTTTTCCACATCATCTGTCACGAGGTTGCCTCCCCCATTCATTAAGGGTCCCACACTTTCCCTGACCTTTTTCTTGTTGCTAACATACCTGTAGAAACCCTTCTTGTTACCCTTCACATCTCTTGCTAGCTGCAATCCCTTGGGTCCATATTTCTTCCTTCTCAACAACTTGCATATGCAATTAGCTCTGGTTTTCCAACAGCCCATGTGTTGAACCCGCCATGCTGCGGTTGGAATTTAGACTCCTCTCTTGATGCACGCAGCAGAATAGAATCCGCCTCGGGATCCACAGCTGCATCGGGCCGGGAAGGGCTAACAGGAGCCCATCTCTCTCAGTCACTCCGAGTCTGCAGCCGGAGCAGCCTGCTTGGCTCTGCTAGGGTAAGGAGGAGCCGGTTTGGCGTGGTGTTCTGAGCACAGTTGTGCCCTGGTGGGGTAAATTTTCAATGTGGCCTCACACATGCCGCGTGTATGTGGCACTTGCTAACATCCCTGCCCCTCTGCCTTGGCCAGCACCGTCTACTTGGTAACAAATCCGGGTTGTCGGCATTATGGCACCGTGGGTCATTGTAGCAAGAGCAGGATGCTTGGGAAGGAGGGTCACGCACCCACAGCTCTGCCTAAATGCCGGGAGCCAGTGCTGGACTGTGCATCTGGGCTGCTGAGGTCTCCAGCTTCGCAGCAAGGGGCCCGAGGAGCAGCCCATGCGTCTGCTGTGCCGACGTGCCAAGCCTCGGGAGCACGCCACACGAATGAGCTCTGCGGTGCTGATGGGGTCAGTGCCAAGGCTGGGCCACGGGGAATGTATTCACAGGAAGGGGAGATCTCCTCAGGCTGCGGGTACATGCAGGGGAGTTGGACAGGGCAGGTGGTTCCCACAGGTGGGGATAGCACTCCCACACGCATGCCCATTCGCCCATGGGCACGCTTGGACGTACCTGCACCCTGACATGCACACCCACAGACACTGTCCCCTGGACACAGCCCCCCCAGCAAGTCCCCCTAGCACAGCCGTGCCTCTACAAACCCTGCTATGCCTCCCAGTGGCTATGTGCCCCCTCCCCACCTGCAATAACCCCTGTCGCTGGCTGCCCCTTGCCCACGGGCTGGCTGAGCGGGTGACAGCAGCCCGTCTCCCCTGGGAGTGCTGCGGAAGGGATTACCTGCCTTGATGAAAATGAATAATTTAGCTAGATGCTTTTACTGCTGCCTCCCCTTTGTTAACTGGCGGCAGCTATTCCCAGGGGAGCCCCCCCCCCCCCCAACCGGGGAGGGGAAGTCAGGTCACCATCTGCTGAATGAGGTCAGCCTTAACCCCCGCAGTGCTGGGATCGCCTCTCTGCGTGGCCCGGCAAGGCTACAAGGCTCCGTGGCCCGTTCCGGCGGAGTGGGAGCCCTACATGAGCAAGACACAACAGCTGCCAAATTATCAGGGCCGTTGCTGCCTCTCTGTGCTTTGTGTGAACAATTCGGCCCCCGTGGGATCTGCTCGGTGGTCGGAAGGAATCGTTTCCATAGCATCGAAGGATCTCCAGGCCCCATAGAGGCGATTGGGGGCCAGTTCTGCTCCTGCTGAAGCCAGCCTTTGCCTTCTGCCTTCAACACTGACATGGCTGAGCTGTGATTGCCGAGCCTACAACAGGGGCGAGCACACGCGACCGCCGCAGCGTCCCCTGGAGCAGATGCCGCCATTGTTGCTGTGCCCGTTAAAACGGGGTGCAAGAGTTTAGGACAGGAAGTGAAGGAGAATCCCGGGTCCTGTTGAACCTGAGGTGGGGATTTAGGAGACAGAGTACAAGCCACCAAAGGAACTTAAAGGATTTTTCTTCCCGGACAACAATTTCAGTGAAAACAAAGTGTTTTCATTGTGGTTTGAAATAATTGTCTTGGTTTTCAGCTACCAGAACCAGCCCTTTTTTGGGGAGTTTAAAATCAGTTGCTGAAAAACTGACTCTTTCTTCTTCTTCGGTCTTTTGGACAGAGCCCCAACCAAGAAACAAAAAATCCATTGAGTCAAAAGCCACTTCCTGTTGGGAAACCAGCCAGCTCTAGCTAGTGCTCCTGTCCTTGCCCCAGGGGCTCAATGATGTTAAGCGTTCAGAGCCTTGGTTTTCCGTCTCGTCCAAAAGACGGCACCTCTCCTACGCATTGATCCCATGTGGACTCGGAGGAGAGATCGCCCGGGCTGAGTTGTGCATCCTGCCTCCACAGATCATTGCTTCCTAGCACTGCGTACTTGACACCAGCTCAGAAGGAAGAGCTGGCCCCACCCCACGTGGCCCGTGCCGCTCCCTGCAGCACTTGTCTCTTTCTTCAGTGATTCCCATCCAACCGTTGGCTATCCTCAGCTTGCAAGACTCTCAAGAGCAAAGGCAGAGGCAGGGGACCCAGGAGTGAGGGGGAGAACTGAGTGAGGGTGGTTTTCTGTTCATGTGCGGCTCTTAATATGGATCCATGCAAAAACCTAGCAGCAGGGGCGTCTGGCACAGCCCGGAGCATCCGGGAGCGGTGAAGGGTTTCCTATGCTTCTCTTGAGTACTATGATTAGATTCACCCATGGGAGGTCAGAGCTGATCTTTGCGCCCTGGTGGGACTGGCATTCAGTGGCCTCACCCCGCAGGAAAATCAGCTGGAGCAAAATGTGCCTGTAACTTCAGACGACTCCTTGGTGACCTGCCCCAAGGCTGCGGCTGGGAGTGGTTTCTCCGTTGTGGGAGTCCTAGGTGCTGTACAAACACAGGTGATGTTTGCTGAAGATTGCTGGCCTTTGACCTTTATAAAGGCCCGATCTGGGTCTGAAGGTGTTCGGGAAATGGCTGGCTGGAAGGGAAAGCAGCTACGCCAGCTGAACTGCCCTGCATCAATCAGGTCTTTGTCGGTTCAGCGTGAACTAGGGTGAGGTCCAAAACCCACCGCAGTGACAGGGCTTTGGATCAGGCCCAAACTGGTGGAGCCAGGATCCAAATCTCAGATGCGTCTTGATGCAGGGAAAATGTCCTTGCAAGATTCTCTGTTGGAAGCCTGGCTCCTCCTGGGAGATTGGGCCTGGATCAGGTTGCTGCTGTGTGCTCGTCCCTTTGCAAGCGAGGACGGTACAGTGGGCAGGTGAATCCCTGACTCGAAAGGGCATTGCCAGGGGCACAGCAGGAGGAGATGACCCTTTGAGGCTGACACTGAGATTGAAGCTCGTCCAGATTTTCTTTCTCCACCTCCCGCCCCGGTGGAAATGCTGAATGGCAATGAGACTTTTGTTTGTGTTGAAATTTGGGACCCAGGTTTGAGTTTTCAGACAAAATTAGTTTGATCGGAAAAACACGAAATTTTCCACACGCACCTGGCGCTGTGCAAAAAAACTGGTCCCGGGGTTTCTCCCCCAAAAACCAGTCTTTTGACAAAGTTTGTGACCAACTGCTGTTGAGATAAAAGCCTGATTTCTGGTGATTTCTTTGGATTTCAGGTCCCATTCCCAGAATCCTGCCCTACAATAGCCCAAACCTTAAAGGGGAAATTCACACCAGGGCAGTAGCTCCAGCCCCTCCATGCTAGTGAAGCACTTGTTAGGGCAGTACAGGGTGTGTGGGGGGAGGGGGAGTGCTCTACAGTAGGTTTAATCATCAGAGGGGAGAGGTCCTGGATCAGCCTCCCAATAGATGTGGGGGCAAACAACTTAATTAGCTTGAGAAGAGAGCTGGGCGTATTTATTAGTGCAATTTTATAACATTGCTGCTTGTGATGGTAGGGGGCAGGGCTCAGCAGCCCTGGGGCTCCCTTCCGGTTTGTCATCTTTTCCTAAGTCTCATGCTTCATGGTTTCACCTGGCAGGGGTCAGGAAGGGATTTTTTCGTACCCTGCCCCCAATATATTCTGGAAGGTTTTGGGGTTTTTTTTTATCTTCTTCCTCTGAAGCATCAGGGATGGCCATGGCTGGAGATGGGCCACTGGGCAGGGTGGGCCAGGGCTCTGAGGTGGCATCAAGCGTTCTCTCTCTTGCTCCAGTGCTGGGGTGGCTGGTCCTTGCTCACATGGCTAACTGATCACCATATACGGGGTTGGGAAGGAATGTCTGCCAGGTCAGATTGGCAGTGACCTGGGGAGGTTACCGCCGTCCTCTGCAGTGCACGGGTGAGGGTCACTTGCCAGGATAATCTGGGTGTATCTCATGTAATCATTTCCCAGCTGTTGGGTTTCATGTGCGGGTGTTGGTGGGCGAGGCTATACGGGAGGTCAGACTAGATACTCTGCTGGCCCCCTTCTGGCCTTAAACTGTGTGCCCCTCTGACTGTATCTCCTGTGTGCTTAGTGCTGGCCCAAAAGAGGCTGACGCGGAGAGGCTGCTAGATGGCAGCAACACAAATTCAGTGGCCACTCCTTGGGAAGGTTTGTGGATGGAGAATAGCAAGCGTGAAGGGGCTGTGCAACAGGCCAGTGGCCGGCCCCCTGGTTGGGGAGGGATGTGCTTACCTTCCCCAGACTCAGTCCCATGCAGGACAGCCGCCGGCAGTCGTGCCGTTTAAATCATTGGGCATCCCTGGGATTTCCACTGGTGTCAGAATCTGGGCCTTAGTGCCACGGACTCTGCCCCATGGACGGTCGGACACAAGTAGGAGATCTCCGGCTAGCGGGAGAGGGACATTTAAGCTTTAAATATCTAAGGAGTCTGCGCGGGTGTGTGTGTGTGTCAGTCATTTGGCAAGGCAGAGTTAATGAAGCATGTTCCAGAGGAGATGCACACACCATGCTCTCTCCTGGAAACTTGACTTGTTCCTCTTTGGTGTATTTTTCCCCCTTAATGTCAGCAGTGAGACCTTCGGGCTAGAAGCGTAGCTTTGTTTTTTGTGTGTGAGGGGAGGAAATATACCTTCCCATCTGCTCCCTTTCTCTCTCCTCACTCTCAACCTGGTGAGTTGCACAAGGCAATTTGGACGTTTTTCTGCTGGTGGTAGATGATTTGTGTGTAATTACCGCATGCAATGAAATATTTAGCCACTCTGTTTACTCGGATCTGTAACGCTGATCCAGGGAGAAAGCTGCTGGTGTGGTAACTTCCTCCTCCCACTCATGGAGGGCTGTCTCGGGGGTGTTGTTCAGAGTAATGATGGTCCCAGCTCCATGATGCCATCACCGCTCCGCTGCCGTGTTTGCAACTTCACACTGCCGGGCTATAAAGATAGAAAATGTGCCACCCCACCACACCAGTGTGAGGGGGAGAGGTCACAGGGGAAAGTCCCTTCTCCCCCGGGGTGTGCTGGCTCTGCAGGGCCATTTTAACAGGTTGCCAGGACTCAGCCCGTGGGGGCTTTACAGTGTATTCGTCACGCAGCCTGAAGGTGTGCTTGGAGAGGTGGGGAAGCGTGGTTAGGGCGGAGGATGGGGGGCTGGGTTCTAGACCCATCTTTTCTTCTCTCATTCATTGCCTTGTGTTCCAGTAGGGCCCTGCTCAGGGGCCCTCTGCGCTAGGCGCTGCACGGGCAGACACAATACAAGCCAGTCCTGGCCCTGAAAAGCTTACAGTCCAAACGGACAGCGGTGGGAAGGGGAAGAGGCTCATCGACTTCCCTGAATTTGCACAGCAGGTTCGCAGCAGAGCTAGGATTACACCTGGCCTGACTCCCAGCCCCCTGCACCATCCATGGGACCCCGCTGTGTCCGGCTGCTTCTCCGGCATAAATACAGAGTCTGGCTGCTTAAATCATTGGGCTCCCCTTGGATTTTTGCTGGTGTCCCTGAGATCAGAATCTGGGCCTTCAAGCCACAGCCTCCCCCTGTGCCCCATAGACTGCTGGACACAAAAGCAGGCGTCTCCGGCTAGCGGGAGGGGGAGATTTAAGGGGTGGGGGATGGGTTACTATAGCCCTTTGCAGTGTTAAAAGAAAGCAGTGCAATTAACAGGCGTGAGGCTGGCAGTAATCTGACTGTGTGGATACAGGGCCAGACCCTCACCTGGTGTAAAACAGCATCACTGAACTGATTCCAATGGTGCTACGCTGCTTTACTCCAGCTGCGGGTCTGGCCCTAGGTCTCCTGCGCTGGCGTCTGCAGCAGAGCCGAAGGGAGGCGAGCAAGCGCGGGTGGGATCGCATCCCCTTGGCTGTGCCTGCGGCCAGGACAGTCCATCGGACCAGCTGATCCACGCGCTCTGCTCGTCAGAAAGCATTTGTCCCCGCGTGGTTTTACCTGAGGGATCGTGGCATAACGACAATCCGGAATAGGGCGCGATTCCACTCTCATGTCTCTGTCTCTTTCGTCACTGAGGACCGTGTTGCTGGAGTAGCTGCCAGGAGGATACCGAGGTGCTCGGGCAGATGGCTAGCTAACTGCGGTGTCAGAGGAGTCCCAGCCATCCCTGCGTGCTAGCTGTCGGGCCAGGCTGTGTCCGTGTGAGCAGCGGAGTGTTGTCTGACGGGCCAGCCGGGGCAGACGATGCAGTGGAGTGGAAGGTGGCATTGTCTAAGGCAGATGGAGACAGGGTGCTGAGCTGGCCCATGGTGGAACGGAGTGGACTGGATCAAGGCGAGTGGCTGGACAGAAAACGCTTTGACCAGCCCTCTAGCTTGCCTGGCTGGCTGGCCGGACCCTAGCTCAAAGAGAAGTTATGGGCTTGAGGCAGAAATGACTGGGGGGAGGCTCTTTGGTTTGTGTTTTGCAGGAGATCTTCTGGCCCCAGCATCTCCAGCTCTCGGAGCTCCAGTGGCCAGTGTGGACAGGGAAATGCCTGGAGCGGTTTGGGGGCGTGATCCCCAAATGCAGACACTCAGGAAAAAGAAGAGGGGCTTGATTCGGATCTCCGCTACCAAAGTTTGCCATTGGCTTGACTCCAGTGGAGCTGTGCTATCTTACACCTGCTGGGGGAGCTGTCCCGTTGACGCCCACAGATCCATGGTGATTTTGGCAGGGGACGATCTGGTCTGGAGTGTTGAGACTGACCTCAGCTCTCCAGCCACTGAGCGTGATTTGGGCTGGCTGCAGGATCACAGCCAAGTGAAGCCATGGCTACAAAGCCAGTAGGAATGGGCCGAGCTGCTTCTGTAAGTCAAAGCTGAAGGCGGATGGTGGCTCTTTCTGGGATCTGCCACAGCCTTGTAGGAAAGGTCCCGGACCCAGGGCGAATCAATGTGGGCTGTGACCTTGGAAAGCTGTGGGAACTGCAGCCCATTCCTATCGGCACCAATCCACGTGCAGCTCCGCAACGCAATCAGCAAATCGGATTAACTCAGCTCTCCGGACACAGTCCCTCGCCCCGCTGAGCCCGTTGGCTGGATGCTGACCCCGATGGGGAGGGGAAAGTTTTGATGGAATTTGATTTCTCCAGCAGCGTGAAACCTGTCGATTTCAGCTCACTGGGCGTGTCGCTGGTTTGCACGCGACCGTCTCGTTCCGTCTCCAGGGGTGGCCATCCCCAGATGCCTCGAAAGAACTCCTTCAAGTTTCTGGTTCATCTGAACCCACTAGCGCAAAGGGCAAACTCAAAGGGAAGCCAGCAAGGGTCTGGCATGCTGGGGTTTGTCCAGCATCCCCAAAGGCCATGAGGGCTCAGCTTCCCAGGACGACCCGCCCTGGCCCACTGCATTTAATGCACCCTGAGACTCAGCATTTAGCTAGCTCATCCGCTCGCCTCTCTGGCCGGCTCGCCAGCACCTCTGGGCCTTCTCACCTCCCCTGGCCAAGAGCAAGCACCTGACTCTGGTCGGTGACAGCAAGTTCCCAGCTCTCCTCCTCCAGCCTCATTCCTTGGGAATCGTGCTGCCGACATCATGCTGGGAGCAGAAATCCCATGGTTGGGATGGGTGGGAGTTTACTCTTAGCTCAGGTTGGTGTCCTCCTACCCAGGTGGGAAGGGACCATTCATCCTCATAACACCAGCCATGGTCATTGGTACTGCGTAGGCCAGTAAATTCCTCTCCCGGAATTTAGGCTGCAGATTCTTCGTGCCCCTGAGTCCTCAGAGGCCCCACGCCGTGCCCTAGTAAAGGGAGTGGTGTCGGACTTCTCCAGTGGAAGCCGTGATCCGGGGGAGTGCTTGCTGTCCAGGATCCCTCTGGAGCCAGTGACGCTGAGGGCAGCCACACCTTTAGTCTGTAAAAGAAAGGGAGATCTTAAGGGGAATTTCTATCCAGGAGCTTGAAGTCTTCTTGGGGAGTCCCTACAAGCAGCGCCCAGAGCTGTGAGATGCTATGTGTCTCTGAGCTGTGTGTGTATATGGCCCCAATCGCTGTACTCTCTGCGCCCTGCATTCTGGTTTATTTGTGTCGCCCTCCTGGGGCAACGGGGCACCTCTGAGCCCCACTTCTTTTGTTCTGTTCATATCCTGGCCAACAAATGTCTCCCTTCTGGAGGGGATTTATTTCTCCTCTCAAGGCTTCCAGGGATCCTTTGTTGATTTGTACTAAAGGGATGGGTGCTGGGGCCTAGCCACACTCCCTGCTGTTTCAATTGGATATTTTGTCCTCCTTTCTGTCTCAAGCTGTTTGCCTAGCATTGCTGTGTGCCCTTGGTGAGGTGTCATGCTCCAGCCCAGAGTTGGTTGCGGGCGTTCCTCTATGGATATAGTTCATAAATAGTATTTATTTTCCTGTCTCCCCCACCCCAGCCTCGCCTGCTTGTTGTGGTCTCCGCCACTGGTTCTGTCTTATCTTCTAACCAGTATGCCCCTGGGGCAAGAGAGGGTCATTTATTATATATTTGTACAGTGCCCGGCATAATGGGGCCCAAACTGGTTGCCACCTTTAGACAGTACTACAATATCATTGTGTATTAATAATTGTGGATAAATAAAGCGCTTTGGGGTCCTTTTTGCTACGCATAAACTATTAAATGGAGCCCAGCAATGCTACACAGTCCCATGGGTATAGCACAAAGGTGATTTACGAACCATAGACACAGAGGGAGCCCTGCATCTACCTCTGGGGTGGAGCATGGCAGGTGGTTAATAGTGCACCGCAATGCTACGCAATCAGCTGCCATGCTCCGCCCCAGAGGTAGCTGCAGAGATCCCTTGGAGTATAGTTTGTGAAGGGTCCTTTGTGCTATGTGCATGTAAGGTATCGGCTGAGCGAGGCTGTGGAGACACTTCCTGGCCGTGGGATTGTGAACGGAACTCAGTCGGATAATTGGGGGCCCTTGTCGGCTGTCTGCTGCCTCAGTGTAGAGTAGGCCTCGAGAGCTAATCACCTACTTCCCGGCAGCATGAGTGGGCTGGCTCTAATTCTCTTGATTGTATAAAAGGGGGCTGTTAAGGTTCAAGTGGGAATGAAAGAATTAGAGGATAAGCAGGAGGCCAGCGCTCCTGCGGCGAGGTAATGGGATTTGCTTGGCCTGCCCCTTCCAGCCTGGCCTGTTGTCTCCTGTTCCAGCTGGGCTCGGGAACGGGAGGGAGCTTGAAGATCGGGCCATGCTGAGGTTAATTACACACGCGCGGCGCAGGGGGATAGGTCAGGGCCGCCTGCCGCAGTGGAAAAGGGAGTCCCCAGGCTCAAATGGTGCAGTTAAGAGAAGCCAGAGAGCAGCTGGGCATCTCGGTTGGACACCAAGGTTCCAGCCGGGGCACGATCACCTAATGGCTTGAGGTGGCCAGAGAAGAGCCCAGTGTGAGATGAGTTGGCTGCAGATGGCATGTGCCCGACTCCTCGTTGTGTAACAGTGCAAGGGGCTAGGAGCCATTCTGCTCTGCTATACCTGCTCCCGCAGGAGGAAAACCCGCCTGATTATGCATTCGCCCAAGCCGCGGCTCTTTTGGTCTCTTGGGCAAACGCACGTCCTTCCAAATGTCAGCGCTCAGCTGATCACCTTGGGGAGTTTCAAGTGGGGCTTTCACAGCTGAGTGGCGCTGGGAAGAGAGCACATTTCACTACCCTTCTGTGTCCCTTTTGCTGCAATCAGGGCCCCTCCTCCACAAGCCGGGGAGAAGGCGGAGTCCCCCTGCGCTTAACCATAATGACAGTGATTAGTGATGGCAGGCCACAGCCCTGCTGTAAGCCAGTGCAGCTCCTTCGATGTCGGCGAAGTGGGGCCTGGATTTGGCCCTGGGACCTCCCTGCAAGCAGCAGATTATGCATGAATTGGGGGTGCAGCCTAGGGGTTGGGGCGCCGGTCTGGGGGCTGGAAGACCCGTGTTGTAATCGCGGCTCTGACACTGACCTTGGGCAGGTCGCCTCGCCTCACCTCTGACCCCTGATCCACTGCGGATGTGAGTGTTACAGCCCCAGGCTGTGAGCTCTGGAGCCTGTTGGGGCTCTAATCTCAGCTGTTTTAATAACTGAGGAGGATCCCCTCCTTTTAAGCACCAGGCTCTCTGGTGACCAGCAGCCCGGGCAAGGGAAAGTATGAAGTACAAGGGAAGAGGGTTTGCAGTGAGACTTCATCCAGCGCCAGCTGCTTTCATGCCAGGATCTCAAAGGGCTTTAAAACAGCTCATGAGTTTAGCCTCCCAACCGCCCCGGCTGGGAAGCAGCCTGGTGAATCTCTGTGCTTCGCAGTGGAGACAGTACATGGCACACGCCTGCAGAGACAGTCCTTGCCCCATGTGCCTTTCCCTCTAAAGTGCAGGCCTCTGCCACTTGAGCCCAAAGACAACACCCCTAGTCGCTCTCTGACCCTCTCAGTGAGTCTGCCACTAAGGAGCAGCAACATACAGAGCCACGGCATTAGCATCAGCAAGTATTAAAGAGGAGAACCTGAGGCACACGTCTGCATAACTGGGAACTGATCCCAGATCTCCCAACCCCCATTCCTGTGCCTTAATCGCAGAGCGCTCTGCCTAGTTCCCCACTCTGCAAGTGCATCATAAAGGCCTATTGTGGCACAGGTGAAGTGGTCCCACCCTTACCTCTTCACTCCACCACTCGGGCTTGATCAGCGCACGAACGCTGACTGTGTCCAGGAGAGCCGATTTGACGCACAAACCAGGGAGAATGATGAATGGCGGTTGCCTCTGTGGCTTACTTAGAAGTGGGTTGGAATTGAAATCTCTTGATAAGACCTGTGAGTAATCCAGCAGCGCAGATATAATGGAAATATGGAACCCATCGGCCGGGGGAGTTAAACCGGTCAAAGCAGCCAGCGATCCCTGGAATTCTGCCACATCCAGCCTGGCTGCAGAGAAGGATGGAGGCAGGTTGTTACTTTGCCTTGTCGCGTCCATTGGAATTCTCTTCCTTATCAGTGGCAAAAAATTGTTTTACTAGAGAGATTTTCAGCTTGCCAAGGGAATTGGGGTGCTCGCCTCCCACTCATTTTAAAGGAGAATTAGGGCCCAAATCCCTTGAAAATCTCAGTCTAAAGGTCTAATCTGCTATGTTAAAGGGAAAAAGTGCATCCATTCGCTCTACAGTTCTGCAACCACGTGTGTTAGTGGCAAAGGAGGATGCCTGTGGCAGGAGGGGAGTATAGTCTAGTGGTTAGAGGCTGGGTCTAGCCATCAGGATTCCCACACTCTATTCCTAGCTCTGCCATACACTTGGTGTGTGTCCGTGGGCCAACCATGTCCCTGCTCTGTGCCTCAGTTTCCCCTCTGTAAAATGGGGATGGTCGTACTTGGGGTGTGGTGGAACTTGCTCAGCGAATGCCCTTTAAAGAGGTTTGAACTTGTGAGATGAAAGACCCACAGAAGTTCAAAATGTTAGCATGATTATCAGCCAGCACCTGTCAGAGCATGGGATCAAAGCCACTAAACCTCAGCAAAGCGAGCCCCAGCAGGCAGAGGAGGGGCCACGGAAGAGCAGTGGTGTGGTTTTTCCCAGCAGCCTTTCATTGCTGGGGATCTTCTGAGTGCGGGAGAAAGAGTCCAACAGACTCTGGATCACAGGAGACAGAGATGCGGCGTCTTATTAGATAACCCAGTCCGTCTGCCTGCCGGCAAAGGGTTAACCCTGCATTTCCCCTTGTCCTGCCCAGCAGAAGGGATATTTCCCACCCTTATAAGTGCTCAAGAAACTACACTGGGCCAGGCCCTCAGCTGGTGTGAATTAACTCCAGTGTAGACAGAGCAACTGCACTGATTCGCACCTGCTCCGGCCAGGGCCCTATTGATGTGAAGGGTCCCGGAGCAGGCACCAGGCTCACTGATGGTCTGTAGGACCATAGATGTCTGACGGCGCAAGTGGGCTGTCCATGTCTGAACCCTGGTTTGGTTGGGAATGTGGCCTCCTGGTCATAGACCCGCCAGGATCTAGGCCCACCGGGATTCCCTGATGCATTTGTGTTTAACAGCTTTGTCCTGTCCAGGCTGTAAAAAAACACCCTGCTGGAACACGGATGCCCCTCAGTGTCCCAGGCCTCCATGGGCTAGTGTAGACAGCCCCTAAATGTGGTCATGTTGTTAGGGCTCAATCTGGAGCCCACTGAAATCAAGAGGCACTTGCATTGACTCCCATGGGCTGAGCCTGTGAAGACAATTTCAGTGAGAGCTGAGGGCACAGGGTCGGACCCTTCAAGAGCTTTGGGACTAGAGAGAATAAGCCACAGCCAACTGACATGTGGCGTGATGCAAAGCAGCCTGCTAGCCACCCCCCGCCTCGCGGGCGCCCACCAGCCGTGCATGCCTGTAGCATTCGAGAGGGGCTGTTGAAGCGCTACCCTGGTCAGTGACTGCTCGAGTGCCCCGCGGCCAGTCCAGGGAACTCACCGGCCAGGTTTCCATCTCAGAGACAGGGAAGACCAGCAAGGCAAGGAGGCTTGATACTGGTGGGGAGAGGCCTGGATGGGAAGGATTTGTTGCCGATCTGCTTGAGGCAGCCTTTCACCCTGACCTTTCGAAAGGGGGAATTAACACAGCTCCGGGGAATTTCGCCTGCCACCGGCATGAATTGAAACAGGCCAGTGAAGGGATTAAGTAGAGGACGATCATCACCCGAACTGCTACATTTGAGATGTTCTTCCCTTCCCAACCAAGAGAAATCCAGGAGGATGTATCCATTTATAAGCAAAGTACAAGCCTGGTGTTCTCAGCACTGCACAGACTGGAAGGCGCCCCATTGTAACAAGGACCTTGGGCCAGAGGCAGCTTGCAGCGGGGTGGCAGCCGTTTTTGATCAGGTCCCCCTGTCGGTAGCATGCCCTGATTTGGGCACTGGGATGCTATCCAGTCCATGGCAGTGAAGGAGAAGCTTGCTGCTTACCAGAGAAGATCTTGTCTGGACAGCAGAGGAGCTGATGGGCTCGATTAAAGGACACGCTTGCCTTTCCTTCGGAATCCTGCACATTATGAGATGATCGTGCAACGTAACCAGGGACTGGATAGCAATCCTAGAATCATAGAACTGGAAGGGACCTCAAGAGGTCATCTAGTCCAGTCCCCTGCACTCAAGGCAGGACTCAGTATTCTGACAATATTCTGACAGCTTCATAAAACACATCACCGTGTATATTAATGTGGCATCCTTCATACTGAGTGTCCCCAGATGCTTCCGAGAGAATTTGTCCTACGGTCATCCAAGGAGATGGAGGACAGGAAAGTGTCTAGGGTGATATTTAAAAGGGCAAGTGATTTTAACTATAGACCCACTGGGTCTATAGATGAAGACCTTAAACAAGTACATTAATTAATTAACAGATGAGCCCGCACACCCCAAGGCTGATTGGCCAAGATTTTTGGGCCTGGATGCTCAGAGATATTTAGGCACCTAACACTCATGGGACTCCGTGACTAGTGATTTCAGAGCTTTGATTTCCGGGTGTCCTAAAGGGGCCTGAGTTTCAGAGGGTGAATGCTCAGCGCCTTCTGAAATTAAGACCCTTTTAAAGCATCTCAAGTTGGGTGCCCAAAATCACTAGTCGTTTTTGGAAACCTTGGCCAGTGGGGTGGAGAGTCGATGTAGCGGGGAACCACGGAATGTGTGAGCAGGCAGGGAGAAAGTGGGTGTGGTGTCTGCAGGGCTGGATGGAGCTACACCACGGAGATGTGTGAACACCATTTATAACCGGCTTCAGAGAAAAAGAGAAAACCAGGAAAGCCGATAGCAGATGGAGATAGATTTGTCCTACTCCTTTGGAGCTACACTGTGGAGTTCTCTGGCTGCAGGATACTGGCTCCTCTGGGGGAGGGGACTTGGGAAACACCAGAGAAGATCCAGTTGCAGGAGATGAATTGAGCCCGAAAAAGGGATTTCAGCAGAGGCAGCGTCTAAGGAAGGGTGGATGCTGGCACTGCTGGGCTGCAGCAGGTTCTGAGGAGAATGAAGGTGACAGGGATGCTGTTCCTTTGTCTGATCACCAAACAAAATGCATCACGTTCCTCTTGGTGATCCGTGGATGGGGAGGGGAGAGGGTGAGTCTGGAACCCCCGCTGCCAAGCATGTGTATCCCCTGTGGTAATTCGCAGGGGAAACGGGCTGGTCCTTGTGGAGGAAAGGTCCAATAGATGGAGGAAGCCCAGCCCACCAAGTGAGAGACCTCCAATGCATGTAGTCCACCTGCGATCTGCATAACAGGGTGAATGGACAGAAAGTGCAAGATCTGAGCTTATCCTGTTAGCCAAGTGCTGGGGAAGGGACAGAACTGAGGGTACCCACTGATAGGCCAGCTCGTGATGAGATGATAGGCAGCCCCTCCCTCTGCATGGCTGCACTGTACAGAATCGCTCTTCTCCCTCTCTGTATTAGATAACCTGTCTAGACTATAGCGAGGCTGTAGCCGCTCTATGCAGCTGAGTGTTTGTCTCAAATCTATCCAATCGATTGAGGTGTTTATACCATGCTCCTCCTGTATCTTAGTGCCCTTATCGATAAACAGTCCTGGAGAGATAATGATAATTAGTAATTATTTATTCCTTTGTATTGCAGTAGCACCTAGCAGCCCCAGGTGCAAACCAGGGCCCCATTGCACTAGGCACTGTCCAGACCCATCGTAAAAGACAGTCCCTGCCCCCAAAGAGCTTAGCAGCCACGGCCCTGATTCAATAAATTATTTAAACACCTCCTTTACTGAACTGGGGCCGAAACATACAAAAGAGACAAGGTGGGAGAAAAGCAGTATTTTCCCTATAGTACAGATGGGGAAACTGAGGCATAGAGCAATTAAGTGATTTGGCCAAGGTCACACAAGGAGTCTGTGGCAGAGCCTGGCATCTGGCTTGCAAGGGATTTCCATTGCATAACATTAAGCTCCTGTTTCTTAAAGAGAAGGGCACTTCCTCCTTGTAGGACAGGTGGGGTAGAAAGCCTCCGGGAGTGTACAAAGTGTTTCCCAAGAGCGGAGTGATGGTCTATTATACACACTATGCTGCATTAAACTAAAATGACTCTGCAAAATGTCAATCCATTAAATGTGGAATTCACTGGGTATTTAAGCCTAATGGACTAGACAGGATGTGTGTCGGTGGAGACGTGGCAGTATTACCTTGCGGCATTCGTTTCCTTTATACCCGCTTCTGGATCTGGGCCCCTCCCGCACGCGGCTCTCTAACGATCACTCTCTCCCGGTGCTGCCCGTGGCTGCACAGAGCATTTGCACGTCTGAAGTTTCAGCTCCGTAACAATTCCCTTGTAGTGGGGGCAGGTCCAATGTATCGGTGGCTGCTCTTCCTGGAGGCTAAGCTGGCCGACATCTCGGGGCCTGGAAAACATCCTTCTGCCAACCCAGCTAGCGCTAACGCCCGAGGTTGAGGCTTGATGCACTCCAAGCATCTGGTCATTTTATTGTGTTCCAGTGATGAGTAATAACTGCTGAAGGCCTTGATCATGTTGCAGGCTCCGTAATGGGGCAAGGGCATCTTTGCAGTAACTGGTACCGTAAGTGCCGCGCTGTGATGGTCTTCCTAGCCAGCTCTTCTGATTTAATTTCCACTAGCAGTTGTATTAGGTGCTGTACATGCATGTCATAAGAGACATCGTCTAAACACACAAGACAGACAAGGGAAGGTTTATTACCTCCATTTAACAGCGGGGGACCTACAGCCTGGAGAGAGTGAGGGGTTTGCTCACGGCCATTAAAATGGCCCACTGCAGAGCTGTGAAGGATGGCGTGGTGGTCAAGGTACTCTTTGGAGAGCTGCATTCCAATTCCTGCCTCTGCCACAGACTGCCCGTGTGACCTTGGGGAAGTCACTTAGCCGCTGCCTGCCTCGGTTTCCTCCGTCTGTACGATGGAGATAACAGCCCTGCTCTGCCTCCCAGCAGGCTGTGAAGATAAATACATTAAAGATTATGAGGGGTTCAGATCCTCTGATGTCTTAGATCTCCTGAGCCCTGGCCATGTGCTTTCTCCACAAGACCCTGGCTCTAAGAGCTGGCATTGCTTGCATGACTGAAGTGGTGGGGATCAGCTGAGTTATACTTCTCTGCTCTCCTCTGGGATGGAAAAAGCCTGAATGATCCTGAAGAGACGATACCTCTCCCACCTTGGGCCTGAGTATCTCCCAGCTCTCTAGGAAACAAGAATGGTGCTTTGTGGAAAATGGGGCGGTTTTGGCATTTGGTTTTGTTCCACATCAGGGCAAAAACCAAGACCCTGCAATATTTTTCACCAAAAAACCAACAGAGAGAGAGAGAGAGTGTGTGTGTGTGCCCAGAACTCCCCTGGCAGGCCTGATTCAGAGCTGGTTCTCCAGTGTCCCTGGTGAGTGCCCCAACTACCAGGCTATAGAGCCAGGCTCTTGCTATGGCTCAGTTAATATTTAATTATTGATACCAGGTGGAATAGCTCCAGCAGGAGGCAGTCCAACCCAGCAGTCTCCAATTGCTGCTTGGTTGGGGCTCTCCCACAGGGGGCTCGCCTTCTGGTTTTGATCATAAATTCCTGGTCCTGACAGACCTTCCTGGCAACAGTTGTCCTAGATTCATAGATTGCAAGGCCAAAAGGGGCCATTGTGATCATCTGGTCTGACCCCCTGTATAGCACAGGCCACAGAACTGCCCCCAAAATAATTCCTAGAGCAAATTGATACATGGCTGTGTAAAGTTTCAGTTCTGATGAACTGAATAAAAAATGTTTGATCCAAAAATTCCCCCCTTCCCAGCTTTAGAGACCAGCCATAGCCCTGTATTTTGGGGGAGCTGAACCCATGGCCAAATGTATTGCGTGTTGCCTGGTGATTCAATGCCCGCTCTGTAAGTCATTCCCTTAGGGATAGGGGGCTCATTCTGGGCCAGCGCCTTTTATGGCTGCATTCTGCTGTGATTGTCGCTGGGGGTATTGCGACCATTCAGTTTTCTGTGTAGCTGCTCCCTGGCTATTTATAGCAGCATTGCATTCACGGTGGTTTTATGTTCCATTGTTTTCATGCCTGGACCTATACCTTCAGTGCAATGGTTGCTGTTATCACCTGTTATTATTATTATTATTATTACTATTACTCATGTCTGGGTTTGTTTCCCCCCTATTGTCCTAAACTGCCTATAAAAATCCAACAGAGCCTTTCAAACAAGAGAAGAAAGAAACACAGAAATACCGGCACAGAATGAGTGTCGGTGACGCTGCCCCTCCTACAGCCCTAATGCAGGGCTCTGGCGGCAGAAGAAACCATTGTTAAATGATATGGCAGTAGTGCATAGAAGACCCAAGTGAAATTAGAGCCCCCATCGTGTGAGGAGCTGTAGAAACACACAGTAAGAGACTGCCCCTGTCCCGAAGAGCGTACAGTCTATGCAAATGAACGGTGGGAGAGAAAACCGAGTGGCAGTGACTAGAAATGGTAGAAACTGGAATTTCTGTCCCGCGGGAAATGGCGAGATTTCAACATTTGTTGTCACCCTGAATTGGGAAGAAATGTCAAAATCTTGGAATATTTTCTGGAATGAAACAGTCCACAAATATTTTCTTATGATTTTATCATTTCCACTTTTGTCATCAAGTCAACCCACAACATTTAGATAATTTTCCACAAAAATGTTGACAACATCGCTAGGTTCCCATGAAATATTTCAGGGTAATCATACTGGCATGCCCTGACACAAAGCTGCTTCACTGGAAAATTTTCAGGCAGCTCTAGAGGTGACTCACCTCAAGATTGCTCAGCAATTCAGTGGCAGAGGCAGGACCAGACCCCAGCTCTCCAAGTTCAGTGTTTTATCCGCTAAACCCCACTGGCTGTCTACGCTGGTACCTGACATCAAGAGACAAGTCCATCCCTGGGGTGATCCCTGGATGTCACCAGAGTTACACCGGGGGGGATTTGGCCCCCACCCACAAGCATGGTTATTGGATGGCCCGGGGGGTGGGGGGGTGAGCTGGTTATTTCAGTCCTGTTTCCGCTGGGCAGTTTGTAGGTTGATAGATATGAAGGCCAGGAGGGACCATTATGATTACTTAGGCTGTCTTCCTGCATAACACAGGCCATGGACCTCCGCCCAGCGACCCCTGCAGTGGGAGGGGAGCGGGCGAGGTGGCTGCACATCAGGGCTGAGATGCAGTGGCCTGGTTTGCTGCTGGGGGAGAAACATGAGCTGTGTCTGCCCAGGTCCAACCAGTATAATACACCCAGTTTCATTGCCAGTAGGGAAAACCTCCCATCGGTTAAGAATACCCGCTCTCCTGCCTGTCACCTCTAGGGCCTGGACAGCAAGGGAGAGGACAAAGGGCCAGAGCCTCAGACGCTGTGAATCGACAAAGCTCCATTGAAATAAACATCTCCATTGAAGTCACAGGAGCTATGTGGACTTACACCACTGAGGATCTGGCCTGTCTGAGGGTTATAGCCCTTAGGGTATGTCCACACTGCGGTGTAAGCCCAGGGTTTGAACTCAGGCTCAAGCCAAACCTCCCTTACATCTACACACAAATTGCACTAACTGAGGACTCAGACCCAGGGTCCCAGGACCCCACGGGGGGGTGGAGGGTCTGAGCCGGAGTCAAGCTGGGACCCAGGGTTCAAGCTCTATTACTCTGCAGTGTAGACATAGCCGCACTGGACTCAGGCTGTTGGTGTCCTTCAAAAGTATCCCACAGGCCGACTTCCTTTGTCCTCTGGACAGTCAAGTTTGGTGGACAGTCAAGTTTTCCCAAACTGCTCCATGAACAAAGGGCTAGAGCAGCCGCCTTCTGGGAGAGCACTAAGAAATCTGGGAGATGGGTGGCGGGACTTGGGCCCACATAATGCAATGTAGATGCCGGAGCCCCAGGCTGGGACCCAGGGTTCAACAATTCCTAACTGAGTGTAGACGCTCAAGCCTTATGTTAACAAACCCAGGGTCTGCTAACTTGCCTCCTAGCAACCCTGGGCTTACACTGCAGTTACACCTGAGGCTGACCCAGGTCAGCTGACTCAGGCTATGGGGCTGTTTAATTGCAGTGTAGACATTCAGGGTCAGGCTGGAGTCTGGGCTCTGGCACCCCCCATGGGATCCCAGAGCTCAGGCTCCAACCTGAGCCCGAATGTCTACACAGCAATATTAGAGACCCATGAGCCCAAGTCAGCTGATATGGGCCAACCACGGGTGTTTGATTGCAGTTTAGACGTACCCTCAGAGACCTAGGCAAACCCTGGCAAGCATCAAATCAAACCCTGTATAAAAGCCGACTCATGTATAAGAGTGTGTGTGTCTGTGTGTGTGTGTAATACCCCTGCTTCCGGGTTGTTCAGACTCCTGGCAATGTAACATCATCTCCCGAACTCTCCCTTGCCTTCCAGCCGAGTGACAGTTGCGTTCTGCAAGCACCGTGCAATCCAGATGTTGATGAACATCTGCACTGGCTTTAGGACTGGCTGCCCTAAATGTTAATCAGCGTGATTTGGTTCACTTGGCTGCTCTCCTAAGCTGTGGAGGGCTTTCTGTTGAAAGGAGGGTGGGTCTGTGTTTGGAATTAGCTGCCGCACTTATTTGCTAACGGGATCCGGGCGCGTGACTTCCTGGAACTGGTTTTCCATGCTCCCTCTGTCGTGGGTTTTTAAGGAGACTGGGTAATGAGGTGAGATTTCCCAGTGATTTAGTGCATGACTGGCCTCTTACGTACAGAGACGTGGTGTCCTTATTTGAAAAACTGGGCAGTTTTAGGAAGGATCCGGGGGTTAAAACTATATATGCTAATGAGACGGAGGAGGTAATAAATTAGTGCAGGCTAGAAATTGGTACACTGCAGTGTCCGCTCATCAACCCGTTCCTGACCGCGGCTCCCCCATCCCCTGCTCTTCCAGTCTTGGGCTCTGCCATGACACGTCAGTCCCAACCCAACCCACAGCCCCTGCTAGCCCATTCCTGGCCTCTGCACATACACACAGTTCTGCCAACGCCCCTCGACTGCATCCCCCCACTACCGCAGCTCCACTCGAGCAGAGGCTGCCAGCTCTCATGCTGTGCACAAAGAGGGAACGAAGCACAAGCCACCAATCTCCTGTCCCCTCCGGCGATCTAGGGCAGCATTTGGATCCCGGCCTGCCCAACTAAAAGCCCGGTGTCTTGGCCCACGGAGCCATCCAAACACATTGATCAGAGAAAGCGAGGCCCTGATTTAAAAGCCCATTCAATTGCAGGAATGACCCACCAGCGCAGCCCTGGGCGATCTCCATTCTCCCTGCTATGAGGCAGGGATCCACTAGCCCCCCCCGGCTCGTGCTGCAGTGTGGAAGGTGGCGCCTGTGGAGGAGAGCCTGCCCCGGCCCCATCCATCTCTTCTCCTGTCAGGTTTCCAAGGCGTTTCGACCATCTCTCTTGCTTACACCTGCCAGTTACTCCAACTGCAGCCGCTGTATCTGGATGTCTGGTGTTGCTGGAAGGTTGAAAGCCATCCCGGTCCCAGAGGAGAGTACAGCATGGGCAAGTCGCCCTGTCACTGCGTAACATAATCTGACTGGCGCTAAACCAGCCCCGGCTGCATTGCTGAGCTGGAAGGTCTGCTCCGCTTTCCCCTTGGGCTAGATTAGCCAGGATGGATGAAATTAGAGACACTGTCCACAGCATAAGAAAGTGCCCCAGATAGTGGGTCTAGGCCAGGTCTGCAGTCTGCGTCTCTGCAGCTTTGCTGGCTCTGTTGCCCTTGGACTTTCTGTGCAAGGACTTGCAAAGGGGGTGGAGAGAGAGGGATGCTTGCAGAGCTCCTCGGGAGATGGGCCAGAGGTTAGGAGACTAGCAGTGGGCTTGGGAAACCCGCGCTTGATTCCTTGCTCTGCCACAGATTTCCTGTCTGTCCTTAGTGTCTCTGGGCCTCAGTTTGCCATCTGTGAGATGGGGATAACTATTCTTCTTTACTTCACTGGTCTGCTGGGGGGCAAAGGGGGCCACGTGAGTGCCATAGGTAGGTGGAAAGGGGATGTATGTTTCTGCCTCCTTTACTGGGTTTGGAGTTGTCCCTCCAAAACTGATAGCTTCTTGTGGATCTCACATGATGGGGAATTTTGCACTTGGGTCCCAACCTTTATGAAGTGGGAAAGTGCCTGTGGGGGACCGATACCATTCAGATTGGGTCAGAAGTGTTAAACCCGGCAGCTGCATGTCAGTGGCCTGGGAGTGGCTTTCTGTATCTAGCTGTGTATGCCGTGCCCATCACCCTGGTGTCCGAGAGATACGGCACACACGTTAGCTGCCTTGGGCGCCCCGATCGGTGGGGACAATCAGGCACCCAGACCTCTGGATGAACTAAAGCGTATCTACAAGTACCCCTGGCGCAGGACTGTGTCTGCAGCTATTTCTGCCCGCTGCCTGCAAGCACGGACAGAGAGGCCCCCCCTGAAAATCTGGCCCCAGCAGAGTGCACTGGGGCCTTTTGCAGCAGAAGATATAAACACACAACACTGCTCTACCCAGCGGTCCACTCGAGGAAATGGAGCCCTGTCTTCAGCAGCAGCCGTGGGACGGCGTTTGATGGGCAGTGGGGTCCTGGGGTATGCAGGAGAACGGAGACCCCTTTGAATGGCCCTGTCCTTTCGGATCCACAGACAAGCTCTCCGGTGAAAGAGAAGGGGTCCTCAATCGAGAAGACAAAGAGACAATATAACCTGGAAATCCTGGTGTTCAAAGCTCCCCCTTTTCTGCAGTGACTCGGCACTGATACCTTCTTGCGGATTGCATGGTTGTACACTCCATCTGCAGGTGTAGCTGTCCCCTGCCACACACTGTAGGCAGAGGCAGGAGGGCTTGGGCTGCAGCAGGAACAGTCTATAAATGGGTCTGCACCCTGCTCTAGCCTACAGAGCAGAGCATAGCAAGTCAGGGTTCCTGGGGCCAGTGTCTCCATGGGCCTGAGCCTGGCACGGCTGCAACCCACAGGCTTTATCCTGCAGCATTCGATCCTTTTTTGATCCGAAGGGGAGGAGAGGAGCAGCGGGGAGCAGACGTGGATTTTGATTGAATCCTCTGTGACTGCATACGTGCAGAAGGCGAAGCAGGGCGATCCAGCTCGAAGGGCCCAGGAACCGCCCGAGGGAAGTGTGGCAGCTCACGGACATGCTCGGTAGCCGGTTCTGAAGCTTTCATTTAGAGGCAGCTGCCAGTCACCCTCCCAGAGCTGAGCCAATTGGAGCTCAGGAGTGAGGGGACGGGGTATAAATACAGGAATTAAAGACAACTCCGCGGACCCATTGGCTGATCCACATGGGACTGAGAAACTATCTGCTCTGGGGGCGGGGTCCCAATACCTGAACCCCTTTGGACACAGGCTACAGATTCAGCTTATCAGCTGCCGAGCAGACCAGTCAGCTGTTAACCCAAAGGCGGGAATGCTGCTGTGAAGGATTCCAGACTCCGGTTTGCTGCCAAGGTGCTGGAGGGTTTGGAAAAGACCGGGGATGCTGCCATTCTTTCCAGGCTCGGAAGTATCCCGGTGGCACCCGCTACATATTGTAACTACACTACAGGGACTGAGAAATCATCGCTGAGAGAAGATCAGAGGGCAGTGCGTGTGTGCCAAAGGAGGGAAGTTGTGTTGAAATGCTGCATTTAAATATACCCAACAGCCACGAAGTGGGGATGTGTGTATAGCAAACACCAGTAGACAGCTACCTAATAGCTTTTGGTTAAGAAGTTATTCATCAGTATCTCTTGGAAGCTGGCTGGGAACTATTAACCGCTCCATTCAGGGTTTTACGTACAATACCCTTTAAACTATAACTTTGTGCAATGTTTTTTTTTTTTTTTTTTGCAAAGTCTGGATAAGACAGAGCTCTGGCCTCTTCAGCAAGCCGTTCAGCGGAGGTGCAGGAAAAGGGGCGTGTAGAAGAGTTAGATGTAATATGACCTCAGCACTCCATATCCCATTACACCCTCGTTCACAACCATTCAAAGTGGGGGCAAATGCTACCATTCTGATCCGGCAGAGTTTTACATCCACGTTGTTCTCACATGGCACTGATGTCAACGAGCACCTAAAATGGAGAGTCCTGGCTTTGTCCCTGATCCACAGGGTGAACTTGGATATGTGGCTAAACCTGCCTGTGCCTCAGTTTCCTCCTCTGTAAAATGGAGATAATGTGTCCTGGCCTGATGCACAGGGGTTAGTGGGCAGTTTGGTGGCCTGCAAAGTGCATAGAGATCTTGCTATGGAAGGTGTTAGTAAGCCCTGCTAGTGTAGGCATAAGGGAAGGTACCTGCTTCTTTTCATAGTGACATTCCCATCAGAGAAAAGCCAGTAATAAAAACCCAGTCTGCTGGGGAGCTGCTCAAGGGTTAGCTGGTGAATCCATTACTCCCACTGGTATGCAGGGTTTTTATCAAGATTTTTA
The DNA here is from genome assembly GCF_015237465.2 of Chelonia mydas. NCBI lineage: Eukaryota > Metazoa > Chordata > Testudines > Cheloniidae > Chelonia > Chelonia mydas. Next base: position 19,443,782 of record NC_051257.2, on the reverse strand, counting down.
TCGAGAGACTTGCAATATTGGCAGCTTTTCTTAAAGCCCCAGCCCCGGGAGTCAGGGGATTACATGAGAATCTCAGGTGTCAGTAAAAAAAAAAAAAAGTTTTTTAGTCTTCATGGTTGAAGGAAAAAGCTTGAAACCATGGCCACTTTCAAGTCATGGTTTTTGTGTGTCTAAAGAAACATAAAAAGAAACCCATTATTTGTCAGTTTCTTACAATCTCATGATTTTTAAGTCAGTTTCATGATTTGGGGGGGCTTGACTCATGTTTTTTGGATACTTGGGGTTGGCAGTGTGGGCTGACATGGCAATCCCATTGTTTCCAGTGGGACCGCTTACACGAATCGTGGCTCAGCAATGTGATCGAATGGTTCCCAAGCTAGCCCAAAATAAATAGACCAGAGGTGCAAATGGGGTCTGTAGCTTAATGGCTGCCCATGGGCTACGATAAACAGACCAGCCCATTGGACTTTGAGGCTTGTTCGGACTTCTAAAGGGATCCATTTCCCGTGACACATTCACACCCCTGCATGTGGTAGAACTTTGGCCTCCCTACACTAAAGATTAATCTGTGCGATTTTCAGATGATAAATTTTTAAGAAGTTGGTGGCTTTGGAGAAAAACAGCTGATCTTGGCTCAGGAAGGCCTTGTTTGCAACACAGACACCTGGCAGGAAGACAAGGCGGGGCTAATGAACAAGTCATCCGATGTAGTTATAGCTGGGGTGGAAATCACCTGCTATGGTTGATGTTGCTGCTTGGGATTCAAAACACGTTTAACCCGCTGAGAAACTGACAACTAAGAAAGTTCTCCTCCGCTGGGGCTGGGTGGAAGGGGAGGGTCTGACTCCTAATCTAGAAGATGAGGATTACCTGTAACTGGGCAGAAGTGGGATGACACGCTATATTGCTATCTCATGGCCTTTCCTTCCAGAAGCTGCAATGGGATGTTGGCTTCTAGGGTGTGCTATAGGGGACTGGGCCTTTAAGGGATGAGCTTCCCAGCCAGAGAGGCTGGACGAGATGCCTTGAGGCTCTGGTTGTTAGGCACAGCTGGCTGTAAATGGACGCAGAATAAAGCAGATCTCTGGCAAGTGCCGTCAGCACGGTGTGATCCCTGAGCATCACACGGGCCTCGCTTCTACCTTCTAATCATCGGCAGGCGGCTGCACTGGGGAAAGGGCCGGCCGCTGACATGGAGAATGGGCAATGGGAGGGCGATGGGTGAGACTTCCAGCCGCTTTGGGATTAACAGGGTTCTCCTCCCTGCCTTTCTCCCAGGCGTTGAAGCCAGCAGTGCTGGAGCAGTCGGGCTTCCATAGGAGAAGTTTTCTGCAGGCAAGAAGGCCCCGAACTGAGCTGGCTAGGACTAGAGCTGTGCAGCGGCCGATGGACCGTGCCCTCTGAGAGGTGAGCCTGGGCCGGGGCGACCGGAGGGCGGGTGTGTTGTCGCTTACCAGGGTGGTTCTTCGGGGTGTGCTCAGAGTTGGGGACACAGGGAAGAGCTGCTCACCATGAGAACAGCTGATCGGGCTCTTCGTGGCCATGAGCATGTTTACCTGCTCGGTCTCCTCTCTGCCCCCATGTGTCCCCTCCTCCTGCTGTCAGGTGGCCTCCGCTCCAACCAGCCATCTGCTGACAGCTGATTCGTTGCAGCAGCCGCACGAGGAGCAAAATCCTGGCTGCACTGAAGTCAAGTGAAGTTTAGTCCCTGACACCAATGGGGCCCGGATTTCAGCCCAGGTTTCTGGAGAGGTCTGTCTCCCCTGTCCCTTGTAAAACACTGATCAGAACCCAGCCAGTAGCAGGAATGGAGAAGGGTGGGCTTGTGGTCGAAGTGCTAGAGATGTAGGGTCACTCCGGCTCTGGCATGCACTCCTTGGGTGACCTCAGGCATGTCGCTTAGTCTCGCCGTTCCTGTCTGTAAAAGGGGGTAATAATCCTCCCTGTGTTAATTGAGAGTGTAAATTCTTTGGGGCAGGGAGTGTTTCAACGCATACGTGCAGCACCTAGCGCTGCAGGGAGCTGCGCTTGCTTAGGGGTATCGAGTTGGTATGATAAGGTGAGGAATGATGATAACCTGTCAATACTTCATTCCTCACCGGGTCCCCCGCAACGTCTCATGACCCTGTGCTGCACTGTGCCATGGAGCTGCGCTGTTCTGTACATCTCACTTAACACTGTTTTGCCCCCGTCATGGTCTTGCTGAATCTCAAATCCAGGCAGTGCCTGGCTCAGCAGTAAATATCCCCTTTGAGCAGATTTACTCTCCTATCGATCTGTTTTTTTCATTCGTGTAGATTATCTGGAGTTGTGAATAAGGAATGGCTCTGCTGTCCTCTCCCAAGGCTGGAGAGAAATATGGCTTCAGACTAGGGCATTCCTGACCGCCGCTTTCCAGGGCTGCAGCTGGGGGTCTCAGTGACACTGGATTTGAGTTCTGGTGGAACGAATTGAATCGGAAATGCCCCTGGGAGTCAGAAAAGGTGCAGTGTCTAGGGGGAAGGGAATGGGGCCGGGGGGCCAAGGTATGACTGGACAGGGCTTGGAGCAATGGAGGGACAGAACTGGCTGGGGAAATGGTTGTTCCATCCCATGTGAGTTTTTGAGATTTTGAAATATTTCCCCATTCTGAATCACGATGAAACATCAAAATCTCAGCATTTTCAGGCACTGGTACTCTGAAATAAACTGCATTGGGTCAGTCAGATCATTTGGTCTTGATAATGTCGAATTGTTTTGTTCTGATTTCGACCTTCAAAATGTTTTCTAAACTTTTAAAAAAGTATTAATTCCCTAACATTTCCAACCAAAAGTGAAACGTTTTACTTAAAAAAAGGTCAAAATGTTTCAACCGTTTCAGAATGTTTCCTTTTTTAAAAAAACATTTTTGAATTGATAAGTTTATGGAGGGCACGATATGAGACTGCCTACGTTGGGATGTAGCCGATCTGTGACTGCAAGCAGCAAATATCTCCAATGGCTGGAGATGAGACACTGTGTGGGGAGCGCTCTGAGTTACTACAGAGGATTCTTTCCCAGGTGTCTGGCTGGTGGGTCTCGCCTACATGTCAGGTTCTCACTGATCACCGTTTTTGGGGTCGGGACGGAATTTTCCCCCCAGGTCAGATTGGCAGAGACCCTGATGGTTTTTTGCCTTCCTCTGCAGCAAGGGGGTTGGGTCACTTGCTGATTTAAACTAGTGTAAATGGTGAGTTCTCTGGAACTTGACGTCTTTAAACCATGATTTGAGGATTCAGGAACTCAGCCAGAGGCTGGGGGTCTATTACTGGAGCGGGTGGGTGAGGTTCTGTGGCCTGCGATGTGCGGGAGATCAGACGAGGTGATCGTGATGGTCCCGTCTGACCTTAAAGTCTAGAAGTCTATTTGTCAAAGCCGATCCTTTCCCATGAACGGTTTCAACCCCTCGGCATCCCCCAACGAAAAGCTGTATAGTCTGAAAATTCCTGACCCGCTCTAGGAGAAATTCTCCCCGCCACTGCTAAAGCCCCGGGCAGAATTCCCCCAGGTGGAGGCACTGCATATGCCAACCAGAAGCGGCCCTACGTTGCCAGCTGCCATTGTAAGCCTTGGCACACAGGGCAAGCGAGCGTGGGAGGGGTATCTCCAGAGTCCCATAGGCAGCTCTTGGGGGACTACTGCAACTTAGAGCAACCCCTGGCTATTCTAATTGATGCCGCCCCCGGAGAAACCCAGACGAGGGGGAGGGGGAGCGGCACAATGGTGCTTTGAAGCACTCTCTGCCCCTTTTGTGCTGTACCTCTGGGAGTCTCAGGTCAAGTATCTCATCAAATGCTGCAGGATTCCCCTCTGCTGCCTGGAGCCAGAGGTTTTAAGGCTGGAAGGGACCGTTCTGATCATCTGTTCTGACCGGCTGCAGAACAGCAGCTGGAGAATTTCAGGTGGCAGTGACAGTGGTTACACCGGTGATCCCCAGTCAGGATGCGGCCCCGCTGTGCTAAACACTGCGCAGACAGATAGCACAGAAGACAGTCCTTGCCCAGGAGAGCTTGCTGGCCAGGGGTCCAGAAAGGTTGAGCTGGAAGGGACCTCAAGAGATCATCTAATTGCTCCCCCCGCACGCAGGATGAAGTATATGATCAGACAAATGGGGAAGGGGTGAATGGGAAGAAGTGGTAACAAAGTGAACCGAGTTTAGCAGAAAAACAGACGTCTCCTTGTTACTTTATATATAAACCTAAACCAGCCCTGCACAACCTCAATTATCTGAGCCTAATTCCCTCTTATCTGACACAGGGTCGTGCCTGCCCACGTCTGTGAATTGCATTGAACGTTCCCTCAATTGTCCAACACCTCCGTTATCCAGAGTTGTCCACCGGGGCATCTGAGCAATCAAAGCAGTGCTGCGTTCATGTACAGTTGAGCCCCTGCACAGAGCTACCCTGCCAGCATGAAAACAAACAACTGCGCAGATTTGCCAACGAATGGTTATCACAGTGATCCTGCAGGAAGGGTCTTCCTAGAAGTCTCTGGCTGGCCGCTGCGTGGATAAATGCTGCCCATAACCAGATAGACGCATAATCTATTCTGACACCGCTAGTCCAGTGCTTGAGTATGTATGCTCTTGCAACTGACAGTCCTGTCCCCATAAATGCTCTGTGACAACCTGTTTGGCAGAACTTCTCCTAAATCACAAACACCAACTTCTGGATGAAATACACCTAAATGCTCCATCAGATTTTGTGCACCCACAATGTCCTTTGGCCAGAACCTTGCAGTTTTCTCCTACATTTCCTCAAACCCTCTCTGAAAAATCCCCAACCTGTCTACCCCCTCCCCCAAGCCACATTAGAAATTCCTTCAGACCTTCTTGGAGTGTTACTCATTCCGCCTACCAAAGTACTCCACGAAAGCGCATTCAGTTCACATCTCCCCCAAACTGCCTTCTAATAATGCAGCTTCCATACTCAGCCATTATTGGAAGTGAAGGCATAGGGTATTTTTATAATGTTCAGATTACAACCCCTTTACTCATATTGGGGAGCACTTACTAAAGTGATTTGCATCTATCTATCTATCTATCTATCTATCTATCTATCCCCATGTGTCCCTAGCTAGCAAGATCGCCCTATATTTCCCCCTCCATCTATCTATCTGGTTATCCCCGTATGTCCCTATCTAGCTAGCTAGTATGAAAAATATTATGGAAATATAATATTAATTATTTTACTGATCTAAATCTCCGTGTCCTGTTCTCTCACTGTTTGTGGTAAATAATAACATAATATTCTGGATTTCTTTGGGCAGGGGCGGTAATATGGAGTAGCATCAATATTTCATAATCAGATTTCAAAGCACGTTACCAAGTGGGTATGTAGCCTTATGCTTGACATGAGGATTAATTCAGGGAAGTCCGAAGGCCTGTGTTTTGCAGGAGGCCAGACTAGATGATCTGGCTTCAGAATCTGAGTTATTCCCATTTTACTGATGAGATGACTGAGGCTGAGAGAGGGGAAGTGACCAGGCCAAGGTGCCACAGTGAGTCAGGGCATGGCCAGGACTGCATTCCACGTTTCTTGAATCCTAGTCCCTTCTTCATTTTTTCTTGTATTCCAGCAGTAAGCAGAGGCTTCAGCTGAGACTGGGGCCCCCTCGCGGTAGGGGCTGTACGTAAACCTCTTGAGAAACAATCTCTGCCCTGCGGAGCTTGCAGTCTAAAAAGACCAGGCGGGTGCAGGGTGGGAGAAAGGAAGTGCTACTAACCCCATGTTACCAATGGAAATGTCAGTAATAACATTTTCAAAAGCCTTGAAATGACCGAGGCGCCTAGGTGCCATTTTCAAAAATGAGCTGAAGTCACATTGAAAGTCAATGGGACTTAGCCTCCTGGGGGCCAGATTTTTAAATGTACTTAGGTGCCTAAAGATGCAGATAGTCTCTTAGTGGCGTATTCAACCCCCTCACCCCCTGAAGCACCTAACTCCCCTTGAAATCTTTTGCAAATGGGACTTAGGCTCCTAAGTCACTTGGGGTCAAATTTTCAAGAGCACCCAAGTGATTTGCCCAGGGTCCCAGAGGAATCTTTGGCCAAGTCCCCAAACAGAATCCATATCTCCTGAATCCCCGTCCAGTGCACAGAACGCACGAATACCCTGCCCCCTTCCTAGTCAGAAGCTTTGCCACAGGAAATACCGATTTGACAAGTTCATGAGCGCACATCAAGCTCAAATTTCACAGGAACCCGTTGAAGCATTTTGAACAATAAGGTGAGGAATATGGATTCAGTTGAGGGCTTGGCCAGAGATTCCTTTATGCAAGTCACTTAGGAGTTTTTGACAATCTTACTCTAAGTAATTTAAGAGCCTACACCCTATTTTCAAAAGGTTGTAATGGGAGTTAGGTGCCACGGGGCTTTTGAAACCCCACTGGGCATCTGTCTGGCTCTTCACAATATACTTAAAAGTCAAAACACCCCCCATTCTCTGCCTGTGGCAGACAACTGTTTAGTCTCTGGAGGGCCACTGTAGGGAGACTTGACATAATTTGATTTTTATTTACCTTTTGATGTAGATGGATAATATCAATGTTTCTTTTAAGCACTTATCTTTATTTTTATCACTTTACATTTTCCCAGTTGCAGGAACTTATGGGGGATCAGACACTGGGGGCAGAGAGACATGTTAATGGCAGTAGATGTTAAGATTCCAAAAGCTGACGCTTTATGACCATTAAAATGTAAATTGTGAACAAAGTAAATATCCTTAAATCAAAGCGGGATCCGTTCTCAAGCCGCATTTTTCTTTACTTTGTAAATTGCGATGATTATCGCGGGAAATATTTTGTCCTGGGTTTGTGTGTGTAGGGTGAAATTGACATTTACTGATAACCATCTAATCCTTCCAAGCCTAAATACAGACTATTGGGTTGAAATGCAGGCCTAACTGGGCTGGGCTTAGTGGCCTGTGATATACAGGAGGTCAGACCAGATGATCTGATGGATCCTTCTGGCCTTCTCCCACATGGAAATTCTGAATTTTGACTGGCGCTGCTGCCTAGATCTGTCCCTCCCCCTCTGCACCCGGTGTAAAGAAACCCAGCAAATGCCACGGGGCGGTTTCGGGGGGGGGGGGGGGGGGCGCGGGGGAATGCAGCGTGTGTAGTGAAGGAGGAGAATTAGGCTGTGTGTGAGTGCATGAAATCCTGTGGGCGGGCTTGTGGTGTAACAGATCTTCAGGGCATTTCTCATTTCATTTTGAGAGCGTGCTCAGATAATGGACAGGCAATAAATACAGCTGCCTGCCCTTCCGAGGCTGCCTGCTGATAGCAGTGCAATAAAAATAAAGCCTTGTAATTAAGTAATCAGAGGAGGCTGGGAAGGCAGAGTTATCAGGGGACAAGTGACTGTGGGGGGCGGCCTATTGCAGAGGGAAATCCGGGGATATTCCACAGGCTCTGAGGGTCTCTTATCACGACGGGGCCTCTCCCGGTGTCTCTGTGCCAGGGCCTTGCTGGGCTGCGGTAGAGACAGCCCTGCTGTCTGCGGTGCAGGAGGCAGGCTCTTTAGTGGGGTTGGCCGGCTGCTCCAGAGCAAAGCTTCTCTCCGCTCGCTCGCGGCTGTGAATGAAGAGCGCTATCGGGGGATTGGGATTGTTGGAAGGTTGCAGCTATTGCGCCGAATGGTGGATTAAGGGCCCCATTGTGTCTGTGCAGCACTGGCCTGCGCTGGGAACGGTGCAGGGCTGTGCCACCCCAGGGAGAGCTCTGGGAGGCGTTGTGCCCTTAGGCTGCCCGATGGGCCATGCAATCACCCTCCCTCCTCCCTGCCCCCTTTGGGATAGCTGGCACCGCCAGTTGGCAGGCCCCACACTCAGGAGAGCAGAGGAATTGTGATTACCTATTTACCCTTCCTCTGATTTACCCCTGCCTCTGAACTACCCCTAACTAACTGCCCCGCCGCCCATTTCAAGCCAGATCCTGCTTCCACTGATTCAATGAGGGCTCCTGGAGGGGAGTTTAAAGTTCAACCTTCAGTTACTTTGATTTCCCAAGCAGCCCCCTTTTCCCAGCATTGTTTACAGGCTGGTTACTGAGCTGGGCAAAGCCAGAAACTGGGTTCTTTCGGGATCCAGGTGATGTTTTCTTTCCGTTCCAGGTCCAGTGGATTCCCTCCTTGCTGAGCTTCTCTCCGTTCCATGCATTGAACAGACCCAAAAACGTGGGGGCAAAAATTGTGTGTGTGTGTGTGTGTGTGTGTGTGTGTGTGTGAGAGAGAGAGAGAGAGAGAGAGAGAGAGAGAGAGAGAGAGAGAAAGAGAGAATTCACCGGAATTGTGTGGCCGGGTGAAACGGCCATTTGTGTCTGCATCATAAATGTGAGGCAAGGACAAATCAGTCTCCCTTGCCAGTTTCACCAGCCGTGTAAATTTTGGGGTACTCTCATAACAGGTTTGTCTTTCCCCGCCCTTGCAAAAGAAAAGTCCTGGATGATGCCTAAGAGTGTGGTTCTCAAGGGCTCCTTTAGCTTGCTGCACTGAGCCTGGTCGGGGGGATCTCTAGACCAGTCACAGTTTGGGGGTGTCAGTCACTCATGATGCTCTGAGCATAATGGGCCAAATCCTGAGCATCCACATCCCCCCGCCAGATGCTAAGGGGAGCTGTGGGTGCTCAGCACTCTTTAGGATTTGACCTGGCATTTTCTGTCACGGCCTGTCTGTCTTGGAGGTATTTGAACTGATGAATGGGGCAAATTACCCCATTTCACCCCGGTGCAGGGCTTCTACCCACAGGGTTTGCACTGCTGCAAATATGCCCACATTACACAGGGCCTAACACTCTTCCCTGGGTTACGCCCTTCTGTCCTTCAGCACAAGGACGCTTCTGCCTTAGGAAGCAAATTATCCTTCCTTTCGGTAGAACCTGGAGGCCTCGGCTGAGATCAGAGCCCTCTTGTGTTGGGTGCTGGACGGACACATAGTGAGAGACAGTCTGCACCCTGAAGAGCTTATGCTCTAAACTGAAGAGACAGACAAAGTGGAAACTGAGGCCCAGAGAGGGGAGGTGACAGAACCAAGGACATCCAGCAGGCCAGTGACCGAGCTGGGAATAGAACCAACATCTCCCGACTCCATCCCATCCCCTGTAGCCCCCTGAGCAGTGGAACTCCCTTTTGTCAGCGCAGCTCTGACATCTGACGTCCCGGGGGTCTACACTGCCACCTTCTGCTCACGCACCAGCCTCTCTCTCCAGGCGCCCTTTCAAACTCCCCTGGGGTTCGAATCGCTTATTTGGCACACACAGGCCGTGTGGAGCCGGGCTGCGTCCAAGGGGGTGTTTTACAAGTGCTCGGAGCTGAAGGCGACAGAGATGACGAGCCGGAGTTGGCCGGGGAGTTTTGCTGCATTATGAAAGCCCATTGAGTCTCAGAACTGAAACAGGTGGGAATCAATGAGGTTACAGAGGGATTTCTGTAGAAATGGCAGCTCCTGGCTAGTGAGGGGCTCATGTATTTATAGACGGATGCTGTCTGTCAGAGTCCATCCATATGTTCACCAGTCCCGGTGCTGATACCCCAGTGCTAAAGGGAGTGAGGGGAGACAGAGCAAATGTATTGGTCATGAGCCTAATCTCCATGGATAGGGGAGGAGACCCTGCTAAACAGCCCTGTGTCCCCCGTGCTGGTGGAATAATTGCCGACTGCACCTGGTTTCCACTGTGGGAAGCAATGGGGGAAGCGTTTGTTGCAGAAAAATAGCAAGCATCTCCGAGCAGTGGAGCGAAACGATGGCGGAAAAACAGAGGGATCTGGGCTCAAGGCGGGTGGCAGTATTGTTAGGCCCAATGCAGAGATGGGTGAGATGCACCCAGTCACCAGTCCTCTCCCCAACTGAGCTAGCCCTGATTTCAGCCTCATGCCCTGTTCCAGAAGTGAACTGGTCCAGCTCTGAGCCACCCGGGGCCCCAGTGGGGTATGAAAATCAGAGTAGGGAGAACTGGTCCGATCCCTGGTCTGAACCTGAGCCCTGCCCCTGAACAACGGTGAGCCAGATGGAGCCCCAGTCACATCTATGCAGATTCTGGGCTCCCTACGGGCCTAGCTGGCTGGCGTTCTGTGGCCTGTGGCATGCAGGAGGTCAGAATGAGTGAGCTAATGATCCCTTCTGGCCTTACAACCCCTGAGTTCTCCTGTTGGTTTGTCAGTCCTGGAAGGTAACACCAAGGGCTGGTTTTGTATAAGCTGTAAACCCTGCCCGATGGCCTAGCTGGCTTGGGCCTCAGGCCCCAGGTGCAAAGCAGCCACCACTTCCCTTGCTTCAAGGGGGAGCACTAAACTAGGGCAGCCCAAAAAGGAATAGGCCCTGCTTGCTTAGGGCCCAGCCAGAGCGCTTGTCCCAGACGCTGCTTTAACACCTCCTCTCCCTGTGAAAGGGGGGAAATGTGAGCTGAGGTGGTGATAGAAACATCTCCTGCTCTTTCTGCAGGACCTTGGGGATCCAAGGAGTCAGGATCTACACCAGTGGGCACGAAGCTTTAGGAATCTCATCTCTATTCCTCAAAACACTTAAGCATGTGCTTCGCTGAATCAGGGCCTTAGTGGATCTGACTCCAGGAGTCTCATCAGGATTCAAGTCAAAGCTTGCCCACCTTTTCCTGTTTGAGGATAGATTACCTGGGCAAGCCGCATAGCCAGGGAGCACGATTTCATCCGTCTGTGAAATGATTCGGTGATACTTGCACAAATAACATTGTACAGGCTTTCAGGAGAGCTGACTGTACCAATGGCCGCTGGGTAAAACATGACAAAATACAGATGGGAAATGTATTCCCATGTCACCTTGACAGATTAAAATGTATGGGGATAGGTAGGACATCTGGTGGTTGGGATCCAAGCGATGTTTCCGCAATTAGAGGGATTTGGGCAGGTTGGTAAGTTTCAGAGTCTCTGGGAGGTAAATCTGAGCCGGTGGAGACTCTTCCCATGTTCCATACAACTGCAGGGAAAGCAGGTGGGCTTCAGGGAATTAGCAACACACGCAGCAGGACATGGCTGCAAGTGGCTGATTTGTATTCACTTGGCGATAGGGCGTCCCTCTCGTCTCTGAATCTGAGTGCATCGAAATATTGCCTCGGAAAGTGGACTCTGTTGAGGCATGTGTGTTTGGAGTGGGGGTGGGTTCTTTGTCTGTTGGTCACTCTTTCTTTCACCTTCACGTTTCTATTTTCTCTCATTCATGCCTCTTTTTCCCTCTTTCATTTTCTCTTTTTTCTTTTCTCACTTTCTCTCTTTCCATCTCTATTAATGCACCTCCTCTCTTTCCCGAATCCTGTTCTCCCTCACAACCACACCGGTTCCCTCTCGCTCCCCAGCGGCTCGCCCCAGGAAACACCCCTGCATCAGCACTTCCCCCCCCATTCCGCTATTCACGAACCCAGGCTTGACTGTCCCCTTGAATTCAAGGGAGCAAACAGGGGACAAGATGCTCCCACTAACATACAAAAGGGCCAGGTCCTGATCTCGCTGACCCTGGTTTTATACCACCAGTGTAACTGCATTGGCTTCAGTGGGTTTACTTCTGATTTACACTAGTATCAATGAGATCGGAACGAGGCTCCCAGAGAGGCATCTGAATAGGGGTGGGGGTGGGGAATCCACCTAGAGAAATGCCAGAAGCATCTGGCATCTCTACAAAGCTTTGCATCATCAGTGACAAGACCCCTTGACTTCAATCAGACGGTTGACATCTAATCTATCTGTCTATCCTGTGTTCATCACTGGGGTTCAGTGTGCTGCTGGTCCGGCTACTTGCTTAGCAACGCACTATAAGAAGAATTTCGCTATCACAAAGTTCTGTGGAGGCAAAATTTCATGGATTTTTGTTAAGTATCGGGGTAGCCATGTTAGTCTGTATCCACAGAAACAACAAGGAGTCTAGTGGCACCTTAAAGACTGACAGATTTATTTGGGCATAAGCTTTCGTGGGTAAAAAACCCACTTCTTCAGATGCATGGAGTGAAAATTACAGATGCAGGCATACAGATACTGGCACATAAAGAGAACTCGCTTCTCTTCATATGTCGGTATATTTATCTAATCCTGATGGCGGCCTCTGAGTCCTATTGTAATAATAATAACAGTTCATGGATCAGCCTCTATGGGGGGATAATGATCCTGACTGTCTTTGCGAGCTACTGATGAAATGGTGATGAGCTGGTCATGGGGAGCCGACATAGAACAGAAAGAGCTGGCTATTCTGCTGATGGTTATTTCCTATTTGGAGATAATCATATCCTGAAATCAGAGGTCAAATCTGATTACTGCCAATCTAGGGGAAATTACCTTGCCACTAGCCCATGCTCTGACTGCCAGCCCCTAATTTTCTAGGAGGAGCTCATATCCAACTGCACCTACTTTCAGCATGTCCAAATCATAGACTGGATGCTTGAAGTGTAGATGGATTGAGGGGACTTTTCCCAGGGACTGCACTGGGAAGCAGAGCTGAAGAACTCCCGTTAGGGAATGAATTATTTTTTCAAGTACCCTCTTTTTCCTCTAGCTCTTTAAATATATATAAATATCTATCTATCTATCTATCTATATATATATATAGAGAGAGAGACAGTGCTTGACTGGCACTAGCATGATTGCGTACACCGGTGCATAAGCAATAGAGTTAAGATGACTGTTTAGGTTCACCATGATGGAATCATGAAATAAATACGACTGTCGTATTCGACGCAGGCTTTAGAATACATTTTGACCCCAAGGTTTAGTACTGTGTAATTGGCCAGCTGTATTATCATATTTTCACTTGTCTTCCTTGAAGCATGTCTTTATTATTTATTTCTGTATTGCAGAGCAGGGATCAGGGCCCCATTGTGCTGGATGCTATTAAAAAACCCCTATAATGACAAGATGGTCTCTCCACTGAAGAGTTTCATCTCCCATGATGTACCACGCAGCTCAATCAGAGGGAAGACCGCATTGCTTCATGGGAGAGGTAGTCCAGCCAGGCAGCCTGTCCCACAGTGCAGAATGGGGGCTTCAGGGTACCTGAACTACAATTCCCATGAGGCAATGAAGCACCATAGGGAAATACAGTTTCATGTTGAATGGACTCAAAACGATCAGTTCAACAAACTGAAAGGGCTCCGTATTATCCCCCCTGTTTTACAGGCAGAGAAACTGTCACACAAAGAGGCCCTAGGCATGTGCTTAACTTTCCTCACGTGAGTAAGTCCCACTGATTTCAGTGTCAGTGCTCAGGTGAGTAAGTGGAACATTTGCTTATGTGCCGGCAGAATCAGGGGCTAAGTGGCTTGCTCTACGTCACACAATGGGCCTGTAGCAGAGGCGGGCCCTACAGAGGAAGAATGGGTCTAGTGGTTAGGGCATCGGCCTAAGACTTGGCTTCACTTCCTTAGTCTCTGCGTGGCCTTGGGTAAGTCACTTGGTGTCTATCTGTCCAATGGAGATAACAGCCCTGCCCTGCCTCCCAGGGATGTTGTGAGGATAGATACATCGCAGATTGTGAGGTGCTCATATTCCATGGCAAAGGGGGCCCTGTAAGTACAGGAGATAGAACCCAGGAGTCCTGAGCAGAGCTCTGTGAACCCTTCCAAGTGCCATGCAGAGCCAGCTTACGAATGTTTTTTGTCAGAACAGCTTTGTGTGGGTTCCCAGGCTCTGAAGTGTAACAACATAAAAAGGTCGGGGTTTGATCTTCCCAGCTGGATCTCGCTGTGCCCCACAAGCCAGCTCTGGGGTGGTGACATCAGGAGTGGAAGTACTGGCCATGCTGGACTGAGCCCTGCGATGCGTCCCATGGGACCACGGTTGGTACTCAAAGGGCCTCGGTGATGGGAAGACTCAGCAAGATCTCAGCTATCCAGAGAGAGACCCCAAAATCCCTATCCAGATTCCCTGAACATTATGGGCACAGACCCTGAGTGGCCTATCAATGGCTTGCAAACAGATCAGACTCCAGCCAGAGCTGATTTCAAGTGTATCTGAGCTTCAACGCAGGTGCTGTTCGCACCACTCATCCCAACGCCCGATCCTCTTCTGTAACCACTGTGCAAGGCTGCTTGGCACTGCTTTACCATGTGTCCCAGAACCATTCGAGCTGCAGTGACTTTCAGTCCCAGGAGAACTCATAAGTAATTGCCAGGAAGGAAGGCAGCAGGAGGCTGTGGCCTTACACAGCCGGATTGGGGAGCCTGTCTCCTCCGTGAAAGTAGCTATCCCAAGGTCTCTCATGACCAGGTCATCTAATAACATGTGGCTTTAAAACGCCGGTACCTCCATTCAGTTCTCCCCTGATGCTTTCAGCACTGCAACCCTGTGGACAGCTCCCACTACACAGATATAGGGCCAGCTCTGCCCTTCCCAGCCCAGCTGCGAGGGCAGGAAAGTCCTAGCATGTGGCATTTCAGGTGATGCTGTCAAGACACAAGCCCACAATGAAGTGACTTTTGCACTTGTGGAAAGATGCCAATGTCTGGTGTTCTCATTTAAAATTCCCCAGAACATTACAGCATCGTGTCTCTAGACCCAACAGTGATGGGGTGGCATGAGAAGTTAGATCAGTGGTTCTCAACCGTTTCAGACTACTGTACCCCTTTCAGGAGTCTGATTTGTCTTTCATGCCCCCCAATTTCCAGCTCACTTAAAAATGACTTGCTTACAAAACCAGACGTAAACATGCGCACTATTCATGACAAATTGCTGACTCGCTCATTTTTACCATGTAATTATGAAATAAATCGATTGTAATATAAATATCATACTTACATTTCAGTGCAGAGTATATCGAGCAGTATAAACAAGTCATTGTCTGCATGACATTTTAGTGTGTATTGATTTCACCAGTGCTTTTTATGTAGCTTGTTGTAAAACTAGGCAAATATCTGGACAAGTTGATGTACCCCCCGGAAGACCTCTGCATAGCCCCCGGGGTACATGTACCCCTTTTTGAGAACCACTGGGTTAGGTAGATTAGATGATATAGGGATCGATGGATGTGGGGAGACAGAGAGAGAGAGGTGCCTATGCTAAATGGTTATAAGGGGACATCCCTGGGAATGTCTACACTGCAGCTAGGAGTACCCTGGGTAGACAGGCATGAGCTAGCAGGGCTCAAGCTAGCGTGGACATTGCGGCAAGGCCAGAGGCTCAGACTAGCCACCTGAGCTCAGAGCCGTGTAGACACCCAGTGAGGGAGCTGGGCCTGCTCTAAGGATTGCACGGCTGACCCCTGGGGATTGTCCTAACGGGGCTTGCGTCCGTCCCAAGGAATCACAAAGGGTTTCAGCCGAGTTTTGTAAAAGAGGTGAGGTGCCTCCATTTTTCACTGCGTGATTTGTGATGCCTTAAAGGGGCCTTGATTAGCAGAGAGTGCGGAGCACCTGACCTCTGAGAATCACATTGATTATTTGCTATGTCAGAACTCTCCATTTCTGGAGACTTCTTTGGCAACAGAAAGAATCACTGAACGTCAAAGGCAAAGCAAAGATGCCCCGTTCGCAGATTTGATTTGATTATTAAGGAGAACAATATATCCTGTGAGCACGAAGCACTCAGATAGGGCTTTTCAGCCAAGAATCCCAAAGCATTTTACAAAAAGTGGCTAAGTATTATTATCCCCATTGTATAGATGGGGACACTGAGGCACAGAGCAAGGCACTGACTTGTTCAAGATCACTCCTGGCAGAGCCAGGACTAGAACTCAGGGCTGGGATCTGGAAAACTAGATGCCCAAAGTTTACAGCCCTAAATCTCAATTTAGGCACCTGAATAAGCACCCACCAGTAGGAGATGCTGGGCTTGCTGCTCTTTTGAAAATCAGGCCACAGAATTCCTGGATCTAATCACTGGAGAGCGCTGCCTAGATCTGCATGTACAGATCAGGCTGACTCCCCGTTGTCCAGACAAGGCGAGGCCCTTCGGCTCTGCTTCCTGGGTCCTGCTGGAGTTGTGGGTAGGAAAGACAAGTGTGATATTGCTCCCCAGAAGACAAGAGCTTGACTTTCAAACCAGGAAAAGTCCGATCTGAGCTTAACGCAGTGGTGGATGCAGAATGTCACAACCTGCATAGATGCCCAGGCTGAGCCTCTCATCGGCCTGATTGAATCGGGGCATCCTGGATCCAAAGGTATTTATGTCTCTCCTCCTCGGCGGGAATGTTAGCCAAGACCCAGGTTTCTCATTCCGGCTGAGGGCACTGCTGGTTATTTTTGGAGGGGGAAAAAAAAGCCTGGAATTTGATGGTGGAGGAAGGAGACAGGGACACGTGAAGGTGAAAGAGCAGGAGAGAAAAGAGGGGAGGAGCGAGAGGGTGATAAACCAGAAGTGGTGTTCTTCTCTCACGGGCTTTTCCTCTCCCATGGAAACCAGATGCCGGGGAGGAGGGTGGGGCTGCAGGGAGACCCTGGGCGCTCGTTTTGGCCTGGGAACCGTTGCCCTGTGGGTGAGGAGTGCTGAGCAGTGATCGGCAATTCCAAGCCTGTTCATGGATTAGCTCATAGCCAGCTGTGTGGCCTGCGTAGAATCGCCTACACATACACGTGTGCCTTTTTCACCCCTGCCCCAGCGTCGGCTATTCAAAAGCTCTTCCACCCGCCAGCATGGTCCAGCCGTTAACAGTCCATACTGGGCTCGGTGAATAATGGCTCTTGCTTGAATAGCGCCTCGCCTCTCTAAGTGCTTCCAAACTAGGAGGGGGACTGAGCCGGCTGTTGTGCAGTGGGGAAGGCAGTGGGCTGGGATTCAGGAGCGCTGGTGTCCTGCCCCTGTTGTGTGACATGGGCAAGTTACTGCTCCAGGCTCCTGTCTCTCTGCCTTGCACGTACTGAGTGTCAGCTGTGTGGCGCGAGGCCTGTGTATATACAGCGTGCAGCGCAGTGCACCCCAACCCCAGCTGAGGCTGCTAGGTGCTGCTGCAATACATACAACAGCAACAGCCGAGCTGTAGCCACTTCTGGGGTGGGGCCTGGCCACTGCTGAACAGCGCACGACGACCCCAGCTGACAGTGTAGGACAGGGAAGGAAGGGCTGCGTATCTCATGGAAACCACAGGGCGAATGTGGCCAGGTGGAAAGAAACCGCCAGGGCTGGGATTTGACCGAGCCGCTGGTTGGGGGGCACAGAAACATGCAATAGGGGTCCTGGGGCTGATGGGACCGAAAGGAGTGGGGGAGAAGGGGTTCCACTCCCATCCATCCCATCCTGAGCAGCGCTCCACTAGATGCAGGAGGGTAGACTCAGACGATTCACGGGGGAAAGGAGGAATATCCGGGATGGGGGCCTTGCTTGGGGCACCTAAAGCCGACCCCACTGGGCCTTTAGCAACCCCCCCCCCCACACACACACACTGGCAGAAGACTTGCCATGGGAACTTCAGTGACCTCACACTCCCCAAAGAGACAGCCCCTCCCTCAGCACAGATCCCTGGTGCCCTGCCGAGGCACCGAGTGAGCGCTGGATCCGAGGGAGGGACGCCCCCGTCTGAGTCTTTAGCTCCACCTGGGGGAGGGTCTGAATCAAAGTAGAGCAGGTGTGGCCCCATGGGACCCATGCACTAAAGAGTGGAGCCATGGTGCGTCCATGGCTGATACAGTCACGTCAGAGCCTACAAGGAAGGGGTGTGTGTCTCTGTGGGTTTACAATCAGCTGTGTGTGTCTCTGTGGGTTTACAATCAGCTGACAGAGAAGGGATGGGCTGTGAGGCGCTTGGCATTGCAGCCCAAGGGGCAAATGGTCCTCCATGCAATTCCCAGAGGGTCTGGAGGATCAGATGCAGCGAGGTCTCTTGGCCCTTTAATCCCTTTGCCCTGGGGATCAAACCAGGGAGCTCCTGGAGTTGTCACTCAATAGCATGCATCTATAGACCCCAGTGGACCTGCTCATATGTATTTCGCCCATTCACTGTAGCAGCATGGAGTTTAGGGGTGCCCTGCAGAACTCCTGGCTTTGCTTGGGCTCAATACTGGCTCAGAAATGTCTTGTAAATGTCTTGTACCAGGGGGTTGCCTGGTAAGTGAACTCCAAACAGATGCTGTTAGAGATCAAAGGTTTCAGGGAGCATGTCTAGTGGTTAGAGTTAAGCCTCCTTCAGTCTAGTCGCTCTTGGCCACTGCCTCGCTCTGTGACCTTGGTTGAGTCACTTAACCTTTCTGTGCCTCAGTTTCCCCATCTGTAAAATGTTTGTTTGAGGGCATTTATCCGGCAGACCACACCAGTATGCTTTTCCACTTGGACAGCAAATGACTGGGGACCATCAGATTGCACCTGAGCCCCTGAGATTTAGGGGTGGGGCAGGGGATGCTTCCCCTCTCTCTATCGTAGCCCTGGAACTGCAGTGAATTGCTCTGAGAAGATGGCTAGCTCCAAGCCCCAGTGAGAGGCTGCCATCACCCAGATAAGCTTCCTCTACGTCTTCCTGAAGCTGACATGGTTGGATGTGCTGCTCCCCCATGAGTGATTAGCTCATTAGCGTAACTGCTTTCCCCAGCAGTAGGCGAAATTTTGGAAGCAGGTTGGGTGCCGCGTTACAGCTGGGCCATTTCACCGGCAATTAATCTTCATCAGAGCAGCCTGGCCCAGATTGCCACTGCCTCCCCAGACATGAGCGCCTCTTGCCCATCTTCCCAGCCCGGCTAAGGGGAGACGGCTTCAGGACGGGGCTTGGAAGGGAGCAGAAGTGCCGCGGCTGTGTGCGAGAGGTGGATGTGAACTGGGGCCTGGGGTTCACCCGGTCTGTTCATTTACAGTCATTTTCAGCAGTCCTGGAATCAAAGCGTGAGGCATGAGTCAATGCACAGGCCACCGGCGGTTTCAGAGGCGCCTGTGTCCTCCATCCAAGTGCTGTTGTCTCCTGTGAATGTGGGTCTTTGGAGGGTGCTAGTGTGTGCGAGGAGAGAGGGAGGGGATGAGCTAGACCCTGGTGTTTGGAGCTGAATGCGTGGCTGGTTCGCAGGAGGCTTGTGGCTTGTAGAACCATAGGGCTGGAAGGGACCTCAAGAGGGCATCTAATCCATCCCGCAGCTGTGGACTCAGTTCCCATCTCTGCTGTCGACTCAACTGGCCGATCACGTAGGGCGAGATTTTTTCAGAGCCACGCAGCCAGCGTGCTGAGCTGCTGAAAAAATCCAGCCATTAAATTCTCACCTCGCGTTGCGTCAGAACCTCTGAATTTTCAGCTACCTGCTGGGGCTTCCCCTCTCCAGCTTCACTTTCCAGGCTCAAGGAGCATCCCAGGCATGAGTTAATATCTGATGATCAAATAAACTAGATAAAAGCTTTTCTTGAGACGAGAATCACTCACAAGAGAGATACAGGAGCAGGAAACTTTTCATTCTGGCTTGTCGAGTTAGAACCAGCTAGGCTGGATTCCGTCTGCCTCCATCCGCCCAACAAAGCAGTTACGGGCTAAGGTCAGATTTTCTTGGCTCCGACCACAAGAGGAAGGGTGGCCTTCCATATGACCCCAGTGCTAAGTGGTGTGGTTAAGCTGATTTACACCAGCTGTGGATCTGGCCCACTCCAGTTCATGCCTCCACATGTAGGGCTCCAGCTATGGTACAGGGCACCTCAGCAGAGCTGTGATCAGAGGCGCTTTGCCCACCGGGGTGTGGGGCAGTGGCCCCCATGCATGGTGGGAGCCATTAAGGAAATTTCCCCAAAAGGTGGTATGCACCCCAGTGATTCCCCTTAAGAGGCGGAGCTCCAGGCTTCTTCAGGGCCCCTGGGCCACAAGGCAGCACGTGCAGCATGGGCTAGTGGGTAGGGCGCAGGGCTGGCAGCTAGGAGAGCTGTGCTCTAGTCCGGAGTCTCTGCCACTTACGTGTTGCATGACCTTGGTCAAGCACTTTTCCATTCTGTGCCTCCATTTCCCCTCCGGACCTTTGTCTGTTTAGATTGTGGTGGTGTCCAGCTTGGCTTCATGCTGCGTTTTCCCATAGCCGTGCGCTGTCCATGGGCAATAAGAGCCTGTGGAGGTGGGCCCCCCCACACCTTGCCCTCCCCGCCTCCCCCTGGTAGAGTGCCCATGGCAGCCAGCGTCTCTGGGCACAAGGCCCTAGAGCTCCCCCCCCCCCCCCCCCGCTTCGAATGGGCAGGGGCGGCTGGGGGGAGGCAGTGGGCATTGGGGACAGCTTTTTCTGCACAGAGTCGGAGCCGTGTTTCTCAACCCCCCCCCCCAAGCCTCCCCCCACTTCCACATCCAACGAGGTCCTTAAAAGCTTCCGCACAGGCCGCAACAGACGGCTACGTTGCCTGGCAACCGGCAGTACATTAGATCGAGTGAATTAAAATAGCTCTGGATGTTGACCCTTCTCAAACAAAACTTGGAGCAGTTAACGAGCCCCGTAGCTGCCACTTGTCCCTGTGCCCCGTGCATGGCCTGGAGCCACGCTGCCAGGGAGCAGCGTGCCAGGGCCTGCAGGTCAAACCCTGTGGTCCTGACCCAGAACCCACTCCTGGGGTAAATTACACCCCCAGTCTCCATTCTGCCAGGCGCTTTACAACCCCTGGGCAGGACACAAGGGCCTTGAAAGGGGGGAACCAACCCCAGGGGATACCTCCCCCCACCTTGAAACACACCAGCCCCCTACACCAGTCCTGCGCCCAGGCGTGGACTCCCACTGTTACAAAGGGGGAAACTGAGGCACAGAGCAGGGCAGTGACTTGCCCAGGTTCACAAATGGCTTCTGTGGCATTGCTGGGAATAGTGCCCAGTTCTCTGGCGTCCCAGACCGGTGCTTTAACTACTCCGGAAAGACAAGTGGCTCAGTTTGTTACCCATATGTAAAGAGATGACTGTACAAGTTCAGAGCTCTGTGGGGGAACAGACAGAAAGAGGGAGCAGATCCCATTAGCGTAATCTGTTCTTAACTGGCACATGTATGGGGCTAAATTGTGCCCATGAGTACGATTTCCTTGCCAAGGAGAAAAGGCCAAGCAGAGTGTCCTTTGGGTGGGGAATGGAGCTGGAAACGGGGTTAGCACTGGCATCTCCTGCACCTGGAGAAGGGGCACTGGGCCAGTCCCTCTGCCCAGGGGCTCGGGGAGTTGGGCCTGGCCTGCCCAGCTGTGCCGTCTCTGAGATGCAGAGCCCTACTGACCTCTCTAGGCAGGGCCCCAGTGCGCTCAGGGCATGGTATCTGAATGGTTTCGGCCATTTCCTGCCTGGATCTGTTGATCATTGATCACCCTCTCGCAGCGGGGCAGTCCCAGTGTGCCCCAGGGCACCCGAACCAGGACTCCCATTCGTTCTCAACTAGCCTGCCAGGGTGGGCGCCTGGATGCAGGTTCCCTTAGGAAGCAGGGGATACAGCGGCTGGCCAAGGCAGCCTGGAGAAGTCGCTCCCTCCAGGCTCCAGGGGGTGGTTTCCCCTCTTGTGCCGGTGGGTGGAAGGAAATGACTGGAGTGTGGGCTCCTGGCCAGAGCCGTGGGCTCCTAAGGTCTAGCTGAGGTTGGGCTCTGAAGGAGAAGAGCCATTCGCCATGCGGGGAGAGAACTCCACGGCCATTGAAGTCAGCGGGGGTTTAACCGCCCCCTCAGTGGTGGGCGTCTCTCTGCTCATTGGCAAAGTGGGCCACACGTTGGGGCTTGTGCTGGGCTCCTCCCTGCTCCTGGGTGCTCAGGGTGCAGCAACAAGGGTCATTGATGCATCTGCCTGAGTGGGCCAGACGCTCAGCTCGGTGACACTGAGGTGTTCTGGGGCAGCGCCCTCAATTTCCCCACAATGCACTGCTGCAAAGCGGCGGACGCGCAAACCAGACTGACACGCTCTAGGGCCGGAGGGGAGCCTCTTTGTCCCGGCTCTGGAACTCACGCATTGAGATTGCTCAGCGGGTTTCCTTGTCTCTGGCCTCTAACTATGGGGAGGCTGCAGGGGGTTATGGGGTACTCGCTCCCTGTGCTGGGGAGATGTTCCTGCCTTTTTTCTAAGCCATGCTAACTGCACCCCCAAGGCTTTTTGCAGTGGGCACCTGATACGAATAATTAAGTTTTGTACTTAATTTCATAACCTACTTCCCAAGAGACACGCAGTAGCCAGATTTCATCGACAGGCTCTAGGGATATTGGAGGCTGCACGGGTGCCTGGTAATTTGCTATTGGTACCTAATCGTTGTCTCAGCTTGCAGGTAGCTCCCAGCACACCCAGCTCTCGCAAACCTTTTCATTAGCTCAGGAGCGCGGCTGGGGTTTTCCTGCAGTGAGGATGCAAAGTGGCCATCATAGAACCACCTAGACTTGTGCAAAATGCACCCTTTCAGCTTGTGTTTAATGAAATAATCCAGTTCAACAAGATGACCAAGGACTGATGGTGCTTTGCTACCGCCAGGGACTCAAAAGAGATGGCTTGGTTCAGCAGTGCAGAGAGATCTCTTCTCAAGCTGCATGTCTCGGGCGAGGGTGGGGAGGAGGGTGGAATTGTATCAGAGCTCTCGGAGACGGCTGAATCTGGCTTCCCTTGAAGCCAGTGACCAAACTCCTTTTACCAAAGGAAGGATCAAATTAAGATGCGGGGAAGCAGCTCTGAAGCAGGTTGAATGCCACCATTACCAGAGGGGATGACTGACTGGTGTGTAACCACCCCCCTGCTCTGGCTGGCTGTTAGCGCTGAACCCGGGACTTCTGGCTCGAAAAGCGAGAGCCGCTGCTATGTGATCTTAACAACCAGCTCTGTAGCTCTTAGGCAATAGCAGATTCATACAGCTCTATGCACGGTCCAGCCTCCACAGAGAGACAGAAGAGCCGCATTGTAAATCTGGCTACAGTGATAAGCATGTGGGTTGCCTTACTGTGAATTAGATTTGAATCCCAGCTGGGTCAGCTCTTCTTAGATTTTCCAGGGGTAGGTGACTACGGTGCTATTTGAAATGCAGCTCTCCTCTAACAAGGGGCAATATTAAGTGACACCTCCTCTTTCCAGAGTCCTGCTTCCTTGTGTGCGTCAGTCAGATCTGCTGGCTTGAGGAACCAAAATGGGTTGTGGCTACATTTCATTCCTGTTGGCCCTCCTGAGGCATCAGCAGCAGAATTGTTGGCAAAGTTCCAACCAGTTAAACCCTACATGGAATCCTGGTTTAGATATGGGGGTGGCGGCTGCGGAGTTGTGATCCAGGGCAAATAGGAAGACAATGGGGTTGCATAGATGTCACCGATGGCATGGTTTGGCCAGCAGAACCTTGATTACTGGTGATGATGTGCAAGAAAGAAAAGAACCCGGCTTGACTCTCAGATCCCAGGCATTTGCTAGTAAACAGATCAGGTTTGAGCTGGAAATCCTGTTGACACGATGAACCCAGATGCCATTTCTGCAGTCTCTTTGCTGAGTAGGGCCTCACTTTCTAAAGCCGTCCAAGTTGGACCTCGCTGCACTTGGTCCAGGGATGGGATCCCCTGTTGAAGGAGGGTCTTTCACGTGATGCTTTTATTGCTCGATGACATGGGATCTGTGCCCACTTGGCAGTGTCCTTTCATTTGCATCCCCATGGCTCCAGGAACCCTCCTGGATTAGAATCTCCTTCTCTCTCTGTCTTAACGGCAGCTGCCCTGCCTGGCTGCCGGCGTCCGTCCCCGAAGTGCTGAGAAGCAGATTAGAACAGCTCGTCCCCCATTAAGCTGTCAGTATTAATTAGGCAGAGTGGCTTAGTGCTCAGCTGTATATTTTTTCCTTCCTCCTGGTTGGGGAGAGGGAAGCTGGAAATGACTTACCATGAATTTGTTTCTCTCCCTCGCAGGGGCTGCGGAGTTGGTGGGCGCACGCTGGGATGGCCCTCTATAACAACGGGGCCAAGATGCCTTCCCCCCAGGAGGCGGCCAATGGCTTTCCCCAACCCGGCGCCTCCGGCACCTGGCACAAGCCGGAGGAGGAGGCGCGGCTGGTGGAGCCCAGCCTGGTGAAGAAGGCTCACCGGGAGATCCTGGATCACGAGCGGAAGCGGCGGGTGGAGCTGAAGTGCATGGAGCTGCAGGAGATGATGGAGGAGCAAGGGTGAGTGATGTCCTTCTGGAGGAGGCTGCTTTTCTGAGTGTGGCAGGGGGGGACCGTTTCTCCCCTAGCAAAGCCCACACCATACACTCCAGTCTACGCACACTGCTCTCCAGCATTGCACGGTCCTAAAAGGCCACCGGAGCCAGGCCAACTGCAACCCAGTACATCGCACCCCGGAGCAGGTCGTTAGCCATCCTCACCCACAGCAGGGCAGTGCCTGGGAATCCCCGGTCCCCAGCCCCATATTCAATCCACTAGACCATGCTGGATTTCTCCACCACTCGCCACGCTGCATTCTAGGCCAGGGCTGCTCACGTTACGGCCTAGAGCAGGAGGCCTTGGTAATAAAGATGTAGCCTCTGTCTAGTGCTTTTTACATCCCCAGGGCTCGACAGACACTGGCCCAAAGGATCAAAAACAGGGGCTTCAAGTAAGGCCCCTGTGGCTGAATGTAGGTGGGTTTTACAAAAGTGCCCAGGTGAGTTAGGAGCAAAGGTCCTATTGACTTGAGTGGGGTTTGTGCGCCTACATCCCAGAGGCATTTCTGAAATCTGTAGCTAAATATGGATTTTGGAGACTAAGCTGTGGCTCCTCTGGTTGGAAACATTGGCCATTGCCTCATTCCAGCTCTGTGTTATCTGACAAGGCAAAGGCTCAGCTCCTCGAGGTGCTTAGGTACCTAATGCCTGTTGATTTCAATGGAAGTTAGGAGCCCCAAGACCTTTGAGGATCTGGGCTAAAGTGTCTGAGCCCAAGAGCACAGAGCGGTCGGTGTCAGAGCCAGGATTAGCACTCAGGATCTCCCAGCCCTGTGCCCGTTCGTGCAGACTGGTGGTCAGTCAGAGGAAGCAAAGGAGAGGCTGGAATGGCAGAGAGGTTGAGGTGCAGGGTGGTTCATGCGGTGGGTTCTCTCCCTGGTGTGGCGGTTTGGGGTGTAAGACTGGGAAAGCACCAAGGTTGAGCTGCTGCTACCAAACCAGAGGTCTGGCAGATCCACGTTCCACCCCAGTGCTCCCAGATCCTGTTCGTGCATGTCTCAGCGCACATCGTGTTCTCCCGGGAACACAGGGATCAGACCCATGGCCCATCTCACCCAGAGTGCTGCCACCCAGATGACTAGCACGTGGGTCTCTTCTCCGTTCCCTCTTCCTCCATCCAGACCACCATGCTGCTCTATGCCCTCAGGGGATCTGTCCCAAAATATTTTGGGGCCAAATCTTACTGAGCCCAGGCCTGGGAGTGCACTGCAGAGTATGATCAGAGACAGGCAGATAAACGGAGGGACAGTGAGGTGCATCGTTAGCCCAAAATGTAATGTGTCCATGTTTTTCTGTCCTGCTCAGAAGCTACAAGATGCCCAAGTGGCTGCCTCCTGGTTCTGAATACCCTCTCACATGTCTGATCACATGACCCTTCCACACACGATCCTTCTTTTCCATATCTGTCATTGTCTCCCAGCCTTTCTTGACAGCTTCTCACCATAGGCATTTCTCCAGCTGGGTGGGCAGGCAAGAGGCCATCTGCACTGACAACACCCAGAGCTGTCTGGAGCTGCCAGACTGGGGCATTCACATATGGAGAGAGGCAGTCTTAGAATCATAGAATATCGGGGTTGGAAGGGGATCTCAGGAGGTCATCTAGTCCCACCCCCTGCTCAAAGCAGGATCAATCCCCAATTTTTGCCCCAGATCCCTAAATGGCCCCCTCAAGGATTGAACTCACAACCCTGGGTTTAGCAGGCCAATGCTCAAACCACTGAGCTATCCCTCCCCTCCATCTTTCCATCTCCAAAGGCTGGTCCAGAGAGCTTTGCAGCAAGCCCAGACCCATGCCAGGTGCATGGGCTGGCAGCACGATGGCCCAGGGTGTATCTTTCATCAGGGCATAGATGGGACGGGAGAACCCAGGCAAAGATCACCCAACGAAATGAATCCAGAGGAAATGCCCAGCTGACCAAATTAGGACAGCATCCCAATCAAAGCAGGGCACACGTGGGCGTATCTAATCATTCGAGCTCTGGGCAAGCTAGAGGGTGTGGTTTGCCTTGGGAAAAGAGTTTGGTGGTCATATTTCAATTAGAGACATAGGCAACTCCAGACTGGATCACACCCATGATCCATCTTGTCCAGGATCTTGTCTCAGACAGTGCCCAGCACCAGATGCCTCAGAGGAAGGTGCAGGAAACCCCACCATAGCAGATATCTGCCCCCCATGAAGGTCTCATCCTAATTAGAGATTGGTTTAAGGCCTGATGCAGGAAGTTTAATATCCCTTCCAAAAATATATTAACATTAACCGTTATAACTCTGGATATTCTGGTTATCCATATCCATATCCCATCCCTCTTTGATTCTTCCTAAGTTTTTGGCCTTAGCCGCATCCAGTGACAATGAGTTTCACTGTCTAATTATGCATATTTCAGCCCCAGTTGTTCCCTGTCTGGGTTAAATTCTCCGTATGGGTGGGAGTCCTTAGTCTCCATGCAAAGGCCCGCTGGAATGCCTGAAGGTATTTTTGAGAGACGGGGCTGTAGAAATGCATGTTTTCTCTGTTTGCTAAAATTTTCTTCTCCCTTTTCTTGGGCGGAGAGGAGGGGGCGCCTTTCTCAGAAAGTCTTACTGAGAACAAAGGCCAAATGCCTCATGCACGTAGGGTCTAGATTTTCAAGAGAAGGTGCACGTGGGAGCCAGTGGGCATGAATATCTAGCCCTAATCTCTGAAAACTGGGCTTTGATCCTTGTTGACACCCAGTTCTCACAGTGCCTTTGGCAAGATTCAGGTTAGAAATTCAGTGCTGCAAGAGTAACATGGGTTTGAAGTGAAGAAGGATTGCGGGTTACCTGTATTGTGAGTGAGTCATTGACTAGAACATAAGAACGGCCACACTGGGTCAGACCAAAGGTCCATCTAGCCCAGTATCCTGTCCTCTGACAGTGGCCAATGCCAGGTGCCCCAGAGGGAATGAACAGAACAGGTCATCATCAAGTGATCCATCCCCTGTCACCCATTCCCAACTTCTGGCAAACAGAGGCTAGGGACACCATCCCTGCCCATCCTGGCTAATAGTCATTGAGGGGCCTATGCTCCATGAGTGGAAGGATAGCTCAGTGGTTTGCTTGATTGCTTGCAAGAAGCTAGACCTGAGTGCAATTCTCTTCTCAGACACAGACTGGGTAAGTCATGGCATCTCTCTGTGCCTCAGTTTCCCTGTCTGTACCATGGGGGTAATAGCCTAGCCTTGCTTCTCCTGGGTGCTGTGAGGCTAAATGCAGCAAAGATTGTGGCATGCGGCTATTAAGGGACTCGTACATCGGTACCAGAGTTGGGTACACAATGGGGTGGTGCGTTGCATGGGTTTATGTTGCAAAGTTTATCTCTGCCAAGAGAAGTCCTCGAGCCTTCAGCGGGGGGGCCAACGTTCTGCTCTCAGATCACCACAGCAGGGATTCTGATCTCCCAGCTAAACTCGTTTCTAGCTTGGTTTCACCACCTAAGTGGGGATTTGCACTAGAAACCCTGTTTGAAACAAAAGAAAAGGAGTACTTGTGGCACCTTAGAGACTAACAAATTTATTGGAGCATAAGCTTTCGTGAGCTACAGCTCACTTCATCGGATGCATTCAGTGGAAAATACAGTGGGGAGATTTATATCCATAGAGAACATGAAACAATGTGTGTTACCATACACACTGTAACGAGAGTGATCACTTAAGGTGAGCTATTACCAGCAGGAGAGCGGAGGTGGGGGGAACGTTTTGTTGTGATAATCAAGGTGGGCCATTTCCAGCAGTTGACAAGAACGTCTGAGGAACAGTGGGGGGTGGGGTGGGGGGGGATAAACATGGATAAACGGCTTATGCTCAAATAATTTTGTTAGTCTCTAAGGTGCCACAAGTACTCCTTTTCTTTTTACAGGGAAATAGTTTTCCTTTGTGTAATGACCCATCCACTCCCAGTCTCTATTCAAGCCTAAGTTAATTGTATCCAGTTTGCAAATTAATTCCAATTCAGCAGTCTCTCGTGGGAGTCTGTTTTTGAAGTTTTTTCGTTGAAGAATTCCCACCTTTAGGTCTGTAATTGAGTGACCAAAGAGATTGAAGTGTTCTCCGACTGGTTTTTGAATGCTATAATTCTTGACGTCTGATTTGTGTCCATTTATTCTTTTACGTAGAGACTGTCCAGTTTGCCCAATGTACATGGCAGAGGGGCATTGCTGGCACATGATGGCATATATCACATTGGTAGATGTGCAGGTGAAACCTGTTTGAAACCTGATCTGGCCACATCCTTGGTTAGACCCTGCAACTGTGTTTAAAGTGAGATCTCCAACGCAGTGCAATGGCCGGCGTAGAAGGGAGCTAAGCATAGATTCAAATCTAAGTGATCTATCTGTGTCCAACTCCCCAACCCCTGAATCTCTCCATGAGGACGTCCTCCGGAGCCCGTGTCAGCTCTGCTCCTGCTCGGTGCATCACCCCAATGGCTGATGCCGGGCCAGGCCTGACATGTGCCCAGCCTTCGATAGATAACCAGGTCCCTGCACTGCTCCACAGCCAAACCCTGGCCTCCTCCCGTAGTTCACAGGGCTTGGGAAAGAGGCTGTGGAGAAAACAGAGCAGCTGGCAGGCAGCTGAATGCTCCATGGCTTGGTTTACAGTGGAGGTGGGAGAGCTTGCTTTGTTTACTACTGCTCTTGGTGAAAGTAGCTGATAAATTATTGAGTTTTCCAATTATTCCCTGGCCTCCAAGGGGGCGGAGGTGGCAGGCACTTGACATGCTCTGGGCACTGGGTGAGATTGGCTTTCACGCTCAGCAGCCAAGGCGAACGCTGGGTGTGATTCACCCCCAGCCCGAGCCTGGCTTGTGTTGTCTTCCCTCTGCATTGTTCGGGCTGGAACAAGAAATAGCAGCAGAGATGAGAGGGAAACCCTATGGGTGGCAGGTCTGTGTTGGCACCCAGGGCAGCTGGCTTTGATAGCCCTTCCATAGAATGGCTGGGGGACTACTTGGGGAGAATGTAACGACCGGTCTAGTCTGTTCTCTGTAGATGCTTCTACCATGCTCGTCATCTGAGCACCTTCCTGTCATGCATCAAGCCATGTGTTTATTCATCATCGAAATCCCTTGAGTCCAGTCTGGTTCGAGGGTTGGGGAGAACCCAAAAGCCTTTTGGGCCTTGGAATTGATTCCATTTAGGTTAACAAAAGGAGTCTGAATTTGCGTAACCGCCACTTTCACAGGGTGGGGCTTTGTTGCACCCTAGTGGCTGGTCAGCAATAAGAATATAAGAGCCTACTACTGCTACAAGCTCATGGAGCTTTAGCTGAAGAGGTAGAGACTCTGGCTTGTTTTAGCATGGCAGGTGCATGGTTCGAATGCTGCTGCTACCTCGTTTTAAAAGGTGTTTTTTCCCTCGGAAATTTAACTTCCTGGTTTGGTAGTTTTTCCAAGTGATTCAGTTAAAAACGTATCTCTCTGGCTAAAGGACCACGTCCGGTCCTTGTGCCAGATACAGCTGCTTGGCTGGAAGTAGGGGGTACATACATCATGGCTATTGTAGTGATGGGGCCAAAAAGGAACCTCAAACCAACTCTCCCCACTCCCCTGAGTACTGGAGAATAGGGCAAGGTTGGTGTCTGGGATCCGGGTTCCCACACTTGTGGGTCCGGGTCAGATTTGAAGGAGGAGCCCATCTGCAGCGGGAGATGGCAAGCATCTTGCCAGGTCAGTAGATCATGTGAAATTTCTGCCCTTGTTGCGGTCACGTCGGAACCCAAGCTCCGTCTCAGACCCGAATCCACATCCAAACCTCCTCCCTGCTCTTTTCCCCCTAGATGTTCTGTTCCCTTCTCCTCTTCGCTCCTTTCTTGCATGGAGCGATGCGAGCTGCTGTGTAATCAGCAGCCCCGGGGCATGGTGTCACTAGGCAGCATTGGCTGTGGCCAGCCAAGCCAGAGAGAACTGCAGGGTCTGTCTGTGTCCAGCTGCCCGACAGAAACTTCCCTGGATGTTCATTCCAGCCAGGTCCCCTCTCTTCTCTACTGTGGCAGCTTCTGTATGGACCTAGTGATCCAGTCAGACCTTCCACCCACCATGGTCAGAATTGCATCCCTGCTTATCTCTCTAAAGAGATTCTCGCTACTTGCCTGGCCCCGTGGCTTCAGAGCCTGGCCCAGCAGATCCAATGCACTTCCTCTGTGGCATGTGCTGGGGGCTTTGAGCAGGGGGTTGGACTAGATGACCTCCTGAGGTCCCTTCCAACCCTGATATTCTATGATTCTATGACAGAACGCCTGGACCTAGCCTGGCATGCGTATCCCGGTCCCTGGGCTGGCGGGGGTTAGGGCTGGGCCAGCAGAGAAGTGGCCATGGGAATGGTGGGTTTGCCACGATGTCAATGCACTGACCTAGGGCTGGGATGGGCAGTGCCACGGGGTTTATTCACAGCCACTCTGCGCCTGTGGAGGAAAATTCCCTAGCCCGTGTCCGCTGAGTGGGCATGTGGACCTCACGGCAAATGTATTTGTTTTCATTTTAAGTTGGTTCATCTTGATGATCTTTCAAGTAGCCTTTCTCTGTCAAGATGTAGATTTTGGAAGATAAACCGTCGGACTTGTAGTCTGAGTCCAGCACGGAAAGGTCACTGTAGTCGCCTTGCTTCCAGAAAGCCTAAGAACATATGTCTCTGGTTCGATTAGCGGAGAAGTAAGTGGAGATGGTCACGCTGCTGGTATACGTTTGATTTTATTTTCATGTTGCTGATCAGTGAGCATTTAATCAGCTGGCTTTGTTGCAGGAGGGGGTGTGGCCTGCCATTCAGAAGAACTGGTTTCTATTTCTGGCTCTGCCACTAGCCTGTTGGGTGACCTTCGGCAAGTCATGTCACTGCTCTGTGCCTCAGTTTCCCCACCTGTAAAACAGGGATAATGACACCAATCTCCTTTGTAAAGCGCTTTGAAATCTACTGATGGAAAGTGGCCTATGATTAACAAGTTGTGCTGGGGGTTTTCTATTCCTTATTTTTAGGGGAGTTATATTTGGAGGTTGATATTGAGCTTTGGGATCTAGAACTGAATGGAGAGCCGCCTCCTTAGACTCCTTAAAATTTATTTTAGGATTGATTATTTTTAGTACTAATTGGATGAGTCAGCTCCAGTCCAATACTGGGACTAATTTGTTTGATTTTGCTTTGATCGTTTGAATGTAGCAGTGTTAATAAAAGCTCAGCTCTGGAGAGGTGTTTTCTCGATATTTTTAGGTTTAAGAGTTTTTAACAACTGTTTATAAGAAACAAAACTATTCCTGGATCACTTTTTCCCCACTAAATAACATGGGTCCAAAACCTTTGAAGGCCTGGGGGTGGATACCAGGCGGTCAACCTAAAACCCTGACCAGCTACCCCTAAATAAGTCTGGGAGTTTGTCTACAGTGCAGTCAGAGGTGGGAATGGAGCATGTGTAGACAAACCCAAACTAGTTTTGGTCTAGCTAGCGCCAGTTACAAAAGCAGTGAAATCACAGTGGCACTCATGCCACGGCTTCGCCGCTGCTGTTCTTGGAGCTAGCCAGATCAAAGCTAGGTTGGATTTGTCTACACACACTCCAGTCAACCTCAGATTGCACTGTAGACGTACCCTGTGGCTCTCCAATAATTGGCACCCACAACAGGGACCCTGTTAGATCTTGAATGAAAAGTTTATCCTTATTGGAACACTGGCACCCAAATGGCATGAGGATGAACGGCAATATAAAGCCCTGCGATAGAACGGTCATGTATCCTGGGGCCTGTTCTTTGAATCAACAGACTGTCACAGCACCAGGCAAGCCATACTGCAAAAACCAGAACCAGCCTTCGCTTCCAGCGAGCAACCTTTAGTGGTTTTGCGAGTGACAGAGACCGGCTGAGAAACGGCTTTGGAGTTTTTCTAAATTGCTTTATTGATTATCTGAATTTTAGCTCTGAATGACAAAGGGAGGGCAAACTCTCCAGTGTGACTGGCAAAGGGACTGGGATCTAAACGCTCGCTGATTGCCATTTCTCTTTGGGCAAGGGGCTTCCTGAATCGAAACTGACAAGTGTGTTCTGACTTTTAAAGGCGTTTCACGCTCTGTATCTCTGCCTTTGCCAGCAAGTGCATTTTGAGACGCTTCAGGTTACAGTGGGAGTTACAGCTAGGAAGTCTTTGGTTCCCCTGCTTTTGTGCCTCTTCTTGCCCAAATCGCTTAACAGGGCCCATGCAAATAGGCTATTAGGCTCCCAATTTGCTGTCCGGGATTTGCGAGGTTGCCCATTCGTGCGTTATTTGGCAGGTCCTATTTAGCTGACAGTGTTGCTGTTCAGTGCATGTAGCTACAGCTTGGAGAAACCGGTCAGAAGATTTGAAGAGGTCACCTTTAAAGAAGGGGGGAGGGAAGCGGAGATAGAGACGGGATTATCTTCACTGACCACTGGGTGCTGCTCTCGGACCACAGCCATACAGCTGCCGGCACAGGTCTCTGGCTGTCAC
Source organism: Chelonia mydas (assembly GCF_015237465.2). Taxonomy (NCBI): domain Eukaryota; kingdom Metazoa; phylum Chordata; order Testudines; family Cheloniidae; genus Chelonia; species Chelonia mydas. The sequence goes on along the minus strand of NC_051257.2, from coordinate 19,411,299 downwards.
CTCGGGGTCCTGAGAGGTGGGCTGAAGACATTCCATCCTGGACTCCAGACTTTGGGGGCTACAAACAAGCTGGGGATTGTCTCCTCTGAGGAGGTGCAAAGAGCTCTTTAGATCTTCTCAGATCTAACAAGGTGTGTCCTACTGGCATACAGCATAGCATCACAGACCTTAGAGATGGGACGGGTTCAGTCAGTCCATCTCCCTGCCAGTGCAAGACTCCCCTAGAGGGATGCTTGGCTGTATTCATTTTCTTGTTTAGATCTGTGCCCAATCAGTGGTGTTTTCAGGGCTTTTGGATTTTGTCAGGGCACACACTTAACGAAGCTGTGCCTTGGTTTCCCCAGCTGCAAAATGAGGATAATGAGGCTCTCTTTGTTCTGTTCACTGCTTTGAAATCCATGGATGGAGCTTTCTCTGCGAGAGTGAAGGATATTTTATGAAGCGGATTCAGCACTGCAAAAGATCTCCAAGGCAGAGAGTGTATTTTTTTTTTTTTTGCTGTGTGTTCTCAGTGTATTCTTTGCTGTGCAGCGCCTAGTGGGAACCTGATCCTTGTGTCGGGTTCCTAGGGGCAGTGTGGTCTAGTGGGATAGAGCCCTGGCGTGGGACTCAGGCAACCTGGATTCTAGTCTCAGCTCTGCTGGGTGACCTTAGACAAGTCACTTCCGACCCCTCGTGCCTCAGTTTCCCCAGTAGTTTGAGAGCTACTGGTGAAAACTGCTATGTCAGAGCTAGAGCATTGTTATTATTGGGCTCTATAATGAATCAACAGAAAACGTTAGCATGCACACACACAAAAAAGGAATACAAAATATAACCTCTCTCTGCCTCTCTCTGGTGTTTCACTGGTACCCATCAGTGCAGGACTAGATGTACATATCTCAGCACCCACCCGGCCAGATTTGTAGCAGAGTTCAATTCCCATTTCGGCACCAAAATAAGGGCCTGATTTTAAACAATGCTCAGCACCCCAGAAGTCCCTGTGGGACACATAAGGCCAGATTTTCCAAAGGGCTCAGCACCCAGCCTCCACCCAAGGCCTAGGGGCCCAGAACCCTGAAATCATTGGAAATTAGGTGCCTAACTACCTTTGATGTGGGTCAGAGTCCTTTGGAAAATCTGGCTTATAGTATCAAAGTGTGTGTAAACACTGCACATTCCCCTCTGTATCTCTTTTCTGCCTTTCCTGGCTTTGTTTTTAACCCTGCTGCCTTCCCGTCGGGTAGATGTTTCGCATTTAACACGCTTAATACTTTTGGAAGGGAAACAAGAAACTTTCAGCCCCAATGGAAAGGATCTGCTTGAGAGACGCACAAAATACCCCATGAAAAGCTCAGTCGTTGTCCATTAAATAGTCAAGAAGCCAGACGGTAAGTATTAGAAGAGTGGCAGCCCAGAGATGGAACTAGCAGGAGGTACAGACCGCATTCAAGGGGCAATTGAGTGTCTGAGTCCCTGCTCCGCCTTTTATGTTACCAAGCAATTTAGTCACAGAAGATCTGTCACCAAGCAGGTGCAATTTGCTCTTAGAAGCCGGCATCCTTAGCTGTGTAGGATGCAGTTGTGACCTGTTCACTCCAGACCTAGCCACAGATTGCGGTAATATCATTCATTATTTGTCCCGCGTGAGGACCCTGGACGCCCCAGACTTGGAGCGTGGCCCCATTGTGCTAGCTGCCGTATAGAGTGAGAGACAGGCCCTGACCCACAGGGCTTAGAATTGAAATACACAAGAAGGTGGGGAGGAAAGACGGATCATTACCTCCGCTTTCCAGGTGGGCAATTGAGGCAAAGAACAAGCAAGGAGTCTGAGAGAGAACAGGGCCCTGAACCTGGTTCTGCTGAGTCCCAGGGCCCTGCCTTCTCCATAAGGCTCCCTCGAAAGGGCTGTAGACCCAGCTCCTACAATTCCACTCTTCAGCATCCCTGAAATAAAAGGCAAAGCCTGGAAGACCTGAGTTAACTGTGTCCCTGGGGATAGCCCACACCCAGCATGGTGTTGTTTCCACTTCTCCATCACCTGCTTCAAAACCCCGAGCAACTCAGGAGCTGCCACATTTGCTCCCTTTGTCGGCTGCCTCCATATTATTGCTGACACCAGCCAGCAAACAACCATGCACTGAACAGGGGTCTATCTCGGTACTTACATGGCCCTGGTACACCAATATCTGAGTGCCTCATAGTCTGTGAAATCCCTATCCTTATAATACCCCTGAGAGGCAGAGCAGGGCTTTATCCCCACTTTAGAGATGGGGAACTGAGGCTAAGTGATTTGGCCAAGGTCACACGGGGAGTCTGCAGGGACTTGAACCCAGGTCTGTGACCTAACCACCGAGTCATCCTTCCTCCTCGTTGTGCTATGGCCTTTCCACGCACAACCTCCAGAAATGACTCCAGACTATATCCACAAAAGGCCAGCAACCCTGTCCCACCCTTGAGCTAGCATGGGCCAGAGTTTCCCTGGGCTAATTTCATTGACCTCAGTGGGGGTTAGACCTGGGACGAAGTTCGCCCCACTTGCATTGGGGAAGGAATTAGGGTGTGATGGCAGGGATGGGGTTTACACGCCGGATCAGCTTCTCAGTCTAGCTAACTTGGAATCCAGGCCCTTCTTGTGCCTGATGTGACAGGGGAACACGAAGACGCTGCCAATGCCCTACTCGATTGGTCAGGGTTGTGCACGTTGGAGGGAGAGGGGAATATTTGCGATCATTGCCTGGCCGACAATCGCCCTTCTCCTCGCTTGCCTAGCCCCAAATGTTATCAGTAGCCGTTAGATTAGCTGGCCCTTTTGAACACACTTCTCACAGAGCAAGCTGCCCCTTTAAGAAGGCTTCAAGGGCCAGCCCCTGTTCCTGGGAGCAGCCCAGGAAGGAGGCACGCTGGGGACTTCTCAGAGGGACCCCAGGAATTGTAGGCAACACCAGTGTCGGAGCTGAAGCCCCACAGCCTCTCAAAGGGTCCGGCCTGCCCTGTGCCACTCTGGTAACCCTGGCCTTGGCCCGGCTGGTACTTGGCAGCCGCTAGCTGGCAGGTTAATGCATGGGGAAGTATTGCCTCTTACTGGCTCTAGATTCAATGCCTTGCTGCCTCCCTGAGTATCCCCTCGTTCCCGTATTCCAGAGCGATGCAAAGAGGAGGGACTGATCAGCTTGCATGAGACCCTCAATCATTTTCCCTGCCTGGGTCAAGACCTTTCTAGCTCTTCTCCTTGACGAGCCAAATCCCTCTAGTCCTGGCCAGGGTTGCCAACTTTCTAATCACACAAAACTGAACACCCTTGCCCTGCTCCTTTCCCCGCCTCTTCTCTGAGGCCCTGCCCCATGCCCCACCCCTTCTCCAAGGCCCCACCCACTCCATCCCCCCTCCCTCTGTGACTCGCTCTCCCCCACCTTCACTCATTCACTCATTTTCACCAGGTTGGGGCAGGGGGTTGGGGTGCGAGAGGGGGCGAGGGCTCCGGCTGGGGGTGCAGGTTCTGGGGTGGGGCTGGGGATGAGGGTTTTGGGCTACAGGAGGGTGCTCCAGGCTGGGGGGTGGAGCCGAGGTGTTCAGAGTGGGGTCAGAAATTAAAGGTTCAGGGTGTGGGAGGGGGCTCTGGCTGGGGCAGGGGGTTGGGGCGTGGGAGGGGGTGCAGGCTTCAGGAGGGAGTTTGGGTGTGGAAGGGTGCTCAGGGCTGGGGGTTGGGGTACGAGGTGCAGGAGGGGGCTAAGGGCTGGGGTAAGGAGTTGGGGTATAGGAGGGGGTGCGGGGAGCGGGGCAGCATTTACCTTGGGGGCTCACCACAAGCAGCGACATGTCCCTTGGCTCCTAGGCGGAGGCACGGCCAGGTGGCTCTGCATGGTATACGCTGCCACCACCCACAGGCCCGCAGTTCCCATTGGCTGTGGTTCCTGGCCAATGGGAGCTGCGGAGCAGATGCTCAGGGCTGGGGCAGTGCATGGAGCCCACCTGGCCGCACCTCCACCTAGGAGCCCAAGGGACATGTCGCTGCTTCCGGGGAGCCAGGTAGGGAGCCTGCTTGCCCTGCCAACCGGACTTTTTACGGCCTGGTCAGTGGTGCTGACTGGAGCCACCAGGGTCTCTTTTTGCCCGGGCGTTCTGGTCGAAAACTGGACACCTGGCAACCCTCGGCCTGGCAATTTCTCATCATGCCCAGGCCTCTCTGAGCCTCTCTTCCACTGAATCTCCCTGGGGGCTGGATAAGCGCACTGCAGCTTTCCTGGCCTGCAGCCTCGGGCTGCTGGCCTGCCACCCAGCAGTGCACAGAGGGGAGTAGCGAGCCGGGAGGGGTTGTTACCTCTGTATGCAGCGTGGGTGAGACGGGGCAACTGATCCAGCCCTGGTGGGTGCCACATTTTTCTAAGGATGTTGAAAACCTGGGGAGGGTGCAGAGGAGAGCCCCACAAATAACTCGGGAGCGGTGGGGGGGCTGGAGAAAAGGCCTCACAGCTAGTGACTTGAAGTGCTCAATCGGTTTGGTCTGTGCAAAGGGAGCTCCGGAGGTGACTTGACCTTCGTGGGGAGAAAATGCTGGCTACACAAGGGCTCTTAAATCTGGGGGTGAAAGGCAGAAGCAGCATGAGGCGCTCGGCCTAATGAAGCCACCAGACAGCAGCTGACTCTTCGTGTGGCCTCCTGGGGGGCCGGGGGCCGGTTTTTATGTGAGGAATCCTCTTATGTGGAACCCCTGAGCAGAGGCTGCTGGGTGTGCGGGGGCTGGGGGGGGGGTGGGCATGCTGGGACCATTGGACTCCAGAGCCCTGTTTGCTTTGCTCCGGCTCTGAATCAAGCCCCCTCCCCCCTTTGCTTTCTCCATGGGTCTCACCCGCGCAGCTGGCCCAAGGCTGCAGCTGGGAGTGATCCCAGGCTGGTTTTCAGAGGTGCTGAGCACCCACAGTTCCCCCGACGCCTGCTGGCATCATGTGGCGCTCAGCACCCCTGCACATCAGGCCCTGCAAACAGGAACTGGTTCTCCAGGAGGCGTAATCTGCTTTGGGCTGTCAGAGTTGGCGGCAGGGGGGCATTAGCTGGGGGTCATGGGGAGCTCAGGCAGTGCAAACCTTTGGGTCACTTTCTGCTTGTGGCCCCTGAGTCTTCCCTGGACGGCTGGGGTTGGACACAGTAACCCCAAGCAAAAGGCATCAGAAATCGCCCAGCTTGGGGTCAGAACTAGGCTGAGCCACTGATTTTCATGGGGTGTCTATCAGTAACCTTAAATCACGGGTCCAGATGCCATGGTGATGGAAAGCAAGATAGAGGATGTGTATGGGTGTGGATGGATGGATAGATAGATAATGGGTGTGTATTGGGATGGATGGATGGATAGATAGATAATGGGTGTGTATTGGGATGGATGGATGGATAGATAGATAATGGGTGTGTATGGGGATGGATGGATGCAGGGTGTGCATGGGGATGGATGGATGGAAGGTTAGATGGATGCAGGGTGTGCATGGGGATGGATGGATGGAAGGTTAGATGGATGGAGGGTGTGTATGGGGATGGATGGATGAAAGGATAGATGGATGGATGCTGGGTGTGTATGGGGATGGATAGATAGATGGTGGGTATGTATGGGGATGGATGGATGGAAGGATGGATTCTGGGTGTGTATGGGGATGGATAGATAGATGGTGGGTATGTATGGGGGTGGATGGATGGAAGGATAGATGGATGGATGCTGGGTGTGTATGGGGATAGATAGATAGATGGGTGTGTATGGGGATGGATGGATGCTGGGTGTGTATGGGGAAGGATGGAAGGATGGATGGATGCAGGGTGTGTATGGGGATGGATGGATGGAAGGATAGATAGATGGATGGATGCTGGGTGTGTATGGGGATAGATAGATGGTGGGTGTGTAGGGGGATGGAAGGATAGACAGATGGATGCTGGATGTGTACAGGGATGAGAGAGAGATCTAGGATAGCGCATTAAATGGACAGACTGGTTGGACAATAGACTGGTCCAGGGATGCAGCTTCCTGACAAGCCCTTTGGGGATGCTGCTCTCTGACCTCCCTCCCTCCCTATCCTGGCAAATGCCCACACCTGCCCCAGCCCACTGGACAGCCCCCCTTTGTGCCAGGCTGGCACTTGCTCACACTTTACCTGCTCTGCTCCCTGCCCTCAGTAGTGGCAAACCCACGAAGTACCCCCAGCTTCCGGCATCGAAATCCCCGCACTTCATGACAGCACGCTGCCTGCTAGTGGGGTTCGGACATCTGCCGGGGGTCCGGGGGACTTTGTACGTACCTCGGCAAAACCTAGAGTCCGCTGCGGGGCTGGGGTTATCCCCAGCAGAGATGGGGGTGCTGTCTTTAGGACCGGGGATGGGGGCTCCACACGATGAGTCAGCTTTCAGGAACTTTCACCAGCTTGCGGGCTAATGAGGCCATTTCGGTGTGAATGAACTCATTCATATTCATTCCTTCCACACCCCTCCCTTCTTTCCTGAGGAGCCCTGTGAATTTCACACTTTCAAAGAGAGTTTCAGGAGATTAAATATCCATATAAAATCTGGGAAGGGGAAGGGTTGCAAACGGTTCTGTCAGGACCCAACCCACGGCACCGCAGCTTGCACGGGCTGAGGCCTGGCACACGGGTCGGGCGAGAACCTGCCCCCGCTGCTACCTGACACAGTGCGGAGTTCCCCTAGATTTGGAAGAGGAAACAGCTGTGCTTGGAAAAGGCTGACCTTGGGATGGTGACAAGGCTGTATCCCCAGCACCCACACGCTCCTACCACTCCACCCTACGCACAAACACAATATCCCACTCACAGGCTCCCCATCACCCCACAACCCAGCACGCCCGCCCGTACACCTCTCTGGTCCCCCTGAAGCCGGGCACACGCAGCCCCCGATCACCCGGGAAATGTTTGTCTAGCAGCATGCTTGCAGTCTGTGTTATCCTTCCCGTCTCTCCAATTTCAGCACGTGCCTTCATTTTGTGCAGTTTGCTTTCCTGCCTCATCCCCCCTACTCCTCTTCCCGGCTCCGGGTCCCCCTTGGGCACGGGCGCCCGGGGGTGATAGCGGCCGGCCGGGATGGTTCCCTTTCAAGTCAGACGGTGGGTTCTGAGATGCAGGATGGCAGGCGTGGCACAGTGGCGTTCACAGCGTGTGCAGTCGGCTGATGGAGAACATTTGTGCAGGCTCTGGGAATAGGGAGGAGGCAGCTTCCGGAGCCCATGATGGTTCAGAGCAGAGAGATACAGTGCAATCCATGCAAGGACAGCAGGTGGAAACGGCAGGTGAGATCCATGCCAGTCCGACGCTCCCTGGGCCGGTGATAAGGGATAGGGATTCAGATAGGTGGCCAGCTGCAGCCCAGCCCCGATGCGCTGGCAACTGGAGGGGGGCGTGTGGCCTGATGCTCAGCCCAGGGAGCTGGGTGTGGGTAAAGACTCAGGGGAGAGCTGATACTTCCACCTGGTCTAACGGCGGGGGGAAGGGAATTTTGCACTGCATCATACCCCTGTGCACATGACACCTGGTCCCCGTTTGCCCCAGTTACACCACTGAGCAGCTTGCATGCCTGGTTACGCCCCCGTGTGGCTCACACCCTTGGTTCCCACCCCCCTTCACTTCACCCCGGCTGACGTACACCCAGATCGTATTGCTGAGCAGCTGGCACTCCCGATTCATCAACAGCCGGGTGTAAATCACCCCTTATCGATTTCCACCGCTCTGTACCCAGCTCACTTGCGCTTGGGCAGTCAGCTGGTGGAGAACGGCTGTGCAGGCTCTGGGATCAGGAAGAGAGGCAGCTTCCGGAGCCCTGTGGGGTTTCAGGGCAGAGAGATACAGTGCAATCAATGGCTGGATAGGGAGTAGAAGTGGCTTGTACCAGTCACACCCGATCACACACCGCACCCTCGTCGAGTCACCGCCTTGATAACTGGTACACCGTCCAATCGCAGCCCTGGCTCCCCTGGTTGGCTTATGCCCCTGAGCCACCCCCTTTAGTCACACCTCTGTGCAGATGGGTTACAGCCCTTTGCTGAGCCATTGATTAACAACCACTGACCAACTCCCCCGGCTGTTGCTCTTCATTGGTCACACCACCGATTTACACCCACCCGCGGTCCCACTGATTCCTGCTCCTGTGGGAATCCCTGCGTTGATTTACTCCCTGGCATGCTCCCGTTGTTTGGTGAGGGATTTAACGTCGAGGCAAACCCTGGCCTTGGCTGTTGGGCCTCTAAGTCCCTACTGCCTCTACGCGGGAAGTCCTAGCTACGGTTCCACTCTAACCCTTCTTTGTCAAGGTTTATAAGGCCCTGTCTGCTGTGATCACCAGCCTCAGCCCTGCTTTGCCAGTGCCGCACCTTGAGATTAGGGAGAAATTCCTTCGTGCTGATGAGGCCTGTCTGTTGCGATTTCCCATGGGCTGCTCTCGTGTGCAGCTCGGCTGTGCGGGTGAGGCTGGTGCAAACTGGGGCAGCTCCACGGAAGCAAGCGCAGTCAATGGGGCTAATGCCAGGGGTGTATCCGAGCCACTGAATGTACACGTCCAACTCAGACCTGCCAGGGACACGTGCATTGTGATGCCTTGTCACTGTAGCCTCCTCACTCCTCCATAGACCATCTGCAGCCACAGGACCTTTCGCTCCCATCTCCACCAGCTTCGGCCAGCTGGGGGCCTGCTTCCCCGCTGTCTTATCATTCACACCTGTGCCAGCTCGGTGCAAAATGCTACCCCGGGGGTGAGTGAATGGAGATGCCTGATTGGTAGCACAGTGCACCCACCCTGCCCTGATGGAGATGACTTCCTAAGGGAAAGGAGAGTAGAGAATCAGATCCTGGGATGAATGGAGTCCCTGACCAGGGTGTGGTTGGGGCACTGAGCTGGCTTTGCGACGCTCCACGTTCTGGAAACATTCAAGGAACAGACGTTGTATGAATGGCAGCAAAAAGATGAGACAGAAGCGGGGAGGAGGAATTGCACAGCGAGCCGCTGAGAGGCCCACCATCCCAGGGGATGCTTGTAGCCTCCATGCCCAGCTACGGCTGGCTCTCCTTGCAATGACTGTTCTCTGCCTTGCGTCGAGGAGTCTCACAGTGTAGGGCTAGCTATACATGTGACTAATGCAGTTAGGAGTTATTATGTTCCAGAGGCTGGTGCCCTGGACTCAGGTATAGGAGACGTGGGTTCTGTTCTGAACTCTGCTGCTGGGTGACCTGGGACAAGGTGCTTCACCTTCATGTGCCTCAGTTTCCCCATCTGTAAAATGGGGATAATGAGCATGATCTCCTTTGTAAAGCGCTTTGAGATCTACTGATGTCAGGAGCTGGGAAATGGTATTGTTAAGGGCAAGGATATAGTTAGTGCTGGGGACTGGAAGTCCCGACTCCTGGGTTCAGTTCCCAGCTTAGCCACTTGGATAAGTCCCTTTCCTTCTCTGGCCCTCAGTTTCCCCCATCCGTACATTGGAGCTAATGATACCTGCCTCACAAAGCAGTTGGTTTGTTAGTGTCTCTGAAGCGTTTGGAGCCCCTCAGCTGGGAAGGGCCGAGCCCTGTTATTGGTGTTTCCTGTCGGCAGGGCAGCGAAAGGGGGCAGCTCGAGCCAGGCAGTCTCTGGCGAGATCAGGCCCGGTGGAGTGCTATCCACTGAGCCGAGCAGGGCTTCCAGAGCATCTGGAAGGGCCTGGGTCTGACGCAGAGGGAGGCCCAAGCTGCTCCCTCTGAGATCCTTGCAGGCTTTTCTTTCTCTCAGTGATGGATCCTCCGTTAATCCAGCTGCAGACCCCAGGAATGGGAGAGAAGGGCTTAGCAGAGGGGAAATGGTTCCTGCAGAGTCGCAAGCTTCCCTGATAGATTATTATTTGTTTGACAGTAGCTCCCAGCCACAATCAGGGCCCCACTGTGCCAGGTGCTGTACGTACACATGGGGAGAGAGACTACGTGTGCCAGTGAGTTTACAATCTAAACACTTACGGCAGAGTAAGGGTAGGAGGGGAAACTGGGGCACGGAGGGGGAAAGTAACGTGTTGAAGGTCACAGAGCACAGTTTCAGTTCTGGGAGCAGCACCCTGGTCTCCTATCTCATCCTATACACAAGACAAAGCGTCACCTAGACACAGAGCCCATGTGGGGCAGATCTCTTTGCAAACAAGCTCTGCCCAGAGACTGTTGCTGGCCGTTTCCCTGCACTGCAGAGAGACATTTCAGGGTATTTCCTGCGTTTCATCCTTTTCTGACACAAGCCAACTTTCTGGGGTCAGCAGAGGGAGAGCGGGTTGGCTCGTGGAGCCTTAGCGCATCCGAGGCCAGTGTGAATCAAAGCGTGGAACCTCTGTGTGACGGCCTCAAAACTTTCCCCTCCTTGACCATGGCGTTCTGCTTTCTCTGCTCCTCTTCTTATTCCTGCTGAGTAACTTGGGGGTCGGACCCTCCGCTGGCCCAAATTGGCATCACTGCACTGGAGTCAATGGGGCTGTATCCTCCACTGGTGTAAACGGGTGTAGCTCCCTTCGAGCGAACTGGCCAGAGCCACAGTTCGTGTACATGGATGCAGTTTCATTCACTTCAGATTGAAGTGGGAGGTTAGGTGGCAGGGGGTGCTGGCCACGCTTGATTGCCACGCTGGGCATGAGAGTGGTGAACTCCATGGTCCGCAGGGGAAATTCCCCGCCGTAAAGAAGGCTAGCACAAGGCATGAGCATGACCCTAGTCCAGGGGTCGGCAACCTTTCAGAAGCAGGGTGCCGAGTCTTCATTTATTCACTCTAATTTAAGGTTTCGCATGCTGGTAATACATTTTAACGTTTTTAGGTCTCTTTCTATAAGTCTTTAATATATAACCAAATTATTGTTGTATGTAAAGTAAATAAGGTTTTTAAAATGTTTAAGAAGCTTCATTTAAAATTAAATTAAAATGCAGAGCCCCCCGGCCCGGTGGCCAGGACCCGGGAAGCGTGAGTGCCCCGAAAATCAGCATCCATGCCGCAGGTTGCCTACCCCTGGTCTAGTCCCACCAGACAAATACACAGAGGGAGCGGGTCTCCTTCGACGTGTTAGGCTTGCTCTGCTGCAGCGGACACGGGGCTAGCTCCGGGGCGGGGGGACCTAAGCTGAGCCAAGCTCTGAAAGATTTTTCAAATTTTCGGTTTGCAAAAAATGTTCCGGTTTTCGACTTTTCTTCCCAGGATTCGGGACGGGAAAATGTTCTAAATCTCGAAACATTTTCCAGGACAAGAAATCCATTTCCCGCCCAGCTCCAGCCATGAATTCCACTGGCGAGTGGGGCCTAAAGGGATTACGGAAAAGAAATGGTTTGGAAGGAATGAAGCCATTGAAAGTCAGGGCAGCGCCAGTGTCCACGAACCCTTCTATTCTCAGGGTGGATCCCAGCTTGGCGCTCGCCTTCTGGCAGCCATTCGCTTTGCAGCCAGCTTCTCTTTTCCTGCTGGGCATTTTGATGTATATTTTAAAGGGCGACCCATGAGTCTGTTACATTCCTCTGCCTTTTTCCTCTCCTGCTCCCCTCCTTCCTGGCCTCGTGAGCTCCCCGTTGTCTGACAGCCGGCCCGAAACGTCGCCGAGCCAAAGAATGTTTTCATGGGGCTCGGGTCTTTCCAGACGCAGAGCTTCAGAGAGCGAGCGAGGCAGTAGGCTGATTGGAGCGCAACGCCTTATTTATTCAAGTCTGGTCCGTGACTAAGTAACTTCCCCCCCCTTCCTGTCATGTCGATTACACAAACTGTTACTGAGCCCCGGCCTGCAGAAGCCAATTGCAGCCGCACGGAGGGGGCCGGTGAGCCTCTTCCAGGCATGACATTAAAAATATGCCAGACTTTCAGACCAGGAGCTGCTCCTGGCAAATGGCGGAGCGGGTTACCAAGCAGAGAGCACAGAGTGCCCCTTGGGGGCCGTGCCACAGGGCCCAATAGATGGGGAATTTGGGGACGGGCTGGCTTTTGAAGTGTGATCAATTCAGCCAGACAAGGGCATCAGCTCAGGCCTCTCCTGAGCTGCTCACATCTGGTAGCACCAGCTGCCACCCAAGACAGGATCACAGGGAGGGAGAATGTGAACTGCTTTCTCCTCATCTCCTTTGCACTTGAATGGGCACGGGATACATCTGGGGAAAGACGGGCCTGGGCCCGATCCAAAGATCTTTGAACTTAAGGAAGGTTCAGAGTTTGAACTGAATTTTTCAGCTGGTTTCTGGGCTAGATTCTCAGCAGTGATGCTGTGCTGATGTCTCCCATCTCTCTATCGTACTGAACCAAAACACCGGGTCCAAATACCCCCAGATTTGGGCAGCCCAGACCTAGCCCTGAGGCCACGCCTGGCTGTGTTTGCACTCACTCTGGTGTGAGCCAGAGAGCTCTGATTGTCAGCGATATGTTGGATGGGCAGATCCTCTGGGAGAAGGAAGGAAGTCGGGTTTATTGATCTGAATGAAAGCAAGGGAAGCAGAGAGGTGCAGAGACGGGGCGCAGGTTTCACGGAGCAGGGAGACTCCAGAGAAGAGAGCTCTGCCCACCCCGTCCAGGGGGAGGGATCCTGGGCCAGGCAATGAGTCAGTGTCGTCTCTGTTACCACCTCTTGTCCTACAGTCCTCCTGGGCACCAAGCCACTCCAAGTGCTGGCTGGGTAGAGACGTTGCTCTGAAACAGCTACTGTGGAGATGGCCCAGGCATGGGGGTGGCCTCTCTGTGTAGCAAAGAGGAGCTGGCGGGCCAGTCTGGGCTTGCCAAGGCAAGGTCCCCCCTGCAGGCTCTGTATCTCATCCCCATCGTTCTGCCTGGTTAGACTCTTAGTCGAAGAGAGAGGCCTAAGCTACTGATCAGAGCACAAGGCCAGGAGCCTCAGTTTCCCCATCTGTCCTGCCGGGGGTTGGGAGGATGAATTTGTGACAATGATGCACAGTGCTATACAAATCCCCAGGGTCATTATTAGCTCAGTGGCCTGCATTCCTGCCGCTCTGGATCCACGAGCCAGCCCAGAAATCTCACCTCACCGAATCAGAGCCTTAGTTAACTTAATCCTGGGTCCTGGCAATGGCTTCTCCTGGGAGCTGCATCGTGGGAATCTCTACTGGGAAGGGATCAGCCCTTCGGAGCCCAGGGGACCTACGGGAAGGATCATTTGCGACAGGGCTGAGGGTGAAAGGTAGAGCCTTGACAGGCATGGAGACTCAGGCCCTCTCTTTTGCCACGTACCAGGCACAGTCCGGGAGAGTCCCCCCTTCGAACCTGTGACCCCCACGCCCCACACTGCAGAATGCTCTTCCTTCAATTTAACGGTGGCTTACTGCATTTTGCCTTAAAGCTGTTCCCAATCGATACAAGCAAAACGGAAAAGAGCCCCTCTGAAACTGAAATCCGATTAGCCGCAGAGAGGTCTGAACCAGTTTAACTACATCAGTTTAAATTCACACCTTGGGTGCAACTTTCTCATGGGGACAAGGCCTAACTGATTTAAACTAAACTTGATTAAGGCTGGTTTAAACCAAAATAAGTCAGCCTACGTGGCCCTTTGTGCCAATTTAACACAGCTAGTTTAAAAGTCACCCCTCTATAAATTAGCACAACTCTGCATTTGGCACAGCCAGAGTTTGGGCAAGTCACTGATCCGCTCTGCCTCCATTCTGTGATCTGCAACTCAGAGATACAAATACTCATCCCAGGGCTTGTCTACCCAGGGAACCTGACCACAATTAAATTCACCCCCTCTTCTATTCTGGAATAATTTCCCCATACAGGCAAGCCCTACTTTACAAGACCATGGAGAGGATCAGTGAATGTTTGAAAGGTGCTTTGAAGACGAAATATACAAGTGCGAAAGGCTACCACGTCCCAGCTAATCTCTATTTCTCTGTAATCAAGCTTTCAGGTAACAGCAGTAGACCTGTTCAGCCATGAGTTCTTTGCTGGAAAAATCTCACCTCCTTTTCTGCTTGCAAAGAGCCCACAAACAGAGTGGGGAATTCCCCCCGCACCTTGACTTTGATTTGATATTGGTAATAATTTGCTGAATCATTTCCAGGAATAACGCTCAGCCTGCACCTCAATTGGGAGAACTCTACTCAAAACGTAAGCTATTTTGATTGGACATTGTGATGAAGTGGGAATCTTCTGTAATGTTTCTGTGAGGCCTGTGTGTGCCTCAGTTTCCCCTATGTGCGGCAGGGTTACCTACTGGGGAGAAAGGGTTGTTTGCTCTCTGCTGAGGCTATGACACAGGTGTGAATGGTACTTAGCTGTCTGGGGCTTGGGCCATCTTTTGAGAAAACCATGGCAAACCCAATCACTGGGACTTTGATACCTAACCATCAACTACCACGGATGGCCCACCTTTCTGCAGGAAGCCAAGCAGCGTTTGCCCAGCGGGAGAACCGAGGGTGGGGGAGGTGCCGGAGGATGGTTAAGGGTTGGCTGCTGAGAGCTTCCAGGGGGCTGTTCACCCAGGGACTCCGACAAAGGGAGGCCAGAGAGACAGAGCTGGACCCCGGGGGTTCACCAGTGGTTCTTAAACTTCCTTGATCACCCCCCCCTTCTTTCTGTAGTAGTTCATGTCTTCCCCGCCCCGCCCGCCACACAAGCACATAGCCTAATTAAAAAACCCCACAACATAAATCTCTCACTAACTATTAAAACCAGTCAGGCACTGATTCAAGCAAAGCCAACCATCCACTGTAATAAGAACAAAAGCAGAACTGGGATTGTGGTCGACGCTCACAGTTTAATATGCGCACCGCGCCGTAGCCCACGGATTCACGTACCGAAGGCAGCGACTTTGGCTACCGCTCTGCGAGCGGAACAGAAATCCATCCACAGGCCCAGCGCCACCGGAGGACCTGATCGGTCTGGAGCAATCAGCTTTTCTAGTTAGTCATTGCTGGGGGTAAAATGGGAGCAGGACCAGAGCTCCTCATGCTCCTACCCCATACATTTCACACGCCCACCCCCCAGTTTGAGAACCTCTGCTCTAGGGTAATGGGACTTCAACTTTCATTTCTCTGTGCTCAGCTAAGGACTTGCTGCGCCGGATAAACCCGGCGGTGGCTGAGCGGCCTGCAGAATCTAGCGGGGGTGCATCGCTCCCTGAGCGCGTCCCACTCTCTTTCAGGCGTCCATCTCAGTTGGACGCACTGAGCAGAGCTCACGGTGTGAAGCAGGAGCGCGGACAGCCCAGAGATCCTGTCTAAGGAGGCGGTGAGGCCATGTGGCTTACCCTGCTGGAGGAGTGAGACCCCTAGGAGGACTGGCACGCTGAAGGGGTTACTGACAGAGACAGCTGTAAAGCTAGACCCATAGCACCGATCCTGTGGTTCTATGACTGGCACTGAGCAGGACACCACCACCCTGGCAAGGGCTGGTGGTGCAGGCCAGCTGCCTCAGTTTCCCCCGTCAGTACTTCCCCACCTTCTCTGGTGGTTTACATGGCTCAGCCTTCCAGCCAAGTCACTACAAACGTCAATTCCTTCCAAGCTAGCGGAGTCATAGAATCATAGAATCATAGAATATCAGGGTTGGAAGGGACCTCAGGAGGTCATCTAGTCCAACCCCCTGCTCAAAGCAGGACCAATCCCCAATCAAATCATCCCAGCCAAGGCTTTGTCAAGCCTGACCTTAAAAACTTCCAAGGAAGGAGATTCTACCACCTCCCTAGGTAACGCATTCCAGTGTTTCACCACCCTCTTAGTGAAAAAGTTTTTCCTAATATCCAACCTAAACCTCCCCCACTGCAACTTGAGACCATTACTCCTTGTCCTGTCCTCTTCTACCACTGAGAATAGTCTAGAACCATCCTCTCTGGAACCACCTCTCAGGTAGTTGAAAGCAGCTATCAAATCCCCCCTCATTCTTCTCTTCCGCAGACTAAACAATCCCAGTTCCCTCAGCCTCTCCTCATAAGTCATGTGTTCCAGACCCCTAATCATTTTTGTTGCCCTTCGCTGGACTCTCTCCAATTTATCCACATCCTTCTTGTAGTGTGGGGCCCAAAACTGGACACAGTACTCCAGATGAGGCCTCACCAATGTCGAATAGAGGGGAACGATCACATCCCTCGATCTGCTCGCTATGCCCCTACTTATACATCCCAAAATGCCATTGGCCTTCTTGGCAACAAGGGCACACTGCTGACTCATATCCAGCTTCTCGTCCACTGTCACCCCTAGGTCCTTTTCCGCAGAACTGCTGCCTAGCCATTCGGTCCCTAGTCTGTAGCTGTGCATTGGGTTCTTCCGTCCTAAGTGCAGGACCCTGCACTTATCCTTGTTGAACCGCATCAGGTTTCTTTTGGCCCAATCCTCCAATTTGTCTAGGTCCCTCTGTATCCTATCCCTGCCCTCCAGCGTATCTACCACTCCTCCCAGTTTAGTATCATCTGCAAATTTGCTGAGAGTGCAATCCACACCATCCTCAGATCATTTATGAAGATATTGAACAAAACCGGCCCCAGGACCGACCCCTGGGGCACTCCACTTGACACCAGCTGCCAACTAGACATGGAGCCATTGATCACTACCCATTGAGCCCGACAATCTAGCCAACTTTCTACCCACCTTATAGTGCATTCATCCAGGCCATACTTCTTTAACTTGCTGAAAAGAATACTGTGGGAGACCGTGTCAAAAGCTTTGCTAAAGTCAAGAAACAATACATCCACTGCTTTCCCTTCATCCACAGAATCAGTAATCTCATCATAGAAGGCTATTAGATTAGTAAGGCATGACCTACCCTTGGTGAATCCATGCTGACTGTTCCTGATCACTTTCCTCTCGTGTAAGTGCTTCAGGATTGATTCCTTGAGGACCTGCTCCATGATTTTTCCGGGGACTGAGGTGAGGCTGACTGGCCTGTAGTTCCCAGGATCCTCCTTCTTCCCTTTTTTAAAGATTGGCACTACATTAGCCTTTTTCCAGTCATCTGGGACTTCCCCCGTTCGCCACGAGTTTTCAAAGATAATGGCCAATGGCTCTGCAATCACATCCGCCAATTCCTTTAGCACTCTCGGATGTAACTCGTCCGGCCCCATAGACTTGTGCACGTCCAGCTTTTCTAAATAGTCCCTAACCACCTCTTTCTCCACAGAGGGCTGGCCCTCTACTCCCCATGTTGCGATGCCCAGTGCAGTAGTCTGGGAGCTGTCCTTGTTAGTGAAGACAGAGGCAAAAAAAGCTTTGAGCACATTAGCTTTTTCTACATCCTCTGTCACTAGGTTGCCTCCCTCATTCAGTAAGGGGCCCACACTTTCCTTGGCTTTCTTCTTGTTGCCAACATACCTGAAGAAACCCTTCTTGTTACTCTTGACATCTCTTGCTAGCTGCAGCTCCAGGTGCGATTTGGCCCTCCTGATTTCATTCCTACATGCCCGAGCAATATTTTTATACTCTTCCCTGGTCATATGTCCAACCTTCCACTTCTTGTAAGCTTCTTTTTTATGTTTAAGATCCGCTAGGATTTCACCGTTAAGCCAAGCTGGTCGCCTGCCATATTTACTATTCTTTCGACTCATCGGGATGGTTTGTCCCTGTAACCTCAACAGGGATTCCTTGAAATACAGCCAGCTCTCCTGGACTCCTTTTCCCTTCATGTTAGTCCCCCAGGGGATCCTACCCATCTGCTCCCTGAGGGAGTCGAAGTCTGCTTTCCTGAAGTCCAGGGTCCGTATCCTGCTGCTTACCTTTCTTCCCTGCGTCAGGATCCTGAACTCAACCAACTCATGGTCACTGCCTCCCAGATTCCCGTCCACTTTTGCTTCCCCCACTAATTCTTCCCTGTTTGTGAGCAGCAGGTCAAGAAAAGCTCCCCCCCTAGTTGGCTCGTCTAGCACTTGCACCAGGAAATTGTCCCCTATGCTTTCCAAAAACTTCCTGGATTGTCTATGCACCGCTGTATTGCTCTCCCAGCAAATATCAGGAAAATTAAAGTCACCCATGAGAACCAGGGCGTGCAATCTAGTAACTTCTGCGAGTTGCCGGAAGAAAGCCTCATCCACCTCATCCCCCTGGTCCGGTGGTCTATAGCAGACTCCCACCACTACATCACTCTTGTTGCTCACACTTCTAAACTTAATCCATAGACACTCAGGTTTTTCTGCAGTTTCATACCGGAGCTCTGAGCAGTCATACTGCTCCCTTACATACAATGCAACTCCCCCACCTTTTCTGCCCTGCCTGTCCTTCCTGAACAGTTTATAGCCATCCATGACAGTACTCCAGTCATGTGAGTTATCCCACCAAGTCTCTGTTATTCCAATGACATCATAATTCCTTGACATCACCAGGACCTCCAGTTCTCCCTGCTTGTTTCCAAGGCTTTGTGCATTTGTATACAAGCACTTGAGATAACCTGCTGATCGCCCCTCATTCCCAGTATGAGGCAGGAGCCCGCCCCTCACAGACGTTCCTGCCTGTGTTTCCTCCCGGTATCCCGCTTTCCCACTTACCTCAGGGCTTTGGTCTCCTTCCCCCGGTGAACCTAGTTTAAAGCCCTCCTCACTAGGTTAGCCAGCCTGCTCGCAAAGATGCTCTTCCCTCTCTTCGTAAGATGGAGCCCATCTCTGCCCAGCACTCCTCCTTCATGGAACACCATCCCATGGTCAAAGAATCCAAAGCCTTCTCTCCGACACCACCTCCAAAGTCACCATCCAAACAACCACAGAATAATCAAATCTATGTTACAGCCAGGTGTGCTCTCGGTCCTTTCAGGGTTATCCAGCTCTCAGCCACCCCACTGCCAGGGCCTGGCCTAAAAACCACCAGCAGGTCTAAACAGGTCCCGGTCAGGGCCTACCTACCTTCCGGGGCAGCTCAATCAGGCATGAAACCTATCCCGGCTCCAGTCTGGCTTCTCTCCCCACGCCAGGGCTGTTGGTCTTTTCTCCACCTTGCTGGGGCAGGCTCTCCCCTTTTAGCCCTTCTCTTCTGGCCTGACACCTGCTACAGGTGCGGCAGGAGGGGCTGATTGGGCTCACAGCAGCACATTAACCCTTCTAGCTCTGTGTGGGCTTGGCGACCCCCCTCCCACACACACAGGGTGGGTGTGGAGCCGCTAGGAGGCACTGCAGTAAGAATAATCCGGGTCACAGCTCTCAGCCACGGGAAGTGGAAAGCCCACCTCAGTGGGGGATGGGCAAAAGACAGCTCTTGCCCTGGTCTAAGTGGTGCAAGAACCTTCTCCTCTGCATCTCCTGCCAGCTGAAACAGCCTCCTTGTATCGGGATCTCATCAGCTTTCCATCTCAGTTCGTATCTCATCGGGAAACATCTCTCCCTGATCTCTGCCTCTTCATTTCCTTCTCCCCTGGCTGCCCTGTACCTATGTTGTCTGTTGTTATGGGGTGACCAGAATCGAAGGCCCTGCTTAGCGTGAGAATTAGTGCTCTGGCTGCTGCAGGCATCTTTGCTTTGCACTAGGTGAGACCCCATCTGTCTTAAATAGAGGCAGCAGGACTGCACTGGCCCCCCCAGTCACACCTTAGACAGGCATTCAGACTCTGATGAATCTTTCCTGGGATCAGGACCTGCTGCTGTCCAATAAGGGAGCAGCTTGCCAAATGGTAGCAAAGCTCACACCAGCCAGGTCTCTCTCAGACACCCCATCCCAGTGAGGGGATCAGTGACTTGCCCAAACTCTGGCTCTGCCTACATGCAGAGTTGTGCTAGTTTATAGAGGGGTGACTTTTAAACTGGCTTTGTTAAATTGGCACAAAAGGCCACGTAGGCTGACTTATTTTGGCTTAAACCAGCCTTAATCACGTTTAGTTTAAATCAGTTAGGCCTTGTCCCCATGAGAAAGTTGCACCCAAGGTGTGAATTTAAACTGATGTAGTTAACCTGGCGCAGACCGCTCTGTGGCTAATTGGATTTCAGTTTCAGAGGGGCTGTTTTCCATTTTGCTTGCATTGATTGGGAACAGCTTTAAGGTAAAATGCAGTAAGCCACCGTTAAATTGAAGGAAGAGCAGCCACACAACTAACCCCATGTAAACACAGTCCAAGAGGCGTTATCAGGGTTGGGACTAGAACCCCAGGCATCCAATTTCCCAGTCCCGATCTTAGACCACTATGCCTCAAATGATCCATTGGATCCAGAAATTGCCACTCATCTGCTCTGTGCTAAGACTTTCCTGGCTCTCTTCCCTATACCAGGCATGTCTTCCATGTCTCTGAACCTCCACCCTCCTCTTCAAAGCCCGGCTGACTGACATCCAGGTTCAGCACTCTGGCTTTTCACATCCATGCTGCTTTTGAAGTTAGATGAATCGGAATAACTCATTTCCTAATTCCCAGAACTTCCACATTTAGGGCCGAATCCTGGGAGGGGCGCTGAGCTGCCGAAACTCATGGCAAGCCCTCTGGGATCTGACCCTGAGAAAACAGTCCCAGAAAATGAAGAATGCATGGGTGAAATCGAATGATACTGCGGACAGCCCGACAGGGCAAAACGAACCTTGTTTACAAAACTCAGTAGCTGAATGAGCCAACGGGGGATTTCCTCTCCCGGCTTATTCCAGACACGTGGGCCATTGCCTAATCTCACTCCCGACCCTGCTTGCTTTGGGCAATAGCTTCCTCAGACACCCCTACTTAAGAGCTCCAGATTCCTTCCTTCACGGCTGTGCTCAGGCCCGGTTCAGGCATGCTCATTCAGCCGAGGTCAGCCAAGTTCATATGCAATGGCTGAAATCCACCCCCGTGCGGAGGAGTGAATTAAGCCCCTTAAACCGTTTAACCCCCACTTAACAGCCACGTCCGTGAAACCGCCCCCACGTCTGCCACTGATTTGATCCCTCATTGGCATCCTTAGAAAGGCCAAGGAAACCGACGTCCCTTAATCAGTCACTTTTGTTCAGGCATATGGCGCATTGGCAGGGGTATGGGGAAGACTTTCACTGCTGCTGGCCTTGTTCCCTGGGTAGCAAAATCTCCAGCTTCTAGAGCTGTTGGTTCGGTGCCTTTCAGTCCATCTGGCAGAGAAAGTTCTGTAAAAGGGGGTAGAAGGTGCCGTCCCTGCTCCAGAACGCAGCGCGTGACCTGTGGCTTGTGCCGACTGGTGGCCCACAAACAACTCAGGTGTTGATACAGTCTCCGACTCTTCGAATGCCACCCGTCCGGCAGGAGAGTCGTGTGGCCTCAGTGTCAGTCAGTGGCATTTCCCCCTGGGGGACCGGGGCGCTCACACAGACCATGTGGAACGTTAAGTACAGCGGGGAGGAAATTACCTGATGGCAAACTGCCTCGTTGGAAAATGCCGGTTTGTCAAAAGTGAACTGTTTCTCCGACATTTGTTATTTCAATGAAACTCTGGTTCTGGCGGGTGGAGGAGGAAATACGGGGGTGGGGGAGTTTTCAATAAGGCTGCAACATTGTGTTGACATTTTTGGACCCGCATGTTTTGATTTTTTTCTTTGTTTTGTGTTTTCGAAACAACTTGGTTTTCAAATGTCTCTAATCCCGTGTTCGTTTGCTTTTGTAAAGTCAAAATCAGTGCAAAATGTTTCCGTTTGATCAAAATGAAACCATTCAACTGAAAAATTTGTTCACAATTCTGTTTCATGGGGAAATTTTGGAGGCCAGGGGGGAGAATCGTGTTCGTTCCATTTTGGACCAGAAGCATTTTTCACATCACGGAATTTCCTGCAAGACAGTAAATCTGGTCCCTGCCCAGCTCTCCGGCCCTGGTGCTGTGGCTTTTCTACCTGAGATGCGGCCCGATGGTGCCGGCTCCAGGACACATTGGTTGAATCACAGACTTTCATTAAGCTCGCCCTGCGGAGAGCTGGAGTCCCTGGCTGGGAGGGAGAAATTGCGTTTCCATTTGTCACTTGCGCCGAGAATAAATGAGGAGATGGATGTAAAATAAAGAAACTGGGTGACGTGTCTGGGATGGCTTCACGGTGACCCGTGTGCTGCACAGAGGCTTGGAGACATGAGGGGAGGAGATGATGAGCCATGGGATGGCGGAGGCTTTGCTGAAGGGCTTGCCTGCCTCCCGCTCAATCATTAACCATCCTTGGGATGGGATTTGTCACTGAGGACCTCTCAGCCCGTCTTGGGCGGCTCTCCTGGCAAGAGGTCCCCTGGCACTTTCTGGAAGCAGTGGGATTGCCTCACAGAGCAAACCATGAAAAACCTCCTTGCCCAGGGCTGTGCTCCAGGGTGAATCCATCCATAGGCCAGCCTTGGAGCTTGTGGGCTCCAATCTCAGCTGGGCCAGCGGCCTTGGCCAAGTCACACAATTTCCCCTTGCCTCAGCCCCCACATCTGTACTATGGGGATAATAAACACCACTGTCCTTGGATACTCCGCTCCTGATGCAAGGCTCTTTGGTGCAGGGACCATGTCTATACAGCACCCAGTACAACAGGGCCCTATTAATACAGACGATTAATAATAGTAATGCTCCCTCTCCCAGTGAAGTTACTGGAAAGCTCCCCCTCCCCCCGTTGTTTTCCTGGCTCCTCCTGCTGGCCTGGCTGGCTGGGAAAGCTGGAGGCTGGGAGCTTGGTGTCTCCGACTGGGATCTGGATCATCTCCACTGAAGCATTGTGAGTGCCCGGATGCCATGGTGATGGGTGCCCAATCGAGGCTGGTCACTGTGAATAATAACCCAAAGCCTAGTCTGCTTTGGACAGTAAAGCAGACTGGCGGGAGGGAGGGTGAAGCTGGGAGGTGGATGGGACCGAGCCAGCTTCCCAGGAGGTCAGTGGCAGATGGCCCAGACACGCATTTGCTCTCTGCACCGTTGGCTTTAGGCCAGACATCGCAAGCTCTGTTTGTGCTCCCCCCGCTCCCCCCAGTCTGGTAGCGAGTCGGGTCTCAGCGAAAAAAGGACATCGCCTCCAAGAGGCACTTGGCTGTCTGCATCCCTAGCCATTCTCATCAAGCTAGGGGCTGTCACAGCCTGCCCCCCGCCCCGTGTGGGGTGTCCAGCAGTCGCCCACAGCTAGGGACTGGCGCGTGGTCAGCAAGGGGGCCTGGAGAGTTCGGTGGCCAGCCCGGCGGGATGAGCTGTCTGTAACCATGGCTCCTAGGTGCCCTCTGTGTTCTGTCACACACAAGAATATTTTGAACACGCATGTACAGTGGCGTTTTCACCCCTCCCCCCCCCCGCCCAGCGCCGACAGCTGAGATCCGACACGTACGTTACCAGGCCTAATGCTAACAAGCCTGAGGTTCCTGCAGTTCAAAGCCCTGTTGTCCGCGAGGAAGGATGAGCATTGCTCTCGGCAGCCACACGCTCCTCGCAGAGACTAGCTCCGTACCCAGATATTCCTGGGATAGGCCCCCCCCTCCATATGGGTTGCAAATTGGGGGCCTGGGGCCCTTCTATCCCTGGTGCTCGTGTGGTCCCCTCACCCTGGTGTCTGAGCACCCCAGGCACTAACATATTTATCTTCATAACACCCCCACCCCCAGGGGCAGGGCAGTGCTGTTGTACAGAGGGGAAACTGAGGCACAGCGAGACTAAGTGACTTACCCAAGGTCACACAGGTAGTCTGTGGCAGAGACAGGACTTGAGCCCTGGTCTCGCAAGTCCCAGGCAAACACCGTAACTATTGGGCTGAGCTTCCTTTCCTAGGGCCTGGGGTCTCCTTGTGCCGCCACAATGTGTTGCTCTGGAGGCAGAAGTGGGCATGTGGGGCTGAGGCAAAAGCTTCCCGGGGCCGCCAGCAGCACTCTGAGGCCCGGCAGGAACAGGGCAAGATGCCAGCACTGTCATTGGCACGCCAGGGCCTCTCCGGGAAGCTATGGGCCTCGGGGGTTACCAGGGACAAATGGATGAGGGCGATGGGAGTGCAAACTCCCCAGGGATAGGGCCCGTTTATCCCTGTCACTTGGCCTGGGCGATTAAACCCTGGCCTTGTTTTCCTTTGCTACGGATGGCGGGGCCGCGCCGGGCTGCCGGCTCCGGCATTTAGGGGGTGATTCTCCCTCGTCTTCTAGCTTGCACGAGTTGTCGATCCTGAGTTATGGCCATTTCTCCAGCTGCTGCTCATTGGCTGTGGTCTCCAGCAGGGTCCCTGCTGCCTTTGCCAGCTGGTCGATATCTCTTGGCTTGCCGTGTGCGTGCGCGGGAGAGGGAGGAGATGGGTCTGTTATTCTCTGCTCACTTGCTTTGCTTCTCTCCAAGCAGGCAGAGCCCATGGGGAGGAAGCTGTCCATCCCCTCCTCCTTTGTTCTGACAGCTCCCGTCGGCTTTGTGCCACGGAGCAGGTTACTGCCCGGCCCGGTGTCACGTCCCCGGGGAGGGCGTGCTGGGGGAGTGGGACAGTCCAGCGGACAGGGCGCTGCGCTGGGTGTCTAGAGATGAGCGTTCATCTTCTCTGTGTGACAATACTGCAAACAGGCTGCGGCTGAGATCAGGGCCGCAGCATGCTAGGCGCCGTATACACACGGAGCTTGAGACAGTTCCTACCCCACAGAGCTCAGGCTAGCTAGACAGATGGACAAAGGGTGGGAGGGGAAAGAGGGGCCCAGAGCGGTGATTTGCTCACGGTTACACACGCAGCAGGCTAGTGGGATTAAAACCCAGGTCTCTGTCCCAGGCTCTGCCACCGATGCCTTGTGCAGCCTAGGGCAAGTCACTTCTCTCTGTGCCTCAGTTTCCCAGCTATGAAATAGGGATAGCGATGCTGCCCCTGCAGTGTGACGTGTGTTGAGTTGACGCCTTTCTTGGGAGCGTGTCTGCCCTCCGGGAGGGGAACACACGACCAGGGAGTTCTCACCGCCTGCATAGCACAGCCCACCATGTGCAACCACTGGGCGGGGGGTGGGCGGTGACTTTCCCCAGCTGCTGTGGTCCCCTAGGAAGTGTCCCCCGTAGTCCTGGGTCCCCAGAGCAAGCCTGCTCCCGCTGTGCCCCGTCACACTCTCTGCCCACCCTGGAACCCCCCCCCCCCGAGCGGGGAGTCTGTGCTCAGGGTCTGGCCCCTTTACCTTAACACGGGCCCAACCCCGGAAGTCCTTCTTTAGGCCACACGCCCTCCGTGAAGTCACTGGGAGTGGGAGACAGCAGAGGGAGGGTGCGTCCTGCCTGGTCCTTATCGGGAGCCTGCAGTGTGTGTGTGGGGAGGGGTATGGAGCTGGTCCCCTAGCCCAGTCTGGGTGGGTGGGAGCCAGGCACTGCCCTCCCCCCACCCAGGAGAGCCAGGCCCTGCCTCCAAGGGGTAGGAAGAGCTGGCAGAGCTAATACCCAATGGTGGCTCTGTCCTGGTCCATGCTGGCCAGCGGAGATGTGCTGCCCTACTGGCACTGTTAACAATGTGGGTGCTCTCCCCGCCCTGTTGGTGTGACACCCCCTTAACCTCTGGGGATAGGGAGGCCCCCATGGGCCGATCCGTCCTTGGCCGCTCAGCTGAGCCTGCCAACCAGGGGGGCTGGATGATACCCCGGCACAATGAGGGGCTCCAGACACAGGGAGCGGTGAGCTGAAGGCCAGGAGAGGGGAGTGGGGCATTGTCGGTGGAGCGTGACCTCAGGGCGATGGCATCCCTGACTCTCCAGCTCTCTCTCTGCCCCAGGTATTCCGAAGAGGAGATCCGGCAGAAAGTGGGGACCTTCCGGCAAATGCTGATGGAGAAGGAGGGAGTGCTCACCAGGGAGGACCAGCACGGGCGCCAGATGTGAGTATGGAAGGGTCACTCAGCTGGGCAGGGGTGGGGGATGCACGGGGAAGGATTGAATTCTCACTTCACCTGTCCTGGGCTTCGTAGTCTCTTGTCACGCCAATTTACCCCCCTCTTGGGAGCAGATCAGGATCCACTGACCCAGGGCAGTTCTCCTTCCTTTCTCTCCCCGCCCAGTAAATACAATGGGGAGCTGCATTCGTGCCCCCATCACGTTGCATAGGCTGACGGTAGAGGAAATGAATGGGTCTGAGATTGTTACCTGGTGTTTTCAGAACCCCCAGCAGGGGCACGTTAACGATTTTGCTCCGGTTGATGTCAATGGGAACACAGCAATTCCATCTGATAAGATTCATGTAAGTCAGCGTGCTCTTGTCCAGCACAGCAGTTTGTGAGATTTAAGCACACACAGATCTGAGCAATAGGTTTAGAACATCCTAGATATTTACCCAACATCTGGAATGGTACTGAGGAATTCACAGCAGGTTCACAGTGGCCAGCTGCTCACCCACCAGGGAGAAAGGGTGTCAGGAAAAATGCCGCTCAAGATGGCTTCAGAGGACTGCTCCAAAGTACGCTCTGTTCGCTAATTTTTTATAACTAACTTTTACAAAGCACATAGGTCATAATGACCCCTCCTGGATCATCACTTTTCCTAACTTTTAATAAACTTTTTACTATTAGCGGCGTCTAGATTCAAGGTTTTCCAACCACCAAGGTTTTCAGTCTCAGCTGTTTACTTGTCTGTCCCCCTCCTCCTATTCTAATGAGCAGAAACTGACAGCTAGGTATGACCTTGCTTCTGAAAGCCTGTCTCCAAATTAACCCTTAACTATGTGGTCTGTTTCATTAATTGATGGTGGCTAAAAGCACATAATATGGGTGCAATTAGCTTGATCACATTCTGGGGTATACACACCCCTCAAATCCAGGGCAACAAGATCCCAGAGGCCTGGCTGGCCTCCGGACTGCATGGAGCCCGGCTTTCTAAACTTGGCTTAGATTCTGTGGTCTGGCCAAGCAACCCCCAAAGAGTTCCCAGCTCTCCTGGGAAATCTCACTGCATGCGATATCTCTGCGGGTTACTCAGATAAATAATAAATAAATAATAAATAACGGGGAGGATGAGCAGTGATCTCCCTTCACCACAGCAGAGGTAAAAAATATATAAAGCGGGGACTTCTGTGCCCTTATGCCCATGGAGAATGCCTAGTTTTATACCGCACTGTTCATCAACAGATCTCAAACCAAGGCAGTCTGTGTCATTACCCCCAGTTTACAGATGGGGAAACTGAGGCACAGGGAGGGACGTGACTTACCCCAGGTCAGCCCGTGGCACAGCCAGGAAGAGAACCCAAGTCCCTTGAGTCTCAGCCCTGTGAAGAGGCCAGGGGTTTCCCAGCTCAGGCAGTTCCAAGCTTCTGGTCACTTCCTGCCATTCCAGAAAATCTCTCCTCTGCTGCTCTCCTGTCAGTCACTGTCTTTTCTGCTTCGGTGAGGCCATGGACCGGTGGGGTGCAGTTGTCTGTCAGCACTACTGCCACCCTAGGGGTCCAGTTCTGTGCTGCGTGTCATTGTCCTGAAATTGCACCCATGTAAACGGAGAGCAAAACTGTGCCCCATGTCTATGCTAGGAGAGAAAGTCACAGCAGCTTGGGGTCCCACTCACCTCTCCCACATGCCTATCTTCTGCCAGTTTGGGGCAATGCTTCTCTTCTACATGGCACTCCCTGTGCCATTTGTGCCCTGGCCCTTGAAATTAATTGCCAGTGTAATGGGTCTGATCCGGGTAAATCTGGAGTAACTCCATTGGCTTCCACAGAGCCCGACATCAGTTACTGTTGTGTAATCAATTACACTACCTGCCTTGGCCCCATTTTGCTAGGCACTGCACGGAATTTGGTGTAACCAGGGGTAGGTCAGTATCAATCCAGAGTTGCCCCACGCATTTTTCACTTCGCATCTTGTGTAAATCCAAAGTAACACCACTGGCTGCACTGAGGCATGCGAACACACTGACTTCAGTTACACTGCTCCACATCGGGAGTGACTCCTCTGAAGTCAGAATCTGGCCTACGATAACTCCCATCCTGTGATGTGTGTGTCTCTCTGGAATGGGATGAAGGGGTTTTCCGCTCTCAAATCATTCAGGTGACAGCTTGTGCTGCAAATACCCCGATTCCTAGGTTCTGATTTCATTCCCCCTCTCCTCTCCCTCCTCCCCTGGTGCAGCTCCAGGAATATCCCTGTCACCGCTTGGTTCTGCCCCAGCTTGATCGTGATTTATCTGTGAAATGTTTAATGGCACAGCGAGCACAGTTGGCAAGCCACACATCATCTATCAGCCTGGAAAGCAGGTCACTCTGGGACAGGAATAGATCCTGTAGGTTCACTGAATATTAATGCTTCATTAGGCTCAGGAAATCAGGGCAGTGAGAAAGAACTGCAGCACTGGGGGATGGGATGGGGGGGGGGCAGAAACTTCTGCAACCACACCCCAGCCGAAAAGCACAGCTGGGTACAGCTCAAAGGGTACCTGGGTTTCAGCGTGGGAGAGCATCGCAAAGCCTTGCTGAGATCTGCTCCCTTGCTTGATCGCTCACTCTAGGGGCTAGTGGAAGGACTCATCAGGCAAATCCAGCTGCAGTCAGCAAGATCTCTTCCCCAAGGGAGGGCTGTCTGAATAAGGAAGCCAAATAAGACCCCAGGAGTGGAAAGTGAATAGAAAAACACTTCCCAGTTTGTAGATCATCCCAGCCCTGTGGTCCCTGGGCCTCCATCTCCACCCTCTAAGCAGCCAATGTGAGCTTAGGTTAACCCCTTGCTCACAAGGACCTTGGCAGCATTCATGCTTTGCACTGTAATTTTGCAGAACTGGGGTCTGGAGGGGGCCAGATCTTAAGCTGGCTTACATGGGCACTGCTCTGTTGTTGATGCCGGGTTACACCTGCTGAGGGTTTGGGCTCCTCCTGCTGCTGACATCTCTGCAGTGTGCGTATGCGGTGGGGTGACCGGTCGAAGTATTTGCAGACTTTGCAGTGTCACAGGGAGTTCCAAGGGGAGAGAAGGGCTGCGAGACTTGTGAAGCACATTGGAGAGGAAATGGAGCTGTCTGGCACCTGGTCGGCATTCTATAAATTCTGCCAGTTATGGTACTGCTTTCTCTGAGCTCACCCGCACAGACATGGATCTTAATTTGAGGCCAGTTTGCTTGGGGAGTGCCATAAAGCGGGAGCGGGGGGTAAGCGCAGGCCAGCGTCTAAGTAATAAAAAAGCAATCTTGTGTGTCACGCTCCAGCTGCGGTGAAGGTAGCAAGAGTCTGGAAGCTTAGTGCAGGATTAGCGAATGGGTTTGGGAAGGAATTCAAGTGTAGATGTCGCTCTCAGGTTATGCTGGGCAGAGGGGGCGGCAGACTCACAAAGAAGAAACCCCAGCTGATGACTGTAGTAGCGCTGAAGAGTCCCACTCATGGCCCAGGACCCCATCGTGCTAGGTGCTGTTCAATCACAGAACAGAGATGGTCCCGGGTGTAAGTGAGGTGGATATTATTAATGTTCTTATCGATTTGTACGTCAGCAGTGCCTGGGGCCCTGGTCCTAGACCCCATTTGTGCTTGGTGTGGTACAGACACATCAGAAAAGGACAGTCTCTGCTCCAAGATGCTTACAAGCTAAGAATAAGAACAAAAGAACGGCCATATTGGGTCAGACCAAAGGTCCATCTAGCCCAGTGTCCTGTCTTCTGACAGTGGCCAGTGCCGGGTGCATCAGTGGGAAAGAACAGAACAGGTCATCCATCTCCTGTGGTCCATTCCCAGCTTCTGGCAAACAGAGGCTAGGGACACCATCCCTGCCCATCCTGGCTAATAGCCATTGATGGACCTATCCTCCATGAACTTATCTAGCTCTTTTTTTGAACGCTGTTATGGTCTTGGCCTTCACAACATCCTCTGGCAAAGAATTCCACAGGTTGACTGTGCATTATGTGAAGAAATACTTCCTTTTGTTTGTTTTAAACCTGCTGCCTGTTAATTTCATTTGATGACCCCTAGTTCTTGTGCTATGAGAAGGAGTAAATAATACTTCCTTATTTACTTTCTCCACACCAGTCATGATTTTATAGACCTCAATCATATCCCCCCTTAGTCACCTCTTTTCCAAGCTGAAAAGTCCCAGTCTTATTAATCTCTCCTCGTACAGAAGCCGTTCTATACCCCTCATCATTTTTGTTGACCTTTTTTCAATTCCAATATATATTTTTTTGATATGGAGCAACTAGATCTGCACGCAGTATTCAAGATGTGGGCGTACCATGGATTTATATAGAGGCAATACGATATATTTGTCTTATTATCTATCCCTTAATGATTCCCAACATTCTGTTGGCTTTTTTGACTGCCGCTGCACATTGAGTGGATGTTTTCCGAGAACTATCCACAATGGCTCCAAAATCTCTTTCTTGAGTGGTAACAGCTAATTTAGACCCCATCATTTTATATGTGTAGCTGGGATTATGTTTTCCAATGTGCATTACTTTGCATTTATCAACATTGAATTTCATCTGCCATTTTGTGAGATCCCTTTGTAACTTTTCGCAGTCTGCTTTGGATTTAGCTATCTTGAGTACTTTTGTATCATCTGCAGATTTTGCCACCTCACTGTTTACCCCTTGTTTCAGCTCATTTATGAATTTGTTGAATAGGACTAGTCCCAGTACAGACCCTTGGGGGACATCACTGTTTACCTCTCTCCATTCTGAAAACTGACCATTTATTCCTACTTTTTGTTTCCCATCTTTTAACCAGTTACTGATTCACGAGATGACCTTCCGTTTAATCCCATGACAGCTTACTTTGCTTATGAACCTTTGGTGAGGCACCTTGTCAAAGGCTTTCTGAAAATCTAAGTACACTATATTCACTGGATTCCCCCTTATCTACATGCTTGTTGACCCCCTCAAAGAATTCTAGTAGATTGGTGAGGCATGATTTCCCTTTACAAAACCCATGTTGACTCTTCCCCGACAAATCATGTCCATCTAGTAGCAGTAGTTCAATATAGTAGTTTTACCCAGCAGAGGTGTCCACGTGCTGATGAATTTTCATGCATTACCCCTGGGGATAGAGGGGAATTGCTGAGCTGGGATGAGGGCTCTTCTACACTGCCTTGCTAACAATCCCTAGTACTTCAGGGGCACATTCCCTCTCCAAAACACTTTACAAGCATGGAGCCTAATTTTGGTTCAGCCATTTCCGAGTACAAGGTTATGGAAACATACATTGTTTTGCTGGTGGTAAAAAAGCCTCGTGACCTTTGTTAGAAGCTCTAGCGTCCACCAGGCTTTGGAGCAAGGACTTTAAATTTGGCAGGGGGCAGCCTTTGTCCCAGGGCTCTGCCTTTTGTTGTCCCTGTGAAAATCTCCCCAAATTAGGCCAAGCTATAAGCCTCTGAAAAATTACAACTTGCGCATAGTCAGAAGACCCTTGCTCAAGCCCAGGCTAATTCTCAAACCTTCCATCCACATTGAGCATGGTCCCAGCCCAGAGCTGCAGTGACCGGAGCAGGTCCTTCCCTGTATAATGCTATGTGCTCTGAAGAATCAGCTCCTAGCAGTCTCAAAGTGGGCACCTAAAATGAATGGATACTTTGGATCTGAAACTCTGTGTGCCTCAGTTTCCCAGGTGTGAAATGGAAATCATACCATCCCCTCATCCCGCAGAGGTGTAGTGAGGATATATTAATGGCTGTGAAGCACTCGGACACCATAGAAATCCCATGAAGAAAACAATATTGTCTTCAGAAGAGGGTTGGAATAGTGGGCAGCAGCTAAGGCCTGGGGTCACACAAGGAGCAATGAGAAGAAGACAAACTATTGAATGGCCGCAGTTCAGCCCATTCACTGAATGAGTCTGGGGTCATGTGCCAAAAATAATATGGGGGCATGTAATTAAAGACTGGCTCATGCTGCGTATGCACAAGGGGGTCAGGTTCAGGTTGCCCAGACAACTTTAATGCTGGCATTTCCTAATTTCTGAGTGCTTGGCTTTGCAACCTTCATGTTCTTTTAATGCCGTTTTGGTGTATGTGCTATATACCAACAGCACGGAGCTCTGTGCAGCCATTGAGCACCAAGAACCATAGAGAGCATCTCAGCGTCAGCAGCGTTCTCTCCATTTTACAGATTGGGAAACCGAGGCACATAGAGATTAAAGTGGCTTATCCAAAGTCACTCAGCAGGCCAGTGCAGAGCCAGGAATGGAACCCAGGACTTCTGATCACTGTTTCTACTGCCTCTGAGTTCCTACTCCAGCACTGTTTTCTGACCCCCTCTAAGCCACCCAAACAGCTCCCCTCCCCTCCTGTTAATCTCCTAAGAGGCCCCCTGCTGTTACTGAAAAAAATCTTACCCAGGTTTCAGGAGGAGAAGACAAAAAAAAATCATCCAGGCAGCAAAAGCTGGTCCTGAACGGTTAAGTAAAGCTAAGGGGAGAAAAATCTTCAGATGGGATGATTTTACTAAGGGACTCCAGCCTGGACAGCCTAGCATGGGAGCTGTTCATGGTACTGATTGTTATCACCTGGTCAAGTCGTCAAAATCCAGCAAGAATTATATTTATTTACTCTAAAGGCATCGCCTGGCCTGCATGCACATCCAGGCAAAAGTCTTCTTGAAATGTCACACCACTCAATCACTGAGAAACACGCCACTGGGAAAATGAAGGCAGCTAACCTGAGAAAAGCCTTTCAAATACCAGCCACCGTCCCTGTCTCTCTGGCGGGCAGCTGGACAGCCTCCTGGGAGGATGGATAACTTGCAGTAGAAAGGAAGAGAGCTGGCTTGTACGTTGAGTCCACAACACCCTGGTTTTCACTCCCTTAAAACAGGCCATTGTTCACTCGGCTCTTAACTGGGTGAAACTCCCCGAGTGGCTGAGGTTCGTGTGCGTGGGGAGAGGCTGCCGCTTGTCATCCCCTGCTCAATGGCTGCGGAGGGGAAGGAGGCGCAAAGTGAGGCTGGTTTAGAAGAGCGTTTATCAGCCTTAATGTAAATCACATCATACAAATCCATTGCTGTCGGAGTCCCAGGGGAAGCCTGAGCTGGGTCCTGCCAGCTCTGTTAAATGCAGTTTCCAGCTGGCAGGAATGTGACACTAGTTATCATGTGATGCTTAATGAGCGGCCGAGGAGCCATCTTCCAAGCACTGGTTTAGTGTCAAGGCTTCAGGCCTGGTCTGTCCCTCAGTGCTGGTCAGGAGTCAGTGAAATTGCCCTAGGGTGCAACTAGTGAAGGGAGGGGAAGATCTGCGTGCAGCGCGTGCCCTGCAAATCCCGCTTCAGCACCGGGCGCCGGCTCCAAGCAGAGCTGTCTGCCCCTGCCTGCTGTATTATTGAACATGATTTACCAGCCGATTCAGCGCGGGAAGGCCTGGGTCAGCTTGGCGGCCATGGGGACGGATGTTCTGTCTGTCTGTAGAATGGGTACAGCCCAGGCAGCTTCCCCATGCTGCCCTGCCAGCCCGATGACCCGGAGAGACCAACCTTAGGGCCTAGATGGAGAATTCTGTCTCTGAGGCCCATTCAGCCCTAGGCCTCTTGGCTGAGGCTACCAGCGCAAGGGACAAATGGGACAGATGCTCGGCCACTAGGAACAGACCTGCCCAGTGTTTTCCCTGTAGGCCCCCAGCGAGCCATCTGAGGGGAACAATGTGGAGTCACTGCCCACCTGCTCCAGTTTCAAACTCGCCAGCTAGAGGGTCTCACCCTAACCCATGTCATCCCCACTTTCATTTCGCTAAGAGCTGGTTCAGGCCAGTCCTTGTTTGCTACCCCCTTCCAGTGGGGAATATGGGATCTTGAAATGCTGGAGAACTGGAGGGTTTAGATCCAGGGCCTGACTTTTAGCCCAGCCTTAACTGCGCCTTTGTTTCTGAGCTCACCGTGATTTGCAGATGCTTTGGGCCCCGATCCTGCAGTCTGACCTAGCCAGGCAGAGCCCCAGGGCAGGCAGGGGAGATGGGCCCTGCCCTGGAGAGCGACAGTCTAAACACACAAGACAGACCCATGGTGGGGGAAAGGCAGTGCTATTAACCCCATTGTACAGATGCAGCATTGAGGGCCAGATTTTCAAAAGCACTCTGCACCTCCCATTGTTCTCAATGGCAGCCGGCCACTTTTGAAAAACCAGTAAAAAGTAAAAAGTTGTGTCAATCCGGGATGCTGGGGGCTGAATTCTTTCGAAGAGCTGGGGCCAGGGAGTCAGTAGGATCAGACTCCAAGCTCCTCTATGCTAGGCTAGTGCCTTAGCCATCCCCCTCCACATCCTCCCTCCCTAGGGGCTAGCTGGCGACACCCTTTCTCCCAGTGAGTATTACCCTGCTCCTGGAGTAGCCCCATTGAAATTGGGGCATTTGCTGAAGGGGTGAGTTTGAGCAAGAGTATCCAAATCTGATTCAGATGGCACCCGGTTTGCTGGTGCAGTGGGGCCCTTAGGGATCAAATTCACTGTGGGTGGTGGGAGCAGAAGCCAGTGCCTGGAACCTTTCCCAGCGATCCTCCAGGCAGGGAGCATCCGAGCCCAAGTCCAACGAGCCTAAAGAAGATGCTGCGTTTAAAACAAGTCACAGAGCTGCCCGTTCCCGCCCTCTGACGCTCTGCGTCTTCCTCTCTCATGGCTCTGGCTTGCTGCGCAGCTGGAAAACATTTTGTTTGTACTCTTTGAGGATTCGCTGGTGCGGCTGGTGCCTCAGCAGGACACAGCCGAGCCTTTGTGCCCTCCCATCTATCTGTTCGAACCTCCCCCCGAGCCGGACGAAAGCGAAAGGGCACTGCTGTTACTGTTTGCATGCAGAGGCAGAGGAAGGCTCGGGTCAAGTTTTCACACTGCTCTGGGGTTTGAGAGAGGACTGGAGAACAGAGAGATGGGGGAGACGCTGCTTTTGTTATTGGAACTAGCTAGATCAAAGCTAGCTCGGGTATGTCTGCACGTGCTCGGATTGCAGTGTAGACAGGGCTAAGGCTCTCCCGACTCCAGAGAGAGCATGCACTTTCCAGCCGACAGGCCTCTGCTGGGAGCCGGGCGGCCTGCTCGGGGTTCACGGGGTCAGCACGGATTTCTCATGCGCTTGCTGCAGCCCGAGTGCTTTGGAAAACCCTCCCACAGTGCCCCTTCTCTGCTGGGGGTGCCCCGCACACCAAGCTCCTGGTGCAGGGGGATTGCAGGGACCTGTCTGCTGAGTGCAGGGCTCTCGTTGAGTCCCACTCCCCTGTGCGGCACTAGTCCCTTACCGTCCTGCAGGGGAGGGTCTGCCTGGCAGCATGGGGAATTGCACTGAATCTCCTCCAGGGTATGTGGGATTTTGAGGCTCCAAGTCAGTGTGCCCATTCCCACAGTGCATTTCACCAGCTATCTTGCCCAGACTCCTTGGTGGCCGAAGCAGGGAGGTCAAGTGGGTTGTCTGTAACCTGAACTCTTTAAACCATGATCTGAGGATTCAGGAACTCAGCCAGAGGTTCAGGGTCTATCACGGGAGTGGGTGGGTGAGGTTCTGTGGCCTGCGATGTGCAGCAGATCAGACTAGATGATCATGATGGTCCCTTCTGACCTTACAGTCTATGAGTAACAGATTTTTTAGACAAAGGAAACGCAGTGGATCTAATTTACCTAGATTTCAGTAAGGCATTTGATACCGTGCCACTTGGGGAATTATTAGTTAAATGGAAAAGATGGGGATCAGTATGAAAATTGAAAGGTGGATGTTAGGATACAGATATTCAGGCCTGTCTGTAAAGGCCTATACTCTAAGAATTTAGGTGTATTCTTATCACTTGGCTAGTTATAGAGGTACAAAAGAGAATCAAAATCACTATCTGCCGGTGTAAGGGCCTTCTCTTACTGTGACAGTCTGAGGCCCTGTTCTTAGGCTAAGATCTCTGGCTAAGCAACAGAGGCAGCCATAAGCTGGGAAGCGACCGGTCGCCTCCTCACATTCCAAACTAGTCACATTGAAATAAGGTGCTATTGGGCTGTTAGGAATACAATCCTGTCCTGATAGTGCCTATCACCTCCAGAGAAAGGGAAGTGCCTAGAAAATGTAAAAGGAAACTTAGTTTGATAGCATCCTGTCTGGCAAGAACTCACTTATCAATAGCTGGGATGTGAAATCCTTACTTCTGTATTGTTTTGTCATTATAGTTCCCACTTTCCTATTGTTTGTCTGTATAATCTCTGTCTGGTTCTGTGATTGTTTCTGTCTGCTGTATAATTAATTTTGCTGGGTGTAAACTAATTAAGGTGGTGGGATATAATTGGGTACATAATCATGTTACAATATGTTAGGATTGGTTAGTTAAATTTCAGGAACATGATTGGTTAAGGTATAGCAAAGCAGAAGTCAAGTTTTACTATATAGTCTGCAGTCAATCAGGAAGTAGAGGGGTGGGCATGCGGGTGGGGGAAATGGGAACAGGGAATGGGGGTTGGAATCATGTTTTGCTAAAAGGGGAAATGGAAACAGGGAATGGGGCTGGGGAAATTGGAATCATGTTTGGCTAAGGGCAGGAATGGGAACAGGGACACAGGTGTAAGGCTCTGTGGTGTCAGAGCTGGGAAGGAGGATACTAAGGAAGGAAACTGGAATCATGCTTGCTGGAAGTTCACCCCAATAAACATTGAATTGTTTGCACCTTTGGACTTCGGGTATTGTTGCCCTCTGTTCATGCGAGAAGGACCAGGGAAGTGAGTGGGTGAAGGAATAAGCCCCCTGACAGTGGATAAGGAATTGGTTAAAAGGGAGACTACAGCGGGTCATACTGAAAGGTGAACTGTCAGGCTGGAGGGAGGTTACCAGTGGAGTTCCTCAGGGATCAGTTTTGGGACCAATCTTATTTAATCTTTTTATTACTGACCTTGGTACAAAAAGTGGGAGTGTGCTAATAAAGTTTGCGGATGATACAAAGCTGGGAGGTATTGCCAATTTAGAGAAGGACAGGGATATCCTACAGGAGGATCTGGATGACCTTGTAAACTGGAGTAATAGTAATAGGATGAAATTTAATAGTGAGAAGTGTAAGGTCATGCATTTAGGGATTAATAACAAGAATATTAGTTATAAACTGGGGATGCATCAATTAGAAGTAACGGAGGAGGAGAAGGACCTAGGAGTATTGGTTGATCACAGGATGACTATGAGCCGCCAATGTGATATGGCTGTGAAAAAAGCTAGTGCGGTCTTGGGATGCATCAGGAGAGGTATTTCCAGTAGGGATAAGGAGGTTTTAGTACCGTTATACAAGGCACTGGTTGAGACTCACCTGGAATACTGTGTGCCTTTCTGGTCTCCCATGTTTAAGAAGGATGAATTCAAACTGGATCAGGTACAGAGAAGGGCTACTACGATGATCCGAGGAATGGAAAACCTGTCTTATGAAAGGAGACTCAAAGAGCTAGGCTTGTTTAGCCTAACCAAAAGAAGGTTGAGGGGCGATATGATTGCTCTCTATAAATATATCAGAGGGATAAATACCGGAGAGGGAGAGGAATTATTTAAGCTCAGTACCAATGTGGACACAAGAACAAATGTATATAAACTGGCCATCGGGAAGTTTAGACTTGAAATTAGACGAAGGTTTCTAACCATCAGAGGAGTGAAGTTTTGGAATAGCCTTCCAAGGGAAGCAGTGGGGGCAAAAGACCTACCTGGCTTCAAGATTAAACTCAATAAGTGTATGGAGGAGATGGTATGATGGGATAACATGATTTTGGCAATTAATTGATCTTTAACTATTCATGGTAAATAGGCCCAATGGCCTGTGATGGGATGTTAGATGGGATGGGATCTGAGTTACTACAGAGAATTCTTTCCTGGGTATCTGGCTGGTGAATCTTGCCCACGTGCTCAGGGTTTAGCTGATCGCCATATTTGGGGCCAGGAAGGAATTTTCCTCCAGGGCAGATTGGAAGAGGCCCTGGGGGTTTTTCGCCTTCCTCTGTAGCATGGGGCACGGGTCCCTTGCTGGAGGATTCTCTGCACCTTGCAGTCTTTAAACCATGATTTGAGGACTTCAATAGCTCAGACGTAGGTGAGAGGTTTTTCGCAGGAGTGGGTGGGTGAGATTCGGTGGCCTGCGTTGTGCAGGAGGTCAGACTAGATGATCATAATGGTCCCTTCTGACCTTAATATCTATGAGTCTATGCAGGAGTAGTGGCTAGTGCAGAGGATGGGGGCCAGGACTTCTGGGTCCTAACCCTGATTCTCCACCTCAATTACTGTGTGATCAGCAGCCAAGTGTTCAGACCAAAGTGTTCAGATTCTGGGGTTAGGCCCCTGAAGCCATATTTAGGCATGTAAAGAAACGGCCCGTGTTCAGAGCAACCACAGTGCCCCTGGGAGAACCAGGCCCAATATCCAGCCGGCTCACTGCCGTTGGGCTCCCGAGGTTGAACGTGGAGCTGTATTGTCCCTCTGCACCCATGTCTCCTAGTCAGTGGGACAGTGATACTGCCCAGCCCTCCACGGGTGCTGCACGCCTCTTCATGGGTGTCTGCAAAGAGCTTTGAGATCCTTAAACGAAAGGTTGCTGCTGACATACAAGTCACCAGGCCCCATCCTGTTGCCCTTCGTTGTAGCCCATGGCAAATCCCCTTGTTTTCCATGGGAACATGATTGCACCCATTGGTATTAAGCAGATAAACCCCTTGGTGGGAGGAAAGACACCAAGGATTTCCCTCATGCCATTCCTCTCATTAACTGTCTTCTCCCAGCTTCTCTGCAACAGGCAAGCCAGACCCTGCCCCATCTCGACTGGCCTCAGCCAGCAGCTTGCCTGGGTATCCCACACAGACTAGCTTCAGTTGACACTGAAGCCATCCCACCTTCAGGTGGCCATATGTGACCTTCAGAAAACCTTGTCCTACCACTCCAGGCGACCCTAACCGTTCCCAGGTAACCTACATGGCCGCTGTGCACGCTCTCACTCGCCAGCGGTGAGATCTGTTACCCTGGCAATTAACTTCCACACGGCCTCCAACCCCAGATGGACTGAAGGTGACCGTCAGTAGCTCCAAATGTCCCTCTGGTGGCTCAGGTGAGCAGCTCAAAATCCTAGGTCATCTTAGGCAGCTCCTGCCAATGACCAGATAATCCTGCTGAGTCCCCAGATTGCTGTTCAGCCTTCTTTCTCCTCAGATAATCCATCCCGGTTTTCAACAGAACACCGGCTAAGCCCCTTCAGTGATAACCTGGCATAACCCTCTCCCCGTGATCTTCATTGACTTCCTTACCCCCTGCTAATCCCGGATAATCCTTCTGTGATCTACAGAGGGACTGCACATGCCCCAGGGAACTGTGAAAATCCAGGCTAACATCTCCAGCAACTCAAGATATTTCCTGGGCCCCGCATACCCGCAGCTCAATCCCATTGACCCCAGCCAATGGGGTCTGACCCCACTGAACCTTTATATTGACTTTATTTTGCAACCACTGTAGTGATCTCAGACAGAGCCTGCAACATCCTCAGGCTGTCTTTATGTGTTCTAACTGATGGTTGGGGTAGCAGCCCTGACCATCTTGGCTAATAGCCATTGATGGATTTACCCTCTAGGAACTGATCTAATTCTTCTTTGAACCCAGTTATACTTTTGGCCTTCACAACCTCCCCTGGCAGTGAGTTCCACAGGTTGACTGTGCGGTGTGTGTGAAGAGGTACTTCCTGATGTTTGTTTAAAACCTGCTGCCTATTCATTTCATCACATGACCCCTAGTTCTTGTGTGATGTGAAGGGGTAAACAACACTTCCCTATTCACTTTCTCCACACCAGTCATGATTTTATAGACCTCTGTCATCTCCCCCCTTCGTCGTCTCTTTTCTGAACTAAACAGTCCCAGTGGTTTTAATCTCTCCTCATATGGAAGCTGTTCCATGCTCTTAATCCTTTTTGTTGCCCTTCTCTGTACTTTTTCCAATTCTTTTTTTTTCTTTCTTTGAGATGGGGCAACCAGAACTGCACACAGTATATAAGGTGCTGGTGTACCATGGATTTACATCCCTTTCCCAATGGTTTCTAACATTCTGTTGGCTTTTTTGCCTGCCGCTGCACATTGAGTGGATGTTTTCAGAGAACTATCCACAGTGACTCCAAGATCTCTTTCCTGAGTGGTTACAATTTATTTAGACCCCATCATTTTGTATGTGCAGTTGGGATTATGTTTTCCAAAGTGCATTACTTTGCATTTATCAACACTGAATTTCATCTGCCACTTTGCTGCCCAGTCACCCAGCTTTGTGAGATCCTTTTGTAGCTCTTCACAGTCAGCTTTGGCTTTAAATATCATGAGTAATTTTGTGTCTGTTGCAAACTTTGCCACTTCACTGTCTACCTCTTTTTCCAGATCATTTACTAATAAGTTGAATAGGACTGGTCCCAGTACAGACCCCTGGGGGACCCCACTATTTACGTCTCTCCATTGTGAAAACTGACCATTTATTCCTATCCTTTGACTCCTATCTTGCGAGGACCTTCCCTCTTATCGCCTGACTGTTATTTACTTGGAAGCCCCAACTGAGATCAAAGCCTCATTGTGCAAGGTGCTGTGCACACATACAGTGAGAGATTACCATCTACATAGACAAAACAGAATTATTATTCCCGTTTTACAGATGGGAAACTGAGGCACAGAGAGACTAAGTGACTTGCCCAAGGTCATAGAGGGAATCTGTGGTAGAGCCAAGTGTTGATCTCCCAATCTCCTCCGTCACATGGCTTTTCCGCTTCCCGGCTCAGAACAGCTCTGCGCCATGCCCCCTTGCAGCTTCGGCCATGGCAGAAGATCAGTCTGTGCTCTGCACCTTCTCTGCGGGCACTGGAGCCAATGGCAAGAGTGCCTGCTCCTACGTCGCCAGCCAAGCCAAGCAACTTCTGCAGTGCCCGTCCTTGCCGTTGGCCCGGACATCGCCTTGACATGGGCGATGCGGGCAGCAGTACGTTTCATGCTGTAGCACCAGCCAAACTCCCAAGACACTAGCGGGATGCAGGCACAGCTAGAAAAGCCACTGAAGCCAGGAGTGTAAATGAGCGTGGGTCATTGGCATGGAGGGGACAGGGCAGAGACGGGAGGCTGGCTGGGTCAAGTCACCTCTCCCGAGCCAGCCGTTCCTTGTGACTGCAGCTGCCGAGCCTCAGCCGCCGTGGCCTGAAATCCCCAGCCCAGCTGGGCAGCTCCAGCTCTTCGCAGGGCAAAGACGGGAGGCCCATTTCCGCTGCCGTGCCTAGTACACATACGCCCGCCCCAGAGACTGCCGTGCGTCTCAGAAGCGTGACTTGCCCCCAGGGCTTGCCCAGAGCCTCTCTCACTTGCCTGGGGCACCCTCTTCGCTTTTCTCAGCCGCTCACTAAGCTGCAAAGTCATTCCCTCCCCTGGAAATTGACAGGCCCCCTCATTGGCCCACATGTGTCCCCCACTGGGGGACCCAGCTAACAAACGGGGAAACAGCGAATACCGTGATGCCCGGGGAGGGGGAAGAGCCGAGATCAGAGGGAAAAAGCAGCCTTTGAACCCCCGGCGAGGCTTTCCCTGCCAGTGTGTCCGTGGGTACAGCTCCTCAGGCCTGCTGAGGTTAGGACATGGGCAGCAGCCCCCGATGGTGGTGTGGGGGGTGTTCTGTAGCACTTTGTTAGAGGCACTTTTGCCCCCCTTGCACTGCCCGCTGCTGCTTCTCCCTGGGAGTAGAGATGTCCCTCACTGACACGAGCCCCATCAGAGTGTGGGGCTCCAACCAAGCAGGGCCGAGGGAAGGAGGAGCCCCAGTGCGTGAGGGTAGGGCAGCCAGGAAGGCGTCTGGTGGAGATGCTGCCTGATCTCAGCGGGCAAAGCCAGGGGCACTGCGGGGTGGGGCGGCGAGAGTTCTTCATCCTGGTGCCTTCTGTGCCACCCCCGTGAGCCTCCCACCCCCTGGGCAGAGCATGGTCCAGAGTCCAGCCCCTTGAGTCGGTTCCATGCTGCTGAGTGCGGTCCAGTGGCTAAAGCAGGGGCAGGGCATCAGCACTCCTGGGTTCCGTTCCCCTCTCTGCCGCTGCCTCTCTGTGTGACTCCCTTCAGCTCCCCGTGCCTCAGTTTCCTCATGACGGGTGGAATCCCAGCACTACCAGACGCCCATGGACGAAAGGAGCCAGAGGCAGAATTCTGATTCTTTAGAGATTGGAGTGGGGTTCTCCATGGGAGAACATCCGTGTGGGAAAGTCACATGGGTCCCGTAGCATCACCCAGAAAATCAGACACAGAGGCCAGACCCCCAGCTGAGTCCTCTTGGGCCTTGGGGCTGACATAGGGCTCACTGGTCCCTCGGCGTCGTGATGGATCAAGTCCACTCTCTGTGATTTACATCCACAACAGTCCTTCCATTGTAACAAAGGCCACAAGGGCCAGATGTGAAGCTCATCCAGGTGAGGCTGGCTGGTCTACGGCCTCTTGGGGCATCATATTGTTAGTTATATGTGTTGTGGGAGTGCCTAGGAGCCCCCGTCACGGACCAGGACCCCGTTGTGCTGGGTGCTGTATTTATTTATTAGGTGTATTACGGTAGCATCTAGGAGCCCCCGTCACAGACCAGGAGCCCCTTGCGCTGGGTGCTGTGTTGCCTCTGATCAGACCGAGCGGAAGCCCCTGCAGTAGAAAGGGATGTATCTGCTCTCCCTTGGGACAGGTCGGGCTCAGATCCCATCTCAGGCTGGAACGAGCAGCGGTCGGAGGAACTGCTTCCAATCATTGCTTTCCAAAAAGGGGCCCGGCCCTCTGGTAGGATGGGTCTCCCAACCTGCGTGGCATGGGGCTGCTGTCCAGGCAGCTCTCTGTCTCCCGAAGGACTATCAGTCCCATGTCGTTCTCTATCGCTCGCATGAAATCCTGCCGTCCCTGGGGCTTGGTTTGCTGCTGCCGCCAGAGGAACGTATGGGCCACTGAATAATTCCAGGGTAATTAGCAGTCGTGTCTTAATGAAACAGAGCCTGCACCTGGGCTCAAGGAAAGTCACCCACGAGCACTTGTATTGCTGATGACAGATGGCCCAGTGGTTAGGGCACTAGTCTGGCTGGAAGGGAAGGCATCTCGAACCAGGCCTTTGGAGAGGTGCCCCGCAAGGAGAGGCTAGGCACAGGCCTAGGGCGACGGTGGTATCGGCACGGCCTGGTCTATAGTCAGTGACAAGCCTGGTCAAACTGCGTCTTCTCCCTTGGGCAGAGTGATCGAAAACCACCACCTGGAAGAGTACGCCATGGAGTACCCAGAGTACGGAGAGGGCTGCCTGCTGCCGTGTGACTGCCCAGCCGACTGCTACCGAGACCACTGCAGCCACAGAGAGCACAGGTAAGTGGCTGGGGGGGCTGGCAGGGGGCATGCCCGGATCCATGCCCGGATCCCCTGGAGAACGTGCTTATAGCCCACAGAAGTCACTGGGGATGCTGCCAGGGCTCTTAGGAGAACAGGCTCCCATTCCAGCACACGCAGCCTTGAAGCGTTTGCAGGTGGCCAAGGGTACACATGAGAACCAAGCGCTCCTCCCAGTCCCATCTGATCTGGGATTCGGGCTCAGTGAGCTGCTCTCCGCCGGGGATTCGCCAGATGTTCAACATGGGAAAGACACAGGAGGCCCGGTTTGGAAAAAGTC
Source organism: Chelonia mydas (assembly GCF_015237465.2). Lineage (NCBI taxonomy): Eukaryota > Metazoa > Chordata > Testudines > Cheloniidae > Chelonia > Chelonia mydas. The sequence goes on along the minus strand of NC_051257.2, from coordinate 19,368,046 downwards.
AAACTGGGACTGTGGGCCACATGTGCAGGGAGACGGGGGCCTACTGTGTGTGCCCAGTTGCAACAACGGCCCAGGCCCAGCGGGCGGCTGAGTGAGCGCAGAATAGTGCCCAGCCTGTGTCACGCAGCACGGGAATTGCGCGTGCCCATCAGGTGGGCACTCATTTGCACGTACATTTTGTGCCCTGAGCAGATTTCTCTCCTGCCCAGCTGTTTCCAGCCGTCACACGTTTGCTGACAGGAGTGTGCCCGCTTAATCCAGCCATGCAGCTTTAGCGCTTTTAATCTTCTCTGGGCCGTCAGTCCTTCAGCCCTTTGAATGTGTCCGTTGTTGCTGCTCTCCATGGTCTCCCTCCTTCTGGTGGTTAGGTGCGAGGGAGGGGGAAAGCCTGAGCTTTGAGATGAACAAGAAATGATCATTTCAGTGCTGCCTGCCCAGTGCCAAAGCCAGACCTCTCGCTTCCTGCAGAATCTCTCTGCCAAGGAAGGTGCCGCCATGCCGATGCACACGTCCGCCACAAGGGGTCGCCGCACTGCCCCCTTGTAAGGACACATGCAGACAGATGTCAGCGTTGTCAATGGGCATAGGAACCTGGGTCCAAAGGAACAAGCTGCCAGCCCCCAAGGAACCCAGTTAGCCCCCGTCTGCAGCAAAAACACAAGCCCTGAGCTAAAGGAGTAAGCGGCAGGCTGGGAGAGCCACTAGAGAGGGACCTGGTCCGAGCACTCCGGCCCTGATCCAAAGCCCATGATGGTGCAGGAGAGTCTTCCCGTCGGTTTCAAAGAGCTTTGGATCAGGCCCTGCGCAAGTGCACGGACAAGCTACTCCATCAATCAGTGGGAGCAGGGCGAGCCCGGGTGCTCCTAGGCAGCACGGCTGGGTCATGGCAGCAGATTGCTTCAGAAACCAAGCCTGGTGTCTCTCCTTCTGCGGCCATGTCCGCTAACGTGAGCATCCAACACCTGCCGGGGGGGGAAGCACGGTGTGGTGTATTGTACGCACGCCAGTTACTCATCTCCGAAGCAATGATCACCTGGACGCTCGCCGCTGAGATTCCCTAATTACTTCCCCCTGCCACAACGGCTCAAGCCTGGGACCTTCACCATCACAGCGCTGACCTCTGGTGCTTGAGCTACAAGCACAGCTCTGCAAGCGGGTAGCAGCAGTAGGTTGTTATCCTAGCGGGGAGCAGCCAGTAGTTTTAACAGGTGTTAGCTGCTTACGATAAATTCTAGGCTCCCCCGTAGGGCTGACATCCTCCCACACATACATGCTGAGAGACAAACTGCTGCGTCTACACGAGGGTGTTAACATGTGTTAGTTACTATGTCACCTAAAGCAGGTTTGAAAACACCTTTATCCCCAAGAAAGCCATGGCCACGCACACACACTGGGGGTAAGGCACCCCCGCAGCTCTGCGCAGGGGCTGGGTCGTGGGGGGGCTCGCGGTGACTGCTCCCCGCCCTGAGCCTCTCCGCTCCGCCGCAGGCTGAAGAGGAGGATGAGCAGCTCCACCTCGCCACCGCCCAAGAAGAAAAAGAAAAAGAAATCGGGTCATCGCCGGAGCCGGTGAGTCACCTGCCTGCCCCTTCCCGCTCCTCTGGCCCAGTCCATGAGCCCCTGCCACTGGGAGGGGGATACCTGCCTGACCCCAAGCCAAGCAGGACCCTCAACCCCTCGCCAGCCGGCTCCCTGGGGACCCCTCACTCCCTTCCCTTCCCCAGCCACCCTCTCTCTCTGCCCGTCCCTCTCCCTCCTCTCCCCTTCCCCTGAATAGGGTGGGGCAGCCAGCACTATGGGGCCGGGCCAAGGTTCCCCACCACCCCGGCCTGAGGTTCCCTTCTTTGATCTTCCCTCATGCCCTGAGCTGGCTCTCAGAGTCGCGGGGACTCCCAGGGGCCCCGGGCAGAGGCAGGGCCGACTGGGGGTCCTGGCATTCTCCCTGAAGTGTGACCTTGGCTTGCTCCCTGTGACCCGATATTCCCGAGCACCTGCCGGAACACCTTCTCTTCCCCATCTCGTGCCCAAGCAGCAGGCTCAGACCCGTCCCACCGCGGACCCGCAATGACCTGTGGGGAGGAGAGCCTGGGAGAGAGACGCCCCCTGGTGCTGGCGTTTAAAGGGCTCCCTTATCCCTGCTTTACAGATGGGGAAACTGAGGCCCAAAGCAGGGGGAAAATGCCTTGTCTAAGGTCACTTAGGGTACGTCTACTCTGCAGTGGGAGGTGCCTGCCACACCAGGTGATCTACCCAAGCTCGCATTGGTCCATCCAGCTCCAGTAACAAGAGCAACGAAGCCATGGCGGCATGGGCCAGCCACTCGGATAAGTACCCAGGGTTACTGCCATGGCTTCGCCGCTAGCCCCAGCTCGAACAGGGAAACCTACATGGGCAGCACCTCCCAGTGCAGCATAGCCCTATCCACAGTGAGTCAGTGCGTAAAAACCCAGGAGCCCAGAGTCCCCACCCAGCGCTTCAGCCACGCCGCCTCCCCCGGAAATGACAAATGGCCAGGGCTGGTTCCATGGACTCTGGGTGGTCTTATGGCTTCATTGCAAGTTTCTTTGGAGTGTTTTCCACCCAGACTGGAAGCTGTTGGTGCAAAATGCTCGCTCACTTGCTGTGTGTCCCAACCTGGTGTGCTGACCCCACACCCCGTATGAATTGGCGGTGACAGTGCTGTCTGGCAGGCTCCCAGCCCCTTACAGAAATCCCAGCATTCCCAGGGCAGATGGCGGCAATATTGTCTGCCCTGCTAGAGTCTCTGGGATGGATTCCCCCCTACCCTCGATCCTAGGGCCAAATTGACTCCTCACATAAAGTAGAGGGACCACCGGGCTGCTCTAGCTTATACTTGCTGAATCGGTCTGCTAGGGCCCTGCCCCCCTCTGGCCACCATGTCGCACCCCTGAGCTGCCCCGGTCTGGAGAGCTGAGGTGCAGGGGGAACATAAAGCTAGCTGGGGGTCCCCTTTTGCACAGCTATAGCCAAGGATCTGGCCCCCAATGGGTGAGCGTATTAGAGAGAAGGGGGAGTGTGGCAGAGGGGGTGTCTCCCATGAAGCGCGATCCGAACTCTAGCCACACTGGGTGCCATCCCCTCTCGTTTTGCCCCATGCAGCTGGCCGGGCAGCTCAGGCAGGTGTTAGAATGGGGCTCAGACCCCTGCATGGGGGATCTGCTGGCCGAGCCCACCCAGCGCACGGCTACGGCCCTGCATGGGGCAGCCAGGGGGGAGAAAGCATCTGCCCCCACAGCTTGTGCAAACAGCTGCCGCAGTTCATTCCATGGGCACCCCCGCCCCCAGCTGGTGTGTGCCGACCGGTCCCACTCAGCCCCAGCCCCCTGCTTGTGTCTAGAAAGTCCTGATCAGGCCATGCCACGCCCATCGCCCCATTACCGGGGGCACCCCGGGGGGCCTCGGCACGTGGCGTGGAGTCTCTGAGCTGGGGACTGTCCAGCCTTGGCACTGCTAATGACTCTGTCTGCCAAGCTGGAGCCAGCAGGTTTAATGAGCCCGGCCTGGCTGGCGATTAATCAAGGACTGACTGCCTTCCTGGCAGGCTGGGAAGAGCCGCACTTAACGAGGAAGAGGAGTCGGACACAGGGCTGCTAGCTCCTTCCTGGCTCCCTCCCTCCAGGAGTGTGTACCCCACCCTGCCCCCACCCTGTGGGGCCCACTCCCCTCCTGGGCCCCAGCCCGGCATTCCCCTGCCAACCCCAACACTTGCCTTATCCTCGTTCCTCTCCGTCCACCCTCTCCCTCTGTTTGTTTGGCTGTCCCCTCCCCGTTCCCCAGGACTCCCTTTACCCCGACGCCACCCCCTGGGTCTCGCCTCCCCCTCCAGCAACAGGTCGATTCGGAGGGAGTGTGACACGTTCATTTTCACCACTTGGCAAGCTTTAACTTGAGAGGGAAGGGCCCCAGAAATGGATATGACGTCACCACTGTAAGAGGCAAGGTGACTCCCTGAATACGCAGAGTCAGGATAATCCGAGCCTGTCCGAAGCCAGCTCCGAGCTTTAGGGTCAATGGGAACTAGTCACCCAGCTCCCAGGCATGTTAGCAGGAACCCCACAGCTACCTACATTGCCTTTGAGTCTTAAATTCCGCCCGTCCCCCCCGGAGTCAGCATGTGACCCTGTTAGATGTGAGTGTGGTTCAACTCAGGGGCGTGCCAGGGGTCCCAGCTGCCATGGGGCGGCAGAGCGTTTCCCAGCCGGCCTGTTCGGCCAGGCTTGGCCAAGTACCCGGCTGGATTGCTGGGGTCAGACAGGGTGAGGGGAGGCTGCCCGTAATCCTAGCTGGGAACAAGCTGCCGTGGATCCAGAGACACTCACCGAGGCGGAGAGAGATGCAGGATTGTGGCTAGCGAGATGCTGTGACAGAGACCTGCACCCACACACAGAGACACAAAACACTCCCAGAGATACAGACGCACACAGAGCTAGAGAGACACTGTCACTGAGACCTCTATGCACACACACACACACACAGAGTGAGATACAACACCGACATACGCACAGATCCAGAGACATGCAGAGAAGGAAAGACACTGTTATGGACACACACACACACACACACACACACACACACGCAAAGCAAGAACACACACAAAGAGCTACCCAGAGAGAGAGATGAAGATAACAGAGAGATAGAGACATGCACACACACAACCACTAGAGGGACGAGCACACACACAACCAGACATGCACCTTACAGTAAGGCTCAAATTAGGGTGATCATACGTCCCGTTTTGGCCGGGACAGTCCCCTTTTTAAGCCCTGTCCCAGACATCCTGGCTTTTTTTTTTGGCAACCCTGGGCATTTGTCCCATTTGCTCTTGACAGTTGCAAGTTGCTCTGATCAGTTGGCAAGTGTGCCAGCTGATGGGATGTGGAGGAACGTTTGGGGAGACCCGTGGAAGATGAGGCCCTGGGTGGTGGGGCTCAGGCAGTCAGTCCAGGGTGACGTGGGTCTTGGGGAGTCAGGGAGTCGCGAGGCTCAGGTGGACAGACCCAGTCCCGGGCAGCGTGGTGCTCGGTCAGTCAGCCCAGGGCAGTGCGGGGCGCGGGTGGTCAGCCCCAGTTCTGGGCGAGCAGCAATGCCAGGCGGCTTGGGGCAGCCCCATGAGAGAGGGGGTTGTGTGTGTCCTCAGGCAAGTGGTGATGTCAGAAAGGCAGCTTAGGCCAGCCCCGTGCGGGGTCCCGATTTTACTTTGGTAAATATGGCCACCCTCGCTCAAATGCAAACTGAGAACAGGAGATAACAGCGGAGGGATAATTCCCTTCGCCCCCAATTGCCAAGCGCAATCAAGCACGTTCAAGGACCCTTTGCCGCCGTGGCCACTTCCATCCCCTCCTTGTCTGGAGCTGCCCGGCTCTCTCTGCTGCTGGGAGCTCTGGCTCCTCTGACGGGAGTTTGTGTGTGTGTAAATGTCTTCTTTTTTTGTCCTGGAATGCAACCAGCCCCGTAATGTTTCCCCTCTCTGCCATGCCACGTCCTAACGAGGCAATTACTGTGCGTGCATGAGATAATCATTGCATGTAATTATGTCATTAGGAGACGTGCCATCACCCAGCCGAACAAACTTCAGGGCACATGCTGGGAGCAGGCCCGCCCCAGTAGGGGGGGAGATGGATGCTCAGCATCAGCGTGGTGGGAACTGAGCAGGATTCGGGCCCCGAGCCCTACAGAAGGGCTAAGTGGTCCCCATCAGGGGCCCAGCTCCTGAATGGGTCCTGGGCTCTGGCCCTCTGCCCACAGGAAAGACATTGCTGCCAGTAACGTGGTTTATCTGGTTCCTCCCCCAATGCCAGCAAAAAGAGGAAACCCGGATCAGAGCGCAGGTGAGTGACGCGGGAGCCTGCTCGTCCTCCTCGCGGGCCCCCCTGAAATGTAAGGGATGGGATGGGATGGGAGGAGGCAGCAGGCTGGCCATTCTTTCCAGCCCAGCGCGCTCCCCCCTATCTAGGTAAGTCCATAGTCCCAGAGCTGCAAGCACTGGGCCAAGCCCTCGGCTCCCTCCCCAGCGTCTGCCCGGGCCGTGTCCGTGTCAAAGCCCCGCTGAAGTCAAGCTGTGGCCCAGTTGGCTCGGGAACAGGGGATATCCCGTGCCAAGCCAATGCCCGGCACACGGCTGCCAAGCACTGCTGCCTCCCTGAACCAGCGGGGTGGGTGTCTCCGGGCGCGTCTCCACCGCAGTCCCAGGTGTGACTGCAGCCCATGGAGACAGGCCGGGGTAGCTTTGCTCTAGCTGCCTGAGGAACAATAGCAGGGAATCTGCAGCTAGCCCTGCCCGCCCGGGACCCCCGCTGCACAGCGGAGTGGCCACTAGACCAAAGCCAGCTAGGGAGCGTCGACATGTGCGGCCAGTGCGGCGACACTCTGAGGGGCCGGTGAAATGCTTTCCTTTAACAATCATGTCAACAACATGGTGGATTCAGGGTCACATCCTGAGCCCCTAAACCTGGGGTGGGCAAACTTTTTGGCCCAAGGGCCACATCGGGGTTGCAAAGCTGTATGGAGGGCTGGGTAGGGAAGGCTGTGCCTCCCCAAATAGCCTGGCCCCCGCCCCCTATCCACCCCCTCCCACTTCCTGCCCCCTGACTACCCCCCTCAGAACCCCCGACCCATGCAGCCCCCCCTGCTTCTTGTCCCCTGACTGCCCCCTCCTGGGACCCCCTACCCCAAACTGCCCCCGCCGGGAGGCTACCCCCGATCCAACCCCCCCGCCCCCTATCTGCCCCCTCCCACTTCCCACCCCCTGACTGCCCCCCTCAGAACTCCCGACCTATCCAACCCCCCTGCTCCTTGTCCCCTGACTGCCCCCTCCCGGGATCCCGCCCCTAACTGGCCCGGGGACCTCACCCCTGATCCAACCCCCCTGTCCCCTGACTTCCCCACCTTCTATCCAACCCCCCCACCCCCCGCCCAGCCCCCTAACAGGCCCCCCGGGACTCCCGCGCCTATCCAACCCCTCCCGTTCCCTGACCACCCCCCTCAGAACCTCCACCCCATCCAACCGCCCCCTGCTCCCTGTCCCCTGACTGCCCCCTGGGACCCCCTGCCCCTTATCCGACCCCCTGGCCCCCTTACCATGCCGCTCAGAGCAGCTCGTCTGGCAGCTGGAGGGAGGACAGCAGGGGAGGGGCCGGGGGCGCCTCCCCTGCCAGGAGCTCAGGGGCCTGGCAGGATGGTCTGGCGGGCCGGATGTGGCCCGCGGGCCATAGTTTGCCAGGAGTTGCAGAAGGGTGATTTCCCGGGGACTTCCGTGGAAGCGCCAGCGTTAAGGGCTTTGGCGCATCTGACTCCAGCTGGGTGTATTAAGGTTCCGCAGACTGGAAGCTCTTCGGGGCCGGGGCTCCCAGTTCAGTCTGTGTTTGGACAGCGCCAACGCTTAGCATAAATCATAATACTCATTAGGAGTCTTTGGCCCATGGGCTTTGTGGCCCGTTTCCTGTTAGATCCTGCCGGGACCACAAGGTGGCACTGAGATGCAACAGAAGTGTTTTTAGAGCTGGCCAAAACGTTTCAAAAAACAACAGTTCAATCACATTTTTAAACAAAATTTCAACCAAAAGACCGCCCAGGAAAATCCTTTCCCCCATTTTTCAGATCCTCTCTAATGCTCTTGACTCTGTTTTTGCTGGCTGAGACTTTCTAAGCCACCCAGTGGATTTGAACACCCGGTTATAATTCAGTGTCCAAATCCCTTTGGCCGCTTGGAGGGATCTCAGCCTTTCTCTCTGAAACCTCCCTGCGTCGGGCTGGGTGTGCGCTGGCTCATGGGGACATGGCACCGGCTGTTCGGGAGGGTTTGGCACATGCCGGGTATCCGGCTCAGAGGCGTGGGCAGGAGGGGGCCGTGTTCGCAGACACTGGTCCCAGCAAACTCTCCGGCCCTCTGGAGGCCCCGTCCCGGGGCAGGAAGGTCCCACCCCACCCGCCACTCAAAGGCACCCATGTTTGCTTTCCAGCTGCGACAGCTCCTCGCCGCTCCGGAAGGAGAAGAAAAAGAAGAACGGGAAGAAACACAGACGAGACAGGTACTGGGATGGGGGAGTCGTGCCCCATCTCTCTGTGTGAACCTTCCCCTCGCTGCTCCATCCTTCTCCACCCTCATTCCCCAGCTCGCTCCCTGCTGGGCTGGGCTGGGCCACGCAGCGGAAAGGGTTAATCTGTCCGTGGCTTGGGGGGAAGGGCCAAAGCTCACCTTGGTGGAATTCGATTGACTCAAAACCAGCTCCGGCCCCACAGCTTCCGGCAGCTGCCGGTGTTGCACTGCGGGTCTCCGGGGCCGTGAATAATGCATGGCAAGCAGCGGATCCGGCTTACAAAGCAGCTGCCTGGATTAAGGCCCTTAAACCTGAACTCAATGCTCCCCCGCCCCCGGGTAATGAAGTCATCCCCCCCAGGACAGGAGGGCAGCGGGATGTTATAAATGACCAGTGCAGAAGCAATTAGGACATCGCTGGGGATTATGATGCAGCGGGCAGAGGCTCCAGATAGCACCCGCTGGGGGCGGGGGGAGTTTGGAAGGGCTCGGGGCCGCCCAGGTGCAAATGGCCTCTTGGCAGAAGGCATGCGGCGTCCGGCCCCCTGAAGGAGAGATAGGACTGGGCTGTAACCAGTACAGCGGGGCTGCTCAGCTGAGGCTGCAGCCCCCCCGGCGGGTCGTCGGCAGTGGGGATCCACCCTGGGGCCTCTGGATCCTGAAGCAGGAGCCTCTCCTGCCTGAGCGAAAGGAGCCCCCTCTGTCAGCCAAGGCCGTAGCGGGCCCGTCAACCTCTCTCCATGGCCCGGCCAGCCCTACAGGGGGGCAGAGCGCCACACGGAGTCACGCTGGATACTGTCCGCTCGCACTGCCTGGCGTCTCCCCGCGGGGGCTAAGGCCCAGACTCCGCCGTGGCTGCGCAGCCAGGGACCGGTGACACCGAGTCCCTCCTATTCTGCCAGTGAAATCCCAACCTCGCTGACCCCGTGTCTCCCCTTCAACCTGGGCTTCAGCCGGGACCTCGTTGCACCGTGGGGTGGCGCTCCCTGGTGGACAGAGAGCACAGGGTGCTAATCCCAAGGGCCAACCAAGGAGTGGCATCGGTAGGGTCCAGGTGGAGAACCCCCTGCCCTCCTTAGATCAATCATGTAGGGTCACCCCCACCCCAGAGACCACACCGGGCAGGGTCGCTTTCCTTCAGATTACACACCCACCCTTCTGGCTCCTGTGTCCCCCTGCGACTAGCATCCCGAGAGGTAAAGCACCACCCGGGTGACCTCAGAGGTGGCTCAGCCAATCCTTCTCCGGCCTGCCGGGCAGCTGACTGGTTCCTTTGCACACTGCCATCTTATTGGGTTCAAGGATTCCAAAGTTTGAATAAATGATCATTGATAAATCTTTGATCCCCTACCCCTCCTCTTTTGGGGGCGGTAACACGCCCCAGGGAGGTGTGATCCCGACAGCACCTCACTCGTCCCAGCTGGACCAGAACCAGAGAAGGTGATGGCCAGACACGGTTAGAGGAGCTGATTTAGGCCTTGTAGCGTGCCGGTGACACTGTAATATGCAGCCGTCCTTGGGTATACTGCAGGACGCAGCTATTCTTGCGTGTTCAGCCATGGTGTTACTGCGGGACATTACACTCGTGTGTTACGGTAGCAAGCAGACAGACTTGAGCATTGCTGCTATCCGGAGCCTTGATCTGCGAGCCCATCAGCTCTCATAAAGTAACCAGGGCAGGGCTGGCTCAGCCCTGGAATATAACCCCCCAAGGAAGTCACAGCTGGTGTTGGTGGTGCAGTATCTCTGAATCAGCACGCGGAGCCGACGGCCCGGCATGGTGCTGGGGGCGCTGCGCTGGTGAAGGTGGCTTCTTTGGGCCCAGATGTAAAATCAAGGGCCTGGCCAGTTGTGGTTAGTGGAGATCCCATGTTTTGTATAAGTCGGGGTGTTCGCCCCGGGGCCCTGCCTCAGTCCCTGGGCAGGTCATTCTATTCTGAACTAAATCCCACACACACACCCCCAGCCCCTCCCGCCGGCCCCATTTCAAATGGACACAGGATTCTTCTGCCTCCCCTGTTCCAAGCTGCTATGCCATGGGCTGTTTAAACCACGGCCGCCTCCCACCCAGATTCAGCTGCAGGTGGTTTGCGGGTGAAATGATTTCACTGGAGAGCTGGCTGTGAAACATGGAAATACAATTGTCTGCGGTAGATAAATAGGTGGGCATAGCTGGGGCTGGAGGGCTGGATAGGCAGGTATGTATGGGGACGGGTGGACAGAGAGTTTGTAGGGGGGTATGTAGACGCACCACTGAAATATAAGGGCACTGTTGGCTCCCTGGCTACCAGTTTCCCTTCCCTCGGGGCGTCACAGTTGCCGGGCTGACCCCCTCAGGGCGCAACTCAACCCATCTGCTTTGTTTCTGTCTCTTGTTTCTCTTGTCCCTGTCGTCCCTTAGGTCTGAGTCTGGATCCCGGAAGAAGAGAAGACACAGGTGAGAGTGATCGATGCAAGAGCCTCACTCCCTAGCTTGGCCCACCCCGCCCGGTGGTGCCCCCACGGCACCCTCTCCTCCCTCCCGGCCTGTGCCGTCCCCTGCCCCGAGGGAAATTCGCTCCCTGCCAATGACCGTTCAGGGGTGGCCTCACCGAAGAGGGGAAGCAGGCAGGGTCGTGTGCCCCTGAGCTGTTTGACTGTGTCAACACCAAGTGGGTGCGGGAGCAGGGCCAGGCTCATTTGCACACCAGAGGCACGTGCCATGGGGAGCCAGAAGCAAAGGGGGCTCGGGGTGGAGCTGCTAGACGGTGACACCCCATCTTCACTTCACCGCCAGCACTGATCTCCTCCCCTGCTCCAGCAGAGGCCACCGGTAAGACGCTCGCAAAGAGTCACTTCCAGGTTGGTACCGTGCGTACCGGCTCGGCCCCAGGGAGGCTGCTCCCAACAGATCCCAGCCTCCTGTGCACTCGGCAAGGCCGGGTCGCTGCGAAAGGGCTACATCTGCTCCTCGGCGTGCAGATAATACAGACTCTCTCCACTGGAACAGGCCCTGGGAGCCATCAGGCCGCTTGTCAAGCCAGCCCGGTGCCCTGCAGATGGCAGGCTCCATGCTTCAGAGGAAGGCAAAGAAAGCCACTGTCATGTGTCTGATGTGCCTCCCTGACCTCTACACTGATTAGAGAGACAACCTGGGGGAGGGGGTATCTTTGATTGGCCCACCTTCTGTTAGGGAGGGAGACAAGCTTTCCAGCTTACACAGCCGGGGGGATCCAGATTCAGGATTCCTCCCCCTGCAAGTCCCCTGATCCAGGATCCCTCCCCCTGTCCCCCCAGCAGCACCCCCAGATCCAGGATCCCTCCCCCTGTCCCCCCAGCAGCACCCCCTGATCCAGGATCCCTCCCCCTGCCCCCCCAGCAGCACCGCCAGATCCAGGATCCCTCCCCCTGGCCCCCCAGCAGCATGAGGATCCGTGCCTTAGTTCAGGTTGCCGGTCTAACTCCAAGCACATCGCTCCGCTCCGGCAAGCCTTTGCCCTCTGCCTTGTGTTTTGAAACAAGGCTCAAGAGGGGATGGAAAAGCCAGGCCCTTTATCAGCCATTCCGCTGGGATTCAATGGGTCCAGGTCTGGGGCACGACGAGGCTGGAGCCGGAGGTGTGATTTCCACCCCAAGGAGACCCACCCGCTAACGGTCGTGTGGGCGCGGTGGTGCCAGGCGCTGCCCCCGGAGCACGATCCGGTCTGAGATGCTCGGGACGTGCTCAGGGCGGATAGTTCCTCCCGAGCAGCTACGCTGCTCTTTTTAGCCTGCTGTTTCAACCAGAGCTGGCGCGGGCTCGTCCCTCTGAGCTGGAAACGACACCTCCAGCTCCAATGGAGACGTCCCCCTGGCGCTAGGGGAGACGGGCCCGGTCCTCAACCCTGGCTCCCCGCTCAACCTTGCCCACGTTTGTTCCCGGACCCAGGGCTCCTGACAAGCCCCTCTCCCATTCCTGCAGGGGGTGAGGGGGGTTAGGCACCTTGCCTTGCCAAACCCGTGGCCTGGCTTTGTGTCGGTACGCTGCTGCCCTCTGATGGTGGAAATGGGCGAAAAAAGGGCACAGGAAAACTGGAGCGGGGGATACAGTGGGTGGGGGTAGAACAGTGAGATCCTGTCCTGTGACCCGAGCCCATGAGATAGGCCTCCGGCTTTGGGGTATCTGGCCGACTTAGAGTCATAGATACGAAGGCCAGCCGGGATCCTGGCGATCTGATCTCCTGCATTGCACAGCCCGGGGGAGCCCCGCAGTGATTCTGCCTCCAGCCCAATGCCTTCTGGTCAAGCGGGAGCATCTCTTTGGGAAAGACATCCCGTCGCGATTTAAAGACCGCGGGTGATGGAGAATCCCCGTGAAACGGAGCCACGGTTCACTGGCACGTGGGGCCCGGTGTTCGGCCAACCTGGGCTACTCACTGGTTTAGCATCGAAACCGGTGCCAGACTCCCCCTGCATTGAAGGAGGTTTGCTTTGAATTTGGAGCGAGGGTGGGGGGAGGGTGTTTGAACTCAAAATTCAAAGCGGGGGCGGGGGGGGGGCGGTGATTGGAAACCAATGCAAATCACCCAATGCTGGAAATCACCAGGGCTGGGCCAAGGTAAACATGCACCCAACAGTTCAGTGGGGTCTCAGCACACCGAGTGAGTGAGTCTGGCCGGGATCGTTGTAGTGGTGATGGGACCGATTCCCTGCAAAACGCCATTGACACCAGCCGAGAATTTGCCCCAGCGTGGGGCATGCAGCCTTGTCAGTCTCAGCCCACGTGCTAAGATGGGGATGGGCGTGGCAGGGGTCCTGAGATCCCCTCTTCAGTTCTGTTGCTCCCTCTCCTGGTGCCAGCCCCCATGTGCACCCATGCTGAGCGCCGCGCTCGGGGCTGGCCGGTTGGATGGCAGCTTGGAAGACAACCCCTCCCCATCCACACGCTGGGTCGCGCACTGCCGTCTGTGTTTTCAGTTCTCTGCTGTTCCGTAGGTCCCGGAGCCCCAAGAACAAAAGGAAAGAGAAAAACAAAGAGCGAAAGAGGTGAGCTTTCAGATGCAAGCCCAGGTGAGGTTTCAGGTGGGAGCAGGGCCTTGGTTTCTGGCCAGGTCCTTCACCCTCCTGCTCTCCCTCTTTCCTCCCCCTTGCAGATTCCCCAGCAACTCCCCAGGCCGCAGATGCCACGGGCACAGCAGCTGCAGCTCTCAAAGCACTTCACTCTCGTCAGATTACAGCCACTCCAAATCGCCCGGCAGGTAAGTTTGGTCCCCCAAGGAACCTTGGCCCATCCTGGAGACGGGAGGTGGGGGAAAACTCCACCTGTTGGGGGAGGACTTAAGGCAGCTCTGGGGTGGCGGGCTGGGAAGGGATGGGTGAGCAGAGTGCAGGTGAGGCTGTCAGAGGTGCGCGTGAGCCTCGATGTATCTGCAGCCTCCCCCATGTTGACCTGGCTCTCACCGCCCCTTGTATTATGGGACGAGAAGATGGGGCCTGGTTCTGATCTCCCAGCAGCGTGCTGCAGCACCAGCCTGGCACGCCTGGGGGTTCTTTCTGAAAATCCCAGCTCCTGGAGTCAGGGGGCGTTTCCAGCCCGGGCGGGTCAGGAGAAAAGCTTGGAAGTGTGACTCCTGAAGGCTCCAAAACCAGACAGCAAATAAAGAGCCCCAAACGGTTGGGTTTTTTTTTTTAACAAATCTGATTTTTACGCCAATCTCGCGATTTTGGGAGGCCTGACTCATGCTTTTGGAGCAGTCGGGGCTGAAGGAGTGACCTCAGTGGAGTCCCAGTGACGTAAAATGCCACAAGTGAGGTCAGAATCAGGCCCGCCGTGTGTGTACGTGGGTATGTGTGCGGACACATCTGTGTAGAGGTATCTGCGTGTGCGTAACAGGGTGGCCTGCCCCTTTAAGGGCCAGCCGGCTTTGGACCAGCCAGCCCTGTTCAATCAGCCCTGCCGGGGCGGGCCGTAATTAGCTGCCTCTCAGCTGGAGGGGGCGGGACTAATGGGGTCATGTGACAGCCTGGTAAACACCTGGGCTTTAAAAGGGCAGAGGGCTCAGTTTGGGAAGGAATGACAGGGAGCATGTGGGCTGCTGTGGCAGGCCCTGAAGCAGGGTCTGGAAGGGCTCCAGAGAAGCAGCTGGGAGTCAGGGCTCTGTCCCAGAGCAGAGGGACTGGAAGGGAGCCCACAGGGCTGGGGGTGAGCCCGCAGGTTGGGCTGAAGAGAGGCCCAGCAGGTGGAAGAACCTTTTGTTTGTTTGGCCTTTTCTTACCCTGGAAGGTTTTAAGATTTAGTGAGTGACTTAGCCAGGGGGCTCAGCAAGGGCACCACCTCCAGCCTGTGTGGGAAGGCAGCGGGGGTGGGGACCCATGTTGGAGGGGGAAACTGAGGCAGGGAGTGCCTGCAGCACCATGCATGGCCAGCAGAGGGTGCTGTGGGGGCAGCCCTGCCGTTATCTGTGTGTATGTGTATAATGCCGGTCAGCGAGATGCTCGCCTTCAGAAAGCACTGGAGCTATGCCAGCCTGCCGCGGCCCCCTTGCCTCTCTGAGGAGCCCATCCATGGACATCTGCCCTCCGCTTTCTCCCGCAGACTAACCCCCAAGCACAGAGAGGACGGACACAAGCCCGGCAGCCTCCGCTCCAGCCGCAGCCCGTCCTCCTCTCGCACCTGGCACAGCCGCTCGGCCACGCCGCACCAGAACGGGCACAAGGGCAGCGCCCAGAATGGCCGGCACAGCCACGGTCCCTCGGGTGAAAACCAGCAGGATGTATGTATGCTTTTCTGTTACCACGGTTCGCCCCCTCCCCTCCCTGCCCTGCCTTCCTCCTCCCCAGCTCCCCCACCCCGCCAACCTCCCCCCTCATCATCTACCCTCCCCCTCTAGTCACTTCGCTCAGTGCTTGCAAAGCCGGGGCTGGCAAACCCAGCCGTGCCAGCTCCGTGATCCCGCGGGAGCAGCCCAGCTCTCGGCGCGGGGCAGGGCCAGAGGCCTGGCCTGTGTCTGCTGGACAGGCCGTGCCATGCACAGACCGAACCCCACCCCCACCCCCACCCCATCACCATTGACATGGGCCCAGGCCCGGGCAGCCCGATGCACTGCTGGGGGACTGGACAGGTGTGGCCGGAGGGGCGTGTGGCGTGGGTGGGAGCAGAAAGCACTTTTCCAAGGTTTATTTCCCGGTTTGCATCAAGATTTCCCAATAAACACCCCTGAGGGGAGCAAATAGCGGGGCTTTTTTCCAGCTGCCCCTTCCCCTCTCCTCACTGACTCCTCCCAAGGGCACCGAGGAGGGGCGGGGAGCGTTCAGTGCCTTCTTCCGCCCTGCGTGGCACTTCCCGGTGGGCCCGACTAAATAACCAAGGGGTAGCAGCATCTCTGATACAGGCGGTGAAAGTTGGTCACCACCCTCCCCACGATGCATCTGGGCGGCTGGCGTAGCTGGAATGGCAGAAGCCCTCTTAGTCAGGGAGCTCGCTGTGGCAGGAGCCCTCCTCTCACATCCGCTGGGATCCTCCCCCACCGTCTTCCCCTCTAACTCCACTCTCCGATCCTTCCCCATGGCCACACCCTGCCGCCCTTACTCCATGAAAGTCAATGGAGCGAGCGAGGCCTGTGGCCTGTAGGTCTGGCTAGCTAGCCTCAGTCCTTCTGCATGAGCAGGGGCTGTAGAGATGTTGGCTATTCCCCTTGCGTCTGGGGGCTTTGCGCCCACTTTGGCTACAGCCTCCTTCCTCGTACAAAGTTTCGGGCCTTTCCTAAGAGCCATGGGGCCCTAGTGCTTGGTAGGAAGCCTTGGTTTCTCTCTATAGAACTCAACCCCTGGGAGCCTGAAAAAGTCAAGGGGGGGGAAAAACCTGGTAGAATCTGGAGAGCTTCTCCTAGTATCATGCTAAGACCATGCAAGATGGTGAGTCCCCCCAGGAGCCTAAGCCAGGCCCTGCTCGCTCAGAACTGGACCTGGCTTCAGGCAGAGAACCTTGGCTGGGGTTCAGGGCTGTCCCCAAACCGGGAGAGTTTCATGTGGTTTGGGGGTTCTGTGCAGGGTGGAGCCCTAAACTACGATTAATGTTAAGTATATACAATAATAAAATTAATATAATCTACAAGTCAAAACAAAATGAGAAAGTCAAAATGAAACATTTTGTACCATCTCAAAAGGAAATGAAACAGTCCAAACTACTTGTTTAGAAATTTTAATGACGTTTTCAACAGAAATCCAGATGTTCCTGCAAAACACTTTGATTTCAGCAATACTGCAGATTCTGACAGACCTGTTCTGTTGAAAATTTCCAACCAGCTCTGGTGTTTGCCCCCTGTGAGGCCGGGATAAATAGTGCCAGTTCTGATAAAGCATTTCCGTGATCCTCATTTCACAGATGGGGAACTGAGACTAAGTGACTTGACCAAGGTCACAGAGAGAACCTGTGGCAGTGCAGGGAATTGAACCTAGCTACTGTCCTAACCATTACACCATCCTTCCTTTGCCACCCTCCAGTGCATGTGCTCCCCAGCTGAAATCTGGACCAGTCCACCACCATGGTGTTAGATCCCAGGGGCAGGCTCAACAGAGTCCCTCTGGTATTTTGGCAGTGACCGGCTTGCTGTACACTGCAGCTGGACTTGACTGAGGCAAACGTATCCGTGCCAGAGCCAGGGACAGGGTGGAATGCTTGACGGAGACTCCCACACTTGCTGGACTGAAGAGTAAATGGTGGGGTTTTAAAATCTCCCAGGGGGACTTAGAAAGTGGGCTTAGTGAAGTGACGACTCCTGGATTCTGACCTGTCTCTGCTCCTGATTTGCTGAGTGGCTTTGGGCAAGACGCTTAATCTTTCTGTGCCTCGGTTTCCCCATCTGTAAAATGGGGGTGATGACCGACACTTGCCTGGAGGCTTCGTTATCTAGGGCCAGCTTCAGATTTCACCCCCTCACCCCCGCTTTAAAGCCAGAGGAAGTCCCCTGACGTTAGTGGAGTCGCTCTAGATTTCCATCAGTCTCTCTGAGGTCAGAATCCAGCCCTTAATATTTGCAAAGTGCTTTGAGATCTTGTGATGAAAAGCTGTGTAGGAGTTGAGGATAGTTATAACTGATCCTTCTTCATTATCCGCATCTTCTCTGGGGTTCAGTCCTCGGGGGCCCTTTGAGCTGCCCTGGGTCAGGAGCCACAGAGGCCAGTTCACACTGAAACAAGTCCTCTTGACTCAGTCAGGCCAGCACAGAACTTAGCCTATGAAGCAAGAACACCCTTAGCACAGCCTGGCCAGTGTGTGACTTGCACCGCACCGGGCATCCAGCAGTGTGTCCCTAGCACACACGCACAGTCTGAACAATGCTGCTGGAGGCACTGGGTCTGCCAAAGGCTGCCGGGCTACATCCCCCAGCCCCAGGCATGGTCACTGAGCCCAGGCAGCTCCCTCCTGTGTCCTGAGGGCACTGGCCATCAAAGCGTGTGGCTCCCCTGGGCTGGGCACTAGGTGGGGAAAGGTCTCCAGGTCCCCAGAACCCAGCTCAGAGCTCGGGATACCTCTTGGCAGCAGACAGTTGAGAAAACCAACAGAGGGATTTTCCTGGGGGGGGAGGGGGGATCTCCTTTCCACAAACCCAGACTTTTTATGCGGGGAACTCCCCAGCCGGCCCTTCGTGTCAACCTTTGCTGGGACACCATCTGGGCGCGAGGAGGCTCCTTGCGCGGCAGGGCTGTATTTTCACGGCTGAGCCGTTGGGTGCTTGTGGGGCACCTGGGATCATTGGGCACCTGCTGGGAAGGGCTGTTCCGTACTTCGGGATCTTACCACCCCAGGGCTGAATTTTAAAACGGGCTGTTGCGGGTTTTTTTTGTTTTTGTTTTTTTCTCAGCTAATCCTGGAATCCAAATTGTTTCAGCCCATTAAACCCCGGCCAAGGTTGTGTGAAACAAACCCCCAGGTGCTTCTGAGACAGAACCCCAGCTGCTAAGGGCTCGTCTGTCCACATCACCCAGGACCCCATCCTGTCAGCACGCCGGGCACAGGGCTCCTGTTGAAGCTGAGGGGCGGGAGTCTGCTCCAGCCATGGCTGCTGACAGGCACGCATGGGGCCCCAGCACCTCACTTGGATTTATCTCAGACAGGCATGAAGGGGGTTAAAACTAACAAAAAAATCCAGCCCTTTCCTGTTAGAGCCAAGCATGGACTGTCAAAGGCAGCTGGGTTAGCGAGATGGGCCTGAGTTTGGAGCCAGATCTGGAGATCTCTTTGGGCCCAGTATAAAGTTTGGAACTAGACGCCCACTTTGGGTGATGGACAGAGAACCACGGTTTGGACGCAGGCCCAGTGTTAAACAGCTGTGTCTGTCTGTACGGCCCCCAGCCTCAGCTGTCCGAGGGCTGAACGAATCCTTCGGGATGCTGGCGGTCTCTGAGGAGCTGATGTTCTCTGTGGATCTCCTCTCACTTACAGCCATGTTACGCTTCTGCCTTCAAAGCTTACCCCGGTTTGACCGAAGACTCAGCACCAGTGTAATTCCTACACAGCAGGGGCCGTGAGCCTGTTTGCGATAACTGGACGTATTCTGGGTATTTGAGGTTCGGGTAATCGGAACCGAGCTGATTTCTGTGGCATTGGCGTGAAGCCCCAGTCACTCCCTTGAAGTCAGTGGCGCTATGTGAGTGTGGAACCAGTGTAAGCAAGAACAGAATCAGGTCTCCAACAACTGGGCCAGGATCGCGTTTGAGACCATATTTTTCTGCCCTGTGAGATGAGCTGCCTCTGGTGAAGGAGCGAGTTGTGTGAAGACTGTTTGCTGGACAGGGACCTCCAGACCAATCAGCCGCTCGAGGCAGCATAAGTCAAATAACCGAGAGACGAACGCATCGAGCTAACCAGCAGATTTGAATCTGTTTGCAGATTACCGTGAGGCCAGGCACAAGGGAATGCTGCTGCTGAAACAAATCAGCATGTGTAGGCCTGCAAACTGCCTCTCCCTCGTCCTCAGCATCTACATGCCCAAGAGCGAGCAAGCTATGGGGCTGGGTGTTCTTCCCAGTTCAGAAGGATCTCATTCTCTGTAATGCAGATGATCAGAGCAGTAGGCCAGGTTCCCTTTGCAGGCACATGGTGAGCTATTTACACCAGGGACTCGGTCGCAGTGCGCATGCAATTGGTTTGGTCCATACCTTGCACTAGTGCACGGATCTGTGCTAGCAACATTGTGGCTCGCTGCTGTGGATTCAGAACAGATACCGGGCCTCATCCTGGTTTAGACCCAGCTCTCACAAGCTTCCTTCTGGGCTTCGGGGCCTGCACTGTGCCAGAGAAGCGCAGCTGTCGCCGGGGATCACAGATCAGAATTTGGTCTGTGATGTAGCTGGGGCTTGATCCGTTCGTTGCTTTGAAAATTAGGATCAAGGCCTGATGCTGGCATCAGAAGCTGAGTAGGACTGGAAGGCCAGCCTGCCCTGGAGCCTCAGGAACCCCACAGGGATGGATCCAGACTTTCCCAGCAATTGCTACACCTGGCCAGCAGGGACTGCTGTGGCATCAATGGTGTTTCATCTGTGCCCCCCCCGCCCCCCCCCAGCACCCAGCCTGCATAGAGAAGGGGGAAGCAATTTGACCTGAATACAGAGGGGTGGGGAGCAGGGGGTGGGGAGAGGGGCAGAAGAGGGACATAGGGAACGGGGTGGGGGTAGGAGTAGAAGGGCTCAGGCTAAGATAATGGGGTGGAGGGTAAGAAGCTGGGACAGAATGGGGAGCCTGCTCCAGCCCTGCCCCTACAGCCCCCCAATACTCCTGTCTCTCCCCACCCCCAACATGCTCTCCTGCCTCTCTGCTTCCCAAAGAAGTATCCCTCCCCCATAGTCACCCCCGCCTCCTTCCAACCCCCCTGCTCACTACTGGCTTCTGAACAGGGCTGTGCCCATCCACGCTGCAGCTGTGGGATGCAGGGCCGGGCTGCTGCCTCCCCTCACCTGTCCCACTATTGGGGTGTCCCAAGAGGGAAATCAGGGACTGTGTCATGTCACAGAGGAGGCCGCACAAAGCCTGGCAGCTCTGCAAAGGAAGAGGCGAGTGCAAGACCTTGCGCCATTTGGGCAGCAGGAATTTGTGCACACCGATCCCTTTGCAAGCCTGGGCCCCTACCCCCTTTGTTGGTCAGCGAATGTCTCACGCTGCCTGATTTCTATCCAGTGCTTCGTTTGTTAGCACTTGGCAAATAGGCTGTCTGGACAGCGTCCATCGCGCACGTCATTCACCAGCCAGCTGCCTCAAGCACATGCTCCGCTTTAGCCTCCTTGTCCACCTGAGTCGGGGCGGGGTTTGATTCCTGATTTAATTTAGGATTTTTGATTCCTAACTTTAAATAGGAAACCAACCAACAGCCGGGAATAACTAGTGAGCAAAGCACTTCTCGCTGCAAAGGGTTGGACAAATGGCTGTTTGTGAGGATTCTGGGGCTCCCACAGCAGCCCTCTGAATACTCAAGAGCAATGAATGAGCTGACGTAAATCCCAGCAAACGGAATCCAGCACTTCTAGTTGCAAAAATATTTGCCCATGAAGGGGGATTTTGCACTTCCACCAGCTCTGTCCTCCATGTGCCTGTCCTGAATTGCCAGCTCTGATCATTTTATTGCAGGTCTCGTGCTATTTGGAGTTTTTCTTAAAACCCCACCTCCTGGAGTCATGTGATTATGAGAGAATCATAATCTTTGGTTTTTTTCTTAATAAGTTTCTAGCCCTCCTGGTTGTGGAAAAATGCTTGAAAATGTGAAACCTAAAGGCTCAGAGAAGAGACAAATAAAAATAATAAAAAATCCCTAGCTCTTGTATAGCACTTTTCATCTTTAGATCTCTAAGCACTTCACAAGGGTGGTCAGGGTCATTATCCCTGTTTTACAGATGGGGAAACTGAGGCACAGTGAAGGGAAGTGACTTGGCCATGGTCACTGAGCGTCAGCGTCAGGAGTTGAACTGGACCTCCAGTCCCATGCCCTATCCACTAGGCAACACTGCCTTCCCTCAGAAAGAGCACCACATTTATTTATTAAAAAAAATCTCATGGCTTTTTACGCCAATCTCATGATTTCAGATGGATCTAACTCTTGGGTTTTGAGTATTTTAGTTGGCAGTATTGCCTATCATTGAGGAACACCCCTCACCCTTACACAAAGATGCCCCTCCACCCCCAGCAGAAGGCTTTAATGGAGGGAGCTGATCGGAAATTTTCCATTTGAACGATTTTTGACGGAAAATGTAGTTTGTGCAAAATCAAAATTTTCTGGAAGAAAATTTCCATTTTTCCGTTAGGAAAATGGAACCAAAATATTTCATTTGGGGTTAGTTCGCCCAAAGGTTTTGGTTTGTTGAACAGATCCAAAATGTTTCATTTTGAGTCAGCTCAGCGTTAAACGACAGCATTGCCTCATGGGACTTGTAGTTCAGGATATCTGAAGAGCCTGTTCTCTCCTGTGGGTCAGGCACCCTGCATCTTCCATGATGGAACATAGTTTCTCCTCTTATTGAATGGTGTGGTGCATCATGGGAAATGTAGTCTGGTCATAGAATCCAGCCCAAAGAGGAGAATGGGCGTGTCCCGTCCAAACTCCAGCTCCCATGAGGCAACGGAGCACACTAGGGAAATGCCGGTTAATGTTGAACTGACTCACAACGAAACAGTCTGGGTCATTTCAACCAACTGCAAGGAAACATCTCAATTTGGGAACGTTGGAATGTTTCGTTTCCATCAAAACTGCTGAAACAGAAGCATTCACCATTTCCAAATTGGCATTTTTCAGAACATTTCAGTCCAAGAAAAATTTCAATATTTTTCAGCTTTGTATCCCAATTTGGGACAAAAACAAATGCTGAAGTGTCGGAATTCCCCACGGGACAGAAATCCCCCTTTCCACTCGGCTCTAGTAACAGAGAACTTTGCTTTAGGACAGGTTTCCCAAGAGCCACCCTGAGCCAGGGAAAAGTGTTCTGCCTTTGAACTCTGAACTGTGCTTTCAAGCTTTGCACTAGAGACCTCCTGTTTTGCCTCCTGTACCAGGATGCTGCCTGATCAAAAGTCTGTCCAAGTCAGCGGGTGTCTCTGCATTGACTTGGTCGGGCTTTGGGACAGAGTGGAAAGAGCTGGGGTGGATTTCCTGCTCATTCTGTAACAATCAGGATGTGATGAGATGGGCTTTGGAGATCTTATTGCATGGGAGCAGGGGGGAATGGTGTATAGTAGCCCGAAGCAAATGCAATCCTACAGCTCTAGTATATTTCAGCAATCAAATTTTACATTTTCATATTCCCCTTCCTTTCCTTCCCTCCCCCCAGTCCCCACTGCCTTCGAGGCTAATTCCCACTAACAATCATGTTGCCCAACCCAGAGATTTCAGTCCAATCCCTGTAGCGGCTCTTTGATTTCCTCTATATTGTGGGGTTTTTTTTTAATATGGCTTATTTTTATTATGATTCTGCTTCCCATCCCACAAGCACCCCTCCCCCCAATTCACAAACCCATGATGATTTATCGATTGTCCTTAGTCTTTGTAAACCCTTCCCTGAAATCCCAACCCCCCCCCCCCGATCAAAGGTCCCGTGTGGATTTAGCAAGCCGCTGACCGTGTCGTTTGGATAACGACGCAGAGATTACCAAAAAGAGCCCCCCATCTCCGTGTCCCTTCATTGCTGCCCCATCATATCAGAGTCACGGCTGAATAAACACAAGTTCCTTTTGTTAACGAGCGCTGGCGGTGCCTTTCTCCGACAACTCTCTCTCTCTCGCTCTCTCTCTCTCTCTTTTTGGTTTGTTTTCTTTTTAATCCCATCTGTGTTTTTCTTTAGCCTCCTGTTTGAAAACGGTAATATACAATTCCATTTCTTGCTCAGCAGAAGCAGGGCTGAGGGGGAGGGCAGGGTGACTGAACGTGCTTTTCCCTTGTTTGGTTTCCTTTTTTAAAAATCATTGATTTATTGTCCCTTCGTGACGTACAGAAATGCAAACTCTATGTTTCTCTATTTCTTTTCCTGTCGTCGCTGTGTCGTCCTCGAATCTCTGTGCTTTGCCGTGTGTTAATGTGGAGAAGGAAAAAAAAAACAAACAGCTGTTATCTTAATAGTCAAACCGTTGAACATTGTATTTCCATCTCCATCTTTTGACCAGAGAATTTAAAAGGGAAGATAACTGTGCAGATAAGAAAAGTTGCTGGACTTATTTCCAAATTCAAAATCTAGCCCCCTCCCCCCCCTAAAAACGTAGGTCCTTTTCTTTCTGCTCTCAAGGCACAAAAGTAAGTAACGAGATCTAATGATTAGTCTTGTTATGTATTTATTTATTTGTATCGTGGTAGCACCTTGGAACCCCAGTCATGGACCAGAGCCCGCCTGTGCTCGGCACTGTACAAACTCAGAACAAAAAGACAGTCCCTGCCCTGGTGCTGGAACAATTTGTAGAGTGGGGGTGCTGAGAGCCATTGAACCAAACTGTAAACCCTGTGTAGGATGGAAATGAATTCAAGTCGGTTTCAAGCTTTGCCCCACAGTCACAGGGACTAGAACCTGACAGCTGAGTTTCTCATGGATTCGCAACTCCGGGACCAGAAGCTTTAACCCAAGAGCATAAGCCTTGGGGTAATATCATAAGAGCTGCAAAAAGAAAAGGAGGACTTGTGGCCCCTTAGAGAATAACCAGTTTATTTGAGCATAAGCTTTCGTGAGCTACAGCTCACTTCATCGGATGCATACTGTGGAAAATACAGAAGATGTTTTTATACACGCAGACCATGAAAAAATGGGTGTTTATCACTACAAAAGGTTCTCTCTCCCCCCACCCCACTCTTCTGCTGGTAATAGCTTATCTAAAGTGATCACTCTCCTTACAATGTGTATGATAATCAAGGTGGGCCATTTCCAGCACAAATCCAGGGTTTAACAAGAACATCTGAGGAACAGTGGGGGGCGGAATAATAAACAAGGGGAAATAGGTTACTTTTTATAATGACTCAACCATTCCCAGTCTCTATTCAAGCCTAAGTTAATTGTATCCAATTTGCAAATTAATTTCAATTCAGCAGTCTCTCGTTGGAGTCTGTTTTCAAAGTTTTTTTGTTAGACACTTTGAGATCAGAAATCGAGTGACCAGAGAGATTGAAGTGTTCTCCGACTGGTTTATGAATGTTATAATTCTTGACATCTGATTTGTGTCCATTTATTCTTTTACGTAGAGACTGTCCAGTTTGCCCAATGTACATGGCAGAGGGGCATTGCTGGCACATGATGGCATATATCACATTGGTAGATGTGCAGGTGAACAAGCCTCTGATAGTGTGGCTGATGTGATTAGGCCCTACGATGGTGTCCCCTGAATAGATATGTGGGCACAGTTGGCAACGGGCTTTGTTGCAAGGATAGGTTCCTGGGTTAGTGGTTCTGTTGTGTGGTGTGTGGTTGCTGGTGAGTATTCGCTTCAGGTTGGGGGGCTGTCTGTAGGCAAGGACTGGCCTGTCTCCCAAGATTTGTGAGAGTGTTGGGTCATCATTCAGGATAGGTTGTAGATCCTTGATAATGCGTTGGAGGGGTTTTAGTTGGGGGCTGAAGGTGACGGCTAGTGGCGTTCTGTTATTTTCTTTGTTGGGCCTGTCCTGTAGTAGGTGACTTTTCATGGTTTGTGTGTATAAAAACATCTTCTGTATTTTCCACAGTATGCATCCGATGAAGTGAGCTGTAGCTCACGAAAGCTTATGCTCAAATAAATTTGTTAGTCTCTAAGGGGCCACAAGTCCTCCTGTTCTTTTTGCGAATACAGACTAACACGGCTGCTACTCTGAAACCTGTCATAAGAGTTGGCCACACTGCGTGCTTTGGTGGAGCGGGGCTTGACACCTCTACTACTTCATCATCCAGCAGGCAGCATTGCTCACCCCTCAACCCCGGGAGAACAGTCAGGGAGCTTGGAAATAGGGAGGTTGTATTGACTGGGTGTGTTTCTTGAACTGTGTATTCAGCAAACCCCACCCCTAAAATTAGCCTCGGGGGCGTATTGGCCTGTTGGGGGCAAACAAACAATATTGTCAGTGTTCAGGTGGAGTTGGCTTCCCTTTTAAATGGACCATTCAGATTTTCATCCCATCCTTTCACTCTGGTTGGCTTCCCTTCCCTTCTCTCTCTTTTCCTCTCTCCCATACTCACTCTCTCTCTCTCTCTCTATCTCTCTTTTTTTTTTTCTGTGGGCCACTCTTAGCCTACCCCAGTGCCCAAATAACCCAGTAAACCTTGACATGTTCTGCCTTCATCCGTTGCTTTACTTGCATGCTCTTTGGGACTTTGTGATGGTACGTAGAGACTTTAAAACAGAACAGAAGCGCTGCTATTTAGAGGGCTGGTTGAACCACCAAACGAACCCCTAATACGGCTGCCTCCTTCACCCGCTCAACAAGATCAGTGAAAACCAGACCAATGCCAACAAGCCAAACTAGTTCAGAACAACGCAAACTTGATTACAAAGGGGTCTAAATCACATTACTAAAGAGTCATTGTCTTTTTCCCATTCTGCACTCCAAATGTGGAGTTTATTGTTTTCTTTTTTATTATTGCATTCCTGTCACTGACAAAGCAGAAGGTAGGTATTTTGTCCGCCTCTGCACGTTCACTTCTGCAGATCAGCCTGTTGAAAAGCACCGTAGCTTGATTTAATGTTATTCTCTCTCTCTCTCTCTCTCTCTTTTTCTCTTTCATTTTGTCTTTTTGGTGGCTCTGTATAATTTTTTAACTTGTATTATTTTTCCCAGTTAGCTACAAAGCCATGCTCTTCTTTCACTTTTTTTTTCTGTCCATGTAATTTTTTTTTCTTTCTTTCTTTCCTTTCCTCCTGCCCCGTTTCTTGTTCCGTTGTTAGAATGCATTTCTGTGTGTTTTAGCCCTCCAACTTTGTGTTTGTTTCCATAAATGGTATAATTCTGTCTAGTCAATTTGATTTCCTCTGTGATTTTTTAGGGGCTGGGTAACAAGACAAACAAACTTAATGACAAATAGAGACAAGACCAAATGAAAAAGGACCAGCGATTCCAATGATTATTCCAGCCTGTTTATTTCTTGGGTTATTGAAAGTTTAGGAAGTTTAGGTCATTAAGGGGGACGGGAGAGAAAATATAGAGATGTTCTCCTTTTTGTCGTCTTTTAATCAGCCTCTTGTTCCATTTGTGATGTCTGGCTCAGGCTAAGAAGCAAAGCAAGAAGCAATTTTGGTTGGACTTGGTCTGGATTCAGCAAATCGTACCTATAAGGAAAAACACTTACATACATACTTAACTTTAAGGACCTGCTTACGTCCCATTGACTTTAATAGATGTGCATAGGTGCTTTGCTGAATTGATGCCAGAAAGCATGTTGTAAATGATGGGCCTGATCATGCAAATGCAGGGGTGGGGAGGAGGCCTTTCAAAGACACACACCTAGGTTCCCAAACTGGTACTGCGGTACCTGGCTGACTGCCAGAAGTGACCAGCCTCCCAGAACTCCCCTTCACTGCTATGGGAATAAGCCAGGGACCTACGTATGGCTTCATGAGCCCTGCGTTAAGGGCTCGGTTTTGAAAACCTTGGCCGTGCTAACTTAGCACAAGGGTGAAACTCACGGGACCAACGCAAGGCCTTACAATTAGCGCTTACGGGGACGTAATGCATGCACAGGCCTTGTGCTGTGTCGACGCACAAGGGTGAATTTCACCCACCGTGCTTACCACTGTTAGTAGCCCACCGCCTGCTAGGAACCACGCGTCTGCAGGGACTGGGTTCTAAGCCTGGGGAGAGGTATTCCAACCCCTCCCAGCCCCCTAAGGCATTGTCAACTTAATAAGCATCCTCACAAATGGAGCCTGCTCACTGTTGACCTTGAGCTTCTCTGGTTAAATGTTACAATGTTGGTCAATTTTGCTTTTATTCCTGATAATGCATTTTAGGATGATTCTCTCGACCACTCCCGGTGCTAGCAGAGATAACAAAGAAACCGAGACAGACAGAGAGAGGGAGGGAGGGAGGTCTGGAGGGTAGCTATAGCTCAACAAGCAGACCTGCAGTTTCTCTCGCTCCCTGTCTTGGTAAAGGGTCAAAAGAACGGAAATGAGGGCACGGTCATTTTCACTGTTACAAGAGTGTAACTGGCCAGAGCCTGAGCAAGCCGCTCAGGGTCTCCTCTGCAGAATCATGGGAGAGCGTGCTAGGAAGGGAAATGAAGTGGGCTGTGTCTTCCCACCCAAGTACGCAGTTACTGGGCACCGGATGTGATTGCGGTGTATGTACTCTGTAGCCTGAATCCGTGGATACTGTCCGCCCAACCTGGGGGAGTTAGTCCCCATGGCAGCTTATTAAAGGAGCCCTGCCACATCCAGGTACATTTTAAAGGTGGGGTGACTTTCAGCCCCAACCCGTGTGTCTTCCCCAGAGCCTCGCTAACACTCGTGAGCTTTCCCCAGATTCCGCTTCCCAGCCCTGCTAATTACCAGTTTGCTTGCAAGGAAATTTAAGCGCGTCCCTTTTACAATGCAACCTTTTCCTCCCGCCTGGGTCACTGGTCTCATCCCAAGCGCTGGGGACGCCAGCCTACCCACGGCATTGAGCCGGACAAAATTCAGCTGGAAACCTTGAGCAATGCTGCTGCTGTATGTTATAGCAATTTCCCCCTGCTGCTGCCTATGGCCCATCTAAACCCTACCCATGTGAGTCCCTGAAAGGCAGGCCGCACATGCAGAAATTGCCCTGATTCCAACCCACCGAGGCACAGTCCTGTTATTGTACACGGGCATCTTCATCAAGTCACCCAGCTGTGCAGTTGGGGTCTGTGCCAAAGCTCAACAGGAACTTTATCATTGACTTGAATGGGGAGAGGATGGAGCCTTCAGGTCCTCAGATCAGAACTAAATCTGAAGCACATAGCTATGGCCCAGATCCTCAAAGGCTCCAGCTTTTGACAGGCGTTTACGTGGTGTGCCGCTCAGCAGTGCGACTCCTAACTGACTTAGGAGTCTAAGTTTCATTGTCAAAAGTGATGTGGGTGCCTAAGACTCATTTCAGTGGGAATTAGGCACCCAAATCCCTTAGAAATCTGGGCCTGGGGCTCCCAAATCACTTAGGCACAGCGGAGCCACTCCTAAACACCTTTTGAAATCCGGGCCTACGTGCCGATTTGGTTGCCCAGATGTGGAAGCAGGTGACCTAACTCAGGAGCCTAACGGTAAAAACTGGCCACCTGGTCTGAACTAGGTAACTAGAGCAGAGATCTCCACTTCGAATGCGCTATGTTCACCTGTAGCTAAGCACCTCTCCCGTCAGGGAGGAGTTGGTTGTTGTTGTGATGGAGGTGTAGATTCATAGCTGCTAAGGCCAGAAGGGACCATTGTGATCACCTGGCCTGCCCCCCCTGCGCAGCACAGGCTGGAGACCTGCCCCAAAATAATTCCTAGAGCAGAGCTGTTAGAAAACTATCCCATCCGGATTTAAAAATTGTCCGTGATGGAGAATCCACCAGGGCCCTTGGAAAATTGTTCCCTCGGTTAATTACCATCGGTGTCAAAAATGTCAGCCTTAAGTGTCTGAATAAGTGTGAAGTGGGGCTCAGTCCTGTAAGAACGGCATACGTTTTCCATCTGTGCGTGACAGGTTCGCTCAAACGGCTGAGCAATGATCATGGATGTGTGCTTCCCAAGTGCAGCCGAGAGGATTGCTACAGGTCTCAACGCTAGCCACTTGTGTGCCATTGTGAGTTGCTTAGTTCAGGACTGTTGCTTGCAGCTTTGATTCGCTATGACTGTTGTTACTGTTCGTTTTGTCTGAAGGTGCTGAGATGCCAGGGAAACTCCTCGGCCAGGGACGCCCCCAGGACGTGAGATAAGGTCAGGGACCCTGCGATGTGGGGCACAGGGGGAATCCTCAGATGTAGACACAAGGTGGAAATGCAGGAACAAGCATCCCTGGGCTGTGACACTGAGGAGCTGGGGGCGAGGAAGCATAAATCCTGGGGGTGGGGATGTTACAAAGCCCCTGGGCAGGAGAATCTGAGTTAGGAGGGGAGTGGGTGTCCTTGAGCCAGGAGACGAGAGTGGAAATGCTCATGCAGTGAGTCAAGGGCATGTCGCTGGGTGATTATACCTCCCTGTGCCCGGTTTGCAGTTGTTCTGGGTTTGAAACGTCTGACTGCATGGTGTTTCTTCCCCTGGAGTGTTTAGTGTGTTGCTACCAATCAGTCGTCCAGGGAAAGCCATCCAAGCTGATGTAACCCATCCTACCCCTAGTGTCAGCTGAGATGGGCGAGGAGGCAGCAAAGGACACTGAGAGAAAAGGCCCTGGGGCCCTGTCTGGACACAACTCAAAGCTCGGGTCTTTGCCCCTGGTACTGCAAGAGAGACCAGGAGAGGGAGGGTTCGGAGGCAAAGTTGAGTTCATCTTTACAAGCCACTGCACTCTGTTCACACTAAGACCTCGTCATCACGTATGGGACCAGTCCTGTACCCGCTGAACGCACTGGCCGCTACTCAGTAGTCTTCAAAATCAGGCCACTTAAGTGCCTAAATATGAATGTAGGAGCCTAACCTTAAGCACCCAGGCTGGGTCTTTCAGAGGAGCCCCAGGGAGTTAGGTGGTTGCCCAAATCTCTTTGGAATCCAATAGGAGTTGGGCACCAAACCCCTTGGTTGGGCACCTTGACCCCCTTGGTATATCATAGGAACCATTTCCTGAATCTGGGCAGCCAGAGGAAAGTGGGACTGGGAGCAGCTCTGAATAGGAGGCCACTTGGATTTAGGAGCCTAAAGTTATATTGAGGGGCTCAGGTTTCCACCTGGCAGCCAGCCTTTCCCCGTTGTGAATTCCATGGTCTCGGGTCAGTGCCACCTGCACTGGAATCCATGTCAATAAACTCCCCTCACTACGCCCCCCGTGCTGGCTGGCCCAGCACAGAAGAGCTCCGGGAGGCAGACCCTCGCCCGTAGGACACAATGTCTCCCTAGCAGTGCGGAGACACCGGGGCGGGGTGGGAGAAACTTGTGCAGCCGAGTCCCTTGCTTTGTCTGATCTGTGGGTAAAGAGCGGACCTCAGTCTCCAGAGCTGCCTACCAGATACCGCTCAGGCCAACCCAATTCCCCTTTGAAGAGGCTGCAAAGCGCCTTCAGCATTGGTTAGGGGGATGCTGCAGCCTTCCCCATGGGAGAGCTAGGGTTGGGTCCTGCCCCACCTGGCAATCAACTTTTCACTCTCGGGCTAATCTCTAACCAGCAACTGCCCCAAATCTGTTCGTCGCAGCTGGGACTCTCTGCTTAGCCCAGGCCTAGGATTGTCATAGTGCACGATATTATGGCCCTTGTGAAGTCCCAGGGCTGGAATAGCAGGGGGCTATCCAGGTCCGATGTGAGGTGCCTGTACAGAGCTGTGTGGGGTCCCAGCCCCAGAACCGCAGGCGGGGCTCCAGATCAGAATTACGGTGCACAGGCGGCTTGGGTAAGTGCAGGTCTGAATCCAGCCGGGGGCATGGATCCGTTATTCTCGTCGGCCCTCTACCCCCCCCAGCGAAGCTAAGGATAAACAGCAGCATGAACTGTAAGGACGTGTGGCAAGCGGCACTGGTGAGAATGAAAGTAAGACGTGACTAAAACAATTGTGTTATCAGGTGTGACTTGGTAGAGAGCACTATTGCAACAGGGAGGTGAAAATCCAGTAAAGATGAAAAGCACGTGAGAGTGGGGCAGAGTTAAGGGTAGACTTAGGACCCCTTTTTGTTCCCCAGCTTATTAGCTCAACCTCTTTTCAATGGCATCTGGCTGCTCGAAGGAACCAGGCTATAACTGCTTGCAGGGATTCTGGAGATACTCAGCCTCATACAGCCTGATCCGAAGCCCACTGAAGTCAGCCCATGGTTTGCTCTTTTTCCCCTTGAAGCAGGATCAGCCCTAAGTTCTATAACCTATAATTGGAGTGGGGTTAAGATACGTACTAGTGAAACATACAAACATTTGTGTGACTTAAAATAGTCTATATCGGTGCGATTCCCGGGGCAGTTTGCACTGACAGTAATTAGAAGGAACCATTGCTAGGTTCTATTGTCAGCATATCACACGCTTCCATTGGTTTTACAAACGGGCAGAAGGTAAAATAGAAGCCCAAGAGCCAGCCACTCAAGTCGTGTGGTCCAGGGGAGTGAGCATAACCGCTCTGTGCCTCAGTTTCCCTATCATTGGAATAATGCTGAGCTCCTCCAAAGGGGTCTGACTTGGCTAATCTTATACAGTGTCACTAGAGCCCTATAGGCAAGCGAACCCAACGGGCAGGGATGCCATGAACAGCATGGCAGCAGTTTGTTGATTCACTTTATTTAGCAGGGTGCACTGGGCTGATCCCACTGTCTTTTGTAGTCGTAGGCTAGCTGAGCTGTCAGCCAGCACTGGGCAGTGCAGCTCAGTCGCCAGGGGGTGTCTTCACCCAGTTGGAAGGAAATGAAAAGACGGCTCCGCCCGCGGTTTCAGACAGCGTCAGTGGCGTTTTCTCTCGCTTACACTGATTTGAAACCGGGGGAGAAAGTGTCCCATTTCCCCCCGCTCGCTTTGCTGCGGTACCGCGAGGGCCCAGAAGCTAGCTCTTCGCGTGCAAATCCGTGTGTATATTTCATATCGAGCCACAGTGATTCCACGCAAGGTGGGATTCTAGCCGACATGCCGGCTCACACCAGATCATAGCTACGAGTCAATGTGAAATTGTACTGCTTTCTCACAGGCCTCTCTTGTGCCACTTGGGCCATTGGCTAGATTCTGGAATATTACCACTGGGGGAAAAACTTGCTGGTACCACTTCCCTACTGCCCCGCTCCCATCCACACCATGGGATTTCGTTGCCAAGAATGTCCTGGAGAATTCCTTATAGGCCTTTGCTGGATCTGGCAGGCCGATACTATGCTATTGAATGCCTAAGCAGCAGGGCACTGGGTGAAATATGCAGGCTCTAAAGGCTTTGAACTCAATGTTTTTAAGTAAAAGCCGTCCAACCAACCAAAAAACGGTGCTCCTACGCTGAACTTGCTTACCAAACAAAGCAGAGCTGATGCAAATGCAAATCCAGCTACAGTTGGTTTCTCACATGGTTGATGTTTTCGAGGCCTAGGAGAAGTGAGTTGTTTTGTTTTATTTCTCTTCTTTCTCTCTCTCTCTCTCTCTCTCGTTCTCTCTTGCATTTTTGTGAATCTAATGATGCACTTATATTGCCCCGCTTTTCCCTTCTCTTCATACCTTACCTACTAAAGGAGGAAATGCCACTTTTTTGGTAAGTGGATGTTAACCAAGAGGGACTTAAAAAAAAAAAAAATCAGAATTTAACAAAAAGGAAAAAAAAATGGAAGCAGAAAGCAGGAGTCCATGTAGAGCGCTGGTGAAAACTCAGCAGGGCTCTGCACTCACAGATAAAAACAGTTTCCCAGGAAGAGTTCAGAACCATTCGTTTATTTCAGTAATGACGACATTTGTGGAGTTTTCTTTTCTTTTTTTTTTTTTTTTCTTTAATGTTTCTCTTCCTTTTTGTTTTTTATACTTTTTTTTCCCCCCTGCCCCCCTCCGCCCCCATTACCTCCCGGCCCCACCCCTCGCCATCTTTCTGTGCTGTCTTCCTCACACCTTGGTTTGTTTCAACCCAAACACTATGTATAAGACCCGCCACTCCATTCCTTCCCCTCAGGCCCGTTTCCTTCAACATCCCGGTTTGGTTTGGTTTTTCCTCATTAAGTCCAATTTATTTTCCCCCTCCAACCTCTCTCTTATTTTTTTTTTTTTTTTAGTTTGTTTGGTGTTTACACACAGTTTATTTTGGGGTTTTTTTAAACTCCGTTTCAGATGGTTTTTCATTTGAAGTCTCCCTCCCTTCTTCCAGTTTTTGATTTATGGATTTCTTTTGTGTTTTGCATGCGGAGATTTGCATGAGCTGCATTGTTGAGGTCGAAAGGCTGAGCAGGAGGGCAGATTCAGAGTAGAGTTCTGTGTAGCCTGCCTTATGCAATGTGCGTTGACGTTGTGAATTGCACTTCTGGCTTGGGGTTCCCCTTTAAAGACCTCTCTCCCCTTCTTTCTTCTCTTCTTTCCTCCCCACCCCTGTTTTCTTTCTTCCCGTCAGAGGCTGGACTCCACGTCCCCTTCTCCCAGGGGGCATGTCAAGACCGAGCCGCCGTCCCCCCGCTCCAAGGGCGGCAGACGCGGCCCCAGAAGCCCCCGGTCCGTGTCTCCGGAGAAAGGAGGCCGATGCTCCAGAGGGGACAAGTACGTCCACCGACACCGCTCCCGGTCCGCGTCGCTGCACAAACACAAGGGGAGGAGCAAGGCCAAGGCCTCGGCCCAGAAGGAGTCCCCCCACTCGCTCAGCCACACCGACTACAGCAGCGATTCGGAGGGGTCGGCCTGCTCGCACCCCTACCCGGCGGCACGGGGGGCGGAGAAGAACCATGGGGCGCACTTGAAAAAGTAAGAGTCGGGGCCATGAAGGGAGGGGCCCCGGAGACCTCAGAGCCCGGTCGCTGCCTGCAGGGTGTGATCCTCCACCCATGAGGTCAACTGGTGTTTCACCCTGGATAGCTGGGTTCAATTCTCTGCCCTGCCATAAACTCCCTGCAGTCCCTTGGGTGTCTCGTTGCCTTTCCGGGCCACAGTTCTCTGCCTGTCCAATGCGGCTCACAGCAGGAGCTGGGTAAAGACATTAAAGCGTGCGAGAGGCGGAGATGCCATGGGGAGGGGGGCTGTGATAGAGCAAGAGACCCATTAAGCAGAGGCCTTGGAGCTAACAGGGCCCCTTCTGATGGCGATGATGCGATCGCCCCAGCACCCGGTGTTCACTATGGGGCAAAGTTTGACTGGCAGGCTGGGAGCAGCGCAGAGAAGAGTGGTGGAAATGATCCTGGCGCTGGAGGGACTGGCTTGCGGGGTTCCACCCGCTAGGCAGAGGAACCCCTAAAGGGGAGATGTGAGCGCAGGCTACATGGCTCCAAAGGGCATTCGCACCTCGGATTGCTCCGGCTGGGTGGGAGCATTAAGGAAGGGGAAATGTAGGCTGGATAGCGGGCTTTCGTTGCACAGGACTCACTGGCCCAGTGAGCGGGACCGCCACCTGCCCTCCCTTATCTGCCCTGTCTATAGATTGGAAATGGTATCGGAGCAGGGCCAGACCTAGAGATGCAGGTTTCAGGTGTGCACATTCCAGGTTTGCAGGGAAACGCGCCCAAAGGAGAAAAGCTGCTTCCAGTTTATTCTCTTCTGATCTTCTTGTGGAGCGCATGGCAATCCCCTGAGAATCAGGATCAGACACTGTACACTGCAACCCAAAACCACTGTAGCCTCTGTTTCCCAATATCACCAGGCTGTATCAGACCATTGGTCCATACAGTCCGTGTCCTCACAGTGGCTGGTGGCAGATGCTTCAGAAGAAGGTGCTAGAAACCCCTTAGTGGACAATTGTGGAATAATCTGCTCCTTGGGGAAGTTTCTTCCTGACCCCTGAAAGTGAGTGGTTGGCTTATGCCCTGAAGCATGAGGATTTGTATCCCTTTCACAAATATTTGTCCCATCTAATGGAACTGTTGAGGTCCCTATTAGTCATATGACTGTCTCAGACTTTTTGGCATCCTGCTAAACTTGGCCTAAGTATTATCTTGTGGCAGTGAGTTCCATAGGTTAATTATATACGGTATAGGGAGTGCCTTGGCAGCAGAAGTAGCCATTCTACTAAAGAATAAAATTAGCCCTATATTAGTCATTGATGGGTACCCTAATTGACACAGTCATGTGGGGTCACTGAATGTTCATGGCCTGATTTTCAGAACACCCAAGGGTCCCACTGACGTCATTTGGCATTATGGATGCCCAGCACTTCTGAAAATCAGGCCCTAACTGTTGTTGCTCCTGGATGCCCACGCCACATTGTTCTCAAGGGATTCAACTGGAAGTGGGGTGTTCCTGTCTCCTTGGAAACATGGTGGAGGCCAGCGGGTGACAGGGAGTGGGGCTGAGATAGTGACTGGCTGTCTGATCCAATGGTCTTGCAGGGTGAAGGACAGACACCACCGGGGCAGGCCAGACAGCGGCTCCCAGTCCCCTGTCAAGCACTCCAGGCACAACTCTGAGAGAAGGAAGAGCCTGTCCCGTAGCAGCTCCTGGAGCTCCAGCGGCTCCCCATCCAAATCCCGGTCGCGATCCCGGGAGAAAAGACCAGCACGGAGCCGGAGCCAGTCTCCATCGCAGAAAAAAAACTCAAGCAGGTGAGGCCCAGCAGCACACGTCCCCCAAGACAGGATCACAGGGTGGGGCAGTACATGGGCACAGAGACACACTGACAAAGGCATAGGTCAGGATGCCAGCAGACACTTGGGCACAGATAGGCACCCAGCCAGTGTTCGCACAAGGACACCAACACACACATGGGGTCAGATGTACCCATGGAGACATGTGCCTTGCGCACCAACCCATCCAATCAGGAGAGGCTTGAGCGGATAAATGTGCTTTGTAACATGGCCAGAAGGGCAACAATCTCTGTCAGACCAAGGTGAAGGAAACCACTTCCTTCACTGGGAACGTCTTTTCTCTTCTCTGTACATGCTCATCGAGGGGTACTCGGCTCCAGCCTTCCTGGCCGAGCTCAGTGGCTGGGGGAAGGAGGGCAGGGAGAGAGACACCAGCATCTCTAAGAGGCTCGGCACCCAAACCACAGAGAGCTTCATGGATCAGGCAGGGGGGTGGCGAATTGCACCCGGAGATCAGAGGGCAAACGGGGCTGCCTGGGGCACACAAGGGTGACCACCTCCCTGGAGATGCTGCCACATTCTGCACTAGCTGAGGCTTCTGCGTGTTGCCCAGGGCTAGCCCCATTGCAGCCAGCCTGCCCACGTGTCTGGGCGTAGACACACACAGGTGGACAAGCGACGGAAGCCCCATCTCGTGGGACAGTCAAAGCAAAGCGGTCAGAGTCCTGCACTGAGGTGGACTAGACGGGACCGAATAGACCTGTTCCCAGTGCCAACTTTTATGTGACCATGGAAGCCATGTGTGGTCACAGCTGTAACCTGAGCTAACCTGGTGGGGCTCTTTGCCTTGCCCTAGTGGCTAGACAAGGGAAGGGGTTTATGAGTCTGCTACTGGCTCCAAACTACCAGCGCTATTCCTTTAGCTCAGCCAGTAGAGGCTTGTGTTTTTAACTCCACAGGTCCTGGGTTCCATTCCCACACACGACCCACCTATGGGGTCAGCATGTATACACAAGTAAATGTGGACTCACGCCGACACAGATCACACAGGGCATACGTATAGGCCTGTAGCAGACATGCGCGCGCACCACGATGCATGCCGACCCAGGTAACGTGTGTGGTTTGGATCCAGAGAGAAAGACAACGAGCCCCGAACACGGCACAGTGACACGGATCCTGCCCGGGCCAGGCGCCGCTCCAGAAGCTATTCCCCTATCAGGAAGAGGAGGCGTGACTCTCCCAGCTTCATGGAGCCCAGAAGAATTACAAGGTAGCTCCCACGGTGCAGGGGCTCAGCTGTGGCTCAGCTCAGGGGTTTTACTCATTCACTGATAGCCTCAAACCCCCAGTGTCCGCCCCAAAAACACCCTTTGCTCCTCTGCAAAGACAGAGCCCAGGTTGCTGCAGCTGGTCAGCAAAGAGAGAGTTAATTCAATCAATTTCCCAGGTGTTAAAGGTACACTGCCTTGTCTACATTAGGCTGTTCACCTATGTTAGCTAGCACTGTCCAAATCCTAGTCTAGACAAGGCCCCTGTGGTGAACCGTGGGCCCCATAGTAGATAGATAGATGAGTGTGTATGAGGACCGACAGATAGATACCAACATTACAAGCTTCTAAGATCCTTCAAAATAAGTAAATACATGTTTTCTTTTATTAACATTTTATTTATATTGTAAAACAAAAGATCCTGCCCCAGATCTGTTTCTCTCTTGCGCTGTAAATGCAGAATCTCCCTCTCTTTGAAATTAAACAAAGATCTCAGTCCTAAATTCCAACCTGGGCAATAGTTAATCTGAGACCAGACCCAGTTTGAAAGACTAGAACCTTGTTCAGAGCTAGAAACTTAAACCTCAAACTGAGATTTGCCTTTTCTAACCTGTTTCTTTCTAGCTACTGTCAATTGTGACATTAATATTTGGACAGCTGGATTTATGGAAAACCAGCCTTAGGTCACAGTGGTGAAAACTGTAGCACTAACTTGCCCCTGACAATTAGACTCAAGGCTTAAGAGGCAGAGAGGACAGGAAAATTAGTATCAATGCAATGAGCTAAAGTGTTCTGTGGATTTCTCCGATAGCTTTTCTGTATATGAAGCCAACGGAATACATGATGGTGTCAAATGCTGGTGTCATTGACCCCTGTAACTCACTGTGGCTTTGCAACGTTAGAGTAGTGCAGTCCTGCCTTACTGTGGGCCAGATTCCCTGCTGATGTAAATGGGCAAAACACCACTGAAGTCAAAGGAGCTTTCACCCATTTGCACCAGCAGGAAGCTTGGACCCATATCTTTAGAGCACCACATGCCATCACAGGCCCCAGATGTTCCGGGGCTGCTTGACATTACACGGGTGTGGGTTTGCAGGGTCAGGGTGAGGACGCAAGTCAGTTACTGCAAAAGAGAAGCCGTGCTGCAAGGTGACACCACTGGAAATGGAGGTAATGGAGCAGGAACTTGCTTTCCCCCGCCTGTGATGCGTGTGTGTACAATCCGTGTTACTGCCATGCAATCAATGCCACGGCTATTGATACAGGACTCACCTTGGTTCCCAGCCCGCCCTCCCCCCGCAGGTGTAATTAAGCCATGGTCTTGAAGTTGCCTTTCAGATCTAATGGTTTTTTTCCTCCATGAAGGGGCGATACTGGAAGGGTGCTAGATGGGTTGATTTCTCGGTCTGTGAAACCTGCAGGTCCTGGCTATGAGACCCTACAGACAAGAACAGATGTAGCGCCCCATACAAAAGTGCTGTATTTTCAGTCCCCTGGGATTTTGGGATGCTCCAGTGTCCTGTGATCTGGGCTATAATGGCATCAGCCACTGGAGGGTGTATGGGTGGGGTGATGCCTCTGGCATCGTCCCTTTCCGTGAATGCTAGAGCAATGACACCTGCTCCAGAGGGCAAGGCGGGGACCCAGCCATCTGGCTCCTTCTCTCGGCTCTAGTGACACCCATTGGATGGGATGGGCAGAGACTCCCCGATGTAAGAGGCCAGTTTCAAACCTCTGTAGCTCAGCTTCTGGCCTCACCAGGAGCTGCATTTCCAGAGTCAGAGGGAGGCCTTCGGGGGGTCTTGTTGCAACGTGCAGCCGTTCCACCCCAGCACCCAACGAGTCACCTAGAAGTGAGTCCAGAGTCTATCGTAACAAGGCAAGCTTGCTGCTGGCTTGCACTTCCTGGGAAGCCATGGGCGTTGTCACAGGACAATGCAGAATTGGGCCCACAGTCCTATTTTGGCGCTCAGTCCTACTCTGCCAAATCACCCCAGACACATGCACTGCTGTGCTCCTTCCCTGTCTCCCACATGGCAAGCCATAGGGGCTGGATAGGATCATCACAGAAGGGACTTGGGTGGGGGCCCCACAGTGTTAGTGGATTCTAGCCCTGGTGCAGCCTTGCCCAGCAGCGTGATTTCATTACCAGTCTCACAGTGCTTGGTGTTTCTCTTAAAGCCCCAGCTGCTGGAGTCCTGTGATT
This sequence comes from Chelonia mydas, assembly GCF_015237465.2. Taxonomy (NCBI): domain Eukaryota; kingdom Metazoa; phylum Chordata; order Testudines; family Cheloniidae; genus Chelonia; species Chelonia mydas. The sequence continues at coordinate 19,329,329 of NC_051257.2, read as the reverse complement.
ACAGAGAATCTCAGCTTTCATTTTTTTAAGAAAAGGGAACTCCTAGCCCTTCCGCTGGTGGGGAAAAAGCCTGAAGCCATGACCCCCCCGAAGGCATAAAACCCAGACAGCAACTAAACAGCCCCTGACATTTACTGTAGTCACAATTAGGTGAATTTTTTTTTAAAGCCAATCTCATGATTTTGGGGGGGGCCTGAGTCCTGATTGTTTGGGATTGGCTAGGCTGGGAGGTGGATCAAGGCAGAAATGGAGCAGTGGGCCCAAATAAGTGGCGGAAGGGTGGTACAAGGGTTAGCACATGAGCCTAGGATTTGGGATCCCTGCGCTCAGTTCCCTGCTCTGCCCCAGGTTTGCTGTGGGAGCTGGGGCAAGTCACTTAGCTGCTCTGTGCCTCAGTTTCCCTTCTGTAAAAATGGGGAATAACAGCCTGGCCCTGCCTCCCAGCGGTGCTGCAAAGCTGGCGATGTGCCCAGAAACTGCAGGAATGTGGGCATGGGGGGCCACGTACATCCCTAAGATAGAAACACGGGCTGATGCCTCGGGGCCTCTTGCTTGCAAAGGAGCACCAAGCCCCCGCCCAGCCTATGGGAAGACTCAGCAGGCGTCTGGAGTGTCCTTGTTTGCATCTGAGCCCCGGGTGTTTGTCTGACCGGTTCCTCCCCGCCTCCCTTATTGATGCCAACCTCTCCTTTTCCAGCCCATCTCAAGGTTCCTCTCGGAGAGCGTCGCCGCGGGCCTGGTGACCATGGTGCCCAGGACCCCGCTCCCCGCGTCTCCCTGAATTCACCGTGTGAGGCCTTCAGCGCTAAGCTGCGTCTGTGCCGTCTGTCTCGCTCTGTTGCTCCCACTAACACCACTCACTGGGGCGGGCAGTGTTCGGGGGGGTGGGGGGGGTGCATCCGGCGGCTGGGGGCTGCCAGGGGTGGTTTGGTGACGTTCACTCCTTCCTCACCGGTTCGCTGCCTGCTGGTAGCCCCAACCCCACTGGCCTGAGCCTGCGAGTGCCGGGGTCAGGGGCGATGGAGTCTGTCTGAGGGGGCTTCTGGGGCCAGCATCCTGGCTCCCTGCCATTGCCTGCTGCAGAGAGCCTTGCAGCTGAGGGGCTAACCCCCTAAGCCTCTCCCGCCGGAGCTGCCCTCTGAGTCTAGGGTGGGGCGAGGCGTTTGTGAATGGGGCTGAGCCAAGGAAGAGGGGCCACGCGTGAGGTGGGCTTACTGGGGACTGGGCTGGGGGGAGGCCAGCTGAGGAAGGGCATAAGGCTCAGGGGGCAAGGTGATGAGGAAGTGGGGTGGGGTGAAGGGCCAGTAGGGCAGGTTTGGGGGACCCCCCCAGGGAAGGACAGGAAAGTCCACGAGAGAGCATCCTCGCAGGCTCTGGTGGTCAAGAGGCCCATGGGGGAGGGTTTGGAGGCCACAGGGGAGAAGCGTTGGGGGCCTTAGGATCCATGGGGGAGGACTTGGGAGGGGGCCACAAAAGGTACCAGGGAGCTGTGGGGTCAAGAGATCCAATCCTACAGGAAACCTGCTCTGGCCTCACTTCTCCTTTCCCCCAGTTCTTAGCTTCCCCTTTGTTTCTTCCCCTCTCACGTCTGGTTCCCTTGCACGGTGCCTCCCGGGCACAGGCCCTGTCCCCGTCCCCGAACCCCAGGCACCTGGCATATTGAATGGGAGCAGGGAGAGGATTTACCACCTGACCCTCCCCTTTGGGCTGGGGGAGAACCCAAGGGCAGGTTTGTTCTTCCCCCCGCCCACGGGAATTAGCAGCAGCAGCTCAGCCCTCCAACCCTGGCCTGGCCTAGCCCCCCCACTAATCCCTAACTTCTGTTTTTCAGCAGCTTTAACTCTTTGGTGTCGGGGGAAAAAAACCACACGCTACAATTAACCTTTTTCCTGCTCTGTCGTAGCCTCCTAATCCAGGACTAACACCCAGGGGCCACGGCTTGGGCACTGTGGGGGCAGCCAGGGGGGCTGGCAGTGGGGTTTGGCGAGAAGATTAATGCAGCTCATGCCTCTGCAAGGCACAGGTGTCAGCCATGTTCCCTAGCAGCATCACCTTGTAAAGAAGCAGCACGCACCCCCTTCTCCCCCCCCCCCCCCCAGCCCGCCCCAGTCCTGCCGCTCTGGAGCCAGGCCATGAGATTCTGCTCTTTTCGGCAAAGTTCTGGCCCAGAGCTGGCCTTGGGTCCGGCCCATTGAGCCAGGACATTTGGATCCAGATCTGAATCTAAACTTGCCCATTGTTTGCGGGGGGAGGAAGGGGGTAAATGTGGGGCTCAGCTGGCACTAAACTAAAGCCCCCGCTCCTCTCAGCTTTCCCCTCTGTGCTCAAGCCAAAGCCCAGAACCAAATCCAAACCCCCTGTCTTGCCGAGCCTGGCCCTGACTCAGTTTCCCTTTCATTTGCAGTGCCCGCAAGCGCCCGATCCCCTACTACAGACCCAGCCCTTCCTCTTCCAGCTCCCTGAGCAGCTACTCGTACAGCCGGAGCCACAGCCGGAGCTACGACAGCTACAGTACCAGCCGGAGCCGGACTCGCAGCCCCCAGAGCCGCTCTCGCAGCCCAAGCCCCAGCCCCAGCTACAACAGCCACAGCAGCTCGGAGAGCGCCGGGTTCTGAGCCAGCAGCAGGCATGCCCCTCTCTCTCCCCTTTCCACCCTGACCCCGTTGGCTCTAGGGCGCCCAGGCCCCACCCAGCACCGGCCTCCGTGCCCACCCCTCTCACACAAGCTGGCCTGGTCCTTCCAGCACATCCTCTCCCTCTTCAAGGAGAAGGTGAAGGAGCCGCCAGGTGAGACCCTCCAGCCCAGGAGCTGAGACATCTGAGCGGGGTGGGGAGGGGAGGTTTGAGGGGCAACCGTGGCAGCTGCTAACAGCTGGAGCTCGAGGCTGACGAGTGGGATGCAGACAGCGCCCAGCCCCCCGTTGTTGTCCTGGCTGAAGGGGCATGCAGGACAGCGGAGGAGGAGGCCAGGCTGATGTTACTCCCAGCAGGCTTCAGTGACTGGGCAAATACAACCCTGCTGTCGCCCATCACAAGGGGCAGGGCGGACTCCAAAACGTCATGGGTTGTTTTTGGGGCGGGGGGGGGGGGGTTCATGTCTACAAACAAATGCTGGGGTGGGGGTTCGGGGGGCATGGAGCAAGGGAACAAAATGCTTAACAGAGACCTTGGACTGGACCCTCCCACGAGGGGGGGCCTTTCATGAACAAAAAGCTCATGGACCCAAGGAAGGTTTGGGATGGGTTGTTTCTATTTATGTTGCTCAGGCCCGTCAAAAGGTCCTTGTGCTTTATTTCATTTAATTTATTTTTTGAGCACAACTGTATAAATTTGCGGGGGGGGTGGGGGGGGGGGGCGCTAAAGGAGGCAGGATGAGGTGGGGTAGGGGAGAAGAGGGGGTGTTGGGGGACACTAGATCTGCGGGATTGATGCAATCCAGAGAAGCGTACCAGATCTTTCTGGACTTTGGCATGGAGGAGGATTTGCTGCTTCCGTGGAGAATCCCTAGCTGAGCTGGGCCATCTCCAGTTGCTTGGGACTAGATCGGCCCGTGGGAGGCGTCAGGGGGCATCCCCCACCTCCCGGAGCTACACAACGCCCAACGTCCTCAGAGCCTCCACTGAACAAAGTTCTCCGCCGCCGTCTGCTGGTGAAGCAGCCAGCTGGGGGCAAATCTCCGGGAATGCAGCTGACAGGAGCGCACCCGGCCGCAAGGCAGGCCCCGCTGAAAAGTTATGGATGGCGTGTCGGTTTTCGGGTGCAGTTCGAAGGTCCCTTCGCACCCCAGCTGTGCAGGTAACTTGGAGGCCCAGGGCCTGATCCAGCCGCTCCCACGCATCCAGCGCGGGTGCTTTGCAGAACCCATTCATTCGGACCTGCTCCCAGCGGGACGAGCCGATCCCAGTGACACCTGGGCGTGGCGGCTCCGCGGCAAGTCGCCCCCAGCAGAATAGCAGCACTCTCGTGCATGGCAGAGGAGTCTCTGCATGTCCTAACTCCAGGCTCAGCCCAGCGGGACTCACAGTTACATGACCTCAAAGTCACTCTATGGGCAGATGGTGAGGAGATGCGACCACTGAACGGCCCATACCAGGACCTGGGCCCCAGCCTGGCAGGCTGAGCCAGGGCCCTCGTCTTCCATGACTGGTGGTGCCTTTTCCATGGAATTTCATTTCATTCTCCACCTTGGGGGGCTGTGTGCACCACAAAGAACACAACTGCTGCTCCAGCACCTGGCTCCCTTCCTCCTGCCCTGGTGAGTAGCCCTTCCTTACCCAACGCAAGAGGTTGCGGAGAGTCGAGCCAGGAACTGGTCGCAGGCCTCTTCTCAGGCCCAGGCTGTGAACCCTACCCTGGCCCTGGGGAGCACTTATTCACCCGCCTAGTCCTATTGACTTCAGTGGGTGACTGCCTGCACCCCAGTGTAAGGTGAAGCGTTCACCCCGAGTGCCATAGCGAGGGATTGGGGAACCATTTCAGAACCCCTTCGGGGGCGGGAGGGCGGGGGGTGAGGTAAGGGAGAAGCGACGCGTCCAGAACAGAATTGTTTCAGGACATTGAGCCTACAGCCCTGGCCGTGCAAGGGTTAGTTACAGCCTGATGCCATCCATTATATCGACCAGGTCACAGACTGATGGATATTAGCAAGGAACCTGACCCATTTTGGACCAAGGGAGACAGCAGAGTTTAGCACAGCAAGAACTGAACGAGGTGTGAGGAGATGCGAGTTCTGTTCCTGACACTACCACTACCCTGCTGTGTCACCTTGGAGTAGTCACGTCCACTTGCTCTGTGCCTCAGTTTCTCCCTTTGAGCGTCTCGCTTATTTAGACTGTAAACTCCTGCGGGCAGGGAATGCTATTCAGGGTGTGAGTGTTCAGGGCCTCTAGCTCCTACCAAAATGTATACACACCCTCAGAGTTAGGGGGAGGGAGGTTGAAATCCCAATGGCATGGCCTTTCTTAGAGATTCCCTTTCATGTTTCCACCCCAGGCCCCCACCAGGGGGCCACAGGAGCTAGCTGGGGAATTTTTTGCCAGAAAAATGCCAATTTGTTAAAACTGAAACCGTTCATGGAACGGGATTAGTTTAAATCTCCCCCTGCAAAAAATTTTTGCAAAAAAATTTTGACTTTTTTGAACAGGAAAGTTTCAGCATTTTGAGGCAAAATGATTTTTGGTTTCAAAAACATTAGCGACTGCAGACTAAGGAAAGGTGAGACGGAAAGAAAAGCAAGTTGAAAATCCAAAGGAAACATTTCGATTGACCCAAATGGGAAAAATGTTTGGTTTGCTGGTATGTGAAAATTGTCAAGATTTTGACTTTTCATCCAGTCCAGGACAGGAACATTTTTCAAAATCGAAGAATTCTTGTGCAATGGGAAAATTATTGCCCAGTTAGTCCTACATGCTGCCAACTCCGTTACCTTTACCTTGCCCATTCTTCCCCAGCTAGCATCTCTCCAGGGTCTCTTCTTCCAAACTTCCTTTGAAAAATAAGTTCAAATGCTTTGGCCATGGCATAGCCCCTGATCACTTCTAAGCGCTTGACTTCTAGATCTTTGCTTTCCTGATGTGTCTCAGTGGAACCCTGCAGGGAGAACACTCCCCTCACACTGGGTGAAATTCACTAAGGCCTGGTGCAGGACCTTCAGCTCTAGAAGTGAATTTCCCCCACTGTGCATACACGGCCCTTCTACTTTTCTTATCCTTCTGGCATTTGTGCTCAGATAAATCCGACAGGTCCCTAGAGTGACCTTCTTGCTGCTGTGTTAGCATTTATTCCTTTAAGTTCTAGTTCCTGAGTTTTCCCCCCCTCCCTTTTCTTTGAGAGTCTTTGGTCACTTCCTCCCACATCCCTTATCAGTCCTTCTTCTTGCTCTCCAGAGCTTTCCATGGCTCTTTACACCTCACTTATGAGCCGTTTCTTCTCGAGTTGGCACAGGGAATTAATCAGATGGGTGGTGTCACCCTAGAGGTGCCTGGCATCATATGCGCTAAGGGAGCATGGGCCTTTGTCCTGCTCCAGTCCCCACAGGAGGATAAGTGAAGCATGTACTACAGCTGCTTCCTAGAAGAGTGCTTTATAGCCCTGGAAGTCCTGAGTTCATACTCTGATGAGGGCCCGTGCTGACTGTAAAATTGGTGCACCAGTGTCTTTGTCTGCCTTCAGGTCCACATAAGCAGATAACAGTCCTCTACAGGTTCCAGCAGATGGACTCATTCCTTTTTCTCAAGCAGTACAGGCCCAAGCTTTTAGTAGTGGAGGTCCCAGGTTCAAACCCCATCGATAGCCCAGGTGGGGTTAGAGTCACATACTCCTTCCCCGGCCCCTTCCCCACTGCCCTGCCAGATGCCACCATTCAGGAAACATCAGGGTCAGACCCGCAGCTGCTGTAAAGTGACTGGCCTCCAGCGGCATCAGCAGCACCATGAGACTTGCCCCCAGCCCAGGCTCTGCCACCTGCTTTAGGCCTCTAGACTCTGAACAGAGTCCAGGAACTGCCCCGCACTTGGCGTTTCGAGGCACAGCTCCTCGGTCTAGCAATCCCTCCTGCGAGCCGAGACCTCTGTGGTTCAATGGCCCAGCCTGAGGGCCAGAGCTGGCCTCCCCAGTAGCTTATGCACACCCTTCCCAGAGCTCTAGCCATGGTGGTGCTCTGGGTTCACAGGTTAACTCTTCAGGGGCATGTGGTAGGTGTAGCAGAGCATACGCATACACAGACTTTGCACAGGATCCTAAAGCCCCATTGCACTGTACTTAACAGCATGCTAGATACACAAGACTAGACAGCATAATAAACACACCTCTCTGGAGTGACTCACGACCATAGTGCCAACCTCAGGGCAGAATGTCAAAAAGCAGTGCAAACCCCCAGCTGGTGGTATGTTCTTGAATTAGATTTCACCAACCCAGTAATAAATGTGAACTCCCAAAGTACTACAAAAGTCTTATAATAGAGTCACAGACAGTCCCTTTAGAGACTCCAGGCTAGCATGCCACCCAGGCAAGCTGGACTATCTGATAAATGGTCATTTCCACCAAAAATCACAAAAACACTAGGTTCCCAGTCCCACTCACCAGGTTGATTTGCACCCCAGATCTCACACCAAAGACAACGCCGGTAACCAGTTTTAAAGGTTTATTAGCTAAGAAAAGGAAGTAAGAGTTATTGAGAGGTTAAAGCACGTAAATATATCTACAGGTGAGTCATGGTCTATAATTCCAAATGGTAGCAGAAGTGTAGTAATCTGCCAGTTTCCCCAAAAGTCTCTCAGGGCTACCCAGTGGAACTATGAGGATCTCAGTCTTCTCACTCAGTTACTCTGCCCTGTTAGAATCCAAAAACAGTCCAGAGATGAAGAATTTTCTCGTGTCCCTACTTATAGCTTCTTCCTACAGAAACCAAGTGACAGGGTCACTACCCACATGGGGTCTTTCTTTGAGGGCGGAGAGAGAGGTATGCATGTAGAGTTGTCGATGTTCTCTGATCATCTCACACAATGACCACTTGCCTTCAAATGCACAAGAATTAGCACTGTCCCCTTAAAGTTCTTCATTGGCATTACACAAGGCTTCTTCCTTGTTTGATGGCTCATTTAGTTACAGGGGTGTTACAATATCAATGTTTGCCATTACATTCTAACAGGATACAGATAAGTGAAAACAATGCATGCAACATCCCATTAGTTTTCATGAAGTTTAAAACCCCAAATACATTCTTATCTATTTAACAATCCCTTTGCTTTATACTAGTACACAAGTGAATTGGCCTGGCTTCCAGCTGTGAGTTTGTCAATTTTCAGCTGACATCTAGGCCTAGGCTTATCACAACAGCTAAATGAAGTTCCCCTGCCTCACTGTCCTCACCATGCTGGAGAATTCTGGGTATGGAGCCATGTCCCACCCCTCCCTTCAGTGGTATTTTCCTCTACATTCTTGGGATGCAGTTAATCAAAGCAGCAAGTTCCTGCCCTGTAGTCTCATAAATTGACTTATTCTGGTCGCACAACATGTGGTTCTGGTTCCAGGTTGGATCTGAACGGGGAAGGCACCTGCTTTGGCTAGGACTGAAAACCCTGTGGGATCAACTGACCTTGTGAAATTTCCACCACTTGGGGCCAAAATTTCACAAGAGATTTCAGAGCCAAATTCCAATCCTTCCCCTCCAACCCCCAATCCAGATCTGAACTTTGGCCCAACCATTTACGCCCTCATGACCTCTTTACCTTTGCACACCAATGGCATAGAGGTCTCCTGTCAGTAAGGAGGCTGCTGCTCCTGAATGTAATTGCAACAGTTCAGACCAGGGAAGGACAGAGTAGCAGCAGGACACTACACTGCCTGGATGATGGCTTGAATTTTAAGAGGGCCAGGGTGCCCTGTGGAGGGCGTTCCATGAGCTGTCGATGGTATTTTGTTGAGTGGAAATGGGGCTGGGATTGGGACAGCCTGTGGACACATTTATGCAAAGCTTTATCTCCATCATCTTTAATAATCATTCAGCAGGCGGCAGGCAGGGGCACGGAGGCGGCTTCCAAAATCTCCTCTTTCCGCCGGCACGACAATGCTCTGTTGTTGTTTTCACTTAATCTCTGTGAGCCACATGCTTTCTGCCTGGCTGGAGGGATGATGCATCGGAGCCTCCCCTGGCAGAGGGAGCAGCTGCTGCAGATTAGTCCATGGCTGGGCTTTATTGTTCTTTTCCAGCCTTTGTTTGCAGGAGGGTCCAGTGGCTCAGGGGGTTGGGAGGAGCCAGACGCCTCTTTGAATCCTGCTCTGGTTAACAGTTCAGAGGTCTCCAGAGTTTAATGCTTGCTGTGTGATGAGTTGGAGGTCTCAGCCCCCATCCATGGTGCATTTTGGAGAGCAGAAATCTTGGCCAAACAGCAGGTGCATGTATGTGTGGGGCACATAATTACTGTTATAGCTCCCTGGCTGGAAGGGAGTGGGGACACGAGTGGAAGGAGGGGGAACTGCAGCCAGCTCATCTTGGCTTTCTATTGCGTTGTGGGCTTATCCATAAAGTGAGCCGCCTGCTTAAGCATTTTGAAATCTGCTGGCTCAGAAACTGAACCTTGGCCCAATTCACTGGAGCCAGTGGAGCCGCTCCTGATTGACGCCAGAGTAATGAGCGGCAGGATTCAGGCACTGCTGGGTCCTGGGGACCAAACCCACTGGAAGGGTGGATGCAGCCACATGTGGGGTTGATGGATGCGGGTTGCTCCTTTGCTTCATTCCAGTTGCCCCGTTAGCTCAGCGGCTAGAGGTGTGGGCTTTTGGCAGCCCAGGCCCGTGAGATCCACCCCACATCCAGGGCCGTTTGTCTGCAGCCATCCTTTGCTAGCCCCTCAGGGAGGACAGCACAAGTAAAGGGTCATTGCCGGCACATGCCGAGGAGATCCCTTGTCATGCTGTGGTGCTGGCGGTCGGTTGGATTCTTTCTTAGCTGACCCTTTGAGCTCATCTCAGAGCCCCACGTGAGCACCATCTTTAACTCCATTCATTCCTCCCCCATTTCCCAGCTGTGACTGGGGGACCCTTCCCCATCACAGGCAGTGAAGGGTTAAAGGCCCACCTAGGCAGTAATTGGGTCGGTACTTGTTAGCCAGCCAGGGTGGGACATGACAAGGCTCAGGAGATAAACGTGGCAGATTCTGGGCCCTGTGAACAAGCTGAGAGAGTTCAGTCTGGGGACACTGGCTGCTGGTGCCCGTGAAAGGCCAAAACGCCAGAGACCGGTGGAGTGAGAGGCCTCAGGAAGACGGAGTTTGGGCAGGACAGTGCTAGATACCTGAGCTGGGGCAAGGGTAGAGCACAGGGCCCCAAGAACAGGGCAATTCTTCAGGACTTCAGCCAAATCTGGACATTGGCTGAGAAGCAGTTAGTGTTGCACAGAGGCATGCAAAGACAGACAGGCTGCAGGGGGCACTGGAGACAAAACCCCTGCAACATCACACCCCGACACAAGGGGGCGCTCTGGTGGTCTGTGTGCATCACGACACCAAAACAGCCCTCCAAAAGGTTTCTCCTTATAGGGACCCTCCCCTTTACTACCTGCTGCCTCCCAGCCACATGTGCATAGAATATGCCTGCCCCACAGGGCTTAGAGGCCCCTCCATCCAATACAAGTGTAACAGACACGGTCTGCATACGTCCAGGCTGCCGACTCTGCAGTCATCAGCAGGGATCAAACCTTGGACCCCCAGCCCCAAAAGCACATGTGAGCTGAAAGGAGACACTGGTAGCTGCAAGCATCTAATAGGCTCTTATCCTCACTGGACAGATGTGATCACACATATTAAGCCAGCGTGTTACTGTTACACACACACCCCCACCCCTTAGTGGTCAGACACGGGAAAGGCCCTTCAATGATACTATCCAGTTACAAAGGCGACAGTAGAGATTTAAGGCCATCTGAGTATAAGCTACTCCCTAGGCTTTGCTTGCACCTTTTGCAAAAAGAAAAGGAGTACTTGTGGCACCTTAGAGACTAACAAATTTAGCTTTTCTTTTTGCGAATACAGACTAACACGGCTGCTTCTCTGAAGCTTGCGCCTTTCGCGCACTGACTTGCCAAAACTCTGTGTGTATCGCACACACCTTACTAGACGGAGGTGTCAAGCCTGGTTTTGCTGATCATCTTCCAGCTTTCAGAGCTGAGAAAAAAAAAGCTAAGTACTCTGTCCACACAACCTTAACCCCGGCCGCTCTCTAGCATGGTGGCCTCCAACCAGAGGCACCAATTCCGGGGCTGCTCCAGGGCTCAAACACCCACGGGAGAGAAAAAAAAGTTTGAGTGTGGAATGTGATGAGTTCTGTGCTGCTAACAACTTCTGCCCTTGGGGCAGGGAGTTTGTTTCTAGAGGGGCAGGGTGTTTAAGATAACAAAAGGCTTGTCATTAAGTTAAGGATCCTTAGATGATCCTCAAAAAGAAAAGGAGGACTTGTGGCACCTTAGAGACTAACCAATTTATTTGAGCATAAGCTTTCGTGAGCTACAGCTCACTTCATCGGATGCATCCTGAAAGCATTCCCAGGCCCTCCAGTTAAAAGATAGGAAACAAAGGGTAGGAATAAATGGCCCATTTTCAGAATGGAGAGAAATAAATAGAGGTATCCCATGAGGGGTTTGTACTGGTCTGGGATCAGTGGCTGTTCAACATATTCATAAGTGAGCTGCAAAAAGGTGAGGTGGCAAAGTTTGTAGATGATCCAAAATTACTCAAGATAGTTAAGTCCAAAACAGACTGCGAAGAGTTACAAGGGGAGCTCACAAAACTGGGTGACTGCATTTAACATTGAATTCCATCTGCCATTTTGTTGCCCAAAGTAATGTATATGGCAAAATATAATCCCAATAATACATACAAAATGATGGGGCCCAAATCGAGAAAGATCTTGGAGTCATTTGCAGTACTCTGGAAGTGCGATGTTTCCCCGAGTACTGCAATTTCATAAGAATCCTGCTCACTATCCCTGTATCGTCCTGAACTGTGGAATGCTCCTGCTCCAGAAAACTTAAAAATTATCACCAGTCATCAGTGGGACAGATACAACTGAATAATGTAGCTGTCGTTAACGTGCATCAAGACCATACCAAGGAACTAGCTGTAAATAAGATTGCTGACCGTTTCATCCAGTAAGCTACAGGGAGACATAATGTCTTTAGACTGGGATGTTAGTGAGGACAGCTTGTAGGTGATTGCAGTCATCTTAATATACTGTTATTCAGGAGAATGGAATGATGTAGTTCATAATTGAATCATTATTAAAATAGTAAAGTTACCAATGACAGACACATTCAAGAACTAGAATATGAACTAAATGTATAAATATGCTGAAAATAGCCTCCCCCCAAACCTGGCAGAGACCCCACCCAAACACACACCCCCCCCCTTCAAAAGCACCCACCAGCAAAACCAAAAGTCAGTGATCATGCCGCTGACTAGGAAGCGAGTGGCTGACATTTGCTCTTGAGAACTGTTTCCCAAGTTTAGGAATTGTGCCAATCAAGGGCAGAGGCCCTGAATCTCATGGTACTTAGGCACCTCAGCCCCAGTGAAATCAATGGGATTTAGGCACCTAAATCCCTCTGAGGATCTGGGCCAGAATGATTCCACCAGCCCCTAAAATTCAGCTTTAGGTACAGCTCCTGAGTGCAACGCCTCCCATCAGAGCGGGCACCTGATGGTCAATCTCAGACCCATCTACAGGGGGAACCAAGCCCTGCTCTTATTCCTCTGTCAGCCACTCTCCAAAGGCCAAGGCTGGCTAAGTAAACGCCCCCAGGCTGACCCGAGCCTGGTGCTAACGCCTCCACTTCCCAGGAGGAGTTCATTATTATTCCATGCTGGTCTTTTTCTCATCTGGAGAGGGGCTGGGCCACTCGCCCAGAAAGAAAGGCAATTACGAATGTCTTTGAAAAGCAAGGAGGAGAAACTTTAGTGTTTCCTAATAGCTTGGCTCATCCCACCGCATTAGCCTGAAACGTCGCGTGTTCAGAGTGCGAACCGGGCTGCTGGCGTACCTGCTCTGCCGCCTCGGCGCTGCACGCCCGACCCACATCCTGGCACGCCCGCCACTTGGGCACCGCTGGCATCTGAGGCCAAGGTTTCTAGTGCTTCTCTACAGCCCGGTCCCTAGGTGCAGGCTGCAAAATACCGCAGCCCATGCGAAAGCGTACAGGGCGCAAGGAGCGAAGGGCGACTGCTCCATGGGCGGGATCCCCAAAGGTATTTAGGCACCAATGGATTTCAATGGGAGTGAGGCGCCTAACCCCCTTTGTGAATCCCACGCCTAGTCGCTGCATTAGGAGAGGCCGGCACAGCTGCCATCCCAGGGCATTACGCGGCAGTCTGATGTTGATGGCACTTTGCGCCCCTGGGGCCTGATCTTCCAAGGTGCTAAGCACCCTTAACGCCCATCAAAGTCAATGGCAGTTGAGGGCGTTCAGCGCCTCTCAGAGTGGGCCCCAGGGTGACAGGCGCCTGCCTTGGTAAGGAGCGCTGTGGTGCTCAGAGGAGGGCCCAGCAGCGGTGCAAAGTGTTCTCATTTATTTCAGTGTGATTCCTTCGGCCCGCCGAGGGACAGGAGTCACAATAGCCCAGTCCAAGGGGCACGGTCCCCGGGTGGCTCAGCAGGGCAGGGGATGTGCCACAGAACCTCACCACGGCGTGGGGTCTGACTCGGGTCCAGTCCTGGAGCGTAGCAGTGTTACTCCCTAGAGCAACATTCCTCTTCCCTCTCGCTGAGGGACCATGTGCTTCAAAGCGTGGACTCGTGTTGCTATGGCAGCCTTTCCCTGGGCAACAGAAACGGGCCAAGCGGGGGCTGGGAACAGCAGAGAGACACTGCTCCCGTGATGGGAACACGGACAGAAAGTAGGACGTTCTGAACACATGGAACCTCCAGGTTGAGATCTGCAAAGCTGATGAGGGGATTTAAACACCTGGCAAGAAATCCTGGGCCCACTGAAATCCGTAGGAGTTTTGCCATTGACTTCAAAAGGAGCCAGGATCTCACAATAATTAATTCTAAGGAGAGTTGCGTGCCTAAATCCCCTAGTCAGCTCTGACACACTCAGTCCTTAACTTTACTTCCTGAATCCTGGCATCCATGTCACGTGCAAATGAGTAAGACGCCTCGCTGGGTATAGAGCTGCGCTTGGGCGTCTCGGACCCATGCACACGATAGATATTTAACATTAAACAGAGCTTGAACTAGATTCTGAGCATCCTGCAGGCCGGCTGTGGCCACTGTAAAGCTCAGTGTAAAATAGGGCTCTGGTTCATATTTCAAACACCTCCGGCGTTCAGGCTGCTCAGATCCAGGGGTCCAATTCAAGCCCGTCTCTACTATAGGTTTAGGAGAAGAAAGGGTTAATGAACAGCCCAGGGACTTTAAAAGTCCTAAAACAACATAGAGCTGCATTTATCTCCTGGCCCTCAGCTCCGAGCCCTCTGGCAGCTGCAGCAGGAAAGCAGCGATAAGGACCAGGAAATCAAATTCGCAGAGGTGGCTTCTTACACTGTATCCACTCTCTGAGATGCAGGCTGTCAAACTCCTTTGTTCTCTGGCACTGTCTGTCTGTTCTGCCAACTGAGCGAGCTACCGTCTCATAGCTTTGCATGGGCCAGGCCGTCCAAGAGGAGATAACGGACTCCTGCTTGGTTCTTGATTAGGAATGTTCAGAGGGCCAGATCATGGTACGGTGTAAGCCGGCAAAGCTCCATTACGGTGAAAGGAGCTGCTTCCATTTACATCAGCTGAGACTCAACCGTGGTGTTTCAGTCACCCAAGTCTAAGTGGATTATGGGGTCTGTCTAGTCCTTCCTTTACATGTTCATTGTTGCCAGAGCAGCCGTTTGAACTGAAACTAGTTGCAAACAGATCTAGCATCTGCCAGATCGGCAGGGGCCACGGAGTACCGGGGCAGGAGCAGGGTGCTCCCCAACTGGGCTGAACGTAGCATCCTCTGAGAAATTGGCAATGAACAGTGCCGAGGGATGGATAACAGAAGGCTGCATCCCTAGATCATCAATCTGGTTTCAGCAAACATTGCAAACGAGTCACTGACCTTAGGAACAGAACAATTTTCCAAAGACGTGGGGTGCTTCCTGATTTTAAAGAAAAATAAGAACAGCCATACTGGGTCAGACCAAAGGTCCATCTAGCCCAGTATCCTGTCATCCAACAGTGGCCAATGCCAGGTGCCCCAGAGGGAACGAACAGAACAGGTCATCATCAAATGATCCATTCCCAGCTTCTGGCAAACAGAGGCTAGGGACACCATCCCTGCCCATCCTGGCTAATAGCCGTTGATGAACCTACCCTCCATGAATTTATCTAGTTTTTTTTTTTTTTTTTTAAATCCTGTTATAGTCTTGGCCTCCACAACATCCTCTGGCAAGGAGTTCCACAGGTTGATGGTGTCTTAAGGAGACACTGTCTCGTACAGTGGCAGATGCTATCCCCCTTGCTACGTTATCGCCCAATGGGGTTAAGACTTGGACTGACTTTGGATCACGGGCTGAAGTGGCTTCTTTAACGTGCCCTTGCTCTGTAAGTGACTGGGTAGTGGACCCGTTGCTGTGGACCAGAGGAGGAGGATGGGACCCAATTGGCTATTGTCAGTGCTCAAATTTTAGGGGAAAAAATAAGGCAGGTCCTGAATGGCAAGTGACTTGCTCACTTTAAACAGAAGCGAGACGCAATGGGGCCTGTAAGCCAGGAGTGTGGTAGCTCCTAGAAACAGTAAGGGGACCCAGCCCCCCAATAATTCAAGCACTCGACTTACATCCCTGCGAGTGGTGAGGAAAGCCTCAGCTCTCACTTCTGCAAATCAAGCACCTCCTTTCCTAGCCCAGATACCTCCCAAACGCAACACCTAGAACGTCCCAGCTTCAAACTCCAGTGAGCCTCCAGGGCTGGTCGGCCCGTAGGCCGCTGGCCTGTCTGCCCAGGCCCTTCCTCCAGGCTTTGTCAATTCAAACAAAACCTCACAAAACACAATGTTCCCAACCGAAGCAGGCTGCCGGGACCCAGAGAACGATCACGCTGTACCCTGCCCCCAGGGCTAGTCACAGACCCCACCCTCCTGCCTGCAGCCCCTCTTCAACTGAGCTCTCCCAGTCCTTCATAGGGAACGCCTGACCTCTTCCCAGTTGGGTCTTGTAATCAAACAGGGCAGGCTGGCCCCAGACCCCTGGGGCTTTATATAGGCAGAGCATCCGGTTACATCTCCACTTGTCACACCCATGTGTTTATGGGAGGGAGACCCTACCTCCCCAGTTAAGCCCGACTCTCAAAGGCTGACCCACCCGTAAAACGTAGGGCTGGAACAAATCACCTGGCCAGTGCAGGGTTATTCTTCCCAGGCTGTTGGCTAGTGTTTACTTGGCCCACTTTTGACTCTCCCAGGTCATGGGGCTTCTACCACGTCCCCTAGCAGATTGTTCCACAGGCCAGCACAAGATGCATTCCCTCCTGCTGAGAAGGGATGGCTATCCCAGCTCAGGTCGCAGGGGCATCTCACCACCATTGCAATGGAAGTCACAAACAGCCTGGGGCCACGTGGTCTGCGTGACCTGAACAAACGGCCCTTTCCATCACTGGGCACTTCCAACCTGCGGCACACTCACTATGGGCCTCCTCTCCAAGGCACCTGGCCGCCCTGCTCTGCTGGCCGGGGCTGAAGTACCCTGGCTGGCAAGATTAAGCAGCGAGGGTGGTGTTATGGCTCAAGTTGTCTTTACAGGGGAGGAAAGCGATGCTTTGCTCCAGTCAGCGACCCTGTTCCCAGACATTTGTGCTAACTGGCTCCTTCAGAGGTGCAAAGCAGGGAACGTGCTTTTTAAAAAAAAACAAAAACGATATTCTACAGCGTGTGTGAACAAC
This sequence comes from Chelonia mydas, assembly GCF_015237465.2. NCBI lineage: Eukaryota > Metazoa > Chordata > Testudines > Cheloniidae > Chelonia > Chelonia mydas. The sequence continues at coordinate 19,312,931 of NC_051257.2, read as the reverse complement.
CGCCATTAAGATTTCCTGCTGTTACGGTTTATTTGCACTTGTGCCCCACACCACAGAAAGGACAACGTACAGACAAAAAACCCTCCCCTCCCACACACAAATCCTCATGCTGTCCTGTACTGCTCAGGCCGAGACGCACGCATTGGTGTGACTGCGTTCGGAGACCCGCGGGTGAAATGAGGTACTAAGAAAGGCCGCGCCCTCCTCCCCACAAGTAGCCCCCGCTAGCCTGGCGTTCTACGACTCGGCCACACCCAACATCAGCGACACACCAGACAAAGACAGCGCATCAGGGAAAAAGTCCAGTCTTCCTCGAGTTCTTCTACAGTGTCTGTCCCCTGCTCGGCGGAGGGAGCTGACTGGAACAAATACTCTGTAGAAATATTTCAGTATTTGCCTTTTTTTCCCCGCCCCGCCCCGCTCCTTTTCGGGTTGTGAGTACAGCTGTAGACGCAGTGAGCTGGATGGATTCTAATAAAACATACAGTATATATTGTAATGGACTCGCAGGGTGCTGAGTGGTCTGTTTGGAGCGGGCATTGGGGTGGGCTTTGCAAAGGCCGTCCACTATGAACCCAGTTCTGTCTCCAGATCTCTAGGCTCCCCTGCGCTGTCTAATCTCCCTCTCGGTCGGGGCGCAGTGCTCGGCACCTGGCAGGATCGCACCCTTGATATTTGTGGTACTTTCCTCGCTCAGCTTTTCTTCCCCTGCTGCAGTTTCCATGGCAGCGCTCACTCCTCCAGGCGCAGATGCCCTGACACCAATAAGCCTACAGACATGATCAGCCATGGGCGGGGGGGGGGTAAAACGCCGTGGAGCTGTCAGTCTGCAGACAGAAGGTAGGGGCTAGGGCTCATCATTGTGATTTTGCGCTAGGCTGGAGCAATGGCTTCCGGAAAGCTATATTAAAAAAAAAAAAAAAAAAACAACTTTGCACATGTGACTTCAATAACGACACCATCTGCAAACCCTCCAGGGCTTTGCTAGCAGGAGTGAATATCAGGAACACTGAGCCCTTTGTTCCCGACCTCGCCCCATCCCACCACCACAACTCACTCCTCTCCCTCCTTGACGAGCTCAATGCCACAGGAAAACGGAGAAAGAGGTTGCAAATCAACTCAGCGCTGCAGGTTGTATGAACTCAACCAGGGCCTTTCGCCTTTGGGAGCTGACTGGGTGATTTGCTTGTTTTTCATTTAAGAGGTGGAAAGGAAGCAGGGGCACAGAGATGAACGGACGGGAACGGGGGGAGGAAAACGAAATAGGTGGATACTAAAGAAGAGAAAAAGGGGGAGGGAAGCTAGAGCAGACACCGGAGATGAAAGAACAGCATGAGAAGACTAGAAAGACACACGACATCATCTTCTTCCAAGAGGGAAGGATGCAAATGGCTCATGGGACTATAAACATCAAGTACTAAGGGCTGGGACTTAGCGATAATTGGAGAAGTCACCCTCTGCTTGAAGGAGCAGGGATTGTGGGCCTGAGACCTGGCAGTGCTACTTGGAGCCGTTTGAAGTCAGGGCAGGTACATTAGCGGGTGCAGGGAATGATTACTCTTTGAGGCTCCATCCACAGCAGCTGCTTGGCCTGGAGGCGGTTTCATTGTGAGCAGGGGAGATGCTGCCATGGTAATGTCTCAGCTGCAGAAAGCTAATAAGGCCTAGTCTGGCTTTCCAGTCTGGGCACGTGATTAGCCCCCGTGGGGGGGCGCGTCAGTCTCCAGCTATAAAGGGAGGCAGCTAGGCTAGCGTAACTCTGTGTGTGGTTCCTCCATAACTAAATATTCAGTACTTGTAGCTTTGGGGATTTTTCAGGCCAGAAGGGAGCCTTAGCTGATCTGGTCTGAGCTTCTGCGTAACACAGGCCAGCGGATTTCACCCAGTTACCCCAGTAACTTGTGTAGGGCTAAAGCATCTTTTCCCAAAAGGCCTGCAAGTCTGGCTTTGGAGCCATCAAGAGAAGGCAAATCCACCTCTTCCCTCGGGAGCTGGTTTCCCATGGCCGCTCACCCTCTGTTAAAAACGGGCACCTGGTTTCTAGGCTAGTCTTGTTTCTCTCCGACGTAAATTCAGCACCGATGGCTCAGCACGTGTGATCCTTTAACAAACCAGTTTACGAGAGCTAGCGCTCCAACGTAACCCTACAGTAACAAAGCCCTAGGTTCAAGACCGACCCTACAATAACAAACTGGCAAGGGGCGTGGAGGGAATCAGGCATGACCTATGAAAAGGAAGCTTCTCCCTGAACCCATCCCGATTCATAGTGATTGAAAGCTGGTGTGGTTGCTCTGGGTTCATGGGTCCAGCCTAGCAGCAAATCCTCCATCACTTGGGGGCTTGAACGCTTTGGAGAGGGGACACTCGCTCAGCCACAAGCGTGAGGGCTCGGGACAGGACTCACTGGGGGAGCTGCAGGGAATCCAATGAAGTGACCAGAAGGGCTCCTCCTGGCTGTAAAACCTAGGAATCAGTCACGCTAGTTCTCCACGGACAAGTGTCCACATCACAATCCCAGCACGGGCTGGTGGGCTCAGAAGACAGCCTGGACCTGGGGAAGGGGGTCTCTTTGGGCCCCCCAGGAAGGAGCTGGGCACTTGACAGTGCAGTGTCAGGGAGCTGTCCAGGCGGTGCCTGCTCTATAAATGGACGTGGGAGGTTCAGGCGCCCAGGCTGGCAGGGTGGGAACACAGACAGTTTAAAATCCTCGGGGGACGGCAGTGTGCACAGCCCAACTCTCATGAACAGCCCCCCGGGGACCCACTGCAGGGAGGCACCATCTAGGGAATAGGGCAAAAACCTGGGGATCAAAAAAACATGGGTCCTAGACCCAGCTCAGCCACTGACCTGCTGAGTGACCTTGGGCAAGTCACGCCCCTCCGTGCCTCAGTTTCCCTTCTCTGCCTCATCTCTTTAGACAGTAATCTCTTTGGGGCTTTCCCTGTGCCTAGCACCCCAGAGCCCTGATCTCAGGTGGGGCCTCGAGGCACTCCCACAAGAAAGCAGCTGGCCTGGGGAGGGATTCAGCTGAATTGAGCAGAGCTGGGCAGCTGGATTACAGAGGATGTGGGGAAATTAAAACAAGGCACATGGCGTGGCATCCAGCAGCACTGCAAGTGCCAGCCAAGGCAGTCCTTCGTGCCCATCTGCCTCATAGCGACTGGACCAAGACCGCCAGTTGCTCCACAGGGGGCTTGCCTCACCCAGGCCCGCGATGTGCTGATCCCAGGGCAGGCAGCCTGACATCCCTGCTGTAGCCCCTCCAGGAGGCAAATTGAGTGCAGCTCCCTGGCATCGCCCCAGAGGCCTAGCGCCAGCTTTATCTGCCACATGCCAGCCGTGACGGATGCTTCCCAATGGAGCATCCCTGGCTGCTTCCACAGCTCGCTGCTACAGCCTGGGGGGCACCACGGGGGCACCAAATTCAGAGCAAGCTGTGGCTCGGGTGGGGGGGGGTAGCACAAGACAACAAGCGATTCAAGGGCTGCGTGGGTCCGTAGTGGAGATTCTGGGCTGCAAAGAGAAGTTCTCGGGGAGGGGAGCCGTACGGAGCTAAGCATTGTCAGGGCCTAAACAAAGAATTAGTCCTAATAACCATTTCGCCGCCTGGCAACAGCCTCTCGGTGCCTGCACAGTGACAGCCTAAGGTGCGTCCATGCTGCAGCTGGACTCCCAGGTGGAGGAGACGGGTGATGGTGGTGGTCGGGGACTCCCTCCTAAGGGGGACGGAGTCATCCAGCTGCCGTCCAGACTGGGAGACTTGAGAAGTTGCCTGGAACTAGAATTCAGGCTGTGACGGAGTGTCTACCGAGACTGATCAAGTCCTCAGACCGTGACTTCCTCCTATTTCTCCATATGAGCACCAAGGATACTGCCAAGAATGACCTTGAGCGGGTCACTGCAGGCTACGTGGCTCTGGGAAGAAGGATAAAAGGAGGGTGAGGCACAAGTCATGTGCTTGTCTGTCCTCCCTGTTGAAGGAAAAGGCCCAGGTAGGGACCATCGAATTGTGGAGGTAAATGTGGGGTTACGCAGGTGGTGTCGGAGAGAGGGCTTTGGATTCTTTGACCGTGGGATGTTGCTCCGGGAAGAAGGATTGCTAGGGAGAGATGGGATCCACCTAACAGAGAGGGAAGAGCATCTTCGCAGGCAGGCTGGCTAACCTAGTGAGGAGGGCTTTAAACTAAGCTGGCTGGGGGATGGTGACCTAAGCCCTGAGCTAAGGGGGCTACCGGGAGGAAAGACAAGGAGGAGGGTGGAACAGGGGAGGCCTCCGGATTCACACTGAGGAAGTAGAGAAACTGACTAGTTATCTTAGGTGCCTGTACATGAACACAAGAAGCCTGGAAACAAGCAGGGGGAACTGGAAGTCCTGGCACAGTCAAGGAACCAGGACGTGATTGGAACAACAGAGCCTTGGTGGGATAACTCACATGAGTGGAGCACTGTCATGGATGGGTATAAAGCGTTCAGGAAGGACAGGTAAGGGAGGAAAGGTGGGGGAGCTGCACTATATGTAAGAGAGCGGTAGGACTGCTCAGAGCTCCGGTATGAAACTGGAGAAAAGCCCGTTGAGAGTCTTTGGGTTAGTTTAGAGGGAGAGCGACAAGGGTGATGTCGTGGTGGCGTGTGCTATAGACCACCGGACCAGGCTTTCTTTGGACAACTAACAGAAGTTTCCAGATCACAGGCCCTGGTTCTCATGGTTCAATCAGCCTAACATCTGCTGGGAGAGCAATACAGCAGTGCACAGACAATCCAGGAAGTTTTTGGAGAGTGTTGGGGACAACTTCCTGGTGCAAGTGCTGGTGGAACCAACGAGGGGCCGTGCTCCTCTTGACCTGCTGCTCACAAACTGGGAAGAGTTAGTAGGGGAAGTAGAAGTGGGTGGCAACCTGGGCAGCAGTAACCATGAGATGGTCGAGTTCAGGATCCTGACACAAGGAAGAAAGGAGAGCAGCAGAATACGGACCCCGGACTTCAGAAAAGCCGACTTTGACTCCCTCTGGGAACTGATGGGCAGGATCCCCTGAGAGGCTAATATGAAGAGGAAAGGAGTCCAGGAAAGCTGGCTGTATTTTAAAGAAGCCTTATTGAGGGTGCAGGAACAAACCATCCCGATGTGGAGAAAGAATAGCAAATATGGCAGGCGACCAGCTTGGCATAACAGAGAAATCTTTGGGGAGCTTAAAACACAAAAAGGAAGCTTACAAGAAGTGGAAATTTGGACAGATAACTAGGGAGGAGTATAAAAATATTGCTCGAGCATGCAGGGGTGAAATCAGGAAGGCCAAGGCACTATTGGAGTTGCAGCTAGCAAGGGAAGTGAAGTGTAACAAGAAGGGTTTCTACAGGTATGTTAGCAACAAGTTGGTCAGGGAAAGCGTGGGCCCCTTACTGAATGGGGGAGGTGACCTAGTGACAGAGGATGTGGGAAAAAGCTAATGTACTCAATGCTTTTTTTGTCTCAGTCTTCACAGACAAGGTCAGCTCCCAGACTGCTGCACTGGGCAGCATAGTATGGGGAGGAGGTGACCAGCCTTCTGTGGAGAAAGAAGTGGTTCAGGACTATTAGAAAAGCTGGACATGCACAAATCCATGGGGCCGGATCTAATGCATCCAAGGGTGCTGAGGGAATTGGCTGATGTGATTGCAGAGCCATTGGCCACTATCAGGGGAGGTCCTGGACAACTGGAAAAAGGCAAATATAGTGCCCATCTTTTAAAAAGGGAAGAAGGAGAATCTGGGGACCTTTAGACTGGTCAACCTCACCTCAGTCCCTGGAAAAATCATGGAGCAGGTCCTCAAGGAATCCATTTTGAAGCACTTGGAGGAGAGGAAGGTGATCAGGTACAGTCAACATGGATTCACCAAGGGCAAGTCATGCCTGACCAACCTGATTGCTTCTATGATGAGACAACTGGCTCTGTGGAGATGGGGAAAGTGGTGGATGTGATATACCTTGACTTCAGCAAAGCTTTTGATATGGTCTCCCATGGCATTCTTTGGTTTCAGAGTAGCAGCCGTGTTAGTCTGTATTCGCAAAAAGAAAGGGAGGACTTGTGGCACCTTAGAGATTAACAAATTTGAGCATAAGCTTTCGTGAGCTACAGCTCACTTCATCAGATGCATTCGGTGGAAAATACAGTGGGGAGATTTATATACATAGAGAACATGAAACAATGGGTGTTACCATACACACTGTAATAAGAGTGATCACTTAAGGTGAGCTATTACCAGCAGGAGGGCGGGGGTATTCTTCTCAGCAAGTTAAAGAAGTATGGATTGGATGAATGGACTATCAGGTGGATAGAAAGCTGGCTAGATTGTCGGGCTCAAGGGGTAGTGATCGATGGTTCGATGTCCAGTTGGCATCAAGCGGAGTGCCTTGGGAGTCTGTCCTGGGGCCGGTTTTGTTCAATATCTTCATTAATGATCTGGATGAGGAGATGGATTGCACCCTCAGCAAGTTCGCAGATGACACTAAGCTGGAGGGAGAGGTAGATATGCTAGAGGGTAGGGATAGGGTCCAGAGTGACCTAGACAAATTGGAGGATTGGGCCAAAAGAAATCTGATGAGGTTCAACAAGGACAAGTGCAGAGTCCTGCACTTAGGACGGAAGAATCCCATGCACTGCTACAGGCTGGGGACCGACCGGCTAAGCGGCAGTTCTGCAGAAAAGGACCTGGGGATTGCAGTGGACGAGAAGCTGGATATGAGTCAGCAGTGTGCCCTTGTTGCCAAGAAGGCTAACGGCATTTTGGGCTGCACTGGAAGGAGCACTGCCAGCAGATCGAGGGAAGTGATTATTCTCCTCTATTTGGCACTGGTGAGGCCACATCTGGAGTACTGTGTCCAGTTTTGGGCCCCACACTACAGAAAGGATGTGGACAAATTGGAGCGAATCCAGCGGAGGGCAACGAAAATGATCAGGGGGCTGGGGCACATGACTTACAAGGAGAGGCTGAGGGAACTGGGGTTATTTAGTCTGTAGAAGAGAAGAGGCGGGGGTGGGGTGGATTTGATAGCAGCCTTCAACTACCTGAAGCGGGGTTCCAAAGAGGATGGAGCTCGGCTGTTCTCAGCGGTAGCAGATGACAGAACAAGGAGCAATGGTCTCAAGTTGCAGTGGGAGAGGTCTAGGTTGGATATTAGGAAACACATTTCACGAGGAGGGTGGTGAAGCACTGGAATGGGTTCCCTAAGGAGGTGATGGAATCTCCATCCTTAGAGGATTTTAAGGCCCGGCTTGACAAAGTCCTGGCTGGGAAGATTTAGTTGGGGTTGGTCCTGCTTTGAGTAGGGGGTTGGACTAGATGATCTCCTGAGGTCTCATCCAACCCTAATCTTTTATGATTCTATGAAGGTGTCAGTCCCAGCCGGGTAGCCAGACAGATTGCAAGGCCAGCAGGGACTGCTGTGCTCGCCTAGTCTGACCTCCCGCCTTGCACAGGTCACAGAATGGCCCCCAAATAATCCCTAGAGCAGAGCTTCTGGAAAAACATCCCATCTGGAGTTAAACATAGCGTTGGGACCCTTGGGAAGTTGGTGCAATGGTTAATTGCGCTCACTGGTAAAAACGAATGCCTTATTTCCACTCCGAATCTGTCTAGCTTCAATGTCCAGCCCTTGGATCGTGTTAGCCCTTTCTCCGCTAGACGGTCATGCCCATTGTTCAATATTGGTTCCCCAGGTAGATACGGATAGCCTGTGATCAAGTCACCCTACACCCTTTCCCTGGTTAAGCTCAATAGATCGAGCTCCTGGAGTCTCTCACTCTAAGGCAGGTTTCTAATCCTTTCATCATTCTCAGGGCTCTTCCCTGACCCCTCTCCAATTGACCACCATCCCACGTGAACTGTGGGCACCAGCACCGGACACAGGATTCCAGCAGCAGTCGCACCACTGCCAAATACAGAGGGGAAAGAACTTCTCTGCTTCTACTCGAGAGTCCCCTGTTTATGCTACCGCTGGGATTTTGGCCCCACCATTGCAGAGAGGGGAGATTGCCATGAACACGGGGGCTCTCTAAGTCCTCCACTCAACAAGACCACCTGCTCCCCCACCATTAACTCCCAGAAGATGCCCTGAACCCTGGTGTCCTCATTCTCCCGCCATTCTGGGAGCTCTGCCCAGCCTTGGTGGCGGAATAGCCCAGCCCAGCCCAGGCCTGTGGGCCAGAGCCATGGGGCCAGGCAGATGGTGGGGACAGGAGGTTGGGATCACCAGGGCATCTCCTTAGAACAGTGCGGGTTGCTTCTCGGGGACCCACCAAAACCTCGACAGACCTCTTATAAAAAGCCATAGAGAGCCAGAGGGGGCAGATTGGCTCCCTCCCCCAGGATGGCCACCATGCCCCACATCTGCCTAGTGGGAGGGAGAGGGATGGGGCGGCCCAGCATCAGCTTGCCATCCGCTGGGGCTGCCCTCTGCTCGGGGGGCTGGGGCATGGCTGAACACTAGATTTGCTCCCCAGCCCCGTTAAGAGGGGCGCCTCGTCACTGGGATGATTTAGTAGGGACCGGGAGCGGGGCACAGAGCAGAGAGACCAGGGGCTTGTGCCCCCCCCCAGCCCTGGCCCGGTGCTGTAGCTGCAGCTGGCCGGCAGGGGAAGCTGGGGTGACGGGTTTGAAGATCCCGCTGGCAGCAGCTGGCTCGGCCTGTGTGTTCTGGGAACGGAGGCCCCTGCCGGGGGGGGGGGGGGGGGGGGGAAGAAGGTGCTGGATGATTCCCAGAGTCTCTCCCTGCCTCCCCCGCACTCAGCCTCCTCATCACGCTCGGTTATTGTTGCAGCTGTAGGAGCAGCATGTCGCGTGGCAGATGGGCCCTGTCAATCTCCGGTAATTGAGGCAACAGGCGATATTCGCCCCCCCCCCCCCCCCCCCCCCGGCCCCTGCTCGCGTTGCGGCCAAGGGAGGCAGCCGGGAAAGGCCAGGCTGCGCCCTCGCTGTGCCCTTGCCCGCTCTGGCACCAGCCCCATCTCTGCCCTCGGCTTGGCTGGGATCCGGCCGTGTGTCTCAAAGCCGACGGGGTCTCAGACTGTTGGCTGGGGGTCTGTAACCGGGGGGGCCATGCAGGAGCTGGTCGGCCATCCCTGCGTCCTCCCTCACCGCGCAGCGCAGCCAAGCTGGCATCTGCTGCCCTAGGGCACGGTAGCCCCATCTCCTGCAGCTGCATCCGTGGGGCTGCAAACCAGTAGACGCACTGCTTCTGTTCCTCTCCTGCCTGCCCCTCACCCAGGCCTCCAGAGAGCCCCCCCACTGTAGCACACAGGACGTGTGCTCCCCTGGGATTGGATTCTCCACTGCCCAGGCCCCATCCGAGTCCCTAGTCGTGTATGCGGGCAGCCAGCCCAAGCCACCGCCCGCCCCACCCCGCCCGCTCACTCAGCGCTAGGTACAGCCACCCGAGCGCAGAATTAACCCCAGCTGCGGTGGAGACGGACCTGTCAGTGCTAAGCGGCGGGAGGAGGGGCCGGTGCAATGGAAGTGGGGAAGAGCGTGGTAAGAAGCAAGAACCCTCTAGTGATCGTGCCAGGATCAGGCTTTCAATTGCCTTGTCCTTGGCAGGGCGGGCACGGGCTCCTTTACAGCTGAACGGCTGTGCTCAGCCCAGCGGTGGGTTTGAAACTGGATCCTGCCCCGCACTGTGCCCGGCTAGGGAAGCAGGAGAGGGCAGCAGTCCGGGAGGTGGTTACGGGGGAGAGGGATCACGCCCTGGCCTCTCACAGCGAGACAAGGGGGCAGAAGGTGCAGGGGGACCCTTGCAATCCCAGGGGTATCTGAGCGGGAGGCAGCCAGCTGTCCAACGCATTTGCCCCACTTCCCTCCCCGACTATGTACAGAGGAGCCAGTAATTCCGGTCTTGGGCCACCGTCTGCATGGAGCCTGGCTTTCTCTCTCGCTGCTCCCCGGCCGCCTGCATGCCGAACTCCTTGGGCCTTGTCTACCTATTCATTCACCAGCTCACTCACTCTCTGCCTGCCCCTTACACATCTCCTCCCCCACAGCCTTCCCCGCCCATCCACTCAGCCCTGCGCTTCCCCATCACTGCTCTATCCACCCACGCGCAGCCCTCTTCCCCCCCCGGCCTCTCGCTTAATGCAGCTCCAAGGCTTCTGCACACAGCCAGCCCCTCGCCGGCACCCACCACCGCCAGCGTGGATGTCAAACGTTTTGCAGCGCGAGTTAATGAAGCTGCAACGATCGCTCAAGGGAGCCCAGCCATACCCAGATGCGCTGGGGGCGGGGAGGGAAATACGGCTGCGGCAAAGAGTCCTGGGCTGTTGCATTTTACCTACCAAGCTAGTCTGCAAGCAGGCTCCCCGGTGGACCACGGCACCCCTTAAGCCCCAAAGCCAGGGTAAGGCCCAGCTGCAGGTGAAGAATCCCTCCATTCTGAGCACTAGACAACACACTGCAGCTGGGCAGGGCATTTACACTGCAGGAGTCTTTGGGAATCTCTCCCCTGGACACAGGTTTGAGTCCATGCCCCCCACCCTATTTCTGTCCACACTGAAATTGGTGTGACATGGGCCACCAAGCGCTCAGCACCCAGGCCCTTTGCTCCTGCTAGCGGGAGGGTCAGAGCCAGAGAGTTCTGCTGTGACGCGGGTCCAAGCCCGGTCACGTTCCACTGTGGACACGGCTCGAGCCGCAGAGCCGAGTCAGAGGGTCTGCATAGCGCAGCGTGGACCTGTCAGTACTGGGAGACCCGAGGCCAGCAATTGGAAATGCGGGTTCACAACGCAGCATGGATGCTCAACCGTGGGCTCGGAAACACCAAGTCCACAAAGCGGGGTCCCCCGACAGTTTTACAATGCAGTGTGGACGCCCCCGTGGAGTCCCCCTCCCTCCTGAGAGCAAAGCCCCATTGCACTGGGTGCTGTACAACCATACGGTAAGAAACAGTCCCCAGCCTGCAGAGGTCACAACACAAATACACGACCATTATTATCCCCATTTTACAGGGGGGGAAACTGAGGCCCGGAGAGATTAAGTGACTTGCCCAGGGTCACACAGAGAAGATGTGGCAAGGCCCAAGAACTAAACTCAACTCTCCTGAATCCCAGGGTCGTGTCTTCACTCCCAAGCCGCCTTCCTGCTGCCCGAGAGCTGCTGCTAGATCGTGGGGAGCCAGCCCCACTCTCCCCTGCTCGCAGACAGAGCAGCTGTGGGAGAAAGCGGGCAGAGCCCGACAGCTGACCTGCTGTTCATCAGCCGTGTAATCTCCATTAATAGCCAGCTGAAATGCCTGGCTAAAAATAACCGGCTGCCTTTTCATAAGGGGCCGGCCCGCGGGAGTGGCTCGAGAGACGCAGCACTCGCTCCCCCTCCAGCCACAGCAGCGAGGCCGGACCGTCGGGGAAGGGCAAGAAGCGCGACATGTCGGAGCGCCGGGTGCCCTTCACTTTCCTCCGCGGCCCCAGCTGGGACCCCTGGCGGGACTGGTACCTGGGCAGCCGGCTCTTCGACCAGCCCTTCGGCCTGCCCCACATCCTCGAGGACTGGGGCAAGTGGCCGAGCAGCACCAGCTGGCCGGGTTACCTCCGCCTGATGCCCAGCCAGGCCGCCGAGCCCGTCGCCGTCACCAGCCCCATCGTCACCTCGCCAACCTCCCCCAACCCGGCCTACAGCCGGGCCCTGAGCCGCCAGCTCAGCAGCGGCATCTCGGAGATCCGGCAGACCTCGGACGGCTGGAAGGTTGCCCTGGATGTCAACCACTTTGCCCCGGAGGAGCTGGTGGTGAAGACCAAGGACGGCGTGGTGGAGATCACCGGTGAGTGCTTCCTTTGGCGCCTCCTGGCTCAGGCGAGGGGCGGACCTGGTCTCCTTCGAGCCCCAGCCCTGCGGCACATGCTGCCCGCTGGGCAGGGTGCGTGACCCAGCCTCCACCGGGCCGGCTACCACCTGTGGCTCCGGAGAGCCCAGATTCTACCCCCAGTGATGACTGTGGCACATGTGGGTCCCTGCGGGGTGAGCGCGAGGGAACGGGTGCACCCTTGGCCCTCTCAAACCTCCGTCCCTCGGCTTGGCAGCTCTCGCTTTCCTCGTGCTCAGGCCCCCCCAGCCCAAGCAGGCTGCTGCCCGTTGCCCCCCTCACTCCCCATCCACACAGCCTTCGGGAGCGGCTGGAGCCTGCAGGGCATTGCTTGCTCGCTCTGCTTGAGAGCTGCGCGGCTCCCGCTGCTTCCAGGGAGGGGCCACGTTCCTCCTCGCCCTCGGCCAGGAAGGTGTTTGCTCTGGTGATGGAAGAGGAGGGAAAAGACTTGCTTGCCCACCTAGGTACATACAATACACGGGACCCCGGGGATGGGGGAAGGAATTGGCACAGGGACTAAACTGGTTATGCCACCCCATGTTACTACTATGATTAAATCTTATTAAATATTTAAATATTAAATATTGTAATTTCATGCCCACCTAGAGATCTAAACCTCAATCAGGACCCCAGCGTGCTGTACAAGCACATAGTAAGTATTCCCCGCTCCATCGAGCATAAGGTCTAAATAGGCAAAGGGTGGGAAGGGAAACTGAGGCACAGAGCTGGAAAATGACTTGCCCAGGGTCACCTAGCAGGTCAGCGACAGAGCTGGGAACAGAACCCAGGTTTCCAAGAGTCTCTGGTTCGCAGTCTAACCTCCAGCCCACACTACCTCTAGTGCCTATAGATTTTGCTAGGGTCCTCCAATGAAAGCAAGGAGCCTATATACCTTTGGGGATCTGGGCCCGAGTGCTTCATTAGTGCGTGCACGTACTTGACAGTGACTGCTCTGGCAGCAAAGGGCATATTTTCTAGAGTGGCACGAAACATGGCAGCTTTGGTTCTCAGGGGAATCGTGTGACTGTTGCTGGTGGATTTGAATCACGTTCCTTCCAGCCTCTTCTCCCCCTTCCCCCACCGTGTCGGATCCCAAACAAGAGCTGGGCAAAACCTCTCACATCCCAATGTTTTCCATCAAAATTTCAAGGAGAAAAGCAAAGTGTGTGAAGAGGATGGAATTTGATGAATTCCCCCCTCCTCCATTTTCAGCCACTTCTGTTCAACTCCTTCCCCCCACCCCCCAAAAAAAGCTTCCCACTGAGAAACACCCCATGAAATTAAGTCAAACAACAAAACTACCCCGTGCTTTGGCCCAACCATACAAAACAGATGTGGTTTGGATGGGATTATGTATAGATCAGCCCTGGTCCCCCCCGAGCCATCCCCCGCCACCCTTTTTTAAAAGAGGAATTTAGCTGTGTCTGAGGGCCAGGTTGTCAGCTGGTACAAACTTCACTGGAGTGATGCCAGTTCACACGAGCTGAGGATCTGACCCTGAGTTCAGGGTTTGCTAGGAAGCCTGAAGGCAGGTGAGCTGTGGCAATTGGTAATTGTGGTCTGCAAAGTGACTTCTGTTTCTGCACCAAAGTCCCTGCAATTAGCCCATGAGCAATGGGATCTCGCTGGCTAAGAAGGAGCTGACAAGCAGCAGTTTGATGAGCTGACACCGGGGAGCTCATTTTCCTTTAAAGAATAAAGGCCAGATGCCTGCATGCCCGGTGTGAGCCATCCCAACTGCCGTCAGACTCTAAGACCAGCCAAAGGCTCTGCAGATCCGCGGCCCAGAGAAGACAGCTGACAGTTTGGGGGAATGCCCGCTGGGCTTGTAAAGCGATGGATTGCAGGACAGGATTTAGGTCCCTTCCAGACTCCATTCCAGCTAGAGACAACAACTTCTGACCTCAGCAGCTCCTGGCAAAGCCTGAAACTCTCATGATTAACCCTTGGCAGGGCTGGTGCAGGTTTGAGAACGTGCAGGTGAAATGGACTCAGAATGGGGGCACGCAGAACGGAAGCTTAAAAAGGACCGATTCAATCCAAGGTAGACAGTGCTTGCTTGTGGAGTGCCCCACTGCTCCTGTGGGACAATAGGTCAGCAGTCAGGACCCAGCTGGGCAGAGATACTAGCACATAGGTTCAAATCCCTGCTCTGCCATGGTCTCCTTATGTGACTTAGCCCCAGCTCCCCAAAGGGATTTAGATCAGTGGGAGTTGGTGCCTAAATAGCAGAGGACCTGGGCCCTCCTCTGTGTAAACCAGGGGTGATCACACTTTTCTACCTGGCAGGAATAGATTGAGAGGCGCTCAGATACTACGATAAAGGGGCTGTATAAGTACCTTAGAGAGAAAATTGCGGGTCGTTAGCACCCAGCTCCTAATGTGAAGCTCAGGGGCCACAAATCAGGCGGATGCAGCGAGGCTGCCTCTGAAACCTTGGGCTTGGCAGCTGTGGACATGGGGAGCGGAGGGCTACCATCTGAGCCAGCCCGTTCTGGAACCGTCCAGACTGCAGCTGGCACGTTCCCTTCCCGAGGATGCAAATCCAGGAGATGAAGTGGATGCCAGCTTTCCTTTGCAACTGGTGGGGGAGGGGAAGAGACTCGGGGCTTTTCTTCAGTTTTCCATTGTCAGGTGCCGAAACACATCCCCCTAAGCAGCAAAATTCCAGGTTTGCCCCCCCCCCCCCCCCCCACGTGTTCCTGTTTATATTTGTAGTTGCTTCTGGTCTTTTCCCAGCTGTTCAGCTCTGCCTGGCTCCTGCTCTGAAAACCAGATCAAGCAACCTGGACGCTGCATCCCTTGCTCAGAGGCGCCCGCGCCTCCCTGTTTTGTAACAAAGCCGCCTTGACGAGTGGGGGGCTGGTTTTTTCCATTTGCAATCATAACCGATGCAAACGCCGCCCTGCCCAGGCGCAGGGTAACCATGGTAACAGGGAAGCAGAGAACTAGAAGGATGGGCGGGCGAGCAGCGGTTCTGGGAGCCGTAAGGCTTGCAGCTTGGCTCCGGCCCCGGTTCCCAGCCCCCTCAGCGTAGGGGAGTTCCCACTGCAAGTCAGGGAAGCTGCCTGCACTTGGGGATGTACCAGCTTTCCACCACTGGACGGCTGGGTTCAAGGACACCACGATGGAAGTCAGCCTGGCGGTCTTAGCCTGTTTGTCCCTACTACGGTGGCACTCAGCTCAGAGGAGCTTCCGGACTGGCAGGAGCATCATATTACATTAGTAGTTGTAGCCCCCGGAGGGCCAGTCCAGGACCAGGACCCCATTGTGTTAGGTGCTGTACGTACACAGAATAAAAACAGAGTCCCATCATAGTCCTCTGCCTGGCCCCGCCCCAGACAAGCTTCCCCGCCCAGAGGTGGGAATCTGGCAAGAACAGCTGATCTCGGCTGAGAGAAAAAACAGGCCACCCCTCGCTGGAGGCCGAGCAGGAGAAACCAAACTGCCAGGGCGGTTCTGGGGTTCGAGTCCTCACACTCGCCCCCGGATTCAGACTCGAGGCTCCCAGCTCTGAAATGAAGCTGCAATAGGAGCATGTCCTTCTCTGCTTCCCCAGCCAAGCAGCTCCTAGTCACCTTCGCAGTCCTGTGGTGGGCGTGATGGCCGGGGAGGCGGGCTCGTGGAGGAGTGCCCCGAGAGGCTGGGGCGAGTCATTCCCTTCTCCACTCTCCCGGTGCAATGGAGCGGCCGGGTAAGCCCCGGGGACCTCTGGCTGCAGAATCCCAGCTGAGCCAGGGACATGGCCCTGAGCCAGGCATCATTCCCCTGCATGCATCGTTCACCCCTCTGAAACGGTCTGTCTCCTCCTCTTCCAGGCAAGCATGAGGAGAAGCAGGACGAACACGGCTTCATCTCCAGGTGCTTCACCAGAAAATACACGTAAGTAGCTGGAGGAGAGAGGGCTCTTGGGAGACACTTGGCCTTCATCATCCACCAGCCATGGAAGGTGGGGGAAGAGGTCTTTGCCACATGTACAGTGCAGCACACTGGAAGCAGGGGGCGGTTCTGGCTTGACCTAGGGGGAAGGACGGCAGCTGACAACCCCTGGTACTGGGATGAGCATCTGCTTGAGTGGGGCAGGGACAGAGGAGACAGTCCTATCCCTGGAACGCTGGTATTCCCATGCGCCTTTGGGAACACGCTCTCCAGGGAGACTCGGGCCATCAGGCTCCCACATGATAAGGATCCCCTGGATATAAAGGTTCCCCAGTGTTCAGTCCCCCAGCTCCAGCTTAGCCTTGTGATAGCAAGGCTGTGAGGCAAGGCAGCGGAGGGCAGGTCTCAGAATCTGGGTTCCTGGCCACGTTTCCTGGGCTGGCAGAAGCGAAGGGTGGTGCAGAGAGAGTGGTAGTGGCCGGTCCCAGGAGGGATCTACTTCCAGCCCTCTATGGCTAATCACAGGATCGCTGCTGGAAGAGTGTAGACAGGAATCCGGTACTAATGGGTGCCCCCAGGCAAGCCCACTGACCCCACGATCCCTCACTTGCCTCTCCCTTGTGCAGCCTGCCCCCTGGCATCGACGCCACCTCGGTCCGCTCCTCGCTTTCCCCGGACGGCATGCTGACGGTGGAAGCCCCCCTGCCCAAGCCGGCCATCCAGTCTGCCGAGATCACGATCCCCGTCACCTTTGAGAGCCATGCCCAGATCACCCCAACTGACACCAAAAAGCCTGAAGACGCTGCCAAGAAATAAGTAGGCACCTGGCACAGAGGAAAATCACAGCCCGGCTGGCGCCACTTGCACACCAAAACCATGTTTTGTTTTTTTATTTTGTACTAGCGCATTCACTGAGTTCCCCAAATAAATCTGAAAGTCAAATAAACCAAACACCCACCTGCCTCTCCCCTGTGCTCTGCGCTCCCCTGTGGCTAGGGTGTAGCCGTCCGCATGTCCTTGGTGGGGCCTTTTGCTTTGTAAGCGAGTGTTGCAAAAACCCAAGAGAAATTCTCTCACTGCTCACATCCCTCCTTACCATAATGTCCGAGTGCCACCCGACCTCCAGGGTATTTCTCTTCCCAACACCCCTGCGAGGCAGGGAATCCTCATTCTCCTTTTATAGCTGTCACCTAAGGCACAGGGAGGCCCTGTGACTTGCTCAAGATCACAGAGTCAGTGGCTGAGGTGGGTATTGAACCTGGGCCTTCTAGCCATTAGACCGTTCTTCCACACGAGGCATTGCATCACGCGGGGCACTTGGGGACCACGTCGATTCCCGCCCCCGTGGCTAGCAGGAGCGCCTACATGCCTGGCACTAAGGAGATGCAGCGTTTCATGGCTCCTTCTGCTGTGGGCTTGATGGTGGCCTTTGGGGCATGGCCACAGGTCCATTCCCATGCTCCACAGAAACCAGAGAGGAAATGATGTTCTCCTAGTCCATTGGCAGCTGGGAATAAGGAAGGAGATGAGCTCCCTCTCCAGGCCTCAGGTGGCCTTCTTAGCATTCGGGGGGCGGGGGGCACACAACCCCCAGACCTTCGGGAAATCCCACTGCAGCGCTGTCCCCGCCTGACGGCGATTAGAATCAATAGGCCCGATCCTGAACAGAGCTGGGTGCAAGCAACCCCGTTCAAGTCCATGAGGGCGCAGCAGTTGCCCAGGATTTGGCAAAGAACCTTTTGATTTTAAGGAGCGACCGGGATCAGTTTTGAACCCCAACCAAGGTTCGCTGTTCTGCTCGGCGGGATGGAGGTTGGAACCAGGCCTGGTTTTATCAACGCTAGCTTGCTTCTTCCGAAGTGTGACTCACCCGCCAGGAATTGCTCTCTGCCGGGCTCCTGAGACCCGTGCTCTGGGATTCGCACGTCCCTGGCATGCCTTCAACAGGCCACCGTTTTCTGGAAACCTCCAGGCAACCTTTGCACTCTGCTGGTCTCCCAGCCCTTCAGTTTGCCCAGTAGGCTTTTAGCCACACTAGGAAACACGGACCCATAATTCCCCACCAGTGCAGCACTAGCATTGGTGTTAATGACGATTCGTCTTTAGTTAGAGGACAGCAGCGCCTAGCAGGGCAAACTCGGACCATCTACCCTCATGCTGTGCTAGGGGGAGAAGCCATGGGCTGCAGAGGAGCCCAGACTTTCCAACAGAGTGGGTCCCAGAGCTGCCCCCCTGCCCCAGCCCCATGGGGCGGGGGGGGGGGGGGGGAAAATGGGGCCAAACCCCTGAACTGCCTGGTGCCTAAAGCTGTGGCTTGGGCCAAAGGCCATCTTGGAGGACAGTTTCTCCAGGTGGGGGATTCCCTGACAGAAGCAGGCCCAAGCCGGAGCACCAGGGCTGAGCGCCCCACTCCTGGTGGGGCTTGGATGTAGATCTCTCGCCTGGGCTTGGGAGTGAATTTCTACCCTCAGGTTCAAGAAATAGAAAATTAAGCGCCTGCTCCAGCCCTGCCCTCCCTTAAGATAGCCAGCTTACCCAAAGAGAGGACCCCAGGGGCTACCACCCACCTGGTGAGCCTTAGGGAGCCCAGGGTGGCTATCAAGTCAGGCTGCCCGCAGCCCAGCCAGCGGCCGCCACCCTGTCCCTTCCAGACATCCAGGCCCCTGGAGAGGGGCACTGGCCATCCACCGCAGCTGCTGTTGATAATCAGGTTTGTTAGGGTAGTGCCTGAGGACCTGCCTAGAACAGGGCCCCATTGTGCAGGGTGCTGTACAAAACACAGTCACAGATGGGCCCTGAAGGCCCACAGAGCAAACAGCCACAGGGAAGGGTTTGAGGGGGACAGGGCAGGGCAGAAGAGGATAAGAGGGGCAGGTGCAGCATGAAGCAACTCGGGGAGGGGGTAGGTGAGGGCTGGAGCCAAGCCCCAATCAAACACAGGGCAGAGGAAGCCCAGTCACGCTGTGGAAAGCTTGCCAGATGCCTCCTTTGGCTGCCTCTGCCAATTGCATGAGCTACATTCCCAGAGTCCCTCGCACAGTTGCTAGGGCAGGCGTCCCACAGCCCTGCTCTAGGCGTGCACTGGGGCCGAGGGATGGCCACTATGGGACCCTGGCTGGTCCCTGCATTACCGTCCCCGAGAGCCCTGACCAATCCAGGTTGGCGCATCGGATTGACCGCGTTGCCTTGCGCTAAATTTCCTCTCTGGGTTGGGAAGGGCAGAGACCGCACCAGGCCGGACTGGTTGGGGTTCTCTGGGCTGCCAGTGCAGGGAGCAGCTGGCGGGGGTTCCCAAAGGCCCCGCAGATACCACAGGCAGGGAGGATTCCCATAAACCCCCCGCAGCCCGACGCGCGGACACAGCCTTAGATGGGCAGCACAGTCTCGCTCACTGTTACTATATTACTGCTCTGACAAATCCCAGAGCTAATCCCCCTTCCTGAGTCAGACTCCAAGACAGAGACTCACCCAGCGCTAGTGACCTGAAAAGAATCCCAGAGCCTGTAGGATCCTGGAGAGTTGGCGCTTGGAATCCAGGCATGCTCCAGAAGTCTCCCAAAGCTTTCACCTTTAGCCATCAGCATTTGTACGCAGCCACAGCCTGGCAAGGGTTAACAAACCCTGCTCACGAACCACCAAAGAGTCTCTCGTTAATCTCCTCTGGGACACAGAGAGCCAATCCAAGCCCTGGTCCGTAGCGGGACAATCGGATTGATCTCAGACCCGGTTGTCAGCAGACAGGAATCCAGGTCTCAAATAAACATGATTCATCAGTCTGTTTAGGAGAGCTAGGGTAGGAGCCGAATGCCTGCCCCGAGCCCCAGGCAATGCCCCGTACACCCTTGCCAGCCAGAGATGGACTTCCACATGCCTCTAACACTGAGCAGCCAGTGAGCTGGCCAGAAAACAAGAACACGTCGAGGGGTCTTTCAGTATCGGGATGAAACTGACATTTTAAAAATGTTCCTGGAAACCAAGCAAGGCAGACACCCCACAGCCCAGCAGCTGGGATGTGAGATCCAGGCTCAGGACCCTCTGACTCAGGTAGAGCAGGGACTTGAACCTGGGTCTTCTGGGTGACTGTCCCAACCCCTGGGCTATTGGCTATTTTGGGGTGGAGCTCGCCTGTGCTGTGATTTTGACCAGAAATTCCACCCTGGCCCCAGAAAGCTTTCCAGGCAACTGTTCAAAACGGATCCATTTCCGACAAACGGTTTTGGTTTCAACAAATCGGCATTTTCCGACAAACGTGTTGGCAAGAACGTCCCAGCTCGCTGTCGCAAAGCCTTGTGCATAGGCCTATTGCAGCCCTGGGGCTGCCCCGACGTTCATTCATGAAGTTTAGAATGATTTAAAAATAAAAATGCAGAAGTGTTTGTGGTTGCTTTTTGCTGGCAATGAGGATGGAACCGAGATCTCACTTACATCCTTGGCTCTTAACCCAGAGCTCATCTGTAGATCTACTCAGAGGGAGCATGTTTCCTAGTGGTTAGAGCAGGGGACACCTTGGTTCCATTTCAGCCCTATCCCCGACTCCCTGCATGGCCTCTTCCCCATTCACACCTCCCATGGGTAAGAGGAGGGGGGATAGTGACATACCTCACAGGGGAACATCACAAGGTTTCATTAAATTAGGTCATTGGACTGTCACCGTTCTATGGACGGAACACATTCCAATCATTATTATCTCAGTCCAAGTGTCTAGTCTCACAGCCAAGCTGCAACATGCATCAGGACGCTCACTGAGTCCCAGGAGAATTCCTTCCCCATTGCGCCTCATCTTTCCACCTTTGTCCTAGAGCCGTTCCCTGCAGTGCAATAATTCTCCGCTCCAGACAGCTCCTCGTGAATCATGTAGGCTGTTTATAGCCCCTGGGTCAATGCCAGTTGCTCAGGGCAGCATCAGAAGGCACTTCTGGAATGACACTCACAAGCTCCGTCCCATCACGCTGACGGGGCATCACTCACGAGATTCAGAAAAGTGATGGAATCAACTCATGAGAGCTTCGGAGCTGCTGAAAAACAGCAGGTTCTTTGTGACAAATGTGTCTTGTGTTACTAATATCATAACTGACCAACTGTTCCATAGGCAGTGGGGTCAGATCCCGACATGCACAGATATTCTCTTAGAACTATATTTTATAGGCTACGGATGTGGTCAAGACTCTAGTAATCTGTGAAAAGCTGATATACTAGCCATGAGCATGGTATAAAAACCTAGATGGAGAAACGGAACGATCGAAGCTTTGGGCAAAGCTCAAAAGGTTCACGGAGTTCCCATTCAAGAGAAGAACCCCGCCACAAACTGCATCTGAACTATCCAAACTTTGAGTCTTCCACATCAGGGTGGAAAGCCATTTGCAGATCCAAACTTCCCTCAAGTCCAGGGCCGCTTGGAGTCAAGGCTCTGGTCCAGGATCATCTCCAGAGTTCTCTGTGCTCCTGAGCAGGGAGTGAAGAACATCCCAATGCCAAATACTTTCAGTATTTCAGGGTCTTCTTACTAAGGATCATATCGGTATAGAAAAGGCAGCAGTTCTCGATCAACCTCCCTCCACAAAATAAGCTCCACCCACAAGGAGACGGCTCACAGTGGATTGTGCAGATGTTCATGGTCATGTGGCTAACGGGCTACTGCGTCCCCTGTTGATGGGGCTTGAATCTGCCCATGGCTCTTTGGACTTGACTGGGGTGGGGGAGCAAGTGGTGGCATCTCCCAAATGCCACCTGCTTGTGGCACCAAAATCAAGGGTCACTGTTGTAAGAATTGGGCCTACAAGATTATCAGCTGCAGGCTTCACTGTGGTAATGTGGACAAAAGTTCCTAAAAAGAGTCTCAATAACGAATAGCAATAAATGTTGATGGGGAAAGACGCAAAAGAGGAGACAAAAAAGACGAGATTAGTCCAAACTCAAGGACTGTGTTAAGATCATCCCTGGTAAACGCACCTGGGAGCGGATGTTAGCGGACCCAAACTGGGATGTCGGAAATTAGGACTAGTTGGTGAACAACATAATGAGGTGATGGGCTAGTCCACCCATCACTCCCTTTGAGGTTCTTGAACAAATAAGGGACCTGTGAGTGGGGGGAGAAATAGATGGAGGAGGGGAGGCAAACAATTGCTGCCAGCAACCACTGCACTGGGCGTTACCATCACAGCTGCCACCCCACCATCTCTGTGGACCCCAAGATCTACCATCACCGCTATGGGCCAAGATCTCTCTTGATATCAGAGCCACAAAGGCCCAGTCTGGTCAGGAGAAGGATCCAGATGGCATCACCACTTCCAGTGGCGCCAGCTAAGTCAGGGGTATGAGACTGTCACCACTTCCCCTTGGTGTGTCCTTTTCTTTCCCCAACCTTGTCTCTTTTCTTGCCTATTCCTTTTTCCTTCCGTTTCGCCAACTTTGCAACACAGCTGTAAGCCTCTGACCAGAAAGGCAGTTGAAAGAAGTGCCCTAAACAGCCCAATGCTGGTACTGTACCAGTTTGCCATGTCTTGGAGCGGCTGATAAAAGAATGGGAACAGCCATGTGGGGTCAGACCAATGGCCCATCTAGCCCAATACAGTACTGGGTTTACAACGGTGCCAGGCCCACACTTGAGAAGGGGCCCATAATCCCTCCCCTTACCACTGGCGGCTCTCCCTGGGGTTCAGGGGTAGGAGGGGATCGTTGGGTCGGGTGTGTGGTGAGGGCAGCTGGGGAGAGGCTGTCTGTCCCTCAGCTGAAGGCAGAGTATGTGGGGTGCACAGTGGCCCCACCATGCTAGGCCTGGGTGGCACAGAGGCAGCGAGCGGGAGGCTAGAGGGAAAGGGAACAAGGGACCTTGTTAAAATAAAAGCCTTATTTGGTACTTTATATTTCAAATGCTTTAACCTTTTCTCCCCTTCTTTTCTGTGCCTTTAATAAAGGATGTTTAATGGGGTGTTTGCCACGGTGCTCACAACCCCCAAATCTTGTCATCACCTTTGACTCTTTGGGCCCATAGATTCCAATGGCAATGAATCCATCACTCAGAGGAAATTTTGGCCTTCCCTCTTCCTTTCTCCCCTGAGGAATGAAAGAGTCACCTTGACATTTACATCATCAGAGCAAACCCTCCCGAGATGAGCAGGGCTGCTCACACTTCTCCGAGCAAGCGTTCCCAACTCCAGCCCTGCTTTGGTTACACTCAGTTCCCATTTTTGAGCTTTTCTTCACAGCTACAGACTCTGTGTTTAAACAAAAGCAGAGTTTCTGGAGAATAAGACAGTAGCTTCAGAGCAGTGCTGGTTCAGCGTATCGGTGCATATTGGCCGTTTCCGATCCCTGCCCCTAACCAACAGCAAGGAGTCACTCACATTAGGATCCTGAGAGCCAGGGCCCACTAGCTAATCCCAAGAAAGCTGGCATCATTGTTACAGTTTCAGGGTAACCACAGAGAACTGGCATCATTGTCTCAGTAACAAGGTAACCTGCTCTGTGGGCTGCCCAAAGGCACACCTTTAGGTCTCAGGTCTCCAGCCCCCACCTCTCTCCAGACAGCGACCCATGTCCCTCTCCCTCCAGGCAACTAGGCTTGCAGTATCCTTGCAATTCATTGTGACCATCCCGGCAGATTTGGCCTGCCTGAGCCTCGCACCTGCAGTTTACGGTCTCTCGAGGGCGAATGACAGGGGTTCCGGTGACCGGCCAGCTTTCACAGAGTACGGGACACTTGTTTGAAGACAAAAGCATTGCAGAGAAAACTGGTCAGAAAACAATGAACAGATCCAAACCGGCAGCAGGGATTTGCTCTCTTGGTTACAGTCTCATGTCATGGCTTGGATCAAACGAAGGTCGCAGAACGAGGCAGCCTGAACTGGCTCCAAGTCCTTTTGTCTGTTGGCCCTCTTGAACCCGCTCTGACCCAGTCTATGCACCCCACCCAAGGGAGAGGGACTTGTCTGGACTGTGCACCTGCCCCTCAGTTTGCAGTAATTACCCCCCATTGATTTCAATTATGGGGGGAAAGTGAAGCAACTCACAGGGCTAGACTATAAGCCCCCCCACTCAGATTCAGGTAACATTTAGCAATACAGAATTGCTTGGTTCAGCGTGCCTGGTCATCTCCATACAATAACCTTTGGAAGTTTGCACACTTCCAAGCTCTCCGACCTGTCAATCAAAGCAACCTTCCCAAAGGCAACTGGGCTCTTCTGCTCCCATCAATCGCCCATGAGTGCCGAGCCGGAACTGACAAATAGAATCGTTAACCAGAACGAGTGCATCTACGCTTTTCCCAATAACAAGTCAGGGCCAGTTCCTTTCATCTGATCTGCCCACCGGAAAGCCCTCCAGAGAAGGGCTAGCCTACAGAACACAGGCTTTGCCGTGGTAGCTTCCTAGCTTATACCGGCAGGAAGAGTTGTTCTCCTGGTACAATACCACCATCTCCCTGGATGACATTAGCTAAGCTGACAGACGCACCCTTCTGTCAGCATTGCTGCTTCTACGCTGCGGGGGGCTTCACATCTCTGACTGACATAGCCAGTACAGAGCCTGCCCCTTCAGCATGTACCCTAGTGGCTCCTGCTCTGGCAGTCCCTGGTTCAAATCCTGACATTGGCCAAGATGGCACCTGTCACATAAGCATACAGAGGAGAGTCCAAGAGGCATGGCAGGAGACCTCTCCCCTCTGAAGCAGCAGAGACCAGAGGCAGGTCTGGATCTGAGCCTCCTTAGGGTACAGATCTAGGGGGCTGGTTCAGGTCAATTGCCATCCCATGTGCTCTCCAGGGCAGGGAGGTTGTGAGGCCCAGAGGCCAGTTATGCTCAAGGAGGGGCTTTCGGGTTGTCCCCAGGCCAAGATGCCCACCATGGTAGAAGCCCACACATCACAAGGCCTGGCAGGAACCCAGAGGCCTCCAGGAACTCAAGTTGGTGGGTGTCAGTCCAGATCCTAGTGCAGAAGTGTCCTAGAACTGCCCCAATGAACCCAGCACTGGACTCCTCCCTCCCTTTGAGGGGCTGGGCAGGGCGGTGGGGGAGTTTGCACTGGGGCTGCCCAGGTTCTGCTTGTTCTCTGGCCAAACAGACGTCTCCATTCCTTAGGGCTGCAAATCCAGCCCCATTCAGCACTAGCTAAGCGAGTGCAGAGCAAGCTTCATAAACACGCTCAGGGACAAGCCAGCATGGCTGGGACAGGAAGGAACCTCTGCCTTTTGGCTGTAATGTGGGGGACCTTTCATAATCAGATTTCAGGAGGAAACGGGGTGAGGGATAGCTCAGTGCTTTGAGCATTAGCCTGCTAAACCCAGGGTTGTGAGTCAATCCTTGAGGGGGCCATTTAGGGATCTGGGGCAAAAATTGGGGATTGGTCCTGCTTTGAGCAGGGGGTTGGACTAGATGACCTCCTGAGGTCCCTTCCAACCCTGATAGTTTATGAACTGCTGGTGACCCGGAGAAGCTGAGCAGAGTGTTCTTGCCCAAATAGGACTCCAGGTGCTGGGAACAAAAGTGGGGCTGAACTGCACAATTCCTGACGGGATTTTGAATCGCCCGAAGTTTGGAGGGGCTGGGGGTTTAGCTGCAAGCTGGCACGGGGAGAGGAGCCAGCTGGAAAGCACAGAGTGAGATTCCAAACACTGCAGAGCTCAGGAGTGTTCGGGTTACACTGGGTTCTTACACAGCACCTCTCATATCATTAATTTACTCTTAGCGGCCCCACCCCCAGGAGAGAGGTAGTAACATTGTACCCAAGCTGCAGACCAGGGAAACCAAGGCATGGAGAGACTAAGCAACTTGCCCAAGGTCACAGAAAGAAACTGTAGCAGAGGAGAGAACTGAACTCTGGTCTTCCAAGCCCCAGCCTGGTGCCCAACCTTTGTCTCCCAGCTATAAATGGGGGCCCCATTTATGAAGCTGTAGTACAAGTCTGGGTTCGAATTCAGGACCCATCCAAACTTCGGGACAGCCAGATCTGAGGCTTCTAGCGATAGGAGCCAGCCACCAAAGGGCCCAAGGTCCTTGGCCTGGGTGGGTTCTCAATGCTCACACGCTGCATGGCGGGGTGGTGGTGGGGAATTATTCAGGCTGAGGGTTTGGCTCAGCCACAGACCTGAGAAATCGGACCCGGATCTGGAGGTGTGAAAGCCCCACACGGGGGGGCGTTGGGCTCCGATCCGGCTCATTACAGCGATCGCCGTCCTTTATGAAACACGGGGCCAGCCGTTTCTGGGAGTCACAGGAGATGACCTGCTCTTGCCATTTACACACCGAGAAGCCGCTGGTGCCCTGCGGGTTTTCTCCCACCCGTGTCAGCAGGATACAGAGGCCTCTGGTGCTTCCCCATCCCAGCCAGCCCCCGCAGGCTGCTTGGAATCCAGCCCCCTGGGCCGGCAGTGGGGGCTAGGCGAGATGAGGGCTGCCGCAGATCCCAGGCGCCTGGCCTCCCAAGAAGAGGAGCGCAGCCCTGGAGGGATCCCTCCTTATATGGAGGGCCGTGCAAGGGATGGGGAATGCGTGGAATTCAGACAGGGCTGGGCGATGCAGCGGGTTTGGCTTTGCTCTCTCCCCCCCCCGCCCATCGATCACAGCTAACCCAGAGGGTGAGCCCTGCCTGCCTGCCACCTCGCCCCTCCACGCAGACCAGCTCAAGCCGCAGGCCCCAGAGGTCAATGGGAGAGGCCTGCCCCCCTGGGATTTGCTGCCAGAGCCTGGTGCTGTGGCTTTCCGGCACACGGCAAAGAAAGGCATCTGGTCTCCGCAGGCTTTCAGGGCAGAGAGGCGAAGGGAAGCGAGGGATCTGCCTCCCCCCGCCCCGACCAGCCTAGCGACGAGCATGTGTGCAGAGGGTGCTGTGTGCCGGGGAGAGCTGCATGCTCTCGGTGAGATGCCAAGCCAGCGCTGGGCGTGGTGGAGGCAGCTGACCCAGGCCAGATGTGCAGGTTTTATCGCCCTGTAGACAGACCCTCTGGGCCACCAGCCTTGCCAGACCCAAGTATTCAAAAGCCATGAGTCAGGCCCCCAAAATCATGAGATTTGAAAACAAAAAACAAAACAAAATTCCAAGCCAAAGAAAATATTTGGTGCCATCACGTCCAGCACCTCCTATCGCAGGCAACCCTTTCATTTGCTTCCTGGTTTCCGAGGCTTCAGGGTGCACCCTGGTCAAACCCTGGTTTGTCTCTGCAACCAGGAAGGCTAGAAATGGTCACCTTTTGCCAAGGTTCTCCCAAGAGCTGCAGGAGCTGGGGCTTTAAGAGAAAACACCAACTGTGGGGAACCTCGGCAACACTGCACCGACCGTACAAGCACAAAGGAAAGGGCTTTATCCCGGCGGGGGGCCCTCCTGGGAGCCTCTGGGCACCCTCAGAACCCTCTGGCCACAGGCTGCCCAGCACCTGGCAGGAGGGGCTCAGCCCCTGGAGGGACAGAGACTCCCTAAATGAATCTGACCAGCAGCAGTTCCAGCAGCATGGATGGAGCCCACAACCGGTGCGGCCCGGTTAACCGGATTTCTGAGCATACGCAAAGAGGAGGAATCCCAGGAAAGCGTGGCCTCCTTTCTGCAACAAGACGACAGGAGGGCGCAGAGGGGAAGGATCACAGCACCAGCCGCAGGGCCAGCTGTCCAGCTAGGTGGCCTAGACTAGTGTGCTGAACCAGGGCTAGATCTCTGAGACAGCCCATGCCGCACAGCCCCAGATAACGGCAATGGTTTACACTGTGATCAACAGTGTCCCAGCTGGGTGGTCAAGGAACAGCCATTCTCTATCAAGAAGCCAGGGCCAATCCTCTTGGGCTGTAAGCATGGTGCTAATGTGGAGACACACCAACAGCCCTGGGTTTGTGGGCGGGGGGGGAGGAACTGGCTTTGAAAATTTCCACCTATAGGACTAGGGCTGACACACAGAGCTAATTAGATCCCGTCTCTGTGGCAAGTCATTTCCACTAAGCACATCATGTGCTAGGCTCTGAGGAGTCTAAATATCTGCAAAGTGTGGGCTGGCTCCAGAGTGAGACTGGATTGACCAGGGATGTTCAGATCTTTACAGTTATCATCGGAACGGCCCAAATTTCTTACATGCACAAACACTGAGCAAATAGAAGATCATTTAAAATAGATTACGGAGTGCGTCGTGGGGATTCCTGGCATGTTTGCATTTCATTTGACACGCAAATCCCTTCATTAGCTGGGCCAACCCGGCAAATTTACTTTTAGGACACAATTCAGGAAAGCATTTCAGGCTGGCACTTATGCACGTGCTTCAGTGCTGCCCAAATCGGGGTGGATTTAAGCATGCGCTCTTCAGAATCAGGGCCACAAATGAAGGTTATTTACTACAGTTCGAGAGGACTCTGAACATTCACACTTACGGGGTAATGCGCTGTCTGGCAGTGCTTCGTGGTAGAAGCTTCTCCAAGCAGTCTGCTAGCATGCATGGCTTCCCCCTCGCCGACCTTGACCGTTCGGAGAGAGGGGCTAGACAAGTGGGCTGGACACCACATCCTCCATCACCTCAGTTCCTTCCAGCTGCTGCGCCAGATGAATCTGGAGTTTTTTCCTCAATTGATATGATCTTTGATAGCTTAGAGTTGTTCCAAGTATTTAGTTAGTCAAAGGTAATTTTAAGCATGGCAATACGTGTAGATAGTTTGTAGCGTCGGGTCCACGTAATGGCGGAACTGAAGAAAAAGAAGCCGGGTTTAAGAGGATCACATTAGGTGCCCTAAATGCCAGGGGGTACGTTCCAAATGGCCAGTGACTTCTTTCAGAGACTAGCTCTCCCTTCACTTGCCAGGAGTCTTGCAAACAGAACAATGAATAACTGATTTTTTGGTGACGCGTTTCAGAGGGGTAGCCGTGTTAGTCTGTTTCAGAAAATCAGCGAGGAGTCTTGTGGCACCTTAAAGGCCAACAATGTATCATAAATGCGTTTGCCAATGAACCAAAAAAATCAATGAGGAGTCTCGTGGCACCTTAAAGGCTAACAAATGGATTAGACAAACGCATTTATGATACATTTGTTAGTCTTTAAGGTGCCACGAGACTCCTCATTGATTTTTTGGTTCATTGGCATTTTTAAATGGGGGGCAGGGGGAGAGAAAAGAGATCATTTTAGTCCAGGCTGAAAATGAAGAGTTTTGAGATGTTCCCCACATACATCGGACAGCGCTGGTTCTATTCGCTTGTCATGCGACTGACAGCCCGCAACTAACAAACCAGTGGGAAATGCCGGTCACACGATTCCACAAGCAGACAGAAATCCATCCCTGGTGAAAGGTTTGAGCTGAAAATTCTCTTTTCACACACACTTGCACGTGTGAGGTTCCAGAGCGCAAACAATCCCGGAGAGTGACCACAAAAGGGTCACGGACATGGTAGAACTGAAACCGGCCTTTGAACAGGCTTGAATAGTCACAGATGCTACTTTCCACCACTAGCCACTGGGAGCCTAAACACAAAGCTGGGTCAACTCCCTCCTTGTTTCACTTGTATTACGGTAGTACCTAGCGCAGGGGTGGGCAAACTTTTTGGCCCGAGGGCCATATCAGGGTTCCAAAACTGTATGGAGGGCCAGGTAGGGAAGGCTGTGCCTGCCCAAACAGCCTGGCCCCCGCCCCCTATCCACCCCCTCCCACTTTCCGCCCCCTGACTGCCCCCCTCAGAAGCCCCGACCCATCCAACCCCCCGGCTCCTTGTTCCGGACCGCCCCCTCCCGGGACCACCCACCGCTAACCACCTCCTGGGACCCCACCTCCTATCCAACCCCCCCGTTCCCTGACTGCCCCGCCCCCTATCCACACCCCCTGACAGGCCCCTTGGGACTCCCCTGCCTATCCAACCCCCCGTTCCCTGACCACCCCCCCCCCCCGAACCTCCACCCCCACCGCTCCCTGTCCCCTGACTGCTCCCCAGGAACCCCTGCTGCTCATCCAACTCCCCCACTCCCCTCCCCCTTACCATGCCACTCAGAGCAGCAGGATTGGCAGCTGCGCCTCCTGGCCAGAGCCGGCCACGCCACCTGGCAAGAGCTTGCAGCTCCGCTGGACCTCGCAGTCCCGTCACCCAGAGCGAGCAGCGGGGGAGGGGGGACAGCAGGGGAGGGGCCGGGGGCTAGCCTCCCCCCCGGGAGCTCAAGGGCTGGGCAGAATGGTCCCATGGGCCGTAGTTTGCCCACCTCTGACCTAGCGGCCCCTTGCTGTGCTGACTGCCGTATGAATGCACTGTAAGAGCTTACAGCGTAAAGAGAAAAGAGAGCAAGAGGGGAGGGGAAACTGAGGCACAGAGCGGGGCAGTGACTTGCTCGAGGTCACTCTGCAGTTCAGTGGTAGAGCTGCAAACATAACCAAAGTCTGCTGAACTCTGGTCCAGTGCCCTAACCACTAGCCCAAACTGCCTCCCATCAGTCACTGGATACGTTTTCTATAACAGTCACCCTGACTAATGTTTAAACACGAAAACACCGAGGGATCTCCTGATCCCCCTCGGTCAGCCATCTGTCTGCACCTGTACAAAGAGAATGCAAAGTGGATCAAATGGGGCACGAGCCTCAGCACTGCGGCATTCACACCCTGCACACGACTGCAATGCTGTTTGTACCAAACATGCCTTGTGAGGCAGCTTTCGAGAACGAATGCACATGGGTCACTAATGTCACTGGGACATGTACGTGACGCTGTACGTGAAGTTATGTTCAAGTGTTAAAAGGTGATTAACCAGGCAAGTCGGGGGCAGTTGACAACAGATTTTCTCCAAAGAAGAGAGAGGCCAAGACCTCAGACCAAGTGTGGCCAAACCCACCAAACTATTCATTTGTACTGGAGGTTGCAGGCAGAAATCATTTGCATTGTAAAAAAATCACCAGCAGAGGGGAAGATAACATGGAGTCTACACCAGCCAGCTGGCCTCCACACCCAGTGGGGGAAAGGTATTGCAGAAGAACATTTCAGAGGTTCACTGGACAATAAAGCGATCGGGAGCAAACCCTGAAGTTATCCTTCACCTGAGGAGACAAGGGAAACCAGCACCGTGGACTCAAGGGAGGGGGGGGCCCACATGTGGTCTAAACATTAGCCAGCTATTGCTAGGAAGGGAAGATTGGTGAGGAAACTGCCTTGTACCAAGGCTGTAGCTTGTTAGGTCAGTTCTGAGTCATTAGAAAGCACATTTCTACTTGTGTTTGTTTGTAGCTATTTCTATCTTTATTCCTTCCACCTGGAACACTTACAAGTTTATTAACTAAAGGCTATAGGGTATGTTTACATGAACCTAACTCAGTGCTGCGATTGAAGGGAAGGGGGTGTGTTTACCCCAGTTAAGCTAATCAGCTGTAATGTGCTGACTCTTTAAAAGAGCAACAAATTTAATCTCTTCTGCAACTGTCCAGCGCTAGGGGCTATGCATTGCGGAGAAACATCTCTGGGGAGCGTGGGGGCTGGAGTTCATGGATTGTTACTTGCCAGGCGAGGTTTGAGCCGGGAGAGGCTTGAGGAGTTGGCAAGGGAGGAAGACAAGGTGGTGAGGTAAGGAGCTGACTCACAAGCAGATCACCAGCCAAGCTCAGGTTTGCAGAGGCAGAGACAACACCGGGGCTCCCAGCTCTGAGCTTCCCCAGCAGAGTGTTACAAGGCAGACAACCCCTCCTCAAGCACACACCTGCAGCACAACAAATACCCCTGCCTCAGTTTCCCCCTCATTTGCCCACAAGAAAAAGAGCACAGCCGCTCTCAGAACTTCTCTGCACAATGAGTTTGCA
Source organism: Chelonia mydas (assembly GCF_015237465.2). Classification (NCBI taxonomy): domain Eukaryota; kingdom Metazoa; phylum Chordata; order Testudines; family Cheloniidae; genus Chelonia; species Chelonia mydas. The sequence goes on along the minus strand of NC_051257.2, from coordinate 19,281,506 downwards.
GCGCTGGGGTGCAAATCGAGCCCAAGCTAGTCTGCCCTGGACTCACTGTCCACGTGGAAACGGCCGACACATTAATGCACTTGGCTCCAGGCCTGTTTCAGAGAGGACTACAGTGTACAGCAGATTCAGATCCCAGCAGGCTTCAAGTTAGTCATTCATGTAGACAAGCCGGAAACATCCAGTCAAAGACCCACTGCTGGGCAGAAGTTATTCACGTGAAACAATCCACAGAACCCTTGTGATAAAAGCCATTCTCCCCAAAATACCACAGGTACCCGGCAGCTTTCCATCCCCTCTCCTGGAGCACCATTTCCAGCTCCCCCACCCCAGGGTCCATCTGCAGACTAGCCCCTCATCTTTTTACCCTTTTCCAGGGCTCCTCCTGAGAGCTCCCAATCTCACCCACCGCATTTCTCCAGGAGCCCCAAGTCAGGTCTCCCACAAGAGGGCTCCAGGCAGTGCCCCATTCACCCAGGGCTGGGACTCCAGCCTCTGCACCTAGAATCCCCACTCCAGCAGCAAGCCTCTTATATGGGGCTCAGCCGCTTCCCCTAACCAGGCTGGTTCCCTCCCTTCTTCCTTGAGGCCTCCGCACAAGCTCGACTCACCCAGTTCTGGCCAGTCCTCACCAACAGCTCTCTGGTCCCACTCTTCTCTGCCACTTCTGTGCCTGCCTTTCTGGATCCCAACAGGGCAGCTCACACCTACCCATCTGTGTCTCTCAGGCAGCTCTCGCTTGCCCCCTTTCCTGATTACCATGTCCTCCCCCTTGAGAGGGCCCAGGTGTTCTCTCTTATCCCTATTGCGAGACAGTGACGAGCGGCAGGTGCACTGGGCCCTGCTCCCCCTTAAAGGGGCCAGTCCCTCTGGCCCAGGCTGTCCTTTGCAGTGACCACCACAAGGGGCAAGGCAGTGGGGATCAGACCCAGGGAGTCCTGAAACAAACAAAGCCTGTCCCCACAGCCGTCTCTAACGCAGAGCAGAGTCCCGCAGACAGTGCACCACGGACCGCCCTGCTCAGATACACGCGCTCAGGCTCCAGGCCAGGTGCTGAAAAGTGTCCCAGGCTGGGGGCAGATCTGCACGGAGCTGGAGGTGTGATTTCCAGCCAGGGAGTCCCATCCACCCTGGCTAGCACTCGTGGAGCTTGTGTGGTGAACGGAGAGAGCAGCCCTCGCTGGGGGGGGCAGCATGAGGGGCTAGCCACTGCGAGTACCTGAGATGCTGGGTACGTACTTGGGGCAGCCACCACGGCTACACGGCCACTTCTAGTCAGCTGGCACGGGGACACCTCTGGGAGCTGGAAATTCCACCGCCTGCCCCAAGGGTAGCTGTGGTGTGTGTGTGTGTGTGTACGCTGTCAGTGGGTGTTCCCGTCTCTGTGGGTGTGTCCTGTAACACAGTGTTTCAGTCTCTCTGTATGCATCTCCTTCAAAGGTGGATTTTCCAATCTGTGTATGCATGTGTGCGTGTCCCGTAGGTGGATGTTTCAGCCTGTCTGTGTGTGTGTGTGTTTGTGTGTGCGCGTGCTTCTCCCCACAGGTGGTGTTTCAATCGGTACGTGTGTGCGTGCCTTAGGTGGGTGTTTCAGGCTGTGTGTGTGTGTGTGTGTGTGCGTGCCTTAGGTGGGTGTTTCAGGCTGTGTGTGTGTGTGTGTGTGTGCGTGCCGTAGGTGGGTGTTTCAGGCTGTGTGTGTGTGTGTGTGTGTGCGTGCCGTAGGTGGGTGTTTCAGGCTGTGTGTGTGTGTGTGTGTGCGTGCCGTAGGTGGGTGTTTCAGGCTGTGTGTGTGTGTGTGCATGCCGTAGGTGGGTGTTTCAGGCTGTCTGTGTGTGCTTCTCCCCACAGGTGGTGTTTCAATCAGTGTGTGTGTAGGTGGGTGTTTCAGGCTGTCTGTGTGTGCGTCTCCCCACAGGTGGTGTTTCAATCAGTGTGTGTGTAGGTGGGTGTTTCAGGCCGTGCGGGTGTCTCCCTGCCGGGTGGGTGTTTCAGCCCCGCTTCCCCGTCAGCGTGTGTTTGCCTGGGACGGCCAGACCCCCCCCCAACCCCCCCCAGTGCAAGCCACCCTGCGCGTTGGGAATGGGCGGCCGCAGTGACTCGTGGAGATGGAGACGGTTACCATGGCGAGCGGCAGCCTATGGCAACGAGCTGGGGAGAGGAGAGGCAGCCGCCCAATGGGAGAAGAGCAAATAACGAAACAAGGCTGGGCAGCAGGTTGGTGGGCACTGGCATGTTCTCTCCTGGCACAGTGAGAGCTAAACCAGCAGAGCCCCCTCCCCCAGAGCCTGCTCCTGACAGACAGGCGAGAGATGCTGGACTGTACCCGGTCCACGGCTTCTGTGCCACACATGGGGGGCACCCAGAGCTTCACCGCCATAACAGGGAACTCAGAGTCTCCTGCTCCCCAGGCACCACCATCCAGTGGAGAATCTCCATTCGCTCAGGAGCAAAGGGCCTGTGGAACTCACTGCCACAGGATGTTACTGAGGAAAAAGATGGCGTAGGATCCACTAGCTATAGAAACAGTAAGATCTGCCCTTACAGCAGCTAGGGTAAAAAATGGCAAGGAATGCCCTTCGTGCAATGGGACGTACGCCAACTACTCAGTGTGGCCTACTGGGGACCGCACTGAACTGGGGCTCAGGAGACCTGGCTTCTATCCCCAGCTCTGGCCTGCTGCATGGCCTTTGGGCAAGTTTCCGGGCCTCAGTTTCCCCATATGTTAAATGTCGGTAATGATACTGACCTCCCTTGTAAAGCACTTTGAGGTCTCCTGATGGAAAGTGCTACGGATGAGCCGGGTGCTCCATGTGTTACTCGCTGCCTGAGGGTAGGACGATGAATGAACGAATGACCTGCTAGTGATCATTCCCTCAGATGGCGTTTTCTGGCCACTGTCCGAGACCAGGTGCCAGCCTAGAGGGCCCTGTGGTCCGATCCAGTGCAGGGCCTATGACAGGCCGTTATTCCTCTAGCTCAAGTGATAGAGGCGGGAGGTGAAGGTACCCGGTCAGACCCTGCTAACGTCCCCCGGGGAGGCTATCACGCTGGCGAAGTGACTCCTAAATAGCGATCATCTCTGGGAGTGACAATACAGCATAGTCCTGTTCCCGCTCTGCCTGTGCTCACTGCGCCTTTGTGTTCCCTGCCAGCCCTTCACGTCGGCCTCCCCTCGTGCCACAAAGCTGGACTTCCATAGGCGCTCAGCACCCACCGTGCACCCACCAGGCTGGGCCCTTTGGACATTTCCAACCCCTGTCTCCCTCTGCCCCTCCAGTCTGTACCCCCTTTCCCCTCTCCTCTGTGCCCCATCATCCCTTTGCTAGCCCGGGGCTCCCCACTCTAATCCGTATCTGCCATCGTGGCCCCCACTCCAGCTCACCCATTCGCACCCCGTTCCCCTCCCTCTCCCCTTTCTGCCCCCGAGGGGCGGGGGGGCTCAAAAGCGCATCTCCCACACCAACAGAAGTTGGCCCAATAAAAGATATTCCCTCACCCATCTTCTCCGCCCAGGATGCAGTACTCACGTGGACTCCATGGGTAAGGCGAATGGGCCGTGGGAGGGGATCTCACCAAGCTTTGAACCTTGTCACAACACAGGCCAGGCGGCCAGCCACAAGGCCAGAATTACACACACAAACCTGCCCATTTGGGGCTGGGAAGGGCTCCATCCTCCAGGCAGCTCCAGGGCTTTAAGACGCAGCAGTAGCCGCGGGGTTTGTTCCCACCCAGCAATGTTCTCTGGTAGCTCACTTCAAAAAGTGTGGCTGCATTCATGCTCGTGACACCCGCCTCAGCCCTCGCATTGCACCGACCTGCGCTCTTCTGGGCCACAATGGAGCCAAGGAATGAGTGTGTGTGTGTGTGGGGGGGGGGTAAGTGAGTGAGTGAGTGGGTGCATCTGAAAGAATGTATAATAGTGAACAAATGTGTGCAAATGAATAGTAGTGAATGAAGGTAAGTGTGCAAATGTGGGTAATGGGTGAGTGTGAATCAGCCTAAAAGTGGTGGGGGGGTGTGCACGAATGAGCGTGAGTGAATAAGAATGGGTGTGTGTAACAGCCAATGAGTGTGAGTGAATGAGTGAGTTAATGAGTGTGTCATGGGGCACGGGTGTGAAAGGCTTACTATGGAACAGCGACCATGTGTGTAAAGGAGTGGGAATGAGCAAATGTGTGTGAGTGAATGACCATGTAACACAGCACACGTGAGAGCCTGTGCGTTAATAAAAGCCTATGTGTGAAGGACTGTGTATGGACGCGTGTGCGCGTGAACGATTGTGCAGCGTCGCTGCGAGTGTAGAAGCCGCACGATCGGCTGAGTAATCACCAGCTGGGGCTGGACCTAGAGACCGTTGGGCAAGGGCGGGGGTGTCTCCTGGCGCCTCAGAACAGCCCTGAGAAGACTCTGGCTCTGCCTGATGAGCGCTGGCTCTCCCCCCTGCAGGGACTCACGGGCAAAGGGATGATCCCTAGGAAATCTGCTCGGGGGGGCAGGCTAGCAGGGACCGATTTCAGGCTGGTTTTAGAGCCGGCGGGGAGGGAGTTTCAGAGATAGGCCCGCCGCCTGTTTAGCAGGGGGTGCGTGCGACTGTGTAGGGTGACCAGACAGCAAGAGTGAAAAATCAGGACGGGGGTGGGGGGTATATAAGACAAAGCCCCCCCAAAATCAGGACTGTCCCTACACAAGTCGGGACATCTGGACACCCTAGACTGGCTCTTCGCTGGAAGGGAACAGCTGGGTAGGATGGAGGAAGCAGCCCCGGGCCAGAGAAGAAACAGCTGAAAGCTGGCGAGAAGGGCAGACATTGTCTTTGAATGCTTCAGGACTGCACTGCGGCTGGTGAGCGGCAGGTTGAGGCATACAATTAGCTGGCTGGCTGCTAAGCAACGTGGGCTGCAAATTGGCATCTGGCTGAGCGCCATGCTTGCGGCTGGCAGACAACCAAGGCAATAGTCCCCGAGCCCCGTGCTATTGGGAGAGAAGAAACCTCAAGAAAGAACCAAAGTCAAGTCACTGTGCGAGAGAGAGAGTGGGCAGCGCGTACGTCTCTCATCTGGGACGATCTGCAGCAAATCTGAGAATGAAATAGCTACCGGGCTCGTGCTTTGAAATGTGAGAGCTTGACTGTCCCATGTCGGGGGAGCACTGCTCTTGGGGGGGGGGGGGGGGAGCGCCGCTGTGGGGTAGGTGAACTCTGTTCACTCCATCCCGTTGGAGCAGTTTTTCATCGGCAAATGCCGTTTCATCAGAATCAAAATGTTTTGCAGGAACATGTCAAACCCAACAAAGTTTTTGAGAGGGAAAAGTCAAAATGATTTGTTTCAAATTTCTCATTTTGATGAGATAAAAACCTTTCGACTTTCTCATTTTGACTTCGATTTATTTGTATCAAAATGTAATATGATATTACATGTAGCTATATATTTTACAATAATATTACTAATACCCAGCTCCTATCTAGCACTTTCCATCAGTAGATTTCACAGTGCTTTATGAAGGAGGTGGGTATCATTATCCCCATTTTACAGATGGGGAAACTGAGGCACAGAACAACACAACGGCAGAGCTGGACCCAGAACCCAGGTCCCCTGAGTCCCAGCCCCATGCCCTCTCCATATTACATTATATTGTTTGGATCTTATTGAAATGAAATATTTTTGAGGGTTCCAAATGGAAAGTTTGTGGAATTTCGGTTCCGCAAGAAAGTCTGACATTTTGTTCGGATTCGGAATGAAAACACATTTCAAAATGTCCTACGGAAAGCCCATTCTCTACCCAGGGGCTGTATTGCCCAGTGCATTCTCTGCATGCTCTGCCCATAGGCCCAGCCTTGTCATGCCAGGGAGCACCCCAAGGCCAACCATATCCTCAGGTCCATCCACTGTGCACAGCGATCTGCTTTTCTAACCGAAATTCCCTCCCCTCCCACCTCTCCCACTGAGGGCTGAAGCATGAGGGATTGCTGGCCACAGGGTGTACCACACCGCTGCATCCTGTAATTGATCCTGCTCGCTCAGCATTTTCCTGGCTGCCTGAGACAGAGGGTAAAAGGGGACGCGGTGGCTGCCTCTGAGAGGCTGGGCAGGTATTTCCCTGCAGCGCTGAGCAAGATGGGGGAAGGTCACTAGTGTCACGAATTGGGCTAGGCTCAGCTTGGTGCCTGCTTGTTGCTAGGTAGGGACCCGCCGCCTCTCATGCTTGTCTCATTGTTTCCTTATGCTCTCCCGTTTGTCTCAGATTGGCAGCTCTTTGGGGCAGGGGCTGTCTCTTGGTTCTGTGTTTGGACAGCCCCTAGCGCCAGGGGGCCCTGGGCCAGGTCTGGAGCTGCCAGGCTCTGCTGCCGTACAACTAAATAACATACTAATTAATGCTGGGTCCTGGCCAACCTGTTCTGCTGGGCTCAGAGCACCTCGGGCTCATGCCTGGGGCATGGACTTCAGGCTCAGCTGTGGCATTGGGGTTCCTACTGCTGAATGGGGCACTAGGCAGCGGGATGAGGGGGGGAGCCCTCCCTGGTGCCACAGGCCAGTTTCTGTGGTCCCAGCCAGCAGATCGTATTCAGAGGCCCCCAGCCTGGGTCTGTCATGGCAGATGACTCCTCGGGACATCACGAAGCGTTCAAGCCCCACAGAAACAGGGAAACTGGGAAGTCTCTGAAGCTCGTGACGCTCTTCCTCAGCTAGGAGAAGTATGTAACCCGCACACTTCCTGGGTGTGGTGTTCTCTCCCATCTAGTGGCACCCAGACCACTTAGAGAGAGAGAGAGAGATAACATGAGTCTTAGCTCATGCAGTAGAGGCTCATGCACTGAGCTCCGGCGGTCCCAGGCTCAATCCCACCCGCTGACGACTGGGGTCTGTCGGCGTTACACCAGCTCTCACGATTTCACCATGTGGCTTGCGAGAGTTGGTTAGTTTCCTAAGCCCCAGCTCCTGGAGTCCTGTGATTATGTGGGAATCTCAGCTTTCATTAAAAAAACGGTCTCCTGGTTGCAGAGAAAGGCTCGTGAATGTGAAGTCTAAAGGCAGGGAAAACCCAGAAGGCCAATAAAAGAACCCCATAGTTATTATTATTATTATTTATTATTTACAATCTCACGATTCTTAAGTAGATCTCTTGATCTGGGGGGGCCTGACCCATGATTGCTGAACACCCGTGCTTGGCCGCAGTTCATCAACACTGGTCACTGATTCAGATCCTTGCGGCGTGCTAGTGAGTTGCGTCAGGCACTGGTCTTTGTTCACCTATGCAGAAGAGCTGCCATAGTGCAACCACGAGCGCAAATTAGCAAGCAGCAGCTCTAGCAAATGCTCCAGGCAGCTAGGAACCCTCCGCGCTCACCCCATCAGCCTGTGTTAACACCCAAGGAAGATGACAAGGCTGGTGCTATTGTTATAATTACTGAAAATTGCCACTGTGGGAGTTTCTTATTCAGCCATAAATCCCATTGAAATATTTAGACAGCTTAACTACAAACAGCTTCGCAGCCGGTGTAAATCCATCGCAGCCAACGGAAAGACCTGATTTTTATACCAGCTGAGGATCTGGCCCAGTTTTTTGGTTGGGTTTGTTTGGTTTTTGCTGTACATCTTCTGAAGAGATGGTGGCAACTTCCACTGGCCAATGCAGCTACCCAGGTGGCAGTAAGGGCAGTATTTGACCCAGGAATATCAAATCAATCAGACCTGGGATTAGAACTCAGGAGCTCCTAGTCCCCTGGCCTGTGCTCAGTCCACAGTGTGAGAACACCTCCCTCTTAGGTGGCACTTTCCAGCACTAGACCTCAAAGCGCTTTCCAAAGGAGAGGTCAGTCTCGTTATTCCTATTGTACAGATGGGGAAACTGAGGCACAGGGAAGGTGAAATGATTTTCCCAAGGTCACCCAGCAGGTCAGTGGCAGAGATGGGAATAGACTCTACGTCTCCCGAATCCCAGTCCACTGCTTCACCCACCAGGCCACACTGCCTCCTGTGGGGATTAATATGCTGGCCATCAGGTAACCAGACCTCATTCTTAAAGCTGTTGGGCATGATAGCCTCCTTCCATTCAGGCTAAAAGAGAGACCAAATAAATGCCCCCTTTGTTTAGTGAAAGCTGGAAAAACCACTGCCCAAGGACTAGCCCCCATGCAAGCCTGGGCAATTGCTGCATCATGTGGTCCAAGATATTTCCTGGGGGGTCTAATAACAAACACAGGCCAGGGAGAGATTTGATTGCAGCTGTGTGTGAGAGAGACAGAGAAGCAACTGAAACACCGCAGTGGCAGAGAGAGCAGCAAGGAAGCTCCAGAGGCAGCACAGAAACACGGGTGCCACGGCGCTGAAAAAAAAGTCTAGAGAGCGAGCTTTTGGGCAGAGTGCTGGCTGAAAGAGGGTTGGAACCATGAGCAACAAAACTGCCTCCTGCTTGATTCCTCCTATGTTCAGAGAAACGGGACTTTGGCCATTCTTTGTAAACAAACAGGACTGCACCGAAGACACCTGATTCTATCATCAAGTTCTCCTCTCAGTGGAAGCAACCCACACGACCCTGAAAATTGGCTAACTGTTTGGGCCAAAAGGTGCGTATAAAATCCCCAGTGAGCTTTTCTGTTGCAACAACTGAGTCCCAGCTGGATCAAACCAAACCCACTAGGAACTAATGAGAAGTTCCAACCTCTCTGTGTCTGTATTTCTAAGATGATATCCCCATCCTACCTACCACAAGGATGCAGAAGGCACCACTTGTTATCCTATTAGGGCCTGATCCAAAATCCATTGAAGACAAGTAAGTGGAAAGATTGCCTTTATCTCTATGGCCTTTGACTCAGCCCCAGAACAGCCACAGTCCCTGCTTGAGATGGGCCTGAATCAACCCCCTTCCCCATCCGAACCCCATGGAACTGTGCGTCTGGCTCTGGGCCTGGATCGACACCTTGCAGCGTGTTCCAGGAGTGTTCCATCGCTGTCTATAGGGAAGAAAGGCACCAGGAGATGGTATTCAAGAATATGCTGCATATTTCCGGGGTTCTGTCAGATCGATAAGGTTAGTGAGCTGCCGGAGTAAATCTACACAGCAAACTCCCCCCCATGGCAGCCAATCTCTGTGGGCTCTTGGGCTCATGCTGCCGCGCTAAACGTAGCCATGTGGACGTTCCGGGACAGGGTCTAAAACACAGCTGCCCACCCTGGGTGTCAGAGCTGTGCTGGTCGGATTTTTGTGTGTGGGGGGGAATTCTCTACCCCGGCCAGCTAAATGGCTACTGTCTCTCCTGGGACGGGGCTCTCCCTGCTTTCTGAGGCTTGGACACCCGACTCCAGGAGAGGGCCACAGCTGAGAACCCCGAGTGCAGGCAGGCGCCTCCCCCTGGTCTGTCAGTCAGGCACCAAAGGCCATGATCAGTAGGAGTTAGGTGCCTAAACCCCTTTGTGAATCTGGGCCCTCAGCCCTGCCCCGTTCCTCTGTGTTTCCCTCCTTCCGGCACAGACCTGCCTCCCAGGGGGATAAATACACTCGAGATGGTGAGATGCCCCGATACCCCAGGAATGGAGGCCAGACAAAGTGGGGAACAGAAATGGACAAAGGGCCGAGGCCCATCATCGGTCCCTGCCCTGGACTCTTTGCATTCACGCTGCCCTTAAATCAACATTCAGTCCATGGCGTGAGTGCCCCCACACCCACCCAGCATACACAGCCTGCTGCCACCTGAATGCAAGGCAGCCTCTTGCCTACCAGCATAGCAGCTGCTTCTCTGCAACCTGGAGCAGCCAGGGCCCCTCTCTCCCCCATGCAGGAAGGAGATTAATGAGGTCTAGGCACGCTGTGTGCTGACAGCCCCTTCTGCTGGGAGAGCTTTCGAATCCCCCAGGGGAAACACGCCAGCGTTTGCCTGTCTCCTGCCTCGAGCCTCTTTGCTTTATGGTTCTTTTAGGTCCCTGGATTCTCCCTTGTTCCTTTGCTGCCTACTACTTCTCTAGGCTCATTAACCAGCTCTTAGCAAGTCCTCGGCTGCTTCCACCCGCAGTCAGGGATGCAAAAGTCCAGACCCAGATTGCTAAAGGCAGCTTGCAGGGACTGAGCCCCAGTTCCTCCAGGCTTGCTGCTCCAGTTGCTTTATTATCTCTTCTTGGGCACTGGCGAAAGCTCCCCTCTCAAGCCAGGCCTCGGGCAGTAACCCAGTGTCCTACGCTGGGCGCTCCATGCACCAGATCTGCTCGTTTGAGAGCGCTACCCCATCTGGGTGGGGTTCTCCCCAGCCTGACAAGCCCCGCGGGTGCAGAAGTTGGGGGTTGATCGTGACACTGGAGGGCTCAAAGGCAGCAAATATCTCCAGCTCCAGGACATCCCCTTGCAGATCAGTGGATGCAGAGCTAGTGAAATGGGTCCCATTTCAGCAGCGTCACTCTCACCTCCGCTAGAGCTGGGCAGAATTTGGGGCTGAATTGTTTATTCGCAGAGCAACGTGGTTTGGAGTCGACCAAACTTAGCTGCGAATTCAGTTTGGACAAAAGTAGGGGATATCTTTTTGGAAAAGTCAAAATGTTTCCACTTTTCATTCTGGAACATTTCATTTGCGGGTTTCAGTAGATTTGTTTAAAATAGACAAACTGCGGGTAAAAAACACCCCCAAACAAAATAATTCATTTGTCCAGAAATGACTTTTTTTAATTTCAGTGAGGAAAAAACTGAAACAAACTCTATTTCGGGTCAGCCCAAAACAAAACATCTGGGGGAGTTGTCAGCTTGGCCACTGACCTGAGAAATCAGTTCTTCCCTCAGCTCCCCTCTTTGCTCTCTATCTTGTGCCCAAAGCCCAGAGACACCCCTCCTCTAGGGCTGCAGGCTGGAGAAAAAAACCCTGCAACAAGGGTCTCTCTCTGCCACCTTGTCCAGTGAGACTGCCCAACCAGTCAAGAGCCCTGAGTTATTTCAGGCCTTTTCAACTTCCCAACAGTTGCGCATGACAACAGGTCAACCCACCACGAGGACACTGTGAACTGATGCAATGACCCAGGACAACTGCTAACGGGGCTTTCTGATTGCTACGAAGCTGTGGTCTTCTCATTCCTCTTCCATTGCCAAGACAGCGATTAAATCTGAGCAGCAGTGCTGTGGGAAGCTCTGAAGGCGAGCGAGAGAGATGGTTATGTACGGGGATAGATAGTGAGCTTGATCAGGAGTCTGTAAAGGGGTGCACACATCTGATTCCTCTTTGCTTTCCATTGCCAGCAGAACCCTTCGTGGAGCCGGAACAGGGAGTGAAGCTAGGAATTGGCATGGGTGGAAGCTGACAGGGTTGAATTATTGAGACACAAGCAGGGAATGGACTTAAAAACACCAGCAAACCTCCATGTCAGTAACCAGCTAGGCATCTATATCTCCCCCTGCTTGCTTCGTTTGCAGCTTGGATCCCAGCCTTTGTCTGGTTTTTGTATTCACTACAGAGCAGGGAGTGCATCGGGAATCCCCTGGTGCACCACCGTCTAAATAATGACCAACAATCCCAATGAACAATAACTGCACTCGCTGGCTCCAGGCGGCTGGCTCAGAGAACTGGCACGGGAAGGCAGAGCTCTTTATCTCTGCTTTCCCCAGCTTGAATTCCACCCAGCTTAACAGCTGCTGAGGGTGGGGTATTACAAGCACCTAAGGGACTTAGGCACCCAACTTCCCTGACAGCTGGTTCCATCGGATGCCCCTTTGGTGGTCCATGTCCAGGCCTAGCAGACAGCTCTTGGACAAGCCCCGGCTGGAGTGTTTGTTGACAGTCTCAAGAGGACCAGGTGGGCCAGGGACACCACCTGTGTCCCTGGTGGACAGAGGTCTCCATTCCCACTGCTCTCTGACACAGTGTGACAAAACTTGCATCACTTCTGCTATTCTGCATCAGCAGAATTCTCCTGCCCTCATCCCCTGACACCCGACTCCATAATCACCACAAGGACGACGGCTGGTTTCTGGGTCCTGTCTGGTGGGGTGCAGCCAGCAGTGGATGATACCAAGGCAAGCTCGAGGTGTGCTCTCTCCTAGCTGAGACAGACTCTCCAAATGCCACTCTGCTGTTGAGCGGGGCAAAGAACGTGGGTCAGTCATTCGCATGTGCACAGTTGGGGGTTGTTTTGGCTTTTTTCTGAATTTGGACTTGCGTCGACACTTTCTGAATTTTGGGCCGTTCGCCACGAACCAGTGAAAACCGCTGACAGCAATGTCGTCCCCCGGGTCTCCTCTTCGTCCAGCCAAAATGCCGACAACTGTGTCATTGAACGTTTGGAATTAAACCCTGTTGATGTTCTAATCTCCGGCAGTGGGGTGGAGGAGAATCCATTGGTATGAAATCAGGTCCCATGCCTAGAGATCACAGTGATGGGCAGAGAGAGAATTTGACAAAGGGAGAAAGAACAAATGAACAAACATTGGGAATCCCAGGCAGGCTGGCATCTGCTGCTTAGAGAAGATGGATGTCCTTGTAACAGCTACTCAGAAGGTCTTTGTCAAGTCCCCAGGCTTCCTAGGGACCCGGGGCAAGTCACAGGCTCTCTGCACCAGAGTTTCTCCTCTGTAAAATGAGGCTAAGAACCATTCCTTTGTAAGCTCTTTGCGTAGGGACTGTCGCTAGGTGTGTGTGGAGCACCTAGAACGGTGGGGCCTGGATCTCAGCTGGGGCCTCTAGGTGCTACATAGCCTATTGGAGGTAATTACATGGCCCCTGTCACCCTAGCACCCTACTGCCTCACATTCCCCAGTATCTTTATCCTGGGAGGCAGGGTGGGGCCGGTATCCCCATTTCACAGGTGCAGAACTGAGGTCCAGGTCAGTACCTTGCCCCAGGTCATGCAGGAAGCCTGTGGGCAGAGCAGGGACTTGACCCCAGGTCTCCCAAGCCCCGGAAGGATCACTGTAGGGCTCTCAGTCCTCTCCCTACAATACCCCAGCTAATCAGAGCAGAGCATTGCATCTCTTCATCGACAGAATGGCCTCTCCGTCTGGCTTTCCACCGAGATTTGCTTCTCAGAGCTGACCCGCTCCCCAAAGGCCCTAGGCTCCGGGGCGTGTTCCCTCTGTCCCCAGTCTCCTTCCCCACAGCTTGCTGCCCTTGCAGCTGCCAACCCACTTGCTGTGCCTGCATCCTGGCGCTGGGCGACTCTCCCCAGAGGAAAGCCTGATGGGGAGCGGGGTCACGCAGGGGTGGTTTCAGCCTGCTTCCCCGCTGAGCAGAGATGCTCCCAGGGACCAGAAGGCAGGGCAGGCGAGGCTGGCACAGGTGTCAGCTCCTTACGGATGCTCCTTTCTCTCTCTGCCCCTTCCTCCTGCCTCCGTTCCCTGGCTGTCACGCTGATCTGTGCTCTGCAACCGGGCAAACCCGCCCGCTGCCCTCCATCCCTTTCGCAGACTGCACTGCAGTGCCTGGCCTGGCAGCTCCGGCAGTAATTACGGCCCAAGGGAGGCGGATAGAATAAATGAATCCAGCCCCTTGGCAATGCAGTTACCCTGCTTATCCCTTCCCTGTGCTAATCAGTGAGCTCCAGGCGGGCAGGGACCTTCTCCTGCACCCAGCCCGGGAGAAGCAGAGCTCATTGCAGGACCAGACTTTCCCGGCCATCAGTGCACATTAAGGGGGAAGAGGGGAAGGGTCTTTGTTCCCCAGAATCCTCTCGGAAAGGGAGTCATGGTCGATGAGACAGGGCCGTGTGAGGTCACAACGGTGCAAAGTGCTACCGGTCTAACAGCTGTTCGGGACAGCCGGGAATCAGAGCTTGGGTCTGATTGTTCTGACCATTAATATGAGCCCTGGATAATCACCCGTCCAGTGCCGGCGCCTGGCAGAGAAATGAACTGCCCAGGCCCTCTGCCCCACCATGACCGGCGATGCTGCCACAGGCCGCCTGATGGGGAAACCCAGGGAGGGTGGCTGGGGGAGCAGCGGACAAGGATCGCAAAGGCGTGACTGCGAGGTTCATTCAGTGGCTCTGCACACGTCTCGGGGGGTGGGGGGCGCGTTTGGATCAGCTGGGCTCGGAAAAGAACGGAGGTCAGGCCAGAGCTCAGCACGGCCCGTGAAAAGCTGGCCCTACAGAAATGCCTACCATGGAGAGAGAATAGCATGTAAACCAGGCACAGAGCTAGATCCGAGAGAGGGGTACCAGTGGAGACAGATATTTTCAAACCTTCCCCTGGGGACCCCCCCCCACCTCCAGCGCCCCCCCCCTCCCCCCACACACACACGGGGGCTTGTTCTCTCCCAGCCTGTAAAGTACTCCAAGCTGCTCCAGCTCTTTGAGAGTCACACACGTACCCCTCCTCCCCCTCCCTGGCAGCCTGCCTGGCCCAGCTGGTCTCGTTGGCAGTCCCCCTATGGCTACTGGGCTGTTTTGTTCCCATTCACACTGGGCAGCCGGCTCCCATCACGCCGGTGGGAATTAGCGCCAGGGCCCCGGGGTAGCTTCAGATCCACTCCTTCCACTGGCCGTGTGCATTTACTTCCCTCTCCTCTCCAAGCCAGCCCTCAGGGACCCCTTTTCTTTCCAAGCACTAAACACGTCCTCCTCTCTCTCCCCCTGCATTGCAGTACCCGTCTGGATCATGCTGTGCTGAACGAACCCTCAGCGCGAAAGCCTGCTTGGCAAAATGGAGACGCTCTCGAGTCCCTTCCTGGTTTTGGAAGATCAGGGCCGCGTCGGGCTGCTGGCCAGCAGGGCTGAACCCTGCAGCTCTGCCTGCAGCTGCCAGATCCCCACAGAACAACCCCTCCACCCCCCAGGGTCAGATCCCCGCTGACCGCACCCCCACCTGCGGCAGGGTCCCCGCAGAACCTGCTTCTGCTGCTGCAGGGACCCCACAGAAGGTAGCTGCTCGAAAGGGGTGCAGGAATGGGGTTTCATTGCTTAGCAGGGCTTCTTGGACCTCTCTCCCAGCTGGGGGTGCTACATCAAACCTCTCTCATGGCTGGGGCAGATTCCTGGATCCGAGATCACTGCTGGGGGTGGGGGTTATGCCCCAGTGGGTGCAAAGGCTCCTGCCATAGTGAGCCAAAGAGCTGTGGGAAACGGGGGCCCCCAGGGTCAGTGGTACCAGGAGCACAAAGAGGGTGGTTGACCCACCTCACCCTGAGCAGCTCCTGGGCCTGAGGAGAGAGACTGGGAATTTCGGGGTGACCTAAGGAGGGACCATGAGGTTTGCACTGTCCCCCGTTCTTACAGGGAGCTGGGGAAGAGTGTGTGACCCCAGCGGAGGCTCTGGGCCCATGAGTGCCCAGTTCTAGACGGGCGTCTTGGTGCGGGGATTCCTCACCTCCATACGTTCTGCTTTTTCCCCAGGGCACAGCGATGTGATTGGATTCAATTAACTGGCGGAGGGATTGTTCAGACAGCTGCAGCTAACCTCCCCTCGGGCACTGGCTAAAAGTGTCAGAACACCAGTGGATAAGAGCCTAGTACTGCTGCCAGTTCAGGGAGCTGCCCCTGTAGCTCAAGCGGTAGAGGCCAGAGCTTAAGGGTCAGGGTTATATCCTTAGTGATGACCTGGAGTGAAGGGGGTTTTACAAAGCAGCCGCCCAGATGGAGAGTGGGGTTGAACTCCGGTAGACCTCAGACCCTGTGGTACTGCCCGAGGGAGGTTGTACCACACTGCATTCCCCTTCCAGTGGTGGGCCAACCTAGGATAAGAACCTACTACTGCTACTGGTGATTTTAGTCAAGTGGTAGAGGTCAAGGACCCGGGTTCTCTCCAACCTAGAGCAGGGGTCATTACAGGAAGCCCTGCGGACAGGGGGTTCAATGTTCTTGGCATGTTCTATCACGACAGGTGCTTTGTGCCTCGAGGTGCCCTGAGCACCCAACAGCAGCCAGGTGGGTCAGTCAGACAAACAAGGGGCCTGATTCTCAGGTTCTCCATCCCTGTGCTTGGGGCCGGGGTGGAGACGTTAAGGTGGCTTTATCCTCAGCCCCGGTGTAAGATAGAGCAGCCTCAAGGCTATTCCTGCTGTGGGTCCTGAGAAGCATAGTGCAGTGCCACCCACACCAACAATCTGCCTGCTGCTCCAGGGCGTGGGAGCAAGGCTGGTGCTGAGCCCTCATGCCAGGCAGGGAGGACCCTGTGCAGGGGGTATGCTCAGAGCAGCCATTTCCACCCACTTCATGCCAAGAGCGCACACAGGGTATGTCTACACTGCACTGTCAACCCGGGTCTGTGGGACCTGGGCTTGCAGACTCATTTCCAAGCCTGCATTGGCGCGTCCACACTTCACTGTGAACCCGAGTTTGCAAATCACCCAGCTCGGGGCAACCCTAAACCTCTGACTATCAGACACAGGGAGTGGAATCGGGGTGGATAATCCATAACTGCCCTGTTCTGTACACCCCCTGGGAAGTTCTGGAACGGCCCACTGCCGGACACAGGACCCTGGGCACGACGGACCGTGGTCTGACCCGGTACGGCAGCTCTTATGGACCCGGGTCTCAGAGCCATGCTAAGGCATCTGTACCGCACTACGCAGACTTTCTCACTCAGGTCAGTGGCTTGAGCTGCGTCCACACTGCACACTGACCTGGCTTGGACCCGAGTCACAGCAGGACTTGGGCTCGGCCTCACCCCTCTGGGTGGGTCCTAGGCCCCGGGTCCTGGGTGCTTGCTGACCCGAGTCAGACTGATTTGTGTGTGGACGGCAGGGGGGCTTGGGCTCAAACCTCAGTCTGAGCCGGACTGTACCATGCAATGTAGATCTACCCAAAGGGGGCCCGAGTGTAACAAACCCAGACCTGGTGTCTACTAACTATCAGACAGGGGAGATCAGCAACGCTGGCCTGTCTCCCAATCTATCGGCATCGTATAATAATGCTGGGAACAGCATAGCTGCCGGCTGGGCAGGGCAGACCAGAGGGCAAAGGGGCAGCTCCGTGGGCTCTGTCCTGCAATGTGACTCGCTTCCCAGCCCCGACCTGGGGGAAGGCACCTAGGGCCTGTTCCCACTGAAGTCAATAGCAAAACTCCTCTGACGTCAATGGCAGCAGGATCAAGGCTTCCAGTTGCCTTGGCTCGCACACGCATGACACACACGCTGTGATGTGCTGCAGATCAGGGCACAGGTCCTGGGCAGCCCCCAGGTGAGAACAGGTCCGAAACCCAGACGCACCGGGCGGTGCTGCAACCCTCAGCGAGTCACCCGCCGAGCGACGGGCCGGATTTCCAAAGCAGCTCAGGCGGGGAGGCTCCAGAGGAGCCTTGGGGACCCAGATCCCATCTGAAAACCGAGCCGATAGTGCCTGGCGCCGCAGTAGCCGGGCGCTGTCTGTGGGGGTGGGGCGGGACTGCCCCAGAGGCAGGGGAATACCCCCTGCCCTCCCCGATGGCCCCATTCACCGGTGGGAGCGCCCTCCCTTAGAGATCTTAGCTGGACCCTCTGCTGCAGGTATCGCTGGGGGATGTTGAAGCAACAGGGGGGGAGTCCTGGCCCCGTCCAAGTCAAGGGGAGTTTGTCCATTGACTTCAAAGGAATCAGGATTTCACCCCCTGGTGCTGGGCACAAGCAGCTCTGCCCCGCTGCAGCGCACTGCAGTGGGACCTGTCCCCCAGGCACTGACCCACCCCCAGCTGGGCCAGCGAGCCGGGCTGGAAACCCCACTGACCTCAGGAGGGGTTTGCGTGTGGCCAGGATGGGGGCCAGGGAAGAGCACCGCAAGCCCAGAAATAGTATTCCTTCCCCCCCTCCCCAAAAGACAGGCGATAAAGGCGCCAGTCTAATTAAGGGGCAGATTTCCCCAAGGGAAAATGGCCCAGCAGCTCCCAGAGCGACACTGACGGGCACGTTTGCCAAAAGCGCTCAGCGCCCAACATGCTCTTTTGAACATCTGGCCCCTAACTATGGGCCTGCATGGGCCAGCCCTGCTGGGAATTCTGCTGCCCACCTGTCTCAGCCCATCCCTGCGGTACCTGAGCAGCCCAGAATCTCCAGCCCAGCCCCGGGAGGTAGAGAAATGCCGCTATCCTCCCTTGGCAGATGAGGAACCGAAACGCACAGCGGCTAAGTGACCGGCCTATGGCGTCACAGACAGTCAGTGGCAGAGCATACGTTTGACCCTAGGCTTCACGAGTCTGGGCCACCCTTCCTAGCTGCTCTAGCTTGTCTCAGACCAGCCCCCTCTGCAATGTGCATCTCACTGCTTGGAGGTAGCATCCGTCTGGTTGTTGCTCACAGCAGGCTGGCAAGATCCCCCGGCCTGGCTATTAGCCCGGTGATATGGGATGCGTTTGTTCCAGCTCGGCTCTCTGCAGAACATCCGGCCCCTTGGGCATCAAGCAAAGTGGTTACGGAAGCTAAGTAACTGCAGCACTGAGCAGACGAAGTCACAACGTTCAGACACATTAACCGTGAGGTCGCCTCCTGCTGAAAGAGGCTGGGAGAACTGGGGCAACGTATGTCTCCAGCGCCTTGTTTCAGCCCCTTCTACCAGAGCAGAGAGCAAATTCAGCAGCTGAAGTGGGTCCACAACGAGGCACGCGGCATTCCCCAAGGACGGGCCAGCAAAGAGAAGAAGCAGGCGGCATCTGTGGGGAGGCAATGCACGGAGGGTCAGTTCGGAAGCTCAGTCTGGGGCGGGTTCAGCCGAGTTATGCACCAGAGGCTCAGCTGATGGAGCTGCCCTCACAGTCATATTCAAGGCAGACATGGCTTGAGCCTCACCTTGGCAGTTGGAGCAGTATTGACATCCACCTGGTGGGGAAACTGAGGCACGGAGCGGTTACATGACTTGGCCTCGGCCCCGGAAGGATTCAGTGCCCAAGATGGGTTTAGCCCTCAGGAACGCCTGGCTCCCAGGGCGGTGCGCAGACTCCCATTAGCCTGCGTCTCTCCCGCTCGATCACGCCGCTCAGATACGCGCCGCACAGAGCAGAGCGGGTACGAGGCGCGAGTCAGGGAGGGCACTGGGACAAGAGAATGGCCATCGGGGGTGGTCCTGGTGTGGAGCGGGAAGGAGAAGCCATCGGCATAGGGCTGAGAGGGAAATGGAAGTAGGAGCAACTGAATGAAATCCAGAGGTTAGATGCAGAGGGGGTTATGGCTTTAGTTTGGGTCCCTGCAGTCTGCGACGGGGGGTGGGACCCACACGCGCTGGCGATGGGAAATGGTGTAACAGCAGCAGGGGGCTCCTGGGATCTGTGGGGGAAAGGTGTGCCTGTGTCACCCTTTCCCCCACTTCCTGGCCCCCTTTCTCTGCGAGTGCCTTCCCCTGTTCCCACAGGTCAGTAAAGACCAATCTGAGTTCTGGTATTCTACACTTCCCCTGGCCCGCCCATCCCAGGAGCCCAAGGAAACTGAGGCACAGAGGCTAACATTTTCAAAGGGGACTTTAGGCACCTCAATACCTTTACAAACCTGGCCATTAGGCACTTGTAAGCCAAGGAGATTTAGTCACCTACACTGCTTAGGCTCAGCTCTTCTTGGAATTTAATTCAAGGCAGGTTAGGGGCCTAAATGTCTTTGATGCGCTGGACCACAGACGCTTTTGAAAACATCTGGATTAGCTATGCCACACGCAGACAATCCCCCACATGCAGACAAGGCCTAAGGGACTGACCCAGGGACGTACAGGAAGCCAGTGACTAGAGCACCAGGGTGCCATTTGGGATGGTGATAGATGGATGCCGCGGCTGCCGGAGTCACCGTCCCATTTAATAAAGGCCACCCAGCTGCCATCAGCTAGACACAGACAGGTACGAGGCCGGGCCCTGAAGTCCTTACTCAGGCATGATTCCCATTGGAGCCCATGGGACCAAGTAGAAACTAAGTGAGGAGTTCAGGGTTTGGCCTAGCAGCCCTTCCCCACTCTGTGCCTCAGTGTTCCCATCTGTACAATGGGGATAGTGATACTGACCTCTGTAAACCATGTAGAAATCTACTGTTGAAATGATTGGGGTAACTTTGTACCCCAAGCCCTTTGGGTGCCAGTGGCATGCCTGGTGTACTGCATCTTGGAGGCAAGCAGTGTAGTGTTGGGGGGAGGGATAGCTCAGTGGTTTGAGCATTGGCCTGCTAAACCCAGGGTTGTGAGTTCAATCCTTGAGGGAGCCATTTAAGGATCTGGGGCAAAAATTGGGGATTGGTCCTGCTTTGAGCAGGGGGTTGGACTAGATGACCTCCTGAGGTCCCTTCCACCCCTGATATTCTATGATTCTATGAGGTGCTGCAGCAGTTAGGCCTTGCAGGAGCCAGCCCTGGTGGGCCCCAGTTCCCTGCCCGGCGGCTCCCCCATAAGTCCTACACGGACCTGCCATCACAGCCTACTCCGCACGCGGCTCGAGCCACAATTCCTGGGGCTTCTCTCTGGCTCCCTGAAGCCACGGGGCTCAGTCCCAAACTGAGCCCAGACCTTTCTCCTTACCTGGCCGATGGGAAACGCAGTCCCTGCTCAGCCAGGAGGGAGGAAGGGGATGTGCGATGGAGCGGGGAGTCTGTCTCCTGCTTTGCAGATCCATCGCGCCATTATCATTATATCCTAAGTCCCAGGTTCTAATCTTGGCTGCATGCTGCAAAAGCATGCTCTGATTTCAAGACAACAGGCTCAACGTACGTCTAGGGGCAAACCTTCGCAGCCACCGGCCAGGCAGCTGTAGGGGCCCCAGGGCTAATAGGAGAGGCCACCTGGGGCGGGACGGAGGACTCCCCCCTCTCCATCCCCACGGAGCTCCTCCAAACAGGGGGGAGGGCCCGCGGGGCTTTGCTTGGGCGAGGTAGCCACTCCTCACCCTGGAGACAGCACGGAGCCCCCAGCTCTGGATTTCTACAGCCACCTCAGCAGATCTCCAGCAGCCCCGGTGCCAGGCCCATCCCCGCCCATTCCTCCAGCCCCCTGTTGTCCCAAGCCTTTCATATTACGACACGCAGAGACAGGTGATGAACCCCCCGCCCCGCCCCGCCCCGGCGTTCCTCATTCTCTTTCTGAAGGGTTTCCCCTGTCGGAGGCAATTCCTACCCCTGCTTTGTGACCTCAGAGACGCGATCGGCATCTCTCTCCCAGGGATGAGCCTTTCCTTCCCCCCCCTCCCAGCCCCGCAAATCAATTTGCTCTGCCAAGACTTCCGACGAAGGGGCTGATTAATGTCAGCTCTGATGGGGGAGGGGGGCTATGGCCCGCTCGCTGCTCGGAAACGGGCTCGGTCTGTGCTCGCCTGCAATGGGGATGGACGGCGAAGTGCAAATACTCATAGGAGACGATGCTTTGTGTCTGCACAGAGGCACGAGCTCGGGGTGACACAGCAGACGCCCTTTTCGTTTCGTGCGTAACGATAATAAATGGAATGAGATGACTCGGGGATGGGACCATACGCATCTGGGGCAGGGGGAGGAATAGATCAAGAAAGGTGTGAGCTGGGAGATTTGTATAATGTAGGTATTGACTGGGAACAACGAGCCTAAAGAAAGGGCGGGATGCTCGTCCGTCGCTGAAGGCCCCGGTGCATTAGACACTACGCAGATGTCAGAGCCGGGCAGGGCAGAGGTGGGTTGTTCCCCACTAAACTGCTTGTTTCCTGGGTGCTGAAGACCAGCCAGGACCTGACCCACGTGTAGAACGAGGATGCCCAGGATCTGCTGTTCGCAATCTCATGCCACGAGGCTGCGTGAAGGAAGTACTCGGATGCCTGGTCAACTGAACGGAGGCAAAGAGACCTATTGATGATCAAGCCGTCTCAGAAAGAGACTCACCTGTAGCAGGTGGGGGGCTCATGCTGTAAGAGCAGGGCCCAGCACTGACCCTGCTGTTGCTGACGGTTCCAAATGACCATCGTACGCAGCCTCCCGGCCATCAGGAATCCCATGGAGCCAAGCGGCGGGGCTCAGAGACTGGGGGAGGTTCTGGCCTGCGTTTCCCTGGGCAGGAATTCCCCACTGTGCCGGCAATCTGCAGTGGGAAGGAAGGGAACGCTGGGCATCTGGCTGGTGAATCTTGCCCACATGCTCAGGGTTCAGCTGATTGCCATATTTGGGGTCGGGAAGGAATTTTCCTCCAGGGCAGATTGGAAGAGGCCCTGGGGGTTTTTCGCCTTCCTCTGTAGCATGGGGCACGGGTCCCTTGCTGGAGGATTCTCTGCTCCTTGAAGTCTTTAAACCACGATTTGAGGACTTCAAGAGCTCAGACATAGGTGAGAGGTTTTTTGCAGGAGTGGGTGGGTGAGATTCGGTGGCCTGCGTTGTGCAGGAGGTCGGACTAGATGATCATAATGGTCCCTTCTGACCTTAATATCTATGAGTCTATGAGTCTAAATCCAAAGATACCCATCGAAATGGTCTCCAGGCTAAACTGAAACCAGAGAAAAGGGCATCGCACCTCCAAAGCAGTTACTACAGGGGTGAGTGTCCTGCAAAGGAGGAAATGTCTGGCCCAAAGCATTCGGGGATGGCAGACGCAGGGAAGGCAAAGAATGAATTAGGGTGAGGAGGGGGGTGTCCTAGAGGCTCTCTGACTGGTTACAGGGCAGCAGATTAGAGCGTAAGCGGGAATGAATTTGGTGCCATTTATTTACCCACCACCCTGGGGATGGCGGCACAGAAACGTTGCGGAGTGTTCGCTTGTAAGCGGTCCTGAGATTGGAAGTTTGGGGGGGCAAGGACCATCTTTCTGTTCCAGGCACCGTACAGCGCCTGGCACAATGGGTCCTGGCCCCTGGCTGGGGCATCTACAATTGCTGCCAACGTGCAGGGTAATCCGTCACTGCTCAGCTCGAGTGGCCAGGGGGGGCGGGAATTGCCCCACTCCCTACCCATCCCAGGCCACCCCCCTCTATCCCACTCGCTGGAAAGGCTGGAGGCTGAGGAGTCACATAAAGGGATTTACACTGGGGACGAATCGATATTGGGCGAGTCACCGGGACTTCACGTAACCCCTAATTGCCGGGATGAGTGGATGCCGTTACGGGGATGCCGGGAACGGGATAGCAGCAGTTCAGCTGGAGCTCGGTTTCGTCACAGATCAGCCACCTCAGCACCAGCAGGTACTTGGGGGCTCCCCGTGCTAGGCAAGGGGAAGTGGAAGACCCCGATACAGTGCAGGGCTGCTGAGGGCCAGAGCCACCTTGGGCAATCCCACAATGCTTTGCCAGGCCCTTTAGTTCCCCGGCAGCGCTCTGCCGCAGGACACCTTGGTTGGGCTTGCAGGGGAACAGATGCTGGGCCCCGCGGCCCCTGGGCGTCCCAGTTGATTTGCGCTACTCCAGCTGCGTAATGCAGCCCTGAGCCCGGCGTAACGGGCGGCTGCAGGAATCCTCTTGCCTAGCAGCTCCAATGCCACCCCCTCTTCCCAGTGCTGGCACAGGGGTGCCCCAGGGACGTGGGTGCATGGCCAAGGCATCCTCACCCCCTGCCGATTCCCAGCTATTGTTCTAGACAGATCCCCTGCAGCACTGCCTGTCCCAGCCCCGCCCTGCTTGGCTCCTCCCCCCAGCCCTGCCATAGGGATTGCGAGGGAGACCCCCAAGGCTCCTTACTGCTGCCTTCCGCAACGCCTGCACCGGGGAATCGTCACCTGGGTGGATGGGAGGCTTTTAGGATCCCTTAACGTGGCTCTGGCCCTTTAACCCAGCACCAAGGGGTCCAAGCGGGAGGGAGGCAGTTCCCCACATTCCCGTTATCAGGGCTCTCCCCCCTGACAGCACACGCCGTCTAGTCAGTTACATCAGTGCACCCAGCCATGCAACCTTTTTCGATTGCTGCCAATTAAAATAAGTGCACCCGGGGGGATGGAACACAACTAAGGGGCCTGACGGAGAGGACGACGTCGTGTCCATACCGTGGGCGGGTCTCGTTTCCCGTCGTCGGCGCCACCGGCTGCTTCGTTAGCTAACGGCACTAAGTGGGGGAAAGGAAGGAGACGGGTTGGGAAGGTAACAGTTTCTTACAGTCACTTCGTCTCTCTGGCCTTCGCTCACCATCTGGGACCAGGGGATACGGATCCTTCCTTTCTCCTACCTGCCGTCTTGTCTGTTTAGACTCTTTGGACCAGGAACTGTCCCTTGCTATCTGTATGTACAGCACCGAGCGCACTGGGGGCCTGATCTCAGCCAGGGCTTCCATGTCCTACGATCAGCACCAGCTGCGCTGAACGGTACAAGCACCGTGCGCAGATCAGGCCACTGTACGCACAAGGAGAGTGCTCAGATGCGTCAAGGTGCCACCCACCGAACACAAAAAGCAAAGCCTCGTGCACCACGGGAATAAGGGGACGAACGCACGGCCCGAGGAACAGCAAGTCAACCCACCCTGAGACAATAACGCTGATGAGCAACATAATACCGTCCCCTTCTCTCAGGCAGGTTTTGTACGGCTGTAACCGGCTCAGGGTGTGATGTCCAATGGATATACCAAAGCAGTCCCTAGTGTGGGCACCGTTACACTGGTATAAAAGGTGCCCTGACTGCTGTAGCTTATTCCCCTTTCCATCCTTGGAATCGCTATCCCGCTATAAGTACCCACATCACTACCCAGCCCAGTTACCAGTAGAGACAAGGCCTGAGACACAGAGATTGGAACCGCCCCGGTCCTTGAAGGGGTAAGTAGCTACCGATGACTGCAGGGATTTGCCAGGTGGCCGGGGAGGGTGGCTGTAGGGTTTATTTTACAGGCTCCCCACTTAGGGCGACCGCCTTGGTTGGGGGGAAATAAGCACAGGCCGGGTGACAGACAAGGGCCAATGCTTTGTTTTAAGGGAAACGCCAATTCCCTTTGCAGATGGTGGATTTCCCCCCCACGCATACGACCTTATTGTAGGCATCAGTTTCACGCTTAAAATGGTACCTCTCGGTCTGAATACATTGCCCCGTGCGGGACGGGTGCTCACCCTAAGGGAGAAGAGCGATGGAATAAGGGGCTGCTGGGCATCCCGTCCCCACGCCAGACGGCTGGGGAGCGTGAGCCCCGGTTTAATTTCCAGCCCCTCTCCGAGAGCATCGCCTTCCTGCAATGTTGGATGCCACAGCAGAGCAGCTATGGGAAAAGGGGTCGTTTCGTTTGGGCTGGGAATCCCGCCCGAGCGAGGCCAAGGAGGCCACACCAGCACGCCGCGTCTGGAGGGGCTGCCGGGGGCGGCGGGACGCCAGGCCCCCTGCCCAGCGAACGGCCTGGAACTGAGCTCTCCAGGCTTTGCCCTCACAGACCCAAGCCGCAGCACGGGGAGGGTGAGTCAGCCAGCAGTGCTGGGGAGGCCATGCGGGGAGGCCAGCTGGGTTCCCGCAGCGGGGCTGAAGAAGGTGAAGGGACTTGAAGAAAATGACCCTACGGGGAACTGGCCCCTCTGAGACAATATCCCCAAAGTTTGCTGCTTCTGAATCAGTAGAAATGTCAGGCTGCAAGGGTCCTTGAGAGGTCATCGAGTCCAGCCCCCTGCTCCGAGGCAGGACCACGTCCTTCATGTCCCGAGGGGCCACTAAGTTACTGGCCACATGCCTTTTCGGGAGCACGCCCGTAACGTGTCCACCCTTAAGGTGCAAAGCCCTCCCCACGCCTGCCTCATGCGGCCCTGGGCTTTACTTTTTCAGACTTTTTCTGGCATCCTCACTCCTACCGCATAGCCCCTTACTCTGCAAGTCGCTGCACTGCCCTAGTCGCCATGGGGCCAGAGGAGCTGGGGCTTCCACCCCTAATAGTCTATGAAAGAGACCTCAGGAGGTCATCTAGTCCAATCCCCTGCTCAAAGCAGGACCAATCCCCAACTAAATCACTTTCCTTTCCTGATGGCGGGTATTTTGTATGGTGCTTTACTCTCAAAGGTGCCCAGGGGCCCAACGCGGTGATAAGGAACTGGTGCGCAGAAGAGTGGCAAACTCAGCCCCTTCCAAGAGAGGCGAAGGTGAACACTGCAGGCACTTCCAGAACCTGGGTTTGTTTCTGACCCAAGCACCGTTATCGAGCAGTTTGGAAACACGCTTTGGCCACCGTAGCTGATGTGTCTGTTGTTTGAAGGGATTCGAGAAACAGGCTGCACCGTCAGCCATCGCTCCCCTGGTTTTGGCAGCGCCTGGAGTCTCCAGCCCCACGGTGCTGGGTGTGGGGCTCAGGCTACAACAGAGCGCCCAGCAGGGGCAGGTCGGCGCTCTAGCTTCGACTGAGTCCGGCCACTAAGAACAGCAGGGTAGCCAGCACCCGGCACAGGCCCGCCCTGCCCACTTGGGGGACACTTGAGCCGCTGCCCAGGAGGGGCGGCTAGGATTGCACAGAGGCGGGTTGCCCTGATCACTGCAGCTCCGCTGCTCTTTTTAGCCTGCTAGCTTGATCGAAAGTAGCGCGGGCGTATCGACCGGAGCCGGAAATGACACCGCCGGCTGTGGCATAGACACAACCGTTACGAGAGAGTCCCTGCTCCAAGGAGCTTACAGCTGAGATAGAAAAGACAGAGGGTGGGCGGGGAAATAGGGAATTGCCCTAGGTCACAGGGAGAGCCAGGACTTGAACCCAGGACTCCTGGTTCCCACCACTTGGGCCCTAGCCAATGGCGCATATTAGGACATCTACATTTTGAATGGTGTCCCTATGGGGAACCAGCCCTGGGACTCACTCCAGAGCCAATGCAAGTTTCATGGTTAAAGCGCAACACACTCCCCAGTGACACAAGTCAACGGGTTTCAGAACCACCATCCTCCCGCACCAATACTGCCCCAAGGGCTCCACACCAGCACCCCCTTCATTTGGGACAGGCCCAGTTATTTGCTCCCTGGTAAAATGGGGATACTGATGCAGACTTCCTCTGTAAAGTGCTTTGAGATCTACTGCTGAACGAGCCTAGGGGCTTTTGTTGTTATTGTGAATTTGGAGAGGAAGGGGGCTGTGCAAAGCCACGGATGAGATTAGCACATACAGGATCGGGGGCAGGAACGGTCATTGCTCTAGTGTGTGTGTGTCCCCCCCAATGCGAAAGAGATCAAAGAAAAGACAGGGGATAAGAAAGAATCATATCATAGAATATCGGAGTTGAAAGGGACCTCAGGAGGTCACCTAGTCCAACCCCCTGCTCAAAGCAGGACCAATCCCCAATTTTTGCCCCAGATCCCTAAATGGCCCCCTCAAGGATTGAACTCACAACCCTGGGTTTAGCAGGCCAATGCTCAAACCACTGAGCTATTCCTCCCCCCAAGAGATAATGAGAACCAAGCAGAGAGACACAGATTCACAGCACGAGAGAGACACACACAGAGAGAGAATTGGGAAGACAGATCCAGAGAGCAAGACATGAAGAGAACTGCAGAGACAGAGACAGACACACACACAGGCAGGAAAAGGGAGAGAGACCAGAGATCAGAGCCA
This sequence comes from Chelonia mydas, assembly GCF_015237465.2. Taxonomy (NCBI): domain Eukaryota; kingdom Metazoa; phylum Chordata; order Testudines; family Cheloniidae; genus Chelonia; species Chelonia mydas. Next base: position 19,254,244 of record NC_051257.2, on the reverse strand, counting down.
TTGCAGTGGATTCAGTGTGAGGCAGGCAGCCGCATGCAGGATCCATTTAGATCCAGGGGTCTGTATGCTGCCCCCAAGCAAGGTAAAGCAATTGGGGGTCCGGCGTAGGACGAGCGGGACGCAGATGAAAGCGCAAAGTGATGGTGTCTCCCCACCCCCCGAAGGCGAGGTAGATTTTTGAAGGGGACCATGGGCAGAGAGAACCCACGCAGACTGCAGCAGGGCCTGGCACAGATCTGGAGCCCCGCAGCCAACCCGCTGCCCCTGGTTCCCTGCTGGTCTGCCCCCGGCACACTCCTTTCCAGCCGTGCCCGGCGGGTGTGCCTTTCGCACACGCTCTGCAGAGGCCTACACGATGCCAGCAGAGAACCAGCCCTCTCGGCCAGCTCAGCCTTCCCCACTTCCCCCACCGTCTGCTCCCCTGCCTGGCTGCAGGGTTGGGAGCCTGCTGCACTGCAGGGGATTGCTCTGAAGATGGCAGCATTGCTGAGCGGACACTGGGCGGCCACAGGCACATGGGCAGCGGCTCCAAAAGGGAGGGGAGGCTGCTGCTGGGTGTTTCTAGGAGCCTGGCGGCTGTAAAAAGCTCCCGCCAGCTTGAATTGTGGCCGGGAGCCTGTGACCGCAGCTAGGGCTAGTCCAGAGAGAGCTGTGTTCCAGCCACAGCCCTTAGGCCACTTGCCCAGCTTCCCCCTTGCCTGAGGTTTCTCGCTGTGTGGTCAGGCTGTAACCCGCCCCCGCCTTGCAGGCAAGTTCTTACCCCCAGAAGAGATTCTGCAAGCAAGGGAGGATCATCCGTTACCCTGCCACAGCGCCAGAAACCCAAGGCTTGCCAAGGCGGAGTCGTCCCATCGTCCCCCTTTTAAAGAAGGGGAAACCGAGGCACAGAGTCACTCAGCGAGTCCAAAGCCAGAAAGGACCACTGTGATCCTCTAGTCTGACCACAGACCAGAGCCCTGCCCCAAGATCAGGCCTAGAGCAGAGCTTTTACCAAACCAGCCCTTCTCAATTTAAAACCATCAGTGATGGAGAATCCACCTCAACCCTCGGTTAATCACTCTCACCATTAACGGCACTTTATTTCCAGTCTAAATTTGTCTAGTTTCAAATTCCAGCCATTGGATTGTGTTAGACTTTTCTCTGCTAGACTGAAGATCCCATTATTCAATATTTGTTCCCCACGTAGATACTTGCAGACTAATCAAGTCAGCCCTTAACTGTCTCTTTGGTAAGCTAAACAGACTGATTAAAGGATTAGAAAACCTGCCTTTCAGGGAGAGACTCCAGGACTCATTTGTGTGGCTCTTCTCTGACCCCTCGGCAATTCAACATCCCTCATGAATTGTGGGCACCAGATCCAGACACAGGAGTCCAGCAACGGTCGCCCCAGTGCCAAGCAGAGAGGTGAACTACCCTCTCTGCTCCTTCTCCACATTCCCCCGTTGATGCATCCAAGGATGGCATTAGCTCTTTCTGCCACAGCGTCCCACTGGGAGTTCCTGCTCAGCCGATTATCCCCCATGGCCCCCACATCTTGTTCAGAGTTGCTGTTTCCCAGGATAGCGCCCCCCATCCTTTGGCCAACACCCTGCATGGCCAACATCCTTTGTTCCTAGCGGTCGACATTTAGCCCTATTGCTTGTGTCCAGCTTAGCAAAGCGAGCCGACATCAGTGACCTGCCCGCTTCAATACTGACCAAAACGGGGATCTGGGTTGGCCAACGTCACCCCCGGGGAGTCAGTGGCAAGGCTAGGAATGCTGGCAACTGGATGCCACAGCCCCCTCCTCCCCCAACCACTAGACCACATTACCTTCCAGAGCGCTAAGGGAGGCCTCACCCCTCTCCTGCTCTCCCCACTTGTCCACGCTGACTCCACTGAAGCCCGGGACGACTGAGGTTTGCTCCTCTCGCATCTGCCCGGTGCTGGGGCGTGATAGCCAGAAGCAAACAACAAAGTTTCCTGGGTGTGGAGCCTGACCAGCTCTTGGAGTAAAGGACCCCGAGCGAAGAGCTAGAGCTGCCCCTCCTGAGAAACACGGGCAAAGGTGGGAGCAATGGAGCCCCTGCTGTCTCACTGAGCTAACCTGGCCCTTTTCCCATCTCCTCTCGTCTTACTCCCCTCCTTTGCACCACCCATGTTCTCAGCAGCTGGAGGGACTGACAGGGCAGACACAGGACCCCCTGGTGTTGATCAGGACAGGCATAACCCTGATCCCCCACCCGTGGTCTGCCGGGGTGGGAGCACTATGCAGCTGCTGGCAGGGGCCCTATACTGCTCTTGCACTGGGGGAATCCTCCCCCTGTCTTTCACGGCCCCATATGCTGCCCGGGCAGCATGCGTGGGCCAGGAAGGGCTCCGCAGTACGCCACGGGCTCTCCCTTGTGTGCACTGATTGTCCGGGGCCGGCAGAGCCCTGGAGTCGCTCTCTCCAGCAGACGGCCATGGTGCCAGGCCATCCCTGCTGGAACAAATGGCATTACTGCCAGGGGCAGCAGCTCCGAGCTGGGCCGAGGAAGGGAAATAGAGGGGTAAGCGGTCAGTCTGGGGCGGGCGAGGGCTCCCTGGAGCCTGGCTTTATGACCCACCACCTGGGGGATTCCCTGGGGAAGGCACTGCCACAGGAACAGCAAGAGGGTGCCCACTTCGGGTAACAGTGGGGAAGCACCTGCCAAACCACAAGGGCTGCCCCTAAGCGGGAACATGGATTGATCTCATCTTACCTCCCCGGCACAGGCCGGGCTGGGCTTCCCCCACCTGGATTCCTGGTGCAAACTGGCCTGAGCACCAGTGCCTAGCTCTGCAGCAGGTGCTTTACTGACACTGGGCTTGGGAAGTGCGCGTTCCCCACCGCCATCAAGCCGTTCCCTACCAGGGCAGGGGAGATCACACTTCTCTGAGCGCCAAGCCTTCCCCCTTGCTCCTGCCTCTCTCTGAACTGCTTCCAGCTGACAAGCTGAGTCACTCAGCCAATTAGTTAATCACTTAGGACTCAAGCCAGTACCTCCTCAACGCTTCCAAAGTGCCCAGAGTGGTGAGTGGGCTCTGTCCCGTCCCTCAGTCCGTACAGACAGAGCGTGACCGGCCCATGAGGCCCCTGGTAAGGGCCAAGCCCGGGCGAGATCCTGCGAAGATGGGAGTCGCGGTGAAGACGAGGCAGTAGCAGGAGCTGTGCTAGGGTGGACAGGGGGCCAGGCTGCCACGCAGTGGCTAGTGCGCACTCCAAAGTGGCTTTAAGTGGGCAACCGGAGAGGGCCTGGGTGGTCACCCCTGGCAAAGAGAGCTGCGAGCAGGTTGTGCAGCATAACACAATGTGTCATGGGGGGGGGAGGGCATTCTTAGCATGGACTGGCCACGAAAGCTGAGGGGCAAAATCTAATCTAGATTGTCCAGCCCCATATGCTCCACTACGTCTGTTAGTCTATAAGGTGCCACAGGACTCTGCCGCTTTTACAGCCCCATATGTGGCTGTCTAGGATCTGATCCAAAGCCCATGGGAGCTCACTGGGCTTTGGCCAGGCCGACAACTAGCCAGTTATCCCTAATCAGTAGCCACCTCCTTCCTTTGGCCTCTCTCCGGCTGGACCTGGCCGCTCCGTCAGCAGAGTCACGGTCAGTCAGCGACTGCACTCAGCCCTGCGGCGGTTTAGCGCCGGTGTGGCCCGGCCTGCGGCACGCTCCACGGTGCAGCCCCACGGCTGGGATCATTGTCGAGCCTGGAGCCAGGCCGATTTCCACCAGCTGGCCGACGATTCGCGGGGCAGGCCCAAGGGGACGAGCGTCTCCGGCTGGGTGAAGGCTCTGGGCGCTTTCGGTTAACACCCCTCGACACAGCTGGCCAGAGTGCAGCAAATGCATGGGAGGGCTGGGTGTAGGAGGGGAGGAAGGCAAATAGCACTGAGGTGACTCAACCCTTCTGCAGCTTGTGTGTGGCCAGCAAGCCCTGCTCTGTGCGCCTCTAGGAGCACTGGGAGGGGGGAATTCCCCGCCCTCCCTGCAAACTCAGGCCTCAGCTCCTCCCTTGCCTACCACCAGCGGTCCAGGAACCCGGCCCCAGCCCGACGGAGCACTCGGAGCTAATGGCCACATCTGGGGAAAGCCTCCCGAGAGGAGCACCCCCTGTTTGGAAGCTGGACCCTGCCAAGCCCTCGGGTAGCCCTTGCCGCTGGGTCATCTGCTGGGGGAAACAGGGTGCGGGGCTGGTTTTCAGAAGGGCTCAGCAAAAAGGTTTGGGCCCACGTTGGGTGCTGAGCTCTGTTGAACCCCAGCGGTGGCTCCATGTGATCACGGGTGGGTTACTTGGGGCTCCCAAGCCCCCTGCAGACCCTATTCAGCTGGAAGAGCAAGGCAGGGGTACAGCGGGAACCTGCCTTTCCACACACGGCTTTTCCTGAGGGTGGGGGGGGGGGGGGGTTGAAGGCGCTGCTGGGCGCACACAGTTCTGGGATGTTTAAAGACATTCTGGGAAGGAGGCGAGAAGCAGAGAATGCAGGGGCTGGAAGAGGAGTCCGACTCAAGACGGGAGGAATTCCTGCTGGCCGAGCTCAGTCGTTGATTCCACAGTAAAGGGAAACCTTGAAATGGTCCGTTCAGCGCTTGGTGTGATTGGAATGGGGATTTGCTACAATGGCAGCCGTCTGAAGAAGCTGGGATCCTGCTAGGACAGCTGCTTTCAAAGAGCTTCCAGACTTAGGGCCATGACACAGACCAATCAAAAGCAAAGAAATTCAGACTTAAACCTGACCTCCTCCCCTTCTGCCTTGGACTAGAGGTTGAAGGAATCTCATACAGGCACCTGTGCTTAGCTAGGGCCCCTGCTTCTCAGTATTTGTTTTAGGAGGACGAGGGCTCTTTATGGTGCTGATAAGGGCCAGGGTTATCTTGAGCTGAGTAAAGAAGCTGCATGACTGATTAACTAGCTCATCTTAAGTGATCACTCTCCTTACAGTGTGCATGATAAACCCCCTTTTTTTTCATGTTCTGTGTGTATATAAATCTCCCCACTGTATTTTCCACTGAATGCATCCGATGAAGTGAGCTGTAGCTCACGAAACTTATGCTCAAATAAATTGGTTAGTCTCTAAGGTGCCACAAGTCCTCCTTTTCTTTTTGCGAATACAGACTAACACAGCTGCTACTTTGAAACCTAGATTAGATAGATACTCACCAGCCTTTGACACAGGCTTGGGAAGTCAAGATCACAATTTCGTTATTTCTCTCCCCTAAACAATGGGGAAAAATCAGTTTCTATCAGTTCTAACTCTTCAACCAAACACGACGACAGCCAGATCTGACAGGGTGCTACTCCTCGTGGATTCTTACATGCATCATGCTAATCTTCAAGTCTTCATCCTCATACTCAAAAGAATGAGCATCAAATAGCTAAAATGGTCAGGAACAGAGACCATTTTTGAGCTGCTTAAGCTAAGCAAAGTCTGTTTATAGGAATAATATACTCTCTTATTTAGTGGGTCATTTCAAAATGCGTGTTGACATGAATGATGGATAAAGATGTCCTAAGAATGATCATGTATTTGTATCACAGTAGCAACAGGATCCCCTAGTGTCATGGACCAGGACCCAATTGTGCTAGGTGAGGTACAAACTGAAAAGACGACGACAATCCCTGCCCCCTGGAATTATTTTGGGGAAGTTCTGTGGTCTGTGTTATAGACTAGATGATCACAACAGTTGCTTTTGGCCAGGGAATCAACGACTCATTTAAAAGTATATTTGATAACCAGTAAGACTTGAAACGAAAGCCAAATGTTATTTAACAAATGCTGAGCTCCCCTGCTTGGCGGTCAGTCGAAGAGCAAACATGACTATTTGTCATGTCCCAGTGGGACACTGACACTCAGAGCTGACCAGTGTTGATGTCACACAGAGCAGCACCTTGTTCGGTTTGTCTCGCTTCCCGTTCTGGTGGCTGGGGGGGCGGGGGGGGGGGCGAATACTCAGCAGTTCTCTGGATCGAGCACTTGCACAGAGGAAGTACCCAAGAATGTCGACACTGCAAACATGTGGCGTTCCGGGGCTGCGGGTAGTTTATTTCGCAAGCCCCCATTCTCCAAGGCTTTGGCTGTTGAAGCCGAGCACCAGCCACCCAGCTTGCACCACCCAGCTGCAATGGCCCAGCACAACGGACAGAGGGGCATGGCCACGGGAGCGGTCTGAGGTTGAACCGTTCCTTAGCTTTAGCTGGGGGTGGCTCTCATTGGGTTACAGCCGGTTCTCGGCCAAGGCCCCGATTCAGCAAAGCACTGCAGCAGGTGCTTCGGTCCCATTAACTTCAGTGGAAGGGAAGCGTGCATGTAAATGCTTTGCTGAGTCAGGGCCCAAGTCAGTGCAGGATGGAGCCCTCAAGCGCCCGGTTGTCTCTCCAGGGATTGACTAGCATACCTCGCAGGCTGGTTACATCTTCCCTCCTGATCCTGACCCCATCTAGGGTGACCAGACAGCAAGTGTGAGAAATCGGGACGTGGGGTGGGTAATAGGAGCCTATATAAGAAAAAGACCCCAAAATTGGGACTGTCCCTATAAAATCGGGGCATCTGGTCACCCTAACCCAGACATGGGCAAACTACAGCCCGTGGGACAGTCCTGCCTGGCCCTTGAGCTCCTGGCCAGGGAGGCTAGCCCCCCTCCCCCACAGCCTCAGCTCACCACACTGCCAGCACTCTGGGCAGGCCATGTGGCTGCAAGCTCCCATTCCTCTGAGCGGCATGATAAGGGGGTGGGGAGCGCTGGGTTGGATAAGAAGCAGGCGGTTCTGGGGGGCAGTCAGGGGGGTTGGATAGGGGGTGGGGTCCGGGGTGGTGGTGGTTTGGGGCCGGGGGCCCCGGGAAGGGGTGGTTAGGGGACAAGGAGCAGGGGGGGTTGGATGGGTGGGAGGTTCTGAGGGGGACAGTCAGGGGGCAGGAAGTGGGAGGGGGTGGGGGCCAGGCTGTTTGGGGAGGCACAGCCTTCCCTACCCGGCCCCCCATACAGTTTTGCAACCCCGATGTGGCCCTCGGGCCAAAAAGTTTGCCCACTCCTGCCCTAACCCCATCAGAGATGGCCTGCTAACTTTAGGGCTGGCTGAATGCTCCCAGCTTGCATAGAAGACAATGAAAGGTAGCAGCCCCCTTCACCCCCAGGAGCAGGCCCTTAGAGCCACAATTTCCACCACGTCCAATCATTTTAATCTGGAGAACAGAAGGCAGAGGGGGAAGGTAATAGCCTTTCATTACGTGAAGGGCTGTTTGAAAAAGGATGGTGATCAATTGTTCTCCGTGTCCACCAGGGGTAGGACAAGAAGGAATTTGCTTAACCTGCAGCAAGGGTGATTTAGGTTCGATAGTAGGAAGAAATTTCTAACTCTAAGGACAGTTAAGCTCTGGGGAGCTTGCAGCATGCCGGTCAGTGGAGATGGTTAAGAACAGGGTGGATAAACCGTGGTCCGGGACGGTCTGGGCTCACTTGGGGAGGGAGGGGAGGAACAGACTCTATAGATGACCGCTCCAGCTCCCTTCCAGCCCCGCATTTCTAGGATTCTCTCAGGCCCAGATTTACTGACTAAGCACCAGGCCCACTGAAGTCCGTGGGGCTATTCACGTGCTTAAAGTTAGGCATGCATGTCAGTAGCTTTTCCACTCGGGTTTCAAACAGCAAGCAGCTGTGGCCGAGGTGGACGCAAAGGTGCTAATTTCTATTTTCTTGGGCAGCCTACACACTTGCCCTGTCAAGAGGAAGCAGTAGCTGCTGGAGGATGGGATACCTCTGCAGGAGCAGCGCATCCAGGCCAAGCAAATCCTCCTCCACTTTAAAACCCTCTTGCCCTGGCAAGATGGAATCCATAAATGCAGAGGGAACAATCTGATTCTTCCATAGGTGCCTGGCCACCAGAACTGTGTAAGGTTTTAATCCATCTTGAGCCTCTGAATCCTTCCTAGGGGCCAGAGCCTTAGCTGGGGGGAATCACCAGAGCTCCACGGAAGTCACCAGCCAAGGATCTGGCCCCTGAGCGTTTGAGTGCACAAGTAGGTGAAAAGGGAAAGTAACCCACATTTCAGGCAGAAACCATCATCTGCCCGTATCTGCTTTTTTTTTCTTTTGGGGCAGGGGAACCCCATAAACAGATGCACAAGGCAGCACCAGCTCCTTGTATAGACATCAAGGGACCCCATTTCATGGGCTAGGCGGTTATCCAGAAACCGTTAAAAGGTGCCAGCAGCTCGAGAAAGATTTAGGCACTTAGACGTTTGCGCAGGTTCAACCCAACAGAGCTCTACAAACAGGGAGCCCCGACTGCATCTCCCGGTCACCTCCCGCGTAGCTGCTGGGTGGAGGTCAGGTGGTTCTGCAGAGCCCGTATTTGTTGTACGGCCGGTACCCTCTTGGGCACGGAGCTCAGTGGCAGGGCGAAGGAGGCAACCCAGGCACGCATGGTAGGCGTGCAGGTTCAAGGGAAGGAGGGTTTTTAGATACCACACACGCACCGTCACAGCCAGCAACTGGAAAAGTGGAAAAATCTGGGGCTGGCAGCTAAGAACTAGATTACTGTTGAATGCGTGTCGCTATTTATTTACACGACGTCTGTTTTCGCACTAGAACGGTTCTTGCTCCACCCCCACTCCTCTGGGACCCCTATATTTGTGGAAGTCACGGTGAGTAAACCTGGAAAGGAAGTACAGCTGCCTTCCCTCTGCCCCAGGAGCCTGTGTAACAAGGCTTTTAATATGTGTGTGGGGGGGGGGGGAGGGAGAGAGAGAGAGGAGATGGGGGGACGACAACTGCAGAGCAAGATCATTAAGGCTACAAGGTTCTTTCTTTCCCCTCTGAGCTCAGGCCCAAGAGCAAAGGCCATCTGGCTTTTGACCTAAGCCAGGAGTTGAAGGTAGAATTTTAAGGGGAAACACGACTATTAACCCACAGCATGACCCGACAACTGAGCATGGATGCTTGGAGGAACAAAGTGTTAATAACTACACATAAAAACAGATCAAGTCAAAGAGGAGAAAATCTATACAGCAGGGCTAAGGATTCCCCCACCCCCCGTTTAAATAAGGGTGAGCCCTCCATCTTATTTTTGAACTTAGATCAGGACACATGCTTACTTTTCTGAGAAGCGGGAGGGGCTTCCCAGCTGCTTGTGCTGCGACAAGCAAGTGGGAGGCAGCTTTTGCCTAAAGATAAAGCAGGCTACCACCTCTGGAGGAAGCAGCAGCTGCTACCTGTGAAGCAGGGTGTTGGGAAGTTAGGGTAGAAAGAACAGCTGTGCACTCATGACACTTGGCGGGGGGAGAAGTGAACAGAAAGCTAGCTAATCCAGATCAGCTGGCCTTACTGAGTGCTAGGTAGGGCCCCTCCTCCACACTCTTATTTCCTTCCTGCTCTTGTCAAAAGGAATGAGGCTCTGTCCTTATCACTGAGGTAGGGCAGTCCCCTATCCCCCATCAGGAGAGCAGCACAGAGACCAGGGCCAAAACACATTCCAGGCACCCCCACAAGTCTGTTGCTTTCTGCTCCCAACCCTGTATCTGAGTGAGGATTGGAGGGACGGCTACCAGATGTGCTTGGTAGCGCTGGTGCTTCTCCTACCATCCATCCCCCCATGGCAGATAAGGAGCTGCTGATAGAGCAGCCATCTTGGTTTAGAGAGCCTCCCGCTTGCTTCCTGGAAAGAGGAGTCTGGAGTGAGTCTTACTAGCTGCTCTACATCACCCCCCTCCCACCAGTGAGACCAAGATTGGAATTGCTCTCACACACACCCCCCCCCTTTTACATAGAGTGTGATTTCAAGAATAGCAGCCACAATCTTAAAACCCATCTGCACAGAGAGACTTTAACCAAAGCATTGTTCCGTCAGAGGGCAGAATCCTCCTTGCACACAGAATCCACCTTATGAGAGCGACTCTCCTAGCATTAAATGAAGTATTGAAAGGTGAACTGCAAGAGCAAACTCCTGTTGACATTGATCAAGGTGCCTACACAGCACAAAGGGTGCACAAAACGCTGGTGGTTGGCTTTGGACAGTCCCTGACAAAGAGGGAGAGTAACCAATCTACAGAAGACTCAAGCTCCCCCTCCGGTTCCATTTTGGAAGGATCACTAGCTACGGTGGAACTTCATTGTAGCCACAGTGGCTAACAAAACCTATGCCAGCATAGCACTCTGGTGTAGATGCAGGATATGCTGACAAGAGTTTTTCTGCCACCATAGTACCACCACCTCCCAAAACGAGGTTAACTATGCCAGATGCCCTCTGCGGTGGCTTAGTTGCATTTACACTGGAGGCTTTTCCAGCATAGCTATGTCACCTGGGTTGTTTGAATTTTTCCATACTCCTAGCCCACACAGCTATCCTGGCAAAACATGGACCAGACCTGGACACCTGAAACACCCACAACCTTCCCCAATCTCCCTACCGCCACCAATTCTTGGATTAGGACCAGCATTTGCAGATTGCCAGCATGGCTAAACTCCTCGCACACTAGAAGCAGGTTTCAAACCCAATTCTTGAAGCAATTCCTTCTCCCTTGAATAACCCTACACCCTCAATCCTGGTCTTGTGTGGGGTCAACCTCTGTGAAGCAAGGGGCTGATGCTTAAGTCACCATGGAAACAGATGGCTCTATACAAAGTGTTCAAACAGCTGACCAGTACTTGGGCAGTCAGCTAAGACTCTGAAAACAGGCTAGCTCGTGGCACTTTGGCTCTGGCCTACATCTAAGTGACATGGCACTTTTCTACACTGAAGTTGTCAAATTGAACGAACATTGATAGGATAGGGGAAGCCTGTTTAGAAACCCAAATTCCAAGGCACTTGCTCTTCCAAATGTATTCTGCCAAGCTCAACTAGTACATGGAGTTGTATATTCTAGAGCTGCCTTTTTTAAAAAAAATATTCCTTTGCTTGCAGTTTGAGGCTACTCTTTACTTCCAGACCTTAAAATAGTAGTCATATGAACACTGGCCATACTGCCAACTAATTTGTGATGTTCAGATGAAACAGGCTGAAAGTAGAATTTGTTAGTCCAAAAGGTGTCCTGAGAAACTATTGATCTGATAGAAACAAGCCATTACAACAGCAAACGTTCTACTATTTGTGGACATCTACATCTTAATATCCTCCTACTTCCACACAGCAAGTGGTCACTACCGAAGTACTGGTTACCACAGCTGTATCCAAGACACTTTTATCTTCAATATACCAATGTTTTCATCTCATGGTAGTTTGAATTGTCTTATTCCAGCTGAACGTGTCTTTACCGTCCATAGAAAAGCAAAAATCAAACTGAACACTCAACTTGATCTCTGGCCATCAGATCTTATACTAAAACTGTCCCTGTTTTCAGACGCCCGATATCTTTCTGAAACCAGGGTTTCATGGGGACTGGTGTACCTGGCTCTGAACTGCAGTGGAAAAAAAAAGATTTGCATGGGTCTCGGGTCTTAGACATCTTCAGTAATGTTGCTGTATTCTCCAGAGGATACAGTTAGGTATCTTCTAAACAGACACTGCAGATCCCTAGGTAACGTTTGATGGAAAGTATAATTTTGCCAGACTGCTTCTTTGTGAGGTTTCAGCCCACCTTCACACCAAGACTCAGATTAATGTTCCCTGTTCTACTTATATGAACTGCTCACATTTGCCCAGAAATTTCAAGGTGGCTATAGGCACTTTCTGTACTTGAAAGTCTGTGTAAGGCTCTCAGACTGTCAGATGCAACGTTTAGCTTTATTTAAGAGCCCATCACGTCAGAGCAGCTTCTAAACCATTTGCTTTGCTGATACTAAAGATGAGTATCTTTGGCTACTCCACATCTCTAGTGATCTGCTTTAAGTGACGTGTCTGAACTACTCAACTAATCCCTTGTTGCACAATGTACCCAGTCTTTCTTCCATTCCCCAGAACAGGCGCTTTAGAAACTGGTACCTGTCAGACGATTAAATGGCCAAGGTGAGAGTAAATACCAAGTTCCCCAGTAGACACAAGGTGGGTGAGGAAATAGTTTAATTGGACCAACTTTGTTATGCAGAGCTGTGTAAGCTCCCAAGCTTACCTCTTTCACCAACAGAAGTTGGTCCAATAAAAGATTCTTTCACCCACTGTCTCCTCTAATATCCTGGGACCAAGACGGCTACAACACTACAAACAAGTTCCCCAGTACACAGTTTAAAAAGATCAACTGGACAGTGAAGTTCTCATCCCAGCGGAGCCAAAGAACAAAAGAAATTCAAACACATAATGCAATACAATTAAGTAGCACTTACATCAGATCTGTAAGTTTATTTGCTCAATGTACGACGGCTACATAATGACTCACATTCATGATATTCCATCACTGAGGAAAACTGCTAAGAATGGTCCGTGAGTGAAATAATTCCTTACAGAAACACGGAGTTGGAAAAATAATCACTGATTAGACCTTAAAAATAGTTCACTGCATAACATGACAAAAAGCACAAACAAAGGCTCATTCAAAGAACATAGTAATTGTTCTCCTACACTGTAATAGTTATAATTTCACCATGACATACACCAGACATTAAGATTAAGCTAACACTGGTGTTTCTTTTGCTTTTCCTTTTTTTAAAACAAAATCATATATAATTGCATGTCACTATAGCAACATCCAGAACAGATCAGTTTCTTACGATACTATTTGGTAGAGCAAACTTTACCCCCAAAAGAAAAAAAAAAATTAAAAAAATTAAAAAAAAATTTTAAGACTAGTTTGTCATAGGAATACATAACATCTACAGTATAAGTTAATAAATGTCAAGCTACTGTATAGAAATACGACACTAGCATGCACAATATTGTATCAATAGAGTAATGGAGCAGTAATCATTTCACTGGAGAGACAGTATCATAGGCAAGTGCATTTCTTAAAAAAATGAAAGAAACCATTCAAGCTGCTTAAAAATCAAGTCCCCGTCCCCATCCCCGCTCCATTTTTTAGCCCTCTTGTGCGATCTTTCCTGCGTACATTTTCTAAAGCAGCAAGAGCAAAAGCGGAAATAAAAAATAGGTTTTGTAATTCCAGTAAATCACTTTCAAATTATACAGGCAGGGACAACACTGCTCACTGGACATGAAGTGAAATTAAGTTAAGAAGCCTAAATAAATCTTCCAGTCCATGGCATTTACTGTAGGTTTCTGTCAGTTACCTAAGCTGCAAGCCTCTTCCTATTGACCTTTCCAGTAGGGATCATTAATCAGCCTATTTTAAGTTTACAGAGGTGGGCTTCATTTGAAGTCACTTTGTGTAAACGTTGTGATGTTGCATATAGTACATTCATTTAAAACATGTGCAGATGGTCATTTCTAGTGAGCATATCTTTGCATGATTTCCATTGTAAATTCCATTAAAAAAGCTTTGACAATATAATTGCAAAGTCACTCTTGGTTATGAATTTTAGCTACATGTTGGTCATTCCTCTTAACCTACTTTCTTAAAGATGACTTCTTATCTTTGCTGTCAAATCACGAAAAAAAGCTCTTTAAGTCCAATAAAGCCAGACTGTATCCAACCGTACAATAAAACTGATTGTACTGTATATGCAACACCAAGATGCTCTGTTTACAGTGACTACCGAACAGGACAATGAAAGCCTGTTTTAATAGGACATTCATGAGTGCAGTTTCCTTCTACTGCGTAGTTTTAGTTAAAAATCTACGAAGTTCAGCAATCTGCAAAATCAGAAGGAAATGGCAGTGAACTTCCAACAATCGTGTTAAAAAAAAAAATCTTTACTCAGATGGGGGTAAATATTACCTGGTAAGCTTTATTTTCTCCCAGCCAAATCAAACAGACCTGGAAAACAGGTATTTTAAAAGAGAACTAATTTACAGGGCTCCCGAGAGTTGATAGAAATGTTTATGATTGTAGCTCTTCCTTTGTGGATTTCTCTACCAAATGAACTTCTAAACTCCTGAGGTTTCACTCATCATACCACAAGCTTCCCCAGGAGAATGAACACCAAGCTGCCATGAAGACAAAACAAGGAGTCTGGGCGCTACAGAGATCTGCTGACAAACCTCATGGTACAGTGGGAGAAAGTCAGGGAAAAGTGAAATGGCAGTGTAATCCCTGAGGAAGGAGCTGTGGCACCTTAAATCAGGATGGTCTTTGAAATACCAAACAGTACATGACATACAGACCTGAATTCTTTTTATCTAGTGGCGTTTTAGTTTAACATTTCCCCCCTTTCTAATTAAGTTCTTAATCCTTTTGCTGTGGACTCAGTTTAAACAGCCGCTTGCCAAGCATCTGTTAATTTGTTGATCAAAAACTAAAGCAGCTTTGATGTTCCTCAGGCAGTCTTCTGGCCTTGGGAGACAACGGATAGCCAAGCCAGTCCACAGGGGACTGGATAAGGATGGCAAGCCAAGAGAGTTAGCAAAAGAAAATGTACAATGGCTTGATGTCACATATGGCTGTCATGTAGAAATACTGTAAATCGTAATTTAGTGTTAATACTGTAAGCTACCCTAATAAACACCTTAACGAAAAGTTAAATGGCCTAAATCCTGGGGCTTTCAAAGCCCTGAATTGTGAGTCTTTTCAGTCTGGGATTGTAAGCTATGCCATGACAGGGACAGCGCACCCTGGGGATGCACTGCGACATGGTAAACATACGGCACTTGAACGGAGGAGACACATGCACATAAACCTTACTGGAACCACAGAACTTCATTTTTTAAAGTGAGGGCCATTTCATTCAAGTTATTTCATCTTAAAACCCTTTTATTTCTAGCAATAAAGTTAAATTAAAGACAGCTCCACTTGTATTAATAATCTACAGAACAGTCCATATGCCAGTGTGAGGCTGCCATTCCATACCCAGCACAGGCAGCCTGACTTTCCACTAGTGGTGTTTTGGCAAAAACGTCAAAGAGGCAATCAAAGACAGGTCGTGGGGGCCTCCCTGGGAAGGTTACCCTTCCCTTCCCCTCCCCCACCCCGACCCCCCCCACTTGTGGGAAAAAAATAAAGACTGCAGTAGTAGCATCAGCGTGCGGCTGCCAGTCCATTTGGGGGTCTAATTGTTGCCTTCTCCACCATCGTCATCTTGCTGATCGCTTGTCCAGAGCGTTAGGTTGTCACGGAGGAGCTGCATGATGAGCGTGGAGTCTTTGTAGGAGTCCTCGTTGAGGGTGTCCAGCTCAGCAATAGCATCATCAAAAGCCGTCTTGGCCAGGTGGCATGCCTGCTCGGGCGCATTCTGGATCTCATAGTAGAAAACTGAGTAGTTAAGTGCCAGACCAAGCCTAATGGGATGAGTTGGTTGCATGTGCTCCTTGCTTATCTCATGGGCTTCGCTATAGGCTTTCTCCGAAGACTCCACCACCGTTGCCCTCTTCTCTCCTGTGGCCACCTCAGCCAGGTAACGATAATAGTCCCCTTTCATCTTCAGGTAAAAGACCTTACTCTCATACTGCGTCTCGCTGCAGTTCTTGATCAGATAGTTGTCTAGCAGGCTCAGCACATCTTGGCATACAGCTTCCAACTCCTTCTCTATTTTCTCCCGGTAGGCCCGTACCATTTCTATCTTCTTTTCATTGCCATCAGCAGAGGTCTTCTGCTCAATGCTACTAATTACTCGCCAGGAAGAGCGCCGTGCCCCCACTACATTCTTATAGGCTACAGACAACAGGTTCCTTTCTTCATTGGACAGTGGCTCGTTCAGCTCTGTGACCTGCATTGAGAAGGGAGAGAGAGAAAAAAGGATTGGATTAAATTACACTGTATTTAATCCCATATCTACCTCATACATTCTGCTGCTCTCGCCTGCTACCTCTAGAAGAGTGGCCTGAACAAGGTGCTAGTCGATGAGTTTCCAGTTCATTTTACTTCAGATATCAGAAGTTACACCCCACAGATGGAGCAGGGTTTGAAGAGGGGCAGAGGGGAAGGATTGCAAACTCTGCAAGCTTTCAAACACAGCCAGGAAGCAATTTGTTATGTACCATCAACATAGATATTAGGTTTTAAAGCTATGCAGCTTTACCCAAAACTTATTTATGTCAAAATTTCATCACTTTTCTAGCATTTTTCCAGTTAGGAAAAGATGGTACTTAAATTATGCCTTGATAGACACCAACTGGGTGGATGTCAGGCCTCAATAAGAAGCAGAAGAGGTGAAAGTAAGAGCTATAGCAAAACGTGAAGAGATGCTTGTACTCCTAGGACAGTGAGTAAACTAGCTGAATAAGATGAATTAAAGCTATAAAACGAGATAATGAATGTTGATTTTTTCAGTTTTCTGAGAGGCTGGGTGTCTGCTTTTGAGATGTCCAGAGACTTCGGCAAACTGAGTTTAGACAGATTTCTTCAAGACATCCATTACATCTTTGATCTCTGTGACGAGTCAAAAGCTCACATGGTAGCAGTGTGCTATCTTTTTCCTACACAGGAGATAGTCTTCACTGGTTGTAGGGAGAGTTTAGGTGTACAAACCTCCCGACATCATGATACATACACCACTAAAAGATTAATTGCCACAGCAATGGGGTGGCTTAGAGGAATAGTAAGGAAACGTGGAACTACTCTGCTATCAGACTGCCAGTTTACATCCAGCCAAGATTATAATCTTCAATCATTACCAAATCACTCTTATGGCTGGTAAGTGTCATATCTGAGCCTGACACCTCATTTCAGTTCCCAACAGAACAGTGCCTACATCATCAAAGCTATCACACTGTCACTAGTTACCACCCTTGAGGGTTTCAGCAGCGAGGGAAGTGCTTGAATGGTTACAGAAACTCCCTCTTACTTACAGGCAACACGTCCAGGCTAACACAAGGATGTTCAGCAGAACAGTCAGCACAGGCAACTGCAACACGAACAGTCTCCATGGCTGCAGGCATAGCACCTTTCACAAGTACTAACATTTACTAAGCTAGCAAATGTAACTGCGTTGGGTAGTCATGTCAGTTAGGCTGATCCCTGTAGCAGCTCTCAGCACGGCGCGCCAATAAGCATCCATATTTCAATCTATGTAGCTACTTGAAGCAGTTGCTGGCAGACGCGGAGAATGAACATGATTTACACCACTAATTCAAGATTACGTGTGCCCAGACAACCCCACTTGGTCAAGGGAGATATGATCTATTTCAGCAAACAAAATAGCGTTCATTCTTACTGAATCAATATGCAGGGGAAAGTTGTGTAAAATGCTGTAATCATCAAAAATCCTGTTAGTAAACCCAAACCACCTTCCTCCTGCTGCCCCCCAAACTAAGCATTTCATATAGAATTCAAAGCATCCAAATAATATCTGCTTTCAACAACACTTCAGAAAGTCAGACCGAGGCCACCTTAACACCCAAAGTTTCATTTCAGAGACGATAAACACCTTAAGGTATATAGCGATTGTACTAACTCTGGCCTTTCTAGCCACGTAAGCCACAAAAATAACTTGAAAATTATTACTGTAGCACTAGCAGTCCCAACCACAGACTAGGACCCCATTGTGCTAGACACTGTACTAACACAAGACACAATCCCTGCCCCAAACATCTTTCAATCTAAGTGATTCCCAATTAGCCAAAATTAGTACTTTAAGGGCAATCATTTCTATTCTGCATTAAGATTCACTTCTACTATAAGCTCAGAGTTCTGCATTTGTATATGTCCCTATCTTCAAGCTTTTTACAATCAGGTAGTGTAGTTATAGCACTTAATATCCCCACACTAACTTTTGCCTTTTGCTTGTACCTGACACATGCATGAAGGCAAATTCATACTGTTCTGTAACGTATCTCTAATACCCCATTCATACTGTTCACATATACTAACTTAGCCTCTGCAGAAGTCTTGTATTTGGAGTTCTAAAGCCCAGTCCTTGATCCAAACAAAATACCGTAGAGTAGGTTAGAAAGGAACAAGAATGGCATCTTTGTAGAGCAGAGTTAAGATTTTTTGGATGCATTTCCCTACTCGCAGGCACTTGTTTCTCCGTTAGTTTGTAACTTTTCTGATTTTCTAGTTTGTATTTTATAATTAATGTGCTGTTACGTGGTTTATACTCTTTAAATGACAGATGTACTCTCAGCCTTACCACTGCCTATTGCTTTAAGGGTCACACTGCTAGTGTGTTACAATAACTTGTTAGAACAGAAAGTACTCCCAGGACATAAAAAAAAAAAGATTTCTAGTAGGAAGTACTTACCTGCCTGCAGCATTAATGTTCACTTACAATTGTGAAATACTGTATTTATCTTTATTACAGAATTCTGTGTGATGTGATCTTACAGGACATTTAATCGGTCACAGAATGTTTAAAACACGAATACTAGAACTGCACCATTGCACTGTCAGCAGAGTGCTCAGAGAAATTCCCAAATGAACTCCATACGCAAGTTGTGACAGGCATTTGAAAGGAAGGTTTGTAACTTGCCAAGTGGAATTAACTGAAGTTGTCAGTATAGGTTGTCAGCATGTATTTACTATAACTAAATGTATAATTCCTGAACTCTGTCGCATTCACTTGTCACGCTTTATCACAAAATAAACTTGTACTACTGATAACTGGGTTGTTTTTTTTTAATATGAGAAGTGAAACTGGCAATTCTCAAGCTACCAGGAAATTTCCATCTTTTATGGTTTGTAGCAGACATTTATTTATTTTGTAGGCAGATGTAGCAAATTTATTATTATACTGGCTTTCCTTGAGCCTGTGCTAATAGGATACCAGTCAAGATGAATTTCAATAGAACTCAAGGTCTGAACAATAAAGTTTGCAAAGCACACAAAAACTGGGGGAACAGTAAATAATTAAGAGGACAGGTCACTGATTCAGAGCAATCCGGATCATTTAGTAAACTGGATGCCAGCAAACAGTGTGTTTTAACATGGCTAAATGTAAACATCTAGAAACAAAAGAATGTAGATCACACTTACAGAATGGGGGATGCTATCCTGGGAAGCAACGACTGAAAAATATATGGTGGTCCTAGTGGATAATCAGCTGAACATGAGCTCCCAAAATGACACTGTGGCCAAAGAGCTAATGTGATCTTGGGAAGCATGAACACCAGAATCCCAAATAGGAGTAGAGGGGTTATTTTACTTCTGTATTTGGCACTAGTGTGACTGCTGCTGAAATTCTGTGTCCAGTTCTGGTGCCCACGATTCAAGAAGGATGTTCAAGAAAGGTTCAGAGAATGATTAAAGGATTAGAAAACATGCCCTATAGGGACAGGCTCAAAGCATTCAACATATTGAGTTTAACAAAAAAAAACAACACGGTCAAGGATTGATTCAAGTATCATAATGGTGAACAAATATTTAATAGAGAGCTGTTCAATCTAGCAGAGAAAGGTATAACATGATCCAATAACTGGAAATTGAAGCTAGATAAATTCAGACAGGGAAATAAGTGCAATTTTTTAACAGTGAGAGTAATTAACCAGTGGAACAATTTACCCAGGGTTGGAGTGGCCTGGATTCTTCATCACTGACAATTTTTAAATCAAGATTGAATATTTTTTTCTTAAAGATCTGCTCTAGGAATTATTCTGGGGAAGCTCTTGGCCTGTGTTCTAGAGGTCAGACTAGCTGATCACCATGGTCTCTTCTGGCCTTGGAATCTACGAATCAGATTCAAGACACTTAACTTAGGGCTGGACAGAAAAGACATGTCTGGTGTTTCACTCCTTGTAATTTAAAATCTCACTAGACCAGGGTGAGGGCTGGCTAATAAATCGCACAGATCATGTTCCAAATCCTTTTCCAAGAGATTTTTCTTTTGTTTCATGAATCAGAGTTCAGACAGTCTTAACTCCCTCACAAACAACTGAAACCATGAAATCCTGAGTGTACATCTACATGACAGTGTGGCATAGCTGTGGATACGCCGCTGTAGTGTAGATGTTTCCTACACCGACGGAAGGGGATTTTCCATCCATGTAGGTAATCCACTTTTCCAAGAGACAGTGACTAAGTTGGCAGAAGAATCCTTCTGTTGACCTGGCCACGTGTACACCAGAGGTTAGGCTGACCAAGCTAGGGTGCTCAGGGTGCAAAATTCACAGTCTTGAGCAACGTAGCTTGGTCAGCCTATGTTTTAGGTGTAGACCAGGTCTGAGAATAGGAGGCAATGACTAATCTGGGGAAGTTTAGAATAGCAGGATAATATCTATACATCACAGATGTGAAAACAATAGCTCCCCCATTTTCTAATGAAAGGGCCGACAGCTGAAAGTTTGTGCCATAGCCTTATGATCCACAGGATGTGAATTTGAGTTGGCCCATTTTAAAAATACAGTGTTAATTAACCAGGACTATATTAGCACTGGCTTATAGGCATTTGGATAGTATTCACATCTCAGTGTCAAGGTTCCAGGCAAACCAATGCTTTCATGGTATGTGCAGATCTAACAAATGTGTGTCTAAATTTTGCACAGTTAAAAATTCTTTTGGACTCCAACAGAAGTTAATCACTAGAAGCTTAACTGAGCTTCCACTGAAGTTCAAGAAGCTTGTAACAATTTTAGCTTCAGTGACAGTTTTAGAAAGAGCTTTCAAGCACAGGACTCATTTCTTTTTCTCTTCTGCATTTTTACTGTTACGCAACAAACCCGGCCACCTTTGCTGTTCCTGTATATGGCATTTTCAGAGTGAGTAAGGAATGAGACCAGGGATCAGGGCTTTAGGGTCAGGTAACAGAAATGCCACTGGTACCTAAGCTTATTCACAACACCCCCTCGATGGAAGGTGCAATATTTTGCTTCATTTAAATTTCTAGCTCTGTATTTACTTGATGTGTTACCACAGGTATAAACCTACAGTAAACAGCAAATATCAAACCCTACACATGGCAGATCAGACAGCAGAGATGCCAACTTCTGATCTGGAAGGGAAAAATCTACTCCTTTGCCCAGGGGGAGTTATTGAGATCAGTCATACTATATATAAAAAGAGTAAGGAGAAAAAGCCTTTCCTAGAAATTGAAAGCCTTTCAGATGGGGTAAGAGGTCATCTGAAAGAAGAAAAAAGTGGAATTGTGCCCTTTTGCCTCTTCATTAGAGCTGATGAGAATACGGAGATTGTGAAAATGTTCCTATTTATCAAGTTTTCCCAAAATCAGCTGCATTCTTTGATGCATAAAGGCCTGATTTAGGCTACGACCACACTAGAGACCTTACAGTGGCACAGCTGCACCGCTGTAAGATCTCTCGTGTAGCCGCTCTATGCTGATGGGACAGAGCTCTCCCACAGACATAGCACTGTGCATGCTACCACCTATATCGCTCAGGCGAGCGTTTTTTCACACCTCTGAGCAACACACGTTTTGCTGACATAAGTGGTAGTGTAGATATGGCTTTAAGTTTCTGATTTTTTATGAAGTCATTTTACCCTGAAAACCAAGTACTACATTTCTACAGGCTTGTCTACACAGATTTTCACCATAACAACTTGTTGGATTGTAATTCCATAACAAAAGGGTTGTTTAAGTGTAGGTGTAGACACCAATTTTAGTTTAAGGATGTCCTATATCAGTTAAACCTGAGTCTTTACCAACTTCAGCTACATCAAAATAAGGTGTTCTTAAACTACAATTAGAATGTCCACACAGATCTACACCAAAACAAAAGGTGCACACAGCACCAAAATAACTACATCAATTTCAACTCTGTATAGGCCAGCCCTGTGACTGGGAGCTAGTGAAATGACATAGGAGTCACATGAGCAAGAGCTGAGAAATCCAGAGGCAATTTGTAGTCAGGCTGCTGAAAATGTTTGGTTTTGTTAATGCCTATTGAAGTCAAGTCACCAATATTGCAGATAAATGCGGTCTATTGTGGGATAAAGAGGTTAAAATCTTTAACAAATGCTCCAAGACGAGCTCATGAAAAGCCAAGACCAAATAAATTATATTTATGTTTTGGGCTCTCTTTATATTCCATGAAGGAGCATGAGAATCATAGAATCATAGAATATCAGTGTTGGAAGGGACCTCAGGAGGTCATCTAGTCCAACCCCCTGCTCAAAGCAGGACCAATCCCCAATCAAATCATCCCAGCCAGGGCTTTGTCAAGCCTGACCTTAAAAACTTCCAAGGAAGGAGATTCTACCACCTCCCTAGGTAACGCATTCCAGTGCTTCACCACCCTCCTCGTGAAAAAGTTTTTCCTAATATCCAACCTAAACCTCCCCCACTTCAACTTGAGACCATTACTCCTTGTCCTGTCCTCTTCTACCACTGAGAATAGTCTAGAACCATCCTCTCTGGAACCACCTCTCAGGTAGTTGAAAGCAGCTATCAAATCCCCCCTCATTCTTCTCTTCTGCAGACTAAACAATCCCAGTTCCCTCAGCCTCTCCTCATAAGTCATGTGTTCCAGACCCCTAATCATTTTTGTTGCCCTTCGCTGGACTCTCTCCAATTTATCCATGTCCTTCTTGTAGTGTGGGGCCCAAAACTGGACACAGTGCTCCAGATGAGGCCTCACCAATGTCGAATAGAGGGGAACGATCACGTCCCTCGATCTGCTCGCTATGCCCCTACTTATACATCCCAAAATGCCATTGGCCTTCTTGGCAACAAGGGCACACTGCTGACTCATATCCAGCTTCTCGTCCACTGTAACCCCTAGGTCCTTTTCCGCAGAAAGAAGACAAGCCCTATTTTTAGAGTCCATCGCAGGCCACCTTTAAGAATTTCTTGATACCAGCATCAGGCACAGTAATTTATAAGTGACACTTGCTAGTAGCACTGAAAATTTCTGCTCCCAAGATGCAAAGAGCCAACTTCTAAACACATTTCTTACCATAACAAAATTTGTTCGTACAAGATGGAAGCATTCTAGACCAGGGTAGTTTTAGAGTTGGAGGGCTAAAATTTGTTTGATAAAAGAATTTGAATTGTTAAGTGTGCATACAACTTTTGTATGCAGTGTTGTTGTACCTGTGCTGGTCACAGGATAATAGAGAAACAAGGTGGGGGAGGTAATATCTTTTATTGGACATACAACTCTTGACAAGCACAAGTCTAAACACTAAGGGCTTGTCTACACTGGCACTTTACAGCGCTGCAACTGTCTCGCTCGGGGGTGTGAAAAAACACTCCCCTGAGCGCTGCAAGTTTCAGCGCTGTAACGTGCCAGTGTAGACAGTGCACCAGCGCTGGGAGCCGTGCTCCCAGAGCTACCAGCTACTCCCCTCCTGGAGATGGGTTTTGTAGAGTGCTGGGAGAGCTCTCTCCCAGCACTATGCCGCGATTACACAAGCTCGAGTGCTGGGAGGCCTCTGGCAGACTTCAGGGGCCTCAAGTGTCACATTACCCAGAAGTTACCTACTACAGGACAGGCCCAACAAAGAAAATAACAGAACACCACTAGCCATCACCTCTCCAGCGTATCATCAAGGATCTACAACCTATCCTGAAGGACGACCCATCACTCTCACAGATCTTGGGAGACAGGCCAGTCCTTGCTTACAGACAGCCCCCCAACCTGAAGCAAATACTCACCAGCAACCACACACCACACAACAAAAACACTAACCCAGGAACCTAACCTTGCAACAAAGCCCATTGCCAACTGTGTCCACATATCTATTCAGGGGACACCATCGTAGGGCCTAATCACATCAGCCACACTATCAGAGGCTTGTTCACCTGCACATCTACCAATGTGATATATGCCATCATGTGCCAGCAATGCCCCTCTACCATGTATATTGGCCAAACCAGACAGTCTCTACATAAAAGAATGAATGGTCACAAATCAGATGTCAAGAATTATAACATTCAGAAACCAGTCGGAGAACACTTCAATCTCTCTGGTCACTCGATTACAGACCTAAAGTGGCAATTCTTCAACAAAAAAACTTCAAAAACAGACTCCAACGAGAGACTGCTGAATTGGAATTAATTTGCAAACTGGACACCATTAACTTAGGCTAGAATAAAGACTGGGAGTGGATGTGTCATTACACAAAGTAAAACTATTTCCCCATGTTTATTTTTCCCCCCTACTGTTCCTCACACATTGTCAACTGCTGGAAATGGCCCGCCTTGATTATCACTACAAAAGAGTTTTTTTCTCTCCTGCTGGTAATAGCTCACCTTACCTGATCACTCTCGTTAGTGTGTATGGTAACATCCACTGTTTCATGTTCTCTGTGTACATAAAATCTCCCCACTGTATTTTCCACTGCATGCATCCGATGAAGTGAGCTGTAGCTCACAAAAGCTTATGCTCCAATAAATTTGTTAGTCTCTAAGGTGCCACAAGTACTCCTTTTCTTTTTACATTACAGTTACCAGCTCAGATGTGAGGTGAAGCTCCTAAAAGAGAGGCAGAGACAAGCTCACCTTGCAGTCCTATGAGGTCAGCTTTCTGGTTCTCCAAAAGATTAAGTCCTCCCAGAAGCCATCATATAAAGTATCAAGTAAACTACTTCTAAACCTTGTCCCACTTTGACACGGGGCTAGTCACAAACATGAAGTCATACGTAATTTTATTAGACTTTGTTGGCTCTGATCTCCCTTAACATTCACTGAATATCCTTCCCCTGGTCAGAGGGCTGCTGATATAAACCTTCTGGAGTGTTTGTAGTCTTAGGACTTGAGATTGTCACCTGCTCAAGCCCCATGCCAAGTTCTCCTTAAAAATGTTTCTTCCCTGTTGCTGTATGGGACCTCTACAAAAACAAGGGAAATTGACCACACAGAGCACTAGCAAATGCCCCAAAATAAACTAAAAATGCTGAAAGAACAGAATCTAGTCTCGGGATGTTTATACTTTATGCATTTTTTTAGCCTTCTCGCTACAGGTAACTATCCTGTTGCCAAAAAACTTTCGTTAGTTCATTTAATCAGATGTGGAGAGCTATTTGACTTGAAACATGACAAGTTGGACATCACAATACCAACAAACTGGAAGAATAGGTAGTCTTTGCACATATATATTTTAAATCCATATACTGAACAGATTTGTATTTTACTCTCCATCCCTTTCACAATCTTGTACCATGGAGTCTAAAAAAACTTCCTTCAATAAGAACCTGCCAAGGTATTTAAACCTGCTCAATTTTTCACATGATCTAGATTTTTGGTTCATAGATTCATAGAATACCAGGGTTGGAAGGGACCTCAGGAGGTCATTTAGTCCAACCCCCTGCTCAAAGCAGGGCCAACCCGAACTAAATCATCCCAGCCAGGGCTTTGTCAAGCCGGGCCTTAAAAACCTCTAAGGATGGAGATTCCACCACCTCCCTAGGTAACCCGTTCCAGTGCTTCACCACCCTCCTAGTGAAACAGTGTTTCCTAATATCCAACCTAGACCTCCCCCACTGCAACTTGAGACCATTGCTCCTTCTTCTGTCAGCTGCCATCACTTTGAACAGCTGAGCTTCATCCCCTTTGGAATCCCCCTTCAGGTAGTTGAAGGCTGCTATCAAATCCCCCCTCACTCTTCTCTTCTGCAGATTAAATAACCCCAAGTTCCCTCAGCCTCTTCTCATAAGCCATGTGCCCCAGCCCCCTAATCATTTTCCTTGCCCTCCGCTGGACTCTCTCCAATTTGTCCACATCCTTTCTGTAGTGTGGGGCCCAAAACTGGACACAGTACTCCAGATGTGGCCTCACCAGTGCTGAATAGAGGGGAATAATCACTTCCCTCAATCTGCTGGCAATGCTCCTACTAATGCAGCCCAATATGCCATTAGCCTTCTTGGCAACAAGGTCAAACTGTTGACTCATATCCAGCTTCTCGTGCACTGTAATCCCCAGGTCCCTTTCTGCAGAACTGCCACTTAGCCGGTCGGTCCCCAGCCTGTAGCAGTGCATGGGATTCTTCCGTCCTAAGTGCAGGACTCTGCCCTTGTCCTTGCTGAACCTCATCAGATTTCTTTTGGCCCAATCCTCCAATTTGTCTACATCACTCTGGACCCTATCTCTACCCTCCAGCGTATCTACCTCTCCCCCCAGCTTAGTGTCATCCGTGAACTTGCTGAAGGTGCAATCCATCCCATCATCCAAATCATTAATGAAGATGCTGAACAAAACTGGTTCCAGGACCAACCCCTGGGGCACGCCGCTTGATACCGGCTGTCAACTAGACATCGAGCTGTTGATCACTACCTGTTGAGCCGGACAATCTAGCCAGCTTTCTATTCACCTTATAGTCCATTCATCCAATCCACACTTTAACTTGCTAGCAAGAATACAGTGGGAGACCATAACAAAAGCTTTGCTAAAGTCAAGGTATATCACGTCCACCGCTTTCCCCATATCCACAGAGCCAGTTATCTCATCATAGAAGGCATTCAGGTTGGTCAGGCATGACTTACCCTTGGGTGAATCCATGTTGGCTGTTTCTGATCACCTTCGTCTCCTCCAAGTGCTTCTACCATCTTCAAATGATTGTCCACCTAACAGTAAATATTGCTGATGGCTAACATGAGTAAAGTTGTCCTAAAGCGAGCTTTCATCCTTAAAAAAAGCTAAGTGGATCTATTTGTACCTTGTTTTGTAGTCTGAAAAGTTATGAGGAAGTTTTCCCTACCTCCCTGTCCATTAGTTTTCCCCAGAAGTTCTTCTACCTTAGTACAACTGGGTTTAGTTCCTTCCTGCCATCTGATGGAGACAGAACGAAATCTAATCATATCATTCCCAGTATCACTCAAGTCTCCACTAGCTGTCTACAGAAGGTGGATTATCTGCACACTTATCTGCTAGCTGGAAAGGAAGAGAAGGGCTCAGTTATTCATTCTCAGATATGGCTATCATGAAGCACATGCCTGCGTCGCATTTCTACCCTTTATGCAACAGCAGCTCTAGAGCATTTAGGGCATGTCTTCACTGGCAACGCTTTAATGTGGCTTGTGTAGTCGCGGTGCAGCGCTGGGAGAGAGCTCTCCAAACCCTCTTAAAAAAACAAAACACCTTCACGAGGCGAGTAGCTACCAGGGCTCGGAACGCGGCTCCCAGCACTGGCACACTGTCTATACTGACAATTTACAGCGCTGAAACTTGCAGTGCTGGGGGAGGGGGGGGGGGGTTCATATCCCTGAGCAAGAAATAGACAAGCCCTTAGTCTCATTACAAGCTAACCAGCGCTTAATTTGTGCCAGGGCTGAGCCCCAGCACCTCTAGGCTTGCTGCATCAGTTATGAATGTAAAAAAGTTGCTTGAAAGCACCTCTTTCATGCCAAATTAGGCACTGAAGCTAACCCATCCTTACACCTGAACCTAGGTACAGTAGGGAACTATCCTGCAGTAGCAGGAAATAGACCAGATGATCTTAAGCTTTTTTTAATCATTAGTTTCTATGAATGTGTAGTGAAGTCTAATGCTGATGGGAAAGAGACCACCATATTATCATTTCACTGCACTATCACCAAGAAGCAGAGCTTAAAAAAGTGTTCTCATTTAAAAGGAAACCAGTATTCTTCTCAATTCTGATAAGTGGGTTTTAGAGAGGTTCTCTTCCTTTTTTGTCCTAGTTATAAAGGATTCCCTTTAATTGAACTCGAGTCCAAGTCCAGAGACAGACTTTAACGTCCTCAGGTTTGTGGCACCTCACAGCATAGGGATCTACTGAGTTGCAAGAAGAAACACTGGCATTTGATTAGAAGAATTTCTTCCTCATCATAAAAGTGGGTGGGACCACCACTGACTAATGTCCTGAAACATAGCAAAGCAAGATACAAAGCAAGATCATGATCACTGTATTTTTTGGAGTAATTGCTGAAAAATGTGCTTTTAAATGTAATACCAAAAAGAAATCTGGCCTCTTGTCCTAATTCTCTGTCATTTTTAAGTGGTCAAGCCAGATACAAGCAGGACACAGCAGATTTAAGAACATGGAAGTTAGCCAATTTTGAAGTTAATTGTAAGAGTTAAGAAAAACTTACCTCAATTTTGAAAGTCTTGCTCCAGGGTAGAATGATTTAAATCACTGATTTTAATCATGATTTAAATCAGCAAGCAGGAAAACTTGATTTAAATAATCAATTTTAATCAAGTTTTGCATTTGCACTTGTTATTTTCCTAAAAGAAGTGGATTCTCATTGGTTGATGGACACTAAAACCACAAGTTGCAGCTAAATATAGCTTCTATCCTAAATTCAGTGCTTTTTGCTAACCTGTATACACTGTAACATATTTATTTAAGCAATTATATAGTTTGACTATTTTATTATGTTAGAAAATGGTTAATGCATTTCCTAATTGGTAGATTTACTTGTGATTTGGATGAAATTTGAAGAGTATTAATAGAAGCTGTCAATTGTTTTTGTGCATTTTTAGTTAAACACAAATGTGCTGGATATATACAGAAGATTATCAACACGTCTGGCGTTTAACACTAACTGATTTATTAAAAAAAGGAAGTATCATCTGTAGTTAATTTAACTGATGTTTGTAGTCACCATGTCTTTCAAGATTTTAGAACAAGTATCTCTTTATTCTCATATTTGGTCTTTTTTTTATTATTCATAAATTGGAAGATGAAAACAAGCTTTCCTGCATTTTCAACCACCAATTGATTTCTTACCTTTGAATTAAATTATTGACTTGAATTAGTTAAATAAACTGAAATGAAGAAAATATTCTCTGAATCTTCAGAAGCTACTGCTGTCAAAAGCTGGTTAGCTCTTCAACAAACTCCGGTTCCAGGTGCTTAGCCAGTGACTTCCACCAGTTCAGTGGTCT
This sequence comes from Chelonia mydas, assembly GCF_015237465.2. NCBI lineage: Eukaryota > Metazoa > Chordata > Testudines > Cheloniidae > Chelonia > Chelonia mydas. The sequence goes on along the minus strand of NC_051257.2, from coordinate 19,225,585 downwards.
GATTTTTTTTTTTTTTTTAAATAAAGTTTGGCAAACATCTACTGCTTGATTTTTTTTAATTTAAGTTACATGCTTTTAATATATTGTGATAGCCTATGCTAAAGCCTAAAGTTACTACTGTATATCTTTTAAAAAAAATATTAAGTTTTTAATCCACCCTGTCTAGCATTAAGATATTAGCACTTTCCCTGTCTACCCTCATGCCCAATTCTAACATTTGTAAAATGGTATCTTCCATCAGAGCATTAACAGTCCTTAAAAGGTTAACGAACAGTAGCACTCTCCTCTGGAGCTTGAAAAGTTTAGACATCTAAGGCCACGTCTACACTACATGGACTATAGCACCATAGCTCTAGCACAACTACACTGGCATAATCCTGTAGTGTGGACAAAGCCTACAGCGACAAAAGGGGTTTTCTGTTGCTGTAGAAACACTGGCTCCCCAGGCAATAGCTAGGTCAGTGGAAGCATGGAGGATAGGTCCATTAACGGCTATTAGCAAAGATGGTCAAAGACACAATCCCATTCTCTGGGTGTCCCTAAACCTGTGACTGCTAGAAGCTGGGACTGGCCAACAGGTGATGAATCACTCGATCAACTGCCCCGTCCTATTCACTCCCTCTGAAGCATCTGGCACCAGCCACTGTCTGGAGACAGGATACTGATCTAGATGGACCATTGAGCTGGCCCATATGGCTGTTCTTCTGCATTCTCTCATTGACCTAGCTATGTTTGCACTGGGGGTTAGGTTGGCATAGCTAAGGTGCTCAGGGATGTGGATTTTTCACACCACAGCTATGCTGACCTAAGTTTTCAGTGTAGACCAGGCCTAAGCTGGAGACAAGTATGACAGTTTAGCCCAGTAGAGTGCAAGGACAGCAACCTGGTGATAAGCTCAATGCAGGAATCCTGATCATCCACCTTCCTCTTCCCATTTCAGAACTTTACTTCTGGCTCATAGGTGCCAGGTAAATTTGAAGCTGCTTTGGTTTACTGGGACTATTTCCATCTTCATTTCCCTCCAACCCACTCTGCTCATCTTCTTTCTCCATTCCTGGCATTTGACACTTTCTGCTTTGTTATTGTGCTATCTATAACATCCCCAGCTTTGCCACAGCAGGATGGAACAAGGGCAACTCCTGTAAGTTTGCCTCAGTTGTTCCTGCTTGGGAAAACCACTGCTATGCCTGCAATTGACAAGTGACTGCTGCAGAATGAAATGGGAGAAATCTCCCCAATGCACATAGCAGCTCCCTGCAGCTACACATTAATCTCTTAACCATGTTTCATTCTTACGTCCAGGCCTTGTCAAGCAGCTTCTCCACTGGCAAATCAAGGCAGGGCTTTGAAGGTTAGCTTAAAATGTAAGTTAAACTATATAATTGTTTAAATAAAAACTGAGTCAGATGTTTGTTCAACATATGAACTATGAGTAGCTTTACAAGCATGAACAACGAAAGTTTGAAAATATTTTACTAGGTTAACTAATAGGTTCTTTAAAAAGCTAGTTTCTTAGGGAGAAGAGCACAATCCCATCTCCTATGAAATAGGAGTTTGTCTCTCAGGTTCTGAGTACTAGATGTACTTTATTCTACTATGACTACTACAGGGAAATGTGCAAAATACATGCTGAAAAGGAAGATGTACTGCAGCCCTTGGATTTCTGTTTTGCAACCACAGGACATCATCAAGACAAAACAGACTACAATTTCAAGTTTGAAACATGTTAGCAATCGTCTGACTTAATAAACTTCCAATCATACCTGTATTTAAGTTTAGACTAGATCCTGAAGATCCAGAAGAGATGAGTCTTGTGTTGCCATTGTTTTAATGCTTTAGACCAAGCATTAAATCTAATTCTTAACACTAAAGACAGTCGTACAGAGGAAATCAAGGTGAAATAACTCTGCTTAAGTGCAGTTGTGCTCTATCGATATGTAAAAATATCTATAACTGACAAATTTTAGTAGACTAAATATGGCACTAGAGCAGTGGTTTTTAAATTTTTTCTACCGCATACCCCCATCTGAGATAGGGTCATAATATACCTATGATTAGATTGCCAAGTCTTACTAAATAAAATGCATTGTCCGCCATTACAGGATTTTTCTTCCATACTCCCTGCCGAGAGCTCGGGTACCCCAGTTTGAAAACCACTGTACAAGAGCAATTCTTGCTCCCACAACAGCTCTGCCACTGATTTACTGCCTGCCGTGGGCAAGTCACTTAGCTTTTTAATCTTAGCTGAACACCTATGAGGTGTTCTACCTCACAGGAGAACATAAGTATTTGTTCAGCACTTTAAAACACAGCAGAATATACATACTGCACTTAACACATTTGACAATTCCTACTCATTAGCAACTAGATTCTTGTCCTTTGCTCTATTAAACATGACAAGTCCATGCACTGTCATCATGACGTGCAAAGATGCCAGACAGCAGAGACCAGCAACACTTCTAGGGCATCAACTGTATCCGGCACTACCTGAAAGGGAGTGCTAGTCTGGTTCCTCCCACCTTTCAAGAAAGGGGATTCATGGTTTAAGGCTTTCAGATTAACAGTTTTAGAGGCGGGTTAGTTTTTGGCTCAGATTAGGACAGGACCCCTTTTAAATCCAGGGTTTACTGATCTCAGCGTTTCATTATCGTAATTCTTGCTCTTACACACACACCCTGACTAGTCTGGCATAAAGTAGTTGCAGAAACCCGCTCCACACTCAAGTAGGCACAAATTGTAACTATGAGCCCTTTCGTAATTTGCACTTTGAGCACCTTAGAAAGAAACAATGTATGCCTCGCCTGCCACCTACTTCATATTGTGCTCCTGCACAGCAGTGTTTTTGTGGCTGTGCCTGCAGCAGCATGCAGTCACATAGGATTGAATGCGGATTTTACTCACACCCTGCTGCAGTCGTCCTCAGAACCCCCACTCCTGATTCTTCACCGCCTTACACCTACGATACTCATTTACATCTGTGCAGAGTGGTTGTAAAATGCTATTGTGACGCATGACCAGAAAGGGTTAAGCATCCTTCAGGATGAAGGACTCAAATTCAACCCTTAAAAACATGGGAAGATAATGTTTGTGTTTTTGTGTATTTACATATACATTGGTAAAGGTCAATAATATAATCAAACAGTCCCTGTATTCTGTTAATTCAGAGATCAAGTGAGCTGTAAACACAGGAAACCACTGTATTCATCTCTCTGAAGTGTACAGCAAATCATCCACAAATGGTGGAAAAACAGGCAATTGTGTTAATCTGTGTGAATAATCACCAGGTGATGCTTAGGAAACGAGGGCCTATTGTTCACTGAGGGACTCCAACCTGTCAAAGGCGGCCTGAATTGTATAAAAGATGTTTGGGTCCCAATCCTTTTTCTCTCAGATCTGCTTAAGCTTCATCAGGGGAAGTCTGAGTTGCAAGATTGAGATCCCAGTTAAACTGGAACATCCTGAATAAGATATTGGACACTGGACTATGACCTATGGACTAAATTCTAAAAACTGTTTGCAACTACAAAGCTCCCCATCTAGGCTATGAACCTGAACCTGAAGAATTGAGCCCATGTCTGTCTGTATAGTGATCTTTTAGCCATACTCTCTTTTCTTTTAATAAATTTTAGTTTAGTTAATAAGAATTGGCTGTAAGCGTGTATTTGAGTAAGATCTGGAATATTCATTAACCTGGGAGGTGATGTGTCTGATCCTTTGGGATTGGTAGAACCTTTTCTTTTATAAAATGAAAAGGATTTTCAGTAATCTTCATCATTCTTGACTTGGGTATCTGGGTGAAGGCCTGAGGCTGGGTTACTTTAAGGGAACTGTGTTGGCTTCTGGGCAACCAGTGAAGTAATAAAGAAGCTCTTTTGTGGTGGCTTGGTAAATCTAAGTATTGGAATATCCACAGGCTTTGGGGATTGTCTGCCCCATTCTTTGCAGTTCACCCTAATTGAGTGACCTCAGCTGGCTCCCCTAGGACCCCGGTCACAACTATCAAATCAGAATGGTACAAACCTGCTCAGCACAGGTGCAAACAGATTACACATTATGCTCACTGTTTTAGGGTACGTCTACAGTACGAAATTTTGAAATTATTCTGTTTGAATTTTCAGAAGCGCTTTTATACATTCAGTCGTGTCCCCACTAAAGCACGTGAATTCAGTGGAGTGCTTCCACAGTACCGAGGCTAGCATCGAATGTCAGAGCGGTGCACTGTGAGTAGCTATCCCACAGTTCCCACCGCCCACTGGAATTCTGGGTTAAGCACCCAGTGCATGATGGGGCTAAAACATTCTTGCGAGTGTTTCTGGATGTGTGTCGTCAGTCGCTTCTCCCGCCGTGAAAGCTACGGCAGACAATCGTTTTGCACCTTTTTGGCGTGCAGATGTCCCACTGCTTTCAGCAGACGGTGCAGTGCGGTGTACTGCTTCTCTTCTTGTACTATGAATCCACCTTGCATTTCCTCTAGTCTTTTATCTACTCTCTCTCTTTTCCTCATCGACTGCTTCCGTTGCGAACTCTGCTCGGCCATCACAAACCGAGCAGCACAGCTTCTGCCACCAACTCTGCTCTCCTGCTCTTGCCGCACTACCGAGCTTCTCCATGTTGTCTGTCCTGGGCTCCCGCCTCTGTGAAAGCTACAGAAGACAACCATTTCCCACCTTTTTCCGGCTCCTGTGAACTGAACAGCACCTCTTCCGTTGCTTCTGCTTTCCTACATTTCGTGCCCTTTTTCCAGGATTACCCGTGCAGGTGCCATAGCGCGGCAAGCATGGAGCCCGCTCAGATCTCCACTGCAGTTCTGACCATTGTAAATACCTCGCGCGTTATCCAGCAGTATGCGCAGTACCTGCAAAACCAGGCGAGGAAGTGACGACAGCGCGATTACAATAGTGATGAGGACAGGGACACAGACATTCCTTGAAGCACTGCATGTGGCGATTGGGAGATTGTGGTGGCATTGGGCCAGGTTCATGCCGTGGAATGTTGATTCTGGGCCCGGGAAACAAGCACAGACTAGTGAGACCACATAGCTTTGCAGATATGGGATGATTCCCAGTGGCTGCAAAACTTTCGTATGTGTAGGGCTACTTTCATGGAACTTTGAGACTTGCTGTCCCCTGCCCTGAAGCGCAAAAAGACACCAAAAGGAGAGCAGCCCTCACAGTTGAGAAGCGAGTGGCCATAGCCCTGTGGAAGACTGCAACGCCCAACAGCTACTAGTCAGTCTGGAATCAGTTTGGAGTGGTCAAATCTACTGTGGGGGCTGCTGTGCTGCAAGTAGCCAAACGCAATCACTGAGCTGCTGCTATCAAGGGTAGTGACTCTGGGAAACGTGCAGACCACTGGGGATGGCTTTAATGCGCTGGGGTTCCCTAACTGCGGCAGGGCAATAGACAGAACGCATGTTCCTATCTTGGCCCCCGGAACATGCAGTACGTAAACTGCAAGGGGTACTTTTCCATGGTGCTGCAAGCACTGGTGGATCACAAGGGATGTTTCACCGACAAATGTGGGATGGCCAGGAAAGGTGCATGACGCTCTCATCTTCAGGAACTCTGGTCTGTTTGAACAGCTGTAGGAAAGGACTTACTTCCCAGACCAGAAAATTACTGTTGGGGATGTTGAAATGCCTATAGTTAACCTTGGGGACCCAGCCTACCCCTTAATGCCATGGTTCATGAAGCCATACACAGGCACCCTGGACAGTAGTAAGGAGCAGTTCAACTATAAGCTGAGCAAGTGCAGAATGGTGGTAGAATGTGCTTTTGAACGTTTGAAAGCACGCTGGCGCAGTTTTACTGACTTGGTTAGATCTCAGCACAACCAATATTCTAATTGCTGCCTGTTTTGTGCTCCACAATATCTGTGAGAGTAAGGGGGAGACATTTATGGCGGGGTGGGAGGTTGAGGCAACTCGCCTGGCGGCCAATTTCACACAGCCAGACAACAGGGCGATTAGAAGAGCGCAGCAGGGTGCGCTGTGCATCAGAGAAGCTCTGAAAGCCAGTTTGATGACTGGCCAGGGTATGGTGTGACAGTTGTGTTTGTTTCTCTTGAAGTTACCTGCCCCCTATATTTTATTTATTATATAAAAATAAATAAATGGAAATAAAGTCACAATTGTTAAAAAACATTCTTTATTTGTTTCACAACACATTGAGAGAAATCAGAAGGTAGACCAGGGAAGGGGGGGGGGGTGCTGGGGAAGGGAAGGACAAGTCCAGAAACCAAACCAAAATTTCGGATATGCCAGCTTTCTGCTGCTTGTGCAGTCCTCTGGGGGTTGAGTGTGTGGGTCCTCGTAGCCTCCCCCCGAACCCCATGTTCTTGGGCATCTGGGTATGGAGGCTATGGAACTTGGGGAGGAGGGAGGGCAGTTATACAGGGGCTGCAGTGGCAGTCTGTGGTCTTGCTGCCTTTCCCGCATTAGATCCACCATACAGCGGAGCATGTCAGTCTGCTCCCCCATGAGCTTGACCATAGCATCCTGCCTGCTCTCATCATGTGCGTCCCTCCTCTTTGTGTTCATTTAACGCTTCACGGGACTCCACAATTGTTTGCCTCCATGCATTCAGCTGGGCCCTATCAGTGAGGGAGGACTGCATGAGCTCGGTGAACATGTTGTCCCGAGTTCATTTTTTTTCACCTTCTAATATGGACCAGCCTCTGGGACAGAGTAGATAGGGGCCATGTTGAAACACTTGCACCTGCGGGAGGAGAAAAAGAGGGTAGTATTTTAAAAGACACATTTTAGAGAACAAAGGGGACACTTTCTCAGTGAAACATGCAATTCATAGTACACAGCACATGTTCTTTCTGTACAAGGTCGCATTTTGCCTCTTATACTGAAGTGTCTGCCACTTTGGTGTGAATAAGCCATCACACGCAGCCGGGCAACAGAATTCAGCTTGCAGGCAGCCACGGTAAGCCCTAGGGGCCCGCGGGGTTCTGCTTCTTCTGCATTCATTTCAATGCTTTCAAACTGCCAGGCCCCCTTTCCCATAGCAAGCAATGCCTGGTGGGTTTGCCATATAAAAGGAGGGCCTGCACGTTCTCTGGGATGACCACTACCACCCCCCGCTCCCCTGTGTGGCTCTGAGCTGGGATGAGCCCTTTAAACTAAACGGGAACAGCCCAGCACGGCTGGGGTTCCCCGCACCCCCCACCGCATGGCTCCGATCAGGGTCTCACTCACCAGAAGTGCCTTCAGCAGGGTCCTGGTCCGGGAGCCCGCACTGGGAGTGGGGGGAAGCTATTGAGTCCAGCATTAAGAATAGTTCCTGGCTGGGGGGAAACTGATTCCCCACTTGCCACCTGTGCACTGTCCTCTTCATCCTCCTCGCTCCGTGCAACTCCCCCCTTGCAGGTGTCCATGGACAGTGGTGGCGTCACCCCCCATAATTGCATGCAGCTCACAGTAGAAGCGGCATGTATGGGCCTGTGACCCAGAGTGCCCATTTGCCTCCCTGGCATTTTGGTACATTTGCCTGAGCTCCTCGATTTTTGTACAACACTGCTCTGTGTCCCTGGAGTAGCCTCTTTCCATCGTGGCTCTGGAAACTTTAGCGTACGTATTTGCGTTTCTTTTTTTGGAACGTAGTTCTGCCATAACACATTCATCTCCCCAACATTAAATGAGATCCAGTACTTCCCATTTGGACCATGCTGGAGCTAGTCTGCGAATCCGGGACTGTGGGGTCTCTTGTTATGGTGGACTCTGCATGGTCGCCTGTGATGGTGGACTATGCTGATGGTGACCAAACAGGAAATGAAATTCAGAAGTTCCTGGGGCTTTTACTGCCTACCTGGCTAGTGCATCAGAGTTGAGAGTGTTGTCCAGAGCAGTCACAAGGGAGCATTCTGGGATAGATCCGGAGGCCAATAACATCAAATTGTGTCCACAGTACCTGTAACCCGGAACTGCGATCTTGATTTTAGCACTACTCCACTTGCCAAGGTGGAGTACAGAAATCGGATTAAAGAGCCCTTTAAATCGAAAAACCGGTTTGGTCATGTGGACGGAATCAGTTTTATTTCAAATTAACTCTGCTAATTCCAAAATAACCGTGTACTGTAGACCAGGCCTTAGAAATGCCTAAGTGAAATTCATTTACTCTTGAAGTCAATCCTCTGATATCTGATCTATGCCCACTACTTGGCACAGGACTGTAGAGATCCCAAGGTTTACACTCTTCCAATGGCCATTTTATCAGCACCAACGTATGGAGAGTCTTGCATAACCATTCTTCCGGATATTGTGCCCATGTTCATTTACCTCTGCATTTTTTCCTGCAGGTTAGCCTTATTTTACATGAAGAGAGGAATAGACGAACCCTTGCTTCTGAGTAGGATCTCTCTCTCATGTTTCTGTACCGCTTAAAAGAGTGGGCCTGGACAACTGAGGATCCCCTTTGGTCCCTTGTTCAAATCAAGTTACCTGTGACCAAGTTTATCAATTCAGCACCGATGACACTAAGTTCTCAGTATATAATGCCACAGTCCTCCTTAAGTTACATACATGAAGAGCTCTGTGCAGCTCAAAAGCTTGTATTGGACCAACTTCTGTTGGTGAAAGACAAGGTATTACCTCACCCACCTTGTCTCTCTGTAATACAGTACATCTAAGGCAATAGACTTTGGTTAAACCCTGAGCTAGCATGCACTTAAGAATCCATATCCACAACCGCAGGACCATGCATGCCACATTCTGTCACCTTCGGTATCCTGGGTTGCTTGCGTGCATTTTATTTTTTGCAGCAAAAGATGTAGGATGAAACTTGGAGAAAGTTCACCCTGTGCCCTTAGTTTAGTGAGGTAGTTAATTTAACCTGCACAGCAGCCAACATTTTCTGGTGTTTACACTAAGTTTGTCTGTTTAAATTGGTCATAAAAAGGAACTTCATTTAGAGATAAGCAAAAAGAGTGTTACAGTACTTTAGATTGACATTTTATTGTAATAGGCAAATAAGAATTGAGTTTTATCTTGTAGACTTGTGCTGCAGATGTGTAGATGCTTTCAAACTCTCTTACAGTGGCATAAATGCTGTGAACAGATGTTGCCAGAATTTACTTGGTCTGCATTTTTAGTTTTAACTATTAGTTCTGGAGTTGATCCTTCTGGCTTAAACAAAAAGCCAAGTTAGCTAAACCTTCACTGATGTAGCCACTTGACTGAATCCTCAAATTTTTTTTTAAACTCCAAAAAGGTCTTTCCTCAAAGATTTGATGCTCTCTGCTAGTCATCAACATGACAGAGCCCTTGAAAAAAACTAGATGAAAACCTGGCTCCACTAAAGTCAATTGCAAAACTCATTGTCTTCCTCAGGGTGAAATCCTGGCTCCACCAAAGTCAATAGGAGTTTTGCCATTTGCCATTAATTTTAGTGGAGCCAGGGTTTCACCCTATGGATCAGATTCCAGCTGACACAAACAGACAAAGCAACAACAACTTCAGCAGCTTGTATTACTTTACTTCAACTTAGAATCTGGCCCTGAATTGTCAGCCGCGGCTGACATTTAAGTGTTAGCCCATTCTAGTGGTACAGTCGACTTAAAGTAGTTTCCATGCCCATGTTCAAACATGCAGCACTATTGTAGCTGTCCCAAAATTACCCATCAACTACGGACAGTTCAAGAAAGCACTTCCAGATACTCCAGAACCACTACTGTCCAAATGGTGAAGCATCTGCTAGTGAGACCGATCCCTAACCTAGTAGTCTAGAGGCTTGCTATCGCCTACTAAAAGCCAAATCAAAGAAATACCTCCATGCGAAATGGCTGGGTGGCAGGTGCTTTGGTGAAATTCAGCCACGATACATAACTGGAGAGGATGCAAACAGGAATACCATGAAGGCAAGATAAATTAATGTGGGGCTAAAGGCAAGTAGAGAATTTTTGTACTATTAAAGTTCTGCATTCAAAATAAATAGCTGAAAACATTTGAGAGAGGAGAGAACATAACAGGTTTATGTTTTTGGGGGGTTTCTTAACTGGTTTATTTTTAGCCATTTCAAGTTTTATGTAGATGTTCAAAAAATGAGGGTTTTCAAGGCTCAGTTCAAACAGCACTGCATTAAAGCATACTAGGGAACCATTAGTGTGCAGGAGTCGGTCTACGCAGGCCAATACATACACGTGTTAGCGTCCTTTAGACATCACATCCCAGTCCACATTACTGCGCCATGTAGACAAGCCCCTTAAACATTTCTGGTGTTTATTCGATAAATACCAATTTCGTTTTTTAATATCATGGCGTTCTATTGGTTAAAACTAAAATCAGAAGTCCTAAACATAACCCACGAGGCACCCACGTTAAAGCAATTATATATACTTCATGTCTCCTTAAAACGAGTTTTTCCTGTAGCCAGGCGCTGTAGCTGCCATTCTTAAGTGACCCAGAATGAAAAATTGTACAATCACTACACTGTTGATAAATACTTTGGTTTAATACTTGAAATATCTCTATGTAGTGAGAGGACATGGAAACAAACTCGTTTTTGGTAAACAACTAGCTGAGCACATTTACGGATCCAGACTAAGCGTGGCATAACACCTGGAAATTTAACCACATCCCTGCTGCGCTGTCTCTGCCTCCTCACTCTGGCAATTTTCTTCTGTGTCACGGCAGCTGCCTCTGCCATCAGCTGCTCCACAGAGGAGTTTCTCTTTAGCCATGCTGTCAATACCATGCCTTCAGCTGCATGATGTCACTGTCCTATTTCCAGCCTTGACGCAGTCTTGCACCACTTGTGACAGCAGGTTGTAGCTTTACCCAATAGAGAGTTGAGAGAGCCAGAAAACATTAATTGGACATACAAGCTGTATGTTCTCAGTGTTCAGAAGTCAAAAGTTGGGCTCTCTCGTTAATGAGACCTTGTGAGTTGCAATTCATATGAGATGTTTTAATATACAGTGAACTAAGCCTCAGAAGGATTAACAGCTGAATAGCTGAAAGTTAGCAGGGATTTTTTTTAAATGACAGTCATTTTATTCATTTTTTCTGAATCCTTCAGATTAGTCTCAGGATTGGATGCTTTGCTGTTCGCACGAAACATCCTAGTATGTACTGGCAACTGTATCAAAAATATCTATTGATCCTTACTCAGGAAAAGAGCTCAGGGAATCTTAGAAGTACCCCATTAAGCTTCCATATTTGTAGTCATCAGGGCATAGGCCCTAACACTACAGCTACTAAAAGGCAACGCTTCCACCTACACTAGGGCAACTCCACCATACCATCCAGTAACAGGCAGTGGTACTTAAGCGTTATGGGAGGTTGCAAAGACAAGTGAAACATCAAGAAAAGAACTGCACAGTCCACATTTTTAAAAGCCTGAAGGAGCCACAGAACGTTGAAACACCAACTTACTTTCTGCCTCAACTCCACCCCAACGCAGACTTCCCATTCAAGCACTTCAGTGATGACATCAGATCAGTACAAGTACATGCAATGACTCGGTATGCAGCTGTGGGGCAATAACCCTGAAGACACTCAGTGAAATCCCTACTTTTGTATAGTTATCCAGTTTCCCCCAAAAGAAACCTTTTTACCTTTAAGGCTTTTTACTAAAATCAACCAGCAGTTTAGAGACTGCCACACTAAGACCACTCTTGTTGCTTCTAAACAATAACTCAGTATAAACGTGTAAGAAGTCATTTGATACAATTAATTTTGCATACCATTGGGTACACTTACCATCCAGGAAGGGAATACAGAAATAACGAGGGAGGTGAATGCTAATTAGTGTAACAATTAGTTTTGGACTGGAAAGAAGTTAAGAGACTGAATTTCTTCAGCAAGAATAAGCCAGTGTGTTGTGGGGAAGGCACTCCTTGATAAACAGTTCCTTGCATATTCACTTTTCAGCTGGTTTGTGTCCCAAATGCAAATTTATGAAATTCATCCATCCCCATGCTCTGGGCATTCATTCACTGTTCTGAGCACGGAGAGGGGGTCATACATATGCTCTTCCCCAGGATTTATAACATAGCATTCAATATTAACAGCAGCAAAATGGAAGCGGCATGTGTGCGCAGACAGGAAGGGGGTGGAGTGGACCAGAGATTCTGTAGTAGTGTTCTTCAGGCCACCCAACTCTCCCTTAAACAAGGACCAAAAATTTTATTTAAGCAAGACTTAAAAAATCCCATTTAAGGGATCCTCTCAGAACCCTGGCTTATCCAAACAAGCCAATGTTTTTAAAAAAGTAAATTGATAGTATTCCTTTTGGATACTGAGTAGCCACCGAGGACAGTTCTTGGAGACAAAGGTGACCAGCTTCCATCTCTTTCAAGACAAAAGAGGGAAAAGGGTGTCCATTTAGACATTAAAAACTGAATGCTAAGATTCTGGCAAAGGAGAATGGCCAAAGCCTGGTGACCACAGAACAGATGACCTAAAGGTCCACACCAATCACTATGTTAAGACTGACTCTGGAAAGATGTGACAGCCACAATCAGGTTCGAAACACCCTGAAACCATAACAAGAGCAGAAGTAAAGCAGAAATGCCATTCTTAATTTCAATTGTCTAAGCATCATGTCAAGTTATGCATTACACACAGGAGTTTGTCCCCTCTAATATTAACAAGTCTTACAATGGGTTCCTTCCCTTTTTGGAAAGATGGCCACCAGCTTAAAGCAATGTACCTCAGTTACAGAGACCCTGGCTGCCAGAGATGCAAGAAACCTTGGCTCACCAGAATCAAGCAAGAGATTAATCACTTAGTCAACAACCTCACATGGGTTTAAACGGGTTTTGTTTGGAATCTCTAACAAAATATTTTATGTTAGGTTTCCAATCCATTGTCCAGTATGAAAGCTTTCACAACCTTCTCACCTTCTTGGGGGGGAGAAGACAGAGTATCTAAGTGGCAAAGGAAATACCATTTCATATGGACTGGAATGAAATACTTGGAACAACATTAAGTTCCAAAGAACAGGCGACCTCAAGTTCATGTGAGCCAGCAAAGTATGGTATAATTGCTGGACCCTTGTTACTTTCTGAAAGCATCATGGGTACACTAACTACTCAAAATATCAAACCAAGAAACTCAAGCACACTCATGCTAACACCACAATACTTTTTTTTTTTTAAAATAGTGTTCGCTTAATAACCATGGAAATCTAGTATGTCAGCTGCTCTTCCATGACAAGTCACCAGGACCAGATGGCATTCATCCAAAAGTTCTGAAAACTCAAATGTGAAATTGCAGAACTATGGTTTGTAACCTGTCCTTTAAATCAGCTACTGTACCCAATGACTGGAAGATAACTAATGTAATGCCAATATTTAAGAAGGGCTCTAGAGATGATCCTGGCAATTACAGACCGGTATATCTAACGTCAGTACTGGGCAAATTAGTTGAGATAATAGTAAAGAATAAAATTGTCAGACACACAGAAGAACAAATTGTTGCACAAAAGTCAACATGGTTTCTGAAAAGGGAGATCGTGTCTTACTAATCTATTAGAGTTCTTTGAGGGGGGTCAAACATGTGGACAAGGTGGATCCAGTGGACATACTGTACTTAGATTTCCAGAAAACCTTTGACAAGGTCCCTCACCAAAGGCTCTTATGTAAATTAAGTTGTCATGGGATAAGAGGGAAGATCCTTTCATGGATTGAGAACTGGTTAAAAGACAGGGAACAAAGGGCAGGAATAAATGGTAAATTTTCAGAATGGAGAGTGGTGTTCCCCAAGGGTCAGTCCTAGGACCAATCCTATTCAACTTATTCATAAATGATCTGGAGAAAGGGGGTAAACAGTGAGGTGGCAAAGTTTGCAGATGACACTAAACTGCTCAAGATAGTTAAGACCAAAGCAGACTGTGAAGAACTTCAATAAGATCTCACAAAACGGCAAATGAAATTTAATGTGGATAAATGTAAAGTAATGCACATTGGAAAAAATAATCCCCACTACACATACAACATGATGGGGGCTAATTTAGCTACAACTAATCAGGAGAAAGATCTTGGAGTCATCGTGGATAGTTCTCTGAAGACATCCACGCAGTGTGCAGCGACAGTCAAAAAAGCAAACGGGATGTTAGGAATCATTAAAAAAGGGATAGAGAATAAGACCGAGAATATCTTATTGCCTTTATATAAATCCATGGTACGCCCACATCTTGAATACTGCGTACAGATGTGGTCCCCTCATCTCAAAAAAGATATACTGGCATTAGAAAATTAGAAGAGGTTCAGAAAAGGGCAACTAAAATGACTAGGGGTTTGGAATGGGTCCCATATGAGGAGAGATTAAAAAGGCTAGGACTTTTCAGCTTGGAAAAGAGGAGACTAAGGGGGGATAGGATAGAGGTCTATAAAATCATGAGTGATGTGGAGAAAGTGAATAAGGAAAAGTTATTTACTTGTTCCCATAATATAAGAACTAGGGGCCACCAAATGAAATTAATGGGCAGCAGGTTTAAAACAAATAAAAGGAAGTTATTCTTCACTCAGCGCACAGTCAACCTGTGGAACTCCTTGCCTGAGGAGGTTGTGAAGGCTAGGACTATAACAGGGTTTAAAAGAGAACTGGATACATTCATGGAGGTTAAGTCCATTAATGGCTATTAGGCAGGATGGGTAAGGAATGGTGTCCCTAGCCTGTCTGTCTGTCAGAGGGTGGAGATGGATGGCAGGAGAGAGATCACTTGATCATTACCTGTTAGGTTCACTCCCTCTGGGGCACCTGCCATTGGCCGCTGTCGGTAGACAGGACACTGGGCTGGATGGACCTTTAGTCTGACCCAAGTATGGCCGTTCTTATGACCATTCATTCAGAGGTGAACTATATTTAAGGCTGGTTATTATGGCACATGGGAAAAAGTCTGACTAGTATTACCATACTAATCAGTTTTTAGTGACAGAGGAAGAATCATGGTACATTTTAATTAGTATGAAGCTGCTTGTAAAAAGAACTGAACATGCTTAAAGTAGCATAAATTAAGAACCCTTATACTCCACTACACCGGCTACAGCAAGCCTAATTTGTCAATATTCACAGAGGCTTGCTCAGCTGGCCTTCTTCTGAAGGGATCAGCATATAGAAAAGGGTAGCTTTCTTTGTTATGAACTCATGACCACGACCAATAGCCTTACTTAGGATGACATGACAGCCCATGGAGCCTCGTTCCACCTGCTGAAGCCCAACAGTTGTACACGTGCCTTTAACTGTTAATCCCTGACACTTACTAAAGCTAAAGACTAGAAATCAAGAGCACCCCCACATGACAGGAACTAACAGTGACTAACAGATACTTCCTCTTATTCTTTTGTAGGTTCTCAGTGTGAAAATCTGAGTACTTTACACTTGAGAATATTACCTGTTCTACCCAAACCCCAAGTAAACTCAACAAGGAATGCTGCCTGATTTATGTAAACAGAGAATCATTAAGATACCAAGTTTAAAAACTATTTGACAGTTTTAGTCGCTTCCCCATAGTCTTTATGGAAGTATATTCCTTGAAGACAGAACAAAAGATCCATGGCAGTGATGAGGTGTCTCACTATTTATATCAGACCTTGATTTAAGAACCACAAAAGAAGATCAGAATACTAGCTTTTGGCTACCAATATCCACTGGGTTTATGATCAAACTGCAGAAAGTTCTAGTTAGTTTGAAATTTTGCACTGCATTTTCTCAGATACTGGTTTACATTCATTGCCGCCAACTCCCTCCTGCGCCTGTTCACTCTCTAAAGTCATTTTATTGCCTTGAGAGAATTCGTTTGTGCTTTATGAAGCACATCAAGTCCTTGGATAAATATCAGGTCTTGAAAACCTTTTGTCCATAGCAAGTAACAGACCTCCGGCCCATGAGTTGGAGAGCAGCAGCAGCTTGAAACAAGCATGATCTTGGTCAGTTTCACTGCTTCCCAACAAAACAGCTCTAAAGTTGAGCCACCTAATTCATTTCACTCTACTGCTCCTTGTCACTTCAAGAAAAAGATCACAGTAAGAGGAGTCTCTCCTCTTCTCTATCCAGTGCACCAAATAACAGAAGAATGGATTTTTTTTTTTTACTGATGCTGAGGAAATACACTGTGAGAATTACAAATGACTAAACAAAAGACTCCCTCAATATTGCTATTTTTTGTTCAAAAATGCTGTTAGACTGCATTAACAGCAGTGGTGAAACTGACCAGGATTGAACCATTTTCACTCTTCCACATCTAGGAAAGCTTTGCGTGGCAGTAGAGAGAAGGGATCTGAAGACATCCAAAAATGCATGGGTAGGGAGGAAGAGACATGAAAGTCCAGGTAAAGGAGTATTCTGAAGAGAAGCAAAGCAGAAAGACAAAGAAAGCTGTAAGATTCCCCCTAGCGTGACCTAGTATGAAAAATGCAAATGTTTGTTATTGTCATTGTATGCAACATCTAGTGGGGAGACGTGATTAAATGTTAAATTCTGGGACCCAATGTGCCAGACAAGAATGAACATTTGAGTGGGTTTCCCAGGACATACTTGGGAGGAGTTAAATGCAAATTCCCACCTTCAGACCCAACCTTTTGAAGCTATGCTTGAGGAGACATGCATTGTGTACAGATTACTTGTTCCCAGGGATCCAAGATTGAAGGCCCAAACTGTATAAAGGAAGGACTCTGATTCATGATGGGTTTCTGTTCTGAGCAAAAGGTGTTATGAACTTGTAACAAGAGGAAAATCCTCTATGTGGGGTTGAAGGATTGACTCCTACCAGAGTCCTTGTGGGACAATCTCTGGTAAGATTAGCATGCATGTAGGTTCTTTATTGTTTTACTATATTTTCTCTGTAATGCTTTCACCTTAAGAATAAACATGCTTGCTTAGAAAGAGCTGTGTGGTACCTTATAGCTATGGGCAATTATGCTGTTTATAGCCTCTGAGGTGAAAGCAAAGCCGGTCTGCTTACATGGTCTGACTTGCTGGGGTACTCGCAGTGCAGGAAGGCAACTGTGCAGCATGGAAAACCCTCAGCCAGCTGCAAGAGACGTGTCTTCGCCAAAGAGACAACAACTGGGAAGACAGAAGCCTAAGAGAAGGATTCCTAGTCCCAGCAGCTGAGCCCAAGATAAACTGGATGCTTTCCCTTATCCTGCCTGACACCACCTAGGCCCTACCACAAGCAGGGTCTACAAACAACATGCTAGCAACATGAAGAGCAGCTTTCCTGCACTTAGAGTGGTGTACATTAGGTCTCTCAGCAGGGTACTGGACGTTAACTTCTCTTGTAGGCATCATCCACAGTGCCTGTTTTGTGGCTAGTGAAACCAGGTTGGCCAAAAGCCAAGGGGCAAAATGGAGTCCTCAGTTTAAGCCAGATAAGACAAACCAACAGCAGCAAAGGTGTCAAATAATGCATGTTTCAAGATAGCATGAAGACTCAATAGGATGTGCTTTAGTGGTCCACTGGCAGGGAGTTTTCAGTTTAACAGTCTGTGTTGAAGTAGGGTGTTAAGGTTGCATAAGGAATTCTGTGATCAATTTAGATAGCTGTTTCTATAGCTGTTTGTAGGACTGAGTGTTTGATCGTACATTTTTCCTTGATTTGCATTTAGCAACCTCTGTTGTAACTTCGCTGTTCTGGAATATGCACCAATGTGCCACCAGTATGCCAGTCAAGACTACGGCAAGGACAAAAAGAGTCTGATGGGTAGGGAGGGGAGAGCAGCATCCAGCTGACCTGTGACAGGCTCTAAGGAGAATGAGCCAACTCAGATCCACCTATGGATAGTTAATTGCCTAACCAGCTGGGCAGCGAATCATAGAACATCAGGGTTGGAAGGGACCTCAGGAGGTCATCTAGTCCAACGCCCTGCTCAAAGCAGGACCGATCCCCAATTTTTGCCCCGATCCCTAAATGGCCCCCTCAAGGATTGAACTCACAACCCTGGGTTTAGTAGGCCAATGCTCAAACCAATGAGTTATCCCCTTATGAGAACTCAGTTTAGCCCCAGAGCAGAGAGGTTCCTCCTCAGGGGAGCTAGTCAGGAAACTACTCGCCGCGGTGTCTCCCTGTAGAACAGAGCAACAGGTCCAGAGAGAAGGTGCTCCCAAGACAAGGGACCAAAGCAGTCCAGGAGAATGAAGTGGGTGTGGAACCCCGAGGAGCTACTAGGGAGTTGCTCAGCAAAACACACTGGTAGGGGAAGACTGGCATGTGGCTGAATGCCTAGCTGAAACCCAAGCTCCAGGCAGGGAATCCAGCCTAAGAGTGATCAAGGTTGGTGCACTGTCATTGGAGTAACTGAGTAAAGCTTTTGGTTGTTGTGTTGTCATTTTCCATTAAGTAAGATGACCTTCTAAAGAGAGCCCTTTAATACTGGAAAGCCTGCTTGGACTTGTTTATACCCAGATGAAAGAAAACAGAGGCAGGGTTCACCTGCGGCCTGCACCTGACTGCGGGGGGTACATTGGGATGATCTCCACATCTTCACATGGTCCATACACCAAGAAGTGATTTTATATGCATGTCATGGTGAAGCTTGTTGCAGTGATCTGCAAGAGTCTCCAGTTCTTGTAAACCAGCCATCCTTAACTGGCAGGGTGATTTGATGCAGCAAGTCCCATGAGTAATGCTACAGTCACCTTGACAGAGCCTCCTCACTCTTGCACCCAGTCACTACCAACAGCACCTGACTACCTGCGGAGTCTCCTTTATCTAAGGCAACATTGTCTACATCTAGCCCTGCCTTGCTATGCTGCAATGTTATTCAGGTTCAAAATCTATGAACTCTATCATAACCACTTATTGTTTTATAATATTACTGTTAGCTGAGCTACTTGTACTGAAGTGCTGCTGAGTATGGCAGCCAGGTATAGTCTTCAAAGGCAAACCCAGTGTGTTTCTTCCGTCTTGCAAATAAATCTGTAGGTTTTCCCAAGATGTACATGTTAAATAACTAAAGTCAGGGGAGTTCTGCTGGGAGGTAAGCAAGTGTAGAAGACTCCAGGCTTTGGCTGCTGAAGATGGCCAGTTTAAGATCTTGTATTTTTATGTAGAGAGATTTCCTGCCCCCATTTTATTTATGCAGTGGTGTGTGGTTACCTATTCTGTGAAATGAGCTGTTAGTACACCTGGAAAAGGATTTGAACATGGGCAAAAATCAAAGTGTCGACTAGCCACACAGTACGCAGCTTTGAACAAAGTACTTAAGGCAGACATGCAATAGAGTAGCTATGTTTGCTGAGGCAAACATCTTGGTAGACCCTAGGACTCCAAAACTAAAAGTCTGTCTCTACCTGAGCTATGAGCCAGGCTTTCAAGCAGACTTGTAACACAACCACATTATCTGTGGACTGGGCACAGACAAGATCACTACTAACCCATGGGTTGTATTTACCTATTTTAATGTTATAAAAATATAGACTAACCCTCAAGAACCCCATGCACCGCTACAGACTAGGGACCGAATGGCTCAGCAGCAGTTCTGCAGAAAAGGACCTAGGGGTTACAGTGGACGAGAAGCTGGATATGAGTCAACAGCGTGCCCTTGTTGCCAAGAAGGCCAATGGCATTGTGGGATGTATACACAGGGGCATTGCCAGCAGATCGAGGGACGTGATCGTTCCCCTCTGTTCAACATTGGTGAGGCCCCATCTGGAGCACTGTGTCCAGTTTTAGGCCCCACACTACAAGAAGGATGTGGAAAAATTGGAAAACTTCCAGCGGAGGGCAACAAAAATGATTAGGGGACTGGAACACATGACTTATGAGGAGAGGCTGAGGGAACCAGGATTGTTTAGTCTGTGGAAGAGAAGAATGAGGGGGGATTTGATAGCTGCTTTCAGCTACCTGAAAGGGGGTTCCAAGGAGGATGGATCTAGACTGTTCTCAGTGGTAGCTGATGACAGAACAAGGAGTAATGGACTCAAGTTGCAGTGGGGAAGGTTTAGGTTGGATATTAGGAAAAACTTTTTCACTAGGAGGGTGGTGAAACACTGGAATGCGTTACCTAGGGAGGTGGTGGAATCTCCTTCCTTAGAAGTTTTTAAGGTCAGGCTTGACAAATCCCTGGCTGGGATGATTTAGTTGGGGATTGGTCCTGCTTTGAGCAGGGGGTTGGACTAGATGACCTCCTGAGTTCCCTTCCAACCCTGACATTCTATGATTCAATGACAGTAGGATGGTCTGTGGCTCTACTGGGCTACTTTGCTTCTTTTTGTACGTCTTTGCTACATTAAAGCAAACAAATACTTCATTAATTAGGTTGTAGAGTTTGAGTGTTGCCCCACCTGTTTTTTCCATATTACAACTTATTCCAACTGTCTGAGCAATACCAACTACCACCTACATGAGTGTTATTGCCTACAACTTGAGGGAATTACATAACAAATTAGCAGATCCCATCTAGATACAGGACTTTTTTTTCATGTCAGTCTACCATCAGTATTACGAATGTAAGTGCACAAAAAACAGGAAGTGAAAGAGGCTATAATTACGGCATAGCTTTCCACACGCAGATTCCACCAACATGTCTCTCAATTTCTGCAGCTGCATAAAATAGGTCGCCAAACATTCAGAAAGTGATTTTTCTTCATTTTTAGCTAGTTCAGTAAAATTATGCCCCACGCAGTTCAGGCTGCTGCCCAATTTGCCATAGCATCCAATACTGGAGTTCCATAAAGACTTAGGTAGCTCTGCCATAGCATTTAGGGTCAGTGTACCATGACCCCTTTTGTGGCTGCACTGAAATCATGCAAGGCAACAGCAGGAAAAGATGGGACCAGAAATTCAAAGGGGTTCAGAGAAAAAAAGACAGCTGCATAGAAGTGAAGCCTTCAGATAAACTTACAATTCGCAGGGAGTGGGTTGCTGGCATATCAGGCTCAGAAGCTCAGTGCCTTGTCAGAAGCCTAACTATTTGGAAGCTCCTTCTTAGGGCTCATAGCAACCTCACTCAGTTATGATGCATGCCTGCTGAAAGACTCCTTCTTGTGGCAGACAGGAACCAAGATGGCCAACACCTGTATCATCTCAGCAAAAAGAGCCACAAGAGGATTTTTGCATCTGCAGAATTCAGAGAACTTCAACTATGGTCTATAGTAACATTAGTTCACTCACCGGTGAGCTATCCACAATGAATGCTGTGGATACCGTGTGTATAAAAAAAGATCAATGGTATTCACAAAATCCTAACAAACTAGTACACGTTAACAGACGCTAAGGTTACAGGGAAGAGTTGCAATACACAGAACTTTAACTATGCCCCTTGTGCCTATGCAAACAGCTTTGGCTCTTTCACATTTAAGACTTTAGCTACACAACCATAATGGTCTAGATTTCTCTAGAAGTCATATTAAGACTACTTGCTGTCTGCTATACTGTAACCTTGATTCTGCCCCTGGTGCCTATGCATTATAATCTTACTGCTTCAGTATACGTCAGTAGATGCTACTCAGATACCACGAACAGTTCCTATTTCACCTCGTGTTTTATCCTCTAAAGCCACTTCCCCTCTGAATTCCCTACTTCTCATTGTGCTCCCCTCCAAGGTGTGGCTAAAATCACCTCCTGCATTCTTTCACTTCCCTTGAGTTTGGTGAAGCCAAAAAGATTTAAAAATTAGTCACCCTCACAGTCCAGGTTCTGCACAGCTCCATTCCAGAGCACATACTGGCTCTAGGTTTCTCCTTCCCCATGCCTACCAATTTACTCCTGCCTAGTCATTCCACACTTAGTATGTTTTTTCCATGTTGACCCTTAAGACTGGAACAGCCTCTATGATATTAGTCAACCACTCTTCCATATCCCTTTCTAGTATTTTTGTTCTTCCGTGAGGCCTTCCGATAAGCCAAACACTTGTTGCACAATTAAAATTTGAGCTCTTCAGGACCAATGAGAAACTTGGAAATTATTCACTCAAGCTGAGTACAGCAGGTACATAGGTACAAGCCTCTCCCCAAGAACAATTTGTACTTCATGTTTACTGATGTCCTACCCACACACTGATCTACTAGTGTTATGTTCTTGATCCAGTAGCAATTGTAAGCTCCAAGCAGCAGTAATCTCTAGTATTTATTTGTATAATGCTGCATGTACAGTTATAGTACTATAGATTACCACTAGACTATCACACTATAGCCTAATACTATTATGTAATACAGACATTTAGATACCTGCAATCAAGTAACCAGGGAGTCATCAGCGAACAAGAGACATTTGCTGAAAACTTTTAAAGCCATCCCTAAATCCATTCTTTCTATCAACTTGTGTGTGTAGTTTTAGACACAGCTTAATGATTTCTTGTAACAATAATATTCTGGACACCTGCTTTAAGAGAAACATTCATATAGGGTTTATTAGTTTCCCCAAACTTTCCATCCCCTGAAAAGTCTATTGCTGGATTTGTTAATTTAGTAAGTGAAGACAGGTAAATTTCTCTTAATGTAACAAATATGAAGGTGATTCAGTATTAAAATGGCATAACTGAATTTCCTGGGAGATTAAAAATGTTATCGGAGACAAGAAGTGACTGAAGCTAGACAGAACCAGGGAGATAGTTTGGACTGCTCTTATTACATGCTGCATAAATGCAGTCCCTATAAAAATTTTGCTCACAGAACACTGAAGAATACAAAGACCACAGTCCTGAAGCCTTAAAATGCTTCCAAACACTGTCCTTCAAAAGTGAGTTTCTTACAGATAGTCAGTGTTCACTGAAAGACACTCCCGTCTGGCAGGACAGGTGGAATGATCAGGCTGAAAACTGTAGTATAGATGTACGCACCCAAAAGCAGACAATTCCCCAACCATCACATGACTTGGATGGCTGGAAAGACTCCACCTCAGAAAAGCCTGCAAAGGCATCACCACTCCATTACACCTAATGGGTACTGATCGATCCATCATGGCATAAGCAGCTGTACAACAGTAAGCCTTAAGGTAAGTTAGGTTAGCCTCCTAGAGGCCCAATTCAGACAAAAAAAGCTCATTCCACTTAAGGCACTGACAGGGTTCCTAAGTGCCCATACTGACGATCTGTTCCGAGTCTTAGTAGCCTATTCAGGGAGAACAACCAACCTTCTCTAGCTGGCTTTTTAGAAATCAAGCTATAAGTTGACATTATGACTGACTGAATAGTTAGAAGAATACAGAGACTACTCCAGAGAGAGACCGATCAAGAGCCTTATAAGAATATAGTTTTATCCTGATCCTCCATGGCAAATGCAACACAGTATACTCCATTTTACTGGGACATCTCAATAAGCCTAATGAGCTCAAAGACTAAATACTATTACTAACCTGCTTAAACAGAATCACTAATAAGTTCTGTTTGCATATGCCCTAAGTGCACCAATGGGTTAAATGGTTTTAGCAAGTTAAAAATCCTGCTTTTAATAAAGATGGTTCCTACTAGAAAGTCAAGTGTTGAAACACTGAATAATAAGATGACTGCATTTTCATTCAGTACATTTTTTCTATTTTAAGTCTTTTCAGAAGGCTTCAAGAGTACAGAAGAATTCTACTGTATCAAACTGATTCTGAATCCCTTAATAGAATGACTGCATTTAAGAACTCCCAAAAGGATGTGTTGGGCTCATTTAATTAGGTAACTGGAAGCTGCATCACATACAATCAGTCATTAAGTTACTGATGACAATTCAAAAATTGAATTATCATTTTAAAAAGGCAATTATACTTCAAGTATCTGTTGTTCACTCTTAGCTATTGCTCTCTCCTTAAAGAGTTTCCGCTAACAGAAGAGCCACTGCAAATATTTAACGTCTTATCATAAAACTGCTTTGTACAACAGGAAGCAAATATGAAATTTTGATGTAATAAAGCTCGTTAATTGCCTGTCAGGAAGTGATAGGCACCAACTGTGGAAGGACAACTGAAAAAGACCTAATAGTAGTTTTCTGCAGGGAATATCAAGCCAGTTGGATCACTGTACTATTACATTTCAGCATTACCTTGAATATATGCAATTTGCATCCTCTTTGCTACCACCTGGGTGCATTGCAGCTTCTTTCATTGAGAGACATCAATATGTGTTGCTACGGAAATGAGCGTGAGGTCACAAGCCTCCTGCACAACTGGAGTTGGGGGATGGGATGGGACAAATACCAGGCATAACTAAATGTGACACATCCACTGATGGAATTGTGCTCAAATTTAAGCAGTACTTTACAAGTATTGTAAGAACAAAGCTCCTCTTTTTGTTTGCTGAAGTAAGAGGCTTTAGCACAAACAGTCCTAGTGTGAATCAGTTTCTAATGGCTGAACTGCATCAACTGGAGATGCAGCATTATCCCAGATTGCTGTTTCAGTGATGGTCAATAGAAGATTCACCCTCTCCTTGATTAAATGAGAATTTTTCTTTTAAATCTAGAACTGGTATAAGTGTGCTAGTCAAGTTTTTGCAAGAATGGAAATATTGCAATAAGGCTACTCCTTGTTATGTCCTCAGCCATATTACACTCTGCTTTGCAATAGTAATAGATACATTACCCATATAAAATAAGGTTTAATACTTGCACTCATAGCAAGCAGCTGCCCTGAACTGATAACTGAAGCGATCAGTATAGAGACAGAACTGTATAAAATTCATATTGCAGTAGAGAGGAACATCAGATATTAGAATCCCTGAGTACTGTCACGCTATTATCTTATTCTGATTTTTCCATATTTTCATTTGATATATCTCCTCCTTTCCCATTCTCAGTCAGGTTTTGACAACTCTGTCTATTTGAAAAATTGAAGACTATTGACAAAATGGTGCAATATAGGCAGAGAGCTGCATCCTAGACAGACTGCGACATTCCAAGATCAGCATTCACTTTTCTTCAGCAAGGGAGGACACCCCAGCTTCTCTTAAAGGCTCAGACCTGACTAACAAGGCAAATATAAAGAACAGTTTTCCCCTTTAAAGCAACCCCTCCCTCCCTCCACCCAGTCTAGCCTCTCTGCAATATGACAAATGCAGAATCTTCTGGAATGACTTGATACTACCTCCCACGATTGCTTTGTTTGCAAGATCAGATCAGAGTGATTTCTTACTTATTGATTTCCAAATGATGTCTGCATTTATTAATAAGGGACATTAAGTATCACAAATCAGATCAGTCTGATAAATGCAGTCTTTATTTTAAGAGTGTAAAACGAAAATAAGGCTAAATCCATAAATCTTGAAACAAATGTAATAAAAATAAACTCAGATCATTGAAGAGACAGGCATACGCTCTTCCCAAATACAGGACAATACAGGACAGAAGACATGAAAAAGGGATGCATTAGAGAAACTGAGAGATGTTTAACAGCTACAGGGAAAGCCATGCATAAAAGTCCCTCAGTGTGATTATTTATAAATTACACACACAATCGTGAATTCCCCTGAGCAGCACCGCGACCTCTAAGAAAGCAATTTAAATGAAACAGTGAGATCGGGTGCTAGAGACAACATACGCGTCAATCTCTAAGATGAGGTTTTTATAGGTAGGATCCAAAGATCTCAGGTTCCAGAAGAAGGCTCCCTGAGACCTGCCAGGAGAAGCAGGGTAAGGGAGGTGGCAGAGGATGGAGGTGGATGTGTGTAGTGGGGGGGGGGCCGCAGACGAGCTGAGTTAATGGGAAAAGCCGGCAGGGAGCGGCACCGCCCAGACACAAGGCAGGGCGAGAAAGGGGGAAAAGCGACCCGCGCCGGCACAGCTCCCGGGCTCCTCGGACCCCGCTGGGGAAGCCAGCCCTCCGACCCGCCCTCCGCACCCCCCCGGGACGGAATCGCTTCGCCATCAGCCCCCCACCGAGGAGCAAGGCGTGGAGGTTTCCCTCTCCGAGGCATGCCCCCGCTGCCCCACGACACCCCCAGCCCCGCAGACCGAACCCCGAAAACAGGGAGGGAGGGAGGGAGGGCAAGCGACCCCCCCCCCCGCCCCGGGAAGGGGTACAAGGACCCTCGCGGGGCAGCCCCGCCCAGAAAGGGGGGTGGGGGGTAGAAGGGAAGAGCAAAGGGGGGCACAACCCTGGCAGGCCACTTGTGGGGGGGAGAACCCCGTTAGCGGGGGACCCCCCCCCCAAAGCACGACCCACGCTCAGCCCTCGGGGCAGCCCCCGGCCCCCTCGGCGCCAGGCTCGGGGGCGCCCCGCCCGAGGGGGGGGGCGCAGCCCCGGGGGAAAGCGGGGGCGGCCCCGCACCCGGGGGTGCGCGCCCCGCGGGGGGAGGGGAGGCAGGACTCACGTTCTTCATGGCGGCCGCCATGTCATCGTAGCGCTCGGCTTGCTCGGCCAGCCGGGCTTTCTGCACCAGCTGCTCGCGGTCCACCATCTTCCCGGCCGGGCGGGCGGGGCTGGGCTCGCGGGCGGGCGGAGCGGCGCGGCGGGAGAGGCGGCGGCGGCGGGGCAGCTCCGGCTGAGGCGGCTCCGGCTCCGGCGGCTGCACACCCGGCTGCTGTGCGCGCGCCGCCCGCGACCAGGACAACCCCGCTGCGGCCACGCCCCCTGCACGCGCGCCTCGCTCCGGCCCCGCCCCGGTCTCTCCCGCGCTGGGCATTGTGGGGGTTGTAGTTCTCTCCCCGCCCCCCCTTCGCGGGCCTCAGCCTGAGCCTGCAGCGCAAGACTCCATTTCCCAGCGCACCCCGCTCAGGGGCGCATTGGAGGAGTGGGAGGGCCCCCCCCTCCAAACGCTCACAGCCCCTCTCTCTCTCTCTCTCTCTCTCTCTCTCTCTCTCTCCTGGCAGTGGCACCCCCGGGCTGTGGGGCTCGGCATCGGGGCCCGCGCGCTGACTCACCGGCTGCAGCCGCTCCCCCCACAGCCCGGGGCTCAGGGACCCCAGCAGCCCCCACGCGGGGTAACCCGCCACCGCCTCCAGGGACGTGGGCCCGGCTTAGGGTTGCCAACTTTCCGACCGGACACAACCGGACACCCTTGCCCCGCCCCTTCTCCGAGGCCCCGCCCCCCTCGCTCTCCCCCACCCTCACGCGCTGGCCGGCCATGGGAGTTGGGCGCCTGGCTGATCTGGGAGCTCTCCCCGTCCTAACGTGTGGGTGCTTCCTGCCGGGAGACTGTCCCGTAATCACGCTTACATCTGGCGTGGCGGGGTTGTCAAAGAAGCCCATGGGAGCCCGCCGCTAAACCCCACTGAAAATCAATGGTTGTTGAGCACCTAAGTCCCTTCGGCACCTTTGAAAATCCCCAGTTGTCTGTAGGCCTCAAAAAGCACCATTGCCCCCCGCTGTAGAGGAAGGGAAGATGAGGCGCAAAGAGCTGCGTGCGCGGCAGGTTTTGGGTGCCCATCTTGAAACGTGTAGGGCCTCGTTTTCAGAGGGGTGCAGCGCGCGCAGCTCCTGTTAACTTCATCGCTCAGCACCTCTGCAAATCAGGCCGGGGGCGTTTCCAATTCGGCAGCCAAAACCAGGGGCCTCTCAAATGAGTGGACACTTCAAAAGTTCAGGCCTACGTGACTTGTCCGCTGCCACTCAGTTGACAAAGCCAAGTTTGAAACCCGTCTCCTCGCTTCCATACCACACCATATTGGGATATTATAACTATGGCTAAGGACCATCCAACGTTGCCATTACGGGGAAGAAATGCTGACTAGTTGTTCTGCCAGGAGGGTTGGAGTCTATACCTGGCTCTACCATTGTCTTCCTGGGTGACCTTGAGCAAGTCACTTAACGTTTCTGTGACTCCCAGAGTTGCCATCTCTCATGATTTTGTCATGAGTCTCGCCATAGGTGGTGTTCTTCTTTATGCCCCAAATCCTACAGAAAAGTGGAAATTTCAGCCAGCGTTCAAAAAAAAGAATTTCTATCTCTCATGGTTGCAGAGAAAAGCTTGAAAAAATGATCAGAGTATCTCCTAAAGGTGCCAAAACAGAATGCAAACAAAAGGAACCCCAATCTCACAATTTTTAAGGTGATCTCATGATTCTGGGGGCCGGTCTTGTGATTTTTGAACCTCTGGGCCTGGCAATACTTGATTTGCTATAGTAAAGGAGGACTGGGAGGCTCAATTAATGCCCGTAAAGTGCTTTGAGATCCTTGGATGAAAAGTACACTGTTACAGACATGCAAAGTATCATTGTAATTTGGCAATTTGTCCTACAGTGCAAAAAAGCAACATCATGATGTTTGTATTACTATATGATGACATTTCTGACATGATGTTGCTGAGTCAGCTTGTTGCTGGCAATCCTAACTGGGCTTCCCTCAGACTGATCAGCAAGCTACAATGGCTGTAGAATATAGCACCTTGCATCCTCCTCAGGGACTGAGGGAGTCGGTTGCATCTGCCTCCCATGAATTACATGATTACTGCTATTCCAAAAGCCACAAGTCAAAGTCTTCATACTTGCATATAAAGCCCTTCATAGACTAGGCCCTCTCAGTATTTGAGTGATCATGTCTTACTCTATATCCCTGCCAGGAAGGGCTGGTCAGTTGGCCAGGTCTGCTCATAGACCCTAATCCAGATCCAGGGTTTCACCCCATTTATAGTTCTATATAAACATATACTGCTAGGTATTCATAAATGGACAAGAGGGGGAAATTCCTGCCCCGTGTTGCATATTAATGATTATTATTAGTATTATTTATTTGTATTACAGTAAGACCTAGGAGCCCTAGTCATAGACTGGGACCCCATTGTGCTAGATGCTGTACAAACAGAGATGCGCTATAACAAGCCCCTTCATTTTCAGTTTAAACCCATTTTTACCAAAAAATATCCTGGGCTTTACAAATAGTATTATTCGCTTTTTTCCGATTTTCACCCTACTTTTATATCATTCAAGTATCTAAAAAACAACTTGTTTTATTAGGAAAATACAATACATTGCGTGAGATATATGTAGTACGATGATACATTAGCCGGTGTGTGTATGCAAAGCAGCCTGTTGAGGGAAGGCTAGGTATTAGTCTAAAAGATACACACAATAAACAAACGGGTGCGCACACAAGCTCTGAAGTGCGTGCGCATCTGAACGTAGTGATGACTCGCTTGCACATCACGTACGCATTTCAAGCTGCGAGCGGATAATGGTTTAAAGATCTGACAGACTAAAATGGGAAGAAAATGAAAATCTGTACCAGAATACATTCGAACGTATTCGAAAGTTTTGAAAAGGCAAAAACAGGAGAAAAGGATGGAGCTGAGTGGATGCGTCGCAGATGATGTGGCCCAATTATTAAATGTCAATATTTATAGGTTAATAGTTCTGAGTCTACAACAGAAAACTGTTTATTCAAGTGAAAAGTTTTATCTGGAGATTAGCGATACATTGTTTTCTTAAATTCTGAGGTAGCATTGTGTTTTGAGTTCTCTGTTAATTCTGCAGCAAACCACATTGAATTCCATTCACCAAAACATTAATCTACTGAATCAGTTTTCCTCTGTCCTTCTGTCCACCAAAATAAACCCCAATATTTACCGAGACAAATTATTAAGAGTTTTTTGCCCCGATTTTCACCTGATTTTGTTGGTGTGGTAATAAACGCCGATACATTCTCAGGAAAGATAAATTAAAAACCACAACGAAAGGGCCCTCGATGTGACGGAAGATGGGGCAGGGCTCCTCTTCCCTTGCTACACACCTGTGCAGGGTGTTTTCTTACTGATCTCTTGAGCACTTAGACCAGCATGTTCACAAATGGCTACTGAGTTTGGGTGTCAATGGAAATGTTGGCCTTAAGCACTGAGGGATGGATTCAAAGCCCACTGAAGTCCATGGAGAGACTCCCTTAGGCTTCAGAGGAACAGCCGTGTTAGTCTGTATTCGCAAAAAGAAAAGGAGGACTTGTGGCACCTTAGAGACTAACCAATTTATTTGAGCATAAGCTTTCGTGAGCTACAGCTCACTTCATCGGATGCACCTTAGGCTTCAGTGGGCTTTGGATTAGGCCCTAGAAGAGGTCAGAATAGCTAATGTACCAACTGACACTGCAGCCCCCGCCCCCAAAGGGGGGCACAGTCAGGAGGCTTGGGGGGTGTAACCAAGCCCACCCTGAGCTGTAGGCTGCTGACACTCACAGTCCTGGGCTATTGTTTACATTTACAATGTCCTTTAGCTACAGAATAGCAATTGATTAGTCTTTTACAAAGCCTTGTATATTCTTTCCTCTAATAAGGTTTTAGAGCAGTGGTTTTCAACCTTTTTCATTTGTGGACCCCCTAAAAAAAATTTCAGTTTGCAGTGAATGGGACTACATGCAGGAGTAAAGTCATGCGTAAATGTTGGAGGATTGAGGCCACAGGTAGATTTGAGTTTTATTATTTATTATAATAATAATAATAAGCAGAGATGTCTACATATATTAACATAAAGATAAATCCCAGCCATCTACATCTGCAGTCAGTTTCCCAGCGACACTGTGGTAGAAATGGGGCTGGAGGAAGGATTTGAAAGCGGACAGGACAGCAGCTTCATGAACAGGCATATATTGCTCTAGCTCCACCAATTTACGCTACCTGTGGATCTGTCCCATCTTGTGCAAACATCGACTTATTCAGGCCATAGCATGAAAGTGATAAACAAACATCACGTTGCAGAGAAATTAAGTCCTCATAGAAAATATTTCAGCTCAGATTGTACTATTTATATTGTAAACCCTTCAGGGCAGGGAACTTGTTTGAATATGTCTCTGTAATGCACCTAGCACACTCTATAATTAATCCTGATAACACCATTGGTAGGTGGATACAGAAATAGCCTTCATCTTATTTTACAGATAGGGAAACTGAGGCAGAGAAGTTAAGTGGTTCTATGAAGGTTACATTGAAAATGGCCAGAGGTGGGATTAGAACTCAGGACTGCCTGGTGACCAGCTCACAAGACCAGACAACTTCCCAGCAATTTGTTCATAAAGGTTTTAACTTGGAGGAAGCTCTGGAAGCTGGTCAATGAACATTCATCTCCAGATTCCACCCCATGACACAGATGCAACCCCAATGCCTTGAGGCTGCATGAAGAATAGTTGAGAACAGAGAATGGCCAGTGAAGTCAAGGCTGCTGATTGTTCTGAATGAATGCCTTGGTACAGAAAGTTACAAATAACCAGAAGACTTGCAAGATTCCAATGTATGTTCAGTAGATCCCCCCGAAAGGCCTAATAATCCTGATTCTGCCCACACTATTAAAATAACTCAAAAGCATCCAAATGCACAGCTTCGTTAATTCCTGCGGCCTGGGAGACGAGGTCGTCTCTTCACATTTTCTCCCCTCTCATGTTTCTTGTGGTAAATGGCTTGTGACATATTAAGGGAATATTCTCAACCTGCTTTGACATGGAGGCTTTGTTTGATTAGCTGCTTAATATTCTGATAGGTTATCCGGAGATAATCACCCCTTAACTTCAGCAGCGATGAGAGATTCATGCTGATGCTTTGATTCCCCTAGTACCCTGCAATTCCTTCATGCTGGGCAAAAAAAACCCAACAATCCTGCTCTAGACGCTGTATGGCTGTTACTCCCTCACTCTGTGTGTATGTGTGCGTGTGTTTGTGTGTGTGAGCGAGAGAGTTGTTGGGGATGGCACTTCGGAACAACCTCCTGCACAACCAGCAGAGGATCTTCAGTTCTTCTGTGGCAACAGCCTCACAGGAAGCCCGGCAAAAGGTGCGTATCTGCTTCTACCTCTAAATTTGCTGGTACCTCAATGTTACGTCTGTTGCCACAAGGCCTGGCCACCCGATTTGGGGACCAGGACCCCACTCGGCTCGAGTTTGCTAAAAACACAGAACCAACAGACGCATTCTGCCCCAAACAGTTTACAAGCTAATGCCTTGAGCAGAGCTAACGCCTTCTGTTTTGCCCACTGCCGCAACACAGCCTCTCACTGAAGCATCTCGGTGGCAGTTCTTGGGCCTGAGAAATAGGAACATTCAGGAATGCAGGAGCGTAAGGGGACCACTGTTTACTGGCCGTTGACCCAGACTTTTGCAGCTAGAGTTCAAAGGTGGCTTCAGGATTCTGCATCCCAACAGGCGGAAAGTTGGAAGCCTGAGAAACGGTCCATTAACAGAAAAGATGGAAGGCGAGTGAAGGACTCCAGAGCCCCTGAGGGTTTGAGGTGGTGTCGCTCTCCCTTTTCGTAGGGGGCAGAGTGTCCGGAATGGCTTCTGGAGACCCCAGCAGTAACTTCTCCCTAGTCGTAGATTCCGAAGCCAGAAGGGACCACTGTGACCATCTTGTCTGGCCTCCTGTATAACAGCCCAGAGAACTGCCCTCAAAATTCCTAGAGCAGATCCTTTAGGAAAATGTGTACCCACTGATGAGCTGTTTCATGTACACCCTACTCCTTTCTGAAGGTGGGTTAGCACATCTGGCCTCTGTGTGCCAAATTCCACCAGGAATTCCAAGGGACTGTGCCATCCCCGGCCCTTCAGGCTGGATGTTGAGGGAGAGCTGGCTATAGCTTCCCCCTTGTTGGCCCCCCATCACCCACTTGCTGAAGACGGTAAAGCCAGCGACAATGCAGCACCACGCACGATGTGAGTTGGGGGAAGGTAATCAGCAAGGGAGTGAAAAATGGCAAGCTGATTCTAATCTCAGGTGGGCAGCCCCATGGACGTGCAAAGAATCACGTGGTTTATATGGTAATGACCAGCATCACCCTGTAATACAAAGTCAGTGGCAGAATCAGAGAGGATCCAGATAACTTCATAGGGTCAGACACACGCAGAGAGTAAAATTCACTCCTGTGAAGGAGGCCCCTTACACATCTGTAGCCCTTTGACTAATGTAGGTTGCAAAATGCACAAGTTACTAATAACAGATTCTTTACTCAGGCAGCTCCATAAGAAATATAATAGGAATTGAGACTGGTGAGACACCCAGTGAGACATGGAGACGTTGTTTAGTGCAAACAAGTATAAGTGAATAAAGTATAAATGAATAAGATAAATGCAACAGAACGATCCCATGTATTGTTTGTTCTCCCAAACCTTGTCGAGACCATTAGAAGTGAAGAAGAAGAGGAAGTGGAGAACATCTTAAGCGGGATGTGACAGGCCAGGCTTCTGCCATTCTGTCATTCCAATGTGCCCACCAGAGGTTGGACTTGCACGTTATTTTATACCCCTGTCCTATACACCTACACGTGTCCGGTGGCCATATGTAGATTAAGTCTTAACCCCTTGCCCATGTATGGTAGTCCAGGGGCCCATGATTAGGGTTCCGAGTGCTTACACAAGCGATTTGCATCAATGCATTTACAACATGCTAAAGCCGTTAACCTCATGGTTACATCTACCAAAACTCCATTAGAAATATGTTGGTTTTGTTCTTTTTGTGGTTGACTTTTGCAGGGGGGAGGGATCGCTCTGTGGTTTGAGCATTGGCCTGCTAAACCCAGGGTTGTGAGTTCAATCCTTGAGGGGGCCATTTAGGGATCTGGGGCAAAAATGGGGGATTGGTCTTGCTTTGAGCAGGGGGTTGGACTAGATGACTTCTTGAGGTCCCTTCCACCCCTGATATTCTATGATTTATCACAAGATATTTATTGCTAAATCCTGTGACCCTAGCACTCTTAAGCTCGCTGCTTCCTCCTGGGCCCTGCTAGGCCTCCAGCATATTGCAAAGCCTACTGTTACATTTTATTCTTCCCTACTTGTATCACAGCTTTAATATCAACATCTTTAAGCACCCTAGCTTCCCTCTCAAATATAATTTAACACAAGCATAAACCTTCCAAGATCAGGTCAAGGTCAACAGGGCTGTCTCTGCAGCCTTCTCTTTCGGGACGGTTGCCCTGGACACAGTAAGAAAACTACAGGAATTGTGTTTTCAGGGTTGTTCCAAGGTGCTCCTGTTCCACTTCTCCTGCCTTCTTGCCAACCCACCTGGTGACCCATCTGGTTCCCTACCTGTCCCCATTCCAACTTCAAAGGACTTTCCCTATGTCCATCTTAAATGTCAGCAGCCTTCCGTTCTCCGGCATTTCCCAGAATCCTTTGCACCACTTACCAGGCATCTCATGATGGGGTGCTGTAGGAGGTCACCACTGGACTCACTAGCGCTAAACGCCTGTGGGCTGCAAGCATTACAAGAGAGTTTGACAACTGGGCTCCTTGGGCAGCCATGCTGGGTACTCCAGGAACAGGCCTTTAACGCAACCGTCTCTGCAAATGCCCAGATACATTAGCAAGCCGATGGTATTTAGTTATCAAAAACTCTTATCTCCTCACACCAGCTCCAGGGGGTCGGCATTACGGGTTTCCCAAGAGGCTGAAACACTAATTAATTTGCTCGGAGCATCATCTCATTAGCAGATTTTGGAACATTAAGAAGTCCCATGTTGAAGACAGATTTCCTATCTAATCTATCTGCCAGTGTCTGAGCTATCTGCTTAGCTATCTCCAGGATCTATTTACTGTATCTAATCCATCTGCATGCGCTTCCGATCTTTCTAGGTATTTATACCCTGCTCATGATTGTGGGTTTTGATCTCCTCATGGGGGAACTTTTCCAGCCAGTGCATCCTCAAAAGACATTTTATGGACACATTTACAAAAAATTCACCAGGAATGATAAATCTGAAAAACCCGGAATGCCATAGAACGGAGTAACATAAACGGTACAATGCTGGGATTATGACCGTTGTGAGACTTCCCAACAGGACAAGCTGTGTGTTGCAACCTCTTTAATCCTCCTGGTCCGTTCCAAAGCAATGTGACAGCGCTTTGGTGCAGCCAGGGAATGTTGCATCCCGGCACCACAACGTTGTGAGGAGACATTGCAAACACAATGGCATTTTTTGCAGCTTCCCCCAAAGTGATTTTGGGATTGTTGCTTGAGGGAAGTGGGCACGACCCCAGCCAGACAGGACAATCCTGGAAATACTCCAGTCTTGTGCTGCAGAGTGTAAACGGATCACCGGCATGAGGAGGAACTTGCCTTCTCGCCACATGGACAGCGTGCAAACTGGCATGTTATGTGAGGGTGCCAATCTGCTTGCGATGTGCATTGATCATTGCAGGGAGGCAGGATACCAGATTCGACGGACAGGTGACTCGAGCCGGTCTGGAAAAACTTGAATTGGTGTGGACATTAGGCTTCTGAATGAGACCACGCTCTTGTATCGTGATTGATCCACAATAGCAGGGGGCCTCTTGGCTTCGGATGACAGCAGCCCTCACCGTGAGCTGTTACAGTGGTGGTCTGTGACATGGAACGCTGTAACATTTTACTCTGATCCAAGCTTCACACAGGAGCCAGAACAGAAATGATACTCTGCATGTACACCGCGCCGTTCCTCCAAGGCCTTCCAAAGCTGGGTGCGTATTATCCCTACATTACAAGTGAGGGAAACCGAGGCACGGAGACGTGACGTGACTTTTCCAAGGAGTCAGTGGCACAGCTGAGATTCCTGATTCACAGTCCCCGGCCGTTGCCGTTAGCCAGCTTTATCTCCCACCCTTATTCCTGTTGTTGCCTCCATCCATACACAAGGCACATGCCAGGCTAGGGTGATACCCCGCTAATTGACTTTGTAGAGCTCATGCTCTGAACGCCCCCAAGCTCAACAGTAATACAGCTGCTGCTACCGCAGCACAAAACTGCACGGAGGTGGGAGAGCTGAGGGCAAGTGAGAAAAGGCATCATCTGCTTGGCTTGCAGCACCTACAGAGCACAGGGCAATAGCATTGAGCTGGCTCCATTTCAGAGGCGACAAAGGGGATGGAGAAAATGGGCACCTCGCTCTCTTCCCATCCCGCTCTGGGCTTGCTCCAAAGCCCACTGAAGGCAAAAGAAAGAGTCCCCTTGGTTTCAGGCTCTTCTGGTGACCTGACCCCCCAAAGTGATCTGTTTCTTTCAGATGACTGGGGCAGGGGAGCGGAGGGATAGCTCAGTGGTTTGAGCATCGGCCTGCTAAACCCAGGGTTGTGAGTTCAATCCTTGAGGGGGCCATTTAGGGCTCTGGGGCAAAAATTGGGGATTGGTCCTGCTTTGAGCAGGGGGTTGGACTAGATGACCTCCTGAGGTCCCCTTCCAACCCTGATATTCTATGATTCCTAATGAAACGCAGAGACTCGTCCCCTTGAGGTGGCAGGTCGGTGATGAGTGCAAATCGTTGCACCCAAAGGCGGCTTGGTGGCCTATGAGAAGTGTGTCAGGTGGGATCTGGGTTCACCTCCTTGCACTCAGCGATTTGCATCACGACCATCGGCCTTTATGATGGATGAACACTGTCTCAACGGAGAGGACTGAACTTAGGGACTGCTCTCCCAGCTCTAGCTTTGGCCTCTCTCTTTGGAAAAGGGGAGGAGGTGGGGTCGTGTGCCCTGGCCCAGCCTGTAGATAAACTGACCCCTTCTGTTTCGGCTGCTGCTGAGATTCAACCCCCTCCTCCCGGTTTGGTTTGGGTCCGTCTCAGTAAACATTCCGGGCTCGATGCTTCACTCTGTTACTCCAGGTAGGCACTGGTGTAACTTCACAGAAATCAGGCCCGAAACAGGAGTCACAGGCCACTGCTGTGCACGGTGGATGCACTGAATGCAGAAAGGAAAAAGGCTCCAGAAAGCATCCCTCAAAGTAGGGCCTGCTGTCCTCACCGGAGACAGGAGCTGATTGAGAGGGCAGGGGAAGATGAAAACACCAGACAACAGTTGTCAGGGATTGCATTGGAACAGCCCACTTGTCTGTAGATTAATCGTGCTTTGCACTGGTATGGGGCCTTTCATCTGAGGATTTCAAAGCACTTCACAAGCATAAATGAATGCAGGCTCCCCGCCTGCCCCCTGAGGTATTTATCATTATCGCCATTTTACAGAGAGGGCAAGTGCTTGCTCCAAAGTCACACAGCAGGAGGCAGAACGCTGCAGTCCTCATTCCCAGGCTCATCTTCTGACCACTAGCCTCTTCCCTCCCACCGGGAATCTGCCTCACTCCCACAGTTCGACCCAGTCAGATTGGCCAGATTGTTGGCTCGAGTGTTCTAATCTGCAGCTGGATTGAGTTAATGACAGTGGTTTTCTGCTGAATGCTAACATTAGAGTCGCTCTGCTGGGGTATTTGGGCCTTGCGTGGCTGAAAAATAGCACATGCCCCCTTTCACTGTTGGAGCAACCAACTCGAAAGAAAGAAAAAGAAAGAAAGAAAATAGGATTTTTTTAGTTCCATCCCCCTTCTGCAGCTGTTTCTGGTTCAGATTGCTCATTAGAGGGGAGCACTTTGAAGTGAGTCACGGGTGAGGGGGGGAAGGGGGGCGTACAGTGCAGAGATAGGGACAGCAGAGTTCAGCAGCTGACACACAGGCAGAGAAGGGGGATGGGGCAAGGCAGAGCTCAAAGACACTAATGCTGTCATGACTGCTTTGCATCCTTTGATTTGGGTCTGTGCCGGCAGGAGCAGGCGGGGGCTGGGGGGGAAGGATTCTTTTGCGCTGAATCTATCGCTGTGATTCGGCGGCTCTTCCATTCCTGGGAGGGGAGGGGGGACAAAGCCTGCATTGAAGGAGATGTAAGAGGTGTAGCCCCCTTTCTTCATGTGTGCTTGGAATCAAAAGGAATTATGCAAAACTCTCAAGGGGAGAGTAGGCCCCCTAAGCATCTGAGAGCAACCCACTAAAGCAAGAGACATTCCCACTGAAAGGTGAAATGGGGTAATTAGCTGTCATGTCTTAGAAAGCCTAATACTGTATTTACTAACAAAGACCCCGCTGCTGCAATCAGATCCACATGAGCAGACCCCTGCGCCCATCCAGAGCCCTGTTGGGATTCTGATCAGGGCCTGCCAGTGGAGATCCGACTGCAGGCTCAGGGCCTGAAAAAGGAATGCAGCTATCTACGAGGAAGCCCTGCCCGAGGGATATTACATGCTGGGAAAGGAGGTGTCAGAAATACCCATATATGTTACTAACTGCAGCTCTGAAGCACTGACTCATCCCATTCTGGGGTGGTTTTGTACTGCTTTGTATTGAAACTTCTAGGCATCTTGGGTGAAATCACCCCTGTCTGTTCCACTCAGGAGGCAGGAATTGGCTTTAAGCCACCTTTGTGCTCACTGCATGCTGGCACTGTTGGGACCGCCTGTCCTAGACACTGGGAAGCAGAAAGCAGCTGTTGTATATTCACCTCCTCTCTTGTCCACAACACTACGGGCTAGCAGCAAGGCTGGTGTGGAAGCCTGGTGCAAGATCTACCTGGGGTGGGTTTGCCCCCGGTGCAGGGAGTATCCTCAGGAAGCTGCTTTCACCTCCTTGAAAATCCCTGTAGGCCACAAGTGTGGGGTTAAGGGACTGTCTGTAAGTGAGGATCCGCCCCTCTTGGTTCTGAACTTCCCCAGGCGGATCCCTACATGCAAACCAACAGACAAGCCTGCGCCTTCCCCAGCGAGAGTTTGCAGCTTCCGCAGTTGGGGGAAATAATCATCTTTTGGCTTTTAAACAGGGCATATTTGCTCTGTAAGTCACCTCAAGAGACTAGATATAGACCCTCCTCTGACGGCATGTTACAGAGACACTTCTCCGCACACGACGGTGCTGCAGCCGTCTGGGATTTCATGGTTGTCTAGTGCAAAGAGGTCTGAGATGAAAATGCTCCGGCCATTCCCATCCCAAAGCCCGACATCCCAGATGTCCACCTGGTATGGATGAGCCTTTCAAAGCCTGGTCAACACAAACGCCCCAGAATTAGAGCTTTAAACTCAGGTCTGAGTTCTCAGATAAACCCAGGCCCCTCTATGCCCACTACTCCGTGGAGGCAGAGGGCCAGCTGGCAATCAGGGAGCCCTGGCTCCTGATACGAGCCTACCCCGGCTCCACCAGGCACGGTGCTGAGGAATTACCTCATTCACCAGAGCTAGGCCCAGCCCCACTTCCCTCCTGGCTGTATGATGGGGATAATGTCGATGTACCTGCCTCTTGGTGGGTGCCAAGGGTAAGATAGTGAATATCTGTCCAGTGCGTGGAGCCACAGTGGCTGATTCAAAACACATCGAAAGCCATGCAGAGACGCCCCGTGACTTCACTAGGCTTTGTATCAGGCCTCAGAGGGCTATAGCCTGCTACGACACCGCCACTTTTGCCGGCCCTCCCTATTCTGGGCTGCAGTCTGGCAAAAAATAGGGCCCTCAGGGGCTGTTCTCCTTCACAGCAGCCTCCTGAGGGCTGCCTATGTTACGTTATGTCTGTGCCAGGAAAATTCTGCCCCCGCCAGCTACCAAGCTTTTAGCTGTGGCCAACAGCATCCTGTCTCCCTTTGAATTGGTTTCAGCCTCCTCCTTTGTGTTCTGAACTGGGCACTGCTAAACAGCTGCCACGTCCCACCCCAGAGGTGGCTGCATTACAGTGGCGTGGGAAGTGACCTCTGCGTACGATCTGCAGAACATCTTCAGATCCTTTTGGGATGGAGAGCACTGCCTAACTGTAAGGTATTTTGAATCACAGTAATTAACGAGTTAACGACAAAAAGGAAACAAGGAGAGAAGGGTTGTGGGAGGGATCATGCACTGGGTCCGTAGAGCTCATTTCTAAGTCCCACAGAGACATTTCAACAGTTGCTCACTGAAACCTTTGCCCAGCTCTTCTCCGCTGAACTCTACCTGGGGAGGTAAAGTCTTGTGGACACGGGAACATTTTGTTGGTATAACCTAAGGTAATTATACAGATATATTCCCTCATTCCCTCTTACTCTGCTGTAAGAGTGTCCTCACAATGAGTTATACCTGTATTACTCTAAAACTTGCCCTTGTAGACAAGGCCTAAATCTGGGGGAAAGATAAAAACACAAATTGAACCTTTGCACCCAGTTCTCCACCGATTTGCACGTTGGGTCTTGGGTAGTCACCACAACTGTGCACTGTCGGTGTGAAACGCTGCCATTCTGACTGGGCAGCACCTCACGCCCCCTTTGCACCGAGATAAGTGGTGACATGAGGATAGGAGCAGGATCTTAGGGCCAAAGTCTCAGCTGACATAATGCCATTGACTGCAGTCGAGTGACCCCAGGAGAGAATTTGGCCCAAACTCCCAACTTCCATAACTTTCCCCCTGGGGCAAGGCTGAGAGAGAGAACGAGCCACACATGACATACGTTAGTCATGTTCATAGAATCCTAGAATATCAGGGTTGGAAGGGACCTCAGGAGGTCATCTCGTCCAGCCCCCTGCTCAAAATGTTGCTTGACTGGAAGGGCCTCAGAGACGAGGGTGCCCAGGGAGGCATCGGAACCTGAATAAAAGAGCTGACAATTGGTGCCGGCATCCACCCGAGACCAGGAATAGCCTGCATGTCCTCTTTCAAGTTGACTTCCAGTTGCCTGAATGTTAGGCAGACAGCGCTGCGGTTTCAGTCTTTAGGAAGAACCAGGTCTCTGCCAATCCCACCCATCTGGAAATCCTCCCTAGATAGGGGACTAAAGAGCACAGCAGGGAAAGCACTAGAAAAGAGAGGCGAAAGGACAGTCTTGCGGCAACCTCTGGGGGCTCGAAGAGGGATCTCCCACCTCTTAACATCTAGACTTCCATGACTGCTGGCATGGGCCAGTGCACAGAGGACTGGGAGACCGGGGTGTTAACCCCAGCCCGGCTGTATGAGCCTGGACAAGTCACTGCCCCTCTGTCTCCCATCCCACGCTGTCTCTAGGCTGCAAGCGCTTAGAGATGTGTGTTTGTGGAGCACCCCCTTAAATAGGGCCCTGATCTTGGCTGTACCTCTAGGTTCTATTGTCAACCAACCAACCCTGAGGTCCCTGAGCTACACACGCCTCGGTGACTCCCACTCTCTTATGGGCCCCACTGGAGTACACTCATGCCCCTACCTTGGGCCTCAGCTTCCCACCCCCTGACCCCAGCATACAACACACAGTGGGGGTGGGGCTGGCCTAGGGCTCCCTTACACTGGGCCATTCCCAGCCCTGGTAAGGTCCCTTCTGGCTCCAGGGCGTGGAATGGGAAATCAGCTCCCTTGGCCAAGGAGGGAGGTGCCCGGGATCCCTTTGCTTTCTTGCTCTTGTTCTGTTAGCAGGCTGGGGTGTGGGGGATACCCCAACAGGTTCCCCAGTCACCCAGCATCGCGAGCAGCAATCCTGGTTGGTCTAGCCCCGACTGGACACAGCGTGGCAGCTCAGCAGGGCAGTGGCGAGGTCAGTGTGGTTCGCTCTCTCCTTCCTTCGCCCCTCTCTTTTCCAGCCTCGAGCTGCCGCAGCCTGGGAGCGCTCTGCTCCTTTGAGGATGGGCAGTGGAAGACCCAAGTTGAGACCTCTGAGAATTCATTACACCCCAGATACCTGGCTACATCCATATGCCTGCTTCCTCCTCCCCCCTTCCTCAATGCCTGCGGCTCTAGTGTATTGGGGCTGGGCACATGTAGGTCAAGTTCCCCCCCTGGGCAGTCCCAGGAGCACCATACGCTGTATGAATCAGAGCTCAGCCTGCCCCGTGCGGCTGGCTTTCCAGCCAACCCTGCAGCCCCATCTCTAATTAAAACGTTGAACACCTTGTAAATTACATAGCAACATGCGTTGGCAGATGACTTGGCAGTAACAAAGGGGGAGAAAAGCAATAAAGAGGAGGGAGAGAAATACATTTTTTTAACGTTCCCCCGCAGCGACCTCTGGGGAAGGCGGGGAGGAATCTAGACCCAGGGCGGCCTTTATACCATGGGGATGATCATTCTGGGAAACGTTCTGCCATCTGTTCTTCTAGATAATTATACCACGCCCATCCAGGGGCATCTGAATGGCTGAGTGCTCAGCTAGGCCAGGGAGGAGACTGGTATACTGAGAGAGACAAGGATACATATGAGGAGAGGTAGATAACAGAGAGAGATAGAGAGAGCCTTAAAAATCGATGTTATTCCATGCCTAGTTACATAGCTTGGAAGACAGACACAACCCCGTTTTGTATTTACCGTAGCTCCTTTCCTCTGATCCCCTCAGAGCATCTTGTGGATAATTCACTCAACTCCCCAGTTCCCCCATGCTATAGGGAAATATCCCTACAAAGAGGCAGAGACTGTCCCAGGCCATGCAGTGAGTCAGCGGCAGAGCCATGTCACCCTTACAGTGGCGGAGTTACAGAAAAGAGACTAGATTTCAGGGGACAGCTGGAGTAGAACCCAGGAGTCCTGGCTGCCAGTTCCTTGGAGCTGGACTTCTATTGCCTGCTGACCCCCAAGCAGCACTCAGCCGATAACTAGCCAGTGTATAATGACACAGCAATTGCCTGGCCCATAACTCCTTTCTGTAATTGTGCACATCAGCTGCTAGGTTACCACAGGGGCTGGGGATCGGCTGTTTAACAAGAAGCGGAGGGCAACGTGATTCAGAGACAAGGAACAAATCACTGCCCTTCACTCACACCCTGAATGGGGCCAGGCGTCCCGGGAGGCAAACGTGTGCCTCCCTTCCCCGTCCTCATGTGCTGAGGCGATACAGACTGCTCTGGGAAATGCCACAGGGAGAAGCCACGGGATCTGGAGTGCATCTTCCGACAGTAAGGGCTATCCCCAGCTGGTCTGCAGTTGGCACTGGGGGGTCTGGCCCAGTCAGCCTTAGGAGAGGCAGAGGACTTTAGAGATGGAGCTGGGAGAAGGATAGTTAGGTCATCAGAAGGCCCCTGTGTTCCTCCTGGCAGGACCCTGGCCTCAGCCCAGCCATGCAGTCAGGCACAGGCTGCTGGCAGGCTTTCCCTTTAAGGGATGAGACTGTGAAGAAACTCCGACCCCCTAACTGCGGGGGCTGGTCCCCGTCACAATCAGCCGCCTGCAGCCTACGCCACGCCCCTCCGGGAGGCAAAGCCAAGAGAGATGAGGCAGCCGCTGCTGTGACTAGACAGAGCGGGGTGGCTGAGGCCCTGATCCGCCTTGAAGTGAAATGCCCCCCTCGGCTTCCCCCGCGTCTGCATCCCTCGCACGGAGCCCCCTGGACTGGAAAGCCAGCTCCCTCCCAGCAATGTCCCCAACACCACACGCTCAGCATCCTCCATACAGGGCGTAGGCTGATCGCCTCGGGCTGCCCGTCCCTAGGGCATGGCAAACACCTGTCTGAGATGCTGGGCTGGGCTGCTGGCTGGGGGGCATTTCCTTCAAACACGGGCCTTCCCTTGTGCCTCGATACTAAGGAGACGGGCGCTTTACAAAAGCAATTAGAT
Source organism: Chelonia mydas (assembly GCF_015237465.2). Classification (NCBI taxonomy): domain Eukaryota; kingdom Metazoa; phylum Chordata; order Testudines; family Cheloniidae; genus Chelonia; species Chelonia mydas. The sequence continues at coordinate 19,182,558 of NC_051257.2, read as the reverse complement.
AGATAGATAGATAGATAGATAGATAGATAGATAGATAGATAGATAGATAGATAGATAGATGCTGGGTGTGTATGGGGATAGATAGATAGATAGATTAGATTAGATCACTGTTACAGTTGGAGCAGTGCAAAGCAATGGAGCAGCCGCCCCGTTAACAATCCCAGGCAAGCCGTCCCCAGCACAAGCCCTAGCTCCACATGTCCCCCCTGCAGCACGTGACTTCTCGAGGGCTCTGGAAAGCGCGCTCCCGGTGGCCCCCCACGCCGAGGGAGCTTTAATAATTAAGCAGGCGAGCCAGGGCCCAGACGTCAGCTCTTATTTAAGGAGCTGATCTAAATACCGCATAGGCAGCACTTCAAGCATGTCTAAAAAAAGGCTCCGGACGCCTTGCTCCCTCCAGAAGCAGCCTCCTGCGCTCTGCGAGGCTGGCAGGCAGTGCAGCACCAGTCAGGGCCATGACAAGGCAATTGGCGTCAGCCGGTGGGCCGGGGTGGGAGCAGGGCTGGGCGTGGGCTGGCTGGGGAGGACGTTCCCATGGGAGGTACTGGGGAGTGCAGAGGATGCTGCACCCTCTTCACCCTCCTGCACCCCAGCCAATCCCGTCCCCATCCTCTCATCCACCATGGCCCAGGGAGGGTGGGGCGTGGACAGTGGCGTTTGGAGAGGAAAGCCCCAGGGGGTACACAAAGGCATTACCTCTCCTCTGCTCCACCTGCAATCTCGCGTCCTGCCCTTCATCTATGGGGGTCAGACCCCCAAGCCATCCTCACCCTGAGGCCCAGGCCAGGATGTGAAAGGGACCGATGCCCTCTGCTGGCAAAGCTCCCTCCAGCCATTCTCCCCAAAGACCCGGCGCCACGGCTCGTCAGTGTGAGCGGGCACGCAGCAGAAGCTCCCGCCGCGAGCAAGGCCACCCTCCGCTGGGCGGAGACGGGGCTACCGCGCACCCGCTGGGAGCCCTGAGCCTGCAAGAGCCGCTGCTTCGAAGCAACGCCGGGGAACAGGGCAGAGCGGACGCTCTGAGTAGGGCCCAGTTTCAGCGTGAGCCCAGCAGCACCCGGAATTCACAAGGGGGCGGCCAGCTCCTCTTTCCCAGACGCAGCCCCGTGAAGTAGTCCTGTTACCAGGGGATAATCCTCTGGTCAAGTACAAGCCAACGGATCCTTCCTCCTGCAGGGTGCTACCAGCCCCTCCAATCCCTCCGGCCACTGAAACATCGCTTCCTCCTCCCACACCAGCACAGTTGCTTACACTTAAACACTCTGTGGGAAGCGTCTGGCTTTCTCTCCGTAGCCCCCAGGCATCCCCATTAATATCTTTCTCCTCCGCCCACCAGTGGATGCCACGTTACACCACTAAAGTCACAAGACATTATGCTGCTTATCTGATGGGTTCTCTGCTCTCCCCATGTCACCAGGCCAACCTCCCGAAAGCCTCAGTCACTAACCCAGTCCCACAAAGCCCCTGGCTCAGTCACTAACCCAGTCCCACAAAGCCCCTGGCTCAGTCACTAACCCAGTCCCACAAAGCCCCTGGCTCAGTCACTAGACCAGTCCCACAAAGCCCCTGGCTCAGTCACTAACCCAGTCCCACAAGGCCCCTGGCTCAGTCACTAACCCAGTTCCACAAGGCCCCTGGCTCAGTCACTAACCCAGTCCCACAAAGCCCCTGGCTCAGTCACTAGACCAGTCCCACAAAGCCCCTGGCTCAGTCACTAACCCAGTCCCACAAGGCCCCTGGCTCAGTCACTAACCCAGTCCCACAAAGCCCCTGGCTCAGTCACTAGACCAGTCCCACAAGGCCCCAGGCTCGGCCACAGGGTAAGCTTTGTTGCCTCCCTTTGCTAATATTTCCCAATCAGCCAGAAGTCATTTTAACTAAATCCTTTTTTAAAATTCACATAACCGTTTCCCTAACAGGACCCGTGTTCTGCATGCCTCGGTGAGGCCCCACTCGCTCCCTTCTGCTGGGGACTCAAGGCCCCTCCAGCCAGCCGGCGCTAAAGCCTCAAAGCCCCGAGGTGTCTTTATACGGTCAGGGTTGGTCTCAGCACTGTGATGACGGATCTTGTCTCCGGAACAGCCTGCAGCCTTCTAGCCTTATCAGAAACATGAGCGTCGCGTGTAACCCCCATGGATCCAACCCGGGGGCACCACAGCACTTGGCTGCTTGTGCCTAGCCGCGTTCATTAGCACAAAAGGAGATGGGGTGTGGGGGGGAGGCAGAGAGATTTTTCAGCCAGGCTCAGTGTAGAGTTCTGCGCAGCTAGTCGCTGGATTCAATCAAAAGCTCTTGGTAAGTTATTACTTACGGCCCTGTCCACATCATAACTATCAGCCACGTCCACCGGCTAAATCAACACGGAACACGCTGAATAGCCAGTGAATCTTCCTCATGCCCCATGCTGGCGGACCCATCTGGCACATGCGCTGCATCCTGGAAGTGGTCAGACCTGGGCCAGATCCTCAGCCGGTGTAAATCAGTGTCGCTCCAGTAAAGGCAACAGAGCTATGCCCATGGCCTCTGGGCGTTTTGTTACATGGCATGGTGCCCCTCCCCATGCCACTGTAACTGGAGATCAGCTCCTCCCTCCTGCCACAACGCTGCCTGGTTAGATATCCCAGAGTGCACTTGCTCAGGCAAGCGTCGGTGCCTCGCCCTACGGAAGCTTTATTTCCTGTGTGTAACGAATACCAGGGGGCTTACCTGGCTGGGGGACCCGGAAACTGCAGGCAGGTTTAAAATGTTAGGATCCTTCTTTGCTAGGCATAACACAGACACCATTGTCTGGACAACCATGACCTCCCCGGTGCCCCTTCTCCAGAGAAGCCTGGTCGGACCAGGAGATCACAGCCCTGCGGGCTGGCTGGAGTCAAGAGAACAGGCAGATCCATTTGAACCCCAACATATAAAATGCCGGGCGTGTCCATGGCTGTCTGATCACTGTGCTGACAGCAGGATGCCGCAAACGCCTTGTGACTGATGGGGTCGCAATAGATCTCCAGCAGCTGGTGGACAGCGCGTCCATATTCCCTGGAGCTGGGCGAGGTTCTTGTGGACACACTGGGAAGTCCAGCCTTGGTGGAAGGTCTCCGTGATCCCTTGAGCAGCCCCGCAGCACAGGGGCCTAGTTTCCCCGGGGCCGTGAGCTCATGAGCATGCCCCGAGAAGTCATAGCTGGCAGCTACGGACACCAGCGCTAGCCTGTGAAACTGTCAAACTGACTTTGAAATCCTTGCCTGCTTGGCTCCAGGCAGGGCATGGCCCAGTGGGACCTGAGGGCTCAAGGGGAATTTAAGTTGTGCCAGGGCCGTGTGCTAGCTGTCTGCACCCCTAACGAATTACTTCCATCATGGAGATTCTTCCACCCACAGAAAGCCAGCCTGCAGGGCATGCTGATGATGGTACCACCATTCTAGATGGAATGGGGTACAAAGCAACAGGGCGTCAAACCTGCCACTGTGGTGAAATCTCAGGAGTGTGTTGCAAGTTCTATTCATCCAGCGCAACGCAAAACCTCTCAGGCTGCAGTAGATTTCCAGCCTGCTGTGTAAGGGGTTAACCCAGGTCTGCAATGCAAACCCACGGGCTGCAATGAAATGCCAGGGCTGCTTTGCAAGTCATACTAAGTTAGGACTGCAATGCAACCCCGGCACTGCAGTGCAAACCGAGACCGCAGAGCCGTTCCAGGGCTACCCCTGTAAATCATACAAACCTGAGCCCATTGGAGCAAACCTGCCATATGGGAACTGCAGGGAAATGGCTGAACTATAAAGGAATCAAAGGAGAGCTGTCTCCCATTAGAGTCTCCTCTGCTTTTCAGCTTGAGCACAGCCCAGAGGGAAAGTAATAGCTCTTCCAAATATGGTATTCAACTCACATAATTGCCCAGATTCTTCCTCGCCTAACTTCACTGGCTGCAGAGCTGAATTTGCCCCGCTAGTTGCAACAAGCAGTTGCCAGCCTGCCCCCCTACTACAGGAATGCAATGCAAAGCCAAGACTGCAGTTCTAGTGGTCCTGTTCCTAAGGGACCAGTCCCTTCAGATCATCTCCTGCCAGGGCTCACAGCTCAATGAGAATCAAGAGAGCATGGAGCCCAGCAGGAGGAGCACAGCACTTTGCAGGATTGGGGCCCAAAGGCGCAGGCCCGGGTGACTGCGCTGCAGACGGTACTTGAGAATGCTTCGCTGCGGCTCCCTGAAAGCAGCTGCCTTAGTTCCGCACGCTGACCCTGGAAATAAGATCAGTGTCAAAACAGAGGTTCAGGCCAGAGTTTCTCCTCACTCTCAGGCTCTGAGCCACTTGCCTGCAGTGGTGGATTAGAACCAGATTAAGCAGATCAACCAGAGTCGTAACCCCAAGTCGCAGAGGGATTTCTGGTTACCTGGGTACGGCGGAAACAGGCAGCCAGGTACCTAGGAAAAGAGGCGTGTTTCCCAGCGTACATTCCTGGCAGTGCCCACTTCCCTACAACGGGGATGCTACATTTTTGGTCAATCCAGGTCACGTTTAGCCACTGGATTCCACTGGGGCCTTTGTGAAACTGGTCAGAAGTCCGGGAATGAGATACTCCAACAGGCAATGAGGGCAGCTTCTTAGTCCTCTGTCAACCCTGCGTGGGAGCCAGGTTCTCCTTTCATTCTGGCCCCTGGAGTCGTTTGGCGATAAGGATTATGGAGTTAGACCAAAGCGTGTTCCACATTGTACCAAAATGTCGGTACAAACGAACTGGAATCTGGACTTTAGTTCCTGTGTTGTTTGCTTCTGCTCCTGGAAAGAAAGAAAGAAAGAAAGAAAGAAAGAAAGAAAGAAAGAAAGAAAGAAAGAAAGAAAGAAAGAAAGAAAGAAATTTGCAATATTTTGGCACAGGTGTTGCACTTTTTGGGAGGTGTGGCACTTTTACAGCTGACTAATAAGTCCTCGAGCAATAACACTTTGTACCAGAGAAAGAACCTTCGTCAACCGTTGTTCCTCGGTGACTATCAAGTCCCATATTAGCAGACGTAATAGAGACTGCCTTTGGCCCATCAGAGAGCACGGGGTGGGGTCCACACCTCAAATCCCACTTCCAGATCCACATATTCCAATGTTCAGGGGTGTTTGAGTCCCGGCTCAGGCCCATCTTTAATTTAAACCCTCAGGTGATGTGCCCTATATACATTTGGTGCCCAAATATAATGATGAGGGGGTAGGTAGGCAGACAGGTAGGCGGGCAGTAGATAGATAGATAGACACTGCTTTTCATGATGTGTTATAAATAAATCCCTTAGTCTCCCTTTCCCACTCCTATATGAGTTGCTGATGCCCTGCAACAAAACCCATTAGCAAGGATCTTGTCTGAAGAGCCTCTGAGCCCTGTCCAGCCTTTGATTCTTTGCACACCTCTCCCTGCCCCGTCCTGATTGAGATAATTCATTGCCAACCTTTGCCTTGGGTCTCTGCAGAAGTGATCATTCATGCACGACTGGCACAATGCCGGACGAGTGTAAGCGACACAGACCATCAGGAGAGTTGGAGACACAGCCTGCTGAGCTCTTCCTCCAAGACGTTACCCCGCAGGGACTCGGAACAGGAGCTGGGAGGATACCGTGACCACTATAGCCTACACCTGAGCCCCACAGCCATCCTCAACTGTGATCTTTGCCAACTTGGTTAAACCCAGGTGTGGACAGGGAAAGGGCTCTTCTGAGATTCATTTGGCATTGGAAAAGGAGATGGGAATGGTAAATTTTTCATGAAACAGACTGTCCTGAAGATGAAAAGTGCTGGACTGGTGGCTCCACGGCCTTGTCTGCACACAAAAGTTGCACCAGTTTAGGAACCGATTTAGTTAAATCCATGCAGTCTCCTAGTATGTGTGGACATGGAGAAAGCCCCACAGTCACAAAGAACTTCCTCCTCCTGGACTGACAGACTGCCATCTTGCAGCCCTGGAGTGTGAAGTCCTCTTCTCCATCTGTCCAGCACTGTCTATCATGGGCCACTGTCCCTTCCCACAGGAGACTGATGTGTCCTTTTAGCCTTCCTGCAACCGACCTTACGTCTGGAGACGGCAGATCTCCAGTCTTCATGCCTTGATGTCTCTGCTGAGGCTGCCGACTAAGGGAGAGAGTTGTCCTGCTGGCTGCCGTATTTGGTGGCTCTTCTACAAACGTCTCACTGGACATGGCACCCTCAGGGTGGCCACGTGTTTAATTTTCCATCAGAAAGTCCGGTCGAAAAGGGGACCTGACAGGATCCAGTCAGATCTACTGACCGGACATCCAACCTCTAGTTTCTGCAGCAGGGGGAAGCGCTGGGTCATCAACCTGCTCGTCCCTACTCAGCCAGGGCTGCCTCCTACCAGCGTCGAGTGGCTGCAACTTTCAGTCCCCGGCTCTGCAGGGGAGTCCCTCCCGACCCAGGTGTGTGGGGGGGAGAGGAGCAAACGGGGGCAGGGCCTCAGGGAAAGAGGCGAGACAGGGGTGGGGACTCGGGGGAAGGGACGGGGCGGGGGAGGTTCTGGCACTCCCGTTGGAGTATCCAGTTTTTAAATACGACAAAGTTGGCCACCCTAGGCACTCACGGGGCTGCTGTCAGCGTCCGGAGCGTGAGCTGAGAAACCACGCCCAGCAAAATATTGCCATGGTGGAGTCAATCCACAAGCCCCAGGGAAGACGAGGTGGTGCCCCCCCCAGCCCCCCCCGTCCGCCACCTCACATACTAAGGCCTACAAATAGCTTGCAGGGTGACGTTCCTCAGGGGCGCTCGACTCCTTCGCCCCCCGTCACAGAAGGAAGCCCTGGGAAACCTGGGGCCTGATCCGCAGCCCGCTGAAGTCAATGGGAGTCTTCCCGATACCGTCCCAGATCTGCGGGCATCTAGCCCCGCACCCCCGAGGAACAGGGCTGCAGATTGTAGCAGCAGGGCAAAGACACGAGGGGTGGCTCCTGGCGGCAGGGAAAGGTCAGCAGGGCCCCGTACGCTGCAGCCTCTCCGACCCAGGACACGCAAAGCTGGCTTTTCAATCCCTTGGCCACATAAAAGGCCGGGGGGGGGTGTTTGGCTGCAGATTTTGGCTCCAGGCCCTGCGAGGGAGACAGGTCAGCTACAAACTCCAGACCTAGGTTGAGAGTACAACCCCCTCCTCCAAAGTTAAGGGGCTCTTGCGCCCCGAGTTTAATTTGGGGCCCATGGAGGAACCAGGGGTGACCTCAAATGATAAAGAGGTGGTTGTTTATAGGATGCTGTGTGCTGAATACATGGCAATCGGGGGGGGTTGCGGAGGTAGCAGGGGAGATGGAAGCAAGCCAGCCCCGTCGGCTCCCCCCGCCCCCGCTGGGCACATCACCAGCTCCTTACTGAACGCTGCCTGGCGGAAGCCACCAGCTCACTTAAAGCTGCCCCGTGAGTGGATTGATTTCTAATGGCTCCATTTCACCTTGGCTCGGAGTCATTCCTTGTCTTTATAGCCCTGCATTACTCTGCCCAGCTGGCGCTGGCAGGAGACACCCCCCCCCCGGGTCCCCCCACCCCTTTAGCTGCTGCAGGGGAGGCGGAGGACCCCCTCTGCAGACCGCAACGCCTCTCCCCTCACCCCCTCCAATCAGCCAGCTCTGCAGATGGACCTAGCAAGAAGGAGCCAGTGAGCAGAAAGCACCGGGGCTGCAAGGAATAATCAGCAATCTCATTAGTTTTCATTAGGGGCAGCCAGCATGGTGCGGCTCAGCCAGTCCGGCTGCCGGAGTCTTGCTGGAATATGGCTCTGCAGAGTGACTCAGCAGCAGATGCAGCCTGGAGCCACTGATCTGTTCCTGGAGGGTTGGGACAGCCTCCCTGCCCTCTCCAAGGGCAGGGCACCCCCTATTCCCGCTGTGTGTCCTGGGAGACCTACTCCCAGCCACGCCGGAAAGTCTCCTTCCAGAAGGGATCTGCATTCTAGCTCGGCTGCTGGTCAGAAGGAATCCCAGTGCACTCAGTAAAAACACACCAGCCAGTGAGCACGTGGGCACACATAGGTTCTGCTTGCCAGGCAGTCATATTAAAAAGTTGGCCTAGTGGTTACAGCAGCGGATTGGGAGTAAGGGCGTCTGGGGTCTAGCCCCAGCTCTGCCACTAATGCACTGCGTGAACTGGGGTAAGTCTCTGTGCCTCCGTCTCCCGCGGTGTAAAACTGTCTCTTGCGGAAGATTCCTTTCGCGCGAAGGAAGACGTTCTCTATTTCGATGGTAAGCTCGTCGGGTCAGGGGCTGTCTTTTACCGTGGGTCTATGCCTCGTCTAGCACCATGGGGCCCTGATCTCAGCTGCTGCTACTGCAATGCAAATAATTACGAGTAACACGCTCCAGAACCATGAGCCACTGTGTTATCTCTGCTTAGCAAGGGAGAGCTTTACTGGAGCTTATCATAGAATCATAGACTATCAGGGCTGGAAGGGACCTCAGGAAGTCATCTAGTCCAACCCCCTGCTCAAAGCAGGACCAATCCCCAATTTTTGCCCCAGATCCCCAAATGGCTCCCTCAAGGATTGAACTCACAACCCTGGGTTTAGCAGGCCAATGCTCAAACCACTGAGCTATCCTTCCCCCCTGCATGATAGCCCCCTGTCACACCAGTCTGTCCGCCTCACCAGCAAACTCCTCCAGGTTCTGCCAGTCTAAACCTGGCCTTGCAGGTAACAGCCAGGTCCTGGGTTCCCCTTTTATGGGGACTTTATGTTTGTTCTTTCTTGTTATTACTCTCACAAAGTCATTTTCATCTGCACACAGCCACTCTGCATGCAAGGAGGAGCGTAACATTACTAATGATGGATACCGGAGTCTGGGTTTTGCAACTCTCAGTTTTACCCAGGCCAGCCCAGTGCAGGGAGGGGGGAGACGCATACTTTCAGTTTTGACCTATGTCTCTTTATCGCTGCGGCCGCTCATGGATTTCCCTGATGGACTGGCAGCAGCAGGTGGGTCTTGTTTTCCTGCGCAGTGTGGATGAACCAGTCTGGGTAATTTGAGTGGTGTTGCAGAGACCTGGCTCCTTCGGGGTCGATTCAAGCAGTTGATGGTCAAGTTCACAAGGTCAGCACGCCGAGCCTGAGGCAAGCGCCTGTATATAGCCCCTGCGCCATATCGGTGTCGTGTCCCCCGGTTGGCGTGAGCACCTCTGACGCATGCTGCATGCCTGCCCTGAAGCAAGATGGACTCTAGTCCAGCTGCTGCTCGTCACTGAGGCTCAAAATAAGCAAACGCCAGCCCCAGATCACAGCGAACGGCCCATGCGGTGCCCTCAAGCTGCAGGATCAGCCCTGGTCTCTGACCACTCGGCAGCACCAAAATCCAGCTCTGCCTGGGGGAAATCCCTGCTCCAGGAAGTAGGTTGTTAGGATCAGCTCAGGGGTCCCACACATGGCTCTGGAGGGGTCAGAGGAGGAAACAAACAATTGCGTGTCCAATTCCCTTGGGGGGAGAAGGGAAAACTCTGCCCTCCCTTACACCACTGATTCCCTGCTGTCTCCCAGGGTCTTTCACTGGGGTAACAGAGGGCTGACATGGGTTTAAGCAGGGGCAGGATTTGGCCCTGCAATTGGAAAGCACATACTTCTGGGGATGACCCATGAGCTAGAGTAGAATAGGGCTTGTCCTCTCCTAGCTGGATCGGCTCGGCAGTGGAAACAGTAAGACCGTGTGTTTGGCACCGTCCCCGAGAGTCGAGAGCCGATCTGACTCCCAATGTGCACTGGGGCCCGATGCTCAGCCCCTTCCTTCTTGCACTTGGGGCAGGAGGAAGGGGAAGCAAAGGCAGCTTTTACACATCTTTGCACTTCCAGTATTCTGGAGCAGCCAGGACCCAGTGTAAATTAGAGCAGCCTCAGGGCTGTGGTAATTCGTGCCCCAATCCCTATGCCCTATATGGGCCCTGACAAGCAGTGCACTCTGCCCCCTCCCTGCCCTCAGCCCGCTCCTGACGTGGTCCCGACACTCCGGGCTGGGAGCTCCAGCTCTGCACCCATCTGGGGGGGCAGCTGGGACTTGCAAGGCCCCTTTTGTCACCAGAGTGTCCTGAGGCCCAGGCCCCGGGAGTGGATCTGCTAAGTGAGGAGGTGCCATTGTACGTGGCCACTTTTGACTAGGCTTCTCTGGCTTTGACCATGGGCGGCCTGGGCCAGCAGCCAGCACAAGACAGGAGGGGCAGATGCTTTGTGTGGGACCATGGCCTGCCTGGGATGATTTCCTCTCCTGCCCCGACCTCTCTGCCCACCTCCCTTTCGGAAAGCGATGCTCCCCCCAGCGTCCGGCCTTGAGGCTCTAGTGGGGTGTGAGAGGAACTGGCCGCAGCCATTAAAGGGCCAGCGCCTTGCTCTGCTCCTTGGGCACTGACAGCAGCTGCGGCTCTGACCCACCACGAGGGGGTTTTAAGGACCTCCACCACCCAGGGAGCAGGGAGGCAGGCCGGAGGCTCGCCAAGGGGGCCCGGAGGCAGAAGCAGGGAGGTGCTGCTCCACTCACCTGGCCCCCAGGAACAAAAGTGGCATGTAGTGCACACACACACACCCTGGCTCCCTCCATGGGGCTGCCCTGTGTGGGGCCAGAAGGAGAGTGGGACAGATCCCCTAAGCAGCAGACTCCGCTCCCCAGCAACCCCACCCCACTGCACATCCCCATCAGAAACAACAAAGGATGAAACCAAACCAGGAAAGCCCTGGCCCTGTGGGGGTGAGGGCCCCTTCCCCTGAGGGTGAGGGGAGAGGGAAGTGCCCCTCCCCTGCCCCAGCTAGGAGCCGGGGTCCCAGTGCGAGGCTGTTTGCCTGACCGTGGTTTCAGGGATGGGGTGAACTGGCACCTAGCACTTCCAGGGAGCAGGCTTTGGCCCCCTGGGCCACTGGCCTGGGGTCTGTGCCCTGCACTGACGTGCATCCCAGCAGCCCCGTGCAGCCCCTAGCCAGGTCCCTGCCCGTGGAGCAAGGCATTGTACACACACGCTCAGAGGCAGTCCCTGCCCCAAAGAGCTTACAGTCTAAAGAGGCCAGGCAGACAACGGCCAGGAGGGGAAGTGACTTCTGCATTGACACTCCCCAGGTTAGCAGCCGAGCCAGCTACCAAGCCCCAGTCCCCTCCAACCCAGCCCAGCGCCGTGGCTTTCTACCACTCAGCTCTCAGGGGCCAAGTCTCCAGGACACAATGGCCCCACTCAATGGGGCTGGGAGCCTGACTGAGCCCCCTGGACCAAATCCATCCAAGATGCAGCAGCACAGGAAAGAAGGGGTGTCTCTGGCCCTTCCGGCGCAGACCCTACCCCCGTGCTCGCTCCGAGCAGCCCAGGGCAGCAGCAGCATGGGCCCTTTAAATCGGCCAGCTGGGGCAGGCCTGGCTTTAAATTGCTCTTCAAAGTTCACCTGCCCAGGGGAGATTTTGCTCATTAAAGAGGTTTCCCGGCTTCCTTTGCAGGGGACTCGGGGCTAGGCAGGCTGCGCTGCACACAGGAGCCCTCTGCCTAGCCCCAGCGTGGGCCGGCTCCCACCCTTCTCCGCTAACGCCCCCTCCAGCAGCTTTTCTGGAGAACGGCCTGGCCCATTCCCTGCTCTGCTGAGTCGGCTAACAAGGGGCCTGACTGGGTGACTCTGATTTTTAAGTGGACCCCTGGGAGCTGGGCGGTGCTCCCCTGCCTGTGTCATGCAGCACAACAAACAGCTGTCCCATGGAGCAGTATTCAGCCAGCAAGAGATCTGCTTGATCCCCTTCCAGTTCGCCCCGGGCATCACCACCAGAGCTTCCCAGGGCCCTGCCCGGACTCTCTGGCTGGGAAGCTCAGCCCTTAAAGGCACAGTGCCCCCTACCACTACATGGTGCCAGCTTTCAGTCATGGCTGGCCCAGGCTGGATCTGGACTGGTGACCTGGAGGTGACAGGCCCGCTGCTCCTTGATTTCGAAGCTGGAATGAGAACGTCTGGGCTGTGCTCTGGCTCAGACAGAGGTCTGGGGCCCCAGCTAGCACCACTGAAGTCAATGGCACTGCACTGATTGACACTAGCTGAGGATCTGTCCCAGGGGGGTTTCTGTTTGAGGGGGTAACTTTGCTGGTATTCACACATTTGTGTCTTCTAGGAGAACCTCAGGGGTGTCTCCTTTCCTCTCTGTCCCCTGTCTCCCACCATCCCAGGACTGTGCCATAGCGACCACTTTCCCAGCCACCAAGGGCTAGAACTCCAGAGCTCATGGGGTCTCCTCAGTCAGCCAAGGCGAGCGCTGGGACATGATCCCAGGGACTGGGCTAGCTATGCCCTGGTGCCTTGGCCCTAGGAATGGGGTGACATCATTACTCAATGCAAACCCCCGGCAGACGGGGGAATCCCCTTTACCTTCCCCTGGGGCAGCAGCCAGGATCCCATGCCACTGCTGCCAAGTCCCACATTGCAGGAGACGGGGAAAGGCATGACACCCGGTCCTCTTCCTGCCTGGTATGCTGATCTAAAGGCTGGTGAGATCCAAGGGCTCATCTTGCAGCTCCCCGGCCCCTGCCCCACTCCGCAGCATTTTGGTGTTGGCCTTGCAGGTGCTCAGCACCCTGGGGATGAGTGTGGCATGAAAACCTAGACCCAGGAGATGGTGCCCCAGTCTCTACATTCCCAGAATGACTCCACG